>NW_026555277.1:10000000-12500000 GCF_021234165.1 Pteronotus mesoamericanus | reverse complement strand
ATTAAGGTAATTACTATAATCAGGAAAAATAAAGTTGAGGATATTTTTGGCTAATTATGAGTCAGAATATAACCTAATGTGTTATCTTTATTATTTAAGCTGCAAGTTTTATTACTCATGTATAATATATGAGTGTGGATATTAGTATATTTGATTTGTTATTCTTTATTAATCAGTAATCTAATATTTGAAGAAGAGCTTTATTTTAATATATAAGTTATTCAAGTTTCAGAAAGACACTAAGTGATCATAAGCCCTTAGAGTTTACTACCTATTTGGGGAACTTCAACACCCTCTTAAGAGAGAAAAAACAACGGAAGCAATATATTTCATTAGTAAGGCAAATATTATATAATATATAAATACCAATCTATTTTTAGAAGGGAAGGGCTGTGTTATTAGAAGAGGCTACTGTTAGTTTGACTATTGTGAAAAACTTCATAATACATGGAAGATTTTTAAGGGACATAGAAAATTGATCAATGTCAGAAGGCAGAATATTGATAGAGGGAGATAGAAGAAGAAATAGAAATAGTCCAAGAGACAGAGGGATGTGACTGTGACCAGTGAGAATCACTTGTGTATGGAATAGTGAGATATATTTGAAAGGTAGTTTAGAATATTTATAGGGATTCTGAAGTTTATTATAACTATATACTTTAGCAATGGTAGGTCATTTAAAAGTTTTTGAGTCTTTGGGAGACTTTTTGGAGAGAATATGGGATATGTTTATTTTCAAAGTGTGTCCACAGATAGACCTCCTCATGAAATTATCTGGGGAGTTGCTAAAAAATGCATATTCAAGGTCCCTAAATCCCAGCTTTCTGATTCAGTAAGTTTCAGAAGGATCCAGGACTGTGAATTTATAGTAAGATCTCCTATTTCTTATTTCACAGTGAAGTCCCAGAGCCTCTAGGGGAGAGGCCAGAGCCAGCGGAGCTTTACTTCGGGGCTGCTGAGCCCCCGTGTCTCATGCCCCACTCCAGGGCTTATCTTCAAACATGGAGCATCTCAAACATGTCACTTAACAATATACCTGGACAATTGTACATGATTCTATTTTTCTATGCTAAATGTGAAATCAGACATTGTTACTCTCTCCTAACCTGTGTTCAGAGCCCAGGGCCTCAAAGAACACTATTGGCCACCTTCATTTAATTGTCATCATATTAATCAGGACTATTGGTCACATGAAATATAATCCATGGAATATACAAATTCAACAATTCCATTTCTGTAACTATAGAAGAAATTTTACATATTTTTGTGAACAAGTTAGGAATTTTACCTGGGGTTTTGTTTTCAGGTTTTTTTTTTTTTTTTTAATTTTCATTTTTTAAAAGCACAGGTCCAAAACAACATTTAAGAAAAGAAATGCAATACCCATATTTTTAACTATTGACGAATTGGTTTGAGTCATTGATATAATGTCATGTGTTAATTAGTTGGGCACAGGTGGAATGTGTGTGACAAATAATGCAAGCCTTAATTTGTTGTTTAAGAAGCTGTAAAGTTTTCTCGTTTATTATTTGCCATTTGTAAAATCAAATCAGAGATCCTTGATATTTACCCAAAGGAGTTGAATACTTATGTCCACACAAAAACCAACAGATGGATGTTTTCATTATTGCCAAAACAAGGAAGAAAACAAGATGTCCTTCAGTGGGTGAATGGATCAATAAACTGCGGTACATCCAGACAATGGAATATTATTCAGCTATAAAAGAGCTATCAAGCCATGAAAAGTCATGGAAGAACCTTAAATATATATTGCTGAAAAGGTTACATACTATATGATTTCATGTTAATGACATTCTAGAAAAGGCATATACCTATGCAGAGTAAAAACATCAGTGGTTGCTAGGGGTTGGGTGAGGGATAGATAACCACAGAGGATGTTTAGGGCAATGAGAACACTCTGTATGATACCATAATGATGGTATATGTTGTTATACATCTGTCTATATCCATTGAATGCACACCACTAAGAGTGAACCATAATGGCGATTATGATGTGTCATCTTAGGTTAATCAATAGCAACAAATGTGCCACTTTGATGGGGAGTGTGGATAATGGGAAAGGTTATGCTTGTGAGGGGGCAAGAGATACATATGGGAAATCTCTGTACTCCTCTTAATTTTAATGTAAACCTAAAGCTGGTCTACAAAAACAGTCTTAAGAAAACAAACAAACCATTCCATGTTGTTCATTAGCTCAGTGTTGATATTCAGTATTCAGAATCTGTACCGTATGACTGATGAGTATAAGGCTGTCATGAAAGATGCCATGTAGAATTAAATGCTGAATTTGTTTTCCTATGAATAGATTGCTCATGTAAAATCAGTTTCTAATGCTGCTGATGTTTAAAATATAAACCTATTTGGACTGTTTTTACGCACAATACTTCTGACACCGAACAAATGAATTTTTTTTTAAATTTTATTTTTGTTCTAATGAGTTTTTAAATTCTCTGGACACCACTGGCTGGCCTACAAATCAATTCAGTTCTGACACTAACTACCCAGAGTTAACGCAAGGGCTTAGTCTCAAGACAGCCCCCACTTCAGGTGTCAGTCACAAATCCCACATTGCCACCTATAGTTCTGACCAACAGGCTATAAATTCAGGGGGTTCCTACAACTCCCTTCTCAGGTTTCATAATTTGCTGGAGCAATTAACAGAATTCATGAAGGTACTTTATTTACCATTACTTACTGTTGTGGTTTATTGCAAAGGATAATAGAAGAGATGCATCAGTAGTGGGGAAAGGGTACGACTTCCCAAACCCTTTTCAGGCTCGTCACCCTCCCACAACCTTGATGTGTTATGAACCAAGAAACTCTCTGGACCACATTGTTTAGAGGTTTTTATGAAGGTTTCATTATGTAGGCACAATTGATTAAATCATCAGTCGGCGATGAACTCGATCTCCAGCCTCCCCGCAACCACCCTCTGCAGAGATCAGGTGTAGAGCTAAAAGTTCCAATCCTCTCATCATGCCTTGGTCTTTCTGGTGACCAGCACGTATCCAGGGCCCCGGAGACACCAGTCACCTCATCAGCATGCAAAAACACTCAGCAGTCTGGAGGTGTCCAGGAGATTTAGGAGCGGTGTGCCAGCAAGCTGTAACTACGACCAAATATATATTCCTTATTGCATCACAACCCACCACTCACTTTTCTTTTAAAAAAATTGAAGCAATTACTGGTATATCCTGTGTATAACACTTTTCTTACTATGCTGTCACTAAATTGAAGGTAAAATTTTATGATTTTGCCTCAACTATGAATTCTAGCTTCTGTTGTAATAGATAAAATATAGACAAGTAACATATTAGAGGACTATGGAAAATATTCAGGAAGCATCCACTTTAGTGAATGTGAAGTAAGCAGGGTTTTCTTATTAGTATTCTACTTTTATATGATGTACTCATTTATATCATGCTCTTTTGTTCTATTGTCTAAGCCTAAAGAAATGTTAGCTTTCTACCTAGCAATTAAACTAGTCTCCTTTTTTGTGGAGAATGTCCATATTTTTTATCTACTTTGATACATAATTTAAATGGATGAGAAGGCAAATTGTTCTGGTAATAAATTTTTAACCAGGTGTAGGTTAAGTACTTCAAAAACCTATAGTAATACTTATAAGCCGTATTGGTTAATATTTAAAAATTGACATAAAAATCATACAAGATGTGTTTATCATAATCCAAGACATACCAGAGTAAACCATCTACCCCTCTTTCAATCTTAACTGTCTCTCAATATTCAACTTCTGTAACAATAAATATACTCTCAGGATGTGACTCTTAGACATTTATCAGTCTATTACTGGTATATTATCCAGCTTCATTCCTTCATGGTACATATTGAACAATGTAATAAAATTAAAAGGCACTTTATTAGGTTAATTACATGAGACTTAATTAGTAATTAAATAAACTATGATGTAACATATTTACACCAATTTAAGAAAAATGCTTTTTCTGATTTTTGAGTATTTTTTAATATCTGAAAACCTTGTAGAAGTTAAAATAGAGGAAAAATATCTGCAATCTGGGTTTTGATTATCAGTATTCTAAATTACAAATGCTTGCACTTGAACAAATTATATTATGGTAATTTTTTCCTTTAAAGGGAGAATATCAATGGTGAAAGAATAATGCTGGCTATTTATCATCATCTTTGAAAAAGTAGAATAACAATAAAACCCATTTAGGAGACACATTAATCTCCCATGTGACTCCAGAAGCAAGCTGAATTTTAAAAAGCATCTTCAAAAATTATTTGAAACATACCTCCTCTGTTCTCTAAGAATATATCTCTAACATTCTTTTAAAAAGTTAAGACATTTTGGCTGAGGCAATGCTGGATGCTTATGCTTTAGGGAGTGACGAAGTAGAAAAGTTTGGAGGAAAGCCTTGAAAAAACAGACTGAAAAATCTCAGTAGGGGAGCAGTCAATTACAATGGCAAAAACATCTTGTTTTCCTTTTGCACATTGTTATGTTAGAAAAATGACTGCTAAGTGACAGAGCTGGGATTTGAACCCAGGTTTGTCTGAATCAAGTCTGCACACAATTGACCACAATACCTTGATACAGTGTTTAAGAATGTATTTTTCTGAGTCAGATAACCAGAGTTAAACCCCAACTCTATAGTTACCAGCTGCATGACCCTGGACAAGTTACTTAAACCCTGGGTGTCAGTTTTTCAGCTCTAAACTGAGGTGATAATAACAACAATGGTACTTGCCTCATAATGTTGTTGTGAGGATTAAATGGATGAGTACATTTAAAGCTCTCAGAATGATTGATAGGACATAATAAGTGTCCAAGTAATTTAGCAAGTAGACTAAAGTAGTTACCTAGGGGTATGTTTATCATCAATCTTAAGAGTGTTTTATGAGAATTTATATTGATGGTTACATATTCCTTTTTTTAAATGAATTTATTGCCACTTGAGTACAGGTTCAAGTGGGGTGGTTTGTTGTTTGGGTTTTTTTTTTTTTTAATTTTTTAGTACTTTTTGCCATTTGAGAAACTAGTACATACAAGTTTCTGATTCTGGAACAAGTTTATCTTTCTAGTTCTCCACAGAGGCCAAATTTGTTAGTCTTTGAACGTGGCACTTGCTGTTGCTTTGCCAAGAATATTCTGCCTGGATTGTCATAAAGTCAGCTCCATCTCTTCATTCAGGTCTCACGTTGATGGCACCTCTTCAGAGAGCAACTTTCCTCACCATCCAGCCTAATATTTTGCTGCCACCACAGAGAACCCTGCTGATAATTCTTTGTCCCATTGCTGTGTATTAGTTTCTTCTATCATTTACCCTAAATATCATTCTCATTCACAATAAATGAACGTCTATTACTATTTTATTATCTGATTTCCCCGCTTGAAAGTAAGCTACTTGACGGCAGAGAGAACGCCCTGAGTAGGCCACTCATTGCTCATCTTTCCTCCAATTCAGCAGGCCCTTGAAAAGCACAGTCTTCTAGGCACAAGTTAGAAACACATATTCCTCTGTTCCTTACTACTTACCTAAAACTTAGTGATGGGCAAAATATACAGTTTTTGGTGGTCTCTGAATCATTTGTAGCTCTATATTTTCTTGTAGGAATTCTTTGTCTAATCCAAATTTTTAACCAGCCATTATCAAGTTATGGATCTGGCATCATCTTGCTACTCAGAAAATTGTAGAGTTACTTTTATAGAGCTGTGTTTTTACAGTATGCCTTCACCTACACTGAGGAATGTTATAAGAAACAGACTTATAAAACTTACTGTTATTATTTCAGAAGCTGCATAATTGAGGATTTGACTTGTGTCCTCAGTATAGGTACTCTATGAAAACAGAAACACCTTTAAGTAGTTAGAGCAGAAGGGAAGGAATTTGATGCAGGGCAGTGGTTATATGCACGATGAAAACGCTGAGGAGACAAATGAGGCAATGAGGTAAATGGGAAGATAGTGACAGACTGGCTATCATTGCTAGGCTGCAGGGACAAAGTAAATAGGTCACATTCCTGACCCAGGGATCAGTGTTCCTGGAAGAAGGACATGTATCTGTGCAATAAGATTCAGAGCAGGGCCCTGCAGGCAACACAGCAGCCTTTAGAGACTTCATGGTAGAAGATGAGAAAGAAATGTCCAGGCCGCTCCCTTTCTGTCCCCGTCCAATCTCCAGCCAGCACTTGACGTTGGCTGAAGCCAGCTGCAAGTCAGCTGTTAGGGGACCCTGGAGGAAAGTGACTTTCACATCATGTAGCACTAAGCAGAGGAGGAGAGGAGCGAGGGATAGATCTAAAGGCCGCCTGGCTCAGGACTGGCAGAGCACTCCATGAGGAATCATAGTTCAAATTGTCCTCAGTCCTCAGCATGGAAAATAGGTGTGGTCCTTCATGGCAATTGAGTAGTTTATATACAATAGGCACTAAAATATACTACCCATCATGATTCTTTCCATGGGATGGTTTCTAAAGAACATAAAGTCAAATTTATGTCTCTCTTTTGGCATCATGCACAGGAGTCTTCTGGAATATGTTTGGAGTCCTGTACTTATTCTCAGACTTGTCCCCTGAATGCTGTCAGTCACTTGGCTAGATACTGCAGCTACAACTGTGGGTTAGTAGCACATGCAGTCTGTGGCTCTGTGTGTTGGCAATGGCTCTGAGAAAGAGGCTGCTCTGACTCTTGGTGCTAACCATACTGACCAGTCTGTCCCTTGTCTTCATAGGTAAGGCTGTTGAAAGGACAAGGTCAACAATTACGACATACTGAGTTTCTCTTAAAAGTATGAGTCTCTGACTCCAAAACTTATGCTCTTTCAATTATGATGGCATTTTAATATTCCTTTCTAATTTTTCTCCAATCCTTAGCTTACATATTTCTTCCTCTGAGGAAGTTGTTCCCTTATTACCTCTGTCACAGCAATAAGAATGCTTTAATAGGACATGCACCTTGCTCTTTCTCTTAGATTCTTTAAGGGTAAGGGCATTGCTCTTTTAAATAATTATCAGTATTTATTTCAGGGTTTAGATACTAAGCAACTAGCTTTGAGAACACAGAGTCATGTTGGCTGATTTTAATTTAATCCCCTTTTGCTCCATTGCAACCATCTCCCGAACCACATGAAGATCTATCATGCATGATCTAGGATCACTTGCAATCATTTCAATAGTGTGGTTCTTTCTCAGATCTTGTGCCACAATTAGTTCTATACTGGCATTGTATTGCATACTGTCTGATACATGGTAGTTGGCTGAGTAAGATAGTGCGACTGTAACTTCATAGGAAGTGTGGAAGTATAGGAATAGGAAAACAGAAATTAGTGTAACATTTGTGTCTTTATCTATGGTACTTTGGCCTAAAATGAAAAAAATGAGTCTAATAATAGTATTTACCTAATAATTGATATAATTTTATAGTTGTCAAAGCACATAGATTAGCATAGCAATAATTCTATAGCAAGATTGTCTAAATTTAAATTTAAATTTGTAAACAATTATCAACTTCAAGTTAAATGGAAAACTATATTTCCTTAGAAAATATGGAACTTATATTGGCATTCAAAGATATGTAGTTTTTAATGCCTCTTTACTTATGTATTTGTTTAAAAGAAACAAAATTAGTTTAATGGTATCAATTATGGTACTGAATTATTTTGTAAATAGATTAACCCATTTCACCTTTGTGACATTTTCTTGAGAAAAGAATACAAATATGTATATTTTAATTTCTAGGATTATTGTTTCTAGAATAGAGAATAGCTATTTTATTTGGTATATCTATCATCTGTGGAAGAATATCATAAAATACATGTATTCTCTTAATTCTAGTAGCTATTCAAGGTGTAAAATTATATTAGCACAAAACATTTTATATTTGCTTAGAATTTAAATATTAAATAATAACGTTGAATTGTTATCATTATAAACTTCCTGATTTTAATTGAAGGGATTTTAAAGTTTTGTTGTTTAAAGTGATATTTTGTTTATTATGGTAAATAATAGTTATGATATTTAAGTGATTTTGCCTATTCCTATTTTTATAATGTCTATGTGAGGAAGGCACCTATTAACATGAATGTTAATATTTTTTTGGGTGGTTGATTTTTTTTTTCACTTTTCCTCCTCTTTTGCCTGTTCTGTGGAAAGCTTCTGAATTTTTCTTTGTTTTAGATTTTAGTTTGTTTTTGGTAACACTTGGACTTCAGGAATTTTCTAAGAATATACCTAATGTTAATTTTTTTCTCATTCTTTATACCTCCAACTGCTGATCATTTCAATCTGGAAGTGTCATTTTTTTAAATAAGTAAAATGTTTTTTGTCATTTAAAAATTGCCTTTCCTGCAACAATTCTTTTATTTCCTTTTTTTCTTCAAATTCAGTTATTTACAGTTCAGTTTTTCTGGATTTAACCCTTGAACTTCATACTTCTTTCTCTCATGATATTCATTTCTTAGTCTCTTGGCTTTATGCTTTCAGATATTCTTTCCATTTAGTATTCCAGATAACTAATATGGTTCTTGATTATGATAAGTATGCAATGCATTTGATGAACCTTTTTCTTTCTGATTTTTATTTTTTTAGTTCCAAAAGCAGCTATCTTTTGTATGGGACAGTGTCTCTCTAATAGAGACTCAAAAATGCTTATCCATGTGAACAATGACAACAAAAGGTAAAATTTGACTTTTGCTTACTCCACACACATAGACCAGCTCTAAATAGTCCTAAGAATGAAATGTCAAATAAAATTTTAAAGCCTTTTGTAGAGTCTTAAAGTCAAACTGTCTTTTTAACTTGGGAGGGGATAGGAATTAAATTAGACATAAAAACAACTATAGAATAACTTATAGTTGTTGATTATGTTGAGATTAGTAACTTTTGATCTATGAAAGACACTTTAAAGAAACTAAAAAATAAATAACAGACTGAGAGAAGGCATTCTGTTACACACAACTAACAAAGTATTAAATATCAAGAATATATAAATAAACCCTACAAATCAATAAAAAAGCACAAATAATCCAATTTAAAATTGGGTATAAATCATGAATGAATTGTATTTTATGGAAGAGGAAATATATCTTACCAGTAAACATATGAAAAACGTTTTGGACTCCATAGTGATCAAAGAATTATATATTCTACCACAATGAGCTCTGTTTTACATCCATTTGATTGGGAGAAAAAGAAAAAGCTGAATTATACCAAGTGATTAAGAGGATGTGAGTCCTCAGGGTCTCTTATACATTGTTTTTCTAAATATAAATTGGTACAAATGGTTTTGAAAGCAGTTTGGTATAGTTTTTCTTACCTAATGGTGAAGTAGTTTGGGGTATAAATCTAGGAGAAAATCTTCCCTGTGTACACTGGCGACGTGCACAAGGATGTTTAGAGCAGCTGTCTTCACAAGAGCAAATATGTAGAAGCAAATCAAATGTTTCTACAGCAGGAGGGTGGCTGGATATTGTGGAATAGACTGTTATAAAGCAGTAAGATAAATAAACTACAATGGCTTGATGGTTAATTTCATGTGTCAATTTGACTGAGCTAAAGGATGCTCAGATAGCTGGTAACACATTATTTCTGGATTTATTGTGAGGGTGTTTCAGGAAGAAATTAGTATTGAGTCAGTAGACTAAGTAAAGAAAATTGCCTTAACCTATGCAGGTGGACATCATCTGATCCACTGAGGAACTGAATAGAACAAAAAGGTGAAAGAAGGGCAAATCCATCTCTCTGCTTGAGCTGGAACATCAGTCTCCTCCTGCCCTCTGACATCAGCGATCCTAGTTCTCCAGCCTTGAGAATCAGACGGAGAATTATACCATCACCACCCCCCTGCCCCCGCCATCCCTATTCTCAGGCCTTTGAACTTGGACAGGGATTTACACCATCAGACCCCTTGGTCCTCAGGCCTTTGGATCAGACTGAATTACACCACTGGCTTTCCTTATTCTCCAGCTTACCAACAACAGACTGTGGGACCCCATGGTCTCCTTAATTTCATGAGCCAAGTCCTATAATAAATCTGTATGTTTATTGGCTCTATTCTCTGAAGGACCCTGACCAATACAACTAGTATGCCAGTATGCATGAGTCCTAGCAATATAAACCAAATAATTTAAATGAAAATA
Source organism: Pteronotus mesoamericanus (assembly GCF_021234165.1). Taxonomy (NCBI): domain Eukaryota; kingdom Metazoa; phylum Chordata; class Mammalia; order Chiroptera; family Mormoopidae; genus Pteronotus; species Pteronotus mesoamericanus. The sequence goes on along the minus strand of NW_026555277.1, from coordinate 12,489,858 downwards.
AAATTATATTAAGAAATGTAGATGAAGTTAAACTATATGGAAAGGAGTAGAAGAGAATGGCAAACATGGGCCTGAAAAGGGTTACTCTCTTGGGAAAGAGGTGACAGGGAATGGGATAAGGGGAGACTACATAAAGAGCTATGAGTGATTGGTAATATCCTACTTTTTTGCTTTACATGTGATGGATCTCAGTTGTTTATAATCCTACTCAAAAAACAAATAAAATAAGGCTATGCATGAACCATTTATAAAATGTCACACACCAAGACCTCTGATCGATCAAATTCTATATACCATGGTATAGAACAAAAGGTTGCTGTTTGTTTACTCCAGAGTGTTATTTTTCTAGAGATCAGTTCTTTCTCCTTTGTTTTGAGTGCTTATTAGGAGTATGCTGTCACTTTGTCCATTTGCTTGGGGCTCAGGTAGAACTAGTGATGTGCCTTTTGTGGTGGTGATCCCTAGAGTGGTGAATGGTTTATTTGCTCTGCTCTTCTGGGTCTTTGATTTAGCAACAGGAAGACTGGGAGTTCTCATTGAGGCCCCAAAGAGAAAGCTTCTTGGCTCATCAGTTTCTTTGTAGCCTCCTAGCCACAGTCACGTAGAGACTTTGGAGCTCCTTTTCAAGGTCTGAAGTTCAGCCAGACTAGATACGCTATTGGCACACTTCCCCAATTCTGAGGATCTCTGTAGACAAAGTTCTTGCCAGGGTCTGTCTTAGCCCATTCTAAACCATGAGGCTCTGTCTGCCCTGAAGGGTCATGTCATGCCCCGAGTATCAGGACCGAAGGAGTCTCAGTTGCCTTCTCTCATTTGTTCTTCCCTTCTGGCCATAACAGCTTGGCTCATAGGAGTAGATGAGTTAGACTTGAGGAAAAAGGGGAACCATGAGATTAAGAAATTATTTACCCAGAAAAGTCTACTTTCTGAAAAGATTCCTTTAATTTAAATACAGTTTTCATTTTCATAAGATTACCAGCTCAAAATTACAGAAATTTACTATTTTCACCATCTATTTGTCTGTCTATTCTTCATTCACTTGTTAATAGTGTTTATTATCCTTCATTTGCCAGTCTTGAATATTTTTCAATTCAAACTTTGCAAAATAAAGGAAAGAAAAAGCTCCAAGAATAGCATGCAAAATTTTAACACGTATAGCTGGCAGAGCAGATTTAAGAATAATCTAAGTTTGCAAATGACTACAAAGGGCGTTAATTAAGTAGCAGGTGTTTCATCACCTATGTCTATTTGAAAAAATGCAGCTCAGATGTAGATATCTATAGTTGGTATAATGAACTCTATATTCATTGGGTTCCATCTGCCACAATAACCTAAAACCACATTTAGTACCAGCCAGTTAACACCTTGATTAATTTATACACCACCTGCAGCTTCAGCAACGTAATGAATTCACTAACTTGTATATAAAAACTCATTGTGATACCTAGATTAACACAGCATTGTGAAATGGGAAAAGAATTCACACATCAGACTTAGCATGTTCACAAACACATACGCACACATACACTAAGGCATGTACACTGCTTGTCTTATGTCTGCTTCTCTATTTCTTCATTATCTCAGACATGAGATATTTGGTGGAAGGTCTTCGAGGCCCATAAGGACATAAACTACAAGTAAGAAAGAACTCTATTCTATTCTGTCAAGTCAGATTTGAAAAATCCTAGGCAAGTATTTTGATTTGCTTAGCTCCTATCACATGCTCTTCTGAACAGGATTGGGTACCCTGGTTGGCCCAGTATAGATTAGCTATTTAATCCTCTTGCCACAGTAACAGGGGCCTTTGGGGAAGAGCAAGTGACCAAAATATTTCTGGCTGAAAAAATAACTTCCATGAACAAATGAACCCTGTAGGAAAATTGGTGTACATGAGTATCGTTAAGTGTACAGTGTAAATTGTCTCATTTTTTAAACAAAATCTTCATTGTTCACTTACAGATTTTGAAGTGGATTTTATTTTTATACTGGGGGAAAAAAACACGGATATGCCATCACACAAAACTAAGATATCAGTTAAAATATTTTTAAGCAGGAAAACAACATTTCAATTTGTGAATTTCATGGCACCTTCACTACTAGCAGGATTTATTGGGAGAGAGGTGGGAAAATAAGAGACTATTATGATCATCCAGGTGTAATGATGAACAGGAAGGAGAGTTAGAGTTGAAGGACAGGTCTGTGTTTCCAGAGGGAATTTCACAGTGAGGGGGTATGTGGGTGACAACTAGGCTACTCATTCTGCCTCAATGATTGCAATAGCTATGGGTGAATTTTTTCTCAACTTATCATGGAAATCATGCCCCATTACGATTAAAAAAATCAGGCAGAATGCTGGAAGATAGGAAATGCAAGAACAGCAAAATAAACTAGAGTAAAAATAGATTTGATTTTGCACAGCTCATTTTATTAAGAAGCTCATTGCAAAGTTAGTTATTCAGGACTACAAGAAGAGATTCATCCAGTTATTCAGGACTCACCATCAGAGCGCATTCTTAACAAAGGGCCCAGAGACTGTTATGACCTTAAGCATTATCATTTCATACCAATCCTTCTATAAAAAGAAAGAAAAAGAAGTTCCTGAATTTCATTATATTCTACTCTCAAGAAGGAGAAAAGCAGTTTTTAGTTTAATTTATTTAATGTCTCCTAAAATTTAATTTAAAAGTCCTTTACTTATTCTGAAATTGTGTGTGGTTAAATGTAAAAGCCCAATAAACAGTCCCTGAAATGTTATGAAATAAAGGATTTGTAGCAGGGACCAATGTAATTTGTGGGGCTGATTAAATAATCTCTATAAGACTGTTGTCTTAGTATCTGAGGCTGGAAATTGAAGTTTTCAGAGAAGACATTTGGGAAGGGAGGATGGATGTAAATTTAGGGAGAGCAAAGACAAGATGCAACCCGTAGGCAGGGGCTGGCACCCATAAGGATGGACTGGGCATGTGTGAGCTCTCATTGCTCCCAGCCCTGAGGATGTGGATGTCCTGCAAGAAAAGCTGGCACCCTTTGTGTCAGAACTAAACACCTCACCCAGACGCTGCAGCAGGATCTAAAGGAGGGTCGAGCCTTAGTTTGCCTGACTGCTGCTACCTGTGCCAAAGAGATGAGCAGGCAGATTGATGACTATGTGCATGACCTACAAAAGCACCTGTTGACCCTGCCTTTACGTTCTGGGGTTAACAATTAATATGACTGCTGCTTTACTTCTGTCTTCAAAATTTAATGGGAAAATATACCTCTTTTGGTCTACCCTCATGAAAATATACAGAGAAGGGAATTCTGGCAAAGTTCAACCGGGCCAAGTTGACGCACTGTACAACCACTACAGTTTACAGTTTTTAACCTATAAGCTCCACACATACTTTTAAGCCATAATTTACAAGTGATCTACAACCAAGTAAACCAAGTCTTGCTTTTGTCTAATGTGTAAATATGACACAAATAGCCTTCCCTATAACTGAATATATGCTCATTCTCCCCTCCAATGGTATACAAAGATTCATTTAAAAAAATGTATTCTTCTTTTAGCTGATTCACAGTCTCTTTTTGAAATCCTATAACTTAAATAGTATGTTATATTTTTAAACTAATATTTACACATTGTATGTGATATAATTGGGGAATGGGAAGAAATAATATTTATTTGACATACACACACACTCACATACATGCACACTTGCATGCACACATACAACTTTCATTCCGATCAAATAAAGAAAAACTCAGCAATTATACCCTTGCGGTTGCAATTTCTGCAGTTGGTCCTGTGGTTGTAGGGGATATTTCCATCTACCTTCTTCCATTACCGACTCCATTTTCTCAGCCTTCCCTTATAAGTGAACTGTCTTAGGTAAGACAATTACAAGTTCTTCAGACAAGGGGAGACGTGCTTTATCATGCAGGGGTGGAAAGGATGACTCCTCTGGGCAAGGAGGCTTCAGAATGTTCCCTTGTCTGTAAAATGGGGGGTACAATAATATTCACTTTACAACAGGTTATGAGGAAATATATTTGAAATCTTAGCACAGTGCTTGATAAGTACTCACTGAGCATTAACTATATTCTTATTTTACAGTGATTTTGTATATTTGACTCTGTATATGATAGCTTTTAAAATTTTTTTCTTTTTTTTATTGTTGTTCAGTTACACTTGTCCCACCTTTTTCCCCATTGCTCTCCCCTGCGCCACCCCCGCTCCAGTCAATCCCTACTCCATTGTCCATGCCCATGAGTCCTCTATTCATGTTCCTTGACTTGCCCCTTTCCCTTCTTTCCCCGTTATCCCCCTCCACCTTCCCCTCTGGTCGCTGTCGGTTTGTTTTCTACTTCCATGTCTCTGGTTCTGTTTTTCTCATTTGTTTGTTTTGTTGATTAGGTTCCACTTATAGGTGAGATCATAGCAAAAAGGTAACCAATCATATGGGAATAAACAGTTGCCAATGATACCTCCGACAAGGGTTTGATCTCCAAAATATATTAAAAATATTTTTAGTAAGTAGAAAATCAAAATAATCACAATTATTTTAAGTAAATTACAACAGTTGTCCTGTTCAGTTTTTATAGCTTTATGTAAGTGTTGTGTACTTTTAGCAACTTTCTTAGTCCTTTCAGCAGTATGTTTCTAAGGAGTTATTAGTTTCAGGGTCTTAACATCTACTCCTTGGAAAAATCTTTACAGAAGGGAAGATAATGATCATAGAAAATTCGCAATCCTAAAGTTCCTCTTAAAAATCAAAGTTCCTTTTGTTACTAGTTTACTATCATGTTCTAACCTTTGTAAAGAATCTTTGTGAGCATACTAGCTTCTCTTTAAATATTTTAGAAGGAGAAAGAAACAGAGGAAGAGTTAGTAGAAGTTTCAGTATTGTATTGATGAGGATCAAGAATGAGTCTTTTCCCCTGGAATTTCTCTTATGATTAAAAAAAAAAACACCAAAAATGTGATATACTGTGTGAATTAGCTACTCAAAATTCATTCACAATTCTTTTATCCACCATCTTCCATTGCTTAAATTATTTATTTTCCAAATCCCTTACATTCAGGGTTACTCATGCAGCATGATTCTGGTCTGAGGAGGGGTTTGCTTCCTGCTTAAAAAGGCCCCAATTCACCAGGAGAAAATCTTTTGCTTTTTCTCCTTCCCCTGATATAAAATCTTACAAGACTACTTCTTCTTCAGTCTCATCTTGAGCTCTCTCCTCTCTCTGGCTGGCATGCTACTATTTTCACTTGCTTCATATACGCCCTTGCCCAGAATACCCTTCTCAGTTAATCTCCACTTTTTGGTATCAGTTTGCTAGTTTCTTCGTCAGCCCTACTTCCCAAACTCCTCCAGATTAGGTTGGGCTCCTTCTTTTATGTTTTACTGTATAGCCCTCATCACACCTTTACGAATGTGATGAAATTATCTGGCTATAAGCCACAAGCAGCAGGCATATCTTTCTTGTTTATCCCTATGCCATAAAGAGCCAGCATTTAGTGAGCCAGGCATCATGGGACAGGCACTGTTCTAACCACTGTACATTTATTAACATGCTATGTTCATTGCAATATTCTATTTTACATGTGGGGCAAGTGAGGTGGTATAACGTTAAGTAGTGGATGAGTGGCAGAGCTGGACTGATTGCAAGTAGCTTGCTCCAGAGCCTCTGTACTTAATCATGATGATCTGCTACCTCTGTAGGGATGTACTAAAGAATGAGAGTGTCATATCCCTTTGTATGAAAAGCAACACCAAGAACCATTCTGTTCTGTAATTAGAGCATATTTTAAATGCTTAAAGTATTTTTGTATTCTGTTCAGTATAACTCATGTCTATAAATATATTGATTTAAATTTATTTTTGCTACATCCCTTTGTTATGTTTGAAATCAGTTCTGAAGTACTAAAGTGTATGAGGAATACTACAGAAAACTTTAGAAACTATGTATACTCAGGCCTTCCTCACAGATATCCTGATTCAGCAGTATTAAGGTAGGAGCCCTATAATCTTAAAATAAATGTTCCTAGTGACTAACTGACAGAGTGAGCCCACTGATAGAAATTTAGATAAGAAAGATTTCCTTAATGAATATGGAAGAGGTACAACAGATTTTGTGTTAAAAATTCTGTAACTACAAAGTTATTGTAAGATATTCACCTGATAAAAATTACAAAATATAGAACCCTCTTTTAAAACTTCCCTGTGGGTGGAGTTATTATTTGTACTTTTCAATTCCCTCTGGAGCATGTAACTAAAAATGATATTGTGAGTGTTAAAAACCAAAGTAGACTAATCAAGGCTCCTAGGAAGTGATTTTTGATTTACAAAATAACCTGCTGGGTTTTTTATACACAGTTAAGCACAGTAAACAATGCCATCTCAAAATGAGTCAGATGGATGTTTTTCTATTTTAATACTATGCTCCAGTTGTTTTTTATCCATTATATGTATATTTGCACTTATTTTTTGAAGTGCTGTTAATTATATTTAACTTTAAAGCAAAATTGAACAAAACTCTTTTTTCTTGCTATTTATTTATGTGTTTGTGTATGCATTCATGCATGTACATAGGTATGCATGTAGATGAGCATGTGTGTACTTATATATGTGTGTATGTATTTAAGTGGTCTTAGTCCATGATGGTGCTAGGTCTCTGGTTGATGAGTCATATTATATACAGCACTTTCTATTTTAAATATGTTTAGTGTGCATAACATGTTTGGTGTTCATGGATGCTAATAAACATTTCTCTTGATTCTCCATGGTAGGTTACTTTCTCACTGAATAGAATTTTTTTTTTAGACTGGATAAAAAATGAAAAGAAATACATATATATAAAAGTATATATTCTAATAATTATTGTAATGTACATATTTTAATTAAGACCAACACTTAATTTGGTAATCAGTTTATATTCAGTGCTTATCTTCCTTTAGAATAAATATAATTAGGGCTTCTCTATCGTATCTTAATTTATTCTCAATTTTAAATGGATGGATCAATATTTATGTGCCTTGATATGTGAAAATAGGATATTTTCATTTAATTAAAAAAATAGATTTTGAAGACCTAATGCCTAATGTAGGCTTAGGGTTATACTGCTACTTTAATTCAAAAATATCCTTTATCATGCAATTTTGTCTTCTGTTTAAAAGGTCATTCTAAAAAGCAATGACATGTTAATGACAATGTAATTATTTTTCCTTGAAAGATAATGCTGATTAATTGAAATATTTAAAATAGTTTGTATTATTTATGCTTAGTTGTCAGGGAATAAAATATAGACAATAATTTCTGAACTAATCTGCATTGCAATTATTCTGGAGAACTTTGTTTCTGTATGAGGATATGCACCATCTTTCCTCATCCTCCTCCAAGATGATGCTGTTGTTATACCCATATAATGGTTAGGGTTCTTATGAATTACTCTGGGTTATTTTCTCAGGATTTATAATTAATATATAATGTGTATGTATAAAATTATTTTTCCCCAGCAGCTGTTTCAGTCTGTAACTTGCAATAACAATAAACCTTATTTAACACCTTTTTTAGTGGGAGGCACTAGTCTAGGTGCTATGGTTCTAAATCAAAGAGTCTGTTTCTCACTGACCTTAGAGAATGGACAGGGTGAGCGTGGGTGGAAAGGTAGACACCAATCATTGAAAGATTAAATGTAGAACTGAGATCTGAAGCATGAGTGGCAATAGTTTGGAGGATGTGTAGTATTTCCCAAACAAAAGGATTAGCCTGTAAAAGACCTGAAAGATCTTTGTAGAGTGAGCACAGATTATTCTAGGAATCAAAATAAAGCCAGTAGGAGGAGTCAAAGATCAAGGGGGAAAAGGATGAGAGATGAGGCTAGAGTGGATGGCAGAGACCACACTATGTAGTTTCAAATACACGATATTAAGGATTCAGGTTGCTATCTCAAGAGCAAAAGAAAGCCAGTGATGTTAGTGGTGTAACTAAAGTCTTTTCAGTATCTAATAGGAAGTTAATGGACACAGATATATTTACCTATATATCAAATACTAAATAAGGAGACTTCATTTGAAGTATGAAGATGATACTTAGGGCAAATTAATTAATAATTTCTATTTTCTTTTTATGGCATTTAATAATATTCCTTTTCTTGAGGATCTTATAGTTTTGTTAAATTGGGTAAACAATATACAAATAAATCTTATTTAATTTGAGAATATTTTGAATATTAAAAATTAACATCAGATAGTTGTGACAGATTATAAGTTGCTGAGTTCTCTAAAAAAAGAGTTGGCAATGAAGAATAAAATAATATAATTGAATATTTCAAGAGGGTATATGGCCTACATTATCGACAGGCTCAAGAATGAATAAGAATGACTATTCTGGGAAGATGGTGGAATAGGCAGCCCCAGGAATTCTGTCTCCCACTTAGATGGCAATCCCTCTGGCAGAAACTGTCTGATGTAAGTACTTTGGAACTTGAAGTCTATTGGAGACTTATGACTTCATGGGGATGGCTTGGAAGATAAATGGTGGTTAATTTCGGTCAATTTCAGCTCTTAGCATCATAGAGGCTGCCCATCCCTGATTCCCCAGCACATGGTACATGGTAGTGCAGAAATTATTTTAATAATGAATTAAAAAAAGAAAGGATATTTTATAGTGAACTCTTAAACCCTCCTGAGTTCTATGACTCTATAATTTTTTTAATCAACTATGGTCTTAAATACTTATGCATTGTCTCAATTTAACTATATAAAATATATTAAAAAATTTGTTAATATGGCATTCAGCATCTATACTTTTCAAATAATTTAAACAGAAAGTTATCTGTAAAGATAGTAAGCAAATAAAGTCAATTAAATCAATACATCTCATATATAAAATTAGCTAACATTTAAAAAATGAGAGCAAGGCTTTTTATAATTTTAAACCCAGTGTAATGGCTGCTCTCAAACACACTTAGGTATATTGTGATTGCTAAAGCTTTTCTAGAAAGCAGTTTGGTAATGTATACCAAGGATCATAAAAACATCCATTCCATTCAATTCCATATTGTGAAATTCTGACAATATTTCACAAGAAATAGTGAAAACTTCCTATAAGAATTTTGCATGAAAATATATTGTTAATTACTTTTATTTCTTAAATTAAATCTAACAACAACCTAAATGTCTAAAAGTAGAGTTGGGTAAGAGAATAATTGGTTCATATATTTGATAGGCTATTATTCAAGCCATAAAAATAGTGTGTACAGAGACTTTAATGGCATTAAAAGAGGTTCATGATGTTATGAAGAAAGTAAACTCTTATCTATGGTAAACAGAGTATATCAATTTTCCCTTGTCACTATAACAAATCAAATTCAGTAGCTTAAAACAACACAAATATATTATTTTATACTTCTGGAAGTAAGCAGTGTAAAGCCAATCTCAGTGGACTAATAAAACCAAGCTGTTGGCAGGGTCAAGTTTCTTCTGGAGGATCTAAGAGAGTGAGGCAGATGGCGGACTCTGTCCCACAGAGTACGCTCTGGTTTGTCACAGATGGGGAAATGAAATAAGTTGTCCTAGACACTTTTCTCTTGGTCTGCCAGGGGAAGGGGTGGCACTTCCCTCTAGTGGAGAAGGCCCCAAGCCCCTGTGCTCCATGGCTTTTATGGAAAGGTTATCAGTGGGGCTAGATAGTAGGAATGTACAGGTGATATCACTACAGCAGTATGTTAATGTTTACAGAGCATAGATGATGTTTTGAAGAAAACAAATGGCAGGAACATACTGATTTACAGGAGTCTGAGAGGAGACAAGTAAACATAAAAACATAAACATAAGAGTGCCAAAGGGTTTAGAGTCAGGGTCTGTGAATATTGTAAATTTCCTTCCCTGCATGAGCTGGTTATCATAGCTTTTGAGGGAAAAACAGCATGCTTCAAAGAATTTACTTCTAGGACCGATTTCCCCCAGGAACCACCCGATCCAGTTTAGGGCTGTGTCCAGTATTCTTTCAAGCCCGAGCCAGGCTGGGGGATCAGAACTGCCAAGAGGTAAGGAGACTTCTTTCAGATAGAATGAGGACTCCAGCCATACCAAAGCCGAGGGGTGAGAGCCTTTTGCCCTTCCTCCGTGCCCCCCAAGTTCTTCCCTGATGCCCATGCAGCTGTGCCTGTCTTAGGTTGCCCCTGCCATCAAGGGGTCTTACCTGTCATTGACTAACCAGCCACCCTCCAGGGCCAACCAGGGTGATGTGAGGGAGGCAGGGGCTGCCAGGGGGACAGGTTTTGTCTCCTCAGCAGCCTATTTTCCAAGGCATCTTTGCTTAGTTCCAGCCTTGGGGCCCTCTCGCCTGTCGGTAAGGCTACAGTTCCTGAAACCAGACGGGACAGTTCCCAACTAGTGAAAATGTTCTCTTCCCTTACAGCTTTTAAAACCTGTCCTCATTTCTTTACTCATAGCCCCTCATCACAGCCTTCTCTCCCTCTGCTTTCATTATCACATCCTCCGTCACTGACTCTTCAACCTTATTTTTATAGGGCCCTGGTGATTTCATTGGGCTCACCCAGATAATTCAGGATTATCTCCTCATTAAAACATTCTTAATTTAATCATATTTTCAAGTTGCTTTTCCTATGCAGGATAACATATTTATAGGTTCTTGAAATTAGAATGTGGACATCTATGGGGGGAATTAATTCTTCCCATCACAGATAGGATGACCATATTTATCACTGAAACTGGGATACTCTTGAAAATAAAAGAAGACAGTATTAATAATTAGTTCAGGGCAACAGAGGTAAACAAGAGCTGTTCTTGAAAAACCTAGGTAAGTGTTCAGCTAAGTATACAACTAGAGTGATAAAAAATGACAAGCTGTCTCAGTTCAATCAGATTTCCATTTTTGAAAGGGACCTGCTTTTGTTACTTTGGGAAATTTTAATTTCCCCCACTTTCCTTATAGCATAATCTGTCTAGATGTAGACCTTTTTTTTTCATTATACTCAAGGATATTTTTGGACTTTAATCTCAAGATAAAAACTTTTGTTAGATACAGGAAAATTACCTTCTATTATTACTCTGATTTTTACCTTTAATATTTTTTCTCTTTCCTCTTTATGGAATCATGTCTTTTAAACTCTTTCATACTTTCCACGTCTGTCTTTTTGAAATTCCAAGATTTATTTCATTTTCTCTTCCTATTTACTAACTTACTCAGGTCAACTTGGCTACCATCTCGATCTGTGGACTCTGGTTTGAAAGCATCTCAGATATTTTGGACAGTACTTCCTTCGCCGTCTTCCCTTTCAGTATTCCGGTATTTCCTTTTGTACAGTTCAGCTTCCTAAAATTTATAAAAGTCTCTGGTTCCTAATAATACTATTTTCTATTTTTAATGCTGATAGGAATTAATTTGTTAAACCTGTACTGTGATTTAAATGGCATTTGCAGAGCATATGTTATATTTCCATTAGCTTCTAATTTGAAGCTAAATTATGGCCACTTGTTATTTCACTATATGAGGAGATGTGGTTAATTTACCCATGCACTATTTATAAGTTATTGCTACTTTCTCTGCTCTTTTAACTATTCCATGTTGGATATATATATATAAATTGAGAGGCACATCTGTGATTATGTCCTTATATTAGGAGTCAAAGATATATTGACTTTGGTCCTTTCTTTTCCACAAGAAAGGTTGTGCATTTGCAGTTTCTATTAGCTTGGTAGGAGAAGGCCTGTACAGTCAATTATCCTTATGCCTGGAAGTTGTGTTCTATAAAGTTGCTGTGGAGACTGAATTAGTGAATACTGAACCATTGTTTTTAGAGAACATACAGGGTTATGTTCCTGAGAGCCTCTGGTCACCACATTTTCATAAACTGATCAACACTTAACCTTGTTTATATGCCCTTCTTTGTAAAGATACTTAATACACATGTTTATTCATTATTAAACTCAACAGCAGCAGCACTGTAACTCATGCCTGAACAAAATTTACCTAACACACATGTTATCTCTGTAAGGCATATCACAAATTTTTTTGCACTCAGGAACACTAGCCAGCACTCCATCACTATGCTTGGGGGCTGAAATCAAACTATTTAAAACAGAGAAGTTATCAACCAAAAGTAGAACAATGCAAAAGTACCACCAAAAAGACTATGAAAAGAACACTTTCATAGTATTATAACTGAATCAAAAGACAGAGCATTAACTTGTTAAATATCACCTAGAAGCATGGGGGTTGGTGACTCTAATTTGTTGCTGCTCTGAGAATGTCCATGCTTAACCATGATGTCTGGGAGACTATTGACTTAGAAGTTACGAAACCAGTTTAGTGAATAATCAGATTTGTAAATATAGAATCACTAATAATAAGGATAGACTGTGCTTTATTTCTATATATTCCATAACTTGACAAAATAAATAAGTGCCCAAATTCCTACCTTTTTCAAGAAGTATATTATTTTGTTTATTTCAGGGAGATCTCAAGTTTCTTGTTGCTATATTCACCAGATATTGAATATCCTTTTTTTTTTTTTTTGGTCAATTGCATAAAATTTGGAGTTAATACAACACTATCTTTTCCCTGTTTGCACTAAAATTATTGTGCGATAATTTTTTCCAGGGAGTATATTTAGTTAGATACAAAACAATACTTTCTACCTCTTTTATCAGTAATAATAATGTTACCATTTGATGAGTGCTTTCTACATTTCTCATATGTACATAAGAAGATAAAATTAATTCCTTTTTACAGATGTATAAACTGAGGACTAGATGTACTAATAACTTATTCAAGTTCACCCAGTTGATATATAATGAAATAGAAATCTAATCCAAGTAGTTTGATTCCACAATACACCCTTTGTTAAGTATCACTGTGCTCTCCCCATTGTGGATCCAATTGAATGATTACTTTTTATTGAAAATGTCTCTATTTTTTTCTCATTCTTTTCAGAGGAAAACTTTATTTTTTAGGTAATCAGATTTCTTTGTTTTCTTGCTGAATATTTTAAAGCATATATGAAAAAAAAAGTAAACACCTGCTTCATAGTCTCATTAAGGCATCTACTTGTTTTTTCTTTTTACTGTTTATTTATATTGTAAAGGCAGTCTGGGTACTAAAAAGACTATGGGAAGAAAAAGGAGTATGAGAACAATATTATTCAAATTTTGTTTTGCAGTAGATAACTGGGATAAGGACTTTATGATGTTATTTTATTTAATCCTCATGATAAATTTCTGAGATTGATACTGATTCTCACATTCTGAAATAAGAAACTGAGGCTCTGGGAAACATTATGAGACCTCACTTCATTCAGATAATAAGAGAAGGTTCCCATTTGCGTTCAGTGTCTTCTGGTTGAAGAATCCAGGTATTAATTTCCACACTCATTACTTGCCCAGGCCCATCGGGATTCAGCCACTGTAAAGTAAAAAGGAAATATCAAGAAAGGCTCATTTGTTGTTTGAAAGCCAAATTAACTTTTGGGCTGGAAGAGATTTTAGATCTCAGTGGGTTCAAGTCTTGTATTTTACAAATGAATTGATAGCACCCAGGAGGTTCAGTGTTTATCCAAATTCACACAACATAGGAGTATCAGAGACAGGCCTAGAATCAAGCTCCTTCCCCCCGACCCCCCGCCATTATTTCATTGCTCTTGTCTATATTTTATTGCCATATGTAAAAATTGCAGTACTTTATTAAAATCCAATCTAATGAAGAAGAGTAATTTGTGAAAAAGTTATACAAAATGACTTTTACTTAGATTTCAATTCTTGCCTTACTTCCCAACTCTCTTCCCCTTCCCTCCCCTCCTTTCCTTTCCCTTTCTCTCTACTCTCTCTCCCCCTCCCTTCCATGCTTCCCCTAAGTCTTACAAGGGGAGGTTAAATACAATTCTGTTTCTTGAAAGTGATAGGGAAAGAAGAAATTCTGTCATAGAGGATAAAAGAATAACAGAGTGTGGCATGGACAGTTATGGGATGGGAAAGTGATCTCTCAGACTGAGATGAAGATCAGAATCTGAGATCCTGAGAATTAAGATATTTATTTTGTGGGTGCAAAAGCAGCACTCACGATATTCAAAGTACCAATAATTTACTTTAAGTGCATCACTGCTCTACAATTTACATTTATTCCCACACATACAATTTAATTTTATTAAAATAAAAAATATTGTATTTAAAAACTAAGAATTTATAAGACTGGAAGAAGATAAGAATTTATTGATGTAATTGAATTTATCTGAACATGTAAACTTTACTTTTTGTATCAAATAAAAATAGTTGGGTGATTGGGATTCTTCCACTGATTACTTTTAGCTGTGGTTTCAAATATTAGCAGCTTTTAAAGAATTATGTGATCTGCTGAAAGTGACACCTTTGTGTCTTTATTCCTAATTTGAATGTTCTTTATTTATTTTGCTTGATTGCTCTGGCTAGGATTTCCAGTACTATGTTGAATAAGAGTGATAAGAATAGACACCCTTGTGGTGTTTTTCACTTTAGAGGAAAAGTTTTCAGTTTTTCTGTTGAGTATATTAGCTGAGGGTTTGTCATATATAGACTTTATCATGATAAGGTGCTTTCCTTCTATACTTACTTTTATTATTAAGTATTTTAATCATAAATGGACATTGTATTTATGAAATACTTTTTCTGCCTCTATTGATAAGATTGTATGATTTTTATCTTTTGTCAATGTGGGGTATTCCATTGTTCAATTTGCATATATTGAACCATCTTTGTCCCTCTGGAATAAACCCCACTTGATTGTGATGTATTACTTCTTAATATATTATTGTATTTGGTTTGCTAGTTTTTCTTACGGTTATTACATCTGTGTTCACCAGAGATATTAATCTGTAGTTTTCTTTTTTTGTGTTACCCTTGCTAGGTTTTGGTAGCAGGGTTATGTTGACATCATAAAACATGTTAGGAAGCATTTGCCTCTTCAATTTTTTGGAAGAGTTTGAAAAGGATTGGTATCAGATCTTCTTTGAATGTCTGGTAGAATTCACTAATGAAGAAACTTTGTCCTGGACTTTTATTTTTTCTGAGGTTTTTAGTGTTTTCTTTTCTTGTTTTTTCCAATTTCTTCCCTCCTGATGGATGTATTTCAATTTTCCAATTCTTCATGATTCAGTCCAGGGAAGTCATATATTTCTGGGAACTTATCCATGTCTCCTAAGTTATAGTATGATCCTTTGTATTTCTGTGATGTCTGTGGTAACTTTTTTCATTTTTGATTTTGTTTATATGAATATTTTCTCTTTTTTCCTTAGTGAGTTTAAACAAAGGTTAGTCAATTTTATTAATTTTTCCTAAGAACCAGTTCTTCTTATATTAATTTTTTTGCAGATTCCTTTTGTCCGCTATTTCATTTAATTCTGCTCTTATTTTTTATTATTTTCTCTCTTCTACTGACTTTGGACTGCTTTTGTTCTTCTTTTTCTAGTTCTTTAAAATGTCATTTTTTTTTTTTACTTGAGATTTTTCTTATTTCTTGAGATAGGCCTGTACTGATATAAACTTCCCTCTTATTACGGATTTTGCTGCATCCCAGAAATTTTTATATGTCATATTGTCATTCTTATTTGTTTCTATATATCTTTGATCTTACCTTTTATTTCTTCTTTGACCCAGTCATTTTTTAGTAGTATGTTGTTTAATTTCCATGTATTTGTGGGGTTTATAAAAATTCCATTTTGCAGTTGATTTCTAATTTCAAAGCATTGTGGCCAGAGAATGTGTTTGGTATGATTTCAGTCTTCTTAAATCTGTTGAGGCTAGGTTGTGACCCAACATATGGTCTATCCTTGAGAATACTTCATGTGCACTGGAGAAGAATGTATACTCTGGTGTGATGGGACAAAAGGCTCTGTAAATGTCATTTGTGTCCATTTGGTCTAATGTGTCAGTTAAGGTTGGTATTTCTTTATTGATTTTTCTGCTTGTATAATCTGCCTAGAGCTGTCAGTGGAGTATTTAGGTCCCTTGCTCTGATTTTGTTTTTGTCAGTTTCTCCCTTTAGTTCTGTTTATAATTGTGTTATATATTTCATTGTTCCTTGATTGGGTGCATATGTATTGAGAAGTGTTATGTCTAATTGATGTAGTGTCCCTTTATCTTTAAAAAATGTTCATCTGTGTCTCTTGTTACTTTTGATATCTTGAAATCTATATTGCCAGTTATAAGTATGGCTACATCTGCTTTTCTGTGGATTCTATTGGCTTGGAGAATCATTTTCCACCCTTTCACTTTTAGTCTGTCTTTGATTTTTTGCAGCTTAGATGTATCTCCTGAAGGCAGCATCTGGTTGGGTTTTTTTTTTTGTTTGTTTGTTCGTTCATTTTTTTAATCCAGTCTGCTACTCTGTACCTTTTTATTGGTGAATTGAGTCCATTTACGCTTAGGGTAATTATTGATGTATGAGGATTCCCTATAACTATTTTATCTTTTGTTTTCTGATAGCTCTCTGCCTCCATTGGTTCTTTTGTTCTGTGTTTCTGTCTGTTGTTTTTGTTTGGTGGTATTACATACATTTTTCCTTTGTTTTCTCTTTTTTTAAGTCATGTGTTTCAGTTTTCAGTTTTATGTTTGTGGTTACCCTTAGGATTATGAAAAAAAAGTTTCTTACATACAGTAGTCCTTTTTCTTTTGAATGTATTGGATCTCCTTTTCTTTTTTTTTTTTTTTTTTTGCAAATTCAGCCCTTTACCCTCTCCCCTTTTACATTTTTATTGTCACAAATTATCCCTGTTTATCCTGTGTTTCTTGGTGATCTTACTCATAATTTTGTGACCTTTTGTTCCTTGTTTCAGGTAGAATAACTCCCCTGAGTATGTCCTGCAATGGAGATTTTTTAGTGATAAATTCCCTCAGCTTCTGGAAATGTCTTTATTTCTCCTTTATATCTAAAGGATAACTTTGTTGGATTTATTATTCTTGGCTGGTAATTTCTCTCAGTAGTTTGAATATTTGGTTCCACACTCTTCATGCTTGTAGGGTTTCTGCTGAGAAGTTTGATGATAGCCTAATTGACTTTTCATTATGGGTTACTTTCTTCTTTTCCCTGGATACCTTGAGAATTCTTCCTTTGTCATTAATTTTTTGATAGTTTTAATACAATGTGCCTTGGAGAAGCTTTTTTTTGGATTGAGATAATTAGGTGTTCTATTTGCATTTTGGATTAAAGGATCTAGCTTTTTCCATAGGTTTTTGGAAGTTCTCATAAACTATTTGAATAGACTCTCTGTTCCCTTCTCCTTCTCTTTTTCTTCTTGTATGCTTATTATTCTTACATTGCTTTCTCTGATGGATTAAGATAATTACCATAGAGTTCTTGCACTTCTTTTTACACTCAATTCTCTTTTTTTTTCCTCCATCATTTCTAGATTTCTATCTTCAATATTAATACTTCCCTCCATCTTGTCTGCTCTATTTTCTAGGCTAGCTAGTTTATTCTTGATCTCTTTTATTGAGTTTTTCATCTCCAGAATTTCTATTTTTTAAGAGTTTCAATCTTTTTGTTAAAGTACTAATTTTGTTCATTGATTTTGTGTCTGAGATCATTAAACTGCCTATCTACGTTTTCTTACATCTTGTTTTTTCAGAGTTAAAGTCTTAAGCTCTCTGTCATTTAAATCACATATTTTCATATCTTTAATGTATTTTCTGGAAATTTTACATTTTCTTTCTTCGCTGCCTTGTTACTTTGGTTATTAATGGTACTTGATAGGCTCCATTTTTGTCTAGAAATCTATGTATGAGTGGCACTTTTATAGCAGATTAATAAGAAGTCTTTCTATTGCTTTCCAGTAAGTGGCTCAAAATCATGTGTTTTTAGCTCCCTTGCATGACCCTGGCTTTCCAGATCTCTGCAGAGTGATGGAAAATGGCCTGTGTTCCCTGGGAAGGTGGGCATCTCTCCTGTGATCCTGTCATTCTGGTCCCAGGGACCAACCCCACAGGAGTGCTTAGAGGGCAACGGGGCTCCAAATCCATGAAACCCCAGGGATGTTCCCCCCAGCCAGATACCACTGGCAGTGCAGCCTGAATGTGTGGAGCAAGGCGAGCTGGGGGAACCTGCTGCTTTCTTTGTGGCTTTGCTCTCCCAGCAGTGGTCACCTCAGACCTTTGCAGAGCCACCCTGCATCTACACAAAGCCCTGGGACTGGTTGCAGAGTGCTCTAGAAATGCATGGATTGTGTTTCTAAAGATACTTCAATCTTTGACTAACCAGTATCCCTATCAGGAGTCTATTTTTATTTTTACATTTACTTAACACTTATCAATGTCTAGCTGATTAGTTTATAGAGCTTTGTCCTCACCCACTTTGAACTTTATATTCAATCCAGAAGGGAGGAAACAAGGTCCACTGCTATTCATTCCATGGAAATTCAAGTATTCTATATTTATAAATATAATAGAGGGTTTGGTGTAGTTAGTGGAATAGGAAGAAAGGACTTTAGGAGTCACAGTGAGGCTTGGCTACATGGTTCTGTAGCTGGGGACATAAAACCAGGGAAAAGTGAAGTACGGGAGTCTAGACAAGAAGAGACACATCCTTGGCCTAGGAGAGTGGCCATCCTGATGGAGTAGAAAACTTGATACAACAGAGCACCATAATCTGGTTGCCTAATGCATTTCTGTGTAAAGTGCAAAGATGCTTTCGTATGCTTCAAGGTGTCTTGCCTATTAGGATGAGACTGGTGATTGAGAAAGGTAATGGAGAAAGGGTTTATTGCTCTCTCATGCTCATATTCTTCTCATTCCTGAGCATCCAGTTTTGAAGTTCTTATAAGAATAATGTTTTAAAAAAAATAAAACATAGCCCTGACTGGTGTGGCTCAGTTGGTTGGACATCATCCTGCAAAGCAAATGATTCCTAGTTCGATTCCCAGTCAGGCCACATGCCTGGGTTGCAGGTCAGGTCCCCAGTTTGGTTCGTGCAAGAGACAACTGATCAATGTCTGTCTCTTACATTGATGTTTTTCTCCCCCTCTTTCTTCCTGCCTTCCCCTCTCTCTAAAAACAAATAAATAAAATCTTATAAGAAAGAATAAAGCATAGACATGAATATGGATGGAGAGTAATATTTTTGTGTCAGTGACAGAGACAGACCCATGATATAAGCCTGATGCTGGGGCTAATTAATTTTCAGAGAGTGGTAAGGTGCATAGATTGGGCAGAATAGTTAATTATATATAATTATAATTGATCATATTTAGTTAAAAATTCTATTTAAAAATACATCTTATCCATATTTAGATAATTTTTCATGTTTTAGTATTAATATGAGTCCTTTTAAAAAAATCCACATACTATTGCCCTTAAAGACACAAGGACATGCAATAAATTCTATTAAAATAATTCAGGGACTCATCCATGCATACAATAATTATGATTGTGAGCATCTGAGAAAAATTAGTGTGTAATGTCTTAATTAAAGCTGGGTTACACAATTTTATTTACAGATTGAATTGTATTAAATCTTCAGAGTGGTATATTTTTATTTTACTTTCTTGTAATTAATATTTAGCATAGCTCTTTGGGTAGCACATTGCATTATTAATGTACATTTTGTGAGAAATATAACAGTGTGTAAAAAAAAGTCTTTTTGGAAAATAGCCCATAAATTTTTCTATTATATTAAAATGCAAATTTTGCCTCTGGCTTAACAATTTAAAATACTTATGAGTTGCATTTTTGCTTGTTTAGAGATATTAGCTGAGAAAAAATTGTTAAAATCTGTTTGATTTTTTGCATGGGGGTTTGTTTTCACATTTTTAAACCTGTGTTGGTAATCTTTCCCAGCGGCATTCTTAACTCATAGATATGATGTGACTATTGTTTCTGCTTTAATCCTGCTCTTGTTTTCTTTAGAAAAGCTGTGATTTGTATTAGTAGCATATTGCCAAAGCTACATGGCTATTAAAGTTTGAGCCTTGGGATAAAAGAGTAAAAATTTCAAATTCTTATCATTGGTCTTGTCAGAGGACATTGTTATTTTGGCTATGGCATTCCCTCTAACACAGCCTCTAAGAAAAACACCATTTATCTTAGTTTAGCTATGAGAAGTCCACAGAAATCCTTTCTTCATTTTTTAAAATAAGCTTTCAAAAATCTCCTACAAGTAGAGAACTGTAGTTAAGCACAAAACTGTGTAATGTTGGGTAACGCCAAATAAATCTTCTGAGCTTTTTTTATTGACAAAAATAATGAAGAAGGAGTAAATAAAAACTCCCCCAATTTTTTATTCCTTAATGCTAAAATAGGACTATGTGAATCCTCTATTAGTTCTCGTATTTCTCAGATTGGGAGTGAAAGTCCTCTGAGTACAATAACTCTGAGTACAGAGTTATTTCTGTGGGGTTGAAAAGAAAGTTGATTTCCTAACTCCAGGTAGTAGCCTATTAACACAACATTGTTCCCCATGCAAATGCCATTGGTCCCATCTCTCATTTGCTTCTGCTCATTCATTCTCACTTCCTGCAACAGAAACTGTGCCTCTTGGTGACTCTGTGTTCCTGAGCATCACCAGAGGAGACCAGCCTTTACTTAGCCATGCCAGCATTTGCATTTGCACTGCTTCTTCCTGGAGGATTAGAGTTAGAAATATGTGAAAATAGGACTCTACTATTTTTTATTTGGCAAACACGTTCTATCTAAATCTTAAAATTCACCTGAAAATTATTGTTGAACAGATAATTGTGCGTTGCATAGTATAATTTCATTTTTGTTAAGCACTTTTTAAAAACTGATACTAGTAATTAGCTTCATATCACAAAATGAATGCTTTCATAAACTTGCATTACTCAGAGAGTTTGAGAAGAGGGTTATTTCATGTTGTTCTCAAAGGATGATTTTCCAATGAGTTTTAGCTCTTTCAAAATCAAAGTTTTTCTCCTTGAGTTTAAATATTTAGTACGCCTTATGTGTCCTTGGAAACAGGAGAGGCTTCTTCATGTACTGATAATACACGCATTAATATTCCAAAGCTAACTCTCTAACTACCGTGGACCATTAATTTGTTCACCCTATGCATACAAATGTAAAACTTCTCTCTTGTGTGTTACTTCTAGTTTTTAAATGTTTGTAATATTTTAGAATTTGAGGTTAATTTTGGAATGTCTCAAATCAGCAAACAAAATACAGTTCATCAGAAAATTAAAACAGAGTTGGAATTTCAAGACAGAAAGATAGGCAATTCTCATGTGATAAACTAAAGGAGGTCAGAGTTATTTCCCCGATTATTTTTAAAAGCCTCCCTACAGAGCAAGAACTGCCACGTGTTTACCACAAAGTGTCTTCAGTGGTGGAAACAACTATGAAAACAATTTACTGCTGTCATTCATGATCAATTCCTAGATTATTTTCAAATTGAAAGAGGCTTAAAATTACATGTTAATTTTAAGGGGATTTATGGAATAATCTTCATTTCGATAACTGTATTTTTAACATACTAAAATATGTTTTATTAAAACAGGACTTTGACTAGTATTGTTTAATATATAGCTAAAACTGTTTATAAGTGAAAAAGTAAATCACTTTAAAGAAAACATTAAGGAAAACATAGGACAGTTGGAGCTTGGCTATGGCAGCCGTTCTGAAGGTGGCGCCTGACTCTCGCAGCTAAGGAAATGGCGGTCCAATGCAATCCTTTCATGTCCATAGCTATTAATTTTTGCGAAGGGCTGAGATTTCTCGAAGTCCTCTTGGATCCACAGGCCTTGTAATGGGGAAGAGACACATCACTGGGGTGTGGGTTTTAACAGTAACTGAAACAGCACTTTGGAGTTGCTGCTTTCACCACCTCCTCCTGGAGACCGGGTTTCTCTCCCTGCAGGTGCATCTGCTTGCCTCCCATTTCTTTTTGTCTCTTCCACAGACTTCTTTCTTTATTTATGATGAGCGATTGGTTCATGTGATTATGGAGGCTGAGAGTCCTGTCACCTGCTGTCTGTAAGCTGGACACTCAGGAAAGCTGGTGGTATAGGTCAGTCTAAGTTGTGAGGCCTGCAAACCAGGGAAGCTGCTGGTTTAAGTCCCAGGCTGAGGGTGGCAGACTGATGTCCCAGCCCAAGTACTCAGGCCAAAGAGGCAAATTCTCTCTTTCTGTGCTTTTTGTTCTTTTCAGCCCTCAGTGGATTTGGATGATGTCCACCCACATCGGGGACAGCCATCTGTTTTGAGTCAGTTGATTCAGATGCTAATCTTGTCTAGGAACACCCTCATAGACACACCCGAAAATAATGTTTAGACAGAATATCTGGACACCCAGTGATCCAGTCAAGTGGACACATAAAATTAACCATCACAGCCTCTAAGCCTAAATGGCCTTGGGTTAGACACCCACTCTTGTTATACTCAGATATGGCCAGTGTGCTGCAGGCACGCCAGGTCCAACAGAGCTGTGAGCAGGGCACTTTCATTTAGGCAGACTCTGAGCTGAAAATAATCATTTGTCATCTCTAGGACATCATTAATGTCACTGATGGGGAAATTGAAGACTAAGAATAATCATACAGCAAATGAGGACAGATTCAAGACTAGAACCTACTTTTGGTTAGACTAATGCTAATCAAATATTATCACCATTTATCTAAAAATGTTTATTATAGCACATAAGATATTATTACATGACTAAAAATGATTTAGACATTTAAGGTTTTTTTCTTTAGGAAACTAATACATAAAAGAGACCAAAATAAGGTGGAAGGGAAGTTAAAGGTCTTACAAGAAAGAGAGACTTATTAGAAAGTTATGAAGTGTTCAGGATCAGTTTCTGAATCTGCTAAATCACTTTGGCTATTTTTCATCTTTCTTTGTGGTTTTCCTTTCCATTCTAGGAGTCTGTTAATACCATGCTATGTTTTGGTCTAGAGTTCCCTTCTTTTCCCACTCAGCCCTTATCAGAATTTAAATATATTTGTTCCCAATAGAATAAATACTTCTCTCATATGTCTCTCTTTTTTTTTTTTTGACTTTTTTTTTTAACATTACCATTTGATACAACTCTTTCCAGGTTAGGATTTTTTTTTTTTTATTAAACTCTCACAGGGATTGACGTACCCATGGCACAGGATGGCTATGAATGTGGCCCTACACAAAATAGTAAATTTACATAAAACCTTTGTTTTCCTCACTAGTTTTTGTCAGTGTTTGTGTATTTAATATGTGGCCCAAGACAATTCTTCTTCCAATATGGCCAAGAGATGCCAAGAGGTTGGACACCCCTGCCTGGCACTGTTTATTATGATTTTATTATAATTATAGGCAGGGAGGTTGGTACTGCCAATTTTAATTTTAATTTTCTGGTTCATTTCAACATGTAGTTATTTTGATTTAGATATTATAATAGAATGGAAATCCAAATGTCTCTTAAAAAAGTGACTGGAAAAATAAATTGTGATACTTCCATATAGCAAAACATTACACAGTTTTGAAGAAAGATGCACCCATATTGGCATATGTCTTGCAGTGCTTTTCAGTGGGCAGCAAAAAAGCACATAGCAGAAGAGTTAGTAAAATTTAATGAAACTATGTTCATACACAGATTAGCGCACACATTATATATACACACACACACACTCACACACATAAACACATATAAATACACACACACACACACATACATACATAGAGAAGGTCTTGAAAATTATGCAAAACAAATTGTCAACAGTGATTCCTACTAGGAAGTGCAATAGTTACTTTATACATTTCATTACATTTTTGAATTTTGCATTAAGCCTGATTTTATATTATAATAAAGTGAATTTATTACAGAACAATAAAATAAGAAAAGAATACTTGAAAAATACCTACAACTTTAAAGGAAATATTCATTCCACCCCAGTCTTTTAATTATTTTGGAAAAAAACATATCATGTGTTATAGTGTGTTGTATATAACATGTTAACAATTTATAACAGTTACAAGTGTCATTTGTAAATAGATACATATTTTAAATTATTTTATTATCTTGGCTTTGTTTTTTAATGTGTCTAAAGTTTTTCATATTGAGAAGTACATGTAACATATCTTTAGCTGGGAATTATCAATTTTAAACAAATTTAATTTACTATGTGTATTTCAGTTAAATAGAGGACTTAAATAAGAATAACAATAATAACTCTACCAGTCAAAATGACAAGCTATTATAACTTTGTACTTCTAATATTTTATAGTTTGAAATTTCATCCAGCTCTCTAACACAACATTCTTGACTGTTTTGTGATTAGATTTTGGAGCAAATAAGGTGTGATAATTAGATAATTATTCTTTTAAGACATTGTAATCTAAAATTGCCCAGGCCTCACAAATCTTGCTGCTTATAGCTTTTATCTATACACCTTCGGAATGACAGTCTCTCTTGTTTCGTGCTGGAAACTCTCCCTGGTTTAAGGTTGCAATTCCCTTCGTTGTCTCACCTTCGTCCACTCCAAGTTCTTTCTTGCTTTTCTTTACCGGCCCCCAGCTGCCCAGTCACTGCTCCCCAAGCCACGCTGGGAGAATGCTGTTTCTGCCTAACTTGCTGTCTCCTGAGGCTCCCAAGCTGCGAAACAGAAGGATTGTAAATGGGCAACTTTTCCTTTCGGGTTTATCTTGCCAGAGCCCTGTTGTTTCAATTATAGAAATGGGCTGGACAGGGACACCCAACTCCTCAATTCTTTAACCCAAATCCCATCACCGGCACAGGTTTTTTTCCTACAGCCACCTCCTAGTGGGGCTTGGAAGAGTTTTAGGCAGAGGCTGCACTGGGAAATGCACATCTTTCTTTCCACAGTTTCTTTTTCTTTCTTGCTTCCTGGGTCCCTGCTCGCAGGCATGTACCAGACACCCTCTGTAGTCCTCCTTCACGAGGGACACCTTCACTGAGTGCGAAGCCGCTCTTCAGAATGGATGGCTAGGGGGACCTCAAATTCTCACACAGATCTACATATCAGTGTAAGCTTAGCCTGAAGTCCTAGGGCATGAAACAGGTTTGTAAGTTGGCTTAACAACATCAATGCACTATCATCATCAAAGCTGCCTTTACTGGAAATATAAACACACACACACACACACACACACGTATATATTTATATATTTATTTTTGTTGCCATCCAGTTTCTCTTTCATAAGCATAAACTTAACTCTGCAATCCAGATAGACTTGGAAAGGTAAGGAAAATAGGGAACTCAATGAACAGCATTGAGAGCATGAAGATTACAGAACGTTCCAAGCAGATGGGGGTGAAGGGTGCTGTCCTGAGCACCAGAGGGAATAGTCTGGCGGTCGATAAAACACAATTTTATTTGTGTTTTCACAAATTTGTGAGAGTTGTCCACAGTCAGGAGTGGCGATCTTCTTGCTGGACTTGCCGTTCCTGGGCCCACAGCACTCCATGGCTGTCACAACATCCATCCTGCCTTTCCTCTGGCCGAAGACCACGTACTTGCTGTCCAGCCACTCAGTCTTGGCAGTGCAGATGGAAGCCTGGGGACTGTTTGTGTTGGGTCCAGCATTTGCCATGGACAATATGCCAGGACCCTTTAGCTTCAGGATGAAATTCTCATCATCAAATTTCTCCCCATACTTGGACTTGGCGTCTTGTGCCACTGTAGCATGTGAAGTCACCATCCTGCACATAAATCTCAGAATAATTCTGTGAGAGCAGGAACCTTTAGAACCCAAACCCTTCTCCCCGGCACTCAGAGCATGGCAGTTTCCTGCTGTCTGTGGAACTTCGTGGGCAGACAACTGCCAGGAGATGTGACCCAACAGCTTGCCATCTACAGCAATGTCAAACAACACGGCGGGGCTGGCCATTACTTGGTGGGGAGCACTCCAGGGCGGTGGAGTCTGCAAGGCCTTCACTTGAGGAAACATTCTTTACTTACCATTTTTCTTTTGTTTTCTCTCATAATTTGAATTGCTATTTCCAAGAACCAGATCATTGAAAATTTCTTTTCTTTTCGGTCTTGCAAATCTGGTGCACCCAGCTAGTAGATCTAGCCAAGTAAGTAGTGTAATTTGATTTAAAATTGCACTGCTGGCCCTGATACTAAGAACAATTGTTAATTTTTCTTTAACTTCTTTTTTTCGTTTACTTACCAGACAGCATGGAAACTGTAAATACATTTAAATAGCATCTGTGGATAACCTTTCTTTTTTTACTTTCTAAATCATTTTCCTAACTGTATTTCACAACTCACTGTTGTTCCAACTGTTAGAGTGGGCAGTTAGTTAAATAATTAAGAAAAGATGGGAGGAGCGAAAGGAGCAGACCCCCTGGCAGTAACTGGCATTGTTCAGCCAAATGAAGCAAAACTTCCTGCTTACTCAACTAGGCAGAAAAGATAGATATTCAGCCACCTTCAGGGTAACTGGCACCTTTCTGCCTGACTGGGGAGGAAGAGAACATGAGGGGAATTCCTTTTACTGAGGGCATTCTCAGTAGAAGCTAAATGATGAAGCAGAACTACAAGGCATGTGCAGTAGGAGCCAAAACGGTGTGTCTAAAAGGGGGAGAAGACTAGCCTGGGGAAATCTGGGGAAAAGAGCAGACAGGAGAAGGGCACAAGCCCCAGGAAAACCAGGAAAGAGATTGAATGGTTTGAAAGAAAGCTTGTACTTTCCCAAACCCAAGAAAATATTTAAAAACCTGAAAACCTGACAAAGAATACAGCACATTCCCTCCTTGGGGCATGACTGTGCCCTTCCTTTTCTCGGGCATGTAGTTTTTGCCTTCTTTTCTCCTAAACTCTAAGGGTCTCCATTAGACTTGCAACCAGGGGAGCAGTGAGCAGCGGCAGAGGACTCTCCTTTTGCCTCTGTAACTTCCTTTCCTGAGTCCACACAGCCACTACCTCATAGCCTGGCCGCGCTCTGCCCATCCAAGAGAGTACTTTTTGTTTACACTGTAATAAATCTTGCCCCTATCGCTTAAAACTCCTCCTGCATGAGTATCCCTGAAAATTCTTTTCCTGCAATACTGCTGAAAAAACCTGATTCCTCTGGTTTATGTGTTTTCCATTTTATCTATGATAAAAATATTGGTAAAGTTACATTGGGTAGGAAGTGTCCATTAATTTTATGGGTGTGTGATACTTAGGATTGAAATTTTTAAGTAAATGTGGAGAAGATATTATTTTAGAGACATCAGACTATTTTTAAAAACATTTTATTTGTTTTTCAACAAGTATGTGAGATACTAAGGATAAGATGTCTGGAATAGGAGTCTAGATGTTAAGGTTCTCAGAGAAAGCACCTATTATCTTCTCAAACATAAATAAAAGGTTTTAATCACCTCCTATTCACCCGGCTGATGAGAAAGGGATTTTTGTTAGGGTTATAAGGATGATCTAACACTTGACATCCACCAGACACTAGACAGGTGAGCTCCACAAATTATCACATAAACTCTTAGCCAAGGTGGGCAGGGCACAGTTCACACTCTGGGCCACAAGGGGATTGAATTCAGGAAAAGGGTGAACAAGTAAAGGCTGGGGAAGGAGGCTTTGTAGTATTAAGAATGTAAGGTGACCCTTGACTCCCAAGAGATGATGTGGTTGACTTCTTTCAACGATACCAATGCTAGCAGGGAATTAGACCAACACTTCAAGCACATGCAGAAACTACAGGTAGCCTTTTTGATAAGGAGACTAGTTTGGCTAGAGGAGCTTAGTCGTAGGGGGAGCTTTGGGAGGGGAGCTTAAGATCAGGTCATTTAAGGCTTTCCCAGTTCCACCAAATGTCAAGACAGCACAGAGTATCGGATCTGAGTTTCAGGCCTTTCAATGCAAAATGACTTCTATGCTGTCTTTTGTTTGTGAGGAACAAATATCATTTCTGGAAATTTTAAAAATATGCTTAATTATAAAGGCAAAACAAAGACTCATGGAAATTCCAAGCCCAGAATTATGGGAAAACATCAGGAACCAAACCTGTATTCTGTATGTATTCTGTATCTTCTGTATTCTGTATCTTGAAGGATGGTCTGTTTTTCCCCCTTTCATGAGTGACCTGTTTAGCTATATGTTTCTGATCCTTGTTTTATATATTAACTCTTCTGCTACCAATAACCTTGGATGCTTCTCATAAGCGCCACTCTCCTTAACCTCGGCAGTACTTCACCTTATAGCTCTGATGCCTGCTAACAATTGGCAACCTCTTTCTATGTGTATACATTACAATTCTCAAGACAAAATCTTATTATCTTAGAGTTTTGCATTCTTGCAGAGGCAGCAATGGCCAGGCCAAGTTACATGCTCATGGCATTCTTATGAATGAGCTACTATTGAGAAAGCCATCCAGTCTTACCATACATGATGTTAGCTGATATGGGGGTATATGACAAAACATGGCTGAATAATGGGGCAAATAGCAGGGGCATCAGCTTCCTCAGTAAGGAAAGGTGTGAGACCTTCTGGAAGGTCCATACTGAAATAACTCAGAGCACCAAATCAGTTCCCCTCAGCAGTTTTCTCTTTCAGAAATTAAAACTGTGATTTCTCAACCGCCAAATCAAATTAGAGCATTAACCTGTCTTGTTCTTTTTTTTGCCCACCTCTTCACCTTATCTAATTTTTTGCACTAAATATGTTGCTTTTTTTCTGTTGTGTTTCTTTCTTACTTCCAAATACACAGTCTTTGCCTTGATCCAGACTCCTCTTCCCTTCAGCTTGGGGCTGTTAAAGCTATCCTCTGACACCTCCAGACTTTCTCTCTACCAGCCCCTTTTATACCCAGCCCAACTGGTTCTAATGAAACACCAATTTCAATAAGCTACTTTTCATATCTCTTCATCCTCCAGAATTGTCCTCAAAGCAATACCTTGAATTCATTTCTGTGTTTTTATGTGTCTGCTCTACTTGTTGTCAAAAGGAGACTGGGTCTTTTGGGAAATTTACATCTATATAAATGACTGGAATTACAGGGAAGGAAATCAAAACTTAAAAAAGATAATTATAACTCTCCATATTTTTATATGTTTTGTTTGGTTTGTCTATTTCCCAAACCAGAATATAACCCCCTAGAGGACAGGAACTAAGTCTCATGGTTCTTTTTGCCCCAGTACCTATTTAATAATGTACACTTTTGATGATAGCGATATTGTTGATTTAATTATGCTTTATAATAATTCATAGTGAGTTATTTGTATTATTTATTTAATTCAATTGCTTATAAGAAATTAAATATGGCTATTGTGTCTTATTTAATGGGATCACAGAGTAGAAAAATAAACTGGCTTAAATATGACATATAACATCTTAAAAGCCACAAACCGAATAGTGAACCCCGACAATGAATTTGTGATCTTTTTAGTGATATTACAAAAAACTCTTTTGTTGATGAAAGAAGGGGCAAAAATTTTTATTATGGTGGAAACATAGATTTTGATCTTTTTTTAAAATAGGTAAAATCCGTAGAATTAAAACAATGATGTATGAGTATTTCCTGAGCAGAAAATCACCTAATAATGAGATGAGATCTGATATACATACGAGTTTGAATTAAATAAGAATTACTATTTTAAATGCAAAGTATGCATCAAAAGATACACATATACCATTAACTATGTAATTTATTGAAATCAATGAATTATTATTATTTACGTTTTACTTTGATGTGAATTTTGTTCTTATATCAGCTGATTTTCTATTCAAGGGAAAAGGCCACACATGTGGAAATCAAATCTTCTCAACTGCAGGATCTCGTGTATTTTAGGTTTT
The DNA here is from genome assembly GCF_021234165.1 of Pteronotus mesoamericanus. NCBI lineage: Eukaryota > Metazoa > Chordata > Mammalia > Chiroptera > Mormoopidae > Pteronotus > Pteronotus mesoamericanus. The sequence continues at coordinate 12,460,149 of NW_026555277.1, read as the reverse complement.
TAATGCCATGTTACTGATTCCATATGTATGTATATATAATTTGATAGATATTCGGAAATGATATATTTTGAGAAACTAGGGAAATGCATTATGATCAGCTGTGGAAAAGTTTTCATTTAAAAATTTTCTTAAAAAATTTGAACAAAAGATCCTTAAATACTCATCTCCTGTTCATATAAGGATTAACATTTAGCTTATCAAAATTTTGGAATATTTTGATTTTAAATCTAGAAAAGGATTCCCTCTTCAATGTTATGGGTGTGTAAGTGCATAAAAAGAATTCATCCTGACTCTGAGCTGAGAACACTGAATGACAGCTGATAAAAGTTGTTAGACATGCCTGTCATATTGAAACTAAGTAGTACAAAAAGCCTGTAAAACCTTCAAGTTAGTTTGTCAGTATCAGCATTTCATTAAGGATTAATTGGGCCAAATTTCCTTGTTAATAAATCTCAAAATATCAATCAGTTTATCACTAAGGTGTGTGACTTGTATGTTATATCGTATGTCTGCATATTCATGGTAAAGAAATTAGATATTTTGTCTTTTTCTCTCTTTTTTTAGTTTATATTTAAGGCATGCAATGTGGAAAGTTTTTCATTAAGATCAGAGCAGAGCATACACACAGCCAAGACTAATTTTAATATTTTCTATAATTAGAAAAATATGGGACAATATCTCATTTTTTTGAAGACCATTCAGAATTCATTTTATACTTATTCATAAATTAGAGCAAAAATACTTTTATTTACAAAGAGAAAATATATCACTTCAGCTGTCCAACTTAGGATAAGACAGTAAAAAACTTATTAAAGTTTTACTTAATTAATTAACCAGGCCCTCATGACCCCTCTCTCTCATATAGCAATAATACAAATATCATTTATCATTAAATATAAAAATGCCTGTGCTACTTGACATCATTAATAAGCATCTTATCTAAATTAAAATAAGCTTATTCACTATGTAACAAGTATTTATTGACAATGTACTTTGGTCTCTGTATCCTGTAAAGTAATGGGGAAAAAATGGTAAGCAAAATAGACACATTGCTTATATTCATGGAGTTAACAGTTTATTGAGGAGAAATATTGGATACATATATTTAAAGAGTTTTATCATGCAAAATTACAGTTCTGACAAGTGCTGTGAAGGAGAGGAGACTCTAAGATAGTCTGTGATAGGGAGAGTTGACATAATGAAGCAGCTCAAGGAAGTGCTAAAGAGGTGACACTTGAGTTTGGGTCTGAAGGTTGATGGGAATTAGCAAAAGGAAGAGTGAATGAAGGATCTATCTGCCTTCAAAATGGCTGCATAAAGGCACATGTGCTAGATGGAGTTCAACAAATACAGGGACTGTTGTGGGTTAAATTGTTTACCCCAACAAAGATATGCAGGTTCAATCCCCAGTCAGGATACATCCAAGAATCAATCAATGAATGCATAGATAACTGGAAAAACAAATTGGTATTTCTCTTTCTCTCTAAAATCAATAATTTTTTTTTAAATTTAAAAATATCTTTCTCACTGTCAAGTTTTCCATCTTAGTTTTTATATTGCTTTTATTATATCATTACTATTTATAGTAAATATGGGAAAGGAATGATTAGTAGCAGGCCTGTAGGCCTCCCTTAACTGGGGACATTCCTGGGAAAGTTTCCTTCAACAGTGTTAGTGACAGACCCGCCCGGCAAACACCAACGATATGTGCTAGTGGAAGTCATTGTCTATGGACTGCCGTAGAAGGATGTCAAGGGTACTTAGGGGAACCAAACCTTGGATCTATGGATTTATGTGGCATGGCCCCCTGGGAACATCGTGTACACGAAGTCACACTCCTAATACAAAATAGAAACGTTCCAGGCCCAAACCACTCCCTTTGGTTAAACTATGCAACAATACATATATCCTGTGAGGCTTCATTTGTTAATCTGGGCCAGTGTATCCTGATTGGTAATAAAGGCCTGGGAAGTTGTGTTAATAATTCTGGATATTTCTCTGTTTTGTATATATATACAACATTTGATTATGTGAATCCTTAAAATCATTAGTAAAGCTTGATACCGTGTAAGTCTTATTGGACAACTAAAGCCTTTGTGCTTTATCAATAGATGTGGTGGCTTTCCAGATGACTGAAGTTGCTAGAAACCTCTCTAGATATGAGTCAATACTAGACTATTATTCCAACACAATTATCTGTAATAACCACAGTTCCCTTTGAGGCAATGAATTATCATATATAATGAAGGGAAGAAACATGTACATATGCATGAAATGCAGCAGCACGTCATTAATCTCTATACCTCTGGGTTTGCATAATGACATAAGAGCAAACCAGTCTGACCACGGTTTTGCTATTATAGAGCCTCTAGAATGTTTAGCAGCTAAAACAAATGATGTCTTCATTTGGCATCTAACTGTTTTTAAAATTTTAGAAATACATATATTTCTTTACTGAATTACATATAAACCAAATTTACAAATGGGAAATAATGTTAGCTCATTTTCAAAACATCCTGTCTTCTTTTGAAATTTGTAGCCTAGACAATTTAGGTATTATTTATGAGAGGTAGGAATATAACATGCCATATTTGTGTCTTTCTTTTGTTTTTGCTGCTACAATGAATATTACATATTTCTTGAGTATGTTATTTTCTAGATAAATGTGTATTCTATCATATTGTAATTAGGATCATAACATTTCCTAGAATGTTGCTTACATCTTAATGAAAGAATAATCATGCTACAAAGCTTTACATTTTGGACCTTATATTTACTTCTTCATGATTTTTTCACTTTGTAGAAACAATTTTCATTATTTTGCATTTCTAATGCATTGTGTACAAAATGGAAAACAAAGATATTCTTAGAGAATGGGAATGAGTGTTGCCTGTTGATAAGAATTCAAATGTCTACCTGAACCCCCTTTTCTTCCCTCCTTTTACAGATTTTTAAAATCCTCTGTTTCCTCTTATTAAAGGCTCTTTGGATATTTCTTTACATTGTTTTTCTTTCTGCCTCTTTTACAAGATGATCTATATGTAGAGAGGATTACAATTTATAGTGACTTGGGAGCCTCCAGTGCCATCTGGATCCAAGAGAAATGGAGTCAATGTCAATTACAGTGTAATAAAGTAGTAGTCCACCTTTCTATAGTCCTTTTAAGTTTTCAAATTTTTTTAAAATTTTTTAAAAATTAAAAGATACAAAATTAAAAGTTTCAAAATTTTAAGATACAAAATTTTTGTATCATCTAATGATATTTCTAATATATAAATGTTATCATCTATAGCACACAGAAGCTGAGATCTCAACTTGCTTTTGTTTACTGAATTATAATTGACAAACTTAAAATCTCAAAATGGATTTTCTTTGGACCATCCCTTGGAAGGGGCTGGTCCCTTCGTTGATGTAAATCAAGATGATTTAAGATTGGCCCTAAATAAACCATCTCCTCTTAGGAAGTGAAGCCCAACAGTAGTGCTGACACCCCAGACCCACTGTGGCAGGCTCTTTCCTGGGCTTTGTCATCTGTGTTATTATTCCCCTCTGTGCTCTGTCCTTCTCTGGAAGGATTTATGAGTGTCCACAAGGTTAACTCAGGTATACTCATAGGATGTGCTTTAGTCAATGAAATGTGAACAGAAGTGAAGGCTGTTACTTCCTGCCAGAAGCTTTGAGTTGGCACACTCTTTGCCAATCTCTCTTTTTTCCTTTTATGATGACAGATATATCTGAAATGACAAAACTGCAGTCAGCCAGAAATGGACATGTATGATAAATGAGGAATAAACCTTTGTGTTCTAAGTCACTGATATTTTGGAGCCGTTTGCCTGTTACAGGTTTGTGGAAATTATAATGGACTTTAATATCCTGTTCTCTAATACTGCTACTGCATTTTTAATAATCTGACCTAAATGTGGTCAAGACATTTCTCTTGGTTATCCGTTGCTAAGAGAGCACTTTTTAAAAGACTACTAAAACTAAATGTCAGAAAACTGAAACAAACCCAGAATCTAGTATAATTCCCAGAATCCAGCCTATTTTTACTGATTCCCTGATTCTGTATGGAACCTAGGATAAAACATCTTGCTAGAAGTGTGATCTTTTGTTCCTGCTCTTGGCTAGCAATTGAGTGGCTCTTACCATCTGTGGCAGACACTACAGAATTGCACAGATCAGCTCTCCTTTCAGTGAAGGACTCATTGCCCAGCTGTGAACACCATCTGTTAACTCCTTCAGGTCCACCTCAGCTTAGTCAGTGACTCAGGCAGAATGTGGGGAAAACACCCAGCCATTCCCTTTCAACAGGGACTTCTCTGGTGGGTAATCTTTATTCTGAGGCTCTCCACTGGGGTGGCAGAGCCTCTGTCAGATCTGCATTGTCATCTGGCAATTCCTCCCGCTCAACTCTGTCCCTTCAAAGATATTACTTTCCAAGATATTATGTAATCCTAACTTCAGTTTGGTTGGCATCCGTTTCCCAGAGGAATAAATCTATGTAATATTTACCTTCTTTTTGGGAGTACCTTCTTAGATAAAGTAAAAAATGAATGAATGAATGAATGAACGAAAGAATTGAAGGTTTGCCCCATTCTCATCTTCTATGGTTATTTTTCTCAGTGCCTGCCCCCTCTCTGTGGTTATTCACTGGGCAACTTTACCATGAGCAGGATAATTATACCTTATCATAAAACAGTAATTTATAGCAGCTGTTTAACAATATACCTGTGTGCACTCTTGGTTCTGTTGAAATTTTGAAATAAAATATTTTTGACAGTTTTCTCAAGTGTAAAGTCGAGATATTGAAAGTAACTTCCCCACTGAGTTGTAAGAAGAATCAATAGCTACCAGTCATTGAGTGCTCACCTTTCATCAGGTTTTGCATGAACAAACTTGTCTTACTTCTTTAGCAGGTAAGGGTAGGTACCAGGCCATAGAGAAGATAAGTAACACATAGTGAGTAGTAACAGGCTCAGCTGAGACTGGAGCCTACACAGAGCGATTCACAGCTCATTTACTTAACACTCCGCTCTAGTCCCTCTCTCAGTCGGCTCTGTAAACAACTTAGCATCATGTTTACCATGAATTTAATCTTACAATTTGTTGGAGTAGACATTCAATAAATGTTAACCACTATGACTATCTATTCATTTTCAAAGTTAAAGAAAAAACTGGAATATTTTGGATATAAAGTCAATTTAATGAATTTGGACTTTATCTTGAGGGCATCGAAGAGTATTAAGAACTGACTGACATTCATACACATTAAAAATGAGGCTCTATTGGTAGTATGATTAGTGAATTGAACTTTGCCATGAATGGAGGTAAGGAAATGGTGGAAAATATCCTGAATAAAGAAGGCCGCGTGAATTATGCCAGTAGCAACAAGCACTGGAATAAAATGATTTGGAAAAAAAAATTGGAAGCTCTAATTATAGACTTGGCCTTGCTACTAATTTGTGTCACATTAGACTGGACATTTAATCCATCTGGACTTCAGTTTACTCACTTGTGAAAAGGAGTCATTTGAACGAGCAAACTGCTAAAGGTTTTTCAAGTGATAGTATCTATTCAGGTACAGTGAGAAGAGCAAAGAACGTGAAGGGGAAGACGGGGGAGGGAACAGGCTAGGTGGATTTATAGGTACAAATATAATGGAAAAGACTTGGAATAATTTTAGAATCTTTTTGAATTTATCATATTAGAAAGTTTTTCTCAGGCAAAAATCTAAATTAAGTGCATTTTTTGTATTGTTGTTGTGTGTTTTTATTTTTTTATTTTTTTGCTCCATCCCTTTACCTTTGTTACCCAGCCTTGCAACTCCCCTTCCTTCTGACAGCCATCAGTCTATTCTCTATCCATGAGTCTGTTTCTGTTTTATTTGTTAGTTTATTTTGTTCATTAGACTCCATATATGAGTGAAATCATATGGTATTTGTCTGTGTCTGACTGGCTTAACGTCCTGCTTTCTGTTCCTCTAGCCTCTCAGTTTACTTTTAAACTCCCTTACCACAATAAACACGTATTTATCTAGTCCCTTGACAGAGAATTTACATCATCTTAGAACTGTCCCTTAAATATGAATAGAGAACATCAATCATAGTGGGGGTGCTTTGTAAGTTTGTGAAAAACGTTAAGCTCCCAATAAAACCAATTTTCCATTAAAAGAACTCTAGGATTTATGCAAATCCCATAAACTTTGGCAGTCGGGGAAAATAGATGTTTGCCATAAAGAGTAGTGACTTGAATCTATATCTCAAGCAATACAGATAATTGTAGGGAAAGTAAAGAAACATGCTCCACTTTATTCTCTTGTGCTTTGGCAAATTGCGTTGCATCTGCTACAGGCCTGGCAAAGTAAAGTGTATCATTTTGAAAATTGCTGCTGAGTGTGGTTATTGCGCACGACCACGGCAGAGATTTCCAAAGTCACCGCAGAGCTGAGCTGGCAGGGTCACTGAGTGTTAGTGCTTTCATGGCTCTTTGTCAGTCTGCTGAATAGCTGACATCAATTTCAAGAGACAGAAAAGTGCCAGACTATTTGCACTTGGCAAAGCTTCCAGAGATAATGGTTGAATGAATAAAACTTCTACTAACTTACTTGTACTTCAAGAACTCCAAGATGTTTCTTGAAGTGTTGAATTAACTGAGAAGGCTAAATGTTTACATGTTACCATTCTAAGATTTTTTCAGAAAGAATCCATATTTCGTTTTAAAATATCAGTAAATGTAAATTTAGCGATGAAGATTAATACAGTACTAAATATTTATCCTAGTTTGGGTAAATAGAAAAGAAACTTCATTTTGCCTTTCTGAAGTCTTTCTACACAACGTAGCCAAAGAGATTTTTCTGAAATGAAAATCTGATTATGACATTCCCTGTTTAAATATCTCATTGTCTCCCCTCCTATTTAGACAACTTCAGTAGGTTAATTCATTCACTAATGTTATGTAAGTAATTATACCAAATTTATTTGCCTAAAACAATAAAAATTACTTTTTTTTCCTTCAAATTCTATGAGTCCACGCTCAGCAATGGTTTGGATGGATGGTTCTGGCCTGAGGTGTCCCTGACATGGTGTTGACTTGTTCACTGAAGCTGGTTATATGAAAGCTTGTCCTCACAACTCAGTGGCTAGGTTATCCCAGACTCTGTGATTCAAGGAAGCAAGGCCGAGCTCTCCAGTGACTGTTATGACCTAATTTCAGAATTTACCTACTCATCTCTGCCATATTCTATTGGTCACATGGCCAGCCAGCATTGATTCATTGTGGAAACAGTCTATATAAGATGTAAATAATAGAAGGCAAAGATGATTGGGTACCATCTTGGAGACTGGCTATCATAGTTGGTGTTCATTTGTTTACTTTGTAATAAAGTCCCAACTCTAAGACATTACTTAAACCCTTCATGACATAACCATTTTTGCATCTTTAATTTCATCCTGCTACTCCCTGGATTCATGCTTAAGCCATAAGAAAATCCTTATGCAGTTCTTATAGTTCATCATACTGTACTCACCCTCCTCTGTGATCTCATATTCCTATTCACTTAATTGATTCAATCCTCATTCTAAAGTTATTAAATATTACTCTTTTCTGAAAGTTTCCTACACCTTGCCAATCATAGATTGGTGACTCAATTATATGTTCCATACTCTCTTCCCTTTTTAAAATAACTATATCTATCACACTTATTTCATGTGATTACTTTTTCATATTGTATATATATTAGTAGACTTTGATATCTATAAAAGGAGCATTACATATTTTGTTCATCATTCTACCTCATTGACCTTCCTGTGCCTAAGATGTAAAAATATTTGTTGAATGAATAAATGATTATACAAATTAATATATAAGAATATCTTGACTCTCAGTAAGTAACATTTAATTTACTTTTGATTTTATATGGAAAAAGACATGGTCTAATAGCTAAACTCATCTATTCATCATTTTTATTTAACTTATCTCTTTATCAACATTAAAAACAGAAAAAAAAACTTTAATGTAATATATCAAGACTAAGGTTTAGTTTCCTGTAGAATAACACTGGTAATTTGTTGGTTCCAGAAATACACATCCTATATTTTTCTTTCAAGCATCAGTAAAAATTAATGAAAATTATTTTATCTTTTTAAGTTATACATCAATACTTGACATCTGAGAATCAGTGAAAATCAATTTAGATTTTCTACCAAATTAAAAACTATACTTTTCAAAGCTGTAAAATTGCAATGTTGTTAAAACAGACTGAGTCAAATTTTTCATATCTTTAAATTTAGTGTCACCTTTATATGAGTTTTATATTATAGTTTTAAAGATGGACAAAACATCTTTAGCAAAATATAGTATTATTATTAAATTAGATGTAAAAAAATCGCTTACAGATACTTTATGAATTTGAACTGTTTTCAATAAATATGTCCCTTTCCCCCTAACTAAACATGTCACTAAATGTAACCGAATACTTGTTACTGTAAGATACCCTACTCAGCATTTCACTTTTAGAAATACTAGCATTTAACAAGAGTATTTCCTTTTTTTAAAATATTTTTTTAAGATTTAATTTATTTATTTTCAGAGAGAGGGGAAGGGAGGGAGAAAGAAAGGGAAAGAAACATCAGTGTGTGTGTGATTGCCTCTCATGAACCCCCTACTGGAGACCTGGCCTGCAACCCAGGCATGTGCCCTTACTGGGAATTGAACCAGTGACTCTTTGGTTCACAGGCCGGCACTCAATCCACTGAGCCACACCAGCCAGGGCTAACAAGAGTATTTCGAAAGTAAAATTTAAGTCACTGTTGTCTTATGTTAAAAGTGTTGAGGAAACATAAGAAAAGTGTTTCTTATGTTAAAAATAGGGGAAAACAAGAAAAGGATTAATTTATGTCTCATTTTTCTGACTTGAATCTCTGAATAAGCTCTTCATATAGGTTGATGTGACATCTATAAATACCATCCTAAACAGAACCTGGCTGGCTGGTGTCTTGTCTTGATTAGACTGATGTTTCTGGTATTAATGCTTTGGGGGCTCACATTTATACTTTGACTGTCTCATATGTAAACTTATGGGAGAAATTACGAATTTTTTCAGTGCAGCATTTATGTAGAGCAAAAATTAGTACATTGTTTGAAAACCACTATATAGTAATCTGTGGCCCTCTGTTTAGTGACATTATTTACACATCACACAGATGACATTTTGTGAAAAAAATGTTCTTTGATCATTTGTGATGTGAGACATAGATATACAGATATGATGGAAAAGGAAATGTGAGGTTTCTTTCTGTCTATGAAACATATAAGGTCTGTTTATAGGGGGAACAGACCATTTGCTTCCAGATTTGGGGGTATTTGAATATTACATATTTTTGCAAATTCACAAATATGAAATTTAGAAAAAAGAAGAAAATAAATCCAATATTTTGAGTAATGGTTCAGCTTATCAAAGTTTTGGACTGTATGTCATGGACTTATGATAGAAGCTTCAGTTGACTAAAGTGGGGTTCATTTTACTCTTACTAACTAAACAAAACTACAAAGAAATCATGATGTTAGGAGGAAAAATAAACAATGCCAAATGCTTATATCATGCACCTAAGTCCCTGTCACTTCAAGTAAAAGTGTAGAATTTTATTAACCAATAAAGAGAAGTTGTAAAAAGTATGAAGAATATAGTTCTACTTACGTACATGAATCTTTATCCTTCAACCCCTTCTAAAAAGTTAGAGAATGCTGACACATTTTCTTTAAAGAATGACAATAAATATTTGATTTTATAAATTTTAAGGGCATTTCTTAGAATACAGTAGTTAGTTTAAACATAGCCTAAATTCAAATGTTGATTTCAAAGAAATTTTATTTAGAAAATAAAATATGCTATAGTTTACATATATTATTTTGTTATTGAAACTACCAATGTGCTAGTGCAAGTTACTATACAACAAAACTTAGAAATTATAGGAGATGACATAAATATTAAAAAAAATTACATAATCTTATATATGAGGTCTGTCCAGAAGATATCCAGCCATGTAGCATGAAAAATAGAGAAATTTATTGAAGAAGGTACAAGATATAAGAAACATTATACATAGGACAATGACACCTCAGTCCCCTTTAAAGTAGGCACCTTGGGACCTTACATAGTCAATCCAATCACCATCAGCAGCCCTGTCGTATTTTCCTGAATCTCACTGATGGTCTGAAATCTCTTCCCTTTCAAAGGGGATTTTAGTTTTAGGAAAAACCAGAAGTCACAGGGCACCAATCTGGGCGGTATGGGGGCTGAGTCACCTGGGTGATTTGATATTTCACCAAAAACTCTGCAGGAGACATGATGACTGAGCAAGCACACAAATTGTTGTGATGAAGCTGCTAATCACCAGTTGCCTATAGCTGCAGCCTTCTGAGTCATCCAAATAGTTTCCACAGAGGAATGTTCAAGTTTAACATGAAATTTTATGCAGATTCATTGCTCTACTCGCTCAGTCATTTTGAATGCAACGGCTACACAGTCCACATGCTCACTCAATGGCGTCGATCACCCCCACTGACTAGCACAGTGAAGTCGTCATTGTTCGTGCATAGGCATTCCAGTCCACTCTCATTGGCTGCCATGTTACATGGATGTGGCACAAACCATTCTTGTTATATTAACAATTGCTGGACTTTTTCCAGACAGACCTCATATATGCATACATATATACCTATATTTTGGTTAGTATTGTTTTATTGTATTTTTTTTCCATTACTATTTATCTCCCCTTTCCACCCTCCTCCCTGCAATCACCACACTGTTGTCCATGTCCATGAGTCCTTTTTCCTTTTTGCTCAATCCCTTCATCCCCTAACCAGCCCCCAGAGCTGTCAGCCTGCTCTCTGTGAGTCTGCTTCTATTTTGCTAGTTTGTTCAATTTGTTCATTAGATTCCACATATGAGTGAACATATGGTATTTGTCTTTCTCTCACTGGCTTATTTCACTTAGCATAGTGTTCTGAAGGTTCAACCATGTCAAAAAGGGTAAATTTTCTCCTTTTTATGGCCGAGTAGTATTCCATTGTGTAAATGAGCCATAATTATTTTAGCCATTCATCTACTGATAGACACTTGGGCTGTTTTCACATCTTGGTGATTGTAAATAGTGCAGCAGTAAACATAGTAAACAATAATGCTTATATTCTTTTGAATTAATGTTGCAGGGCCCTTTGGATAAATTCCCCAAAGTGAAATCTCTGGATAATAAGGCAGTTCCATTTTTAATTTTTTGAGGTATAAATTCATGAACACTATTTTATATTTTTAACTTAGTTTTCTATAATTAAACCTAAGGTCTCTTAGGTCTTTAGCACCAAAATGTAAATATATGCATATATGTATCAAGTAATAATGTAACATTTGTCATATAAGTTATAATTCAGTATTCAGAAATGTACTTTGGGAAGTGAATCACATTGTATAGATGTGTTGTGTTGATGCATTGTTATGAGACCACTAAAAAATTCCTATTATTGTCCTGACCTGTGTGGCTCAGTTGGTTGAGCATCTTTTCACAAAGCAAAAGTTCCCTGGTTCAATTCCCAGTAAGGCACATTGATTTATTTTTCTCTCCTCCTCCTTCTTTCTCCCTTTCCCTCTCTAAATAAATAAATAAATATTTTTAGGAAAAGAAAAGTTGCTATTGCACTTTTCATTATGAAATTCATACATGCATATATAGAGAAAAATTTAAAAGTAAACAGAGAAGTGAAAGTCTGTTTTCAATTAACCTAGCAAAACAATTATTAGCACTTAAATATAATTCTAATTGCTTGCTATGTGTATATACATTTTTGTGTATAATCATATTTTTGTTTTATATTTTTCTATTTTGTTTTACTTCTATAGACATCTAATAGCATCTGTATCATCTAACATTATGCCTATTGAATAGGAGATTTTTAATAAATGTAGTAAGTTGAATGTATGACACATATTCCAGAAGAAAGCAAATTATTGCATTCATGTAAAAGTCCAAGGATTTTCAGTTTCAGAATATACTATTCCCAGCATCATCTATCTAAATAACATTTTCAAGAGTGTAACTCTGTGTATGTAGACTTCAGTGAGAATAGTGTCTCTCAGAGATGGGCAACACTGTGGCTGTGTACATGTATTTAGGTGTAAAACGTGTACTTATATAAGTAATACATAAATACATATGGAGACATAAGTGTAAAATGCTTAGCAGCTCGATGACTGCAGATAGTAGTGAAGAAGTATTCTTACGTTCCAAACTGGGGTCTGAGCTATCTATGCCAGAATTGTAAAAGGTGGCCAGAAAACTAGTTCTGCTGCTATCTCCTGTCCCCAACACTTCAGAGGAAAAGGCTGAGAATTCATTTGAATCTGAAGTTCAAAAGGGAGGACTTTTTTGAGCGAAGTCAGTCCTGTGTGTTCTTCCTCCTTTTCCTCTAGGTAGGGAGAAAGTCTCTTCTCCCTTCCTGCTCTATCAAGTGAGAGTGTTTCCAAGAAAACCATTGCAAAAATTGGCTTGAGTCCCTGGAATGGGAGGAATATCAAAGCTGGTTCATGATTTACTAAAAAATTAAAAGTAAAATAAAAGTGTCTTAAGGCAAGGGACTAACTAGCTGCCTTGTTTACCTGATAGTAAGGCAAGGAGATCCTGTCCTCACCATGCAGGGCACTTGTAAAGGCAAGGGAAGGGTCACAGTCCTTGTAGATTGGGTGTGGATGCCACACAAGAGGGATTACTGTGAGAAGCCTTGAAAAGGGTGGGTCCAAGAAGATGACCTTCTGAAGGTATAGAGTGACCACAGCACAAAGAGGCTGAAGGCAGAGTGCTAAGGGACATTGTAAGTCGCCTATATGGGGAGAAATCACAGTCTTAGGAATAACAAATGGTGGTCACCAGTGGGAGACTCTCTGACAAAGGGACAAGTACTGCAAAGAAGAAAAAATAAGCCCAGATTTTGGACCAGCCACTACAGAAGAGGTCAATGAACATAATTTATTGTAATTCAGCCTTTGCAGCTGTTGAAGCTTCCCTCTGCTCCTCATCCCTCCTCCATCCCACCTGGGGAGTCAGAGGAAGCATGGAGCAAAACGTCAAGGTGGAAATAAGCCAAAACTCCCTGCCTTGGCGATGTCAACCCAAGCTGAAACAGAAAAGATTTCATGCAGATGATGTATCATGGTTTTTATGCTAGACTAGGTGAGACTAAACATGGTATTTTTAATATTTAATACCATGTAGTAACTTGAAAAGCAATGGAACTTGATTGAAATTTTATCCATTATAGGGAAAAATGTATTTAAAGTGGAAATTGTAAAAAAGTAGTCATGTTATTCTTGTACCTTACTGAATCTAGTTCATTCTAGTAACTGGTCACAAAAAGCAATGACAACAAAGTATCAAAAGTTCAATAATATAGGAAATAAAGAATGTTACAGGAGGACAGAAAGAGCTGTGCTTCTTGAATTACAGTACTAACAAGTGTTCCATGATGGTCGATGTGAAGAGAGAGTGATCTTGGATACAAAGCAAATCCTACCTATAAAACTGACTGTAGAGGTCAGGCTCTCCAAACGGTGGGTGGAAATGCAGAAAGCGGGGGATTGAGTGGGGTCAAAAACTAGAAGAAAATCTATCTCTTGTACTTCAGGGTATGCTGTGGAATATTTTCGATGCACTCAACTTTCTGTTAGGGTGTCAAGAACTCACAAAAGCATCCCATAAGGGGGAAGAAAGCTTTAAAAACCTGTCAAGTTAAAAAAAGTTGCTAAGCCATTTTACAATAATTCCAGTCAAGTAAGAACTTTTATGCTCTTCTCATGTTTCTGTCCTCCGTTTGATCCTGGAGGGGAGATAGGAAATGATAGGGAAGGGTGGTAAAAGATCTTACAGTTGAACAAAATCTGAGGCCTAGATTTGAAGGTAAGTCATTCATAATTACTAAGTCAAACTGTGTTTTTGACATTAAAGCTACACAGAGTTTCCTCTTCCCTAGTAATAAGATTAATATATGTAGCCTCAATTATGTGCTAAGAATGGGTCTAAGAGTTTTTACCTCTATTTACTCTTTAATTTTCAGAATAACCCCAGGCTATAGGAATTGATAATATTCTCTATTTTATGGGGGATAAGACTGAGGCACAGTTAAATGACTCCCAAAGTTACAATTTGTAAGCGACACAGTTTGGGATTTAAACCAGGCATTCTGGTACCAGAGTACACAATCCTAACTACTCCTTTATATACTAAAAGTAAAGATAAATATAACGGATCTGCTCTCTTTTCTATCAAGTACTAGATGTAAGGAACCCATCCTCCATTAAGCATATTTGAATAGGGAGGGAAACAATAACAAAGTTACTTCTCCAGGAGCCCCCCTTGTTCACAACTTTGTTATTTACAATTTCAGTTACTCACAGTCAACTGTGGGCAGAAAATGTTAAATGGAAAATTCCTTAAATAAACAATTCCTAAGTTTTAACTGCTGCACCATCCTGAATAATGTGATGAAATCTTGTGCCCTCCCTCTGCATCCACCGGGGTTGCGAATCATTCCTTTGTCTAGCATCGCCGTGCTGAATAAACTACCTGCCTGTTAGCCACTTAGTAGCTGTCTCTGCTATCAGACTGACTGTCACAGTGTATAACGCTCGTGTCCAAGTAATCCTTATTTTACCCAGTAATGTCTTATTCACCTCACTTCGTCTCATCGCATAGACATTTCATCATCTCGCATCATCACCGTAAGGGTGAATACTGCACAATGAGACATTTTGAAAGAAAGAAAGAGAGCGTGAGCACATTCACATAACTGTCATTACATTACAGTGTTATAATTGTTCTCCTTCATTATTTGGTATTGTTGTTAATCCCTTGCTGTGCTTAATATATAAGTTAAACTTTATCATAGATATGTATGTGTAGGAAAAACAATATGTAGGGTTCTGTACTATCCACCATATCGGGCATCCACTGGGAGTATTGGAAAATGTCCCTAGTAAGTAAGGATGGGCAGCTACTGCACACCATTAATCCCTTTTTCAATGCACTGATTGCTTCATGTCCTTCAGCTATTAAAGGTAGAGAGGAATTTTTCAAATAATTTTTCCTGCAATGGGATCTGCTTTTTGGTGTGATCACTATGACTTCTCTGTAGATCAGCTTGAAGGGGCACAAGAGTGGAAGAACCCAAGTAGGTTAGAAAGACTCTTGTGAGCTGACGGTTGTCTGAACAAGGTAATGGACATAGACAGAAGAGGAGAGATTCAAGATATTGATTGGATGTGGAGATAAGAAAGAATTATGTGCCATTTATTTTTTGTGTGAAACCGAGAGACGACATAATAAAGTTAGAGTAAGGATTAAATTGGAAAATCCATGACAAACACTTGATACCATGTGCTATAAGTGGCTAATGTTTGCCAAAGTGGGGATGGCTTGGGTTCTAGCACCTGCGCACATCCTGGGACAAGCAACGTAAACCCTCTGAACCTTCTCTACCTTGTCTATGAAACACCAGTACTTTCCTTTGAGGGTATAGAGGGGATTGTGTGAAGAGATTCTTGGTAAAGAGATTAACATAGTTAATGGTACACAAAAGTTGTCAATTAATGCCACCTGTCTCTTACTAGTTTGTTTTCTTTTTCTCTGCCTGCATGAGTGATACGGATCTTTGGCGTCACTGAAGACAGGTAGTCGCTCCCAGAAGAAAATGATGTTTCAGGAGATAGTTCATTGCTCTTGTGTAAATAGTGAAAATCCTCTTGAGCTTTTTATCTACTGACAAAACTTCTCTGTTTCAGCATGATACAAGCACAGAGGGTACTGGGATGCTATCTGCTCCACATACATAATAGATGAGACAATTAGGTAGAAAGGAAAAATAATTGCAGACCAACTACAAAGTGCAATATTATGTCAAGTAGGAGGTGATAAAGCCCTGGCGAAGGGTTAAATTTCCCGAATCTATTTATTTAGTCCTCTTACAAAGCTGTCACATTCTCAGATGTTTTTGATATTTTATTTTCTGTATTCCACACATGTTCTCTAATTTGATTCTCTTTCCTTTATATTTAACTGTAGAGTAAATCTACTGAAGTCAAATCAACCCTTTTAATTCTATTTCACTTCTGTCAAATCCATTACATTGTTGAGACATACTTATTGTTAACAAAACTTGTACTTTTTTCTAATTATATAAAGACATAAGATGCAATAAAATATTCACTTTATTGCCAATCTGTTATTTATGTCAAAATGGCGACAAAGATAAAATGATTTATAGTTTTATATGTAGCTGCATCATATCATGGCTTGAAATGTTAATTAGCTAATATACAAGGTAATTTGGAGTGTCAGTAAATAATATATAGAAGTGTAACCTGTAAACAAATCAAACAATTCTAAGTTGAAATTTGTTTACATCTAGAAGGAAATGCAAATGTTGGATTCAAGGGAAAATCATGAAGGAGGAAGAGAGTAATAAAGATGTTTTCTTTAACCAAGATAGAGAATAAGAATCTTTCCCAACCAGGAAGTTGATGTCTTAAATTGCTATTGTTTTGGCATTATTTATAATCATTTATCAACTGGCTTTTGGGGGTAAATCAGTTTATCTTTTGTTTATAATGTCTTTGAGGGCAATTTAACTTCTTTTCTTAATCTATCAATTCTAATTATCTTCAACATTAACTCTGTACAATTCAAATCACATTTCACTACACGTTAGAGATCCTGGGATTGTCTTGTCACTATTTTGTCATCAGTATAATTCTATAAATTCTATTTGCAATATGTTGAATCTAGAGTGGTAAACACAGCCAGAATCAAAATGTACTGACAGGTGAAAATATTGAAGGTAAATTCTTTGATCTCAGTGGGACAAAGAGAAATGTAGTCATATAGCCTTGAATTCCACCACCTTCATGTTCTAAGCCTTTGAAGTTTTTCTTTCCTTGGCTGTATATCCCTTGGTTCATAGTTTGAGCTTTATTTTTTTTTAATGGTAGTGTTGGTCAATATGCTCAGAGTTGAAAGGACAAGGGTGTTATTTAATAAATATAGATTAATAGAGATAAATAATTACTTAATTATTTCTATTAGCCCGAATACAAAGGTCATGAAGAGGTGTTGGTTTCCCCACATTCATACTACATAGAGCAGCATTTTTCGAACTCCCAGGTGTATAGCAACCACCTAACAATCTTCAAAAAATGCAGAATCTGACATCATAGGTCTGTAGAGACCTTAAATTCTGATTTTCTAACCTGATTCCAGATGGCGTTCTGCGGACCACACTTTGAACTGTAAGAATAAATAGGACTAAGGGGTGGTCAGGATATCCTGAATATTTCACTTTAATACTTTCACTATGTTGGACATCTTAACATCCATTATTTGCTAATAACACCCAAAATAGCTCCAGGAAGTAATGTTATTCCTAAAATGTGGAAAAATAAACAGACACAGGCACAGCAAATCACAGTCACGAACTGTTCTCTCCACTCAATAAACAAGATGTGCACTGTGAAATTCCCTTCCTTCTGAAGGAATAGTTTCCCTTTTGTAAAAAATAAAAGATTTACCTCACAGAGATGTTAGAAGGTTTGAGATATAGGGAAAACATCTAGCATAGGGTGTGACCCATGTAATCCTATAGCAAATTATCTGTTGTTGTTATTATAACTCCAATTTTAACAGTATAATTTGCCAATCAACCGAGAAGAAAACAGAAATGCTTATATTTAGTGTTGGCCATTAAGAGAAGACATAATTTGAATTATTGATGTAATTGACAGATCTGTACTTCCATTGACCTAATTGGTTAAGGTACTTAATCATATAAGTATGATTTAAATAATGAATATTGGTAATAATCATTCATTGCAAATTATGAATGTACTGAACTTCTTGTAGTTTTCATTAGTCAGCACTGAGGCATACCGAGTGTGTGTTTTTTTCTCAGCATGGAAGAGTAGAAGTCAAGTAGTTGAACCCTAGTATGCCAATCATTTAGTAATTTCAACATTGCTAATTAGCATCATGTTGAAGTGGTAAGATTATCAGGGCATAATGAATTCATTTATGCTAATGACTACTTATTTTATCTTATACAAGAATCAGACATTTCCCCTAGAAGGAAAAAGAATTAAAGAACCAACTGGAAGTTTTTAATAAAACGTTTATGCATTTAAATGTGTGATCAACTTATAATCATATTAAAATATTTTGGTTTAAAGGAAATGATACAATAAAATGAAAAAAACACATTATTTATAAAAGGAAATGGTTTTCCTTTTAAATGTAATTGATATTTCAGTAACTGAGAAATAACTGTAGAAGCATAGGAAATATCCTTTGCCTTCAAGGAGAAAAAGATGTCACATGCAAATAATTAGAGACAGGCTCTAATTTAAATTCTGTGAAAATAGCTACAAACAAAATAAAAATGAAAAAACAGGACAAAGGTGGGTAATTAGAGACATGATGAGTGAGATGAGCTCAGGTTTGAATAACATACAAGTGGATGGTGGATAGAAATGAAAAACTACAACTTAAGAGATAGCATCTCCTTTTCTTTTTTGAAAAGCATGGGACTAAGGATCAGAAAACCCAAATTTAAAGTCGGTACTAGTTTGAGCAAGCGACTGTACATTTCTTGAATTACCTTCTCTCATTTGTGAATTACTAAACATATTTCCCTCACTGTAGTTCTTGAATTCTAAAATTCTATGCCTAGCTATCCAGGACTGGAAACAGAAGGGCGTGTGCAGGACACATATGTTAGGAGCTAGTAGGATATGAGAATTTGCCAAGGGCACGGGCCTACCTATGGCAGCCTTCAGCACCTAGTTCTTGAGACAGAATCATTACCAGCTGCTGAGGTGGCCATGTGAGAAGACAGCTCAAAAAGGTCAGGATTAAGATTTAGTTTCAAACAAGAGAGCTCATGGATATTGAAAGACAACAGGAGAATTCAAATACCTGGCAATACTGACAGAGCTATGTGAGCAACATGCAGACTGACTCGGACTGTCAGGTCAAAATTATGTGTCATGAACACTCAAGCAGTTGAACTGGGCTTTGTGTAGAAGTGTCAGAAATTTACAGGAAAAATTAGATGTCTAGAGTTCAGTCCAAGAACCTTAACGCAGGTCAGTACTAATGAGGCAAGAAAGCACAAACTAAGGCCTTAAGTAAAAGCATGGGGTTGAGAAGTGTAGGAGACAGGCATCAGACCAATGGCCAAGGTACTGAACCAGTATTAATCAACTAAAAAACTGATGACAGGGTCAGTGGTAAAACTAACCTCAATTTTGAACTAAATTCTTCGGCCTTAGCATGCCTTCTTTTTTTAAAATTATATTTTATTGATTATGATATTACAGTAGTCCAAAGTTGTCCCCACTCGCTTGCTCCAGCCTGCACCCTCCAATCTCTCAGGCCATCCCCACATTTTTGTTTGTCCATGAGTTCTGCATGTAATTTTTTTGGCTTCTCCATTTCCTATACTGTATTTTACATCCCCATGACTATTCTGTAATTTGTGCTTCTTAATTGCTTCACCTTTTCACCTGTTCCCCAAATCGTCCCTCCCATCTGGCTGCCATCAAACCATTCTCCATATCTATGATTCTTTTTCTGTTCTGCTTCTTTTCTTAGTTTGTTTTTTAGCTTCAATTGTTGATAGATACGTATTTATAGTTCATAGTTTTGATCTTTTTCTTTTTTAAAAATAAGACCCTCCAATATTTCACATAATAATGGTTTGGTGATGATGAGCTTCTTTTGCTTTTTCTTGCCTGGGAAGCTCTTTATCTGCCCTTTGATTCTAAAGGATAGTTTTGCTGGATAGAGTAATCTTGGTTAATGGTCCTGCTTTTTATAACTTTGAATATTACTTAACAACCCCTTCTAGTCTGCAAAGTTTATATTAATAAATCACCTAACAGTCCTATGGGAACTCCCTTGTAGGGAACTACCTGCTTTTCTCTTGCTGCTTTTAAGATTCGGCATTTTGATTATGATATGTCTTGGAGTAGCCTCTTTGCATCCATTTTGTTTGGGATTCTCTGTGCTTCCTGGACTTGTTTGTCTATATTCTTCACCAAATTAGGGAATTTTTTTTCATTATTTTTTCAAATAGATTTCCAATTTCTTGCTCTCTCTCTTCTCCTTCTGCCACCCCTATGATGCAAATGGTTATATGCTTGAAGGTATCCCAGAGGCTCCTTATACTATCCTCCTTTCTTTGGATTATTTTTATTTCTTGTTATGGTTGGTTGTTTTTTGCTTCCTTATATTCCAAATCATCGGGTTGATTCTTGGCTTTATCCACTCTACTGCTGATTTTCTATAAGTTGTTCTTTATTTCAGTTAGAGTAGCCTTCATTTCTAACTGGATCTTTTTAATGCTGTTGAGGTCCTACCTAAGCTCCTTGAGCACCTTTATAATCAGTGTTTTGAACTCTGCTTCTGAAAGATTGCTTATCTCCATTTGGTTTAGTTTTTTCCTGGAGTTTTGTTCTGCTCTTTCATTTGGGCTCTTTCATGTTTCTTTTTTCCTTATTTTGGCAGCCTCCCTGTGTTTGTTTCTATGTATTAGGTAGAGCTTCTATGATTCCTCATCTTGGTAGTGTGGCCTAATGTAATAGGTGTCCTGTGGGGTCCAATGGCACTGCCTCCCCTATCACCCAATCTGGGTCTTTGAGGTATGCTGTCCGTGTGGGCTGAGTACACCCTCCTCTTGTAGTTAAGCCTTGATTGCTTTGGCAGGTCAATGGGAAGGATTCGCCCAGGCCTGTCAGCTGCAAGGACTGGCTGTGACCACTGACCACCAACCTCCGCCCTCTGTGGACGATCAGCTGTGCGTGGGCCCACTACAAAGAGCAGGGTTTACTTCAGCGGGGCTCTGGTGCCCCCTTGTGTTCTGTCTGGGGCCACTGGGCATAAGCTATAAAGTGAACAGCAGCTGGCTGCTTCTTGAGCTGGGCTTGGAGGTGCCCTAGGTGAACCAAGACCAGCTGCTGCTAGTGCAGGGTTTAGGGCCACTTAGCAAGGTAAGGGGGGAGCAGGGTGAGGGGTTAACTGAAGGCAGCTGCTGTCTGTTTGTGAGAATTCAGGAAGATTAGAAGCATGTGCCAAGACGAGCCATTTGTATAGAAAAGCCACTAGTAATCACTTGGGAGGGCTACTTGGGTAGGCTCATAAATTGGGTGGGGCGGAGTCTCAGGGAATCACCAGGGTGGGGTTAACAGTGTGAGACAGGTTGATGGAGTCTCAGGTATGGCATCTACTGTGCTCTGTGGCTGTGGGGGGAGGGCTGAGGAGAGGAGAAATGGCCTCTGCAAGAAGTTCTATCCTGGAGAAAGCTGTACCCCAGCTCTTGCCCTGATGCCAGATATTTCAATTCCTCCTTGTGTGCCACTGGTGCCTTTCAAGCTGCTGCCCCAGCGCTGGAGCTCAGCAGGAGTGAGTCTAGTAAGTCCGTGCGTGGGCCCTTTATGAGAAACTACCTGGGAATCCAGTATTTTCTTCCACTGACTCAATCTCTACTGGTTTTTGCAGCCAGAAGCCACAGGGACTTATATTCCTGGTACTGGAATCCTGGGTTGGGGGGCCAGTATGGGGCTAGGACCCCTCACTCCTGAGATATCCCTCCTGATTTTTATGGGCCGTACTTGGGCACGGGACCAGCCCACTCAGCATCTCTGCGTCTCTGCGTCTCTGCGTCTCTGCGTCCCTGCATCTCTGGGTCTCCTACCAATCTGAATGGATGTGTTTTCTTCTTTAATTCTATGATTGCAGAACCTCCATTCAACTCGATTTCTGCCAGTTTTGAGTGATAGTTGTTCTATATTTTAGTTGTAATTTTGATGTGGTTGTGCGAGGATGTGGGCTGAGTACACCTACCTGCCATCTTAGAGACCCCTTATGTCACTCTTTATTAATTTCAATTTGGAGAAATTTCACACTAAGGCAGTAGCATCCAAGGTTCCATAGCTAGTAGTTTGTGGCTCTAAGATAAAAAGCTCTGTGTGCAGTCTGTTTCCAGGGTCCAGGTAGTAAAAAATGGGCAGAGCAAGGATGGGGGGCCTGGTCTAGAAGGTCACAGGGTGGAAAGCCCCTGGTGCCTAGCAACAGGCAAAACTGGGGAAACAAGGGCCTCACCCCTTAGGTAACCTTTCCTCCCCTAGCAAATCCACTCAGGGTGCCTTCTGTAAGCTTTTCTCAGGTCTTGAACTCAGAGCGGGGAGTTTTCAAATTAACCAGCACAGCTGACCCTTGGGAAGGTGTCACCATTTGATGGGATCTTGAAAAGACTAAATTCCTGGCCTTTTCACTTTCTCTTATTTTATGGACAAAAAATGACTTATCTGATTGGTAAGTTGAGCTCCTTTCTTACTTTTCATTTTGTAATCAGATAAGCTTTCTGGACTACTCTCTGCCATCCAGCAAGGAGCCTGCCTCTGTGGGATAGATGGCCTGTGGCTGTCCAACTTAGCTATTCAGTGAGA
The DNA here is from genome assembly GCF_021234165.1 of Pteronotus mesoamericanus. Classification (NCBI taxonomy): domain Eukaryota; kingdom Metazoa; phylum Chordata; class Mammalia; order Chiroptera; family Mormoopidae; genus Pteronotus; species Pteronotus mesoamericanus. Next base: position 12,437,612 of record NW_026555277.1, on the reverse strand, counting down.
TTTAGATACAGACTCCAAGGTAAGGTACCAGGAAATCCTGTGTCTGCATATCAAAGTCACGTTCTATAACCCAGGCTTCTTTTTCTATCATACTCTTCTGTCTATATCTCATTTGCTTCGAAAATCTGAGGGAACTGGGTGTTCTTATTGTGCCTGGACTAGCATAAAGAATCAGGTTGTCAAATTAGATGTATAAAATCAGACAGCTTACCTGGTGTCAAATTTTACCAGTCGTTTCAAGGATACAAGCGACATTTAGAATGGAGGGCAGATAAAGTGCTTTCCAGATAAGGTAAAGTTGAAGGAGTTCATCATCACCAAGCCCTTATTATACGAAATGTTAAAGGGACTCATCTGAGAAAAAGAAGATCAAAACTATAAAGTGTCAAATGACAATAAACTCACCACTATCAACAACTGAACCTAAAAAACAAAAACAAAAACAAACTAAGCAAACAACTAGGACAGGAACAGAATCACAGAAATGGAGATCACATGGAGGGTTATTAGTGGGGAGGGGGAGAGGGAAGAATGGGTTAAAGGTACAGGGGATAAGAAGCATAACTGATAGGCACAATATAGACACAGGGAGGTTAAGAATAGTATAGGCAATGGAGAAGCCAAAGAACTTATATGTATGACATACACAGAGACATGAATTAAGGGGTGGGGGGAATATAGGGTGGAGGGGAATAAAGGGGAGAAAAACTGGGACAACTGTAATGGCATAATCAATAAAATATACTTAATAAAAGGATACAAGCAAGAACATAGACAAAAAAAGGAGAAGTCTAGGACCTTCTCTGTGTCCCCTTAGTTCTATCTTTGCTGTATCAGATACCCATTCCAACAGAGTAATGGATGAAGTTTGTGGAAAGGTTTGCAAATCACCTCATCTAGCAGGGATTTTTAGGTTATGAATCATCTGTATTTTATAGCCAGATTGTTATAGGGCTTATGTACATTTTAAAGGCTCTGTGCTTCAAAATTCCAAGGCTCTAGGTTTGTCTACTATAAACAAACCAAACCAGGGACATCCTGCTAAAACAATTTTATAGATAAGAACTCTATTAAAGTCATTAGCTTATTTGCCAGGAAGTACTTTAGCAGTATGTTTACTAGAAGGACAATCCAGGTCTCACCCCTAGGCATGTCTTCTTATCTTTATTTTTTTTTTATTTATTGATTTTATCAAGAGAGAAAGAAGAAGGGAGAAAGACAAAGAGAAGCTTCAATCTGTTGTTCCACTTATTTATGCTTTTGTTGGTTGTGTCCTGTATGTGCTCTGACTGGGGGTTGAACCCACAACATTGGTATATTGGGGTGATGTTCTAACCAACTGAGATACCTTGCCAGGGTTGGGTTGTGTATGACTCCTAATAATCATAGAGGGAGAGAGAGAGAGAGAGAGATGATAGATGATAGATAGAGAGAAGAAAAAAGCACAAGCCACTGCTTCAACACCTTCTTTCACCAAACCACTAAATTACTCAGATCAAGGTAGGGAATGCACTTCTGGCATTAAGCCAGATAAATTCTTTTGTTTGTTATCAGCAGAAGTACTTAAAAAAACAAAACAAAAAACCAAAAAAACCTCTTGTCATGGGTAGGAGAGCCTAGCGAGACATTATAGAAGAGTTAGGAGTGTGTAAAAGGAGACAGATTGAGCAGTCAGGAGGCATGAGATGGTGAGTTTGAGCATTAAAATAATAACAATCACAATGGGGAGGAAGAAATGAAACCCAAGGGTATTTTAAAGAAAGAAATGGCAAAAAACTGGTACTTGAACATTAAGGATAGAATAAACGTAAGAGCAAGGGTTTACATACAGTTTACACTGAAGGTGGTAAAAATGAAAGTAGTAAAATTAAAATAAAGGGTATATTAGCAGAGTAGTTAGAAGTCATGAAAAACGAAAGAAAATCTGAATGTGATTGATGAGTGAGAAGACATGGCAGTCATTTAAAAGGAGGTAAGCCAGATGTATTGGGGAAAAAGCAGGAGTAGGGAATATGTGAGAATTTGGGAATTAGAAAAATCTAATGGTTGACACATTCAGTTAGCAAATATGTATTAAATGTAATACTGGCTTTTTTTCTAGGCATGAGAGATATAGATGTGAATAAGAGTTACAAAACACACAAACAAAAACAAACACAAATCCCTGCCCTTCATCCAATTCCTGTTGCCTCTCCTATCCAGTCCCTCACCACTTTAGACTCCCACCTCAGGGTTACAACCACATTCCGAATTTGATTGTCCTAGAATGTACCTCCAGCCTCATCCCTCATCAAGAGAAATCATGTCAGGAGCTATTTCTCCTCGAACACTTTTACCCTCTGTATCACGTGGGTCAGAGCCTGCGCATATTTATTCTCTCACCCAACCAGTGCCTACCAGTCTGATTTCCAGCTGCAAACATAATGGACAAATACATCCCCAGGAGCTTCCCTTCACTGGGGAAGTTCGCTTTGCCCCCTGCCCCCGTGGCAGTCAAGAAGTGACGGGGCATTAAGGGTGCTGGGAGAAACCCGCAGTCAGAGCAGGCAGTAGTCAGGGTGTAAGCCTTAGCCCTGATGTTAGAGATCGCTGAGGAATGTCTCCTGTCCTCAAGAAGTTCCCCAGCAGGGTTTAGGATCCAGTCCATACAGCAGTATCTGTAAGTACCAAGTGGTAGTTAGGTACCCTTCGTTAGCCACGTTTTCTTTCTTAGTTAGAATTACTGTAGGCAAGCATAAATGTATACACCCTTTCCTATCCAAAATAATCACTTACTGAAATAATCAGTCAGAGTTGTCCCTTTGTGCTTTCAAAAGAAAAAGCTAAGAATTGAAGCTGCTGAAAAACCGTTGCCATTCATTACTGGGCAATATGAAAATAGGTTGAAAAATCTTGGCAGTTTCTATTAGAAATGTGCCCCCTTATGCATGACACTAGCCTGGTTACTAATTGGCATTTGGCTTTCACTTTGAAAGTTTCAGGGCTAGAACAGCAATAGCAGCGATGTCAAGGGGGTCAAGCAGACATGACATGACACTACCCATGTCAGGATGAGGAGTGAGACTACTCGGTTCCTCTAGTGTGATCACACTCATCTGCCTTGTGTTAAGACGTCGAATGCTGCTGGAGGAGCTGATGAATCTGACGAGGGTAGAGCTTTTTACGCGGAAATTAGGTGTATGAATGTCAGAGGCAAATGTCAGATATTTTTTGTTCTAATCCACTCCTTTTAATTTGAGGATTCTTAAAAGGTAGTTAACAATGTATACATGCTCTAGACATCTTGTTCTGCAAGTTTAATTTTGAGCATGTAATCAAGATAAAATTTTATCTTTCAAAAAGTTTATGGACATTTTTATGCATTCAATCTTGCTATGAATCATCGTCTTTATGGTTGTTTTGATATGACTTTTACATTATCAAATCACTATCTAAACTTTTCAAGACATAATAAACATACACTAAAGTTGCAAGTAAATTTGCTTGCCAGATGTGCCTAGAGGAAATGTTATTAGATTTTATACCATGTAGAAATATCGGTTTTCCAGCCAATTTTATTCACTGACTCATTCAATCAGTCATTTATGCTGGGCACTAGAAATTGAGCAGTGACTGAAATATACAAAACAGAAACACCTGCCTTCATGGAGAATAATTCTAGAGGAGAATTTGGCAGTTATAACAAAGTTAAAGAAAATAATATACATGGTGATAAGTGCTATGGAGAAAAATATATAAATCAAGGGAATGCGATAGGACATGGTAAAGTAAGTTTGGGGCTTGAATAGCATTTTAAGCAAGGTGGTCAGGGAAACACTCACTGAGAAGATAATTGAGCAAAAACAGGAAGCGGGTGAGACAGTGAGTCAAGCCAATATTTGCTGCAAGATCATATCAAGCAGATGAACTGAGAAGCAGTGCATACAGTATTATTTTCAATGGCCAGAACGCCATCACATGGCTGTACCTAACAGCAAAGGGAGCAAGAAAACACTGTCTCAATCGTGGGGGGCAGGAGGGGAGGGAATGAGTTTTTCAGAACAAATTATAGTCTCTACCACAGGAAACAAAGGAGGAACAGGGACATGAGTTAGGAAGTTGCTGCTTTTTTCTAGTAGAGAGATGATGACGGCCAGACCACAGTGGTAGCAGTGGATGTAGTGAGGATGGTGCACTGAAGAATGTCCCTAGCTCTTCTTTTTTCTTTTCTTGGGAGATGGGAGTCAATGCTAATAGATGCTATATGAAATTAACATTCATCCTCTTCCTCAAAGTTGATGATTGAGATATTTCTTTTAACTGAGCCAATAACAAAATCATAGATAGAATAAAGATAAATTGTATAAAAATTAAATTTTTTTCCTTCAAAAAATAAATGGAAACTAGCATAAAATATGCTATTAAATATGTACAACTTTTAAAAAAATAGTAATCATACACTTGCAGTATAAATCTTTACCTTTAGAATCATAAATTGTGTATACAGAATTGTATAGAATCAATAATTCTCAGGGTTATAAGGGATCTTAAAGGTCAATTTCTTTTCTAAATTTAAACTGTTGGTTTTATCTAAGTTGTAAGGAAGGGGTCTTTTTTTTGATAATCAGTATCTTACTGATTTTTCTTTCTCTTTCATTTTATGAGGATTAGACATGCTTTTTTTGTGTGTGAATATGCATTTCTTCAGTTTTCAGTATCATTATAAGCCAGACAATGTGCTATTGATTTGTTCAAGTGATTTTAAATCTCTGGAAAAGTAGCCTTTAATCCAATAAATTCTGTAGTAATTAAATTAGATCAGATAAAGTGATTGATTTGTGTTACATACAATGTTAAAACTGGGACTCTCCATGCTCTATTTCAGTGTGTCTCAACCTTTTTTTCATTATTCTCCCAGGTTACCTCTCAAGATATTTTTTTCCCTATCACGACATATCCCGTGATGCTTATTACTATTACAGATACACTCAATATCTCTTGGATAAACCATTGCTTCCTCCCCGTGGGCCCATTTTCATCCCGTAGGATGCACTGTTGACCTAGTTGAGGGTGCATGCATGACCTCTTTGATTAATAAGAATAGTTTATTCATCAAGCACTTAACAAAATATGTGAGTGCAGAATATAGAGTCAGGATCTTTCGGTTAACATCCTAGCTCAACTAACAGATGTGCAATCATGAAAGATTAATTCAATATTCCTCAGTTTGTTCAATTTAAAATAAAACTAACAGCACTTAAATTTGTTAAAGTAACACTGACTGCTGTAACAGAACCTCCAATTGTATGATGTTTCAAATATGAAAGAGTGTATTTCTCACTAAGGTAAACACTTAAAAGGAGATTTTCCTGGGTGCCATGTTAGCTTTGTGCCAGGTATTGGCTCCTTCCATCATGGCTCCACTAACTTTAAGCCCAGGCATAGCTTCTGAGATTATCTTGAAGTTGATTTCCAGCCATTAAGTAAGACAAGATAATTGAGACTTGCCCATGAAGTCTGTATGGGCCAATGTGGAAATGATACACGTTACTTCTGTCCACATTCTGTGGACCAGAAATCAGTCTTATAACCACACCTAACTGCAAAGGAGGTTGGGTGATATGTTCCATCTCTGTTTTCAAAGAAGAGATGAAGTTGATTAACACTATGCTACAGCAGCTATTTTATGGCATTGTGGGAATTATTAAGCTATTTGAAAGATACACAATGCTTAGAACAGTCTAACAGTACAATGAGGTTTTTATAGGAATGTTTTAAGGGTGGGATATAGAAAATAAGTTTAAATGCCATCTTAGGCAGATGAAAGAGTTGAAATTTATAGAAATCAAGTAACTTGCTCAGTGTCACTAAGGTAGAATTTGAGCATTGGTCAATCATATATAAAATCTGTGTTTTTCCCCTCATTATGCTGTCCTCCCTTTAATGAATTTAATTAATTGCTTTTATTTTCTAAAAGGCACTCACATGCTTTTATTTTCACTGATAAATCAAGGATTACTCAAAAAGTGACATATTTAGACCACTTTATAAAGTGCTTTGGGCTATAATAATAAAGATAATGATGATGACTTTAATTCTTGAGTTTGTAATTGCTGTAGGTAGAGTTTTTAATAATATGACAATTGTAGAAAGTATGTTTCAGAGAGATAATAAATAAATAATTATTTTTTTAAATGGAGATAATACCAAAATGAGGAATAAATTTCTCTGAGACTGTAGAAATAATCTAACTGAAACAGATATTTAAAAATTCTTTCATCTTTTTAATAGTTGGAACAATTTAGAATCTTATAAAAATAGATAATCAACATTTTATCACTTTCCAATATATTCACTATGGCATTGAGATGATGTCTTTGTATACATTTATTTTTATTCATTATTTTTCTATAGAAATTCTGTGAAGCATAACAACAATTTTATAGCTGGTAACGTTTTAGAAAAAGTATGATTAAAAAAAACCGTTAAATAACACATGGGAGAACCAAAAATTTCTACACCTCTACACCTAACACTAATCTATTCATGTTTGCTTTTTCTTCAAATTTTGTTCATGTAAAAATGTTTTTCATGTCAGTGATTATAGCATACTTACCAGTTTATAATCTTTTTTGTTTCCTAATATAATTTTGTATTTCTGTGAAGTCTTTAAAGTGGTCATTTTAAAAAATAATCATTTTACACATTTTATTTAATAACTTTTAAAATATATCACATTATGTATAATATTTGTTTCTTTTTTGAATTAATTTTTAATATTTTTCCATTACCATGTGTCCTCCTTATATATTCCCCTCCCTCCATCACCACGCCGTTGTCCATGTCCATGAGTCCTTTCTCCTTTTTGCTTGATTCCTCCACCCTCTAACTGCCACCCCCTGCCTGCTAGAGTTGTCAGCCTGCTCTTTATCTATGAGTGTTTATGTTTTGCTTGTTAGTTCAATTTGTTCATTAGATTACACATATGAGTGGAATCATATGGTATTTGTCTTTCTCTGACTGGCTTATTGCTCTTAGCATAATGCTTTCTAGGTGCATCCATGCTGTCACAAAGGGTAAAAATTTCTTCTTTTTTTACAGCTGGTAGTATTCCACTGTATAACTGTCCCATAGTTGTTTTATCCATTCATCTACTGATGGGCACTTGGGCTTCTACCAGATCTGGGCGATTGAAATTCATACTGCAAAGAACATAGGGGTGCTTATGTTCTTTCAAATTAGTGTTTTGAGTTTCTTTGGATAAATCCCAAATGTGGAATTGCTGGGTCAAAAGGCAGTCCCATTTTTAAATTTTTGAGGTATCTCCATACTGCTTTCCACAGTAGCTGCACCAATCTGCATTCCCACCTACAGTGCAAAAGTGTCCCCTTTCCTCCACGTCCCCACCAGCACTTGTTTGTTGATTTATTGATGGTAGCCATTCTGACAGGTATGAGGTGATATCTCATTGTGGTTTTAATATGCGTATCTCTGATAATTAGAGACATTGAGTATCTTTTCATATGCCTATTGGCCATCTGCATGTCCTCTTTGAAGAAATGTCTATTCAGGTTCTTTGCCTATTTTTTAATTGCATTGTTTGTTTGTTTGTTTGTTTTGGGGTGTTGACCTTATCAGAACGTTCTCTTATGCTGTTGTATCATTGGTTACATTTAACCAATATCATTTCTTTTTTTTACTTTTCATTACTAATTCTCTTGTGTAGACTTTCTTCTTAGCATTATTAGTAAACATAGGTTGAGAAGTCACGTTTAATTTGTATTAGCATGGCATTTTGGCTTAATTCCAGCTCTATTCCTCCTGGGATTTTCTATCTTTTTAAAATTTTAATTTCTGCTCTATCTCTTTTTAGCTCTAGTTACCATTCATGGACTTTTCTGAATGATCATCTCCATTGTAGTTTTAAATAAGTCTGTTCTCTTTATAAACATCCTCCACTAACTTTGGCTTTCGAATAAAATCCTGTTTTTATCCTTATATAATACAAGATCATCTGGATGGCACTACTTATGGCACATTGATGACATTCCAGAATGTCATAATTCATTATTTTGTAGAGCTATCTAGGTATAACATGTTGATTACTGATAAAGGTAGTCCAGAAGATAAATGATGACTGATGATGATCGATATAACTGTAAAAGATTTTTCACATTCCTTTGAATATAATGCACATAAAGAGATAAAATTAATTTAATTTACCTTTAACTAAATTTAAAGCAGTGTTTAAATTAATATTCTTGAGATAAGAAAACCTAATTTTGGGAATTACCACTGTAGAGTTTTAAAAACTAAAGGTATGGGACATATATCAGAACCTTAGTTCTTATTTCAAAATAAAGAGTTCATAAAACATTAATCCTAAAGCTTTAAAAGTTTTATCTTTAAAAGTTTTATTGTTGCTTTCTGGTATTGGTTTACTATTATTTACTATTATTACTGGTATTATTAGTTTGATGCAGTTAAAAATTTATGAAAAATATGGTAGTCATTAATGCCTTTCACCAATTGTATGCGAGTCTTCATTTTCTGGGCACATGATAGGATTATGCTTTTGACCTCCTTGTTGGTGTGTTGGAGCTATGAGATTGAGTTAACCCGTAAATTTTGAACAGAAGTAGCCTGTGCTGCTGCCTATCAGATTTCACTGGGAGTAAAATATTCTCTGGAGCTCATTTTCTCTCTGATCCCACAACTAGCCTTGTTGACTGAGTAGCTGCTCTGTCCCCAACATTGGTCTTTATGCACATATAGGACAAAAAAGAATAAACCTTTTTTTAATTTAAATCAAAACTGTGATTTTGGGATTGTTTGTTACTGCAGTATAACCAGTCATACTCTGTTCATTACAGGAAAGCCAGTTCTTGCTTTATTTGACTATATACCATTTGCTGATCTAATTAGTCCTAGGAGGAATTAATGCCAAATGATAAATGAAGAATTCTGATTTCAAATTATTTTTTTTTCCATTGTAATCTCAGTGGGAAAAGGTGGTTTGGTTAATTTACCCCTATGATTGATTCTCTGACAAGTTAATTTTATAGCTTCTTATTTTGTAATGTAGATTACATTGCCTTCATACATTTCAGAATTAATATGTGTCTTCTGCATAGCAATATTTCATTTGCAGAATAAATGTTGGTTGGATAAATTAATGACTGCACACCTGTTGCTTTATTTTTTAATTCTTTATTTGCTAAATGCCATTTATTTTTTAGTTTAATTGTGTAGATATCCACATATTTATGAGGAATTCTCTATAACAAATCTCTGATTGATTCATGTATGAGAATATCCCAGGCATGTATTATTTTAGGGAGTATATCCTGACATATTATTCACAGGAATTTTTGTTTAGACACCATGTTGCAGTGTGTACTCATTTGATATATTTGTGTATTCCTTAAAACGTTAAATATAATTGGAATTTATATTAACACATTTTTATTTAAGATGCATTTGTGAGATCTTGCTTTTTAGAGCAACATTATTATGAATTCTTTTGGAGGGTCAAGATTTATTTTATCCTTATGAATAATTAAAATTTTATAAAATATTTAGAGTGAACAATCAGCATTATATTTACACCAGAATTAAACTTATGATTGCATTGAATGTAATATATTGTTAAGTCAGATTTGTAACTCTAATATAATTTATCATTACAAAATATTTTGAATAATTTCTCCTGGATAAGAGCTAACAGTGGTAAAATAATACAATCTTTATTTTGAGATTTAAAGATTCAATTTCAGGAATGTAAAGTCTAAGGTAGAGGCTATATTACTTGAGTGAAGTTTCTGTATAAAAGAATCAATAAACAAATATTAATATCTTATGAAGTTTGATGGCTCTGTCCTGGGGGAAAAAATAACCGAAAGGAATAACCCTCTCCCCAAAAGAGGCAAGTCAAGACTGTGCCTGTGGATAGGGCCAAGTTTCTTTTCAAGAAGTTAATTTATGTATTTTGGGAAAGATTTTGGTATAAGAATAGGCTTCTAATATTTTACTGACTGAAATAATAACATGAAAATTAATAAGCACAAGGGGAAAAACCCCTATCAGCCTGGAATAATATGTGACAGACTTCTACTGTGTATAGAACACATAGGCTCCTTAAAATAAAGTAATAAGAGTAACTTACTAAGCTCCTTAATGAGAATCATTAAGGCAGGAAGCCAAAAGAAAGAATAGCTGTTGGCTGAATACCTGAGTATGGAACAAGAGGTGGGACCTAAAGGTAAGAATGGGCTGTGGTCTAAACAAGGACTAATCCCTTGGAACCCATTTTACTATCATGTATTTGCTACACTTTAATCATAAGCATCATTTGCTGAGGGAATAAAAAGCATTTTCAAAAAAATTGAGACAGAACTACCTACTCTTTAATTTGTCTAAAAAAAAGGTTCCTCAAAAGTCTACCATACCGTAGTATGAGGTTAAAAAGGTTGGAAACATTTACTTGTAAAGCAGCAAGTACTGAGTGTTAAGACATTTAAACATTGATTTAATACCATATGACATTCATATAGTAATCAAAAGAAGTGAAAATATAATAAATTAAGGAGAAAGCTTATTAATGGTTATTAAAGATGAGAAAGTCATAAGAATACAGTAAAAATCAGAACAAAATCAATGTAAGTGCTTATCTACAAGCACTATTTTAAACATTTTATATGTATAAGCTTATTTAATCATCACAACATTTCTATTTGTTGTTATTTCCATATTAAAAACCAAGAAAAGTGTCTACAAGAGACCCACTTTAAGATATGTGTATATTAAACATAAATGGATGTGTAAAAACATCCTATGATAACACACATCAAAATAAAGCAGAAGTAGTTCTATTAATTTCAGGTAGAGCAGGCTTCAGAGTATAGAAAGTTATAAAGGATAAAATAGAATATTGCATATGATAAAGAAGTCAATGCTCCAAGAAGACATACAACTCCTAACATGCATTTGCCTAGCAATAAAGCATCAAACTAGATGAGGAAAAAATAATAGAACTGCAAGGATGATTACATGAATTCATTATAATGATGGGAGTATGTTAATACCCCTCTATCAAAAATGGACCCATTCAACAGGCAGCATATCAGTAAGGGTGTAGTTGAACTCAATGATACCATCAATCAACTGGATATAATTCACACCTATAGATTATTTTATCCAACTACAGCAGAATTCACATTTTCTCAAGCTCATATGGAACATTCACCAAGATAGTCCACATTCTGGGTTATAAAACACATTTTAAATTTAAAAGAATAGAGATTATACAATGTCTGCTCTTAGACATTGGAATTAAACTGGAAATCAGTAACAGGAAGACTGTTTGAAAATTCAAAAATACATGGCTATTAAACAATACACTTAAATACACATAAATGCTCATGACTTCTTCATGAGTCAAAGAAGAAATGTAAGAAAAATTTAAAAATAGTTTGAATTAAATTAAAACAAAAATATAACATCAGCTACTGTGACATCAAATGCATATTGCTAAGTTTAAAATGCTAATATGAAAAAGACTACATACTATATGATCACAACAATATGACATTCCAAATGGGCAAACCTATAGAGACAAAAAAAAAAAAAATCAGTGCTTGAAATGAACCAATCAACATTTAATTGATTCAGTTACTCGTAATATATGCTGCTTTGACCTGTGAACATTGGACCTGGAGAAACAAACCTACTGAATTGAGAAGGCTAGTAATTTTCCTCATACACTTACAGGCATTACTTGAAACAAAATATGAATTTTTCATTGCATTGTATCCATTAACTTATTGGTCTTCCCCAATTATCTCTTTTATGTAAATACTGTATGTATAAATCCATCTCAAATTGAGGATAATACTACCTCTAAGCTATCTTATTAATTTTGTAATAAGAATCTTTCATCTATAGTATTTGGGTCATCTTATTTGATGTTCTAAATTCTTACCACAGTAAAACACTAACATTCAGAAGTATACTATCCTTGAAATGGCTGTATTTTGAACTTGCTGTTTATATAAATCTCAACTTTATATAGCAGCTAACTTATGCAAGTTGACAATTTATTGTTAGTAATTACAAATGGATTTTTAGAAAGTTACTTTAATTATTTTAGATTATTTTAAAATTTATTAAATTACTTATTTTTTCTTCCAGTGTCTGTCATAAATTTATAGCACAGTGCATAAACATCAGGTTCCAAAAAAAAAAAAAGAAAAAAAAAGACTTATGAGGACTACATGTTTTACCCAAGTATATTTTATAAATATACATAAAAAAGAGAACATATTGCTAAATAAAAAATACTTTCTGTTGCATGTTTCAGAAGCACTTTTATTCAAGTCTGCTTAATGAGTAAAACTTGAGTGAACATCTGCTTAAGACTGTTTCATTCAAAACACAAATGGGTTTTACTTTCCTTGGGAACATAACCATGTCTTTAAAATAATCTAAATACAATTGCATCATAATGAGTTTATATTTCTTCCCTTCCTAAACTATTTTTTCTTTTTAAATCAAATTTGAAAATATATGAGGTAATCATTTACATGGTTATTGGCTATTTTGTTTTCTTAAAAATATAACCAGGAGGTATAAAAATAGTTCATGCCACTGAAAGTTAGTTATTTTGGTTATTTTTTACCAGTAGCATCTATTAACACATAACAGATTACAAACATAATCTATAAGTGATTATAAATCTTGTTATATACAGTTTTGTTTCCTTTTCTATATCCAGATATCCATATAGATGCTAAAAGTATAGACTGATACATAGATAATTTATTTTAATTTTTTAGAGATATATATATATATAGCAAATATCTTTCTCAGAGTTTAAGAAAACAGCATTCTAATGTCTTTTGTGTATAAAATTAATGTATTTGACTTATTTTGTGTTTGTTAAAAATCTGTTCAAGAAACTTTAATTACATCCACTTACATTTGACTTTGTGTCTTTGTCTATCCCTTATACTATATTCCTTGACATTTTTGTACATTTTCTCCGCACACTCTGGCAGCATAAATGGAGGTGGATGGTCTCATTGTCGGTTATACCTAAATTTTCCCATCCTCGCCGTTTGAGTCTGTGCTTTACAGGGTAAAGGCTCTAGGATCCAGGTTATGTTTGGTTGATGATGGCAAGTAAATGACAGCACCCAGATAAAAGCAGCATTAAAGAGAACTTCTGGTTTTGATCTTTTTCTTAAATAAGAGAGCATTTCTTAAAACAGAGAGCATTTGGATGGTTGCCAGATGGGCGGGGCTGCGGGGGAAAGGGTGAGGAGGTGAGGGGATGCAGAAGTACAGACAGGCAGTTACACAATAGCCATGGGGATGTGAAGTACAGGACAGGACATGGAGCAGCCCGAGAACTTATACGCATGACCCAGGGCCGTGAACAACGGTGGGGGAATTTCCTGAGGGAATGAGGGGGGTGTTGTGTGGAAGGGGGCCGAGGGGGAATATCAGGACAACTGTGATAGCATAATCAATAAAATATAGTTTTAAAAAGCTCTAGAATAATAGTAGGGATCATTGTATAATATTTATCAAATCCCTGTGGAATACACCTGAAACTAAGGTATTATATGTCAATTAAAAAAATGAAGTTCTTCTCATATGTCTACACTAGTATCCAGTTACCAGTTTGTGATTCTGCTTTCTTAAGAAATAAAAGGATTGTTTTATACTTTAATATTTAAATAGAACAATTTAGTAGATTTAAACTGCTTAATTTTAACATCTTGGCTGTCAACTGCCACTCTATGAAAATATTCTAGTTTATTGAATATTAAATAGATATTGTCTTAGAAATCCTTTTCATAATTTCTTTACTTGGACTACACGGATTATTTCTTTTTTCATCAATCTTTTTTTTTGTTATTACAATTTACATTCAATGTTATTTTGTATTAGGCGCTGGCCTGTGAACCAAAGGGTCGCAGGTTTGATTCCCAGTCAGGGCACATGCCTGGGTTGCGGGCCAGATCCCCAGTAGTGGGTGAGCGAGAGGCAACCACACATTGACGTTTCTCTCCCTCTCTTTCTACTTCCCTTCCCTGCTGTGTAAAAATAAATAAATAAATAAATCTTAAAAAAAATTGTGTTAGTCTCAGGTGTTCAATATAGTGGTTAGACAATCGTATATTTTACAAAGGGTTTCCCCTGCTATTTCTAGCACTCTCCTGACACCATACATAATTATTACACTCTTATTGACTATAGTTCCTATGCTGTACTTCACATCCCTGTGACTATTTTGTGACTACCAATCTGGACTTCGTAATCCCTTCATCTATTTCACCCAGCCCTCCACTCCCCCTCCCCTCCAGCAACTGTGAGTCTGTCCTCTGTGTCTGTGAGTCTGTTTCAATTTAAACCTGAGTTTTCTCTTGGCCAAGTCACCTCCTGTCTAATTTTACTGCTTTGTCTATATATTGAGTTATGGAAACCTATGTAGATATTCAATAAAAGTGTTATTCTGTAGCATAATACAGGATTTAGCATCAGAGAAACATTGCCTGAGATACTTTTAGTCTTATTTTAACCATCAACCCCCCAGATCCTCTTGGATTGCATCCTGAGACCTGACATTTTTCTGTATTCTGTATATTTACAGTGAGTCGAGGAGATACTCTATTGTATCCTAGAAACAGTAACTACATTGACTAACAAGGATCAAAAATAATTATTAATTTTACTTTGTTGTATATTGGCAGGACAAGTCCACTAACAAATCTGAGTAAGAACAGAAAATACTATAACACAAAGATTTTATAAAGGTTAGCATTGCTATAGTTATGCAAGCACATTTTCCCTGACTTTAGTGATGCCAGCTGTCTGCATTCAAAGTGACATTTTAACTTCAATTTCAATATTATATGAAATACTGACTAGAAAGACAATAATAGTTAAATCAAATTGAAATTTGAGTCATAATTAAAAATGAAGAAATTTAAACATGCTTTCATGTTACCTGCTGTCATTGTTATACATGAACAAAATCGAACATTTGAATTTCTGTTTTATAGTGTTATTTGGAAAAAAAAACATTTTAACATAATGTAAAGTTTTAAAAATATTTTTACAGTTATTTTAACCTATTTTTGGTATCTTCTTTTCTTTTTAAGTCCCAAGAGACTAAAAATTGACATTTCTATATTTAAGTGGTGGCTATAGTGGATTCACACTCACTCACCTCTCACTATCCAATCTTTCTGCACTGCAGAGGCTGGGAAGTTAAACATCTACACTGGCCAGAACCACTTGAAGCTTGAGTTCTGTGTATAATTTGGGTTCTGCCCATTAGATCTGCTTGAGTGAATCTTGGAAAGCGGAAAGTGTTCTTAAACTATGCATTTGAGGTTTTTCTGATGATGAATACCTGGTGGAATCATCTAATATCTCTAGGGTAATATTCCAGAATCACGGTTTCCTTAATCAGGGCTGTATCCTCATCATAACATGCTCATCTCCTAATCACGAACAGCTTCTAGATTATCTAAGATGCATTGACTCCCTGGGTTGTCTGGTTCTGTGGCAAAGCCCTTGTAGTTGTTCTGTTAAATGCAGAAAGCAACAAACGAACAAGCAAGAAAAACAAACAAAAACTCATAGACACAGACTAGAGTATGGTGGTTAGCTTAGGGAAGGGAGGTTGGGAGAGCTAGATGCATAAAGGGGGTCAAATATATGGTGACAAAAGATTTCACTTTGGATGGTGGGCATACAATGTAATATGCAGATGATATATTATAGAATTATATACCTGAAATCTATATAATTTTATTAACCAATGCTACTCCAATAAACTTAATTTAAAATGTACATGCGATTTAGCATGTATTTTTTCATATGATTCTGACAGTCATTTAAGCTTTCATTTTGTATTTTTTCTACTTGTATAGTAGAAATATATCCTCTGCACTTGAACCAATTGAGATTTTTAACAATATTTTAAATTTTATTATTGCAATTGTGAAATATTTGATGAGAGAAACATATTCATATGGTAATATAAACCAAAAATGTAGAGATGATCCTAGAGCAAACAATAGCAATTCCCTGGCTCCACTGTCCCTACCTCTAACCCTATAGCTAGTGACGATCACTTCTAAATATTTTGAAGTTTTGTTCTTTTGCTTGTTACTTCATTCTCTGAAAAATGTGAGAACTACAACAATCTTGATTTGCTCATGTTCCGCATGTTCTATTGATTTTCTTCTAGATTATATTCATAATCCTTCCTATCTCTTCTCCCTGTAACCAGCCAATATAGTTTTATTCCCTTATTGATTATGTTTATACCTTAAATATTATCTGTACTTTTATCCCCGTCCATAAACTCTAGAAATAACATTTCAATTCCACTCTCTGTAAGGCAAGGATACCACCTCCGCTCTCATCGCTCATCACCGCCGCAGCCCAGCTCTGCCTTGATTTCTTTCTCCTCTAGCACTGCTCCCTCCTTCCTGTATCTTTTCTGTAGTAATAAATATAGTGAATATAATAAATAGCACATTTTATTTCTCTTAAAACTTTCTATTGAACTTCAACGCGTTTTAAGCTTTATTTAAAAATACGTTGATTTGATAACGATGTTTTATTTTCCTCCCGTCAGATTGTTCCTGACATTGTTACCTCTTCTCATGGTCATTTAGTGCCTGATCTTTCACAGAAGAAGTTCCATTTTAGTTTGTTCTCCCACTGAAATTCATCTATTGCCTTGACTTGTTATTTGCTGTTCTCTTAATCTTTTCCTCTGCTTTGTATTTTGTAAAGCACCAGGAACTACAAAGTACTCTACAACATAACTAATTATATTTGGTAAAAAAAAAAAAAAAGACAGGCAAATGCTTTATTTTGGGTTTCTAAATCCTAGGAGGTTACTGCTTTGTTAACTTTATTTAGTTTTCAGTAGGAGAGCTTCAGGGAAAAATACACAGAGATATCTCGTTCCCTGTCTGGCCAGTAACTGATAGTTTGTAAACTATAATTTTATGTTCACAGATTATTTCTTCAGAATATTGGATTGTGTACTTGTTTATATTGAAGCTCATCGGCCAATTCTATGCTAACTCACAAAGTCCTATTTTCCCCATCTTACATCATTTAGCTTAGTATTCTCTTTCTCATTAATTGCTTAAGACTATTTGACACTTGATATTTCACTGGATTTTTTCCTCATTCCTCCAGATTAGTTGTAATCATACATGATATTTCTCAGGCTGTATTTATATATTTGTACATGAATTATATACATATTAATTAAGTATAACAAATATTAGAGTATAAAATTAGATAAAGGATACTAGTGTCTCATAGTATTAACTTTCAAACATGCTGAAATCCCAGTAATTTCTGGTATGGAGGGAACAGAAAACTGGGAACAGATGGATCCAGAGTCAGGTACTTCCCCTCACCCTGGAACTAGTCCTAAAGGAAGTGACAGTAATACAGATGACAGCGCTCAATGTGGGTGTAATGTGGAGGCAGGTTTGTGTAGGGCAAGTGAGGATTCTTGTAGATGGAGAGATGCTGTCATTGTAATTGTAGATGGTGTGAGTGATTTGCACGTGACTAGAGACAAAAAGGTGTGTGTGGTCTTAGGGAGAAAGGCATGTCAAGATATGGTCAGGCTATAAAGAACCAGAAAAATGTCTCACCTTTTAAAGGGAGAATAGACAACGACCAAGAAACAAAGGTATGATTCTAGTTGCACATTCTAGCCATGGCATAGGTAAGAAAAGATGCAGCACAGATGTATCTTGGGAGTTTATTTAACCTAGTATTTATCAGAATGTGACCTATCAAGATTCCCAGGAGGTCTCGCTAAAGATTCAAATCCTTAGTTCTATTCCAGTTGTTAAGCCACAGATAGGATTCAGTAATCTGTATTGAACTCCCTGGGAGATTCTTATGAATCTTTAAATGTGGGGACTTTCATCTCTAAGCAAACAAGATACTGAGTTTAGGACAGGACAATAAATTCCCCTTGACCCAGGGATTAAAGCCAGTCTTCCTAATCCACTGTCAGACTTGCAGGTGTGGGCAAAGGAGTGAAACGACAGTGCCTGCTGTTTGAAAGCATGTATTCTACCTGTGGAGCTGGGAGCGGGGCTGGAGCAGGGTGGGGCTGAGGAGGGCTTACACATTTGCTTTGTTTTCTACGCAAGCTGAAGATGTAAATAAAATGTGAAAATACATTTTAGCTCCACCATCTTCCACGTTGTTTTCCATAACAAATACTAAAAATTATATCAATAGGTGTAGCTTCCTAATGAATGTAAGACAATGTATATATGAACATATTAAACATTTTACAGTTTATGAGGTCTAACTTCCCTTGGTATACTATGTGGACATCAAAATATCTTTTTTTCTTTAATAAATATGAGAGCTAGACTAGTCTTCAATTAGTCAAAAATAAGTTTGAGATGGAGTGTTGACATAATATAAGGTTTCACAGCTAAATGACTATGTGAAGAATGAAAGCAAGCATGCCAGTTGGCTTAAATCATCTGGAGTGTGCTCAGCAGCATTACACCACAGGGGCCAAGGAGATGTTAAGAAATGTGATTGTGAGTTCACCTGCAGGCGTTTTGAAGGCGACTCATTATAAGACCCAGTTGAAAGCAATATCATGCTGGTGGCACTTGAGCTTTCTGCTGGAGGTTGTAATCCAGCCTTTGCAAACCTGCAATTACTCCAAAGTAATTCTAGGTTTTCATTATTGACTCTGGATATGTCTAAAAGGTACTGAGAAATAATACACAAACCAGGCATAGCAATGCAGTGATAAAACCAAGTTTTGTTTCAATAGTATTAAATTTTGATCTTTCTAATGATATCATGATAGAAGAACATTTAGTGTGATTGGCAGACTTTTTTTCCGATCGTTTTATTATTGTTTTTATAGTTACAAAACCTGTTAGACTTTCAAGTAGAAAAGTGTTTTATTCCATTATTCCATTATTATGAATTGTATACATCATAGCTTGATTAAGAAGTGAAAAATAGTGGAATTTTTAGATTAACTGTAAATATTTGTAACTATTTATTTAAGGTAAATACTTTAAAATAGTTTGCTATCAATAGCACTTTGCATAAAAATGTGGATGCCATAAGTATTTGTATAATGGAATGTCAATATATATTTTTGATTGTTAATTTTGAAAAAAGTTTGATAGAGCCATTGTTTCTTCTCTGAAATACATAGATAACATAACAAAGTTCAATTTTACACATGAATACATATTATACTTAGTACCATTTTTTGGTGAAAGAAAATGAAATTTTTCCTTTTCTTAAATCATTTCATTTTAATGTGTTTCAGGAACTGTCCTAGGCATAGGGAATAGAGTTGTGAAGAAGACAAAGAGTTTGCTCTTGTAGGCTGTATATTCAGATGGGGGAGAGAGAGTGAACAAGTCAATAACAATTCCAGACTGATATGATGATGATTCAGATGACAGTTGTCACAGTGGTGATAATGATGGCAGGCTTTCACAGATGTTGTAAAGTTACGTCCAATGTCATTGCATGTGAGGTACAACTAAAAGAGAGGGATTTATAATAACTGAATGCAAATGTTAAGGGTGTGAATTTATTTCTCTCTTCATAGTCTCAACTGGATCTCTGATACCCTGAAAGACTCAGAACTATCGTTCTTAAGTGTTATGGAAATATTAGTTAGGTATCTTGTGAGTTAATGAAGTCAATCAGTAGGATGATTATGTTAGAAAAGTGCTGACTTTATTAAACAAAGAGGTAGTAATAGATTTTAAAATACTGATAATGCTGTCTTTCCTCCTTTTACCTCATTTCTCCACTCCTTTGCCAATGGGGGATATTTTTTTCTATTGTAGTTTTTGAGACAGCACAAGTGATTGCTTGTAATGGTCTCTCTCTTTACTTTGTTTAGTTGCCTCACACTACTTTGCAGTGCTTATATTAGTATGTGTAACACCGGGCACATCCAGGGAAAGAAAAAAACTGAATAAGTTCAAGTTGTCAGTTACTAGATATGAGAATAATCTGCAAAAGACAATAAATTGACAGTGAGCTATAATGTGGCCTTAGATTTACATTTCGTAGCCTGGTAGATTATATGCTGTATTCCCAATACTATTTTCAAGCTCTCTGAGAAATAGAAAAACTAGGGTAGAAATAACTTCTAGGAACTTCTTTTATTTAGGTGGCTAAATTGTTTTATTTTTAGGGTTGGCCTCTCTCTGAATTCAGTTCTGGTGTTATAACCTTGAAAGAAAGCAAAATATTTGAAACTGCTGGGAGGAAATTGGATTACTCCACAGCCAGCATCTACCAAAGAAATATAGACGCAACTGTAAAATTATAAAATATAGATTTATAAATGAAAGCATTTAAAATCATAAACATTATACAATATAGTTAATAATAAATTTACTGCCATCTAAAACATTTCTTTATAACTCTAACACCATAATATTTCACTTCTAAAGAATACTCATCCTGAGAAGAATAAATATTTTAAGAACAAAAGTCTGGGAGACCATCGCGGCAGTTATAAACATTCAACCTGGGCAAAGGTCGCTGCTCCCTCATATGTTTGAAATGCCCCTTTCTTACCATTTCCAGCTGTCCGTTTCCTTTTACTGTCACTGAATCAGATGGAAAGCTAACAACAAACAGAAAGCCAACAAAATACATAGATGAAAAAGCAAACCAGAGCAGTCAGTGATCCTTTGATCAGGTTTAGAAGAATGGAGGAAGAAAAAGGAAGCAGACTTTCAGTTGGAGAATTACGTCATATGCTCTAGAGATTTTATATATATGTATTATTCTTTGCTTGGTGGAGCCCTGTCAAATATATCCCATACACAGGCATACCTCATTTTATTGTGCTTCGCTTTATTGCACTTCACAGGTGTTGTGTTTTTTTTAACAAACTGAAGGTGAGACCCTCCTCCAATAAAAAGATGATGACTCGCTGTATTGCGATGCTTGCTTCATTCTGGTGGCCTGGAACCGAACTCGTAATATCTCTGAGGTATGCCTGTATGCCCATTGTTTTTTTCCTTCCTCTAAAAGTCTTATCTCAAGAATACAAGTCTCTGAAATTAAGACTAATTCAGAGAGTCACGTTAGCTTTCAGTTACTTCAGAAAGATTGCTTTGTTCCTAACATTGAAGGGTAGCAGAGTCCTATTTTTGGTGGTGACAGAGGTCTGATGGCGCTCGCCATTAATGCTTTTGTGGCTGGAACTGTTATGGAGAAAGAAGAAACTTGAATAAGGAGCTATATAGATATAGCTTTAGGGCAGAGGGGTCAGGGACAGAGAGATGCCAAGACATGAGGAAGTGTTGTTCAGTAAATGTGAATGACTCAATGTCAAATGATAATGATTATAACATGTGCCTGGAACTGACCTTGTACTGAAGTACTTTGGCCTTAACACTGCATTTAAGCTCCCTTAGGGATGATGTGTGTGGAATTCTGTGCTCAGGACTCTGAAAAACAAACTGACTCACAACCCAATGGACTCACAACCACACATGGACTTTAACACTAGGCCCCTTATTATATGATTCCATTTACACAAAATGTCCAGCATGGGCAAATTCACAGATACAGAAAGCAGTTCGGTGCGTGGCGATGGTAGTGTGTGGGGTGGGGCCAGAGGGCATGGGGAATGGGACTGACTGGTACCATCAAGGGCTTTTCTATTTGGGGTGATAAAAATGTTCTGGAATTAGATACTCATCATGTTCACAACCTTGTGAATGTAGTAAAAGTAAAAAGTACATTTTGAATGGTGAATTTATGTAAATTATATATCAATAAAAAGAAATTGAGTCATTGGTTGGGAACTCTACAGTAATCTCTGTCAGTGGCTCAGCTGAGCTGGAGAGAGAGAGCTGAGCTGTCAGGTTCAGGCTGTTAAAACCTTAAACCAAACTGAAAGAGTTAAGCCTTCAGTCACTGACTGTGATTGCATACGCAAGAGGCTAAACCAGAGAAAGTGTGAACTCCCCCTGTTCTATTTGCCCCATGGTTGAAGCTGAGGTGGATCAGGGCAGAGCTGCAGTGTCATCTCACTGCTGAAGGAGCCCCAAACAAAGGCTTCAACAATTTTATGAACCTTGGGATGGGGTTGTGGAGGGTGACGGGAAAGCCCTAAGAATAGAAAAGTTCAAGTACAGGGCACCAAATCAGTTGGGGAAATACGTCTTTACACTATCTCTTCCTTATCTGTCCCCTCCCCTTCCACCCAATAAGAAGGCCTCAGCAGGGATGCATGAAGAAGACCTCAGACTGAGGACTCAGATAAAGACACCTAGGAATGACGATACCTGGCTAGAAACTCAAGTATGCAAAAAATATTGCCCACCAGGCCAGGGGTCCCTGACTCGTGGACTGCAGCTGTCTTCTGAGGGAGCGATGCACTGACCGTGTACCAAGTCTGGTGTGGGGAGGGGAGCTTTCCTCTCTGAGGCCTCCCAGGTAAAGCTTTGGTAATTCCTGAAAAGTCACACAGGTTTTTAATTGGGAGCCAGACTGGTTCTCCATATCACCAGTTGTTTTGTGGACACAGGCAGAGCTATTCCTATCATCCCTTGTATCCTTTGCATTAAAATGCCAAGTAGTAGGTTATTGTTTCATTTAATTTAAGAAGGAAAAAAAACAACCCTTCATTATCTTCTCGGTGTTAAAATAATTCATACGTTGTCAGGCTTCACTTTATCAATAAGTCAAGTTGTTTGAGCATGCATTATTATGTTCTGTAATCATATAATTAACTGATATTTAATACAAATGCATACAGTGCACTAGAGCATTATGTAGTAAGTGGTCTCCTCTTTAGAGTGAGAAACAAAAATTGGTGATTTAGATAGGTGTGTTAAAAAGAAATTCAATTATGCCCTAGCTGGTGTGGCTCAGTAGATTGAGTCCCAGCCTGCCAAGCAAAGGGTCACCAGTTCGATTTCCAGTCAGGGCACATGCCTATGTTGTGAGCCAGGTCCTCAGTGCGGGGCATGAGAGAGGCAACCACACATTGATATTTCTCTCCCTTGCTTTTTCCTTCCCTTCCTCTCTATTTAAAAATAAATAAATAAAATCTTTAAAAAGGAAAAGAAATTCAATTTAAAAAACTGTATAAAAATTCAGGTTAGAGATAAAGACTTATGAATCTTTTAGATAACTTAAAGGAGAACTTTGGGAATATAGATACTTGCCAACTATTTTTTTCCATTGGAATAACTAAAATTATTATAAATCAAGTTAATTCAATATTTTAGTATATTGAGCATTTTACTATGATCATGCAGTAAGATGGCTAAGAGATAAAATGGTAATGAAGTAGACAAAATCTCTACCATCTACAAGCATATAGACTATCAGAGGCTACATACAGGTAGGGAATTACTATTGGGTTGGCCAAAAAGTCAGTTTAGTTTAGTTTTCCTGTAAAATAAAAGACATTTTTCATTTTCACTGATAACCTTATTGATTTGGATATATTGAGTATGTCAGACACTTACCCTGTGGTCTAGTGTTGATTGTTCTCAATGTGATCGCTAACAACTTCAGCTGGTCTACCCAACTGTGGAGCATCATCCAGCGAGAAGCCTCCAGCACAAAACTTCACAAACCACTTTTGACATTTTGATCAGCCATGGCACTTTCTCCATACACTGCACAAATCTCTTTTTTGCATTTCAGTTGGTGTTTTTACCTTTCTTGAAATAATAAAAAGCATAATATGCTAAAAATCTTGCTTATTTTCTCTAATTTTCAATATTAAAATGGCTACACCAAAATTCACCAACTTTGATAAGGTTGTATTTAAATGTACATTGATATGACAGCTGCCATAATACAGTCTAACAAAATTTCTTCAAATGAACTTAAAAGACAGCTAAGAGCTACTAGAGCCATGTTATGGAAAAAACCAAACAAACTTTTTTGGCCAACCCAATATATAGTGAAAGAAATGCCCTGCTAAGGGAAATCAATTTGTTCAAGGGCCGCATTGAATTAGCCCTTAACTCAATTTTGCAAGGGTGGGGCAGTTAGGCTGGATTTTAAGGGATAGCTACCTGGATAAAGTTAAGATCTTATTCTCAACTTAAATAACGAACATAAAAAAGAAAGCAATACAAAGGAAAGAATATGGGCCAATGCCCACACATTAAGGTGTTGTCGGGGACCTGAGTAGAGTCTAACTTGGTGTGAGCGTGGAGTATTAAGTAAGACACTGAGAGCAGACGCTGGAAAAGGAGGTGAGGACTGAGTAAGGAAGAGTTTCTAAAACAGATTAGAGGGAAAGATTGAATATCACTAAACAGGGTGACGACATAATCAGATTCACAGAGTCCTCCTGACGTCTGCCAAGAATGGATTAGAAATGAGCAGACTGCAAAGACAGGAAAGCTATTCTGAAAGCTTTGGAATTAATCCAGGCAATATAATGATGTTCTAATTTAGGATAGTAGCCATCACAATAGAGAATGGTGTATGGTACAAAAAAAAAAAAAAACTTTAGGATTTAAAATGGTGTTAGTGAGTGGATATGAAATGTATAAGAAAGAATCTAAATTCCTACTTGTGGAGAGAGGCACAATTTAAAAAAGAGCAAAGAAAGAGAACTGGGTCTGAGAAGATGACAATAAATTAGAGATATGTTGAATTTATAATTCCTATGAGCAATCAAGTAGAAATATCCAGCAACCAATCATATATATGCTGGGTGTGAGGCTCATGAAAGAGATAGGAATTGTGGATGTATGATAGATTTAGAAGTCATCAAACTCTTGCATATTAATGTTAATTGTAAGAGATATACAGCAATGGATGTGCTTATTCAGGACAAGTATGCATTGGATAGGAATGCCTGGAACAGCAACCAAATGAACAGAAACATTAACAAAAGACAAGTGAAGAGGAGGCAATAAAATAGAGAGTGAGGAAGAAAAGGTCAGAAAGGTGAGAAGGAAACCAGAAAATAGATGTAATGAAATCCAGGAAAGAGACTGTTATAAAAAGGAAGTAGTTAATGATATTATAATCAGGTTAGAGGAAAAGATTTGGAAAGGAACTGATTTTCTTAACATCAAGGTTGTAGGTAGAGGAAAAGATTTGGAAAGGAACTGATTTTCTTAACATCAAGGTTGTAGGTAGAGGAAAAGATTTGGAAAGGAACTGATTTTCTTAACATCAAGGTTGTAGGTAGCCTTGGCAAGAGCACTTTGAATGAAGTACTAGGACTAAATCCAAACATTAGTGAATTGAAGGTAGAATTAGAGTGAATAAAGTCAACTCTTAAGAAGACAAACAGTAAAAAAGTTTGGGACTATATTTGTCAATTTTGTATGGCCAATTCTACCTAGAGAAATTTTGTCACCTTTTACACTTCAGTGGGATGTGCATTTTTTCCCCAATATAATAAAGATGTGCATAGAAGTGGAAAGTGTCCTATTCTTCATTCATTTGCAAAAGGATGTGAACAGGACATAGGCTCTAGTAGACTTCTCTTTGATAGCTGCTGATAAAAAGAAGCAGGACCAACAGAGTCCGTTTTCTGGCATGGGCCTTGGCAGCGGTGTATCAGATTGGCAGTGTGCCAGAGAGAGGACTGGGAGCCACGGCACCTTTTCTCTGCACCAGGGGCAGAGGATGGCATGAGAGCCTCCATCTGAGTTATCTGGCATGATTTTAAATATAGTTCTGGATTCATAACCTCCGTTGGTTTCTTCTGGTTTTCTTACCTGGCACTCCAGCCTTTTCGGAAATTGCTAACCACCCAATATCTTTTAAATATATCTTTATCTGCTTAACTGAGTCAGTTTATGCTCCTTCCACTTAAGAATTCTTATTGATATGCAATTTTTGACATAATTTACATAAAGTAAAATGCACAGTGTTCTGTCTTTTTATGGGTGAGTTTTCCTTCAATATATGAATATAGCACAGTTCATTAATTCATGAATACCTAATACTGTATACATATTTGATTGTTCTGTTGTTTTAATTTTTATAGACATGTCATCATTTCCATTGCCTATACATGGAATATAAGTAGCATTTTTAAGTATCAGGGTAGACATATTCTAAGCTTCTTAAGAAACTGAGAAGTGTTTTTTAAAGAAACCAACCGAAAGAATTTTGATCTCTATTATCATATTTTGTGTTTCTAATATTTCCTGGTAGTTTGTTGTATAGTTCCCATTGCTCTATTATTGTAAAATCATCTACCTATTTGATCCTATTCACGTGTTCTACTAACATACACTTTAAATGGCATAATACATTTTTTATAGTTATGTTAATATCGGGTCAGGTAATTCTAAAACCTGGGGTTTTTTTTGGTCTTCTTTTCTTTATTTTCTCTTTGGTCATTGATTACCCTGATAGTTCCCTAAAGCTGCTGTAACAAACTGTGATAAACTAGGTGACTTAAAACAGCAGAAATGTAGTGTTTTTGTAGCTCTAGAAGCTAGAAGACTAAAAACAAGGTGTTAGCAGGGTGATAATTTATCAATACTTTGAAACTGATAGAGGATTTCTCCACTTGATACATCGCTCCAATCCTCTCTTTTCACATGGCATTTCCCGTCTCCCTGTCTTACAAGGACACCAGTCATATTGCAGTAGGGGCCTGTCCCACTCTGGATGACCTCATCTTAACCCATGACAGTTGCATTTTCTTGTTTCCTCTCTCATACCATAATTTTAAAATCAAATACCAGGTATTTTGTGTAAAAGAACAGTAGATACTGAAATAAATAATACTTAAATCCAGGAGAGAACATGGCCCGTCTTCTCTGAGGCCAGTAGAATGGTAGGCTGAGTCCATCTAGTTTGTATTTGATGTGGGTCTGAGGTCTGGTTTTGTTGAGACTTTAATTAGATTCACTTCTCCTCAGACTTCAAATTATTTGAGAGCAGAATTCCAGAGGCGAAGTTCATGTCTCCTGCTCACTTCCCAGTCCCCAGCTGCTCAGCACACCTGTACCCCAGCATGGATGTTTCTCAGTACTCCTGCCTTGTCTGCGAATTTTTTCATAAAGCCTTGTAGAAAAGAGTTTGTGGGTTCACATTCTCTTTGTTTAGCTCTTTTACTCTTGTCCACATTTATGACATTTTCTTCTTTGTGCTGTTCTGCTAAAGATGAAAACATCATGTCCCTTCTCTTCCACATTGGACTTCTTACATTTTAGACTTTAGGTTTTTGTTTTTTCTTTTCATCCTTATTTCTCTGGTGGGCTTTACAAATCATGAATTGTATATCATCTTGTATTTTTTATTATCAGTAGGGTAGAATTGGAGTGTTCTTGCAGCCTTCTACAATCTTAGATGTAGAATTTACTGATATGCTTTGAAACCCTTTGAAAATTTCTCCTTTTCCTGCGATTATTAAGGGGAAACTACAATTTTTTGCTCATATCTGGGTATACTACCATGGTTAAGAAACACCAACTACACACCCTCATTCAGACTCCCATAGCCGAAGATTATTAGTAAACATCCCATAAATTAGCCCTAAATATCTGTGATGACTGACTGCTTTCTTCTCATGAGCTGTGTATTTGCCACTTTGGCATAAATGTAAGCTAGACAAGCAAAGTATTATAAATAATTTGGGTAAAGTTATATATAATGCAAGGCCTGTTGTAGGCAGAAAAAAATCCCTTCTCTCACTCCAAAGATGCATCTGTCCTAATTCCTGCAATATATGAATATGTTACATAGCAAGAGAGTCTTTGCTAATGTGATGAAACTTAAGGTCCTTAATTTGAAGAGATCCATCTGATGGGCCCAATCTAATCATATAAGTTATTAAAAGTGGAGAAATCTTCCTGGCTGTTGTTAGAGGAAATTGGTACTAAACCAGAATGAGCAGAGAGATGTAGCACTGCTGGCTTTGAACATGGAGGTCACTAGCCAAGGGATGGAGTGACCACTAGAAGCTGAAAAAGACAAGAAAATGGATTCCCATCCAGAAAGAAATGCAGCACTTCTGGGGCCCTTGACTTCCGTCCAAGGAACTCATATGTGACTTCTACCCTACCGAAGTATAAGATAATTAACTTACGTTGTTTTAAACCACTAAGTTTGTGGTAATATGCTATAGCAGCAATAAAAAAACTAATAAAGGACAGAACAAAAAAATACATATTTTTGCATACCTAGTTTTGAAAACTGTGCAGGCAAAGTGACAAAAAGAATTTTTTCCTCTTATTCTCCTCAATCTTTGGTTTGCCAGGGGAGTAATTTAAGAAAGAAATTAGAACACTGGAAGAAATATGAATATTTTTATAAACATAAAATTTGAAGACTCAGAAATATATATGTTTTAAATCCAAAGACCCCCAAGGCAAGATCTCATAACAAATTCATTCTCTTTCCAACATTCCATAGCCCTCGGTATCTGAGTGTTATCCTTCATATAATATTTACAAATGTTCCAAATAACATCATTAACATAAACTTAGGGAATCATAAGTATTTCATAATGAGATCTTTTTAATGGATCTATAATAATGAAAACAAGATATATTTGGAGTTGAGGATAATTCAGAAAAATAGCCAAACAAGAGCAACTCTTTTATTTATAGAAAGACATCAAATTTAATAAAACTTCATAGGTTTGTTGTTTCACAATTGAGAATATTATACCATATTTTTATTTTTCATTTATACCATTTGAAAAACACTTCCTGAAGACAGTGCTACTCTTCCTCCTAAAATACAACTTTTCTAACCCTGTGCTAACTGCAAATATTCCCATGGTTCTCTAACAAGTGGCCAGTTTTTTAAGCATAATTTAATTGCACTCCAATTTACCTAATTTAGTTGCACCCCAAGTTTTCTACAACCAGTCCCATTGTACTCTAAAATGTCATCTTCCCCAAGAGTGAAGCGAAAGAATCCTTGAAATTTGGCATTTTAGTTTTGCTCTTGAGATTATTATATATTTTCTGGCACAGGGACTGGCTATAGTCTTTCTGGCTATATCTAAACACTCTATATGTGAACTATATGATTCATTATAAATGAGTGTGAGAGAAAATCTAAACAAATAAGATGATTGTCTGATATTAAAGTTTTGTACTCTTAAATATCCTGATAGCAGATGAGAATTATATAAATACATGTATTATCAAATTACATGATCACTGCCATTTCCGGAGAGTGCTTACTGTCTTGAATCTATCTCAGTCTGTCTGGTTTTTAGCTTATAGTGTTCAGTTAGCCAAAGAGTTTTAGGGCTTTTTTTTTCCCAAAAGATGGCTCTATTAGCACTTATTTGTATTTAACTTCACTTGAAACAATCTTGTTCAATTGTATTGTGACAGCTGCCATATCAGTGTGCACTTAAAAACAACTTATCAGAATTGGTGAATTTTTGTGAGCCATTTTAATATTGAAGAAGGAAGAAAATATGCAACATTTTTGGCATATTATGCTTTATTATTTCAAGAAAGATAAAAACACAACTGAAACACAAGAAAAGATTTGTGCAGTGTATGGAGAAGGTGATATAACTGATCCAACATGTCAAAAGTGGTTTGCCAAGTTTCTTGATACTATTGACATTTTGGCCAAATAATTCTTTGCTGTGGGGCTGTATTACGCATTGGAAGATGTTTAGCAGCACTCCTGGCCTCTACGCATTAGAAGCCAATAGCAGGAGGTAGCCAACATACTCAAAATAACCAAATCAATACAGTTATTGGTGAAAGTGAAAAATGTGTCTTTTATTTTATGGAAAAAAAACCTATGGACTCATTTGCCAACCCAATATATAATCAGCTACAGTTAAAATAAGAAAGTCATTGCTAGACTTTTTTTTTTTTTTTGAGATTTACTATTTTGAGAAGTGATGCATGGAATCCTGACAGTGAGACTAGACTAACAGAGAAATAACTTTTAAAATAGACTCAATACGGTCAAATGATATTTGATTCTTTATGATAGAAGCAAAAATCTTTATACCCTTCACTTCCCAAGGACGGCATGCGGTGTGCTTTGTTACCGATCGTTTCAACCTTTGTCTCTATTCCTTGCATCTACATTATATCTTCATCTGAAGACTGATTATACCCTAGGATTTGTCATACTCTTAATGCCCAACCCTCTGATCATAGACCAAGAGCTTTCTAGCTCTGATTGGTAACATTTGTCCCCTCAATATATTTATGTTTCCCTGCCTTTTCTTCAGCCCCTCCCTGAATCCATGGCTCATCATTTCAACCATCCTCTGCCTCTGTCCTTGGTGTCTGTCCCCATGGATCCAACTGCATTAACTTAACTATGTACCAAGTAACTTTCTTATGAAACTTGGAAAGGTGAGAATTAATATTAATTAGTGATCTCCGGTGTCACATCTACAATGTTTCTCAGCAAGCCTTTTCTGTCCTCTTAGTCACCTCCCTTCCTCTCTGTCTAGTAACATTAAAATTTGTCATCTCTTCAAAACTAATTACATAGTCACCATGTGTCATTTTACTCACATCCCATTAATTCACCTACTTCTTTCCAAATAACATAAAAATCATCTTGACTAAATATAATCAACTTTCCCTCAGACCTGTAGTAAATGTTTCCATCTACTTCCACTCTCAACTTCCCTTATTTTTTTCAGAATAATTTCTCAAGGAACTTGCTCATCCTTTCTCTTTCTTTTTAAAGTTATATTTCTAACTTCTCTTTTTCCATGAGGTCTTTTATTGACTTCCTAAATATGTCTTTATTTCTCCCACATTATTTGTCAATAATATAAAAGTAAAACAAATCTTCCCTCAACTTCACATTCCATATGCAGGTCTGTTGCATTTTTCATAGCTTAAACTGCAAATTACAGTAACCCTGACTTAAAATTGACTAAACAATAAGGAAAA
Organism: Pteronotus mesoamericanus; assembly: GCF_021234165.1. Lineage (NCBI taxonomy): Eukaryota > Metazoa > Chordata > Mammalia > Chiroptera > Mormoopidae > Pteronotus > Pteronotus mesoamericanus. Next base: position 12,406,710 of record NW_026555277.1, on the reverse strand, counting down.
ATTTAGCTTACATAAGAAAATTTCAGGAAATCATGATTTCATCCCATTCTTCTGTGATTTGTTCAGTTCTGCCTTTTTTATACATTGGTTTTGTTCTTCATGGTCAAAAGATGGTAGCCATGCACTAGTAAGACAATATACTACATAGCCTGCGGATATGCAAAGAGAGAAGAAGATATGTGTCCTTCAACTAAGAAATAAAAATTACTCCCTGACTGGGTCCTCTGCCTTATGCCTGGATAACTGAACCAACCAATCAGTGTCAAGAGGAATATGTTTGCCATGCTTGGCTTAGTCTAGTCAGGTTCCTTGTCTGGAAATCAAAATCAGGTTAACATCTCTTGGGTCCTAAGAACTAAGGAAGTTTTATGTTTTTTTCCCTCCCTATTAAGGAAAGTGTGGTACTGGATAAGCCACCAATGGTGTCTATTACACAAACAAACAGAAGGAATAAAGTGGACCCAAATGCATACAAGTGATTGCACAGAAATATGCAGAGCCAGGGTTCTATGAATATTCAAATCAAATTCCTAATTTGATGTTTGAAACAGCATTCTAGAAATGATGGTTCCTGTTCTTTCCGCCACCCTACCTCAGGACCTCTGTCTGGGCTGACTTTGGGCTACTGATCCTGGGAGCTAATCCTGAACCTCCGGCCCTCTGAGAGAGATGTCTAGTTTGAACATGCCTTGGCTGCTTTTCAGCCAGCCCGGGGGCCTCTCCCTGTCCAGCCCCCAACCTAACTCTAACTTGGATGAGAGGTTCTTTTATGTTTGTCACATGATCTCCCTACAAAATCCAAATTGTCCTACACTTAGAGATATCCTTTGAACTGTCTGGTCTTTCTAATTCCAAACTCTGTCTTTTATAACATACATATTCGTCTTTGGTATTTAGTGTATCCTCTCAAACAATTATGCCTTTTTCTTTTACTAGCTTTGACTGTTTTTTAGACCTAATATTTATTCAACTACATGAAGTCAGATGTTGGGTTCAAATAGGGCCTGCTGACATCTGCTCCTTTGCCAAAGCTGACCCAAACTATCTTCTTATCCTTTGGAAAAATCTCAAATATCTTGGGAAATTCCTATTGACTTTGGATTTCAGAACTGGATGAAATTGTTTACTTCTTTGTACATTTGCAAAGTAGAATAATTCATTTCTAACTCATATTCTCAAGGCTGAGAACTCTATTTAGTTTTCCTAAAGATGAACATATTCTTTTTTCTCTCAGGGAAATTGTCTTACAATACGTAACCATTTATATTTTGGCAACGGTGGAACCTAAACCATAAAATAACCATTACACACATAAAAATAAAGGGTGGTTTGTTTATAACCACTGTCTCCTAGTACACATTCCAAAGGGGTATACCTCATGTATAGTAAGATACTGATTGTAGCCCACACAAAGGTAGGCCTTTTTGCTCTTTTCTGAAGGTCCATCTCAGGATAGTGTTATGCTAAAAAGCCACCAAAAATAATGTAGGTTTCTACAGAATTGCTTCTTCAGGAGGTGGCAGTAAGAGTAACATTGTATATACTGTGTAACACTAGGCAAAACTTAAAGATCCCTTTTGGGCACATCTTCACTTTGATTCTTTCATTCCTCAAGCCCTTTATCTTCAGAGTTCACATTTCCCTTCTTTGGTGACTGTCTTTTTCTTATGCAAAGCAATTCGTTAGCCCTTGTTTAAGACTTCTCTCTCCTGGGGTGAGAAAAGAAGTATAGAGGACTTATGTATTTTGTCTTTGTCACTCATTGAGAAATAATTTGCTTTGGATGCATGGCATTAATGCTTATAAAACATTGCCTTACCTCAATTTAAAAAAATAGAAGTAAAAACTTGGGTGTTTTAAAGCCTTCAGCTCTCTTCCCATTTCTATAATCTAGAGTTTTCATTCTCCAAACTCTTCCCCTGTCCATACTTTCTTCCCATGGAAGAAACAAGTACATACCTTTAAACCTTATAAATGACTAAAACACCTCAACACAACTTCTCTTCACAGAGGTATTTGAATCCAATTGAAGCAGTATTTGATATTCAGGGGAAGAATCTTTAATTTTGGAGTTGCAGGCATCAGCCCTGTAACTGGAGAGGCTTTCTCTGAGCTGGGTAAATTTCCCAGAACTTCTGAAATCATATCAGGTGTTTAGTTTTCTATTTGCAGTTTGCTCATGGAGAAAATTATTCTTGAATTTATTTATTGAAGAGCTTTCCCTCTTGTGATTTTCTCTTGTAGTCTTAAGGTCAAAATATACCAAAGAATAATAAAATTTAGTAAAAATTTAGATTACAGTTTAAAATGTCCAAAATCTTTTTAGTAAATAATTCCATAGTGAATTGTATAACTAGAGAAAAAGAGAGCTAACAGAAGACTGTTTTCCATAACAATAACTACCTCCTCTGTGTTTCACCTCTTCAGAGGCTAATAAGACTGTCAAATTGATGGAAAGCTTCCTGCTTTACTAAATTATAGCACCTTGATTTACATTAGTGTAATATGTGCCAAAAATGAAATACTATCTCATTTCAAGGTTTGTGTATTTATTTTCTTACATGTAGTTGATTTTCCTAGTATTCTAAGCTATAATAGTCCTTTATAGTTTGCTGTTGGTATTTAACAAAGGAAAGAAGGAAAGAAGGAGGGAGGGAAGGAAGGAAGGAAGGAAGGAAGGAAAGAAGGAAGGAAGGAAGGAAGGAAGGAAGGAAGGAAGGAAGGAAGGAAGGAAGGAAGGAAGGAAGGAAGGGAGGGAGGGAGGAAGGAAGAGGGAACCGACTGACCCAGAGAGGAAAGGTGGGGTGGAACAAGGAAGGGAGGAGGAGAGAGAGGGAAGGAGGTAGAGTGAGAAATAAAAAACAAAACAAGGAAAGCAGCTGTGAACATTAGTGTTTTTCCTCTCACTGTGTTACAGGACAGTAAAATAGGGTTTGTTTTTTTTTCTAACTTTGCCTTCATTTGGTTTGAGTTAACCCTCTTCTTTTATTTTTTTCTTTGTTTGTGATGTTGTAGTGGTTATCTTGACAAAAACATTAATGTTTATTTTACCTCCCATATAACCTCATTTATTTGAGAGGGTCTGTTGTGGACTGTGATTTAATTTTGATAAGTAAAAATAATCTGAATAATAAAATTTACTGGGGATAGCAAAAGTAGAGAAGTAGAGAGACCTTATTCAAAAGAGAGGCTATCATCTAAGAATACAGAGAAATGTTCTCAAAGGAAACTGAGCCTTTTATACAGTGAAGTATGATATCTAACAGCAAAGCATCTAAGAGGAATTGTGTAGTTCCAAATGTCACAACTCAAATATGATTCCGTCACTGATTTTAAAAGAACTCTTTGTATAATGCTGATCTGTAATCCTTTTCAAAAAGAAATTGCAAAACCTTGTATCAATAAAAAGATAATGAAGTTAGGTAGAATTAAAGATTGAAAATATGAATATTTATCCTGGTCGTAATACAGAGCTTTTGAAAGCCTCACAGCACTACGGAATAGGTTGAGTAGATTAGTCTATTTTACAGATGAGGAAACTGAAGCTTGGGGTCAAGTCAAAGATAAAAGTAAGTTTGAGAGAATGGGCAGTGGGACATTGAAGCTAATGTTCTAAATTTAATGAAATTTTCACAACATCATACTATTTTTATTTTTTTGCTAATGGATGGTCTTCTAGTAAGAATTAAATTATTTTATGACTGTGATTTTCTTTATAAAGGAACTTTTCATTTTATCATTGAACCTTGCCTTGTCTCTGCCATTCCACACAGAGTGCAAAGCAGGCAGGCAGGTGCTCTGCCGCAGAACACGTGATCCCTGCTCCCAGAGATTCCAGTTCTATGTAAAGGGAAAGGGAGCAAATATCCTAGAGTTCTTACACTTCCTTTTTACTGGGAGCTTGGGCTGGCAATTTTTAACAATTATTTAAAATTTAATACGTAAGACCTAATTTCCCTACTTAAGTGTTCCCCTAGAATTCTGTGTGTAATGCTATTCATGGTGGGCACATGTATTGTGATTATTTGTAAATATATTTCACAATTATTTTTAATCATATATTTGGCTTGTGGAGTATAAAGATGAGTTTCAACTCATCCTAATTTTATAGGTCAAGCCCAGTGCTTGGTATACAGTAAATACTCAGTAGATACATGGGTTTATTATATGTTTATTATTAGAAAGGTATACACACCTTGTATAAAATTCAAGCCATATAGAAAAGTATAATGTAAAAAGGGCTAAAACATTATGTGAAAAAGTATAATGTAAAAAGGGTTAAAATATATATAAATTGGTACTGAAACAGATAAGGCTTATTTACAAGTAAAATTGATTACTATCTTTTTTGGAGGAAAGATGAAACTTTTCCATCCCTTTCACCAACTTCTGCTGCTCTCTGCTAAGCACTCTTAGCAATTTGATTCAGAACCTCCTACACATTTTTTACATGTACAAATACAAGGTGATTTTGAATTAATAAGTTAAATACATAAATTAAATACATAAGATACTTTAAGAATACAAAAATGACCCTTTAAAATATAGAAACTTTATATATGACTAATAACTTAATATTATTTATATTAAACTATTTTATTGCCTTTTGTAAAAAGGAAACAGTTGGATTTGACAATGACCTTGAAGCTTTGAGGTTTTATATATTATTAAGATATTTCACATGTCACACCAGCACTTTTAATTTAAGATTAACATTTTAATTTGTCAGGACAAGAGGTAGAAATATTCATTTCTCTCATCAATCATTATTATATTTTTATTTGCATTGTAATATTATTGGTCAAACTCAGTCTAACATAGGCTGACTTATTTCTATTTGTTTTGTTCTAAACAAGCAATGAGAAATGTGTTTCTACTTTGCAGTTCTCATTTAGTAACAGAAATAGTTTCTAATCCCTTGAGTAGATACCTAGATAGCTCCTATTTAATAAATGAATATTAAGGAATTTACACCATGTTTGCTATTGTTCAAAAGTATTTTTCTTTATGAGCATTAGTTTAAATATCCTCCCTAGTTTCCTTTGCTTTTGTTTTACTGATTCATGACTATCAATTGTCTTGATTGCTGATGGGCATTCGTATTTTTTTGTTGACATAAAGATGGAGCAGATGTGTGCTCTTTAGACTCCACATTACCTATAGTACATCTCCTCAGTTCTCTGGAGTTGAACTACTGGCCTTGACCTAAAGCCTGTGTGTGTGGAAATTATAAAATGTTTCAGTGAGAATTAAAATAAATAAAAAATGGTGCATGACAAAGAATAAATAATTTATGATTAAATGAAATAGATTTTTAGCTATCTGCATAGAAACCGACTGACTTAAAAAATTAGAATTTTCTGTTTTCTAAAACAAACTATAGTTAATTAATTGATATTTTTTATTTAGGAATATAAATAAGTGAATTATAAAAGATTATTTTGTAATTAGATTATGCTCGGTATGGCACAAACATTAAGTAACCTCAGAGGGAGGAAAATCTACCAGGCAAAGAGTATATCAAAAATAAACTATGACAGAAAAGCTCTAAGAATCATAACAGACTAAAAGCTTAATATGTGTCCAATAACAAGGTTCAACATAGATTAATGGAAAATAAACAATAGAATAAATTATATCCTTAAAATTGACTTGATTTAGACCTTAATTATCTCAATGTGCATTAATTTAATGGTGTATAAAAACTTGGAATAATTTTAATTTAAATTTAGAAAGGGATTTGAGATTTGAAATGATTAAGATAGTTAAAATAATTCTGATTAATTTCATGTGGGAAGGGCTAAAATATATATATAGACTAGTATGAAACGAATAGGCTTATTTATAAGTAAAATTGATTACTATCTTTTTGGGTGAAACATCTAAGGAAAGTTATACTATATTAAATGTGATATTTGTTATATGAAAATTGAGTATTATTAGATAAATTAGAAAGTTAAAAAATATATTAGAAGTTTCCACACTCTAGGGTAAAGATGACGATGTGATGAACGGTAATATTGATGGTTCTTGTATGCTATTGGAAATATAAAATGGAAATTACTCAAGAGCTATTATTACCTGAATTTTCATCTCATTCTAGGTCATTTTGGTATATTATTTTCTTTTAGGCCTTGAGCTGAAGAGTGTGTGAGAAACTGAATGACATATAATACAACTGTAACGTGGGATTCGAGGGAAACACGATGAGGTGACCTTGGAGACGGGAAGGCTGGACATTTTGGGCAGCCATGTCAATCATGTGCCCTTTATTCTACGGGCAATGAGAAAGCATTGAGAGCAATAAACAGCCAAATTATATTATTTTAGCATAACCTCATGTTAGTGAGGTAGTAAAGAAATACATACTGTTTTTTTGCAATGTAAGTTGATACAATGATTTTAGGATTGCAATGCTGTGTTATGAATTGAAATTTAATAACCGCCTACACTTTGACTCAGGAGCACAACAGCTAGAATTTATGCTGTAGATTCTGCTCACATAAATTCAATGACACAGCTCTGGCTGGTGTGGCTCAGTTGGTATGAGTGTCATCCTATAAACTGAAAGGTCACTTGTTTAATTCCTGATTGGGGCACATGCCTGGGTTGCAGGGCACTTGCCTGGTGGGGCACACCCCAGAGACAACCAATCCATGTTTCTCTCTCACATCAGTGTTTCTGTCCATCTTTCTTCCCCTCCTTCCCCCTCTCTAAAATCAATAAGCATGTCCTCAGATGAGGATAAAAAAAAATTCAACGATACATAAAACTTTGAGGATATCCATACAGCTTAGAAGATCATGCCACTACTTGAGAAAGGCAGCCCTATCATATGAACAAATAATGAGAAAAATCGTAACAGCTAGTGTTGTTGATAGTTTGGAAAATCGGCACTCCTATGCGCTGCTGCCCTTCATCATCATCATATTCCTGCAGGGTAATTTGATGTTTAAAAAAGACTTAAGATAGACTTAGAAAATTAACTTTTAGTTACCTCCCTAAGGAATGTATTGGATTGATAGTCAAAGATTTAGGTACAAATGTGCCCTTATAATATCATTTATAATAGTTAGAAACTAAAAACAAAAATATAAGAGTTTAATGAAGTATGATAGATTGCACAGTTGAATTTTATATGGTCATTAATTATAGATATTTACAAAAATAAAAAAATGATAATACTTTGTGAAAAGAGAAAAATGTTACAGAATCATGTATATACAAATCCTGTATAAAATTCATATACACATATATGTTAAAAACATATATAGGATAAATATATAGAAATATATATTGAAAAATATATCTATAGATATAATGAACACCTATTACAAGTTCTTGATAGCAGTAAACACATGATGATGGAATTTTAGGTGGCATTTGTTTTTGTGGTGGTGTTTCTCTCTACTTCCTAATTTTTCTACAATAATTGTTTGTTAATTGTTAAATTAAAAAAACACACAAAAGTTTTATATGAATTCTAGATCTCATCCCAATGTCCATAATAGCTTTGTTCTTTCCAGACCCTGGTAAATTCTTCACCTGGGGGATTTACCTGCTATGTCATTTCCCCAGGAGGGCCTCAGAATAGACTGGATTGCTGGGACCCTTGGCATCATTATTATTTATCCCTTTGTTCAGATATTGCTTCATACATTACCTATAACTTATTTGATTATCCATAAATGCTGAAAGAATTAGAGAAATTTATAAACCAATCTTTCAGCTTGTGTTACTGGTTTGTGTGTTTGCTTTATAGATGTGACACACTGACTGTATACTTGTGTGGCCTCCTCATGGTGGGATGTCACATTTGACTCTGGCATGTGGCATCACTCTGTACAGGGTGATGTCACTGTCAGACCTTATTTTACTTTAATATTTTAAAAAATTTGCATGAAACATTAAAATGTATCCCAAAAATTGAACAATAATCAAAGCGTGGCAGGCTTACATTTATCAGTTCTATAGACCATCAAACTCTTTTGATGCTTAATTGATACTCAGTTTGTTCTGGATTTTCATGTATATAACCTGTATCTGTAAGCTTCCTAAAGGATGTGTAAAAATGTTGTCTTTATATTACAAAATTACAACAAATCCTTGATCACCATGCCAGGTATCAATAATATTGATTTTGTAGATGAATACTAACGTAATAGCTCTCAAATCATTTCTCAATTTCCATAGTTGAATCTTTCCATTTACATTAATTCTATGTAATATAATTTCTTCTCTCTCCTCTTTTAGTATCATGTTTGTTTAATAAAGATAGATGAAAAACAGAGGTCCGAATATTTGTCCTGTTCTGTCACTGAAAGAAAAATATTGGTGCATTTAATGATAAGCCATTGAATGCTAATACTTTGGAAGGGTCATTTTAATCATTATGCTTATAGTGAAGCACTTAGAAATGCATGTAATTGAATTTAAAAATAGATAAAAAAATTACTTCAATAAATGCACTCACTCATTTGATTACTTTGTAGTTGGAAATAAAACCATTCTTTCTATAGACTATGGTATTTCATTTTAGGTTAATCATTGAATTAGATGAATTCAGTTTTTGACATTTAGTGTGAGTCTTAATGCTTTATCAAGTCTTTTAATAACTTTGACATCAGTGCTTTATATGATTTCTCACTGAGATTTTCCCATGATCATATACATCATTAAGAGTAAGTAAGCAGTAGCTATGCTTGTTTAATAAGTAAAAGCACAATGCTAAGGATTGTCATTGTCTCTGTGTTAAGGTGTGTCTGAGACATTGTCTAACATTTCTCCTGATAAATACACATGAGAGACTACTGGTATTTTGTTTGAGACACTGTTTGCAGCACTTCAATTTGTTGGTCATTCTCTCTTTTGTTTATCTAGCCTCTTAAAAGAGGCACCCTGTTGTAACAAACTGCATTCAACTTTTGACAGTTCTGCTCGGTGATAGCCTTATTTATTCATAGGGTATAATGACTCCTGTTGTTTTTAGAGAACTTCCCTTGGTCTTCTCATGTTACCACTGTATTATATCCATAGGCTCTATGATGCTTGAAATTCCACTAGAGTCATTTTCATATAACACTGAACCTATCATATCTACCTTATCTACTTTTAACCCCAAAATATACTAATCTGTTTTCCCCTGAAGTTAAAAATAATATGAATCCTTTAATTTTCCAATTCATGAAAATGACATTTTAATTATCCAACCTATTTTTGTATCAAAATCTTGCTGTTATTTTTGCTCTTTACTCTTCTAGATCTTTGTTAACCATTCATATTAAGACCTGCCCTCTGCAAATGACCTTTAGCTTTGCCTTTCTTGTGTGTTCCATCTACTTGTTACTACCTCTCAGTATCATTTAGCTTGATTATTGCTATTGCACTTAACTTCTAATCCCAAGACACCATTCACTCCCTTGTTCTTTCTCAATACAGTACTCTTTTCTTATGGCCAAAATGGTGCTCAAAATTATGTACTTAATTATTTTAAGTTAATTCTTAAACACTGCTGATGACACATCATTGCCTATAAAACAAGATGCATTTTTTTTCTTTTGGTATTCAAGGTTCAATTATAATTCCCCAAACTATCTTTTGAGCTCTATAATTCACTTCTATATTTTTCAACTTGCCAACTCTCAGCTCTCAATATTTTTACCTGGGGTTCATCCCCCGTGGATCTGTTAGTTACCTTTCTCTGAACATTTCCTTTTTAAAACACTATTGTCACCAGCTTAAATGTTCTCCACAGCTCAGATCATTATAATCAACAGTATATATTTTTTTGTTTCTTAATTTTAGTACTATTTTGTCAATGAAAGTTTTGTGGTTTATTTCTGAAATGTTTGTCAATTTTTATCTCTTTTATATTTGTATTTTTATTGATTTATTCAAAATATTAATGTTCTTTAATATATAGTATTTGTATAATTCTGTTTTATGAGTGAAAAACACCTCATTGTATGCCATGCATACATAACTACGAGTGTGTGTATATGTGCTCATGCATGCATAAGCATGTGTATGTGTTTGTGGGTGTGTCCACTAAGGTGGAAGAATGAAGGTTCCTTATGTTAGAAAGGGTAACCTTTGTCTGTTTTACATTTTGTCATGATCCAATGCTGGCTACTCCACATTATTTCAAATTGCACATTAAGATATCTTAAATAACTTTCTTCTGACTATTCTGACCTTTATTGTCTTACTTTAACACATCATCCAGCAGCTATCTGAGTATTTTGCTTTAATCTATTCACTACTCATCTAATTTAGAAATACTATTTTAGATGAAAATAGCATATAAGTATCCACTGAGAAATCCCTGGTGGTTTAATTATCGCTGATTTTTTTTTAGAAGCAATTTAAAATGGTCTACAATTGTGGTTAATTTAGCAATAAGGTTTCACTACTGTGGACATGGCAATAAGTGTTAAAATATTAAACAAACCGCCTTGGACTTACAGTGGTTTTGATTGTCAAGTTTCTTTTACAGCAAAACTAATGGAGGCGTCCTTATAGTCAAGGCTTCTTTACAAACCCAAACCTTTACTGAGTGTGTGTGTGTGTTTGTGTTTAAGCTTATGATGGAAACATAAAAGTCTCTTTGGGGAAAACCAAAGTTTGAAAACAACTTAAATCCTTTCTATATGCCCTTCATTTTTGAATCATGAGACATGCTCAGTAAAAGTGCTAAGCAAATACTATCAGTGATCTTTAATACAACTCCTGTTTATTTATACAAAGAAAGCAGATTTGTGGAATAAACTGACTGGTACATTGAGTTCAGCTGCTGAGTAGATAATCATAATTTTTATGGAAGACTATTTGACAACAGCTTAAGGGATACACAAAATAAGAGCATTAAACCATATAAAAAGATTAGACTGGTGTTCCCTCAGTAATGGGGTGAGTTGCATAAATCTGGAACTTGAAAGGGAAACGAAATGTGTGCATCTTAATCCTAAACATGAAAAACATGTCCACTCTTAAGTATACGTTCAACATTTTAAATACTACCCATGTTTTTTGTAATATTCATACAGATGTTTTAAACTCTATTATTTAGAAATATAAGTCAAGCATGGCAACACAAGTCCTTATAATTTAATGGAAGGGATTAGGTGAACATTTGTTTTATGGAAAAGTCCTAGAGACGTTTAATGAAAAACAAGTGCTAATGAATGCTTTAAAAATACTGCGCATGTCATATCATTTTATATTGAAGTTTGGTCGCTCATTAACATAATAAAGACCGTAGCATTTTGCAACACTTTGGAAGCCAACTTTCCTCAGATTTCAGTACAAGATACTTTCCCAAGCCACACACACTTTTTTTTTTCCCTCAAACCACCGTGTGAGTATTCATCAAGGCAAAAGCTCCGTCATATTGTTTTAAAATGTTATCAATTAAAAAATTGAGTAAGAATTTCTTGCAGTAGCCCAGAGTCTTCTACACATAAAGTGGAACTGTGGAGGCCCCTCGTGACTGATGTTAGGTGGAAGCGAGGTGCACCTCTCAAGGCACTGACCATGGTATGTTACATTTGACCTCACGGAATTTTCCTTTTCTTACATGTAAAAGAGCAGCAATTGAGCCTCCCTCTGTGATGTTGTGAGGGCTGTATACAGAGATTTATTTGATCAGCCTTAAATGGCTACAAAAATCCCCATGCTTTCCAACTTAATTTTGTCTCAGACTACCAGGCAACCTCAATTTTTCAAGTCAGCTAGGTTTTCACTTCCCACTGAAATGACTGTATTAAACAGGTTCTACTCCCCTCCCCATCCCTGAGGACACTCCACCAGCTGCGTTGCTCATTAAATGACTTTGCTTCTTACTGCTCAGTGAAAATGTAAATCTTTGGAGACGTCCTCAGTGTCCTGCTGCAGATCTATAAATTCACCTGCTTTTGACGATGCTTTCTTTCCTATTAAAATAGTGGTATACTTCCCTTACTCACAGGAGGTCTGAATCCAGCCCTCTTCCACATTCTCAGAGCGCTAAGCAAATTTTCCTTCTTTATCTCCAATTCTCATTGAGTTTGTCTCCTTTATATTTTTCTCATTAATATTTTAAAACAGGTTTTTGTTCCTATCAAAGAAAGAATAACAGCACCAATAACATACAAAAAAAATAAATAAAACAACAGCAAAACATGCAAACCTTTATTCTATATATACCCTCCAACTATCATCCTCATTTTCCCCCCATCTGGAGTTAATTTTTTGAAAGAGTTGTCTATACTTGCTCTCTTCTAGTCACTCTGAGTAAATAAGCCACCAGTCTGGCTCCTGCACATACAACATTACTCTCAAATTTACTTTCAAATAACTCGCAACTAGTTGTGTCTAACAACTTCAATATTCTTTAAAAAATATTTCAAGGTAACTGAATTCAAATTTCTAAGTTCCTGTGATTTACATAAGAGTTATACTTTACCTACACATAAAATCACTATTCTCACTGATAATTCAAGAAGGAATCCTCTAAAACATGTTAAATAGGTAAAGCAAGATTTTATATCCAAAATCAGAAATAAAAAGACAAGATTATGTTCGTGTTGCATTTTGAAAATGCTAGCTTCTTCCCGCTCTGGTCCCATTTGAATACCCAGAAGTCAAAAACTATCACTACTTAACAACTTCAAGTATCTCTTCTATACCTACATTATTTATTGATGGGCCATAAATAAATTAGACATTTCTCAATAGTTATGAATCTGCATTACTTTTCAAATGGTTGAGGTTGATTTCTTTTTTAAATAACTAATACCTTGAATTTAACCAGGTCTTTGTTTATAAACATAATTCATTAAATTCTAACCCTTGAGGTTACATCCAAATTTATGAAATTCTTTAACCTTTTACAAAGTATAATTAAGACTTCTCAGTATATCAGTGAGGTGTGTTTAAAAGGCCAGAGGTGTGTTTTGAATTAAGGTTCAAACTTCATCCTTAACTGTTCATTTTATTCCTATTTCAGAACATTCTTAAAATCAGGGAATTACTTTTTTTTTTTTTAATTAATTTATTTACTTTTTAAATACATTTGTCTCTGCCTCGCCCCCACCTCTTTCCCTTGCCCCCTCCCACCTTCCCTCCCTCAGCTCTTCCCCTTTGGTTTTGTCCATGAGTCCTTGTTATATGTTCCTTGACTTTCCCCTTCCCTTCCCTTTCCCTGCCCCCCCTTCCCTCTTGTCTCTGTTGATTTCTTTTCCTTTCAGTGTTGCTGGTCATATTTGCCTTGCTTCTTTGCATTGTTGGTTAGGTTCCGCTTATAGGTGAGATCATATGGTATTTGTCTTTCGCCCCCTGGCTTATTTCGCTTAGCATGATGCTCTCCAGTTCCATCCATGCTGTCGCAAAGTTTAGTACTTCTTTTTTCTTTCTGCTGCGTAGTATTCCATTGTGTATATGTACCATAATTTTTTGATCCAGTCATCTACTGATGGGCATTTAGGTTGCTTCCAACACTTGGCTATTGTAAATTGTGCTGCTATGAACATTGGGGTGCATAGGTTCTTTTGTATTGGCGTTTTGGCGTTCTCAGGGTATAGTCCCAGCAGGGGAATCGCTGGATCAAAAGGCAGTTCCATTTTCAGCTTTCTGAGGAAATTCCACACTGCTTTCCATAGTGGCTGCACCAGTCTGCATTCCCACCAACAGTGGACTAGGGTTCCCTTTTCTCCACAGCCTCGCCAGCACCTGTTGTTTGTGGATCTGTTTATGATGGCCATTCTGACCGGTGTGAGGTGGTACCTCATGGTGGTTTTGATCTGCATTTCTCTGATGGCTAGTGATGCAGAGCATCCTTTCAAATGCCTCTGGGCCCTCTGTATCTCCTCCTTAGAAAAGCATCTGCCCAGGTCCTTTGCCCATTTTTTGATTGGATCGTTTGTCTTCTTGGAGTAAAGTCGAGTGAGTTCTTTGTATATCTTGGAGATCAAACCTCTATCTGATGTATCATTAGCAAATATATTTTCCCATATGGTTGGCTCCCTTTTCATTTTGCTGATGTTTTCTTTAGCCGTGCAGAAGCTTCTTATTTTGATGAGGTCCCACTTGTTTATTCTTTCCTTTATGTCCCTTGCTTTAGGAGACATATCAGTGAAAAAATTGCTGCGTGGGATATCTGAGAGTTTCCTGCCAATGTTCTCCTCTAGGACTTTGATGGTGTTGCGACTTATATTTAAGTCTTTTATCCATCTTGAGTTTATTTTTGTGTATGGTGTCAGCTGATGATCCAATTTCAATTTTTTGCATGTAGCCATCCAGCTCTCCCAACACCATTTGTTGAAGAGGCTGTTATTGCTCCATTTTATGCTTCTGCCCCCTTTGTCGAATATTAGATGTCCATAGAGACCTGGGCTTATTTCTGGGCTGTCTATTCTGTTCCACTGGTCTATGGGTCTGTTCTTGTGCCAGTACCAGATTGTTTTGAGTATAGTGGCTTTGTAGTAGAGTTTGATGTCCGGTATTGTGATCCCTCCTACTTTGTGTTTCTTTCTCAAAATTGCTGCGGCTATTCAGGGTCGTTTATGGTTCCATATAAATTTTTGAAATGTCTGTTCTATTTCTGTGAAATACGTCATTGGTATCTTAATAGGGATTGCGTTGAATCTATAAATTGCTTTGGGTAGTATGGACATTTTAAGGATATTAATTCTTCCAATCCATGTGCACGGTATATGCTTCCATTTATTTGTGTCTTCCTTAATTTCTTTTTTCAATGTTGTATAGTTTTCTGCATACAGGTCTTTTGTGTCTTTGGTTAAATTTATCCCTAGGTACTTTATCTTTTTTCGTGCTATATCGAATGGTATATTTTCCCTGATTTCTTCTTCTTCTATTGCATTGCTGGTGTACAAAAACGCCTTTGATTTCTGAATGTTGACTTTGTATCCTGCTGTTTTGCCAAATTCACTTATTAGGTTGAGGAGTTTTTTGGTAGAGTCTACAGGGTTCTCTATGTACACTATCATGTCATCTGCAAACAATGATAGTTTTACTTCCTCCTTTCCTATTTGGATGCCTTTTCTCTCTTTCTCTTGTCTGACCGCTGTGGCTAGGACTTCCAATACGATGTTGAAAAGAAGCGGTGAGAGCGGACATCCTTGTCGTGTTCCCGATCTTAGTGGGAAAGCTTTCAGTTTTTGCCTGTTGAGTATGATATTGGCTGTAGGTTTTTCATATATGGCCTTTATTACGTTGAGGAATGCCCCATTGATTCCCATTTTGCTGAGTGTTTTGATCATAAATGGGTGCTGTACCTTGTCAAATGCTTTTTCTGCATCTTTCGAGATGATCATGTGGTTTTTGTCTTTTCTTTGATTTATGTGGTGTATCACGTTTACTGATTTGCGTATATTGAACCATCCCTGCATCCCTGGGATGAATCCCACTTGATCGTGATGGATAATCTTTTGAATGTATTGCTGGATGCGGTTTGCCAATATTTTGTTGAGGATTTTAGCATCTATGTTCATCAGCGAAATTGGCCTGTAGTTTTCTTTCTTTGTAGGGTCTTTATCTGGTTTTGGGATCAGGGTGATGCTGGCCTCATAGAAGGAGTCTGGCAGTCTTCCCTCCTCTTGGATTTTTTGGAATAGTCTGAGAAGGACAGGGGTTAGCTCTTCCTTAAATGTTTTGTAAAATTCTCCTGGGAAACCGTCTGGCCCTGGGCTTTTGTGTGCTGGGAGTTTCTTGATTCCTGCTTCAATTTCCCCAACTGTTATCGGTCTGTTCAAGCTTTCTGTTTCTTCCTCCTTCAGTGTTGGAAGATTATACTTTTCTAAAAATTTGTCCATTTCATCAAGATTTTCAAATTTCTTGGCATATAATTGTTCATAATAGTTTCTGATAATCATTTGTATTTCTGTGGTATCAGTTGTTATTTCTCCTCTTTCATTTCTGATATTATTAATTTGGGTCCTCTCCCTTTTTTTCTTGATGAGTCTGCTTAAAGGTTTGTCCACTTTATGAATCTTTTCAAAGAACCAGCTTCTGGATTGGTTGATCCTCTGAATTGTTCTTTTTGTCTCTATGTCATTCAGTTCTGCTCTAATCTTGACTATTTCCTTCCTTCTACTTGCTCTGGGATTTATTTGTTGTTCTTTCTCCAGTTCTTCAAGTTGTAGTGTTAGGTCTTTTATTTGAAATGTTTCTATCTTTTTAAGGTAAGCCTGTATTGCTATGAACTTCCCTCTCAGGACCGCCTTTGCTGTGTCCCATAGGTTTTGGACAGTTGTCTGTTCATTTTCATTTGTTTCCAGAAATTTTTGATTTCTTCTCTTATCTCATTATTGACCCATTCATTGTTTAATAGTGTACTGTTCAGTCTCCATGAGTTTCCAAGTTTGTGAAGTTTCTCTTTGAGTTTGATTTCGAGTTTCAAGGCCTTGTGGTCTGAGAAAAAGTTTGGTATTATTTCAATTTTCCTGAAATTACTGAGGCTTGCTTTGTGTCCTATCATGTGGTCTATCTTTGAAAAACTGCCATGAGCATTTGAAAAGAATGTGTATTTTTCTTCTTTGGGATGTAAGGTTCTATATATGTCAGTTAAGTCTATTTGATTCAGTGTGTCATTCAGCGCCACGATATGTTTATTAATGTTTTGTTTGGAAGATCTGTCCATTTTTGACAGTGGGGTGTTGAAATCCCCTGCTATCAGTGTGTTGCTGTCTATATCTTTTTTGAAGTCATCCAACAATTTCCTTATAAACTTGGGGGCTCCTATATTGGGAGCATATAAGTTTACAATGTTGATGTCTTCTTGATAGATTCTTCCTTTAAGTATGATAAAGTGCCCCTCTGGGTCTCTCTTTATGGCCTTTGCTTTGAAATCTACTTTGTCTGATACAAGTATGGCAACGCCAGCCTTTTTCTCATGTCCATTTGCTTGGAATATTATTTTCCATCCCTTTACTTTCAATCTGTGTAGGTCTTTTGCTCTGAGGTGGGTCTCTTGCAGGCAGCATATGTGTGGGTCATGTTTTCTTATCCATTCAGCTACCCTGTGTCTTTTGATTGGGGCATTTAGTCCATTCACATTGAGAGATATTACTGATAGAAACTTACTCATCTTTTCTCTTTGTACTTGTGGTCCTCTCTGTCTCATTCTTTTCCTTCATCTGCTTAAACCAGTCCCCTTAGCATATCTTGGAGTGCTGGTTTGGTAGAAATGTATTCTTTTAGCTTTCTTTTGTCTGGGGAAACTCCATATTTCTCCCTCTATTTTAATGGAGAGCCTAGCTGGGTAGAGCAGCCTTGGCTGTAGGCCCTTGCTTTTCATGGCTTGGAATATTTGTTGCCATTCCCTTCTGGCTTGGAGTGTTTCTGTTGAGAAGTCAGCTCCTAGGCATATCGGGGCCCCCTTGTATGTTACTTTCTCCTTCTCCCTTGCTGCCTTGAGGATTCTCTCTTTGTCTTTGACATTTGCCATTTTAATGATGATGTGTCTTGGAGTGGACCTCCTTGGGTCCTTCTTGAGTGGGGTCCTCTGTGCCTCCTGGATCCATGAGAGCCTTTCTCTCCTCAAATTAGGGAAATTTTCCATCATTACTTTTTCGAGGAGGTTCTCTATTCCTTGCTCCTCTTCTTCTCCTTCTGGTATCCCTATTATACGGATATTATTGCGTTTCAGGTTGTCCTGCATTTCCCTAAATGCTTCTTCATTCTTTTTGAGCCGTTTTTCCATTTCTTGTTCTTTCTGGGAGCTTTTTTCTACCTTGTCTTCCATCTCACTGATTCGATCCTCGGCTTCATCCAGCCTGCTTTGGATTCCTTCTACTGTGTTCTTCAATTCAGAAATGGTATTCTTCATATCCTCTTGTGTCTTCTTGATAGTTTCTATGTCCTTTTCCAGGCTGATATAGTTTGCTGTAAGATCCTGATAGTTTCTCTGCAGTTTCTCATAGTTATCTTTGAGTTGGCTGAGCTCATTGAGCTTCCTTAGAACCATTGTTTTGAATTCAGTATCTGATAGTTCCCTTGCCTCTATTTCATTTATCTCTCTCTGTGGGGAGTCCCCTTTTCCACTCATTTGGGGGGAACTTCTTTTTCTTCCCATTTTTGTGAGAGTCTGTTAAGTATTTTTGTCCTTTACTTTTCTTTCTGAGCTTGCCTCTGATGATGTCAGTTGTTGACCCTATAGGGCCTTGGGTTGTTTGTTTGAGCCTTTCAGGAGTCTAATGCCTGTGTCTGACCCCTGCTTGGAGCAGCTCTGTTACCCCTTCGGTCAGGGCTGGGCTATTTTTTGGGATCTCTCTGCGCTCTCACGAGAGCTCCTTGAGCGCGTTCCCAGTGCGGCAGGGTCCCCCACCTGCCCGGGCTGGCATGTGTTTGCCCCAGACCAGGGGGCTTATTCGCGACCTCCCGTACTCATCTGGCCTCCCTGGCATGCGAGCTTCCCGGCACTGGTCAGTTTAGGGTCTTCTATTGTGTGTTTTCCCCGCTTTTGGCTCTTTGGGTGCGTTGCTTCACCTCGCCAAATGGGGACTACAGAAATGGGAGGAAATCAGCTCTAGGACTCTCCGGTTAATCCTGTTTCTGGTCTCTCCTCCAGGGACTCTGGGCAGCTCTACTTATTTTGTGGGCCGCTCCGCAATCGCGGCGGCTAGGTCAATTTATGCCTGCCCTTGCCCCTCTGTGCACTCCCTCGCAGGCCGTATGGGTGCCAGTCTGTGGGAGGCCTTGCCGGCAGGTGCAAGCGTTCGCCAGCCCGCGTGGGTCACACACACGCTCGCCAACCCTCGCAGGTCACTCGGCGCAAGTGTGCGCGCCTGCTCTGGGTGTTTTGGG
The DNA here is from genome assembly GCF_021234165.1 of Pteronotus mesoamericanus. Lineage (NCBI taxonomy): Eukaryota > Metazoa > Chordata > Mammalia > Chiroptera > Mormoopidae > Pteronotus > Pteronotus mesoamericanus. The sequence continues at coordinate 12,387,909 of NW_026555277.1, read as the reverse complement.
GGTGTCTATGTTTGCTTTTTGGCTTTTGGCTCTTTGGGGGTGTGGCCTCTTCCCGCACAATGGAGACTTCGGCAAGGAGAAGGAGTCGGGACTCCCCGGTTCCTCCTCCAGTTCTTTCCCCAGTGCCTCCGTTTCTAGTCTCCCCTCAGGGGCCTCTGGGCAGTTCTGTGACCCCTTCGGCCAGGGACCAAACCCCTGTGCGGACTGCATTTCAATCGCAGGCAGTCTGGTTCATGCGCGCCCCGCTTCTGCCTCTTTGGGGTCGCGCCTTTCCAACCCACTATGAAGACTACTGAACGGGGAGGGAGTCGGGACTCCCCGGTTCCTCCTCCCGTTCTTTCCCCAACGCCTGCGTCTCCAGTCTCTCCTCAAGGCTCTCCCAGCCAGTCTGCACTCAGCCCCGTAGCTCAAACGTGTACAAGCTGTGTGCGGAGCGCACAGAAGGCAGGTTAATTGATTCCCTTATGCCTGAGCGAGATGGTAGCTGCAGAGTGGGAAGTGCGTTATCACCCGGGCTCCACCGGCCGCAGTCTCAGTTCTCTTCACAAAGTTTTCCTCACCAGTCTTTTCCCAGGCACCAGCCCACCCTGCTGCCGCCTCTACCCAGCGATCAAGGAGGGTGGCTGCCGCTGTAACTTTTGCGTTTGCCCTTTAAATGTCTTTTTGCATCCCCAGCCACCTGTCTCTGGCAGAGAGCATCCCTAAGCTTTTTGGGGTTGCGTTTTGTCTGTATTTTCTCGGCTTTAGCTGCTGTAGTTTAGGGGTTCCTGTTTATGATTCAGACCCCGTTATTCTCGGGGGGACGCTAACTGGCCGTTTCAATGTCCCTCTGGTGCCAGTGCCCGTGCGCACCCAGCCCACCCTCTCGAGCCTCCACCGCACTTCTCACCTGTTGGGATGTGTGAGAGTCGAATCCACTGTCCGCGGCACCAAGGCTCCTCTCCCACTATCGCTCCACTGCTTTCCAGGTGATTACTCCATTATTTAGTTGCAATTCCAGTTTGGTTTTGGGAGGAGGTCAGCGTGACTCCCTTTCACTCCTCCGCCATCTTTTCCAATCTAAAATCAGGGAATTACTTTGATAATTTTCCTATTGTATTTTAAAACAGCTCATGAATTTGAAGTGAAAATTATTTTAATTACAGTGACAAAATAGTTAATATAACATTCCTTTCTGGAAGTTTGTCCATATGAGTTCATTCAAGAAGTGAAAATGTATTGGATATAACTAATAAATGCATTAGGTCGTTTAGGTATGTAAATGGTAGCTCAAATCATAATGATAACCGAATTTTCTGTTGGGTTTTTTTTGTGTTTTTTTTTTACCATTTCCAGTTCTCCTTATTTCTTTTTTAAAAAATTTATTTATTTATTTTTTCAAATACATTTGTCTCTGCCTACCCGCCACCACTCCCTTGCCCCCTGCCTCCCTCTCTCCCTCCCTCCTTTCCTCCCTCCCTCCCTCCCTCAGCTCTTCCCCTTTGGTTTTGTCCATGAGTCCTTGCTATATGTTCCTTGACTTTCTGCTTCCCTTCCTTTTCCCCGCCCCCCTCCCTCCTTCCCTCTTCTCTGTTGGTTTCTCAATTTTCTAAGCAGTATTTTAAAACAAAGTACCTAGGTTCTCTACAAATAGAAAGACAACTATAAATAGAGTTTTGTTTTTTCTAGTCCTTTTGCTATTTTGCTTTGTCTTTTTCCACTTCCTTATTATTATTGTATCATTTCCTTTTAAACTTTTCTTTCAAAAATCCCTTTAAGAACAGTTGTTGAGATAGGAGCAAAACTATGATTTTTGAGAATGTACCTGAAATCTCACAAATAAATGGGTAAATTGTATTTCGTCTTTTTAAAGTATTTCCTCATTTAATCATAACAGCATCCCTTTGAAACACACAATAAAATTATGCCATGAATTTCGCAAAGGGAGAAACTGGAAAGCCCTTTCCAAGTGCCTGCCCTCAATTTTCGAGTGTCCCCACCTCTACCACTGTCACCGTCACTTGTTATTTTCTGCCTTTTGCTTATATGTGAATGTGAAACCATATATTGTTGGAGTCATTATTTACATTTCCCTAATGACTAACACACCTGAGGAAACAATTGTACTTCTTAGCCATTTTATTATCTTTTTTGAAAAAAAAGTCCACTCAATTTCTTTGCTCATTTTTTAAATTTACCCTTTATTATTCACTCATTTTTAAAATAAATTCTGGATATAAATCCCTTAACAGATATATGACTTACAAATACTTTCACCCATTATGTAGTATCTTTTGAAGCATAAATGTTTTTAAATTTTGATGATGTTCAATTTATCAATTTTTAATAATTTTTTCTTTTGGTACAACCTCAGAAATCACTAATTAACCCAAGATCTTGAAGATTTACTCCTATGTGTTTTTTTTTTTCCTGAAAGTGTTATAGTTTTAACCCTTACAATTAGCTATGTGATCCATTACTAGTTAATTTTTATGTGTGATGTAGGGATCAAAATTCATATTTTTGCATATGGATGCCTACGTCATTTGTTTAGAAGATGATTCTTTTCCATTTAATTTTCCAGGCATCATTGTTAAAAACCAAATGACTATAAATATAAGGGTTTATTGCTGGGTTCTCAGTCATGCTACCTTTAGATAGATCACACAGCCTGTGGTAGTTTCTTCACATGCATGCACTTATACACACTTTTCTGGATACTGTAGTGGAGACCTTCTCTATAGCTTTTATTTCGTCCATTAGGCCAGAAGTCAGAAAGCCCTTCCTTAAAGGGCCAGACAGGAAATATTTTAAACTTGTGGCCATGCGGTCTCTGATGCAACTACTCAACTGCAGCACAGAAGCATTAACTGACAATATATAAAAGAATGAGTATGGCTCATCCAATAGAACCTTATTACTAAGACAAGAAGCCGGTCCATGACTCATGATTTTCTGACCCTTTTACTAGATTCAATCTTCTAAGCAGCCATGGGGACTTAAACTTTTATGGAATTAATGACAAAATATTGTTTGTATTCTACACCACTTATGTTATACCCTCTTTTAGGAACTCTTTAGTTCCCCTATGGCTCTCTTAAATTATGAGGTGGACAGAATGCCTTGACATATCCAAAGTATGGTGAGACTGTTGTCCGCTTTCTTCTGGAGAGCCATTACTTTGATCAACGTAACCTTAGTTTTTATGCAGCAGCCTTGCACTTTTGGCTTATTACCGATATGTGACCACATAATCTCCCAGTTCTTTTTGATGATTAAATTTTGTTGAATCATGCTTCTTTCATGTTTCTTGTGTACCTTCCATTTATTCTTTCTATATGTCATCATATTGATTTCATCCTATTTTCAGCCCACAGTATTACAATTTTAAACCAGATCTTCTGGCTTTATCTGCAACTAGAATGAAAGTACAAAGGTTTTTTTATGTTTGTTTGTCTGTTTGTGTTTTGAATGAAGCCAGCCTTCCAGGTGTATTCCATCCCCATAATCCCAAACCTTGCATCAAATCCGCAGTGGTGCTTTATATAAATGTAACACCGTAATCCTGCGCGAATTGGCCCCGCTCTACCACATGACACAGGGAGCTCTGCCAATGTCTGTCTAGGATTTCAACCAAATACCCTAAGTTTTGCAATGCAAGAAGACAGTTTAGTCGACTCAGAAAGCAGTGAACCTCAAGAATTTTACCATTATATTTCTAATCCTAGCCTTCTGCTGACTCTCTATTTTTAGAATTTTCATATCCCACCATTATTGTCTGTAGCATAAAAGCAATAAAGCCAACTGTTGTGAATGCTAAATTAGTCACTTAAGATTCTGTGATTTGTGAGAAAAACTTCCCAAGTATAGAATAGCCCATCCAGGGGCTCCAGGGTCAAAGCTCCCTGGCTGGTAAATTGAATGTGTATGGATTAAAATAAGGAGGCAATACTTCGAAGTCCTTATATATGTGTTTTCAGATCTGGCCTGGCATACTTTGGAAATAGTAATTGTCAAGACAACCATAAAAGAATATTGCACTATAAAATAGAGGAGAGATGAAGAATTTGTGCTTTGTTTCTTTTCTTCTTTTCTTTTTTTGTGAAGTAATAACTTTCTATTGTTTCTAATTTACGATTCTAGGAATTAGCTGTCTTTAAGATGATAATGCATTTCTTGGGAACACAAATATGAAAACTGTCAGTAAACTCTGTCATTTATTTCCATTGTTTTCATCATGCACTAAAAGATAAGAAGTACAAAGCTGTATTTTAGAAGAATGACAGATTGTCCAGCCATATGCCATATTAGCTCCATAGTCAAATACATGGTTTGCAGAACAGAGTCTTTTTCAAAGCTACCAATTGAGATGCAAGTCTTCTCACACTTTCCAAACAACCTTCTTATAAAGCAGTAAGACAGAAAAACTAAGGATGTCTTCCAAAGAAACTATAGAAAATGAGGCCAGGTATGAGATACCAGGAGAAAATTGGAATTGAGAGATAGGGCAAGATGGTGGGAACAGAGGGCCTGAATTAGAACCTTGAGAATGCTGTGTTGCCAGTCTCAGACTTACTAATTTATGGTCATAATCCCTGAATTTAGGAGGAAATTTGGGAAGAGATGAAGGTACACTAATCTTGGTAATAATTGAGGGGCTGACAGTATTGTAGGAACCAAATATTTAATGTGAATAATTAGCTTATTTGAAAGATTTCTTTGCTTATTCACTTATTTATTTACTCTATTTCATTTATCAGAGGGAAATATTTTATAAATTACAAGTCACATTGTTCCTTGTAAAATACAGGCATTTACTTGTAAAATATAGACATTTTCTTAAACATTGTGTCATGTATAGTAAATTACTTCTAAACTTTTCAAGTTATCAATACACAAATAATGATTGAAAAGAACATGAGAAAAGGCCATATATTTTGGTTTGCATTGCTCTTATGGTGTAAGGGAAAGCTTGTGATATCTCACTGCACCTTTTCTCATACAGTTGCTTTTATCTTGCTATGGTTTTGAGGAAAGGGACTTGTTGATGAGAGGTGAGAAAGGTGGAATGATTTAGATCTTGGCATACCTCTGATCGGTTCCTCAGTAATGAGTAGACAGATCAGGAGGGTAAAGGGTCAATCAGACAAAAGGGCGGGGGTGCAAAGGTATTAGAGACTCATCAACCTTCATAACCATTTGCCTATGCCCAGCCCTCATCTGAGTTACAGAATTTATAAGAAGCCAAAATTTCTGTGAAAAATACTCCTAAATGATTCATGTCTTCTTAAATATATGAGCTTGGACTTCAAGCTAGTATTGTGATTTGATTGCATAACTCAGGAGTTTTCTGAGATAGCCAAATATTGTATTTTTCCAGGTACAGTGTGAAAAAGAACAGTTTCTTTTGAGAAAAGTTAAAACAAAGCCTACCTTGATTCCAGAGACAAAGACAGTACTTTTAATAATTGGGTAAAAGAACCAACATCTGATATCTGATTCTTGAAGAGAAATAAGAATAGTAATTATTTTACAAAAATAGCAAAGATATTAAGAGGAATAAAATATGTAAACTGTCTGTGATTATTCAGAGTTTAATTTGTATGCTTTTCATTTGGTGAATTGTTCAGACTCACTCTCTCTCCCTCCCTCTCTCTCTCTCTCTCCTCCTCCTCCTTTTACTTAACTCTTTTCTTTTACCATTTATCACTTCCAGAAAAAAATGGACTAAACAGAAAGAAACCCTCAAATCATAGCTACTTCCATTTTCTCTCCACTATTCAGAATAATTTTTTTTAAAATTGCAACTTTTTAAAAACTAGTACAATGGAAACTGAAATTACTATACAAGAAGATGAAAGAGTTCTGAACAGCTATTTTAAAATAATCTTGTAGTCTTTTGTATCAAATGGATTATACTCCAGTTTACTGATACATAGGAATATTTTTCTGTATTAAATATATGTCTATAAAGTAGATATATCTGTGCAATATCTGTGTAAGTAGAAACAAGTAACGGAAAATTTGAGTAAACCAAATAATTACAGAAAAGTAGGTACAGAAAGAAAATAAATCACAATGAATAATTACCTATAGTAATAACTTCAGAGAAATAAGGTCTCCTATAATATTACAAGGTGATTGATTGGAAAAGAATTATAAATCCCAGTCAGAGTAGCTCCTCCCTGTCCTGAAAGTCAATAATGTAAAATGATCCTATTAGAATGTGATGAGGCAGTAACAAATGGACAAGTGCAACAAGATACCTTATGAAAAAGATCTGATGGTCTTAGGTACTAAGGAGGAAGGTACAGAGGTGAAGGAAGAGCAGAGAGACAGATTTTTACCTTTGAATTATATTATAAGCCACACTTTTCATGGTTTCAGTCTCCTCCAAGAGACAGCAAAGAGCTCTAAGAGGCAAAGTTGAGAGAGAGACAGAGAGACAGAGAAAGAGACAGAGAGGAAAAACCCTGATTCCAGAGGTCCCAACCGACAACTGGTTGCTGTCTCCAGTTCGTTCTCCCAGCACCACAGGACTTACTGAAAATTCTAGTCTGTTTCTTGGTGGCCCTTCCTGGCTACTAACACTTGGCATCTTAGAATCAAAGAATTCCTCAAGAGGAAAACACTGCCGAAGACTGAGTTCTCATCGCTGTACCTTTCTTCTTTCCAGAATCTCTGCCTCTCAATTTTTGGTTGCTTTGGCAGCCCTGAACTCCAATTTACTCTGCATAAATATTCATCGATTACCTCGTGTAGACCAAGTACAGAGCTAAGAACTAAGGGAAACCCAGAGCTAAGAACTGGTCTTTGCCCTCATACAATTTAAAGTCTATTGTATGACTCAGACATAATCAGATAATTACATACACACAAATAAAACTGAAATTGAGATGAGTGGGAGGATGGACAAAGTGCTATAAAACCATATATGAGGTGAATTTACTAGGGAGGTCAGGAGATGATGCTTTATCTCTGATTAGGGGACCAGAAGGGGCAATTAAGAGAGATGGAGAGCAAAGAGCATTCCTGAAACACGGAGCACAAAGGTACAAGTCTATGCAGCGCAGTGAGAATAAGAGATACAAAGACTGATTCACCTGAATGAGAGAGCTTTGGGAACGGTGACTTGTGAAAAGACCATGCATGGCAGTGGAGTGCAATTCATGCAGTGTCTTTTAAGACAAGCTTTATCTTTATTCTCAGAGCAACGAAGGGTCATTGAAAAATTTTAAGCAAGGGATTATTGCAATGGGAAGTGCTTATGGGAAATGTTAGCTGGCTGCATTGTAGCTAATGGCCCATACTTCATTAAATATTACAATAATAATTTTACTGTTGAGGAGACTAAAATGCAAAGAGATGATCAGACATATTCATGGCCTTATAGGGATAATAAGTGATGCAGCTGGGACTGGACTCAGAATTCTGTTTCCTGGCATGTTGCTCCTCCCTTTACTTCAAGTTGCCTTCTGTGGAAGAGCAGAACCACACATAGGACTTAAAGGTAAACAAGCACCCAGGGTTTGGCGTGGTTGTCAGGTGACACCTGGAGAGGAGAGCTCAGTCCTGGGCATTTTTTTCAGCTGTGTCCCACACATTTCAGAACATGGTGTTTTCATGACCTTTTAGTCCTAAATATTTTCTAACATCAATTAGGAATGATTTTTTTGACTCATAGGTAATTTAGAAATGTTTTTTAAACCTCTAATCATGAAATTTAACAATTAACTCTTAAATTAAATATGCTATGGATAATATACTTTCTATGTAATGCTGCTTCTTTGGACTACCTTAAGCCTGGCTTCGCAGACTAGTGAGGGGTCAGTTTTCACCGCTGTTCCATATGCACTGGAAGGCTGTGCATGTTGTTTTCTCTATCCATTAGCTCAAACATGCAAACATGCATATCGTTTGCATCTTCAATATCCACGACTTTGTCTGCCTGCCATATCAATTCCTAAGAGATATTAAATATCTCCCATTTTTGTTGTGAATTGTTGATTTCTCTTTGTTGTTGTATCAAGTTTTGAAGCTATGTTATTGGAACGCATGTTAGAACTGTTCTATCTTCCAGGTCGTTTGAACCCCTTTTCAATAGGTGGTCATAATCTCTATCATTAGCAGTGCTTCGTATCTTAAAGTCTACTTTGTCTAATAATACAGCCACACCTGCTTCTTTTTGGTTACAATCTCTGTCTTTTAACTGGAGTTTAGTCAAGCTAGTTTTTATTAATGCTTAATTGAAATGCAATTCATGTAACCATAAAATTCATCTGAGTTTTGTCAATTTGCATTCATTTTGATTGCCTATATTTCCAGATTGGACCCCCCCCCCCCAGCCACAAAAAAAAGGAAGGGGAGAGGGAAAGGAAAAAAAAGAAAGAATTTCTTTCCTGACTGGTAGAGAAATTGATGTCATGTGAGGAATAGCTGAAGTAACTAGGTATGTTTATCCTAAATAGACCAAATGTGGGTAGTGGGAGCATGTTCACAATCTTCAAATATTGCAGAGCATGAACTCATTCTTCAGGACTCCAGAGAGCTAACCAAGGCCAACGGGAGGAATATACAAGGTAACACATTTGAGGTGCTTAGAATTCTCTGGGGTTGGATGTTGTCACAACTGCAGTGGAGTTTTCCTGTTAGTGAAAGAATATAAGCAGAGCTGAAGAACAACGTGTTAATGATACTGTAGAAAACACCTTTTGGGTAGATAAATGAACCTTGTGATATCTGAGAGTTCTTCCTACTCTTTAATTCTGTGGTTATCTGATATAGAATTACATGTAATGCTTCAAATTTATTAAATGATAGAAGAACTCAAATATAAAAATGCAATTAAAATACCTATAATGCAAATACACCTATTTATAGTTCACACTGTTTTTTAATTTTAAAAATATCCCTATAATACGATAGTCATAATGCCTAAGAAACAGTGAGAAGCCAGTTTCTAGGTAAGGTGGCAAGTTAGAAATGCCCAGTTATATAATAAAATATTAATCTTTTTCAAAGCTTTCTTGAGATGTATTGATCATTAATAAAAAAACTTAGACAAGCTATAAATTGCTGTATATGTAAAATAAATGGAGAATTATTATCAGGTTTTATATCTAACTCAATTGTTGATATAAAATTGATGGTTCCTTTGTTAGCATGAGGCGTTATTAATGTGCTCAGCTTGCAGCTTGCAATGTTCCCAACAAGTACAGAGAGCATTTTCCTATTAAAAAACAGAAAACAAAAGCAAAGCTGTAAATGTTGTAGTTTTTCAAGTAAAGGATGATACCTGTACTCTAGGAGATTAATTTATGATTGCCCAATGAGGCCTGTTTTATAGGTTTGCTACCCGTAATGAATATGCCTTTTGCTTTTGCCACCAGATGGCAGAAGTAGGCATTACTTAGAGTTTACAGTTAAAGTGCTTTAACATTTTTTACCTAATTAGATTAAATCAGGACAGACTATTTGAATATTTTTAATAGCTCTTATAACAAGTTCAGTGATGGTAAAAGATGGAAAATATTAGCTATAATAAAATTTTTGACTTAAATTCACTACAATGTTTAAGTACTCCCTTAGAATAGTGTTTCTCTTTATTTTTTAAAAAAAGTCTCACAAGGAATTCCCATTGACATGTTTTAATGTACTAGGTAAATATTTCAATTATGTCTTTATAGATTAATAATTGCTATATCATCCTATAATTGGTCAGTGGACACAACATCAATAAGGGATAAAATACAAATCAAAGAAGGAATATATAATATAGTTATTAAGTTAAGACAGATAATTTTAAAAAGAATTAGAAGTATTATAAATAAGAAATGAATGATCACATATACAATCATATAAAATAACCTGACGGGCTTTAAAATGTTAAAAAATAATTAAAAGTCATTCATATAGATCATAGGCATTTTTAGAAATTCATTCCAAAGGAATACATATGTTTCTTTACTACTAGTGAATACTGATGCTAACTAAGAAATGTTCTTAAAGAACAAAGATGCATTAGTGGTTTTTCATATGAATTAATATTTTTGTTTAGTCCTTTAAAAATTCCACTTCCGTGTATCCTATTGACTCTTCAACCCTCTATGTCTCACTTTTGACAGAGAGAATATTCATATTTGGTAAGTTTGTCCAATAAGCATTTGTATGCACATGCTGTTCTTTGCAACTCAACAGACTATTTTTGATGATAATCTCTCAGTAGCATGTGACAAAGCAGCTTTCCATCTTAAAATGTGATCTTTTCTTGACTTCTATGATACCACCCTCCTTCACGTTCCCCTCTGCATTCCCTTTTAGTCTACTTGTGGGTGGGGTTCTCATCCTCTAACCCACCTGCAGATGTCAGAGATCATCGGACCATTTGTTTTCTCCCTTTGCAACATTTCCTCATGTGATGTCATTCATTCTCCTATTTCAAATGTTGTCTATACAATGAAGTCTTCCAAATGGCCCTCCCAACGTGTTTCTCTCCATTGATCTCCAGACTCTTATCTCCAACTTCTATATCCAACAGCCTTCTTGAACTGACTTTCTTGTATTCTAATATATCCCCTTTCTTGGAGACACTGGCTTTATGAATGGGCTAAGCTAATTTTCCTGCGTAATGTTCCACCTTCTCGTAAAAATGTCAAAAGCAGGCCAAAGTAAAACCTACATGATCTACATTCTTAATGTAAGTAAGAAAATGTCACTGTACAATAGAGGACAGTAATAGTTATACCATTACAGTATGATTTAATTTGCAGGGTAGATGTCTAAATAGAAACTAAATATAAACTTGTGTCAGTGGGTATTATTTTATAAATGTGTGAATTCATAAATCTTTTTTGAGATGACGATTCTTGGTTTATACAGGTTGTTTGATATTGAAAGATCTGTGATCTTGAATGTGCCTGTGATGTATATTTTATATTTACTGTTTTCACCTGGTTTGGAGGAGAAAACTGCCCAAAAGCCAGGCTCCCACAAGGCTAGCTGCTGGCCTGTGACATATCTTGGTGCCAAATATTCTGTTCAAATGAAAACAAGCTGTAACACAGGTTCACTTTGAATTTGAATCAAGAAGCATGGAAAGAATGAGATATTAAGCACTGGAATCTGCGGTTGTCAAGCCATGGATTAAATTGCTGACCGGTCATGATTGAGGCCAGATATGAATGAGGTTGTCCTTATGAATAATAATAGTGCTAAAATGAGCACCCTCTATGTGCCAAGCATTGTCCTGAGCCCTTGAAATACAGCAGTAAACTAGACAGGTGAAGTCATGGAACGTACAAATTGATGAGGACATAAGGACAAATTAATAAGTAACTAAATAAATATGCAAGATAATTTATAAGTAGGTATACATGCTATAGAGCTATAGAGTTAATAAAATAGGTGTTGTTCTGATTTGGGGTGCATCGGGGAGGTCCTGGAAAGCCACTTTGAGATGGTGACAATTGAGCTGAGATTATGAATGTTAAAAAAGGTGTTAATCTGGCAAAGCTTTCAGGGAAGAGTGTTTCAGGCAGCATGAAAAATGCATGAATAGGATGTAAGGCAGAAGCTAGAATAGGAAAGGACAGGGTGGCTAGAGTAGTGTGAGTGGAAGGTGTTCAGAGATATGGAAAGATGATCTGGAGATGAGTTTAAGGAAAAAGCAATAAAACTTTGAAGAAGGTAACATGATTGATTTAAAACTGCACTGGCTGCTCTATGGATCATGGGCACAAGCCAAAAGCTAGGAGGACAGCATAGTGAGAAACCAGAGTGACTGATAGATTTTTTTTTGAAGTGCCCAAATAGGGCAAATAAGAACTAATAATAACTAGAGGGGATGACACGGTCCAGGTAGTGCTGTTTTACCTTTGGTTTAGTTTTATGTTTTTAGGAAAGCTTTCATATATCTATATAGGCTTGAATAAAGTAGAATGAAGAGTAGGAGAGGTTAAAGAAACAGGTCAAGGAAAGTGACTACTAGTGTAAGTCCTGGCTGAGGTCCAGAATCTAATTCAAAAAGAGTTGTCTCTTGTCATGCCAGACGGATCCCATCAGAGCTCTTTCAAGTTATGAAAGAAATCAGGAAAAATTTCACAGCATCAAGAGTTCATGGTAGAACCTTTATTAGGGAAAGAAAGATCTCACATGGCTGGAATTAGCAAGAGTGAGAAGTAAGAGTGCCCCAGCTCTCATTGCGATCCCACAGAGAAACACACCAATAATGGAGATTCTGGCAGGCTTGAAGTATTTTCATTTTAGTGGAAGAACTCCTCAATTCCGCGTGTCTCCCTATTACTATAGCAAGCATGAGAAATGGCCTTGCATGTAGGAACATGCATTGGTTTGGGGCCTCAGGTAATCTGGATTGGGGTGCCAGACAATTATTAGGAATTCTTTGGAAAAGCCAGATGTTTGACATATGGGGAAACAGGGATTTAGGGGCCTAAGAAGTTCTTTAGTCCAGTCTGGCCTGAGGAGGAAGGCGTTGGTTCTACAGGGGCTGTTTTGGGTGGGTACCTTGAGCTGGAGAAAGTAGAGCCCATCCGGGTCCTAACAACCTCATTGTCCCTGCAACCCAGTGGGAGCATTTAAGGTCATTTGTGAATATTTCTAATAGCTTCACAGCCTTAATAAACAGAAGAGATACTCCACACAAAACTAGAGAAAAGACGTGATTATATAAAAGTTAAGGTATTTGAGGTTTGAAGGGGACAAAGAAACAGGAATTTAAGCAAGTGATGTTTCCAATTTTCTCAGTGAAATATGTTGGGGAACTTGAGGGGCATAGCGAAAGTTTGAATATGGAAATGAGAGAAGCAAAGAAAAACTGAAAAGATCATTAACAATGCTAAGGGTCCAGGTGATTTGTTTTTATTTGGGAAGGGGTTATGAATTTTAATGCTACTGACTTGCGCATGTTTATGCGAGCATGTACGTGCTTCCCTTTAACAACATTTAGCCTCTGTTTATAGAGATCAGATGAGTGACTCTAAAACTGATCCATATTTGGGATTTTTCTAGGTGTATGTGATAGAAGGATGGGCTCCATTGTCAATGAAGAAGCTGGTGAGAGATTAACTCATATGATAAACCATGCATCAGGGCATCTGCATAGGATGAGAAAAGGATTCAGCAATAGACCAATATTCTCTCTATTTCAGAAGCCCCATGGATTATGAGTGAGAATATGAGAGACGAGGATAGTTAGAAGCTCTTATCAGACTGTGGAGTGCTTATGTTTGCATAGCTTTAGTAGAGCCATTTAAAATGAGAGCTAGAATATAACACTAGGATTTTGTTGCCAAAGTGGATTGAGAATAGCACTGGAATTAAACAGATCCAAAATTTTTGAGTTAAGGAATATTAGATAGGTCATACACATGAATTCTGAAACCTTCTAATATTATAATGGGACTTCTTAGGAAAGAAAGAATGTGAGACCTCCCACTTTTTGGCAAATTGGAAGAATTTATTGGAAATTCAGTTGAGGTAAGTGACAAGGAAAAAGTACAACCTTGCCTTTAGTGTGGTGGTTAAGAATTGCTGGAATAGGTGCATAGCTAACTGTATTTAGATTCAAATATTCTGATATTAAGATGTTTGGGTTGCAGAACGGGCTAGGGGTCCAAGGCGACGGTGATATTTCGAAGCTGCAGACTGAGTTTAGTTTTGCAGAGGGACAACTCTGATCTGGAGAGGTGACTAGGGCCCTGGTGAGGCAGAGGCCAGTGTGGGTCCGGGGGTGGAGGAGCATTGGCTGGCTCTCCTTTTGGGCCTGACTCATGTGTAATGTGGACAATGAGGGAGAATTAGGGATGAAGCCAGACCATGCTGGAAACCTTGTTTTCATACTTATTTTATTAGATGTGAAAAGTAAGCAATAGTTAGTGTGTACACTTTTAAGAATAAAGAAAACATTCATTAAGATTCAATTTTTACAGTTCTGCTTATTTTTAAACAAAGATTTCTTTCCTGGTTTAACACTGTTAACATTAGAGCTTGTCACTCAACATACCTCTTGGAAATGCAAAAATCTCTTTTATTTATTAATGACTACAATTAAGGCACATGTTTTCTAAAAGACCAGTAATTAGGTTCCTTAATAAGCATACCATAGTAACCGTTAGCTGTGACAGATAAACCATGGCAAGACAGCGTTTGCTTCCATTTTTCTTTCCCTCTAGTTTATACTCCCTCTGATAAAACCCTTCGGTACCATTTGTGTGAGCATGTGCACGTGTGTGTGCTTTTTGCACATTACAAAGTCATAGCAGCAAGAGAGCAGTGGGCTTTGAAGACAGTGCAGAACAGGGTGATGGTCTTTTTGACAACAGGCTGGGAAATTTCCTCTTCCCATGTTACTCGTCTCCTTTCTCTCCCATCCTTCTCCTCTGCTTCTGCACCCTTCTCTGCCGGCAGGCAAGGGGAAGAGATGGAAAGTGCCAAAGAGGACAGCCAGAAAAAGAACAAGGGGCAGATGTCACAACAGACTGCTGAGGAGGCAAGGCAGCCACCCCAGCTGTGGCACTTAGTCAGGCAGGTGGTTGGGAACTGAGATGATTTTACACTGATAATTGGTACATTTTCTTTACTATCCTAACATAAAATCAGCTGCAGCCATCAACATGACTACGGGGCGACACCTTGAACACAGTAGGCCATGGAGAAATCAAGCAGTGAGGAGCCCGTGTTGGACACTGTAAGGTGGCCAAGACAACCTGGGTTGACTTGACTGCATGCCCCTGGAGGAACTGCAGGCAAGCAGAAAGTGTGGAAACCGATGATGCATAAGCATGTCTGCAGGGTTAGTGGACGTTCAGCGGGACCTAGGAAGTGAGCACAAAGGCAGGAGTCAGCAGCACAGTGAAGGGGAGAAGGGAGCAGAGCGGGGGAGAATAAGGGGAGCAGAGTAAGCGGAACCAGAGTCGTTGGCCCTTTCTCAAGGCAAGGCTCAGGGGAGGAGGAGAGGAAACTAGAGACCAGAACAAGTGTGCGATAACTTGAGAGGGTGCCACTTCGGTAGAACTGCGAAGTTGTAAGTCCAGTGTTATATTGAACTATCTGTTCAGAAGAAACCAGGGTTTGGCTGAGGAGACTATTTGTCTTTGACCTGATGTAGAACTAAGTCTGCAGCTGAGAGTTAAGAGACTCAGCTTCAGGTGATGGACAAAAATAAGGACAGGAAATCTAGTTAGTTGTTATGGCCAGAGGATCTTGTAAAAAGAATTGAGTTTGAGAGAAAAGTGATTCTTTCTGCTACTGAATAATTACCTGGTAGTAGAAGGGGGTTCGTTTTCAGGGAGGGGGTGCTGGGCAGTGCAGAAAATTGGTTCTGGGAAGAAGAGACTTGTATTTTTCTCTCAGAATGCATTAGGAGGATTTTTTTTTTGTCCTTTGACATCTATTATATTAGGTATCCAAACAGTTTTAATGCTGCTTAACCTAGTAGAGAGCTTTCGGTTCATTCATTCATACAGCAGCTATTTAATTTTTTGCCCTTAAATTATATATAATGAGGCAAGTACTATCTAATCTTTAGAAAACTGGAATGAGTATTTAAAAGTAAAACATATTTTCTCTTTGCTTTGACACATTATTTCTTATGATGTAAATTTTTGTGAATTTAAAAATACACGAAAGGTCATGAGATTTGTTTAAAGAGCAAGCTTAAGATTTTTAAAAGACTGAGAAACTATGTTCAAATTATAGTTTCAAACTTGGTAAGCAAAAAAATAAAACAAAGTTTATAAAATTGACTCCATTTCATGACAAACTTTATTTTGAGAAGTTCTGATTCACCTTAAAAATTGCAATTGTAGTAGATGGTGTGAACTTGTCAAAACTCATTAAGCTGTACATTTGTAAAGTATGAATTTTATTACAGGTATATACCTAAATAACCTGATTTTAAAAATACCCCCTTGAGGCAAAATTTTTCAGTTTTGGAAATTTTATATAGGCTGACTCGCATGAGATTTTCAAAAAGTGAAACAACAAGGGGTTATCTAGTACCTAGCTGATACCAAGGACCAAAAAACATCCCTTTAGACTTCTCTTTCTGAGAACCTTGTTCTTCTCTTCTTTATACGACTGCCTTCCTGCATAAATGAGCATATAGAAATGAATGAATGTATATATTCATCCTTCTGTGTATTTATGTTTTTAAAAATACTGGTTATATTTTATGTTTTAATGAAGTTATTTTTTAATGAATGTGATGACTTTATTTATAAAACTGAGTTCCAAGATGTACAGAGACATTAAGTAACATTGCTTTTTAACTCTCATGGTCTTTAGTAAAGCAGGCCCTATAGAAGAATAGTATCTAAACAATCTGTAAGGTAGTTTGGCATTTCTTTCTGTTTTCTGGGAAAGTCTATTCAGTGTATAACATGAGATATGTTCATATGGAAGTTGGAAAGACCTCCCTAATAAAAGTGCATTGACGTTAAGCCGTAATGTGGAACTAGTTATTAGCCAATATTTTATTATATATCTGTTTGTCTGTTTATTGCCTATTTTCCTTCTCAGAAGGTAAATGGAGCCTATTCCCTATGTACCTTTGGATTCTCAGTTACTGACACAGGTGTTCAATTAATATTTCTATATAAACAAATAAAGGAATGAATAAGCCATTTTTTGAAACTAATTGTGAAAATGAAAATTGACCTATATTCTTTGTTGTTTTTGGTAACATACTTTTTCAGGGAACATTTTTATTTCAACAAAGTTTACAAATTCCTTTGGTGATGGGCCCAAGAGATATGAATTAGCACCTGGGTGACTTTGTAACAGCTTTCAAAAGAATAAATGCTTGAAAAATCTTCATTTTTGTTTCCATAGTTACTTGAAAAAAAAAGTGTAATCTTGTTTACTGAGTATAAGGTATAAGAAACTTTCCCAGGATATTACATTATTTAGATTATTTTATGTATCTATTTTTCTGTCTAATCTGTTAATGACCGAGAAAAATATAATAAAGTTCCCTAAATAGTTGACATATATGTAGGTGACGTCCTGTAAGGTCTATATATGTTTATGACTTTATATCATCATGGATTGTATCTTTTATCAGTATTAAATGACCTATGTTACAAATTCTATTTTCTTAATGTAATTGCTAATTACGTAAAATTGGTGCTATCAACATTACTTATTATTCACTTTTTATACGTATATGTTTTTATTTATATCTCATATATAAATAATTATTAAATGTTTCCTAAGTTTGTCTACTATGCAAGAATCTGGCCATAGAGCGGTAAACAAATACAAGAACTTCTTTTTGAATTCTGATATTTACCTATCTTTCTTTCCTTAACATTTCTCTATTGAGTTTCTTATAAATAGAAATACATAAATTTTGTTGTGTGTCTGCTTTCTTTAACCCAGTCTTAAAGTCTTGTTTCTGAATAAGCTGTTTAAATCCCTTAAGTTCATTCTTCTGTCATATTGGTTTCTCTTTTTACACATTCATACAAAGTATTGACATTAACTTCTAACTTCTGCTTTTTGAAGTGTTTCCTTGCCTTTTTTCTTCTCCAGTAAATTGGGGAGCTTACGGCTTCTTTCTCATTCTACTGGGAGTTTACCCTTGCAGTTGTAAAACATTATTTAACCTATTCTTTCATCAAATAAAAATGCTGTAGTTTACGCATTTCATCTTCTCATTATAAAAAGGTATTCTACTTAGATTATTAGTAAATTGCTCTTTTATTAGTAAATTCTTATTTATTGTAAAATGTGCATACTCATTTTCAAAAAATATAATTTAATTTTTGTGTTTCACTGCAGATCCACATTTACAGCAATTATTTGACTTTATCTTATATTTAATTTTATTCAGTCAACTGTAATCTGTTTTACTTTTTGTAAGGCTCACTGCCTTGAAATTCCCCAAACCTGGCTTCTTAATTTTGATTCATATTTTGTTGAGACTGCCAAATATTTTTCAATATATCTATTCAAGACATTTATTATGAATACTGATTTTTGTGAGATGTTGAGTGGCTTAACTGTCTTTTTTTCTGACCTTTATATGTGAATGATATTTGGCAGAATCAGAGTCTAATTTATAATTCTTTCCTCTCAAAATCCTTTAGTTTTTACTTCATTTTATTCAAATTTATTGTTGGAAACTAAAACATGACTTCTTGTGGTTGACTACAACTGGTATTTTCCCCTGCCAAAGTTTTCTTTTTTAGATTTTTGGTTTAGCTTAGCTTTGTTTTGTTTAACAATTATTTTCAGAGAATTCCTTTGTTATACATTTCTATTGATTTAGATACACCCCATTAGCCGACATTTGCAGTTCTTACAGTTTTTGTGGTTGCCTTGTTGTGGTGGTAGTTTTTGTTGTACTTTATATTTGTTTATTTGCTCGTTTGTTTTCAGTTCAGGAAAAATTTTCTCAATTTGTGTCGTTGATTTTTATTTCACTTCAACTATACCTTTCTTCTGTGGAATTTGTAATCTTTAGCTCTGGTAACCCCTACCCCTCCATTTTCTTGAACTTGCTCTGCATTCTGGGAGTGCGTATGCACGCCACATGCTACGTCACCAGCTTGGTATTATTGACAGCTATCATATATTGGTTTAAAACTTTACAACTATTAATTATTGAATCCTCCTAATAATTCTATACTGAGGATATTGTTATTATTTCCCCATTGTATAGATGAGGAAACAGAGACAGAAACATATTTTACAATCTGCCCAATACCACGTAACCAGAAGAGTTCAAATCATCTTGCTCCTAAGTCCATGTTCCTGGCACCTAGGCTGTATTATCTCTAAAGTGCAAGTCTGGCTTTTAACTATCTATGATACAGAGTTTAATTCTGCTATTAAAGTTGATTATATAAGTTTTATACGATCCTTTCTTTGTCCAAGTCTTTCTGAATTTCAGTCTTTAAATTATTAGGCTGCCTTATTATTTTTTTTTCCATCGTGATTTATTCTTTCTTCATGGCATTTTAATTCTTCTTCTAGAAATCACATTTTTAACCTTCTTGTGTCCTAAATATTATTTTAGTTCCTATAATATATCCTTCCCTTCTGTCCCCCAGAGATATCCTTTCTCACCTCAAATACTGTTTCCTTTCTATTGTTGTATTTCTGAGTGATCTTAGGCTATTGTTGCTCTTATTGCAATTGATATTTTCTCTTTGTTTTCTAAAGGCGAGACCCATTGGATTATATTCTAACACACAGTGTATGTGAATTGTGTTAACTAAGGTCTCTTGCTCCCTGTGCACTGGTGTAACCTGATTTTCACACTTATTGTTGAACGGCAAGGGTGTGTTTGTGTGTGTGTAAATAGCTCTGGACCTGATTCATTCAGATGTCATTTAATGTGTCTGCTGGACCAACATGGTATCTTCTACCCACATGGCTTGTTTCTGAGAAGTTTAAACCAATAGGTGACAAGAAAAACTGCAGACCTTTTTTCTTGTCTCCCCATCTAAATGTCTTTACTTCTAGATACATGTCCTGTGAGAAACCCACCACAGGTACTTTTACTTTCTTCCCCATGTAGTAATTCAGACTTATTAGTTACCAAATCTGAGCTAATGTAGAAAAGACTTATATTTATGTAAAGAAGTCGTCATATTCTGTTTGCCTTCTGAAACTGCTTTTGACGAAGGAACACTGATAGGTTTTAGAGCTTGTTTATATTCTTTTGTCTGATTTAGGGGACAAATGGTTGGGTAGATTGCAATGTTTTCCCCATTTATTTTGGTCCTATATTCTCTCACTGGTTACTGTTTCCCATGCAAAAGCCATTTGAACATCCCCACCTCCAACCCAGATTTTCCAGGTCTCTGCTTCTAGGTTGCTGTTAGATTTATAACAGAATATTTTGGGCAGTTTCTATTTATCTGATTTGATAGACTCAAATTTAATGGGAGCCTTAGAAAACCAAGCTCGAAGAAATTTTATCAAGATACAAAAGACAAAGCTTAGAGATGTTAAATAACTTGTAGGTCCTGGTGTTGAGCCAGAGTCGGAACCCAGAAATGTCTGATTCTAGTTCCAGGTTGTGTCCACCCTTGTGCCCATGTCTGTTTTTCCATTTATAGTATGAAAATCATTTTTTCTCTATAAAAAACAAAGATCCAAGTAACTCACAGAAAATTCTGTCTTATAATCCAATCATGTTAAACTATAGCCCCATACTACCTGCTTGTCTCATAACTGTTTTGAGTAGGATGGATCTCAGAGAACCCCTTGATCTACTCAAACCATTGTTTTTCATTTTCAAGATGATTATAAAATTTACCTCTCAAATATGTTTTCTAGAATTTATGCTATATTATAGGCTCTTCAAGTTGGGTATCCCAACTTTACCTTATTTTTTCTAAGATTTTATTGCACACTGCAGTTTTTGTTTTTGTATTTTTTTCAGAATTGTGGTTGCATAATGAGACATATTATAATGGGAGCTCTATCCTCTAAAATCATAACGTCTGAAGGTTATAAAATGCACTAATTTGGCATATCAATATTTTATATTCTAATTGGAAACACACTGACCAATTTGGAGTTTTTAGAATAGTAACTGAAACCAGGTGAATTCACCCATTTGCACTTTATTTTAATATCAGAAGGTTATAATTTCTCATTTGAAGCAGAGTTAAAATGGATAGGTGGGTGTGTTCATGGCATTTTGGCAGGTCCCACTTATTCTGTGGTTTAAATAAAGCAAAGTTGTACCTACAGCCATTTTTACTACATGCTCTGAAAATAATTGTGTATTTTGATAAATAGATTTATTAATGGGGACCAAATTCAGTGGAAATTGAGTTACTAATGATAACATTATCTGTTAGTTTTCTGAGACCAGCAACATCTAAAATTTAAGTGGATACAGTGAATTAGTCGTACTCATTTTATGTGTAAGAGCCAATGCAAACTAAATACTTAAGGTGTTTTTCCTTTCCCATGTCTGAGAGAATAAAAAACAGCTGTGAAGCCATCGGGTATTATAATTACTCCTTACATTTTCTTCTTTTTAGAAGCACACCCAAGGAATATATTAGCCAAAGGGAAAACTAATTTTTCCAAAATTGTCTTAACTAAACATGAGAAGTGTGGGTTAGTGGAAATTCTTGGTCTGTCTAAATTAGAAAATTATTACTAAATTTTTAATTATTATATATTTTATCTAACTCTACAATTATAATAGAGAATATAAAACATTACTGTTATTTTGCATTTATATTAGGCATTGTATTGCTTCAGAATTACTTTTTATTAGTCCTATATGATGGCAAACAGCTATCCAACAGCTCTTTTTAAATTTCTCTATGCCTTCCAGCAACTCTGGTTTTTATTATGAGACTGACTGAATATTAATATTTTTATTTCCTCAATAGTGCTTTGTCTCTGTGAAATGAAGAGGTGGATATTAACTCCCCCTAAAAAAAAATATTTATTTTCTCTGCATCAACCACAGGATCTTCCTGATACTTTTATCTTTATCAGAGGCTCCTCATTTTAATTCGCCTTACTCTTGTTGCCACCATCAATTCCTTTCTTTTGTCATCCTGTAGATTCTTAGTGGCTTCCCTATTTTATGAATACCATATTAAAGGAATGAACCATGAAATATATTTATGTGCTCATACAGTGTTCTTTATTATCTACCCGGAGGATCACCGTAGTAGATAATAATTTAGCATTGTGCTAGGGAATAAGCTAGAGAAAATTTGAATATATTTACTAGATAGGCCTCAGATCAAGAATAAAAAGAGTTATTTTTTGTTATGTTCTAATACATGTGAAAATAAATTTCAGTTATATAACCTGACAACGTCTATGCTCTTCCTAAATGAAAATCACAACTGAATCTCAATTATGCCAAACTGTATCTGTTATTCAAGGGTCACTTTTAAACATGTAAACGTCACTTCTACCTCTTAGCATGTTTTATAGGTTTTTAAAATGTACTTTTTCTTACAGCCCCCGTATGATGTCACCATTTGCCGCTAAGAACATTGGGTTATTTTCATGGCAATGTTTAAGTCACCAGCATTCTAATCTTTACTTTTGCTGCAGGTAGAAAAGAATATAGTGGTAAACAGAATAATGTCCGCTCACAGATGTTCATGTGCTGCTCTGGCTGGTATGGTTCAGTGGATTGAGACTGACAGTGGATTGAGCACCGGCCTGCAAACCAAAAGGTCACCTGTTCAATTCCCAGTCTGGGCATGTTCCTGGGTTGCAGACCAGGTCCCCAGTTGGGGGCATACCAGTGGCAAACAATCTATGTTTCTCTCCCACATCGATGTTTCTCTCCCTCTCTTTCTCTCCTCCTTCCCCTCGCTGTATACATACATAAAATCATAAAGAAAAAGAAAAAAAAATGGTCATGTGCTCATCACCAGAACTTGGGAAGTTTATTTCGTATGGCAAAAGGGACTTTGCAGATGTGATTAAAGATCTCAAGATGCGGAGACTATTCTGGATTATCTGAGCGAGCCCAGTGTAATTACAAGGGTCCATCTAAGAAAAAGAGGGAGGCAGGAGGGTCTGAGGAGATGTGATGATGAAATGCCTCAGAGTTAGCGAGACATTTGAAGGTGCTGCACTGCTGGCCTTGAAGGTGAAGAAAGGGATCCTAAGCCAAGGAGTACAGGCGGCCTCAAAATTGAGCTAGAAAAGGGAAGGAAATAGAATCTCCTGGACCCTTCAGAAGGAGCCAGTCCTGGCAACATTTTAATTTTAGCCCAGTGAAACCTATTTTAAATTTCTGACCTCCACAAACATGAGAATATTTGTGTTAAGTCAGAGTTTGTGACAATTTGTTGAAAGAGCAATAGGAAATAACACAGATATCTGCGATCCTAGAATGGTTTCTGTAGCCTAAGCCCTCGTTAGTGATTGGTTCTGAGCGGTCTGTGCTCCTCTGACTGAAGAAGCCAAGGTTCCTGGCAGCAGGAAGAAGGCCAGTGGCCCAAAGGCTGAGTCCATTTGATTGGCGTCTGCTGGTTTGAGAATATACGGCAACCTGGAAGCAGCATCTTCCATACTACTTACCCGATAGTGTTAATTGTCTGTATAAAGGTGGTGAAAATGTGGGTATTGAA
This sequence comes from Pteronotus mesoamericanus, assembly GCF_021234165.1. NCBI lineage: Eukaryota > Metazoa > Chordata > Mammalia > Chiroptera > Mormoopidae > Pteronotus > Pteronotus mesoamericanus. The sequence goes on along the minus strand of NW_026555277.1, from coordinate 12,364,834 downwards.
TATCCAACCATTCACGGCTTGAAAATGAGTTATTTTTAAAAATATAATAGGAACATGAGAATGTACCCACTGATATGTTCTGTTGACAAGTATGTGGTCTTCATATCGCATATTTTTGAGCTTGAACAAATGTTTCACCAACATATTATCAAAGTTTAAAATTATTGGGTCTTTAACTTGTGCCTTGTTCACTAGAGCAGTTCCACATTTTAGATTTTGACACCAGATAGCAATGCAGTTTTCCTGGTGCCAAATTAAACATCAGGATGTGTTCAGCTGACAGAAGGCAAAATAACTAACATTCAGTTAAAAACATAGGAATTTATTTATTTCAAGCAGTGTAGGGCTAGCAAACTATCTTAGCAAAACCATTACGCAGCCTGATTCTTTTTCCTTCTCTTTTCTGATCTGTTATCCTTAGTGTGTTGCTTTTGTCCTCAGGGTTATAAAACATGTTGCTGTATTTTCAGGCATTATATCCATGATAGGTAGGAAAATAAAAAGGCAAAGGGAAAAAGTTAAAGGGCAAAAGTCAAAGGGCAAGGAGCGTTGTCCTTGTCCTTGCCTTTAGAAAAAATGTGTCACATGGTTACTGTTACTATCAAGATAATAAGAAAGTATTATAGCTTTCTGAGATAAGTAATGAAAAAAGAAAGAGAAATGACACAGTGAATGATTAGGGGAGCCAATCCTTAGAGACTACGAAGTACAAATTTTAATAAGTGATATCTGTAAGATGGATTGGTTAAATCTACTCTAGATACCACAATTCTTCAACTGCCATCCTATTTAAAACCCTCAGTCACAGAGCTTCTGTAGGAAGACATGGAGAATGGTCACCAGACTTACTATTAGTTTAGACTTTTGCTTTTATTCTTCTTTAATTCAAAAAGAAAATACTTGCTGTATAGAATTTTAACGGTTATCAATGTATTCCTTCCTTTCCATATATATGATGAAACATTTTTCATGATCTTTTTCCCACTCATAAAAAATATTGGATTCACAAATAATTCCTAAGGAAATGTCTAATAATCTTAATAGAATTTCCTTACCAAGAATTTAGACATGAAAATGGTTTCAAATAAATGATTCTTAACAGTTATTGTTGCAAAATTCTAAACCATTTTGTGTGTTCTCTCACATATAGTATCTAGCCAAAACCAACAATTCTAAAATGAGATCTTTTTTTGTTATGTATTGCAAGTTTCCTTAAGAGAGAACATATTTCACAACCGAGAATGTAACATTATTGTTGCTCAGCAGTAAAGTTGATGTGTACAGTATGTGGCATGCATCCAACCGTATCATCCATCACCAAAATTTCCGGGGTTGATTATATTACAGTACAATCCCATAGTAGAAAATTACCCACTTTCTCATGAGGAACCATTTAAAACATCTTTTTTGAAATGAAATTTGTGACTTCTTGCTAACAGCTATAGGAAGGAGAAGAGGAGGAGGATATAGAGGGGAAGGCTCTTCCTATAATGAAAAGGAAGTGAAAAAGAGAAAATATAGCAGAAAAAAAAACATTTAAATTGGCAATATCTCTAAAAGAAGCCCTCAGGCTCTGCAAGCTTTCCATATTCCAGCTTTATGACGGCTCTGGGGGTTCCTGAGAGGTTCTAAACCAGCCATTTGTGATAGAATGCATGCTTTTGTTGTTTTGAATTTGGATGCACTTAACACTAGGAAATTATAAATGCAGATTAAAATATTGATGGGAAATGTAATAGAGAAGGAATTTGTATTTGCAGTCACTAAACTTTAATAACAACCATATTTAGACAGATATCTATTTCTCAGTGAATAAAAGAATTGAGGCAGTTACTTTGATAGTTGAGACAAGATCATCCAGGGTATATTATCCAGTGTAGTTATCTGAATACCTGACAAGAAGCCTGAAATTGATGGTGCTTGTTAAGGAGGCACTGGGCTACTCAAATTGAATAGAATTTTTTTTTCTAGCCTGTGACAAACTCTTGCATTGTTTTTCTTTTGGGGAAGAAGTCATTTAAAAGGCAAATGAGAAATAAAATAGTGATTGTTTGACTTTGGAATATTACCTAAATTTTTAGATAGTTTGGTCAATGTTCACTGATTTGGGAATGTAAACTACTCTATTTAAGACAGTGTAAGATAAATTCCATACCTGTCTACAATAAACACCCTGGAGGTTCAAATGTGGAAGAGGAAAAACCAGTTAAAGGAAAGCAAGAAAAGCTTCTGGGAAGAGAATCTTTGAGACAGGCTATCTAAGTCTCAAACAGCTGGATTTGTCAGTGGGAAGAGAGATATGGGATTGCGTATCTTAAGGCTTGGTGACAATGAAGCAAAACAGTAAGATTGAAAGATACATTTTCTTTATGCTGGGCATGTTTGTAGATCAGGGAAGTGAAGTTCAGTAGAAAAATACTGGAAACTAAGGCCAGACGCTGTACTAATAGCCATTACAAATGAATAAAGAGGTGATGAGTTTCAAGCACATAGTAGGTCCTGAAAAGTTTCTCAGCCTGAAAGCGTACCATTTGCCAATGACTTTATGGCTCCGGTGAAGTTCATTTACTGACCACTAATCTCCCTAGGTATATAATATTTCTATTCATTCCTTCAGTGAAAAGAGAGTTTTCTAATTATCGTGCTGTTTTCTTTTTGATCGATTGCTCTAAAGATGAGAGAAACAGGCAGAGAGACAAAGAGAGAGCCACATGGAGAGAGAGTCTTTTCGGCTTGTTCTACCCGACCCTAAAAAATTGCTTGAGTGTGACAATTGTGGATCAGAGGATAAGAGCAAAGGACAGGTGAAGATAAGCTTAGTTAAATTGGCAAGATTGTTCTCTACTCTTGGTGGGAAGCTGATAGGGCACAAGACCATTTTAGATCTTTGTTGTACTTAATTGCTTGCCTATTTGCCTTATGGGTATATTAACGCCATTTTTTTCTGAAGAAATATCTTCTTTAATAAAATGAGTGAAATAATTACTTTAATCAAAATAGACTTAAAATTTGAAAATTATTTAATTGTAATAATAATTTGGATGGTTTAACATTATTCTTTTCATGCTTGCAGTTTTGACTTAATTCTTGATGTGTTTTTAAGGTGTCATTACTTCTCAAGTTTAGAGTTACATTTTTAAGTTAATGAAATATAATGCAGTTTATTTGGTAATTGAAGACTACTTTTTTTATACACAGAGAATAGTCTTTCTTGTGGACTGTAATTAGCTATGTTCATTATATCAAATTAAACGTGTATTATTAGTCTTTCAAACCCCATAATAAATTCTGTACATTACTGTTTGGGGGCTTTCGCTTAGTGGCACAAATATTTATTTAATCAAAATCTTAGTTATAAGAAAAACACTTCTCTCAATCTCTACATTCTTTAAGATATACTTTTTCATAACAAAAGAAACAAAGAATACTTTAATGGCCAAAGTGAGATGAGATATTTTTAGTAAATGATTTTTAAATTTATAATGAAGCACTAGTGTTCATGTTTATAGTCTTGTAATATAGGTCTGTATTATATAAACTTTTTGTTAAGGTTAATGAAATATGAGAGCATCATAATGCTCCACATAATACATGAACTAATAATTCTAGATTTTGAATAATTTTGTTCTGAAAATTATAAATGCATTTCTTTTCTGAATTTATAAAGTTTTAGAATCTTATGAAATGTAATTCTTTCATATGGAGAAGCATCTCCTGGATTTAATAATATAGGCAAGGGACTAAGAACTTAATAACATTATTATTGTGAGATATATATATATATATATAAAATAATCATTTGAAAGTGGATTTATTTTCTTGGCAATAGCCTCATAACTTTTTATGTTTGTTGGTCTTTTGCTTTCTTGTTTTGTTTTTTCATGATTAATTTAATAGTAAAAAACAAAATATATTTTTAACCAAAATAAAATATATATGCAATTTGCATAGAAACATTCAATTCCATTTCATATATCTTGCCACTTAGATAATTTTACTAAAAAGTAAATTGTTAAAAAGAGGAGATGAGTATATTAGGTGTATTGCATTGGTTGCCCAAAATTTATTTTTTTTAATATGTAAAACTAGATATTGTGGAACATCAGTGCATTAAAAAGTGAGTTGTCAGTGTAATATGTGAATCTCCTTTTGTATATGAATTTTCATTGAATAAGTAGACAGTTTCTTGATTTTAACATGTACATTTTCTGTGTTTCCAGAGAAAGCTGAAAGGCAAAACTAATTTCCTGAAATATAATTCTTAAGCAACATTAAGATTATAGAAACAATTACATAGAACATCACCAGTTTTGACCATTGTCCCATTCAAACCCGTAATCCTCATGATTAGCTATGACAAAGATAGATGATATATTGTTGTGAGAAAAAGGAATGGAAAATCAACAATGCTGTGTTACATGCAGAAAGAAAAGTACTGATAAATAGTTTTGGATCTTGTATACCCTCTGCCTATAACTTAACTTAGGAAATCCATAGAGATAGTTCTTTAGATGGTTTAATGTGAAGAAAGTATCCATCAATCACTTCTTTCCATTGGATCTATATTTCTAATGACATAAAAAGAGTGAACACCAAGAGGTAGCAATCTGAGGGGTTTTTTCCACGTTAAACAGTATATCAAGTATAATACTGTTTCGTAACAGTATGATGAAACAGTCTTGCTATTGAGCATGACTTTGAACAGTTTTGAAGGATTGGGATATTAAAGAAATTGAAGAGATGTTTAAACCTAATTATGTGGTTAAAAAGTGGAAATATAATTTTTTCTAAGAAATTTAAAATTTTCAAATTGATTTGTAAGTGTGGAAATAATGAAAAATAATAACTGACATTTAATTGAGCACCTAATATGTGACAGGTGCTTTCCCTAGTGCTTGTTATGTAATTTAATTTAAATTAGATTTAATTTTCCAACATTCATTTTCTATAAATGAGGAAACAATGTACAGACAGGTAACCCAGGTGATTTGTTCAAAGTAGGAGATATTATTTTAAATTCTTAAGAAAATTATGAAAGGAAAAGCATTACTTCTTTCATATCTAAAGGAAGCTTATTTTTGTAAGCAATTTCTAGGAAAAATGTGACTTTTAGAGTTTAATGTTGTATATTGTTTCATGAAGCTAGTCAATTAGAACCCCTTAGTCCGTGGTCACTAATCTATGTACTTGGCCCACGTTAGTTAGACCACCTGCAGGTCTGCAAAACCCACAGCAAACCTAAAAGTTCAAGGAATATTAGGAGCTAAACAAAGCTGCTAGGATCAAATTCAGAATGCCCCAAGATTATATAAACCATGTTATTTTAGTCTTCCAAATACTACTGCTTATTTCTTTCTCAAGATTTGGAATTCAGAGATGTAATAAATAAACACTCTCTTTCCTTGGTTAAGTCAAGAATCCACTGGGAGCTAAACATTGGACCCCGAAAGATAGAGATAAAACATTATCTTTTACTGATAAAAGCTATATGAGTTTCAATATGTTGCCGCATTGGACTTTCCACTACTCCGCTCTTCAAACAGGCTAACATTGTGGGGCAGATATGCTGACTAATAGTTGGCCTGTCACACTGGAGCCTATTGCCGCAACACGCCGCACAGAAAATCTGAAAATGTGTTTACTGCAGGCAGGTCAAACCAGAGAAAGGACAGAAGGTAGAAGTAGCAGAATATTGCAAGTCTCCGCCTTTACTCCAAAGATGAAATACAGCCATGCAGATAAGTTTTTCCTGCATCCTCAGGAATGAATGATGGGGTTGAAGGGAGGCCAGGGTTGCAATCTTTAAAGGAAATTCCTCATTAAAAAAACATAAGGCCTAGTGAGAGGCTTTCCTCTAACAATCTTTTATAATTACAATATATAAAAATTATAATTTTAATTATTTTCGAGCCATTTGTAAAAGTTGTAGATTGTTCATAGTTCAGAACAGCAGGCTGTGTGTGTGGCAGTGATATTGGAACTAAGAAAGCTAAAACCTAAAGGTCAAGGAGCTAGTTGCCTTCTAATTGCTGTCAGAGAATGGAGGGTCAGAACAGGGAACGCTCATTTTGCATAAAGATTTTCTACTTCTCTTGACATTTCCAACAACTCAATAGCATGACCAAATGAACCTGAATTAATGGATGGAAAAGTTAGGTGAGAGGAATATCTAATGCAAGAGATCTGTCTCAGCTTAATTAATTTTCAAAGAGCTGATGGAAAAGATGAAGTCAAAAAGAGAAAACAAAAATTAGAGGAAAATTATCATAATTGATAAAGAGAAGCTATACCTGATAGACGGAATAAAAATAGTAATTTTAGTCATCTTTAATTTCTAACAAGCCTGCCAAGGCTTACAGCAAAATGTTTTGAAATTTCTAACAGGTAAAAGATTATTAGGTCAAAGAAAATAAAATTTTAAAAATATATAATTTTATATAACATTCATAGTATTCATCTGTGTTCGGAAGACAAAATTAAATGCCTCTGATTACAAGTTCAATAACACAGAAAAAACATTTTATATTATCCTTGTTTTTATTGATTAGTGAAATCTTATAACCAGAGTAAACAGTCAATGAATGCCAAATGATTATGGAGAAAATCAAGGCTCTAAGAAACATAGTTTTAAAAAAATTATTAGTTTTAACCATTAGTATTATTTTATTATAGCAATAATTTGTTTTTCAATATCCTCCATTTCTATAGCACGAGAATGACAATACAACTTAGTGGATAACTTATCTATGCAGGAATAGGCTTTTGTACAGGGAGATTCTTCACAAATCAACTTCCCAACTTCTTAGTTTTGTATATGAGTAAACCAAGTCAAAGGCAAAAATAAGGAACTGTTCAAGACCATGTGCCCGAAATGGATTGATTTCCGAAACTAGATTTTTTTGAGTCTACTAATAGCTTACACCTCCATAGTGCTCATGTATAGTCACTCAACACTCTCATTATTCCAATAAACTTAATTAATTTTTATGCCCATTTATATATGAGGTAAGTGGCAACCAAAAAATTGAGTAACTTATTCAAATATATATGATTATTAACAGACAGATCCATGCTTTAGACCCAGTCAGAATGGTTCCTAAACTAAATGCCATTAGTGAATTTGAATTGATTTAAATTTTGTTTAATTTATATTTAATCATTGAATCCATTCACCAAGTTTAATGTTTTGGGTAGGGTAATTCACAAATGTATGCGTATAATGATGCAGTGAGATAAATGCAGTATGAGAGATAAATACAACTAACAAAGGCAACTCTAAAGAGCGGTTATTGAACTGGGTGTAAAATTCTGGGCGCTGGGGTGATGTGCACATACATTCACCTGTAAGCCCTAACGTTTATCTGGGAGACATTGGTCCTAAATGAAGTTTCCTGAGCCTCATTTTATGCATCAGTACAATGAAGGTGATATCGGAAGCTGTGTCAGAATTATTGTGAGACTTAAGTGAAATAATCGTGACAAACAGTTCACACAATGGGGATGTTCAATGCATTCCTTAGTTGTGCCATCTTTAGAATGGAAAAATGGTCTGTTGTTTCAGGAAAGGTTAAGTAACAACATGTGGAGATGCAAGGTGGGGATGGGTTTTGAAGATTGACGGCTTTATTTTTTGATTCACTTTTTTTTTTTTTACCCACTAGAACCACTCAGTTTTTTTGTTTCTTCCAGTATGTCTCACCGTGTCCTACCTCTCCCATTATCAATGACTTTGGCAAGCATTCTTTGTGAAAACTCAGGGAACTTCAAGACCATTTTCTGCTTAATTTTTTTTCCATTTGATCCACAGTTTAGTTTGTGCTGAGAGACTCCTATTGTATTTTAGACTATTTTATTTTATTTTATTGTTAAATTACAGTTGTCTCCATTTTTCCATTAGTCTCCCCTGCCCTGCCCAACCCCCACCTTCCACATTTGGTCCTCCCCGCCATTGTCCATGCCCACGGGTCCTTTCTACTTGTTCCTTGACTTGCCCCTTTCCCTTCTTTTCCCCCATTATCCCCCTCCCTGCTCCCCTCTGGCCACTGTCAGTTTGTTCTTTATTTCCATGAAATAAAAGTTATTTTTAAGTATTCAAAGTTATAGCTGTTTTTTATTATCTTTACTAATGAAAGGAAGCAATGTCATACAAAGTAAATATGTTTTAAAAATAATTATTCATCTACATGTGATATCACTTTTAAAAAATTGATTTGATTTCCCAATGAAATGTTACCATAGGATAATAAAATAATTTCATATACGTAGCAATGAAGCCTCAAAATGTAGGTAGCATTGGAAAGGGACCCTGGAAATAAGTGTTTATGACAATGCACGGGTAACATGGTACATATCCAAATGGGCAGCCGCTCTGGCTGTGTCCGATGTGTCTGCCTCAAAATGCTGAGTTATGTGATAGCTTATAAGCACTTTGTCTTGTATAAGCTTTCATAAAAAAAAAAAGTGCATATGGAAAAAGTTTTAAAATTCTTAATATTTTATTTTATTTTAAGTACTTAATTAGATTCCTAATCATAGGAACATAAAATTAGTGATAAATTCAAATTAATATACAACAAGAACATTTTATTTCAATTGCAGTAAATGGGGAAAATGTGAACAGAACTTTCTCCTGATTCTGAAAAAAGAGTATCTCAAAGGAATTACAAAGTATTATAAAATAATGTGTATGTATCAGTTAGCTTTTTAAAATCTGAACTATGTATAAAAAAAGCCATAAACCCTCAGTGTTCTATAACAAGTATTTACTGCTCAGGTACCGGAGGTAGTAATTTAGGCAATTCTTCTGTTTGCGGCTGGGCTGGGATGGTGGTTCTTCTGGTCCTCACTCAACTCCCGTTGTGTGGATAAGCTGATTTTGGGATATCCGGCTCATCCACACAACACTGTGAAACCCAGGACAGTGTTGGCCCTGGTCTGGGTGTGTCTCGTGTTCTCCTAGCGTAGGGAAGGTACAACGACAGAGGGCCAAAGAGAGGGAAAACCTAAACATGAAAACACTCTTTGAGCCCCTTAGATGTGCCATATTTACTAATATCTCATTGGCTGGTGCAATCCACATGGTAACGCTGATTTTCAGAGCGTGGGAAAGATGTTACAGTTATATGGCATAGGGGCTGAATACAGAAACTGGTGGTAGAGAAAATAGCAATAGTCTCAAAAGCTAATGTTTTTCTATATTATATAGAACTAAACAAATTTCAGAAGAGAAATAAATGTAAAATTGGTGAAAGAGGTGAAGGGTTAAGAATTACAAGTTGGTAATTACAAAATACCAGTGGGTGATATAAAGTACAGCATTAGAAACATAGTCAATAATATCATGATAACTATGCATGGTTCCAGGTTAGTATTAGAAATATCAGGGAGAACACTCTGTACATTATATGATTGTCTAACCACTATGCTGTACATCTGAAACCAATACAAAATAATATTGGAAATAAACTATAATTGAAAAATTAAACAGTAAAAAAATTATTGCAAAGTTACTATATAAAAATACTCAGCTTATTCTTATGTGTATTTTTTCTTTTGTCAAAAGTAAAATAGTTTTAATAATTATTTATCATTATATATGTTTGTATTGGAGCCATATATGTTTGCCATATGAGAATAACCAAAGATTATTTGGGAGTAAGAAAACTACACATAGCATAACAAAGTGGTTAATCAGATTATTTACGTTAGGTAAATTCATGTGTCTTGATTATTTTTTACAAGTTAAAATATAACAACTATCATAACATTAAGAAAACACTGCTGTGGATCTTATAAAGATTGAAAGTCATTATTTTAAAAATTAGTTTCAGCCTGCACTGGTATGGCTCAGGGGGTTGGGTGTCTCACTGCAAACTGAAGAGTCCTGGGTTTGATTCCCAGTCAGGGCACATGCCTGGGTTTTGAGCCAGGTCACCAGTTGGGGGTGTGTGAGGGGCAAGAGACTGATGTTTCTCCCCCTCTCTCCCTCCCACCCTCTCTTCCTCTCTTTCTAAAAATAAATAAATAAAAATCTTTTAAAAATAAAAAAATAAAAATTAGTTTCAGATCTATTTTCTAGGAAAAGAGAGCTTGTCATAGATTATTTTTCCAAAAATCTGTTAAAACCAGTTGGTAGCTATTTAGAAAGAAGCTTTAAAATGTATATAATATATTATGGCATAGGAGAAAATAATATGTAAATTATATACTGTAATATTATTCACTGGAGAGGAATTGCAGGTAGTTTATTTTATATACCTTTCTTTGTCTACAGTCTTTCTCACTCTGTTCTTGTGTGGTTTAAGACTGATAAAAATATCATTAGGAAAATCAGCCCAAGGCATAAAACATGTTTCAATTAGAATTATTTCATTAATTTGATACAAAATAATTATAAATAAGATATTAATGGATTTTTATTGGAAACAACTGGTCTAATACCATGAGACTCCCTTATATTAGATTCAAAATAAACAGGACTCACGGATAAGGATGGTAGTGAGGTGATTGCTGCAGGGGAGAGGGTGTAAAAGGACCAAATGGTCATGGGAAAAATACAGTAAAGATGAAATTTAAAAAATAAAGTAAAATATTAAAAACGGTAATCTCATATTCCATGAAAAAGACCATATGCTTTTAATAAAACTTAATCTCCTTAGTACCCACTATAGAACTATTAGTTCTCTATTGCTGCCAAAACAAAATATCATGAATTCAGTGACTTAAAGCAACATAAATTTCTTATTTCACAGTCCTGTAGGTCAGAAATCTGGGCAGGCTCAGTTCAGTCCTCTCCTTTGTACCTCCCTGGGTTAAAATCAAAGCACCAGCATGTCTGGGCTCTAGTCTGGTGCCTCTGAAGCAGAATACACCTCTAGGCTCATTCAGCAGGTGGGCAGAATTCAGTGGTAGTTGGTTGTAGGACTAAGGTTTTTATTTGCTTGATGGCTATCAGAGTGGACATAGTTCTTATTTTCTAGAGGCCCTCTCTGTCCCCTAAGTCATGCCTTACCCCTCCACCTTCAAAGCCAGCAAGGTGGATCAAATCTTTCCATGCTTGGAGTCTCTTTGGTCTATACTTCCACCTTATTTTCCTGCTTTTAATTGCTTCTGTGATCGTATTAGAACCAACCCTCCAGGATAATTTTCCAACTGAGCATATTCTCAGATTCCAGGGACTTTGGTGTGGACATCTTTGGGAGATAGTACTGCCTACCACTAAATACCAACGATGTGAGAAAGAACTATCAAAAATTATTTAAAATAATAACTGGAATAGTTAAATGTTACTGCGTATCAGGTATTACACTAAGGAATGTTTATGAATTATCTCATTTAATCTCCTATGCGAGCTAAAGATGCTTATTATCTCTATTTTACAGAATAGAAAACTGAGATTCAGGTATCTTTTCCAAGTGCCAGGTCCAGGGTATATAAATCACAGAACCTTCAGGGTCACTGCTATATAGAGCTCCTTGTTTAAATTTTTGCTGTGATTGTTTTAGCCTGTGTGTGTGTGTGTGTGTTTATGATCATGATATTTGAAATTCTATTTTTGTCAAACTAACAACATTTGTGTTATAACAAATTAATTTCGTTATGGAAAGAAATTCTAAAATAAGAATGATTTTTATCCACACATTTGCAACACTGCTTTCAGAATTGTCAGTGCTTAAGTTTATCCCAAATGAACTGAAGAAGCATTTCCCATGATTATCTGCCATATCATCCTTTTCCCCCAGACAGTTTGAACACTGCTTTAATTGATTAGCAACATTGATAAAGGTGTGAGTGAGGGCCCCAGGGGAGCAGCTGATCTGTTGTATAAGAGGATGGGAACATGCCAAGCAGAGTTTAAATAAAGTAAATAAAGTTATTAAATCAGATGAAATTCTACAGGCCATTGAAACCTTATATTGAGAAGAGATAAAACAGAGTGCGCCAGCACAGAGAACCACAGATTCTTGTGCATTCTTATCCCTACACAAGTGAAGAGAAGCGAGGACAACAATGCACAGAGGTGTTTTAACAAAGAGGGGTCAGGGGGTTGATAAACACTGCAGCAAACACGCCCCTCGCCGGCTGCCCTTGCAGTGACATGGCCTCTCTTGGCTAACGACAACAAGGTATTCGATCATAAGCCACACACATGCACGCACACACACACAATGCAAAGAGTAACTGGAGGCAGAGCCATAAGGTACAGGGGAAGCGTTGAGTAATTTCCAGAGGGGTCTGCACTGCAGATATTAAATGCTGCAATAAGGAGAGTAATCTGAGTTATTTATAAGAGGAGTGTTGATTAAGCTCTGTACTTGAAAACATTGGAAACGGTGCATGCCTTTTACTTCTCCCACTGAATTTGGCAGAACTTAGGGTAGATAATAAAGCACCAGTTAAATATATGTGCAGTTATGACTGTATTGTACAACTGAGGCATGATAATGTGAACTCATTTTCTTAGCTCATTTGAATACAGAAATTGCGATTCAAAATCATTTAGATAACATGATAATTTCAATATACATCTCTTAAATTCCAAAACTTAGTTTTTAAGAAGGAAATCTTACCCTTTGTGGCATGGATGGAACTGAAGAGCGTTAGGCGAAGTGAAATAAGGCAGGCAGAGAAAGACAAGTACCATACAATTTCACTGATATGTGGAATCTAATGAACAAAATGAACTAATGTGCAAAACAGGGAGAGACTCATAGATAGAGAGCAGACTGGTAGCTCTCCAGTGGGGCATGGAGCTGGGGGATGAGGAAGGCAGAGCCAAAAAGGAAAAAGAGAAAAAAAACCCATGGACGCGGACAACAGTGTGGTGATTGCCAGGTGGAGTGGGAGGGAGAGGGAGGTATAATGGGGGGATAAATGGTGATGGAGGGAGACCTGACTTGGGGTGGTGAACACACAATACAGTGAACAGCTGATGTGTTGTAGAATTGTGTACCCGAAACCTGTATAATTTTGCTAACCAGTATCTCCAATAAATTCAATAAAAAGAAAAAAATACCTTTTAGAAGGTATTTATAATGTATAATTAACTTTGTTTTTCTAATTGATTTATCAAATAGTACCAAAAATGGTTGTCAGAAGTTAAACATTATCACAATCATCACATTGGCTTAGTGGTTTCTCTTAAATTGGGCTGAGGTTAGACAGAACTCTGTACCATACTTCACCATGAAAGTTAACATCAATTCCATGTCTTAAATGTTAACACCTCCAGTTATTCCTAACTTATATATTGGTTATAGTTCTAAATATCCTCCATGAAAGAGATTTTTATGATAGAATTCTGACCATGGGGCAGTTTGACTTAAGCCTAAAAACACATATACTCTGTGTCACTAAGACACTAAGGAAATGTGAAATGGAAAATGTTTATATTCATAACTACACAGAATTCTTGTAAATTGCTGAAACATGAAATAACCAAATAAACTTTTTTATTGAAATAGCTTTCTTAAGAACATAAATGTATAATGTAACTTTCCAAACTTGTTAAACCGTGAAGAACTACAGCAATTTCATAACATGAAGCTCAATCTGTGTAAAACTATGTAGCATAAAATGTTCAGCTGCTAAGGTAGTGGGAAAGTTCCAGGAGATATTTTCATAAATCTGAAAGTAGTTAACCTGTTTTTTTAATCTTCCTCATTCTATTTACCAAGATAGTGGGGCCTGCCTTGTCCAATCTTTGGAGTTTATAATTTTATTTATCTGAATTTGTGAATCTTGAATGGTCTTTCACATATTAGAAAATTCAACAACTATAGGAGATATGACATTGTTCAGATTAGGAATATCCTTTTCTAATTTTTTTAATTTAGAAAATAAAACAAAAATGACTAAAGAATACAAAATAAATTATATCACTTTTTTTTAAATGTGAGGAAACAGAAACATAATAAAGTTAAATGACTTTTGCTCAAGGCCACTGGTCCCCCACTGTTAAGAACTGTCGTTTGAAAGATAGTTGGGAAGTGGCCTGGCTTGTGCACTCACAGCAGTGGAAGTTTTCCCACCTGACAAAGTGCACATACCCAGCTGTGTAGCTGAGGTGATGTTGTGTTTGGAAGATTATTAGGCTGCCTGTTTGTATATGGGTTAACGTCTCATCAGTGACATTTGAGTTGAGTGTTGGTAGACAATCTCTACATTTATGTGTGTAGTTGAGGACTTTTCTATAACAAAAATACGATTCTACAAATTTTGATAGAGCATTTACATTAGTATATAGAAGTAACAAAAAATGTTATTCCCCTTATTTATAAATAGATGATTTAATTAACATTAGGTAAAATTTGACTTTATCCAACCTGAACACTTTTCCTAGAGATGATTACCTTTGAAATTAAGCTAAAGGTTTAGTTTAAAAGCATAAATTTGTGCCTCCTACTCCGAGAATAAATCATAGATTTTTGGAGAGTTGTATGGATCTGCTTCTTTATATGGTACAAGAAAGACCAGACAATTTGTATCTTGTTAAAAAGGATTTGGGTTGAGTCTGTAAATTGATAATATGGATGATTGTGGTGATGTTACACTGTGTGTGAATTTGTGCTTTTAATAAATGGTCTTTTTCGATTCACGGTATCTATTATCTAAGTCACCGCTTGAACACGGATCTGCCTCCCACCTCGCTGATAACTGCGATTAGCAGCGCCAGAGAGGAGAGAGGCAGGGGGAGGGGAATTCATTATACATCTAAGGTTGGAAGAACATCAGTTTGGACTGGAAAATAAAAAGAAGAAATTAGCCTTTCTGACTACTCTCCAGGGTATTATTAATAAACCCACCACGAAGGCATGAAAATACCCCACCTATTCAGTGAAAATGAAAGGAAGGTGCTATTTTCCAGATCTTGACAATATAAATCCTACTTAAAATAAAATATATACTATCATAGTTTCTTTTTTTAACTGAAAGTAACCAGGGAAGTATTAAAATGTCGTATCTTCACATTTTCTAATTTCTGAAAACAGATGAAATCAGGTATCTAATTTTGACGATTGCTAATTATGTAGTTTTGTGCACACATTTGTTTCTGACTTTTGTCCCAGTTGTGCACTGCCATTTTTTTTAAACCCACTTAATTACTTAATATTTTTATTGGTGAGAACAACTGTGAGTTGGCTCTTCCTGAAAGCGATGGTGAATATGTCACCATACTAAAATGGCATCTGTCATACCTAATGAGGAGGTATATGTTAAATGGATGTTAAAGCCATTATTCTTAGCTTACTACTGTTTACTCCTAACTTATGTCTGTGTTTTTCTCCTGCCTCCCATTTTCTCATCTTCCACAGAGCTGCTAGAGAGAGCTTTTAAATAATTATCAATCACATAACGTTCTCCTACTTAAAACCATTCAATGATCTTAGGATAAATCCCAGTCTTTTCTCGGCCTGTGAGGCCCTACATGATCTGGTCCTTGGCTTCCTTCTGCTCCCCATTTATCTGTAAAACAGTCCTCCTTGCCTGACCTCCACAGTCAACCTGGCCTTCCTCTGTCCCTAGAATATACCAGCCGTAGCACTTTTGCACATCCAGTCACGTGTGCTGACCACCTGTCCTTAAATTGTCCTAAAGATGTTTGTTTCTTCTTGCCTCTCTCAACTAGAACATCCCATCTTCAGTGAGGACTCCCCTTACTACCTCATTGCACAAAACAGTCTTCCCAAAGCATTGTCATATTGCTTCATGTTTTTCTGTACAGCTGGGTTATTTTGTGTGTTTTAATGTTGCTGTTTGTTTCCCCCATTTACATGTAAGCTTCCTGAGAGAGATGCCTCTGTCTGTTTTACTGACTGCATCCTAGGGTTTTGAAACATATCTTCAGAAATAAATCCTGATGTGTATCCAAATATAAGATGAAATTATTAGCTGAGCAACAATCAGACAAGTCTTTTATACACGAGTATATGTGTCCTGGTGAGCCATATATGTAAAGTGTGAGTGTGGGCTGTCATTAAGAGTAGATAAGTGGTCACCAAATGTTCACAGGACACACATTTTGATATTGATATATTTTCAACTCTCACTGTGCATCTTCTGTTCTGGAAATAATTAGAGCCTGTGAAGCAAAGTGAAGGAAACATTCACAAGGCTGAATAACCTGAAGTGAAAACAGGGGTATCTAATTAGTCTTTCTTGTGACAATCTTTTTTTGGATTAATATTCTTCTCTTTGAAAAGTCTTACAGTGGTGCTTATGTCACTGACTTTATGGATAATTAACAGTGTTCTCCACACACCTACACATCCTCTCTCCAAAATATCCTCGTGTAACGCCACTATTAGAAGGAGCAATTTCAAGTACAGAGGAGAGCTTTTGAAGTGTAGATCAGATGGTCTGTTATAGGAAATGTGCCCTACTATAAAAGAGAGAAAATCTCTGCTAGGACATAATATTTTATGTAACATGCCTGGTATATTGTTTAACAAAACATTGTATGGGTACTTCATCAGGATATGACTTGATTAAGAAGCAGAAGTAGCATTCACCCACAGTTTCCTTTTTTGAATCCTTAAGATGTTTTCTGTACTATTTTCACCCCAATCACAAGCTTATTAACTTGGGAATGAGGTGACAGGGCCTTTGTCTCTGAATCTTGTAATTATAATTAATAGTAAGTTAAAGGGAAGCAGAGAGCTTATATTCAAAGTTTAAAGTAAAATGACTCTGTGGCACTTAGGGCAGGTGCCAGGGAGATATTAAGTAAGAGCTCATTATTCTTGTTAATTAAAACTTCAGGGAGACATCTCTGAGAGTGGAAGTCATTCTGTGGTTACAAGCGGGACGCCTATGTGTGGGCCAGGCTTGAGGAGCAGCGTTGTGCTGCCCCCATTTCAGCGGCCCCGGGGCTGCTGTGCAGGGACCATCCTCACAGCTGGCAACTACTTCGGACCAGTTCTGCACGTGAAGGCAGGGATAGGAGTCAGTGTGTACACACTGCCCAGCGTCTCTCTGAATGTGTTCCTGAACACTGGATCATGAAAAAACCCCACAAAATTTCTTCATGTTAATTTGTAAAGCATTATACATGAGGGCTACCATTTAACCAAAGGATTTAACATCAAATCAAGCCTAGCAGAGTCCGGGGTTTATCAAAGCCACATGGGAATATAATTTCTCTCTAAATAACTACAATTTTAAGTGCTAAACTTACTGCCCATGATCTCTAAGAGAGGCATGTGTGGATTATAGACATTAACTATTTGAAGGGCCAGTTATAATGACGTACAATAATGTTGATTAATGATAATAGCTACAACCTTTTGTGGTGAGTGAAGCATGTTCACATATTGTTCCAAGCACTTTATATAGATAAACTTATTTTATCCTTACAACATCCCTCTGGATCAGTTTTATTATTCCCTCCTTTTCACAAATAAGGAAACTGAGGCTGAGAGGTTGTGCAATGTAATCAGCTAATAAATGTAAGTGAGAAGCTAGTATTCAAATCTCGGCAGGCTAGCCTTGGAGACTCTGTCTCTCTGCACGAAGATAACGTGCGTTGAGTTTCTGCTACGTGCACAGCCCTGTTCTAAGTCCTTTTATGTATTAACGTATTTAATGCTCAGAAGTAGCCTATGAAGTCAATACAATAGTCTTCCCATTTTTCAGAGGAGGACCCTCTGGCAAAGGACGCCTGCAGGCAAACACTGGAGCCCACGCTAGCCTAGGCCATGCTGGGCACAGGCTGTGAAACAGGCTGTAGGAAAAGTAGGGCCAAAGGCCAAACCTGGCCCATCACCTGGTTTTGTAAATAAAGTTGAACTGGAACACAGCCTGGTTCATTTCATTTCTATTGTGTCTATTGCCACTTTCAGACTACAACAGCAGACTTGGGTACTTACAACGGAGACCATATGCCCCACAATTTTACTATCCTGTCCTTTACAGAAAACATTTGCCAACCTCTGCTTTAGAACATAAGAACTCCCTTCTCAATCATCTTTGATCCAGCCTTCCACCACTCTGAACCTAGCCAGTGCCTACCTAATAGCAAACAACAAGTGATAATAGTTAGAACCTTTCATACATCATTAGAAAATGACAGAAGAAAAATAGCAGTTTCTTAGGATCTTCAAGATGCACCTCAGTAAATCCTCTAGACAGAAATAAGACAACTCCTGACTTAGCTTTTACTCCTCAACTAGGTAAGGCAGCGGAGGCTCTGAGCTCACTCTATAGAAAGACAGGGATTCTGGCACAGTCCACTGGGATTGTTGCCCTGGGTCTGCCACTTCCTAAATCCAGGACCTTGAGCTGATCTCTTAACCTCTGGGTGCCCCAGTTCCACCATCTGCTAAGTGGGAATAACAGTAGACTTAACTCATAGGGTGTTCTGGCCATTAAATGAGTTAATGTATGCATCTTTAGGATAAAGAACTGACTCCTATGGAGTGGTAGTTATTTCTCTTTTTCCTCAGCTTCTTCAAAAGGCTGCTTTAGAGATAAATAGAATGATAAGAATTGAGGACTCAATGTACTGGGAAAATTATCAGTGCTTATTAAATATTCTCCTACATTTATTATTTACAGCATGCTCTATAAAATAGGTGAATAAAAAGGCAACGCTCTCTGACAACTTGAAGTACAAAACAAGGCTTATAATTTTAGCACAAGAAAACAAATTAAATACCTTATCAAGTGCAGAATGTAGTGCATCAGCACAGAAGCCTGATGTAGACAGGAATGTGGGAGGGCTACTGTCACCTCGTTGCTTCTACAACACAGGAGAATTTTTAACTCTGAAGGGTAGGATCCTCTAATCCCTTTAAGATTAGTATGCCAGGCAGTTCAGCATGCCAGTATACACCCTGACAATTCCTAGGTGGTTTCTTTAACTAAGGGTTTAATAATGACTAAACGACTTAAGCAGTTACTGGGAATGATAACAATTATTTTCAATCTTTATAATAACAATGATTGATGTTTATAATACACATATAAATAACAAACTGTGAAAGATTGATACTAAGTACACGTAACTAAAATCGTGAGCCTCAAAATCAAGCTGGCCTGAATTCAAAGTCAGTTTCTGTCCATTACCAGATGTGAACTTTTGCAATTTACACCTCAACTGCTGTTTACTTTGTCATAGAATCACAAAACTAATTGTACCAAAGTCTGGCTCCATCAGATATTTGACAAACACTTGTTGAATAGCTATGTGTCCACATGCTTGGGGATGACTACACAGAAAGTATGCAGCAAACAAAACAGCCATAAGCCCACCTCTTACGAGCATTCACTCACCTTGTGAAAATTAAAAGCATTCAGTACAGGTTCTCGGGCACATTAAGGTTTCAAACACTATAAGATATCATTACTGTTAATTGATGATGATGGAGGAGGAAGACTTCAGACACCAGTACCTCATCATGGAGTTGATAATAACATTGAACTTCTGTATCTGGGGAAGCATTTCTGGTCTACGTGTTCTCCATCTTGATCACCTCCCACATGGAGTGATCTGAGGTGGGAGTTACTTGATTGAGGATCTTTATCACTATGACCCAGTCTTTGCCGATGCATTTATTTAATGACCAAGGCAATAAACAAGTGTTTATTGGCTGATTGTTGTGAAGCATTAGATGCCTTCTGATATACTCTGGAAATATTTCTGTTCACTTAAAAACCATTTCATGGATAAAGTAAAAGACATTCTTTGAAAAATAGAATATCAGTATTTGACTGAACTTTGTGCAGAATGATTAGGAAAAGAAAACACTTATGAGAGAAATTTATAAAAAGAATCCATGTTAGAAAAGGAACGTGTGGGCAAAGAAACGAGAGCATGGGATCAGCGTGTGGGGTGGAAGCAGGAGTCGCAGGAGGGATGGAGGAGGCTCCTAAACAGAAAAGATAAGGAGAGTCTGGGAAAACACTTCCCAAATTGATTATGGGTTTGTGTTTATATTTTTCCTTAACTCCTACAAATAGTGCCCCTCCCAAGAGTCATTTGGGAAACTTATCTTTCAAAGTTTGTAAAGACATCGATGATTTAGTTATCTTTTCTTAAAGAGGGTAATTTATCATCTACTCAAGTGTGCATGTGTCTGCCAGGAAAGCTGTGAGTCCATATACATCACATTCAGTAGCTTCAAAGATTCGGTCTGCCTTCTTATGTGTATTTGAATATAGAATTCATTTCAGCCTGACTTTTTTTTTTTTACCTTTCATCATAGTTTTCTTCCAATTAAGTTCTATAAATTCATCCTCTACCCAGTTTGAGCTGTAATAAATTCCTTTCCTGAATTGGTCTCTAAAAGTCACAAACCAACACTGTGATGAATTGCAAAATGAAAAATTTCCCCTCCACTGTGTTTGTTTTGAGCAGGGAAATGCTGGAGAGAAATGAAACATTGTTTCACTAGAAAGAAGGCCCTGCTCATAGTGGTACATGCCAGTGATTTGAATGTTTGCAACACTGATTTACCCCAGCAGATTTCCAAAATTGTACAGGTCTAATGCAAGGAAATGAATTTTCAGTTCCAAATATTGAGGTTAAATGATATTAATGGAAGGGATCTATGGTGAGAATAGTTTTAATCTCATGTAAGTCCTGGAGCTACCCATGTAAGGATGGACTGAGACCATTATTTCTTTGGGAACTTAATTTCATACAGTGTATACTGAAGAAGAAAGGAACAAGGCAGTTCAGAGAATGTACTTTGAGAGAAATGAATATATAGTTTTTATTTTTTTAATTTATTCATTCATTTATTTATTTATTTTAGAGAGACAGGAAAAGAGGGAGAGAGGGAAACATCAATGTGTCGTTGCCTCTCCCGCACCTCCTATTGGGGACCTGGCCTTCAACCCAGGCACGTGCCCTGACTGGGAACTGAACCAGGGACTCTTTGGTTCACAGGCTGGCACTCAATCCACTGAGTCACACCAACCAGGGCTATTGTTTTTATCCTGAAGTCATTATTCCACTTCACTATTTGGGCAAGTAAAGGCATTATGCCTTAGTTTTGAGATGGCTATGTTGAAATTGAAAAATTTGCCACTAATATTTAGACTGATATTTTGATAGGTGCTTAACATTGGGCACATTTGTTCCATTACATCATAAAGCATAGATGAAACTCTATATAAATAAGATTAAAGCATTGGCATAGATAAAATATCAGACATTAACCTTATAGACTCTTGATTTTGGAATGGTTTAGTTCCAATATTTAAATAGCCCCAATGATCATAGCTGATTCAAATAATAAACTGTTTAATGTGTTAATCGTTAATTTTGCACACTTCTCTCTCATTTCCCTCTATGCCTTTATAGAGAGGGAATTGCCTTATGCATCCTGAATTCATTACTGTAATTTGTGTACTGTGCATCGACTGAAGACAATTTAAGTGGCATATTAGCACAGAATTTGAGCTCCTTTGCTTTGTGTAGATAGTAGGCCATGGAGTTAATGTTTCATTTATAGTGTTTATTAAAGGACTATGATACTGGTTATGATTCATGATCTTTTCCTTGATAATGCCTGATTTAAGATATACTATAGACTGAAAAGAATTTTGATTTTCTTAATAATAAGCACGGTTACTGGTCCAACTATCATAATACCAAACTAACATTGGCATCACTTTCTCCTCCTAAAAAAAACCAACAAAAAACAGAATGATTGATTTCAAATTAGAATTAGACATGAGCAATTACCTAAACCAACCATCTCACTTGACACGTAAGGAATCTGTGATCCAGTGAAGTTAATTAGATGGACGGTGATCAGAAAGCGCTTAGGGTTGGAGCCCTAGCCAGGTCGGAAAATCTCGTCCCTCCGAGCTCCAGCACCCAGCGAACGGTCCTGCCCTGCGGAAGAAGGATAACTACTGTCATTTCATTTATTCACAGCGCGAAAGCATTCCCTGTTACCTCCGCATCACCCTCTCTTCTCTCTCCCCGTGCAGCATCGTCGTGCACCCCAACAAGGACACCCTAGTCTCCTGCGGTGAGGACCGCCTCTGGAAGGCAGTGGGGCTCCCCAAAGGCGACGTGCTTCTCACAGGAACTGGCCACACCGACTGGCTTTCCAGCTGCTGCTTCCATCCCAGGTCAGTGCACGTGAGTCCCTGAACCAGCCTAATCTCTCCAAGGAATGCACTTGTGTATTCTGCTTCTCACTCCCCTGGCTTTGCAAAAATTGAAATAGGAATAACGGACAAAAACTGTATGTATTTAATATATGCAGCTTGATGAGTTGGGAGATAGGTATACATCCTTGAAAGCATCAGCACGGTCTATGCTATAAATACTTTTATCATCTCCTGTAGTTGCCTGCCACCCACTTTATTTATTATTATTATCACCATCATTAAAATACTTAACATAAGATCTACCCTCTTAGCAAATTTTCAAGCACACAATCCAATAGAACACTATGACTTACCTTGTATAAATTAAACTTTGTACTTCGCTGGTTTTGATGGCGCTTTTCTTTTTCTCTCTACAACATCATACCCTTACTGAATTTAGAAAAGTGTAGATAAATGCTCCTTTGGCTTTCATTATATTGACTTTAGATTGATTGCTTTTGATATTTGGAACTTGTAAAACAGTCCACGTGCTGATGCATTTAACAAGAGTAAAAAGCTTCCCAGAAGAAGTGTTATTAATGCTTCTTGTACTCACAAGCTCTAACAAGACACACAGATTTCTAGTCCATAATGCATGCTAGTGTTTACTTTGCCTCAGCTAATCTTGCAGGTTTTTCATTGTATTAAGTTATCTGGAAAAAAAATGATCGGAAGGCAGTGATCAATTTTGTTACAAATTCAGTGACACTCAAGATATTAAAGAGAACAAAGGAGAACTGAAAGTATAGAGTTCTGTAATTTTCAGAATTCATTGAATTTTGTACCTCAAAGGCCAAGGACGCAGAGGGAAAAATATTGCTAAACACACAGACACATTGAAAAGCTCTGCCTGTAGTTGCTCATAGTCAAGTCCCACCCCAATCCCATTGTTATACTCAGCCTTTGTAAACACACTTGAGTCTGGCTCTTGCTAACATTCTCTAGTCTCATGATTCCTGGAGACTCAAACTTCTGGTGTAATTTCTAAACCAGTCCTTTGGGAAATTTTGCTCTGAGGAAGACTCTTACTGATTTATTTTCATATTTTCCCAAAACTCCTTTAAAAAAAAATTTAGCTTGTTATGTCGTCAATGAAATTAGATAGTCATAAAGAAGCTAAGTTTTTCAAGAATTTGTGAGTGAACTAATTTTTTGAAGATTTTCTCAAAGTGTGATTTACCTTGAGTGCTACATGTTTGAATTTAACTTTTGAACATGTAGTGCATTCCGTATCTGGTATATAGAGAAACAGGGCCACATCAACTTTCATCTCTGAGGAGCATGAAGCCCATCTTGCAAGTAGAGAGAACACAATTAGAAGTATAGCCTATCACTTACGTAGCTGCTGGGCATGCTCATCAGATTTCCATAATGCTCTGTTGCCATGGCAGCCAGGGACTCAGATATTTCCTCATTAGTGCTTGACCAGCACAGGGTTCTTTTAATAGGTCTTCCTGTTTTCCCACTCAATTACTGAAATTAAAATAAGGTGAAATATAACATTATTCACTCATAATATGAGTTTGCATTCAGTACTGTCTAGCAGAATTTTAGTAAAATGCAGTTACATTGTTTGTTCTTTCCTAGTTCCTGAGAGAAAATACATATAACCATAAGTGTTTTTAAGTGAGTAATATTCAACAGCAAATGTTCCTTTGTAGAAGTAATGAATAAGAATGATTATCAAAAAAACAATAAAAAACTTTTAAAATTTTTAAGTAGATATCATCTTTTTTTAAAATTGTTATTTTTAAATTACATTTTATATTCATTATTATTTGTTTTGGTTTCCATCGTACAGCATAGTGGTTAGACTATCATATATGAGGTCTGTCCGGAAGGTATCCAGCCAAGTAATATAAAAAATAGAGACATTTATTGAAAAAGGTACAGGACAATAAACATTATACATAGGACAATGATGCCTCAGTCCCCTTTAAAGTCACACCTTGGACCTCACATAGTTCTCCCAGTCACCATGAGCTGTCCTGTCATATTTTCCTGAAATCTCATTGAGGCACTGAAATCTCTTCCCTTTCAGAGGTGATTTTAGTTTTGGAAAAAGCCAGAAGTTGCGGGATACCAAATCTGGGCTTTCGGGGGCAGAGTAACTGGGGCGATTTGATGTTTCGCCAAAAAACTCTGCGTGAGACATGATGCATGAGTGGGTATATTGCCATGATGAAGCTGCGAATCACCACTTGTCCATAGTTGCAGCCCTATTTGTCGTATTGCATCTCTCAACCAGTGGAGAGCATTGAGGTAGCACTCCTTATTAATTGTTTGGCCTGGAGGGGCATACTCCTGATGGTCAACACCCTCCCATTCAAAAAACACAGTTAACATGGTCTTGATCTTGCTAGGACTTTGCCTCACCTTCTTTGGGCGTGGAGAACCAGGAGACTTACATTAGGACAACTGGACCTTCATTTCCAGATCATAGCTATAGACCCACCATTCACCTCCGCTTATGACCTTGAGGAAATCTGGTTCATTGGTAGTGGTTTGAATTGTCATTAGCAATTGCAGCACAATGTTCCTTCTGCTCTAGTAGCGGAAGCCATGGAATGAGTTTTGTCATGACATGTTTCATGCCACCATCTGAGTCAAAATCTCGGACGCAGTAGTTTTTGGAATCCCGAGGTCAGCTTCTAATTTTCACACTGTCAGTCTCCAGTCTTTGTTGATTTCAGCCTGTACATGTTCAACATTCCCAGGTGTTCTGCTTGTTGCATGCCTTCCAGAATGTGGATCATTTTCAGCAGATTCTCAACCATCTTTGAAGCATTTGTGCCACAGTTTTATTTGCACTGCACTCATTGCATTACCTCCAAATACCTACTGAATCATCCAAATAGTTTCTGTGGAGGAATGTTCAAGCTTAACACGAGATTTGATGAAGATTCTTTGCTTTACTAGTTCAGTCATTTTGAAGGTAACAGCCACACAGTACACATGATCACTCAGTGATGTCTACTGCCATCACTGACTAGAACAATGAAGTCATCATTGTTGACACAACCACATTCCAGTCTACTTTCCTTGGCTTCCAGGTTACATTGATGTTGAGCAAACCATTCTTGTTATGTTAACAATAGCTGGGCTTTCTCCAGACAGACCTCGTATTTACCAAGTGATCCCTCTGATATTTCCAGTACCCACTTGATACCATACAGAGTTATTACAATATTATTGACATATTTCCTATGCTGTACTTTGCATGCCTGTGACTATTTTATAACTACCAATTTATACTGCTTAATCCCTTAACCTTTTTAAGCCAGACCCACAAACCCCTCCCCTCTGACAACCATCAGTCTCAGATCAATTCTGAAAAAATGTGAAAATCAGACTTCATTTTATGCTTAATGTATGCAAATCAACACTAAAGACATATACATGCAACATAATATATATAATATATGCATATAGTATCTATTTATATAATACTTATGTCTTAAAAGTTGTTGAAAGTCGTACTTTCTGAAACTTAAAATTATGTAATTTGATTTTTATTTTGGCTTATGTAATTAAGTCAGTAAAAAAAATAGTTTATTTTTGAAGATAACATTTTTTCCTATTTCTCTATAAGCTTTATCAATTATATAGTTTTAAAAATCAAACAAAATAAATTTTATTCAAATATAATAATTTAATATGTAGTTGTTTCCTTAGTTAATGAATGCAATGATGGTCCTCCTTGGAGCCCATCTTTGTGAACTGCTTGATTTTGCTCCCTTGGGAGAGACCCAGAATGGATACACTCTTTGCTAACGTGCAGGGTCCGGCACAGATAATGCCCCGATTTTATTATAAAATCATAAGCATGTAATTCTATAACATAACAATATCACACTCAAGGACGCCATATGACATGTTAGGTGAAATGTTCAAATTAAAACTATAAATATTATACCCATATTATTACCCTAACAACTACACTCAAGCAGGCCTTACTTCTGCTAGACCCTGTATTTCTAATTGTGATGGCCTTCCCAAAGAAAAGTAAGTTTGTACATTATTTTATTTTTAATTATAATTGCTCCTAGTTAAATGTTTTCTGTAACTTTCAATCAGATGTATTCTTAATCACTGTGACATTTGAGCCACTGTCTCTTCTGGCACAGTGACATGGCCCAGACATCTATTCGGGGTCAACGCTACTTCATATGACAGTAGTACACCTGGACTGACCTACTCAGTCTCCATTGCCCTGTTTCTTTTGCCGTGTCAGGTATTGTCAGGATGTAAACAACAGGTACAATACTTGTAGCAATATGAACATGGGAAAAAAGGAGGACCAGCTTGTAAAAACTAAACTGATAGGGTAACAATCACCTGAGGAATCAGACAATATGATAGTGAAATTTGTAGAATGTCAGATCTTACAAATATGCATTATACAAGAACACTCTGACAAAGCCATATTCACCAAAGATTTCACGGTGTTCTTGCCAGTTTTTAATCTCTCAAGTAAAAAAAATGATAATGGAATTTAAAAAATTAATAAACTAGTAGGTATATTTAATAGTATATATGTTGAATTTTGTACTTTTTGAAGAGGGAATACAGATTATTTGAAACCATTCATTGTTAGATTTTTTAAATGTATAAATTTTATACCAAAAATTCTGCATTAATGAATCCTTTAGGATAGTTATTACATAACCAATATTTGTGAGCAATATTCATAATAAAAGAAAATGACAACATATAATTATTAAAATATAATAAATCCTAAATTGTTAAAAGTCAACTAAATAAATATTGGTCAAAGAGAAACTGTTATTACCTAGTTGGTAAACAATCACAATAACAATACTTATCAAACTTGAGATGTAACCAAAGCTGTATTCAGAGTAAAATTCATAGTTTTAAATGCTGTATTATTATTTTTTTTGAGGTTACAATGAGGAAATGTTTATTTTTATCATACAACTTTATAGACATGTACAAGTATTTTCTAAGTTAAAAGAAACATTAAAATAAAACTTGTAACCTGTAAAAGTCTCCAGAGTTTAAATGCTGTATTATTAAACAAAAAGTAAAAATAAATGAATCATGAATTGAAATTAAAAAGTACAACTGGCCAATGAAGTACAGAAGAGCAAAAAAATGAATAAATAAAAACTAGAAATTAATAAATTAGAATAAGAATATTAAATATATTAACTCCAGTTTGTTCTTGAAAGAAAAAATAATAACATGAGGAATTACAATAAAATAAGCAGATACTGAAGGAGAAATACAAGTGAGAAGTATAAATATAAACCAAGCAATTTGGAATGAATTAAAGCCAAATATACAGAGACTATACACACACACACACACACACATACACACACGCACACACTCACACACATACACATACATGCACACATTTATATCTCTTTCTGTGGATTTTTTCATAAAACAATAGATGTCTATAAACAAGTATTATCAATATTAAGTTAGGATGAAATAGAAACCCAGGATAGATTACTAATTTTGAGAATAACTGATTTTGGGGACTTCTACCTTGTATTCCCATCTTGACCAGTTTATGACTGAGTTTTAAAAATTTTATTAAAAATATAAATCAGTTAATTTTTAGGCATATTGAATTTTTGGGGAAAAGGAAAATAAACAGGAAATTTTAGTACTGGTTTTATAAATATAGCATAAATATAATTCTAAACTAAACAAATAGAGTACCCCCACCACAGCTGTGGGCTCATATCACCATTACAGATTTAGAACCTTTTAAAACAAGGTAGAAAATGTAATTTTGTTGTATGTTTAAAGGGAATTTGCAATGATCAAGTAAAATTGGTACTTGAAAAGTATGGAATACATACATGATCAAATCATAGAGAGATATTATCAACTATATGAATAGATAGTGAAAGTTACTTTAAGATGGGGTGGTTAAGTTCCATGTTTTGAAGTTTACAAGAAGAATGGATTTTGTAGAGCTGGGAACCAAGATGATCCGGCAGGTGAATGTGAATCTGGATGTCATGGACTCAGATGGATCAAAAGAGAAATATGTGTTTAAAGGTAATAGGGCAAAGTGGGGCACACAGAACCAAACAGGCAATACCTAAAATCAGAATCAGAGGAGGGCTCATTAGTCCAAATTCTTACTACCTATTCAAGCCTAGTTCTCCAATTAGTGAATATTCTCAATAAATATTAGCTGTATTTTTTCTTTTTCTCAATGATAGTGATTATTTTTATTAAAACATTTTCAACAAGCCCTAGTTGGTGTGGCTCAGGGAATTCAGTGCCAGCCTGCAAATCAGAGGGTTGCTGGTTCGATTCCCAGTCAGGGTACATGCCTGGGCTGCAGGCCAGCTCCCCAGCAGGGGGAGCATGAGATGCAACCACACATTGATGTTTCTGTCCCTCCCTTTCTCCCTTCCTTCCCCTCTCTCAAAGTAAATAAATAAATATTTTAAAAAAGAAAAACCTGTGAGATCTTTAAAAAAAGACAGTTTTCATTAAAAAATATTTTTAACACTTACATTTTTAAACATATTTATACACAAAAACTAGAATGCATGTGGAGGTTAACTATAGTTTTATAAACTAAAAAAAGTTTATAGTTAAACTTTTAACTATAAAAACTACACAAATATACAGACTCTACATACTAAAGACATCTAAAAACTATTACAAAGGATTTATTGTTCCAGAATAACATTATACACATGACTGATTATTGCCATGTGTTATTTATAGTATAATTGGTTTTGTTTATATCTAAGTTTGTAAGTTCCTTAGTAGGACTTGTGTAGTAGGACTCTTCTTAGGAATGACAAGGATAACTCAATCACTGTAGAATTGGCTGTTATTGTGGAGTTAGCCATGGAGGACAATCACACATTGGTAAGGTAAAGCACCCTGTGCCTTTTCTTGGTAGACTGATGAACTAGCTGTTGAAAGTTACTCATTAGTCACTGAATAATGACTGAGTGGAGCAATGTGGAGGGTGTGCATTGGCACTGTCTTTGCACCATAAAACAACAAAAGTACAATGCTAACAAGAAGGAACCTTAAGCATATTCCAGTGCCAGGAGAGGTATCTAAATATCTAGCACATGGTGTCTGAGTTTCAGGTTCCCTTGATAGAATCCTAGCTTTACCTTTGCTAGTCCTGTCAGTTTTCTCATCTGTTAAATTGGTATAATAATAATGATACCCACTTTGTAGGTCAATTTTGAAGGCTATAATAAATGACAAACACAAATATTATTATTGCCTAGTACATGTAGGCTCAATAAATGTTACCCACTATTAATTTTTTATTCATTCATTGGAATTTTGAGAACTTAGAGAACTCATAGCCCAAAAATTGTTATAAAACAGGTAGCCTTAAATACAGTGGGCTAAGAAGGAAAAGAGTCTTTTGTGATGTCTGCGTTACACCAAGCTCCATTAAAAAACACTATCCAGGAAACAGGAATTGGGAACATCATACCTCAAGGTCTTACCAAGTTAAACATGGAAACAGTTATAAACTAAAGAAGAAATATAATTACTGTGAAAAGACATGTTATCTATCAGTCCTTAATCCTTAAATATATATATTTAAAAATTATACCAATTAACTCTTTTTATTCTGTTTTTACAGAAGAGAGAGAATTCTGCATATTTTATATATGTATATATACACATACATTTGTGTACATATACCAATTTATATATGTATATGTGTAAATATATATGTGCATGTATACATAAATTTGTGTGTGTGTGTGTATGATTTAGATGATGATTTTAGAAGAAAAATATTTTTAGCCAGAAAACCAAAAATAATTTTTAAAATAATTTTTTCATTTGATTCTGTTTTTTGAATAATGTAAAACACATAGTGTTTGACCTCCTATGACCATGGGCGTATTTTATTTTTGTTGGTCCATTTAGACAAACTTTGAGCAACTGAAATACAGAGTTGCATATCAGTCTACAGGTTAATATTAATAGATCAATAAAATACATTCTACACTAACTTAATAATATATTATTTCATCTTTATCTATACCAAGTAAATGCTCAATGACAATAGCATGGTTTTGAATGTAAACACGATGTCCATTTTTCTGGTGCTTAGGGCTGCATTTTCTTGTGTATGACTGCAGCTGATTATATGAAACAGCATGTATCTTCTCAGATATCTCTACAAAATAAAAGCAGCTGGGATTAGTGGTTTAAACAGTTTCACAGTGCTGCATTTCTTCCTGAGTTCACTGCCTGAGGCAGAAATAGAACGCCAGTATCCTGTTAAACATAGCTTCTCCCTTTATAAGGTGATTTATGAATTGTGAATGAATGGCCCTCTCCAAAATCCCTCATACTCTCCCTTCCCTGTATAAGCTACCTATTCATGTATTTATATTGTGCCTAAAACCAGAGTGAAAGCTCCTTGGCAAGGATATCATTTAGTTATTTAAAAGAACAGAAGCATGGAAAACCTTCTTATTTGCTAGAAACATAAAGTCAGGAGTTCAAATTTCAAAGCATAATGAAGAGATTGATGCACCATTTCCCTAAGACTGTGTGATGTTCTGTGCCTTCCTGAGTTTCAGAAGTAGATGCTTTCAAAATCAGAAACCTCATTAGATTTTTACCAAGACTGTTTTTAAATTTATTCATTTTAGAGAGAGGAAGAGACAGAGAGAGACAGAGAGATAGAAACACTAATTTGCTCTTCCATTTATTCATGCATTCATTGGTTGATTCTTGTATATGCCCTGACCGGAAATCAAACCCACAACCTTGGCATATTGAGACAATGCTCTAACCAACTGAACTACCTGGCCAGAGCTTTACCAAGAGAGTTTCTAGACATACCTATTAAATAAAAGCATTCTCCTTCATATTTTCCGAAGAGATGTATGTTGTTCTGTTCTTAGGGTAGCTTGTCACTTTTATAGGAAGGACATGAATGGGCTGAGCCCTGAAAGTAACAGCCTACTTCTTTAAATGCATTTCTGGTCTAGCTCTAAAAGTAATACATAATAACCATAAGATGGCTAAGAAAGTATTTTGCATAGTCTCACAGCTCAGTGAAAACTTGGAGAGACTGCCTAAGGGCCCTCCTCAGGCAAGTGACAGGATCTCATTGTGCATTAGAAGCACCTTCTAAAGTCAGAATTCTTTTCAAGTGTGGAAAGGACAGAGCAGCAGCTCAGTCATTTTATGTAACCTCTGAGAGCCTCAGTTGCTCATTTTAAAATGGGGATAACGTACTTCATAAGGTTTTCATGACAACTGCGTGAGAAAAATCTATGTAAAACATTAGCAGTCATGAGCTACGAGTAACCATTTACTAAAAGTACCATTGCTGGTATATATATATATATATATTTGGCAGATTCTAGCCTAGATGCAGTTTTCTCTGAAACCAATATTTTCTCTAGATCTATTGGCTTAGCCCCCTGTTTTTAGCACACACACACACACAAAAAATCTGCATAATACTCTAGGTGCATTAAGGGTAGTGTCTGTGTTCTTGTGACACAGCAGATCAATTGAAACATTGTAAGGAATCAGTAAATATTTCATTAATTAAAATGAACAGAATTGAAGACGTTAGGCTAGGAATTTGGCTGCTTCTTCTAATACTCCTGGAAGGTATCATGTGATCATGGGAATATCCTCACATACATACACATACATGCATGCTCAGACACACCACTTGTTATTACTGACATCATCTTATCAAAGGAACCCAAAACTAATGGTTGCCTTCCATTTGCCATAAAAACCCTAAAATACAAAATGTTCTCTGAATAATATTAGAATGAAGCTAACACCTCCTTCTAAATTTTAGTCAACACCTATCATAAGGAGAACTACTTCCAGAATGGCAGAATAAAAACCTTCAAAAATCTCCTCCATAAAAGCAAAAATTGCCAAAATTTTTCCAGAGCTCTAGATCTTAACCAACAGCCTGCATCAATCCAGAGAGCATTTATTCAAGAAAAATTGTGGAAGGAGTAAGAAGCAAAGTTTCTCATGTTTTGACGTGTCTCATTCCCAACCTCCTCTCCTCAACTCTGCGGTAGCCTTGTAAACCAATGACCTTGCAGGAATGGTAGCTGTGCAAATCAGCATCAGTGAGTATAGAGTCAGCACAAGTTTGGAGATCCCAGCAAGGACCCATTCTCAGAGAAATGTGACTATTTGAACATTCTGGAAGGCCCCTGGAAATTTACATTTGCAGGGCTTGTTTTTATTTGACCCGAATCAGAGCTTATTCAGTTAAAATGGACTATTTGCTAGGACATTTGTAGCAAACAATTAAGAGCAAGTGTTTAAAATTGCAACCGCCTGAAGACAAACTCCATGTAATCTCACTTATATGTAGAATCTAATGAACAAAATAAACTGATGAACAAAATAGAAACAGAGGCGTGGATACATGAAACAGATTCACAGCTGTCAGAGGTGAGGCAGAAGAGGGGCTGGATGAAAGAAGATGAAGGGATTAAACAAAAATGAAAACATACACACACACATACATATAACGGATAGACACAGACAACAGTGTTGTGATAGTTAGAGAGAAAGGGAGGTGGGGGTGGGTGGAGGTAGGCAAATGGGTGAAAAAGAGGATAGAAGGAGACTGTGGGGCAATGGGCACACCATGCAATGTGCAGATGATGTTTTGTTGAGTTGCACACTTGAAATGTAGTTTTGTGAACCAATGTTACCTCAATAAACTCAATAAAAATAAGTTGCAACTGCCTGAGACAGCAACGGACAGTTGAGCAAATAAATGGTTGACCGAAGTTCTTAAGCAGAAAAACTGGAGAATTAAATGTCCATAGAGGGTTTTAAAACACTCCGTCATATGTCTGAGAACATCCAAGGACTCATGCCTTTGGAGAGCTGTGCGAATATCCATTGAAAAATTGAGAAGGGTCTAACCTCTCACCTCTTGGCTGGCCTAGAAGGATTCTGAAAGTAAAAAGTGAAAGCTGAGGCAGAGTTGTCAACTTCCAGAATGTTTAAAATGTGCCCCATTATACACACAGAGCCACTGGCTAAAGATTGGATGATTTATTTGTTCAAAGCATTTAATCCTTACTTGTTCGATTTTTAGTTGACCACTGAGTTAAACAAGCTGACTTCTGTGGCCACATACAACAAAGAATACAGACTTTACTGAATTACTTTAAGAAAGTTACTAAAAAACAAACAAACCAAAAAAAAAAAAAGAAACCCTAAAATTAACAGCAGCAACAAGAAACCCTGGACAGGAGGAAATCTGATTTCTAGAGTTTCCACGTGGTATTTTTTTTATGTGAAGTTTTCAACAATAACAAAAAATAGAAAATATGAAAATAAGCAGGACAATGTACAGAACTTGTAAATATGTTGTGTTATACAATATAACAAGGCAAATTAGAATTGCAAATATTTAAGACTCTAATTAACTGACCTTAAAATAAGGTTATCCTGGATAACCTTATCCAGGTGGGCCCAATGGAATCACAAAGCTTCTTTAAATGTGGAAGAAGACAGAAGGGTCAGAGTAAGAGCGATGTGATGTGAGAAAGAGATTCTCCTTTAGGGACACCAGAAGGAACCAGTTCTTCTGACACTATGCCTTAAGCCTAGGGCACACACACTTATTTCAGAGTTGTAGTCTCCAGAATTGGAAAATAATAAATGTGTGTCACTTTAATCCTACTAAATTTGTAGTAATTTGTTACCACAGCAACATAAAATAATACACATCTTGCACTACTATTGCTACATTTATTCTAAGCATTCTGTTCTTTTTGATGCTAATATAAATGGATATTCTTAATTTAATTTCCAGGTTGTTCAATGTTAGGGTATAGAAATACAATTGATGTTTGTATTAACCTGGTATTAACCTGGTTTAAATATATAACCTTATTTATTAATTTTAATATTTGGTAGATTCCTTAGAAATTTTATGTACAAGATCATGTTATCTATAAAGATAATTTTTCTTTTCTAATATCAATACCCTTCATTCATTCATCATTTTTTTTTCTTGTCCAATTATTTGGCTAAAACTCATGGAACAATGTTGAAGGGATGTGGCAAGGGCAGATATCCTTAGGGGAAAAAGTCCAGTCTTTCATTATTAAGCATGATGATAGCTGTGAATTTTTTGTAGATGCCCTTATCAGGGTGAGAGAGTGCCCTTCCATCCCCAATTTGAGTGCGTTTATCATGAGAAGGTACTGAATATTTTTTAATGTTGTTTCTGCAACTATTAAAATGAGCATGCAGTTTTAATTATTTATTCTATCAACATGGTGATTGATTTTTTTTTTTAAGTTGCACGACTTTGCATTTCTGGCATGCATGCTATTGGGTCATGGTATATAATACTTTTTATTGAGGATGTTTGCATCTATATTCTTGAGAGATATAGGTCTATAGTATTTTTGTGATGCCTTTGTCTGATCTGGGCATCGAAGCAATGTTGTCCCCACAGGGTGAATTGGGAAATGTTCCCTCTTCTTGTGATTTTGGGAAGATTTTGTGGGGGATTGGTGTTAATTCTTCTACAAAGGGTTGGCGAGCCCCATCAGTGAGACAATAAATGTCTGAATACTAGCCCCCCAAAATAGATATTCAGTTTAATCTCTATAATAAAAACTAAAAAATTAAAAATAAATTAAAAATACATATAAAGTTGTATTTTAAGTTTGTGCCAAGTCATGCTTCCTCTCATATATAAGAATGCCCATTTTTGCCAACTCTGAATTTCAGTATTTTTTGTCCAAAGTCTTGGATGGGTAATGAGTATGCCATGGACATATAAAACTGCAATTATTAGTGAAACTGATCTTATATATTAGCTGTTTCTATTCTTCATTAGTGAATAGATTACTCAATATCTTTTTCTATTTTTTAAATTTATTTATAAGAATCCTTTATTTGTTAAATATAACCATTTTATACTATGCTATATATAAAGGTCTTCTGGACTTCAAATAACTTTGTTTGATAAAGATCTTTGATTATCATTTTTGTAGCTGTCATTCTGCTGTTTGATATTAAATCTTTCCAAAGTTTATATAGTATTATCTAACATAGAATTATTTTATGGTTTTTCTTTGCCCTAATACAAATAAAAGTTTTACCTAACCATTTATTTTTATTTCATGGTTCAGTATTTTTAAATTTTTATTATTTAATCAATTTATTTTATTCTGAATGCAATAAAAGAATATAGCTATCTTTCTTTTTGTTAAATACAACATTAAATTTAGGTTCAAATTGATCTTCTTATTGTTTATTGACCATATTTATTTTGATATCAGATATTTAAATAACTCTATGGTTAACTGGTGATATCACTTACTACTGGTGTTTTTATACAAATATTTTCCTCTTCTTAAGTTTTTTTGTTGTTGTTGTTTCCTTCAAGCATGGGTCCATAATATTTCTTAATGCGATGATTCTTGATAACACAAATTTTCTCATTTTTGAATAAAAAATATTGAATCTAAACATTGTATCTAATTAAAACCATTTTTATTCATATATTTTAATAATTAATGTTTTGATACATCTTTTTGTTCTTTCTGTTTGCATTATTCAACATGAATTTGAATTCCCAAGTCTATAATCTATTTATATTAGTCTCATCTAATTCATCTCTTTATCCTCTCCCAGGGGCAAAATTAAAAAATTAAATTTTTGCTTTACTAATTACCATTTATAAAATAACTTATTTATGTTTACAGCTCTCTTGCAGATTTTAGTTTGATAATTAATGAATTAAATTAATTTTTCTTCAAACCATTTGAGAGAGAAAGAGAAAAGTGGGGGGATGAGAGAAAGCATTGATTTGATTTTCCAGTTATTTATGTATTCATTGGTTGATTTTTGTCTGAGCCCTGACTGGGGATCAAACCCTCAACCTGGCATATTGGGATGATGCTCTAACCAGCTGAGCTACCCAGCCAGGGTAATAATTACTATCATTTTTTCTTTCTTTTATTTACTTTTTATTGTATTTTTCCAGTACCGTTTAGTTGCCTTATATCCTCCTCCCCGCTGCGATCACCACACTGCTATCCATGTCAGTGAGTCCTTTTTCCTTTTTGCTCAGTCCCTCCAACCCCTATTTCCTCCCACTTCCTTGGCTATCATCCTATCTAAGTTTCTCTCTATTTTGCTTGTTAGTTCAGCTTCTTCATTAGAGTCTACATATGAATGAAATCATATTGTACTTGTCTTTCTCTGACTGGCTTATTTCACTTAACATAGTGTTCTCCTTCTCTATCCATGCTGTGGCAAAGGGTAAAATTTTCTTCTTTTTTACAGCTGAGTAGTATCCTATTGTGTAAATGCCCCATAATTGTTTTATCTACTCATCTGTTGATGAACACTTGGGCCGCTTCCATATCTTGGCAATTGTAAATAATGCTGCAATGGAAGTAGGGATGATTATGTTCTTTTGAATTAGTGTTTTGGGTTCCTTTGGATATATTCCCAGAAGTGGGATCACTGGGTCAAAAGGCAGATCCATTTTTAATTTTTGGTGGTATCTCTATACTGGTTTCTACAGTGGCTACATCAATCTGCATTCCTACCAACAATGAGGAAAGGTTCCGCTTTCTCCACATCCTCACCAGCACTTGTTTGTTGATTTATCGATGATAGTCATTCTAACAGTTGTGAGATGATATCTCATTGTAGTTTTACTTGCATTTCTCTGATGATTAGTGATGAGCATCTTTTCATGTCTATTGTCCATCTGTATGTCTTCTTTGGAGAAGTGTCTATTCGGGTCTTTTGCCCATTTTTTAATTGTGTTTCTTGTTTTTATGGTGTTGAGTTTTGTAAGTTCTTCATAAATTTTGAATATTAACCCCTTATCAGATGTATCAGCAAATATGTTCTCCCATTCTGTGAGTTGCCTTTTTATTTTGTTGACATTTTCCTTTGTTGTGCAAAAACTTTATAGTTTCATGTAGTCTCATTTGTTTATTTTTTTCTTTTGTTTCCCTTGCCTGGGGAGATATATCTGATAAAATATTGCTATGAGCAATATCCAAGATTTTGCTGCCTTTGTTTTCTTCTATGATTTTTATGTTTTCAGATGTAACATTTAAGTCTTTAATCCATTTTGAATCTATTCTTGTGTGTGGTGTAAGAAGGTGGTCTAGTTTCATTTTTCTGCATGTATCCTTCCCAACACCATTTATTGAATAGACTGTCTTTAGCCCACTGCATGTGCTTGCTCCCTGTGTTGAATATAAATTGACTATAAAAGTGCGAGTTTATTCCTGGGCTCTTTATTGTGATTCATTTATCTATTTGCCTGTTTTTTTTGCCAGTACCATGATGTTTTGATTACTATGGCCTTATAGTGTAGATTCATATTAGGTAGCATGATCTTCCAAGTTTGTTCTACTTTCTCAGGATCACTGTTGCTATTCAGGGCCTTTCGTGGTTCAGTATGGATTTTTGAAATATTTGTTCTAGTTCTGAGAAATACATCATTGGAATCTTGATAGATATTGTATTGAATCTATAGATTGCTTTGGGTAGTATGGACATTTTAATGATGTTAATTCTTCCTATCCATGAATATGGTATGTGCTTCCACTTATTTGTATATTTTTCATTTTCTTTCTTCAGTGTCTTATAGTTTTCTGAGTACAGGTCTTTTACATCCTTGATTAGATATTCTTTAGTATTTTATTCTTTTTGAAGCAATTGTGAGTGGGATTGTTTTTTTAATTTCCTTTTTGTTAGTTCCTTATTAGCATATAAAAATGCAATTGATTTCTGGATATTAATTATGTATTCTGTTACTTTGCTGAATTTATTTATCAGTTCTAGTAGTTTCTTGGTGGAATCTTTGGGGTTCTCTATGAACACTATCATGTCTCCTGCAAATAAATAAACTTTTACTTCTTCCTTTCCAATTTGAATGCCTTTTATTTCTGCATCTTATCTGATGGCTGAGACTAGGACTTCCAGTACTACTTTGCATAAAAGAGATGAAAGTAGATATTCCTGTCTTGTTCCCGATCTTAAGGGGAATGCTTGTAGTTTTGCCTGTTAAGCATGGTGCTGGCAGCGGGTTTCTCAAACATCCTGGGAAGAACTAACACTTCCCCTCCTCAAACTACTTACAAACATTTAAGAGGAGGGAAGTCTCCCAAGCTCATTTTATAAGGACAGCGTTATCCTAATTCCAAAACCAGATAAAGACACAACAAAAAAAGAAAATTATGGGCCAATATCACTGATGAACATAAACACTAAAATCCTTGACAAAATATTAGCAAACGAATTACAGCAAGGCATCAAATAAGACCGTATACCATGATCAAGTGGGATTTCTTCTGGGAATGCACTATTAGTACAACATTTGCAAATCAATAAATGTGATTCACCACACAAACAAAATGAAGGATATAAACCACATGATCATATCAATAGATGCAGAAAAAGCATTTGATAAAATCCAGCACCCAGTTATGATAAAAACTCTCAGCAAACTGGGACTAGAGGAAGGATACCTAAACATAATAAAGGCCATATATGATAATTATCTTTTTTAGTACTACATAAAAGAGACCTGTACTTATGATTCTCTTAACTGTCTGTAAACTATTAAGCTACAACATGTGTATCCAGGTTTGGCATCACTCTTTCATTTCCTCTGGAGAGTTGGGAAGCATTGCCCTCTCTCCTCTTCTTTCTTCAGCCTCGCAATTCACACCCATGTCTGCCACCTGTCAGAGCGAGCGTTGGGGCCTACCTTCAGGAGCTCTAATTGGACTCTTATAAAATAGCTTATTCCACTTCCTTAGGGCTGTCTTTGTATGCAGTCCTGTTGTTCTACCAATTAATCAAGATCTAATTCCAAACTGAGTTATTGGCATGACTGGCAAATATTGAGTTTCCACTTACATAATATATCTATGTCGTGGATTCATACTCGACAGACTTGACAGAATACAATAGTTCACATCCACATTTTCCTTTCAATGTGGGATTCGAGAGTGACAGAGCTCCGAAGGGACTCTCTTGGTGCAGCCATGTGGAGCGCCTTGAGCCTTCAGCTAGCTGCTGACGCATGGTTAGGAACCATGACCCCCTCCTTACCTGGCCAGCTAAGATGCTCCCCACGGCCTTCGTTTTAACAAATACTTCTGTGAGGGTGAGCAGCAAGTGGTACTTGTTGAATTAGCAGAAAACATCTGGACACAAATATAATCGGTACTTTCAATTTAACAAAGTACATATTCAACATACACAGAAATTATTTATAGTTTTTAATGCCTTCTCTGAGTGGGGTTTATCATTTGGTATTCCATCTTTATAACCCCCACCCCAAGTAACACATTATCTTCATCTCATATTTTTCCTACATCACTATTACATACTGTAGTTTATACATGCTAAATTATTGCTGCTGAGTTGTCTGCACTTTTTAGAACTATGATTCAGCCACTTTCTCATTTTTTTCTCCTTCCTTTGTTAGTGAAGACCTCAAAGAAAGACATTTTCTCTGATTCTTTGCAATTGTCCCCTTTTTCTGACCTTCATCATCATTTCAAAGATCTTACAATTTAAGAAAAATTCAAGGTGAAGAAGAAATAGTGCAATTGGGAACTGGCCTAAGTGTGCTGCTGACTTTCCACTTATTTTATATCCCTCCAGAAAGAAGCCTTACTTTGTGCACTTCTGATTCTTTTTGTCCTGTCCCCAAAAGGAAGATCTGCTTCTGAGGTTTTGTGACCCATTCAAATCTAGAATGACCTCCTGCTGTCATCTCAGACGCTTGTTTCAGAAATATACTCCTTGCTGCTGTGATCCCCTGTGTATTATAACAACTCATCTCATAAATTTCCTCCCTCCTCTGAGAAGGTATTAGTGGGGTTTCTAGCTCTTCTCTGAATAGTTCTTAATGCTTCTGTTCTTTTATGGAAGGGAGACTGCAAATAAGACCTTTGTGCATTTTTACAATGATTTGATATACAGTACATTTAGCAGATATTCCTGAAATCCTTGGCTTTGAGCATGTTATTCCCTGTTTTCATCTTTTCCTGGTCATTCTTATAAACTCTGGGTGGGGGACATTAGAAGCCTGGGTCCATGTCATCATCTTACTAAGATGCCCTTATTTATTTTTAATAGATGATTAAACTGACCTTTAAGGTCATTTTTATTCTTGAGTTTTCACCTAAGCAAATTTTGCCCTAGAACTATTTCTGTAGGCAAGAAGTTTCTCAGGTCAAATAGATGCTGTCAAAATAATGACTCCAGGAACTGTTAAATGTCACAAGAAACTAACATTTTGCCTCTAGTTCAACCAAAAATCACTCAACTGTATCTAAGCTCTAAAGAAATATTAGCTTGTATGACCTAACCTTGCTGATTGATGGCCTGATTAAATTACAGAGTTACTTGGCAAGTTACTGCAGTTTTTAGAAAATTTTATTGCTGCACAAATATCAGTAGAGCTCCCAGTTCTCATCTTGGAAAGGGATTGTAATGTATGCAAAAGCATTGTAATTGAGAGGATGTAAAACCTTGAAAGACAGTATCAGGCCCTTAGGTCAAGAATTGTCATTCTGGATCCACCTTGTGCTTTGATGTAAACGTACACGAGAGCCACAGCCATTGGTCAAACTAGTTCATGGCATGGCTATTCCATTTATTTTCTACTCTCTTCAAAGTCTTTATCAGATGCTCAGCGCAGTCAATCAAAGAGAGACAAAGGCAGTGACAGGAAAGTGGCAAGTTTTCATACTTAAGGATTTGCTACTGATGCATAGCCAGTATAAAGGTATATAAATATAAAGGTATTAGTGATACATTAAATATACCATTGTTTTAACTGTGATAGCATCCTTGTCAAAAAGGATCTTCTGTATTGTACGCGATTCCTTCACAGATGAAAAACGATGGCAAAGGCTAGAGCACATAACCTATGGAGGCTTGTCAAGGTAAAACAACCATGTAGGCCATTGCAATGGTGCCCTAAAAAATGAGCAAATCCTTCTTCAATCTGGATTCTCCAAGGGAATGAAACTCTAGAGAAAATGATTTGAGTGAACACGTTCTCAGTTCTCCAATTCTGGAAGTATAGGAGATAAATGAATGTATTACCTTCAGTGGGTGCATTAGAATATTAGGGATTCTCTTGCAAGAACCCTGATTGAGATGGACAAGCCAAGGCCTTCTCAAGGAAACAATGATTTATAAAGATGCATAAAAGATAGACTCAGCAGGGATAGCTCTCTCCTTGAAGTTGGGGAAGAGTGAGAATGCAATATGATCCCAGATTTTTAACTTGGAAAATTGGGTTCCTTAGATTAAGGAAGATAGTCAAAGGAATACATTTGTGGAAAATTCT
This sequence comes from Pteronotus mesoamericanus, assembly GCF_021234165.1. Classification (NCBI taxonomy): domain Eukaryota; kingdom Metazoa; phylum Chordata; class Mammalia; order Chiroptera; family Mormoopidae; genus Pteronotus; species Pteronotus mesoamericanus. The sequence continues at coordinate 12,323,364 of NW_026555277.1, read as the reverse complement.
TTAACTTTATTTTCAGTTCTTTGAACTTGGACTGTCTGGGGTGATTCAGGTAAAGATATTTAGTATATGATGTTGTATCTCTGGGAGAGATTGGAGCTAGTATATGAGTTATCTACTGCCACAATATCGTTGCATAATAAACCACCTCAAATATTTTTAGCTTAATATAAGAATTATTCGTTCAACTCAGAAATTTGTGGGATAGCAGTAAAAATTGGGCCTGTCTGTGAAGATCTTCTGAGCACAGCTGGGCTCCTTCATATATCTATTTTCAGGCCAAGTCAGCTGGATAGCTCAGCTTCTGGCAGTATCAGCTGGCATGCTTTCAACATCTTGCACAGGCCTCATGCTCTAAATGCTTCTCGCATCTCTCCCACAGGCTAGGCTGGTGTGTGCTCACAGAGAAGCTTAGATGCAAAGACAGGCAAGCCCAACTGTGCAAGCGGACCAACAGAAGTGTGCACATCCCCTTGATGACTAGGCTGGAACTGGAACAACATAATTCCCTTCTCAATCAATTGGGCAAAGCCCAGAGTGAGAGACGGTTGGGACAACAAAGTGAGGGGTCAGGGGCTTGGATAGAGGAAGAGGTGGAGAATTCAACTTATTTTTGCATTCCATCATTTCACATGGGTGGATGACCATGCATCCAGGTTTATCCAGAAAAGTCTTAGCTTATTCCTGCTATCCTTATAGAACTATTGTTAGCAGCCGGTTCTTACTGTAAGAATTGTTCCAGCTTGAGTGATAAATTATACAGGAGTCTTCGATTCAGGAGGGTGTGACTAGGAATCGAACTCATTGAAACAGTATGTGAAGTGAGTAAAAGAGTCAAAGATTGGAGTCCATGAAGGCAGTGCCTTGGAGCAGGAGATGAGCCAGGGCAGAATGAATATGAGGAAACCAGGAGGGAAGATAAGCATAAAGAAGGCGGAATGAAAAGGTGAATACACTGAGGTGTGAAATAAAAGATGGACTGAATATGTCTAATGCATTTAACAACGTGCAGTCTGTGATGAGTGCAGTGCGAGGTTTCAGGGGAGCGGTTGCAGTGAATTAAAGAGCTGACCCCAGATCTTGCTCTCACACTGATTTAACATTGAAATTTTTTTATTTGACTCTTTCTGGTTTTAGCTTTAAAACCAAAAGGACTGGACTTTGAGGAATGAGGACCTTCAAGTCTAACAGCATTCTCAGGGTTCGAATACTAAATACTAACTCCAGACCAAAACCAAATGTATGAGAGCCAAGGCCTGCAGCTTACATTCCTTCCCTTTTCATCATTTTTAGCACTAAAGGAAAATGGTCTGATATGTATTCATTAGGAATTATTCTAATTTTATTTTATTGTGTCTGTAGATTCCTTTCCTCTGTGTATGTGATGTCTTTGATGGACACAAAACTCGGTAAGACCTACTGTAGTTACATTAAATATTAATTAGAGCATTATTTGAGACATTTGGGAAGCTGTGATAGCTCAGTCTCAATTGAAACCTTACTGAACATATTAAACATGACATTTTTAAGGCTGGCCAAAATGTTTTTGACAATTGTCCTAAGAAAAGATGAGACAAATAAGAAAATACCAGCTACCCCATTAGAGAGTTTACTTCAAAAGCTTTATAGATTTCACATATTGTAACAGTTTCTAACTACAAGTAGATACAGCCTTAATGGCAGAAAATGACAGTAAATTTTTTAAATAACAAAACCTGCATTTGAAATTAGGAACATAGTTTTTGGTGATTTGAAACTTCAAGGATAATTAATTGGCTAACACATAAAAGGACAGAAAATGTGACTAGTATTGACTTTTCAACAAATAAGAAAAAAAAACTGGAAGAGAAGAAACCCACAATCCTCATGTAGTTAAATCCCTTTCTTGGCTGCTACTTACACTTTACAAACCTATTTTGTGTGAGTGGACATCAAATTCCCTTCGGGATTCTCAATTCCATTTATTTTATCAATAAAAGAGTGTTCTTGTAGAGAAAGGAATAAATCTCATGTAAGGGAAATATAAGAGATTACACCAGGAGCTGAGCTTTTTACCTTGACTAATCCAATAGCTTTAGCCAAATAGCTCAACGTCAGAAGCATTATAAGTATTCTGGAAGGTATGTCTGGCAAAGAGAAATCAATAGCAAAGTATTAGATTTGATTAAAATGTTTACTCTTTCCCTCCACCTTTCCACTTCCCAAGCTATATAGCACTTTCCCTTGCTTGTTTGATCTCTGTTATGGTGATTGGCTGACTGTATTTCTTGTCATAATGCCATACACTTTAGGACTCATTTCTGAATCATATACTTTTCTGCCTCTCCATAATTTCAATATTGGAGTTTATACTCTAATGTTATGCTATGTGTCTCTGAGCTTTTAACAGCTTCAAAGAAAAAACAGAAACACATTTATACAAATTATTTTTATTCCAACAACTTCATAAATTCCAACAACTTTATGATTTGTACAGAAGGAAAAAAACAAGCTTAGCAATTCTGTCCAAACTTACTCAGATCGGCTACAGTTAAGTCCTTTCAATTATTTTGCTCATCAAAGGCACTTGAACTTCATCAAAAATTCCAGAAAACTGGTTATGATATTTATCTAGCACCTCAGGGCCTTTACATATTCTATTGTTTCTGCTTAGAATGTTCTTCAAACTCTCCCATTCCCTTGTCCTTTACACAACTACCATTTGACCTGTCTTCAGAGCTAAGTGTTTTGGTCACATTGGTTCCACTATAACAGGTATCATGGATTGGGTCGCTCAAAGAACAAACACTCATTTTTTATAGTTCTGGAGGCTTGGAAGGCCCAGATTAGGGTGCCAGTAGACAGTGTGTCTGGGAGGGCTCTCTTCCTGGTTAGCATATGGCCATGTTTTCATTGTACCTCTTCTTGCGTCTCTTCTTGTAATGGCACTTGCCACATCAAAAGGGCTCCACCTTCAGGAGCTAGTTACTTCCCAAAGGCCTCACCTCCTATATGTTCACACTGTGGTTTCAATGTATGAATCTGTAGCCAGAGGGGAGGGGGAAGGGAGAGACACAACATCTGGTCTAAAGCACTGAGCTTTTTTTAAAGTCACTTTTAGGGGCATTTTCCCTTGATCCTCTAAGAATAGAAAAATTCCCAAGATGTACTTTTATACCTTACATCTTATCAGCATTCATCACAGAAGAAGTGATTTTTAAAGAATATCTGTTTTCTTGAATGAATTGTGAACTCAGGGATAGCAGGACAGGGAACCCTAATGTTTACTTCTGCATTTCCAACATCTTGTGGCACTGAAAAATTTTGTCATCCTACTAATGGTCTGATTGCCATTTTAAGACTTCATGGTCTCATTGATGAATTATGGCACAAACTGCCTTTCTTTCCTGCCTGCCTCTCGCAAGTCCATATGGTACAGCCCTGACTGATTTGTTTTACTGAAACACTTTTTTATCATGTTACATTCTAGTGCAACCATTCTATCACCATGTTATTTATGGAGGGGAAAAAAAAAGATGCTTCTTAGAATAACATTCAAGACCCTCTACAATTTTTTTATTTTTTTTTTTAATTCTGGAGAGATAAATTAGATCTATTGCTGTTCTCATGACTAAGAACCTGAAATCCTCAGATGTCAGCCAATACTCTCAAGTGACAGGCTTCAATTGCTTAGCAGATTGTTAGTTTCTTCCTTATATTGTGATATTCTTGAGAGAAAGGAAATCCGTAACCTATTTATGTTGAACGTCTGATGGCTAGCACAGTCTAGATATTATTAAATATTTATGGAATTGAATCAATAGCCTCTGATAAACTCTGAAGGACCCACCATGACTTCATTTAAAGGCACATATAAATAATATCTTTTGGGAAATTTTAATATTCTTATATAAAATGTCAGGTTTTAAAAATCTCTTACTTCAATACATCCCATATTTGAGAATTTCTTTGAAATCTCTTGGTAGATAAACAGAATTATCTTGTTAAAAAACAAACCACCACAAACTGGCACACATCATTTTGGATCAAAACTTCAGGCTTTTAACTTAAATAAGTCAATTAGTTTGAATCTGCTCATGGAGATTTGAAAAAGGGTTGTCTGGAAAGTGATTAATGTAAAAAAAAGTATCTAAAACAACCATATCAAGTTCATTGTAACTTGTCTGGAGAAAGTATATGTTTTTGCAGGAAAAAAAAAAGTCTTCTTCATGGAAATAGTGGAACCAAAAGTCAGAATTTGTCAGGTACCTTTGTGCAATAAGGACAATAGCTTCCACATATCATAGATATTAAAACAATCCAACACTCCTTGTCTAATTTCATGATCAACAAATGATAGTGTACCCACAAAATGGTTTCCATTTCAGACTCTTAAGTTTGGATGAGAGAATATAAAGATTTGAGCACTCTACTATAGAACTACTAGCTTTATTTCTTACTAAGAATCACCATTATGCTTTATATTTATCCATGTTTTGTGAATTTGTATAGAATGAACAATGTTTTCCTGCCCATTCTGCCCTTGGTCCACCATAGCATCTTTCCTGTCCAATCTCTAAACCCAGGAGATGCTGAGTTGAGAAGCTCTTGAGTAGCCTATCAGGCTAGCTCTCACTTTACATACTTTCCTTTTTAATCAACACAATAATCTGTGCTTGTCAGAGTTCACATGTGCCTGAACTCTAACCTTTAGAGCAGCTGACAGCTCCGGAGAGGCTTAGGGAGTGGAGGGATTTGGCAAAAAAGGAAAAAAGACTCACGGACTTGGTGGGCAACAGGGCAGTGATTGTAGGGGGGAGGTGTATATAAGGGGAATAAATGGTAATGGAAAAAAATACAAAAATGAAAAAAATACCCTGGCTGGTGTGGCTCAGTGGATTGAGCGCCAGCCTGCAAACCAGAGGGTCACTGGTTTCATTCCCTGTCAGGGCATATGCCTAGGTTTCGGGCCAGGTCCCCAGTAGGGGGCACGTGAGAGGCAACCACACATTGGTGTTTCTCTCCCTCGCTTTCTCCCTCCCTTCCCCTTTCTTTAAAAGTAAATAAAGAAAAATCTTTAAAAAGATAAAATATAGGCCTAAATACTAACCTAAAAATTTTTTTAACCTTTCAATAAACCATTTTGCTTTAATAGCTAACTTTTTAGCATCCTTTTTTTCTGTCTTATATACAATTTTCTGGTTAATTGATATCAAAAATCAAAGCAAGGCTCTTTCACTTATCTTGAAGTATGGCTCTCTGACATACGAATAAAATGTGGGGATTCTCCAGTCATTTTAAGCTCTATGATTGCAAACTCCTTTGAGAAGAGGATCATGTTCTTCTTCAAGTCCTACCATTTTGTCCGCAACATCTTCCACTAGGGAAACGGCATAATCTGTGATTTCTTTTTCTTATTTTTCCATGGGAGTCATTTAACAATTCTTTTATTTTCCATCAAACTCCTGTTGAGAATGCTGTTTTAAAACAAGTTATTTTCCATGTATTTAGATGTCTTCAGGGCAGTTACCTCAAATTTAGTACTGGAATTATGTATTTTTTTAATTGTGAGATATTAATGGCAATATTTTATTCTTTTATCTTATGAATTATATTTGCTAGTATATTACTGATATGTTTCTCACTTATGTGTTAGAGCTTTCTGATATTTAGTTAGGACTGTCTTCAACTGAGCCATTTCTGTATGCTTTCGAGAGCTGTTATGTATGTGATTGTCATAATAAGAAAAATTAAATTAGATTAAAAAGTAGTTCTAGAATTGTACTCAATTGAGGCTATTTTTTGATGATTGGCCATACAAGAGGATTGTCTTAATCTTAGTTGTTAGTTCTTCAGACAAATAAATCAATACATATTTAATTCTTATTATATAATATATAATATATAATATATAATAATATAATATATATAATACATACATGCACAGTATGTATGTTATAATTTTATTCCATTATTAGTTAACATATATTCACAACATAAATTAAATAATAAATATGAATGTATATATGAATATATATAAATTGTTATTGGTATTTTTGCTAAATTATGTAAAGAGAAGTTTAAATTCTATCTTAGGGAAATATTTCAGGTAAACAATTTAAGATGTATTCAAATAATCTAAAAATTAAATAAATTACATTTAAAGGAAGGCCATGATGCATGATTGATAGGCAAGACAGAGAATTGCTGAGGCTGGGTCCAATTCATTCTTTCTTTTTTTAAAAATTTATTTTTATTGTATTTTTCCCTTACCATTACACACTCCATCCCCACCCCCACAATCCCCACACTGTTGGCCATGTCCACGGGTCCTTTTTTCTTTTTGCTCAATCCCTCCACCTCTAAACCACTGCCCTGCCTGAGCCGTCAGACTGTTCTCTACCTATGAGACTGTGTCTATTTGGCTTGTTAGTTCAGTTTGTCCATTAAGGTCCACAGAGTAGTGAAACCATACGGTACTCGTCTTTCTCTGACTGGCTTATTTCACTGAGCATAATCCTCTCCAGGTCCATCCATGCTGTCACAAAGGGTAAAGTTCCCTTCTTTTTTACACTCAGTAAAAAAGTTCCCTTCTTTTTTACACTCAGTAGGATTCCATTGTGTAAATGTCCCATAGTTGTTTTATCTGCTCATGTACAGATGGACACTTGGGCTGCTTCCAAATCTTGGTGATTGTAAATAACACTGCAATGAACATAGGGGTGCTTATGTTCTTTTGCATTATGTTTCAAGTTTCTTTGGGTAAATTCACAGAAGTGGAATTGCTGGGTCATAAGGCAGTTCCATTCTTAATTTTTTGAGGTATCTCCACACTGCTTTCCACAGTGGCTGCACCAGTTTGCATTCCCACCAACCGTGCAAAATTATTCCCCTTTCTTCATATCCTCACCAGCACTTGTTGTTTGTTGATTTGTTGATGATAGCCATTCTGACCAGTGTGTAAAACTCAACACCAAAAAAAAAATCCAATTAAAAAATAGACAAGGACCTGAATAGACACTTCTCTAAAGAGGATGTACAGGTGGCCCATAGACATATGAGAAGATTCTCAACATCACTAATTATTGGAAAAATGCAAATTAAAATCACAATGAGATGTCACATATTCATTCTTAATGATTCTAGTGAGATGCTCACTAGATTAGATTATGAAAAAAGATTGGAAGGAAAGTATTTTCTTCCCTCACTTTTACAAGGGGAAAAATATCCTTGAATGTACAGAGTAAAATTAAATCCACTTTGTAGTACTGAAATAATATTTATATGAATAACGTATGATGATATATACTATATTTCTGCTTTAACATGTGTTCTAACTAAAATTAAAGCACCATAAAATATAAAGGACTGTAACAGAGTTAAAGAAAACCATACCTTAACTGTATTTACATTATAAACTTCCCAACCAATATTTCTAATTCTTGAACAATTCAGTGGTTTGATTACAATGTCAATACACTGCAGTGTGCCAAGACAAACATTATATCCAAAATATGAATTAAAATTACCTCTGAAAATAAACAAAACATTTTAACTTTATGTATAAAGCAATGACTTAAATCATCTCTGTATAGAATGTATCATCTAAAAGATATCTAACCTCCCATGGAAACTATTTACTCTGTGCATTTTATCACTCTGAGTAAACCATAGAAGTATTATTCAGACATGTAGTTATTATATTAAACTACCAGGGAAAACTTATATTTATGGTTATGGTATTTCCTTGAGCAGTGAAATAGATATTTTTCCCAAATAAGTATCTTTCAGGTTAGGGAAAAGAGTAATGCTGAGAAAAAATGTTGTCTCTTGAAACATAACATTTTTTTTGAACAGTTAACATCTATTTATGTAAAGTACTTCACCAAATCTGAAAGTTTGAGAAAAATGAGAAACCTTTTCATGGCAAGCTTCTAATCTGTGAAATATTTAGACTTTGTACCCAAATAAAACCTCCTGGTTGTAAAATGTTTCATATCCTCTGAATATAAAAATCCCCTATACTATTATTTGAATATTGAAGTTTCTATGGAGTAAAGCTATAATGTGAAAGGTAGTATATGCAAATGAAATAATTGTAACATGAAAACATTTATATCAATAGATAATATTCTTTGTAATTATCTCCCTGAAATTAATATAATTTGGTTTCAAGTTCAGCAAACCAACATCAGCTATAAATTGGCAACCTTCAAGCCACTTACAGTTTCAAGCCTTATAGATACTGGCAATTTTAGGAGAGGGACACTTTTTAGAAAATTTCTAAGCTAATGAATTCAGTGACATTATTAAAAATTCACAGGTTGTGTGAGGGAAACCCTGAATACAGATATGTGAAAATTAAATAGAAAAACAACCACATTAAATATGAAAGATTATATTAGTAAATGATAATCTCCTTTCAGTAATCTTATTGTATTTCTCAATGACCTCAATTATTTATTTGCACCGAGAAAATGAGTAAATGTATATGAGCTCCAAAAAACATAATTGACTATTAGAAAAGTCTATTGTAATATTGAGAAATCTCAAATGTAGGTAATGAAATCAAAAGTATTTCCTTTGTTTTGCTTCCAACTTTCAATATCTTCACAAAAAATACAACAATTTAATTATGAACAATAATTTAAAATGACTTTCATTTGTTATTTTGGCAGGTAGAAAAGATTGTTTTACTTTTATTTATATTTTTAATTACTTCCTTGACCATTATTTTGTGTGTAGACAAGTTATATTTTCTCTTTTGCTAATTACCTGTTTATTAATTTTTCATGTAGAATTATTTTCAATTTGAATCAACCATGTATAATTCCAATATGTTTCCCTTTTTATGAAGTTTTAGTAACATTTTGTTTTACTTGTCGATTTTTTCCTTTGGTTCAATTTTAGAATATTTAATATTGGAGTTTGTAGTGTTTGTCAACATTTTGGGGGGAGGATGGAGGGATCTTTGTTTCCATGAATATATAGCTCAGAAAGTCATCCTTCACAGTCGGGTAATATTTGTTTGCATTTCTTGTAGTTTCCTGGAGACTTTATTTCTTTGTATAGCTGTTTTAAGTTTACAATATTGAGAGGGATGTACAGAGACTTCCAGAATGCCCTGTGCCCCACACATGCATACCTTCTCCCATTGTCTATGTTACTTAACAGATTGTTACAATTCTTTTAGTAAGGATTAACCTACACTGGCCCATCATAATCCTTCAAAGTCCAAGGGGGATAAAGTTGAATGACATTTATCCACCACTGTACTATCACACAGAGTATTTTCACTGCCCTAATCATACCCTGTGCTGTTTCCATTTGTATCTCCCTACCTCCCAATCCCTGGCAGCCGCTGGTCCAGTGGTCGGAATTGTCCCCATAGTTTTGCCTTTTGCTGAATGTCATGTAGTTATAATAATACCGTGTATAGCTTTTCAGACCAGCTCCTTTCACTTAGCAACATGAATTTAAGATTCCTCCAAGTCTTTTCAGTATAGGTTATTTATTCTAACATTGAATAATATTTCACTGTCTGGATGTTCCAAAGCTGATTTCTCCATTAACTGCTGAAGGCCATCTTGGTTGTTTCTACATTTTGGCAAATATGAATAAAGCTGCTATAAACATTCACGCACAGGTTCTTATGTGGACATAACTTTTCACCTCCCTTGAGTAAACACCAAGGAGCGCAATTGCTGGGTTGTATGGTAACAGTGTGTCTAGTTTTGTAAGAATCCGCTGAAGGGCACTCCAGAGGGGCTGTCCCATTTTTCACTTCTGTCATCAGCATATGGGAGTCCCGGATCCACACACATCCTTGCCAGGATTTGTAATTGTCAGCGTTCTGGGATTTGATCATTTTGATTAGATTGCTAGTGGTATCTTATTGTTGTTTTAATCTGCATTTACTTCATAATATATGATATGGAACATTTTTTCATATGCTTATTTGACATCTTTATAAAGCCATTTTCTTGTTGAGTTTTAAGAGCTCTTTGTATATTTCAGATTACAGTCCTTTATCAGATGTGTTTTTTGCCAATGTTTTTCCCACTCTGTGTCGCTTCTCAACATTATCTTTTGCAGGGCAGAAGTGTTTAGCTTTAATGACATATAGGTTATCTATTATTTTTTTCATGGATCTTTCTGGTGTTATTTCTACAAAGGCATCATCCTACCCAAGGCTATCTAGGTTTTCTTCTATATGCCATCTTCTAGAAGTTTTATTGTTTTGCATTTTAATTTAGGTCTGTGGTCCATTTTGAGTTATTATTTGGGAAGAGTGTAAGATCTGTGTCTAGATCCATTTTTGGTATATGGATATCCACTTGATCCAGCAGCATTCCTTGAAAAGACTGGTTTTTTTTAAAAGATACATTTATTTACTTACTTAAAGCAGCATGCTTCATGCAAGTAACAACCCTTTTAAAAACTATTATTGCAAGTATACAAAAATTTCAGTTCTATTGTCCACAGCTGCTTTGTAGATTATGTTTTGGCAAACATCCTTAGTTGGATACACACTAAGGAGCCACAGTAGAAAGCTATTGTTTCTTCCTTTTTCATGACTACATTAAATTCCAAAAAGACTGTTCTATAAGCCACAAAGCTGTTAAATGGCCACGATGTTACTAGAACCTGAGTTCTACCTTCTGCTAATATTCTAGTTTACCTTATTTCCAGAGCAATTAAGAAGTATTGAGTACTACATTTAGCACACATAAAGGATCCAATTTAGTTATACTTGCAAAGCTTGAGATGTAGAATTCACATTGTTAGAAAATAAACGAATACTTACCTTGGCTTCTATTAATTCCTTGATGAATGGTAGAGCCTGGTAAAGGATATCTAATCATGAAGACTTGGCAAGTTAAGTGGAATCTGTGTTGTTTTTCTAGAGTTTATTAGAAATGTGATGAGAATCTGCTGAGATTATATCTACTATTACCCTCTCCACTCCACTGATTTTGTGTTAAAACAGATGATGCTCTCAGAAGGGCCAGCAAACATGTTAGTTATTATGAAATCTTTGACAGGAAATTAGAAGACTGGGGGCGGGGGGCGGGGGATACATGCGTTGTTACCATCACTCCTTCCTCTGATCTATACTTGGCAGGGATGGAGGAAGAGGAAAGGTAAACAGCTGGTTTTAAACATTATTTAAACTAATAGAGTTTGGATTTTGGAAAAGTGGCTTCATAAACTAAAATGCTCATTTGGGTTCTTGGGTAGAAATACTATGTAGCTCAGGATATTAGAAACAGCTTTGTTTGTCCTGAAACAAACTGAGCTTATCAAAAGAACTTCAACCTGACTGTGAAGCTGGTCATTGGAAAAAATAGGTCTGCTTTAGAAAGGAAAATAACAATTTGAAAATGAAACACAAGAAGTAATTACTGAAGGAATAAGATAGAGTAATGCCTCAGAGAATGGATATTAAGCAAAGTGAATCTCATTTTTATATTAGAAGTACATGTGATCTTATATTTATTACTGAGATTTGAAAACAATAAGATACAGAATTGGAATATAACAATGGAAATATATGCCCTGTTCAATAGAAATAGACCAGTTACGAGTCAAGGTAAAGTGGAAGTACAGATTCTTAGATCTCTGTGAACTTCTAAAGTGGAAGTAGCAGGGAGGAGAATATTTGGGTGATAAGGAGATGAACAGATTATCATTACTAGGCCATGCTCTGCTCCAAAGGCTACTGAACAGGAGGGATAATTTGAACTCTGAATGATGCCAAGGATTATAACTAACTTTAACAAGGGAAAGTTTTATATACAAGAAAATCAACTCAATAAAAAGAAAACTTTCTAACAGAGCTACTCCAAACTGAGTGAACTTAGTTTTCTGTTGCTAAAAGTTTTAAATAAAGGAATGGGCAATGCAATAATTGAGTATCAGTAGAAATCATTAAAGTAAGGGATGTATGATTAAATTAGATGAATTGTAGGGCTCTTCTATCCTAGAGGTTGTAAAATTCTGTGATACATGAATTTACGTTTACCAAGCTCAGTTCAAATGTATCCCAATTGTCATTATAATGCTGCCAATTATAAAAACTTCTTATTTTATACCAGGATCAGAAACACTGCTTGTTAGGAACCATGGAAATATCCTGCTATGTTCATTGTAAGGCTTTCAGACAATGTTATTTTAGCAGATGTGGGTTATGAAAGAAAATGAGCTTAAGATTGAATGTTCCTTGCCAAACACACAAGAGGAAAAATTTTCTAATTACACTTTCCAGACTGAATGGAAAGAATAATTATTGGGAAAATACTGCCCCAAGTTCACTTAGAAATTCCACAAGTCTGCGAGAAGCAGCCTTCCTAATGACGCTTCTTGTCTTATTGAAGTTTGTGCAACAGCTCTCAGTGTCAAAGAAGAAGCTGCTAGAAAAAAAGTATTCCATTATACATTTAGTCATTGGCTACAGGTGATGAAATATGTATCCTGCCTCTATTGACCTTGAATACTTTGTCAAATCAATCCTTATAGGACTTGAACTCTGCATCACACCTGTGTATTTTGGTTACCACGTACTCCTGAAAGTCAGAATAGAGTACATTGAAAAAAATCTAAAATTCAAGATTTTTACCAAGTCACATCAGAGGCTGGAAGAAGGTAGAGAAATAGCAAGCATCACAGTTGGGGGGTTGGATTTCTTCCCAAAGAATGACATTTCCCCCCACTTTGCAATTTAGACTTGGAACAATTCTTTAGCTAAGTGAAAAAGACAAATATGTTAGACTGAGACTGTGACTTGAGAATCATCTACCAAAATCTGGGAATGACTGTGATCATACAAAGCATAGATCTCTAAATAATTAGGTTCAATATTTAAGCACAAGTCTATAATAGAAATCACTTTCAATTCCCTAACATATTTTCTGTTCTTTCTCTAACAATCTGGTCCTTGTCATGTTCCCAGAGTTATCAACCTAAAATTAATAGATGATTACTTTTCCAACTCCTTTTAAAACTCCTTAATCTCTCCTCATAGGCTATAGATGAAAACTCTTTAGTTCTATAACAGGAAAGGTCTTTAGTAGTTGACTGATTTTATCAGTATAACCTAATTTTCCATTATTTTTCTCTCTTTGAATGTAAAATGCTTAAAAATTTCTGAATATGCCACAACTTTCACATGTTGAGTATTCATCTTTTTCCTTTCCTATTTTCACATTGTAAACAATCTGCTTGTATGTATAGATTTTGACCAGATAGTTCTACCCTTTTAAAGCCTGCATAACCACCTTCCAAGCCTAGAACATTGATTACACCCTTCTCTGTCCTATCACTATATCCTGTATGTCATCTATTAAAACACTTAGAAAAAATATTAGTATTAATTGGTTACATATTTGTGTAATTAATTAGACTGTGGGACCATGGAGGGCAAAGTCTATATCCCCAGAATATGGTACCTTTTAGGGGTTTTAAACTGTTTTATATCATTTATTTTCCAAAGGAATTTAGATAACTTGTACATATAAGAAGATACATTTTTGAGAGGTAATTAAAGTAAAGGATAACTTTCCTTATTACAGGAAAGTGGAACACCACCACAGGTAACTCAGTAAGAGCAATTCCATGACGGTGAAGAGGAAGTGGAAAAGTGATTGTGGAATATACAAACTTCTAAATCTCAGGATGCAATCCAAAGAAAAATGTAAAGAATTTGAGGAATATGCATACTTTATATCCTTCAGATCTTGTGTATCCCTGGTAAATAGTGGATACTCAGGAGGAATTGAATAATTAATTGGACTTAAAAATCACAATAATCTAATTATAGCATGGAACTGATTTGAAAAGACCCAAAGCACTAGGGAAGAAGTTGGACTATAAAAATGTCCTCAGTATGTAAACCAATGTGGTGATGTGTAAGACCAAGCTGAAATATAGAGATCTATGGTACATGAGCAAAAATCCCATTCCCAATAAACAGTGGCTTCATTGTCCAATGGGCCATGTGGCCTGGAGCAAAGGGTTTGGAAATGGAGACGTCTTGCATCTGGTGCCGTGACAAAGAGACCTGGGTCCCATTCTGAAGGAAAAAGAGGCACTTTGTGAGAAAAGGGGAAAAAGCTGGGCCCTCACATTTCTATACACACAGAGATGGTAATTTTAAACTTTGTAAAATGGTGGGATTGAGGCTGTTCATGAATAATATGTTTCTGTAAGAATTGGATCAAGGCAGGGTATAGAATCTAACTGAAAAGAATTCATTATCTATATACCAAAGAGTATTTTTTATGGTTGAAGTACAGCTGTCTCCATTTTCCCCGTACCACTCTCCCCCAGCCTACCCACCCCCACCTCCCACCCTCAATCCTACCCGCTTTGGCTTTGACCACGGGTCCTTTATACATGTTCCTTGATGTCCCTTCCCCTACTTTCCCCCCCTTAAAGAACTGGGTAAAGCAGAGGCCCACACACCTGTGAGAGCTTGAGAACAGATAATAAACAAGAGAAACCAGTAATGTATATAGTAAGTTAATAATGATAAATGCTAAAAAAAAAAAATGCACAGGATGGGAGCCTATTGTGTCACCAGTGAGGCTGCATGATCGGATTTTAGGAAGTCCTCCCTGTTGTGTCTTTCTAGAACGTCCTGAAGAAAGGGAGTGAACAAGTCATTCATTGCTGTTGTGGTAAACGTTCTTGGAAGAAAGAACCGCAAGTACAAAGGCTTTGTGTAGCTAGAGTAGAGAAGGGGTGGGGGAGGAGGAGGAGGAGGAAAAATCAGAGTAGTAATGAGATAAGTTGTAGGAAGACCATGAAGAACCTCATTTCATCGTTAGGATTTTAGTTTTTCCTCTGGGAAATGAGAAACTATGGGAGGGTTCTGAGCAGAGGAGCAGCATGAACAAGACTCTTTAAGCTTCTGTACTGACAAAGAGACCGTAGAAGGACTAGGACAGAAGCAGTTAGGAGGCTACTGGTGTATAATTCAGTGAGAACATTGTGACTGACAGTCCTTTCATAAATTCAAATAGTACTGTTGAGTACATAGGCACAGGTAGATGAGACTACAATCTAATGTGAGTAATGAGTCTGTTCGCTATTTATAGAAATGTGGATATAATCGACTCCATATAAAAACTAAACTAGAGATCACAATATAATCTTTTTTTAAAAATAAATTTAACTTTGAATAGTACCTAGAACTAAAATGCACTGTTGTACAAATTCTCATATTTGATCTCCAATACAACACTTTCAGTTATACTGAGCAGAATTTATCCCTATTTTCAAATAAAGACAACGGGTTTCAGAGATGTTAAATATAAACGTTAAATGGTCTGTCCAAGGTCACATGGGCTGTCTAACAAAGCATAATAGCCAGGCAATCAAGTCTTCTTGCTTTTATACTTCCCACTTCCTATTTTGGGACACAAGAAGCTTGGAGTCTTTCTGCTCCACCCAGTTCCCATGAAACATGTTGAGCACATCTCTTTAAAAACAAGTAATTAGAGTCAATCCGAAACCTGTAACGTATTTACCTCTCAAAACTGAAATCATTTTTAACAGTAACAAACTCTAATACTTCTGCAGTTATGTGCTAAAGTCTGACAATGTCAATGATTTGCACTGAAAACATGCAAAATATGAAATAAAGTAATTACAGGATATATAAAATATTTATAAATACAATTGATACTTATTGCTTACTGTTTGTAAATTATAAATTGCTCAACCCAAACAAAATTGACATGATTTATTTGTAGATTGTTCATAATCTGCAAAAACTCATGTTAATATAAATAACATTTGTATGAAAATAAATATAATTCTCAAACAAAAAATTTAAAAAGAATGACATTATACTTTTTTAAAACCTCTTTAGTATCTGGCTTAATAGATGCTCATTTTAAAGGGCCTTTTTATTTTTCTTGTTTTTCCAGCCTTATAAAGATTTATTTATTTTATAAGTTTCTTCATAGAGTTACCCTTGGTCTTTATTGATCTCCTATTTTATTATTTTATAGTATATGTTTTTAAAGTCTTATGTTTAGCAAAAAAAAAAAGAGAAAATTTGGAGACTGCCTTTTTCATTATAAAGAGTTTAAAAAATAAATTTACCTTCAAAATATTATTTTGATTTTGCTTCATTGTTTTGATATGTTGCGTCTTTATTCAGTTCTAGTTATTTGAAAATAATCCAGTAATATTTCTTTTTTAATATATAGGTTATTTAACCTGTGTTTTAAAATTAACATAGGTTTTAAAAATATAGAATTTTGTTATTTATTCATACCAATTGAATCATGCTGAGAAAATATAATCTTTATAACAATTATGTTAAATTTGTTAAGACTTGTTTTGTGGCTTATTATATTATCTGTTTTTATAAATGTTCCATATATGTTTCAGTTAAATGTGTAGTCTCTAGTTATATGGTGAAAGATTTTATATGTGGCCTTTAAAATTTGTAATTTTAATTTCTTAAATATTCTATATCTTTATTTATATTTTGAATTGGAAAATTAAATTGAGAGAGGTGTGTAAATCTTTCATTCTGTGAATAGATTGGTCATTTATGATTTTATGGTTCTAATTGTTACTTTTTACCAGCTAAGATACATTTAGCATTTTTATGAAATTTAGTTTTGAAACATTTTTAGGAATGAAACATTTTATCATTATATAGGAATTCTCTTTATTTCTAATAACACACTTTTGCCCTATGGTCTATTTTGTCTGATATTAATATGTCTTCTTAATCTTTATTTCCATTTCCTTTACCTAGGCATCTTTTAAAAAAATCTTCTCTTATGTTCAATCTTTGTATATCTTTAAAAGTTTAGTGTGCTTCATGTAAACAACATATAGCTGAACTGTTTTCTTTATAGTCAAACCAAAAAAGTCTTTTGTCTTTTTATTGGTATTATTATGTTCAAATTCATTTCTACTGTATTTTTGGTTGGTTTTTCTGTTTGTACTAGTCATTCTAGTGCTTTTCCCCCTTCTTTTCTTGTTTTATTTTGCACATATGTTTATAATTTGGATAGATGTTTATAATTGTTAGCTTTCCTTGCCCATTCTTTTTTTCTTATACAAGTTCAGAAGGTATATGCTCTATTTCTGTTATTATAATAGTTACTCTTGACATTTTACTGTCCAGACATAACTTTAAAAAGTCTAAGGAGTATCAGTGTGTTACCTTTTCTGAACAACACAGAACCATTATTGTCGATGTTGTTGTTTTATTTTTATTTTTTCAGGGACTATTTGTGGACACAGATATTTGGATATACTGACATGTTGACCAAATTCTCTGCTCATGATTCCTTCATTTCAGATCTTCCTCCTAGGATCTTTTTTTTTTCCCTGAAATATATATTCTCAGTATTAATTGTTTCTGCAAGAGAGGCTACTTGGTTTAGCTGAAAATATTTTTATTTGCCTTTGTTTTGAGAGAAGTTTTGATGGAATTAGAGTAATATTATTTTCTCTTAGGTCCTTGAAGGAATTCTAGATCTGCCACTTACTAGTTCTGTGATGTTGTTCAGGTGTTTTGAAGATAATAATAGTGGTCATCCTATACAGGATGATTGTGAGGATCAGATATATAAAATATACCAAGTAGGATTCTATCATATATGACGCACTATAAAATACCTTTCCTGTTTTATCCTCTTCTCCTTACTCTTCTAAATATTATTGTTGCTTGTCGTGCTCTGAAGTTGACTAAAGTGAACATTTCTTTTTGTTTAAACTATTTATCCTGGTTGGTATACATTTTTCTTCCTGAACATATAATTCTATTCTTAAATTTTCTAGTTTTTGTAAATTCTCAACCTTTAATCCTTTGAGTGTTATATCTATCCTTTTATACCATTCTAAGATTTTAATTAGGAAAAAATATTTTTTATTTCATCATTCTTGTTTCTTAACTTCTATACTGTTATCAACTGAGTGTCTCTGTCCTGCCTAAATTCAATTGCTGAAGCCATAACCGCCGATGTAATGGTATAAGGGGGTGGGAGCTTTGTGAGGTAATTACATTAAGGGGAGGTCATCTGGATGGAGCCCCTTATTGAAGTTAATGTCCCTATAGAAGGAGGACGAGACACCAGAGCTTCCTCTCTCTCAGCCACGTGAAGACACAGAAAGAGCACAGTTATCTGCAAGCCATGGAGAAGGCCTTTGCTATGTATGAACTGTAGACTAAATTATCTGATACCTTGATCTTTGGCTCTCCAGCCAGAACTGTAAAAAATGAATTTCTATTGTTTAAGACTCCCAGTCTATGGTATTTTCTTATATCAGCCCAAGCCAACTCAGACACTGTTATTTCCTGGTCTATCTGTACTCTGGCAGGGGTAATTTTTTTTCAGATTTATATTCCAATTCACTCATTATGTCTTTTGCTATTTCTAACATGCTATTAATCCACCTACTAGTTTGTTAATTTCAATAATTTTATTTTTATTGAAAATGCTTTTTTTAGATCTGGTAATTTGTATAATATTTTGTCACTTGATAATGTTTATTTCCCCCGTTTTTGCTTTACACATTTCATGCATAGTTATGTTCTGTACCTTGTAATTAAAACAACTAGGGTCCTTTAAGGCGTATGTATTTATTAGTTTTATCTCTTCACCCTCAGTCATGGCTTTTTATTTCTCATTGTTTGGTAACTTTTTTTTTTTGTTTTGTAATGTCACATTTGGTTGACTTTTATCTGTGCAATACTGGGAGCCTTAATTAGAATGATTAATTCTATATGCTAATAACCTGGATTAGCTTTTGCTCTTTCTCAGCATTTGGCATCTCCTATTTGTGTGGAAAGGAGGGAAACCCTGACTTTTACATGACTTAAAGCAGTTTTGTATTTTAGTTTACCTTTTATTCCCTCTCTCTGCCTTTGTTTTCTTATGGATCAAAGCATACGATTTTCCATATTTCAAATCATGCTTTTTGAAAAAAACATTTTAGAACTTTATATTCTATATATCTTAGATTTGGTTGAGTTCATACACATAAACAATAATCTCAGTATATTATGAGACTATATCTATTGTTGACTATATTCCACTTGTAATTATGTTTATTGTGATTTTTGTTCCACACATAGTTTAAAGCAGGAGAAAAGTATATAAAACTTATTTGAAAGGATTTTTTCAGCCATATGCGGAAATATACCACAGCAATTTCTATTCTAGGGCAAGATTTATGTCCATATTAGCTTGAGAGCTCACCAGAAAGATTTGAGAAAGAGGCATGGTTAAATTACTTTTTATTTCTATATTTTTTAATATTTTTATAAAATATATTTTTGGTCTTTAATATTAAAATGTAAAATTTTGAATGGGAAATATATGTACAAATAAAAAAAGCTGCAAAGCAAAGGATGGTTTTTAATTCCTATCTATTAGTAAAGAACTACCAGTAATACAGCAATTTTTTTTAACTCTGCTAATTTGAAAATTAAAATAGATATTTTTTTATAACCTTCCTGAGAACTTCTTCATTCTGTAATTCACCTTTTCCTCATACACCTTTATTAAGCTCTCTCTCCAGTGGCTGTTTCTCTTCTGCACATAAACATTTAATTCTCTCGGCACAAAAATAAGCACCCTCTCTAAAAAAAAATGCAAGCAGCGAAACACTTCTCTTGATCCTTCCATTTCATCTCTCTCTTAGGAAGAACTGGCATCTTTACTTCTTCACTCATAGTGTAACTTCATTCATTCATTCAGTCGAATATTTTTTTCTGGAAACATTTACTTAGCACTTCAGTTGGTCAGTCATAATGCTTGATACTGTAGAAACAGAGAGGAAACACGGTTCATCAAAAACACAAGGAAGGAGAGAAAATAAACATTTAATTATGTTTAGTGAGAGAGATGTTCCTAAGAGAATACATAGAAAGATAATGCAATGCTGGACAGTGTGGAGAAGATAATGGAACAGAAATATTCTTGCATATGATGTTTTACAAAAAAATACATATTTCCACTTATGTTATTGATACCCACTCATTTCTTAAATTAGCTTGTGTGTCCACCACTTGAAAGGCACAGCTTTTTTTTTTTAAACATCTACTAATGATCTGAATGGAAAACCTAGTGACCCATCCTCAACTACCGAGCACTTCAAAGATTTCATCTCTGAAGACCTAAGTCAAACACCCCTCATTCCTGATTCACTTCTTCCTTCATTGTCCAAACTGTGCTCCTGAAGCATTTAATTAACACAAACATAAGCAACACCAACCTACTATTTTGTATTGTTTTTGAAATTGTCTTAGCCTATGTCTACAGTTTCATCATTCTGACCCTGCATCATCCACAGAGCAGAATATGTAATTCTGAATCTAACATGCTAAAAAAAATACAGGTTTAATAAGTTAATCTAGAGGATATAGAAGAATTAAACTAGAAAATGTGCAATGGCAGTTTCATCAACTTGAATTACTAAACAATACAAGTAAGCATCTAATTGTGTAGACTTAAGGTAATAAGATTTAGGCATTTAGATATGCCATTATAAGTAAAATTAACAAATACACACAAATCACTCACAGAATAAAACCACTTATAAAAATACATTGTAAATTGACTTTGTAACAAATTACTTTTTTATGTTTTTGCAAATAGTGGCAACAAGTTGGCTACATCCAGTGGTGACACTACAGTTAAATTATGGGACCTGTCTAACGGCAATTGCATTTTGACCTTTGAAGGACACAGACATGCAGTATGGTCCTGCACATGGCATTCCTGTGGTGACTTTGTGGCTTCTTCTTCATTGGATGCCACCAGTAAAATCTGGGATGTTAATAGGTAAGAGGTACTTTAAACATTATTAATCATGTATGTTGAAAAATACACATCGGTAATGTTTTTTGTTTCCCCTCACTGCTACCCCTGGGAAGCACTTTTTAAAAAACTGTTAGCTGATAAAATTATAGAGAGCTACTTAGAATCTCTGTGAAATCCACTTTTCACTCCATTAGTCTTTGTTGATAATGAGTCCTTTCCAAATGTAGGTATCAAGATCAAGCTTGTGTAATAAGATTCTAATTGCTTCATTGAAAGCTGTTTGTTTTAAGCAAGATAGAAAGAAATACTTTAAAGAGTTAGGTTGTTAGTTCTTTCAGAGGATTATCATCTCTGTATCATCAAACTAACAATTTAATAGACATAAATATGACAGAAATAATTACTTGTTTTGTGCTTAATTTTAATGTAATGTTTTCCTAAATTAAATGCTTGACAATTCAAAAATTATAATAACTTACAAAATTCATTGTCTACAAAGTCCCATGCAATATCTCATGAATATAAAAGTTTTTAATTTTGTTCATAATTCAAGACACAAATCTATTATGCTTTCAGTGTCAGAATACATGTAATTCATGTATATTTGGATGATTATTGCTTCCTGTTACGTGTACAAATAGGATATAAAGAGCTACTCTTAAATACCATGATTGCTTTAGCTAGCTAAGGTATTATAACTCATCAGTCAGACTTTAGATCACTTAAATTATTGAACAATACCCATATTCTAAATTTAAATCATAAGAACTCCCAAAAATTTAGGTCAACAGTTGTCACTGAGCTATTGTCATTTATTTTGTAAGAGAAAAATGGACTGATTTTATAGGTGGACACTGTTGTTTTGAGGTCATGTGCAACCCTGTTTTACCATTCTTCCTTGAACAATGGGTAACATGTTTAGAAGGGCAGAGAGTAAGGTACTTGCAAAAAGCCTGCAGATTTTCTGGGAGGATTCATCAAGAGTATGTGCTCTGTCCTATCTGTAAGTCGATTGTCTCCTAATGCCATGTGCCAAGTATTATTATGCTTGTTTTTTTCTTAGCACCAAACTCACCCTTCTACATCTGTTTTAGTGATGCTGGCAATTGGAAATTTGCAAACCACATTCTTGCTGTGCCAGCTGACTTTCTGTTAGGCTTTAGCAATAGGGGTTACTTGCAGAAGAATGCAAGGCTGGAGAAGGAAGAGGGGACTTGCTTCATCCTGCCTGCTTTCTGTAGGCTTCTTCTGGACTTACAGTTGCAGTGAGCATCAACCTAGCAATACTTCATCTCAACAACAGCAGGTCATTCTCATCACAGCAGCTGAATCCAGCTGGCAGTTTTTTAAATGCTTGAACAAACAAGTGCCTTGTGCCCTCATCAAAGACATTAGCCCCAGCAGATAGGTGCCCTCTCTTCAGAAGTACGTGCCCCCAGCTCTGCACGGCCCCTCCTCTGTGTTGCAGAGCACCAGTATCAACAGAAAAGGAAGTGCCGCCACACAAAGGGCTGAGTTTCTGCCCTGCAGGTACCCCTTTTCAAGGTTCTAAGTTTTAATAATTCCACCCTATCCACCCTTTTTCACTCAGTCCTATGAGGTAGGACTGCAGTTGATTTTCCATGATGTCTTAATGTTTCCCTTTTCTCTTTTTGACTACCGGTTAACAACTTATCCATAATTAACAATCCTATGTATTAATATTAAATCATTACTGTTAAAATGATAGAAGCAAAGTCTGTATTCTGACTAGACCTTGACAGGTACATGGCATTAATTAATAGATAAATAACATAACCCACCTAAGTTATAAAGGTATAATAAATAATGTTGGAATATACTGTATGAGGAAACATAGCTATGAAAAATCAATTTTAGACTTTTTTCTATTTAAAATCATGGCAATTTAAGGTGTGTTTTAATTCTCAAATGGGTACCATTCGATTATTTGGGATAATCAATCATATGTAATTTTTTTTTAATTTTTACTGCCATTGAATTACAGCTGTCCCATATTTTCCCTGTTGCTCTCCCCTGCCTCGCCTACCACCCCCTGCTCCCACAATCAATCCCCACCCTGTTGTCCATTCTTAACACTATGTTTTTAATTATGTGACTAGATTTCATAAATATTTGTTATAATAGATTATTGGAATTTTAAAAAACTACTCTATTGAGGTATGATTAACATACAAAAAGCTGTATTTAATGTAGACAATTTGACTAGTCTATAGAAAAGTATAAATTATGAAATCATCACTAACCTACTGCTGTGTGTGTGTGTATGTATTTCTATCACCTCCTAAAGTTTCCTCCTGCCCTCTTTATTCTAAAATATAACATATCTTTAAATTTCTTATACAGTCATAGTATTTAAATCAAACTGTGCTTAAAAATGAATTCCCAATAGATGCAGCCCTTCTTAGAATGATTTCAGACACTTTAACTTGACAACTTTTCCCCATGACCTTGGAATCCAAATATTGTCCACCAACTAATACTCAGTATATACTGATATAACAGATTAAAATTCCTTCTGAGTGATGGCAAAAATTCTTTACATCTCAAAATTCCCATCAATGTCAAAAGCTCCCTTTCATCATCAAAGACCAAAAACATACTAATTTTGAAGCTGAGGGAATAGACAAATTTCCACAGAAAAGGGAGAAATTGATTATTTATATAGTGGTTATTGACATACCTTTCAGAGTTATCATCAAAGCACTGAACTGTAATGTATGATTACTCATGAATCAATGCTGTGTAGATGTGTCTAAAACCAGTGTCTGATTTTAAAATTTCATAGGTTATTGGAACCAGTTTAGTGACTTACGGGGAGTGGTTATTTGCCTTGGTAAGATTTTTGTGCTAGAAGCTGTACTGTGCTGGGTCAGATATTCTTATCCTGCTGTTACATCATTCTTAATAAGAAAAATTACATTGATAGACTCTGCTGTTCATCGAAGTAGGAAGAATGTAGAATGTATTATTCTCACTTACACTCTGCTCACCGCTTAAGAGCCCCTGGCCCTCGCCCTGCAACTGCTTCTAAATTGCACATTATCTGTCGAGACCATCCAATTCACTCCTCACCACAGAGTTGGGTAATTGGTAATTATAATTAATGTGAAAAATAGAAATCAAAAGCCACTTTTACTAAATGCTAATACGAACAATGTCTCTGGCACCCTTAGTCTAGATGCATGAACACTCTACTAGGTTTCTACAAATAATTAACAATAGTATTGTACTATTGATGATCTTCTGAATGATCATTTATATAAAGTAGAAAGTTCTATGTGCCTCAATTCATAATCGTTTATTTTTACCTTAGTTTTCAAATGTATTCTTTAAAAATCAATCTTAAAACACACATTCATGCACTATTATATCCTAAGCAGAAGAGTGCTTGGCAAATGGTATTTTGGTTGTATTAATGATAAATGAAAAAATGTTCCATATTTGCATAACAGAATATCCTCCTTGCTCCCATCCACATTCAGACTATAATTTAATTGCCTTCATTTTTTATTAAACTTATTGGGGTGGCATTGGTTAATACAATTAAGTAGGATTTAGGTGTAAAATTCTATGAGACATCATCTGTATATTGCATTGTGTATCACCACCCCAAATCCAATCTCCTTCCTATCACTGTTTATCTCCCCTTTTCCCTCTTCTCCCTCTCGCCACCTCCTTTTCCGTCTAGCAATCACCATACTGTGGTCTGTGTCTATGAGTTTTTTTCCCTTAATTTCTTCACCTATTTCACCCAGCCCCACAAACTCCCTCCCCTCTGATTGCTGTCAGTTTGTTCTCTGTGAGTCTGTTTCTATTATGTTTGTTATTTTATTTTGTTGCCTTATTATATATGAATCTATAAAGTGATGAAGATAGGATAGGAAAATCAGAAAATATCTCAGTTGACTATAAAAATAATTTGTTTCTTTAACTTATAAAATTATCAATAAGTATTGAGTACTCATGAAATGAATTACCAGTGTTGAGCTATATTATAGACATTAGAAAATTCTAAGACTCCATTACTCCCCTCAGTGAGATTACAAGTAATTTTAAAATGCAGCAATTTTGAAGTAGTCAGAGAGTATGTATTGCATCTACCATTTATAATATCAGGTAGGGTGTTCTGATGGACTTCTGGATGCTTTTCTTCCAAGATTTCTGGATATTTAGCTGAGTAACTATATCATACTGTCACTGTGATATTCAGAAGGCAGGCCACGTCCCTGCTTTGTTGCTTGAGTGGAAGGAATTGGAGCCAAAATTACTGAGCACAGCTGCCCCCACTTCTTCTAACAGGACACTGTATAGGCATAAGCGGCATTAGTTGTCACAAGCATGGAAGGAAAAAGTGAGTTTTGAAAATTCAACAGCTTCTGGAGCCTCGACAGTTGCCCTTATATCCAAATGTATCTTTTCATATGACTTTAAGATTAAGTTGAGAGAGAAAAATGAAGCAGGTTTAAAAAACTCTGTTTAGAAAAGTAATTTGTGATTATTGCTGCATTTGCATTAACTGTAAGCAAATATATCAGAAACTAAGTTTTTGAGAGAATGATATTGGCAAAGAAACCATGAATCTATCCTCTGCATCCCCATTACTCTTCAAAAAATCATCTTCAGGGCCCTTAACTTATATCCAAAAAGAGGAACTTTGATGCACATGGAAGGCACAGGCCGGAGCAACACCCTCAGATATGGCTATAGAAGATAATGGACAATGAGAATCCTTGGCTGTGGAACAAAGCCAGAGGCCACAGAGACCCATGCACAAAGGATCTCCTCTTAGGAAGAGAGGCATGATCCAATCAAATAATTTTCTTCAGTGTCATGGTCAAGTTCCTCACGATACCTGCCCAGGATTCTACCACTGTTTGGACTAGTGACTCTCACGTGTTCCCATTTTTCTACTTCCTGTTTTGGAGTTTGCATTGCAATTATTCTGCCTTTGCTTCACTGCTGTACATTGTATTTGCAGTGGGGAGAGGGGGAGGCAGAAAGCTTGGCTTTTATTTTGCTGGGCACCAGAGCCCAAGTGACACCTCTGAACCCAGTGGAGCAGATTGTGCATCATGCAGGATCATGGACAGTGACATTCATGCAATAAATGAGTGGGACATTGTGTTGTCTCCTTTTGGGGGGATGGAGGGTTTCAGTGACTGCTCTACAAGTGGAAGGAAGGATGGCACAAATATTTGGTGAGCAAAAGGGCCAACTGTGGCAAGTTTTGTTAGCTGTTTGTCAGAATCCACTCTCTCCCTCTTCTGTTAGTTGGGCACCTGGCTGTCTATCTAAATTGTATTTCTCAGCCTCCCTTGCAGTTAAGTGTGGTTATGTCACTACGTTATCTACAATAGAATATTAGTTGAGGTGACATATACTGTTTCTGTATTTTCCTCCTTATGGTGGCCTGGAATATCAATGGCTATGACCAGGGTAATCTTAGAAGCCAGTGATGAAAAATGACAGTGTGATCATCAGCCTGCTTAAAGTAAAGCCACTCCACGCCCCCCGATTCCTTACCTCCAGTCAGCCTGCAACGTCATCTAGTCTAGATTATTTAACAATAAGAAAATAAATTTTATTTTATTTGATACACTATATTTCTAGTCTATTTGTTATAGTACCTGAGGCTGTGCAGTCTGATATAGGCACCTGGTGAATATTTTTTAGGAGATGTTTTCCCTTCCTGACATACTAATAATGCAACAAAGCCAAGCCCTGCAATATTCTCAAAATTATTTGAATAAGGTAATAATAGACAGACTGTGCTGATAATAGATAGCAATGCAACTCCCTGTAACTTTTTTCCTTTCCCCTTCTGATTTTCCTTGATGTTTGTTTGCAATACTGTTGGAGCCGCTGAAGTCCTACTTGCTGGTAATAGTGTCTATAAATTGAATAATTGGCTTACATGTAAGTTAATGGCTATAAAAGTAGCTGTAAGTTATAAGAAAATATCCAACTATAATATATTATGATCTCTTTTAGTGGGAATCTGAATCACTAATGATTATTTCATTTAAACCATATAAAGCTCTGTGAATCTGTTTTATGTAACATCAACTATATTTACCTGATGAGAATCAGTTTTGCAGATTGCAGTCAAACTGATGGAATACAAGTAGTTCCTTCCATGTGGCTGCCTTAACAATTTTTTTAAAAGTTTATTTATAGATCCAATAAATACATATTTAGCACTTACTCTGTTAATGTGCATTGTTTTAGTCACTAACTCATAGCTGTGAATAAAATAGAAAAAAACCTCAAAACTCCTGCCCTCATGTAGGTAGAATTCTATTGGGAGTCAGAAAAGAAGCCAAATGAAAAATAATAATTACATATACAATATTTATGAGTGATAAGCTTTGTACTGAAAAAATAAAATGTGGAAGGGTGGAAAGGAACGGTGAGCACTGGAAATAATTGCAATTTTAAACAGGATAGTCAGGTGCACTATCTTCTCTCCCCACCCCCATGCCTGCATGTTTCCTCCCCTTTTTTTCTCTCTCCTAACTCCAAGGGCCCTTCTTTTGCCTCTGTAACTCATTTCCTGAGCCCATGCATCCCAGTTGGCTCACTTCTTTTTACCTCTGTGACTTTCTAAATTAAAAAAAAAAAAAAGAAAGAAAGAAACAGGATGGTCAGGGATATTCTCAGTATAAAGTTGACATTTGGATAACTGGAAGTACGTGTGACTAAAAGACAAGATGGTATCCAAGAGAACATCCCAAGCTTTTTTGTGTAGTGAACTCCCTCATGGTGGTAGCAGGATTCAAGTGATTTTGAAACAGCAAGGAGACCAGTAAGACTAGAGTAGAATGAGCAGATGAGTGAATGGTAGAGGTGAGGCAGTTAGTTACATGGGTATGAACATATAACACAGGGCCTCAAAGCACATGTGAATGACTCTGGCCTTAATTCTCAATGAGATGGGAAGCCACTGGAGGGTTTTGAACAGTAGAGCCAATTTACACTTTGCAGTTTAACAGACTGACCCTAGTTACTGAGTTGAGATTAGACTGTGGCAGAAAAGGGGTAGAGGTACAAGGGTAAAGGCAGAAGACCAGATGGGAAATACTGCAGTGAGCCAGGCAGAAAGACAGTGAAGGCTTGAGGAATAATAGAAACAGTAAAAGTTTTAAGAATTTGTTTGTATTCTGGAAAGATTTGGTAGGTAAAGCCAGAAGGAATTGCTGCCGTATTGTGGGGGTTGTAAGAAAACAAACCACCTGTTATGTTTTGAGACACCTGAAAAGCAAAAAGTTTGTTCTCCTTGTACTGGAACACTAATGCAGACTTTATAAAAGGTTTTTCCAGTCAGATTCATCAAGTGAATCTCAGAAACAGCCGTAGAGTGAGGAATGCCTTCTTCACACTGTTCATCTAGCACATAATTTCCATTGAAGATATTTCAGTGTTCCCTCCTGCCCAACAGCATTGCTTTCTTTGTAATTTAATAATTAATTTTCCAATTATAACTCCTGGGCTGAGATGAAGGGAAGAGAAGGCTATAGGTAAAGGGAACAGTTAAAATTTAGAAAAAAGAAGTGCAGAATATTAATATTCTCTTATGATGTTACCTTCTTTTAATAATATGTACTATAAATTTCTTTTGGGCAAGTAATGCACCAAGGTAGACTCTAAAAAGGAAAAAAGTTTATTTTTTACTATAAAACTAGTAATTATAACACCAAAAAAGCTGTAAAAATGGAGGTTAGTATTTATAAAATGAAGTATTTCATCAATAATACATTTCATGTTCTTTATGATTCAATTGCAAAGTTAGATATTTTAAAGATGAAGAACATATTGTACAATATTAATGGTTTTAAAACAACGTACGAAATATGAAGACTCAAGGGCACAGATTATTACTACGCTAATGCCTGTCTTGTAAAGACCCCCAGTTTCCCTTCTTATACTTGAAAAGACACCTCAGATATATATATTAATGCACTGCAGAACAGTTCTTGAAACATAATTATGTCACATTAAAAGAAATGGTTACATACTGAAATTGATCTCTTGTGATTAATTTATCCTGTCCTAAGAATAATAAATCAATTTTTACATCTTTCTTGGATTTTCATTTATATTCAAGTTAATAGTTCCCCCTTGAAATATAGAGTTTAAATTACATCTAAGTATTATTGAGTATAAATATATAGATAAGCACAAAAAATGAATAAAAGAAAATATGATCTACATTTTTCACTGTCGTCTTTCCCCCAAAAGAGTGCATACTTAATGAGCACTATTCAAGGAGTGTTTAATTTAAGAAGAAAATATTTATTAAACCTAAATTTAGATTTCATTTAGCATGTTATACTATGATTAAAAAATTGAGAAACTCTCAAAACCAATATGACTTTGTGTGTGTGTGAAAAATGCTTTGAACAACATTGTCCACTGCAACAGTTTGAGGTGGACATCCTTTTATATCAATATCAATATAAAATTATACCTTATATTGATCGATATAAGATACATGTCCTTAATATTTTAAAATTCAGCTTTATACATTTTATTTTATGTAAATTAGTTATATAATTTGCATCTAACTTGCACTAAATAAGTTACACTGTTGTATCACAAAACAGCAAAACTGTATGTTAGAAATATTTTAGATGAGTATTGATGGAGCTAAAGATATTCCAATAAAACTTAGTGTAGCTATTTTATAACATGTTATATTGTTACTCTATTACCTCCAATTAAACAAGCACTTTAACATAAAAAAAGATGTAACACACCTTTTCTATCCCACTGTAAAAATCTGGTCCAAAGGTGTCTTAGTCTACCTTATTGCTAATAATTAATGGGTTTAATGGATGTAATTAATATATGTTAAAAATAATATATAGGCATAGTCTCTATGAGGTAAAAAACTAAAATATATCATGTATTTTCATATTTAAGGTTTAGTAATATATGTGTATACACATGCGTATATACTAACATGGTACTGTATATACATATATTAGTTTTAATGCAGTCAGTTTAAATATTCAGCTCTAATTTTAGAATGGTATAAATATTTGACTATCTCAAGTATGTTAAATACCATTTAATCAAAAGGTTATTTTATTTACTTATTTATGCTTTAGCTATGACTGCAAAACACAGCTTGTTTTAAAACATTTACTTGAAACAGCAAAGCTGATATTAACATGCCCCTGAAACATGGTTTTGGGATTACTGAAACAATTTTCATATTTAAAAAACTCTAAGGTTTTATTAGATTGTTATTTAAATGGTTTGAATGTCCAAGTGTGTCAAATCAAAATAAAGCATGTAAACTAGTCGATATAAAAATAACAAGCAATCAAGTTTTAGGTGGAATTAAACTACTTTCTTATATAAAACCATGTTGTTAGATACTTCCTACTTAGTTCTGTTCAATAAACCACTAGGGAACAAAATTTTCATAGAAATTTTAAATATTATTTAACGTTGTCTGACATGTGTTTGTGCAGAATCCTAACATGTACCTATAAGGGAAGAACTTGTTAGCATGTGTCCTGGGAAGGAAATAAAACTGACTGTCTTTGTTAAGGAATGTGGAACGAAGAATCCATGCATCTGGCCTTTGGTTGTCTCACAGCCTAGAACATATCCTGCAGGAAGAAATGCCTCTAGCGGGATTTCACTGTCTAGAAATGTCATGCCTTCTGATTTGGCCTGTAATGCTTTGGATCATTTACTAGATTTGACCTCAGAATTACTAAAATTTGCATTTTACTTAGAAATTGATTATTTGTGTCTTCATTATATACCAAGCACATACCACATCAGCCACTGGTTATCCACCCCTTTTAAATTATATAAATACAAATTTTATGAGGTATCTTAATATCAGTTAAGATATTTTAATGCAGTTTTCACACACAGAGTGAGCTTTCCTGTGATGCTTCTATTTCATTTTGGTTTGGAATTATCATGTCCGTTTGTTTTTTGTTTGTTTGTTTATTTTGAGTAAGGAAGAATCTGATGAATTTATAATAATATCCCTTAGCAGGAAATGATCTAAAATCATTCAGTAGTTACAGTGAGAAATCATTGCAATACGATGTGTGGTATCCCACCCTGCTCATGTTTAAATTTTTTACCACTGGCTAGTAAAAATGCATACCTAAATTATGTGTTTCCTAAATGTATAGGCAGATGCAGAGGGATCTAAAAATTGTTTTTCCTTACTTTAAGTAATGCAGACATTTAAAAATTCTTAAAGCTGTAGAATGAGGTAATTATAGTTATTTTATTATATTATTATTAATTACAATATAACATGTATATTATTAATACAATAAAATATCTATTATTGTCTGAATACATGTTTAACTACAACTTCTTAACCATAAATTTAAGATTTAAAGTTGCTGTTGGAAATTTATGGTGATTATCTCAGCATGCATTATCAAAAGGTGAAATGTTTTAGCTTAGAAACACAAAACACATCTTTATATGAAAGCCATAACTACTGTAAAAGGAAGTAGTAGGTGTTTAATATTTTTTCTTGATTATCTTTGTCCAGATTTTTGACGTTTATAAAAGCAATTTTGAGAGAATATAAATGTATCTCTAGAAAAAAATCTAATTTTACTGTTTTACACATAAATATTAGTATAGTATAGATATATGCAAAACTATAATAATAAATTATATGTCTGCACCCAAAGATATTGCCTACTTGCTTAATATTCATTATGAATATAAATCTCTTATACAAATAACATTTACTAATAAATATATGGCAATTATCTATGCAGTCACCTCTCCTCCTTGCTCTCATTTCCTCCTACCGATTTCTAAGAAGCTTATGCCTTCTTAGACTTGAGACTTTCAATGATATAGCTGACAGTAAGTTAACTCCTAACTATCTAAATTGTCATGGCTCTTGTTATCTATGTTCATGTTCTACCTAAGAACTCATTCCCCAAACTGGGACTGATTGTTTATCATCCCGTAAGTGGTCATTGCTATTAATGCCATAAGACTATCAGTTGTGTTTATTTGGATCACCTTAGTAAAGCCAATCATTATACTCTAGATATTGTCTACATATCCACCAATCAGAGTTGCTCCCTTGCTGCTCTCTGACATCCTTTCCATTATATGCATTGGAATTCAGTGCCTGTCATCAGCTAAATATTCCATATCCTCAGTCTCTTCAGTGTACACTTTTATCTTCTTGCTTAAACCAGCTATTCCTTGAGGAAATTGAGTCCCTTTTCTAGTGGAGCCTGAAACTTCCTCCCCTTAATTCTTTCCAAAATGTTTACAACTCACAATGAATGCTAAGCATGTAGACCCTGTCCTTGGGGTGCATACATAGCATTTATTTTTGAGTTGTGTGCACATCTCTCATATATTAATTCATACATATCAAATGGAAAAGTTAAATTTACTTGGGGTTATTGACACAAATTCCACCTGCCTCTGGTCCCAGAGGCTGTTTTCATTAATGTGTTCCCCCCAGTGCCCAAAAGACCTTGAAACACTGGGAGAGTAGAAAATATTTGTTTAATTAATATATAAATTAATGACATTTCCTCTATGTTCTTTACCATCACTTCTAGACCATGTTTCCTTCCTCCAAACCACAGCTTCTTAGAAGCAAATGTTTTGAAATTGTACCATTAGCTACTCTTCCTATAGTCATATACCAACCTCGCAGTTAACAAACAATTAAAGATGGTATACGTGAAAGCCCGTCAGAATTTGATTTTTTTTTCCATGAACCCTACCTTAGATGCTGTTCTATTTACTTATACTTTGGAATATAAAATTATTTTTAAAATTATTCCATTTTTTTTCCTTTTTACCATTATCCTTCTCCCAGTTTGATGTAGCTGCTTTGCTGGTGCCCTAGGCACATGCCCCGTCTTTCTGCTGGGTAACCCAATGCAGGCTTTTGTGAATGTGTTCTGTGGCAGAAAGCATTCATGTTTCTGCTCTAGTTCTCTTTATCTTCATTGACCTTCTGCCACATTACAATCTCCTGTTTTTGTTTACCTTTTAAAATACCCTATGTAGCCCCTAATTGTTAACTCATGTCATGTTAGCTCATGTTCTGTCTTATATTTTCACTGGAATTTATTCTTAAATCTTTACCCTTTTTAAAAATAAACTTACTTTTGTATTTTTATATATATATATATATATATATATATATATATATATATATATATGTTTCTTAGAGCTGTTCCATAGGTTGCAAATAGTTAAATTGCCCCCCCCAAAACTCTTCTCTCTTTAGAAAGATATATATATGTACACACACATACATATATATGTGTGTGTTTATGTGTGTGTGTATGTATATATATTGCAGTGTCTGAACTTGAATAAATAGTTCCTTATATGGAACTAAAAGTTATATTTTTTCATCCATTGTTTTTTGCAAGAGTGTCTCTTTGGCCTTCTCTTCACATAGCCATATTGAATGTGAACTAAAAAAACTTAGCACCTGTTGAAACTTTCTTCAGATGGATTACTAACATTACAAGATAAGGTGATTAGAGAAAACATATTAGATGAAGATAGTGCATATATGAATGTGTATAAACACACATATACACACATATATATTTTTTCCTCTGGAGGCTGCATCACCCCTCAACTACAGTACTTGTTTTTAATTTGCAGTTATTTAAAAACTAAATTCTCTAATGAATTAAAAACGTTTTGCCAAAATGACTACCATTTCTTACTTCTAAATATGTATTTGCACTGTGAGGTCTTTGGTATTCAGCCTTTCTCATTAAAGTAAATAATTTTTAATTTTATGTGTAGAAGAATATTCTCATTGCATATTTAACTCCAAAAATTATTTACCTTATCTACATGTGCCCATTATTTTGATTGTATAATCAAGTGTATGAAAAAGCAGGTTTGAATCTGACAAAATTAAAGACACACAAAAACTATGTAGAGTTTATTTTCTAAAACTAATATTAATAGTAAGATGATTTTGTTCTTTCTCCTTCTTTCTTTTGCAAACCTTTGCTCTATAATTCTACTTCACTGAGTACAAGCCTTACATGTGTGAACAAAATGTAGTCCTTATTCCGATGACACAAAATATGTAATGTTGGATCAGAAGTAACTGAAGCTTCTCTCACTGTAGGTATCTGTAGTTAGGTGACATGAACTGACACATATTTCTTATTCATGAGTTCTACTGCATGAGAAGGAGGATTCACCTGAATCTTAAAACTGTTATCAACCACTAACATATTCTAGCTTGGAATTAAATAAGCTGATCTTATTATACCAAAGAAAAGGTTCATGCAATGGCTGCTTCACACATCAACGCTTCTTATTTGAATTTCAGTTCCTGTGGCCTGTGACAATCTTTGCAAATGATCTTTATTTCCCTTTCCTCTTCTAAAAATTAAGGTAAAAAATAAGATTTTGAAAAGAAAATTCACACTCTCAAGTGACATTTTTCTCTTCTTATGGTCATAATTTTTTTTTTGTCCTAGTGCGTATGCAGACAAAAGAGGGACGGGTACACATGTACATATGTACTCATTTCACTTTTAAGCTCTTTCCCTTCATCTTTGGTCTATTTTAGTTTAATGCAAACACAGGTTACATAACCTTTTAAATATGGTTTCTCCTGTTCAAAAGGTTTCCAGAGCATTGCAATCATGCCAGTAGCTTCTAAATCACCTTTGTATCTTCTCAAGGCATTTAAAAAATATTATTCAAGATGTATCTCTTTTGCTTTAGAAATAAGTTCTTTCTCTTTTCCTCTTTCACATAATTTTCTTTATAATGTGTTTGGCATAAGTTGATAAATATTTTATCTCAGGAACACTTATTGTGTGGTAACTAAAATTTTTAAATTACAGTCCTCATTTCAAACATACAAGGTATATAACACAAATTCTGCTGTTTGAAATTCAAGAATTCATAATTTGAGGATACAACTCTCAACAAGTAGGAAAATTGAAAATTTTAGAAAATATAAAATCTACTTTCCTTTGTATTTACAGAAACCTGTAGTATTTAAATTTTGGCTACTGTGATGACAGAAAATAAACATTCAAATAAAAATGTTAGTTATAATCAATTAAATTTAAAAATTATCCTAAGTTAGCAGAAATATAGCTTGTGGATGAATTAAAGGTCACAATAGTAATATGTTCCTTTAAGGTAGATAAATGGTCGGAATTAAGATAGCGACATAGCAAGCCTGCCATTTCTCTAGTTTTGAATGTAAACAGCTATAACAACATACAAAAGACATAAGTATGTAAACAGAAAAAATGAATAAGAAGCAAAAGCATGCTTGAGCCAGGCTTAATTTCCACACTTAATTTTATTTATTTATATTCTTATTTTTTCCAGAAAATATTTAGACCACTGTACAAGGATAAACAAAATATGACAGAAAAAGAGAACAAATTAAAGTTGAAAAAAATGAGAGGATAAACACTGAGGAGTGAAAATGGAACCATGAATATACCAAAATGCATGCTATTATCCCTTCCTAATGCTGAGTAACACTTTAGCTTTAAGATTTCAAACAGCCATGCAAAGGCATTTTATTTGTGTAACTGAAAATATTTGAGATGCATTCAAACCTGGTAGTTAGGAAAAAAATTGTATTAGTAGTAAGGGAAAATTTTCATCAGAGAATTCAAGCAGCTGCATGAAATAATGATCCTAATACCTGATGCATACTACAACATGGCTGAAATTTTAGTGTACGACCCATATTCAGCTGTAATATAAAGAAATCTACCATCACCCTATTCCTGGAAGTTTTGGCCCCATGAGCTCTTTTTATAATTTTGTAAAACAAAATTTATTTTAACAGTTATCGGACAAAATAAGACCCAAGACAAATAACAAAAAGAATTTCATTATGGAAAGCAATACAGTAGAAATGGACACATTCTATATTAAATATACAATGTGCTGAGCATGTAAAAATGTATCTGCAGTTATTAAAATAGGATCTTAGACAATTAGTGAATATTTAGGGAAAACCCTCAAGTTTAAATACTAATTTTCCCATATAAACCAAAAATGTTAATGAGTTAATGAGTTAAAATTTTAAAATATGTATCACTTTCTGATATGAGGTCTGTCCAGAAAAAGTACAGCTGTTGTTAATATAACAAGAACATTTTGTGTGACATAGATGTAACCTGGCAGCCAAGAAGAGTGGACTGGGGTGTGCATGCGTGGACAATGAAGACTTCACTATACTAGTCAGTGGGGGCAGTAGAGGCCACTAAGTGAGCATGTGTACTGTGTGGCTACCATTTTAAAAATAACTGAGCAATAAATCTGCATCACATTTGGCATTAAGCATGAACATTCCTCTACGGATGATTCAGAAGGCTGCAGCGATGGGCAACTGGTGCTTTGCAGCTTCATTGCAGCAGTGGGCCTGGCCTGCTCGTGCATCATGTCTCCTGAGAGTGTTTTAGAGAAACATCAAATCACCCAGGTGACTCAGCCCTGCTAAAGCCCAGATTTGGTGCCCTGCAACTTCTGGTTTTTCCCAAAACTAAAATCACTTTAAATTGATGAGATTTCAGACTGTCAGTGAGATTCAGGAAAATGTGAAAGGCCAGGTAATGACTATTGGAAGAACTCAGTGAGGTCCCAAGGTGCCTACTTTGAAAGGGACTGAGGTGTCATTGTCCTATGTACAATGTTTCTTGTATCTTGTATTCTCTTTAATAAATGTCTCTATTTTTCATATATCATGGCTGGATACCTTCTTGGACAGACTTCATATGTTTAACAAAACTTTATTTTTTAACAAGAAATGTGTCCCAATATTATATTAGGTATAAAAGCAGAAACATGACATTATATACTAGGAGCCTGTCAAATATTAATATAAATATAGCTAAGAGTAAAAACAAATTTCTTAAATATACCAAAATGTTACAAATAATTTTTTCTGAGATAGGTGTTTGAGTTTTTTTAATTTTCTTTGACACATCTTTATATATCTCCAAGTCTTCTACAATATATACTTATTTAGTTATTAGGAAGAAAAGCATTATTAAAACTAATAATGCCTTCCTTAGACCCTAGACAATGTTTGAATGAATTTCATTAAGTGAAATTATGGCTGCCTCTTTGATCATTTTCCCCATCTTCTGACTACATTTGTACTCTCTGTCTTGGCATTTTATCTTGATTGATAGAGTATGTGACCTACTATGGCCACCTCCGTTCCTGTACTCACTAAAGGGAGCAGGAGGCGAAGATGAAGTTCAAACCCAAGCAATTGTTTCCTTTGCTTTCCTCTGGCACCAAGCTGCTGGGTCACACGTAGCTGTGGGAGACTGGGAGAGCTGGTGGCTTAAATGAACACAGAGGGAGGCCCCTAGACTGTTTCAACTAAATAGCATAGTTCAATCCAGTTCTGCTTTTTCTGGCTATAAATTCACATAGTCATCTTTATTCTTGTGATTTTTATATTAGAATCAGTTATATCATTCTAATGTAGCTATTCTCTTACACTCCATTGTCATTATTGTGATTTTTACATGAGAGCTGCTGTATCGTTCAACATGCATAATGTAGCTGTTCTCTCTTACACTCCATTGTTAAGAACATAAATACTGTACTAGATACTACCATTTTTTTTTCTTTTTAACCTCAGTATTCTGACAAAGTCTCCCATCAGCACCTTCTTTATGTGGAACTCATAAAATATGGCAGTCATCAAGTCTATTTACCTTATCTTTGGTATTTATTAGGGAGTTGGTTTTCTCTCACTTTGCATTTTACCCAATAAAACCCCTTAAGTCTAATAAAGCCAAATCTCAAAGGTAAATGAAAAAGATTAAAGGCAAGAACAAAAGAGAGTCATACTAATATCAGGTGAAATAATTACTAATATTTTTAATTATTCAGATACTACCATAGCTATTGGAGGGGCAATCATCTTTATTTGTGATCCTAAGGTCAATTTTAAATGTATATTTTAATACAGGACAATATAAAGACACAATGAAATACTTTAAGCTTTTGTGAAAAGAACAACTATGTAAATTTTACTCTAACCTCTGCTATGATTACTAAAAAGTAAAGTAAGATAATTATAAATTAAATTGTCATACTTTATGTTGATTGCAGCTAGCATCTTAGTTTTAAGTTAAATATATATTGTAGGACTGTAGTGTTTTATGGGCTTTATGCACATTTTATTGTACACTGAGACTGCATAATCACTGTATATACTACACTTAGGCCAATTTTATGGGACTTGAAGGACCATAGCATTACTTTAAATGATGAAAGGGGTTTACAGTGGTTGCACTTCCTTTTCTGGCATATCTGATTGGTTTATTTAATGGCCAATTATTAATGTATTTCTATGTGTAAAGGTAGTCTACTTCTATAATGTCCATCATATTATATGAAGCTGTCTACATAGCTGCCTCAATCTGCTGATTTATCTACAATTTCAAAATATCAACTGCTTTCTTTTATTATAGTATTAGGCTTCTGCTGATAGAATAGGACATTTACTGGGCTTATATTCAGAACTGAATTCAAATCCTATATCCTTGGGCAATAATTTAACTCTCCTTTTTATTTCATTTCTGTTCTCTATCTAAGTTATATAAAACTATCCATTTGAAATTGATGGGCTCTGATTTAAATCCTGGCTCCATCAAGTGCTACTAGATGTTTCACATTGGACATATTTCTTGATTTCTGTGATCATTAGATCCATTTGTTAAAATGGACATCACCTATCACCTTAGGAAAAACAAAAGAAAT
The DNA here is from genome assembly GCF_021234165.1 of Pteronotus mesoamericanus. Lineage (NCBI taxonomy): Eukaryota > Metazoa > Chordata > Mammalia > Chiroptera > Mormoopidae > Pteronotus > Pteronotus mesoamericanus. Next base: position 12,284,797 of record NW_026555277.1, on the reverse strand, counting down.
AATAAATAAAGGGTGTTTTTGCAAACTGCAGAGCTTCATTCTAACTTTTCTATGCAGCACCTATGTATTTAGTACTTATATTTAGGCTGAGTTCCCTTTGCTGGAAGAGGGCAGATACAAGTAATGTTCAACGAGAGTCATAACAAGCAGATGTGCAGGGGGCCGGCAGAGGAGCAACTCTAAATAACCACGGGGCCTTGACCGAAGTGGTGGCAATTGAGGTGGGTGTAAAAACAGAAGAGAAAAAAAGGCTCCAGAAAGAGCTGAAAGCGTGATCTTCAAACAGAACAGGCCATGAGTGGTGCAGTGTAAGCTAGAGAGAGGGATACAGGATGTAGGAGGAAATGGGGTGGGGACTGAAGTTTGCAAAGCATTTTGATACAGGAGAGCAGAGTCCCAGAGGCCAAGTTAGGAGTAAGGACCTTCTTGTTGGTTCAGTGTGGAGCCATAGGAACTTTTTAATGATTCTGTATGTGGATAATGGCCAAGTTATTCCTGTGCCTTAATACATCTCTAACCAAAAAATCTGCTGGCAGTGGCGGATGCCAGGTTTTTAATTCCTAAGACCTGAAAGCCTGAACACAAGCAACATAGTTTAATGAACTGAGTGTGGGTAACATTTGGAGGGAAAAAACATAATTTAACCAGTATGCTTATAATTATTTAACATTAAAAAAATGGTACAGTAGTAAAATGTTGACAGGTAATGCTCAATGTTTATAAAATACATTACTGATGAAAGTACTGGGTAGCCGTTCAGTTAATAGGATCTGCATGCATAGTGCATTAGCAAAAACTGTATCGTGGCCTCAGAAATATTTGATAGATGTCCTCCTTCCAAGTATATATACAAACCTAGACAGTTTATATAATATGTGCATGCATATGTTTATCATAAACAGTAAATGCTTAAAAATATGTATGCTGAATGAATATATGGTAGCTACTACATTTCCCCATTAAGTTTACATAATTACCCCATTTGCTCATAACACTGACAGAACTGGCCTAATTTTCATTAAGCATGACTACAGTTTTCCTACACTAATCATATTAATGCCATACTTGTTTTGATACCCAAGAAAGTAATTAGGTTGTTTTGATGAGAGTGAATATAATATGTATATTAACAAATTGATATATGTTTCATTTCATTTTTCATTTCAATTAAATATAATCAACAGACAATAATCCCAGACTGATAGTTAACAATTAAAATAATCATTCTTTTCCAAAAGCTTATTTAGTTTATTATTTGAAAATATGATTTTAGTAAATTTTCAATATTAATTAAAAATTTTAAGGAAAAAATTATGTTGTTGATAACCTAAATCTAAGAATATTAAAAAGCACTTTTGTCATCACAACCATTGTATGATTAGTGCAAAACTTTTTATTACTAATTGCATTAAGTACTTTCTTTATCTTCACATTGAATAGATATGTTAAAACCCTTTTTAAAAACACTGATGATTAGATCCAAGATGGCAGAGGAGTAAGTGAAAGGTGCACCAACTTCCTCCCAGGGCCAATTGGAATTGCAACTAAATTGTAGAGAAATCATCCTGAATAACCAACTGAACTCTAGCTGGAGAGAAACTTTATAATCAGGGACAGACAGAAGAAACCACTTCAGTACAATGTGACTGGTAGGGAGTACCAAGGAGGTGGGAGAGAGTTGGCTGGGCTCCCATGGGCAGCAGATGAAGTGTAGGAGGAATATACAGTGGTCGGCCAGGTTCTCCCTGAGAATTGAGGGGCCTAAATCCCAAGTTGGGTTCCGTAGTCTACAGCTCCACAGCCAGGAAAGGAACCCAGATAGCATCCAGCTGTGAAAAGCCGCAGGGTTTCTGTCCACTAGAAGACACTGCTAGAGACGCAGAGCCTCTTAAAAGGGTAATGCACAAAATTTCATTTGCAGCCACTTACCCTGGGCTCAGTCAGAGGGAGGGCAGAGTAGACTTGAGAAGAGTCTGGGGCCGGTGGCTCTGGGGAGAGGACTGACAAAACAACCACCATGATCCCTGTGCTGAGTCATTCCCCGTACTTCAAAGGCCATCTTTCTCAGTCAGAGCACTTCCCTCCAGGTGGCATGAGCCTGAGGGGAAGTAAAAACTCTACTTGCAGGAATTACTCTGAGCCACCCTAGGAGCTTGAGCCCAGCTGCTGAGTACAGCCTCAGGCTATATCAGTGATTAAGTTTAACAACAAAGACTGATTTCTGGGAGCTTTGAGACTTTAATTGACCCACCTTGGGCCTGGTGCTGGTAAATACCAGCCTTGGTGTACAGCCTCATTCTTTCTGCACATGAAGAGGCCCAGCAGAGAGAGCCACATGTTGTGTATTGCTAATAGCGCCAAACAGGTTGCCCAGCACCAGTCACAAGCAGTGCCTGACAAAGTCTACACCAGAGCCTTTGCAGAACTACCTAATACATAGAAACAAACACAAAGAGGCAGCCAAAATGGGAAGACAAAGAAACAGACCCCAAATGAAAGAACAAGAGAATCCTTTAGAAGTAGAACTAAATGAAAGGGAGGAAAGCAAATTATCAGAGAGTTTAGAGTAATGATTAAAAGGATGCTCAACAACATGAAAACAAGACATAGAAAGCATATTAAAGGACCAGTCAGAAATAAAGAATGCAGAACTGAAATAAATAACACACTAGAAGGAATAAATAGTAGGTTAGGTGAGGCATGTATTGAATCAGTGATTTGGAAGACAAAGTAGAAAAAACACCCAAGCAGAACAGCAAAAAGAAAAAAAATAATTAAAAAGAATGAAGGGAGCTTAAGAAAACTATGAGACAACAGAGAGTAAAAACATCCACATCACATGAATACCAGAAGGAAAAGAGAATGAGCAAAGGATTGAGAAGCTATTTGGAGAGATAATGACAGAAAACTTCCTTAGTCTGTTGAAAGAAAAAGACACACAAGTGCTTGGAGTTTCCCAAACAAATCCTAGCTGCACATCTGGGCTGGCTGCTGCTAGTGCCAACGCTGGGGCTCACTGAAGCCAGCTGTTGCTTAATTGATAGGATTTAGGAAGTTCTGAAGCGTGAGTCAACACCAGCCATTCATATGGAAAAGCACCTTGGGGTGCCTGTAAGTTGGGTTGGGTGAGTCTCTGGGGATCTCCAAGATGGGTCAAACAGTGTTATCCAGGTTGATGGAGTCTCAGATGTGGACCAGCTTGCTGGCTCTTTGGGGGAAGGGTTTAGAAAAGGGACCAAAGCCTCTGCTTGCCTTGATGTCTGACACTTTAGTTTCTTCCTGTATACCAGTGGTATCTTTCAAGCTGCTATCCTGGTGCTGGAGCTCAGAAGTAGTAAGTCGGAGTAGGTGAGTCCATGTGTGGATTCTTTAAGAGGACCTGCTTGGGGATCCAGGAGATTCTTCCACTGACTCAATCTCTGCTAGTTTTTGCAGCCGGAGGTTGTGGGACTTATCTTCCTGGCACTTGAACCCTGGGCTGGGAGCCTTGTGTGAGGCTGGGATTCTTGCTCTTGGGATATCCCTCATGAATTTTTATCCACCACACATGTGTTAGGAACCAGCCCATTCTGTGTCTGCTCCTCTCCTACCAGTTTGGATGCATGTGGTTTCTTTAGTTCCGTAGTTGTCAAACTTCCATTCACCTCGATTTCTAATGGTTCTGAGTGATGGTCGTTCTATATTTTAGCCATAATTTTGATGTGGTTGTGCAGAAAGAAGCCACGTCTACCTACACTGCCATCTTGGTGCAAGCCCAGAACAAGTAGCAGCCATCTCAGATTGCATTATTGCTCAGGCAGGTTGCCCTGAGCAAAACACAGGTAGAGGCTGACCTTGGCCTGCATCACTTGGGAAACCCCTGGGCCAAAACACCCAGTGGACAGCTACAGACCACATTGGAATAACGCCATCCTGCTCCTGCACAGGTGATCCTCCAAGGAGAGCAGAGATTGGTGGTCAGTGGTCACAGCCAGTTCTTGCAGCTGACTTGCCTGTATAAATCCCTCCCATTGACCTGTCAACAGCAATCAGGGCTCAACAACAAGAAAAGGGTGTACTCAGCCCACATGAAGGGTACACTTCCAGTACCCAGCTTTGGTGATAGGGGAGGCTGTGCCACCAGACCCTACATTACACCTACTACATTAGGCCATGCTACCAAGACAGGGAGACATAGCAGCTCTAACTAATACTTAGAAATGAACACAGAGAGGCTGCAAAAATGATGAGACAAAGAAGCATGGCTGAAATGAAAGAACAATCAAAACTCCAGAAAAAGAGCTAAACGAAATGGAGATAAGTAATCTATAAGATGCAGAGTTCACAACACTCGTTATAAGGTTGCTCACAGACCTTAGTGAAGACTTCAACTGCATAAAAATAATCCAATCAGAAACAAAGGATACACTAATTGAAATAAAGAACAATTTAGAGGGAAAGACAGTAGAGGGGATGAAGCTGATAAATCAATGATTTGGAACATAAGGAAGCAAAAAACAACCAATCAGAGCAACAAAAAGAAAAAAAGAAGCCAAAAACATGAGGTGAGGAACCTTGGGGTAAGAAATGTGTGAGAAAGGCCTTAGTTTTATGCCAAAAACCAAGAATTACTGTCCCTGCTCATAGAGGGAGAACCATACAAAAATGTATTGATAACTGCATTGTTGTGGTAATAAGTTTGGCAGCAGCCCTAATAGGTTTGTTGAGCCAAGAAAGGGGATTAGTGATATTAGTATAAGGGCTCATATCTGAACTTTTCGGTTATTAATAGATAATATTTGTTTAGATGTTAAGTGGATTAGTCATTGTTGCATAGCTACTAAGCAGTATAAGCAGCCTCTGAGATAATTTCAAGAGGCCCAACATTCACATCATAGGAGTGCCAGAAGGAGAGGAGAAAGAGCAAGAAACTGGAAATCTATTTCGAAAAACAATTAGGGAAGAAAATTTCCCTAATTCGGTGAAGGAAATAGACATACAAATCCAGGAAGCACAGAGAATCCCAAACAAGATGAATGGAAAGAGACCCACACTAGGATACATCATAATTAAAATGCCAAAGGTTAAAGAGAGAATCTTAAAAGTAGCAAGAGAAAAGGAGAGAGTTTCCTGCAAAGGAGTTCCCATAAGACTGTCAGCTGATTTCTCAGGAGAAAGTTTGCAGGCTAGAAGGGATTGTCAAGAAATATTCAAAGTCATGAGAAGCTGAAACCTACAGCCAAGATTGCTGTACCCAGCAAAGATATTATTTAGAATCAAAGGGGAGATAAAGAGTTTCCCAGACAAGAAAAAACTAATGTTCATAATTACCAAATCATTACCATATGAAAAGATAAAGGGACTTACTTAAGAAAAAGATCAAAACCATGAACATAAAATGGCAAAAAATCCAAATCTATAAACAATTGAATCTAAAAAACCAACTAAGCAAACAAGAAGAAGAGAGACAGAATCATGGATACAGAGAGCATTTTGATGATTGTCAGATGGGAGAGGCTGTGGGGGAATGAGTGAAGAGGTGAAGAGGTTAAGAAGTACAAATAGGTAGTTACAGAATAGCCATAGGGATGTAGAGTACAGTATTGGAAACGGAGTAGCCAAAGAACTTATACACATGCATATGAACAATGGCAGAGGGGTTGTCTAAGGGAGTGGGTGGTACTGAGTTGAGGAGGGAGTAAGAGAGAAAAAGCAATGAAAAAGGCACAAGTCAAGGAAGTGAAAAGAGTGACAAAAAGGATGGACCCAAATGGCCTACACCGAGACACATCATAATTAAAATGGCAAAGCTCAAAGACAAGGAGAGAATCCTAAGAGACACAAGAGAAAGCAGGTAGTTACATACAAGACATCTCCAATTAGACTGTCATCTGATTTCTCAACAGAAACATTTCAGGTAAGAAAGGATTGGCATGAAACATTCAAGGTGATGAAAAGCAAGGACCTACAACCAGGGCTACTTTACCCAGCAAGTCTTTATTTAAAATTGAAGGAGAAATAAGGAGTTTCCCAGACAAGAAAAAGCTAACAGAGTTTGTTAATACCAAACTAGTACTGCAACAAATGTTAAAGGGCTTGCTTGAAGAAGTAGAAAAATAAAAAGAAATAAGAGAAGAAAATAGTTTAAAAATAAAATGGCAATAAATACATATCTATCAATAGTCACCTTAAATGAAATTGGCTTAATGCTACCACCAAAAGACATAGAATAGCTAAATGGATAAGAAAAGAAAACGCATATATATGTTGTCTCCAAGAGACCTACCTCAGACTGAAAGATATACACAAGCTGAAGTAAAGGGATGGAAAAAGATATTTCATGCAAATTCAAAAGAAAAACAAAAAGCTGGGATATCAGTACTTAAATCCAACAAATAGACTTTAAAGCCAAGGCTATGGTGAGAGGCACAAAAAGGACGCTACATAATGATAAAGGAAAACATCCAACAAGAGGATATAATAATAGTAAACAGAGGAATATCTAAATATGTAAAGCACACCTTGATGGACATAAAAGGAGAGACCAAAAATAAAAAATACAGTCAGAGTAGAGGATTTTAACAGCTTATTGCCTTCAATGGATAGATTTTTAAGTCAGAAAATCAACAAGGAGATAGCTGCCTTAAACAACACATTAGATCAAATGGATTTAATTGATACCTGCAGAGCATTTCACCCTCAAGCAGCAGAATATACATACTTTTGAAATGTACATGGAATGTTTTCTAGAATAGACCACATGTTAGGACACAAAATGAGTCTCAATAAATTTAAGATGGTTGAAATTATATCAAGCATTTTCTCTGACCACAATGCTATGAAACTAGAAATCAATCACAAGAACATTGAAAAATACACGAAGATATGGAAGCTAAATAACGTGTTATTAAACAAAGGATGTGTCAACAATGAGATCAAGGGATAAATCAAAAGACATTGAATCAAATGAAAATGAGAACACAACAATCCAAAATCTGTGGGATACAGGAAAAGCAATCTTAAGAGGGAAATTCATAGCATTATAGGCCTATCTCAAAAAGCAAGAACCAGCTCAAATGCACGATCTAAGTTCACACTTAAAGGAACTTGAAAAAAAAAAAACACTAAAACAAAGCCTAAAGTTAGTAGAAGGAAGGAAATAATAAATAGAGCAGAAATAAATAGTCTTAAAAAATGATACAAAAATCAATGAATCCAAGAGATGGTTCTTTGAAAAGATAAAAAATGATTGACAAACCTTTAACCAGACTCATGAAGAAAAGAAAAAGAGAAAGGATCCAAATAAATAATATCATAGAATAATATAAGAAAAGAAATAACAACTGAAACCAAAGAAATACAAAGGATTGTAAGAAAAATGTTACAAACAACTGTATGCCCCAAAACTGGACCACCTGAATGAAATAGATAAATTCCTAGAAACGTGAAATCTTCCAAAACTAAATCAGGAAGAATCAGTGAATCTGAATAGACAAATTACATTTAATAAAATTGAAGCTATAATCAAGAAACTCCCAACAAACAAGAGCCCTGGACCAGATAGCTTAACAGGTGAATTTTACCAAATATTCACCTTGGAGGGAACTAATACCTCTCCTTCCCAAATCATTTTAAAAAATTCAAGAGGAGGGGAAGCTCCCAAGCTTATTTTGACAAGGCAAACATTATCCTAATTCCAAAACCAGATAAAAATAGTACAAAAAAAGAAAATTACAGGCCAATATCCCTGATAAACATATGTGCTAAAATCCTCAAAAATTTATTAGTAAACTGTATACAGCAAAGCATCAAAAAGATCATACACCATGGTCAAGTGAGATTTATTACAGGAATGCAAGGTTAGTACAACATTCACAATAAATGTGATTCACTACATAAACAAAATGAAGGATAAAAACCACATAATCATATTAATAGATGCAGAAAAAGCTTTTGATAAAATCCAGCACCCATTTATGATCAAAATTCTCAGCTAAGTGAGAATAGTGAGAACAAGCCTAAACATAATAAAGGCGATATATGACAAATCCACTGCCAGCATCATACTCAATGGACAAAAACTATAAGCCCTTATAATTTGTCCCTTATATCAGGAACAAAACAGGGATGTCCACTTTCAACATAGTTCTGGAAGTCCTAGTAACAGCAATCAGATAAGATGAAGAAATAGAAGGCATTCAGATTGGAAAGGAAGAAGTAAAACTGTATTTGTGGGTGACATGACACTAGACATAGAGAACCCTGAAGATTCCATCAAGAAACTACTAGAACTGATAAATGAATTCAGCAAAGTAGCAGAGTACAAAATTATATCCAGAAATCAACTGCATTTTTATATGCCAACAACAAACTACAGAAAGGGAAATTAAGAAAACAATCCCATTCACAATTGATTCAAAAAGAATAAAATGCCTAGGAATACCTAACCAAGGATGTAAAAGACCTGTAGTCAGAAAATTATAAGACACTGAAGAAAGAAATAGAAGCTAGATATAAGTGGAAGCACATACCATACTCATGGATAGGAAGAAGTAACATCATTTAAGTATCCCTACTACCAAAAATAATGTATATCATTGCAATTCCTATCAAGATACTGATGGCATATTTCACAGAACTAGGACAAATACTTCAAAAATTGATAGGGAAATACAAAGGGTCCCATAGAGCAACAGCAAAGAAAAAAGTTAGAGGAATCATGCTACCTAATATCAAAGTATAATATAAGGCTGTATTAACTAAAACAGCATACTACTGATATAAAAACAGACACATAGATCAATGGAACAGGATAGAGAGCCCAGAAATAAACTCATACCTTTATATTCAATTAATATTCAACATAAGAAATAAGCACATAAATGTACTGAAGACACTTTATTCAATAAATCATGTTGGGAAATTTGGACAGATGCATGCAAAAAAATGAAACTAGACCACCTTCTTACACTACACACAAGAATAGATATAAAATGGATTAAAGACATATATTAGATCAGAAACCATAAAAATCCTAGGAGAAAACACAGGCAGCAAAATCTCAGACATTGCTCATAGCAATATTTTATCTGATATATCTCCCCAGGCAAGGGAAACAAAAGAAAAAACAACCAAATAAGACTACATCAAACTAAAAAGTTTTGCACAGAAAAGGAAACCACTGACAAAATAAAAAGCCCATGAAATGGGAAAACATACTCACCAATTCATCCGATAAGGAGTTAATATCCAAAATTAAAAAAAAAAATTTACAAAACTCAATACCAAAAAAACCCCAAAAAAACCCAAAAACAAAAACAAGCAATCCAAATAAAAAATGTACAGAAGACCTGAATAGACACTTCTCCAAAGAGCACATACAATGGCCAATAGACATAAGAAAAGATGCTCAACATCACTAAGCATCAGAGAAATGCAAACTAAAACCACAATAAGATATTTACTCACACCTGTTAGAATGGCTAACATCAATAAATCAACAAGCAAGTGTTGGCAAGGATGTGGTAAATGGGAACCCTTTTGCACTGTTGGTGGGAATGCAAATTGGTACAGCCACTGCAGAAAGCAGTATAGAGAGACCTCAAAAATTTAAAAATGAACTGCCTTTTGACCCAGCGTCCCCCCTTCTGGGAATATATCCAAAGAAACCCAAAACACTAGTTGGAAAGAACATAAACACCCCTATGTTCATTTCACCATTATTTACAATAGCCAAGATATGGAAGCAGCCCAAGTGCCCATCAGTAGATGAGTGGATAAAACAGCCTTTGGATATTTACACAATGGAATACTACCTGACTACATGAAAGAAGAAAATTTTTCCCTTGGCATAGATGGACCTGGAGAACATTATGCTAAGTAAATTAAGCCAGTCAGAGAAAGACAAATGCAATACGATTTCACTCCTTTGTGGAATCTAATGAACAGACAGCTAACAAGCAAAAGATGGACAGACATGGAGGGGGAAGTTAGGGGGTAAAAAGATCAAGCAAAAAGAAAAAAACAACTCATGAACATGGACAACAGTGTGGGGATTGCAGAGAGATGCGTGTATAAATGGGTTAAATGGTAATGGAAAAAAATACAATACAAATTTAAGAAAATACTGATGATTTACGCAATATTGATATATTTGAATCTGAATTGTGCAAATCCTTAGAGATTATACGTGCCATCATCTGCTTATATAATTATTACATATATTACTTGAATGTAAAATAAATGCTCTGTAGTTTATGTATTTTATATGTATAAATATATGACTGCCATATTAATTATTTTTAAATATGTAGTTTGCAGTGGTACAAATTACAGTGATGTGCAACTATCACCAGACTCTATTTCAAAATTTTCATCATCCCAAACCGAAACTCTATCTCAGACTGTTAAACATAGAGTTACTATATGATCAACAATTCTACTTCTAGATATGTACCCAAAAGAATCTAAAGCAGGGACTCAGACAGATACTGATGCACATTCTTATGTTTAACTTTTTGAGGAACCACCGAACAGTTTTCACAATGCCTACACCATTTTACATCTCTGCCAACAGGGTACAAGGGTTCCATTTTTCACATCCTTACTATCACATGTAATTTTCTGGGTTTTTTTTTAATTTGTTTGTAGCCAATCTAGTAAGTCTATCTCCTGGTTTTGATTTTTATTTTTCCTAATGAATAATGCTGTTAATCACTTTTTTAGGTACTTATTGGCTATTTGTGCATCCTTTGAAAAAAATATTTATTTAAGAACTTTTCCCACTTATAAATTGGGTTGTCTTTTTTTGCTGTTGCATTGTGAAAATTCTTAATTAATATACTCAGTCCTTCGGGTAGTCCCCAGGCACGTTAGAGCAAACACAATACTGTGTTCATAAGGCCTGCTCTGCTCTGCTCCCTCCAAAACCAGAGATGATGGTCCCACACTGGGAACATAGACTTCTGTCTTCAGGGCTGCAGCCAAGTCCGGGTGGAGCTGGACGTAAGAATGCTACAACTTATTCCTACCATTTTTAAGTTGCCTTTTTCTTGATTCAGCTTTTGCATAATTACTGTATTCCTTTAACTATTTATTACAGCGTACTGAAAAGTTGGATCTGACAGTTTCTGCTAGTTTTTCAGTGTTTTGTGAAGAGAGAGTTCTTTGAAGCTGTCTGTACTATCATTTTGCTGATATCACACTCCTGTACTATAGTTTTATATTCTAACTAGAGTCAGTGGAATTAATAAGTAACGTGAGAATTATAAGACAAGCATAGTGCTAAGTACTCCAGGAGATGTACAGGTGAAAGACTGGCCCTCAAGGAATGTAGAGACTCATGTCATGCATATAAATTTCTGCTATACAAGGTCGTTTATGACCTGCTATAAACCAAAGGAGATGGGAAAGGATTAATAATGATAACTTTTAAGGTGGACTTGAGGGTTAAGTAGGATTTTAATAGTTGGTGATAATGGGAAGAAAAGGTTCAGGTGTGACAGCATAAGTATAATACAAGAATGAGAAATAAAACAGAAGAGTCGTGTTTTATAGGTAGGCTATTTGTAGGGTTTTGATGGAAGAGAGAGATGATAATTATTTCCAAATTCAGAAGGCAATGAAAATGAAATGTTTAAGCAAAGAAATGCTGTGATTAAAGCTATTGCTTCAGAAGGTTACATTGTCAATGATGTATGGAATGAATTGGGAACATGACGTATGTGTTGATTTGAGATGGGTGTATTTTCCTTAGTAGCTTAATTCTTATATTTTATATATGAGTAATTAACAATTACATCTAATTTGAAAAATTTAAACAAATTAATAGCTTAAAAATCTACCATATTTTATAAAACAAATGAAAGCCATTCCCTAGTGTTTATTATCAATTTATCACAAATTTTTCATTTACATTTAACACAATACAATATATAAAGGCCATATTTTGCAATAAAAATGTAGATTATCTATTAATGAATAAAGATTGTCTATAAGAGCCGACGTTTTTATTATGAAACAATCTTTCCCCTAGTAAGTGTCCGTTATACTGACTTTAAAGGCCAACACTGAAGTATGTACAGAATCTTCAGTGCCTTCTACTTATAGTATTTTGGCTCCCTATTTAGAAATAGTTACTATTTTCTACTTAAAAACATTCTAAGATATTAATTGATTCTATTACATAGGTCTATGTCAATCAACAATATGCTTTATTTATCAAAAGAACTTCTAATTTCTTTTTAATGCCCTGTCACGTTTTACCCACATTAGGTATTTAACAGAGGTAGTTTTCTGACAATAAAATATTAAGCCACTTTGTTACAAAAAATTCCCTGTAGGTACAGTAAAAATAATTTTCTGTGTTTTGATTCTTTAATATTAATTAACCCAATCTACTCTCTAAATCATCTCTGCCTCAGTCCTTCATCCACCAGAGTACAGTTATAATGACAAAAATACTTAGCATCTCTTCCATGACCATGGTATTTTGTTGGCCTCTGTGCTGTGGCTGCCTCCCATCTGCATTAGTTTGATGTTAATACCTAATAAAGATTAAAACAGATCAATCCATCCTAGAACTGATTGAAAGAAAAAATAATTTTCAAGTAGTAGAAAGAGTCAGCAAAGCTCACCTTAGCCATTCAAAACTGGTAGAATGCAGGTCTACCCATAGTGAATACAACTGAAATGAAATGCTTTCTACAGAATGACACTTAGCCCTGTCTGTAGATAGCAATTATCAATGTGTGAAAACAAGGTATCAGGATCTTACCTAGTAGAGCCTCAGAAATTACATGTGAGTTACTTCCAGTCCAAGATAGTAACAAGGCCTGTGAATTTTACTCTCCGCTTAAAATTTTTCATTACAATGTCAAAGGAAGAGGAAAAGAGAAAATACATATGCCAAACAAAAACTAGGAAAAAGCATCATCCAAATGATGCTTTTCCAGCCATCTCAATAATTAATTAAAATTAAGAATTCAAGAAACATGTGAGTGAAGCAGTGAGTAATAAAACAAGATAACATAGTAGTAAGTTCATATTAATTATTAATATGGATATTAACTTTTAAGAAATATTAAGCACTTTATAAGAAAATAAAAAGGGATTACAATAATAATGTAGATCAAATATCCAAGGTTATTGCTATAAAATCCTGAAAGAGTTTAAAGGGCTTGGAGATAAAAATGTAAAACAGAAAGTTATCACATTCCATAAAGAGAAATCAATATATACCACTTTATTTTTTACCATTAGTTAAAGAAAAGCATAATTTAGAAATCTTAATTATTGCAGAAAAATAAAATAAGACTCAATAGAGTAAAAGAAAGAAGTATTTTTAAAAAGACAAAGGATGGTAATAAAAGTAAAAATATGAAATAAAATGACGTGATAGCATTAGCTATTACAATGAATGTGATTATTTTAAACCTTTTTAAAATTCAGAGACTCTCAGTTTATGTCAATAAATAACTCAGTTTGCTTATTTAAAAACTAGACTAAACATCGTGACACCTCGGATTTCAAAATAATAGTCAAATGCAATTTAAAAAACAAATTGTGTTTTAAATGTCAATATAAATCAAAGTATATGTCAAGGAAATATAATAAATAGTATAAGAAAGATACTTATATAAATACCATTTAAAATTTATAATACAGATGATTTTACTATGAGCCAGTGTTTATTAGGTGCATCCTATATATGTCTGGCATTATCCTAAATGTTCAAGTAACATAGTAACCTATCAGTTAGGGACCATTATTTTACATCACACTCATTTTACAAATGACAGACCTGAGACAGATAAGTGAAGAAACATGCTTGTTACATAACCAGCAATTGGTAGAGTCGGAATTTGAATCCATTCACTCAGACTCTCAAAACTTGAATGGATTCCTGACATTGTCATTTTTTGTAACAGACATCAAACATCAGGAATCTGAGTGAGACATTATTAAAACAGAAAAGCAGCATCTGCACAAAGAGACATGAGAAAACTATCATCATCATCATGATAATGATGTTCAAATAATAATGTTCTGTTTTCTAAATCTTCAGCAGATCAAAAAGATAAATAAAAATCCATAGACATTCAATATGATACAAAGTAACATGATATATATATGTATAACACATACATATATAGAGACAGAGAGATAAATATATAACACTTTCTAAGATCAAATTGCTTCAAACACCTCTACAACAGTTACAAAGGTGATAAAGTGATAATGCCCTAGGGCAAAAAGTTAATATCAAAATTTTTGAAACATTAGAAATATACATGACACATTCTCAGGTCCTGCTGACACAATATTTAAAATTAATAACAAAATGTTAACTGAAATATTTAGTCATATGACAATTTAATAACATTTCTAAAAGAGATCTAAGGGAATTTAAAATGTAATTATAGAATTATTGATTAATGCAGGGAAGTGACAGTATTACATATCAAATAATGATAAAAAACAGCTCAAAGATAAAACCTATATTTATAGCAAAGGTAGAATATAAACAAACAAATAAAACTGTCATACTCAATAATCAAGAGGAAAAAATCCCACAAAAGTTAACTATTAATTCATTAGAAAAGAAAATTTGATAAATTTCAGAATGGAATTTTGGTAGGGAGAGGAAAAACTCCACAATAGGCTAGGAAGAAACTGGAATGTCTAATAAAGAGAGAAAGAAAGAGCTTAAGAGTGGGATGGTGGGTGGGGATGCGGGGGGAGGGAGAAAGAACTAAAGGTGGCCATAACAAAAGAGCATAGTCTGGATGGTTTGAACACTGGAAGTTTATTTGCCACAGATCTGTAGGGGCAAAGTCCAAGATACAGGTTCCAACTGATCTGATTCTTGGTGATGGCTGTCTTCCTGGCTTGCAGATGGCTACCCTCTCTCTCCGTTCTCATACAATGGAGAGATCAACCAAGATCTTTGTTGTCTCATGTAAAAACTCATCCTGTTAATCATAGACTCATCCCTATGACCTCAGTTAACCTTCATCATTTCCTTACTCCAAATTGCCACATTGGAGTGTAGGGCTTCAGCACATGGATGTTGGGGACACTTCATCAAGTCCTCAGCATTTCTTATGAGGAGAAAATGTTGTGCTTGGTTTTTGTGGTATTATTGCTTTCAAGAGGCTTTTATCTTGTCCACAGAAGGACTTGTCCTTATTTACATTATTTTTCTCATTATTAGTCTAGACAGTAAGCGTTTACTATATTTGTATTCCCTCAGTAAGTTGCTCACAATATATGGAATTCCACTATTGCTGATATTTTAGGGAAAAAAAAATCTCCTGAGTTTCAGATTCTAAAAACATTTCTTAAGTTTAATATTGTACATTGCATTTTAAAACACTTTTTTTAAAAAATTGTCAAAATTTGCCTGCATAAGTAACGAGTAGTAAGAAAGTAAAATTTTGAAAAATAAAAATAGCATTACCTGAAGGTGGACTTGAATTTGTTTTGCTCACCTAAGTATGTCCTTATTAGAAATGGGTCATATTGAACTTATATTAATATAAAGAGTACAAGTCCATTTGATACAGTAATCTCATTTTTATATATAGCCTGTGATAACTGTCACAGACTGTCTTAAGCTTTTCTCAGCATGCCCCTTCTAAACATACTGCAAACATGCTCACAAAAATAAAATGAGTTACTTGACAGCCATTTTTGAAGTAAATCAATTTCATTTATGAAAGAATACATTTTTGAATTAATATTTGTGTTTCTGATTATATTACATCTTTAAAATACTTTATATTTTTACTCTTTTAAGGAAAATGTGATGCTTACAACAGAGACACAGACAAGCTATTGAATACATTAAAATTAGTAATCATATGTTATAGTTTAAGTGGAAGAAAGAAATTTGGGCTCCAAAACTAGTAGTATATTCAGTTTGTATCAACTTATGTTAAATTTGTCAACCTGTCTTTCCGAAGTCAATAAAAGAAGAAATTAGAATGATTTTAAGAATAAATGTGAAGTCACCATTTGGCCATGTTTTGATCCATTAGTCTGCTCTCATTGTTTATTGCAATTATAAACTGCACACTTTCTCTGTCAAAACAGCTCTGAGAAGTCAATTGTTCAAGAATCTTAATTACATTTTCAATTTTATCATTTTCACTAATGAGTTAAAATATGATATATTGTCTTAGCAATTGAAACAAATTGGAAGATGCTTTTGTATTTCAGACTTTTTTTGCAACAAAGTTTTGAGACACTTTTTAGCTTTGAAAAGGAAATTACAAAAAAATAACTATTTGGAAATAAAATGAATTTTTAATTTAATAAAACAAAGACAAACAAGTGAATCCTCTCCCCAAGGTATAGTTTTTGGAGAGAGAGAGAGAGAGAGAGAGAGTATGTGTATATGAGAGAGGGAGAGAGAGAGAGAGAGGGAGAGGGAGAGGGAGTGTGTGCATGGTGTGGTTCATCTGAGATCACAAGTTGAAGTATTTGACCCAACACATGACAATAGAAGAGCACAAGATGATTGAACAAAATGACAGTTGAAAGTTAACCTCTGTGAAGTTTGGAAAAATACAAATTCTTTGTTTTGCTTTTAATTTGTGAGTTAAGGTCAATATTTCTTTCTCTATGAAAGAGTCATAGAAAATTTATAAACATATATTTTAATAGTATTATTATTTTAACCATTTTTATTTCTTACTATGCTTTAAAATACTTATCTTGAACTCTTACAGTCTAAAATACAACTCCTAACAAAATTTGCCATCTTAAACATTTATTTTAAATTATACTGTTCTCTATAAATTATTTCTGTGATTAATACAGTAGAATGTATAATAAATATTAGTTGATGCGATTGAAAACTTTGAAAATATGAAAATAATTTTTAATAAAGGTTTTAGCTTATAACTTTTGCCTATGATTTAAAAGTAAGAACTATAGTATTCTGTTTTGTAGATTTAAGATTGGGAAAATTAGTTGGAAATGTTAATATATCAATCATTTAAAGGTTACTTGAAAGTTTGACATTTCGCCTTGAAGATTGAGCAACAAGTTTAGAATAAGCCAGCTCAGGCTTCATTAATACAAAGTCTGAGGTGCTTTGTTTTCCCTTAATAACAATAATAATAGAAATAACGCATTACAGTTTCAGGTGCTACTTTATGTCAAACTGTTAGTTCTGTTTGGTTTCTAGGTAATTTTTTACCTATGACTTAGATGGCCTGTATCAAAAGACCTGCTTAACCTCCTAAAAATCTAATAACACCTCTTATAGATTATACATTAGAATTACATTTTAGTTGTAAAGATACTTTTAAGGCATATGATATTCCATGACAGAAGAATGTGAGTGCCATTTATTCTACCACGTAGAAAGAGAGTGAGTTTTGAATCAGTATTTTCAAACTTTCCCCAAATGAAATGTATTTTTCTTGAATATCAACAAAACTTTATTGTATCATTCATTTAGCTTATTTGTCACTAGTAAACATTATTTATTGTATGCCAGGACAATCAGGGGAATTGAGGAAGTCCTTGACAAACAGTAGTTGCCCATTATTTGTGGTTTTGCTTTCCATGGATTCAGTTACCTGCACTCAACAGCCCTTGAAAAATGTTATGTGGAAAATTCTAGAAATAAACAACTCCTAAGTTCTAAAATGCACACCATTCTGAGTAGCGTGATGAATATCTCACCATCCCGCTCCATTGTGTCCAGTGTCACCACATTGTATGTGCTCCCTGCCCATTAGTCACTTAGTAGCCCCCTAAGTTATCAGACTACCTGTTGTGATATCACAGTGCTTATAGTCAAGTAATCCTTATTGTACTTAATAAGGGCCCCAAAACACAAGAGTAGTGGTGCTGGCAATTTGGATATGCCACTGAGAAGCTCTTAAGTGGTTCCTTTAAGTATGAGCATATGTACGAATGCATAGGAAACATAGAGTATATTGGTATGTAGGGTTTGGTGTCACACGCAATTTTAGGCATCTGCTGGGGGTCTTGGAATGTTTCCCACACAGATAAGGGGGGACTACTGTACTGTTCTTATCCTCTAGTGCTTAGAACATACTATAGAATAAAAATGTGCAAAAGTATTACCTTAGCTTCCTAAGCATAGGAATCAGTAATATCGTTGTAGCAACATTGGAACAAATATAAAACTTACTATAAACCACTGCCCATATTACGTGAAAATATTAGAGGATGTCAAGTAGAAGGAATAAGCGGAACTGAGTGAGACAGACCTCAGGACTGGGAGATTTGGGGACTGGTATAGTGCTCTCTTCCTGTTCCGGCCGGAATCCCCAATGGTGAAGTGAAAGAGGCTTTGGTCATTATACACATGAATGAATATGATTGAAATAATTGATATGCTAGTCTATCATATCCAATTACATGAATATTATCAACTGACTAAAAAATCTAATTGATGATTACAGAACTATTATTTAAACTCTTCTCATGTTTCAAATTGATATTGTATATAATACTATATCTCAGTTATGATTTATAGGAACAATATGTTGACAGCATATATGTATGTGTGTGTATGTATGTACTTAATTTTGCAAGACAGTTCATGTAAACCTTAATCTTGATATGAATCACTTTCTCCAAATAAAATCCCCCCACGAATGTACACACAAAAGCACCAGAAGCAAGTGGGCAGAATCTAGAAGTTGGGATGATGCAGAGTTCTGGCTGGGTAGCATCTGGAACAAGAATCACCCCTTTCTGATATGTAAGCAAAGAGGGAGTGAATAAAAGGACAGAGTACCCAAATGATACTCTCATCAGTAAAAAAATCATTCCACTAATCAATCCTAACATCATGAAGGAGCATAGAGAGACAGACGGGGGAGTAGCAGAGACTGCTGAGGGTAGGCCATGTCTTTACATCTTCAAGGTCTTAGAACTTAGGGAAAGAGTAGAGTTACACAAGGCTCTGACCCTCCAACTCGCAGTGGCCAACATGTCAGTGAATTTGCTATGCTTGAGGTCACGAATGCTGAGAAATCAAATTGGTAACTTCTGTTTCCAGAAGGAGAAATGAGGGAAAGAAGTTGCCTTTCCTCACTGAAAGAAATGTGAGCACAATATATTAATAGACTATAACAATACAAGGCAAGAAGTAGTAAGCACAAGAAAATTGTGAGGCTTTATACTCCTGTGGGAATATAGAGAAAATGATCTTACCTTTTCTGGGGTGGTAAGAGAAGACTTCACAGAGAAGACAGGACTAGAGGTGGGCCTTAAAGGTTGGGTGCAATTCAGATTACCCAGGAGCTAGTAAAGCATTCTAAAATGAGCAAATCTTATGAGCTCTGGGGCAGAAATACGCAAAGAACTGATGAGTAGATAAAGCCAGCTTGATTATATTGTTCTCAATATTTATTTTAGCTTTTTTTCTGACATGTTTTATATTAACTCATTTAACAATAAATGACTCAATTCCATCTTGAATATTGTCAAGGGAAATACTTATTTAACAAACATTTAAATTAATGCTTTTAAAAGGCCATATTTTAAAATTTGTTTATTTTATATCTTAGCTTGGAAGTATACTGAAATCCGTGGGAAAAAGCTATAATATATTTTAGGTAAAGAATAAAATTAAAATTTTATAAAGTGCCATATTTTTAAACCTATAAAACACTAGAGTGGTTACAAAAGAAACAACATGATTTGTTAGAATGCCTCATAGAAATAATTCACACAGTTGGAGGGAAACCTTGCATCCAAACAGCTATTTTCATATTACTCTTAAATTAAAAAATACTCAGGTTTTCATATTTCTTTAGGACATAGAACAGGTTTTAAACCATGCCTTATTACAACTTGTAAAATTGGGGAGGGGGGAAGAAATTGGACTATGTATAAAACTATAGCAGTTTAATAAAACATAGTATAAGCTTTTGTCTTTTTTAATAATGCCAGTTAAATGAAAACAGTTTCTACTCAATTTTTCTGCCCCTAGCTTTTACAAAAAAAGAAAAGAAAAGAAAGTCTCAAAAATAAAAGTTTATTTTAAGATAGAAGAGTAACAAAATAAAATGTCACAATGTAGTTTTTAAATTAATCCTGAGCTCTGATCACACCTAACCTCTATGGAAATCCCAGTGGGAGGAAATAGATGAACAACTAAAGTTCTTTGTCAAGGTCATGAAAATCTTGTTAATTAGTCATGCATTATAATTCTTCCTTCCCCCTTCCCTTCCTCCCTTTCTCCCTCCCTTCTTTCCTTTTACCCTTCTTTTCTTTCCTTCTTCCCCTACCATACGCTAGACATTGCAGCTAGATACTGACTCCTTTCACCTGGCCCTGAACCCTGACCTTGCTTCTACACGGGCACTGACACTGTCCAACTTCCCTGCCATGCCCGCTGCCTGCCTACTTCATCTTTAACGGAACTGGGTCTGTATTAGGGCCTCAGGGGCTCACCAACCTGCAGGAGAAGGAGAGGCTAAATTTTGGATCCAGTACCATATTTAATGGTTCATGCTGTTTTCAGTCTTATCCTAATTCTCTGAAAAATCAAGTTAACATTAAAACAAATATGTTTGATAAGTCAAGTTAGGTTGTGACTTCTACTTCTGGACTGAGTTCTCTAAGTACCCATTCATAAATGAATATGTCATATCCCCATATTTAGTTCTCTGGCTTCTGTCTGAGACTACAATCGTAATTCTGAACAGTTCTAGTTACACCTACTTGGCTGATATTTAATTTCTCAATTAAGCATGTATTTGGCATTGTAAAGAAGGAAAAATATTGAGCTATGCACATTCTTTATAACAAACTCCTTAAATTTGAATAAATTAAGTTAATGACAATCCACAAGACTATGCTCATGCTGTAAGAGAGGAACTATATCTCTTTGTTAAATGTCTGTCTTTTGAGATCATAACAGCTTTCTAGGGTAAGAGTAGAAAGTACTTTTAAGTAGCTACATTTACCCTGTCAAATGAAATGGAAGAAGGAAGAGACTGTAAGCCTAGGGAGTTGGGATGATTCTATAAAATACAAATAGATAATTCATTGTATAAGTGCCTAAACTTTTCCAAAAGTATGTTCTAACCCATTTATATAAACCAAGGTCATCCATACAAATACATGCTAGGAGTACTTGATGGAACAAATACACAGAAAGTCAGTAAAGATACAGAAAATTTGAACAATGTCATCAACCATGTTTACCTAATAGAGATTTATTTATAGGGCACTCCACCCAACAAATCAAAACACATTCTTTTTAAATATACATGGAACATCACCAAGATAGACTGTATGTTGGGCTGTAAAACAAGATCAATACATTTTAAATGATTTGAATCATACAGAGTGTTTCCTGAATAAAGTTGAATTAAATTAGAAATCAATAACAGAAAGATATTTGGAATATCTCCAAATATTTTGAAGTTAAAAAACCACATTTTAAATAACTCAAAGGTCAAAGAAAAAAATCACAAGGAAATTAGAAACAATCTGATCAGATAAAAGCACAGCATATTAAAATTGGTGGAATAAAGCCTAACAAGGTTGAAGAATGAAAGGTCAATGAGCAAAAACAATCGTATTTCTTCTATACAATAAAATGCTCAATTGTACCAAAATTTTAAAAAAATCTATCCATGATAGTTCCAAAAATGGAAAAACTTAGGCATGAATAAAAAAGTACAAAATCTGTATGCTAAAACTACAAACTGCTACAGAAAGAAATCTAAGAAGACTTAATAAGTAAGAGACATAATGTTTATGGTTTAGAGGACTCAATATAAAAAAGATGGCAATTCTTCATAAATTTATGTACAATTTAATGCAATTCCTATCAAAACCCCAGGTATGTTTTTTTGTAAATGTAGACAAATAATTCAATTGCATAAAATGTGTGGCCCTATTATTGCAGTTATTGGACTAGCCAGGGCAAGTGTATGCAGCTTACATGCTAGGAATTGCAGGAGTTTGAAAGCTGGATTTAAATTTGTTCTGGGTACAGAGAGGATTCTGGATTTTATAATGGGCTGAAACCACAAGGACAGTGAGATGATTCTCCAGGTAGGGCTTGTATTGTGGGTCCATTTGTGGGTCCAATTTTCTGTAAATAGGACCTGGGGAAACTGAGGACACAGTAACCCTCCATTTATCTCCTCATTTCCCAAGACAGATTTTCCTAATATTAAGTTTGCCTATCCTCACCTTTTTCTCTATATCCTCTCAGGCCACCATACCAAAGATAAGGCCTTTATCCAACCCAGTTTTCATGAAGGATGAGCAAATGCCAGTTGCATTATATCCACATTTCCTTTGTCACATGGTGTGTTATCATGTTTTTTTTATTTAAAAAAATTAACTCTAATTTCTAAAGCTCCAATTAAATAAAATTTTTTGAGCATGCCCTCAGTAGAAAGATCTTCTCCATATGACCCAACTAATTTTCCTGTCTTCCTAGTTTACCACAGCCAAGAAGAGTCGTACTTGGATCATATCATACTTTGACCAAGTAAGATATGACTTCTGGCAGAAATCATTTCTGATGAGAATAATCAAAACTTGCATCATGCTAATAGAGAACGGGTGTTAATGATATTGCTTAATATTTAGACAGCCTTTTACAATTTTCAAATTGCTCTGACATTTTTTACTTTATACTGATTATATATGTGTAGAGAGTATATGTGAGTTGCTTATGGTCATGCATGGCAGAATTGATTCATAATCCCAAAACCCCAGTCTAGTAAATACTTTTTCTACAAAATTTTTGGGAAGTGGACGTGTTATTAAACAGCCCTGTAAGCATTTTATTATGTCAGTAAATTTAAAAAAAACACCTTGGATTTTAGAAGAACCATTTATTTTATATATTTCTTCTTTTATTCCAATAGTTAATAAGTGATTTTTTGCCTTATTTCAAAAGTGATTTGATATAGTGTGATCTTTATGTTTACTAGAAAAGTGTTAGATCTGAACTCAGTTCTTTCCCCATTTATATTTCTGTATCTTCATCTCTTGCTTTGTCATAAGGGTAATTAGAAATATGTATGGTCCCAAATTGAAGATTATATAAAAAATACTATACCTAGAATGTGATTGATATTTACATTTGAATATTATTGTATCTGAATATAGGTGATAAGTTGTTTTTAGTCAAAATACTAGAATTACGCTGTGCAGAAAGACCATATTAGAAGCTATGAAATTATTCATATTTTGCAATCTATCCATTAATAATTTGTCTAATAAGCTATTCAAAAAGCTACTCTTTATGGAATTTTAAAACCAGCTTTATAATTTTGTCAGATGACCCATTTTCTTCATAATGAGTTTGAATGATGGAAATAACAAAAGTAGTACCTTAAGGTTGGCAGCAGGGAAAGAGTTCCCCCACCTTCTTTCTTCTCTAAATCCTTCTGCTCCCGCCTGTCTTTGGTTTGACATCTTCACATTCCCTTTGTTCCTCTGACCCCACATATTTCCCGCATCCTGGGCCTCCTGGTCCTCCTCACTGGTCTTAGTTTACTCTGCCCCCTTCTCCTGGCATTCCAACCACTGGAGGGGACTAGGATAGTCATGGGTCACACACCCAACTGCATCCAGTGTATATCTTAGATGGATTTAAAGAAGAGCAGTAATGAATACAGAACTCGCTTTTCTGGAACCTTCAATGGATGGGTTTCAAAGTATTCATTTTGGAGCAATCCATGGATTGGTAAAAAATAAATAACCAAGGCATCTAATAGTTAAGTCAGTGGTTCCCGAGAGCAATGGGCAGTACCACTCCCAAAAGGAGGTTTGGATAATTCAGAAAGTGTTTTTTATTGTTTCAGCGATTCATTGGCCCTGCTGGCATGAAGTGGTGGGGACCAAGCATGCCATATATTTTGGTGAGTAGGGCAGTCCTGTGTGAAGAAAACGTTTTTTTTGTATACCACATGACTTCCAAATGCCCCTTTGTATATTCATGAAATGGAAAGAAAAATCCTGTTGATAATTCTTATTAAATTTTATTATTAGATAGAAGTCCACTCCACAATAAAAATAAACACAAAGCATTGTTTACTAAGTTTGAGTGATATACTGTTTTTCAGGAATGCAAATGCTTTGTAAATTTTTATCAGCATTAATTTTTACCAAGAGTTGTTTACTGTTACAGAAAATTACCTCAGTGGCAGTAAGACCCCTTGAATTTGAGTCTCTGAGAGAGCATGCCTTAACAGTTTGCATTTAGGGCATCACACCCATAAGGATTCTGCCACATAGGTGAGCCTCTGGCTCCATTGCTGTATCTCCTAGTGTTGGGCCTGAGCAGTTATGTATTGAAAAATGCATTATTTTGTTGCAAATTATTATATTTCTATTTCTTTTTATAGTACAGTCAGGCCAATATATTGATTTTTCTAAATTAAGAGTTTCTACTAATTTCACTTTAATATAGTAAATAGAACTACATATATATAAATATATATATTTGTTTTTCAGAGGGACCGTTTGAGCTCATAGAATTAACAATTACTGTGTGAAGTAATTAAGCAGACTGGTAACAACTAATAGGTGCAAAAATTGCTTAAGTTATTTAGATGAACCTAAGAAGTGCTAATTATATAAGCCTGAAAAAAAATTGTTGGGAATTATTGACACACTTATATGCACTGATGGATGTTTCCATTGTGTATAAGTGATGCTATACACAAATGATAAGACAAAGTCAAATAAAAGTTGGCCTTATAATACAGATGTCTAATCGGCATATGAGTCATCCTCATCAACTTTCAGCCATGCTGACCAGTCATGTAATGAAAATGGATGGCATCTGAATGAGAAAACAATTATGTGACTATCTGAAGGAGGCTGGCCATACCCAAAGGATAAACGAAATACTTCAAGCAAAACTAACAGCAACGTAATGAGCTAAGAAGTGACAGGCACAAGCACAAGCAGATCGTGTTGGCTTGAAGCAAGCAGAGTTTGAACTGCTTCACTGCCTCACTTAAACAGAAGAGTATGCTCGGCATGCAGCTGAGAGGCAGCTATGGAGAATGACACGCTGCAGGTAACAGGTGCTCCTACCACTCAAAGGACGGAATATAGAGATGGCGTATTTATTTATTTTTGCAATTTGTGAGGAAGCAATTGCCTGACATGAATCAGTCCTTTCAAACCCACTCTTATGAACAAGAAACCTCAAGGTCAATAGCCCAATCACACAGTGCAGAAGATATTGCCATATTTATGTGATTCAGTGGAATAGCTGAAGTCATTTTAACAGGACTATTGAGAATGTGTCATTTGCATAAATATAAATAATGTGCTGATTATTGTTTCTTAAGAAAAATAGACATTCAAAACTAAGCACCCTAAAGCATAATAATTTAATGGCACTGCCCTAGAGCCATATATTGTATTCAGCTTCTACGCTGGAAATTATACTCATATTGAGTAGAGTGCCAGGTCCAGGCCACGAAGCAGAAGAAATCCAACTTCAGTGGAAGAAATACTCCAGAAATATCTATTGCTTTTTAAGAAAGATATGCTTAATAGGGTAACAGTGTTTTCTCACATAAAAATCTTGGTTTTGTTTAAGAGAAATATTGAATCAAAGTTACAATATAGTAAACAAAAGATTCTTTATTGAAATGCTGGTCGTTTTATTGACATGAGTAATTGGGTATTTCTTATGAGCATCTACCAAGGAATAAAATAGAGGTCATAAAATGTAAAGACATGATAGGACAAATTTACAACCTCATAAAACAAACTGGCATTTTAATATCTTAATCTGGTCACTTTACTGTGTTTGTATATGAGTGCTCACTACAAAGTTCTGTCCCTGATTTGAACACATCACATATGAAAGATAAAAAGCACACGGTAGACGGAAGATACAAACGTCATTTTCCTTTATGATCTTTATCTTTAGGTTGGTAACAATCTGCCAACATGACCAAGCTCATAATATATCTTTATAATAATTTGTAAGACCCTGCATAACTTTTCTAACAATGTATTCAGATCCTAACAAATCAATTTGTGAAGCAAACACAGCAGGCGGAAGTTAAGAAGTTAGTGCAATATGATGTAATAAATATAAAGAAAAGCATGTGTGTCTCTTTCAAACTTGTTTTAATATATTTTTTACAGATGGTAGTTTTCTTTAGAACAGTAATTATTTCAGTGTTTGTGTGATTTTATGGGGAGGAGGTGTGAGCGGCCACCCTGACCGCAGTAAAAGGCAGTGAGCCCTAATACATAACTCATCGTGATGATGGTGAGCGACACACATCAGGTGACATATTTTAATGGACTGGTAAATGAATGGCCAGGAAAATAGAGAACGTCAGTTTCAATATAAAAAGTAGAGGGCATTGAGCAAATAGAGACATGAAAGCACAGTCTTAAAAAAAATTGTCTTTAAAATTTACAGTATCAAATTATTCTTTTCTGATCAAGGGAATCATAAACGTTTTATTTACTAGTTGCAGATCAAAAATGAGATCCTTTTAGAAACTGTCTCTCATAGTCTAGCTGTTATTTAAATTAATAGTTCAAAGAGAGATAATAATTTTCCTTAAGTTGTTTGGAACAGAGAGACCCAAACTTTTGGCACCAGGGACAGGTTTTTCCATGGATAGCGGCGGGGAGGCCTGTGGCTGGGTGTTGGGGCGGGCGGGGTTGGGAGACAGAAGGGCAGAAAGGAGGCCAAGTTCAGGCACGCTTCCCTCGCAGCCCAGTTCCTAGGAGGCCTGGACCTGTACAAGTCCATGGCATGGGGGTTGGAGACCTGTGGTTTAGAAAACTACAATGCAGGTAGAGAATAATTACTATTACTACTACCAAAGTGTCTGCTTCCATTCACTGAATATGAGACAGATCTGACTGATTTGCCTACACTTCATGGCTGCTTTTGTTAAGCAACCTCTATTTTAAGTTTTGTTCTCCACATCACAGTTACAATATAAAGGAGATAAAATGGATATACTTTGTTTAAAGATATCAGTGGAGCAAAATTATTTCCATATTCAAGAACAGATCCAAACACAGGCAGTTGATTTACTCATACAATTTAAGGGTTATTACAAAGTCCTTTGTGACCCAAAATATCTATTTTCCTACCAACTTACTCTTTTATTTGTTTCTTTTCTTATATGAAGTAATATTATTGCAATTAAAATGACTTTTCCTGGAAGAAGAATCAATAAATAGCTTTCTTATGGTTTTTATATAGTATTTATTACCATATTCAGAAGGTAACTATTAAAAATATTCTCTGGTGGCATGGACCCAAGGGGAAAGGGAGGGTGGATGCTAGATTAAAGCAAGCCTTCCCATGCACCCTTCTCATTTCATTAGCATTAGCATTAATTTATTAAATTAGCTAGAATCTCACCAAAGTCTGACCTGAGAATTATGCGGTGGAAAAGCTACTAAGTGTAAATATGTGTTGGACACAGCAGCAACACTCCTGAGGGACTTGGTGAGCTGCATGGACCGCTGTATGGTGGGTTTACATGGGGGAAGAGCCCAGGGAAAGCAGGTGCAGGGTTTGAGAGGACTGGCGGTGCACATGCGGTAGCGCAGAAAAGGCTGATTTCACCCCTCCTGACTCTTCTCACTCCCTGCCACGAATGACATACGTGGAATTACTTTAATTGTGTGATGAATATATCCATAACTGCTGAGTATGAATCTCTGCCTACGAATCAGGTGTGGAAGAAATATTTTATTTCCTTATTTTCCAGAAGTCAAGATAATTTGGACTTGAGTCCCTTCCTCATAAGCCTAGCTAGAAATTCTAACTTAGGCATCTTAGTGTGTCCATTCCCTAGACGTGTGCCAATGATCTAGGGCCTTTTTCACCACTAATAATCAGGAGCCTTTCCTAGTCATTTGTTTTCAACTTACTGTGCAATGTCCCATATTCACAAGGAATATTAGATCCTTTGGTGTCATACCTCGACTATTTCTGGACAAATGGTGAGCCTTGGGCCCGGGACTCCACCCCTGATGGGGACGAGGTGGCCTTTCTTTCTGAGGTCTGGCCCCTTCTCCAGGCACTGCAATGAATGGTACAAAATTCCTTCTCAGAGAATCTGACGAACACCCATTCACCCTTCCCGCATGGCAGAAATCCCTCCCACCCCTTCTCCTTCTCTGTAAAACGTTCCCAGCAGCTTTCCCTTCCTTGCTTGAGATGAGAGTTTTACAAAAGATGAGGAATACATTTGCCTTCGCATAGTTTCTGCTATTCGTCCATCCAGCATTCTAGAGGCAAGCAATTACAAAGGCTCTCTCCCTGTCTCAGCTGAGGGATTGGGGGAAAGCACCAGGAAAATAATGCAGATTAATATTTCAACAGCTTATACTGCCATAGAGGAATGGCCTCACACATTGATGTCACCAGGCAAACTGATGACAAAGAAATTCATTCCAAAATACAATTTTAACATAAATATTTAATGGGTAAGGTATGACAAGGAGTTTTGTCTTATTCGTTGCATCATTCATGTAACTATTTTGGAGACATAGAAATTAAATCATCTTTAAGGCATATTTCATATATCATACTTACTGAAAATAATGAAATTATACAAAATTAAGGTGGTCAGGAAAATCTGGAATGTATGGTCACTCTACTCAGTATAAAGAGATATTGAATAAAAACTGATATAAGATATAAAGCCATTGAATCTGTGACTTAAAATGATTGAGAGTATAGTAATGAGGAAGCTCTTCTACCAAAGCTATTACCAAGCTATTTGCCTTTTCTGTTTTTGTCTTTTTTAAAATGTTTTTTATGTATTTTATATTCATGTTCGGTGGGCAGAAAGCTCTGGGCTCTGGAAAGAAGGAGAGCATCCTCTGGGTAAATAGGAAAGTTGAACTTATTTAGAAAAATATGTATCTAAATTGTGTTTACCATTTCCTGTATCTTCATTTCTAGGGAGGACATTCATAAAGAAATGTATCCTGACTTAGGAAGCTCAAGCTGGGTTTAATTATATTTCGTCTAGAGTTTCATGTAACCTCTGCCAATGATCCCCATCTTTTATTCTTGCTTTCAGATATTACAGAATTTATTAAAGAGTAAGAAGAGAAAGAAACAGTAAGACACACCAGGGACAGGAGAATGAGAGTTTATGAACAGTTCCATACAATTTGTCTTTGGATGCTAAAAATGACTGTATCTGAAGTATTACTATAAGACTTTGTTGGTTTTTTTTTAACTCAGAATGGTATTAGATATATATAGCACAAGGAGAAAGAAAATGGGGAGCTAAGATTCCAAATAGAAATTTTTCATTTCACCATTTTACATCAAGTCACTGTGAGCAGATGATGGCAGCAACCACGGGGTAATTAAGTCGCAAAGGACACTTTGTAGTAGACATGTGGTGACAAAGCTGAAGGTCCCCTGAAAGGCTTAAAATATTGTCTAATGTTTTCTTTAGTGTTTCTCTTTTCATTCACACATTTAAAAATGTTCATTTTTTTCCTCACCTTTTAAAGCAACAGTGGAAAAATGGGACTGCCTATTGATACCATCAAGGTTGGTGACATAGATTTTATCAATTTAATACTTAAAAGAAGATTTGAGCCCTAAAACTAAGGTTATGGATTAAGATCAAAAGCTTGTAAATTAAGATCAGAAGCAATTAGTTCTTGGATCATTTGTGTTAATCATACAATTCTTTCTTTTTTAAGCTAATTGAAATCCACATAAGATTCAGTTTATTTCAATATAAAATCTGAAGGGAAGGAGATCTGATTAAGTATTGAGGGTTAAGTATTGGGAAGTAATGGTTTCCTTCAAGAGCATATAACTCTAGGCAGGGCTGATGGATAGGAGAGGGTACAAGGACAAAGATAATTGATCTGATTTCACGTGATGGTTGGTGAAATGAAGGAAACAAACAGGATGATATGACAGATGGGTGCTGTGGGTCCATTCAGTTTTCTGCCTCTTTATGGTCAGAAGGCACCACACCTGAGCTGAGGGAATCCCAGATTGAAATCTGTTTTCCCCCAAGAATCCGGTCCCTGGGTATCTAAGGATTTCACACACCTCCCCCCATTTTAGCCCTGCTTCCTCTCCTTTCTGCTGTACTTGCTGGGCTGCCTCCTTACCTAGAGCCCAGCTACTATGGCTAGAGATCTTGCCTCTTGTCATTAACGTTTTCCTCAATCCTGGTGTCTGCTTTCTGACTAAAACTCTCTTTCAGGAAGTTGATGTGGAATGGAAAAGAGGTATAAGATTCACGTGTATTAATTTGGCTACTTTTGAGGATATTATATTAAAATATTTTGTAAAAGAAAAGAAAATTGAAGATTTCAGAAGTGTTTTTTGGATTTAAAGTACTTAATGTTACACCTATTAATCAACTTACAGTTCACAATGAAGTTGATTATAATTATCTTTAAAGCTAATTTAGTTCCTATTTGGCTTAAAGCTTTATTTTTTGAGAAAGATATTTCAAAATGGCTCTGTTGTTCTGTTGTGTATGTAAAAAACAAGACATTAAATGATTGGTCGATAGTTTTAAATCACAGAATTTTTAGAATCAAAAGTTCTTTAAAAACTCATCTAACTGCAGAACATAAAAAGCAGCAGTGTATGACTGAAGCATATGAGCATTCACTCTTTCTTACTCAGGTCTGAGGTTCAGGCGCATGAAGAATTGGCTTTCACGGTTCCACATCATAAGACACAGGTTCTAAAGCATAAGTAACCATTTTATTTAGTCTATTAACTTCATACACCCAGACCATGAGTCAACTCAGCAATGTGTCATTTCACTTCTAGCTCTTTCTGTCCTTTATAATAATATTGAGGGAAAATAACATTTTAACTTTGTTTAGTTGGTATAAAATTATCCAGAATATGCAAATGGGAGGTAATGAACCTATGCTCTGGAAGTAAAGGATGAGTTAGGAAATTACTAAAGAAATAGTTTGGTATTGCATTCTTAAGAAATAAGGCACTTACATTTATTCTCACCATATTATATATGATGAATTTAAAAAAGAAAAGAAAAAAAGAAACAAAATAAAGAAAATAATAAAAGATGCAAAAGAGATGTTTCTCAATACATGCAAGGTGTAATCAGATGATAAATGGTATTTTTAAAGAAATCTTTAATTAATTTAACCAAGGATATAAAAGACCTATACTTGGAAAATTATAAGACACTGAAGAAAGAAATTGAAGAAGATACAAGTGGAAGCACATATGATGTTCATATATAGGAAGAATTAACGACATTAAAATGTCCCTACTACCGAAAGCAATGTATATCATTGAAACTCCTATCAGGATACCAATGGCGTATTTCACAGAACTAGGACAAATATTCCAAAAAGTGTATATGGAAGAACAGAAGACCCCATATAGCAACAGCAATCTTGAGAAAGCAGAACAAAGTTCAAGGAATCACGCTACCTGATATCAAAGTATACAACAAGGCCATAGTATTCAAAACAGCATGGTACTGGCATAAAAACAGACATATAGATCAAAGGAACAGAATAGAGCCCAGAAATAAACCCACAGCTTTACAATGGGGTAAAGATAGTCGACTCAATAAATGGTGTTGGGAACATTGGACAGATACATGCAAAGAATGAAACTAGACCATCTTCTTACAACCAAACACAAGAATAAACTCAAAGTGGATTAAAGACTTAAATGTTGCCCTGACTACTGTGGCTCAGTTGGTTGGGCATAATCCTGCAAAGCCAAAGGTCCCATATTCGATTCCTGGTCAAGGCACATGCCTGGGTTGCAGGTTTGTTCCCTGGCTGGTATGCATACGAGAAGCAACTGATCAATGGTTTTCTCTCACATTGATGTTTCTCTCCTTCTCTTTCTCCCTTCCTTCCCTTCTCTCTAAAAATAAATAAATAAATATTTTTAAAAAGATTTAAATGTTAGTCTTGAAACCATAAAAGCCCTAGAAGAAAACATAGACAGTAAAATCTTGGATGTTTCTCCTATCAATATTTTTTCTGATATGCCTCCTCAGGCAAGGGGAAAAAAAGAAAAAAATAAACAAATAGGACTACATCAAACTAAAAGATTTTTGCACAGCAAAGGAAATTTTCAACAAAATGAAAAGATAACCCATTGAAAGGGAGAACCTATTTGCCAATCATACAGCTAATGGATTAGTATTTGAAATTTATGAAGAACTTATATCTCAACACCAAAAACACAAACAATCCAATTAAAAATAAGCAAAGAATATGAATAGAGGTCATGCAGAGGATCAGTAGATATGGGAAAAGATGATCAACGTCACTAATCTTCAGAGAAATACAAATTAAAACCACACTGAGATATTACCTCATGCCTGTCATTATGGCATCATCAATAAATCAACAAACAACAAGTGTTGGTGAGGATGTGGAGAAAGGGTAACCCTTTTGCACTGTTGGCGGGAATGCAGACTAGTGCAGCCACTGTCGAAAGTAGTATGGAGCTACCTCAAAAAATTAAAAAAAGGACTGCCTTATGACACAGTAATGCCACTTCTGGGAATTTACCTGAAGAAATTCAAAAGAATACATGCACCCCTATGTTGATTGCAACATTATTTACAACAGTCAAGATTTGCAAGCAGCTCAAGTAAGTGTCCATCAGTAGATGAGTGGATAAAAAAGCTGCGGTACAATTACACAATGGACTATTACTCAGCCATAAAAAGGAAGGAAATGTTACCCTTTGTGACAGCATGGATGGATCTGTAGAACATTATGCTAAGTTCATGCTATACTGGAGATGAGCCAGTCAGAGAAAGACAAGTACCACATGATTTCACTCATATGTAGAATCTAATGAACGAATTGAGCTAACGGAATAGAGATAGACTCATAAATGGAGAGTAAACTGACAGCTCTCAGGGGTAGGTGTGGGAGCTGGGAGGGATTGAGCAAAAAAGAATAAAAAAGAGAACTCATGGACACTGACGACAATGTGCTGATTGCTGTGAGTCGTTGGTGGGAGGATGTGGGGGCTGTGGGGGATAAATGGTGATGGAAGGAGTTTTGACTTGGGGTGATGAGTGCACAGGACAGTGTACAGATGATGCATTATAGAACTGCGCAACTGAAACCCATATAATTTTGTTAGCCATTGTGCCCCCAATACATTTAATACAAAGGAAATCTTTAATTACAACAAGTTGGAAACATAAATAAATTCTGGCTAAACTAAAGAGATGAGGATCAGGCAGTGGTGTGCTTGTGAACCCACTCTCAGGAAAATGAAACCCTGATGTGCAGCATTTGTCAGTTTCCATGGTCTACATATTCCTACCATGACAAATTTCCTACTGCCCAGGTAAATTTACTAAATGTGGAATTGGGGAGACATGTGTACCGCTGTCTTGTAAACCAGTACAAATTGACTACAGGGTACCACTACGTCCGACCAGATAACAGTCATTTTATCTGAATTTAAAAATGTTTCTAATTTATAAAATTTATCTATCTGGGATTGTGGAAGGATAGGCTAACAGAAAATACTTTTCTCGATAATGAATATTTCACCTTGAGCACTGAAATATTTCAAATAGTAACTATTTCTTAAAGAAAATACCTGTGAAATGTATGTTATATTGTTCTGCTTGCAGAGCATGTTTTCATCAGTAGCTGATGTCCCAAGGTCCTCAGTTAACATTATATCGTGCTGTACATTGAAGAAGACAGTGTAAATAGTGATTAAAAGTACATGGCCTTAAGCCAACTGTTTGGGGAAAAAAGGCGCTGCCATCACTAACCACCCATGTTATACCAGTTACCTAGATTCTATATATTTTAGTTTTCTTATCTGAAAACTGTAAAACTTATCAGTAAAATTGGTCCTTGTTATTTAAGGTATCTATGTTTTGTAGAGTTACCACAAACACTGAGTTGGTGACTACAAAACCATTGCTCCTAAGAGAAACACAGGGTTAGTTCCCTGCAAGCCGATTCATCAATCAGACAATATATAAATCAGTCAATATGTAAACTTGTTTTATTAGTGTTTCTGTTTAAAGACACCTTATTTAAAATATATTGTTGACATTAACCTTGAACTCACAACCTACAGCACTATAGAGCTTGGGCATGAACAAAGCTTCTCCAGCATACATTTTCTGACTAAGTTATATCATGGCCTCCTTGCTCATAGGAACACAAGATAAGACCACACTTGAAGACCATTTTCAACAAAAAAAATTATGAAAATTACCCTAAAAAGCACAAAAGTGCAAGAACGGTGGAACTGTATATACTGCAAAAGGACCCGGTCTATAATATGAGACTTGAAACAAGAAGATGTAATTTCACCTAGTTTGAACTCCACAGGGAATGTGTATATCACGTGACTAATTTTTTTGCCATCCTGTGCATGCCCACATCTGGGAATGCCTCAAAAACATCTATTGGGGGATTGAAAATGACTGTTACCAAGGAGGCAATTCACAAATATGGAATTTACCAGTAAGAAGAGAGGGTCAGCTGTACTTTAGGGTGTTAATATATGTAAAGTACAACAGTAAGCACTCAATAAATGACAGCTTAAACTACAATGTTAAATGTAGGAACTGTTGTAATATGCAGTTACTTTCCTGTGCCTACTAATTTGCCCCAGGTTGCCATTCCAACATTTGGTCTTTTTATATTACTTTGTCTAGTTCCCAGTTTACTGGCATTTACCAATAAGCTCCCACTTTTTCTCACTGTCACCAGTGTGCGCTGCTGCAGCCTTTTAACCCCTCCCTGCACCCACACTCTTGGCAAAGGCAATTCAGTTGACTAACGAGCCTGAGTAAAACTTGGTACTCTGAGTCTTCAGCTCTATTACAGTTATTTTATTTACTCACCTTTTGCTTTTATTTTCAACATGCAGGCTGCATTCCAGGTGTTGGAGGTTGCCAAAAATCTCCCCTTTACTACATGGAGTTTTAGTACCATTCCAAAGTGTAATGTGCAGGCTGCATGACTATTGTTAGGGTTTTTGGACAACAGCTTTCCTTTGTCTAGGAGCTGTGACCTCTTCATGGTCTTTCCTAAGGGAGACACTCAGAACACATCATAGACTATTATTCCATGACGGATCGTAGTGATCTTTAAGGTGGAGCTTGGGGCACACTCCCTGGGAGATTGCATTGAAATACCACTTCCTCCACTCAATGTTTAACTGCATTCCATGGTCACAAAAGAGGAAACTATTGCATGATGAAGGATTTTATATGTTTGGGAAAATATAAAACACACAAAAGGCTCTCCTCCTTTGCCTTATATTAACTTCTGAAATCAAATTTCGGATGTGACCTAAGGATGTTGCCTCGTTGAGATGAAAATTTTGGTGGGTTTAAAAACTAGCATATACAAACTTAAAAAAATAACCCAGGGGATGGCCAGAATCCCTCACTGAATGTGGATGTTATGAATTGCAGTAGAAGGTTTTAAATAAGTTTCACTTACGTTTATTTTAGATTCTTCGATTTAGGTATTTCATAAAGAATTTTATTGCAGATAAACCCCACAATAAGTCTTATCATTTTATGTTGCCTCAATTATATAAATACTATTTAAAATCCAGGTCTTGCTAAGGGTTAATAAAAATTAATTCCAATTCACTTTTAAAGAAAAGGTAGGTATGTTGAGCCCTTTTCTTCATATTTACTTAAAAATATATTGCTCCTGCCTTTTCATAAATGTTCCATTAATTCCAATAACCACATTTTTCTAATCTCTAAATTCACACAAGCCTGAGTTTAAAGGTACAATTTCATATTCAATATTAATAGTGTTAAAACAATCACACCAAATAAAATTAAAAAGCTCTCTAAAATTGAATGCCTCACAAAGGAAAACTATGTTAAAATGGTGTCCTCTTATGAGTGAATGTATGTGTGGGAAATACCTTTTAAAAGAAAATGTAACTGCTCTAGAATAGATGCCTTTCCTTTAGCTTTGTTTTGCAAAGAGGTGGAAGTTCAGAGAACCATCCATCATTCAGTTACTAGAATAGTAAATTAAATCAAGGGGGCAGGAAAGAGAATAGAGGAGACAAAAGGAAATAAAGGAAAAGCAGGAGGTGAGTTAAGAATGAGCTATTGCTTGTGAACTATCTTCTGCCTACAAAAATGATAGGAAACAGCGGACAGGGCAACAGACAGAAAATTGCATCAGGCTTCAGTGTTTATGTTTTTGATGGAAATGTACAAATGATTTCCATTCCTTACGGTGCTGTCATGCTCCATCACTTTAGTCCATTTTCACCTTGCAGAGGAAGTCTGAATGGGACTTCCTTCTCTGGCAGATAATTAATCTCACAAGCCTGCTCTTGTAGCTTGCCTGCCTGGAAGGCCCCTCACCTTAAGCCAGCGACTCCTGAGCAGATTTCTTTCCCCCTCAAGCAGTACAAAGGCCCATCTTTTCCTTTTCATTGGGAAGTTAAGTGAGTTTTAATATAGCGTTGAGAAATTGCTCCCTCTAACCCACGACCATAAATGAATATGCACTCTCAAATAATTGAATTGGGTTTTAATGACAACAGACAAAGCCTGAATGTAAATTGTTAATGTGCACCACTTTTTTCCCCAATAGTGCATATAATAGGTAAGTAATATGTGTATATGTATTTCTTAGATCTTTATTGTGATGAAACAAGTATACTCATAATGCTGATGCATTTGCCTTAAAAATACTACCAAATTTTGCAAATAGGAGAATGCTTTTAGTTTAATAGCTAATTATGTATGTAAAAATATTAAGAGCATAATTTTATATATGTTGTAATACTTCAATTAAAAATAATAAAAATCATACTTAATGTTATTCTATTTAATAACTACAGTCTTTTACTAAGGTACCACAAATCAATTACTTACAAAGTTCATTGCCTAATTTTGTTACAGGTGGAAATTTTATTTCAATAATGGCTCATAGAAGGTTAGAAATATGAACCATAGTTTAATATTTTTCTGAAGCTGTTCACATATATCTTTCTTTTTATTGCAATTATATAAATATTTTCTTGCTTGTTTTTGTTAAATTTTTGTGAATTTTTATGTTTCATTTTCTTCTTACTTCCTTTTAATTAAACACAAAATGCCTCTCGTCAGCCATATATTTTGTGCCATTAGAAAGCAGAAGACATATATGTTAACAGAATAGGTATTCCAAATATTAAAGATTCTCTATCTGTGAAGATGTGACTTGACTCATGAATGTATGGAAAACACTATTTGACAAGACAATTAGATCACTATAAATATTTAATTATTCACAGAAATATATATGGGTCACATTTTCAACATCTTCATACATGTATTGTTAGCAATGAACAGGGTCCATTTGCCTGTGTGTGTCAAAGCCCGACAATATGGGAACAGGAGTTTTCAGCAAAATGAGTAAAAAATGAGCTAATGTTCAAGGACCTGGCTCCTCAGTAGCTTCTAGGAGATAAGTTATATAGTGTAAAAATTATTGATCATGGTGACTAAAGGAGTTAGACTTGTGGTCAAGGTTGTGATCTCTACTGACTGGTCAGCACTAGAATAGGGGGTAGGAGATCTGTTCGTCTGTTCCTGATGTCAGCCATGGTGTGGCTTTGTCTGGTTTCACAAGGATGTAGTCGGTGGGGTGGTTCTGGAGCTGAAACACAACAGAAGCCTAAATGTTACCTCTAGTTTTACTAAAATTCTGTCTCTGTGGTCAACAGACCCAAGGCTTTGTTCCTAAGATTATTCCATGCTAACCATAATCTCATTGTCCTGAGAACTGAATAACTAATGAAGCGGATGTGCAAGGGAGAAGGAGGCAGGAGTCAGGGTGCTAGATGAGAGAAGTTTTAATAAAAAGGAAAGAAAGGAGAAAAGGTCATATTAAAGAAATAAAGTTTCAGAACAGTTACAGTAGTAGTTGTTTAAAAATTGTATGCTGGATGTTGTTAATGGCAAATTGTAGGGAATCTGTATTAGGTAGCCTTTCTACAAAAAGTAGTGAATTCTGTTTCAGCAATCAGTTTAATTTGAGACAAATTACTTTTGCCCTTTAGGCTTGGTTTTACTCTTTGGTAAAACAAGTCTACTTTGGTTTTGAACTTAATTCATGCATCTGACCCTTACTTCTATGGTGGAACCTTTCTGCAGGATCAACTGAAAGTCTGAGGTGCTCAGTAAGTTCTCTCTTCTCCGGTTGTCATTAAAATCCAATGTCTTGCAGCAGTGGCTGGTCACTG
The DNA here is from genome assembly GCF_021234165.1 of Pteronotus mesoamericanus. Taxonomy (NCBI): domain Eukaryota; kingdom Metazoa; phylum Chordata; class Mammalia; order Chiroptera; family Mormoopidae; genus Pteronotus; species Pteronotus mesoamericanus. The sequence continues at coordinate 12,246,585 of NW_026555277.1, read as the reverse complement.
GTATCACTATTTGGTTCTCAACCACAAAGCAAGAAACTTCTTCTAAGCCTTCTGGAATCTTACTCTGTAGAAATGTCATCTTGACGTTAGCCAACAATTCATAATAAATTCCCACACAAACTACTGCCGTTCCCAGTGTAGCTCCCTTTTCTCAGGTACCCTACACTGTAAATTTAGGTATCTTAGCAACCCAGACTGCTCTCACTGCCCCTTGGCTCAGTGAGATTTCAGTTCTACTGGGGTTCTACCACTGTAGTTGAGAGCAGGCTAATGTTTCTAAGCAGCAAGACACAGGTGTTAAGAAGCTCATGTTGAGTTTTTTCTTTCATTCAGGGACTTCCAAACCACTGTGTTTAGTTCGATGCCAGCAACAGTTGCCTAATACAATTTGTGTAATTTTATAGTTGTTTATGGTGAGAGGAGAAGTACACTACTGGTTACTGTATTATGGTTAGAAATATAAATCCTAGCAAGACATTTTTATTGTTAGATAAAGGAGCTAAAGAAGATTTCTATAGGCGAGGCAAGTGGTGGGTGGTAAGAGGGTCAGGAGCTTTCACAATTGATATAGAGTCTGTGACTTGGGGGTTTTGCAACAGCTATATCTATACTGTAAAATACACAAGTGGAGGAGAGATGAACTTCAGGGAACAAGTCGGTAACACATTTCGTGATATGTCGTTGTGGAAGACAATAAGTGTATTTAGAAATTAGTGATAACCTAAGTTCAATTTCCCTTCTTCTGCTATTAATCTTTAGCAGGTAGCTGTCCCCATACAAAGATAAGTTGCAATAAAAAGGAACCAAAACTTATGAAGAATTGTAAAAATAGAAGACTATGATTAGCAACATTGAAAGAAAGAAGAATCCGACAGGGATGGGAAGGAGGAAGAGAGGGGGTAGCAGGGAGAGGGAGGGGAAGGGTCAGATCAAGGAACAGGTGTGAAGGACCCATAGATGAAGCCAAAGGTGGGGAAGGATTGAGGCGGGGGAGGGGTGGATGGGTCTGGGGAGAGTGGTGATGGGTAAGTGGAGACAAATGTATTGTAACAATTTAAAAAAAATTAATTCTTTCAAAATAAAAAATACTAAAAAATAAAAGAATTGTAAAAATTGAAGAATAAATAAATATAAAACAAATTCCACTGAAGGACATACACTGCATAAGAAATGATCTAATTAAAGTTATCAATAATTCAAACAAAAACTACTGTACCGATTAGAGCTTAACTCGCTGATTATCTTATTAAACATGTACTTATACTGACTCACCCATTCACAGCATTATTAATTACCTTCCACTCTTTCCCTATTTTTAAAATAGATTTATAAATAAAGTTAATTAAAACCAATCAAACCTCACAAATGAAGAGTGATAGGACTGTATGCGTTTACCCTGTTTAATTAAGAAACAGCACTTTCATCAAAGAGAAAAAAAAGACAAAACTGCAGTTGTCTTTTCAGTTATTTATAATTGTTTAGATCAGGCATTCTCAAATTGTAGCCCCAAATCAGAAACACCTGAGAGTTTTTCAAAACACGGGTTGCTGAGTTTCAACTGCAGAGGATGAGTCTTGAGAATTTGCATTTTAATATGTTCCCAAGTGATGTTGATGCTGCTGGTCTGGGTAAAACCCTTTGAAAACCATTGGTTTAGATTCTCATCCCTAAAGGCAAATTATAATCACGGAAGAGGAGATGTTAATTCACACTAATACTCAGGCTCCATTTCAGACCAATTGAAATAGAATGTCTGGGGCTTGAGGCTAAGTATCTTAGGCAATTTTAATATACAGCCAAAGCTGAAGGGAAAAAAAAACAGAATGACTTAAAGTTTATCTAGTCTTAACACATTAGTGGAATGTTTTCTTTTCTCAGCATATTCCTTTATTAAATGAGAACAATTTTTATGTAGCCATTAATGATAAGGAATGAAAGTGTTTAAAGATGGCTTTATGAAGTACCTTTATAAATTAAGGGTAATTTAAACTTGGTCAATTTCATGCCATTAATTTATACAGTGCTTAGAATATAAGGTAATTTTAGAATTTTTTACAACTGTTGTTCTTATACATTTTGCCATTTATAAAACTACTTTATGCCTTAGATTTTTAAATTATCTTTGTTTGTGTTGTTCTATACCATTAGCGTAAGACACATGTGGGTGCTACCTCCTAACACTTTAGCTCTTAATTTCTCTCCCTGCAGTGAAAGATGCAGATGCACTCTGTATGGACATATGGATTCCGTGAACAGCATTGAGTTCTTCCTGTGCTCCAACACCCTTCTCACAGGTTCTGCAGATAAATCCCTATCTTTATGGGATGCAAGAACGGTAAGGAAATTGGTAACAGTTTTGCCACATTTTAATAAGTTTAGTCACTCTTTAGGTAATGGGTACAGCTTATAAAGTAATTGTGCAAGGGCAGGTGGAGTAAAAGAATGATAGTGAGTTTCTATTTAAAGACCCTGTCAATGTACTCTTATCTACCCTGCCTCTTAAAGGTAAGGACTATACAAATAATGTAATTAGATCATTAAACATTATTTCAATTATTTACTGAAATAGAAACCCTGCTGGTATAGCACATAAGAAAGAAAAACACATGGTGCTTCTCCTTAAGTATAATCAGGTAAGGAAGGAGGAAAAAGGAAATTATGAGACCTGGGTTAAAATGGAAGAATGTACAAAGTACAGCAGAAAAGCAAGAAAGAGAACCTCATTTGCTCGGAAGAGTGTGGATGGCTTCCAAAAGGAGGCTGTGCCTTCTTGAGCTGAGAGTTCTCGGGGAAGTACAATAATACATTAGGTAGTTTCGAGAAGGGTGGGTTCCGAGAAAGGGCAGTGCATGTACAAAGCCATGAAGGGTGAGTCTACAATGGCATATTTTGGGAGTAATAATATGTTTGAATAGAGCTGAGGGAAGAAGAAAGAAATGATAGGCAAGGGTACACAGATGGCCAAGGACAGGATAATGAGTATCTGATTGAAGTTTTATACTGCTTTGGAGGGTAACATAATCGGATTTGCCTTTTAGAAAGATTGATGGTAAGATGAGGGAATCAGTCTCATCGAGGAGGCTAATACAGTCAGGCTAGGGGCAGAAGAGAATTTGAACTAGGAGTTTGTGGAAACAAAAAGGATTGATGGATGGAAGATAGAAGGTTTAACTATCAGAATTTAAAGTGATTGTAGATGGAGATTATAGGAGAGGGTTTACGGCAGGATGAACAACTATCCCTGTTTGTCTACGAATGAGCGTTTTCCTGGATCATGGGCTTTCAGTGCAAAAACTGGACAGCCCAGGGCAACTGTGGCTCCTACAGTGATTTAGATGTGAAGGATTGGTGATAAAATGTTGGGACTACATCATATTGAAACAGTTCAGCTGTGAAAATGAAGAGGAGAAAAGGCTCTATCTCTAGAGTCAGATAAAGACTTCTCCTTTGTTTAGATAGGAGACAACATGCTTATTTGATTATACATAAGAGCAGGGGGAAAGGAAAGGGTTGAAAATGCAGAAAGGAGAAGAGATAATAGAGAGGCTTATTGAACACTGATTTTAGCAATGTTTAAAAGATCAAGATATGCAAAACAAGATCTCTGTATTCATTCTTAACCACATTTGGTGGAGATAATGAAGAAAACTAAGACCCCAAGAGACTATATGAAAAGAAATGAAATATCCATAGTATCTGGTTTCTTGGGCAATAAAGAAATACAACTATAATTCCTCCTAGTTATCTTCCCTTATACAACATATGATTGACATTGAAAGGGAATATGATAATGAGAAGCAGACGATGTGATCAGGGACCCAAGTTCAGTATGGGAGGCTCTATTTAGTCCTCTAAGGCAAATATATTTAATATAAATAAAGAACAGGATGTCTGTAGGTATAGCCGAAAGTGCCTTAGACGCCAACTTCACATGTTGCAGAGATTTAGACTTCTGAGGTGGCCGAAGTTAAGGGCACACTGTAGGAAAAGTGACCAAAGAATAAAATCAAAATGATTTGTTGTAGGGTACAAAGGTCCCACAACCTTCTCCTTGTTTTACAATAGCTTAGACCCTGATACAGTGGAGTTCACTTTTGCTAATGGAGCACTGATGGAAAAGCAAGGTTTTCAATGAATTTCGTCCAAATACTTAGATGTGAAGTGTGTATAAAAGCAATTGGTAAAGGAAAACCCATAGAGAAAATACTCATTTAGCAGTGACCTAAATTTTATGTTCATTTTCTCTTGATATCAGGTTTTTTTCTTTTCTGTCTCCCAAAGTGCTTTAACTGAATGTTTTCAGAAAGTGTGTCTCTTATTTACTTTCTCTCATGTGAAGGACTGAAGCACTAATGCCTGAAAGTACTACTGTTATTATGAGAAGTTGCCTCTCATAAATCTGCCTTATATGCATGGAGTTGTTTATTGACAGTGACCTTCTTACCTGATGTCGCGAGCTCTCTGTACTGTTTTTATTCCCCACAGTAGCTCTAAAAGCAGAAGAAGGGAGGGATTCATCACAGCACAGGGCCTTTAGCATACAGTAGCATATGCATTCAATGTATGTGCATAGAAAGACTGTAAATCCCAAAAATATTATTTTAATTGACATAAATATATATTTAACTGGTTCAATCACTAATTAAAATGGATACTATTATTTTGTAACTTTATTACTAACATGCATACTAGCTTTTTACTCATTAATACAAGGAAAAGGGCTATTTGGTATAAATGTAATGTTATTTATGAATAATTGTAAATGTATCAATGATTACAAATAAAGTTCATTTAATGTGTGTATTTTCTGAAAATATTTTCAAACCATATAGTAAAAAGTATATTTTTAAATTGGTGTCTGTAATAGAGATTTAGCATATAAAACAAAGGAAAATATCACTCTATTTAGGTTACTAATAACTAGACAATGCAAGGTGATAAGTAAAATATTGATATACAAATCTACAAATAATGTATGAAAACAACTCTAGAACTAAACAGACTCATTTCACTAAAATTGCATTACACACTGCTAGTGATTTTGTTTTAGATGTACTTCATTTATTTAAAGCACAAAACAAAACCTTGAAATAACCAGATTTTTAAAAATTAATTTTATAGACATAGCTTTAAAAAGGTACATGTTACGTACCTTTTATATATAATTATATATAATTATATATGTAATTACATATTATATAATTACATGTAATATGTAATTATATAAACAATGAAGGAGTTAAATGTAAATTAATTTTTTTAGTTGAATATTATGAGATATTGAAAAGAGTAACCAGGATAGCTATAGTTCCATCTATGTAATAATAAAAACTGCAAAACACATTCATATAGATGACATTATTTGACTTGTAACAACTGAATCCATAGTATGCCAATCCTTTTTGTAATGTTAATATTATGTTAATTCATTGATAAGTAATAAACTCTCAGGTTATACTAAAAGTCTGAACCTAAAAGGGGATGAATGACTCTTCTCAGTAAAGCAAGAACAGTGCGTTTTGTCACCTTAATGTGATCAATTAGTATTGAGACATCCTCTAAAATATTTTTGATTAAACATGAAAATGACCGGTGGATTATATTCCTATAAATTAGTTTTAAACCTGTTTCTCTGATTTCCAAGCATACACTAGTCTTAAATAATTAACCTAATCTAACAGCTTATTGTCAAAGATGATGGATGTGCCGATCTCTAAGGCAGTCTCTAAGTCTGTTGACAGATCGGCTCTGAGTTTTGTGGGAGAGGAGGAGAGGGGTATAAATCTCTAATTATCAAAGAGAGGTTTGCAGGTTGGAAATTCATGAAATTGCTCTGTTTTACAGGACTACATGCAGAGTATTTTTCCTCAAAGTTAAGAAATAATAAAACTATTTTATTAAAATTGAAAAATAAGATTTAATATAGCCAAAATCTGATGTATGATATACTACATTTAATGAAAAATTATAATGCCCTCTCAAAAAGTGACATGTGAAAATCCCAGCATATGTCAGTGATTTGGAAACCAATTTAAAATAAATGCAATGAGATTATTAGCCATTCACAAGTTCAATGAAAACATCAAGGCTTTTGATATATTTTTTAAACTGATGTGCTCACAGTATAGAAAAACATAGACTAGGATGAGTAATACATCTGCGAGTTGTTCAGAACTGGCTTGGCAATGGCCAGAGTTGCTGATATGTCATTTCTTGTGATGAATCAGACACAAGAGCTCATGGCCTGGACTGCCTTTGTTGGCCATGCCTTGTTACCCGGACTAACTGCAGGCTCTTGTCTCATAAATGGTGTTCTGACTTATCTTCAGTCAAAAGATCCAGTAACTGATCACTGAGAGTTTCAATAAAGCAGAATTAAGAACTCACCAATGAAGTTAAACTCTTGAGTCCTGTCTGGTACCTCACCCATTGTTGACACCATACTTCAACCTGCACCCTTCATGGACCTGTGGGTTTCCCGAAAGTGATCTGGTGAACTCTCAGAGGAGCCTGCTGTTGTTATTCATGAGCCAGAATGTGGAAACAAAGGCAAAGTTTGTACCTTCTTTCTCTAGGTTTTATGCCTAAGCCACACTCAACAGAGTAATATTTATGGAAGATCTTTGTGGCAAGCAGCATTCTGGCTACTGCACTGTTTACACTGACAGAGTCCCTGTCCTCAGTGAATGTATAATCTATTAATGAGCAGACATAAAGAGGAATTATCTTAAAATAATGTAGTAATTGTTATATACACGATGTAACTATATCTTTGGCTTTTTGTGCCAAAGCTCACTATTCAAGAGGTGATTTTATGATTAATACTCATTTTATGCCTATTAAGTGCCATCACTTTACCTATATCATGTATGTAATGCTTACTGGAATTACCATTATTATGTATATTAGGAATTGGAAAAACAAAGGCATAGAAGAGTAAAATAAATTGCCCGAGATCAGCCAACTGGAATGTAGTAGTCAGGAAGCAGGCTGACTCTCCAACCTCAATTCTATATTGCTATTTTTTGACTTCCAGTGGTTTTTTTTTTTTTTGGTCCTACTGAAAGATTAGAAGTATTAAAATGGCATTTCAATGAAAAAAAGATGATGTGCTTATATTCAAAAATAGTATTTTAACACTATAATTAAATGTTTCACCGGTCAAATCTTTGCTTGTCTGTAGCAACTATTAGAGTTACAAGCGATCCCTTGCAAAGATATAAAACTCTAAAGGTAAAAAGACCATCATGGTCTGTAGCTGTCAATTAGATATCAGATTGTCAAATTCATCCACCAGTTATGAAAAGGCATTTTTGTTAAAATTTTGCTAGGCACTTTCCCTATTCTGAAGTCAATCGGTTGGTCTTATATACCAGTTAGAAGTTTTCAAATATTTTAAAACAAAGTAGAAAATTCTGTCCCTACATTGTTAAAAGAGTTTGATTCAAAAGCTTTCAAAGGTGATTGCACTTCTGTAGTTCTGGCAGATGAAACACTTTCAAACAACTGTTATCAAATGTTCTGTAGAGCAAGCTTCTTTTGAAAATGGTTCTTTTTTTGTTTGCTGTTAAAATGTTACCTTTACTTTGATTATTATTTTTAAAAATATCTGCTTATAGCACATGGTTGACAAATGTTTGTGATCATATAAAATGTGAACAAATTATGTATGTTTTGTGGAAAAAAAACATAACTCATCTTTAAGGTCAACTTTTTTTATTTAATGTTTTGCTGAAATGTAATAGGAAATTCTCTGGGAGTGTGAAACATTTCTTGGTTATTTCAATTCATTACAAAAGATTGTGTAGGATATAATCATCAAAAAGCTAGTTCACATAAAATTAAGCAGCTTAAAAATATCATAGTGCTCCGAATTGCAATAATACATTGTAATACTTGAAAGATGCCTCACTGTATGGTTATCCATATATTGTGATACAGCTTGCTTTGGAGATCTTGATTCAACAACCTTGATATTGCACAAATCCTACGCGAAAATTTACTCCTCCTGCACTAAATAAATGTCAGCTACAATCAGTTACTAAACACTTTATGCCCTGTGTGAAATTAACCTATACATGCAAAAATCTTTTTTTGAAAAGGCTTCCCCTCTGTTATTTCTTCTATCTAACATACCTTTATACCCTTCAGCTGGTGAGTTTAGTATACTTTTATTCTTAAAGTCTTACTTTGCCTTTTCCAAAAAGCTCTCCAAGTTTGCCACTGTGGATTAGATGCCCCAAGAGGCCACAGAGAAAACTTGTACTACACAGAATTTACTAATTTTTTATTAAAATACTTAAAATATTAAAATGGACAAATGAGGCGCTTTTTTTCCCCACAAAACATAAGCCTTAGAATTTGCTGACTTTTTTGTGTAATAACTTCAGTAATGTGGTACAAGCAAATATGTTTGAAAGATAAATGTACGTAATTGTTTCTATAGAATCCTGGGCTTAGATCTTATGTTATTTTGTAATTATGTCAGAGAATAGCACAGTAATAGTGCACAGTCATTCAAACCCAAAATTCAAACCCAAAATCTGGTGCATATTGAGCAGTGTGGCATTGGCATTCATTGTCTAAAATCTTTCTGTTTTAATTTCCTCATTTGTAAAATGTGGATAATAGTATAGTACTTATTACGTAAGGATGCGATGGGGTTAAATGATTAACCATATAAAGTGCTGTCAATATTGACAGATATATATAAAAACTTAATATATTTTCGATATTTTTATGGCACTTGTCACATCATATTGCAGTTGTTTGCCTGCCAATGTTTGTCTATTATGAAACTCTGAGCTTTCTTCTCTGATTTCACAATGCTTGGTATAATAGATGCTCAATAGATGTAGAAGAAAGGGAGAATTGGAAGGGACCATAAATCAGATTTTTGGTTTTTATGCAGAAAAGTATTTTTTTATCTGAAAAATTTGCTGTTTTTTTAGAATTAAAAATAAGTATTTTTAATACGTAATAAAACGATCATGAATTGAATAAATTTTGTACAAGGGTTCAAACGATTGTTATTTAACTTATAAAATGCATTTTTATATATCTTATATACTAAATAAAATTTATGCTTAGTAGTCTAGCCAGTGGATTGTAATTTTTATTAATCTTTTAAAAAAATCAGCTTTTTGTTGTATTAATTTATATAATCTTTTTGTTCTTTATTTCATTCAGTTCTGCTCTTTTATTATTTCCTTTGTTATTCTAACTTTGGGTTACTTTTGTTCTTCTTTTTCTAGTTCTTTAAGATGTAATGTTATGTTGCTTACTTGAGATTTCTCTTGTTTCTTAGGCCAGTGATGATATACATGTCCCCTTTATTACTGCATACTGTGTGTTTTTTTCTTTTTTTAATTTAATTTATTTTTTTCAGAGAGAAGGGAAGGGAGGGAGAAAGAGAGAGAAAAACCAACATTGATGTGTGAGAAAAACATCAGTTGGTTGCTTCTTACATGGCCCCAAGCAAAGACCCAGCCCAAAACCAAGGCATGTGCCCCAACTGGGAATTGAACTGGCAACCCCTCATTTCAAAGACCAGCACTCAATCCACTGAGCCACACCAGTCAGATCATGCTGTGTGTTTCTAACTAAAACATGCTGAAACGTTAATTCTATAAGTTACTTAAATTTTTAAGAGCTAAAAATAATTTCTTTATACTTCATGCTGTTAAATCAAATCTCACAAATAAAGATGTAAAGATGTCATTGTAAGAGGGCATAATAATAAGTAAAATCCCTAACCAGTTGTTTAGAATAACAAACATTTTTAATTTAATCTTTATTACATTTTTTTCCCATTACCATTTAGTTCCCTTATTCCCTACGTCCCCCAGCAATCACCACACTGTTGTCCATGTTCATGGGTCTTTTTTCTTTCTTGCTCAATCCCTCTACCCCATAACCTCCCCCCACCAACTAGCTGTCATCTGTTCTCCATCCATGAATCTTTCTCTCTTTTGCTTGTTAGTTCAGTTTGTTTATTAGATTATGCATATGAGTGAAATCGTATGGTATTTGTCTTTCCCTGACTGCCTTATTTCACTTGGCATAATGTTCTCCAGGTCCAAAATTTTACAAAAGGTAAAATTTTCTTCTTGTTTATGGTCAAGTAGTATTCCATTGTGTAAATGCCCCATAGTTGTTTTCTCTACTCATCTATTGATGGTCACCTGGGCTGCTTCCATATCTTGGAAATTATAAATGGTATTGCAATGAACATAGGGGTGCTTATGATCTTTCAAATCAGTGTTTTGGGTTCTTTTATATATATTCCCAGAAGTGGGATGGCTGAGTCAAAAGGTGGGTCCATTTTTAAGTATTTGAGGTAACTCCATACTACTCTCCACAATGGCTGCATTAGTCTGTATTCCCACCAACAGTGCAAAAGAGTTCCCTTTTGTCCATATCCTGACCAGCACTTGTTTTTTTTTTATTTTGATGATAGCCATCCTGACAGATGTGAGATGATATCTCATTGTGGTTTTTATTTGCATTTCTCTGATGATTATTGACATTGAGCATCTTTTCATAAGTCTATGGGCAATCTGTAGGTCCTCTTTGGCGAAGTGTCTATTCTGGTCCTTTGCCCATTTTTTCATTGGGTTTGGATATTTTTGGTGTTGAGTTTTGTAAGTACTTTATAAATTTTAGATATCAGATGTATCGGTGACTATGTTCTCCCATTCTGTCGGTTAGAATAACAAACATTTCTGACAGCACTTCACTTTTGTCCTAATTAAGATACCCCATTGTGCTGTCTTTTATATTGAAGTGCATGGATTGAATGGAATTTTAGGACTGAAGGGGACAATCTAAAAAAACTGGGAGTAAAATTTTATTTTTTGAATAACAATAACATGAACTAAATCTTCTCAAAAACTTTTCCCATATGCATACCCAATTTTTATTTCCTTGGTAAAATGGGTTATTGTATTAATTTGAGAGTATTTATATTATTAGGAAATAAATGATAATCTAGAAAGGTATTAAATTTAGATAAAGTAGATTTAGACATTTCAGTTCTCTTATGTTCTTTACTACTATTTGTAATAAAAATAGCTAGTATTTATTTTGTCAAACACTATAGACACACGATTATATTTAATTATCACAAACAACATTTTAGAGACTATTTTCACCAAATTTTAGAAAATACTGTATATATACACAATAACATCTCTGAAGATCAGAGATGATGAATAACTGTCTTAAAGGTCTGCAGCTGTGAATGGTGACCTTATGACTGCTACCTTGTTCCTTGCGACCTCAAAGTCCATGCCCCTTTACTGCTACATTCTATCTCTATTTTAATATGACATTAAATAAATCTGATTCTCAAAAGGCATTTGTAAGCATCTGTTTATGTCACTGCGTTTGATAATATTTTGAGTAAAATAAAAACCCTCTAAGTCTAGTTCAACTTCATCAGCTTGACTACTTTGTCATAGTGTATGTTCTTAGGGAAGAATAAAGATTATTGTATGGTTAAACATATTTATTTAGTTTAATATCTATGGCTATGACCTTTGTAGATATGATAGACCTTACATCTGGTCTCTTGGCAAAAATAAATTTTTGGACCTATTTGAATTGAACATGATATAAGATGATTGTGTAAGAATAATGAGGGTATCTTATCATAGAATGCTTTTGACCCAAAGGAAACCTTATTGCATTGCTTCCGCCCTTTCTGTCTATAGTGTAGTGTAGATTATAGACTTTGAAATCAGATAGAATGGATTTTGAATACAGGTTTTATGACTTCCTGATTGTGTGTAATAAGGGATGATATTTAATACCTGTGAATTTCAACATTCTTTTTAAAATGGAAATAATAATTAAATCATAGTGTTAACAATGGGCGCATGTATTTGGAAGTCAAAAAAAGAAGTTATTTTTCCCTTAACTGGCAGCTGAAAATGCTAGTGTCAAGTTTTTTTAGTGATTTGTAGTTCTTTTTCTTTGGTTGATGGGTTAAATATGTAATAAAATTGAACAATTCTATTGTAGCTTGCTTCACCCAGTGTTTTGCCTATTGTTGTCACTTTCAAATACTCAGTGACTATAAATCATTGCATCAATTTGCAATTCTACTGCCCATATAACTGTTTATTTGATTGACCTATTTTGCTTGTAGTCCTCTAATTTCAGTTCAACATGTAGAAATTACGATGGAATAATATTGTCACTTGTTATTTATTCTTTTATGCATTCAATCCATTAATGCTTCAATAGTGATTACTTGGCTATACTTCAAGATAGTCTTCACTTTGAATCCACTGTAGCACTACGTGTTAATTATAATTGTTAGGTACCATTGATGAAACTAAAAATTAAGTGCAGCATTTTTGGCAAGGGTTTCTGGTATCCTATGGTGGTTTTTATCAGTGTAAGATAAAAGGCCACTTCTTTTTATGTAGATCCCAGCACCAAAAAATTATTAACAATTAATTAAAGTGCATTTCTAATGGATAATCATGAATGTTCCATATACTGGTTTTTTGGATTTTTTGTTTGTTTGGTTGATTGCTTTTTCACTTATTATACCCAAATCTTTCAATCAATAAAGGAAATAAGACCAGCAGCCCCGTCTACCCTCCATTCTTCATGACATAGCAGATTCTCTGGTTTTTAAGTGAACTTAAGTAAAATCAGACACATCAACTTGTGGCAGTTTTGTATTCTCTATTTAAAGGCAAAAGTTTCTAAGTCAGTCATACAAAAAAATGAAATTATAAGCTGCTATAAAAGATATAAGGAAATGGCCATTTATTGTTCATTTGACTACCAAGCATTTAAGAAATATTCTCTTCAAGGGCAAAATCAACATGTACACATGAAACTTGGAGGAAGGTAGGATGGAAGAGGTCCACACCTTCTTGTTTGCTTGTTTTTGTTAAGTGTGTTTGTCTGTTTTTGTGGTTTCCAGGAAGATAGCACACAGGCATGTCCATGTAGAACTATGAATTTAGGGGGAGTAATACAAACACAGAAGATAAGGTAGTAACAGTATTATTGAACCAAAATTTACCAAAGGCAGTCTCCTGGCTAGACTCTTCCTAGCAGGAATTTGACATTATTCAGTTAGTTTCCTTTAGTTCTTGCATTTTCCCCAAACCTTCTAAAATTTGTCTCTATTTAATGAGGGGGTGGTAGTTATCAAATATATTACTATATAAAGATTCTCATTTTCATTATCAGTGAATACATTATAATTAATTATATAGGTGAATCACTGTTTGCACAATCTCTTACTACTGGATATTTGGATTGTTATGTGTGTGATACTCTAAGCTAGATTGCACAAACACCTTTGCAGGTGCTTTTTCACACCTATCAGCTCATTTCATTAGTGTTTCTTGAAATATATTGTGATTCTCTTAATGGTACAATGCATGACTGTCCAGAAAATATTCAGCCATTGTTAATATAACAAGAATGGTTTGCATAATATCGATGTAACCTGTCAGCCAAGTAGAGTGGAGTGGAATGCACATACATGAACAATAACGACTTCACTGTACTAGTCAGTCGGGGTGTGTAAACACCATTGGGTGAGGGTGTGCACTGTGTGGCTGTTGCATTCAAAGTGCTCAAGAGAGTAGAGCAACAAATCTGCATCGAATTCTGTGTTAAGCTTGAACATTCCTCCATGGAAACTATTTGGATGATTCAGAAGGCTGCAGCTAGGGGCAACTGGTGATTGGCAGCTTCGTCACAACACCATGCCTGCACATGCATCACGTCTCCTGCAGAGTTTTTTGGCAAAACATCAAATCACCCAGATGACTCAGGCCCCCTACAGCCCAGATTTGGTGCCCTGTGACTTCAGGCTCTTCCCAAAACTAAAATCACCTTTGAAAGGGAAGAGATTTCAGACCATCAATGAGATTCAGGAAAATACAACGGGGCAGCTGATGACGACAGGGAGAACTGTGTAAGGTCCCAAGGTGTCTACTTTGACGGGGACCGAGGAGTCATTGTCTTATGTACAATGTTTCTTGTAACTTGTATCTTCTTCATTGAATGTCTATATTTTTCATAGTACATGGCTGGATGCCTCCTGGACAGACTGCATACAGTTGTTGTAATATCATCTTCCAAGTTTCCTACATTCTTCCCAGTAGTTTTCTGTGATTTGCAGCATGTGTCGGTGGTTGGATGATGGTGTGAGATCAGGGAGGCTAACCTACTCTTGTATCTAAATTGCTCTACTTCAGTTCTCAGGTTATAACAAACCAGTCATATCTTTACCATATTTTCTATAAGCTGTTCTCTGGGGTTTGCTGCTCTGATTGGAGGAAAATTGTGGTGAGTTTGTAAGGAGGAGAAAATAGGATAGGAGGCATAGAATGTCGGAAAGGAGAAATAGTGCACTTTATATTTTGCCTCAGCTCAAGGGATTTGAACCACACTGCTGTCAGTATCTTAGTTCATAGCGGGCACAAGACTCAGGGTCAATGGGCAGATGGTAGGGCACGTAGGAAATGTCTTCCCTGCCTTTGCACAATCAATCACTATTCCATGGAGCAAAGCTACAGCCTGGCATGTGCTATAAAGCCTGAAAAGGATTCTCAGCTCAGCAAAATTAAGAGTTAGGTAGTCCATTAGTATTTTTTAATGTGTTTACATGCTTTAGGCTCCTTTTGCATCTTTATGAATACTAAATACATCCTGGTAATCTATCACAATTTTATATCAAGATTTTAAATTAATGTTCATTTTATAAGTTTAAATATGTTAATGTTATTTAATATTCTTAAATAAGAATATTCTATAATTTCTGATGCAGTGACATTAAAATTCCTTTAAAATTAATTATTTCTCCATTATCTGTAAAATGACTTTTGTTATTTAAATATATGTATATGTGTGTGTGTGTATGTGTGTGTGTATATATACAGAGAGAGACAGAAGCCCAAAGTTTTTACTACTTGATGTAATTTAATCAACCAACATGTAAATATTGAATGCCTAATATGCAGAAGGCACAATTCTAAATTCTATAGATGCAGTAATAATTTTTTAAAAACAGACAAAAGACAAAAATTTCTCCCTTGGGGAGATTTTTGTGCAGAGAGGCAAATAAAAAAATAAGAATAATAGTATTTTAGATAGTGATACATGTTATAGCAAAAACGATTAGGAAAATAAGATAAAAAGGGTTCTTGACTGATGGGAAAGAAGGATTTATTGCAATTATAATGAAGCTACAATGTGAACAAAAAGGCTTAAAGAAGATTTAGGAGGGAATGTTGTGGCTACTTAGCAGGGAAGGGGTGCAGAGGAATAAAAGACGACTACAAAATTCCTAGGGTGGGAGCACGATTAGCATGTGTTTGAGAAAGAACTAAGGAGTAACTGGAATGGGTGAGTGAAGAAAAGAGCAGTTGGAAAATATAGAAAGAGGCTAGATGTGTGTTGGTGGGAGAATAGGGGTGTGTTTCATAGTCTTGGCGATCATTTTGGTGACTTTGGTCTATACCTGTGGCAGTACTGGAATATAATGGAGAGTTTTGAGGAAAAGAATGACTTTACCTTTTACTGTATAAACAGGATCTGCCACCAAAATAAAGTTAGGGGACTGTAGTGGATGCTGTAGATGCCTTGTCCCATAACCTTGCATCCCCCTGCAGTTGTGCCAGACAGTCCTGGGGCCCTTATCAACTTTCTGTGTCAAGGGCTTACATCCCCATCTTTCTATGGGTTCTTTCCCTGAGGGCTTTTCTTGGATTCCACAGTTTACTCGGCTCAAGTGGAGAAAGTTAATGTCCCAGAGGACAGATAAAAGTCAAACAAGCTCAGCATCCCTGTTCCCTGGAGGATCAATTGTGAATCGTATGGTGCCTGAAAGGGTCCTTGGTGGGTCCTAGCCCTGGCTGCTCATAGTGTGTCATAGCACACCCTTGGTTGGTGTTCTGCCTTGTTTCACCCCCCACTCCCTTGCATGGGCTTCCCAGGTTTATCTCCAAATAAGTGCCTTCAAAGTATTCATTTAGGCTATGTTTAGGGGTGTCTCACACCAACCCAGGTGAAAACCCTTGAATCAAATTGCTCATATCTAGTTCACAGAGCAAAAGGTTCAGGAATGTTCCCCAGGAATTCAGGAAAGATGATGAGTGGCCTTTTGGCTCTACCTTTCTGATTCCTTATGGCTCCCACTTGTTCACCATTACAGAAAGAAAGGATCTTAAAAAGCTATGGAGTTCTTGCTGTTCCCCTACCAAAGGCATGGTCAGTGTAAGCATGGTGAATCTGGCACTACTCTGCAATTAATCATTTTTGTCAATAGTCACAAACACAGCCATGAAATGCAGAATGAGTAATAGGGAGCTGAAAATTTATGAGCATATTGAGGAGATGTAATGATCACTTGTATCTGTAACAGAGAAGCAGGAATACAGCTGCTTGGAGCTTGGGCCAGTTTAGAGGGGAAAAGGAGACTTTGACAGAGGACCCTGTGTTTCTACCGTCTAGAGTAAAGCTAGGGAGAATTGAAAGTGCCACAGTCATCTGGAAGGCACAATTAAATTCACAGTTTGAATGAATTCTGGGGAAATTATATACTGTAAACCCTTGGTAAAGATCAGATCCTGAGATTTTAAGAAAATGAAGAATTTAAAAATGCAAAAATAAAATAACCCTCCTAATTCTATATTTATTTTTGATGTTAATGTCCTCTGGGAGTATAACAAGGGTTTCTGGTTTGAGAAAGTTGAGATATAAGGACTGTGGATGAGTAAATAGTCAACAGTCCTTTTCTTTACCTCTCCTGGTATAATCGGAGCCTCAGTAACAGAAATATCCATGCTGAGATCACTTTTGTTGTTGTTATATGAAGAATCAGAAAGACACAAGTTGTTCAGAGATCTGAGAAACTCTTAACAGCACATTCCTGTGCTACTAAAACATTTTTAGATAAATCAGGCAGCAGAGAACACAGGAAGTAGGAATTCAAGTTAGAGGCCTGGTATCATTTTTCTACAATGATAGGAAAAGTGAAATGTTTTTAATCAAAACAGTATGAACCACATCAAGGTATTATTATGTAACAACTAATAAACTTGTATAATAGGTAAAAATGCAGGAAATGTACAATTATGTGTTCTCCCTGAGATTGGTACTAAATAGGTTAATTTCACAAAATAAACACTTACAGAATGTCAGTACTCTGATGTGTACTGAGGTGTCAGCAAGAGGAAATGAGGCAAAAATCATAAATAAAGTGAAGGTTTTTCTTTCAGGAATTTTCAGGCTAGTGATTGAAAAAATACATAAACAAGTTATTTTAGTACAGTGTGAAAAAGGCAAGGGTCCCCCATTGAGTTAGATGCAAAGGAGCAACATCATCTGATTTAGAGTTTCAAGGAACTCCCCTGGTTATTCAGTTAACAATAGCCGGACAGGAGGCAGGCTGACAGCAATCCAGGGTAGGCTTGGAACAAGAGGGTAGCAGTAGAGATGGCAAAAAGTTGATAAGAAATGTTTTATTTGTTTATAATTTTGTTTATGTACCCATTCATTCATTTATTTAGGCATAGGTTCAGTCTTACTGAAAACCGATAAGAATAATACAATATACATTTTATCAAAGTTCTCTGAGTGTTCCATTTTATTGTATTTGCTTTATCCTTTTCTCTTTCTGAATATATGCATGCATTATGTTTTTGCAAAACATTTGAGAGTAAATTGTAGGTGTATCTCTTAACCCATGTAGTTCACTGTATAATATCTAAAAACAAGTACATGCTCTTAAACAACCACAGAAAAAATTACATAAGTCAGTAAATTGACATTGATATAATTACCTAATCTACCGACCTTATTCAAATGTGTCCAGATGCCCCAATAATGCTTTATAACAAAAGAAAATAAAGGATTATGTGTTACATTTAGTTGTTTCTTTTTTTAATGTTACTGCTCAATTAAGGTTTACATTCAACATTATTTTGTATTAATTTCAGGTGTACAGTATAGCAGAGAGACAATCATATACTATATAAAGTCATCCCCTTGCTATTTTAAGTACCACACAGAGTTATTACAGTATTGTTGACCATATTTCTTACACTGTACTTTAAATCCCAGTGATTATTTTGTAACTGCCAACTAATACTTTTTAATCCATTCAATTGTTTTTTTAGTTCCTTTTAACCTGGAATAGTTCTTCAGTCTTTTTTTGTGTTTCATTATATTGACAGTTGGAAAAGTACAGGCCAGTTATTTATAGAATGTCCCTCAATTTGGGGTTTCTCTGATGTTTGCTCTTGATTGGATTCAGCTTAGGCAAATTTAACAGAATACCTCAGAAGTGATGATCGTTTTGGGGAAATATATTAGGAGACACATGATGATCTATCTCATTACTGGTGATAACTTTGATCACTTGGAAGATTCTGCTAACTGTTTCCACTATAGGGCTGAATATTTCACTTTAATTAATAAATATCTTGTCATTCTGAGAGTATTAAACATCCTTTCTCTTCTCAAAATTTCACCTACTCCCTTTAGCATCCATTGATCATTTGCACCTGTGTTCATTGCAGTTGTCCATGGTGATTTTCTAATTCCATTATTTCTTCTCTATTTATTGGTTAGTCTTCTATTGAAAAGAAGAGCTTTCCCTTCTCTTTCATTTTTTTGTTGATGTCAAAATGGATTAATGTATGTATTTTATTCAGTTGGCTATAGTACTTTATGTTATTATTTTAATACTCAAACTGTTCTTGGTCATAGTGTCCTTTTGATATGTCCCCATAATTCTCTGAGTGCTTTTCTTTTAACATGAGATGTTTCAGGCTCATCTTACACTTTCCTTACCCTAACACTGAAATCAGCCATTTCTCCACGAAGCCTGGGTTCCTGTTAGTGGAGAATGTTGTTAAAGGTCAAGATCTGGGTTCTGTGTGTTCTCGTATACTGCAGGGAAGTCTCTGCTTCTAGATCTTCTCCATAAACACAGCTAAGAACTCATGTAAAGATGACTATATTCACATACACACTTCTACACCTATCAATACAGATCAATAGCTATAATAAAAGCTATGGATTCACACTGATACCTCTAAATTCTCTTCCAGTGACAAAATTCATTCTATTTTCTTCCTTTTGTACTTAAAACTCTCCTCTCTGCCAATGACAATTACAGCTCCCATTACCTACAGTATATTCACTTGTATGTTCAATCTTACAATGCACGGAAAGTAGTTTCATTACTACTTATCCATGTCTCTAAGAAAGGAAGTCTATGAATTAACATTTAATATTTGTTTAGAGTTCTTTTTGTCTTTAGCCTGAAGACATATAGGCCAACTACTACTGTTAACACATGGGTATGATCTTTCCTATCTCCTCATTAGTTAATGTTATTTATTTGAAACATGTTGAGTGTTTTGTTTCTGTTTGTGTTCAGTTTTAGGATTTGCCATTTTCCTTTTGTTTTATTTATTTTCTTTTCCTTTTTTATTGAGTCTGTGAAACATTAGTATTCTAAAAGTCAGAACCACATTAAATTCTACTTATATCTATATTATTTCCTTCCTTGTGTTTTCTTTTGGTTTAGTTTATTATAGTTCTAGATTTTTAAGCATATAATTTAATTAATTCATTTAAATATATTCTTTTATTTTGAACTTAAAACTATAGAATTTCCTGCAATCACTGTTTTGTGTCCCACAGATTCTGGTATGTGCATGTATCTATATATTTTATATATAGAGATTTTATGTATCTATAGATACACAGATATACATGTTCTGATTTTTATATTTTTTAAATGTTCTTGAATTTTTTTTGTATTTCCACATTTACTCAAGAATTACTTAACAAAAGATTTTTTGATTTGTTATTTCCAGTCAAAATTTCCTTTATCTACCTACTTAATTATTAAATAATTTCTAAGTGTTTATATTATTAGAACTTTAATTGTAATATTTATAATTATGAAACATTTTTGTGGCCTAATATGATTAAATTTTATGACTGTCCCATGAGTATGTGAGAAGATATATTCATTATTATCAAGGTATATAATATATATGTGATATCTATCTTATTGATTAGGTTTTTAAGACTTCTATATTCTGTCCTTGTGTCTACTTGTTTCATCTCATACTAATTCTAATGTATTAAAATTTCCTGTGGTTAATATCATTCTCTGTCTCTTTGCATACTTTGCAGTTTTTGCTTACAAAGGTGTTTGCTGTATTATTTTGATGCATCAATATTCACAATTGTTATGTCTTTACTGAAAACTTGAGGTTTCTAGCATTAAAAACAATAATTCCCCATTTAATACATCTTATTTTGAAGTTTATTTATTTTTATCTATTTATTTTTTAGAACAATAAGTGCCTTAGTACAGGAGCTAAGATAGGTGGGAAGAGGATTTATTTGCCTTCTGAGCCTTGATCTTCCTCAGCTAGCGCTTCCGCTCCTTGCCTTCTGGCATGTAGCCATCTATCTGCTCAGCCACCTTGGCCTGGTCTTGGGGTGATGCATACAAGAAGCTTGCCTGCTGAAACAGCTCCTCTAGAAGACTGCTGAGTTTGGTGTTCTTTTTCCATTCATCATATTTCTTCTGAATTTTCTTTGGTTATTTTTTGTTTAAACTCTTCCCCCTCAAGAGGCAGGTTGGCCTTGTTCTTGCAGCCCAGGGACAGCGCCTAGTGGAACTCCTACTACTGTCTGTGATAGGATGTCAGTGGCGCGGTGCAGTTATTTACTAGGGTCTTGGTGTGCAACAGTTTGTTGCTGGGTGCATTGTAGACAACATCAACAATGCTTGCTTTGCGTGTACAACACTTGGAGCCCCAGAAGTTGTTCACATCGAACCTCAAGGCTCAGTACTTCATTCTGCCTCCCCACACTCTGGGGACCAATCTTAGTGGTGGCAGTAAGGCATCCCAGCTCCTATTTTTGCTTCTTGTGGTGGGCTTTCTCTTCTCCAAAGTCTTGTAGCACTTCTCCTAGTTGTCCTATGAAATACTCATGGCTCAGCACCAACTGGAAAGATCTGAGGTTTATTTTGTTTGATATCAGTGTTGCCTGGTATGTCTTTGCCCATCTCTTTGTATCTTCTGAATCATTTTCTGAGTCAACTTGTCAGACAAATTGAAAATCATTTTCTTTTAACAGATGAGTTAAACCATTCATTCGCATTTATTGATGTGTGAAATGTTTAATTGCAACTCTATCATAGTATTTTCTGTAATAATTGCCATATATTTTGTGATATTGGCTTTATTTTTCTATATGATGTGTTTTGGCTCTTTCAAAAAAATTTTCTTTTGGTGTTTAGGAGAGACTAGTTTTGTTCCACGTACTAATTTTTTACTCATTTCTTTTTTAATCACCATATTTTCCTGATTTCTTTTTTTAACGTTACTACTTTGTTTGCAGTTTTGAATTCTAACTTTTAATTCTAACCTATTGCCTACAAACAATAACTTCCCTTTTTCCTCTCCCTTCTCTCAATTGTAGTTGCATTATTACTACTTTGTAGAACATATAACAAATACTATGTAGTGGATATCATAAAATACATTCCACACTTAACCTCACCTTTGAGCCTTAAATCCACAATTAAATATATTGAAAGCTCACCATCACTCTTATTGCTGAAATTTCCCAATTCATCTCTTGGTTGGGTTCTGTGAGCACTGCAAATTGTTTTACAATAGCATTGATCCTTGAGTGAAATGTAGACAACAGTGAAATCCTTGGTTAAATTTTTTATCCTTGAATTATTTTAAAATGCTGTTTCACTGGTATGTTATCTTGTATGTAGTTTTTCAGTAGTCTGATGCCAATTAATTATCTCACCCTCATTATCTATCTATTCACTGGAGACTACATAATCTTCTTTATTTGTACAAGTTCATAATTTTGCCATAATATCTCTTTAATTGATCATTACTGATCAGTTTTCTCTGTTATGCCATAAGGTCTTTCTGTATGTTGATTCATAAATTCTTTTAGTTCTGGAAGGTTATCTTGGATTATCCTTTAAAAAATAGTCCTTTTTAATTGCTTTAATTATCTTTTTTAGGGACTCCAATTATACTAAATTGAATCTCATTTGCCTATCTTCCATTTTAACCACTTTGTGTCAGACCCTTTTTATATCTTTTCTTACTTCATTTTCATTTTCTTTGTTGTTTTCTGATTATTTTTAAATGAGCTTTATTATGTGTCCATTTGTGTCCAATCTTTCTTGGGTATCTTGTAATTTATTTTTGTATTTTTTAATGATTTTTTTGTCTTTAAAAAACTTAGTTATTTTTCTCTTCTTAGTTTTTTAATTTATGGTTCCAGCTTTTTGCTTTGTTTTTATATACACATCTCAAAAGCTCATCATTGGCCTTGCTTTATAGAAGATAATTTTGTTTAGAGTGTTATAGTTTTCTTCTTTTTCCATTGGTTTCAGTTAGTTGTAGATCAGGAAGGTTGCGTTCTATTTTCTAATTTATCTTATTGCAGTTTTTTCATAAAGAAAGATTGTACTTCTGCAATTTTGTTTGCTTGGACTGGTGATTAATTATCAGTGTGAAAAAAGGAACACAGTTTTGGCAAAACTATATTGCTTTAAAGAGGTTATTGATAGGAATATGGATGTTGAAGGTGATTCTGATCAGACAAAATGAAGACAAAATGATGTGTGTTTTGGCTCTTTCAAAAAAATTGACAGACAAAATGAAGAACACGTTTTTACAGACTGAAGGAAAGCTAATTCCTGCTGTAAAGTAGCAAAGACCTTGACTGAATTGTTTTCTAGTGTTTTGTTAAAATTAGTAAGTGGGAATTTCGATATTCAGCCGAGGAGGTATCTGAGCAGAGTGGTGAGCGTGTAGTCTGTGTTTCCCCGTGCTGCTTGTAGTAAACTGTAAGGGGAGAGAGATTAGTTGATGAAATTAAGCCAGAACTTGAAGATTTAGAAAATTCTCAGCCTATCCATATAGCAAAAACAAATAAAAAAAAAACAAAAAAAAACAAAAATGAGAATAGATGTGAGAGGACACTGAGGGTGGGACTGGACAATAAACAAAATGAGATTATGGGTGGCACTCACATTTTGTCTCAGTCACTGCAGCAGAATCCAGAAGTAGAGATAGGGTTATTCCGGCATGAACACTGCTGGCTTGGACTAAAGAGGACAGAGATGGAACAAAATAAAAAAAGGCTGTTGGACTTCTGGGATTCCACATGATGGGACAATAGAGCTATCTGGCAGAACTATTTCCTCCTCAGTTCCAGAGGGTGGGACCAGCTCCTCAGTTACTACTGCAATAAAGCCTTAATTAATTTATTCATACTTAGTCTAATTAATACTCATATTTTCTTTATGCAATGGCCATAGTGATTTTCCAAACTGTACTCTGATCTGTGTATTCATACTTCCCTCTAATCCCGTCTCCTCCGTTTTGAGAACCCTAAATTGCTTTCCTTCGCTCCTAGGAAAGATTGAAGCTTCTTAATATGACCTATAGCATCTCAAATGACCTGAACTCTACCTATCTCCCCAACCTCATATTATCCTCTTCCTCACTCTCTGGCCCAGTCCAACTCACTTTCCGTTGTCCTCGTACTCACCAGGTACATACTCTGCAGGGCCTTTGCATAAGTTGTTCTCTCCACTTATAATTGTCTTCCAGCTTTTGTTAGCCTAGTTAACACCTACCAGTCCTGTAGATCTCAGCACTAAAATTATTTCCTTAGAAAAGTCTAACTAGGTAAGATTTCACTGTTATGGTCACTCATAGAACTGCAAATTCTTCTTCACATAATACTGTAAGCTACACAAAGAGAGGGGGAAAATTTTGCTCACATTTGTATCTTTACTGATGATCATTTATGCCCAAATCTGATAAATATCTTTGATTAAATGTATGCAAGCATGCATGCATGCATGAAAGAATGAATTTTAAATCTCAAAGAGAATCTTGCTTCATTACTGTCTGCTTTAATTCTATCTAGCTTTGTTTAATAATAGTTATTAAAAACCCATATAAACATTTTTATGAGGGAATTGGTTGATTTTAACTGTTTTATAATCACAATACATCTGTAAAGAGCACACCTATTTACCTAGAATAAATCAGTTAATACAAAAGTCATTTCCTAAAAATGAAAAAGGCACTATCAGCTCTTGATACTCAAAGTTTAATAGTCAGCACTGCTAAACATCTTTTCCCCTCTCTTCCCATCATTTTTCTCTCTCTCTGTGCCACATTATTTCTTCTCCAAGTTATTCAACTAAATTCTTGCACCAGAAAAATTATTATGGGCTCTAAAAAAAATTTAACCTACAAAAGAGATTACAGGGTGTGAGCCAAACCGTGACAGTCACTGGTAGAACGCTATTACTCATTTTTACTCTGAAACATTCTTGTTAAGCACTTACAGCTCAGAAGGGTGAGCCATGCCTGAGAAGAGGGGTTGCTTTTTTCTCTGAGGACTAGTTATGACTACTTTTTGAAACATATGATCGCAGCACTGTCTTACCCTTTAATATTGACGACACACTGGTTTGTGATGTTTTAATTTAGTGCTAAGAATAGCTCTGGCATTTAGCATTCCTTCTTCTGTGGCCTCCACCGGAAGGGGCCCTTTCAAGGACAGTGTGCGGTACTGTTTTGCTAATGCTAGTGTTTTATATGCCAGTCTCTCAGCTCATTGTGTTTCTTTTCTCTCTAAAAATATTTTATAGCAAAGGAATAATATCTCAAAAATAAAAAGCATTCATCAAACTAAGGTAGGGGGGAAAAAAAAAAGGATACCAAGAAGAATTGCCAAGAAAAGCTGTTATGAATGCTCCTTGTAAGTAATAGTTGCGGAAGCACGTTCTCAGAATGATGAGATGGGCCAATTTGGGGGTGGTTACCACACCTATTAGAGGGTAAAGTTGGATCAAGTTCATTTGCTTTTTATGTGCTGTTTCTTCCTCACCTCACTCCCTTTAAAGTTTGTATTTTCTCTTTCCTTATGCTATCTTTTATTTTCCTTTTCTAAATGATCACCGTATCTGAGGCAACATCCTAACTATGCCTTTTCCAGTTGCCCATAGAAGAGCATAAAATCTCAAGATAAACTATGCTCGTACCTAAAGAGTAGATGACCCTTGATGGGGAGGTTCAGATAGATGAAGTTCAGCAGAGTCAGCAAGAATCCTGACATTGCCGCAAGGGCTCTGCCTTCCTGGGTCTGACAGATGACATTCCTGTGGACCGTCAGCCTTAAGGGCTGATGCACATGACTTTCACTTTTCTTGGTAATCTATTCTTACACTCAAAGCAGCTGCATATCATAGGGTTTTTATCCTGTCATTAGCTGAACTTGATAAATTTTGCCCAAGAGGCAGACTTAATTTTAATATATTCATATTTATTTAATGAGTAATAGATTTCTTTTTTTCCTATAGGATTTGTAATGTGGCATATCGATATTGAATGGCACATACTTGTATACTGTTTTCAAACATGTGACTGTGGTACATACACTCTTTTCACGCCCATTGAAACAATAATTTTCAATTATTTTATTATTGTAAAATACTTTTATTGGTGGGACCATTTTTACATGGAATAGAAAGCCAATTTACAAAGCTCCTTAAAATATAAACATTAGCATTATTCCCTATCTAGCACCTTCTATGGTCTTTCATAAATATTTAGTTAATTACATTGAAATAGCTGGTCCAGCTTGCTAGACTGACTGGATAAGGCATGTGGTGACCAATGTCAACTACCAGGCGACCTTCTTTGAAGCAGAAATGGACCCTCTAGAAGTGTTATGACCTTTGTTGTCCTCACAGTGCTTTCAATTTTTTCTGGTTTAACTCAGCGTGTGGCAGAGAATTACAAAGCCAAAGAGATACCTTGCCCCTGGGAGACAACCAATTCATTTCCATCTAATTCATTCATATCTGGTAAACTCTGGCCTGCCTGCATCAGCCTCAGACGCTGATGCGGGTCGCACTGTGGCTCACAAGTTATCTGGAGTCGGGGTCCAGTGCGTTTCCTCCAGACTTAGTTTGGGAGAAGTTTTTCCTCTTTCCATGATATATTATAATAACAAGAGTATGAATTCAATTCAGAAGAGTTGTCATTTTTTGAACAGTAAACTAAAAAATCTCATCTGCCGATTTTAGTTATATTTTGGTTTTACCTATGTATGATGATAGCTGATCTCCACACAAGACTGATTTATTTTTCTTGTACGCCTCCTCTCCTTACAGAGGAGTTCTACTAAAAAACAAAACCAAAAACCCATACACATGTACACACAAATACAAAATGAACTCAAAAAGGAACAAAAAGGGAAAATGTCATAACATAGCTGGTGTTCTATAATTTGAGTGTGGGTCGGGCTCTGCAGTAAATATGGAAGACAGCTACTCCTTTTTAACCAGGGACTCAAATTTAGTCGTAGCTGAACTAAAAGTAAATTTAGTTTTAATTAATGCCAGCAAGAATTTGCAATTCATATTAAATCTTAATAGACCACAACAAAGCAAAATGAAAAGTAGATATTCTCTAGTTGTAATTAAAAACTGACCAAAATTATCTCTGATTAATGCTGCTTTCAAACCAAGGAGCGTTGTAGATGAGAACAGGTATACTATGCGTTCAGTACTCACTGTATGTCAGACCCTGTGAAGCAAGCGTGGGTCTTCTAGAACTAGTAAGCCCTCTGTGCAGTCACATTGTTTTTTTGACTTTCTCTTTCTATGAGCCAGGCCATGGCAGAGAAGCACAAATGAGGAACCTTCTCCCTGGGACATAACTGGCTTACTTCTAGATGATTCATTCCTGGAAAACTGACTTGGGGCACCAGCCATAGACCCCAGTGCTGATTGCAATATTGCACACAAATTATCAGACATCATGGTCCAAGCTGACACAGGTCTGCTCATGTAATGATCACAACGGCACAAGCGATGAAATGGAAACCCAGAGATGTGACTTAACCAGTCTCATGCAGTTAGGAAACGGCAAGGTTAGTGAGAATCTCTGTCTATCAATGCCAAAGCTTATTTTATTTATTTATTTTTTATCATTCCGCACTGTATACCTAGGTGAGGTTTAGACATCTTTTTTAAACTTTGGGTTGGATTAGTACATGTCACTAAAGAGAAAGCAGAATGTTTTAAGGTGCTAAAAGGAACTCAAAGGTTAATAATAAAACAATGAATAGCTGCTCTTTCCTTCCTCTTATTTGATTCTAAAGCTTTACCTCTTTGTTGCAAAATACAAACTAATAATTAGAAAATCTATAGGGAATTCTTAGCTCAAGGATTTATTTATGTAATTATCTCTGTCAGAAACTTTAAAAGTATTTCATAGAACATAAAAGGAATAAAAATAACAGATTTCTTTTGGGAAGTTTACTATACAACAAAGTCTGTCCAGAAGGTATCCAGCCATGTAATACGAAAAATTGAGACATTTATTGAAGAATATACAAGATACAAGAAACTTTGTACATAGGACAATGACACTTCAGTCTCCTTCAACATAGGCACCTTGGGACCTCACACAGCTCTCCCAATTGCCATCAGCTGCCCCATTGTATTTTCCTGAATCTCATTGACGATCTGAAATCTCTTCCCTTTCAAAGGTGATTTTAGTTTTGGGAAAAGCCAGAAGTTGCAGGTTGCCTAATCTGGGCTTTACTGGGGCTGAGTCACCTGGGTAATTTGATGTTTGACCAAAGAACTCTGCAGGAGACATGATGCAGGAACGGGTGCATTGTCCTGATGAAGCTGCCAATCACTACAGTTGCCCCTAGCTGTGGCTTTCTGAAACATTAAAATAGTTACTGAGGAGGAACGTTCAAGCTTAATGCAAAATGTGATGTAGATTTGTTGCTCTACCCACTCAGTCATTTTGAACGTGATGACCACACAGTACGCATGCTCACTCAATGGCGTCTACCGCCGCCACTGACTAGTACAGTGAAGCCAGCATTGTGCACACATGCACATTCCAGTCCACTTGCCTTGGCTGCCAGGTTACATGGATGTTGCACAGAGCATTCTTGTTATATTAACAATGGCTGGACTTTTTCCAGATAGACCTCATATTTTTAAAGTCTAATGGATCCTATTATTAATTATTTAATTAATCATTAACTAAAATCATGGTTATGAGGACTGAAGAATCTAGTATACCATTTCAATAACTTCTAGCTGGTTGTGACCTGCTTTGATGCATATTAGTCTTGGACGCCTCACAAAGAACCTTTGTTTCTAAATCGGAATGCATTTGTGTTACTCTGCTTCTCTATAGCTACATATATCATTTCAGTCCAAAGAGATTTTTTG
This sequence comes from Pteronotus mesoamericanus, assembly GCF_021234165.1. Taxonomy (NCBI): domain Eukaryota; kingdom Metazoa; phylum Chordata; class Mammalia; order Chiroptera; family Mormoopidae; genus Pteronotus; species Pteronotus mesoamericanus. The sequence goes on along the minus strand of NW_026555277.1, from coordinate 12,218,249 downwards.
TAGTTGCAAATTTAAGGTGATTAAAATGGTTTTTAATGGTAGTAATTTTGCAATCCTAATTACAGTGTTTATTATCATGAAGAATTTAATATAAATATATGGCAATTAACCACATTCTATGGGTGAAGGCTGAAAATAATTTGTCCTAATCTAGAGATTTTCTGAGTTCCATAATATGTGTACAGTAATCCCTTTGCCCTAATAATACCACTGTATAAAATAGCTCTAGGGATTTGTAAAGGTTAAAAAGATATTCACAGCAGGAGAGTGACAGAGCATATACAGGAAACCTAAATTCTGCAGCCATTTAGCAGGATTTTCCCCCATTAAATCACAGTAGCATAAAATTAGATATATAAAGTCACTTCATTACATTTATTTTTCAACTAGAGTTTATACATTTTTAAAGTGCCAGGGAAAACTCCCTAAATTTCTCTTCTTGTATTTTACGATACAAAGTCCTATGAGAATTTCCCATTACATTTTGATGATTTCCATTTTGATGGATAATTTAGGTATAGAACTTTAAAAACATCACTCCTATAAAGTAATTCTCCTGAATGAGCAGGGTTACTCTATCCATTAGCCATCCCGTATTACTAAATGGATTACTCTTCTTAATTAACTTGGCACTCTTCAGTATATAAAGAAGCAAACAATAATGATTTTTTAAAAAAAATATTTCTGATTTTCAAGACTTTATTTCACTCTCTCAATTTTAATCTGCCAAAAATGAAACAAATGCTTATGGTAAGGTAATTACTTTTTGCCTTCTTTAACTTATTTTTAATTAACTTTTAATCTACACTGTTACACAGTCAGCATCTCTTAATACAAAATGTGTCTAAAATGTAGGAGACAGATTTAAATGATTTAGATAAACATCTGCCTAGCACAGAGGCATAAAAATTACAAAATTAGGATATGGGTGGCTAAGTGCCAATTGTAGCTGTCAATGAAAGAAAGATATTGCCTTCATTTTTTAAATCTTTTACTTGCAAACAGACCAACTTAATAAATGCCTTCTAACCACACACACATATATTTTGGTTTATCCTACACAAAACTCTAAAAAAACTTTTGTATGAGACATTGCAGAAAAATAACTATGCAATCATTTATGAAATACATGTTTTAATAGAGAAAAATCAATAAATTGTGAAGTTAAACCATAAAGGGAAGCACTATATTGTTTAGTTGGAGTGCATTCTGTCAACAGTAATTTAAAATAATCAGTTCAATGATATGGTTCCTGGTTGGTGTTCAGATAATTACTATACTTATGTCTAGCAATTTTCATCTATTAAATGGATCACAGAGTGGCAAGACAGGAAGCTTTGACTCTGAACACCTCCTTTACTATATGTGTATAATTTTTCTTCTAATAACTAAAAGAACATGACAATAAACTCCATATGTACAAAATAGAAACCATCCTACATTCTTTATGCCTGCCCTGTTCACCAAAATGTCTTGAATGTTTTTGCACAAGATATACATGATAGAAGAACATGCATGCCCATACACAAGTACATACACAAGGAGGGCTGGCGGGGAGGGAGAGAGGTGTAAATGTTTATCTTCCTTTTGTATCCAAATCCCACTGAAGCAAAGAAAGAAAAATAAACACATGAATACATTTACAGAAACACTGAGAAGAATAGAAAGGGACATTGTAGATCAGAGATTTCTATGAACTTCTCATAGCTCTGGTCTCTCCTCCACTTTTTTTTTCCTTTCCCATATGATTCTCATTTTCTTGTACTTCTCTCTGTTCTAAGTCACTTCATACATTTGATCTTATCATTACAAATATCATTTTGAGCTATATCTGGCCTTTGACTTTCTTCACTCCTTATCAGTTTTACTTTGGGGAAATATTTATTGGATTTTGACTCATTCACCAAAATAACCATTCAGTGTTTTCTTTTTCTTTGCCTGTGTGTCCTTGTACACATTCTTGGCCTTCATACACATGGGGATACTATGGGTTTGTGAGTAGCACCGTACTTTTAGTGGGGTGGGAGATGGAATAAAATGAAAGGCCCAATTATTTTGCTCTTGGAGTTAGGCTGCATTATCTGTCAAGTAGGTTGTTTTCTCATAAAGCATGAAAGTACAGCTTCCTAATTCTCATTTTTTTCTCCAAGTCTAAAAGAGTGACTTGGATCAGGGAGACCTTCAAAAAATCACATGTAGCCAGTGTACAACCTCATCAAGGGAATTGGCAGGCTTCTTTTAATTGATTCATCTTAAGGTGAATTCCTCAACACCCCACTCCCCCATCCTCAGAATATCAGATGCATTCTCCAGGATCTGCCAGCTTATATAGTCTGGCTTCTCAATCACTCCAGGAAGAGTTGGGAGGGATAAGAAGCCAGGGATGAGAGCTTAAGTTTCCATTCCTTATTTTGAAAAGAAGGAGGCAGGAATGTTGTTAAATGTGGAAAAATTGCAATTGGGTATCTCTAAAGGCCAAGAAAATAAACTGAAATGCTTTTTGAAAATAATAAGAGAATTCAATAAGATGACAGGTTATTGCACGTCCAAAAATCAAACAGAAAACGAGCAATCAGAAAAATATAAGAAAAGAAAAAAGACCATTTATAATTACAGCAGAACTATAAAACTCTTGGAATGGAATCATTAAGCAATGTTTATAATAATAAAACTGTAACATTTTCTTGAAGAAAAAAACATCTGTGTTAAAAGATAGGTTATTCTTTTTCCAGATTGAAATATTTGCATTACAAAAAGGTCAGATCTCCCCAGATATCTATATGAAATCAGAAAAACTGTTCAAAATTCCAATAAGATTAATTTTTTGAGGGATGGAGATGGGACAGAGAGTTAGAATGGTATAATAAAAAATGAATCTCAAGTATATTATGTTCCCTATGAGAAGAGTCAGAAATTTCCAAATATAAAATATACTATAAAACTATGGCAATTAAAATGTGATATAAGTAAAAGAATATGTGACAGGAAATGCTTTTCAAGACACTGGACATTATACCATGAAGAACCGTGACTCCTGAGTGACAGGGAACAAATCGGGGACGCCCCGTGAAGAGCGCCTTAGCTGGCTTCCTTGGGAAAGTTTTCAGGCAATGATGTGGCAGACATCCTGAACTGAAAAGGAAGAGTTGAAAGGCCAGGAAAAAGGGAAACCTAGGTGGCTGGAGTTTGCAGGACAAAAGAGTACTGGAGAGATGAGTGTCTCCCATAGAACATCGGAGATTTCAAAGGGATCCCCTCAAGCATTTAGCAGAATACTGGTAGGCACTTGTGTGTGAGGAAAGTACCTAAGTTGGAGGAACTATACAGAAAGACTAGAGGAAGCAGTAGCTAAAGTACATGTAGTGCTAAGAACTGTGCCCTTTCCAACCAAATTGGGAAAACTCATAATTCTTGGGGCACTGGGTTGAGTGCTTAGGAAGGTCTTAGTATTTTACTCTGTATATTAGTTACAGGTCTCCAGAGAAACAGAACTAATGCTAGAAAGAAATGTGATTCAAATACAAAGGCATAAAAAGCATTGGAAATGACAATTAAAAGGGTAAATATACAGGGAAGGGCAAAAGTAGGTTTACATTGTGAGTATGCAAAACACTGTTTATTCTTGTATTACTATTTATTAGTTATTGTATTACTTTCCATATGAGCAACTGTAAACCTACTTTTGTCCCACCCTGTATATTTTTAATTTAAAAATATTTTTAAAGGATCATTGTTTAAACAAAAACAATGACAATATATTGTGAGCTTTATGACATGAGTACACACTAAATATATAACACCAGTAGCAGAATGGCAAAGACGGGAGAGATGCAAGTATACTTCTACAAAGTTTTTTAAGTATGGGGGGGCATGTATAATATCCCTAGAGGATTACCTGTAAAAAGATTAAACAAACAATAAAAAGTAGTTTTAGCTAATTGGTCAAAAAAGAAGATAAAGTAGAATCATAAACTCTACTTAATCTGAATGAAGAGTAAAGGGGAGGAAGAACTGAACAAAGCATGGATGGCATAACTAGAAAACAAATAACAAGATGATAGATAGAAGATAGCCATCTCAATAATCACATTTCATGCAAGTAGTCTAAATACCCCAATTAACAGGCAGGGATGGTCAGATTGGATAGCCATCAAGACCCAACTATATGCTGTCTTCATAAAACTCAATTTAAATAAAAAGACAAGTAAGTTAAAAATAGAAGAGTGAAAAAGGAAATATTTGAAGATGAACCTAAAGAAATCTGGAGTCACTATGTTCATATCAAAGTAGATTTTATATCAAAGAACATTACTAAGGACAGTGTTCATAATGGTAAAAAGGTCAATTAAATAAGAGAACATAATCCCAAATATGTCTATACTTAATAATAAAGAATCAAATAAGCACCTACTATCTTCCTCTGAAAATTAATCCAGGGTGCTATAATCCATTTCTTAGGGGTCACCATTGCATACCCCTACAGCTATTCTCCAGAAATATTCTGGGACCTTGACATTGTACAGATACGTTTTTGATGGTATATACAGGGCCGCCTGAGCTTTATTATTTAATTCCTAGAAGTGGTTTGATAAAGTGTTACTCAAATCATTATCTTTGCAATTAAATTGTAAGTCAACTGACTAACTGAATTATAGAAATCATATACAAACAAATGAGCAAATGTCTGCTGTTCATTTACTATAGTGATTTGAATTAGTTTAAAATAGACCCCATGGAAATTTTCTACTCTATAACTTCTACTGAACAGAATTCTGTAAATTCACTGAAGATGTTTAAGTACCCCATACAGTAATACAACAAATTTGTGTTTTACGCACATAATAAGTGTGGTTTGAATTAAAAAAAGAATATATGCTTCAAATAAAAGAGGAGCTATTTAATGGCATTTTTTATTTTATTGCTTTAGAAGGTGCACACTTTTAATTCAATTTTTCTTTAGAAAAATATGAAAATATTATTAGTATTCTAGTAGTACCTATAATTGCCACTATGCTGAGTTTTAAATATTTCATATGATTCTTACCACAAGCCTATAAAGTTCTTCCAATATTATTTATATTTTTACAGATGAGAAAGTTGAAGTTTAAAGAATTGAGGTAACTTGTTCATGCCCATGCAGCCAGTAAGATTAAAATCAATACAACCATGTCATATGTGATTTTATTCCAAAACCATGTTTTAAGCACTATGCCACTAATATATTTACCATCGTGAAACCAACAACCTATGATTATCTGTAAAAATAAATAGTACTAAAATTATAAGGGAATTTTGATCTACAATATTATAAGTCAGTTACATGAAACTGAAATGTATCATTGTATCAGAGAACTTAGAGGAACAACTAAAATATAATAGATAATCAGTGATATTGAACCAATGAAATCAGGGAGAATTTTGTCATTCTAAATCTTTACAATGAAGAAAAATAACATAAAGAGGGAAAGACAGAATGGCATGGAGAACTGTTAGCATTTAAAAATAAAAGGAATTAGAATTTACTAGACTGTAATCAGATAGAAGCAACTGATAAAGCTGGAAAGTGCCCAAATAACCTATGATGTGCCTATTTGAGGTGTCACTTGACAGATATATTTTTGAATACTTTGCATAAATAACACAGCTCTAGTGATTAAAAAATAGATCACCAAAGTTTATATAGCTGATAAAAAATATTTATTTCCTCAGGTAATTCTGTGCATCTTGAAATATTTGAGGGCCTAGTTAAAATATGAAACCCTCTGTGAAGACCAGATATAATGAGTCACCAGTTCTTCTCCATTAAGTTAAGAGACTTTGTTTCAGTCTCTGAAGTATCACCAGATACTTCAAGAAAGTTCTCTTTCTGGCCTAGTCAAGCAAGTTCTCTTTCTCTTTGACATATTTCTCATGCCAAAACTCCTCACCCACTTTCAAAGTATGGTATCACATTGGATTCTGTGTATATAGAACATACATAGTTTAGAGAATGTTCATAGATTTGTCTAGTAAAAGCATTGGGCATTTTAAGGAGAATAAAGCAAACACTGAATTTTGTTTAGTCTGATTAAAAAAAATTAACTCTAAGGGGGAAAAAATGACACAATATGAATCTAGAGTAGAAAGATAACATGCAGCATCTGAAAATGGTTATGTTTTGAAAATCATTTTCTTTGTTACCTTTATTCTTTTTTTTAAATCATGTTTATTCTATTACAGTTGTCTCAATTTTGACCCCTTCACCCCCTCCACCCATCTCAACCCCACCCCCCACTCCCACAGTCAATTTCCACTCTATTGTCCATGTCCATGGGTCATAAATGTATGTTCTTTGTCTATTCCCTTCCCCTTCTTTCCACCATTGTCCTCTTTCCCCATCTCCTCTGGTCATATTCAGCCTGCTCCATGTTTCCAGACCTGTGGTTTATTTTGTTGAATAGAGTCCACTTATAGGTGCGATCATATGGTATTTGTCTTTCATCAACTGGCTGATTTCACTTAGCTTAATATTCTCCAGATCATCCATGTTGTCACAAAAGGTAGGAGTTCCATCTTTTTCTTTCTTCTTTCTTTCTTTTTCTTTCTTTCTTTCTTTCTTTCTTTCTTTCTTTCTTTCTTTCTTTCTTTCTTTCTTTCTTTCTTTCTTTCTTTCTTTCTTTCTTTCTTTCTTCCTTCCTTTCTTTCTTCTTTTTTTCTTTCTTTCTTTTTCTGGTTACCTTTATTCTTAAAATACCTTGAGATTTTGTGATTTGGTGCTTTGAGTTTCATAAATGAAATAACCCAGTTTGCATATATTACTCTAGTTCACCTCATCTTTTGTTCTTTCTACCACTTCCAGTTCATCCTCTGTTGCACTAATGAAATCTCCTTCAAAACATTCTCCTTGTGCTAGAATTCCATTTTACTGTTCCGTGCCCCCCTCCCAGTGTCACCAGATTTATCTTCCTAGAGCTAGGATCTCTTCTTGTCTTGTTAATTCCATGTCACTTAAGTTTGAAACTTCCTCGTGAAATTAAAGAATCCCAGAATCTTGTTGCCGCAGCCTTTCCTGGCTTACCTTCCCCATGGCCTCATCATACATCTGAACTACAATCATAAAAAACAAAAATCAAACAAAAAACCCCATACATTTATGACTGCCCTCAACTGCCAAACACCATCTCACACTAAATCCTGTTTCCAAAATGTAGTTCTTTTGTCATCAAAACCCGCAAGCATCAAGGCTCAGAAAAGAATGCCATCTTCTTCATGATGCTTCCCCTGGTCTCCCCTATCTCACTCTCCATTCATAATCAAGCATTTCCATCCATCTTTTTTCATACCTTTTCTGCCGCATATAAACTCCCCATCATTATTACACTTGGTCCAGCACAAATAATGCTCCTTTTTTATTACATAAAAACATTCTATTATAAAATCATAAGCATGTAATTCAAATTGCCGTCCATCTCATGTGGGACAATCACATACCCTACCAACCACCCTCAAAGGCATTACTTCTGCTGGACCCTGTAGTTATCATCATGTATTTCCTTATTGAGCTTGAATTCTTTGTGTTCAAGTGCAATGGATTATTTAAGTGCTTCTCCTTTAGCATCCATGATAAGGCAATATTTACTGCAACAAAATCCAATGCAAAAAAAAAGTATGTCATTTCCTGAAATATGAAATAAACTCAAAAGCTACGATAAAATATTTTTAAATCCTTATAATAAAGATAGCCCAGGGGAGAGAACATAATCTCTATATTATAGAAATGGAACATGATAAAACTTGCATTGATAACTGGGTAAATTTAGATGGATGTCTTATTGGAAATGAAAATAGAAAAGCTGAAAGGAAAATATATCAAAATTATTCTTTGATTTCAACTTTTCACAGAGAAATTATTTTCAGGTACTAAGTGTGTCTGCTTTGGGAAGGAGCGATTTTGTAATTTCCAGAAGTGTCATCCTTTGTTACAGTGTTGTCCTTCGCCTACTGTGCTCTCTGGGGGTTTTTGGCAGACCTCACACCAGAAGCTTTGGGCACAATGGCACGGAAGTCTTGCAGCACAGGAAGGCTTGGTAATCAATTCACCACTTCCAGGTGGTGCCGTTTGGCTCCACTCACATTAAGTTCTCAGTGTTCTGTGTGAAGAAAGTCTCCAGATAGTGCAGAGGGAGGAAGAGCAATAAGACCAGTGATTACACATCAATCACTTTTATTGCTGCCAGAGCCAGTAGCAGAACGCAGATGATAGACAAAGCAATGGTTTTGTTCAATAATTGAGTCATTTGTTAGGGGAGAAAAGAAAGTCTTTTCAATATTCCAGTCTTTTAGAAAATATGTATATTGTTTCAAACATTAGGTGGCACACAATAGAAATATAAGTTTTAATAGTGGGCCTTGCTGTAAACATTGAATGCTATCAGGCAGATTTGATTAGACGTGAGAGATCAGCTCTACTGCAGGTATACAGCCAAAAAAAATTCGTGACACCTGTACCCATAAAAAAAAGGTGTACATTTCCTAAATTCGGGGTGATTCAGGCAAGGCAATACTGTTGAGTAAATATAGAAAATGCACTCAAAACTTGAGCAATGAAAAGAAAATGGAATTTTGTGCACATAGGTCTGTGTTTATATTTCTTTCTGTAAAAACTAAAGTTATGACAGTACTCTCATAATAATATAAACATCAAATATCTATTTGGATTTAAATATAACAGAGTATCTTCAAGATGGACCTTGCCAGGACTTCGTTGAAATGCCTTTTTATACTATCAGATGTTTTAATTAAGTGCCATTCTGGTATTTGTTTGTTTTTTTTAATTGGGCCCCTACTTTCTTTTTCATTCTTTTATGTCATTACCACCAAGAGTAAGCACACATTAGCTATAAGTGAGACAAAGAAAAAGTATAAAATATTCTTTAGTGTCTAGACAGTATTTTCTTGAAGAGGACACAAGACTATATAAATAACATAATTTTTGTAAATAGAATTCAAATTATGGATTATCTCCCTCATTCTGTTTGGTGGTTTTGTTTTTTTTTTTGGAAAGTAATGAGAGAATATTCAATCTATATGGAAGCCATGCGAGATAACAGAAAACGTGGGATAGCACAAGCCTGACATTTATTCCCACAACCACCATTGGCTTCTAAAATATGACGTTAGAGCTAGTCACTTAATTTCCAGAGTCTTCCAATCATATTATTAAAAGCAGAAACAATGGCACAGGTTTTTAATAAAAGAACATGAAAATATTGGGATAACATGTGACTATATGTTAGTTGCTCAATATGCCATGTTTGTTATTTTCCTGAAAAGATCCACTCCCAAAAGGAAATTACAGAAAATGAGCACTATTGGTGTGCACTGTGCTCTTAGGTATTTTCTCACAAACCATTATGCTGAACTCTCAGAAAGAGCATATTTAACCAGACGTAGAGCCTTTATTTGTTCTAATAAAACCCTAATTTATCGAAGTTCTATCAGTAACCATGGTTTCCACATAAAGCTCATGGAGGTGGCCTTAGTTTTTATTTCCTAATAAGACTCGCTGTGGCACAAGGTCTGACTCAGAGCTTTACCTAGGAATACAAAAAGAATAAATAAAAATATAAAAGAAAAATTACTAAACTATCCCTTGATAACTAAATGGTTCATCATGAATTGGAGTGTCTATGCAAATGAAGTAAATAATTAAAAACTCCAAGAACAGCATGGACTGGGTGGTTGATGACTGGCAATTATAAAAGCTGCATTTTTAATATGCATACATCTAAGGAGCCAGTAAAAATTAGCTCCCAGACTAATGGACTTGCCTTTCTTCTGAGGCAGAATTTTAATGAGAGCATTATTTATAACAGAGAACCCAAGAATCAGGGTATTCTTGCTCAATATCATTTTTTTTTTTTTTACTCCCTGACACCTTATCCATTAAACTATGAATCTCTTTACAGAAGAATGATACTTTATGCAGTAGAAAGTAAAGGTCAAAATTATATCGGAATTTAGTCACAGTATATATACTCTAAAGATGTACCACTTAGGAGAAAAGTAATTATAAAACTTGTGTTTCTAAATACGCGAGTAATATGTGCACTCATGCGCTCTCTCTCTCTCTCTCTCTGTATATATATATATATATATATAATTACATTTCATGCAGTTTTGCTGTTGATGCTACATAAATTGTTACTCTCCCACAAACTTTCTGTCTGATGAGATTAATTCCTATATAAAAAGGTTGGCAATTAAAAATCCTTGATACTACTATATTATTTAGCTGTAGAATTCTTTAAGACCATTGAAAGCGTTGCATTTTCCTTTGACACACCGTTTTATTATTGGCAGTCTGTATTATAAGCATCACAGAATCACTCAGTGCTCTTCTTAAGGTTAGGTTACCACTTTCTAGTCCCAGGATTTTAATCAGATATATCTCTGGTCTTGCTTATGTGACCCCTTCCCACATAGTTGTGACTAAGCAAGGAATGTACGGGATACAACATCCTTGAGGGTTTTATTGGCTGTATAACATCCCACCCAAAACTATGAGTCAGGAAAAGCCAAGTCCAAAGATGAGTCAGAAGGGTGGTTTATTCAGAGCGACTTTAAGCAGAAATTCACCAGTCTCCTTCCAGTTCTACCCTTCACCCTTGTGCCAACACTAACCTCAAATCATATGAACAAAGGTCAGGGATAGAGGAAGCATTACCAGGGCAAATATGATAAAGTGGCTGTCATCTGTCCAAGTGTTTCCCCTTCTACCGTCTTTGTTTAATCCCTTCAGCACTTTATAAACTTCTGTATATTCTCATAAATACTGAAGAATTTGGGTTTTCTAAAAAAAAAATCTCAGGTTTTATTAAAATTCTCAGGATTGTAGGTCCCTCTCTAATGTTCAACATCAGTCAGGAGGCAAATGCCCAGGGTAGCCTAGATTCTTGAAATCAGCTAGAGCAAAGCCAGGGTGTTCTCAATGGGGATTTCTGTTTACAAAGCTGTAATATACTAACATTGGATTGCGAATGCAGTTAAGTTCTTTTATATAGGTTTTGGCAATTTTTTAAAAATTGTCTGTTTTTTCCCTTGCACATTTTCCTACTGGATTTTTTTCCAAACTGATTTCAAAGAATTCTTCATATATTAAGATTATCACTTCTTCCCGTTTTGCAAATATTTTTCAGCTTATCATTTGCCTTTTAATTTTTAAATTCTTAATGCATAGATCTTGTTCTTCTGTATGATGAATCATATCCATATTTTCCTTAATGTTTTCTTCCATATCTTTATATTTAGAAAAGACATCCCTATTCTAATATCAGGCAAATATTTAGTTATATTATTCTGTAGTTCCAGTTTGTCGTTTTTTAAAACAAAAGTAATTCATTTGGTATATTGTATGGGGTAGATCGGTATTTATTATTCATTATTTGCCAAATAATTAACTACTTGTCCAAAGACAATTTATTAAATACAACTAGTATTTTAATGCTTTGACAATAATATATAATATAGTCATATATTATAAATATGTAATATATTTATATATTATAAGTAAACATATCTTATCTATAACCTAGTAAAATAACTAAAATACACCATATATGAATCTATTACTAGACTTCTTAGTCTGTTCAAGTCATCTCTTTTTAGTCTAATATCAGGAAATGTTTTATTCTAAGAACATTATAGAATTTATCAGACAATAAATACTCAATTTTTTCAATTGTCTTTTTAGCATCAACTGAGCTGACAGTATAGTCTCTCTTTTTTAGTATATCACTATAATGATGTAATTTTATTAATAGGATTTCTAATATTTAACCCTTCTTGCCTTTCTAAAATAAATCCTACCTAGTTATGGTTTTATTTTATTAACATATTACTAACATTCTTTGGATTTCTTCATATATAGTATAACTGAGAATATTTGATAATTTTTTTGATCTGTCATTGCCAAGGGATTTATAAGTCTTTTTTTGTTCTTGATTTATGAAATAAATTGGAAAATATAGTAGAACAACTTCTAAGAATATGGCTGTCAATCAAGGCACTTGGTGCTTCCCTTTTATATTCTCTACTCAGAATCTATAGAAATAACCAAAGAATTATAAAGAGAGGGAAAAGCTAAAAGCCTGCATCAGTACTGGAAACAAGGAAAGAAGTCTATCCACATAGCAAATAATATTGAGCAATTTCTGCTGTATATGGTGCAGATGGGAACGAATGGAAGAATTTCATGAGAGATATCTCACAGCTCTATGTCCCAAAACAATAGTGCAGTATCTTGGTAAGAAAGTAAATAAAATATAGGCAGATCTTTAATAAACCCCCTCATTTGAATGGTTGTGGCCTGAAAGCAAGAACAGAGCTGTAGATAAATGACATTTGAAATTTCAACCACCGCTGCAAACACGTGGCTATGCCAGCACATTAAATAGAAATGTAGCCATAATAGACCAAAACCTTCAGACAGCTGACCTTGTCCCAGGTGTGACATTAAAAGCTATAAAGAATAAAACAATACGGTAAATTACGTAAGGAATGTGGAAGAGAAGCTGGAGATGATCATCAGGAATGCAGGGGAGAGAGGGAACGTAATGAAAACAACTAAAGGAAAACCATATGCCTAGATTACTAACCATGGAACGCTAAGACATTGACTTTTTCTACAGTGGCCCAATGTGAACACCAACAGGAAGTTGGGAGATGTTAATGGGTGTCTCCATGTTTACTGCATCTATTACACAAGAGATGGACTTCCAGTCACTTGTTCCTATTTCCCTTTAATTGCCAATATCAATTGTAAAAATTCCCTAAGATTTTTTAAGTGAATGGTACCTCTCCCTCATTATCAGTTCCCCTTCCTTATATATACGATGGAGAACCAAATTGCTGCTTCTGCTCATCATATTCTTTTATCCATCCCTTATATTTTAAGGCAAGAACATTGTCATTTCATTAAAGTTCAATGCATTAACTCAAAGAGAAACAGTATAATATTAAAATCCCTTAGAGTAGATTTTAAAAGTTAGTGAGATATTTTTCCCTTTTGTTTGACAGTTTATTCTACAGTTGTCTGAAAAAAAATTTTGAGGAACAAATTCTTAACCACAATAGTTACAACCTGAGCTTTTAGAAAAGTAGTATGGTACAAGAAGCTACTTTTTATCCCTACTGTATTTTTCTAAACATAAATACATTATTTTTAACATGTCTAGTTTTCCAGTTGTCACACCTCCTTAAAATGGCAAGTGCAAAATATGTACCTTTTACATGAGAGGAGTAAATGTCCCTTGAAATACTTGACTGACAGATAAATTATAACCAAGTGAAGAAGAGCAAAATTTCTCATCTTATATAAAAAGAAAATAGAAATACCTAATGAAGGATATGAAGAAAGTTGTTGGCTATTTCTGAGCTGTCTTTTAGAAATAGCATTCCATTGTCTAAAGGTCTCAAATTCTATTAACAAAAACTACTGGAAAATATGTCTTTGTGAAATATATTCCATCTCTCCACAGATATACCCCCTACAGCCTCAATCCCCTCACATGCAAATCTGCCTCAGAATATTCTTTGTCAGGATTTGTTCCTTTGGTTACATACCATTTAAGACTGACATTAAAGAGAGACTAGGAAATCTGTTTAGTGAAATATGCTGTTCAATAAAATTGGCTTAGATTTAATAACATTGGTAATTGAAGATAGAAAAGTAGGAGTTTCATAGAAATTTAGACGACTGAAATAAAAGTATTTGAAAACAGACATTTAGCATATTTAAAAATGGAATCCAAGATGATTTTGCAAAATTTGTCATGCTCAGAAACAGTGTTTTAAAAAAACATTTTAATTAGGAAAGCATGGATTTTTTTAAATTTTTTAAAAAATTCAAACATAGTGTATTTCAACAATATAAGAGGGGGAAAGCTAATTTTTGGTAATAAATATAGATTTAATTCCTATAGATTTTAATATTTACATTTCTTTGTTTAATTAATTAATTATTTTCTCCCCCCAAATACATTTGTCTCTGCCTTCCCCCCACCACATTCCCTTGCCCCCTCCCCCCTCCCTCCCTCAATCCTTCCCCTTTAGGTTTGTCCATGAGTCCTTGCTACATGTTCCTTGACTTTCCCTTTCCCTTCCTTTTCCCCCGCCCACCCCTCCCTCCTTCCCTCTTGTCTCTGTTGGTGTTCCTTTCAGTGTTCCTGGTCTTATTTCCCTTGCATCTTTGTATTGTTGGTTAGGTTCCACTTATAGGTGAGATCATATAGTATTTGTCTTTCGCCCTCTGGCTTATTTCGCTTAGCATAATGCTCTCCAGTTCCATCCATGCTGTCGTGAAGTTTAGTAGTTCTTTTTTCCTTTCTGCTGTGTAGTATTCCATTGTGTATATGTACCATAATTTTTTGATCCAATCATCTACTGATGGGCATTTAGCTTGTTTCCAACACTTGGCTATTGTAAATTGTGCTGCTATGAACATTGGGGTGCATAGGTTCTTTTGAATTAGCGTTTTGGGATTCTTAGGGTATAGTCCCAGCAGGGGAATCGCTGGCTCAAAAGGCAGTTCCATTTTCAGCTTTTTGAGGAAATTCCACACTGATTTCCACAGTGGCTGCAACTGTCTGCCTTCCCACCAACAGTGCACTAGTGTTCCTTTTTCTCCACAGCCTCGCCAGCACCTGTTGTTTGTGGATCTGTTTATGATGGCCATTCTGACCGGTGTGAGGTGGTATCTCATTGTGGTTTTGATCTGCATTTCTCTGATGGCTAGTGATGCTGAGCATCCTTTCAAATTCTCTGGGCCCTCTGTATCTCTTCCTTGGAAAAGCGTTTGCCCAGGTCCTTTGCCCATTTTTTGATTGGATCATTTGTCTTCTTGGAGTGGAGTCGAGTGAGTTCTTTATATATCTTGGAGATCAAACTTCTATCTGATGTATCATTAGCAAATATATTTTCCCATACAGTTGGCTCCCTTTTCATTTTGCTGACGTTTTCTTTAGCCGTGCAAAAGCTTCTTATTTTGATGAGGTCCCACTTGTTTATTCTTTCCTTTATGTCCATTGCTTTAGGAGACATATCAGTGAAAAAATTGCTGCGTGGGATATCTGAGAGTTTCCTGCCAATGTTCTCCTCTAGGACTTTGATGGTGTTGCGACTTATATTTAAGTCTTTTATCCATCTTGAGTTTATTTTTGTGTATGGTGTCAGCTGATGATCCAATTTCAATTTTTTGCACATAGCCATCCAGCTCTCCCAACACCATTTGTTGAAGAGGTTATTATTGCTCCATTTGATGCTTCTGCCCACTTCGTCAAATATTAATTGACCGTAGGCATGTGGGTTTATTTCTGGGCTCTCTATTCCGTTCCACTGGTCTATGGGTCTGCTCTTGTGCCAGTACCAGATTGTTTTGAGTATGGTGGCTTTGTAGTAGAGTTTGATGTCCGTTATTGTGATCCCTCCTACTTTGTTTTTCTTTCTCAAAATTGCTGTGGCTATTCAGAGTCATTTATGCTTCCATATGAATTTTTGAAATGTCTGTTCTATTTCTGTGAAATACATCATTGGTATCTTAATAGGGATTGCATTGAATCTATAAATTGCTTTGGGTAGTATGGACATTTTGATGATATTTATTCTTCCAACCCATGAGCACGGTATATGCTTCCATTTATTTGTGTCTTCCTTAATTTCTTTCTTCAATGTTGTATAGTTTTCGCCGTACAGGTCTTTTGCCTCCTTTGTTAAATTTATTCCTAGGTACTTTATTTTTCTTGTTGCTATATCGAATGGTATTTTTTTTCTGATTTGTTCTTCTATTACATTACTAGTGTACAAAAATGCCTTTGATTTCCGAATATTGACTTTGTATCCTGTCCTTTGCCAAATCCACTTATTAGGTTGAGTAGTTTTTTGGTGGAGTTTACAGGGTTTTCTGTGTACACTAACATGTCATCGGCAAACAATGATAGCTTTACTTCCTCCTTTCCTATTTGGATGCCTTTTATCTCTTTCTCTTGTCTGACCGCTGTGGCTAGGACTTCCAATACAATGTTGAGAAGAAGAGGTTAAAGTGGACATCCTTGTCATGTTCCCGATCTTAGTGGGAAAGCTTTCAGTTTTTGCCCATTGAGTATGATATTGGCTGTAGGTTTTTCATATATGGCCTTTATTACGTTGAGGAATGCCCCATTTATTCCCATTTTGCTGAGTGTTTGGATCCTAAATGGGTGCTGTACCTTATCAAATGCTTTTTCTGCATCTATTGAGATGATCATGTGGTTTTTGTCTTTTCTTTTATTTATGTGATGTATCTCGTTTACTGATTTGCATATATTGAACCATCCCTGCATCCCTGGGATGAATCCCACTTGATCGTGGTGGATAATCTTTTTAATGTATTGCTGGATGCGGTTTGCCAATATTTTGTTGAGGATTTTAGCATCTATGTTCATCAGCGAAATTGGCCTGTAGTTTTCTTTCTTTGTAGAGTCTTTATCTGGTTTTGGGATCAGGGTGATGCTGGCCTCATAGAAAGAGTCTGGGAGTCTTCCCTCCTCTTGGATTTTTTTGAATAGTCTGAGAAGGACAGGGGTTAGCTCTTCCTTAGATGTTTTGTAAAATTCTCCTATGAAACCATCCATCCCGGGCTTTTGTGTGCCGGAAGTTTCTTGATTCCTGCTTCAATTTCCCCAGCTGTTATCGGTCTGTTCAAGTTTTCTGTTTCTTCCTCTTTCAGTGTTAGAAGATTATACTTTTCTAGAAACTTGTCCATTTCATCCAGGTTTTCAAACTTCTTGGCATATAATTGTTCATAGTAGTTTCTGATGATCATTTGTATTTCTGTGGTATCAGTTGTTATTTCTCCTCTTTCATTTCTGACATTATTAATTCGGGTCCTCTCCCTTTTTGTCTTGATGAGTCTGCTTAAAGGCTTGTCGACTTTATTTATCTTTTCAAAGAACCAGCTTCTGGCTTGGATGATCCTTTGAATTGTTCTTTTTGTCTCTATGTCATTCAGTTCTGCCCTAATCTTGACTATTTCCTTCCTTCTACTTGCTCTGGGATTTATTTGTTGTTGTTTCTCCAGTTCTTGAAGTTACAGTGTTAGGTCTTTTATTTGAAATGTTTCTATCTTTTTTAGGTAGGCCTGTATTGCTATGAACTGCCCTCTCAGGACCGCCTTTGCTGTGTCCCATTGGTTTTGAACTGTTGTATGTACATTTTCATTTGTTTCCAGGAATTTTTTGATTTCTTCTCTTATCTCATTATTGACCCATTCATTGTTTAATAGTCTACTGTTCAGTCTCCATGAGTTTGCAAGTTTTTGACGTTTCTCTTTGAGGTTGATTTCCAGTTTCAGTCCCTTGTGGTCCAGGAAGTTTGGTATTATTGCAATTTTCCTGAATTTGCTGAGGCTTGCTTTGTGTCTTATCATGTGGTCTATCTTTGAAAAACTTCCATGCGTATTTGAAAAGTATGTGTATTTTGCTTCTTTGGGATGTAAGGTTCTATATATGTCAGTTAAGTCTATTTGATTCAGTGCGTCATTCAGCTCCACAATATCCATGTTGATGTTTTGTTTGGAAGATCTGTCCATTTTTGACAGTGGGGTGTTAAAATCCCCTACTATCAGTGTGTTGGTGTCTATATCTTTTTTGAAGTCGTCCAAGATTTTCCTTATATATTTGGGTGCCCCTATGTTAGGTGCATATATGTTTACAATGTTTATGTCTTCTTGATAGATTCTTCCTTTAAGTATTATAAAGTGCCCCTCTGGGTCTCTTTTTATGGCCTTTGTTTTGAAATCTACTTTGTCTGATACAGGTATGGCAACTCTGGCCTTTTTCTCTTGCCCATTTGCTTGGAATATTTTTTTCCATCCCCTTACTTTCAATCTGTGTAGGTCTCTTCTTCTGAGATGGGTCTCTTGTAGGCAGCATATGTGTGGATCATGTTTTCTTATCCATTCAGCTACCCTGTGTCTTTTGATTGGGGCATTTAGTCCATTCATGTTGAGAGATATTACTGATAGAAACTTACTCATCTTTTCTCTTTGTATCTGTGTTCCTCTCTCTCTCATTCTTTTCCTTCATCTTCTTAAACCAGTCCCCTTAGCATATCTTAGAGTGCTGGTTTGGTAGAGATGCATTCTTTTAGCCTTCTTTTGTCTGGGAAACTCCTTATTCCCCCTTCTGTTTTAATTGAGAGCTTTGCTGGGTAGAGCAGCCTTGGTTGTAGGCCCTTGCTTTTCATTTCTTGGAATATTTGTTGCCATTCCTTTCTAGCTTATAATGTTTCTGTTGAGAAGTCAGCTCCTAGCCATGATATTTGCCATTTTAATAATGATGTGTCTTGGAGTGGGCCTCCTTGGGTCCCTCCTGAGTGGGGCCCTCTGTGCCTCCTGGATCCATGAGACCTTTTCTGTCCTCAAATTGGGGAAATTTTCCATCATTACTTTTTCAAAGAGGTTCTCTATCCCTTGCTCCTCTTCTTCTCCTTTTGGTATCCCCAGTATGCGGATATTATTGCGTTTCAGGTTGTCCTGCATTTCCCTAAATGCCTCTTCATTCTTTTTGAGTCTTTTTTCCATTTCTTGTTCTTTCTGGGAGCTTTTTTCTGCCTTATCCTCCGTCTCACTGATTCGATCCTCGGCTTCATCCAGCCTTCTTTGGATTCCTTCTACTGTGTTCTTCAATTCATAAATGGTATTCTTCATATTCTCTTGTGTCTTCTTGATAGTTTCTATGTCCTTTTCCAGGTTGATATAGTTTGTTGTAAGATCCTGATAGTTTCTCTGCAGTTTCTCCTAGTTATCTTTGAGCTGGCTGAGCTCATTGAGCTTCCTTAGAACCATTGTTTTGAATTCAGTATCTGATAGTTCCCTTGCCTCTATTTCATTTAGCTCTCTCTGTGGGGAATCCCCTTTTCCAC
This sequence comes from Pteronotus mesoamericanus, assembly GCF_021234165.1. Classification (NCBI taxonomy): domain Eukaryota; kingdom Metazoa; phylum Chordata; class Mammalia; order Chiroptera; family Mormoopidae; genus Pteronotus; species Pteronotus mesoamericanus. The sequence goes on along the minus strand of NW_026555277.1, from coordinate 12,199,313 downwards.
TCATTTGGGGGGAACTTCTTTTTCTTCCAATTTTTTTGAGAGTCTATTAAGTTAGTTAGTTAGTTAGTTAGTTATTTTTGCTTCTGCTTCAATTGATCAGTCTGGATTTTCTGACTTTGTAGTTTAAGTTTCTGTGGTAGTAGGCAGGTCTTTTATTTATTTATTTATTTATTTATTTATTTATTTATTTATTTATTTTCTTTACGTTTCTTTCTGGGTCTGCCTCTGATGTTGACAGTTGTCTACTCTATCTGACCTTGGGTCGTTTGTTTGAGCCTTCCAGGAATCTACGGTCTGTGTCTGACTCCTGCTTTGGGCGGCTCTGTGACCCCTTTGGTCAGGGATCCACTATTTCCGTGGATAGCTCTGCACTCTGATGCCGGTTCTTTGAGCACACTCATCCTGCTCGCGGACCAGCGGTCTCGCCCAGCGGTCTTGCCCGACCTCGCGCTTGCCTGGCGCCGGGTGTGCACGCAGGCACTGGTCAGTTTAGGGTCTTCTATTGTGTGCTTTCCCCCCTTTTGGCTCTTTGGGGCTGTGGCCTGCCTGTGCAAAATGGAGATTATGGAAATGGGAAGAAATCATCTCTGGGACTCTCTGGTTAATCCTGTCTCCCATCTCTCCCGAAGGGTCTCTAGGCTGCTCTGTGACCCCTTCAGCTAGGGATTCACTATTTCTGTGGATTGCAATTGTGGACCTTCTGGCTCCCCCTAGGCTTCTACCTCTTTTGGGGTGTGGCCTGCCTGCGCAAATGGGGACTGCAAAATGGGGAGGGACTCTGCTCTGGGGATCTCAGCTAATCCTCCAGTTTTTTCCCCAACCCATCCGTTTCCAGTCTCTCCTCAAGGGTCTTTATGCAGCTGTATGTCCCCTTTGGCCAGGGATCCTCTATTTCTTCCAGCCAGTCTGCACTCAGTCCACACGCCCACAAGCTGTGTGCCGAGCGTGCAAAAGGCAGGTTAATTGATTCTCTTATGCCTGGGCCAGGTGGTAGCTGCAGGGTGGGGGGTGAGTTATGACTGGGGCTCCACTGGCCACTGCCTCTGTTCTCTTTACAAAGTTTTCCTCGCCAATCTTTTCTCCAGCACCTGCCTACCCTCCTGCTGCCTCTACCCAGAGATCAAGGAAGGTGGCTGCCACTGCAAATTTTTTGCCTTGGTCCTTTAAATATCTCTTTGCATCTCCAGCCACCTGTGTCTGGCAGAGAGCCCCCGCCCCCAGTAAGCTTTTCGGGTTTGCATTTTGTTGGTGCGTTTTCCTAACTTCAGCTGCTGTAGTCTAGGGATCCCTGTTTACGGTTCATACCCCGTTATTCTCGGGGGGATCTAACTGGCCTTTTCAATGTCCCTCTGGTGCTGGTGCCCATTGGTGCCCAACCCACCCTCTTGAACCTTCACCGCACTTCTCACGCGTTGGGATGTGTGAGAGTTCAATCCACTGTCTGTTCGCAGCTCCTAGGCTCCTCTCCCTCTACCGTTCTATTGTTTTGCAGGTGATTTCTCCACTATTTAGTCGCAATTCCAGTTTGGTCTTGGGAGGAGGTCAGCGTGACTCCCATTCACTCCTCGCCATCTTTTCCCTCTCAATATTTACATTTCTAATATGGTTATACATATGCAACCTTCCAGCACAAGTGAGAATATGGACATACACAAATATTTGACTGTTCTTACTTTTTATCACAAAGTTAAAAATTATAATGATAATTATTGCCCCTTTATGCATTTTATAAAAGTTGCTGAATATATAAGGTGAATATGCAAAATAAATATTAGTCTATAAACTTGCAACAAATTATTATAAAATTGGATTTAAAGTTATTACTTCAAGTAGCATTAAGATAAACCCAAGTACCTAGCAACTAATTTAATGAAGGTTGCAAATGTCCTATACACTAAAAACTACAATATACTGGAAGAAATTTTAAAAGAACTAAATATAGGTAGGAACATGCCATGTACATGCATTGGAAGAGCTCAATACCATAAAGATGTCAATTCTTCCCAAACTGATTTATAAATTCAGTGCAACAGCAATAAAATAAATTCATCAGTTTCCTTTGTAGAAAGAGAAGCTGATTCTAAAATTCATGTGGAAATTCAAAGGGTAAAAGGGCACAAGCTATCAGTTATATTATGAATAATTTCTGGGGATTAATGTACAGCATGGTGACTATAGTTAGTAACCCTGTATTTGTACTTGAAATGTGTTAAGAGATTGGTTCTTAGTATTATCACCAAAGAAAAAGTAACTGTGAGCTGAAGGATGTGTTAATTAGCTTGTTTGTGATAATCATTTCACAGTACATATGTATATCAAATCATCATGTTGTGCAACTTAAATATATACAATTTTGTTTGTTGATTATATCTCAGTAAACTGGGAAAATAAGTGACACTGAAATATAGTGGGAGAAAGGATGTTTTTCTAAGTGGTGCAAACCCATGTTCTATCTGTATAGAAAATAATGAATTATTACTCCAAACTTATACGATATACAGAAATTAATTCCAGGCAAATTATAGACCTAAAATTAAATGTAAAGCAATACATTTTCTAACTAAAAAGAAAAGATATTTAACCATCTTTGACTTTTAGCAAGGTGAGGATTTAGCAAACAGATCATAAAACATATTACTACTAAAGACTGATAAAGTAGATACTATAAAAATCAAGAAACCCTGTTCATTAAACTTACCACCATGGAGAAAAGACAACCAGAATATAAGAGAATATCTGAAAAGGAAAAAAAGACCCAAAACTTTAGCATACAGAAAAATAAAGTACTCCTATACATCATCATAAGAAGACAATTTCCAATTTGAAGAGGACATTTACAAAAGACGATATTCAAAGGACTAATAAATATGTTTAAAGGTATTTAATATCTTTAGTCATCAGGAACTGCAAATTAAAAGCACAAGATACATACCACTATACAACCCCTGCAATGCCTAACACTAAAAAGATGGAAAATAACAACTGTTGCCAAGAATGTAGACTAAGTGGAAAAAATATTCATAGAGCATTATTTGTAGTAGCCGTTACCTGAAAAACTTCTAATGTCTATGAACAGGAGAATCTATAAATAAATGGGGTAGCTTCAGACATTGAAATACCATAAAACACTAAAAAAAATGAAATACTGCTATACACATATTTAAAACCAGAAAAACATGCTAATCTATATTAATAAAAATCAAAATAGTAGTGACATTGTGGGGAGATAATGACTGGGAGGAGCAAGAAGAATGTTCTGGGCGCCAGATACAACCTGTGAGTTTACCTACGTGTTTTCACTTGGCATAAACTCACCAATTGAAACACTTATAATTCAGTACTTTTATGTATGTATGCTTTATACTTCCATAAAAATGTTTCTTGCAGAATAAAGTAGAAATATTTTATGGGCAGAAACTGCACACCCTCAACAGAAAAATAAAACATGCATCCTTAAGACAGAAGCAAAATTCAAATGCAACCCCACTCATTAAGCCCAAAACAAGAAAATACAAACATATGATGATAACTAAGTGAAACTGATTTATTTTTATCTCAGCCTACATTATCATAACTCTTTATTTCTTTACGTGTTATGCTTAAGGGAAAATGCATTCTGATATCTGCAGTAAGAAAGAACATAGTGTAAATTCAAGATCTGTGCTTGAGTTAAGACTTTTCAGAAGTAATTGTTAATTTTCTTAAGTACAGATTTGTGCCTTGATTGCAACTGATTAGTCAAAGAAAATTTCTTTCAGTTGTATTTCCTTATATGGAATCAAAACTTATTAAAATAAGTTAACTATATGCTATATTTTATATATTTAAGTACATATTTTATATAGGAAAGTATATATTTAAATACAGAGTCACACAAATACATATATATTCAGTCTTAAATGAATGGAAAAGAGTGTTATGAATAATCTAAAAATCATATTTCTATTTGAATTTAGAATGTCTTACATGCTCTTAAGGCATATTTATCATCTTGTTTGAAATTTGTTTAGCCTGACATTAAAATTAGTCTGCACTACTTGAAGACACAGCACCTGATCTTGAAGAATTATATATACAGTATATTGGTTAACAGAAATAAGTTACCTGGGGATTAAGTGTTTTGTACTAATATATATCCAAAAATATCAGCAACATACTGATAAATGAGAATTTGCTGTAAATTAAAATTAATCACTAAAATAAGGACATGCTTAAAGTTAAATGCAATTAAGAAATTAGCCTAAAGTGAAAATTAGGATATCTCAATTAATTTTAATCCTCCTTAGTTCTATTTGTATGTGTGTGTGCGTATATGTGTGTTGAGAGAGTGTGCTTTAAAAAAAAAGGTCAAAGTCTTCAAATTCTGGCAAAGATTCAAACACTGAGTCTGTTACTTTTAAGATGTATTAACAAGTTACTAGGCTTCTTCTAGTTTTTGTGAAAACATACGCCTTGGTCTACAATTGTGGGAATTTAACCACAATGGCATAAAAATTGTTAGCTTTTGGTGGTGCAAACTTAATAAGTAAGCAGAGGTCAGCTCATGAGTCGGAGAGGTACATGCTGGAGGATGATGAATTCAGCGTGTGATGTAGTCAGTGTAATGGCACCATGTAATTGTACTGTAATCAATAGCAAGATGAATTTGGAGAGATCTGGGCTGGAAATGTCAGTTAAAGAGTTATCGTACCTACGTGGCAAAGGAAGTTATGGGCCTGAGCCAAGGCCCCTGAGATGATGCTATATTACGAGACAAGAGGAGAGCCTAGAGTCTAGAAACCGACTAACATTTAAGAGAGGCCAAGACAAGAGTTCTTCTGAGTCTTATAACCTGATGGAGTGATTATTCCACCTACGCCATTTGATTCCACATACAAATAAAAACAAATTTGAACAAGTAGAGGAAAAGTATTTAATAAAAATAACAAGTCACAAAAGCCTCTAGTACCTAAAGTCCGGGTACCGAAAGGCAAGCGTAGCAGTGTATTTTGTAAGGGACTTGGATAAGAAGTCTTCAGGGATCATGAGAGTACGCTCTCTCAGTCTTTTCTCTGCTTCATCCTTTTTTATTAAATTTATTTTTTCAAGTACAGTTTACATTTCATGTAATTTTGTATTAGTTTCAGGTATACAGTTCAGTGGTTAGACAACCCTATCTTTTACAAAGCAATCCCTACCTGGCACCATACATAGTTATTGCAGTATTATTGGCTATAGTCCCTGTGCTGTACTTTACATCCCCATGACTATTCTGTAACTACCAATCTGTACTTCTTAATCCCTTCACCCTTTTCTCCCATGTCTCTTAAAGTCTGATTTATTTTTTTACATACAGACTTTACTTTTCCCTCTGAACATGTGTTAAAAGAAGTTTACCCCACAGATTCTAGGTTTTCTCTTTCACTCATCTAAGAAACCAACCAGGAGTAGAATTTAAGTCCTTACTGTGAGTTTTGTAAAAACAGTATTAATTCAGATATAAACCTTACGCAGTCTCCCTGCGTGCCGCAGCTCTACCAGCCGGGCTGCACTCCTGTGCCAGCGGTATTTGATCCCTTGTCTTGGCACAGCGGAGCCCTCTTCTCTTCCTGGCCGCTCCTCGCGGGCTGGCTGACCAGCCTTGTGCCAAGAAGCCTGGCTCTACCGAGCACTTTCATTCAATGAAAGACCGCCCTGGAGGGCGTGGAATCCGGCACGCTGGCTGCACAGCTCCTGAAGTACAAGCTGATGCTCCCCTGAAGTGGAGGCCGCTTTGATTTCCAAGAAGCAAACGAGCTGCATCCCACTCCTCCCTCCCTCCTATGAATCATTCGGAGACATAGTTCTGCCTGTATCCTGCCACAGAAATCCTGCCTGCCAAGGGGTACACGTGCCGAACAGCCTGCTGTTTGCTTCTGCGTAGTCGCCGACGCAGTGAACGCGGCATTTCTATCCAGCCCTGCCTCACTTCTCCTTTCTCACCTGGGCTGCCAGGCGGTTGCACCTTCCGAATGAAGCATGACCACCTTCATCCTTGCTTCGGGCTCAGTTCTAGGGAAGTCAGACTAAAGACGGGCAGGCAGCTTATTGCTTCGATGTGCTCCAGTTAACCCCATGACTCCATCTCCATGGGGAAGAAAGGCCAAGTACTCCCAGCAGGTCTGCTCCGGACCCCGCATGCGATTCTGTGGCTTAGACTGTACAGGCAGCTTGTTCCCAGAGGCGGAAGAACCACTGCCATCAAGTCACGCACCCCAAAATATGTCTGACAATATAAAAGTTTAGTCATCGAAGATTCTCCTGTTACGTCTCCCCAGCGTGTCTGATCATTGCAAATGCCTTCAGTTTACCGTTCCCCCCTTTCCAACAGTTAAACAAGCCTGATCAATTGAGGTGTTAACTTGAAATATGGTATAATTCTGTGAAAAAATATTGTTATTGGGAAATTTATTATAACTGATATTTTTTAGATTGAGGTAATAACATTATATTTATGAATATTTTTCTATAAAGTTAAAAATGCAATTATTTTCAATGTCCTTTTAACATACACATAATTACTTTCAGATGTATTAAATGCCCATATCAAGTATATTTTTTGCAAGATGTACCTTTTGGATTTCCAGACATCACACAATCACTGATTTGAATGTTCAGTCTGCTGAGGTAAAGTCAGAGGACACTGGCCCAGTTACTCCTTCTCCACAGAGGAAGGCAGCAGCGACCAGCGAGAAACTGGGTCAGGGCTTGACAATCGATCTTTGTGTGACCTGTGACATCGGTGTTTAGATGTCTCAAGGCCCCTTAAATCTTTGCCCTTCCGGTATTTCCTCTAGACCCTAAGACAGAGCTAAGCATTGTCAAGAATAAAAGATAGTCATTAGATAGAAAACAATATTAAATAACAAAACGTGAATATACTTCAAAATTAGATCTTTCAACCAGTGGGATAAAATAAATAAATCACTATCTAACTTTTCTTCACATATCACCTCAGCATCAGCAGGCACTATTAACTTTATTCTTTTCCTTTTAATGTGCTCAGCGAATTGTATGCAGCATATGATGTGCAGAGCGTCATAGAAGGGCATAAATATTAACCAAATTATATATCACTGCCCTTGGCAACAATCGCCTCGCAATCTGGTAGGGAATAATTTTGTTTAAATAATTTCTTATGGTCTGCATTCATGGCATTTAAAATGCTAAGTTTCACTATGGTTATAATGCCCTCTTACTCATAGCAATTCGTAAATGAACAAGTTAAAAAGAATTCCAGAGAAAGGCTTAATGCAAAAACTTAATTGTTGTGTTTAAATTTTCAATAAAAGTCAAGCAATACCTAGAATCTGGCAATCCAGTTGAAAAGGAATGCTTAGGACAAGTGGGAAAAAATAGCTAAGAAGCTTCCTGTTAACAAGAGGAAAGACAATTTGGGGTCTCATATAAATCATAGGCTTCTGTGACCTGTTTTAGTAACTGCACTCTTTCAGCAGTCAGATTTCAGACTCAGGAGAAGCTGGGAGATGGAAATCAGAGGGAGGGTGCTGACTCTGTCAGCCCCAATTGGAGAATCCAAACTTTTGTTTTTGTTTTAGATTAGAAAAGAGAGTTGAGAAAAACAAACTGATTCTTAGTTCAAGCAGTTATTTAGGTCTCTAAATTGAAGCAAAGTATCATAGTTGAAGGAAGATAGGCTTTGCAGGCAGTCAAATTGGATTTGAAATCTATTTTTTTGTCACTCCTTGCTGTGTAAATGTGGGCAATTTACTTAACCTCTTGGTGTCTCTTTTTTCATTCTTAAAAGACTGATAACATAGATGTATGACAAGTTTTTTTTGTAAGAAATCAGATATATCGCTTAATAGATGACACATGTAGGGCACCTGGCACATGGTAAACACAAGTGAGGCCAAGGATTTATTGGCAACAAAATTAGCTGAAGACTTGGAGCATTAAAACCACCAGCAGACTTTAGTAAGAGGTCCTAGCCCAGCACTTCCTCAGATAAGTTCTACAGAACTAACAGCAGCTTTAAAGGAATATTAACCACATAAAAGATTTAAAATATTCATGAGTAACAGAGTAACATTATGCTGTTATGCTGATCCTCTCTATTAATCTAACTCTGCAAGACACAAGATCTTTAGGCCAAAATACTGCAGCCAAACTAATGCAAACAGCTATGTTCCCTAATTGCAGGCAGGCTTCTCTAAGCAGAATCACCCAGTTTTAAAACCAGACTCCTCAGGGAGACCATAGATGATTGGGCACAACCTCCGGAGTTGTGACACAATGGGCCTGGAGATTTCAAACAAATTTCAAGGCAATGCTGCTGCACCTGGTCTGCCGACCACACTTTGAGAACTATTATAGAAGGAAATCGTCTCTCAGATGCTTTCGAATACAATGCTGTAAAGCAACAAAATAAATGGGAATATATATTTGTATACCTAGAAATTAAGTAACATGAGGGCATATGTATACTTTTAAGGTAGTCGACTGTCTCCTTTATCTATCCCCTCACTGAAAAACACAATTAAACTGAGACATCTTCTAAACTAGAGTCCTTCCGGAGGTAGGATCATGCCAAGACTCCAAGTTACATTGTGCTTTAAATCCTTTCATCAACTAAATTTTACCTAACAAAAAACCCCCTGTTGTTTGTTGCAGTGTGACCCCCAAAAGCATTTGTTCAAGTCCTAACCCCCAGGATGTATTATCCTGGATAATAAATAGTCGTTGCAGATGTCATTAGTTAAGATGAGGTCATGTAGGCGTAGGGTGGGCCTAATTCAATATGACTGGTGTTTTTATAAGAAGAAGAGGTGACAGAGACACTGAGGGAGAATTCCCTGTGAAGATGGAGGGGGAGGTTGGAAAGTTGCATCTACAAATTGGTATCAGTGGAAGTGGAGTTCTTGTGTTGTGGGGAAAGGAATTTCCTGAGACCCTCAAAGGAGGATGGGGTTGTGTGGTAAACTTTATTGAAAATGTAAAATTAAAGGAACTCCTTTCCTGACTTCCCCATATCCCATCTCCATCTGTCTTGGCATGAAAAAGGTCCAGTCTTGTCTTCAGCAGGGCCAGAATAAAGGCCACTACCCAGAGTCTCCGCTCCATATTAAAGTTCTGCCCAGTCCAGCTGGCTTAGCCTGTGCTCCCAGCCGCAGTCCCTTACTGAGCTGCGGTGTTCAGACTCCGTCCGGGAGCCTGTGTGTGGAGCCTGCAAGGTCCAGTGCCATGCAGGTGCTAGGACCACATGGCTATGGAACGAGGACACACAAGTGCATGGGGAGAGTATGGGTCACCAGCAAGAGAGACAGAGAGAGGGGGAGAGAGAGAGAGGGTGGTTCTTTCTCTCCCTGCCATTATGTTAGCTTGGGCTTAGAAAAGACCAGAAGCTTTTTCAAAAGTACCAATTAACTTTCCAAGCTTCCATGGGCTTTTCATACACCCATCTCCTACTTAGACTGACAGGCCTCTTTGGTCAAGCGTCTCTGCCTGTGCCTCTCCGCCCCCCACCAATCTGGTACCAGAGTGGGGAAGGGAGGAGGGCGAATCCTTTGGCAGAGCGATGCTGTGACCCCCTGGGTGTGAAGCTGTAGCTTCCTCACTGAGCGAGCAGTCTCCTGCTTCCATTTTATTAAGCTCAATGTCCAAGTCCCTTGTTCCCCTTTCTTTTATAAATACTGATGGTAACAAAACCAAGAAACATGAATGATTGCCAGTCATCCTCATATGCTAAGGGGGTGACATAAAGCAGATCCTCCCTCAAAGCTGTAAAAGAGCACCAACACTGTTGACACTTCAATTTCAGACTTCTAGACCCCAGGACTGCCAGAGAGTAAATCTCTCTGCGTTTATACCACCCAGTGTGTGGCCCTTTGTTAGTGACAACCCTGAGTCACTAATTCACCTTCCTCACCCCGGTACCTACAGGATTCTCAGCCTGCCTATCAAGTTTACTTCACATTTCAACATTTTTAGTGTATTTTCTCCCTCACTATTTTAGTTTCTCCTTGTTATGAGAGCAGCATTAAGAGGATGCGCAAGTGTGACCACCTCAGACCTTCACTGACTAGAGATCAAGGAAGCTGTCCCACCACGGAAATGTTCTCCTGGCCATCTCCCTCTGGCTCCACATCAGGGTGCTCAAGCCCTGGGCCCTGTTTTATTTGTCCTCTACTCTTAGCTTCAAAATCCTGGCTCAATTATTGAATTCTGGCTCAGATCCTTCACATTCCTCCTGGGTCTTCTTGCCCCTTGCTCTTGACTATGATACCCCTGAAGTGTCCTGCAACTGAACTGGTAAAACTTTCCATTTGCCCTTTGTTTTTGGCTCTTGCTACTTGAATTTATTCAGTTCTTCCTGGTCTCTCCCTGAGGCTATTCTTAATAACATAACCATCTCCTCACCTAAGAGGTCCACTTGACCTTTTACATTTCCTACAAATAAATTTCTCTTCATCAATCTTTCATTAAGGGAAATGTGCCCATACCCTAAAGACACCAGACCTTTTACACCCTTCTCCACTAGTTCTGCCCTTCTCCATCTCCCCTGACTTTGGGGAACCTGGTAAGTTGACTCTCACCACTACTTCAGCTCTTCCATTTTCAGCCATTATTCCACTGTCTCCATTCAGTCATCCTTCCTACTTTTATATCCGCTTTTGCCCTTTTCTCTTCCTTGTGCCCCTTGCTCTTTCCTGTCCTGCTGTCTGTCTTGTTGAGACACCACTCAACGTTTACCACTGCCTTCAATACATCTTTGACCCTGTTCTTCCTTTCCTTGTGGCCTGACATAATGGCTCTCAGCCCTGATTTCACATTAGAATCACCACAGAAGCTTTAGAAAACTGAGTCTCTAACAGCTTTTCGCCAGAGATTCTAATTTAATTGAAGAGTGCCCAAGCATTATATTTCTTAAATTTGCTTCCCAGGTATATTCAACTGTTCCCCCACAGTTGAAAACCACTGGCTCGGCAGTTTCAGCATCGATGATGAAGTTCTTTCTCACTTCCTAGCCTCACAGTTCCTCAGTTCCCATTCTAAGCGTTGTCACTTTCCTTCACTCATCCCATCACTCAGACGTGCCTTATAACTCATCATAACCTAAAATAACTCTACCATCTATCAGCATAGTCTCAAGACTCTTACATTGAACTAATTGCAACCTTCTCCTTAACCTTCTTTACTTCCAGTGAATAAACTTTAAATTTTTTTCATGACCCTATATTGTTCCTTGACTTTTTCTAATTTATCATGCCCGGTGATTTTACTTTCCAGTCTACACAGCCAGAAATGTGGCCAGCCACTTTTAATAGTGCACCCAGCTATTAGGAAGAAATGCTATTTCTGCGTTCATCACTTTTCCTCAGAGAGGAGGGAGCTTCTGTTTCCTAGGAGGAAAGTATCAGAGGAACACTTGAGTTCTTTTCTCTAGAGCCCTCCATAGACACACCCCCAAGGAAGATATGGTTCATAAGCTTCTCTTTGGTAAACATGGATGAAGAACCTGTGCACACATAGCTCAGTCTATATACCCGCTCCAATGAGTTGAGGATGCAATTTTTTTTCTTCTCTACCAAGCATAAGTTTAGTTTTGCAGCTCCTTCCTATGACCATGTGAATATGTTTGATTGAGGGAAATACTTAGATGTGGGTTTCCAATCTGTATTCTTTAATTCAGCTATAACAGTAACAAATCTTGTGTTCACATCCCTGGAAGCAGATTCAACTAATTAAACCCCTTTCATTCTCCTTTTGTTGAGGAGCTGATCTGGGAATGCAAAAAATAGGATTTGTGTTTCGTAAGTCCTCTTGTTGCTACTCATTTAGAGAAATGCACAGAATCATACTTACTGGAGCCACTGTAATTCCTTACTTCTAAACTCAGATACTCATTAGTGCATTATTTTTTTAAAATTATTTTCAATTTCAGTTTACATTCAATATTATTTTGTATTAGTGCTTCAGGTGTACAGCATAGTGGTTAGATAATCACATACTTTACAAAGTGTTCCCACTGGTATTTTCAGTACCCACTTGGCACCATATATACCTATTACAATATTATTGGCTATATTCCCTATGCTGTACTTTACATCCCTGTGACTATTCTGTAACTACCAATTTATACTTCTCAATATCTTCATATATTTTAACCAGTCCTCTAGCCACCCTCCCACTTGGCAACCATCAGTCTGTTCTCTGTGTCGGTGACACTGTTTCAATTTTGTTTGTGCATTTATTTTGTTCTTTAGTTCCACATATAAGTGAAATTACATGGTATCTGGTTTTCTCTGACTGATTCACTTCACTGAGCGTAATACCCTCTAGGTCCATCTACACTATCACAAATGGTAAGATTTCCTTCTTTTTATGGCCGAGTAGTATTCTGATATATAAATGTACCGCCACTTTCGTATCAGCTCATCTACTAAATGGACATCAGGGTTGCTGCCACATCTTGGCTATTGTAAATAATGCTGCAGTGAACACAAGGACACATATATTTTTTTGAATTAGAGTTTTAGTTTTTTTTCAGATATAACTCAGAAGTAGAATTGCTAGGTCATAAGGCCAGTCCCATTTTTAATTTTGGGGGGAAACTCCATACTGCCTTTGATGTGGCTGCACCAATCTGTATTCCCACCAGCATTGCATGAGGGTTCCTTCATCTCCCCATCCTCACCAGCACTTGTTGATTGTGGATTTATTGAAGACAGGCATTCTGACACATGTAATAAAATATTATTTTTTTAATTCCTTGTATACGCTTCCTGTTTAACTCTTTCTCCACAGCCATTTCTATCTTTCCTATCCTACTGAAGCTCTAATACTAAATCCAGCCCTCCCAAATTTTCAGTGAATAAATTCAGCATACAGTTAGGAGACCTTACAGCCACTACATACTTCCCTCTCCTCATCTTCACTTTAAAGTTTTCCTCAAAAATGAACACCTTCTTCCAAGGTCAAAGTTTTAAATTATTCTAAACATGTGATAGTTTTTGTTTTGTTTTGTTTTGTAATATGTCCTATATCCTTCTATTCCTACCTTCTCAAACAGTTCAACAGTAAATTCCCTACAGCAGGGTGGGGCAGGGCCCCCTCTTATATTAGCTCCCACGTCCATCCCAGCACCTTGCTAGAGGGATCGGTAGAGCTCTCCTAAAATGTCGGAAATGGTTCAGAGAGGTGGTTGGAAAGTGACAAGAGACATTAGCAGTATGTGCAAATAAAATTTGGCAACTGAAAATATGAGTTCATTATTAACTGGGAGGAGGGAAAAAATAAGAAAATAAACCTAATTTTGATGTATTATGCAGTAACCATTATGAACATAATCCTAATAAAATGTAAATACAGAGTATTAATTTAACTATAAATGTTGTATTAGGAGCATGTGGTGAGGGGAAATGGCATGCTATTTTAAGATAGTTTAATAATTATCCATAATAGATAGGAAATCAAAAACATAGCATCTAATATGTATGCATCAGTTAATAGCAGTTTAAAATTTCATTCCGGGATATGGAGGTGAATACTAAGATTATGTAAAATAAAACAACTAAAGGAGTTCCAATTTGATTGTCTCTAGAGAATGAAATCACTGAAAACTGGTCAGGTGACTACTGCTCTCAGTATTATAATCATACTTTGGCATTATAAATAAAATCTTAAACGCTTAAATGACTTTAAAAGTAATACTTGAAATTTTAGAACTTTGATTACATATTTGACAATATAAGAACTTATAAGTAAATTAAACCAGGGTATAACAACATTCATTTAACAATGATAATGTCTATGTGGGACAGAGGTGGAAGACTGGCCTTTAAATAGACTTACTGTGGGATTCAAATTGATCCACTGGATCAACAGGGCATTCTTACATTCTGCATTAAAAGCATTAGGAATCTATCATTTCTAATCTAATATCTTCTATTCTTAGAATTTATTTTCAAGAAATAGCCAAGATTATACTCAACCATTTTTATCATTTGACTTGTTAGTGGTTTCTTTTCCCATTGAAAAGATTTTCTTTATAAGTTTTGGCAATTAGCTTATTCACCTTTTATACTTATGCCAATTATTAACTTATGTCCTCTCAGCTCCAAACCCACTCTTCTCAACTTGCTTTTTGATTTTGGAGCTATGGCCTGCACACCACGCGTTTATTTGCCAGCTACTTCTGTGTCGCGCTCTGCCCATGGGAGGAGCAAGGATTGTGAAGCTGGAGAAGCCAGTGGGAACTTGATCCTTCCCGTATGCTTCCCCGTGGGGTTCTCGAGGCTCTTGGGGGTTGCTACTTCATCCCAGCGGCATGAGGCCTGGCCTATGGCAGCAAGCAGCTGAATACAATTGTCAGCTTTTCCCAAATTCTAGAATGAGCCTCATCGCACATCTTCAGAGACACTAACCTCAGACAAGCAGCACCACCTCTCAGAGGTCTGAGAGGAAACCCTTCTTCTAAATTAAGATTTGATCATTCAAACTTTTTCCCGTGGTCGGTCCCTTAGCCCTAAGGATTATAGCTGCTTCCAATAGTTACTGTCTGCAGGATTCTTTAGGGTTGTCTTCTAACCAGTTAGCTACCTGGTTAGGATATTTATACTTATAACAATTTTCCTCTAAAATTTCCTTTTTTTTTGGAATAAATGCTATGCTTTCTATCTCCTGGCTTTATAAATATAATAAGGATAAATCTCATATGTGTTTCTTTGTATTTTTACCACAATTAAAGTATATATATTTTACAGATATCGATATGGCTATGACTGTAGATGTAGATATATAGATATTTCCTCTTAGAAACCTTGAAAAAAGGACCTATTTTCCACTAGAAAAATTCTTTATTACAAATAACAGTAAATCCTTATGCAGGAATAAAATCAACAATGAAGTAAACTAATTTTGTGAACTTTGGAAACTTGAATTGTGGGGTACAATGGTGAAACAAATAATACAAAGAAATTCGTGGAAATTTAAAATCTCTTCTCCCTCCAATGTGATTTCTTTTTCTTTTCTTTGTTCATCAGAAGTCAGTGAGACTGACTCTAAACTTTAATAGCTGTCTTTCCCCCAACGCTTATACTAGATTTCTTTGACATTGTTTTCAATAACTATGTTTCTTATAAATGCCTCGCTTAATGTTTTCCACATGAGTTCTACGAGGCTGGTGGTTTTACATTGAGAAATTTGTTTTGTTAATGCCGAAGAATTTAGATATTTTGTCAATTAAAGGCATTTCTCCAGACAACTTTTTGGTTCATTTGATGCTGCCTGCCTCGCCCAGTGCCTGCATTCTACTTAATTACTATGTTGGACATATGGTGACAAAATGCTTTTCTTCATCAAACCTAATTCCCAGAGGTGATGCCACTTTGATGAAATTGAATAATTAGATATAATTGAAAGGAAGATGGTTGAAAATACATATAATAACAATTTAGTGCAGTTGTATGCTACCGGGAGCATTCATTAAAACTCTTCTTTCTAAGTGACACCCAGGTCCCATGTGAAGGTTTTTCTCCTCCTGGAAGAAAACAAAATAAAACAAAACAAAACAAAACACCTTGTTTCTTCAGCAATTCAACCTAGAACGAAGAAATCAAAAATCCCTCGTGCTGAAAAAAATCCTCAGCAGAAATTTCGTAGAGGCAAGGCAAACTAACATTAATAAATGAAGCTAATTAGGCTTGATTTGCATATTTAACTCATCTTAATTACACATGAATTCAGCAAACATTTTAAAAAGCTGCAATCAAT
Source organism: Pteronotus mesoamericanus (assembly GCF_021234165.1). Classification (NCBI taxonomy): domain Eukaryota; kingdom Metazoa; phylum Chordata; class Mammalia; order Chiroptera; family Mormoopidae; genus Pteronotus; species Pteronotus mesoamericanus. Next base: position 12,183,560 of record NW_026555277.1, on the reverse strand, counting down.
CTTTCTCAGACATGGTTAGTTATTTACATGAAATTAAAAGAAAAAAACCAGGAGCCTTGTTAATGATTATGTTTTCAATTTATATGGCAGTGGAATTATTTCAGTAATAGTAGTAGAGAATACTTTTCTTGAACAATATGTAATCATGTTAGGTTAAAATTCTTTAATTTCACAAAGTTACTTTTATAAAAAAAGACTTGTGTAAACTATAAATGTTACATAAATTATTATATTAAATATTTGACCCTGTTCAAATAAAAAAGCATCTTCATAATTTCTTTGACATTAATATTTAAACTTGCTAACTAAAGTAATATCTATAATAGAAATAAGCCACATATAGCCGGTAGTGAGTAGAAGAATGATTTTCTCATAGGTGGTATAAACTTAAATCTGCTCACCCTTGGACATGGTTGGCTTTTTTTCTTTAAGAGTACTTTTCATTGATCATAAAATTTGAAGCAAAAATGAAAGGGCACAATATCACAATATAACTCTAACTTTAATAAGCTTTATTTAGAGATATCTTAAGAAGTTTTAAAAATAAGCACTCATTTTTTTTTTCACTATAAACAATGACTTCTAGAAATACACACAGGAATAGCGCTTTGGGGAAGCAGTGCCCCTGTGTTGCAGGGTGAGCGGCTGGCAGGACCGATGAGGCGGGAACTACGGGGCACTGTGCACAGGGAAAACCAGCCTACCCTTTTTTTAGTCTGTGCAACTGTCAAATAGGTGTGAAATTCAATTATTAGGGCTCCATTTCCTAGAGTTCCTCTTCTTGAGGATTCTGTTATAAAATAAAAAATCCTGAAAGGTTAATGCATTTGCCTGGATTGCCTTGAAAAAGTAGAGGTCACATGGTGGGGGAAAATAAAAGCTGGTGAAGGGCAAACTTATAAACCTTACTTAATAACTTTTCTAAGAATGGCCCTAGGGGGTGGTGTGTGTGTGTGTGTGTGTGTGTGTGTGTGTACTACTTCAAAACTATTTATAAATACCTCTCGTGAGCCAGCTCATCTCTGAGCTGCTGAAGTGCTGAAGATAATAGAAGCCGTCCCTGCTATTGCAGAGCTTGCGATCTGCATGTTGTTGCTAATAATTAACATTTCTGGAGCACTTGCTGTGTCCCAGGCAGCACTCTAAGCACTTTTCATGAATTACTTAGATCCTGACAATGATGTCACCACGTATATACTCCTATTATTCCTATTTTACAGATGATAAAGCTGAGGCTCGGAGCGTTCCAAAGACAAGGCAAAGTCCAAATTCAAATGCAAGCTGTGTTACTTGAGACCCTGTGCTCTTAATTTGTCTATCTAAATGTGTACTCGAATATGACATACAAATGAACTTTTTATTGGGTTGACCAAAACATTCATTTGCTTTTTTCTGTACAATGGCTCTAATAGTGCTTAGTTGTCTTAGTGCTTAGTTTGAAACTTCATTTCAAACAATTTTGTTAGGTTGTGTTGTGACAGCTGTCATATCAGTGTACATTTTTTAAAAAGCTTATCAAAATTCGTGAATATTTTGCAGCCATTTTAATATTGAAGATGGAAGGAAATATGCAACCTTTTCAGTATATTATGCTTTATTATTTCAAGAAAGGTAAAAACACAACTGAAACATAAAATAGTTTTGTGCAGTGTATGGAGAAGATGCCTGTGACTGCTCAAACATGTCAAAAATGGTTTGCAAAAATTCTTGATACTTTTGGCATTTTGGCCAAGTAATTCTTTGCTGTGGGGCTGTCTTATGCATTGGAAGATGTTCAGCAGCACCCTTGGTCTCTACCCATTAAAAACCTAAAGTGGGAGATCGCCGACCTACTCAAAATATCCAGATCAATAATGTTATTGGTGAAAGTGAAAAATGTGCCTTTTATTTTATGGAAAAAAAAACCTAAATGGACTTTTTTTGACCAACCCAAAATTTTGAGATTGCATATTAGCTCAAAGTATATTAATGTAATATATGCAAATTTATACATAGTACAATGAATACTGTAAGATCATAGTAGAGTTTAACTCTTGCAACTAGCTAATGCCCTAATGGCTATTGTACTCTCAGATATTTTATGAGTAGTGAAATAGAGGTCTCTTCAACCCACTGTTAGGGGCTGAATTGTGTCCTCTTAATTCATGTGTTGAAAACTTAATCCCCAGTGCCTCAGAATGTGACTATATTTGGAGATAAGGTCTTTAAGGAGGTAATTAAGGTTAAAAGAGGTCCTTGGAATGGTCCTATCCAATCTGACCAATGTCCTTATGAGAAGAAGAGGTTAGAACCCAGCTACATAGAGAGGGAAGACCATGTGAAGATACAGGAAGAAGACAGCCTAACAGAACAAGGAGACGGTTCAGAAGGAAACCAAGCCTGCCAACATCTTGATGTTGGACTTTTAGCCTCCAGAACAATGAGAACCTAAATTTCTGCTGTTTAAGCCACACTGTCTGTGGTACTTTGTAATGGTTATGGCAGCTCCAAACTAACACACCCTTAATCCTCTCTGTGGTGTCAAAGGATGAGTCCACCCCTCAATATCTGAAATGAACAAAAAACCCTGGATTTATCGTATACTCAAGCGAGGAAAAGTTATACTCATCAGAGTTATGCTCATTGAGCAAACCCAATTGCTGATCTTCTGTTCAGTTTTTGTGAAGAGTTACTTTGGATCATGACGGTTGTCGAGGCAGGAGTGGGTTAGGTCAGTCTTGGAAGAGCAGTTGCCTTGGTGATTGAGACTTGTTTTTTGTCTCTTACAGAAGTGGAAGAAAGTTGCTGTCAGACTTAGAAATATGTCCACTGTATTGAATCTTATGCCAATTGGCCGACTTTCAAGTCCTGAGTCTGATGTTACTTTGGCTTTTCAAGCAGTGTTCACTGAAATTAGTTGTTATTGATTAATTATATACGTTTAAAATAAGTCCTGGTTGTTTACTTCTAAGCAGGGCTATTCAATTGTTACTAATGGATTGGACAAGTTAAAACTAGTTCTAGTGTTTGTTATCATGGCTGTCTTTTCTTGGGAATGTGGTTATTTTTCATTCTCAGTAGCCAGCAAAAATTGAAAAGTAGAACAAGGACTAGAAAAAAAGACTACCAATTCATCTATAAATGGTAATATCTTTTACTTGTGTAGGCACTATGGTAATTACTTTCCACAAAGTTCTCCAACTCTAAGAATTTAAAATATTATCAATTTTGTGTGGTACAAATTAACGGAGTTACTGTATGTAAAGTACTTAACATAATGTTTATACAAATGAGAAATATTACTAATAACTTTCCAATGAGCTGGCGTTCTAAAGCCTGTAATTTCACTACACTATCATATTTTTCACCAGCACAATATACTGCCTCTCATAATAAAATCCACACAAACTATGATTTAATTTATGCAAAACTAAGGTAGATAACATGACACAGTAAAGAAAAGTTAACGTATATACACAGACTGTGCCATGAAATACACAAAAGACTGTTCCCTGTAGCTGCATTAAAGGATGACCTGAAATGGGAGACTAACTTTTTATTGGGTAGTCTCCTGCGATATTTATTTTTTCAACCACATACCTATATTTTTTTTCTCCAATAAAATGTAGTTAATAAAAAAAGTGTGGGGATGTTTTTACTGAGAAAGTCACGAAGAAACTTTCTGGAGCAATAGACGTGTAGATCTTAATTTGAATAGCAGTTATACAGAAAACACATAGATAAAAATTCATTAAGCTAAGTCCCCAAGATTTGGGCATTTTACCATATGTTATGCATTATATGTCGCCAAAGGTACTTTAGTACATCACAAAGACATTTTAAAAGGTAGCCTTGTTTTAAAAAAATAAAACCTGTATTGGGAAGGCTCCCTTTGTATTTTCAAGTCTTAATTTTTTTCAAAAGAATATTGAATCCATTGTTTAAATAAGTAAGTCATTATAATGAATATGAAGTTTGTGGACATTAACTGTTTATTGATTTTGATGATGGTATGTTTGGTTGTTTTACGATTATCTATAGGTTTATATTTTATGATTATCTAATGGTTTTATATTAGGCTTAATTTTAAGAGTTTTAAAAGTTTTGTCTTGAGTATTACTTAGGTTTCTGATACATAGTATTTTAATATTTTTCAAACTTTTGCATTGCCCTACTGATAGTAGAAAAGCTTATACTATTTGAGGCGACAATATCAATTTTCACACACAAGGTTAACGTCGGCCAGGCCAGGCTAGGTGGTGGTACGGCAACACACCGCCTCCGAATCACAGAAACAGTTTGTCTTGCTCATAGTCTGGGTCCTCTCTCTGTTGGAAGGGAGGGCTTTACTCATCACACTCACCTAGGATCCAGAACAATCTAGCAGCCAACCTGAGAGCTGCTGGTGTTTGCCAGGCATCAGGGACATTCCTGGAGGGTATTGCACCTCTAATGAAATGCTAGAAAGGTGGAGTTGCAAAGAGCATGAGCGGGGACAATGAAAGTAAAGTACTCAGCACAAGGCTTTAGTGACATAGTAAACACTCAGTACATCTAAAGCTGCCTTCTTCACCCAGAGTCATCAACTTGTCTCCACGCAGTTGTTTAAAATGTCTCCATATAGTTATTTAAGAGGTAATGGCAAAGTCAATGGGTGAATATGCTACTGGGTTACAATCACATCATGGCAAAGGAGCTGAGAGAATAAGACAGTATACATTGTATGTCATGACTGATTCAGGTGAAAACAAACATTGGGAAGAAGACCAAGCTATTTGTTCAAAAAGTAACCCATCCGAGGGCGGATTTTTAAAAATTTTGAGTTTGTGATCTCCATGTAACTTTAGTTTTTTGCTCACCTGTTTATCAAGTCCCACTAGAGCTGTCTTGAGCTTTGCAGATGACAGACGGATGGACAAGACAAACAAGTTTCCAATGAGTTGTCTCTTGGGGGACTTAATTCTAGTGGAAGGAAACTAACAATAAACCAGAAAACCAATTCATTAAATAAATTTCACTGATGAAGAATGATATAAAAGAGACAAAACAGGGTGACCTATTTGTTGGGTGTCAACATCTGTGGAAACAGTTAAACCCTGAATTCTCAGGGGTTTGACACAGTAAAAGCTTAGTTCCTATTCATCAAATATCTAGCCGGAAGGTCCCAATTGGCGGCTTTTCCCCTTATGTTGGTCAGAAACTCAGTTGTGTTCCAGGACTCCTTTGCCTACAGCCTGAATATAGGCAAAAATAAAGAGCTTAGAGGATTGTGTGAGATATTTTAAGGGCTGAGCCTACATGCGACTTATTTCATAGCTGCCCCTATTTCACTGGGCAGAGCACAGCCGCCTAAGTACTCCTGACCTCAAGTTAGGATGAGTGTCCAAGAGGGAAAGGAAAGGGTTTGAGTTAAAAGCAGAATGAGAAGGACAAGGACGTGTATATATCATCAGAGGAAAACATGCAAAGTAGATAAAACAGAAGAATAAAGGCAGGAAAGTCCTGTTAGAAGAAGAAGGAGACCCATATGACAGTGTTATGTTTTTATGTTTATATTTACTTATTTATCCTGACAGGAAAAGCAGGAGGTTGCTGGATCAGAGGCCAGACCTTTTATTTACTCACCAAGCAGTTTGTGTTAATTTGTCATCCCCCAGTCCCTCACGGGGAGAAGCAGTAAGAGCCGGTAAGAGCTTCCTACCCTGTGGGACAGGAGAGTTAGGCGCCATAACACAAAACCCCCGAACTACGGAAGTCAGAGCCTGGCTGCTGTTTCTCTGACAGAGGGGGAGGAGGGACAGAAGGAGAAAGAGAGGTCATTTGTTTTGAAATATAAATAAACCCTCTCTGGAAGGAGGAGGAGAAGGCTTCTAGGCTTGTAACTCTTGGAATGTAAACAAAAAAACAAATGCTTTACAGAGAGATGTCCCTAAATCTCTCCAAAGTTCTCTTTAGGGTTGCTATTTAATCATCCTTCAACCCAGGCATAGCCCCCTTTGCTCAGAAAGCCCTGACCATGTAGAAATATGAAAATATTCGAGGAACACAGTACATGAGAAGTGAAAATGGAAAAGGCTGAGGTCAGATAGCCAGACAGGTGACAAGCAATATAGAGCCTTTGGACCTAGGTAAAGAGTTTAGAATGTATTCTGAGCACAGTGGTAATTGTTTGAATGGCTGTAAGCCGGAGCATGGCATGATCTGATTCAGGTTTTATTGATCTTTCTGGTGACCTGAGAGAAATGGATGGGGAGAGGAGTGAGAGGAGGAGCAAGTGGATCAATAAGGATGCTCCTGCTGTCATCATGCTCCAGATGACGGTGTCCTGCGCTAGAGCGGCCATGATGGAGAGTGACCGAGAAGGGCACAGGGGAGCTGTGATATACTGGATGAGGTGTGGGGTGGGGGTGGGGTAGGGGAAGAAGGAGCGGTATCCTAATCCTCAGATTTCAGATGGCCTAGGTTTCGGGTGTGAGCAACTGTGATGCCATTTACTCAGAGGGAACAATTTGGCAAGAATCAAGATGGGCGACTGGGGAGCAGTGAGTTAAAAAGTCTTCTTGAGCATTTTATGTCTGACATACTATATCAGGCAAGTCACCAGCAGGACAAAGATGACACATGAGGAAAACTCCAGTTGAATATTTATAGAAACATGAACGGGGTTAATGGACCAAACAGAGCACTTCAGGGCTGGCAACTAGGGGAAGCCGGCCCTGCCCATGGGTCTGCAGGGCAGGAGAGGGGGAGCACTGCTGAGAACACGTGAGCTGTAGCTATGAGAGAGGACCTGACCAGCAGGAGGTGCGGAATTAGGCAGGGGACAGAGCCACCGACAGAATCACAGTTGAATGAGTAGTAGTCTATTTGTCCTCTCTGTCATTCTGCGCTTCCGTATCCTGTTGCTGCTGTCCTCTGGCAGAGTCTGACCTGAGGACAGAGGCCTGAGAGCCCAAGGTGATGCGATTAGTAGACAGCAGGCCACAAAGCGGGGCAGTGCCACATGGGGAATGACCGAGGGGCAAAGCGAAGAAACAGCCCCAATGTGTCAAAGACGCCTTCCTTTAGAGCGGCAGAAAGATGGCTGAGGGTAGAGAAGTTGATTTGGAAGTCATCAGCATTTTCAGTGGGTTATGCCTCAAGTTGAGAGCTAGTATTTGTCAAGCTCTTACTTTGAGCACTCTACCAACATTTCGTGTACATAATCTCATTTAATTTTCAAAACAAAACCACGGGTTAAATATTACCTCATTGGACACAGGTAATGGTATTGAACTTTGGGGTTTGTGTTGAGAATTAAATGAGGCAACTAAAGCACAGTGAAGTGAAGGAATTTGTTTAACATGTAACATGGCTAGAGGGAAGTGATTCTAAGAATTAAGTCCCAGGCGTTTCTATCCCCAGGGCCAATGATAGAAACCATTGTAGCGTTATTGCACACAGATCCTCTGAGAGAACCCAGTACTGGCACAAGGCATGTTAGGTCACATGATTACTTTTATTAAGACTCGTCCCTCTTTTTTATTTTTTTCACTTTTTTGAAATGAAACAATTCTGACAAGATTTCATCAAAGAAGTTATTCCAAATTTTAACGTCCTGGTTTGGGTATTGCTTTTGATTAAAGCTGTTTGCAGACTAGCATATTAGTAACCCACATATTCCCTATGCTCCTAAAAGAGTAGATTCACTTTTATCTTGGGAACAAAGCTGGATAGAAAAAGCTTTTTTAACTTTTCTTAATTCATGAAACATTTATCTTCCAGTCAGGTTTTGTTACAGCAGCACAAATGTGGTCCGTCAGCATTTCCATTATTTCCCCATATTTCCAGGGCTTTTCAAGAGTGCCTTAGAGACTCTACTTTAAATTAAAACTTGGCATTCAGGATTTGAATCAGAAAACTCCATTTTCCTTACTAATTAATCAAATAGGTTAGAGGCTTGCAATTTAGAAGAGGACCAAATGTAAAACTTTTATTAATGCGAGAAATATTTTGAGGCAAATTTGCTCATTTAAATATTTTTTTTAAAAATATTAACACTCACTGTACAAGCATAATGTTATATAACTGTTATATATGATACTACTTCTGAAATAAAATTAACCATAAAAGTTCCAAAGATAATAATATATGAAAACTAAGTATAACATTTTACACTTCACCATTTGGCCTTGTAAGTAATTTCTTTCCACTTTAAAGAATTCAGACAATTTGAGGTTCGCAGCATAATTGATGATGTTATAAAAGTATCAAGTTACTGAACCAAGATAACAGGGGCAGGGGGCTTCTGAGAGAGTGATGCAGTGTTTCAGCACATTTTTTTATGAAATTTAAATTCATGGGGGCAAATTTTACAGTGAAAAGGAGATAATAGCACCCATTAATTCTGTAAATAAATTTTTGCAATTTAATTTGCTGAACCGCAATGGTGAGTGCTAATTAGAGCCTAGTAGTAAAGCCTTCCCAAGTTTGCATAATTGCAAACTATTCCATGAATGTTGTGTAACGTTAAGGGACATGATGATGACTCTACCTTTAATGTCCCTTTTTAGGAGTCCTTCCTGTAACCCACCTTTCAGCCTTAAATGATTAAGGACTAAGTAAATACAAGGTAGTGAATGAGGGTAGATGAAGCCTTTCGAGCAAACCTACTCTTTTTTTGCCTGCCTTCTCCCCAGCCACTCTGGCTCCTTGCTATACATGCTGGGCAAACTCCCACCTTGAGACATTTGCTCTAGCTTTCCCTTCTTTCTGGAATGTTGTTTCTCCAGAGGTCTGTTTGGTTAACTCCCTCACTGACTTCAGTCTTTGTTTAAAACCTCACTTTCTGAGTGGGGCCACACATACTCTGCTTGATCATTTGTTTTGCCCTTAGCACCTCCGTCCCAAAATTCATGATAGCCTTTACTCTGTCTGACTTTCCTTATTTTCACAATACTTATTATCCCCAAACATACCGTACATCTTTTCTAAATGTCTGTTTCCTCCTTTCCTCCCTACAATGTAAGGTCAGTGGAGACAAGGATCTTTGTTTTTATTCATTGACATTTCCTGAGCACCTAGAATTGTAACTGGCATATGTTAATTGCTCAAAAGTAACTTGTTGGATGAATACATTGTTCAATGAAATCTGATTGTCAGACCATAACCAGACTCTACCAACAATATTCCAGCTATATTTTTCTCTCCTTCTTCTACAGAATTTGAATTGCTTTTCTCAGATAGTGAAGAATGCTCTTTGAACATTGGTGTTAAAATGAACCGCCCCGCCCCCGATTTAAATTCCCTTTGTAAGGTGTTATGGGCCACTTTTCCTGGACTCATTCAAACTGAAGCTTGGACATTTCTTTAGTTAATTGTAGCCTTGTTTAGAAAAGATGAACTGGATGGGTAGGTGTGAAGTATGGTTTTCACAAAACAAATGCTTATTTTGTGTTAAACATACTACTGTACATGTTTTATAGCACTTTTTATATTTGCAATGATTTTAATGCCAAACTTTGAAATTCAGGAATTAAAACATGATCTTATAGCTCAAAACAAAAAAGAAAAAAAGAACTCCACCCCCCAGCAGTGGTAGGAATCCATGGGCTTCACTACTTGCCCCCATGGCATGAAAACTAGGCTAACTGAAAAATACAGTCATTTGGTGAGGCCAGTGTAATGGTATAAAAGCAAGGGTCCAAGAATTTCAGTGTAGCCACCAGCCCAGGTAGCACGCTCATTCACACGGCCCTGTCTGATTCTGAATGTAGATGATACCGAAAGCCAACATTTTCATCGTGAGAATGACTTAATTTTATCATTGGACTCAGGCATTACTTTGAAGCAAATAAAGTTAATTATCCTTCAGTTGCTTTACACACCTGGAATGGAATTTATTTGACGTCATTTATGCTTTGTCTTCCTAGGGTAAATGTGAGCAGTCGCTCTATGGTCACATGCATTCTATTAATGATGCCACCTTCAATCCCAGGGTGAGTTCAGTTCTCTCTGTAATTTTTTTTTAACTCTTCATGTACACAAATTCATTTTAATGAAACCAAATACCAGGGGGCAATGTAAGTTAACTGAGTAAGTAGTAAAACAAATCTGGAAATTAATTATGACGATGGAAAAAACACAGAGATAGTATAGGGTTGCAGAAGTTACACAAACTCACGCAGTATACAGTGGCAGAAACCATGAGCAATTCACCTATTGTACTTAACGCCACGGAAGCACATTTTGGAAAGCTTCTTGTCTAATTTGGGCTTCAGGAAGGTAAGTGTAACATAGGTTCATAAATGTGAATGCAGAATCATAGAAAATAACAAAAATGCTTGAAAGGAAACATAAAAATAAACACCGTTAAAGAAACAGGGGCTTTCTTCTGGTTAGAATGCAACAAGCTGGAATGGATAGCTTTTCAATTCCTCATGGTAAGGTTTTAAATATTTCTTTCTTCATCTAAACTGATGGCTCACCCAAAGTGTTTTTCTGCAGCCTGAGACATTGAGATATCAGGACTATTTCTCAAACGATGAAAATTGTTAAACATTGCTTTGTGTTGCTGAGCTAATTGGGGTTATCTTTAAAAGGGTTCAGATAGTAATCATGGAAGGATGATTTAAGTTTGTTCCTTTTCAGATGAAAGCAATTTGACAAGATAGATGACCTCTCAAGTCCTTTCAAACTCCATGATTTAATTATATCTAACGTTTTAATTTGTCTCTAAGTTCCCAGCAGAGTGTACATCCTAATTCCATATCCCTCTTCCAATTAGCTAAAGAAGAAATCTGATAGATTCCCTACATTTAATTTCAAAATGAGAGCATAGTCAAAATTCTGTTACTCTCATGCTGTTATTATTTTTTAAGAAAGGAAAAACATTCATTAAATTTTTTTTCTGCTAAAGGGAGCTTGTTTGTTCCACCTGAAATTATGCCGATGTCTCTGTCAACCCTGGAATGTTAAGGATGAGCTCACCTACAATTCTCTTCTAACAAAGACATCTTAGGAAGGAATTTCCATTTTCCTGACTCTACTGAGCCAATATATTATGGATTAGTTCTAGATACCAAGCAAGATTATAAAGCCACTTAGCCCTACAGACCCATACAATTTGGATATTTATACAAAAAATCTATTCAGTGGCTTACAACTTTATGTACCCTAGGAAAACTAAATGGAACCCAAAATGAAGTAAACTAGTATTTTTTTTTAAGTTAGGCATTTTAGTTTGGTAAGCAATATCACAGCTGAAAGACACACCATTTAACATCCTAAATAGTAAAATTTAATAAATATGGAAATAGCCAAATTAGATTTATTGACTCAGCAATCAAAGGAGACATACATTAATTATACATATTTCAAAGGCAAGATGATGAATATGAGGTCCAGGTGTCCAGCATCACAGTGGCTAAAGTGTTTTTGTTTGCACACTTTGTTCATATCAAAATGACTATTACAGCACAGTTCTAAATCAACATAGCAAGGCCTCACTGAATCTTCCCATCAATTTATCTCTTCCTTCCCATAAATATTTAATAACTATTAAGGAAATGATATTTTGTTATGTAACTGATACTCCTAAGTGAAATTTATGCTCACTATGTCAGTTGATTTGAAGACTTTTATTTCACATACCTGCTGAGCAATTGTCAAGAGATTGGGAAGCAGCAGTTACTGAAAGAACAAAAAGGCTTTCGGAGGGTTCTTGAAAACATGGCATTGTGACACATTTCACATTCAAACAAACCATCAGACACGGTTTTGATGATAAATGCATTATAAGGTTCATATATAGCAGGCAGCAATTTGAATTACTTAGTATAAGATTTGCTAATTGTTTGATGTCTTTGGTTTATGCATTTAGGTTACATTAGTTAAAAACGCATTTAGCTATATAAACACAATTTTAGGAAAATTCTATGATTTTAGATCTATAAACAAATCACAAATGTAAAATTCAGTGTTATCTAGCTAGCAACCAAGAATCACAGATACACATACACAATTTATAACATTTATGTGTGGTCCCAAAATGGTATGTAAATTTAATTTAATTTTTATGTTATATAGCTAGTGATGTTATATATGTTATCTATTTTACAGCTCTGATGTCATTTTTTTCTTACTGACGTTTCTAATAGGAGACAATTGTTTTAAACCTCTTTTTAAAGTAATCTGTTCATGAAACCTTTTTTTGTTTTTAAAAATTTTTTTATTTTTGTTCAATTACAGTTGTCCCCATTTTCCCCCATTACTCTCCCCTGCGCTACCCACCCCGCCACCTCCCACTCTCATCCTCCCCCTCCATTGGCTTTGGCCACGGGTCCTTTATGTATGTTCCTTGACTTGACCCTTCCCCTTCTTTCCTCCATCATGCCCCTCCTCCGCCCCTTTTTAAGGCAATATGAACGCTTTTTACTAAGTTAATTTTGTAAAACAAAATAAAAAATAAAGTTGACAATAATTGCTGGAAAAATGTTAACAGATACAGACAATTCAATGTAAGTTAAAGGAAAAAGTAACTACGTAAAAATGCATGGCACGAAAATGAGCAGGGTCGATCTCTCAGAGAGAGCCTCTCTAGCTTCAATCACCCAGGAAGCTGACCAGGGTGGAGATTCTATCAAACCTTCTAGTAGCTTTGCGGGTGTTCTCCTAAAGGGATGACATGGTGGAGTGGGTATTCTTATCTCTCTGGGGTCATTCACAACTGTTCTAAGAGTCATGATGGCTACGTTGTGCAGACCTGGTGAAATCAGATGCGAACTAGAAATCAACTCTCTTGGAGTGTCACTTTATCTTTTCTTGAGAATATTTACCATCATTGCACTCATTTAAGCTTGGAATTTAGTCTCAACTCATTAATTGTTGAACAAAATTAGAAGACTGCATAATATAATCCTAGAAGTTCTAGAGTTCGGACCAGCACATGAAAAAGGATACTTTAGAATTACCTCAAGTCCTGTTCTCACTTTGTCTAGTTGGCCTGTTATATTAATTCAAAAATTGTTATATTATTTTTTTTAATGTAGCGGTGTGTACCTTTATTGGAACTAGTTATATCAAATATGGATATTCTGATTCTAAAATGGATAACAAATCTATATTCTTTGGCCTGTGCCAGAACAGATTTAAAAAAAAACAACAACAAAAACAAAACTAGAGGAAACTGTTATTTAATGTAATTAAGTTTAAATTTATGATTCTGAAGTATAAATGGCCAGTCACAACTGATCAACATTTAAACTATTTCTCTTGTGTGTCTGCTTTTCTATTTACTTAAATTGGTTTTATACCTTCTCCTTAAATATTCTAACTTCCCTTTCATCCACAAAATCTCATCTACATCTTCAACTTTTTCTCTAATGAGAAAGCAGAAGCCATCGGTGAAGAAACCTCATATCTTTCTGCTGCATATCTAAGTGCCCAGGCATCTCCAGGCGTCTTCTGTGTGGCCCTCCAGGCATCTAGGATGGAGTGTATCAGCCCCCAAGGGACTTTAACATTTCAGGTTGCGCTGTACATCTCATTTTTCTTTCACAGTCTTCATCACATTTTCAGTTATTCCTTGTTCTTACCCTTCTACAGGATTATTTTCATCTGCATATAAACATGCTCCAAATTTTTCTGTATTTGAAAGTTTGACATTCCATCTCTCAATCACTTGCTATCTCATTTTTCTTCCTTTTATATAGTCTTGATTTCTTCTGTAAATATGGGCCTATTTAAAATCACTTTTAGTTTCCAATATGTGAAATATTTGTATACATGAGAAAATTGAGGGCTCTCTGTGAACTGCTGGTTTAATATTTGATTACATATTTGCCAGTAAAATTGTCTTACTATGTCAGTTTTGAAGATTTGATAGGATTTGTTTACTGCCTGGTACCTGATGGCTTTTAAAATGTCCTATGTGGGCTTAGAAAGAATGTATGTTCTCTCTTGGGACATCGAGTTGTATTATTAAAATAAAGATTGCTATAACTAATTATTGTGCAAATCATGTGAAACCTGATTTTTGTTTATTTACTCTTTCACATTGTGAGGAAGGGATGTCAAAATCTTCCAGCATTATTACGGATTTTCAATTTTCTATTTTAAAAAGACATTATTATCGATTTTCACATTTTCTGTTTTCAGGTGCCATTTATATATATATGTTGAAACTAAATTGTTGGATATATAAAAGTTTATGACTCGTATCTTCCTTGTAAATGCTTTCTTTTATATTTATGTAATTTTTCTTTTTGACACAATTAAAATATTGTCTTTATTTATTTTTATTATATTTACATACCTTTTATCATTTCTCAATTTTCTTCCTTTTTTATAGGTTCATTTGAATTACTTCTCTTATGAGCAGTATATCCTGTTTTACTTTGTGCTTTTAGTAACATCTATGTCTTTTAAAAGCTGAATTTTAACTCATTTGTATTTATTGTGATTATTAATATACCTAAACTTGCTTTTCAATCTTACCTTGTATTCTAATGATTATGAGATTTCCTTGATTTTTTTTTCTTGTCAATGTCCAGTTTTAATAGTTAACCCTCTGTTTTTAACAGGCATACATTTTATTTCTCTAAAATGTATATAGTCAAACAATACTGTTATTCTCCCCAGAACAGCACAAAGAAACTAAAACACTCAAACTGTTTTTTAGACTTTTCCATATCCATGTTATTTTTATATTTTGCATTTTGGTCCCACCTTGACATTAGTCATGTAAACAGTTAATATTTATTAGAACTACTAACGTGTTTTACTTTTTGCCTACAATTGACTTAGTTTCCCTTCTACTTTCAGAGTTTTATTTTATTTTTTACTGTTTTCACTATTTTTAGCAGGGAGGAGGGAGAATGAATGGGTAGTAAGTGTTGTTGGTCTTCATATATTTCATTTTCATTCTTTTATTCCATTTTCTTCTGGAACTATTTTTACCAGTGAAAGTCTACACTCCATCTAGTTGTTGATCTTAGTTAGGTAACCTGCCTGATATTTATCTCATATATTTTAATATATTTGGTATTTTATCTCTAATATTTCTATGATGTAGCTACATGTGAATTTCTCTTGTTTTTGTCTTTCTTAAAACTTGATGATGCACTTCCTCAGGGTGCACACCCTTGCCTTTCTGCAATGCTGGAAAATCTTCAACCGTTTTTTCTTTATTGTTGCTTGTCAGTTCCCTCAAGTCTCTCCTTTAGACTCTTATAGTTCTGTTGAAACTTTTTAAGTCTCCAGGCCTCTTAACTTTTCTTTATATTTCTCATGCTTTAATTCCTTATATTACATTCTAATGGACTTCTTCAGAGGTCTTACAATTTATTAATTTTTAAAAATTGAAATAGAAATTTTATTTAGAAAGTTACAAAGCTAGCAGACGTGAAGCCAGCGGAGTGGTTCAAGCTCAGGAAACAAGTTACAGGAGCAGAAGAAGGGCCCTTGGGGCTTAGGAGAAAGAAAGGCAAAGGTGAGGGGCCCAAGGGAAGATGAGAGGGCAGGGGAAGGCCTGGGGTGCTCCTGAGAGAGACCGTGTGCCTAATTTACTAAATTTTATTTGGCAATATCTGGTTCACTACTTATTCTTTCTAATAAGTTGTTATATTTCTAGTACTACATTAACTATTTATAGAATTTCTATTTGATTCTTTTCAAATTTGCCTGGCCTTGTTTTATTATGTTTTGTTTAGTTCAGATACTATTCATTTTTTTAAATTTTAATCCATACTCTGAATTTTGAGTGGTAGTATTGTTTCTGTATTATCTTATTCCTCTAGGTATTTCCAGTATCACTTTCTTCTCAACCATTCACATATGAACTCCAGGTCAACAACACCCCTGAAATTTCTCTAGATTCTCATATTGTTACAGCCAGTGACCATTCCTCCATTATTATTAGACTTTACACTCATAATCACTTAAAACATTCTTCTTGAATCCTGAGAAGTCAAGTCTCCATGGCCATTGTTTCTCAAACTACTGTGCTGTTTTCTCCTTTACTACTTGACTGCTAAATATTAACAGGTATCAAGACTCAATCTGAAATCATATTCTCTTGCAGACTCTCTTCTTACATCATCTCATTGAACCTGTCACTTTTAATTCCATCTACATGTGATAATTTCAAAGTAAACCCCACTCTGATCTTCAGACCGCAATTAGCTGCTTCGCATCTCAGCCTAAATTTGTATAAGATACCTCATTTTACCAGGCTAAATAGAAAACTCTGGCTTTTCGTTCATCCTAATGGGTTATTTTCTCCGCCTTGTCATCTTAGTCAACGTTACCCACTTTACTGCAATGCAGAAGTTATAGTTCGCAATTGTTCTGGGACTTCCTGTTTGCTTATTTTATTGAAAAAAAAAAAAAACCTCTCTTCACATTAGAATGCAGTAAGAAGGAATGAGAAAAGGGATATTTAAACCTTGTCTGACTCCATATCTTCAGCATACAATATAGTTTAATTTATATATTGACTGTTTAAAAAAGGTGATGAATGAAAACAAAGTTCTGAACAAAGGAAAAAATAAAGATTTCATTACAGCATTGTATGATTATATCTTACAATACCTTTATCGACCTTACAAATTCTGTGGATATTGAACTGCAAGCTAAAATTATTTAATTCTCAGGATACATTAGTTGTTCCTTAGAAAGTTTTATAGCATCATAGTGTCCTCTGACTTTGGAACACTGGAAAATTACCCAATTTCAGTTATACTTGTCTCCTCCTAGTACATTTTAGATCCTGACTTTGCCATGTACAAGATCTCTAATCTTGAGGAAACCATTCAGTTCTTCTGTAAAAATGAATGATAAAAAGATAGTCAGCATTAGATAACACCTGTAGTGTGTTCAACTTAGTGCCTGGCAACTAACAAATGCTATTAACTACCATTTCTACAACTACCATCGCTATTATTATTGTTGTTGTTGTATTATTATTAGGAGGCTTTTTAAAAAAAGTATTTGTGTTCAAATAAGTAGAAATTAATAAAATAACACACACACAAATGAATGTTTAATTCCCATAATTTTATTTCATTTAATGTAATATCAATTTTATAAACAAAGTTGCAGAACATATTTTCCACTTTCACAAAGAAAATGCAATTCTAAAACCATATTAAATTAAAAATTATTTAATTGTATTTAAAAAGCTAGATCCTACTAAAAATGAATTAAAACTGCAGTAGGAGTATTTTGTAAAAAGTATTTTGTCCTTTTTACTTTAGAATATACCATTTAATAATTAGGCTATTTAGAGTGTTAAGTTTGATGAGATAGGTTAATTGCTTTTTCTAAGTTGCTAGTATATGAACATGAATTAATTCATATTCTCTTTTCTTAAAATCACAAATAAACAAGTACCTACAATTGCCTACCTAGAAAAGTTATCCTTAGTCCATTTTAGCAAAGAATGTTCAATTTCTGATTGTTTTGAATTTTGTTTGTGATTCAGTCTTAAACAGGAGGTACTTAATATCACTCTCTGGCCAATACAAATAACATTGAGGTCATGCAGCTATTGATCCTCTGAAGGACAAATTATGTCAGGCAGTGCCTATGCACCAAAAAAAAAATTATAATTTTGTTTACTTCTTCAGCAATCCCACTGGATGCCAACTACCATTCAGCTGGGCCCATATTGATATTTGATGTCAGTTCTTGTTCATTATTGCACCTAGATAATGCTTAAGTCAAAACTTTTAGGTACATGGTAAAAAGCATCAAAGCAGGTTCTATTTGAGGAAATTAGAAACAACAACAGAATAAAAAATTAAGGGACATGTAACATGCTGTTTTATTGTACATAATATTTGAATTAGTTCAATGCTCCTACCTATATAAAAACCAATTATATCTTTTAAACTAACCTCATACTACAATATCCTTAAACTAATCTTTTATGAAATAAGCTTGCCTTAACATGAAAAAATAATTTCTGAGAGAAAAATTAAAGAAACATAAAATTAAAAAAAAAAAGAATTTATACAAACAAAAAATAAAAAATTAATTAGAAATTTTTAGATGTAATAAATTGATAAATGTCTTTTCCCTTTATTTGTTCTTATAAACTTAACACTGTAAATGAAAAAGAATAGTACATTTAAGATTTTATCACCCTTTCCCCAAAGTTTAACCTGCAGTAATTTCTACAGTTACATAAAGATAAATTCAAGCATTTGTAATTTTCTTGATGGTTCTATGAAAATTTGAAGCAACATGATTATGTCATATTACTTGATACTTCCCTTTTGACTATATAACTAATCTTTTTAAAATATATATATATCTCCTTTGAATGATAATCTTTTGAGAATACATGAGAAATTCAGTACTGGCCTTTAACTTAGCAATTTTTTAAAAAGACTCTATATATTCATTTCTAGAAAGAGGGGAAGGGAAGAAGAGAGGGCGAGAAACGTCGATTTCATCAATCAGTTGCCTCTCGTATGCACCCAACAGGGACCTGGCCTGCAACCCAGGCATGTGTCCCAACTGGGAATCAACCCATTGACCTGGCAACCTTTCAGTTCCCAAACTAATCAACCCACTGAGCCATGCCAGCCAGGGCTAACTTAGCAATTCTTTACTGAGCCCATACAGTGTCTCAGGACCTGCTCTGAAGCTTGAGGGTACAGCAATCAAAAATACCAAGTCCTATCCTTATATGGACTTTATACTCTGGTAGAAACCAGAGACAATAAACAAGTAAACAAATAAAAAGTATCAAGAATAATAAATATTATCTAAACAGAATATATTAGGGTAAAAAGAGTAGTAAGGTGAAAGTTGGGGCTTATAATAGAATGGCCAGGGAGGAACTTGGAAAGAGTGATATTCAAAAAAACCGTGCAATGATCTTATGGAAAAATTCAAACAGAAGCACCAGCAAAGACCAATTTCCTGAGGTGGTAATGTGGTGTGATGGAGTAACAGCACACATGTAGCAAGCTAGGATTAGATTAAGCAGATGAAATGTTTTACATGTAGAGATAACTGTTAACCCAGATTGTTATTGGTTAAAATGCGGGATGGTTTGAGTCCATGTTAGAGTAACCTCACAGCATCATCTGCGGCTTCAAAAATATTTATTTGTAAAAATATAACAAATAAATCTAAAAAAATATATGCCCCACTACAGGCAGTGTAATAGATTCTTCTGGCTGAGTAATACCTTAACTTTCTTTTCCCCCATAGCTTTGGGCACAGTTCCTAGTACAGAAGGTAATCAATAAATAGTCATTGATTAGGAAATATCAGAAAGTCACTTTAGGTCAGAATGCAAGGGCTATTTAAAGAGAGAGGACATAATTAAGATAATGTTTGCTGTGACAGGATTAAATTTATTTTATACTATTGATCTTAAAATATTCTTTTAAAATTTAGTACAGTTTGCAGACTTCCCATGTTTATTCTGAGCATTTAGCTGCCCAAAATAGTTCAAAATATATGTACTACTTTTACAGAAAACAATGTTCCTGTTCAGATTATTTGACCATTTAAACAAGTGGTCTTCCAATGCAACTGTCTCATTTAAACAGTTTTCAGAGGACAGAACATGTTCTAAATAATATCATAATATCAATATAAAATTATACATTTTTCTCTGGTCAAGATTAATTGTAGTCAGTCTAGACTTGCATGTGATTTAAAAAGTTTGAAAAGCTATGTGTATGATAACAGCATGAGTTTTTTAAGAGGTTGTTTTACACGTAGGTATTAAGTATAACGCACCATCCATTATCCCTGAATCACATAATTAGAGCACAAAGAATTGTCACACCAATTTACTCAAAAGCGTAATTACAAGATAACTTGATTACCCCTTTAATGCAATTTTCCCCACTTAATTGCGTGTTCCTGGGCGAACGTGACCCTGTGAGTCCCTGCTTCAACAAGTGACTGCTCGTCAACATGCAAAACTCCAGGCAGGGCCAAAGAACCTGCCCTTCCTCTTCCAAGGTGTAATTTGTACACTCAGAGTGGCCCTGCAGGGAAAATGCTTTAAAAGTTATGTCTCCCCACAGATGGTCTGGAACTTCCTGTGCCTTACTTAACAATAGTCTTGGGGCCTAGTATGTCAATTGCCACCAGCTCTGCCTCTCACCGCACCCCAATTTAATAGCTGTTAGCAAAAAACTCACTTTTTCTAACAAAAGAAATTTAAGCTGCTATATTTAGATTGTATTCAGAAACCTAAATTTATTCTATTTTTCTTAAAGTATTCAAGTTTTCATACTCATTTATTTAAAAAAATTGCGGATATTCCTTGTACTTGGGAGGTAGGAAGCAAAAGAATCCTTTGTTTCTGACTTTAAATGCTGGTTGCATCTACACGTTTTATTGCACTGCACGTGAGCTAGGGGAAATTCGGACCAGAAAGACGGGGCTGGATACTGGAACTGAACACAAAGGTGTTCAAAATTTCTCTCCTTAGGCTGATGGGTAGAATTTTTTCTTAGAAATAGTAGGTTTTCCATTTACATATCCAAATACAAAATCACACAAAAAAAAACATTCAGTTATGGATGGCTCCCCTATTATGTTATGTTATGTATCTGAA
This sequence comes from Pteronotus mesoamericanus, assembly GCF_021234165.1. NCBI lineage: Eukaryota > Metazoa > Chordata > Mammalia > Chiroptera > Mormoopidae > Pteronotus > Pteronotus mesoamericanus. The sequence goes on along the minus strand of NW_026555277.1, from coordinate 12,163,012 downwards.
AATGGCAAAAATAGGCTGTGCCTTTTTGGGATTCTCTTTTCTTTCTCCAAACAGAATTCTGTGGCTACAATTGGTATCTTCAAGAAAATATGATTGTTTCTCCAGGGAAAAAATTGTTTTTTAAAAATCTTGTGCCAACAGAAGCATAGCCTAGTAAAGCAATAGTTCTTAGAGAGGCTATGAATTTCAGTGAAACATATATAGCTTAATCTTTTAATCTATTTTTATGAATCAAACTGTAGATTTGAGATTATTTCATCTAATCACTTCAATATAGCTACAGCCGAATATAGCCTACCATCATAAACTTGAACCTTAGTAATGTAAACATTGTGATGACACAAACCTTTGCATAAATTATCAATTTTATATATATTGAACTTCCCTGATTTTATGCAACTGCACTTATGGACATATTAGAAGAAAATAAATTTATTGCAGGTTATCCCAGCAATGTTATTACAGTGAACATTATATTAATCAATAGTAATTGGCCACTTTAAAAGAGACTTCTGCCAAATAGAGTAATACCTCAGGCTGCTATCACAATAAATAAAACAGATTTAACAGAATTTGTGTGCATCTATGTATAATATCTTCTGCAAAGATTAGAGAACAGAAGGACAAAGGAAAAAAAGACTGTAATTAAGAACAGTCATTAAGGTGTTGTTGCTATGTTTGCTAGATGATTTGTTTTATTTCACCATAAAAGGTAAAAATGTATACATATTTTTAAAGCTCTAGCTGACCACTATATAGATGATTATTTTGAAATTACTAGAAATATGAATTTGTACCTTGTTCATAATAAGCACTCCATAAATATTCATGGGACTGATTTAGATAAATAAAAAAATTCACAATATTTTCCCAACCAAGAAAGAGATGGATTTGACTGGATATTTTGGGACATGTGCCTATGTCAGCTGCTAAGGGGGACCCTCACTGACCTCTAGTCACTGGCTCAAAAGATAGTGCTTCTCGAATTTTCGTTCCCTCCCCTGCCCCTTTCATTACTATGGGAATATAAAAGGACTGATTTTCTCCCCTGGTAAAGGACAACAGATTAATGAATTTAACTCTCTGAATCATTAAACCTGCCATCCCTTGTACACTATTTAAAGTGCAGTAGCAATTGTGGCTAGCTTCCACTCTTCCCGGGAGTCCTGTGGTCTCCAGGTTTTTAATGTAAATGAATGCAAAAGCTGCTCCAACAGTCCCACAAGCTGTTTACTTCAAACACCAAACAGAATGTTCTATTTCTTGATTTGGTAAATGGAAAGAGCAGCGCGGCAGTGTGCTGGGTTACAAGTTACCAAACAGAACATTGGTCCAGCCAGGGATAAGGGGGGTTAGGGAAGAAAGTGCTCTGTGTATTTTCAAGTGTGTTGAATAGGAGATTCACTTATATCTGTTTTATTCTCATGTATATTTCCACGATGTAAAGTTTCAGGACAATACATTTCATTTCATTTAGGTTTACAGATTTGTCTGAACAAGATGACGCAATAGCTCATTAAGGTCTAGGATCTCTGTCTTACGCATTTCCGCATTGCGACTTTCCTGTCCTCTCTCCCCCTCCCCACACCCCCATCACGGGGCACTAGGGCATTGCTTGTCTTGTCAGGATTTAATGAATGACAAATAATTGTATCAGAGCCCTTAAAAAACAAAAACAAAATTTTATCATCTTTTAAAATCATGTATGTTTGTTTCTTTGTTTCTTTGTTTGTTTGTTCCTCTCACCATAACAAAAGGAAATGACTAGTGGAAGGATAGAGATGTACTATTCTAGAAAAAGGGTGGGTTACAGCTGCTTAATGAAATGGATTAAAGAGAAGTTCAACAGTGGAAAAACTGGTTCTTAGAACATCTGAATGTCCTTTAATTCTCAAGCTGGATCGCCCATTACTGTGGGTTATTTTAGGAAGTAAGATCATCAGTGCAGGCTTCATTTCAATGTAACTATATATGACTTACATCCTTTATTTAAAAATGGTTGTTTAGAAAAAAATAAGTTGATGTGCAGAGGCCAAGATCTCAAGTGTTAAACATTTTAGGAAAATACCTGCTCTGTGTGTGTCTGTGTGTTTGTATGAATTATCCAGTTGGGTGACTACTTTAATTGTGTACATGTGTCATTATAATTGCTTCAAGGCTGGTGGGAAGACTATTGGCAGGTTTTAGTTAACTCTGATATTTCCCAGTTTAACAGGGAAAGTGACAAAAAAATGTATAAAAGTCCAGGCTCTACTCAGACTCTCGTCTGGCCAAGTTCACTAATGAGCCACATCACCACCGTCCCTCTCCCCTAATGTCTCTTACATGCACCGTCAGCTTCTGCTAGTTCCAAGGTCACTGTGACAAAATCAAATAACAATGTGCAGTGACATTAAATGTAAAAATCTTGAATAAAACCCTTCTACTTTATTTACATGTAAATTCATTTCTGTCTCTGTTTATCTAAGGAATTTGAAGTCAGATTGAGTTTCAGGGACCTTTGACCTCAATCTTCCCTCTTCCTGGATCCGGCTTCTTCCCCTACAGCACAGCTTGTCCCCACAAATCTTGTTGCTCTTAACTCAAAGGCCATCTACCTAGGAAGACCCTAGTTGGCCAGGCTATTTACATTTCAACATTCTTCCTGCCAGATGTTCCTTCTCTACAGTTTTTCTATTCTTTGTAGCTAATATCACATATTTTAATGATTTACTTTATTTATTGCATGATTCTTCCCACCAGGATACAAGTTCCACCTGGCCAGGACCTCTGTTTTGTTCACTCCCATATATTCACCACTTAAATCAGTGCCTATTATTAGGTAGTAGTCTCAATCATTATTTCTTTGATGAATGAAGTAAAAGGTTTCCACTGGCCCAATTTGCCTGGTTTCTAACTCTTGGTTAGACTTTTGGCACTAACTAGAAAGCCACAGGAAAATAATGTTCACTTGTTTTTCAGGGCCTCAGACACAATTTTGCACTGAACAGTACCTGCTTAACTCACTGAGACTACTGGCCTTCAAACATTCCTTTTAATATATCAATATTTATGTTCAAAACACATAAGAATGTTTTACATCATATATAAAATTCACATTTCTCTGTGTGAGCTCCAAAACTCTTCAGAATTTTCACACATTGTTAACTTCATCATGAATTCACCATATTCCCCACAGTGAAATATGTTAATTCCTGCTTTTGTGCTCTATCGTCATGTCATTTTTTAAATATTCTCACTAGAGGGTATGTGTTTTTTATTGCTTTTAGAGAGGGGGAAAAAGGGAGAGAGAGAGACAGAGGGAAACGTCAGTATGAGAGAAAAACATTGATTGGTTGCTTCCCCTATGCACTCTGCCTGGGGGTCAAACCCTCAACCTAGGTATGTGCCCTGACTTGGAGTCGAACCTGCAACCCTTTGTTGTATGGAACTATGCTCCAACCAACTGAGCCACCCAGCCAGGGCCTATTGCTCCATTTTTTAATAGTAATGATGCCTTCCTACCTTCTCTTCACTGATATCTGTTTGTAATCTTAATCTGAATGTTATTTTTAGAAACCTGCATACCCTTGATGGGCGTATCCTAGGGCTGCATTCTGAGAAGAAACCTCCAATCTCCAGGCTTAAGTTAGGTGTTCAATTTTTAATATAAACAACATTGTGCCTACTTCCAGCATTTAACTTTGTAGTAATTGCTTGATTACGACTCTGTCTTCAACAATAAGCTATTAAGTTTCTTTTGAATTTACATCTATTATATCTCTTGCTTCTGGCCCCAAACCAGGGCCGTAGTACAGCCCAGTAAATATTTGTTCCCATTATATACATTAATTTTCTTCATCTGTTTCTAATTAATCTTCTGCTCTATGAATTTAAATAACTGCTTGCTCAATTTGTTCTTTGCTAATACATATTTGTTGGTATTTTGTTAAAGTACTATTAGTTCCTTCAGGGTGTTCTGCCTTAATAACAGAACCTGCTCCTCAAGCACTTAAGCGCTCCTTCATTGGCTTCCATTCTCTGAAGCATCTAAGTCAGGGCATGCGAAATATTTCCCTTGTTAAGAGTTTAAAAGCTTGGATACTTCATTCAATTCGACTGGGTTTTAATCCTGGGTCTGTCTGACTAACAAAATGACTTTGGGCAAGCTTTACAACATTGCAAGTCTTGTTTTTCTCATTTGAATAATAATGCAATATAATCTAACCATAAAGATGAGGATTAAATGAGATAAATGTAAATCACTCTGAACAAGTTACTGTGATTATATTGTGTAGTGTTGTGTTCTGTAGGCGATAAGGAATTATTTTTGAGATGTCCAGCGTCCATATACTTGGGGCATGATGGCTGATATGTTATTAATGCCTAACAGATTGACAATGGCATAGGGAAGAAGTACATGCTGACATCAGCAATCCAATCTACAACTTTCCAGTGCTTTCTTTTCCCTTCTGCTTTAGCCTTGAAATCCTTGAGCACTCCCAAATTTTACTTTCTATTTCCATTCTAATTCCATAATTTCTTTGCCTTATTTGTACCATTAGGGTCCTGAGGAAATGGTGTAATGAGCTAATGCTTAATGTGGCACAGGCCTGTCCTAAGAGACACACTAATGTATCAGTATACTAAAAATGTTTGAAATACTAATTTTTCTCCTAATGAGCCTAAACATTTTATTATAGTTATACCTTAATACCAAGTTGCAGGTCATTACCTTCACATATTGAAAGCAGCTGATATTTTAGGGCTTAATGTTTCTGCCATTTGCTTGATGAACCCTCTCCCTTGTCCATTTTACATAGTAGAATTTTAAGTTATGAAAATTAGATCACTTGACAGGTAGTGTGTAGGATGTTTTGATTTCATTATTTATTTATTAAAATGTCTTTTCTGATTATATGATTATAATAATTAACATGTGCTAATTCCATTACATTTGAATTTTGAAAATGCTAAAAGGAACATGTAGAGAAATGATTTAACCTACCGCCTAAAGATTGTCATTTCTGATTTAGTTCCTACCACCCTCATTTTCAACATATGGTTTGTATGTGTATCAGACAATGTAAACAATTGTTTGCTCCTTGCATTGAACTACATATGCATGATTTCCCTCATATTAACAATTTTTGGAAATGTCATTATAATAGTCAAATTAGTAGTTTAGTTACATATCTATTTTTCCATTCATTGAGAATTATTTTCTTATATTTCTACAGCTCCCTCCTAAAAATAATATTGTGAGGACCATCTTTGTGACAAATATGGATCTAAGTTATTGACTTATTTAAATATATCCTAATGGGGAAATATATTTAAACATGTGTGATATATTATGCTATATATTTCTAAAATAGAATGTATTTGTTAAAATCTCAGACTCTGAAGTCAGCCAGACTTATGTGCTAATTCTCACTGCAAATCAATCTGCCTGGATAATTTTAGAAAAGTCACTTGACCTCTTTAAACCTCATTTTCCTCATCTATAAAATAGGATGATTGCACATAATGAAATATCTGTAAAAAAACATTTTCTTTGAAATCTCCCTTCATTTAGGTTTAGCACCTAACTATGCTAGTCATTGTTTTTCTTACCTAAGCAAGTTTTAGATAAATAATTTGTTTTTCCCCAGGTGGTCAGTTAATCCCTTTCCCACATCTCTCCATCCCCAGATTCCTCAAAACTCACACTATGCTGTTCAGATTAGCAATTATTTTAATATCTTCTCATCCCAATGGAAGGAAATTGACTGGCAGATGAGCTTCCATTTTGCATGAGGGAGGAGAAGGACGGATGTTGGGTCCTGAGGGTATTCCAAGTTTTTTGTTCTATATTCTCTGCGTCTTCTATCTCTTCCTTTCTTTCTAAATGATTCAGAACCATCAGGTTTAGAACTAATATTTACCTCAAGACTGCTATGGAAGGACTTGGACTAAAGTAAAACTTCTAGGTAAGCTCCACTGAGGCATTCTTCATCTGTTGGTTTAACAGGTGTTTTTTGAGGTGTACTATGCTCCAGACACGGCCATAGATGCTACATAGGCCTCACTAGCTAACTGAAAGTGTAGCTAAGTTGTTCCTTCACTTCCAGAAAATCTCTTGGTTATCAAATCTGAGCACAAACTTATTTCTTTATCACTTACTAAGTTGTTATATTCATTTTATCTAATGCATACTTTGCCGTAGCTTCCAACTATCTTGGAAAATGGAAAAAATCTGGCTAAATGATGCTATTCAAAATTGTTTAAAATAATCTTTACCTCTTTATTAATAAAACATTTAGCACAGTACTTGGTTCATTAAAAACACTTAATAAGTATTGACTATTATTTTAATATTATCAAACAGTTATATACTGGCCATTTGACAGCAGTACAAGTTAAATGTAAAAATACTAAAAGTATTTAAAGGTGTGTTTTTACCCCAAAAGTGATTGAATTATTTTTTATTGTAAGTATATTTCCTCAGATTTTAATATTCCATGGTATAAAACATGCTTTAAGATTAGGGTTAGTTTGTAGCATTCAGACAAGAAACGTGTATCAAGTCCATAACCTGCTATTGGTGTAAAGTGCATCCAAATTAAATTCTGATTAAAATTCATTCTGTTCCCAGAATAGGAAAAAAGGATTCCATTTTTTTGACTTCTGGAGGATATTTTAAAGCCCTTATATCTGGAAAGACTTCTAATTTCTAACATTAATATTCCCTGCTAATTCTGAGAACTTTTCTGAAACTTAAATTCACTGATTCTTCACAATTCTTACAATACATGTTTACATATTTGAAAATATTCCAAGTTCTCCATGTTCCTTTTTAGTCATAAAGAAGGTTAAATATCCCATTTTTTAAATTGGGGACAAGGTTGTTGTATTTCTTTGCCTATGGCTATGGTTATAGAATTTTACCACTAATGGCATTTGTTGCATTACTGGTGTGTTTAGGGAAAAACAGAGTCTGCTTGGAGTGTAATACAAGATGCACATTTTTGAAAGAAGGGATAGAAATCAAGGAGTAAGTGAAAATATTTGTGTGAGCTAGTTGAAAATGATAAGAAGCAAAATTGTACAATAATCAAGTTATTATCTTTAACATTTTAGAGTATTTAGGAAGGATACAAGTATGATTTTTGATTTGACATTAAAAAATTAAGCTAGAGCTGAAAGAGATAGTATATATTTATTAGGAAGCAGTATAATGACTTATCATAAACATTACTTATGGGCCTGATGTGACCAAAACTCATATTTAATTGGTTAGTGGATACAAAAATTAAATGACAGAATGATGAGAATGAATCTAGCTTATTGCTTGTCGGACAACAGAAACCCCTCTTACTCATCGCTACATCCCAGTCCCTGACGTGAAGCGGATGCTCAATAAACACCTGACAAGTCAGCCTGCGGGGTGCAAACAGACCTTGACTTATGATGTGATGCATCCATGCTGGTGCTCCCACATTGAGAAAAGAGCCTTCCTGTATCCATAACACTTGAATCCAATCACCTTTCCTTTTATTTTTCATTTCCCTTATCCAGTCACCTTTGTGTCCTTATCCTATCATGGATAACCCAGAAGCCCCAAAGATTTCCAGTAATTTTTTCTAACAGACTCTATCTTCTATGAGGAAAAACACTTTTTTCCTTATATTCATTTGTTCTCCTGTATTTTCACTTTTAAATTATCAATATAAACTAATTATGGCATATAAAGTGAGGTATTATCAATATTAACTATTTATAGCACATAAATGAGATGCCCTCTTAGTGCAGTACTTTCATGTATATAGTTTTTATGTGTAGATCACATATATCATACAGGACGGGACAAAAGTAGGTTTACCGTTGTGAGTATATGAAACACAGAGTTTATTTTTGTATTATTATGTATTAATCATTGTATTATTTTCCATACAAACAACTATAAACCTACTTTTGCCCTATCCTGCATACATGATATGTGTATGTGCCCATAAATAAATTAAAAGAGTGTGTGCATTTTTGTTTGATTACATGGTCTAATATAATAAAAATAATCAAAATGAATTGTTTTCTTAAAATTAATTATTTCAAAATTTACTATAGAATTTCATATATTTAAATTATCATTTTTTAACAACTTTCTCTTACAACAAAAGTATCATAAATACTTTTAGTTATGAGGAGAGTATACCTGTGGATTTAACAAAATTGTAACACAGGTCTCTTTTGTGTGAGTTACTATATATTTTTGTATATATGTAATATATGTGTATACACATTTCTTTTTTTATACACTTTAAAGGGTCACATAATAGCATCCTGTGATTCCTGTGGAGTTACAAAACTGTGGGACTTCCGCAAACTCTTACCGATTGTGTCCATTGATATAGGCCCAAGTCCTGGCAATGAGGTGAACTTTGACTCATCAGGTAGGATTTTGTGTAATATTTGTGACCAGTCTAACAACTTTAATATTTGTTCTGAAGCTATTTTCTATCTCTGCTTTAGTTTTCTCCTATGTAAATTTCTGTTCATACTATTATATTAGAATATATTATATTTTATTATATTTTGTATCATATGTCATATTATGGAAGCAATTGCATTTATTATATGAGTAAAGGAAGAAAATAGAGGAGGTAAGTGTGTGCTACTGTATATAACACAAATTCCTAGCAGTGCCATGCAAAACCTTGGAGCCTATGCTCCTTAGAATCACCACCTAAGGTAAGAAGTTGGTTTTTCTGAGGGCAAAATGGCTGAGAGTAAAGAACAACAACAATTTGGCAAGATACAATTAAAAAATTTCAATGGAATAACTTAGTCTCATAAAAATTTGCCAAACTACCCCAGATTCTCTAGATTTTATAATTTTTTTGAAATATATTCATTATATTGTTGCAATTATGTGCTCTGCATTTTGTAATATTATTATTTGTTTATGAACAAATTTTTTTACGAAATAACATAAACATTATCAATCTGATTAAATAGTTCCTCCTCGATGATGATAAATACTATAACAGCTGATATTAACAACTACATAATAATTCTAATGGTCTATTTAGGAAGTTAAAATTACAGTTACATCTTTATCTTTAATGACAGGCTTTTCTAAGTTAAAAATACATCTGTTATTGAGTAATATAACTTTATTTTGCTAGTGTGATACATGTTTTAAACTTTAAGGTTTGAGAATTTTTAAATTCTTTGATAGTTAATTTGTGGTGGATAGACCAAGTTGTAGAAATAAATATTTTAAGTGAAAAAATATATATGATATTTTATTTTTTAAAAATCCCATATTAATTGTTTATTCTAGAAAGTTTGTAGTGATTATAGAGACATGAGACAATTGTGTGTTTTGTGAGCCTGGTTTCATGATATTTCTATCACACAACTGAAATCTAGAATACTCTAAGTATGTTCCTGTTACAGATTAGTATATGAACCAAAATAATAACAATGGCTTCTTTTTGAAAATGTTTTAGCCATTAAGACGTTTATGGTTCAATAGAATTCAAAAATGTTTTTTTAAGTTCTGTAGAGAATAAAAGACCCCAACTATGAGAATTTCATTTTATAATATGACAGCCTACTAATTTCAATTTGTACTTTTTGATATACAAAATTTGCCTTGACATCGTAGTGCTAAAGATGTTTTATTTTGGTTTTCATAAACATTTTCACATCCTTAAATCCCTTTTTATTATCATAAGCTAGCATCTAAGTATTTTTGTCCTTGAATTTTGAAATGCTATAAACCTAATAAGTGATATTTAGTTTACTGTCATTATTAAATATGTTGCCACTTCCTTTTTACTGTCTTTGTCATACATCCCAAAATTTCTTCTCTATGCTTATTCAGGCAAACCTGATTTTAAATAAATATAGTATCTATCTTATTGTCATACAAGTCAATATCATCTTAAAGCCCTTGGTAACATCAAACCTATTTTTCTCTCCATGACTGTTATAGTCTTGGTAATTCACTAATATGAAAGCACAAGAACCAAGGGCAGAAGGGTAAGGAACATAAAAGGCAAAGAGTATAAAGTAGAAGCTCTGTTAATGAAACCACTCCATCAATCTGAGGGCATATAATTTTGGGTTTTTTTTAATTAAATTTATTGGGATGACATTGACTAGTAAGAATATATAGGTTTATCATTCATTCATTCATTCCTTTTATTAAATTTATTGGGGTAACATAGGTTAATAAGGTCATATAGGTTTCATTACCATGACACATGATGTGTATATTGCAGTGTGCCCACCACCCAAAGTCAAATACTCTTTCATCACCATATATTTGGCTCCCTTTACCCTCTACCCTGCCCCTAACCCCTTCCCTCTGGTAACCACCATACTGTTTTGTGCCTGTGCCTCTGAGTTTTTGTTTTATATCCCATGTGTAAGTAAAAGTACATGGTTCTTAGCTTTTTCTGACTGAATTATTTTACTTAACATAATATTCTCAAGGTCCATCCATGTTGTCACATATGGCAGTATTTCATCTTTTCTTATGGCTGAGTAGTATTCCATAGTATATATGTACCACATCTTCTTTATCCAATCCCGTATCAAAGGTCATTTTGGTTGTCTCCATGTCTTGGCCACCATGAATAGTACTGTGTTGAACATAGGTGAGCACATTTGAAACACTGAAAACTTGAGGGAATATAATTTCAACCTGACCTTTCCATCCTTTTGATTATTTCTTTAGAAAACATACTATCATTAATTTTCATTCTATCTGTTTGAGAAATGAATGTCATAAGCCTTTTTCTCATTTGCTAATAAGAAAGTTGTGCTTCTGCGGGAGAGAAGTCATTTAAATGAAGAGTCATTTAAAAAGGTTGACATATATTAGAAGTTGGAAGACCAAGGGAGAGCAAAACACAAGGTCAAATGAGAGCAGAAACAGAGAGGTGAAAATCACAAAGTCAAAGACTAGAAATTACATTCATTTTAACAAAGTAAAGAAATGCAAGTCAAGAGCAAAACAAAATCAAAATAAGAATAGAGGTGGATAGATCTCTTTTAATCTGTATTCAGGAAGATTCTTTAAAAGAAAAGTACAATAAAATTATATCATGAAAATATTTAGACTAGGAGGGTAAAATCAAATCTAACTGAAAAAGCTCAAAATATACATTTGCTTGACATATTTTTTATTTATTCCCAGTGACAAGCCAATACAAGCATATATGGGTCATTTTTTTTAAAAAATGAGTGTATGGATACTATTAACAATAATTAACATTTATTGAGGTCTCACATTAGTTAAGTTGTGCCAGCTCACGTTTCCAGGTTGAAATTCTGACAGAATTAAATTGTGCAGTTATATACACCTAAAAATTATTTGTCACAGCTTAACTGTGAGACAGGTTCTAGTCTGCTACTTTAGCTATGTCCTTGGACCTGAGAAATGATCATTAAAAACATATGTGTAATATCCCCATAATATTATAACATACATATGGAAATACTGATAGCACTTTGAAATATTTAACATCAGGAATGTTAGTTGTTCAATATTCTAAACTATTATGCAAACAAAAATTCTAATCATATTTTATGTTTCTGGATCAATTTAAGAGCTTCTTGAGATTATGAGGTGTTCTGTTTAAAAGAACTCTTTCCATATACGATGATTTATCTTTATAAACAAGGGATTTATTGTCACTGCAAATTCAACACAGTATAGAAATAAATTGGGGTAGAGCTCATTAAAAGGCTGAAATTGCTATTCATAACATTTGACTTCAAATTTGTATGTATATCAGAATTGCCTCATTATTAACTTCAAGTGTAAATGCTTCATTTTGAATTTATAAAAATAAATGTATGCTAATAAAATACTACTTTATTTTAAAATTGCAATTACTTATAGTGTATCATTTTAAAAATATATCTTTGAAAAAAAATTTGAAAACCAGTGGCATAGTAAAAGAGTATATATTATAATTTAGAGCCTTAGATATTCATCATTTTTAATACTTTAAGAAAATTTTTTAATCTCCCCAAAATAAAGTTCCCCATGGAGGAGATCATTTCTTACACTATTCAAATGTGTTTTGAAAGGATAATGTATATCCTATAATGTGGACATCCTCATATAGTCCCCTACTATGTTATATTCTAGCTAGAAGGGGTATTAGGAAGCCATTCCATTCATTTCAGGGATGAGAGAAAAATGTATGTATACACTGGTGTGCAAATAAGATGCCTAAGATTGTGTGCTAGTATAGGTTTCTAGTGAAAACATAAACACCAATGAATAAATATTAAGGAAACCAGGCTCAAAGCTCACTTTCATTTAATATTAAAAATAATTTAAATGGTTATCTCAGAAGTAAAGTTGTTTATAACATTACATATACAATGTAATTAAAATAAAAAATTTAAAGATGTATGAATCACCATCTAGAGTCTGGTTTTTCTGTTGCTGTTAAGAAGCCTGCTTTTCACACATTTAAAAGAGGAGGTGCATATGGCATAGTATTATTTACATAATGTTTTATTTGCAAATACGTTGTTTGTGACATATTATCAGTGTTTACAGATATATACATATATTAGTATATATTTGTAACTCATGTATTTGTAAAAGGATAAGTGTTCCTTTCTCATTACACAGAAAGCCTCCTGGTAATATAATGCTACACATTTCTGCAAATATTTACTATCTAAATAATATCTCTCACTTGGAATATGCAGATGCCATATGTTTTATCATTCAACAATTTATTACAATTTCAGAAAATGTGAAATAGAATTGTGTAAAGTAATAAAAATGAAATGTGAGAATTTATACTTACTCTTCCACATTTCTCACTTCCTCATGTTTATGTAGTTTGGCAGTGCGTGCATTTCTCTCCTTTGTCAAAAGTAATTCCAGCATGTTTGCAAAGCCACATCCCTAGTTAAATGCAGGAGCTAAAGTTTGAGCCAGATGAGGACCTTCCAGTAGAGAACTAATCAGTGTCAGATCGTCAAAATGGGCAAGGTTTCCCTCTCTTTGGAAAAAAACCTAAATATTCTCCACAAGCAGAACCACAATGAAAATGCTATAAAATTGGGGTGGGGTGGGGTGCGGGGAGGGCGGGCATCATCCCATTGGAAGATACAAGAAATATAAGACCCCTCCAAAATTTTTCAAAATATAGTACAATACCCACAAAAATCTTCATTCAAATTAGTTTTATTGATTTTGTTAGTAAAGGCTTTTCAGTTCATTGTTCTGTGTATAAAAGGCAGATTGTAGTTAATTCGTTCTGACGGAAGTAGTGTGGCGTAAAAGGGAAAGCACTCATTAAGAAGTTAGAGTCCTGTTTTTGAATTTTGTCTGCCATACTCCCAAGCTGAATGGTCTTGGTGAAATTTCTAAATATTTCTGAGCCTCATATATGAAGTAATGAAAACCTATTGGAATTTCCACTTCCAAGATAAAGAAACAGGGATCAGATTTACACTACTACCTGAAACAACTAAAAATATTTTTTTTTTTAAAAAACAGACCAAATATATAAAACCTTGTTTTTTCAGACATCCGATATTGGGCAATGAAAGACAGTTACACCTGAGAGAGGGACAGTAAATAAGATGAGCCCTATGACGGCCCCAGAATACTGCTCGGAGAAGTTTCTAGAACACAATTCAGGATGGACAGAAAGCAGAGGGACACCCGGCAGTCTCCCAGAGCAGAGGAGACAGAGCCGGCAGTCCAGGGAGGCCAAGGCAACTAGAGTTTGCAGGGCAGGCTTCAGGACCGGAGAAAGCAGCGTGGAGAGCAAGCTCAGGATTTGCAGAAGATCCCTGCTGGTCTCTGGCTGAATAGGAATCAGTATCTGATAACCTAAGGCCAGGGAAAAGTCTGTCAGAAGAGCTAAAAGGAAAATTCCCCCGGACTCATCCAAACCTAGGAATAGTTTGTGTCCCCATCAACCAGAGTAAAAAAAAAAATCTTGGAATTCAAAAGGACAGTAGGTAGAGCAAGGATTGCCAAATGCTACTGCCCACGGGCCAGCTTGACCTATGTTCAGACATGGTTTTAATGGAACACAGCCACCCCCATTCATTCACATATTGTCTTAGGCTGCTTTCACATGACAGCAGCAGAACTGAGCATTTGCAAAAGGGACCATATGGCTTGCGAAGCCTAAAATATTTAATATCTGCCTCTTTACAGAAAAAAATAAGTTGCCGAAGTAGCACGCTCAGAAGGGTATTAATTACCTCAGTGGTGAGGCAGAGAGGCAGCCTCAACCCACACTCTGGACCGAGTCCCTTCAGTGATGTCTATTGAACCATCTAAGTTGGCTCATGTAAAAACCTATTTAGTCTTTACTCCAGCTCAGTGAGATTTTTCGTTTTTCCCCTTTACGCAGATGAGAATACTGGGACAAAAAGTTAACCATAAGCCCTATGACAGCTAGCTAGTCAAATGGGATGATGTCAGAATTAAAAGCCAGGTGTCTAATTCCAGAGACTAGAATTAAAATTTATGTTATACTGCCTCTTGTTTTACTAACGATATTCAGTTTCATACTGATATATGATCTGTTAGGAGAAATGATTCATTTTCTATGAATATTTAAGTAATCCCACTCATGACCACTTTACAGTGTTTGACTCAGCTAACTAAGACACAGACTCCTGTCACAAGTTGTCAATTTGTTGTCTCTGGAAGAAGAAAGGAAAAGACAATAGCCCTACTACTGTATTATCTGCCAAGTTTTTATGTGTCTTATGCTCAAGGGGGTATCCTAAGTGCCTATATATTCCTAATGGGACCTGGAACTCTAACTCAAACCTCAATATAAATTCTTATCAAAGTAATCAGGACTGGATTATGCGAGCACCTACAGCATCCCTCTTTCTGCCATTTATTTTAAGCCCCAGCCTGATCAGAAACTGAAAGAATAGAAGAAAACACCTGACCTCTTTCATCATCTAAGGCATATGGCAGAGCCAATCTAAGTTGCTTCTCCTACAAGCAAGCCCTTCCTACCACCTTAATTTCCTAATTAAAAAAAGCCACAACAAAAGGGGATACAATGAAAGAGACGAAGAAGTGACCGGATAACCCTGCTCAGTTATTTATAATCTCATTATTTATCTCCTTTTTGATAGGCTGTATTGTACATGCAAAACTACTTTGTTCTAGAGTAGAATATGGGCCTCTTTGATACTGGAAAAAGGAACTGGAGGAGGTAAGGAAATCAGATTATGTATTTCCCTTGCAGACCCGAGTCTATGACTAATACCTGGAACAAAGTACCAGGTATATTATACTCTAGAAACTGGGCACAGGGCTTTCTTTTTTAATCATCCCTGGAGTGAGTGTGGTTCTATTTTTTTTCCATTCTAAAGAGTTTTGAGATCCTCAGTTACACATGTATATTAATAAATATACACATTTGTACAGTTCTGTGAAAGTGGGTTGCATTTCATTTAATCTTTAGCTCTAGAAAATTGTAAAGGAAAAATTTTAGAGACTCATAGGAGCTGTTATATAATGTGTGTGTGTGTGTGTGTGTGTGTGTGTGTGTGTGTGTGTGTGTGTGTGTAATTTCCCCCTCTTTGGTTTTTTTCATACTATCTCCTGTGTTAGAAGCAATTTTATTTATCTGATGAAAAATATGAGAAACAACATTCTAATAATAGCAGGGGCACCATGGAAACTTTCATTAAAAGTATATTGACCAAAGATATATTAATTCAGGGATAATATAGCTATACAAAGTGTTATGTCTAAACCATTTGTGATTGCCTACTGTTCATTCCAATTTATTGATGAAAATACATGACCTGTAAGTATTTAGACCATTTTTTCAATAATGGATCATCAATTCTGAGAACTGAAGTGCAGATGAATTGTATAAATTGACAGGTTACTATAAGTAGAAGTTACTGACTTTCAAAAATATCAGAATGCATACATGTAATAAAGTCTTGGTCCTTTCAGATATTGTTTGAAAGGCTGTATATTTATGCTAATGACAACATCGTTGCACAAACTATTAAGCCTCCCTTTTGGAATTGTCTTTACAGTTTTAAGCATAATTAATTAATATCCCTAATACTCCCAAATATCTGAGTCTGGATTGAATTAGCAGAGACATCCATAAATTATTCACAGCTCATGAGTCAGCAAAGGACATTTGAGTGAATCACAAAGTGAGCCTCTGAAGAATAAAGATTGCTGTTCATTTATGATTTGTAACATGAAGTTGAGCAGGACAGTTAATCTCTGTTGACCTCAACTCTATCATCTCTAAAATGAGAGATTTGAATCAGGTGACTTCATCAACTGGGTTTGCAATCTAAATAGTGCATTTTATTTTTTTGTGACCATTAGGACATGATATCCTGAGACAAAAAAATAAAAATAAAATAAAACTAAAATGCTTTTTATAGTAGTTAAAAGATGAAAATAAAATGTCAAAATGTAAGTAAAACATTCTACTTTTCCTTGATCAAAAGGGGAAAAACAAATTAATATAAAAATCAAGATTATTTTGAAAGTGAGCCTCAAATTTAAATGACAGCTATATTGCTCAGCTATACAAAACTTCAATTCTTGCACACATTCAGTTTGTTTCAACAGGGGTTTTGACCAAAAAATTTAAAAAGGCATAAGTTCCACATTTTAATAAATGAGTGACTTGACCAGACTCTTCTTGTAGAACCAAATGAGATAGTAAGAATTCGACCCATTCTGGTTGAATCAGAGCAGGAGATAACTTTTAGTTGCACAAAGTACAGCATTAGGCAGGTGCAATCAACTACTACAGCTGCAGTTACCTGAATGCTACAAAGAAGTCACAATTATATTGTTAATTTCTCACTTTCGTGTAGCATTTTTTAAAACAAGTGTAGTTTTAGTTGTTGCTTAGCTCTCTATTGTAGTACTATATTGAATTATATTCGTAATACAGGCATGGATGAGCAAAAGGTGGTGAAAAATACTTTTGTATATAAATAAAGCATCTCCTTGGAAGTCCATTACAAAGTTTATATTCATACTTACATATAAGCAATTTAAATCTAGAAAATTTTCAAATAATAACAAATTCAAAATCAATGTCTTCATATTTAATGAAAATTTATTTTATAGTATTAATGTGATAAACATTTTTCAAATGCATAATCAGTAGTTATATGTATATAACAATATGGTAATACCAAATTCTTTTTCAACATTTGAATTAAAAAGTTAAAAATAATTTGTATCTCTATATCAAGTGTGAGAAATAAGTTGCATGACTAACTATATCTTAATATCATCTAGGCAATAAAATATTCCAGTGCATATAATTAGCTATACTGTATGTTTTTGGATATAACAAAAATTACATGCACATGCTATCATAGCTCATTTTGAAATATGACATTTTTATACATTTATTAATCAAGAAAAACTGCATTTATATAAAGAAATAAGACAATAAGATCTTTGAGTTTTTCTAAGGTACAAAAAGTAATGGTATTAAGAGTAATGCATTATTTTAACCTAACAGCATATAATAGTTTATTAGATTAATATTTAATATGGGGAAAATTTGCAGTCACTTCATAGTCCAAAGACAAGTAGCCCAAGCATTTGTCTTCTTTTTAATAGACCTTATATACAAAATTATACAGGTTATCATCCTTAGTCTGCCAAACTGATACTATTTAATAGAATAATCCTTTAAGAGGAATTGCCATTTAACATATGTGCAAATCAATCCAGAACAAATAGCACGCCACTGCTGGAGACGGAGCCTGCACAGTTGGCACTTAGGATAGCTTGGGGTTATGCTTATCTAAAATTAAATTTCAAACAATATTCAAATATGATTTACTCAAATACGATTGAGCTCAGAAGTATCTTTTCACAATTGTAATATAAGATTATAAATAAAAATAGTTTAAAATCATCTTCACACAGCATCCCTTATATGCACTCTACTACCAAAAGAAAAAAAATTTTGAAAGAAATAACATGGCATTGGTATTATAAAAATCAATACTCTGTAAATGTTTTACAATACTGAGTTTGATAAACATCTCTGAATGATAAGTATACACTTCAGCCCATGCCTTCCATCCAATAATTTTATCATTCTCTCTTTTGTATTTTTGTTTGTCTAATGGTGGAAGTTATGTTAATTAAGTTGACAAGTATTTAGTGTAACAATACTGTCTTCCAGGTACTGTTCTAAATCCTGGGATTTAATGATGTAGAGATAGAAAAAAATATATTACAAAGTAAATTGAAGAAATAGGCATGAATCTGCCGGTAATAACTGGGAAAACTGTAAATTAAACTCTTCCACCTGTAATATGTTCTCTGTAACATCAGAAAGTAATTTGTAAAGAACATCTCATAGCTGTATGAGGAGCAGGAGGAAAGAGATGACACCCCTATGTTCACTCCATAAATTACCCATGTCTGTCCTCATGGATTCAGTTTAATGTGAAGTTTTGATTGCTCTGCTTTATTCTATTATCCTTTCACTATATCTTTCATAGTGTTGCATTAGGAACCACTTATGCTTATCAAAATTTAATTGTAATAGTGATGTTTCTTCTGCTTTTGCTTCTCTTTTCCACTCTCTACCTCTTTCCACAACTTCTTCCTCCTCTCACTTAGCTCCTTTCTCTTCATCTTATTCTCTCCCCTCTTTTTCTTCCTAATGTATGAAGAACTCAGTTAATCATATTACTCAGCAAATAATTGACAGTAATCATCAGATTTTACTATTATTCTCTTTTCATGCCCCATCCCTACATTCATTTACTCCCATCCTCCATGGAAGTTTTTAAATATTTTTGATACATTCCCTTAGAGTTGCAGATGTCTTTGAGGAATTATAGAATCTTTTTGTATATGCATGTATCTAAGACTTCTAAAAGCTATATTTTGTTACACATTCCATTCAATTTGCTTTTTTTTCTATAGTATGTTCTTAAGCTTTACCCATATTAATATGTATGTCTATCAGGTTTATCAGTTCTGTCTTCTGGATGGTATTCCATTGCACTCATCATTTTATTTTTCCACTGTACCTAGCGATGGGCACCTAAATCCATTTGAGTTCCTGCTATTCACAATATGCTGCACTAAGCATCTTTATATAGGGCTTCTGTGAGTGAGAGTTTCTCTGTGCTGTTTAGCCAGGTATAGACTTGCTATGCCATGGAGTGTACGTTATTTGATTTTACTAGGCACTGTCACATTGCCCTTCAGAATTGCTATACTAGTTTATAGTCCTTGCAGAAATCTCATTATCAACATTTAATTATGCTATGCACTTAACTGTGTCCCCTCCAAATTCAGATGCTTACACAGAGACATTTGACATGGATAATAGCAATGTTTTTATGATTAAATTAGTTTCATTTGCTTCTAAGGATTTCCTTGATGATATTCACATCTGTATAAGCTTACATGAGGAAAGTGTTTTCATGTGGAGGGAAAATTGTATCAGTGGGAATTTTGTAGTATTTTGCTAAACATTCTGGAATGGTGCAGCAATGAGGAAGAGTGCTTAGCGACTTCATCTCAACATGGGAGACCTGTTAGCAATAAAACCCTTTACTTGTATAATAATTTATCGGTTTTAATATTATTTATTTCACCAGCATATTTTCTAATGTTTAGTCCTGTGGGGTTTTCATGATCAAGAATGACTTTTCTTTTAAAGTGTTTTACACTATTATTTAATTGGCATTCGATTTTTTTGAGATAGTTGAACTAGGTCATAGTTCTATATTTGTTACCTCCAGTCTTCTCCTTAGACCCAAAGTATAATTTTTTTGTCTTTTTTCCCTTTCTGAAGTTGTGGTCTCAATTAAACATTCTACTGATAAGGGAGCCTTGATACAACATTGAAGTTTGAAGCAGTCAATTGATTATAATGTAGTGAATATTGTGTTGGCGGTAGTACTCAATAGCCCCATCACATCTCAGTCAACTAGGTTAAAATATCACTCTACTATTTTCAGTAATGAAGGTAGAGCGTGTGTTAACAAAGCTATATTTGCTACAATTCAAAGTGAATTAGCTTTCTCATGTAACAAAATTATTAGACATTCTCATTTTGTGTTGAATGATAAAATAAAGAGAGCATTATTTGTACTAATTATAAAAACATCCTCAAAAATAATTCAAAAGGGCATCTTTGACTGTCAATTATAAAAAGATAATAACTGAAAACCATTTGAAAATAAATTAACTGTGTGAGCTTAATAAGTAAGGCTTGTTTAAATATCTCCTACCATGGAATACCATGTGGCCATGAAAAGGTCATCAATGTGTATATAATTAAGTACAAAGATAGATTTTTATGACACCTGGTGAAGATAAAGCTAGTGACAGAGTATAGGACGTGATTTTAAAATGAATTGATAGATAGACAGATAGACTGACAGATCAGCAGGCGTATGTTTCTCCACTGTCTCTACCCCCGCCCCCCCCCCCCCATCCATTTCTATTCTTCTCTGCCCTCCTCTGTTCCCTGGATAAGCTGACTGGTCTATTCACTTATGTTTGTCATTGACTGATAAGAGGCGCTGACAGGAAGGGAGCGGCTGGAGAAGAGGTGGGAGCATTGACTCCTCTGCTCCCACCCGGCACGCGTTTGCGGTGATGGTCGCCTAGCCCGGCAGCTGCAGTGTCTGCAGGCAGCCCCACTGCTAGGCTCTCGTTCTCAGCCAGCATCCACTGAGGTTATTGCCACTCTTGGCCTGTTTAAGCCTAGTATAGGTTCACTTCCCAATGCTCCTCATTAGTGTATTTATTTTTAAAATTTCTTCCTTTACTTTTTCCCCCTCTGTAAATAGTCCCTTCATTAGGCAGTTCTTTAAAACGTCCGCCAGGATTTGCACCCCGTGCTTCCCGCCAGGACCCTGGCGGGCTGATGCGCAGGGAAAGCTGGCTTCGCAGCCACCCGGATGTGTGCAGGCACTGTCTGTGAGGGGGTTTCCCTGTTCTAAATTGTCTCAAGTAAATATGTAATTTTCAATATAAATAAAATAAAGTAAAAAACAATTCTGTACATGAAAGAGAAAAAAGAACATGCAAATTAGTCACACTGGTACAAAACAATGAAATGGAAACTTTTTAACTTATTTTAGTTGGCTAAATTAATCCTAATGATCTCCTACATCCAACCTGAAGTCCTACCGATCTCCTCCCAAAATGACCCAGAAAGGAAGGAGAGGAAGGACAGATAAAGATTAATCTGAAACCAAGTGAAAGGTGGTATTTTATGCATGAGAGGTTAACACAGTCCCTCTAATCTTCACTGTGGCATGGAGAAAAGGGACTGAATATTTTTAGCCCTTCCTGCCTTCCTCCCTCTGTGAAAGGAGCGTTTTGCTTAACTGAAGAGTTCAGAAAGAACCGAGCAAGCTCCGCTAAGTAAATTCCCCAGCGACCCTTTCCCTGGGAAAATCTGTCTTCGGATCACGTAGGTTCTTCCATCCACCGCTCTCAGCAGTCCACCCCAATAGCAGGAGCCTCAGTTTTTTGTGACTCTGCCAGTATTTGGCGGCAGGGGTAATTCATTATGGCAACAGTTAGGACATGGCAACAGGACACTGATTGAGGCTGCATATTCATGTCATCTTTTTAAATTCACCCTTATAACACTAAAGGTGATATTTTGATCTCTATCCCTATAGTTCCTATGTCTACTTCTCAGGACTTTCCAAATTTGAGCAGGAAAGGAAAGAGCATTTTACTGATGCCATCAAAGCACAGTAACGTTCAGTTTCCTTTTCTATGCCCACAAGAGGCATTATATTTTATATTTGTGTTTTTTGTTATTCTAAATGTTTTATATGATTATTGCTGATGTTTCCAAAAAAGCAAAATGGAACATATATAAAAGAAAAATAAATCATATGAAGTCACACAAATTAGAGAATAAAAATCATATATTTCCTATGAAACTGTAAAATTATGCTATATAATTAGATATAATTTAAATTTTGTGTATGTTACAGTAAAAATCCTATATGTATTCCTAAAAATAGTAAATATATATAATATAGTGTTTTACACTTTATATATATATATATATATATATATATATCTCCTAATGATCTTCCACATCCAACCTTATATCCTACAGTGTTCTAATAATATAGTATTTTATACTTTATATTGGACTTTTTTTCATTTTCATTAATTTCAGAGGCCATAGAGCAGTTAAAAGCAACAGCCTCCAGAATGACAGTGGTTGACTTTGAATCCAGATTTCACCCCTTCTTAGTTCTCTAACTTTGGGCATGTTTCTCAGTGTCCCTATGCCTAAACTTCTGCCTCTATGAAATGATGATAACAAAATAGCACCTGTTATGTTTTATGTAAGCACTAGAAGATAATCTATATAAAATGGTGAAAAGGATTAACTCTCCGACCTCCCATGTTTACATTCTAATTAAATCTTTTCCTCACTTTTTATTTTATTTTTTAATTTTTAAAAAATTTTGCAATTAGAGTTGACATACATTTTATTACTTTCAGGTATATAACCCAATGATTGGATATTATATAACTTACTAAGTGATCACCCCAATAAACCCAGTACCCATCGGACATCATATATACTTATTACAATATTACTCGCTATATTCCTGCCTCTCTGTCTCTCTATCTCTCTCCCTTTCCCTCTCTCTCTCTTACACACACTCACACACACACACACACACACACACACAAACTACAAATGGTATTAGATAAATAGAGCCATAGTAAGTGTAATAAGAGTGAAAGGGTGAGGAGTCGATATTTCTGATAAAAGCTGTTCAGGGAGGACCTCTGACAAACTGCAGTGCATGAAGTGAGGATGTGACGTCATGCATAGGCCTTGGGAAAGAACACACTAGGAAGATGGCTTAAGGAGACAAAGCTTGACTCAGAACAGGTTGAAGAGATGCCTGTGACAAGAGCAGAATGAAGAATGCAGAGGCTGGCATGACGTGACTTTGAAGAAGTAAGCAAGAGCTACACGGTGAAGGGCCTCAGCGAATATGGTGGAGAGATCGAATTTTACCTGAGTAGGACATGAGGAAATTGGACAATTTTAAGCAATGAGGGAATAGAATTTTATTTACATTAGATCAAGCCAACAAATAAAAACCAAGTCGACAACTCTGTAGACCAACACTCTATCCAGAGCAAGAGTGGGAACCGAGAGAACAGGGGGGATATCCCTGTTATGACCCAGAAATAAAGAACTCGGCCAAGGAAGCGACATACCAAGGGTGGGCCTTCAGGGATCTGTAAGTAGGGTGCACTGTCTGCAGAAAAATTAAAATAACAATAAAACCATCCCAAAGAAGGTCTGCTTTTTATTATCCCTATACTTATCGCAATTAGTTCTAAACACTAAACATCGGCGATCAAATACTCGTCCCCAGCGGGGCAAATGTGTCAATTGCACCTCCCCACCCTGTTTATGCCAGGGGACATAGCTGACAGACCAGAAATTGTTAAAATGCCATCAAATATTTGAGGACAGTCAGCAGAATTTGTTGATGAATGGGACCTAATATGTGAGAAAATGCAAATCTCAAACATGTTTCCTGCAGCATTTAGGTGAAATATGACACTGTGATACACTCTGTGCTATGTAATATGCATATAATAAACTTTACATATGGTCTAGGATTTGTTAGTAGATTATGTACCTCACTCCACTAATTTTTCTTTCAAATAGCTTGCCAGTTCTACACTATGTGAATTGTGTTTCTTTGTTGTATGCTTTAATACTAGGTAAATTAAGTTCCGTTTAATTAATATAATTTTTCCAAGAGTTCTTGGTTATTCCTGTTTATTGATTAATGTATTGGTGAAGACGCTTTTGGCTACAAGTAATCAGGAACCCCAACTGGAACTGATGAAAAGGAACCTTTTTATCTTACATGACAGAAAGTGTACAGGTAGGGCCAACTTCCTATTTGGTTGATTCAGCAAATGCAAGATGTTTTCAAGGAATCAGGTTCTTTTTTTCACTCGCTGCTCTGCCCTCCTCAGTATTGGCATCTCCACAGGTCATAGTGCAATGAGGCAACACCCAGGGAAGTGCTGAGGCCGCCTCTTCCAGTGGCTCTCAGAAGAAAGGAGCCCCAGCTCATTCAGAAATAGGTCATGTGCTCATTTCTGAATGAGGCCCCAGAGAGGGGAGTGTTACTTTTATATCCCATAGTGGTGGCAGCTTCCTCTTGGGGCGCATACGTGTGTGTTTGGAGGGGGTTATGCGAAGGAAGGGAGCTAGGCAGTCAGGAAAGGTCTAACTACTGGAGCAACATAAATTACTCAGAAGTCAGAGGGAATCTACCCCTGAGGTTATTTGGAGTGAAACTAGAGGAACATTGCTTTGGATAGGAAATAGAAAACCGAAGCATCAGAAAAAAAATTGAACTAAAGCAATGACTTTAGAACTTTATTGCAAGGACAACCCGTAGTGGGTAATTCCTCTTATATCACAACCTTAAAACAGTCATATACATTATAAGTGTGAACATGTGTGTGTATGTATATCTACAGCATATGTAAAATTATATATACCTTATATATAAATATATACAGTTTTATTCTAAGGAAATAAATTAAATTTTAAAGTGTTGAGATTAGAAGTGAGCCGGTGAATGTTTATTTTAATTCTTTTAAGAATTTCTGTCTCAAAGGCAGGCAGTATTTTGCATTTTGGTCATTTTTCTTTTGTGGAGATAATGAGGGTGGGGACTCTACAACTGCAGGCAATTGCTTTGAGATCTGAGCACTTTGAAGAGATTAGCCCCATTGATATTCTCTTCACTTTTTGGAGAGAAAGCCTGCCTTCCCCAGGGTATAAGAAGATGGACAGCTGTTGAATAGAAACTGCTTTTGTCTAGCAGATAGTATGGTATTAAGTATTCTCTTCTCAAAGACATATATGCACCATTAGAAAGCTCCTTAAGGTGGTCAGGAGCCTCACTACACTGACTTGTTAATTTTGTCTGAACCTGCAAAGTTAAATTTAAGATCATTTGCCTAGAAAATATTTTTAACAGAGTTTGAGCCTGGATTGTATTGTTATTAACCCAGCCAACTGGTGATGAGCAAGTTAATAATCCTGGGGATAAAAAGAGGAAATGGTGGCATGATTTCTGCCAGCAATACAATGGAAAATATGCAAATGAACTATTTAGAGGTCTGTTCACTCAGTAGGACTCTACTGGACAGTGGCCTATCTCTTCTATGTAAGTTCAATCAAAGATGTCTTTTTTTAAAATTTAATAATGTTACACTCTGCTAGAATTCAGATAAAGCCATATAAATATAAGCTGTATGCCAGATGATTTCACATGCATTATATTTTTGTTGTTTCAGAGAGGTTCAGTTAGCAAAAATCTCAATTCAAATGACTTTCTGTCATTAAAAAAGTCTTCTGTGTGAAAGATGTAGATATATAGATATATAAATATATATGACATATATATATATATGTAATTTTTTCCCAGTGCTTCAGTTCTATCCAGTGTCTGGCTTAAATACAAGAGCTTCATCTACTGATTAGTTTGCTCCGTCAAGCAATCAGTTGGATACTGAAACCTTTTGAAGGTCATCATATCCTTCCCTTTCTGAAAGCATCCCTTGAAGTTTAATAGCTTAGCATGTTTCTGTTGCCTTTATGTTCCTTGCTCTGTTATACATACATAAAAAGGAATGTTACTTTTATTCAAAGAAAGTAATAAAAATCTGTGATTTAGGAGACAAAGTTATCATCAAAATAAGTTTTTTATTTATGCTATTCGCACTATATTCAGGATATTACAACTATTGATCAATTTTGGGTCAATGGCATGTGTGAAATAGAAGTGGCATGCTATAAGCTTATGATTAAACACTATGGTTTGAATCAGAGAATGTGATGACACATTCCTGCACCCTCTTTGGTCTTGTTGCCAGTGCATTTGAGAGAATCTCCCTGTGCCAACGCTAAGAGCCAGTTTACTAGGAAAGGACCTGTGATATAATTTCATACATTTCTTCAGTGTGTTAGAAATTAAAAACTCCTACTATCTCTGCCCCCCCACAATATCATAATTCCAGTCCCGATATCATAATCAGAGATCCTGGGCATGCTCTCTGTAGCCCTGGGATGGAGTCATACAGACGGGTGTGTGATTTCCCGAAGGATGTCTCTGATTGGAAAACTGCTATTCTGCCTTTATCTCCAAGAGCACTTCACCGGGTCCTAAAAGTTGGTGATTCCTTAGCCCTTGATACTAGAGTCGATGAGATTTTTCCAAGATCAATATAACTTTCAAGGTAATTAGATAAAGTAGACAATTCTAACCTGCAAGTCTCATCACTTTTGCTTATGGCCACTGCCTAGTTATGTGGGCCCTTAGTTATGACGGTAACAACGTGGAAGACCAATTTCTGACTCCTTTACATTGAGATAAATTGTTTAGAAGCGCTTACAATGTTAAAACACTCCTTTTCCAGTGTGTTCTTATTTGATATACAAAATGTTTTATTCTTTTGTTGCACTTTGCTGAGTTATTTGCATTCCCCTTCTACTATTATTTAAATAAATATGTGTTGATTGATAACTACAAAGAAAATGTTTATTGATAGTCTTTAATCCTAGTCATTATCAGTGACTGGAATTTTTCCCTGAGCTTTTTAGGTGATTTTTCAAAAGCACCCATTAAACTCTTTTATGTTTAAATTGGAGCATCTTTTCAGCAATTTTGCCTGGCTTTTAAAGGCGAACTTTGGCTTTTTGCACCAGTATAGTGTACCAGTACATTACCTCTGCTCCTATGTTGTAAAAAGATTTCATCTTGTTCCATAGATTTAGTGGGTCCATAAATTACTAGTGGCAGAATCGCATTTGAAAATATTGATTTGTAACTGATACCAGTGTAGCAAATGTTGCTGAAGTTCTTAAGAACAATAAATAGATATTGTATACTGTAAGTGAGAAATTAATGTTGAGAAGTTCAGTTTTTGTTACCTGCGTGGACTAATTAGTATAATGACAGGTGATAAAAAAAAATCAATCCAAAAGTGCTAATTTCTCACTCTCATTAGTCCTAGGTGAGAAGAGTTCTCCTCCATGCAGCCTTGA
This sequence comes from Pteronotus mesoamericanus, assembly GCF_021234165.1. Classification (NCBI taxonomy): domain Eukaryota; kingdom Metazoa; phylum Chordata; class Mammalia; order Chiroptera; family Mormoopidae; genus Pteronotus; species Pteronotus mesoamericanus. Next base: position 12,135,902 of record NW_026555277.1, on the reverse strand, counting down.
CCCAGGGTGACAAAGGTTCTTCTGTTTTCAGCACCCAGTTTTAAAGGTTACCCTGGGTCAACATCTAGCCAGTAGGTAAAAGAAGGAAGGGAAAAACAAAAAGCCTGCTCTTTATCCACCGTTTCACGGATGTACAAATAAATCTTTCCTACGACCAGAGATAGTTACTATAGATAGTTATTCTTAAAACATGAATGCAAGATTGAAAATTACAGGATAGACCTGTGGAAAATTGTAAAAATTACAATGCAAAAGTTCTCCAAACAGATCTTAATATGCCCCTCTTATCAGTTCACTCTATCCTGTAGCGGCAGTTTTCTGAGTAGGCTACTAAGTTGTCCTTCAAAGGTTTATTTTAGCAAATGGCTGTTCTGTCTATGCACAAAGAAAGTGAAATAACCCTATAATTTTGTGGATTTTTAAAAGTAAGCTAAGAAAAAGACTATTCTCCTTTTCCTTTGATTCCAAAGAATTCACAGTTGTACATTCTTTTCCATTGGGAGCTCAATAAAACAATCTCCCCCTGAATCTTTTAAGTGTCTCACATAACAATAGAAGTACAGTAATGGCCATTTTTACAAAAAGCTTCCTGGGCTTGCTTGCTCTCCCAAGAGAGACTTTAATGGATTTATTGTGTGCGCGTGTATACATGTGTGTGTGTTTGCACATGTTTTAAAAAAAGTTCTTAAAAAAACACAGAAAAAAACATGTTTTTTTTTTTAAAGTTACAGTGGGTTTTCCAGACATTATTAGCTGAGATCTGGGGTTAAAACTTTATGCTATAATATTTTTAATTTCTATTTTTAGAATATCTCTTATTTACTTATAATTAGTGCAAAACCCTAACTCCAGGAATACTCATAAATATGGAATGCTTATTAGAAAAGTAATTAAGGTCTAATTTGAAGGATAATGTTGGGAATATCAGTCTGTTAATGACAACTCTCAATATGTGAGTATTAAATTTATAAAAAACTAAAACCATCTTTCTTGTCAAGGGATATGAAGTCTTGTTGCATAAAAGAGTTAAGAAGTCCTGTTGGTCATGTATACCCCATTTTTATTTAAGCTCAGAACCCCTAAATTTTCTTTAACTTCTTTTTCTTAACTTATGAGCTATCACCAAGTGCTATTTTGCTTGAGAAAGAGCTGCAAAATCATCCCCCCTAGAATTGTCTTTAAAAAGGCTGACCGGATCATGGCAGTTTCCTTCTTCAAGACCCTTGGTAGGAGCTACCGTTCTACCAGCCATTTTGTCAGCAGCATCAGGATTTTACGTCTTTGCTCTGTGGATTCCTGTCTTCTCCTTTACCGAGTGAAAAAAATCCTTATTCATCCTTTAATGTTATAGTCACATAGCACTTTTTCTAATATCACTCTCTCACTTCTACTCCAACTCCATTCCCTAGAGCAAAATAAATTCCTTTCTCATTTATGCTCTTATTGCACTTTGAACAGCTCTCTATTACTTATCAAATTGCATTAGCATTAATTTGTGTTTCATATGTCATCTCCCTTGCAGGATTGAATTCCTGGAGAAAGACATACTTATTCACTCCTGTGTTCCACATCTTTGCTGTTCTGTATGGCTTAGTGTGAGTGATCAATGTTTATGGAATTACACTGAAGTTAATTTTATGCTGCAGTAGACAAGGTTAAAGAAGAAAAAATTCTGGAACTATCTTTGGCCTGAGACATTCTTGGACTACCTTTTCCCCAACATATTTGCATATAATAGTTAAATTTACATATAATAATCAGCTTATAAAAGTTATAATCAGGACTACAAAATGTAAAACATGAGGGCACTGATTCTTCAATTTGAGAATTTCTCACTTAGCTTTTCCTTAAAAAGAAATGGAAGTTTTTGGATCTGAGAAAATCAGATTATTGGGAACACAGTAAGTTATACCAAAGGCCTTTTGTAAAAAAAAAAAAGAAAGAAAGAAAGAAAGAAAGAAAGAAAGAAAGAAAGAAAGAAAAAGAAAATAAGGGTCTTCATGGCAGTCATTGAGTTTGCTTTCCAGTTTAAGTTGTGTTGATAATATCACTAAATATTAATATTGTGGTTTATTGAGTATTGATAACACTTCTGGTAGTGTCAAATGAAGTTTCACAATAGTTAATAAAAACCATGAGCTTCTCCCTATAAGCAGAAATTTAATATGAGTTAACAGTAATTTCCTAATTATAGAGAAGTGTTTAAGATATGTAATTTAAATGAAAAAATCAGGGCATATAGATATATATCCCCCAATTTTGTAAAATATATGTGTATGTTTATATATATATATACACACCCTAATATATATAAAGCACATATATATCATATATATTTAGGTTTGTATAACTAAGTATGTATATTTGCATATACACACATATAGAAGAAACTAAGAGAAGATGTAGCTGTTATCTTTTCTAAATTTCCTACAATGTGACCATTGTCACATTTAATTTGTATTACCTAAAGTCTTATTTAAAAATATTATTAAATCTAATATAATTAGATGTAATTAGGATATTTTTGGAATAAAAAGTACTTGTTTAACTGAATTATCTTTCTTTAGACAGGAGATGTTAGATTTTTGGAAACACTGTGGTATATTTTTAAAGTAAACTAATCTAGGAAATTGGAATGAAGGAGTCTTGAGGTTGCTACATTCTGTAGTTTGTAAAAATAAATGAAAGTGATGGTAATCAATGTAGAAAACTGCATATATAAAATTGGAAACAGATGCTAACACACAGGTGGTTGAACAAAAAATAATATAGCCCTGGTTCAGCAGTCTTGCGCTAAAGGAACATCTGGATGTGTGTTTTATCCCTAAGCTAGAACTAGCTAACAAGAAATAAAATCAAGAAAATTCTTGGGTAAATAGAGTTAAAACAAAAAGTGAATTTTATAATGATATTTAAGTCTCTATTTCTTTTGAATGCCTATAGAGTAATGAGGCTGATTCACTTGAGCCTCATGAAGATATGTTGCTAACAGATATCTCACTTGTATACATACAATGAAGTTTGTTTTATAGCACATGGTTTTTTAATATTAAAGTAAAATCAGCTTTACTACGTATGAGCATGCTAACAAATAGCTCATAGACATACCACATGTGTACACACAACAAAGCTTGTTCAAAGCACATATTTTTTAAATATTAAAGTAAAATCAGCTTTTATACATATGAGCATGTATATTATAAAAAACACCAGAGGCTACAGTACCTACATAGCCTGCAGCTGCAGAGTAATTTAAGGGGATTTCAGGAATTTACCCAGCAGTCTGTGCTCAAGTTTATGTTTTGTACACATATTCAGGGAAGAACATGTGTCCAGGTTGACATTTCTGCATATTTCATGTTATTTAGGAGATTTGTCCAGAGCAGAGTGGGTATTTTTGTGTTCTAATCTTCTTTTCTCATATGAGGCCAGACTGGTCTGCTGTGAGTGAACAGGTAAAGGCTACAGTACCTCAGTATTAAAGGATAGTTGACTGTGAAAATTTCCTAGAACTTGGAATTAGCATGTAGTCTCATTCCACTCTTTGGAATAGCACTCAGAGTTCAGATATTTCCAAAATAAATTTTAAATAACTTAAATAGATTATCATGTCTATCCAATTTTAATTACCAACAAACTCTGTCTCAGTCAGCATCCATCCTCCCTTTAAATGACCAGTAATTCAGTAAGAACAAGTTAGCATTCAGGCAACCAACATAGATTATTCTATAATTCTGTAGCATTATAGAATAATCACAAAACTAAGGAAAAAGAATGTCTGGTTACTAAGAATTTGGCCAAAAAACCACCAAGTTTTACTGTAATAAGGTACAAATTGTGAATAGCGTCTTTCTAGTATAGGCTCTGATGATGGTCTAGGACTGGATTTTTCTTATACCTGAAGAAATTTTCTGGAATAATTAATAACTCAGGCTGAATGTGAACATTCTAATATTAGACTGGTACAAAATAACCTTTCACCTTTCCTAAGTCTATGAGTCAAGCCAAACCCACCGGCAGCCACTTTTGGCCTTGAATAAATTGCGTTTAAAATCTGTGCTCTTTTCATCATCCCTGATTGGTTTCATTATCAGTTTTATTGAAGATACAAGTATTCTGTGTTACTCAAAAGTAAAGAAGACTTCTTGCTAATTTTACTTACTTAGTTTATGTTTTCCAACTAAATTTAGTAATAATTTTATAAAACATGACAGAAATATTGTTTGAAAGACATTAAATCAGCAATAGTCAGAATATAGATTTACAGAGAGCACCTGGGAAGGAGGAAAAGCAATAAATATGAGCAGATATAACAAAGGACTATCCAAAATGAGAAATCTGATTATATATTTGAAATTTTTGTATTTATAACACATCTCTCTCCTTAATACTAAGCTCACAGAAGTATGACAGCCCTAACATGACAATGAGCAGAGGAAAGGGAAGCCATACTTCTTAGCTAAATATAATGGTACCAAGTAGAGACCTCTCATTTTACAGGGCAGAAAATACCATGTGCTTCTCTCTATCAAGGTGATTCGGTGTGGCAGGGTCGGGGGCAGTTAACATAGCTTTCTGTTTCACAAGCAGTCTTTTTTCTCCTTGTCTAACTCTGCTGGCTACCAATGCCGCTGTATGAAGACAGTGATGATGCGTAAAGGAGGCGCGTGTAACACTCCCTAGTCGAGGACATTCTCTATAAAGGGTGCACAGGTTGCCTGGGCACAGCTCTAGCTCCACATGCTTTTGCATCTTTCCTTCCTTCACTTTTACCTCCTTCTTTACACATTTAGTTTTAAAATTTATCAAACAAAGTCATACGATTGTCTGCCATTGTCGCTTTTATAAGATATAAAAGTGACATTTTTCATCCTGGCAAGTATCCAGTAGTCAAGCAGATGGGTTTAGTATTTGTATTACTATAGACACAATAGGAAATGTCTAAACGATGGTTCTGATCTGGTCACGGTTGTGATTGACAGCTTCTGTAACTGCTATGCCTCTTGTGTCACAGCAACTTGACGTGCATTTAGAAGGCCCCTAGGACCACGACTGCATGCTATTCAATTTCATCCACCATGAACACACACCCCTCGTACACACACAAAATCATGGAGAACAGGAAACGCAACAATGATTTAAAACCCTATGTTATCTGAAGAGTTTTGTGGTTTTTAAACTTCTATGTATTTTTTCACTAGATTGAGCATGAGTAAAATGAACTGACAGTTTATCTCTTTCTCTTTTGCACCTCTTGCTGGAATGAAAAAAACCTATAATGAAAGAAGTGGGGAATCAAACTTAAGAATCTGGATGCATTTTACACTAAACAATGTGTCTTGCAATTCTTTTTTATGTTTAATGCAAGTGCCACACGATGACAAACATGTGCATTTTAGGTATATGTATTTCATGATAAGGATGAAAAAGGCTATTTTTTCTACTTCAATCTTCTTACAGCTACTGCATAATTGTATAAGCTATACAGGTGAAGCTTTACAAGATATGTAAGTGTTAATCTGATCCAGGGGGACTAAGACTGAATCAGATTTCAAGGGCCCTATTCAATTCTGGAATTTTCCTACTTGCCTTGCATTTTAGCCATTTTAAGGAACTTATCTCTTCATAAGGTGCCAGGGTCATTCCAATTTATTGTACATAAATACCATATCCATTAACCAGATCCTTTCCAAACTTCCTAACAAAAGTTTTTAAAAATGAATGCAATATATACTTTAAAAATTATTTTATCACTGAGGCCGTTGATTGTGTATTTGTTATATCCCATATTATCAGAAACTCTATAAGAAATCATAGCAATGAAGTGCTTGGCATGTAGTAAATACGCAAATACTTGGAGAAATAAATGACTCTAACCTTTGGGTATTTTTCTAATAGAGCTGGTTGGTGGTAATCTTCAGCTTCATTATTTTTTTTCTTTCAAAAACACAATTTGAGGTTTCACGGTGGCCCATCCTTTTTGAATTGCTGCCTGTTTCTCTCAATTGGAAAATGTAAACATCTACAAAATATTTTGTCAATGGTGGTTCTCTGAGCTCCAGTTTAATCATAAGCAGATCTATTTCTGTCTTGCTGTGTTACCTAAATTTTCTTCTTGAGATTACTGTGCCCTATTATCAGAAACAAAGTCACTCAGGAACAAATAGTCGACTAGCTGGTGAGAAGTGTAAACAAATAGGAGTTATTTTTCTCCAGTAGGAGAAATAGTGGAGGCAAATAGTTACCAGTGTTGGTGTAGAGGGTCAGTGTGGGCAAGGCAGGCACTTCAGCAAGTCCTTTCTTCTCTTTCTTCCCTTCCCGTTCTTCCCTCTACAGGGCCTTTCTCTCTTGCCTGTATAGGTGAGGAAACCTTTCCCTGTCTTCTCTTCTAGGTTCTTTGACTGGCCCTATAATTAAATTGACATAAAACAGATTAACAGAAGAAAAATTTACACATATGGGAGCCCATAAAAATATGAAACTCAGAGAAGTGACCAAAGCAGGCAGCTTTTATACCTTTTAGACAAGGAAGCAATACATTTGTGAAGAATTAACAAGACAAAGGAGTTGGGCCTTGGGTAGCAATTAGCAAAGAAGTAAAAAGTTTCCCTGATTCAACCTTCCCAGCCCTAAATTCCCTGTCTTTGGTGATAAGGATGCCTCAACCCTTCTGGTACAGGGAGAGTACCTTTGGATGGGAGATTTATTTTCTGCTTTCAGGGGACATATGCAGTCAGAATATTCTTCTTGTACTGGCTGTTTCTTAAGTAAATTTAATTTAAAACAATACACCAAAGTGCCATATTTTGCTCCCCTTCAGCAAAAGGGGGCCGCTGCAGCTCCAGGCTGTTGAAGTCATCAGGAAGGCCAAGGGGAGATATGAGCAGCTCCTTTCCTTCAGTAAAGAAAGCAATAATCCTAACAGACTTCTGATTATTCTTCATTGACTTGAGCCTCGTTACACAGAAAGCCCTTGCTGAAAGGAAAGCACAGCAAGGGCTGAGGGGATAGGTCAGTCCTTCACTCTTTCTGTGTTTCTGCTCAGAGCTGGCCTGGCTTTTTGTATTCTCTCTTTCTGTGGAGTCAGAGGTAATAGTGTCAGCTCTCAATACCTAACTTATTTTTATTCTAAGCAAAAGTAGCCTTCTTGTCATTTCCCCAAATGTACTTTCATGAAGCCCAAGAGTTTCATTGACCCTCCATGGATAAGATATGCCAGCTAAGATTATAAAGAAACAATCCCAAGTGGCTGAGGTATATTTAAACCACATGAGAAGTACATCTCTTCAAACACTTGAGGATTTCAACAAGAAAGCTGCCCCATTATCTCAATATAGTCTGTCTAATTTCCTATTCTAGTGTAGTATTTACTATACATTTATTTATACTACAAATTCTTAAATGTTTCCTTTCAATTTCTTATCTTATTTGGACCAGTAACAACAACAACAGTAACAACAACAAAAACATATCAGACCCAGTTTTCCAAATACATGTGACCTAAAATCAATATACTCGGACAGTAGACCCCCTGTTCATGGGAGATGTGTTCCAAGTCCCCCAGTGGATTCCTGAGACCTTGAATAGTACCAAAGCCAATAGATACTAGGTTATTTCCTATACCTACATACCTCTGACAAAGTTTAATCTATAAATTAGGCACAGTTAAGAGATTAACAATAATAAAAGAGAATAATTATAAAAATATGCTGTAATTACAGTTGTATGAATGCAGTATTATTAAGTAAACTAAGGGCTACTTGAATTCAAGCAATGCCACTGCATAAGATAATGTGACAGTGGATCTAACAGAGCCAGCCACTGACTGACTAATGGGTGAGTGGTGTATACATCTTGAATATACTGGACAAAAGGATGATTCACACCCCAGACAGAATGAAGCTGGATGGTATGAGATTTTATCATGCTACTCAAAACTGCGTGCAACTTACAATTTATAAAATGTTTATTTCTGGAATTTTCCATGCATTATTTTCAGACTGCAATTGGCAGTAAGCAGCTGAAAGTGCCGATAAGGGGAGACTACTGTACTCTGATATTTTGCTCCTCACTTTACTTTCACATATGATAAATATCGCTGTTTCTTCCATCTCGATGACAAAATGCATGATTCCTGGTATAGCATTTAAATATAATTTGATCATAATTATCTGATATTAAAAAGCCACAGGGCTTATTTATGTCACATAAATATAAAGTTATTTAAACCTTTTAAGCTTTATTAATAATTATAACAACCACTCATCTCAAAATATGCTCTCTATAATTGCTAATCTTCACTAGTTCCCTGTGAACAGAATTGGGATAGATGGTATAACCCATAACAGATTAATGTTTAGACTTACTTCTTTTGCCTTCCATAACAGCAAAAATGTAAGCATTTCTTTTGAACCTGCAATGCGCTCTGGAAGAACTGCAGTACATTATAAACAAGCTATTGGTGACTATTACCTGTACATTTCTTAAGGGTGAATATGCAACCAGTTTCAGGGCCAAAAAACAAAAGGGCATGATTTAATAAAAAAAAAAATCTTATTGCCGGATAGCTCACAGATATCTGTCAGCAGTTTTGGTTGCTTTTAAAGGGCAGCACATGGCTGACTAATCTCATAGGAGAATTTATATGTGTAATTATTGTCATATAATTCAACAAATCACTTTTATCACTGAAAACCTAAAGCTTTCAAATTTTTGCGTTTTAGTCATTGAGGTCTTAGGGAGATAGGCTTCTGTAAAATGAATTTTAATTCCCTTAGAAAGCCTTCATTAAAATTTAAGTAACTTAATGACAAAAGAGATATAATTATTTCAAGTCTTTAAAAGAAATCTAGTTTTTGCTTTAGGGTTTAGACTATTTCTATGGATATTTTTAAAAAGGCAGCTGGACCTTTTGGAATCAAATTACTTATTAACATCAAGAATTAGTTGTATTGACTTCCAGTCAAGATGGCAATGTAGGCAAACATGGCTCATCTCTTCGCACAACCATGTCAAAATTACAACTAAAATATAAAACAACCGTCACTCAGGAACATCAGAAATTGAATTCCATGGAAATCTGGCAACTATGGAATTAAAGGAATCACATCCATCTGGACTGGTAGGAGGAGCACAGACACAGAACAGACTGGTCCCATACAAAAGTTCAGGAGGGATATCTCAGGGGTGAGGAGTCCCAGCCCCACACCAGGCCTCCAAGCCTACGGTTCCAGTGCCAAGAAGATAAGTCCCCACAACTTCTTGCTGCAAAAACCAGTGAGGGTTGAGGTAGTGGACGAAACTTCTGGAGTCATTCCTCTTGGGGAACCCACACATGGGCTTAACTACTCAGACTCACTCCTTCTAAGCTCCAGCGCCAGGGTATCAGCTTGAATGGCACCGGTGGCATATTGGGAGATTCTGAAGTATCTGGCATCAAGGTGGGCAATGGCCATTGTGCCTTTTCTGAGCCCTCCCCCTGCAGAGCCATGGAACAGGCAGACTGGTACCATATCTGAGACTCCATCAACCTGGCTAACACTTTTGACACATCTTGGAGACCTCCAGAGACTCTGTCCCACATGACTAACTTGCTCACCCAAGCTGCTTTTCCATATGAATAGCTGGTCTTGGCTGATACTGCGCAACTTCCTAAATCCTCTCAAAAAAGCAACAGCTGGCCTCAGTGAGCCCCAGCCCTGGCACTAGCAACAGCCAACCTAGATTCATAGTTTGGCGTTGCATGAGAATCTCCAAGCCCAGCACAAGTAGCAGCCACCTCATTATAGCTCAAAGAGGGTGGCGCAGGGGAATACACAGGTGGGGGCTGACCTTGGCCTGCACCACCCAGGAAACTGCAGGGCCAGTGCACCCAGTGGACAGCTACAGACTATGTCAGAGTACCAATACACTGTCCCTGCACAGCTGATCCTCAACAGAAGGTGGGGGTTTGTGGGACATGGTCATAATCAATCCTTGCAGCTAACTGGCCTGGGTCAATCCCTCCCATTGATCTGCCAACAGCAACCAAGCCTCAACTACAAGAGGAGGGTGTACTCAGCCCACATGAAGGGTGCAGCTGGAGTACCCAGCTTGGGTGATATGGGAGGCTCTGCCACTGGACCCCACAGGACACCTAATACATTAGGCCACATTACCAAAACATGGAGTCAAAGCAGCTCTACCTAATGCATTGAAACAAACACAGGGAGGCTGTCAAAACAAGCAGATAAAGAAATATCGCCCGAATAAAAGAACAGATCAAAACTCCAGAAAAAGAGCTAAACGAAATAGAGATAAGCATTCTATCAGATGAAAAGTTCAAAACACTGGTTATAAAGATGCTCAAGGAAATTAGTGAAAACCTCAGTAGCATAAAAAATATCCCATCAAAGATGATGGATACACTAATTGAAATAAAGAACAATTTACAGGGGAACAACAGTAGAGTGGATAAAGCTAGAATCAAATAAATGATTTAGAACATAAGGAAGCAAAAAAACAACCAATGAGAACAACAAGAAGAAAAAAGAATCCAAAAAAACAAGGATAAGGATACTGTAAGGAACCTCTGTGACACAGCTTATAACTTCAAGCATTCCAGTATTTACCTCATTGGGGTGCCAGGAAGAGAAGAGAAAGAGCAAGAAATTGGAAATCTATTTGAAAAAAAAAATAATGAAAGAAAACCTCCCTAATTTGGTGAAGGAAATAGACATGCAAGTTCAGGAAGCACAGAGTCCCAAACAAGCTGGATGCAAAGAGACCCACTCCAAGACACATCATGGTTAAAATGTCAAAAGTTAAAGATAAAGAGAGAATCTTAAAAGCAGCAAGAGAAAAGCAGAGTTACCTACCAGGGGAGTTCCCATAAAACTGTGAACTGATTACTCAAAAGAAACTTTGCAGGCTAGAAGGGATTGGCAAGAAATATTCAAAGTCATGAAAAGCAGGGACCTACAGCCAAGATTGCTCTACCCAGAAAAGATGATTAGAATTGAAGGACAGATAAAGAGCTTCCCAGACAAGAAAAAAAACTAAAGGAGTTCATCGTACCAAACCATTATTATATGAAATGTTAAAGGGACTTATTTAAGAAAAAGAATATCAAAACTATGAACAATAAAATGGCAAAAATACATATCAACAATTGAATGTAAAAAACAAACTAAGCAAATAAGTACAGAAACAGAATCATGGATACAGAGAGTGTCTTGATGGTTTCCAGATGATAGGGAGCTGTGAGGGAATGAGTGAGGAGTGAGGACAGTAAGAAGTACAAAGAGGTAGTTACAGAATAGCCATGGGGATGTAAAGTACAGTATAGGAAATGGAGTAGTCAACTTATATGCATAACCCATGGACATGAACAGTGCTGGGGGGATTTCCTGAGGGAATGGGGGACATTGTTTGGAGGGGTACAAAGGGGGAAAATTAGGACACCTGTAATAGCAGAATCAATGAAATATAATTTAAAAAAGAGAAATCAAGTCACAACTCAACCACTCAGTAGCTGTATGGCCTTTGGCAAACCACGTAAGTACTTTAAACCTCTGTTTCTGATCTGTAAAATGGGATGATGCATCCTCATCTGTAAAATATGAATTAAAGGATGCCCACCACAGAGGGTTGCATTGTGAATTAATAAATTAATTACTGGTGTTTTGTGCAATAAAAAGACTATTATTATGGATTTAATTGCACTTTGTAAATTAGAAAGTCCTTTGTGGAATTTATTTTTTCTAAATGAAATAATATGCATGAACCATTGCTTTGTTTGGAAGACGGAGGTTACTTCGTATCAGTAGAGAAAGCAGAGGACTTGTTTATGGTCAGGTTTCTATTTTATTAGCACTGGAGATGATTTTAGAAAATAAACTCTTACTATTCCTACAAAAGAAAAAGAATTAGTTGTGCTTATTAGCATCAAAAAATTAACATGCATACTGATTGACAATTAAGGTAGATTTACACACAAAATAATTGACATGAAGAGGTTGAAAAATGCTTCAAAAAGTGCTCATTTTAGAGACAAGACTGCTTCCTAAGCACATTCCATTGTAATCCAGCATGTACAGACAGTTCAAGGAAGTAACCTCCTGAGCTTGGGTCTGCCTCTCTTATAAGGTAATTATATGCATAAAATGAGACACTTTATGTAAATTAGTGAGTACAATTCCTGCCACATAATGTGCACCTAATAACTCCTGGTTATTGTAGCTTATTTCTTAGTTATAGAGTAGAAGCACTTTATGTTTAGAAATGAGAATATTAATTCAGAGCAAAATAACAAAAAGAACAAAACATGCTTGCATAAAGAGATATACTTGTATTAAAGGTCCTCTAATTAATTCCTATATAATAAGAGGAGTTTACAGAATGATGATGATATGAATTCCATGTGGAGACAAGAACTAGAGAAATTACTAAGAGGTATTTCCTTAAACATGAAGCAGATATATAAAAAGCACATGTATTATCTTATTCTGAAGAATGAAGAGCTGTGCATGAACTGGATTGGTTTGAGAAGTTTTCAAAGAGCAGAGAAACTCTCGGAATGAAGGGAAAGCAAATTAGTGGAGACCTGATCATGTGCCTATGTAATCCAGCACTAAGAAACAAGAGGCTGAATGGGGTGGATATAGACAGAGTAATGTGGAAATCAGAGAGCAGAGGAACCTAACCATTACATGTAGAGTAGACCTACAACACACACAACACCATCACCCCTTTATCTCTTCATTCTCTTTATTCGTTCATATCAACTTTCACAGTCTATAATTCTATTTTCTCCACTTATTTAATTTACAATCTCTCTCCCCCACTACGGTGTAAATTCTATTAAGGTAGAGTCCTTGTCTGTTTTCTTCAGCACTCATATCAATGTACCTAGCACTGGACCAGACATGAAATACAGTATTAATGAACATGAGCTTAAAAATGAAAGGATTGGTTCTTTCAGTGGACTTTACTGGGAACACTGTGGAGGACATTGTCAGGTATGAGTCACAGAATCCCGTGCTTGCTTCACCCCACCACATAGTCATTTGCTGCAGAATGGCTCTCACTGCCACAGAAGGAGTTTTCATAGCTCATGGTGAAGCCAGAGTATAAAGCACTAGATTCTGACCATTCAAGTTTAAATTCATGTTCTGAGGATAAGAAAGAAATATTTGTAAGAATCTAACTATTTGGAGTTCTTCCCTCTTTAAGCTAAATAAAAAAAAAAAAATCTATGGGCTGGGATGGAAGGGAGAGAGTTAAAAGAGAAATAAGTCACTGGGGGTTGAGACCAAGAGGGAGTGATGATGATCAAATGACTTAGTTGACTCTTTTGGTAAGATTGTGGCAAGGAATGAAGGGATTTATGGATGCATCCATAGATGTTACTTACCTTGGAGGAGTGGCAGTGACCTAGAACTATACAGTTTTCATTCCTCCACTGACAAATCTTAAGTGAGTGCTCTGGAACATATGGGCCACGTGGAAGAGAAGGGATGAATGGAAGGAATGAATTCTAAGCTCACTACTGTACCATGAACTCTCAAAAGGAAGTTCTCCCTTATGGAATAGGAAAGAGCTCAATATAGAAACTTATGTAACATGCAAATAGTTTCAAAGGAGGAGCCAGGGGAAGTGTTTCTAAGTTTACTGTTTCAGGAGGAACTCTATATAGTCATAAAATAGTTATATCTTAAATATACATGCATTTATCAATACACACAGCCCCTCCCACACACACAAAATTTCATTATATTTATGTTTTAATCCATAAAATTCATCTCTTGTTCTAAATGCTTGTCAATTATTCATTAACTTTGAACAAGCTGCTTAGCAGGTGACAGGCAGTGTGGTGTTAAGTTGTCTCTCAGTATTTCGTACTAGTATGTTAGTGTTTTAAGTCACTGCAAAATGGCCAAATGAAATTTCAGTAATGCAATTTTATCATTTTTTCTTATTATGAAAAATAAGCACTCATCCATCTACCCATGATGTATTCAACAAACATTTGTTACTTTTTTCAGAAAGCAAGAGCTATTCCGGAAAATATCAGCAACATAAGTTTACCTCTTATTGTTCAGACAGGACAAATATGCCTTCCCTAGCAGCGAGGGAACCTGAGGAAGAGGGTCTTTCATGGTCTATAGGAGAAGGCAGCATGTAATAGGAGGGTTTGGAATTGTCATGTGAACAACATCTACCATAATAAATAATGGAAAGAACCTCCGGTTAAGATAAACCTGCCCAACCAAATATTAACTTTCTAGTTCTTTGTGATTACTATTACGATGCCATATTTCTTAGCATTCCCCCAAATTTCCTCCTGGACAGAGGGAAAAAATTAAGAGAAAATAAAATGAAGAGAATGATATGGGTTCCAAACTTTTGTACAAAGTAAAAAATCATGTTTTGAGCTATTTCCTCTATTCTCAACTCTTTTAGTTTATTATCAAAGTGCATTGTTCTCTATTTAAGAAATTTTCAGATTAGAGAGGCCTTCAGGATATACAACTTTAAAAAGCAGAGGCTCTACTCCAGCAACTACATCTACAACCTTGAGAACCCCAAATGATGAGGAACCGAAGAGGTCAGAATGGATTCTCTACCTCTGCATAGATCATGCCCTTCTTCTGTGTCTCTACTTCTTCCTGAATATCTGCTTCTCACATGGCTCAATCTATGACCTGACCATGTGCAACTGGCTCACTGCAGCTAAAGAATAAACATTTGCAATTGAAATTTGAGAGACACTGCCAATAAAGCATTAATTAGACATGCCATTAACTATATTTGAAAGTATAATGAGGATCTGTAAGGAGACTTATTTTTGTCCATACAATCCTTCAGAAATCTTGTGTATTCAGTCATTCAACACATGCTTATAAAGCATGTACTGTTTGTCAAGCACTACATGACAAAGTAGGTGTCCCCTGTACTTGGTCTTTGTTTAGGTACAACCATAAAGGAACGTCTGAAAATTATGTCTAGATGCAATTGTTCTTAATTATATGTGATTCTTCAAATCATAAATTAAAGCAATTGAAGTTCCAAATTTTAGAATGAATGAGGCTCATTAAACTAGATATATGTATTTTATCTTCTTTATATTTCAAAAACTAAACATTCTTCGATATCTAATACTCATAGAATATTTCTTCACATTCATAAAAATGCAAACTCTTTGTAAATGTAATTACTTAGTCTTCAGAGGAAGAAAACTTTACTTCTAAGCCTCTCCTTGACCTTATGTTTACCTGCTATGGTCCTGAACAATAATTTTTCGAAATATTGAACTCCTGTTAATTAACAATGTCTAAATGTGAAAATCTGTTAATGCAATCAACTCCATACTTCTTAAATAGCATATCTATCTTTGTAACCTGTCTTTTACCTATATCAGAGTCAGAAAATCATTTCAGGATAATCACTCCTCGATTCAAATGTGGGATTCTTCATCTCCTCATTTACAGCAGGTTGTAAAAGTCTGGGTGTGATTTGGAAAAAAATGAGTAGTATTTTCTACTCAGCAACCTTGTTTGACCAGGGAAGAGTTCGAGTTTTTACACAAAAATCATGGTGATTTTTCTTTTAGTCCTGTAAATTTTCAGAACTAACAAGTCAATTCATAGAATTACCTACTAATGCTTAGGTTTGCGCAGTGCATCTCACGATGATTCTCCTGACTCCTCTAAGCTTTTGGCTGGGAAATGACAGACTCACAGATATTCGGCTTGTTAGAGTAACATGAGAAAACAGAATTTGCATCTGGCCACTAGGCCTTTACTCATCAAATCAACAAATGGAACTAATGTGGAATAACAATGGGGAGAGCTGGCTTTTGAGAACAGAGGACTAAAAGGGATTTTTATAACAACATGCAGTTCACATTAAAAAAAATCACAAAAACCATTAAACACTGAGTGCATCTTATTTTTCATGTCAGCTTAGGTTGTCATTGTCTCTTCCAGGACATACGTGATTTTCATGCTGCAAGCAATGCTGCTGAGATTTTTTTGTTAACTGTTTTAAATGCCAGTCTTGTAAACAGGGTTCCTTGTCTTTGGATAAAATCCTATACTATACCTGTGTGTTTTGTACATTTTAAAACATGGGCTTAAATTGAAGAATTTTTTAAGGCTACAGTAAAATGTGATCCTAGGAGACTATCACAAAACAAGCAAATCCTAAACATAATTTTTCTCTATTAAATGCATAAACATCTTCTTTACATTTTTCTCCATGACATTTTGGTACAGTGATTGAAAATACTCCAGGGAAGTGAGAGGTTTTTAAGAGGTTCTTTTAAAAAATCAACTTAATTATATAGTTAGCTCCTTTACATGTAAATTAACTTATGTGACTGTTAAAAGTAGACTTGTATCCTTCTCTTTCTATCAAAAACGGAGCTAACATGGTTTATGTTGTGAATTACCAAACTACCAACAAGCCTCTTTAAGCACTGGTTAATGCCCCTTAAAATTTTCACATAAATTTTGGTTTCACAGTTGGAAACTATAAAATGATTAAAAATTTTAGTTACGGGTCAAAATGACCCATCATAGCCTAAAATTATCTTCCACTTCCCT
Organism: Pteronotus mesoamericanus; assembly: GCF_021234165.1. Taxonomy (NCBI): domain Eukaryota; kingdom Metazoa; phylum Chordata; class Mammalia; order Chiroptera; family Mormoopidae; genus Pteronotus; species Pteronotus mesoamericanus. The sequence continues at coordinate 12,119,316 of NW_026555277.1, read as the reverse complement.
GTTTCATGCACGTACATGCATGTTGTCAGTTACCAGGCACTCCAAACAGCCAGACTACAGTGTTGCTGGACTTTCCCCAGGTCTTTCCTACGTGTTTGTCTCAATTCAGGCACTCTCTGACATTGCTCTTGGGCTAAATGGAAGGTAACAAAAATTAAAAGAGAATATGAGTGGGACCTTTGCAGACTTCCTCTCTTCCTCACTTGCCATATTGCATTGTTTGCTTAGGAATTATCTAAGAGTTGGTTTAAAATTTTAGAGCAGAGTGCTTCTTTTCCCGCATGTATACCTGAAAATTTAAAAAACCGAAAGGGTTCTCACACAAAGTGGGTGCCTAAAATTATTTTATAAAATTAAATGAGCACAAGATGTTATCTCCAGCATTTTATGAATCATATAAGAATTGTAAATGTACTTTTTTCAAAAGCTTGTAGCTGCAGATTTAAATTAATCATTTTATAAAAAAATGAAAAAAGGTCAATCCCTATGATCAAACCAATCAGCCAAATCAGGCCCACTCCAGTATCAATTCAAATAAAAACACTAACATATGTTCTCAGAATGGCTATCTTTTTGGAATTCTACATAGAGAGATAAACAATTAAACAGTAGCATGATGATAGATACATAGATGATAGATGATTAGATAGATAGATAGATAGATAGACAGATAGATAGATAGATAGATAGATAATAGACAGACAGACAGACAGGTATATAGATAAGAAAGTGATGGTCTAACAGAATCGTCGGACCTTGCCTTGATTTGGTGGGGAAAAGGCACAGTCACCTCTAATGTCTGTTGCAAAGCTCTTTTTGCTTCTCATGTAAGACTCTTCCATTGGGAGCCATGCATTTTCTCCTTGCCCCTTGGTTTAGCAGGGTTCGCTTGGTCCTACCCAGGGTAGTGATATGCTTCTCTTTAGCAAAGTAAGGAAAAGAAGAGAAAAGGAATTTTGTAAGAAAAACCAGGGTGCAGTGAACCAGAATGCTGTGAACCAATTTTAGGAAAGGATTCCTATACAAACTGAGATTATAGAAAATGGTTATCCTGTAGCTCTGTGGTCACGTACCCATAGGACATTGTTTGTGACTCCCTGGAGTGCCTTAGACGGATTTAGAGATCACTGACCCCATCTCAGTAAAGATATAATTGGCATATAACTCTGTGCAAGTTTAAGGGCCCAAAGTGCTTTTAATGTGCAGATTCCTGAGCTTTATTTCCAGTATTTTCTTATTCAAGCAATCTGAATGAATCCCTGGATTTGACTTCGAGAAAACAGGACAGGAATAAAGGAATGAACAGGTGAGGAAGAAAATAAATACTATTTTAAGAGAAACTAAAGTGAAAAGTTTACAACAGAGGTTGAAACTCTGTGAAAGCATGGGAGTCCATGAGTTTTTTTTCTAAGCAGAAATTTGTGGAAATTTGGACCAAAAAATTAGAGGGCTTCAGAAAACCAAGCAATTCTGCCTTCCCAGTGGTAGTGCTCATTTGGTGATAAAATCACAAAATATTATAAAGGACACACATAAATGATTTATGTAGAACAAAATGGTCACTTTTCCTCTCATGCTCCACTTTCTTTAATATTTTTTCCTGATGCTTTAAGAAAATGCTTGTGTGAAATAATTAATGAATAATGTTCAGTTTGCTGCTGAGTAACTTTATAATCTGGTAACGGACTTTATTTTTTGGTTCGCAAGGAGAAAAAGAGATTTGTTTCTTCTATTAAAGAGGGTTTCACCATCCCCAGAGGCAAAAAATAAGGAGAAAATAGTATTGTGTTTGCAGTTTATTTAGCTCTAGTTTAGTGGTATTGTACAATCCTTTTTATCTTTATTCTCTTAATTTTCCAGTATTTATGCATTTAAAAAAGATTTTATTTATTTATTTTTAGAGAGAGAGGAAGGGAGGGAGAAAAAGAGAGAAACACTGATGAGATGTGAGAGAGAAATATTGATAGGTTGACTGTTGCACGCCCCCAAACCGAGGACCTGGCCTGCAGCCCAGGCTTGTGCCCTGACTGAGAATCGAACTAGGCAAGCTTTCACTCTGAGCGATGACACCTAACCTGCTAAGACAAGGCAGTCAGGGCTATTTGATGCCATTTTAGTTGGTTTTATTTTCCTTAAATGGCTTTTCATGTAATATTTCTCTGGTTAATAAGGACCCGTTGGTAAGCAAAATATTCTGCTTGCCAAATTGTACCTAAATAAAATGGTTGCTCCATTGCCAAAATGCATTTAAAAAAAAAAATAAGTAGTAAAACTGCAGTAAGCTTCTGTCTTCTATCAGATTCCTCTAGAAGAAGGGCTTAACCTCCTGAGGCAGGAAATCTTGCGCGGGGGAGTGCCATTAGGAGAAACTGACAGTGTCGCGACAGAAGAGGAGGGGGACCAGGTAGAAGCCGTACAGCGAGGAGACTTCTGTTCGAGTCCAGGATCAGACTGACACACGGAGCATTGCAACATGATTAACACTGTGGAGCCGTCCCACCTTCAGGCAAAATCAGCAAGCTATGTGCCCCTCTATCAGTCAGTGAGTGGCCGCAGAGGGCCACCTGGGGGTAGAGAGCGAGCCATCATTTCACAGACATTTCCAGGCAATATGACATTTAGCAAAAGATAATTTTTTAAAAAAGAAAATTGCACCTTACGAACATTCAGCAGCCGGCACACTCAGCAGCTGGGGGAGGGATGCTTCACTGGCTACAGACAGGGGACCTGGCAGAAGCCCCAGCAGCCTGCTAGGCCAGTCAAATATATTTGTGTAATTAAAATGTTAAGAGCTTTCATTAAAATTCATTAACATTCAATCCGAAGTCATCTTTCTTCTATGTGCCTGTAGTGGGGGCTGGGTATCATTGGGTGGGTTTGGTAAAAGCTCAGGAATGCTTCTGCCAAGTTTTGAGGCAGAGTGTTTCAGTTAAAAAATAAAGTTCTCTGGCAGTAAGAGATTTTTTTATGATTTATTTGCTCTGTGACCTTGAGTAGTTACTTAGCTTTTCTGGATCCAGTTTATTATCTTTGCATTTGCAGTCATAATACCTGTCTGTGGATTATTGTGAGGATACACAAGCAAAGTTGCTGACCGGGGGCAGATACTCATGTCATGACCTCGGACGCTTCCTTTGGAAACCAAAAATGCACCCAGTGAGAAAGTGTTGCTGTGTCAACACACGTGGCATCTTCCTGGGGTGGGGGTGGGGGGAGTTCAACACTGGTTATCACTTCTAGGTAAAAGATCAGAACATTTAGTTTTATATTTTTATTTTAAATAATAATTTTTTTCCGACGCCACTGAGGTGAATAGTAATGCACCATTCAAACGCATCGTTGCATCAGCAAAATTGGTTGGCATTCCATAGAGATTTCTAAAGAAAGTTACTCTTTACATAATACTCAAATATTATAGTCAGCAGAGAGTAAATACAACTTTTTTACTTAAGACTGTCACTGACACATTCTAAAGCAGTGTTATTATATAACCCAAAGGCATGAATGGGCTTTTGCTTTTCTACTGGTCACCACTAGATGGTGATACGTGAAATATTCACGTTATTTGTTTAAAGATCAAAGTCTTGACTTGGATCTCAAAAATCAGCTACAGGCAAATCTATCTCCCTGGATCACGCGTAGTTGCAAAGCACATGCTCTAATGCACATGTACTTACTCGTGTGTTACTGAAGTACTTATTAGATCCCCTTTCTCTTTCTCTTTCACAGACTCTACACTCTTACTTTACAAACTATCATAGTAAGCTTTGGATATTTGAGGTCTGAAACTACAGGCAATTAGGAGCAGGGAAATGAGATAGAAGAAGAGGATCAACAATAAACCTACACACTGTTTTCAAATTGACATCTAGCCGCCCCAAAACCATAATCCTTCAAATGAATGTACAAAGTACATTCATGCACATCATCACTTTAGATATACTTTACAATACACTATAGGGTTGGCTAGTCAAGTACATATTCTCATTTTACATGTGCAGAATGACCTAGCATGTTTTTGACTTTTGTAAAGTCACAAAGTTAGTAAAAGGCAGTAATTGGAGATCCGTATATTATTAGATCCACAAGGCTGCATGCTCATCACGTTGGTAGATTTTAACAAAGAAGACTGTTTTTTCATAACTCAGAAAGCTCTCTTTGGAATTCTTTTGATAACTGGAAGAAAGTACTACACATTTTCTATGAAAACTGAAATACATGACCATATATTTTCATCAATACGTTTTTATTGATACAACATCTCCATGTGGTAGCGACTGTACTAATCAGCAGAGATTGAGTGGTGAATAAAGCAAACATGCCATCCTCCTCATAAAACTTATAGTCTAACGTAGCAGGCAGATATAAAGCAAGTAGATACAAAAATAATTACAACATATTTTGATTGCCTTAAAAAAAAGACAGAGAATAGAAAAGAATAACTGGCAGAGACTACAGGGATGGCTTCTTAAAGGAATAGCATTTAAGATGTGACCTGCAATATGAGGAAGAGCAAGCCAGATCCACGTGTTATGTTCCCTACACAATGAATGACTTGCAGGAAGGCCCCGAGGCCAGAAAATACTTTGCAAGTTTTAAGAAGAGTCAGAAATGAAATGTAAGAGGAGAGTGACGAGTGATGGATGTTAATTGGAGTGATGAAGATATCAATATAGAAAGGAATCACATTAAACAGTTTATATTCCACGTTCAAATGAGTGCTTGATAGATTTCCAGCAAGGAACAGTGTTATGATCTAATTTACACTTTTTTAAAAGATGGCTCTACCACCTCTTTAGGAACAGAATTGGAGGGAGTTAGGAGTGAAGTGGAGAGACCCCTGATGGGGCTGCTATAGAGGAGTTCAAGACTGGGCTACAAAGGAGGCAATGGAGGTGGGGAGAAGTTAACAGTTTACATTGGAACAAAATTTGGAGGTGAAACTGACAGAACATGGTTATCGACTGTGGGGTGTGGAAATGTGGGATGGGAGTGACTAAGGAAGGTGACTTGAGCCCGAGGTTTCTGTCTTTGCCCGGTCACTGCAGGGTGTTCTGTGCCATCCCTGAGGTGAAGAAGATGAGAGAAAGGCAGAAGACAGGTTCAGGAGAGAAATGAGCGGTTCATGTCTGCACTTGGCAAGTTTGGGATTCTTTCGAGCACAAAGGAAGATTCAAGTAGAAAAGTAACTATGTATGTCTAAATTCTAAAGGGGAGTTTCATGCTGCAGTTGTGAATTTGAAGTCACCAACATTAACATTTTATTGCAAATCAAGTAACTTCTAGGATAAGAGACAGAAAGAAAGGGGGGGGAGAGAGAGAGAGAGAGAGATGGGGAGATGTTGATTAACAAAAATGCCCAGGACTGATGCTGACTAACATCAACACCTGGTGGTCTTTCTACTATTCATGTGTCATATTGCTTTCCTATAAAAATTTTAGAAATAAGTTTAAAATGTTACCAGAGCCAGAATCACCCCTGTTTAGTAATAATACTATTAGGCTCTGTAAGAAAGATTTTCACTGTTTTCCTGATTTTAATTGCATATTGCATGTCATGACCCTGCATTTCATGCCCAGAGAAGGTACAGTTGGGGGGTAAACTGAAGAAACTGTGTCTGAGGGGACAAAATGACACACCACTGCACTCATTCTTTCCGCTTTGTCCTTCAAATCCTCCGCCCTTTTCTCCATCTTACAGTCTTTAGCATCAAACTTAAGCGTGAGAGGATTTGACGTCTTGACACCATTTTTCTACTCCATTTAGGTCAGCTTTGTGGTGGTGTGGAGACTACTTTAGTAGGATTAAAAAGAAAACTGTCCTAAGATGGCAGACACAATATCTATTCCTAGGTGACAATTTCATAGTTAAGGAAATGAAGAATATCATTGCCTAATTCAGGCCAGTAGCATATTAAAATATCACCTAGCCCCATAATATTCTAATTTTAACTGAGGGGACCCTACACACCAACACAAATGCAGAAGATGCTCAGAAATTGTAGAGCAAATCTTTGGAGAGGAAAGATGAAAAGACAAAACCAATTTATAATGCCTACTACATTAGGGGTTGAATAAAAACAAAACACATATTCAAACTAGGCAAATTCCTTAATTTAATTGAATTTAATATTTAAATATTGAAACCAGACACTAATTTAGGCTTCAGCTAAAAATAAAGAGAGAGCTGAAGGATAGTATAATATGGTGAATCATATAGCACAACACAATCCATCAAAACCACAGAGCCTACAATTTTCTTCCTTTATATTAGATTGAAAAATTACTTCAGAGTATATGCTTACAAGGATAAGTGATGAGAAACCTAAGTTGAGGGAAAATGACCTGATACCAGCTTTATATGGTAATGTATAACTCTAACAGCTACAATTAATAATAAAGGCTTAAATGGCCCTGGGAAATATAGTTAACAGAAGACAGGTACACCTGTCAATATGAAGCTTTGGAACATTACTCATAAAAAGTTAACGCAATTAACCTGACAGCATTCCAGTGAATTTCTGAGCACAAATAGATGTTATAAAAATAATGTAGGTCAGAAATTGACTTACAATATGAGAGTTCTGACACATATTTAAATTAATCATTATTCAGTCAAACCAGAAATCAATGACTAAATTTGATCATGAAGTTTATGTGGACAAAATATATGGGAAAAGCCCTTACTGAATTTGTATCTTTATTTTGACATTAATATTATTTTAAAAGGCTGTTAATTCTATTTAAAAATTACAAAATTTCTGAACCAGTAATGTTCAGTTTAAATAAAACATCATTCTCTTGGGCACATTCTACAATATAAATAAACTAAATAGTAAATATCCATAGTAAATAATCCCAAATCTCCTACATTTTTACTGAAAAAGTTAAAATATTGTCATTGCAAATAAAATATCATTGGCATTATTGATAAATTGGTCTAGGAACTCCATATCACATAGTTCACAAAACTTTCTTTCAGATTTTTATGTGCTGAGAGCTCTATTTCTGTTTATACTTGAGCACTTTTTATTTAGAGTCATGTGATAGCTATGTGAGACAGTACAAGTATGTGACAATCATCTGTTTTTTGTGTGTTTTTCTTCTGTTGATTCGATCCATTAATTCTTAAAGTATTTTGAAAGTATTAAAAACCATAATTTAAAAAATAAATCATAATAACATTATGAAATAGGCATTATTACATTTATTTTCACTTATTTGGTCAGTAACATATTTGGACCACATTTGCTTTTGAGTTTTACCTGGTCGTTAGTTGAAATGGCCAAGGTTCTAATATTCTGTGATTTCATGTCTAAGTCACATGTAATCTAATACATAACTCTCTTCCATTTCATTTCTAATTTGATACCAAATTGACATATTATTTAATTATTTAACATGTAGAGGATGATGATAAGCCAACTGTACAAGTGAAAATCAAGACCAATATGATAGCTAAAAATTTTTTCCATGAAAATCAATTTCTAATTCATTCAACTCTTTTATTTCCTAAGTATGAAATATTTGTACTGTTTAAATTAAAATCCAACTGATTGAAAAAGTTAATGATGTATTTCTTTAATACTGGGATTCATTCTGAGAAATGGATCATAAAGTGATTTCATCCTTTTGGTCAAATCTTTAGTGTGTTCTACATATAGGATCATATCATCTGTTACCAAGGATAATTTTATTCTTCTTTTTAAATGTGGATATCTTTTATCTCTTTTTCTAACCTTACTGTTATGGCTAGGACTTTCAATGCTATGTTGAATAGATGAGGTAATAAAGAGTAAAAATTATTTTAGAGAAAATGTTTTCAGTCTCATACCATTGAGTGTGATGAGTACTGTGAGTATTGCATATATGGCTATATTATGTTGGGAAAATTTCCTTCTACTTTGGTGAGTGTTTTTATCATAAAGGGGTGTTGAATTTTTCTCTATGAATTGAGGTGATCATTTGGATTCATTTTATTCTGTAAAAGGGGTTTATTACCCTAATCTAGTTTCATCTATTGAACAACCCTTGCATTCCAGGAATAAAATTCACTTGGTCACGATAGTCATGTAATATTTAATATACTGTTGAAATCAGTTTGCTAGTTTTCTTGAATATTTTGGTATTCATATTCATAAGAGATATTGGTCTAGAGTTTTTTATTTTTTGTTTTCCCAGTAATATCTTTGTCTGGCTTTTGTATCATGGTAAATCTGTCCTCATAGAATGAGTTAGTAAATGCCCCCTATTCTTTAATTTTTTGAAAAAGTTTGGGAAGGATTGGTGGTAGTACTTCTTTAAATGTTTGCTAGATGATATGATCTGTTGCTAGAACTCACCAGTGAAACCATCAGGCACAGGCCTTTTTATGTGTAGAGATTTTTGATTACTGTTTTACCTCTCCCTACTAGTTTAAAACTTTTCAGATTTTCTCTTTCTTTATTATCTAATCTTAGTAGGTTTTATAGTTCTAGGAATTTTTATACTTCGCCATGTTATGCAACGTGATAACATCCAGTGGTTCACAATATTTCTTTACAATTCTTTTATTTCTGTACAATCAGCAGTGTCATTTTTGCTTCTGATTGAAATTTGAGGCTTCCCTCTCTTTTTCCTTAGTCAACCTTGCTCTCTGTGGATTTTATTGATATATTAAAAAACCAACCTTTATTCTTTTTCTATATTTTTTATTCTTTTATTTATCTGTATTCCGATCTTTATTATTTTCTTCCTTCTTCTGTCATTGGATTTAGTTTCTTCTATTATACTTTCTTAAATTTAAAATTTTTTAATTTAGTCACTCTTGTGTTTAATGTAAGCATTCATAGTTATACATTTTTCCCTTAACCCTGCTTTCACTGCACTCCATAAATTTTGGAAGGTTGTACTTTCATTTTCATTTGTCTCTAAATATTTTGTGATTTTTCTTGTGATTACATTTTTGATCCATTTTTTTTAAAATGTGCTTTTCAGTTTTTATAAATTTGTGAATTCTCCAGTATTTTCCTCCCATTGACTTCTAGCTTCATCCTGTTACAATGAAAGAGATGTTTTATGTGATACCTGTTTATAAAAAAATTTATTAAGACAATTTGTGGGCTAACATATGGTCTGTTGTGGGAAATATTCCATGTGCACTTAAGAAAAATGTATATTTTGTTGTAGACTAAAATATTCTGTATATATCTGTTAGATCTAATTAGTTTATTTTGTTATTTAAGCCCTCTATTTTCTCATTTATCTTTTCTCATTGTTCTATCCACTATTGAAAGTGGGGCATTGAAGTCTCCCACTATTATTATAGAATTGTTTATTCCTCCCTTAAATTTTGTCAAGTTTAGCTTCCTGTATTTTAATGGTCTCTTATTAGGTACATAAATATTTCTAATTATTTTATCTTCTTGTTATATTGAACCTTTTATTAATATATGTCTTTCTTTGATTCCTTTAATCCTTCTTTTTAACTTAAAGTCTATTTTGTCTGATACTAGTCTGATTTCTTTTGGTTACTATTTGCATAAAATGTACTTTCTGTTCTCTTGCTTTTATTTGTACCTTTGGACGTAGTATGATTATCTTGTAGTTGGGTTATGTTTTTAATCTATTTCACCAATCTCCACCTTGACTTTAGAGCTTAATCTATTTTATTTAAATTTATATTACATTTACATTACTGATAAGGAGCAATCTCTGTCATTTTGCTATTTGTTTTCCATATGACTTACACCTTTTTATTCCTCATTTTGTGCATTATCTTTTAAATTTATTTGTGTAGAAAAATACTTTAATTTCCTTATTTATTTTTGTATATTCTATAATTATTTTCTTTGTGGTTGTCATGGAGATTACATATAACATTCTAAAGTTGTAACTTAGGGTATGAGAAAGATGGCGGAGGAGTGAAAGGGAGTCACGCTGACCTCCTCCCAAAACCAAACTGGAATTGCAACTAAATAATGGAGTAATCACCTGGAAAGCAGTGGAGTGATAGTGGGAGAGGAGCCTTGGTGCCGCGGACACTGGATTCGACTCTCACACATCCCAACGGGTGAGAATTGCGGTGGAGGCTCGAGAGGGTGGGCTGGGTGCGCATGGGCACTGGCACCAGAGGGACATTGAAACGGCCAGTTAGCGTCCCCCCGAGAAGAACGGGGTCTGAATCATAAACAGGAACCCCTAAACTACAGCAGCTAAAGCCGAGAAAATACAGACAAAACACAACCCCAAAAAGCTTAGGGGTGCTCTCTGCCAGAGACAAGTGGCTGGGGATGCAAAAAGACATTTAAAGGGCCAACGCAAAAGTTGCAGCGGCAGCCACCCTCCTTGATCGCTGGGTAGAGGCGGCAGCAGGGTGGGCTGGTGCCTGGGAAAAGACTGGTGAGGAAAACTTTGTGAAGAGAACTGACACGGCGCCGGTGGAGCCCGGGTGATAACGCACTTCCCACTCTGCAGCTACCATCTCGCTCAGGCATAAGGGAATCAATTAACCTGCCTTCTGTGCGCTCCGCACACAGCTTGTACACGTGTGAGCTACGGGGCTGAGTGCAGACTGGCTGGGAGAGCCTTGAGGAGAGACTGGAGACGCAGGCGTTGGGGAAAGAACGGGAGGAGGAACAGGGGAGTCCCGACTCCCTCCCTGATCGGTAGTCTCCATTGTGGGCTGGAAAGGCGCGACCCCAAAGAGGCAGAAGCGGGGCGCGCATGAACCAGAGGGCCTGCGATTGAAACGCAGTCCGCACAGGGGTTTGATCCCTGGCCGAAGGGGTCACAGAACTGCCCAGAACTTCCCAGAGGCCCCTGAGGGGAGACTAGAAATGGAGGCATTGGGGAAAGAACGGGAGGAGGAACGGGGAGTCCCGACTCCTTCTCCTTGCCGAAGTCTCCATTGTGCGGGAAGAGGCCACACCCCCAAAGAGCCAAAAGCTGAAAAGCAAACATAGACACCCCCAAAACACCCAGAGCAGGCGCGCACACTTGCGCCGAGTGACCTGCGAGGGTTGGCGAGCGTGTGTGTGACCCACGCGGGCTGGCGAACGCTTGCACCTGCCGGCAAGGCCTCCCACAGACTGGCACCCATACGGCGTGCAAGGGAGTGCACAGAGGGGCAAGGGCAGGCGTAAACTAACCTACCCGCCGCGATTGCGGAGCGGCCCACAAAATAAGTAGAGCTGCCCAGAGTCCCTGGAGGAGAGACCAGAAACAGGATTAACCGGAGAGTCCTAGAGCTGATTTCCTCCCATTTCTGTAGTCCCCATTTGGCGAGGGCAAGCAACGCATCCAAAGAGCCAAAAGCGGGGAAAACACACAAAAGACCCTAAACTGACCAGTGCCGCGAAGCTCGCGTGCCAGGGAGGCCAGATGAGCACGGGAGGTCGCGAATAAGCCCCCTGGTCTGGGGCAAGCACATGCGAGCCCGGGCAGGCGGGGGACCCTGCCGCGCTGGGAACACGCTCAAGGAGCTCGCGTGAGAGCGCAGAGAGATCCCAAAAAATAGCTCAGCTCTGACCGAAGGGGTCACAGAGCTGCTCCAAGCAGGAGTCAGACACAGGCATTAGACTCCTGAAAGACTCAAACAAACAACCCAAGGCCCTATAGGGTCAACAACTGACATCATCAGAGGCAAGCTCAGAAAGAAAAGTAAAGGACAAAAATACTTAACAGACTCTCACAAAAATGGGAAGAAAAAGAAGTTCCCCTCAAATGAGTGGAAAAGGGGACTCCCCACAGAGAGAGCTAAATGAAATAGAGGCAAGGGAACTATCAGATACTGGAATTCAAAACAATGGTTCTAAGGAAGCTCAATGAGCTCAGCCAGCTCAAAGAGAACTATGAGAAACTGCAGAGAAACTATCAGGATCTTACAGCAAACTATATCAGCCTGGAAAAGGACATAGAAACTATCAAGAAGACACAAGAGGATATGAAGAATACCATTTCTGAATTGAAGAACACAGTAGAAGGAATCCAAAGCAGGCTGGATGAAGCTGAGGATCGAATCAGTGAGATGGAGGACAAGATAGAAAAAAGCTCCCAGAAAGAACAAGAAATGGAAAAACGGCTCAAAAAGAATGAAGATGCATTTAGGGAAATGCAGGACAACCTGAAACGCAATAATATCCGTATAATAGGGATACCAGAAGGAGAAGAAGAGGAGCAAGGGATAGAGAACCTCCTCGAAAAAGTAATGATGGAAAATTTCCCTAATTTGAGGAGAGAAAGGCTCTCATGGATCCAGGAGGCACAGAGGACCCTACTCAAGAGGGACCCAAGGAGGTCCACTCCAAGACACATCATCATTAAAATGGCAAAAGTCAAAGACAAAGAGAGAATCCTGAAGGCAGCAAGGGAGAAGGAGAAAGTAACATACAAGGGGGCCCCGATACGCCTAGGAGCTGACTTCTCAACAGAAACACTCCAAGCCAGAAGGGAATGGCAACAAATATTCCAAGCCATGAAAAGCAAGGGCCTACAGCCAAGGCTGCTCTACCCAGCTAGGCTCTCCATTAAAATAGAAGGAGAAATACGGAGTTTCCCAGACAAAAGAAAGCTAAAAGAATACATCTCTACCAAACCAGCACTCCAAGATATGCTAAGGGGACTGGTTTAAGCAGAGGAAGGAAAAGAATGAGACAGAGAGGAACACAAGTACAAAGAGAAAAGATGAGTAAGTTTCTATCAGTAATATCTCTCAATGTGAATGGACTAAATGCCCCAATCAAAAGACACAGGGTAGCTGAATGGATAAGAAAACATGACCCACACATATGCTGCCTGCAAGAGACCCACCTCAGAGCAAAAGACCTACACAGATTGAGAGTAAAGGGATGGAAAATAATATTCCAAGCAAATGGACATGAGAAAAAGGCTGGCGTTGCCATACTTGTATCAGACAAAGTAGATTTCAAAGCAAAGGCCATAAAGAGAGACCCAGAGGGGCACTTTATCATACTTAAAGGAAGAATCTATCAAGAAGACATCAACATTGTAAACTTATATGCTCCCAATATAGGAGCCCTCAGGTTTATAAGGAAATTGTTGGATGACTTCAAAAAAGATATAGACAGCAACACACTGATAGTAGGGGATTTCAACACCCCACTGTCAAAAATGGACAGATCTTCCAAACAAAACATTAATAAACGTATCGTGGCGCTGAATGACACACTGAATCAAAGAGACTTAACTGACATATATAGAACCTTACATCCCAAAGAAGAAAAATACACATTCTTTTCAAATGCTCATGGCAGTTTTTTGAAGATAGACCACATGATAAGACACAAAGCAAGCCTCAGCAAATTCAGGAAAATTGAAATAATACCAAACTTTTTCTCAGACCACAAGGCCTTGAAACTCGAAATCAACCTCAAAGAGAAACTTCAAAAACTTGCAAACTCATGGAGACTGAACAGTACACTATTAAACAATGAATGGGTCAATAATGAGATAAGAGAAGAAATCAAAAAATTTCTGGAAACAAATGAAAATGAACAGACAACTGTCCAAAACCTATGGGACACAGCAAAGGCGGTCCTGAGAGGGAAGTTCATAGCAATACAGGCTTACCTTAAAAAGATAGAAACATTTCAAATAAAAGACCTAACACTACAACTTCAAGAACTGGAGAAACAACAACAAATAAATCCCAGAGCAAGTAGAAGGAAGGAAATAGTCAAGATTAGAGCAGAACTGAATGACATAGAGACAAAAAGAACAATTCAGAGGATCAACCAATCCAGAAGCTGGTTCTTTGAAAAGATTCATAAAATTGACAAGCCATTAAGCAGACTCATCAAGACAAAAAGGGAGAGGACCCAAATTAATAATATCAGAAATGAAAGAGAAGAAATAACAACTGATACCACAGAAATACAAATGATTGTCAGAAAATACTATGAACAATTATATGCCAAGAAATTTGAAAATCTTGATGAAATGGACAAATTTTTAGAAAAGTATAATCTTCCAACACTGAAGGAGGAAGAAACAGAAAGCTTGAACAGACCGATAACAGTTGGGGAAATTGAAGCAGTAATCAAGAAACTCCCAGCACACAAAAGTCCAGGGCCAGACGGTTTCCCAGGAGAATTTTACAAAACATTTAAGGAAGAGCTAACCCCTGTCCTTCTCAGACTATTCCAAAAATTCCAAGAGCAGGGAAGACTCCCAGACTCCTTCTATGAGGCCAGCATCACCCTGATCCCAAAACCAGATAAAGACCCTACAAAGAAAGAAAACTACAGGTCAATTTCACTCATGAACATAGATGTTAAAATCCTCAACAAAATATTGGCAAACCGCATCCAGCAATACATTCAAAAGATTATCCACCACGATCAAGTGGGATTCATCCCAGGGATGCAGGGATGGTTCAATATACGCAAATCTGTAAACGTGATACACCACATAAACAAAAGAAAAGACAAAAACCACATGATCATCTCGATAGATGCAGAAAAAGCATTTGACAAGGTACAGCACCCATTTATGATCAAAACACTCAGCAAAATGGGAATCAATGGGGCATTCCTCAATGTAATAAAGGCCATATATGAAAAACCTACAGCCAATATCATACTCAACGGGCAAAAACTGAAAGCTTTCCCACTAAGATCGGGAACACGCCAAGGATGTCCGCTCTCACCGCTTCTTTTCAACATCGTATTGGAAGTCCTAGCCACAGCGGTCAGACAAGAGAAAGAGAGAAAAGGCATCCAAATAGGAAAGGAGGAAGTAAAACTATCATTGTTTGCAGATGACATGATAGTGTACATAGAGAACCCTGTAGACTCTACCAAAAAACTCCTCAACCTAATAAGTGAATTTGGCAAAACAGCAGGATACAAAGTCAACATTCAGAAACAAAGGCGTTTTTGTACACCAGCAATGCAATAGAAGAAGAAGAAATCAGAAAAAATATACCATTCGATATAGCACGAAAAAAGATAAAGTACCTAGGGATAAATTTAACCAAAGACACAAAAGACGTGTATGCAGAAAACTATACAACATTGAAAAAAGAAATTAAGGAAGACACAAATAAATGGAAGCATATACCGTGCTCATGGATTGGAAGAATTAATATCCTCAAAATGTCCATACTACCCAAAGCAATTTATAGATTCAATGCAATCCCTATTAAGATACCAATGACGTATTTCACAGAAATAGAACAGACATTTCAAAAATTTATATGGAACCATAAACGACCCCGAATAGCCGCAGCAATTTTGAGAAAGAAACACAAAGTAGGAGGGATCACAATACCGGACATCAAACTCTACTACAAAGCCACCATACTCAAAACAATCTGGTACTGGCACAAGAACAGACCCATAGACCAGTGGAACAGAATAGAAAGCCCAGAAATAAGCCCAGGTCTCTATGGACATCTAATATTCGGCAAAGGGGGCAGAAGCATAAAATGGAGCATTAACAGCCTCTTCAACAAATAGTGTTGGGAGAGCTGGACGGCTACATGCAAAAAATTGAAATTGGATCATCAGCTGACACCATACACAAAAATAAACTCAAGATGGATAAAAGACTTAAATATAAGTCGCAACACCATCAAAGTCCTAGAGGAGAACATTGGCAGGAAACTCAGATATCCCACGCAGCAATTTTTCACTGATATGTCTCCTAAAGCAAGGGACATAAAGGAAAGAATAAACAAGTGGGACCTCATCAAAATAAGAAGCTTCTGCATGGCTAAAGAAAACATTAGCAAAATGAAAAGGGAGCCAACCCTATGGGAAAATATATTTGCTAATGATACATCAGATAGAGGTTTGATCTCCAAGATATATAAAGAACTCACTCGACTCTACTCCAAGAAGACAAACGATCCAATCAAAAAATGGGCAAAGGACCTGGGCAGATGCTTTTCTAAGGAGCAGATACAGAGAGGGCCCAGAGGCATTTGAAAGGATGCTCAGCATCACTAGCCATCAGAGAAATGCAGATCAAAACCACCATGAGGTACCACCTCACACCGGTCAGAATGGCCATCATAAACAGATCCACAAACAACAGGTGCTGGCGAGGCTGTGGAGAATAGGGAACCCTAGTCCACTGTGGTGGGAATGCAGACTGGTGCAGCCACTATGGAAAGCAGTGTGGAATTTCCTCAGAAAGCTGAAAATGGAATTGCCTTTTGATCCAGCGATTCCCCTGCTGGGACTATACCCTGAGAACACCAAAACGCCAATACAAAAGAACCTATGCACCCCAATGTTCATAGCCAATTTACAATATTACAATTTACAATAGCCAAGTGTTGGAAGCAACCTAAATGCCCATCAGTAGATGACTGGATCAAAAAATTATGGTACATATACACAATGGAATACTACGCAGCAGAAAGAAAAAAAGAAGTACTAAACTTTGCGACAGCATGGATGGAACTGGAGAGCATCATGCTAAGCGAAATAAGCCAGGGGGCGAAAGACAAATACCATATGATCTCACCTATAAGCGGAACCTAACCAACAATGCAAAGAAGTAAGGAAAATATGACCAGCAACACTGAAAGGAAAAGAAATCAACAGAGACAAGAGGGAAGGAGGGAGGGCGGTGGGGAAAAGGAAGGGAAGGGGCAAGTCAAGGAACATATAGCAAGGACTCATGGACAAAACCAAAGGGGAAGAGCTGAGGGAGGGAAGGTGGGAGGGGGCAAGGGAAAGAGGTGCAGGGGAGGCAGAGACAAATGTATTTTAAAAGTAAATAAAAAAAAAAGAACAAAGAGAAACAACTAAATTAAAATATTATTTTAAATGTAAAAAAAAATAAAGTTGTAATTTATAATCTGAATATACTAACAATTTCAGTACTGCACAACCACATTAATGAGTGTTGGGTTAATTATTTAACTACATATTAATGTCTCAAAATTGTAAATTGTACATTTTATGTCCAAAAACATACAGTAATAATGGCCTTTTAATGCATTAGTTTCTTAAATTACATATGAAAACAAAAGTGGTGCTATAGACCATTGTTATAATAGTAGATATTATAAGTGCTTATATATTTGCATTTATGAGACCTTTTTATGTTTATAAATTACTGTCTAGTATTCTTTCATTTTACCCTGCAGGACTTCTTAAACATTTCTTGCAAGGTTAGTCTAGTGGTAACAAAAACCTTTAGTTTATTTGTGAAGTCTTAATTTTCCCCTCACTTTGGAAAGACAATGTTTCTGGATATAGAATCCTTGGTTTATAGGTTTTTCTTTTTTCTTTTAGTACTTTTGAAAGTCTCAGCCCACTGCTTTTTAGTCTATAAATTTTCTGATGAAATATCTGTTGATAATCTTATTGATGATCCTTATGTGTGATAAGTCATTTGTCTCTTACTGCTTTTAAGATTCTTTTTTTGTCTTTGGCTTTCAACAGTTTAATTATAATGCTTTCTCAATGGTTAATCCAAGTTGAAGTTTGTTGATTTTGTTTATATTTACATCTCTCATCAAATTTAGAAATTTTTAACAAATTTGATTTAAACAATCTCTCTGCTATCTTTCTCTCTCTTCTTCTGGGATTCTCACAATGTGTATGTTGGTACATTTGATTCTCACAGGTTCCTTAGGGTTTGTTCACTTTTCTTCAATCTTTTTTCCTTCTGTTCCTCAGACTTGATGATTTTAATTGCCTCATCTTAAATTTTCTGATTCTTCCTAACTCCTTGTTCAAATGTGACTTTCAACCTCTCTAGTGAATTTTTCATTTTAGTTTTTGTACTTTTCAGCTTCTAGAATTTGTTTTTGATTTATATTTTGGATTTTTATCTTTTCATTGATATTTTCATTTTGTTTATACATTTCTTACTTTCTCTATGTATCATTTTTTAAGGGCATCTCATTTTTTCTGGCAGTGACATACTCCTAAAGATGTTCAACTATATCTTCTTCCATCATCACCGAAATATAAAGAGGATAAACTAAACTTTTTCTCTTCCTCCCTTTCCCTTATCTCCTCTCCATGCCTTTCTTTATTTCTTTATGGCTGTCGTGTTAAAGTCTTTGTCCTGTATGTCTGCTTTCTGATCTTACTGTTAATTTTATTTATTTTTTGTTTGAAGAGGCCATATGTCCCTATCTCTTCTATGCATTTTGATCCTTTTTATTGAAAACTGTTAATTTGAGTCTAACAATCTAGTTAAAGTGGAAATCAGAATCTCCTTATTTCCAAGGATTTGTTGCTCTTTGTTTTTGTTTTGTTTTGTTTTGATTGTTGCAGGCTTTTTCCATACTTGAGGTGGAAATCTTAGGCATTTCCCTGGGAATGCATAATAACTTTCTAATTTTCTCTTATATGCAGTTCTTTGGAATGTTCTAGCCTTTAGTATTTGTCTCCCAAAATGGGAAAGAAGAAAAAATAAAAGGAAAGGGTAAATAGGTCTAACTTTTTTAATCCCCTTTAAATCCCTTCACCTGGATTAGGAGGGTCTTCCAACAATTGAGAATGGCTACATCTATGACTGACTGCATCTGTGTCTGTACCTCCATGATCAGAAGCACCAATTAGTAATTAGAATGCAGATTCTCTATATTTGCCTTCTCTGGCTCTTTCAAGCTCCATGCAGCCTGCTCCAGTAACACATGTATGTCTTCCTTACATGAGGCTAAAGAGCTGGTGATGGATAGCCACTTCTGAGCAAAGAGCTTCAATTGACTGAAGTTAAACTTTCTTTTAAAGATTTTATTTATATATTTTTAGAGAGACAGGAAGGGAAGGAGAAAGAGAGGGAGCGAAACATCAATGTGTGGTTGCCCCTCATGTGCCCCCTACTAGGAACCTGGCTTGCAACCCCAGGCATGTGCCTTGACTGGGAATCAAACCTGTGACCTTTGGTTTGTAGGCTGGCGATCCACTGAGCCACACCATCCAGGGCCAAATGTGAAGTTAAGCTTTAATTTATCTGACCAAACCTTTCTCTAGAAGTTGCAAGCTTTCCAAAAATGTAACATGTTATAGATTCTGCCTATGCTACTGTTTGTTTAGTCAAGGCGCCATTTTTCTGGTGGCTCCTACTCCAGCATCTTCTCAGAGCCTTTCCCATTAGCTGTTGATTTAAGAAATTAAATCAAGTTCAAAATACTTGAATCAAATAATACTTATAGCACAAGTAAAGACATTGTCTGAAACACAGAGTGACTCTAAGATATTTGCTTCTTTCAGCTAATGAATAAGTAATCCATTCAATTAACTCAGCTTTTGTTTTTGAAGAGAGACTAGACAGAAATATAGACTGAAAAAATGGTGTTAATATCACAAGATTAGAGATTGGCACTTTTTGAAGATCAATTAGCAAAATAACTGAAAAATATTTTTCTAAAGATGGAGCTAAATTTATCTATTTGCAATAATTAAGTGCAACAAATTGTTCCTTCAGCATCAGTGTATTGGTAAAATCTGAATAAATGGAGCTTTCAATACATCTATGCCTCACTTTTAATTAGTTTTGGAAAGATCTAGCTTCTAACTAAAAATGCTTAAATAACAAATTGTTTTTCTTACTTTTAATGGGAAAATTTGTGTGCTCTGTTCCAACTTGTCACGACCTAGATATTGATGCCTGTGTCTGCCTTTGTGTTTTTATATAAATAAATTCAGATTTCATTCATTTGTAATATGTGACAAGGCATACTTATGGTTTAGAATT
Source organism: Pteronotus mesoamericanus (assembly GCF_021234165.1). NCBI lineage: Eukaryota > Metazoa > Chordata > Mammalia > Chiroptera > Mormoopidae > Pteronotus > Pteronotus mesoamericanus. The sequence continues at coordinate 12,099,648 of NW_026555277.1, read as the reverse complement.
TATATTTATGTAAAAATCCATTGAAAAAATAGATAATAGTATAAAGAGAATATTTAAAGCTCCTAAAATAGCAAACTTTTCATGTTCTTTAGAAACACCTATTCCCATATAATTAATTAGCCAGCATGCTACTTAGGTCATGTACTAGTTAGTAACTTTAGCATGTCCTCTACAATGTCTAATAGACTGAGTTTTATTGACACAATACCAATCAAAATTCTAGAATAGTTCGTATAATATTCTCTGACACAAAACGTTTGTGTAAAGTAAGTTGAAGAACATGTTGTTGGGTGAACTGTAATGTCAAAATGCCTCATTTTTTTAGAACATATTTATTAAGCCAGGGCTTCTTTTTTAGGGGGTCATGTATATGAACAAAAGCAGTCATTTAGAAAGAAGTTTAAATTTTTATCAGGACCAAAAGATGTTAGTTTAACAGTTGCTGTAGAATATGTCTTTAAATGGAGAAAAGACAAAGTAGTCTGAGGAAAGATAAGTTAGGAAAGGAAAGATAGTTAAACAACACGACAGGGTGCTAAATTTTTAAGAATATAAACGACTAAGATTTAATTTCAATTTTTCTATGTTCTTAGAATAATATTATTAAAAACTTTGGTAAGGTAAGATTGGTTACTATCTAAAAAGGCCTTGGATAAGCATTTAACAAAAATCATGGAGATGGAATGAATTCTCAGTATGGTCAACATCAGAGCAAAGGTAGTGAAACTCCGAATCAGGAAGGCTGAAGCACGAGAACTCTGTAGAGGCAGAGACGAGGAGCCGTGCACATCAGTGGGGATTTGAATGGGTTTTTAAAAAGACATTGTAATTTACTCAAAACATAGAAGTTGGGTTTAAGCTAATCTTGTATACACCATAAAGGACCAAGAGATAGAACATCACCTAGGATACATAAATATGTTTAAAGCACCAATATCCAAACATATTCAAATAGAAAAGCAAAGGAAACAAATTTTTAAGAAAACTTTTCTCTTTGTGTCACCACAGAAACTATCACAAGTGTGTGTGAGTGTGTGTGTGTGTGTGTGTTTCCTACTACCTGCTAAGTTTTACAGAATATGATCTTGAGAAACAGGCCTAAGAATTACCTACTCTTTTGGTACTAAAATGATCTTCCTAAATTTCTGTTTTTTGAAATCTCATACCAGGTAAATTCTGTGTAGAAATTCAAAGTTGAGATTTTTAGCTGTAGCAGTTTATTCTCTTTTATTTTGGCAAAAAGTGATTTATTCAAACTAAATGAAAAAGCTATTATTTTATATATACGAGATTTATTATTGATGATGAAGATAAGTATATCATGATGAAGACAAATAAATAATGTCTAATTTTAAAATAGAGTCCAATATTATTTTTAATGATGTGTCTTATTTAATTTGCTGGTTCTGGGATATTTATGAGAGTTTTTTTTACAATGTAAGTTGATAGCATATTACTTTGGATGGATGGTTTTTTAATTAATAGGAAGATTAAAACCATAAGTTTCTTACAAATATAATGCTCTCATTTTCTTATTTTATCATTTATAAATTACAAATTTTAAGTATAATTTTTATTCATAAAATATTTTTTAACTATATAGTTAGCACAGAATCATCTGCCGCACATCAACTTGGTTATATTAAAAAACATTTTGAAGCAAATCTTACCTAAGACTTTTACTTTAGTTGAGGATGCAAGATGTATAATCATCTAATAACTAGTGATCCCTACAAATAAAAATCATACATCAAAATATGTACAATATTTAAAATATGCTAAATATGTTATAATTTTTGAGGAGACGTTGAGAGACTGACCTTATAAAAATGAATCTCAGAAAAAGTCTAAAGGTCTAAGTCAGAGAAACCACTGCCAAATGTTCGATTTCAATCTCATTGAAGTTGATTCAGATAATAGAATGAGAGAGTCTTAAAGAGGTACCTTCTTTAGAAATGCTGGAAAACAAACCTCGTGAGAACTCAATTCTACCTGAAGGACTTGTATCATTAGCCTATACACCCTAGCATTCTGAATAGATGGCTCTTAACCTATGACATTTGAAGATTAGAGCAGTTTTATTAGCCTTTGTTCTTCAAAATTAAGATATCTTTGTTTCTTAGCATGCTGATAAAAAACCTTAATTGCTTCAGAGCCTTATCAGAAAAAGATGATTTTCCTTGAAATGTCTCTTATTAACTTCTATGACATTTGAAGTTCAGCCTGTCTAGAGAGATGAGTCATTCTGCTTCTTAGGTCTATTCTGTAGTGTGATGTATCCGCAGGCCAAATATTACCTTTGAATTACAATTTTGTAAGGGTATTCTTTTTTCTATTTCTGCCCACAATGGATACTAGAATCCTGGTTCTCAACATCAGATACAGTTCTCATAATTCAGATGCTTGTTCTTAAACAATTCCTGACCAGTGTTCTTTTGGACTTACCAAGGCAACAAAGGGTATATCATAATGACCTTTCTTTTCCCATATAAATACATCCTTTACCAATAAAGATGATAGTTTAGTTGATTATGCATTCACTGAAGATATACAGTGATTTCTGATTCCAAGTTTCAACATTTTCTCATTAAGAAACTGGTCCTATTCTTTCATCAGTTGGGCTGATCAGTATGTTTCTAGTTGTACTTATCAAATATTAGCTGCCAAAAGGTGGATTTATTTTTGAAGACCCTAGTTTTTCTTTAGAAACACTCAAAGCAAGGTTTTAAGTGCTGAAACTGTTGAAGCTATTTCAGTTGAAGGCATTGTTTTACATAATGGACCCATCAAAATATTGGTTGTATTGGAATAACATAATGTTTAAGAACAGTGGTTCTAGAGCCAAAAAGCCTAAATCTGATTTTCATCTCCTTTAGTTTTTAGCTGGATTAAGAGCTATGTGATCATGGACAAGGTACTTAATCTTATTGTACCTCAATTTCTGATTTTATAAATTGGGATTATAATAGTACCAACTTCATAAGTTTGTAGATAGGAAGAAATATGACAAGTGATTACAACACTGTCTGGCACATAGCAAATGTTCTGTAAGTCAGTATTGGTTGTTCGTATTTTATGGTTATGGAATAATGTTTCCTATTTGTTGAACCCAACTGCTTTTTTTTTAAATTATCATTTTTATTCTATTTTTTGGTTGCTATAATACCTATATAGAACTTTCTTTTTCAAAAAGCTATGATAAAATTTTAAATCTCATTAGCTGAGAGGATGGTTTCCTATGTAGAATCCAGACTCAAAATAGATGTCCATGCTGGATATAGTCTTCTATAGCCACTCTGAAATTTAGGTTGTTGTTCTCTTGCCTGTTTATGCCATATATCCTGGGGGCACAACTGAAACTCTGAAAAGGATCAAAGAGCAGAAACTTTCCAGCCTAACTGTAGAGAAACCCACTGCAACCTATCAGAAATAGAGATTTCAGTTGTGCTTCATTCCCCACCACCTCTGTCTCCTGACCAATAAAATAACAGTATACAAGGCTCTGATTTATTTGAAATTTTGAAAATGTGCATTACCCAAGAGCTGTTTAATTAATCTCAGAAAATTGTACAAACAAACCCACTGGTGAAATAAGTCACAGACAGATGTTCTCTATTTTCTTGCTTTAAGAACTTGAAAGAGTATTATGGGCCATAGAAAGAGGTATGTTTTTGTAGCTAGCTAACCTCGACTTGCCACAATAGTAGAGAACCCTGACTCTTGATCCCAGGTATTGCTAATATGATCAGTGCCCCAAATTTGTTCATTACTTATACTAATGCCCATAGCAAAGATGTCTTGGATTTTCCCAGAAATGTTAGCACTTCTACCTTGCAGTAAGCCTTACTGAGGTTATTAACCTGCAACCACAGTCAATGATATTATATGATATTAATTTGACACCAAGAGCCATGCTCCAGTAAAGCACTTGTATTTTTTTAAATGGAGATAACCCCATTTTTTTATTTAAAAAAAAATAAAGTTCTTAAAATCCATCTACTGTGTTTGTCATTTGACCTTTACAAACTCCACTATTTCACTATTCACCTTGTCAAGAAAAATGGTGAATTTAATGTTTGCAACAAATACCAGATGTTGAACAAGATCACCATCTGAAATCAATACTTCCTCCTACCTTTTCCTCGACCTGTTTGATCCGCTTGAGTAAGTATGATTTGTAAAAGCTGAAACTCAGGACAGGGTTAGAAGGTAACGAAAGAACGAAAAGAAGGGTCATATCTCCAGTCACTATTGTAAAGTATTCATTAATGACTGTGTTCTCAGATCCTCATGGTAATTTTTAATATTGCTGCTTAAAATATTGGTTCTGTTTTAACATGGCCTAAAAATTGTTTCTAGGCTCTAATTAGAACCCTACATTACCATATGTTTAAATAGAGGTTAACATATTCATGTTATACTAAAAGAATACACCTCCTAAGCGTTGTAAATAATTGGGAAAAGAAAGAATTATTGAATAAATGATATGGAGACCTTTGGTTACCCCACTATGATGGAAATGACATTGGTGGTAGTAATGAATTCCTACCTTATGCCACTTACCAATAGAATTACTAATGGAATAAAGACCTAAAGTTACTAAATAAAGCCTTCAGAGATTTAAAAGAAATAAGGGTGAATGTTCATATTGCATTCTAATGTTGGTTTTTCTAAAAAAATTAAAGTTAAAATTAAACAGTTGAAGATATACCTACATAAATCAAAACAAATGTATCTCAAACAAAATAATATAAATAAAATTGAAAACAAAATATACTCTGATTTTTAGAAAGTATTTATTTGCAACATAACAGAAAAGTGACAAACCTTAATATATAAAGAGGTGAATATTCTTAATCGATAAAAAGTGTTTCTGAGTCAATAAGAAAGAAAAACACAATAGAAAAAGAGGGCAATAGACAAATACATCACAGAGAAGAACGAAATGAGCAGTATACATATATGTAAAAATTCACCTTTGGCATTAAAAGCTTGTCCCAATTAAAAGTTTTTTTAAAAAATAATGGCACTCCATTCCTATGGAAAAAATGAGCACGTTTGTCCACTATTACTGAGTATTTTAAGAGAATCTTTCATTGGTGGGTGCAAACAAGTATATATCAAAAAACCTTAGAAATAGGTATAATTTTAACCCAGAAATTCTATTCCTAGAATTTTCCAAAGGAAATAATTGCTCTTAGGACAAAGTTATTTGTAAGATGATCATTATTTGTGTTATAGAAATAACAAAAAGAGCCATAATTTGGGATTTTTAAATATATTTGTATGTGTCTGTATACATATACATAGATATGACATTCATATGAATGACTATGTGATTGTTAAAATCATATCAATGTAGTGTATTTGATAGAAAAGGGAAGATGTCATAATACATTTAAGTGATTAACAAAAGCACTATATGTTCTATCATATTGACTTTGAAGTTGATAATGACTATATGGATGATCATGTTGCAAGAAATTTTTAAAACTTTGTTCTTTGATTCTCATGTATACTCCATTTCCCCATAATTATCATTTAATCAGGAAAAATTATTTTCAGTAAGGAGGGAATAAATCAACATTAGAAATTATTAGCCTAGATTATTTGGTATATGAGAATCACCAAGGGAGCTTTAAAAAAAAATTCTGAGACTTACCCTGACTTGCTGAAATAAAATGTGTTTTTGCATTTTGTCCTGTTGTTGATGATTTTAACATGATTTTGAAGTGATTCTTAAGTGGCCAGGCTGGTATTAGTCCACAATGGTATTTCAGTATAATTATTTTCCTTTGAGGAAAATAATACTAACTTCTCAGGATTTTGTGAGAACTAAGTGAAATGATGTCAGTGATCCAAGGATGATAGGTGACTACCATTGCTACAGCCTATCTCCCAAGTAAATCTGCCTCTGTAGAGTTTTACCTCTTTTGGAAGAGATGACTGTAAGCAGCGCAGTAGCAGTGGTTGTATCCCTCTGATACCTTTACTTCCTGCCTGTGGTAACAAACTCCAGCTCTCTGAAGAGGCATTGAGTTAGATCCCCACTGCATGGGGAAAGTCAGGTTGCTGAGGGACGGACTGAAGTCACCAAGCAGATGCGTAGCACACGCTAAGAACTGGTAGAGTTTTACTTCCAAAATCATCCCAGCTAGGACTACCCTTGCCCTTCTCCATCCTTTGGTTGGGTGGACCCAAAACAAAAAAAAGTCCTCCTTTTCTTTTTAATTTGAATATGATTTCTGTCACTTGAAACTGAAAGATTCCTGACTAATAGCCAACTGAAGATTCAATTTCAGGACACCGGGCATTTCGGGGGGAAATAATGAAACACCACAACTCTGTGCCTGGAATATTGTAATGTAGAGCTCCACACAGACAGGCTTTCCATTTCCCAGGTTACTCTCTGGATGCACCATGGGCCACAATTAAGGTCAATGTAGTCAAAGATTTTTCCCTTCCCCATCAAGGACTTTGTTCTTTGTGTGATTGTGTATTCTCTTCACCTTCCACCTGAACAACTCAGCCCGAGCTGCTTCTTACCCTTGCTAACCTTTCCTTTACCCTGTAGGTTTGCAGATAATTTCAGAGTTGGTTAGGAAATTTATAATCTTTCAAAATTGGGTCCACTTGGCTTCTGTCTACCTCCTACAGACTCAGCCAACAATACATGATCCATATTCTGTAATACCTTCAACCCTATCCAGTTTTAAAGCAGCCTGGCTATCAATCTATCCACACCCCTGGTTTTGTTTATACAAATGTTCACAGAAAGCTGCCACTTACTCCTGCATTTCAGACAAACAGGATGTCACAGGACTCCATGCACCTTGAGCAAACTGAGACCACCCCTGGAGCAGCATGAGGCAGCCTGGATGGGCAGGGAGCTGTGTCAGAGCCCAAGCCAGAGCCCAGCTGCCAGAGTCCTGCCTCCACCCCGAGGGAGCAAGTGCAGGCCTATGGCAGGTTTCTCAATGTAGCACTGTTTTTGGCATTTGGGGCTGAATATTCAATGTGCAGGAGCTATATAACCAGTGGCACCACTTTTGTCACAATCAATAATATCTCCAGACTTTGACAACTGTCCCCTGGTGTATGTGTGTGTGTGTTGGGGGAAAGATTATGCCTATAACAAAATGACTTCTATACAAAGGAAGAACTCATCTGATAATTCAAAAAAAAATCAGTTCCTTCCTTTGGATATGCTATTATCTCCTCAAAATAAGCAGTAAGAGGTCCTGACTAGGTGAGGGCCTCCCTCATCTTCAGAGAGCTGAACCAGTCTTAAGAGGTCCTGACCTTTATAACCCAATGAGGATCTATTAGAAGTGAAACTGGTCGCTTACTCTGATCTATTTATAGGTTTGAATTTTTAAAAAAGGTCTTCTTTTCTTTGGAGCCCTATTATTTTCATGGTCAGGGTTAAAACGTTTTCACTTACAATGCCTTTTATGAAAAAGCTCAGGCTCACCTCAGTCCCGGCTATTGCCTTGCATGTGTCCTCTGTCCAGACATATCATTTTTTTTAAATTCTATGGAAATAAATACTTTCTAATATTTCCATGTTATTCATACATGCTGTTACCGGGGTTTAAAGTACCTTTCCAAATCTTCCATATTTTCTCTGACATATTAATTCCTATAACATTGAAAAACTTCCTTCAACTGCTGTTCCTTGCTGATTCTTCCCCTTACAGGCCAGGAGGGTACTCTCCTCACTGATTTAAGTCTTACTGGTTATTCTGTCTTGCAAATGTCAGTTAGGTTTTTTTAACCCATCTTCCATGAGACACTTGAGGGCTGTATCTTATTTACGTGTATATTTACTTAGAATTAAGAAAGAAATGACAACAAATGACTGGCATTTTAAAGATTCATAATCCTCCTTTCCTAAGATCTCGTCAGCCAGTTTCCAGGAAAGGCTTACCTGGAAATAGCAACCTGGCTTTGCATGCCATTCAGAATGCTCTGCAGCTAAGAGCATCTCACACAATTTCTTTGTAATTGTGGGATCCCAGAGCTTAAGATTTATTACCTTTATGGTAAATCTACCTCTTTAAAACTAACCATTGTGTCTCCAATGCCCAATACAATGGTTGGACCATAGAAGGTACTTTATAAACATTCTGGCAACCATCAGTCTGCTCTTTGTATCTTTTTCTGTTTTATTTGTTCATTATATGAGGTCTGTCCAGAAAAAGTCCAGTCATTGTTACTATAAAGAAAATGGTTTGTGTGACATGTATATAACCTGATAGCCGAGGAGAGTGGACTAGAATGCACATGTGTGAACAATGGTGATTTCACTGTTCTAGTCAGTGGAGATTGTAGACACTGTTGAGTGAGTATATGTTCTCTGTGGCCTTCACATTCAAAATGACTGAGTGAGTAGAGCAATGAGTCTGCACCAAATTTTGCATTAAGCTTGAACATACCTCCACAGAAAGTATTTGGATGACTCAGAAGGCTGCAGCTAGGGACAACTGGTAATTGACAGCTTAACCACGACAATATACCCACTCATGCATCACATCTCATGCAGAGTTGTTTTGGCAAAACATCAAGTCATCCAGGTGACTCAGGCCCCCTACAGCCCAGATTTGGAGCCATATGACTTTTGGCTTTTCTCTAAACTAAAATCACCTTTGAAAGCAAAGAGATTTCAGACTGTCAGATTCAGGAAAAAATGAAGGAGCAATTGATGATGACTGGGAGAACTATGTTAGGTACCAAGGTCCCTACTTTAAAGGAGACTGAGGTATCATTGTCCTATGTACAGTGTTTCTTGTATCTTGTATCTTCCTCAATAAATGTCTCTATTTTTCATATTAAACAGCTGGATACCTTTTAGACAGACCTCATATTCCACATGTAAGTAAAATCATATGGTATTTGTCTTTCTCCAACTGACTTATTTCACTTAGCATAATAAACTCTAAGTCCATCCATGTTGCTAAAAATGGTTAAGATTCCATTCTTTTTATGGCTGTGTAATGGCCCGTTGTATTTATGTGCCACCACTTCTTATCCACTCATCTATTGATGGGCACTTGGGTTGAAGAAGCTTATAGTTCTTCAGGTCACAAAGGTCCCCTGATTTCAGTTGTCCCTTTCCCCAGCCATATAAGAAATCTCTTTCCCCTGAATTTTCAACAGTATCTCCCTACTAAGTCTGGATTTGTTTTTTATTTGACAATTGAATTACTAAAAAAATTAAAAAAAAAAAGAAGAGAAAAGTGTTAAAAAAAATGAATAAAGGTGAAATTCTATCAAAGTAACCAGCTTCCTTTGTAACTCTTTGTTGTGTGGCTACAATGATAGCATTGTTACTTGCCTCCTGATCCCATGTGACAACTGTTCCATCTGCTACAATCTACTTCTCTGTCAACCATAACTATAACTTAATTTGTCAATATTATCAAAGAATTCTAACCTCTAACTTCATTTTGTCTTAAATCTCACCTTTGACATCATTCAGTCTAGATTCTAATCCACTTAGATTTTTTCCTGGCTTAGTTCCCAAGAAGATATGACCTCTTTTCAGCAGTTTTGAGGAGATGAGTTTTTGCTTTGAAAGGTCTAATAGATACCAATTCCAAAAAGTTTGACAAAGGTCATTCCAGATGCAAACAACTGTATGTAAGCTCTTGGAGGTTAGAATTGCAAATTCATGCCTGAGGATGATAAAATTAACTTAATTTTATTTTAACTTGGTATAATAATGAGAGTTTAATGATATTCAGGTAATGGCCTTAATTGTTAGATAGAAGTGATTAAACTTGAGACAGAAGACCAAAATAGTGAAATTCTTGATTGTGATGGGGACATGATAAAACTAAACAGTTGTAAATGGATATGAGGTTCAGGGTAGGTAGGAAGGACTTGGAGAGCAGGAAAAATCAACCAATAGATAAAAGACTGAAGAAATAGTGCACTTAGAGGTGATTAGGATTCTGATTGCCACGGCTGCTTTAAAGAAAGAAACATGTTAAGAGTAGATATTGATTGGGATCAAGATTGTTAACTACTTTTTATGTGTGAAATTTCAGATACTGGCAAAATACACAAACAGTACTATTATCTATAGTGAATGAAAAAGTACCAGAACTATAATTTGGGAGATGTTAAAATTCTGTCACTTAAATATTTTGAAAGAGTGCTATGACTATTAGAAAAGAAATTCTAGAGCATAAAACACCTTTGCAGTAACCGATGTATTTCTCAAATTTGGAGTAAAATTTTAGTATGTTTTCACTTTTATAAAATATGTTAATTGAATTCCTAACTGATTTTACAACTTCAAGTTAATTATAAGATTTAGACAGGCTTATTTAGCACTAAGTGTTTTGAACATTTAAGTACAGTTAACATTTGAGTAAACTTAAGAACATTAAGTACAGTTTTGAAATTATTCTTTCATTGGTTGAAGTTATTGTGATAAGGAGACAAGGATAATAAAATACTACAAAGACACCCTGCATAGACCCAGGGCATATAAAAATGTGATTAAGATAATGTTAAATTATAGAGTCATTTTTATAATCATTATTTTATAGATTAAAAAAATACAAACTTCATCAGACATTAAAATCCATTATTTCATATACGGAACAATGATTTATAAGAGGCAAGTGGCAGATATAATACCACCTCATATTTTAATAAAAGTGTTACCAAGTTTTCGTTATTAAAAATTCAAAAAGATTAACATTTTAGATAAAAAAAGAACAAGGCACCAATCGATTTAATGGGAGATAAAGGGTAAAACATGCAATGCTCAGGCTTTAAAAATCCAATTATTCCTATTACTTACTCTGCATACATTAGGCCATCATATTTTAGTGCTAACCCATGCCTCGCTTGTCTTGCTGCCTCTTATCAGACCTCCTGTTTGCATTTTAATTGACTTGGGGAAAAGCAAAGGGAAAAAGAAAAAGAAGTTGTAAAATTAAAGAAAGGGCTCTGCTATTTGAAAGCATATGTGACCCTCTCTGACTGGGTTACGCCAAAGCTTTAAAAGCTGTTCTACTCCCTATCAGCCTGTTTTTCAATTATCTCATCCAAACCTAAATACATTTTATGAAAGTTTATGTCATCACTCTTAAGACCGCTTAATACCTATAAAGAGCCTTATTAGACTGACTTGAATCGACTTCCACTAGGCCATACACACTTTTCACATGGTAAAATAATGGACCATTGATTTGTTGGGTTATATTTTACAGTTATTTAATGTTTATACACTTCAGTTTCCTCATCTAAAACTGGGAATGGTGAGAGCTACTTTATAAGACAATTATGAGAATAAAGAGGGTAGTGTCTGGGCACGCCTAAAGAAGGGCTCTGTGGACTCTCTGTCTGTTGTTGATTCATGGCGTTTTGTTATGATTTTGAAGTGGTTTTGAAGTTGCTTCCGGGGTACTGCTTCTCAAACTTCTTGATCTTAAAACCACTCTTAAAAATTATCAAGAATCTGCCCTAGTTGGTGTGGCTCCGTGGATTGAGTGCCAGCCTGCAAACCAAAGGGTCACTGGTATAGGGCACATGCTTGGTTTGCAGGTCAGGTACCCAGGAGGGGGTGTGCGAGATGAAACTGCACATTGATGATTCTCTCCCTCTCTTCCTCCCTCCGTTCCCTTCTCTAAAAATAAAATAAATAAAATCTTTAAAAAAATTATCAAGGATCTTAAAGACCTTTTGCTTATTAAGATATTTTAAATACAATATTTTAAATTAAAATTTAAATGCATGTATAATTTTTAAAATAACAATTAATTACCTATAGTAAACTCCATCCTAACATTAAAAAGTTTACAAAAGTCTGTATTTTCCAAAACAAATAAACAAATAGGAAGATTGGCATTATTTTACAGTTTTCAAACCTTTTTTTAAAAGATTTTATTTATTTTTAGAGAGAGGGGAAGGGTGAGAGAAAGAGAGGGAGAGAAACATCAATGTGTGGTTGCCTCCTGTGCACCCCTACTGGGGACCTAGCCCACAACCCAGGCATGTGTCCTCACTGGGAATTGAACCGGTAACCCTTTTATTCTCATGCTAGCACTCAATCCACTAAGCCACACCAGCCAGGGACAGTTTTCAAACCTCTTTAAAGTCTAGTATAAAAGATCCAGATTCTAATATCTGCTTCTGCAATAAATCTTTCATGGTATATTGTTTTGGCTGAAGCATAGAAAGAAAACCAGGTCTCCTACAGATCTTTGGTTGGAAGAGGGAACACCTCAAGGACTTGGGGAGTCCCAGAAGTCCTGAAACCACACTTTGAGAATTACTCACAGTCCTAGGGAATAGAAGCAAGGGGAGGAGAGAAGACTGTTTACAACATTAGCTTCGAATATGGGGAAAGTGGACCAGAGAATACTGGAGACCCAGGAACCCAACTCTTATCTTCAAGCTGCCTTTAACCTGTAAAATATTTATTATTTCTCGGCTTTCTGCCGAGATGATCAGAGCTCTAGTCTGCACTCATATGACAAAAGAAATTGGAAAAAAGACAGGAGCTATTTGTGTAATAACACATTCATGCCGAGGAAGTTTTACTGCACTACAGTTTTGGTCAAATGTGGTTTGATTTATTGTTAGATACTGCATTGCATATTCTTGACCAAGGGAGATTTAACATTTGCTGCTTCACAAGTGGTCATGGAATGGCATGGCATGAATTCATTGTAAATTTGCTGAGGCAGGGGTTTGGAACAGCCCTCAAGACTGATGTGCAAGGTGGAGGGAGTTGTGTGACAAGTAGGCTTAATGGATTGAATTTACTGATGGCTACTCTTCTTGGAGGAACTGCTTCTAGAATATTTAAAGTCATTGTTGGAAGTCTTGAGATTTGGGAAAATATTGCTCTTTCATGGAAAATGACCTTGGGAAATGCAAAAGCCAACTACCAGTCATGATAATGGACATAAAGAGAAAGTAAAGCTATCTATGTAGTGTATGGTACTTGTTAAAAACCCATGCCAAATTTTATTTTGACCAAATATTTATAAAATAATTAAGTACGTAAGGATGTAACTAAATTTATGCTTTATAATATTCTACTGTGATAATTAGATATAATTTTTGTATTCACAAATTTGGGCATTTGAAAATGTCAGGAGTCTATTATATTAAATCAATTTTTAAACTGAGAATGTTAAACTAATCAGTATTGTTTTTAATTCTTAATTTGGTGTGGTTTAGAAATCTTTGATTAAAATCTAGTTTTTAAGAGAAGTTGAAAAGTACTAATTATTAGCTATATTGGACTACATCTATAAAAACATTTATAAAGTAAGACATTAAAAATTTTTTGAGTAGAGAATTGCTAGCTTAAATATATAATGTTTTGCTTATGTTAAATTTTCTGTACTATCTCTAACTTAAGATAATCTATTAAGAACTAAATTTAAGAGGTTTGGAACAATTACTTGGCATAGTATAAAGTGCTATATAAGATTTGCTATTTTTATACTTTCATACAAATACCAATAAAAAAATGTGAAAAAAATATATATAATTTATAGAGTGTCTGTTCTTTGCCAGTTACTATTTTAGGCAGTAGGGATAGAGAGCCTAGATTAGAACTGGATGGCATATGGTACACAGCACAAAATTGTATTCCATACATAAAATTTCCCAAATTCTTAGAAAAGAATCTTGCTAGTTTCCCTCTCTTTCTGTGTTTAGTTTAATACACATGAATTTACTCTCACTAAAAGTAAGTAAGTATGCTATATGGCAAGTTGACAGATGATTATTTCCATCTGAAATAAGCCAACTGTTCCTTTAGTTGCCATTAACTGATGATACAAGCTTAGAGTATAACCTTGTTAGTAAACTTAATAGGTTTAGAAAAACCTATTGATAGAGTCATCTTCCAGAGAAACATATTTTAATTACTACATTTGTTTATACTCCATATCTGATTGTCTATTTTATAAGGAAATTTTACATCTAGATAAAAACAATACATTAGCATATTAACTTAAAGAGAATACAAGAATAAGATAATTTGAAAATAGAAGACTTTAAGATGATTTTATATTAAGTTTAGTTTAAACATTATTAGCAGTAACTATTTAAACTTCATAATGAGAAATTTTACATATTTTTAAAAGCCTTGAATCCTTGCTCCAGATGGTCTTTTACCTAATAGTTTAGAAACTTCACCAAAATCAGCCTTGCCTCTCAGCCTGCCAACAGCCATAGAAAACTTGCTTGATTCTTCTGACTGGTTAAAAATTGTTTCAGATATTGGAGATTGCCTAAGTACTGTCTGTATGAGGTATGAAAACAATGTTTGACTGATTTCAATTGCATTTGAGCTTGTTAGTTTTTAAGCAATACAATTCTTTGTGTCCTTGATCTGAAAAGACTTACTACATGACCTGAATGTTACGAACCTCACCCCCATCCAAGCCCTCTCAGACCCGCGCTCTAACACCTCTCACGCCCAAACATATTTAACCATTCCTTCTCTGTGATGAATACTGTGATTATGGAATTTGTATTACAGCTAAATATGCTAAGTTGTAAGTTCCAGAAGGAACCAAAGGCTTCTGTTAAGGTTTCTCTAATGCTTAGCTGAGTGCCAGGGAAGTAAACAACCTCTCAACAAGTGTTTATAGAAGTCAATTAACTAATTAGTTAAGGTTTTTTTTCTTTAACTCAAAAGCAAAATAAAATTAACATGGTAGAAAGATTTCTGTCATGTAGTGGACATATTTTATTTTCTAGCTATTTTTTAAAATATTTTATTTACTTATGTGTTTGGGGAATACACCTACCACATTTTTTTTTTCTTTCATAAGGTTGAAAAAGAATGACTCTATTTCCATACCACAGGGTGGTCACCTGATCAGGACTTCTGGAGCTTCTTCTGCATCTCAATTGCTTAATTATAGGAACCAATGTATTCCTTTATTTTGCTTTAGATAATTCCGGTTGGATGTCAAACACATTCGACAGCATACTGGCTAAAACACTGTCTGCATTTTAGAACTCCCCCATTGGAAAAATTCATCAAGTTCACGTTCTTCCACTCATTCATGCTTTCTTAATTACACTTTACATGCAGATGCAATGTTTTGTTTTACTGGCTCATCCTACAGGAAGTTTGCAACCCCCACAACTAACTTTTATTTATTTTTCTTTTCATAATATTTCAAATATTTTGAGCCAAACCCAGACTATTTTTAAATGCAGATTTACAGAATGGTGTTTTTGTTGCTTGTCTTGTTTCTTCCTTGAGTGTCTAATCTCTGAGGACTTTTTCCCTCCATTTCTTTTTCCCACACTTGACATTTGTCTCTATTTTATTCAATGATTTACTTTTCAGCCCAATTTTCTCACTCCAGACAAAGAGAAAGGTATCAGACTTCAGCACTAATCACCTTTAAATGAAGCCCACACAATGGTGAAAGGAAGATGCGTCTTTGTATGTCATGGGTATTGATAATGGCTTATATTTTAACTTTCTTTATTAAAAGAGAGAAACTGCTAAAGAATAGATATTTGTTCCTTTGAATACATTTCTTTTGTTCCTGATGCCTCCCCACTTATACATGAAAAATAGGATAAAATAAAGATTTTGCATGTCCCAAACTGGCTTTAAAACTCTATGCAGAAGAGGAGTGATAAAGTAAGAAAAATATTTTCTCCTATCTTTATTATTTTCACTTTAGCATTTCAGTTACATGCTTATTAGTATACATTCGTCTTATGTTTTGGGGTTTTGTTTTTAGAGCTGTTTCGGGTTCACAGAAATACTGAGCAGAAGGCACAGACTTCTCCCACACATGCAAAGCTTCCTTCATTATCATCAGCCCCTACTGGAGTGAGACATTTGTTACAATGGATGAGCCTACATTAAATCTTCATTATCACCCAAAGTCCATAGCTTATCTCAGAGTTCAATCTTGGATGTTGTACATTCTGTAGGTTTGAACAAATGTATAATAACATGTATCCATCATTATAAAAACATGCACAGCATTTTCACTAACCAAAAAGTACTATGTGTTCACTCCTTCCTAACCACAACCCTGGGTAACTTCTGTTTTTTTAATTGTCTCTATAATTTTCCCTTTTTTTACAATGTTATATGTTTGGGATCATGCAATAAGAAGCCTTTTCAGATCAGGTTGTTTCACTTAGTTATATGCATTTAAGATTCCTCCCTGTCTTTGCGTGGCTAGATAGCTCATTTCATTTTAGTGATGAATAATATCCCATTGTGTACATATACCATAGTTTATTAATCTGTTCAGCTATGGAAGGGCATCTTGGTTGCTTCCAAGTTTTTGCAATTTTAAATAAAGCTGCTATAAACAACTATGAGCAGATTTTTGTATAGACATAAATTTTTCTCCTTTGAGTAAATACCGAAGAGTGTGATTGCTGGATTATATGGTAAGAGTCTGCTGGATTTTTTAGGGAACCCCTAAAATATCTTCCAAAGGTGTTCTACTATTTCGCATTCCACCAGGCAGAGAATGAGAGTTCCTGTTCCTACACATCCTCACCAGCGTCTGATGTTAGTGTTTCTTATTCTGGGCATTCTAATAGGTGTGTATTGGTATCTTGTTTGAATTTTCATTTCCCTAGGGACACGTGTCATAGGCAATCTTTCATATGATTTCTTGCTGTCTCTGTATTTTCTTTGGTGAGGAGTCTGTTAAAGTTTTTGACCCATTTTTTAAATCAGATTATTTGTTTTCTTATAGCTGGGTTTGAAGTCCTTGTATATTTTGGGTAACAATACTTTATTAAATCTGTGTTTTGCAAATATTTTCTCTCAATCTCTGACTGTCTTCTCATTCTCTTTGCATTGTCTTTTGCAAAGAAGTATTTTATTTTTAATGGTACCCAGCTTGTCATTTCTTTCATGGACTGTGCCTTCGGTGTTTTATCTAAAAATTCATTGCTTTGGTTCATTTCTGATGAATGTAGTACCATTTTTAGAATGTTAATTTGGTTAAACAATCAGCCAACACTATTTAAGAATTATTTTACAATTAATAAAGTGCTAGTTACCGTGTGTGGGGGGGGTGTGTGTGTGTGTGTAGGAATGATATGTATCTTTAAAAAATTGAATTCCTGGCTGGTGTAGCTTAGTGGCTTCAGTTCTGGCCTATCAACCAAAAGGTCGCTGTTTTGACTCCCAGCCAGGGCACATGCTTGGGCTGCGGGCCAGGTCTCCAGTTGGGGGCAAGCAAGAGACAACCAATCAATGTTTCTCACATGTCAATATTTCTCTCCTTCTTTTCCCCTTCCCTCATCTCTCTCTAAAAATAAATAAACTTTTTAAAACATTTGAAAAATGAATATTCATTTAAATAAAATTTTTATCATTCAGTCAATGGGACACAGAACCCAAGTAAATGCTTTTTGTTTAAAATAAACATTTTTTTCTGTTTTACGTATCTTGACATAATTGTTTACCATGTAGAATACTCACTATTATTAACATAATTATCAAAACTGTGTCAGAAACATCTATTTTTAGTCCAGTCCTGTGACTAACACAGCTAAAACATATATTTTCAAGAGATTCAGCTCAGGAGGCATCTATACGGGGATCTTCTAACTTACCTCACTTTAGCGTTATCTGGAACGTCTACAAAATGCCTACTGAACATACTGAATACCAATTTAATAGCAGTCTTTGTAGATAGGCCCTGGGTTACATCTCTGAAAACTCCCCAGGTACATCTAGGGTACAATCAAGGTGAAACACCATTTATTTGGGTCAAATGGGTATTAAGGGTCTTACTGTTAAAATTTTAGTCATTTATTGAGAAATATTTTCTTTAAAAAAAGACATTCACTTAGTGTTGAGGAAGTGACAAGTTTTTTTCCTTTTATTTTAAAATGTGAAATATGTTACAGAAACCCTTGGTAATCACAAACATCTACATTTTTAAAGATTTCCATTATTCTGAACTATTTTTGCTCATTTAGATTTTTGGGGGAGACTTTATTTCACTGGGAGATAATCTATGTTTAGCCTTAACTCAGAAAATGAAAGCTTTTCAGAAAGGCTTGTGGTGTACAGGTCATTAGCAAAGAGCTGAAATTGAAGCATTCACTGATGTATCCATTATAATAATGAATACTACATTATTATGAGATTTATTTTCCTAAAATATAATTCTCCCACATGGGCACTCTGCAACACTTTATTTTATAGTAGGTTCATTTTTGAACTTATTACTGAATACATGTAGTATATAAATGAAATCAAATAGATAATAATAGACATAGAACAAGAGAAGAAAATTTTTTTTTAAGTCAGAAAGAAAGTTAGGTCCAGACTTTGCTTCAGAACAAAAAAATGCAGACTAATGGAATGGAATGTTTTATTAATTTAAGAGGCAGTTGTTAAGTAGCAAAAATCAAAGCAATAAAAATAGTTCCGGTACTATTTAAAAGTAACAAGTTTAAGTAATCTGTATAGAATATAGTATTCATTCTATAAAATCTCCCCACAGAAAAGATAATAAAATATATATTCCAAATTATAATTTTTGAACTATTTACTAAAGCCAAGTTCATTCTCATACTCTACAAGAGATACAGGTATGAGTCAGAGATGACTTCTGTCTTGAGAGAATTATTTTGTGGATGACCTAGATATATGCATACAAATTGCATAAGGCCAGTGCTGAGGTACTGGGCAAGGCTACCCAAAGGAAAAGGCATTTGAAATGGGTTTTAAAGGATGGGGAAAAGTTTTCCATAGGGAGAAGAATGAGTAAATTGAAATCAATAAAATCTTAGAGCATTTGCAGAAAGGCAAGCTGTTGAATAAGTCCAGAACTTAAGAGCACAAGCCCAAAGAACAGGTGCTGTGGGGCAGCGGTCACTTTGATGCTGGATCATGAAAAGCCTTGAGTGAGGATTCTGACCTTCTTCCCAGGGACCATGAAACGCCATCCATACAATATAATTTTAAGTTGTTTAAGGCTTCTGAATTTTTAGCAACTTTCCTTGGCCCCAACACCAAGCTGTCTCCTCACAGCCATACTTTGGCTTTTTCTTTCATTAGTCAAGTTGCTAAATCACTAAATTTTTTTTTTACAAAAAAAAATCCATTTCTCTAAAATTAA
Organism: Pteronotus mesoamericanus; assembly: GCF_021234165.1. Taxonomy (NCBI): domain Eukaryota; kingdom Metazoa; phylum Chordata; class Mammalia; order Chiroptera; family Mormoopidae; genus Pteronotus; species Pteronotus mesoamericanus. The sequence continues at coordinate 12,080,533 of NW_026555277.1, read as the reverse complement.
AACAAAACACTGAATGTCCCATAAAGATAAATATATATTAGAACATATTTTTTATTCATATGAAAGATAAGTCATTATGATTGAGGTCTGTGATTTCATTGATGTGTTCAAGTACTTTAATTTGCTATGTCTAAAATGTAATCATTTATCAAAGACAATAGTATTTTGTAACAAAGATTTTCAAAACGCCTTGTGATTTCCTGGCCAATAAATAATACATACATCATATAAAAAACCTGAGAGTTCATTCAGAGGAAGTAATTGCAAAACTAAGGATTTGGGGAGGAAAGGCTGTACAAATAATTACCCTGAGAACAGAGCTCTGTTTGTTTCTTATTTGTCAGAGAGCAAGAACAGCTTTAGTCTGTAGGTTTATTTTATAATACTGGGAAATTTTAAGTTTTTAAGTGTTCAGCTTGTTGAAAACGAACACATAAATATTACAAACAAACATTCACTCATTTAACAAACATTTATAAAGCACCTAGCATCAGGAGGCACAGAACACGCAGCAATGAAACAGAACAGAAGGAACCCTGACCTCGTGGGACTCACATTCTAATGGCAGTTGTCATAATAAGGGCAGAGAGACAGCCAAACAATAATTAATTAATGCATGCTTGTAATGTAATATCTGATTTAAAAAAAAACAGTGAGGATAAGTGCAGGATGTTTGTTTTGTTCTAATGACTTAAATTGACTATATTATTGAAATCAAATTTACCAACTAAATGCCCGGGCAGATATTCAGAAGCCACTACAAATAAGCTGGTAATATCATATCATTCCTTACATTTTGGCCCTTTACAATCTAGAAATTATATGCTTTTTTCCTAGCAAGGTAGCCCTCTTGAATCAAGGAGTCTGACTGACTACTTGTGGAAGAAATCCAACAGCGGGACTTTGGTCCTTACTGAAATGTACGCTGGAGACAGAATCTGAAAAGGATTTTATTTGCAAATCACTGCATAATAAATCATTCTAAATTTACTGGCTTAAACATGAAGTGTTTATTACTTCTCACAAGACTCAGTGGATCTCAGCTGTCGCTACTTGTGCACAGTTTGCTGGTGGGTTGGCAGGAGCTGGCTGGTCTAAGACGGTCTTAGCTGGGATGCTTGGCTCTGCCCTTATGGTCTCTCATCTTATGAAAGGTTTGCCTGGAATTCTTCCTTGATGATGGTATAAGTCCAGGAGAAAAGTGAAAACTGTGCAAGGACTTTTTGAAGCCTCTGCTTGGGTCAAGTTGGATAATATTCTATTGGCCTTGGCCAAGCAAATTACATAGCCACATCCAGATGTAAGGATTAGGAAAAAAAGGCTCTGGCCATTTAATAAGAACTATTAAGACAAACTTAAAGCCATAGGTAAAGAACAAACAAAACAAATGACATTAACCATAAACACAAAAAGCATTAGAGCAACAATTTCTTTTTCAAGTGTCAAGTCTAGAAGACAAGCAACTTTCATTAAGGCCTTATTCCCAAAATTGACCCTGTGTTACTCACTAAAATTTGATTGCTATGCCCAGAGCAGCAAAATGATTTACAGGCTATTTAAAGCACTTGCACACATTCTTTTCAAATCTTACCCTGGTAAACACATTAATAGAATCACATAAGGTCATATTTTTAGCACTTAGTTGAAAAATAAGAGATCAAAACATGAAATTCAAGGAGTATTCAGATGGTAGTTCCATCTTTGAGAAGTGAAAAGGTGCTTTCTGGATGAGACTGATTTTCTGGCTTTTAAAATGTGTTTGGTTTCTTAAAATTTCAATAATCAGATCTTTGAAAGTTCTGCTTTATGCATTTATGTACCTTAAGCTTTTATACTTATCTTTTATTGATATCAGGCAGTAGCTAAATTGGCAATAAAGTATGAATAAAAATAATGCAAAGATAATTGAAATCTTCAGGGCACCTCAAAGACACAACAATGCACCAGTCCAGAGAACTAAAGTAGAAAATGTAAATAAATCCAATACAGTGTTTTTCAGAAGAGGTTTTAACATAAATTATTAATTATTTTTAATTGAGCAATAAAAATACTATAAACTTCCTGTCTAAAACTTGTTAAATTCTGTCTTTCTCCTGATAATTATTTTCATTAATTTGTGATCAAATAGTAATCATCAGCATTTTAGAGATTCTGCATCTTCTTTGTAACTTATTCGCTATAAACCATAATCTGAGTTATTTGCTGTCTCAATAATGTCAAAATTAATAAGCCGATGTCAGTATTGGGAGCTGCTTCAACATTTGCTGCCAAATATCCATAGAATAACTGTTCAAAACAAGACAGGAATAAACAAATAAAAACCAATGATATTAATATTTTATTTTATTATTCCCAATCACTACATATATTTTATCTCCTGTCATTCTCGCTTAGACTCCTTTCCCAGTCAGGACTGCCATATGTACTCACCCATCTCCCAAAGACCAACATGTTGACTTTGATCATCCCACTTTTTCTATAATATGATGCATCATCATTCTTGTCTTTCCCTTGTTAATTCTAATAGGTGGTGTAACTGCTCTCTATGATGGTTCTCTTCTTTCTGCCAAACATGGTAGCCATTTTGAAAATTCCAGCTTGCCAATGAGTAGCTAAAATTTTGTGTTATTAATAAATACTTTCCTTTTAGAAACTAATTATGTTTGTATCTATGCATGCATTTATGTATATACCATAAAATCTTTACTTTCCCTACCTTACTCTCTTTTTCCCCTTACAGATCAATCTTGGAATGCCATTATTTTATCCAGGTCAGGAACTAAGAATAGCAACTAGTTGAAAGATGAAAGTCTGGAAAATTCCTTTATTTAAGCAGTTTACCTGGAATTTTTTTTTCTACATGCCTTTTGCTGAGATTCTGCACTGTGTATATTTGTAAATATAAAAGCTGCTCCTGGAGACAGATGATTATTTACAGTGTTTTCTCTATTATGCAGGATAAATTATTAACAAGAAAATAATTGAATATTGAATATGCCCTGGAAAAGAAATAATCTTTCACTGAGTCTGTCACATAGTACGCTGCAAGCATGCATTCCAATTAGCAGAGTGGGCCAAGTAGATTAATGTACCAAATTGTTTAAATTCATTATGCAAACTTACATTTCTTAAGAACTTAATACAATTGTAAGTTAATTGTTATTCAAGTATGGTACCTTTCTGCAAGTTGAACTATATTTTATGACCCATGAATTTAAATGATAATTCAATATGCATATCATTGAAAAGTTTTCTTGAAAGCATTTTTTCATTTCAATACTATTATATCACAGCTGATCAAATCATTTGTCATTTTAATATATTAAAAATGTATGGTTAAAAATATATTATCTAATTTTTTATAAGTAAGTTTTCAAACTACAAAATATTGACATAGAAAAGATTATGATCAGCTAGGACATTAGTATAACTAGAATATTTGACAATTAAAAGATTATAATATCAACATAAAAGCAAACAAAACTGTTTAATCATTATATAATGACAATCCACTATATCAGTGGTTCTCAAAGTGCCGATCTTGCTTTGACAGCATCAGCAGTACATGGGAATTTGTGAGAAAAGAAAATCTCAAATCCCCAAATTTCTTTATCAGAAACTCTAGAGGTAGGGCCCAGATATCAGCATTTTACAATGACTTCAAAGCGACGCTGATGAACGCTAAAGTTGGACAGCTATTGTTCTATAGTTATTTATTCTTTTCAAGCACCCTTACGATCATAATGTTATTTTATCTGTATTTAGATAAAGTATTATTATCCACCTTTCACAGTTGAGGAAACTGAAACTCATCAAGGCTAGGGTTCACTTCTTCAGAGTTCTACAGCTAAACTGATGAAATAACCAGCACCTGGTTTGACTGTCACTAACACTTGTCTCCGTGAACAAACTCATAATTTTCACCTTAATTAGACAAATAAATAAATAAAGGAAAAGGAAAGCCTAAGTCAGGCAAGACATTGACTTTGACATGATACTGAATTAGAGGAAGAACAATCAACACACTAATATTTATTAAACATTATATACATAATAAGAGGAATTTCCTAGTCAAATGAAGGCTGCAAAAAATTATGTTGTTCCTACCGTGAAACATTTCTTTTTATATTTTTTAAAACAAATCATGTAACAGTAACTGTATTAGGTATGGAGAGTACAGCCAGGAGCAAGATTCAGTGTTTGCCCTCAAGGATCTTGCAATCTGCTGGGAGAAACACACCAAAAAATTGTTAATGTCAATATACAACAAAATATGCTACGGTACATAAAGAATGTCATGAAGAGCACATAGGAAAAACACTTCTCTCTCTGAGTTTGAGGGAAGGATTGACTGCTTCCTGTAATATTGTAAAGTCTTATAATAGAGTAGAGGAGAAAAGATCTTAACCCATAATAACAGCACACAATATGAGAAAGAATAGATGGACATTAATTCTTACTGTTTTGCCAATTTTTTGGAAGAAGGGTACATACATTTTCAAGTGTCATTTTTCTGGAGGATCTTTGTCTACAGATACATTTAAAATCCAGAGAAAGGTTTTGAACTGAGTTTCTTTATTGAAATACAATTGTTTAAAAAAACTCACAGCATAAAAATTAAGGAAACATTCTGTTAGAAACACTTTATAATTTCAAATATTAAACACAAAATAATAGTTTACTACTTAGGTCATGTTTTAGTGCAATCAGATAAAAAAGATGGGTTAATGTCATTAGGAATTATTTACCTAGAGCAAAAGTAGGAGTCAGCATTGAACATACTGTGGAAGAATAATAAAAGAGCTATAATCTATATAACCTTCTGCTCTGCTACAGAGTTCTTATAGTGTTAATCAATACATTTCCTTTTCATAACGGTATCAGCTAACTTCAACACAGTGATGTTGAACTATTCCATGTTTTCCTGGTTTAAATTTACCTTGAGTTTTCTTGTATCTTCCAATATTATACACAATGATAGAAAAAACAAGTGAACACTTAGTATATTGGAGAAGATGCAGTAAAATGTAGATAACTAAATCAAAATAATTTCTCTACATTTTCAGCATGTGAGACAATGAAAATGAAGATTTAATATGCAATAGCCTTTTCATTGCAATTATTCTACAACAATGAACCCATGGTGATTAGAGTATTTCATGTATTAAATTATATTATTTGGCATTATTACTACTTGATTCTGGATGATATTTATATCAGCTAGCTAATTGCTACATTAACCAAAATGAGTAACTAATAGACCAAAACATGTGACCAAAGAAAAGAGGTGACCTTAACCCTTGGTTAGCCCACAAAAATAGTGAATTCTAGAATACCTGAAGAATAAAATAATTTCACTATCAGTAAAATAATGTCAATGTGCAGTCCTGACTGACTATGCTGCAAATTCTTTTCACAGTATGAGATATAAATAAATGTGTCAATGTTAAATATTTATTGCATTAAACTTTTAAGTGTTGAAAACAACAGTTTATCTCAGGGAGAAATATAATAATAGTGTAAAAATTAGTTCATAAATAATTGTACATTTATAAATTCAGTAGTTTGCTCCCAGCAGGGAATTAAAATATACCTCTATGCACATGCTGGTGTGGAAGGCCTGAAATGTAGATTAGAAACTCTCTGGAGAACACTAGAATTCTGAGACTAGGGCCAGATAGAAGCTGGGAAATACATTCCAGTTTTAATTTGGTGTCTGACTTCCAAAGGAAAGTCCACTATTGTGATGTTGGAGGGGAGGCGTTGTAAGGGCATATTTCAGAAATAGCAGTTTTGGCCGTTATTGTGGGTGCAATATTACAAAGAATGTTTTGAAAGCAAGATGGGTCAAGCAGACTCAAACTGTCTCATTACCATCTTGGGAATCAATGCCATTATGGGAGAGATAGTTATTGAGAAACTCTTCACTGAAGAGGCCTTAACAGGAAGTATTGTCACAGGGTTCTAATGTCTTCTTTGACTGACTAGCTCCAGCTCACCTCAGCCTATTATGATCTTCAGTGTTGCCTGTAATAATTCTTGATGTCCTACCTCACTGGTTCCGGACAGGGTTGAAACAGCCAACCATATCCTAGAGCTGTGGTCAGCGGAAACAATGGACATGAGCTCAGCATCAGACCAAAACTTAATATCGTTCATGTTACATATTGATACATGTATTTCAAATATAACCTAACCTACAATGAAAAAGTAGACAAAACAATGAAAAAGTAGACAAATATAATCTAACCTATAATGAAAAAGTAGAATAGATATTAAAAATATCAAAAATAACTTTATAAGTGAATATTTCAAATCCAACACTGTGCTAGAACATAAGATTTCTACATATCTTAGATATGAAGGCATTAATGTATTAAGCTTCAGAACAGACTAAGAAAACCCATGGTTTAGAAGTAAGATGGAAAAAGTATCTACTGGGAAAAGAGTGTGGTCAAATAAAAAATATTTATGTCTTTAAATTTATAAGTATTACATAACATACTTATAAAATTTCACAGTATTCTTTCATTTACAATTTAGAAATTTCTATTAAAATAGGACTATTGGTATTATTTAATTATGATTTCTTCTATTAAAAGAAAAAACACATGATTTATGCTATGGGACAACATGTAGCCAGGAGGCATTACTAAACTATTGAGCCTCAAAAGGACAAAGGGAGGTAATAAGGTGGGGAGGAAGGGGCAAAGAGGGACTTCACAGAGTGAACTACACACATTTTGCCCTTCAAGAGATGTTGCAAATTTTAAAACCCATTGTCAGCTTTCATTGGGGAATATTATCTACTTTTATTTTCATCAGAGTGTGTGAGAACGTGCTCATGTATTTTGATTGCTAAACTAAAAATTAAGAATTCAATATGCTTTTTTAATGAGTGAGAATAAAATGTAAAAATGGTTTATTTTGTAAAAAGACAAGACAGTATATACAGCTTCATTCAAATAATTTTTATATCTGTTTATTATTGTACAACTGACTAGACATATCATGTAGTTTCCATGCATTAGTAGACATATTTTTATTTATTTTATTAGTAGATTTTTTTAAATTAAACTGATATAGTTTTACAGGAATAGAAGGAACATGTAATACCACATAAGACTGGCATTAGAGGATACTTGTCTGCAGTAACGTCTACTTTCTGGTACATCTGTTTTTAAATACACTTCCTTGGTCTTGCAGTAATAACTAAGAAGCTGTAGGGGAAAAGTAAACATATGGTAGATGCTATTTATTCTTTCTGGAAATAAGGAAAGTCAAATTTAGAATTTTAATCTAGAATTACCTCAGACTGTAATACCTTTAGTATTCTAAACTGGTATGGGACATTTTACTATTTCATATAAAACTGAAATAAATTTCTCTTTTATTATTTTCATTTTCCTGTTTAATGTTCCTTTTTGATAACTGCAACATTGGTGGTAAGTTTGATTTAGAGTTTTCAATGGTTGTGGAAAGTTCAGTTAGTCATGGAACTGATAACTATAGAATTTTGAGAATATTTTAGATCCTTAAAGTATATTTAAAAGCATAAATTAGAGGGATGCTTTCAAATATTAACTAAATTACCAATGATCTATTAATTTGGGGAAGGAGTTATTTCTTATTATATTACATTTCCTCAATATAGTCTTAAAGTGCTAAATGAAGATTTGAATGGTAATTCCTCTTAAATTCCTATAAATATAAGTACTCATATATAAAATAATTAAAATTTAATGTGCAGTCAGTGATACCTTGTGATATATCCTGTACATCTTTCTTTGGTAATTTTAAAAACTAACCTCAAATACATATGGTATCACCAAATTCTGAAGTGCTATATTTTTCTCTATTGAATAAATATAAAAAGATAAGGTCATTAGTTAAGAAGAGAACTAAGAAAACAACCCAAACATCAATCAATAGTAGAATGGATAAATAAAATGTAATATATTCATGCAATGGAATACATGCAATGATGAAAGTGAGTATGCAGCAAAACATAATTTTGAGGAGAGAAATCAAGCAAGAAGAATATATAATCTATGATTCATTTTATAAAAAGTTCGACCTCAGGCAAAACTATTCTTTGTTATTTAAAGATGCATAGTTTATGGGAATCCACAGCAAAACAAGAAAAAGGCGACCATAAATTAGCATAAAGGTTACCTCCAGAAGGGAGAGCAGGCGTTGGAAACAGGCAGAGGCACAAGGGGGAGCACTTCTGGGGTTCTGGCAAGGTTCTCCTTTTTGCCCGGGGGGGGCCCGTGACACAGGTGTTTGCTTTACAACAGTTGCTCAATCTCTATTAATTTATTAATCTGTAGTGCATGGATAGATCAGGTGATTGATTGCTATAAAATAAAAGGATTAATTAAAATTAAAATCAAGAAAACTAGAGTATTTGGCCCTGACTGATGTAACCTGCAAAGCAAAAGGCCATGGGTTCGATTCCCTGCCAGGGCATATGCCTGGGTTGCAGGTTTGTCCCCGGTTGGGGCACGTGCGAGAGGCAACCAATCAGTGTTTCTCTCTCACATCAATGTTTCTCCCCTCTCTTTTTTCCTCCCTTCCCCCTCCGTAAAAATACATGAAAAATTAACACACACACATAAAGAAACAAAGTATTTGATGTGTAGTTGTCTGTGTCATCCAAAGCATACTGTTGGACTGCCATAGAAAGCATAGCACAGAGGGTCATGGGAGATACTCTGCAAAAAGACTAAGAGACTGAGAACTTGAGTTTAGAATCCAGATCCATACTCACATATTTACATTCTGTTTATCATGGAAATTCACTTCACTTCAATTCTCATAGCCTTGGAGTTCTTATCTGCTGATTGGGAGTATAGAAAAGTAGGTGAGAATTTCAGTGGCATTATGCAAATTATTTAGATAATTAACTCCTCATCTCTATTCTCACCACAAATCCTCAGTCCTATGCTAAAAAATGTGAAAACAGTGTCACTTATAATTGCTGAAATGTGTGGAGTACTTTCACATACTTCAGACATTCATTCAATTTTTTGTTTAACAAAACTTCATTAAACAGGCATTGTGGTCATGAATAGAAAAAGGATGTTATCATTTTTATTATACACACACACACACACACAAAGACACTCACACGCACGCTGGTGTGTGCATACACACACAAAGACACACTGCTTGTACCCTTTGTCAGAGCTAAGCACACTGAGGGAAAAAACCATCAAGGAGTCAAAAAGAGCAAAGTTGTTCTTAACAGGGATTCATCTAGTATGATCCTAGATGAACATAGAACATAGAAACGGAATACATGATTATATGCATTAACCTGACTGAAATATGCGCACCTAGAATAAGGAAAAAGGAATAATATTTGTTGAGCATCTCTTCCTCTTTCACGCCATGCACTTTACTAGCCACTTTTTCTTATATTACTACATGTAATCTCACAGAAATATCACAGGTAAAATAAAAATTCCAAGACATCAAGTGATATTCCCCATACTCATAGAAATAAATGTCAGAATCAAGATTTCACCTCAGATTTGCCTGATTCTATTACACTATAGCACATCTCTCCCCTTTCATCTCCTACTCTCAAACATATGTCCATATACATACAGAGGCAATTTTTATTTTTTTTTTTACTTTTTTTATTGGTTGTTCCCTTTAACATGCCAAGGCAAGAAAAGAACCAACTAATGGCTCAACCAGGTTTCAGAAATATTTAGGTCACAGTCCTGAAAATTATAAACAATTCTTTCAGATAATGATCCTTTAGAGTAATTTAGAAATAAATTTATTTTATATTTAAATGCCACTGATGGATTAATAAATTATTGTAGACCTACATACTGTGGTATTTGTAAAAAGCCTGTACCTGAATGTTCATGTAGCTTTGATTGCATACACGGCTTTAATTGAGAGCAAGCTAAGAGTTCAACAGCGCATGTGGTGAAAGTAATTTTCTACAGCTACCAAAAATGTACACTAATTTTATTAAATGAAAGTCCACATTTAACATTTCTCCAATATAAAATTTTTTCAAATAAATATTGCATTATACCTTTCTCAAACATATATTCTTCAGGTCGATACTGCATCCTACCTTCCTCAAATAAATATTGAAATGTACCTGTGCTTTGAGGGTTCAAATATCTTGCATCATATACCTAAAGCTCTAAAGCCCCCTCCCCATGCCCTGAATAGAAACAATTCAATAAAAATTAGTTGAATGAAATTGGAAAAAGTGTATCTACCTCCCTTTTTATGCCACTAAATATCTTACCACTGGTAGGACAGGGTAGTAGTCTGTGGTCTCCATGGGTTTTTAACAATTACTAGGAATTCACTTATCTTTCATACTCATGCCCATTGTCAAAGGGATACTCATTGCAATGTTTCAACTATTTAGGTTTTGTTTAGTTTTCTTGTGATCATACCAATAACACCAGTGAACAGTAAATGGCTTGTTTGTTGTCGTAATGTATTATTGTTATCATAGCAGCACAATATATATCCAAATCTATTATTACATTCTACAACTACTAGTGTAATTAGAATTTATATTTGTCTATTTTTAGCATTTTTATTTTGACCTAATTTTAAGAACAGAGCAGTACAATTTGGTGAGTGAAGTGGGACAGAATCATTTGTTGTTCTGAAGAAGAAAATGTACATGTTCTATTAAAGGAATATCGTAGGAGTGTAAATATACTTATTTCATCATGACTTTGATAAATAGACTCCAACTGTCTTCTAGACTATATTATTGAGTAAATAATTACCATCAGGTACCCTACCAGCAAACTCAGATCAATTAGTACTTGCAACTGAAGTTCAGTAGCAATTACAGCTACATCTAGTGAGCATTTATTTCCTGTGTGCCAATCATGGCGATAGATTCAATTTAAGCTGTTCAAGTTTAATACGATGATAATTACATTAATATTGTAGGTGATTATAAAGCATTACTACTTAAAAGAAAACTAAATATTGATAACGTCTTCAAAGATATAATTTTTAATCACCTCTTATATTTTGATTGCCCGAGTATTTATCATCATGACTTACCAAATAAGGTGATGATCATGCATAGAGATTTTTAGAATGGGGCTTTATGTGCCCTCTAGATTCACTTGAGTCCCCTGAATATATTCTGCATCCTAAAAGTGACTATGGAATGAGAATTAACCATAAGGCTTATGGCTAAGCAAACAGTGACCCACCTTCTTTAGGAAAAAAGTCATGATTTCCATTTTAAACCTTTTACATGACATTTCCCCATTTTATTCCAGACTTTATTCTCCTCATAGTGACCCCTTCTTACCATATTCATAATGTGTACTTTTAATCCTTGGACTTCATCATGAAAGGATAGGTAGAACTTTACTTTCAGAACCGGAATATTTTTTTCTCTGAATATCAAGACTTAGAATATTGTGAGTCCTTATGTGATCAGCATTAATGTAGTAACAAGGAAATGCAGTTTCATCATTTTGCAAGCATATCGTTACTCTTCTCTTTATACTCTGGACATCGTGTCTGTTCTGACATGACCAAGTGTTTCTAAACAATGCATTTGTTAAGAGCATTTTTTGAGTTAATAGTTTTCGATGAGCTGGCTGTCAAACATTAAAAAAAACATAGATTTTAATTCATAAATTGTTGTTAGCATTTTATGAATAAGATAAATAGCATTATGTAATCATGAATGCTCTAGTCTCATGAGGAATATCTACAGGAGGGTATTTCTGAGATGTTTTCATATTGCATTACTGGATTTCTGAAAAAAACTCTGAATTTCATATGCTTATTTAACCCTAATATTTAAATGATTGTTTATCTGGGCATAGAACATAGAATTTCATTTAAAATGTTAAGAAGAAATTTACTAAAATATTTAACTCATAGAATTCTCCTGGAAAATGGGAAAAAATAAATTGCATTTTGTACTTATCTCTTACATCATTATAAAATGCAGTACTAATCTGGGAACCAACATTTTGTTGATTCGTATTTTGTCACTAACCAAACCAAATAATAGTATGCATAATATAATTCTGTTTCTATGACTTTATACTTTCCTTCCTGGAAGTAATTTTTTCTTTACTTCATCTAATTTTTCTTATAAAAAGTCATCTGGGATAAAAAAAAATACATATAGTGTAAAGTATGTTTTTGAAAGAATATGAAGGAAACAATTTAATATGACAAGTTCTATATATAAACATTAAAACTAACAGTTATAGCAGTTTTAATTGCTGTTTTTCACATTTAGAGACTATAGTATCATCCTTCTAAATCTACAAGCTTGTTGCTATAGATTTAGATATTATAGCATTATGTCTAATTCTAAAACAAACACTTAAATGATGAACAGGATCATATGCTGCAGAAATCTATTCTAATTTAGATTGTCAATAACATTAAGATTTCTTATTGCATTATAACAACTTTTAATTTAGTTAATTACATCATTTGTTTTTATAAAATGCTACGTTCCCATATAGGTTAGCAACTGAAATATACTATTTATAGCTTTTTAAATGTTACCTCAAGTTCAAGTTGTTATTGGTAGGACTGTATAACCTGGACAGACATGATATAAGATACTTTATGTCTAACTTTCCATCTTCTTGAGACATCACTCTTTCATCAGCCCTCATTTCATGCTGTCCAAAGTCCATGGACTTTGCCCCACTAAGCTTGTCAATCCCTTGAAATCAAACTTTCTTTCCTTACAGAATTATTTTTATGAACAGAATCATCCTGTGAATTATTTTCTATCAGTATTTTCCTGTGCTTGCATGTTCCATCAGTAACAGTGCCAAGTTGAGATGGCAAAACTGTAATTGCATTTTAATCAGAAAACTTAATTTAGTATATATTGAAGATATTTTGTTAAATTAGCATTATAACTGTTATTAACAAGGCAGTATTAACTGAATATTGTATGAATTAAATTAAATACTAGATCACTTCAATAGTTTAGGATTTCATGCACTGTTACCTCTAACCACAAATTCATGGCCATATGTGTTCGACTTGCAAAAACATAACTTAGGAGGTTCATAGGCATTTTAAATGATTGCTTTCCCTGATGAAAATAACTTATTTCCTAAAAAACATATCTGCAGCTAACGTTTCTCAGGAGTGAATGACATTTGTTATTCGAAAATTGGCATTCAGCCCTGGCTGGTGTGGCTCAGTGTATTGAGTGCTGGCATCCCAACTGAAAGGTCACAAGTTCAATTCCCTGTCAGGGCATACGCCTGGGTTGTAGGCCAGGCCCCCTTTTGGGGGCCTGCAAAAGGCAACCAGTTGAGGTCTCTTTCTCCCTGTCTTTCTCCCTCCCTTTCCCTCTCTCTAAAAATAAATAAATAAAATTTAAAAAAAAAGAAATTGACATTCAATTGCTGTACTTAGCTGTTCATTATAAAACATTATTTAGAAATTTAATTTTAAGATCTTTGAAGCTACTAACACCATAGTTCTGACATAGTTACTCATTGAACTGCCTTTTACTTATTAATTTACTTATTTATGTTAATTGTAAAAAAAACCCATAAAATTTAGCACCTTAGCTATTTGTAAATGTACAGTTTAGCAGCATTAACTATATTCACATTATTGCCCGGTAGCTCTCTGCAAATTTTTCATCTTGCAAAACTGAAACTCCATCCATTGAACAATGAACCACCATTTTCAAAAACTAGATAGGCTTTCTAGATTTGGCAAAGCTCTTTGCTTATTCATTATTCCCCTTTTCCTCCATGAAGGTGGACTTTAAGTTGAAACAAATACATAAGCCCTCGTTTTAATGGCCATGTATTAAGACTCCTTTTGTAATAAGAGCAACCCTGAATCTATTTAGCTGTTTTCAGTTTCCACAGCAGCTTGACAGACATCATTTCATTGCTTTTCCCTGCAGTTGCTTTGATACAGAGGGAGCAGCATTAGCGTCACACTGGAGACTCAGGTAGAAGACACACTGGTTGTCTTGTCCCAGCTCAGAATCCATGATTGAGGAAAGTTACTATTGTGGGAAACATAAAGGATATAATTAGGATTAAATGCCATAAATCAGCTATATAAACTGGGAGGTATAGGCACACTTTTCTGTTTTACTGTGTCAGTTTAAAACATTTTAAAATTTGTAAAATTCTCATTGAGAGAAAACTAAAAGCACAAAATTGCAAGAACTGCTACCCATAGGTACACTCTTTACCATCCAGTCTAAGTAGCCAGCACCCAATCCAAATAAGCACTGTATGTCCATGTTAGGGGCAGAGGTAATTAAAGAATGATGAGGAAACTGAACCACTGAAATCAATTAATGTCTTCCCAAATTCACATGGCACTGAGGGACACAACTGGGGATAATAGTTCTCATCCCTCCGTGCTCTTTCTACCTTGATGTTCAGAGAGGCCTTTCCTTATCACCCAATCCGGCAGTCTCAAAGCAGAATTGCCCTCAGATGACTGAACTATTGTTTCTGATTTCCCTCATATTAATTCCATGAAAAAAAAATCCAAAGCCAACTCATTCAAATGCTCAGGTGTGCTTGGATTTGTCATTTCATGTGTTTTTATGCACATCCCTGACCTATTTATCATCATATCCCTTGGGCTTTCTCCATGTCTGACTTATTGTGGATAGATAAGAAAGTTAGATAAATGGATGAATGATTGGTTTCCAGGTAGAATACCTGGAAAACTCTCCAATTTGTGTTCCAGCTGCACAAATTCCATGCCTCATACACACCACAACCAAAGCAGTGTTTAGGAAGAGTGTCTCAGAATCGAAAGGCAAACTAGATGCCTTAAAGTAAGAAATATGAAGCTCTTCTTCTTTATTTTGCCTGCAAATTTTCTAAGGATTTATAAAACTTACCTGTACAGTCTATCTCAGGTAAAGACTTCTAGATACTATTTAGAAATTGGCCAGTTGTGCCAGATGAAAATCATCTGAGATTATAATGCAAACCAGTCATCATCAAAAATGTATAATAGAGACATAGAATTTATACAAATTCTACTAAGCATTTATTTTATGTGAAAGAGGAATACATTCCACAGCACATACATAATTAAATGTAAATGCATGCTGAAAAAGCTCATAATCATGAAAAATACATATCCTGATGGACTACTTTTATTTGGCAACCTTTTCCTTCCAATATCTGTCTTAATATTCAACTGTAGATTAGAAATGATATCTATAGCCAACTCTTTCTATGAAATATGTATAAGGGTAGGTATAGATAATTTATTTTCCTTCAGCTGTACAGAGAGATGGATAATTACATCTTTCTGAAAACTTGGTGAAGCCATTAGAGTTCTTCTAACCTTTTATTTTGTCTTTATAGACTTTAATATTGTCAGCTAGTACAATTTAGTTGTGCACTATTATTTGAAGGTGACCATCCATTTTTCTAGCTTATTTTATGTAGTCGTAACATTTATACACAGCATCAGTGTATATGGCTTGACTGTGTGTCTTAAAGTAAATTCTTTAGTGACGACATTTCCAAGAGTAAGTTTTTACTATGTAGTTAAATAAAAATATATTGATGATGGGAACTCTTTACACTGTCTTAAAAGTATGGAGAGTTCTAAAACTGCTCTATAAATCTAAAACTTCCCTAAGGAATAAATTAATTAAAAAAATAAATTTATATGGAAAGGTTTTTTGAAGTATTACTTCTTTTTCAATAATAAATTATTTTAAAGTACTACTTAAACTGGACGAGAAGAGGAAGGAGCATAGTTTAATAATCTTGCAGTTATTTTACAGGGCATGCTAACTGCCTTTTATCCTCCATAAGTATAAGACAAGGAAACAGACTTAAACTGTCATAACAGAGATTTAAATTGTATAAAAGAAACATGCTAATGATTAGCATTTGTTCGTAGTACTGAAACTGATTCCTAGCTGAAACTTCCAGAATTTCATGACCTGAAAAGTAGGAGAAAGATCCAGGTGTTCAATTGTCTGGTATGACTTCAGTTTCTCTTGCCTGGAAGCAAGGAGATAAATTAGTGAGAACTAGGAAAACCAACCCAGCTTACTGTGGCTGTGAACCTTTATTTCCTGGACTCGATTGCTCAGCCCATTAAAAAATGTGTGCTCTATCAATTTAAGGTCATAGGTCTAATTCCTGTTTCAACCTTTTAGTTTCCCCTTCTTCTGAGGTCATAGACTCTACTCCTAACCTTGGCAAATTATTTTATAACTTTCATCCACTCACAAGTCAAGATCCTTGGAGTGCCCTTGGACCCAATTATCCCCACAAGTCTCTAGAAGATGCCAGAATCTCAATGCCGAAGGAAAATACATGCAAAAGTAGAGGTGGCTCATTAAAGTTTTTGTTTGTCAAAAACAAGCAAAAGCTAAGATTAGCCTAGCAAATTGTGGTTCACCTGTATATCAAGAAAAGACAGAGGGAACTTCAGGGAATTGTTCTATATTCTCCTTCAGAGACTTACTGACATTGAATTTTGCTTCTCCTCAAATTTCTCCTTTCCTGATGATTAAGAAACCTCTCAACTGTATTCATTGAATCCAAAATGTTTTGTTTTGAGAAATAAAGTCAAGAAAAAAAAGACATTTTCCTATATATTTGCTTTTTAACCATTTTTTTACTGTTGTTCAAGTACAGTTTCTCCATTTTCCAGTCATTCCCCCCCTCCCGCCCACCCCCACCTCCCATCCTCAATCCTACCCACCTTTGGCTCAATCCATGGGTCCTTTATTCATGTTCCTCGGCAGCCCTTCCCCTTCTTCCCCCCATTAGCCTCCTCCCCATACCCCTCTTGTCACTGTCAGCTTGTTCTTTATTTCAATGTCTCTTATTATACTTTACTTTCTTGTTTGTTTTATTGATTGGGTTCCTCTTATAGGTGAGGTCATATGGTATTTGTTTTCACTGCCTGGCTAATTTCATTTACCATAATGCTCTCCAGATCTATCCATAATGTTGCGAAGGGTAAGAGCTCCTTCTTTCTTTCTGCTGTATAGTATTCCATTGTGTAAATGTACCAAAGCTTTTTGATCCACTCATTTACTGATGGGCACTTAGGTTGCTTCCAGCATTCAGCTATTGTAAATTGTGCTGCTATGAACATTGGGGTGCATAGGTTCATATATTTGAATAGTAAAATCTTCTTAATCACTGGCTATAAAAAAATGAAAACAACTCATGTACTGGCTAATATATTAAATATACAATGAAGCCCTACTGTGTAAAATAATGCAAAATCTGTATTTCACAAAGTCATGATAATTTAAATACAGAAATCTTTGATAGTTAAAAAGAACTTGCAAAATGTGTAATGACTTCTGTCAACACATATGGGCATTTTTCACTTAAATGTAAATTTGACCTATTAACTATTATCTGGGTAGATGTGGCCATACACTGATTGTTTCATCCTTTTCATAGAATAAAAATGTACCACAGGAATGACTTGCTGACTTAGAAAACTGAATTCCTTTAAGATTAGAATGTGGGAAATCAATAATTGGGAAGATAAATGTTTGGGGACCTAATGAAAAGCAAGTATAATAAAATCCTCTCCAAGACCCTGAGGCGCCATCCAAATTTATTGGAGAGGTAACTAAGCATTCAAAGCCTGAGGAGCCTGGAGAGAGAGCCTGAAACCTGGTCCACATCTTGAAATATTTGTCTCTTTGTAGTGATTAATGAGTTTTAATCAATTTGGCTGTAGAAATAGAACCAGAAGGAGCATTATTCTAAGTGGTATCAATAATCATGGAAGAAAATCCAGATACTGTGTTCGCCATCTTTTTCAGCAGTTCCTTGAGATGAACTTAAGATAACATAAAAATGTTCCCATATTTATTTACAAAGTAGTCTCAAAGTATAGTTTATTTCTTAATAAACTTGTCTCCCTGGAGTAAGTGTTCCTAAAATTCATCTACAGAAACTGGCCTAATGTTTTATGAAGCCGTATGTTCATTATGTTAATGTGAATAGCTAATTAATTAGTCTCATGTTATGAGTATAACAAATCATCTTTTTATGATATCTTTAATATGCAGATAATAACATAAAAGGCTATAATGTATTATAAACCATGAATTTCAGTCTATAGTTTATATGCCACCAGTGTCTAATTTAACAATGTATATTTATACCTATCATTTCTTGTTTGAGAGTTTATATTTAATTGTTTATACTTAGTTTCAAGTGATCGCCAATCTCATATAATCAATGTGTATGGACAAATAATTTCATGGGAATTTAAATTAAAAAGGTATTTTAAATAGTGTCATGAAATATTGCTCCATGTACAGTTTGGATTGGTGCCAGTAAGTAGTGCAAAGCATGTCCCTGTTCCCGTAGCCTTTCCCCACGGCTTTTCTCATCAGATGCGCAGCCCCAGTTCAGATGTCCAGCATATTGACTGCCTTTTGCAGCATGTGAGTAAGAATGAAGGAATTCTCAAATCTTCTCAGTCAGCCTAGGGCCTGGGTTAAGTTGTGCTCCCAAGTCATGTGTCAGGTAGAAAGAAACAAAAATATAGTGTAATTATCGGTTGTGTTTCTGAAGTTCAAATTTAGAACTTTTGCATTCATTTAGAAATTCTTTCATAAGTATGATTTCAATCATAATGCCTTGTGTATCACATGAGCTCATTGTATGATGGTTTTCTTGGGGAGCCACTCAATCAGTTTATATGTATAAGGAATTTTTAACAAGACTTCAGATTCTAAAAAAACACATATTGAAAATAAACATTTAAATTGAATATATTTGAAATAATTACATGTTTATATAGAATTCCATGGGTCAGAATCCATACGAAAATTGGAGACATGTCTTACAGTAATCAGCTTCCAATGCAATTATAAAAACATTTAATTGACATTGGGATTTAAAGCTTACTTACTAGTGTGTAACAAATTAATAGAATTTTCAGCTCACTCAGCATGTGACTTCTTCAATGATAAGCTGAAATTATGAAAATAAAGACAAACTGACTATGCATAAGATTTTTAAATTACTCTCCACATTTCTTTGAGAAATCAGGAGAGTAAGTATAGTACTTGATTATAGGTTAAAATATTTAGAAAAAACAATTGTTACAAGTGAACTTTTATACTACTGAAACTTTTTAGAATGCAATTAAAAGTTAATTTTGAGAAAACTTTTCAAAATAGTTATGTGAAAATCTATTGCTATTTTGAAGTTTGTCATGACTACAGAACTCCATTGGTTTTTTGCGAATAATGACATTGAAATTCTGTTTTTATCATAATGATTTTTCCTGCTGACTAATCTAGGCAATTTATATCATTATACTATAATCAATTTCCATATTCAGCATATGTTTTAATTTCGTATACTCTAAACAAAAGGTTGGTTATGCATAGAAATTTCTGTAGTCTTACCTTCTGGACCTGTTCTAAAAGAATGACTTTATTACAAATATCTCTTTCTAACTAAACTTTCTTAATTATCTTCACAAACTGTAAACTATGTCTAGACATCCTTCATCCAGGCACCACTGGTTAATTTACTTGTATTTCAATGTCCTTAAACTGCTGTTGTCTAAATATGCATTCTAACTATAAATTATTTATGTTCCTCAAATACCACCGATAAACCCCTACTTCTCCATGCTGCTCCTTAATTGCCAAATTACTGCACAAGAATATTACTCTGACTATCCAGCAACATTCCCAAATCATCAGTATAGGATTAACGTAGATTCTTTAACACCCACCATGTCTGCAGCACTAGCGTCCAACGCACACCCTACAGTTCCCTGATTACCGGGCCTCTCCCCAGCAACACCCCTTCCCAAGGCAGCTCCACTCTCTTCAGCCAGCGTGCCTTGGGGGCCATGCCTAATATAGCTTAAGGATACATGTTCATATTTTTAAAATTTTGATGTTTAAAAGAGGAATTAAAGAAAATGGAAGTCATTGAGCAATTTTCCCTCTATATAAAATAATAATAATAATAACAACAACATGTTGGCTGAAATCTTTAGAGAGAAACTTGACCCATGGGCTGAAGCATTCCTTTTTTCATTACAAATGAAACCATTTGGGGTTTTAAAAGAACCTATTTCTCACAAAGAGGGTATCCTTTTGTTTTACAGACTATGCTGAACACAAGTTCTTGTGTGTACATAAGGCAGCATCTGAACATCTACCAATAAAATATAAGAGTATTTCAGGTCAACTCAAGCACACAATTTTCAGTTTTTCAAATGAAGGATTCATATCAATATTATATTATACTTGACATTTGTACTTCTTTATTGGGTTAGACCTCTAAGCAGAGGAAATTTCTCTAATTTACCTGACATGTGTTAAAATATCCCCCAGCACACTTCAAAGGGCCTAAAATGAGTTTTGAATGAGTGCGTAATGAAATGCATGCATTTGCAATGTAGACCTGATATGTTCATTTAAGACATTACATGCACAGATTTCCAGTATATGTTCCCACTGCATGTGTATTTTAGTTCTTTTAATGCTCAGTAGTCATTTTGTGAGCTTTTGAAATTCCCAAGCAAGTCACATCAACTGTGTGTTCCGATGTCCTGAATTTCCTTTTGGTACCCTTTAAGAAGCACTGTGCTGAAAAAGAGAAAAAAAAAATGGATCTGGAGGTCAGGAGTTACATGTTCTATTTCCAGCTCTGTCACTAAGAGAGGAACTTTGGACAAATCACTGGACCCCATAGTTTACAAACTAGTAAATTAAGAGGACAAAATGCTGTTTAGCTCTTATTGGCTGTGGCAGATTGTTTTCCAAAAATAGTCCCAACAATCTTTTCCATCCAACCTGCATTTCTACAATGTGATTTTGATACTCCTCCCTTGGAAAGGTGAGATCCAGGCTCCCTCCCACTGAATCAGGTGGACTTGAGACTCATTTGTCACTAATATTAAACGACAGAAGGTTGCCTATTCCAACACTGGGTGACTTTTGAGGCTTGGCCAGAAAAGACAATGTAATTTGGGACTGGCCCCCTAGAACTTTTGCAGTGGGGCCCTGCGCAATCCTATAAGCCCTCGCCTGCCCTGAGACCACCGTGCTTTCAAGAAGCCCAAACTAGTTTGCACAGAAAGATCGCTGGAGAAAACAAGGCAAGCACCAGCTGCAGCAGCATCCCACCATTTCAGCTCTCAGCAGTCTCTGATTGCGGCCACAGGAGAGACCCCGAGCGAAAACCACCCAGCCAAGACCTTCCCGAATTCCACAGCCACAGAACATGTGAAATATAGTAGAACAATTTTTGTTTTTAAGCAGCTATATTTTGGAGTGATTTCTTATGCAGCACGTAGTGACAGCTGTGAGGTGCAGAACACTATTTCATGCCATAAACTGCTCCTTTGTTTTATGAAAAAATAAAATAAAATCCTGCCTTTTTAGTTGACTATATAAATGTTTTTTGCACAGTTATATTAGCTAAGTGCCTTAAATTGTTTCAGAGTAACATGCTATAATAATAATTTTATTTTTTGAATCATGGGCTCATTAAGAGAGAGAATTTGTCTTTTAGTTGAATTAGGTACAATTCCAAACACATGCCAGAGTAGAACCACAGGTAAATTATTACTGAAAATGGCATTTCCAAAATCTACTCACTGGGTGTGTATAACATGCTTCCCACTTTGTTGCTTTCAGTCCTGGCTTCCCACCATCTTCACAGGTAAACTCTCTGTTAAGAATAACATAAATAAATAAATAAAATTTTTTTTAATTGCCCTAGCTGGTGTGGCTCAGTTGATTGAGCGCTTGCCTGCAAACCAAAAGGTTGCTGGTTTGATCCCCAGTTAGGGCGCATGCCTGGGTTACAGTCCAGGTCCCCAGTAGGAGGCGTGTGAGAGGCAACCACACATTGACGTTTCTTTCCCTCTGGTTCTCCTTCCCTTACCCTCTCTCTAAAAATAAATAAATAAAATATTTTTAAAAAGAATATCATCATGTATCTCACAAGAGTTGTGTGTTAAGTATAACTAAGATATATTCCATCATGCCGCCCTCCCCCCCAAAATATTTAAGATTTGAATTAGAGTCCTCTGAGGTCCAGTAGGTTTTGTTTTCTGTTTTTACACATTGAATTAGTGTGGCTCTCTCATACATGGTCTCTTGAGGGATATAACTGTTATACACTTACCAAATATCTTCCTGATAGTAGATGCTCAATAAATGTCTGATGACTGAATGAAAACCTATAAGAAACAATCTTTAACTAGAGTATGACTTTGAAAATTAGTCTCACAGAATATATAGTCATTACCTTTTGGTCAAGAGAATACACTATGTTTATAATTTGAGACACGCCTACCCCAACTAATGTCAACACACTGACTGCAGCTATAGCTTCATTCCAAGCCCTGGAGTAGGAAGGATGAACACAGTTCACAAACCAGAGCTGAAAGAAGAGAGCTTCTGTAAAAGACAATATTATCTCAGGTCGGTTGTTCCAAAATGCCATTTAAATGCCTGGCTTCAGAGAGGGCTCAGCGGACCAGGTAACTGAAAACCACCAGAACGGGAGAAAAAGAGAAAGGGTAGGCAAGGGAATCATATTTAAAGTAAATCTAAAAACCCAAATTCCTGAGTATTTTTAGCAACTTAATACTAAAGAAAGTAGCCAGCAACAACATAAAATATTAAACAAAAACAGGCTGATATGAAAAAGATCAATAAGAAATTATAGAATTAAAATTTATAGTCATTAAAATAAAAAATAAACAGAATCAGTGCTAAACTAGGTTTAAGATGGCATTGAGGAATTTATTCGAACACAGCAAAAACGATAATGAGATGTAAAAATATCAGTAGATACAATATGAATCCAACAATAGTGCCAGAACTCACAAGTTAGAGAAAATTTATTTGACTCTGAAAAAGTTTATCAAGTACCTACTATGTGCCAGGGGCTGTTCTAAATACTTGATATTGCAATGAACAAGCAAACTAAAACACACACACACACACACACACACACACACACACACACATACACATACACACACCCCTCGCTGGATTTAAAGTTTAGAAGGATATGACAAATAAATACACAAATAAATATATAAAGTATAGAAGTGATTCATATTGCAAGGAAAATCAAAGAAGGGTAAGAGAATAAAAAGTGGCAGAGAATATTATGAGATAATATGGTCAGGGAAGGACTCTCATTCAATGAAATTTGTGGAGACACTGGAGCAGCTTGATGATGTAAGCCTTGTAAATATCTGAGACAAGACTGTTCCTAAAACACAAAGGGTCAAATCTCTGAGGCAAGAATAGTTTTGGTATGCTTAAAGAACAACGAAAGAACCAGTGTGAAAGAGAAACAATACATGAAGAAATGACAGGTAAGTATTTCCAGAATTGAAGAAAAAACCATGAGACCACAGATTTCCTTGCCCTTTAAAGGCAAGGAAAGATAAATTTAGATCTAGATACACCGTGTGAAGCTGAAGAACTTGAACAATAAAAAAGAACGGTCCTCAAAGTTATCAGAGTGAGAATTCAGAGTGATTATCCTCAATGAAATATTCAATAAAGGCCAGCACACAGAGCGGACTTATTTTGAAAGCAATGATGAAAAAACTGTAACCTAGATTTTTATAAAAATAAAAATAGATTTTTATTCAATGGTGAGGACAAATTAAAGACATTTTTCAGCATAAGAGTTAGAATTGTTTACCACTGCAGATGCACACAAACGGAAAGAAGAACGGGGAGGAGTGGGGTGGGAACAGGATATCAACAGCAATACATGCTAAAATTGATAATGTCAATAAATTCAATTAACTAATCACTGAAAAAGAGGTTTATATGAAAATGGAAGATTAAACTCTTGACTATAACATGATGAAAAGTTAAATCACATTAAAGTTTGTATTATATTTAGCAGGAAAATAAAGATAGTGAAAAAAGTGCTTAAACATATTTTAAAAGTTTAAGCTGATACACATGAAGTATATGAGTATTTTCTAGTAGTGGTAGTACTAAAAATCTGATTAAAATATTTAAACTATTATAAATATTACTGATTCAAGGCCTCCTAAATACATATTATATGGGGAGAGGTAGCTTTAGATACTAAATTATTTGGGGAAAAAATACTAGCTTTGTTATAGCAACAGCTAAACCCTAATTTCAGTGGTTTACCCCAATGAAAGTTTATTTTTCACTAAGGAAATATCTCATGTGATTAGATGGCTCTTCTGGGTGGCTTTCCTTCCGTGATGATCAATGCTTTAGTCTACATTCATTTTGCAACCCTCCCATCTTGAAATTTGCTTCCAGCCACAGGCTAGGAGAGCTCAAGGTCAAGAAAACTTCCTTTACCCTCTCTTCAGTGCTTTGGACCAGTAATTATATATCACTTCTACTCACATTCTCATTGAGAAGAATTATTTACATGGGCATAACATAAATATTTGGTAAGCACTTCCTCTGCCACATGTATTGACAGTCATTTATCATTTTATATAAAAAGTTCCATATGTTTTTAACAAATAGGGTTCAAAACAAGTTAAAAGGAAATAAGTATCTTCAATGTGGAACAAGGTAAAAACCACTCAGAGGAGGAATATTGTTGATAACTAGGGCCTCAAGGTACTAAGGACGACCTATGTGACCTTCTAAATCTAACTATGGCCAATAACAACAGATATCAAGATTTATTTGCACCAAAGTAAACATGAATTCCATTCTAATGTCTTTTATGTTAGATATTTACATTAAAAAGTAAAATGATTGAGTTCACAAAGTCTCTAGTTAATTGCTTAATTTTCTAATCTTAATAACATTGGAATAAATTTAGCATTTTAATATCTGTAAAAGGAAGAAAGAAATTAAAAGCTATATTATTGTTATTGTACACTAACCTTTTGTAAATTAAAAAAAAATGCCTTTTCAGTTTGTAATATAACAAAGATTTAAAGTTCCTTTGGAAAGAAATGTATCTAAATGGCCAACCATTACAGTTTATAGAGAGATGAACAGAGTTTAAACCAAAGGAATTTTTGCCATGTTTTCTCTTAGAGTGTCTGATTCTCTCAGATGTTGATTCATAATTTTCATGATATATCCCAGTTTATTAGGTTGAAAATTAGTCATTAAAATACTTATTTTTAATTTTTATTAAAAAATTAGAAGCTCGGCTTCAAACCATCTTTAGCATTAAAAAGATAAAGTATTACTTTGTCCAGTTAGTACAGAAAACAATATTATTTTAGCACACCAAATGTATACAGTTTAATAGGAATATTTAAATATCTCATCCCTAAACTGGAATATGTTTTATTTTAAATGCAAATTCATATGACACGTTGCAATGTATGAGGGGGAAGCCCCCAAAACAGAATTTACTTATAAAAATTGTGTATTTATTCTTTCATGTTTAAACTTCAGTTGCCTTCAAAGACTCTCCTTTTGATGAAATACACCTATCAAGACATTTTTTCCACTGCTCAAAATAGTTTTTGAACTTGTCCATTTTGATGCCTTTTAGTGTTCCTGCCATTTTTTGTTTGACCTCTGCCACATCGGCAAAACATTTCCCTTTAGCACTTTTTTCCGTCTGGAGAAACAAACAAAAAAAAAAAGTTGCCCGGGCGAGATCAAGTTTTGGGGTCAAAAACTGGGAAACTCACTGCGATGTGGGCAGGTGGGCTTATAAATCACCCATCATGAAATGGGCAAATGCATTGAAAGAGTCTTCAAAATAAATTCACTGAAGCTGAATACAGCCTCTCACAACAACGCCACCTGGTACACTGGTAGAGCTGGGTCCCTAGTACAACACTCACCTAGTGGGGAAAGCCTGTACTACAAGTGATCTGCCCTCTGGAAGATAATTTTGGGGATTTTCAGGGTCCCTCCTCATAGATTATAACATTTTGATTATATACTTCCCAAATTAGGACCTGGATATGTTTACACACACACACACACACACACACACACACACACACACACACACACTTAAATATTTCAGGCTTTGGAATTTAGGGTTACTATGTTACAGAGAGAAAGAAAAAAAGATAATGTAAAACTCAGTGAATCGCAAGAGTTAAAAAAATAAGCAAAAGCGAAGACTAGAAGAATTCAGTTATTTACTTTCACTTTTATTTCCATACCATAAAAAGTAAATTTATCCTGAAAATCTTAGGTAACCATAATGACTAAGTATTAATCATGACTACAGAAGAAATATACAGCCTGAACAGACACAATGAAGATACCGAAACTTAAAAGTTTTGTTTACCTCGATTCAGTCATCAATTCAAATGGATGCTGCAGACAAGAAGTTAAAGGAAGGCTGAGACCTGGAAAGGAAGTGGTGGAAGAATTAGGAAAGATCACGAAGAGCAAAGGTATGTCTTCAGAGACCAAGGTTAAGATCATCCTCACTCTCATATTCCCAGTTAAGCTCGAACATTGCCGGAGGCAAAAATGACAACACTCTCCTACTTGCAATGCATCATGAGAAAGCCGGATTCTTTGAAAAAGGCCATAATGCTGAGAAGAATAGAAGGCAGCAGAAAAGGAAGAAAAGACCATAAATTTACAGGTGCTGGGTAGGGCTGCTGAGGACACGATACTGCGGACATCATTCATTCACAGGGTTGTCGGTAGCTGGAGCTGACTCATTGTTGCAAAACACAGGCGCTATTGATAAAGATTATTGATAAACATTGTGTGGTTTTATGTTATTGTCAGAAGTGTGATTGTGTGTGTGTGTGTGTGTGTGTGTGTGTGTGTAAACTTACAAAATTACTAAACAACACGTTCATTTTGCAGGTTTTGCCTAAAGATGCACATTACTGAATTTTGTGGTTTCTCAATCAGCTATTTCAAGAATGGTGTCATCCCGTGAGCTCGTTCAGCGTCCAACAAATGTCCTTCCTGATGTTCTTGCTTGTTTTGTTTGACTCATTACCTTTGGCATATTCCAGTGTTTCTGTTTGTATATGTTTTTTTCAGTTCAAGGTTAAACGCTTCATCCCTGAAAGACAGCACAGATTTTTTAAAAGTAGGGACTAAGTAGCCAAAGAGATGTTTATTTCTGTCTGCTAAAATTTTAGGAGTTAAAACACTAAAACGATAGCATAATACCTTTAGTTTGCATGTTGTTTCCCTTTAAAATCTGAGGAATTACATCCAAATTACAATAATCTTAAATGATTTGAAATTTTAAATATTAGCATTTTTTATTTATATTGGTGATTTTAAAAGAAGTCTTCTTTGTAAGTAAAGTTTTATTATGCCAAGTTATAAAAATATTCATATTCTCAGAGGAATCTATTTCCCACTATATAGGCAAAATCTATTAAAAAATTAAATTCTTTATAAATTTCAGGACCACATCTATTTCTGAAAGGCTGTGTGGAGATATAATACAAAGAGCTCTGCATTTGCAGTTGAAAACCTAAGTTTAATGCAGGTTTAGATGCTTGTAAGCCTGGGGAATAAATCATTTAATCGTCCACATCTATTAAATAAGAGGAAAATACATTGTAATACATTTAATAAATGAATACATCCTTTCATTACCAATGATTACTATTTTTGTCGCTCTAACATGAGATAGTACTTTATTACATGAAAGTTGCTAGTGCAAAATAAATCATCAGTGAATCATTATCAATATGATCAATGACTATCTGGCACTTTTGTCTCTTCTACATGTCCACTTCCTTCTTTTGGAAATATAATGAGCTCAGTCCCCAGTATATTTCTAACAGAGAAGAGTACTTCAAGATTTAACCCTGAATACCTGTATGTCCACAACACTCATTCCATAATTAAGATTTTACTATACTTAGTTTATCTATCCATCTATCCTACCTATCCTTGCATCGATGCATCTTATTTTTGATGCATTTAAAATTAAGTTGCAGGTATCATTACAGTTTCTCCAAATACTTCAGCATGTATGTTTTTTGACTGTAGTTCAGTGTTTGTTTTGCACAGATCTTAAGTGTGCCATTTGCTGACCCCTATGACATCTGGAATGTTATCCCAGAAAATTATTCTCTCACACCCCCTTCCACTCCCATTCAACCTGCGTTGCTCGGCAGCAACCACTGCCTGGGTATTTTTCAACCATACGTTAGTTTTTGACTATTGTAGAACTGCAAATAAATGGAATATTTCATGTAAGTTTCTTTCACTCAGCATAATATTTATGAAATTCATTTGTGTTATTCTATGTGTTGGTAATCCATTCCACTTTATTTCCGAATAGCATTTTGTTGTATGAATATATCAGTTTATTTATCAATTCCACTATTGATGGGCAGGGCTTTTCTGAGTTTTTGGATATTACGAATAAAGCTGCAATGAACAGTCTTGTACGTAGTCTTTTTAGGACATATTTTTAATTGATATTAGTACTGAATAGTGGAATGGCTACATCATAGAGCTGGTACAGGCTTAAAAGATCCCACTTCTGTAATAAGAATATAAGTTTATACTCTTGCTAGTAGTATGTGAAAATCCATACCCTCACCATCATTTGATGTTGTGAATCTTTAAATTGAGCTACTCTGAAGTTGCATATTTGGATCTAATAGTAGTTTACTTTTCATTTCTCTGATGTCTAATGATGTTTAACATCTTTTCATGTGCTTATTAACATTTGTATTTCTTTTTTAGTGAAGTGTTGTTCAAATAGATTGACCATTTTCAATTGAGTTGGTTGTCTTTTTATTGCTAAATTGTAGAATTCCATCATATATTCTAGATATCAGTCCTTTGCCAGATACATGCTTTGAAAATATTTCTGGCTTATAGCTTGCCCATTCATTTTCTAAACATATTTTAATAAACTGAAGCTTTTACTTTATATGAAGCCTAAATTATCATTTATATCTTTAATGGTTAGTGGCTTCTATGGCCTGGCCTAAAAACTTCTGTTTACTCCTAATTTACAAAAGTATTTTCCTTTGATTTCCTCTAAACACTTTGTGGTTTTAATGTATAAATCTAGGATCCATCTCAAATTGATTTTTCAATACAATGTGCAATTGGGTGAAAGAATTTTTTGTTTGTCATTAAAAATCTTTCCTTTCACCCTGGCTGGTGTGGCTAGTGGACTGAGTGCTGGCCTGCGAACAAAAGGGTCACCAGTTCAATTCCCAGTCAGGGCACATGCCTAGGTTGTGGGATAGGCTCCCAGTAGGGGGCACGTGAGAGGCAACCACACAATGATGTTTCTCTCCCTCTCTTTCTCCTTCCCTTCCCCGTCTCTCTAAAAATAAATAAATAAAATCTAGAAAAAAAACTTTCACCATTGGTGTTTCTTGGTGCTTTTATATAAAAAGCAATAATTGTAATAGTGTAATTTTCTTTCTTGTCTCAATATTTTGTTACAATACTTTGTTCTATTTGTCAATTCTTATGTCAGTAGTACACTATGTATTCATTAATGTAGCATTAATAAGCCTTGAAGTCAGGGAGGATAAATACTCCAAAAATGACTTTTTTTTTCAAGGTTGTTTTGACTATCCCAGTTTTTTAAGTATATTCCCATATAAATTTCATTTTTATTTTGGAAATGCAAAAGAATATTTAATTGCTCAAAAAGAAAAGGGCATAGGTGTTTATGAAGACTATTCTGGTACATATCCTCACTCAGGTTTATGATTTTAATTACACATTTAATTTTTTTAGTTTTTAAATTGATGAAAAGTAAAGGGGCATATAAGGAGAATTAAGACACACATTTTGATATATATCAGAAAACTTTCCCCACCAATTCTAATTATAAACCTTTACATATGCCATATTCAGTTTTTCTTACCAAGAAGATTAAAATTTCTATTTTGCTCCCTGTTAAAATCTCTCCTTTTCAAATTTTTTTCTGCTGATACATTAAAAAATATTGAGGGAACTTATTTTATCCACATAAAATATTCATTCTGCAGCTTTACAGTTTCTTGTCTTGAGTTCCATTCTCTGGGACTGTGCAGATGAAACACCTTATAAAGACGGCAGTGCAGTGATGCCTGAGGCGAGGGGACTATAAGGGTCTAAAAGGTGATTGGACAAAATACAATAAAGCTAAATAAATAGATAGAAATATGTAAAAAAGTTCTTTAAAATTACATTGTCATTGCAATTAAGTAAACTATCCATTGTTTAATAACCTAGAAATATTCTGCTGTAGAATTCAGTAAAAAGCTAATCCCATCTTGAACACACAAGGAGAGTTTACTTACTAATATGCTTAAATCGGTATAAATTTTTAAATGATCTTGCCAATTTTTACCAAAAGATTTCAGACAACTGGCTGTTATATGTTGAACCTAGAATTAATTTGAGGATAATTGACAAATTAACTATATTGGGTTTTGCAATCCATGTGCATGGTGTATCACACGATTTATTTGTGTTCATTAATTTTTTTCAGCAGTTGTATTGTTTTCACTGTAGAGGTCTAATGCTTTTTTTTTTTTTTTAATTCTTAAGTTTAACATGTCCTTCATAGTTTTATAAAGAGAATTTTTTTCTTATAGTTTTTTACTATTTAATGCTAGTATAGAAATTAAAACTGATTTTTGCACACTTAGGTTACTCCTATAACACTATTAATATTCCTCATTAGTTGTAATGGTTGCTTTGTACAGTTCTTAGGATATTCTACATAAATAATCATGGCATCTCTAAAGAGAATTTTACTTTTTTCCCAATTTTTATACCCTTTCTTTTGCTTGCCTTATTGTTCTGAGAAAATCTTCCAGTAAAATATAAAATAGAAATAATGTGACTATTCTTGCTTTGTCCCAAATGTATTAAAACTTCACCATCTCACCATAAAATATGACATTAGTTGTAGTATTTTAATAGATTCTCTAGTTTGCACCGTGAATAGGTATTCAATTTTGTGAAATGTTTTTCTGTATCCTTTGAGATACTCATATGATTTTTCTTTTTTAGCCCCTTCATATGGTGAAGGATAAGGATTAACTTATAAATATTAAACCAATCTTGAATTTGTATAAATAAAACGACAAAACAACATGATCATAATGCATCGTTCTTTTTATCTATTACAGGATAATTTTAATAACTTCTTAAAAGAATAGGAAGGACATTAATTTATAGTTTTATGTTTTGCTAATTCTGTACTCTGGTTGTGTTGTCGTCATAAAATGAGCTAGGAAGTGTTCTCTCCTCTTCGATTTAATGAAAGACTTTGCATAAGATTGATACTATCTCTTCCTTAAATGTTTAATAGCATTCATTACTGAAGTCATGTGGTCCCATAGCATTCTTTGTGGAAAAGTTTTTAATAACAAATGTATGCATGATAGATGCAGAGCTACTCAGGTTTCATGATTCATTTTTTGTGTTAATTTTTGTTTCCTTTTTCAAGGAATTTGTCCATTTCATCAATGTCATAGAATTTGTTGGCATAATTTGGATCTTTTAATATTGTACCACAGGTTCTTGTGACACAGTTTATTATTACTTAATCTTGTTAAGCATTTCTTCTTCAGATTAGGATATTTATATTGGTGTATATTCCATCATCTTCCTTCTTTTGTTTTTTTTTCTTTTTGCTTTAATAATTGCCATTCTAGTATTACTTCTATCTAGTGAATTTCACATTTCTAATATCATATTTTTCTATTAAGCAATTTCCATTCAGTCTTTTTAAATAGTTTTTATCTCTTTACCGAGCTTTAAAATGGCCATTTTATATGAGCATATTTTTAATGTCTTTGAGCATAATTTTCACAGCTATTTTAGACTCCTTTGCCAATTCTGACATCTGTATCATCTTGAGGTTATAGTCTTTTGATGAATTTTTCTCTTAAAAATGGGGCACATATTTCTTTTTCTTTGCATGTTATTTTGGATGTATCTTGTAATTATTTAACAATGGGATATAGCTACTCTAAATTATGTGTGTGTTTTTCCCCCTCAAGAATGTTGATTGCTCTTCATAGGTATTTTATTCGGATGAACTCAAACTACAAAATTTTTCTGTCCTGAAAGTGGTCAGCAACCCAAATCTCAGTTCAGTAGTTTAACTTTGGCTCGATTGTTTGGTGTCAGCCTTCTTCTGCATGCTTGATTCAGGGGTCAGCCAGGTATTTGAGAGGCATCTCTACTTTTTGGTTCTCTTCTTTCCTGGAGCAACACACACACACTTTTCAGTAGATATTTTCTACCCAAATTCTACTCATTGGTTCTGTGATACCACTGCAGGTTTTTGTACTAGTATTTTACCCATCCTTGTCCTGCAGACGGGGCCTCCCTCTTGCTCAAAGCAAAAAAATGCCCGAGCTGTGTCTTTCTTCCCAGTGTTCACTATCCTTCATTGTCTAACTAACAGCCTGTTGGTTTTGTTTTGCTTTTTTCACTTGCCAGTGTTTGAGTAATTTTGTGTGTGTCTAAATTTTGTCTCTTTAATAGGAAAAATCACAAACTACAAATCCCATAATGTGTTTTTGGATTTATTTTCTAAGTGAACTTTTAAATTATTCAGATGAGTTATCTACATAGAGAATCAGAGAGTGTGTCTGAAGCAGTTTTTATTTTGACCAAGCCTTTCTATTAAAGTTCAGGGACAAGAAGGTGGTTTTAAAATCCCGTTGTTGAAGAATGGTGCCATTTTATCAAAATTACATAATTTTTAATGTTTTAACACAAAGGATTAAAACAAATTATTTAGTAAAAGTGTAAACCACAGTAAGTCCTCACTTAATCATGTTGATAGGCTCAACAACTTTAAGTGAAATCACATATAATAAAACCAACTTTACCATAGGCTAATTGATATAAACAAGAGTTAAGTTCCTGTGGTCTCTCATCAACTTTTTAATGAAATGTCATTGAACAAAACAGCATTATTCAAGGACCTGTTGTACTCTCAGGGTTTAGTAACTAACAAAAATAAATAAATAAATATGATAAAAATTTTGTTATTATTGAGCAGTGTTTTTTTTATACAAGAAGCAGATAAAATCTCAGACCATAACCCCAGTGGTGAAGGAGTATAATATTGAAAAAAGTTTTAAATCTACTCATTTTCCATTATACGCCTCTGCCACCAGGTGAGAAGACTAATTTTGGTCATTCAGCAACTTCTCCACCCTTTTCCCAGGGATTATTTTCACAGTATAGGAGCTTATACATAACAAAGGAGAAAATTATTTATTCCTTGGACTAATGGGAATAACAAGATCTAGTATGTAAGACTGGAAGATGAATAGAAACAGGAGGTGAGGAGGTGGATTATATCAGTTAATATTTTGGAATACTACCTCACCACATACATTTGGTGTTTATATATTTATTACATTGCTTTCATTTAGGTGTTTACTAATTAACATTTTTTCTAACAACTTAAAAACGAAAATCAGAGTACAAATACGTACGTATACATAGGTATAATTATGGGCAAGAGTTTAACAGATAATGTTCTAGCTATTTCATTTCTTAAAAGTCATGCCAAATAATGTGTTCTATGCAATTTTGATGTAAACTTCAAAAAAAGTGTTGGTAACATAGGCCATCTTTCTAATCCAAGACATAATGCTGAATAATGAGATAGGCATCTCCATAAATAGGAAGTTGCTTTTGTTTTTCATCACGAAGAAAGAAAAGCTTTCAAATACTTTTATTTTACTCTTTCTTAGGTTCCGTATGTTCAGGTCTAAATATTAGACACATATACTAGGTAGCTAAATACATTGCACATCCAATATTTATTATTAGATAGCCTGATGAATATATCATTATCCTTTTGTAATTTTTCTTATTTCTAACTACTTTCTGTTTTTAAAATTTGTCTTTATTTATTTCAATACCCTATGCATTTTATTAATAAAGACTTCTCCAAGCTGTCCTTACCATGAGAAAATGGTAGCAAAGGGACATTTTGGAAATGGGAGTAGATAAATTAAAATTTGTAGAGTCAATTTCTTGCGTGAATTGTTATGTTTAAAAATATGCCATCTTTGGAAAGTCTCTGAATTACTTAACTTTTATAATGTAATTGCTTTCAACTTGATGTGCACTTGTTGCTATTTTGGGGTGTGATCTGAAAGACCCTTCACATGGAGGGCAGGGAGAAACCAAAGAAAAAGGCAGACCACTCCAGAGTGGTGGCTGGCAGGTTAATGAGCAGGGGAACTTACTACTGAGGCCTGTCTTGACCTCCAGACCTTGAATAAGTAGTTTTCTGCACCCATGTGCTAGAACCCTAGAAGTGTATATGGAAGCCCTGCGTCAGACAGGAGGTCTGAACTGGGTTCTGTTACATACCTAGCTCAGGTAGTCTCAATATCACATTTCTGTCTCAAGATTGTACCTTGGAGCAGTTCCTGGGAGCAGGAAAGGCAAGTTAAATACATATTCTAAGTATGCGGAGGGAGTGAGGAGCCTCAGTTGTCAGAGTCCAACTCGGTGATCAACTGGCAGTCACATTTTTTGACGACCTCCTCCAACAAATGTGATATTCCTGTTTCAGTGACCGTGAAACCGCCAAATCAGACTAAAGTAAATTTTCATGGCTTCTGTGCTGTATACAAACTAGTCATTAAAGATTTCCCTAGATGAAATTTTTGGAAGCATTTTGTTGAATTAGCTAAAATTTTAACAATGTATTTGATATTTGAAAATATTTTCTTTACTCTCAGTCTCCTTATCTACAAAATGGGGACCAAGTTAACTACGTGACCCTAAGGTCTTCTGTGACTCAAAAAGTATTTGATTCTAACAAATAATTAAATAATAACAAACAGTATTAAATGCAGTTAATAGGTATCAAATGACATGGTGTGTGTACTTCACTATCCAGATAATCTTTGTTTATAATAATCATGTCTCACTTGCGATTGTGAATCAGCAACGTTCTGATGTTAAATTGTGCTTGTTCATTAAATGATTCATTGAGGGCAAAGGTACAATGGCCCCACACATGTGTAAATTTCATATTTGCATTTCAGCTCCTTGACTCAGCATAATCCTCCTATCTACCCTCTCCAGTGAATTATTAATTACTGATTATTTATGTCTTTACCTGCTTTGTACTGTTTGCAAGGTTTGCAATAAATTCTGCGTATCTGTATACTCGTATATGTGTAAATGTGTGGGTATGTAGTAATGAAATCATTTATGTTCCAAGCACTGGATAGAAGCATATGTTTTTATATCAGCCTCACAATTTCAGGGCACTTTTGTAGACATGGGAGACCCTGCTTTATTTTGTTGCATCATATTGCAAAATAACCTTAGCTGTTATACTTCAAGGACTCGGGTGCTGAGTCATTAGCAGCTATGGAATAGATCAGAATTGCATTACGGCTGCACAGCTACCAACCAAGGGTAATCCAAGATCTTTCAGGCTTAACATCAGCATATGGGCAACTCCTCAGCGCTTGTCTGGAAAGAGAGTTAATTTGAGAATTTTGAGCTAAATTCCCTCAGGATGACTTCTCCAGATGATTTTTGACTTTTATAATGCAAATAGAAAGGCATGTGAAAATAAGCACTGTTCAATTACACAGTGAACAAACATTTGTGCCTACATCTTCCAAAACTGGTCATTTTATAATGAAATGGACTGGGGGAATATTTAGGTCTCTGGTAACTTGTGTACAATGATAGTAGTAATAGTAACTGTTCTATGAACAATTTGTCAGCATTCTTGAGTCTATACTTAAAGATTAAACACAAAGTAGCATCTATCAGAATTAGAAACAAGAAACTGAGTTGCATAACATTTAAATTACAAAAATGTGCATAGCTGTCTGGACTCTTGAAACCGCCTCCTAATTGTTCTGTCTGCTTAGACTCTCTCCCTGACTATACTCCCACCCATATCCCTGAAACCAAGTCAAATGGATTTGGGGAAAATCAGATCAAATATCTCATATAAACCCCAGAATGGTTTCCCATTGCATTTTGAATTAATTAAAAATGTCTTCATGGCCTGTGAGAGCTTTCATGACAAGATCTACCTAATGGCCCCTGACTCCATCTACTCCTCTCCCCTCTGCATTCCAGCCTCGCTGGCTTGCATGTGACACGTACACTTCTTCCGTGCTCGCTAACCCTTTGCCTCAGATGCCCTGCCACTGACCATGGATCTCCTAATGACTTTTCCTTTTAATTAATACTTTATTTTATAGCAGTATTTGGTTTACATGAGCAGACCCAACCAATCAGTAGAGCCCACGACCCCAACTCCATTAGTCACCACGACTAATGATTTTTTTCCCTATGTAATTCATGCCGTAGAAGCCATCAGGGAGTTGGGTCTTAGAATGCGAGCTCATCTGTGTGTCCAGGACTGGCACCACTCTTTAAATTAAAAAAAAAATCTGAAGAAAGCTCAGAGAGTTCACATATACTCCCTCTCACTTCACTCTTCCCTCACACCTCCATACTTTTTAATGCAATTTCTCCTATTATTAACTAAAATCTGTAGTTTGCATTGGGATTCATTCTAGTGTTGTACTGTTCCATGCTTTTTTATGACAGAAATGTAATGTCAGGTATTTGTCATTACAGTATTATACAGAATAGCTCCATTGCGCTAAAATTCCCCTCTGTTCCACCTACTCAGTTTTCTTTTCCTCCTCTCAAACCCCTGGCAACCACTAATCTTTTTATTATCTCCATAGATTTAACTTTTCTAGAATGTCATATTGCTAGAATCGTACAGTATATGGCTCTTCAGAGTAGCTTATTTCATTTAGCAATATGCATTTAAGGTGTCTCCATATATTTTCATGGTTTGATAGTTCATTTCTTTTTATTGCTAAATAACATTTCATTGTCTGGGTGTACAACAGTTTTTTCATCCATTCACCTATTGAAGGACACCTTGGCTGCTTCCATGTTTTGGCAATTATGAATAGAGATGCTATAAACACCTGTGTGCAGGATTTTATGTAGACATAAATTTTCAGCTCATTTGGGTAAATACCAAGGAAAACGGTTGCTGGATCATATGGTAAGAGTAGGTTTAGTTTTGTAAGAAACTGCCAAAATATCTCCTAAAGTTTCTGTACCATTCTATGTTTTCAGCAGCAAAGAATGAGAGTTTCTCTTGCTCCACAGCCTCACCAGCATTAGCTGTTGTCAGTGTTAGAAATTTTCACCATTTTGATAGATATGTAACAGTATTTCATTTTTGTTTTAGTTTAGAACACCATTATGACATATGATGATGAGTATTTTTATATGGGACTT
The DNA here is from genome assembly GCF_021234165.1 of Pteronotus mesoamericanus. Lineage (NCBI taxonomy): Eukaryota > Metazoa > Chordata > Mammalia > Chiroptera > Mormoopidae > Pteronotus > Pteronotus mesoamericanus. Next base: position 12,043,311 of record NW_026555277.1, on the reverse strand, counting down.
ATTTGCTATCTGTTTTCTTTCCTTGAGTGTCTGTGTAGATCTTTTGCCCATTTTTAAAGTTGGGTCTTGTGGTCTTACTGTTGAGGTTCCAGAGTTCTTTATATGTTTTACAAATACGTTCTTTATCTGATGTATATTTTGCAAATATTTTCTCTCAGTGGCTTATCTTCTTATTCTCTTTTTCTTAATTCAATCTTTATTGTCTTTTTATTCTCTTCAAATGCTATTCACAGAGCAGAAGTTTTTTTTTTTATTTTAATAAAGTCCAACCTATCTTTTTTTTTCTGTCATGTACAGTGCTTTTGATGTTGTATCTAAAAAGTCATCACCAAATTCAAAGTCAGCTAGATTGTCTCCTATATTATATTATAGAAATTTTACACTTTCTTATTTTACATTTAGGTCTATGACCCATTTTGAGTTACCTTTTGTGCAAGTTCTAGTGGCTTTTTGTAACTCCTCCTTCTCCTCATTTGTGTTCTCATTTTAATGCCACCCCTCCCGGAGGCCTTTCCTGATCATACGAGCTAAAACAGTTCCTCAGAACTATTCACTGACTAGCTCATTACCCTGCGTTTACCTTACATTATCACTATCCAAAATCATACTGTCTTTACTTATTTGCATGTTTAATTTCTCTTGGTCTAGAATCAAAGACGCACAGGTACCAAGACTCAGTCCATCTTTTCCTGTGCTCTATCCCTGGTGCCTAACATAATGCTCGGTACAGAGTAAGGACCTGGCAAATATTAGGTAACTAAATAAGAGATCAGGAAATACAGTTAACCAAACTCTTAATTACATCATGAAATATGAAAGACCTTGATGGTTTCTACAATTAATAAGAACAGGAAAATCCTAGGAATGAAAAGAGAAGACTACACAAAAGGAATCAACATGAGGAGAAGAGCATATCTATTTTGTTTGTTCAGCCTGGAACATATATTTAACCTAGGAGAATCTAGAATATGGTGTCCAATGAAGAATGTGACTCTTAGGGAAATTAAATGATTTGCATGGAAGTGTTTAGAGTCCCTGGTCAATTGCCAATAGATTTTATTTTTAGAGTAGGTCTATTTAATCACTGAACAGTCAATAGAAGATTCAAATAGATTGCTTCGCCTTTCCACAAATGCACATTAGCTCTAACTAATTTTAGTTAAGTTTCTATTAAGCAAATAATGGAAAAGAATGTATGTGTAATCTAGATTAGATTAAATGATAAAATATATCTTTCTCCTATATAGGAAAATAATTATGTGACCCAATCTTCTTATAGCCCTTATCGAATCTTACACCAAAAGCCAGAGAGGTTTTATAATTGTTTCCTTTGCTACCGATGGGCCATTATGAAAAGATTTCTTGAGTTTTAAAAGTATCATAGTCAGGTTTGCCTGCCATAGACCACAGATAAGTGCCTGGTTTATATTATAGTCATTATAACCAAGGAATTAATGTATCTGTTGGGACCAGTTAGTCATAAATCATTTGAATCTTTCTGGTTATTTTTTATAGTGCACAACCTATAAAAAATTGGATTTATTTTGGTCTTCCCAACTGAGTCTAATAATCCATCTTTCTGCACATATTCATGAAGGAAGTGAGGAAGAAATATTTATCTTTCTATTGTTTAATAAAATGCATTAGTTCAACAGTACTTATTGGGCAAACTACTATATGACTAAAACTGCTCAAAGCCCTGTGTTGGTTACCAACAAATATGTGACACAGTTTCTCCATTTAATAAATTACTGTATTTCAGGAGAAAATAAGACTCAGTTACTTAGAAATGAGAAAACACCAAAAGTGATACAAAATACCTGCTAATTTTTTCGCACTTCAAAATGGACTAATTAGTTTTATATCCAGTATTTTATTTTATTCTGAAGATGTTATTAATGTGATTTTTAAATGGGCAAAAATATTATTTACTAGAATTTTCAAGAAGACTTTACACAGAAACAAAAAATGCTGGAATAGAGCTTTAGGGAATGGATGGGAGATGACAGAGGGGAAAGAAAATTCTGGTGGAACATAACATAGAAATAATCATATCATCCCAAGAAGAAAGAAGAAACCAATATGACTAAAAATATATGGGTGGTATTTGCATTTATTCTAAAAATAACCAATGGAGAAATTATGGCTTGAGAAATAGAGTCGGGAGAGAGAGAGAGAGACAAGAAGAGAGAGAGGATGTTCATTGTGGATTTATGTGCCATTACATATACCATTAGCTTCTCGATTTCTTTATTAATACATGTCATGCATGGAAGAACAGTATAGAACATTTTTTCCTACTCTATTCCGAAGTCATATTTAAAAAAAGGAACAAGAGAGTACTATGCGCAAATGTTACTGATTTCTTTGAAATTTGTGACACAACAAATTAACTACTCTGATTACCTTCTGGGGGATCCAATCTGTGGCCCATGGGCCTCATGCATCCCAGGATGGCTATGAATGTGGTCCAACACAAAATCATAAATTTACTTAAAAGCTTATGAGATTTTTTTTGTGATTATGTGCCACAATGTATTTAATGCTGGTCCAAGACAACCTTGCTTCTTCCAGTGTGGTGCAGAGAGAACAAAAGTTTGGACACCCCTGCCTAAAGTTTGGTATACTGTCATTCAAGTGATAAAACCAATTCCTCAAAATTGCATTTAGTACTATTTTGCCAGATCTTTAATTTATAGAAAAGAGTGCTGTTATAAATACAGCTATTAAACATTTGCCTTTTCAATAAGATTTTTTTTCTGAGAACAATTTAGAAATATTTAAAATTCCACTTTGAATTTCAATTCTAAGGGTGGACATTTATGTTTTTAGGGTATTGCATGCAATATACAAAGAGTAAAATGTATGTGTTTCTGTTTAAACATGAAAATCCTAAGTAAGCTAGCATGTCATTATAAAATGAACCTCCTAATATTGTCTTCCTGAAGAGAAATGACATTTAAAAACATTTTTATTATAAAATATTACAGCATTAATAAGATTATGTAGAGAAGAAAATAAATCATGCAGTCTAATTCCACCATCCAAATACAGTAATTGATTTCTGTTTTAGGCATTTCCTTCTGATATTTAGATAAGTGTCTGTTCTTTGCATGGAATTAGTGAACATAGAACTGTGCATTTTTACACTAATGTGTGTGTATGTGTGTTGCTTAAATAGATTACATTACTATTTAATTAGTTAAAAGTCTATATTTTCTTAGTCATGCATTTTTATTTACTGCAGTAAATTTAATGTACATTTGAGTTTGCCAAATTATTTCAACTCACTCTACATGAAACTATGATTTATAATGCCACAGAAATTATACTGCATGTATTTTATTAATCTGATCTATTTACTGGAGTGGGAGAGGTGGTGAAACATATGGCATGTAGCTAGTAGAGGAGATTTTTGCCAGGTACTTCAAAAGGTTTTTATTCAGGAGAACATAATTGCAACAAAGAGTCTGTGCGAAGAATCTGCCTCAGGCACTTAAGCTGAAACCAGAAGTCCAAATATTGACCTCAAAATCATGAGGGCATCTCTTCTCCACTATTGACTTTAAAATTAACATTTGGTAAAGAAGCTTACCCTGATATGTTTGTTTAAGGGCAAATGTCATTTTCTGATCAAGGTCTTATGATAAATTAGTGCCAGAGATAGAACTTAGAAAAGAGAAATGAAATGTCTTTTGACATTCAGGGTTCCTACTAGGTTTAGTCTCATAGCTTTCTCCTCCTGTTGAATTTGAAATGCCTTTAAGATGAGAACTCTGTCATATTTATTGTAGTGTCCCTCAGAACACCAGGTACAATATCATGCATTCAAAAATGTATTGAATCGAATAATGTTCCAATAGAGTTTACTTACCTGCATAAATATTCAATTGGCAAATTAGACTTGAAATGATAATATTATTGAACGTTGACTGCATCTTAACAACTGTTCTGTTAATTCATTTGCATAGTCTTTGTTCAAGTATTTTACAGTTCATAGCTTCCTTTTCAACCATAATCCAAACATATTGAAAAAGTAAAAAATGAAGTTCTTCATGTGTATTTTTTACTTTCATAAGAACTAAGATGTTAAACTTGGTTGATAAAATGGAATAAGCATCTTAGGATATGACTTATCTTTCCAGATGCCAGTCTGAGGATTCTGTCACTCTCTGTTTACAACATAGTACACTTATTATAAAACCGAACTCCTCAACATGACACCCAGGAGCCGCTATGATATGGCACCTGACTACCTGTCCTGTTTTATCTTGAATCTACCAACCTCTTTCAATAATATTAGCTGTCTTTCTAATCCTAGAATGTCTCAATTCTGTGACATCTTAGAACTTTTCATTTGCTTTCCTATGCACCTTGAATGCTTATCTTTTGATTACTCCTGCGATTGACTCCATAGTCCTACAGGTCTTGGATTAAATGTCTCCATCTTGTCTAAGGTAGCTCCTCACCAGAATTGTTTGTTGCCACGTTACCCTTTTATTTCTTTTATAGGAATTGTCATGATGATAATCATATTCATTGGCTATCTTCTCCAACAAAGTGTAAATTCCATGGCTACAGAAACTTCTTTTTACCATTTCCTCTGATATAATAGTGCCCAAATAAACAAGAAAAATGCAGAAATGTAACATTTAATAATATAAGAAACACATTAATTTGGAGAGGAGATATAATTCTGAAGCTCTTTCACATTTTTGTCTAAAACCAATTACTAGATTGTCTTCCATGTTGTGAGTCAGCCAAACTGTACTATTATCAATAATTGAGTCTCTGAAATATATGAAATTAGATTTTCTAAAGCAAATAATAGAGATAAAAAAATCTTTGCACTCTTTTTATTAAGAGAAAAATAACTGAATTTATTTTAAAAATTTTTTTACTGTAAATAGGTGCTTTATGATAGCAAGTATTTTAAATTTCACATTTATATCAATTGTTACAATTAGTTTGGGCAGAATTTCATAAATTTAGAAGGTTTGGGGGAAGTTGTTACATCTAATGAGTTGAAAGAAAACAACTTACTTCAAACAATATATTAAAATCTTATTAAAATAAGTCCTAGGAGACCAAAAAATAATAACAGCTAGATTTTGTTTTATATAAATTTTGGTGAGCTTACTAAGTCTAACGATTGAACTTCAAATAGTTTTTACAATATACATGATTCTGATAGTATCTACCACACTTCAAAGGAAATCAGTGAAAATAATTTCCAATTAAATAAGGAAATTTGTGGTTTTAATACAGAGTGCTATAGTATTGACAGTATTTTATAGATGTGCTAAATTTTTCTTGCTTTTCTTTGACAATTTTGTATCAAACTGTTCCTTGCTGTCTGTACATTGTTAAATCATAATTAATATTTACCAGTCTGCTTTTTAAAACATGTTGCAGGGTAAGGAAAAGTGTTAACCTTCTTTTGCTTAATACAAGCTCAGAATCCAAGTTTTAGAGCTCCGAAGGATCACAGAAATCTTGCAATCTATCCCTCATTATATGAAGGCCACCTTTGGGGCCAATTTAAATGACTAGCCTAGGATCTGAAGAATAATTAGTGGCAGAGCTAAAATCAAAATTCAAGTCTCATAATATCTACTCCAAAACTGTTTGTGAGGTATTACGTGGGCTACTTCAACTTGCTATGTGTGTGGTAGCAAAACAGATTCTCTAAATAGGTTGAACAAGCCTTTACTTTGGACTGGCAGATGAGCTGAAAGAAGACAGAAAGGATCACGCAGGTTCGGATGAAAAATTGATGGGAGCTACCATCTAAATCTGATACTGGCTCAGAATGAGATGTAGAGATGACAGCAACCAGGACTCTGAAAGATTTGTATACGGGGGAAAAAGATACAGCCTAGCAAAAGCATAAAAGTATATAAAGGGTAATTATTAAGAATTATTAACAATTCTAGTACGCACTCATCTTCTGTCAGTAAATTGATTTTACTGTGCTCTCCTGGCTGGATCATTTGTTTATCTTGCCTTCATCAGTTCTTTTGTTGAATTATTATCATAATTATATGTGTGAAGCTGTTTTCTTGAAAGTGAAAGGACTTTGGTTACTTCTTGTTAAGTTTCGGTTCAATAATAATAGCAACAACAACAAAAAATAGCAAATAGGTATAGGATGCTAAATGTATATCTGCTACAAATTAGCACTATATAACATTTTACACATTTTCACTCCTTTAAATACTTTAGATATTTCTAAATATATTACATATTTTAACTCCTGTAATTGCCACAAAAACTTACAAATTTGGTGTTTTTATTATCTCCATTTTACAGATAAGAAAACTGAGGAAAATATACTAGGTTGTAGTGCAGAATAAACTCTCTAGGTAATATTCTCAACCATGCTTAAAATGTGTAAAATTGGCTTTTTAAAAAGAAGCTTGACACGTTAGCCAAAACTGAAAGAAAAGGTTGCATTCCAAACTGATCCTTTCTGCTGATATTGGCAGGATTTTTGCTGCTCTAATAGTTTCCACTTAATGAAAAAATTGCTTTAAGTACACATATACCACTATGGCAATAAGGATAAAGATATTTAGCCAATTTCTTTCTCATCTGCATAATTCCAATGCTGCCTATTTGTACAAAAGCATTCTAAATTTAACCTGAAAAAAATATAACACTTAAGAAATTAACATTACAAACTTTGAAAATTACTAATGCATAAAGGGGAGCCATAAAATCAGTCTTTTATTAAATAACGCACAATGGAAGCATTCATTTATAATGTTGTTATAAAAACAATGAATAATCAAAATGGATCCTATTGATTTGAGAGCTCTTCAGTAAGGAGACTTTCAGTAAGGAAACTACCACATTTAGCAATAAATACCATGCATACATACATACTTACATAAGGAATTTAATGAATGGTCGATAGCTTCATATAACACTCCCCTTTTTTCAGGGGAGTTATACCTAGTAGTGAATGTTCTGTAAAAGAGCCTGCTTCATAAGAAAAAAACACAAAATAAGGAGTCCCTTTTAAGATATTAAAAAGCCTCATTATTTTATGTCATATTGCTCTTTCTTCTCCTCTTTTACTTGAAAAATTTCATCAGCCCTCCAAAAGCTAGTTTAATTATCTCATCGCTGAAGTTCTCCTTTAGTTTGATCTCTGTCTCCTTTGACTTTCCCAAGTACTGAAATCTGCACACCACATCTAGCCCTAGTTATGTGGTATTTGTGCTGTTAATTACTGAATCCAACTACTATTCTGTGTGCATTAAATAATACACACCTTGCAGGTGGTGTCTGTCTTAGGTTTATTTAGCTCCACAGCACTTACCACAAAACCATAGGTAAGAGGCTCTCAGGAGCACTCCGGTCCCTTTGCCCAATCAAAAGTAAGTCAAGGAACATATAGCAAGGACTCATGGACAAAACCAAAGGGGAAGAGCTGAGGGAGGGAAGGTGGGAGGGGGCAAGGGAAAGAGGTGGGGGGAAGGCAGAGACAAATGTATTTAAAAAGTAAATAAATTAATTAAAACAAAACAAAACAAAACAAAAAAAAAAGTAGCGCATACCGAGTTTGATCCACAATAGCAACATAGGAAGCAGGTCAACTCACTAACTCCCACTCACACACTGCATCTACTGCTACACACAGAACAATTCTCTGTGAAAGACATTCAGAAACTAGCTGAGTGACTCCTACACACCAGGTGAATGAAAAATACCCACGTCCAAACAGGTAGGGAAAGGCTGAAATGTCTCTCCCCATAAACCTCCTCCCCAGGACAGAAACATTAACTGAGGAGGGAGCTCACAACTCCCAGCTTCTTCCTGAGAAGCAAAAGATGTGGGCCCTATATATAGCACCTCAACTTTTAAGACTCCCATCTGAGGGCACCCTTTCCTCTGAAAGCCAGCAGGGCTTGTGTCCACGAAACCCACATGATGACAGCGTCTGGCTCACAAGGACTTCCTGGGGCGATCTCTTCAGGGCTCAGCACAGAGGGGCAGGACTAAAATGCCCAAACCGCAGTCTTTCCCTGAAGGAGACCGACTGGCATATTTTCTCAGCTGCTGCCCGAGAATGCCATCTCTGCTGTTCTCCCTCAGCCCCTCTCCAGACAGTCAGGGTCTCCCTGAAGGAGTTTGTAAACACGTCTAGTTAGACATACAGAGAAAAAAGGAGGTGGGACTCAAACAAATATCAGAAATAAAAGAGGAGACATTACAACTGTTGCTACACAAATAGAAAAAATCATGAGACTATTATGAAAAATTATATTCCAATAAATTAGACAACCCAGAAGAAATGAATCATTTCCTGGAAACATCAAGTTACCAAGACTGAATCATGAAGAAATAGAAAATTGAAACATAATAAAGGTCATGTGTGACAAGCCCACAACTAACATTATACTTAATGGTGGAAGGCTGATCAGTTCAGGGAGAAGGGACATCTTGACAATATTGAGTCTTCTCTCCTGTGGAAACACTGTACCACTCCATTTGTGTAGATCATCTTTAATTTCTCTCAGTAATATTTTATAGTTTTTAATGTACAGGTCTAGTGTGCCTTTTTGTATATTTATCCATAATTATTTTATGGTTTGTATGTTATTTTAAAACTATAATTTTTGAATTTCAAATTCTGACTGATTGATACTAATATATAAAACTACAACTGATATATTAATATGAAAATTTTATATTCCATGACTTTGCTAAACTCATTTATTAGTACTAGTAGCTGTTTTATACATTACATCAGATTTTCTACATAGATGATCATGTCATCTGCAACAGTAGTTTTACTTCCTTTATTTCAAAAAAAAGAAAACTGAAAGCTTTTCCTCCAAGATGAGGAACAACATAAGCAAGGGTGCCCACTCTCCCCACTTTATTCCAACATAGTACAGGTAGTCCTAGCCAGAACAGCTAGGCAAGATAAAGAAATAAAAGGCATCCAAGCTGGAAAGTAAGAAGTGAAAACATCTATATGTGCAGATGACATGATATTATATATAGAAAACTCTAACATCTCTACCAAAAAACATTGTTAGAAGTAATTAACAAATTCAGTAAAGTTACAGGATACGAAATCAATATAAAAAGTGAGTTTCTTCTTATCACTAACAACAAACTAGTAGAATGAGAAATTAAGAAAATAATCTCATTTACAATTGCATCAAAAGAATTAAATACCTAGGAATACGTTTAACTAAGGTGAAATGTTTCTGAAACAATAAGACATTGCTAAAAGAAATTGAAGAAGACACAAGTACATGGAAAGATACTCCATGTTCATGGATTGGAAGAATTAATATTGTTTAAATGTCCATACTGCACAAAGTAATCTACAGATTTAATGAAATCCCTATCAAAATTGTAATGATATTTTTATTGAAATAGAGAAAACAATACTAAAATTTGTGTAGGACCACCAAAAAAAACCCCATGAATACCCAAAGCAATTTTGAGAAAAACAAAACTGAAGACATCATGCTTCCTGATTTCAAGCTATATTAGAAAACTATGGTAATCAAAACAGTATGGCATCAGAAAATACACACATTTATCAATGAAACAGGATAGCGAGCCCAAGAAGACCCCAGAAATAACCTCACACATATATGGTTGATTTATTTATGGCAAAGGAACCAAGAATATACAATGGAGAAAGTAGAGTCTCTTCAATAAATGGTGTTGTAAAAATTGAACAGCCACATGCAAAAGTATGAAACTGGACCCCTATCTTATATTTTACACAAAAATATATTCAAAATAAAGACTTAAATATAAGTCCTGAAACCATAAAACTTCTAAGAAAAAAAACACATAGGGAGTAAGTTCCTTGGCATTGGCCTTGACAATGATTTTTTGTATTTGAGACCAAAAGCAAAGGCAACAAAAGCAAATATAAACAAGCAGGACAATATCAAACTAAAAGCTACTTCACAGAAAAGGAAATTATCAAGAAAATGAAGAGCCTACAGAATGGAAGAAAATATTTGCAAATTATATATCCAAAATATATAAACAATTCATACAACTCAATAGCAAAAAAGCGCCTAATTTTAAAATAAGCAGGAAAACTAAATAGTCATTTTTCCAAAGAAGACATATAAATGGACAACAGACAAGTGAAGTCATGCTAAACTTCACTAATCTTTAGGGAAATGTAAATCAAAGCCATAAAGAAATGTCACCTAATACCTGTTAGAATGGCAGTCACCAAAAGGATAAGAGATAGTGTTGGTGAGTATATGGAAAAAAAGAACCCTCATGCATTGTTGTTTGTGGCAATGTGAATTGGTGAAGCCACTATAAAAAATATTAAGGAGGTCCCTCAGAAATTAAAAGTAGAACCACCATATGATCCAGCATTCTACCTCAGGTATGAATCCAAAGGGAACAAAAAGTGTATCTGAAAGGGCACACGCACTCCCATGCTCATTGCAGCCTTATTCATAATATCCAAGATATGAAAGCCTACGTGTTTATCAGTAGATGGATGGAAAAAACATTTTACATATATATATATATATGTAGATAGATAGATATAGATAGATAGATAGATAGATAGATAGATAGATAGATAGATATAGGCATATTTACACACAAACAGGGAATATTGAATAATGAGAAAGAAGGAAATTGTGCCATTTGCAACAACATGGATGGCCCTTAATGGCATTATGCTAAGTGAAACGATCCAGAGAAAGTCAAACACCACATGGCATTATTAATATGTGGAATCCAAAAAAAAAAAAAAAAAAAGTCAGACTCATAGAAACAGAGTAGAAAAGCAGTTGCCATAACCAGGGATTGGAACAAATAGCAAGTAGGGAGAGGTTGGTAAAAGAGTACAAATATTTTGGTTATAAAATGAATTAATGTCTGAATATCTACTGTAAAACTGGCAACTATAGTTGATAATACTATACACGGTATAAGGGAAGTTTGCTAAGATAGTAAAACTTACATATTCTCACCAAAACAAACAAACAAAAGGATAAAAATGTGAGGTGATGGATGTGCTTATTAACTGGGTGGGGAAATCCCTTTACAGTATGTACCTATCAAATCACCACAATGTACACTTTTAAATGTCTTACAATTTTGTCAGTTATTCCTCAGTAAAGCTGAATTTTTTAAGTGCATTTTTATTTGGAGGTGAGCATGGTACTAATTCATGTAAGGATGCATCAACTAAAGATTTTTCCTTTTTGAAGGGATTTGGTTAGTGATCTGTTGAGATATATAGATGCAGAAAGTTAAAAATCCAGTTAAGTATTTACTAGATTCAACCTAATGGATGCCATCACTCTAAGAAAGTCTGTTGGTTCTTGCAACAACTCATCCAACTGAATTACCAAATTATGCTTTGTCAAAAATTATCCAGTGATTTCAAAATGTTTCTACCAATGCTTATAAATTTACTTTTTCAAAGTCCATGAAAAGCCTCAAATAATACTGTAGAAAGACTAAATATTTTTTAAAAAATAATGATGGTAATTTGTTCTAATGTTCCTTGACATAGTGCCTTAGAATGATTGAAAATAATTAATAGATCCATGAAAATATTAACACTCCCCATAAAAAGCTAATGGTGGATCACTTAAATTCCATCTTCCTTGTTTATTAAATTGAATTGTAACTTGTTTGAATAATTGTGTTTTCTAATTATTTTAGAATAACTGAATTACCTAGGAATTAAGGATAGAAAGAGGAACTTAGTGATTAATAAATAAAGTATTTTGGAAAAGATGTTCTAAATCACATATTTATTTTGGTGTAAGATTTCCTACATCTCATGATTATATCCACAAAAATCCAAATCTTACTTATCTTGTCTTTTCTCCTTACATATTTAGCAATGCCAGTACCTTGAATGATCTGCTGTTACCTTCTAAGCCTCTTTCTATTAATTGTATTAATCAAAATGTTGACTTTGAATGATTGCTGAGCTCTGCTTATATAGACACTTAGAGCATCTAAAATTAAAAATAACTTTACTCTTCACTTCTTATTTCTTTTAACTTTGCACTATTATCAAACTTATCAGTGACTTCTTTCCATATTCCATTATAGGAATAGCATCATGAAATAAAATATATGCTGACAGTTCTAAAATTTATTATTGTATTTGATATATTCACATTTTGAAGAGTGATGTTCCACAGTTAAATGAATACAAAGAGATTAAATCTCCTTAAAATGAATTAATCCTCTCAGAGTGGTATCTTTTTTCCAGCATGGCTTGATTGGACCATAATTGGGTGTGAACGTTCAGAGACTGCAACACTTTTCATCTGCTCACTTACTTTAGGTAGAATTTTTTTGGTCTTAATATCTTAAAATATTGATTTTCTGTCTAATCATTACAATTGAATGCATTCACATTAGTGCATTTCAATAAAAGTATCAACACCAATAGAAAATTACATTTTGGAAGTAGATTTGATTCATGTACTTGAAAAACCAGTGTGCATGACAACTTAAAAAGTCAGATTTTCATGCATCTTAGCTTCAACTGTTTCAACTCACATGCCAGCTAAAGTTCTGGGAGATCTTAGCTCTCGTTCTATCGGTGAGCACCTGCCTACTTGAGTTCATGACTTGCCATCCATCAGCTATGACTATGGGTGATCTCCAGCCTGAGTTGACAGCAAATCATAGACCTAGTCACAGAGACTCCACTGAGGGCCCGGTGCTTGGCTGTACATATTCTATTCTTACCTGGCTATAAACAGCCCATGTTATACCTATATGTGTCTCTCCCTTCCCTAAAATAAGGGGAGTATGTAACCAACATTAACAATGGTTCTAATACACATGTAATTATACTGCCTCACAGAATGGAGAATGATTGGTTTATTTCAAAATAATGGTTGTGTCCATATTCCTGTGTGGATAGTGGATCTAGCTAGCCATGGTCACAGTACTATTTGCACAGGTTTTGGTTGAAATCAGGCCCATCAACTATGGTGATGTTGAGAGTAGAAGAGGTAGCACCCAGACTCATCATTAAGAGTTAGTTGATGTACATGATAGACAGTGCTCAAGGCCACCACTTCACTGTACTTTTGAGATCAGAGGCCTGCTTTCATCATTGCTCTCTAACAAGTCATACAGTTGACTCCCAGGGAAAGAAAGTGGGCAGAACATTTTATGGCTGATGAATCTGAGTGGTAATACTGAATCAATGCATACTTTACAGCAAATTTTCTGTTCATATCTATATGATGGGGATATAAATTATATATATAATTTAATTCTAAACTGATTCCATACTCTAATGAAACACCTTTGCTTCTAACTAGCATTTCTAAGAGATACATAGATATAGATATATAGATATAGATATATAGATATAGATATAGAAAACATATACAAATATATATTTGCATCTTACCCATTAAAAAAATCCTTAAGGGATTCTTTATACACTCCCTTCCTAATCTCTCCTTAACAGGAAAATAAGATTTATGAAATCAGACCAGAGCGACCAATCTGTTATACATTCTAAAATCATTTCCTTGGCCCTGTTCAGTTATTTTATCTTTTCAAAGTTTCCCTTTAATTGGGCCACTTTAAAATGTGATGTTGTCCGAGTTGTCCAAGAAATAATATATTCACTCTCTTGTGGTCAAAATGCGTACCTAAGCTTCTCAGTCTGCACAGTACGCTGAAAGACAGAGTGAAACCTACCCTCATGTCCCTCACACTGTTTTTTAAGTAGGAAGAATGAAAAAGAAGTTGTTATTAGATGGGAAAGATTAATACTGTGTGCATTTAAAAATGAAGAATTATAAACCTTCAGAGATAAAAGTATTTCCATACTAATGTGTTGAATTATCCAAAGAAAAAACACAATATTTTGTATGGGTTTTAGTGTGTGAAATATTTCCTTTATGATGAAAATGATCATGTTTAATGATGTGAATCATAATTTTTAACAGTTATGATAAATCTCTTAAACCCAAACTGAAAATTATGTGTCAGAGGCTCTCAAATTAAAAACAAAAGAAATACCCTCCCAGGATGAGTTAGTAATTTTTAGAAATGTATTATCTCTCAGTTTATGCACTTGAATGCCACTTGGTAAATTCACCTGCTGCAATAATGTGTACTTTGGTTTCATGCAGAGGTACAGATAGCTCATTATATCCTTTTAATATTTGAATCCAAATGGCTATGGAGAGAATAAATTTTATCCTGGGTGAATTTGGTCATATCTCCAAAGTGTGCTTGGGCCTGACTTTTAGCCCTTTGCATAGGGTGCTTGGTACCACATTTTTTAGTATAGGTTTAGGACAGTCCAGATCAGATCAACCCTTCTATACACACTCGTGGATGGAAACCCATGGATTGGCCTCTCTCCCAGTGTTCTAGCCCGCTAAGCTGCACTGATTTCTAGAAATTTGATCATCAACACTAAAGATGTTTTATCACTCTATGTATATGGAACCAAAGGCATTGGGTTATTATTTTATTGAAGAGCAATCTTTGCTTAGAATATGACTGATTTAGACTTATTTTTTAGAGGTATCATTCAGTTATTCTAACCAAAATGTATAATACAATGAAATATAATTAGCACCTCGTTTCTGTATGGACTTTCCGTTTCTTGCTTTGAGGCAGATTACTGCAGTTCATTTCTGCCCTGATGGATCCTGCCGACAAAGCATTCCAATCAGGTTATTGCTGTCAACGTGAGGTGGAAAATGAAAGCCACTCCTTAGAAAAAAAATTCTAGACAAAATAAAATCAGTATACAAAATATGACTACAGAATAAAAAAATATATAAAACTACTTGAACATATCATTTTGAATGAACAAACTCTGTTTAAAATTGTTTCAAGTAAACAAAATATATAAATTTTTAAAAACCAGGTAACTCAAACCAAACATTTACATTTCACTTATGATCTATCTAGGTGTCATCTTTAAGAAAATTAAAATCACCATTAATATTGTAAATAGTACAATATATACTTGTTGGTTTAGCTAATAGTAATATGTGCATTCCTGAAAGGGCCTTTGTAAATTTAAAATCACCTCTTATTTAATTTCAAGGAAACTTTCCCTAAATCTTTCTTTTCTCCTCTGCCAAACAATTCCCAAGGATTCAATTACATTTTATTTATTTAGATAGTTTCATAAAATATATTTTGGAAAACCTCTCTAAATTTTTTTTTTTTTTTAGTGAAATCAAGATATGTTTAACCAACCCTAAGCCTATTGTAAGACATAAATATACCTTATATACACAGCTTTGGCACATTAGAGTTACATAAATGTTAGCTATTATAAAAATGTTTTTTTCTTATTCTATTGATTATCTGTAACATTCACTAGTTTAAAAGGTCTTTTAAAATTAAATTCTATTTGTTCTCTTTTATTTTGTTTCTTTTTTTACTTTTTTAAATATTATTAGGAAATTAACTTTATCTTTATTAAGCTATCATAATTTTTAAGTAATTTAAATATGTTATTTCTAATTCAAATATTTCTGTGCACTAATAATTATTCAACTTAAATCTATTCCACAGTGGCATTATTTACTTGTTTACTTGAGGGATTATATTTGTATCTAGGCCTGATAACTTTTCACTTATAACAACTTTTTTTGTAGTTTAGAGACTAACATTCAATTGTTACTGGGTACTTCACTGGTAATTTGACAATTAGCAAACTTGTCTTACTTCGCTTTTGAAAATAAGTGCATAACTCTATTTTGCCTTGGATTATGTGTTTTTAGAAATGGAATCATTACTATCCCATTAGTAACATTTTTACACATTTAAAATATTTTTTCTTCTAAAGTTAGTTCCATTTATATAATTACAGTTTAGTAGCATGACATTAAAATTTATGGAGAACAGTTAATGTGAATATTTAGGTATACTTATTTATGTACAATTTTTAAAGTCCTTTCAGGAAGCCTCAAATTTACACTAAGTGCTCACTTTATTGTCTCCAAATTCTAAAACATAAATAAAATCATAAAGTTCCACTTTGAATTTCAGTTTTAATACTTTTAACAGTAAAGAGAGCAGACTTTAGAGAGTCTACCTCTACCTCTACTTCTACCTCTACCTCTCTCTCTTTCTCTCTCTATTTCTCTCTCTATCTCCATGTCTCTCTCTCTGGTATTTGGTCTACCACTGACCAAAGAAACCTCGAGCAAGTTACTTAATATCTCCTGGAATATATTTTTGATTTTGGGAGGATGACTCCTTTTATGATAAGTGGAGGCAGGAAGAGAGGAAATTCCAATAAACTGAAATAGCACAATGAAGGCATGAACAAGAAGTGGTCAGAAGGCCCAGAGAAGTATTGACCAAACCAGAGGATGCACACGAGTGATGGGTTGGGAGATGTTAGGAAATCATAGTTCGATTGGGTGGGTTCACATTACAAAAAATCCTTGAACATCTAAGAAAAAAGTAACAATTGAGCAGAAGATGACAGCTGTTTTCAGAGGTAATTCATTTATGTAGAAAGAAGGATAAACAGTAGTAACAAAGCGACAAAATAGCTACTGTATTATCCTGATGTATAGTAAAGAAGGTTAATTAAATATAATTTTAAGAAAGGCTGGAATATTGTGAGTGGATTTAGATGGAAGAATTGCCTGAATGGAGGTTCCTGGGTCCATTGCTTCCCAGTGTCCATTCCTAGGTCTATCTACTCTTTTCACTGTTTTCCAGGAGCAGGAAAGGAATTAACATCTCAGTGAGAAAAGCGTCAGTGAATGGGCAGGAGGTGCCAGGAGTGGAGCAGTCAGGTAACAGCTGTACTCTCTTGAGGGGCCTTTTTTGTATGTGCAGGCACAAAAGAATAGAGCCCTATACCAACTGTTTTGTTTTGTTCTTTTTATACCTGTTAACAACATATCTGAAAAACCACACCTGCCATTGAATTTATGAATAGGCAATATTTATTATTAAACATATTAAGTGATTGAGAGTCTTTTGCTTCCTATTGTTGGTTCAATTTTCATACCCTCAGTTTTGAAAAAATTGAAAATGTTCTGTTTCCCTCCAAACAGAATTAAAACCCTGAGTGATTTCATCTTGAAAATAAGGTCACCTAGGGAGACAATGTGGCTACCTTGAGGGGAATACATTTTTTTTTCCTTTTTATCATGTCATACATAAATATTTCTCTTATGGCTTCAGCCATTCAGATTTAGTTTAATATGGAAATGTACTTTTCAAGGCAGTACAGACCTCCGGCTTCTAATCCAATGATAATGGTGAATAAAATGAGATTAGAATATATCTTGTCATTTATCTGCACTCGCTTGTTTTGTGCATGGAGCATTAATAATGGAAGAGGATATTGTGCTGATATTTTAGTCTTCTGTATAACCAGCTTCTTTATTATACTAGCCTTGGTCACCTTGGTGACCGTGTTCCCTTCTGACCTTTCTTTTTAAAGAAGGTTTCCTTTGCAGCTTATGAATCCTGGGTGCCTTAGTGAGTGCCTCTGTAGGTAGCCTATCCTGCAGTGTTGTAATAAAGCAAAACAGTGCTCCAGAAAGGCAACACAGCAGTAATCCTATTAAGAAAGGCAGCCTATATCAGAGATAACATAAAGAACAGTTTCAGTGGGATAGGAGAACACTGTGGCTCATCCATGGGATACTGAGCAAGGGACTCTCTTAACCTCATCAACAGGTAGCTGACTATGGACTTTAGTTTTCATGTGTTTATCATGCTACTGTTCAATGACAAGCAGTTGCTCTTGCCTGCTTTGTTGCTACCGCCTTTTGGGGGGCTCGTTTAACAAGGACCAGTAATGAAAGTTGTGCTTAGTAACTGTGAAGAAGTCTTCTCTCCCTCCCCTACCTCTGTAGGTCTTGAGATTTGAATAAAATGTGTTTCTGTTCTTTAGGAAAATACTTCATCCATTAACTTCTGTAACTCTAAACCAGATTTGTAGATTCCTCAATAAATATGGTTTTCTTTAATGTTTTAATTTGGGTATTTTGTCTCAAGATTCTGTTAGGGTTACATGTTATAAGTAAGTCCCCGTATGATGACCTTCATCCAATCACTTCAAAAGCAGCTGATATGTTGCCCACGCCTTGGCCATTCTCATATTCCTACCTTCACGCTTAAATCCACTGTATTCAGCACTTCACCAAATGGTCAGTAGGCCTGTTTTGCCAGACCATGCACAAAGAGCACTGTGATCCAAACTAGTTAATTAAAAAGTTTTGTTATTAATCCAATAATAATAAAACTTTAGGCCACAGGCAGGGATACATAATGAAACACAGAAAATATATAAAGTACCTCCCTTTGTTAGAAACACCCCAGGATGTAGGGCCTGGTCCTGATTACTGGATGCAAATTGTGGGTATGTTCGCACTCAAGAAAATTAAAGCCAGAACCCCATTACAGGTAGTAGGGTGTAGCCTCCTGATTTAGTGATTTTAAAAAAGCACATCTCAGCAGAATTGTTACATTTTCTAACCAAGGTCACACAGAAATCTTGGGTCAACATAAGGACAAGAACCCAAGTTTTCTGACTTCCAGCCCAATGTTCTTTCCACTGCATTTTGCTGCCACAAAGTACAAATCATTAACAGTAGCATAAAATGGTAATTTGAGCACATGGTCCATTGAAAACAGTCTACGTTATAACATTGAAGATCCAAGTCCAGGAATGTAACCATTATAGTGTGAACTGAATGATAGGTCTCCCAAATGAAATGAGCATAATTTTAAACTCACTGTGCCTTTTGAAAGATGCCTGTCAGTCCCTAAGATTCCCAAACCTCCGCTAGGACATTTTTAGAACAGTTTAGATTCTTTGGATTGCAAGTATCCCAAAGGTTACTTCTAAAAGTAATATAGACAAGAAGGACTTAATTAATTTACAAAACAAGTTGACTTAAGGAAGGGAAGTTCCAGAATAAATTCATCAGTTCCACTGTGTTTCCCGGCATTATATGTAGCCACAGGCAGGAGAAAAAAGTGACTAATGTCTGTCTGTGTTCCTTTTTCAGAGTAGAGGGAAACTTTTCCAGTCACTCTCCCCAGTAGATTTCCTCTTATGGCTTATTAGTCAGAATTACATCACATGTCCTTGTCTAAACCAATCACTGTCAAGAAAATGGAATTACCACAATTGGTTTAGAGTGACCAACCTTCATTTCCCCTGAAGCAAAAAGCCTCCAAGTATCTGGACAAAATCAGAATTCTGTTGAAGAAAAAGGATTAGGAAATATTTGAGAGAGGATCATGGTCAAGTCACATAATTTGGGTATTTTTTTAATTACTAAGCATGTGTTTCTCATAGAAGATATTTATGACATAAGATATTATCAGAACCAGTATTCATCAGCATCTGAGAGGTTACTATACTACTAGCCACAAGTCTGGAAATATCCGTTGCAGGCGATAATGTGGCACCTGGGAATTTGTATTTCTGCACCAATTATGACTGATATACCATATTGGAGGAATCATTATTCTACTCACAGGAAAGGGAAACTCAGCAAATGTTTGACAACAAGACTTTTAACTCAAGCAATAGTGGAAGTTTTCATTCATTTTCCCACCCCTGCCCCCTGAATAATCTCATTGACTCTCCCAGAAATGGCGCTTGATGAAGGATGTAAACTCTTTAACAGTCAGGCTCCACAGCAGCCCCAAATTTAGACCAGACCTAATATAGCAGGGTGGCATTTTACAGTCTGCGTGGAGGGTGGGCAGAGGTAAGAGTGGACATCGCGCCTTCACATACACTGAATAGACTCCTTCGGCTCTAACAGAGAGCCCCTGACACAGGTCAGAACCCATCCTGAAGGGGAGCGAGCCAGGGGAGGATCCAGGTCAGTTGCATGCAACTAAAAAGATGCCACTGCTTTTCAGCTTTCTTTGCATTGCTTCCATCTTCATTGCTTCTTCTAAAGCACTCTCTTTATGTTGCTAGGAACCTCTAAGTGGACATACCACCTTAAATACACTTTGGAAACAATGCCAGTCTTGAGAATTTGTTCAGGCAGGGCAATCCTTTTTCTCTCCTTCTCCCAGTTATGCTTCAAAGTGGAGAAAAGATCACAAAGGTTCGATTGTGTTGGATTCTGAAGGTTTCCTTAATGTTACTCTAGATTATGTGGATTTGATACCAATGCACTAAGGAAATCAGAGGAAGGGTTTAAATAGAGCAGTGAAAGAGTAAAATCAGGGCTTTAAGGAGGCTAATGTGGCTTGGACTATGTAAGATAGGAGAGTGGAACAGGCGAAGGGACTAAAGGCAGGGAGTCAGGGAGTGTAATGCTGTACAATTCAAAAGGATGTGATAAAAATCCCAAACCAAGGAAATGATTCAGGCAGAGGGAGCCATTGCAAAAGAATGATA
Organism: Pteronotus mesoamericanus; assembly: GCF_021234165.1. NCBI lineage: Eukaryota > Metazoa > Chordata > Mammalia > Chiroptera > Mormoopidae > Pteronotus > Pteronotus mesoamericanus. The sequence continues at coordinate 12,022,934 of NW_026555277.1, read as the reverse complement.
ATAGGAATTAATGGAAGACTGTATGTGGAAAACCTGGTGGAAGTAGGAAGGTAGTACAAGTTGATCTAGTGGCCAAGGCTGAGTGACAGAAATTGATAGAAGTTGATATTTGTTTTAGAAGAATCGATGGTTGGCTTTTGTAACCTCAATATGTCCTTGAAGGGAGAGGTAGCATTCTCCTCATCCCAAACACCAGAATATCTAACACACTGCCTGCAATATAGTAGATGTCCATTAACATTACAGAATAGATGGAAGGCTTAGTCATCTGCTGTTAATGTATCTCTGAAACTATCGTATGGCAATGATAAATTAACAGTGAACCTGAATTTTGTAAACCATTTTTCAGAATAAACTTTTTTAAAAAGATGTCTTTACCTATAACATAAAACAGTGATTTTCCAACTTTTCATCTCATGGAACACATAAGCTAATTGCTAAAATTCTGTGGCACACCAAAAAATATATTTTTTTGCCAATCTGACAAAAAATAAGTATAATTTTGATTCATTCACACTGGACAGCTATTGTTGTGTTGGTTGTGGTCACGTTTTAGTTTGGTCATCTAAGGGAAAGAAGTCAGAGCCCCTGTCCAAATAGTCAGCTATTGCATGTTTTAAAATTCTCGTGGCACTCAGGTTGAAAATTGCTTAGAGCGTTGTTATGGCCATACTCCTTAAAATATTTGTCTAGGGCCAGGAAGTTGTGCACAGGATGCCAAGCCCGGGTGAGGTCGGTCTATATGTTAATCTTCAAAAGTCAACATTGCCTTAGAGACCTAGTATGATCCAGCCCCTGCCAAACTCTTCAGACTCATCTCTAGTCTTTCATCCTGCTCCAAACCCCAAAACGCTCTGTCCAGCTAGAGTGAATGTTCTCATTTCACACCTCTATGACCTGTCCTTTGGGTTTTTTGCCTGAAATTTCTTATTCCACTTGTACCTCTACCCAGCCCAGTCCTGCCCATTTTTACAGCTTCAGCTTAGTCACCTCCCTCCGGAACTCCGTGTACTCTCAGTCTGGGGCAAGGGCCTTTACCTGCTCCCATGGCGCACTAGCCTTTCTTCACATAGCACACATCACATGGTTTAATGGCTTCTTTGCTTGTCTACCACACTCCTTACTTGTTAACCACACTCTTGCAAGCCTATAGAACATAACCTGGTACTTAGCTGTTGCTCAAAAAACACTGCTAAATTAATCTATGCATTAATTAATGAAGAGAAATGATTTTAAGTGTCATGGTTGGCAAATTTATAAATGTATGTCGGAAAGGCCATAATCCTCTTACAGAACACATCAGCCTGTTGATATGTTAGTAAATAAGTATATTGACTGTAGATTGAAATATAGCGAAAGTATTACAGTAAATAATATTTCATCTAGTTTGTATTTCAATATTGCCTTACCAGGAAAAAAGAAAGAACAAGATAATGAATGTTAGAAAGAAAGAAAAATTACAATATCTTCATCAAAGATGGGTTTGTGTGACATGAGTGTGACTGGAAGAATTTCATATATGGGGTTTAATAAAGCAACGATGAAGGAAGAATAGTTGTCCTCAGGTAGTCCAGGAGAAGAAGAAATTTGCAAAAATCATGAACAGACGTACTCATTTTTTACAAGTAGGCTTACACTTCTCTTTAAAAGGTCATGTTCCTTCCTCCTCTCTCGTTGGTGCTGCCAGGTCAGGTACGATGGTGAACCTCATATGAAAATAAACTTGAAATCTCCCATCTTATACAAGTTTTGTAATCAAGCCAGTTAAATACTTCCTAAAATCCTAACATATAGGAAATACAGTCCCTTATCTCAAGGAAATCAGTCAGGGAATAATACTAATACCAGTAGGAATAATCAGGAATGCTAAAGATAAACCTAATTAGTGCTGGTTTATAGTGTACACTATATATATGCAGTAGAACTCTAGATCATTAAAGGCTAAATTAGTCAGGCAAGGCCATCTGTGCATAGAATCATTTATTTCACTAAAAAGTTTGCATGACCAACCCAATGTAAGGAGAGATCTAGCAACCTCCTGCTTCCCTCTTCCAAACCCAGCTATCCTGAGTTAGAGAAAAAATTCTGTAGGTTTTCTTCCACACTTTTCTTTTCTTATATATATTTATATTAATGCTGTTACCACAATGATTCATAATTATTTCATTTTGGTCTGTCTCTTGTAGTTTTCCAATGTTCCTCAATTCTTGATACACATTAGAATTGCCTAAGTTTTTAAGAAATTCAAATATACTGACATTCCCTCCCCCAAATCTTATTTTGTTGGTCTGACTCACTGAGGTGAAAACCAGGTGTGACTTTTTAAAAACCATCCCAAGTATTAATGGTACCTGATGTATCTGTGTAGTTCCCATCCTTTCCTCTTCCTACTCTTGAAGTTTCATTAAAAAAAGGTACCCATCGTTGTTGAATAAATTGATTGATTTTTAAAGAGACACAGTACCTTGATTAGCTGGAATGGAGAAGACCTACGTCTCGTGTTTCTAATATGTACACAGAAATGCCTCACTTTATGGAAAGAAATACATCTCAGAAAAGTTGATACCAAAGTATATTTCCAAAAAATAAATTACATTTCCTATAGTTTTACAGAAAGTTAAAATGTACTTTGTATAGAGGAACAACTGACTCTTAAAAAGTTTAAATTCTAAATTTTAATGAGCATTCCAAATATAATTAATGACAGTAAAATTAGTGGCTCTCCCACTTCATCTACCATGAGAAAAGTGCTCACCATTATTTGTAAAAATCAAAATTACAGTACCCTTCTTGTGCTCACGATCACCCTGCAGACCCAGAGCCCGGAAACAGACAATTTCCTGGGGCCAGTGAGTGACCCACGTGGGGGACCACGACCATGGCTCTAGTTTTGTTTCAAACTGAAACACAGAGGGTCTCTACAAATCCAGTTACTAAGCGGTGTAAGAATTTCTTTTTCAAATAACTAAAAGCTGTGGAGTCTTTTTTGGGCACTCCATTATTTTCAGTTCTTTTATCTAAAGGAATTTATTGTGTGCTTTGTTGCTTGTTCTCGACCGCTGGTTCTTGATTATTTGTTGAAGTGTATCTGTCCTGTTGTGGGCAGCTGTTGATATTGTTTATTTAGAGTCCGTCCTGTGGTTTTTATCCTAACATAAAAAGCCTGTTCTTTCTCCTGTGCCCTCCTCCTCCCTCCACCCCCGCTGGGCTTCAGATTGCTTTTAAAGGGTGATCCAGCAACCACTGCGGGCACTGGCACTACAAAATGCCCCTTCTTCAATTACTGTTGAAATGTTTTTAAAGAATATTATTTAAATAGTTACACTTGTATTTCAAAAAAGAAGCTATCTATGTAAAAGGATAAGGGGGTGTCCGGATCAAGTATTAGGCCGTATTTATCTCCGGCAGGGAATTGGGGCATATTTGAACGACTTGGATGAGGAGTGAAATAATGAGTTCAAACTACTTTTTTCTGAGCTCCCACCTGGCACCCTTAAATGTATTAAATCAAGGATTTTTCTCCCCATGATAAGTTAAATAGCAGGTGTGGTACTTAATGAACTGCAGCAATTTGGGCTTATTGGTGTGGCAAATAGATTGTGATATTCGTTTCCAATTAAAGTTCTTTTTCAGAGATCAATGAAGCACATTTTCACAAATTGAATTACACTAAACTAATAAACAAAATTCTCCCATCTCCATTGATGGCAAATTATTATTTCCTTAACATTTAAAAACCCATCACACTTAATTATAAGACGCAAGTGCTAAGAAAGATCAAATATTTATTCACCCATGTGTTTGTGTTTTGCCCCCACTTTGATAAGAAAGGTAAGAAACGTTACATATTTGTAAGGAAGCTGTGTAGGAATAATTTTCAAACCTGAATGTTTTTTTGGTGTTTGACCATAAGCATTTTTTTAATCTAGTAAATAACACACTTGTCCTAATGATTAAAGGTCTGATATTTGGTAAATTAGAAAAGAATCTGTTATAGAGTAACCTTTAATTAATGAGTGTACAGTATACACTTACATCAGAAACAATGGGATTGGTGCAAAAACGAAAACAGCTTAGGACTGTGCCTCTAGAACCACTGAGTTGCTTCAGAAATATTAAAATGTTAATTTAGCAATCTTAAATGTCACTAGTTTGTTCAAAGAATGCATAAATGTAATGACACTCATTTTCAAGGACCTGCTCACCTTTCACCTCCCCTTAATAGTTCTTTCAAAGTCTACTTCTGAGGAAACATTCTACATTTGCAGTTTTCTCTTTAAAGCGGTTAGTGCCTTGATATTAATGCAGAATAACGGAAATGGAGCCACCTCTGGCGCAAAGGGTGGGGTTCGAACACACACTTCTATTTTCAACCAACAAATGGGATATTTGGTGGGTATGCACATGCCAGCTTTCCCCTGGGGAAATCCCAGAACTTAAGAATGCTTTCCACATCATGGTCCACTACTTCTCAAGATCTTTTCCAGCAGTCGCTCGTGAGATGAACTGTATTTTGTGACATTACTGCCATGAAGAAGGGCTCATCAGATAAGGCTCTCAATTATATTGAGATAATATTCTCCTTGTGGTAATTTGTCAAGCCTCGTCTGTGTGGTCTTTCCAAAAAAGACCAGGCTGAAGAAAAAAGTTAAGGCAAATGTTAAGGAAAAATGAAAAGAAAAATTCCTTTTTGATATTCCACTCCACTCCCTCCTTTTTCCTCTTCTATTAATTCCACCCTTCTCTCCAGTGAATCATCTTCTAGTGACACCATTTTTAGATTTTATGGGCCAATAATTTAAAAGGAAAAAGTACTGTGGGTGTTCATCCAGATCTTTTGATAAATAAAAGATTAAACATTCATATACGTGCATGCTGCACATGACCATCTTCTATCATCATCATCATTTCATAAAAGAAATGAATAGTAGGAAACTCTCACTACCAGAACCAAAGGCATTTCTTTAAATGGAGTAAGTTCATCTTCACAACACACAATAAACACATTTTACTTGTTTTGTTACATATTGGTGACCTTTTTGGGAACTATTATACCAAATACCTTGTTTGAACATGTTCTGCTAGTTGGAGAAAATTTAGTTAACTTTTCAAAATGTAATACTACTTCTAACAACTAGGAATCTTGTTAAAATGAGTATTCTAGTTTAGTAGGTTTTGGTGCGGCCTGAGGCTCTGGTTCTAACAAGCTAACAGGTGCTACTGCTCCTGCTAATCTGTGGACCACGCTTTGAGTATCAAGGAACAAATCTTTCTTCCCCCAATATGTTAATAGCTAAACTGTAAAACATTATTCTTTCTAGGAGTTTTAAGGTAGAGGAGAAGAGCATATTATAATGAAAATTCTTAAAAGACACAAAGAAAGTAATGTGTCATGATGAGGCCATCGGGGCATTGTTTTGAAGAAAATGTTAACCTAATCAAACTTAATTCATTTACAAGTTGTTTTGTCCTTGGGTCAAATCATGCCACATTAAATATTATTATTCTTATTTAACTTGGAAAACATCTTCATCTCTATGTGTTTCTGACATGCTTTTTTCAATTATTCCCTATTATTGATCAGGTTCCTTTGACATGTGTTCTAGTTACAAATGAAAAGTCGCATTGGTGTGACATTTACTTCTTTTTCTCTTATTAGCATACTGAGGCAAAGAAAGCAGGAAGAGAAATGAAGATGTTAATTTTAAAGGGATAAGGATAACTGGCAGTTTTATACTATGTTGATTTCCAAAGTCCTGTAGCAATTAAACTGGCCCCCATAAGGTCAAAGAAACATGATGGCAGTTTCTCCAAAAGTTGTCCCAGCATCCAAGCCTTATCCCTGGAAAATAGTAGGTTCAGTGCATTGGATGGTGACCCCCTAAAAGGTGTTACCCCTTGGAACCTGTGAATGTAACCTTCTGGGTAAAAAGGACTTTGCATGTGTAATTAAGTTAGGGACCTTGAGATGCGAGCATCTTGTTACACAGGTGGGCTCTAAATCCAGTAAAAGGCGTTTTTATAAGAGAAAGAGGAGCCAACACAAACAGAAGAGGAAGCAATGGGAGGCCAGGGCCAGAGGCTGGAGCAGTTCCTCCACCAGCAGTGACAGGGGCCAGGGCTATGGCCTCCCCTAGAGCCTTTGGAGGAGGACCAGCTGCTGACATGCCTGCTTTCAAACTTCGGGCCTTCAGAACTGTAAGCAAATTGATTTCTGTTGTTTTAAGTCGCTAAGTTTGTGGTAGTTTGTTACAGCAGCCGCAGGTACCAAATACAGTACGCAAGAAAAGCAAACACGCATGGGATGATTGGGTAGCGGAAGGGCAGGTATTAGATATCCAGTGTTTAAGGAAAGAGAGGCCCCGAGTGGTGAAGTAACTTACCTAAGTTTGCTCAGCCCAGCCTGGGAGAAGTGAATGTCAAAACCCACATCACTGCATTTACTAGTGTTGGTTTACTAAGACTCGTCATAGTCAAACTGTTATAAGCTGTCTGTAGAAGACAAAGTTTTAGGTGAAAATATTGAATATTGGTGCGGCAAGGACTTTATGAATATGTTTCTCTGGAATGAGATTAAGTATTTTTTATTAGCATCTTTGTGACATCTGCTTATTAAAAGTTAAAAATTATAAAATGGTCAGATTAGAATCAAAATAGACTGTGTTTGTGAGACATCAGTGCTCCGGGTCAATTCAATTAAACAGCTGGTTACCCTGGTTACTTGCAAAAATAGGACACAATTAAGAATAAAAGGTAAGCAGATAGTTTCTGTTAGGAGATAGACAAAGGTTTGAATTAAGGTTCTACCATTTGGGAGAGGGAAACTTTGGCCAACTTATTTAATCTGTTTGTGCCTTAGCTTTTCAAGGATTAAAAAAAAAAAAACTGTACTTTCTGAAATGTGGGCATTAAATGAGAATACTTTACAGTCTAGAACCCAGACCCTGGCTCCTTGTGGTCGTTACTCTCCGGTGTCTAGCACACAGTAGGAGTTCAGTGAGTATTTGTTGAATATATTCATTCAGGGCTGCATTTGGACTAACAGAGATATTTTAACTGTCTTAATTGTTCAAATAGTCCCATGGTCATCGTATACTTTTTAAAGTGCATTTCAAGCTATGCACTTAGCTACATGGTCATATAAACTACAGATTCTAGATATCAAAGATATTCTTCCTTCTTTTATTCTCATGGGTTGCAAGACTTTCAAAGATATGCTGTTAGGTGAGCTTGCATTTTATGGAGAGTAAGACAGTAAGGTATGGCACAGACTCTTCCTTTTTTCTCCTCCCCCCCAAATGTTCATTTCTCTGAAATTGATTTCTCCTTCCTGATTGAAAAGTCTGGAATGTGTTGGCCTGCAGGGAACTTTGCAAGAGGCCCATCTGGTTCATCAGTCACTTGTCTGATTGATACTAGAGCATCTGCAGGGTGGGCCATAGATCATGGAAGGAATGATCTGACAGTCAGTTAATTCAGTGTCATCTGTTTGTATGTTCCTGGAGACTCGAGGGTAGGAGCGGGCTTATAAATAAAAGATAAAAGGAAGCTATTTGTCTAGATTAAATTAGGTTTCCTTCTAAATTCCCATAGTCCACGTGCATGACATAATTGATAATATATGTATAGGATCCCTAAGAAAAATTTGGTTGAAGGACAGTGTGTTAGCTCCCAGTGTGCTTTGGAGACCTGAGCTCCCACAATTCTCTTGCATGAACTTACTAAAAGCTGAACATTACACATTTGGGCAGTTCAACTGGACAAATATATATTTAAACCTGATATTTCAAGTTGCATGTTTAAATCTATTTCGTAAAATTCAGAAGTTCAAGTTTCACATGCTAAAGGTCTATATTAATGGGAATTTTTAATTTCTCTTGCTGGTATCATAATTGTTCGATTCTACTTTTGGTTGGTATTTTCTTCTCTGGCTTTTTACTTCATGAAAGTTTCAATTCATTCAGTCTTAACAATAGTAAATGTTAACACTCGTTGACTATTTACTAAGTTCCAAGCACTTTTTAGGTGAAAGTACCTTATTTATCTTTTCCTATGTACTGCACGTGTGTGTATTAAGCTTGAAGTGACTATTCAGGAAAGTAGCCTTATTTCTTCATTATGTAGATAAGAAAACTGAGGCAGAGAAGCCAAATTACTTGCCCAACCAACGACACCATGATGGTTAGAAACATATCATTGTAGCATCACATCTCTATGACAAAAAGAACAATAGCAATTCTGTGATGCAGAAACAAAGCCTTCTCACTCCACACTGTGAGAAGCAGGGCTGCTCAGAGAACAAAGCCGCCCTTGAAGCAGCAGATCGCTCTGTCTCAGATCTGCTCTGTGGGGGCCGAGGGGGGCACGGTGGGTCCGACGCAGCATGAAATGAAGTTCACAAAACTCTGAAGTTATTTCCAGCCCTTTGGTGTCAACCCTTAAAAGAATCATTATTAAATTTTATGTATATTTTTAACTTGTCTTCTTTAGCTTCTCTTTATTTTTAGCAAATCAGTTTAACCTTCAATATTCATTTATTCTACTTGATTAAATCAAACAACTGAATAGGTTAGATAGAAACAAATAGCAATATGATCTGTGCTAAGAAAGGGGCAAACCAAAAGGGTAAAAAAAATGCAAATTGAGGTTAGTGGATGCTTGTACAGGGTAGGAGAAAAGGTTTACCATTGTTGGTATGGACAATAATACAATAATAAATCATAATACAAGAATAAACTGTGTTTTGTATACTCACAACTGCAAACCTACTTTTGCCCTCGCTTGGATAGATTACTTTATAGAATTTCTAAAATCTTAGATGTGAATAGTGAGGGGAGAGATAAAATAGTTTCTAGAATAGGCAGTCAAATATTTGACTGGCTGTGCATGGAAGGTTAAAAAAATAACTACTAAGAAAAAGATTGAAAAGAAGGTTTTAGACTGTGGCATTTCTGTCTTGTTAGTTCCTACTAAAAATCCCTTTAGGTAGGATTTTCTTCCAAATACTATCCCTAAAGTATATAAACCAATGCAACACTTCTCTGTAATGGTATCCTAACCTGGTGAAATATAACAAGACTATAAAAGACTGCTCTTAGCAAGTTCCCAACTTTACACTTACAAAATCAATGAGATGTCAGCCTGAAAGCCCAGGTATGTTGGGACCATTAGAGAGAAAAGGAAGAGAAGATAGATTAAAGAGGACAGAAAGTGGACAATTTAAATGAAAAGTTTATGGGACAAACACAACTAGGTCTTTCAGCTCCATGGGAATAGAATTGAAGATAAATTAGGAAAATGGAAATGTTATGAGAAAATGAAAGGGCACTGCCTTATGTCAGGTTCCCCAAGAAATAGTGAGATGAAGGGTTATTGTAAAGGACTCTTGGGAACACCTGTAAAAGCATGAGAGGAGAAGCTGCAATGCATTGGCAAAAGATGCCTCAGTCAGTCCGACGAGAAGCTCTGGAGCTGAGGTAGTCCTTCTGATTGTCGCAAATCAAAGCAAGTGGGTAGCGCCTTTGACCCCTGCCCCATTCAGGTATTCTGTGCTGACTGGCCTCAGGAAGGGGGCAAAATCTTGGGCAAGACAGGTTCCTTTAGCCAAGGGCTATGCCTGGAGCTGGACCCAGCTGTGGGTCATAAGGAGCCAACAGACCCGACAATTAGTGTAATGAGTGTGGGCCCCAGATGGAGGCTGGAGGATGGGGGTAGGGGTGAGTTATTGCAGCATCTACTAGAGCTCAGTCTGTGCTGTTGAGATCTACTTGCTTCATACAGTTAATTCATCCCTCTGAGAACAGAACATCAAAGATTCTGGATGATTTCTTTCATGGAGAAGCCTACAAGAGGAAGGCTCTTTGAGACACAGCAACTCCCACCAGTGTGCTTGGTCCTGAAGCTGCAGCTGACACTCATTGATTCTCTTCTTTCCTGCCATTCTTTGTTTCTGCCATCCTTTGTAACATCTCTGTAGGTCTGGTAGGGCGATCCAGACCCTCGTTCCTAACAGGTTGGAGCACCTGGTCACCATGCCCTTTTCAGGCTGCAGTAGCTTTGCTTTACCATTTTTAGTTACTATTGATTAAGGTAAAACTATGGAATACAGTAGATCACCTGGGTCCCAAACTTCCTCTTTGTTGATCTCCTTATGTAACAGAGCCCTACCTCTTTTGAACGATCAAGAGTTAGTTCGTCCAGCTGGGATTGTGATTCTTCTAATTACCTGCTGGGCTTTTGGCACAAGGAGCATGTCAAGAGACTGGGTAACAGTCAGAGCTTACAGTTTAATGGAACACTGACTGTGCCCCCTAATTGAAGGGTTTTCCTGGGGGAGCTACAATGACATTGCTTAATGCCGCAGGGACAGAAAGCAAAAATTCCACAATGGGTCCGTGGGGGTAATGACCTCCACCGCCCTCCCCCCGCCCCATCCATGCAGTGTTTCCTCTCCAAGCTGGCCTCTCAGCTGCAGTTTCCGAAGGTCGCTCCAGAACTCAGGCTGACAACTTCGGCCTGGCGGACTCTATGATAGGGCCTATGGAACCTATCATCCTGTGCCCATTTTCATACCTGTTTTTCTGTGAAGAAAACCCCTGGCCCTGAGGTTAATTTTTTGTCTCCAGCCATATCATTTGAAGAAGTGCTCTCTGTAAGTCCTCTAATCGTGGAGCCGGTCAAAGCCTTGTGGTCAGTAAAGGCAAAGCCATCCCTGGAACAGGTATCCCTTGTAATCAAGAAGAAAGGCCACCTTTCCAGAGTACAAAGTGTCTAATGAAAACATTTGTCACAATGTAACTTTGTGGGATTCTTTGAGGGGTTTTGCTGCATAAATGACTTAACATTGGATTCTTTCAATGTCTCAGTGTATATTCAGAACAGCAGCTAGGTCAGCATTTGAGAATAGAATCCTGAGATGTGTGGTCCCCATGTGGCTCCCTCCCTGACACCACGGCTACTGTGGGGTGTTTGGTGACAGATGCTGGCTGACATAAAATGGCCTCGTCAGTCTGTTTCATTTCATTTCCTCCTGTCTCTTGCAATAGATGCTATTTTGTGGGCCTTACCATGTGGTTGAAAGGTGGTGTTCAGTGCTTTTACCCACATAGGTTTAGCAACAGTGTACCTTCTCCATTCTCCTTGTCCTCAGTCCCCCAGTCTTTCTTGTTCCAGGCACCTGGACAGCCAGGTAAATCACTTGCCACTTCCAGAGTCTTTGTGAATTCTTTCCTCAGGCTACTTTCCCTCTCTACATGAAACAGATAATCAGGTACTCTGCCTGACTCTCTGCCCATTAGGAGGATTCCCCACTCCATTGGCTTTCAGAACCCCCTCTGTGTGGGGCTGAATCAGCAGTCTAGTTTTTGGTTTGCATGCACACACTGAGTCCTCTGACTGACTTCCGCTCTTTCACTATTTCTGTCGTGTGCTCACATGCGGTCACAAGTGTAAGCTGAAGGAGAGGTGCTGGTACAAAGCTGGATGATAACATGGTAGTCTAGGCCACTCATGCAACCTACTTGTGGTTACTCATGTCTTCTGATCCCACTGACCACTAATCCCAGATGTGTCACTTCCATCTTGTTACATACTTCTGCTGTGCATGTCCAACCTTAGGATTCAGTGGTTATGACAGAAACCAGCTTGTGATGGGCAGTTTGGGCCACATGGTGCCTTGATCACCCGCAATCAGTGGTCTGTTTCTACCAGGGAGACAAGTATGTGAGCAGTTGTTTTTGAGTTGTATAAAGTTCTTCGAAGCAGATGGCATGATGTTGCTTCAGAAACCTGGCTATCTACGTGGTGATTCTCCTATACAGACTTGCCCTAAGTCCCAAAGTATACATTTTACAACCACTGGAACCTGTTATTATAAAGTCTTTCAGATTGTGTGGACCTGCTACAAAGCTCTTTCTTGCTCTGGAACCCACTACAAGCTGCCAACTTTTCATGTCACTCAGTAAATTGGTTGAGCCCAAAGTGGCTTACCAGGCATTATATTTTCCTGTTTGTGGTGGAAATTATGAGATGCAATATTTTGTCCTTTATTTGGGGAGTGAATGCCCTGATATGTCCGAGACCAATGGATCTCTAAAAACTTCACTAACATGGCAGACTCCTAAATATTCACAGGATTTATCTCCCGTTCTCTGGAATGTTTGTTTTACCAAGGCCTCTAACATTCCTGCCACTTGTTTCTCAGTTAGACAAACTAAATGAGTCATAAGTAGACCAAGTGTGTCCAAGTAGTCCCTATCCCATCAGACTATATCATGACAAGGGCAGAAGAGTTAATAGCCTTGGGACAAGGCCGTAAGTGTGTACTCTCCCATCCAATCTGCTTCTGAGGCTCCTTCCTGATGGAGATGGAAGAAAACACCATGCTTGCCTGCCAGGTACATGAAGCTGTGTTCCTCTGCTCTATCAGAGATACTACATCTGATGCCACGTTGCGTGAGGGCAAATACTTGTTTGCATTTGCAGTAGTCCACTGTAATTCATTAAGATGTCTCATTTCTGTAGGATCCAGACTATTTAATTAAATAGAGATATTATAAGGACTACCTCACTCCATCTTTTTAATTCTTTAAGAGTGGCACTGATCTCTGCAAATTTTCCCCATTGTGATAGCTGTTACACCAAGAGCCAAGGAACAAATGTGATATTCTGTCAATACCATGTAAGTGCATTCTAACTATACATTCAATGACCAGGGAAATGACCTCCCAATGGGTTTGTGGACAAACTTTGATCTAGAACTGGAGAAGGATTCCTTTAATTACCTACCTCTATCAGCACATGTGTTTCACCAGCTCTAATAAGGGAGGCATGCTGTGATGCTTTAGTCTGCAGGCATCAATGTCAGAAGTCCTAAAATTGTCTAGGTTTTTTTCCATTCTAATGTCATCTGAGGAGATGACCAGAGGTCCCTTTGAAGAAGGACCAAATGATGATTGCCATATACCCTTTCCAAGGTGTTGCAAGATATTTCTTTAGTCAGTAGGTCCTAGATCTGAGTGGGTCTCATAACTCAGATCAGGCAATTTGACTTTTTATTGACACAGCCAAGTTCACCCTCTTCATCATGCATACATGATTTCTTTAGATGACATAGATTGATCCACACTCTTGTTGGCTCCCTATTTATCTTATACCTAGGAACTAACATTCTAGCAACTGTGTTCATAGTTCTCTGTACATCAGACCACCGTGGCTGCCACTCATTTTCTCACTCTTTAACATTTCAGTGTAATATTTTACGTAAAGAAATGTAATCTGTTCCCAGTAAGATTAAAGGTAATAGGAAATGTGTACAAATAATCTAAAAGAACCAATATAGGCTTTCAATTTGCCAACAGTAAAGACTGTGGGACATAGGGATTCTTCTCTACTGCTCAGTGAATCTCCTAGGCTGCCTCATTTCTTTCAATATAACTGAACACAAACAAGTATAGAGAGACAGAAATTGAGGCAGTGCAGACTCCTACCTGCAAGTTCTTGACCCTAGTTCTCACTCATGAAAGGAAGTCATAGTGTTGGGGTCCCATCAGTACTTCTAAGAAATCATGGTATTGATCTAATCTATACAAATCCTTTGTGGTTGCTAGGGTTATTCCTGTGTCTAAACCAATGTTTTCTTTTTTTATAGTAAAGCTTCCTCACTTCAAATGGGTAAAAACTATATCACAAAGCAAAATGAGTGTTAAGAAAGCCTGCAATAAAAATACTGAACTTACCAACTTATTAAGAAATCCATTTCAAAAATCTTAGCCCTGGCCGGCCAGCTTGGTTGGTTAGTGTTGTCCTGATACACCAAGGTTGCAGGATGGATCCCTGATCAGGGCACATACAAGAAGCAACCAATGAATGCATAAATAAAATCAATGTTCCTCTCTCTCAAATCAATCAATCAATCAAATAAATAAATAAAATCTTAAACCTAAATAAGCAATTTGACCCATCTTGGATACAATTTTCTTATCTGCCACAAGTAAATAAAATATACATATATGGCTTTGAAGACCTCCACAGCTCTGTATTATTTTGTTGTGCAGATACCAGACTCATGGCTTTCGCTCTCTGGTTCATGTTACAGGAGAACAGCCTCACCATGGTGACAGTCAGACCCTATTACCTTTTAAATTAATGTAGGAGTACCTTTAGGAAATAGTATTGTCTGGCTGTTTTGAAACTAGCTCTACCATTCTGATATTCTAGGGAAAACAAGACAAAACAAAACAGATCTCCTATAGATATTTTTAACAAAAAAATGCATAGCTGCAGCGAATGATCCAGTTCTGGTTCTGACTGTGTCGTGAGTCACTTGCATGCATCTCTTCTAAGTGCTATATTCATTGGTGTTACATTGATAGTGTGATTTTTTTTTTCTTGGCCATGGTGGAACTCGTCTACATTTTGAAAATCAATAGACACTATAATCCAGGGTTTATTTTATTTATTTTATTTTATTTTACTTATTTTATTTTCAAGCTGAATGCTAAACATTTCTACTTGAAAGAATAGGGTAAAACTTAGGTAATTAAAGAATCATTTGAGGCCTTAAGAGACTTTTTTTTTCCAAGCTAAGGACTTAGGTTTCTTCTAGAAATTAAAAGTCTATTTTTTTTTTTAAAGAACAAGGCTAGTACCAGGGATAATGGGATTTTTGTCCAAACTAGTATATATAAGAAACCAAATATTTATTTTATATTATAAATATACCACCCATTTAAAGAACATTATGCATATGTAGGCAAAACCCAAAGTTACATTGTTCCATTTGTAAGTTGTTCATTTCAGCTTGTGCACTCCAAGAAGGGAGGCAACAGAGTTGAGAATTACCTATAAGATTAATTGAACCCACTTGGACCAATAATACATCTATTCCCTGCAGTCCCCAAAGGGGAAAAATATCCTCCACTAGAATTCCCATAGTTAAGAGATCAGATCAATCCTTCTTTCGATTCTTTCTTTCCTGTTGTTTCTGTCTTTATTATCAACTTAACTTCTAATAAGGATGGACAGGGAAAGAATGAAAAGGCAAACCTCAATTCTAGCAGCTTTTTCCTATTTTTAAAAGGCTTCTAAAATGGTTTGGTAAAAATAAAGGAAATTTTTGAACTGTGTCTGCGGTTATTAGAAATACGAACTATTTATGGCCCTCCTCTGTCCCCAGCCCTAGTATGTAATATTGCCACAAAAAAGTAGTTCTCATTGTTAATGATTTCCTTGGACAACTATTAAATATAATAATTGCTAGGACCATATATTTTTATATATTATAACATCCAATCCATCGCTTCATTAATACTGCTTAGTATTGGTTTCATTTTTCTGATGAGCATAAATGATGTCTCTACTGACAGAGAAATTTTTGCCACTTCATGGGTGCCCAACCATAGCAGCCAGAAGTCATAAGTAAAGACTAAGAAGTAAATAAATACCCAATCAAATGAAGCTATAATGATTGCTTCTGCTCAAAAAGAGTTGGATTTAGTGAGGTACTATTTAGAGGTTGATTACATTATTTAGTAAGCAATTGTCTGAAGTTTGGGCTAGCAGCTAAGAGGTGACTAAGTTGCCTTTTTTGGTAATATAACAAGGAAAGGCTGCTGTTTCTCCATTACAGCAGACTAAATAGCCAAATTAACCCCAGTTGTTTGTACTATAAAGGTATATAAATTCATTTATTTATTCAAATGTCTGATGGTCTATAATGAACCAGGCACTGAATAAATGTAAGACAGTAAGAAATTACTGAGATGAATAATTTTAAATTTGTTGTAAAGTAAGCATAAAACTTAGACTTGGATGGACCTTCTATTGACTAAATCAAAATAATATAATTTAAGTATACCTCACTATTTAACCTCTCTTCAAGATAGTCAAGCTATTCTAGGAAATGTCTGACAGGAAATTTGTTGTAAGAGAAATCCTCAGGACTTCAACATCTCTATTCAGCCAAACAACACACACTTCCCAGCTTGTAGGATTGTAGTACAATTGCTTATTGGTTCTTGCCTGCATCTAACTTATTTATCATTCTTGCAAAATAAATTTCTCCATACAGGTTTTTTTTGTTTTTAGAAAATGACACTTCCTGTCACCACTTTGTCTTCTTTTTAACAACTTTGAGGCATGATTGTCATACCAAAAAAAAAAAGAGTATATAT
The DNA here is from genome assembly GCF_021234165.1 of Pteronotus mesoamericanus. NCBI lineage: Eukaryota > Metazoa > Chordata > Mammalia > Chiroptera > Mormoopidae > Pteronotus > Pteronotus mesoamericanus. The sequence goes on along the minus strand of NW_026555277.1, from coordinate 12,006,762 downwards.
TTCATATATATAAGTTGGTGAGTTTGGAGATAAGTATACATCCATGAAACCATCACCACAATATATGCCATAAACATGTCCACCACCTCCAAAAGTCTCCTCCCTCCCTCTTCATTTATTATTTGTCTGTGTGTGGAAAACAGTTAATATGAAATCTACCTTGTTGGCAAAATGTTAAGGATAGCATACAGAATTGCGCACTGCAGATGCTATGCTGTGCAGTGGGCCTCGAGGGGCTTATTCCTCTTGCATAACTGAAACTTGGAACCTCTAATACCTCCCTGCTCCCACCCCACCCCAGCCCTTGGCAACCACCATTCTACTCTCTGCTTGTATCACTATTTTAGTACAACTCTCATATTTAAAATTTTTAAAGTACTTTCAAAACATAAGAATAAGAAAGGACATTGTAAGAAAAATAATCCTTATTTTGCAATATGGAGGAATTAATAGATATTGCCTCAAGAAATGGGGTTGTATGCTACTAACTAGAGTTGCCAGCACAAACAATCTGGAAGAGAGGTATCAGGAAACTTACTTTTAATCATAGATAATCCTATATTATTTGATTTTTTTCATAATCATGAGTGACTTTGGTAAAGCATATTATTTTAAGCTTGATTGTATTGGGCCATTAGGGACTAATAGAAAATTAAATTTAAAAGCCAAAGTATAAAATGCTTGGTCAAACATTACAAAACATGTTTGTACATGTTTTTTATAAATAAAAATTTTATCAAATGTGCTTTATTTCCAGCTTTATTGCGATATTATTTATATGACATATGTAAGGTTAATGTGTACTATATGATAATTTGCTTTATGTATATATTGTGAAATGATTACCAAAATAAGGTTAATTCACACCTCCATTCCCTCACCTAATTACCATATTTTTGTTGGTGATGAAAATTGTTGAGAGCAGATCTTAAATTTTAAGTACATAATACCATTCTGTTAATTATAGTCACCATGCTTTACGTTAGATACTCATAAACTATGCATCTTATAGCTGGAAATGTTACCATAGTGACTATGATCTCCTATTTTCCCCACTTCCCCAGACCTTGGAAACCAACATGCATGGTGTTTTTTTTTCTTTTTTTTAAATCTACACTGGATATTTAAGTTGTTTTCATGTTTTGGCTGCTGCAAATAATACTGCATTGAACTTGGGCATGTAACTATCTCTTCATGACAGGGATTTCACTTCCTGTGGATATATACCCAGAAATGAGATCATTGGATCATATGGTAGTTCTGTTTTTAATTTTTTGAAGAAACTTTGTACTGTTTTCTACAGCAGCTGTATCAATTTACATTCCCACCAATAGTGTACAAAGTTTCCCTTTTCTCCACAGCCTCCCAACACTCATGGTCTCTTATCTTTCTGATTACAGCCATTCTGACAGGAGTGAGGTGATAGCCCATTGTGGTTTCGATTTTTATTTTCATAATAATTAATGATGTTGAACATCTTTTTGTGTACCTATTGACCATTTGGATGTCTTCTCAGGGTTTGCTTTTTTTTTTGTTTTGTTTTGCTATTGAATTATATTCACTCCTTATCAGATTAGACGATTTGCAGATATTCTCCCATTTCATTCTGTAGGTTGCCTTTTTATTTTATTCTTATTCTTTGTTGTACAGAAGCTTTTTATTTTGACCTAGTTCCACTTGTTGACTTTTGCTTTCGTTGCCTGCATTTAGGTGTTATATCCAAAAAAAAATTGTTGCCAGTACTGATGTCAAGGAGCCTTTCCCTTACGTTTTCTTTTGTTCCTCTTACAGTTTTAGATCTTTAAGTCTTTAATCCATTTTGAGTAACTTCCTATGCATGCTATAAGATACTTTATTTCATTCTTTTTCATGTGAATATTAAGTTTTCCCAACTCTATTGATTGAAGAGATTCTCCTTTCCCCCATTGATTATTCTTAGATCTGTTGTAAGGTATCAATTGATCATGTATGTGTGGGTTTATTTCTGTTCCATTTTCTATGTGTCAATTTTTTTACCAGTACCACGCTATTTTGAAACCTATACCTTTGTAATAATCTTTGAAATCAGGAAATCTGATATCTCTAGGTTTTTTCTTTCTCAGGATTGCTGTGGTTCTTCAAAATTTTGAGGTTCCGTATGAATTTTAGGATTTTTTTTCTATTTCTGTGAAAAAATATCACTGCAATTTTGATTAGGATTGCATTGTATCTATTGATGGCTTTGAGTAATATGTACATTTTAACAATATTATTGCTTCTAATGTATGAACATGCAGTATCTTTCCATTTATTCCATTTCTTTCATCAATGTCATGTAATTTTTAGTATACAAATATTTTTACCTCCTTGCTTAAATTTGTTCCTAAGTATTTTATTGTTTTTGATGCTATTGTGAGTGAGATATTTAAATTTTTTTCAGACAGTTTCGTAAGAGTATAGAAACACAATTGATTTTTTTGTATATTAATTTTGTAGATTATGTCTTAATATTAAGTGTTCTATGTCAGTAATTTATACAATTATTCCTAGTAGGTTATGGAACTAACACACATTTAAACCAACCAGATAAACTTAAGATACAATGGGATATTACATTTAAAAAATAATTAAAAGTTCTTGCTATTAATTTGATCTAGTTTCTACTTCAAATTGCCCTATAACTTCTAAATTTCAAATAAACATAACTAACATAATAACTATCAATATAGTAAATATTAATAAAATTGGCTGACATACTGAGCTTAAATAAGGGAGAATGAACAATGAGACAGAACCTGACAATGTCATGAAGGGAGTGTTCAGAATGCAGTTCTGAGTCTCAAGCTCAACCTTATGCAAGTGACTTGTGAAGAACAAGTGGGTTTTACTCACTTACTTTAATAATTCTGGATCTCCATTTCCACCACAGAAGTTTTTCCTTAACCCATATATTTTCAGTAAAAGCACATTTATCATCAAGTACCACTTATTGAAAATACTCCTCTATATTCAAGAGAGTATCAGTATGTATTGAAAAAAAAGGAGATTAAGTGTAGATGCTATGCATTTGAATGACCTTTTGAAACCTGACTTTTCCTGTGTAGAGGTGATAACACTTAATAAACTTAAAGTGTTCTCAATTGTTTAACTTTTAAAAATCAGAATGTCATAGCTTTGAGGTATGTGAACTAAAAACTGGCTTTCCTAGTATTATGGAAGCTTCACCTTGACTCTACTTTTAAAGCTTTAAACAAATCAAAAGATTTAGTTTAAGTATAGAATTTCTTGCTTTTTATATATATATAAATTACTTGAAGAAATTATTATTTTTACTGCTATAATAAGAACTTTGGACGGGTTCTTTTGAAGATCTGCTTTAAACAACATGATTCTATGCCTTTTTAACATATTATCCAGAAGCAAGGTCAATACTTTTCAAGTTTAATGGTTCCCTTATTTTTAATAAATAACAGAGGTCAAGGTAAAACTTAAATCTTTTTTTTAACATGATCATATCTAAAGTGTCATGCAAATTACAGTTCATGTATGGTTTGTAACATGGAAATGTAATGCAAGCCACTTCTATATACATGACTGTTCTTGCAGCTGAATCACATACCAAGCTGGGACTACTGAAAATGTACTTGCAGTTTTCACACTCGACTGTCCTCTGTTGACACCATCCCTGTCAACAAAGCAAGAAATAGACACAATCCTGAACTATCAGCCCCGGATGATCTTGTTCCTCATCTGACACAGATTGCTTCCTTTTTGTCTGGTAATTGGGATGTTAATTTATGCACATGCAACTAAGCCCTTCCCTTGAAGCTTAAGTGAAGTGAACAAGGTTTGACTACTGGACTCAGTATCCCAGCTCTGCTCCTAGATATAGGCTTTTTAGTGTATTCTTCTGGGACTGCAGTCCTAGAAACCCCATAATTTATTTTATAGCTGGATTTCCACAGTTTTCTAGCAGACTCTGTGGAAGTTGACTTGCCATTTTCATGGATCATGGGCTGTAATCTGCTATTGGTCCTTGTCTTGATTGCAGATGTAGACCCTATAAATATTTCTGATTTCTTTGATATGATCATTTCCATTCAGTCTTAGTGACAAATTAAACCAGTTTCCATCAGACTCTCATCTTTGCCTTTGCCTCCTTTCCTACTTCTATTTGCCTTAACTCATATTATTTTTATCTCTGGCCTGGACAAAATTTCTCCTGAACAGTCGTGTTGTCTTTTCTTACATTCCAAGCTATAATCTATTATATTTAAAAATTAACAGAATTTGCATCAAAAATGAAAAAAAATGATGTGTAAACTACTATGAATTGTTATAAGGTGAACATTCTCCTGAAACAACTACTCAGGTCCAAGAACAAAACAATACCAGCACCTCAAAAGCAACCCACAAGCCTTTTCCAATTATTTTTTGCTCCCTCATCCCCAGTGATAATCATTATCCTGAGTCCTCAGCATTTTAGGGTTCAGGTAGAAGTGGAATTTTCAAACTTCCCCTGGGATCTATAGATTTCCCAAACACCAATTTCTTCCACCAGATTTGCTGTCCCTGGACTTCCCTGCTGGGCTCCAATGTCCTCTCCAGTAGATGGCTTCTATCATGGTGAAGGAATTTGCTCTAACTCTCTCCCAAGACAATTCAATAGTGACTTCAGACTCATCTACAACAATGGCCCTCCTATAACACCCTATTGCTGAACTGCAAACAAATAGAAGCACACACGATGTATCTGTTCTCAGCTTCTCATGCTCACTTCATATCTGAGAGGTTTAACTTTTTTTCTTTTTTCTTTTCTTTTCTTTTTTTTTTTTTTACATTTATCCATAGGTAACTCAGTGTATTAGTATGACAGGATTTCATTTTATGAAAATTGACAAAGTATTTATCCATTGTATTGTTGACTAACATTTGAGTTGTTTCCAGCTCAGTCTTTTACAAATAATGGCTGCTATGAACATTCATGTATAAATTGTCAGTATTCATGTGTATACATTTCTGGTGGGTTATGATTAAGTATGAAATATTTTGTCATGGGATGTATATGTTCTACTATGATAACTGACACCATACAACTATACAACATAGTTGTGACAAATATATTCCCACTAGAAGTATATGAGAATTACCACATGCTCTCAAACACTTGATCTTGTCAGTCTTTTAAATTTTAGCCATTACAGTGGGTATGTAGTACTAGTGTTTCATTATGGTTCTAATTTTTATTTTTCTACTGAATAGTGAGGCTGGGCAGTTTTTAAAGTGTTAATTGGTCATCTTCATTGGAATCGTCTTTTATGAAGAGACTCTGGCTTAAATCTCTTGTTTATTTTTCTTTTGGGCCTTATAATGATTTTAAATCATGGCCACAAATTATTTGATATATCTATTGGAAGGTGTCCCCTCCTCTTGAATCTGTACAGGCTTGTAATTTCTTAATAATGGAATAGTGAAAGAGTAAATACTATGTAGTTTCTGGGGCTAGATCATGAAAGATCTTTCATCTTCTGCATCATTCACTGGAAAACCTGCTTTTGGAGCCCTAAGGTATGTAAGCCATAAGATATGATGTTACCAGACTAAAGGGGTGCATCAAAGCCTAATAAGACATGAACAAGAACTTGCAGCAAAGAAAGTAAGGGTTTATTTCAGAAAGTGGCCCATACTCAAGGACAGGTGAGCTAATAACACTCAAAAACCTGGCTCCCCCATGTCTCCCAGGGGATGGGTTATATAGGGGAAATGTCATTAATCATGGTGACTAAGGGAGTTTTGGTCATGGTCTCTACTGGCTGTTTGGTGCTAGGGCAGGGGGCAGTTGATCAGTGCACCCAGTCCTGATGTCAGCCACGGTTTGGTTTTGTGTGGTCGGTGAAGTCGTTCTGGAGCTGAAACACAATTGAAGCCTGGATGTCAATATTTCTAATTTGACTAAAAGTCTGTTACTGTGATCAACAGACCCAAGGATCTGTTCCTAAGATTATCTGATATTGACCAGAATCTCATTGTCCTTAGAGGTTAATGATTAAAGGAGTTCCTACAAGAGAAGAGAAAGTTGAGTTAGGGTGCTGGATGAAGCCAGTTTGAATCAAAAGGAAAGAAAGGAGAAAAGGTCATATTAAAGAAATGACATTCCTATGGAATTACAGTGATGCCTAGCAACCCTGAGACAGTCCTAAAGAGGCCACATGTAAGCATTGCTGTCAACCACTAAGCCCATTCTTGCAGTCATTCTCAACAAGGTACGAGAGGTGTGAGTGAAGCTGTTCTGGACCCTCAAGACCACCTCCTTCTCCAGCTGAAACCATTGAATGGCTTCCATTGACACCACTTGAAACAGAAGAATCACCTAGCCAAGGCCTGCCTAAATTCCTGATTCATTAAAGCATGATGTGCAATAAAATGGTTATTATTTTAGCCCATTAAGTTTTATGTCCATTTTTCATGCAGCAATAGAAAACTGAAACAGAATTTGTCACCTGAAAGTGGGATGCAGTCATAATAAAACCAAACATGTGGCATTGGATTTGGAAATGGCCAGCAGCCTGAAGAGGCTACTGGTAAAGCCTCAAAACAAAACAAGGAAACTGTTATTGGAGCTGAAAGAAAGGGGACCCTGGTTCTGTGAAAAATGTGGTAATACTGTTGCCCATGATGACATGAAAAATAGGAAAAGTACCTAATCAACTAAATGATCAAGCTGAGGAGCCTTCTGGGCAGAGTGTTGAACATACTGCCTGGCTTCTTGCCTCCTGTAATAAAATGAGTGACGAGACAGATATAGATGAACAAACTGAAGAATGAACTGTTCCATTTTTTAGTAGAATTTGAAGGAAATATAAAAGCCAGAATAGTCTTTATTATTCAGCAAAATAACTCTAAAGTAAAAGACAGCTTCAAAGCAACGATCAAACCCTGGGCATTGCCAGAGAACCATTGTCTCAGGGGAATCCAGGTGTTACTGTAAGATTCTTTGTTAAAACCTCAGTAAGATTTAAGCTAGAGCCTCAAATACCTTCTCATCTAAGCAAACAAAAAAAACCTTTAAGAATGTTAAGTGTATGCTAAAAACCCTCTCTGCAAGATCATAGTGCTTCTGCAGGTATTGTTCTAAAGATATTGTCACAATAAGCCCTGGGTAGAAAGGGTTTCATTGTGAGTGAATTTTTTGTCTAATAGATTAGACTATAAATTTATGTATTAACAGCTTAAAGGAAACTTAACAGCTTGAACTAGAGGGGATCTGACACAGTACACAATAAAAGAGGAATTTGAACCCCAAGCTTTTCGGACAGGGAGCAGGCAGAGAACTACTCAGCTGCAAACCTATGCTACCCTCTATGGAAAAAGGGAGACGCTGAAGGAAGAATCAAGACCGCAGAGGGCAGAGCCAAAAGTTGTGGAGAAGCATTGTGGCAGGAGGGTGTGCTCTGGGCCCTGAGCAAGGAACAGGCAATGGTGACATATGGGGTGGGGAAAAGGTAGGCTTACAGTCATTCATATGAAAAATAATATAATAATTAATAAATAATACAAGAATAAACCGTTCTGTATACTCACAACTGCACATACATCAATTAAAGAGAAATTGGCAGTCGTATCAGACAGATCTTATACATCCCTTCAGATTCTCTTTCACTTGCCTCCAGACCCTGTAGTACTTTGTATCATTTCTGCCGCCTGCATGGGCACAGGCTTCCTCTAGGTCAAATCTGAGAACAAACAGGCAAATGCCTGGAATATCTGGGTTCTTCTATTGTTTCCTGAGGGGGAAAATGAACAACATGTAAAAGAATTGGAAAGGAAGAAGTGAAACTGTCATCATTTTCAGTAAACATGATTAGGTATATGAAAAATCTAGAGATTCATTTTACCTACCACAGAGTTTCATAGAAATGGCATCAGGAAGTGTGCAGCCTTTTGTGTAAGATTTTTACTCAGCATAATGTTTTTGAGATTAATTCATGTTGTTGTATGTATCAGTAGTTTATTTCTTTTTGTTTCTGAGTCTTGTTGTATGAATATATATTACAGCCTATTTATCATTCTGCTATTGGTGGACACCTGGGCTGTATCTACCTTTTGGCCAATATGAATAAAGTTCTTGTGGACATTCTCGCAGAACACTTTGTGTGAGCATATACTTTTATTTAGTTGAGGTAAATGGCACAGAAGTGGAACTCTGGGCAACAGTATAGGTATATGTTTAGTTTTATAGGCCAGACCTTTTTCCAAATTGTATATATCATTTGATATTCCCACAAGCAATGTATGAAAGTTTCAGTTGATGTCAACAATGTTGGTCTAACTAGATTTGGCAGTTCTAATTGGTGTGTATGGCATATCATTGTGACTTAAATTTGCATTTATTTTATGATTAATGATGCTAGCACTCTTCATATGTTTTCATATGTTTAGTGAGAATTTGTATTTCTTTGCAAAATGTCCATTTCTTATTGGTTTTTATTTTCCTCTTAACAAATTTTTATTTTTTATTTTTTTTATTATTTGTTCAAATACATTTGTCTCCACCTTCCCACCACCACTTTCCCCTGAGCCCCTCCCCGACCTCCCTCCCTCAATCCTTCCCTACTTCGTCTTTGTCCATCAGCCCTTTATGCATGTTCCTTGACTTGATCCTTCTTATTGGTTTCTTTGTCTAATTATTATATTGTAGGGGTGCTTTATATAGTCTGAAAAGCAGTCCTTTGTCAGAGTCTTAGGTTTGCTATTCATTTCTTAGTAAGTCTAATTTTTCAATGTTTTTATTTATGATTATTGCCTAAGAAAATTTTGCCTATCTCCAAAACATGATGATCTCCTGGTTTTCCTCTAAAAATGTTGCGGGAATTATATCCCTGTATGTAATTTGTTATTTTTTTTTTTTGGCAAATTTCAGTATTTCTCTCACTAAATTTGGGTGTCCAGATTTTGACCATAGTGTGCCTGAGGTTTCCTTTTTATGTGTCCTGCTTGGTGCTGACTAGGTTGCTTGATTCTGTAACTTATATCTTCCAATAAATTGAGGAAATTTCAAACATTATTTATTCAAATACCTTTTTCCTCTTTCTCTTTTTCCTCTTAGACTCTGATTACTCACATTATTATATGAGTAATATAATACTAATTTATTATAAGACCCTTTGTTATTGTCCCTTCAATACAAGACCCTTCGTTATTGTCCCATAGGTCCCTGAAGCTCTGATATTATTTTTTTGACATCTTTTCTCTATCTTTGTTCTTCAGATTGGATAGTTTTTATTGTTTTCTCTTCATGTTTCTTACTGCTTTCCTCTGTTATTTCCATTCTGCTGTTATGCCTATCCAGTCAATTTACATTCCAGATATTGCAGTTTTCAGTTCTAGAATTTTCCTTTGTACTAAAACTTGGTAGGGAGATTTCAAGAGAACCACCCTGAGTGGATGTGTCCTTCGCTGTGTGAGAAAGCCAAGAACTGTCTGACTCTCACCCAGAGAAACCTGAAGCTGAGAAGCCAAATGGAGATGGCTGCACTGGGAGCAAGCTCCACTCCTGTAAACAGAGAGGCAGTGGCACATTATTTCCCTTGATCTAGGTGGCGTTTCCCTACAAGGCTCAGATTCACCTCAAGAAAAAGACTAAGAGAATCTTATGGAGCCATGGATTCCCTATTTAGTAATGAACTTGTGGGAGCCCAGAGGATAAAGAGGAAGTTGTTGACAGTCAGCAGAAGTGAAGGCAATGTCAGGTCAATGGAACTGGGATAGGCCTCTGACTTCAGTGGGGGATCTCTGAGAAATCTCCAAAGGGGGCTCATGAAGGAAAGAGATCTACCTCTGAGCTCAGTCTGGAGTTGCCTCAAATATCTGCTCAAACCAGAATTGGAGTAAGAAAAGAAATAGAATTAAACCGGATCCCCCTCCTCTATCCTTCCTCTATAAGCATCCAGCATGGTGTCAGTCAGAGCTGGGTTAGGGGAAGAGCATCATTTGGGTCATGGTGGGGATTTTGGTACAGCATGGGAATGGGATATGCGAGGAATAGACAGAAATAGACTTTGTTGTCATCTAACAATGATCAGAAGAGCTGTGGGATTCATCTAGTATTTCACTGAATAGCTGGGGAAAGAAAAATGAATGGCACAAAGCAAATGTAAAATTCTGAAAAAAGAAAGAATAAGGTTGGTGTCAGCCTGTATATATACTTATACACATACATGCATGTACTCCATAGCATTGTAGGATTACTGCTATCACTTCTATCAAATTATGTCCATATATTAGTTGCCTATCAAGTATATATCTTCAAGTTATATTTCTACATATATACATAGTATATTATTTATGTACATATATGGAACATGGAAATATTGGCAGTGACATAATATTTTGTGGGCTTTTTCTAATTTTCTACAATTACATGTGTTTTGTTTACATCAGGAAAAAAGCAATACAAAAATTTTAAATGATATATTGGTTAGTATGTTTTTGTTAATCAAGTATCCTAGATATTCTAATTGGGTCCCTGGAGATATCATCATTTTCAAAGTTTTAATTTTAATGATTTGAGACATTAGAGAGACCAAGCATTTTATCATTTGATATTTGAAACATAAATCACATTTTAGTTCCTTGATTAAGTGATGTACTTGAGAATTGACAAATGATTTCATAGAATTCTCCTTAGAGAATTTGTCTTCATTTCTGCTTTCTAGTCTTTAGATCCTGTCCTGAGGTTCAGACCTCAGAGTTGTAACATCTGTCACACAAGAAAATTAATGCTTTTTTTTTCTTCCTGATTCCCTCTGTGTGAGTATGTGCTTGTCACCTTAGTCTTGCATAGTACTTTTTTCTTCTCTCCTCCTCTTTGGAAATTGCTGACAGCATTTTATGTCCTCTTAAGTTTTTATTTTTTGAGATTGACATTTTAAAGTATACTTTTCAAATTCTGGTAAATCCACATGCTTTATTTCTCCCTTTTTGTTTGTATTTTGTCCTTTTACTGCTGGCTGTGTAGACTGTTTGTTCCCTTAGATTTTATACTGCCTTCAAGATAATTATTTAATTTTAATATATATTTTATTTTGTCATTGAATTTTCTTTCAATTTCCTCATACCTTTTACAGAAAACCTTTAGAGACTCAAGTAGTTACTGTATTACCCTTCTCATGGTAATAGCTCTCATATGATTCCAGATCTAAATCTAAATGGAGGTATAAGGATCTTCCCCTGCTTTTTTTTCTTCCTTGCAAATTTTTTAATACATTTAATATGTGAGTCACTGCCCTTTTCTACTTGTACTTTTCCTGGTTTGTTATGATTGGCATTCAAGAAGCTATAATATTTAATGTATACAACTTTATGCGTTTGGAGATAAGTGTAGACAGCAGTAGAACGACCACCAGAATCTATGCTATAAATATGTCCATTTCCCATGTCTCCTCCCACCCTTCATACTGCTCCTATTAGTATTTCTTCTTTTCCTTTTCCTCCTCCTCTTCCTCGTTCTTATTATTATTACTATTAGAACACTTAACGTAAGAGCTACCATGTTAGAAAATTAAGATACAATACAAAATTATTAACTACCGGCCCTATCCTGTACAAGAGACCTCTAGGATGTACTCATCTTGCATAACTGAAACTTTGACCAATACCTTCCCATTCCTCCCTCTGCCCCAGCCCCTGGGAACCATTACTCTGCTCTCTTCTTCTATGACTTTGAATATTTCAGATTCCTCATAAGAATGTCATCATAGAGTATTTGTCTCTTTTTTGGTCTGGTCTATTACACTTAACACAATGTCCTATAGGTTCATTTATGTTGCCACGAATGCTAAGACACCCTGGTTCTTTATTTGAGGTGTCCTATAGAATTCTTTTACATTATCCTATTATAAATGTGTCTTAATGCAAATATTGATTGAGCCAAGCATCAGTGCTGCTTTGTTACTTAAAATTCACACTAAACCCTAGAAAACTGCAGGGAAAAAAGAGGGAGGTGATTTTACCAAAAGGCTAAAAATCAAGCTGATTGTTCTGACCAGTGTGGTTCAGTTGGTTGGGTGTCATCCTGTAAATCAAAAGGTTGTGGGTTCAATTCCCTGTCAGGGCACATACCTGGGTTGTTGGTTCGGTCCCCCTTCAGGGCACACATGAAAGGCAACCAACTGATCTTCCTCTCTCACATTGATGTTTCTTTCCCTCTCTTTCTACTTCCCTTCTCCCCTGTCTAAAAATAAATAAATAAATCAAGCTGATTAATTTGACATTACTTAAATTTACTACTAATTATGTATGAAACGCTGAGGGGGAAAAAATCAACTCTTGATTTCATTTTCTAAATCCTGGGGTAACACTGTGAATAGAGATCAGTATAATAAATATCCTAAACCTAACTACCATGCTCGGAGAATAATTAAGGATGTTTTAAAGTCACATTCTCAAACCTACAATTTAGGATTTAACTTGTAGAATATTCCAGTTCCTAGAATCTATCTGCAAGAGATACGGGCATTCCTTGATGAAAGTTTCAGTAAATTTATTCCTTTCCTCTAGAGAGAGATCCAAAGATCAGATACTCTCTTTACAAATTAAGCTCAGCATTTCATTGATAAAATACCAAGTAAGTCAAGGATCAAATATCGGTAGGCAGAGTTGATTCACCCAGCAACGAAAGATGCAATTGCACAAAGACACAACACCTCCTTTAGCATTCTAAGGTGTTTAAACTGTCCCTGAATCTCAATTCCCCTTTAGCTACATGAAACTCAATATGTTATTTATATGGTTAGTGATAACCTGTAATTGCAGTTATTATCAAATAAAATATAGCAAAGCCACTAATTTGTAATCTGCTTCTATTATAATTATATTTTAAGCATGATAACATATCTCTTATCTGATTGAATTATATCAGTGAGGAAATTTACATCTGGAAATACAGGATAGATAAAACAATCATTTCCATTTATGTCAGTCTCTTGCTACTCATGTTATTCAAAAAAGATATACATCCCCTCCCAGAGTAAACAGATCCAGTAAACACATCATCCCCTGTCCTTTGGAACAGAGTCAAAAATTAGAAGAAATCCTTGTCCATAGGTAGGATTGCATATATGTGTTCCCAAGACATATAAAGTGGAAGAAAATATGTAAATACCTAGGACTCCATAATGTATCTACCTTTTCTGTAGAAGGCATTTAGTATGTATAAGAGAACAAAAGAATTCTTTTTAAAAATGCAGTGTTTTCAAAAGCACTTTTAAGTTCTTTTCCATTCTTTTGGATGTATTAAAAAGCCCTGCCTTGAGTCCTAGTTCCCTCCCTTAACTCAGAAGCTGTAGACTTTATTCCTGTTCTTTTAGCATTTACTCTAGAATTATTAACATAAATATTTACCGTAAAGGTAATTTGTGTTCACTCTCCTCCAGAACAATGCAAGGACCTTGAAACAACTTAACACAAGCCACTGCACCCTCTCTCAACTAATCTTTTATAAGGCAGTATTTTAATTCTATCTTAATTTGTTAATACTAAATGTTAAATTTTTAGTGACTTATTATTATAATGTGAGTAGTTTCTCCCTAGCTCAAGTTTTCTTCTTCCATCTCAGACCTTCTTTTGTGATCATTTTCATTCTGGGAATGCGGTTGGTGCTCAGTGTGCTCAGTGGTGGTCTCTAATGCTTTCATTTTGTCTACTGTCTTGAAAGTTTTGTTAGTATAGATGTGTAGATGAACTACTTTCTTTCAGCACTTTGCAAGCTAATCCTCTCTTCTCCTTCTGACTGCTTTTATGGAGATAACACTTTCAGTCTAATAGTCATCCCTTGAAAGGCGTCTTTTTCCTGGGTACCTCACAATCCTCTTTGTGTTTTGGGCACTCTATCTTTTCACTACATCATGCCTAGTATGAATTTCTTCAATTTATTATTCTTAGGATTGATGCTTTTCATCAAGTCTAGAAAATCATGATTTCTTTTTTAATACTATATCTTCCCATCCTCTCTACTATCTCTTACTGGTATGCCACTGAGAAACATGTCATATCTTTTCACTCCATTCTTCTTTTCTTACCACTTCCCTTTTATATTTCCATCTGATTTTCTCTCTGTGCTGCATTCTGTTTACTTTTTTTTTTATCTCTCTACTAGTTTATTTAGTTTCCTTTCAACTGTGTTGAAACTCTTCTTTATCCCTCCTACTGAGTTTTGAATTTCAATTATGTTACCTTTTTTTTAATGAAAATTTTCTCTGGTGCTTTTAAAAATATGCCTAGCTATTTGTACTGTCTCTTGTTTCTTTATCATATTTAGATACTGTCTTCTATTTAATATACTCAATATGGTTACTTTATATCCTCTTTAATAATATAATTATCTGCAGTCATTGTGGGACTGATTTGCAGTCTGTTATTTTCGCTAACTCTCCCTCATGTGGCTTGTTACCTGACTCACTCTGTAATTTTCCTTTAGGGTGATTCTGTTTCATAGGAATTCTTTGAAGATTGGATTTAAAAGAGTCCACTAGGGAGGATCTAGTTGTGCTTCTGGCAACTGTCTGAAGATGCTACTTTCCAGGAAAACTTCAAATAATTGAGTTCAGGAATTTTCAGGTTACACGGGTAATGTGAATTTGGAGCTCAAATTCTTAGAAATGTGAATTGATGATTAGCAATTTTCAGGGGATTTAAAAAGAAAAATCTTTTCCTCTTTACTGAGTGTCATGATGGGGACATGCACAATCCTTGATGTATCCTTGTGAAGTACAGGTTTTTCTCTAATTCACTCAGTGTTGGAATTTCCCAGAACAGCCATGTACAGCTTTGGAGGTCCACCTCACATCAGGCCCGTGCAGAGAGCCTGTCCTGCGGCTATGAGGTGCACAGTGTCTGAAGTCACATGTGATGGTCTTAGCATCCCCATTTGGGTATCTCAGCTTTAAATTAATCTGTGACCTGATAGCTCACCTTGCTTGAGCCAAGCTTGGTTTTCTATGTTTGTTGGTTTGTTTTTGTTTTTCCCCCACTTTGTCAATTAAAAAGGAAGTTCTACTAAGTCACCAGGAATGAGAAGATAGATTTCTATAGGACACTCTAGCTTTCATTTTAGTGATCTATATTTCAGAACTTTTACTTATTATTGTTTTTTAACTATAGCCCACTCTCTCCTGAAACCCAGAAGTGCATTGTAAAAGATTTTTAAGAATAGTCTATACAGTATTGTTTATGTTTTGTACTGGAAGAGGTTGTCTGGACCTTTGGTCTATCATATTGCTGAAAACAGAACCTATAGGACCTACTCTGAAAGCACAGACCTAGTCACTGTTACCACTGCTGTTAAAACCACTCCTGTGTCAAGGAATCTTTACTACCTATGTCTCCAGAGTAGAAGCTCTGGTTGTCACCAGAGAAATGGGCTGTTTGGGAGTCACGAGAAAAGAATTTCAAAGCACACATACCTGGCAGAAGTTTAAGTGTAGTGGTAAGATTTATTGGGGTGAAAAGAAATAATAGCCCTTGGAGATGTAGAGGGCAGGCAGGCTCTTGGAGCAACTGCTCTGAGGTCCTTGTTAATTATCCGTGTATTTTTTTGGTGTTTTTGAGCAAGTAGGCTGTCTTTTCAAATTGGCCAACCTGTTTCCTGGGTCTTCCAGGAGCTGCGCTGGGCCCTCCTCCTAACCAATGCCTTCCTTGTATCTTCCAGGGTTTTGTATCCTTATCCTATTATATCCTTTTCCCAGATTTTCCCAGGTTAGACTGCTCCCCTTTATGGTTGCTATTTTGGCTCCTACTGCTCATACTCCAAAGTTCTGCTTCAAGATCTGGCTTGTACTGCACGTAAACTTACCTCCCCTTGTGCCATTTTGGCTTCTACTGCACATGTGCCCAGGAAATAAATTTCCAGTACTGCTTCTCTCCCCCTCCCCAGGGAGAGCTGGTTGTTCCCCAGGGAGATTGTAAAGTGGTCTTCCCTGCCTGCCCAAGGGATTAAGCCCCTTGCTGGAGGATATGGCTATCCACTGGGGTGTCTGTGAAGCTGCCCCTTCCAGTGAATCAGACTTAATGTCTGATGGCTCCCTTATTTGGTTAATACCTACCTACCTAAAGCAAAATGGTTGTTGTGGTCCTCTGAGCTCTGGTGGCTTTATTTCATCACAGAGGTATACAGTCCAGGGGTGTCCAATCTGTGGCCTGCAGGCCGCATTGTGGTCCAGGAAGGCCATGAATAGGGCCCAACATAAAATCGTAAGTTTACTTAAAGCATGAGATTTTTTTGTGACTATGTGCCACAATATATTTAATATGTGACCCAAGAAAACAACTCTTCTTCCAGTGTGTCCCAGAGTCATCAAAATGTTGGACACCCCTGTCAGACTCTAATAATGACTGGACTAGGAAAAAATATAACAGGAGGGAGGATATACTTTTAACTTGTCAGGCTGAACAGCTGACTCTATGTTGGGTATTTTCAGTTTCCCCTTAGCAGAGAGAATCTTTTTAACAATAGAAAAAAGTCTAAAGTTTTGGCCTTTCATAGAGCATTTAATTCTGATGGCCTTGCCTGTCCTGTATTTCTACATCAATTGCAGATGAACTGTTAACTTTCAAATTAGTCGCTCCAGGGTCCTATTTACATTTTTAATAGAGAAAATATCAGAGGATCACAAGGCCTAAGTTAAATTCAAGAGAATTTTCTAGAGAAATAAGTGATCAGAGCAACAGAATGTATCCCAATGCCCTCTCTATCATTAAAGAGTTAATTAAATGTATTAAGCAAAATGTAGTGTCAATTTGCTCTAATTAAGAAAATTTTTGAGAGAAATTATTAAGACCAGACTTAAATGAAGAAGGCTTGGTTGGCATAATCTGCAGGAGACTTCTTTGGCCACCAAGGACTCCTTGCTAATAAACTCTGACTTGTTTAAAGTCCCCCTGAGAGAGAGTATTTAGTCTACAATTGGCTTGCTAATGGGCACTGTCAAAATGTAGATTGGTCTCAGGTGCTATACTCTGAAACAAGCAGAAAGTTTTCCTCCCAAGTCAACTTCTTGAACAGAACTTGGTATGCAATTTGACTTTCCCTCAGCCAAAAATCACAAATTGTTTCATTTTTCAGGACAGGGCACAAAGAATATTTATCGTGAGATGAGATGATTCATAATTTTGAGGACATCAGCCATTTCCCTTTAATGTCTCTCCCTATCAAATGGATTATACATTGTTAAAAATTAATGACTTGATATTTTAATAGAGTTAGTATACTAGAATATTCTTTTGGACAAAAGAAAAAAATATTTAAGACATTCAAGCATGTGTGTTTAACTGAAGCTGCTACAAACAGAAAAAGTCACTAAGAATAAACTCTTGGATGTTGTACTGTCATTTTAATCGTAATAAATAAATTGAAAAGCCTAGGTATAATATAGTTTTTTTACCAACATCTTCTTTATAAACAAGTTCTGAGAGAATTTACAATTTTTGGAAGCTCTAACACTTTCACAGAAACATAACTCTATAGCCACTTTATTATATTGTTAAACAAAATTTTTATTATCATTTATAAGATACCCCAAGGTAGATGCAAATCAATTTATCCTAAAAGACCATCACTATGGTGTTGCATACTGAAGTTAGGCTGCTCAGACCAGAGTTTTTCAAACTGAATGACACCACTTTAGTATAATAGAGTTGTCGACAATTTAAAATTGCATTTTGCCTTGTGCTAGTCAGAAGCTGCCTACCATTGAGTATCGATCAGAAAATTAGAACCCTTTATCTCTGATGTGCACTTTCTTGGTTTGCTGAAACCTTACTATTGCTCAAGTGTTTGGGACATCAATAATAATATCGCTTAAAAATATAGGTATCAAGTAAATTACAATTCTTAGACTATATCCCCACATGTACATATACACTTCTACATTAATTTATGTTTTTGTCTCTGTTATTATTATGGAGTTACATTGAATGGAAATTGCTTGTCTAACTATCATATCACTCCTTAATCTGGTCTTTAGTATTTTTGTTTTGTTTAGGTAGAAAACCAATTTGAAAGATTATTTTAGTAGAGAAGACTGGATGTCCAAAATCGGAAAATTTAGAGTCTCTGAAGATGAACTTCTATATGTCTGAGAAATGTCCTCATTCTTCTCTTTAGCTTCTACTCATTGTCTTTTAATTCACCTCCAGATGTGCTTTTTTTCTGTGAAACCTTTACTTATTTATCCCCACTGCTTCCAATGTCCACACACAGCTCTCACAAATCCACTATATCATATTCTACTTAAAGATAATTACTTTATAGTACTTTTAAATTATTCATTTGTGTATATCTTCTTTGCAGCTAGATTGAACATGTACCAGACAACAGGTCCCTTATCTTCATGGTTCAAGCTATCTCAGATGACTTCTCAAGGTCTGGTGGAGAATGCATCAGGCTGAATTGTTTGCAGTGGTAACAAACAATCCCCACATTTCAACAATTTACTGGAAAATTTTATTTCTCAGGCACATGATGTCCATGGCAGGGGCAGGGGTTCTGCTCCATACCACCTTCAGTACTAGGCACAGGCTGAGGAGTAGCCACTACTCTGTGACATTGTCAGTGTCTTGGCAGATGGGGAAAAACACCGCGTCAAAACATATCACTTCCACACTTTATTGGTCAAAGCAAGTTACACAGCCATTCATTCATGAGTTCATCAGAATGTGGATGTTTCCTTTCTCCATACGGAAGAGCCAAAACAAGTCTTTCAGCCAGTCTAAATTCATTGGGGAGGGGAGTATAACTCTTTCTCAGGGAGAGTAACGGCTCCTTTGAAAAATAATGCAGTCTATCATAGACAGAACATATGGAGAGATGATAAAATATATCAACATAATTTTCACTGGTTGTTTTTCATGGATATATCTACCTGATATCCCATTTTCACGATTTTTTTCTGAATGCGGAGTCCTAACAATCTCCTCCCCTTCTCTAGCCTCATAGCCTAGTGTTTTGCACATGGTTTCCTCATCACTGTGTTTAGTCAAAAAAGAGCTGTATAACACATACATGTTTAACTATTATTATTTAACAAGGTAGCTACAAAAATATGCTATAGCAGTTCCCCTTAAAGTGAAATTTACCAAGCACTGCCCTAAGCGCATGGAGGAAACACAAGAACGTTAGACTTGGTATCTGATTTTAAGCAGCTTATAATTTTTATAGGGGAGTTAAAATGCAAATAACTATAATTCAAAGTAGAAGTGATGCTTGCTTTAAAAGACATACAAAATGCCATACGCAGTAGGAACCATGCACACACACAACACCAGAACCATTGAACTCCACCAATTTTCATAATTTCCAGCTCTAAACTCAGATAGTTCCATCCATCTTTATTTGTTCTCCTACTACCCTAGATCACTCCTTCCACCGAGACTCTTAATTCCATTCCCTCCTTCCTCTTAAGTGTCACGCCCATACATTTTTTCCTTTTCTCCCATAGCTTCAATCTTCACTTTTCCAGTACTGTGTTTTCTTCAATGTATTACTTTCAGGCATGTTTTCTTCCCCATCAAAAATAACCTCTTTCTCTGAAGGTATCTGTATTTTACTTTCCTTTTAGTTCTAAAGATTCTTGAGCTGGAAATCTCTACTTACTACCTGTGCTTTCTCATTTCCCATTCACATCTCATACCACTGCAATCTGTCTGCCATCAGCCTCCTACGCTTGTGCCTTCTACGTTTATGCCTCCTACATTTGTGCCTCTTAATAGATGAATTTACATGACCATTCTTCACTATCTAAAGCTCCCGGCCACTCCTTGTAATCTCCTCTCTTAGTTTCTCAGACATTTCCTCTAGTTTCAATAAACATCTTTTTAAAAAAAATTCCCATGCCTTCAAATATTATTTGAATGTCGATGAGTCCTATGGGCCCATATATCTATTCAACAGGTTGAATATCTATTCATAGGTTGAAAAAATAACCCAAATGTTTTCCTTCTCTGGTATTCTCTAATTTAAGCAATTGGCTTATCATGCCTTCCAACCAAGAAACCCAACAGATTTAGTAGACTTTTCTACCTTCATACCCTCATACAACTAAAGATCAACCATTATCTTTTTGTATAACTAAAACATGTCTCTTCCTGCTCTTCTTGGTTCTTCCCACTATAACATCCCCAGTAATTAGTAACATCTGACATACAGTGGATCTACATAAATATTTGTTGATTAGATTGACTATTTACCACTTTTGGACACTGTTTCCTTCACATGGAATGTTTTTTCTTTGTTCTACTTGTAGAAATATCTCAAATCATGCCAGCTCTATGAAATGTTATTTACCTCCCTGAACAGATCTCTTCTGTGTACTCACACTACTTTGTTAATACCTTTATTTCAAGGAAGAATAGAAAATCATTTATGTTATAGTGATATTATTCTTAGTTTTAATGTTTTTTTTCTCCAATAGGCATTTCATTTATTGAGGATAGGCATCAAGTGTTATTTATTTTGGGTACCCTCACCATCTTTACAACACTGGAATGAATCAGTGCATGATTGGATGTTTGGAATGGGTATGAGCTTAATAAAAGCTTTCCATGGAAGACAGCATTTGAACAGGGATTTAGGAGTGAATTCTATTAAGGTATGATGAGAGTGGCAATCTGATTAAACTGAAGGTACAGCTTATTCTCTAAGATTACCCAGTATGTGAACTCAGCTAAAGTATTGGGGCACTTTGGAGAAAGGATTCACAGCAAGTATTTTGGAGGGTAGATCACAGATGAATATGAGGAACCTTGAATGACAGAGAAGTATATTTATTCTATTTTTTCTCTCTGGGCAGAGGAGACAGTTATTCAAATTTATAACTTTAGGAAGATTATTCTGATGTCAGTATATATTATGGAATGGAATGTAGGGTACAAAAACTATTAGAAAGATACTGCAACAGTCCAGAAGGAATAAATGTGTAAATGAGAACTATAAATAAAAGAACAGAAGAAAACAAATTGTAAAGCTACCAGCCAAATGTGGCAGCTAGAGGTAAAGGGAAAGAGAAGACAACTGAGGTTTCAAGCCTGAGTGACAGAAGGGACCTTCCTGCTTTTAACAAGAAATAGGAAATACAAGAGGAAGCAGAAGTTTGCAGGAGAAGATTATGAGTTCAATTTTGGACATTGTAAGTTTGAAGAACAAAAATTAATTTAAACCGGAATATCAGCACTTACGTAAACTCTTCATGACAGAATTGCTTTCCTTCTCTTATTAAGTGACTTAGGGAACTGCCACTTAGTCAGATGTTCAGGACCAAATTCTCCTGCTACCAGCAGCCTTCAATGAATGACTGCCATTTTGACTGGTTGCATGTTGCCATCCAAGTGTATCTAACAGCTGAAACACTCCTAATGAAGTGACTAGCAAACTTAAAACACGACATAAAAATGTAACCTTAAGAATTTTAAACAGAAGAAAATCCATTTCAGGAATACTCCTTATATGATATGCAGTAGTAAGGAGTAAGTAAATTTTTTAAAAAACCTAATTCCAAAAAATAGATTAAAATTATGGTTTTTCATGGCATTTCCATTAAAAATATGAAGTTGACTAATGCCCATCTCTTACATTTTATATATTTTGAAATATTTTATTTTTCCCTCTGTAAAAAATGAAATTCAAAAATAAGGATTGTAGAGGAAGATGACATCTTTATTACTCTGTCATACAAAACTAGTTCTTTACTATCCTCAAGATCTGTTTCTTTCTAAAAGTGACAGTTTTAATACATTCTATTATCAAATTCTAAGTAGTTTTGATAAAGCAGCCATACATTTATCCTTAAAACTGAAAATAAAAAGAAATTCTATAAATACATACCTAGGAAAATGTGAGAGGCTGGTCACCAGAACATTTAAATTTGTGAGATATCTTTTTAAAAACTCTACTCTGTGTTTTCTATGAATTACTGAAATTGTGACTATGGTCACATAGTAGACATTTAGCTTCTACCAAAAGACTTTTCTACTACTGAGTGATAGTTTGGCATAATCTACTTTTTCAAAGTATTACTGACACCAGACATATTTAAATATTTCTTCAGAGAAAAATTACATGACCTAATAAAAATTTTAAGTGTGTGTGTATCACATATATATCTAGTACATATATATCTAGTATGTATGTATATATGTATATACATATATATATTTCATGTATATCATCTGAGCAAATCGCAAGATTTGCTCTGATTTATTATATTCCTATGACAAAATTCAAGTCACTTTTGAAACTAATTCATGTGATCATACCATGAACTTTTGTTTTAGCTAAAACCCTAATAACTCTTAGAAATTCTGAAATTTCCAACTCTGCCTATGATATCTTAGCTTTCCAATTCTCCATCACCCCTACTCTCTTTAGCCTGTTCTGCATCATAAATTTTACCAGAAGCCCTCACTACTCACATAGTTCACCTTCTCCTTTTGTGGATTTACTTATATTCTACAGCAGAACCCCATGTTTAATCTTAATTTTTTTAATCTACTTAATCTACTGTTCAATCTACTGTTGCCTGGAGACCATGAATCTTGATGTTTTTCTTTACTTCCTGTCACACCTCTTCTCAACCTCCAACCATGTGTTATACTAAGAAATATATGAACTTAAAGACTGTATGGAAAGGAAAAAAAAACAGGTTTTGTGATGTAACTTGGACTAGAATCTTGTTCAACTATGCACTAGATGAATGATGTTGAAAGCTTCAGTTTTCTCATCTGTAAAATGAAGACAATTCTGAAACACCAATTCCAAAGAACCTATGCACCCCAATGTTCATAGTAGCACAATTTACAAAAACCAAGCACTGGAAGCAACCTAAGTACCCATCAATAAATGAGTGAATCAAAAAACTATGATACATTTACACAATGGAATACTCCTCAGCAGTGAAAAAAAGCCACTACCCTTTGCAACAGCATGGATGGAACTGGAGAGCATTATGCTAAGCAAAATAAGCCAGGGGGTGAAAGACAAATACAACATGATCTCACCTATAAGTGGAACCTAATCAACAAAACAAGCAAGAAAAATATAGCCAGTAACATTGGAAGAAAAAACAAACCAACAGTAACGAGAGGGAGGGAGAGAAGGGGATAATGGGAGAAAAGGAGGGAAGGGTCAGATCAGGGAAGATGTATAAGAGACCCAAGGACAAAACCAAAGTGGGGAAGGATGGGGGGGGGAGTGGGGAAAGGGGAAGTGGGAAAATGGAGACAAATATATTTGAACAATAAAAAAAATAAAGGTCTAGACATACAAAAAATAAAAATTAAATAAACTTTTACTGCAGGAAAATATATAATTACTTTGATATTGTATAATTTACACTTTTGGTCAATGAAAATTTAGGGAAAAAAATGAAGACAACTTATTGTCATATTATGGGGTTTTTATGAAAACTACATGAAGTAAGTATGCTGGCTCAGAGCAGACAATACATGACAATTCTGCCCTCTTTCCACTGAAAGAGAATATGACCTATTCACTGTTCAATGGTATTGATCCTTGCTTAACTCTTTTATTTCATTTTTTTCCTAAAACATATGACCCATGTTGATTCCTCCATTTCAACAAATGCCATAATTTTTTAAATTCATAGAATATAAATCATGAGGTTGTGAAATCCCTCAATTTTTCTTCCAAACATATCTAAAATTTCACATGTACTCTCTCAGGGGAAGGAAGAGCTCCTTCTCAAGGTTAACCTCTGTGGCAGTAACATTGATCTCACCATTTGCGCCTCCTCTGAGATGACACTCTCTCAATTATTTCTCCTCTGGCCTCATTAATCTCTCATTTCTGGATGTTTTTCCCACTCCATTCATCCATTTTACTCTTTAAAAAAAAATTTAAGAATACATTTCCACCCTCACCTTAGTATTGGAATTCTTTTTTCAAAGGTCAGAAGTAACCTGGTGGCCAGGAAGCCACAACAATTTACTCAGTCTTTATAGCTGCAGCTCTTAACATTATTGCCTGGAACCTGCTTCTTGATAATATATTACCTTCCTGTGATGCCTACAATTCTTCCCCTCCAGTTTTTTTTCCTCCTGTTTTCCTGACTAATCATGTGTATCCATCTCTACCAGTGGCTCTTCTAAAAATTCTGCCATAAAATCTCTCAAAATTGGCTGACATTATGTAAAGAAATGGTGGGTTTCTGTTCACTTTTGAGTAAGTAGGGTGATTTTTAGAAAAAGAAGCCATAACAGAATTTTTAGACTATTTCTATTTGACCACTTCCATCCATGCTTGAACTGCAGTGGGCAACATGCCTCTCACTCCAACTGCTGTGCTTCATATTACAAAAACTGCATTGCTCAGGCCCATCATGCACTGATTTCACCTCAGGGTTCAGTTTTACTGGAAAATCTAACCTGCTGCATTTCTCAAGAACACGTGTAAGAACAGATTGATTTAATAGGGCTATGTTACGGGAGTGAATAAATGAAGTCACATCTCAATGAATGTTTCTATACAAGTCCCCAACTCCTTGACACCCTCAGGCCTCTTTGTAGCTGAAGGCTTAATTTCCAGAATTTTAGTGCCCATCCGCTGTGGTTTTCCCAGGACATTTTAGAGTTCTGAAAGGACTTTCACGCTAGTTAAGTCATTGTCAGGTTCACAGGTGAAGGCGAACTGTTAGTAGGGTGATTCACTATATCTGACTGAAGGCCTCCAAAATATGGGATACTTCTCAGAATATTCTTTAATGAGATTGTGCTACTATACATAGTCTGTGGGGGAAAAATTGTTGTTCCTATATAGTGGTAGCCTACTCGGTTATTTAACAAGTGTACATTGGCATTAGCCTTTGTGCGTCTGTGTCAGGCTCTGGCTCGAGGTTGTCTGTAAAGGCAGTCAAACTTGAAAACACTGTAATTAATATTGTGGGCTTATATGAATTTATTTTCCTACAAATATTAGATTCAGATATATGTGTGTATATGTGTGTCTTGCATATAGTATATTACTAGACCTTCCCTGTCTTTTCCTAACTTTGAGATATACCATGGCCTCATAGGTCTCTTCTATGAGATCTCTCCTATTTTGAATAAAAATTGAAATACCATGTAGTAGACTTCTTCAATAGTGAAGGAACTGGTGATTCTTCACTTACTGGGTTTGAAGTTAGAGAATCATATATAAAGCCTATTAGGGACCCAGATTCCATGCTGTTTAATGCTTCATCTCTATAATAGAAATTGGATAAATTGCCTGTAGTATATTCTGTTTTTTTTTTTTCATGGCTAAATGGGACAAATCGTGATCTCAGCTTTCCTTGAAGCATCATAATAGTGTAATTAGTCTCTATCATTTAAGTTTCAAAATTAAACAAAATCAGACTTCCTTTCCTAAAACAAACAAAAAATCAAACTGCATGTAATCAAGGATACCACAAATGCTTGAACGAAAAAGAGTAAAAAAAACACGTAACTTTTCTGTTTAATGTCATTTGAAATAGATATTGGGAATTGTTTCAAACAGAAGAAAGCAAGCCAGTTTTTTGGTGAAGGTGAAAGGTGGGTGTCAGGGCTCGCTTATAAAGCCGTTCTCTCTGTCGTTTCTTCATTTGTTTAGAGAGGGTAACATGGATTTCAGAGACAACAAGACTCAACAAGACTCGGTCCCAATTTAGGGCATATGTCATTCTATTTGTAATGTCTTTTGATGACACAATTCCTAGAACAAAAAAAGTAATGGAAATAATTTTTGCTAGCCTATAGTAGAAAATCTCATTCTTTTCTCTGTTATCCCTGGGCCCCCTCCAAGAAAATAAGAGCCATGAGATTCTATTACCCATCTTGCCATTTTTAAGATTAGAAATGAAATTCGTATTAAGTTGAACTCTTCAAATATGTATACCACCAAATGGTGCTACATACATTTACTGATGCTCTGGAATGACAAAGCAATATTCAAGAGGGAAGAAAAATCATGATGAATGTTTTAAGTAACTCCAACTCTGTGAGACAGAGTATATCAAAGAATGTAGTAAAATCCTATGCTTTTCTTATTTATGAAATCCTGGTGAGTTTAAATATGACTGCAGACTGGCATTTTCTTAATAAAGAGAAATAATTGCTTCAGAAAAATTGCTTTCAGGATAAACTAATAATACCGAGGAATTTTTGTGCACAATTTTATAACACCTTTAATAAAATGTCACTTTCTCATCACCAACAGATATTATGATGATGATGATGATAGGTAGGTGCTATAGTCAAAGCCAAGATATAGGATTACATTTTCCCCTCCTGATACTATTAACTACATGAGACATGGCTATAAAATAATGAAACTGATTATAAGAGGCACACATTGTGGTGCAGTGCATCTTCTCAAAACAATATCAAATCTAGTATATTTGTATGGGTTAAAAGTAAATAAATTATATATTCATTTTCAGAATAGATATAAATTAGACAGTTTGTGATTTGCAAGGCTCAACTTACTATCAGTGAATGGAATACAGAAATGTCAGAGCAAAGCTTCCCCTGCACAAGAACAATGGCCCTTATTTTCCAATCCAGAAGCTCTGGTATTTCGTCCAAAGAGAAACAGATAGACAGGGGCAGAAATGGACAGAAAGTGACAGAAACAGAGACAGATCACTTTGCTTATGGAGTTCAAGCTTTAAGGGAGGAGGCTACTTTCATAAAGAGGTAGAGGTCAAGAAAGTAATTTATTTTTGATGCACAGCTTTATCTCATGCCAATAATGCATAACTAAAAGTAGTTCAGATTTCACTTTATCATAGCAACAGTTTCATAAATCATGGTTGTAATCAAAATAATGTGAACTTGTTCCTTATTTAGCAAATAATCCTTGAGCACCTACTCCGTGCCCAAAACTGAGCATGTTCCAGGGATATAGAGACAAGCAAAACAAGAGTTTTTACCTTTGAGCGTATCAGTTTAGCAAGAGCCCCAAACAACTAAAAGTCAAACATAGTAGGACAAAATGCTAAAACCAAACAGTGCAAAATGAGTAAGAAGCAGTGGCCGGAAATGGGGCTAAAGAGTTGGAGGCCAACTTGCAAAAACGTTACCTGGAACTGTAAGCAATTTGGATTTTTTTCTTACAGGCAACTTCTAAACACTGCCTTTATGCTAATTATTTTAGATGAACATCCAAAAGTGTCTGCTTGGCGGTGAGTGATAAACCAGGAAGGGAATCTGGAAATGACTCTAAAAATATCCGGAGTGATTTTCTTCAGATCAAATTCCCAAGCAAGCGAATTTGTCCAAAATATATTTGGCAGATGTTCAAGTTAATTTGCACAATTAAATATATTTGAGTATACATTAAACAGGAGGGGAAATGTGAGGAGCTACCAGCATAAGAACATTAACCTCTCTGGATATTTAGCAGATCTAAAATAAATGCTCATATTTAAATCCCTTACTGGTTTATTTCTCTAGCTCCTGTTGTCAGAAAAACTTTCTCCTTTAAAGTATTTGGTATCATAAACTCTTCTATCAAATAGAATGGAGCCAAGCAGAACATCAAAATCTCTAAATTTCTCAAAATATACAAAACGCTGGAGAGGCAGGCTGCACCTGCAGCCCCAAAAGCAAATGTGTTGAATAATCAGGGATCCCAAACAGAGCTGCACTAGAGTAATTTACTCAGCTAATCATTATATGAAATAGAACATTTGATTTCTGCACCAAAGTTACAGCAAAGTAGATGCATACTTCATTTGATTAAATAAAACACCACAAACAAAATCATTTAGCTCAATGCGTACTTCTTAGTAAGCACTCAATAAACCTACGTTCCCTCCATAGGGAGGGCACTGTGTTTCACTCAGGGTGTGTGCACTTCTAGCACATGAAGACGAGGTCTGCATGATTCAGAACACTGTTAGGTGACTGTGGTGACTGCCATCTAAATTCTTAGTATATTGTGGAAGTATAGTATATAGTATACACTGTGCTTTAAGATATTTAAGGTCCAAATGCCCTTAGGATAAGCATGGTGTCTTGGAGCTCACATTCCAGAATAGAGCTTCTCTCCTTTAATCGGCCATAGAACTAACATCTTCAGCCACTGGGTGCTAAAGACAAGCAGTACAGCAGCCTCACTTTCCTCCCTTTCCCTAGCACTTGCTTTTCTAGACATCAAATAACTTTGAAACTGAACTTTACTTTAAATGTTTTCCAGTGTAAATATAGGGTTTGTGTTTCTGAGAAGAAATGTGGAATTGTTAAAAATTGTAAAAGTTGAAGTAGCTCAAAGTTATTTTGGTTTTAAAGAAGCTTGTTAGAGGAAAGTTGTAAAAATCCAGTTTACAAAGTGGGGCAGAGATATCTCTATTTTATTTAATTGTTTTTTTACCTGGCCTTTCATAGTCTCTCTTCTGTCTGAAGAGAATATACAGATTTTCATGACTTCTCATCTCTAACACCGAGTAGACTCTACACCATTGCGTGGGTGCATGCTGGCACTTAGATTCTCCCTCAACTAACATACACATGCATGCATGCACCACACACTGCACACATTGTACTCATAGCACAGTATGTACTACACACTGCACACACTTTATACTCACAGCACGCTGGACACCACACACAACACACACATCATACTCACATGCTGCATGCACCGTACACACTCCACACACATGCACTGAACACAATGGAGTCATGCACACATACTGCACACATAGCTCAGACTACACACTACACATTGCACATACTGCGTGCTACACACTGTGGATGCTACACATATACTGCATATACACTGCACACAGGCAAAAACACTGTTCTGCAGTATCATTCCTGAAATGTTGCAGATATGCATGTGGAAACAGTGAAGAAAGGAAAGTATGTGGAGTCTTAACCATGGTCAGTTGGGAACTATACAATATCATGCCCCCTACAAGTTTCTTCCACGTGTCTATAGTTGGTATTGAACTGTGCACACTGGTTACCTTTGAAATGAGAGATATGAAGAGGGAAGATTTTCCTAATTTCACAAATTAACATCTCTACAATAGGGAATCGCTTTAAAATTGATAGTGTGCCAGCTTAATTGGAAGTGTTTGTTTCTTTCTAGTGGCACATAAAGTAGCAGTGCACATTACAGTCTGTGTGCCTTAGATTCTATAAGGTGTGCTATTGTTAAAGCGGCTGCATTGTGGCTGATTTTGCTTTCCTGTGACCTCCGTGTTTTCAAATTTTTAAATAACAAAGAGGAAGGAATACAAAATAAAAGTAAATGAGAGGAAATGCTGCAAAAACAAATTAGAAGCTGATAACAACACAATTTGTGGCTAATTAAATATTCTAAGATGTATTAAATGTATTTTAGTTATTTGTATACCTGTCCTACTTCTTATTAGAGTATAAGAGATCATAGTAAATGCAATTTACTCCTAGTAACTTAGTAACTCAGCAACCTTTGTTTAAATAAATAGATTATGAAGTGAATTCGCTTTTAAATATGTTGTCCAAAATCATCGGGACCACATTTATCACACTTCTTAGGCATTTTCCGCTTGACCGATGAAAACCTGACCTGTAGAAATCTAAAAATAAATAATTCAAAATAATAGGACCAGAATGGAAATTGATTAGCTTAAGACTATATTTTTCTTGATGATAATCTTGTGGTGTAGTGACATTATAATCTATGTCTGTGGTTAAAAAGACCTTATTATAACCAAATAGCCTAACCTTGCAATTAGAGTGAGGGTTCTTCTCTGCTCACATGGCTTCCAGTAAAGCACTAAACATTCACTAATAAGACCCTTTGACTACTTGTCTGCCCTTCCCTTTTAGAAAGGGACAAGGACCTATCCACCTTTGCAAATGAGACGCGTAGCACAATGTCCAGCATGTGGTGTGCTATAAACCATTAAATGACATGACTGAATTATAAATTTTTAAAAAATGCAAAACTTAATATTAGTAATGCCGATAGGTAGAAGACCACCAAGATCCCCGTTAGGAATGTAGCCACGTGGCTCTGTGGCGCACAGGTGGCAAGCAAAATGCTGGGCCCCTGAAGACATTACATTCTAATCCCCAGACTCTGAGGACCTTACAGGGAACATGAGATTTTTGTGCAGATGTGATTAAATTAAGGCTCATGAGATTGGGGGTCATCACGGATTTATCCAGTGGGCCCAGTATGATCATAAAGGTCCTGGTACTTGCGGGCAGGAGAATCAGGGTCAGAGAAAGAGATAATGACAACAGAAGTTAAGGTAGGAGTGATAAGAGTGACAGCCGAGGAATGGGAGCAGCCTCTAGGAGCTGGAAGAGGCAAGACAAGGGAGTCTTCCAAGAGCCTCGGGAAAGAATGGAGCTATGCTGCCACATTTCCGACCTCCGACCTCTAGGCCTATGGTCAATTTGTGTGTTTGAAGCCACTAAGCTTGTGGTAATGTGTAATAAGAAACTAATACAACAGATTAGCCTGTTAGAGATAATTTGTCTTTAAAGAGTAGTAGCCCCCACCCAAACTGGTTTAAACAGTAAGAAAGTGCACGGGTTGACATATTTGGAAGTCCCTTATGAGGCAGAGTGGGTCACTCCGTTGTCTCAGTGACATCATCAGTAAACTATTTAATTCCTTTCTGTATATTGGCTCTGTATTTCTGTTCTATTGGCTTCATCCTAAGACCAGTTCCCTTACAAGTTTGGGAAGGCTGCCAGTAACGATTGGAATTAAATGCTTCTTTGTTCATTTTTAGTAGGAAAGAGCCAGGCTTCTCATAATTATCTACCTTGACAGAGTTGGACAAATCAGGACTCATCCCCGGAGCTTTCCTCAATGACTACTGTCCGGGCAGATGCCCAAACAAAGTAAGAGCTCTGCTAGAGAGGAAAGAGAAGAACGCGTCCAGATAGGGCCCTAGCAATGCCTCAGCAAGCGCATCACACAATCCTGTGAATAGGAGAGTGTAGGGATCAAAGTGGTTAAACAAGGTCCAGGGACATTGTGCCCTGGGTCCCAGTTCTAGGAAACAAGTTCCACTTTTTACGTGGCAACGTTTTCCCTTGCTTTGTAAGGATAGTTGTATAATAGAAGGAACAGCAGCAGTTAGTAAAAACTCACGACTCATTCTGCCAGGCTCAGCCTGGCAGTTAGTGTGGACTTTTTTCTACCTGAGAAATGGCAACAAGCCCAGCACCTTGGCTCATCAGGTCGCTGTCTGGCATACCTGCTGCAGGTGGCTGAACTCCAGACTAGATTGACACCAGATAGCCCCTTGTGAATCATCCCCGAAGTGGTGTCGTCCCTTTGAAAACTAATATCTTCTTTTATGTACATTATTGTATCAAAAGCTGCTTTGTATGTGTTTTACAAGTATATGATGAGATAGTTCCCGTGATTTTCCTATCCACCCAGCTCTGTAGCCAGGCAAAGTAATACAAGGAGGAAAAAAAGGAGACAGAGGAGTCTAAGTGGGTAGTTATGAGGTAGGCTATATACTTTATTTACAAAATATCTAATCTCTAACTTTCAATGCATTATTTTTTGTTAATTTCACAGAAAATGAAATTTGGGAACTAAGTTGCAAAGCTTAAAATGTCAGAGCTGTTATTAACCTTCAGGCAGTATGGTTCACAAGCCCAGGTTCTTCCTTTTGAACTTGTAGGGGCCAATCACAGAGTGGGGTATAGACTTGACCTGTCTTGACCTGTGGGAGCTGCCCCATCCTAACGCTACCCTTGTGATTTAAGGCTCATCCCAGAACTGGCCCTGATGTCCTACAGGGAGACTGAAAAATGTGAGGAGTACCCAACTTTCCCCCTGTTTGTTAGAATTAGAGATACAGGTGATGAAAGGTCCCTCTAGACAAGTTTCAGAAGAAAGCTGGAATGGAACTAGTGGCTTAGTGGCTCCCTTAGGTCGGTTCACTTTAAGGTGAAATCCAAGTTCAATAACATTGATCAGGACTGATGCATAATTTAGCTTGCCAGGTAGGCCTATTCTTCCTCTATCACAGGTCTAAGTATTTGCAGAGGATTAACATCAAAGAGAAGAATCGCCCCTCCATTTCCTTCTGTTTCTGGGGACCATTTCAGAAACAACACACCAATTGCCTCAGCCTATCTACAGCTCAGGAGAGCCCAGGCTTCCTGGAGAACAGCTATGAATGGGCCACACTCAGTTCCACAAGGGCGGAGAGTGCTTGTTGTGAATGCTGCCTCTCCAGTCTGAAGCACAATACCTGGCCCACAGTCAATCACTGCCATTATATGAAGGACTAAATGAATGAAAAAATGGACAACTTAGTAAACATTTTGTCAGCAAAGAGAAAGGCAAGGATGGAAGAAGATGGGGAGCTGGTGGCAAACAGGGCTAGATTTGTGTCGTTGTCCAACAAAATTTATGGTGCATTGTGCCCCAAGGCAGATCCATAAATCCTACTCTTCTAGTGACAACCTTTAACATAGTGCAGACTCCATCACTGGCGTTCATGGGGTAGAAATGAAAGATCTTTTCTCCCCGTGAGCACCACATGAATTTTTAGGCTTTGCAAAATGTTAGTGTTTGAAAAGCCTTTCTAGTTACTGGCAATCTTCAAAAAAAAAAAAAAAAAAAAGCCTAAAACAGTTTTCAGAAATGCTTCTATTGAACTCTACTGAAATTATATTTTATATTGTCCTGTGTGATTGCTTCTGCTTTATTATTCAAGAATGGTTAATAATGAGTGAGAGTTTTAATATGCAGAAAACGAGCAACAGAATGGGATCCAAGGTTCTTTTATGATGTTTTTTAATAAAAAAAAAGTAAAGATCCTGTTAGAGTCAGTTTCCAGAGATACTTTACTGGCATATAATTGTTTAATTGATTTCTAATTTAGAGATAAATCAGTGTATTAAGAAGTTAAAACACAGCATATCTTCAGAATAAGATGGCTCAGAGGTGCTCAGGACCCACCACACAGTGTTTCTCAAGGCAGCTGTGACTTGAGATCACGGGATGGAAGCACCACAGCATCCGTCAGGCAGCGGCGGTGAGGCGAACATGGTCACCACTTTCCCATCCCCATTTCCAGGCGATGTTTTCCACAATGGGAAGTCAATTACGCTTTCACTCCCACATTAGTGTAATTGGTTCTTGCTCTCCAGAGGAGAATTTATTAAGGCAATTTCAGTAAATAAGGGAAAAAGGGTCCCGATTTGCTACTGAATCCACTGGGTGTGGATAATCACTCTTATCTTCCTCTAGATCCTAACGGAATTCTTGCATCTGTAAAGCCTTTTTCTCCATGCAAGAGCAAGCAGAGAACACTTTTTTTCCCCCAAAATTGGTATGCTTAGTGACAGCAATTCTAAGAAGCAGTACCTTTCAAAGTATTGATTATCGTATGTTTGAAAGAACACTCAGAATGTGTGCAAAGGTAGTTCCAAGAAATATATGTACTGACAGATGCCATTTCTAAGTATTTTTAAATTTCCAGTTGCTATTAAGGAAACAGCTGCCAAAGCTAAGTTTCCAACAGTTCCTGCCTGAAAACAGATCTTTGGTAACTTAGCAAAATCAAGAAGAGTTTTACTTTGGGGAAAGTTATTCCAAGTGCGAAAGAGAAATGGTATTTTCTCATGTGGGCAAGTTCTTGCTGAATAGACTGTGAGAGATGGGGAGGCATATCCCCAAGACGGTTGCCTCATTTCTGCCAATATTTTTCATTTTTAGTAAAATATTTTCGGAATGCCCTAGAGATTTCATTATTTGAATAGGGAGTGGAACATCACATGTACAGCATGTTGGGCAAACTTTGTAATGCAGTGTCAACATCAGAACCATCTACAAAATTGTTAATGCATTCTCCCCACGTTGGGGTGTTGAGAGCAGCAGATTCTAGGGCGAAGCTACATTAAAAAGCTCAGGTGAGGGAGAGCATCCACCTCTGTGCCATCTCTCGGGGGACGTAGGTGACCATAGATTTCCTGGCTTTGGAAAGCCCCGACTCAAAGCAGTAGAAAATTTGTTGCTTAATACAAGCTAAACAGAGCAAAGCAAACAAACAAACATTTTATTAGATGTCTATACAAATATTCTAGGGACTGAAACAATCATTTAATTCCAGGGAAGACAAGCATTTCTGCCTCTGTTACCTGGATTGTTGCCTTAACCCTCAGCTTTGCTTTGAAAACCAGACTTCACTTTCGCATCCTCAGAGCAATGTTAATCCAACACTGACTTGGATTTGTTCCCTGGGTGAAAGGTTAAGTGATCCATAAATTTATTTCCCTGTAGATTTGGAAAAAGTAAATATCACAGTGATTTGTTATCCAGCTTTTTTGCAACAACAGAATCATCAAATGTCCCTCCTGTCACCAGAGTCAATGCCATGTGGCAAATAGAAAATATTTTTTAAAATTTACGGCTTATTCACATGAATGATGCCAATAAACATAAAGATGAAATCCTCAAAGAAATCCAATCAGCAAGGAATCGTTCTAACCTGCTGCATATTTGACTAAGAACTAAATTCCATTACAAATGTGCAAAGCATAATCCATCCCTGCAAAATAGCTTTTTGTTAACACAACTGCACTGTGAAGAAACACTCAGTATCTCTAAATCACAACATATTTGTTGCAAAACAGAACTTACATTTTTTATGACATAACTTAGATTTTTGTGGTTCTCTATCCAGAGAGTCAACATTAGTGTAATATACAGCACCTGTCCAGAAAGTACCAAGCCAAATACTATGAAAAATAGAGATGTTTATTGAAGAAGATGCAACATACAACAGACATTGTATTTAGAACAATAAGACCTCAGTCCCCTTCAGAGTAGGCACCTTGGGACCTCACACAGTTCACCCAGTGTCTGTTCCACTGTTCAAAGTGCCCTGCAAAATTCTTTGTTGGAATCGCCATCAGCTGGCCTGTTGTATTTTCCTAAATCTCATCGACAGTTTGAACTCTCTTCCCTTTCAAAAGTGATTTTGGTTTGGGGAAAAGCCAGAAGTTGCAGGGCACCAAATCTGGGCTATAGGGGGGCTGAGTCACCTGGTTATTTGATGTTTTACAAAAAACTCTGCAGGAGACCTGATGCATGAGTGGACATGTAGTCGAGATGAAGCTGCCAATTTCTCATTGCATCATCTCTGAAAGCCTTCTGAATCATCTGAATAGTTTCCATGGGGGAATGTTCAAGAGTAATGCAAAATTTGATGCAGATTCGTTGTTCTACTTGCTTAGTCATTTTGAATGCAATAGCCACACAGTACGCAGGCTCAACGAGTCTACTGCCCCCACTGACTAGTACAGTGAAGTCATTATTGTTCATGCATGCACATTCCAGTCCCCTCTCCTTGGCTGTCAGGTTACATCGACAGCCTGCAAACTGTTCTTGTTATACTAACAATGGTTGGACTTTTTCCAGACAGACCTTGTATGCCTTCACAACTCATGACAGGTGCTGCTCTGTGCAGCAGATTTTGTGATTGCAGGTAATAGCCTTCAGATGTGAACACTCTCACAGAGGAGGGCATGCTTGAAAAGATAACAGTGGTGGAGAGATGGCACCATCTCTCTCAGCAACAATAGCTCAGTTATTGAGTACCTAGCAAGCAAATAGCGTTGGTCTATGCTCACTGCAAGTTTCCACATTGAATCTGAGCCTTTTTTTCTAAATGAAGAGCATCTCCTTCATGTCCCTTTGTGTCTTCAAATAATTGTTCAGTATGCAGCCGGAGATGAGGCTTTTCTCCTCTGAGAATTGTTTAAAGATGTGCCAGATACAGAAAATCATCTAGTACAAAGGATCCCATGAGACCAGCTTGTTTGGCCCTTTGCCTCTCCAAGCATGACTGTTGCTAAGGCCTTTCATAAAGAAGCCCCAAATGCTGTGGGCCTGAAGGCTTGCCATGGGATCCACCTCTGTACTGCGGCCATGCTGAAGCCCCACCCTCTCTCAGTGCCCTTTCCCATGCTCCTGTGCTGTAAGAACCAACTTCATTCAGTCAGCAAGCTTCTTACTGAGCACAACACACAGTGCTTGTCCCTGGTGATAGAGAGCTGAACGAAGTGGATGTGTTCCCAACCTTCACTGAACTTATAATTAGTGGGGAAAACAGGTGTTTTGTAAGATTATCACAAATAATAATTTAGGTAACTACATGCTACATGGTCTGAAAACAGATATAAGTACTCTAGTAGCATAAAACAAGGGGTCCTAGTTTAGTCTGAAGATGAAAGTTAGCCCCCAAATGGAGGTGCATTCAGACTAGCACCTGAAAGAAAATCATTTAATAAGGAAAAGGAGGTGTTTGGAGGGAAGAAATGTTCCAGCCAGAGAATATAACTTTGTCAAGGCCCAGAGGTGGAAGGTAGGGCAAGTGATGTAAAAGTAAATGCAACGGAGATGCTGTAAACCATAAAGCAAGTGGGAAGTTGTCAAAGGACAGGCATTGACATAATACGAGTTAGATGTCTTAAAACTCACTATTGTGTGGATATTCATTTAGACAGAGATAAGAGAAGATGCTGGGAGATCAGAGGGGAGGCTGTTGTAACAATTCATGCACATGGCAACCCTTGATGAATCTCTGTTGATAAAACAACTTTGCCTGTTAGCCTATTATCACTGGCATATTTCTTCTACCCTCCAGGTAATTAATACATATTTAAGACACAGGGTCTAGAACTTCTAAAATAATGTCATTGTTTTCAATAAGAGCTTCTAACCAGCCCAGGACCCTGTGAGATCATTTCAATTTAAAACCAAGTCTCTGCTCTTTAATGAATATATCAAGTGGAACAAAATTAAAAGTATTATTAAAATGTAATAGATTTTTGCCTCCCTTTGATCTTGGACACAAAAGTATATGAGTTGTCTTAAAGGACTTATTCTTCACCAAGGGCTGACAGTTACTACCTGAACTATATTTGTTACTATTTCCCCCCAATAATTTTCATTTTATATATGGGATTCTTTTTTCTACTTAAATAATAGTGACACTTGTTAGCACTCATATTTTCTCTAGAGATAATCCTGTGACATATCAAGTTATGGAAGTTAAATAGGACAATTAATATGAATCTATGTCTAATTATGCCTCTGTTTCTCCAGTGTGACTGTCACTCAGAAAACTGCTGAATTTCAGAGTGGTGCCATATTTCATATAAAGAAGGAAGATTTAACTAATTTTTCTCCTCACAACTACTCTCTCTGCATTCAGCTG
The DNA here is from genome assembly GCF_021234165.1 of Pteronotus mesoamericanus. Lineage (NCBI taxonomy): Eukaryota > Metazoa > Chordata > Mammalia > Chiroptera > Mormoopidae > Pteronotus > Pteronotus mesoamericanus. The sequence goes on along the minus strand of NW_026555277.1, from coordinate 11,969,557 downwards.
CCCTAGCCCATTTATCTTATATATAAATCTCTTAAGTATTTGGATGCCCTCCTGATAAACACTCTGCATCCCTCTCCAGGTAGAAGATTAGATACGTACACGCCAGTGGCAGAACATGTTTTCCAGGCAGGAAAATTTTTTCAAATTTCTTCAATTTATGCAATAGGTCGCCAAACATGCCATCTGCTGACCTGGTTTCCAAAGCATATGGCTGCTTCTTCAGTCAGCAATGCAGGAGACAAACTAAAAGAAGTCCTATTTAGGAGAGTGTGACTAAAGCACATACAGTTGAGTCACTCTTCTGTGTATTTAAATTCTGTCCCTGGGTCCAGTTGGTAAGTCCTCACACTTGCAACAGAATTGCTGACAATGAGTTCCATTTTCACATTATACTTTTAACATAGACATTAGTAGTCATTAGATATAAAGCACTCCCAAAGTGATAGGCACATGGCTTTTATTGTTTCAGATGGGCAGCATAGCCAGCAGTTCAGAGCCAGGCTCTGGAGCCCAGACAGTGGTTCAATCACTCACTATTATATACTCTTGAGAGACTTAAGTTCTCAGTGTCTCATTTGTAAAATGGGGCAGGAGATAAGAGCTCCCACCTTAGGGGCTATTGTGATGATTAAATGACTTAATATACATAAGCACTTAGATCAGTTCCCAACATACATGGTTTGTCTGGAAAAAGTCCAGCCATTGTTAATACAACAAGAAGAGTTTGCGCAACATCGATGTAACCTGGCAGCCAAGGAGAGTGGGCTGGAGTGTGTATGCGTGAACCATGATGACTTCACTGTACTAGTCAGTGGGGGGAGTAGACACTGATGAGTGAGTATGTGTACTGTGTGGCTGTCGCATTCAAAATGACTGAGCAATAGAGCATCAAATCTGCATGAAATTTTGCATTAAACTTGAACATTCCTCCACAGAAACTATTTGGATGATCCAGAAGGCTTTCAGGGACAATGCAATGAGTGCAGCACAAATAAAAGTGTGGCACAAACACTTCAAAGATGGTCAAGAATCTGCTCAAAGTGATCCATGTTCTGGAAGGCCTGCAATAAGCAGAACACCTGAGAATGTTGAATGTGTACAGGCTGCAAACAACAAAGATCAGCAACTGATAGTGCGAGGACAGGAAGCTGATCTGAGGACTCCAAAATCTACTGTGTCCGAGATTTTGACACAGGATCTTGGCACAAAATGCATCATGGCAAAATTTGTTCTGCGGTTTCTGCTAGTAGAGCAGGAGGAACATTGTGCTGTAGTGGCTGATGACTTGATTCAAACCATTACCAATGAACTGGATTTCCTTAAGAAGGTCATAACTTTGAAGGGGACTGAGGCATCATTGTCCTATGTACAATGTTTGTCCTATCTTGTATCTTCTTGAATAAATGTCTCTTTTTCATAGTACATGGCTGAATACTTTCTGGACAGACTGAACACTATGCAAAGCTTACTTATTAGTATCCCCGTTAAGCCACAAATAATCCCCATTTTATATATGAAAAAAATGAGGCACAGAGAGCTTAAATAACTACCACTAAAACATTCTGACTCTAAAGCCTAGGATCTTGACACATTCTTCAATAATTTTTTTTTTTTTAATTTAGAGAGAGAGACAGGGAGAGAGGGAGAGAAAAAGAAAGAGAGAAACATTTTGTTGTCCCCCCCCATCTATGCATCTATGCATTCATTGGTTGCTTCTTGTATGTGCACTGCCTAGGGACTGAACCTGTAACATTGGTATATCAGAACAATGCACTAACCAATCAGGCTACCTGGCCAGGGATAGCACCTTGTTCTTTATGTAAAGACTCAAGAAAGGATATTTTTAGAGTGATATCTCTCTTTTAAAATTATGAACTTATTTTTTGACTCAGCTACCAGCAAGCACAAATCAAATTTGAAGTTCAATAATGAGGACATTATGTTGAATTTACTGGTTGCCATTCGTGTGTTCTGTTTTTCATGATCCCGATTTTCTGCTAATGTTTCAATTTGACTCTTGCACTGTATATACCTTTGGTAATAGCCACATCATAAAATGTTCCATAAAGGAAAAAGATATGAATATTGTTTTTTAAAGAATATTGCAGTCTGTAGAGGGAAAAGTCAGCTCACTATGAATAACAAAGTTCATCCAATAGGGGAAATTTGTTCTAACAGGGACTACGGAGGAATGAAAATAAGGGCACAGTATAAGAGTATAAAGATGAGGAGGGTTGCTTGCCTTCGGGAGCTGCCTAATTTTTCATTCCCAGCACTTATCAGTCATCTGCAGACCCTGCGCTCCAAACCTAATTTATTTAACTTCTCCAAACAAGTCAAATCCTTAACACTTCTATGTCTTTTTATATACTACTTCCTTCTACCCCAAATGTTCTCCAGTTCACTCTATTTTCCGTTCAACCTTTTTATATATTTAAAGAGTAAGCTCAAACATCATATCCTCTGTGAAGCAAGCATTGTCTGACACCTTTAAGCAATTAATATCTTCCTGTGGTTGAGCTCTCATGATACCTGATACATAATACTATTATGGCGTATTCTTGATTCACTTGCTCGCTCTTTTAACAAATATTCATTAAGGTCCTGCTGTCAGACACTCTGCATTAAGCTAGGATTATGATGCAAATGTTATTTCCACTTTTAAAAAGGGGCCCTGTTTTATCCATCAGAATACCTGAAACAAAGCAGGTTCTTAATGCATGTCTATTGAAGGAAAAAGTTGGCCAAATAAAATAATTCCATGATGTTGTAATCACATCCTGGTTTTTAGCCAAAGGTAACACAATTCTAATTGCTCCTCTCCTATCCACCAGACTTGGAATATCTTCTGATGTCTTCAAAAAATCAAATTTGTCCTAAGAAACCAACAGTTTACCATCACTTAAAAAATGCAAAAACATATGTTGTCTTCCAAAGTGTTGTTGGACCATAATTGTAACTCTCCCAAGCAATGAAAAGTTAAGTTGTTGTCATATATTTAATATCTTAAAATTGCTACAATAAACCTTGCATGTATTTCTTTGTATATTTGGCAAGTCTTTCCTGTTGGAGATTCACATTTGTGAGGCTGCTAGAACAAAAAGGACATAAATATATTCCAGATCTACTGGCCTAGAAAGCTGTCCAAGTTCAGGAATAGATCCAGACTTTGTGGAGTCTGCCACATAGAAAGTCAGAAGCCCTCTTTAAGGAAAAAACAAAACAAAACAATTATGAATAAAAAAAATTGCCAGAACCCCGACCGGGGCCCTAAAATATGCCCATTCAAATGAGGGTCCCTAGAGTTTTTGCATCATTTATTTCATTGTAAATCTTGTCCATGACCATGATACTTTGTTAAAAGGAAAAGAACAAATTACAGAATATATATGATCTGCACGTTCTTCTAAAAAATTAAAGCTTCTATGTGTTGTGTGTGTATTTTCATGAGAAGATGAACAGTGTGCAGTTATATAAAACAAGTTATTAAAATCAGCCTCATGAAGGGGAAGTTTAGCCAGAGGTTAAGGAAAGGTGTGGGTGGGGGGGAGTTGTGATCATTTTTATTTTAGATACTTTTGTGTATTTGCATTACTACAGTGATGATGAGCAACTGTTTAATTTTAAAAACTGAAATTCACTTTACTGATAATGAAAGCATGTGCTACGGCACACTCTGAAGGCATTCCAAAGGGGGAATTCTGCCCTTGTTTTGGGGAGACGTTGACATCTTCCCAAGGCGACCACGTGAAAGTACCACATATATTGGTTTTAGATGTTTTGCTGTGCAATAGTTGTTACAAAATTAGCCACATTCTTTTATGAGAACATTACTTATATTAATAGACTGCTCCCCAGGCCTCCCATAAAAACATGTCCCAGAAGAATCAGAGAAGAGGGAACACAAAAACTCAATGACTTACAAATGGGGTGCCAGGAAAACCATCTTTAGTAAATAAAAGACTTCTAGTATATCCACATGAAATTGCTTAAATCAGTCACTGTTTGAAACCAAAGAGACACATTCCTCCTTAAAGAAGACAAACTTAGCCCTGGCTGGTATGGCTCAGTGGACTGAGTGCCAGCCTGCAAACCAAAAGGTCACTGGTTCGATTCCCGATCAGGGCTAGGTCCCCTGTTCGTATCTCCCCACATCAATATTTCTCTCCCTCTCTTTCTCCCTCTCTTCTCCTCTCTCTAAAAATAAATAAATAACATCTTAAGGAAAATAAAAGGTATAGTGCCCCATTTATTAAAAAAAAAAAAGACGACAAATATGAATGCAGAAGCATATATAACCCACAAGAATAGACTATCATCAACAAATCGTGCCAAATCTCTTCACTTCTATGCAGGTGCCACTCGATTGTGGGAGAGCAACATCCAGTACACATTTCAAAACAACTTGTCATAAAAAGAAATTAAAGGAGATTCACACCGGAAGAAAAATGTTTTTTGAAATAGCTAGTTCCACCAATATATGTGCAATCTAACTTGGATGATATATTTAAGCCAACCGCATTTTCCAGCAAGAGATTCTACTGCTCCAAAAGGCAGAGTTTCATAGCAGTACAAGGCCAGCAATTACAGTGTGTGTGCTGGCCATCCCAGCCTCAGTGCCCAGCGTGAAGGCAGATGCCTCTATCTTAGGTGTTCTGACAGGCTGATATTAAACAGCAGCGTATGTCAGAAGATGGAGGAAACCAAGTGGCCCCTCTGACAGATTTTACAGTGGAATGTTTGTACTGTCAGGGCAGTGGGTATGACAGACCTGAGAGGTGACAGTAATAGGCATGTTTAGGTAAAAGAACAAGCTTAATAGAGATGCCACTGCTGACAATAACATGATTATGTTAAAAGAAGAATCCTTGCTTTCATTTTCTACAGGAAATGCCAAAGCCCCCTCTTGAGTCTATTGTTTCTAAATCTTACAGAACTACCTTTTAGTTCTCTGCACAGGCAGGCGACTTAACTGCCAGTCACATTTTCTCATCTGTTTTTCAAGATACCTCGGACCGTCATATTCTTGACATTTTTCAGTCAGGGCATCAGTCGGGACCGAAGCAGAACTTACGTAGAATTTTGAAGTGACTGTGAAATGACTGCCTATTTTTCTGGAAGGCACTTCAAATTAACCTCGGAGCCTAAGCTCAGGAATGGTTATTACCCAACATTCATACTGAAGTCCAACACTGTGTGCAGGGTACCGTGCGATCGTTCTAAATCAACTATCTCATTATTCTGCACCACAAATAATATGTATGAAACAATATAATCTTCCTCTCCACCAACTCATATACATTTTATATTTCTTACATTTCTGTAGATATTCAAGTAATTACAGTGTGTATATCACATCTCTAGCAATAACCTACTTCCAAGTTATTTGAACTCCTCCGGAAATATTTTACTCTAACCCCGCATGCATGCTGAGTGATAGAGCATTTGGGAGAATGAACTGCCAGTTGTGAATGATGCTAAATGAATTGGTATGCTGTAGAAAAGGGCCCTTTTCACTTGTGGGCTTTAATACTCATCTAATTATAATGATTTCAAATTCTCTCAAGGCTAAAATTAAACTTGGCTTCCTGCATAGCCAAACAACTGACTATTCTTCTACACCACCCAGCTCCCATTTTATCTCAGGCTCCCTTTGAGTATAAATTGGTTAAAAACAGTCATATTCTGAACACTGAATTAAATATCACTAAAAATATAATTTGAAGGGGCAGTTAAAATCCAACACCACCCAGTTAGAATGAGAGTAGAGCACTGTCCTTCCCTCTCGAGGAAAAGGGAGAGGCAGGTGGTGGTCAGGGACCACAACACTGGTTCTAGAGGAGAGTGTTGGTCATGGTGCTAGTGTCCAACTGGATGGAACATTTTTGGCCAGGGTGAATGTTACCAGAACCACAGTTTCAGTGAGAGCCAGATCTGACTCAAAACAAGGGTCTAAACTTGAGCTGCCCATCTACAGGAGGCTTGCCAGAAAAAACAAGCCCATGTATGACACAACTTGGCATGGACAAGGAATGCTTCACTAGAAAGGAGGCATGAAACAAGGGCAGAGCAAAGCCCAGAGATACTTCTGAGGCAGAGATCAGTCAACTGAGGAAGGTACTTGATTAGATATCTGTGACTTTAGACATGGTAGCTCTTGGGAGCTCTTAAGATCTACAGAAGATACCAGTATCACAGTAACAAAACCATGACCTGAGCATAAATAAACAGGCTGTGAGCATATGGGTAGGAGCAGAGATTTCAGACCAAGGTCGTTCTTGTCTGACCCAGGAATTTCTATTTTATTCTTTTAGATAGATTTCATTTCACCTGTTTTATTGAGAGTTGATTGACATATAACATTGTATCAAAGTTGTACAACATAATGATTTAATATAGATATGTATTTCTAAATGATTGTCACAAAATTTTACTAGACGTGTACCACTTCACATAGTTTAAAAATTTTTTGTGTGTGATGAGAACTTTTAAGATCTATTCTCTTAGCAACTGTCCAATATAAAATACAGTAAACTGTAATCACCATGCTGCACATTACATTCAAATTTGTTAGACTTATAACTAGAAATTTATACCTTTAAATACCTTTCCCCATTTTCCCCAAGCCCTGCCTATGGCAACCACCAATCTATTCTCTGTATCTGTTTTGTTGTTGTTTTTGTTCTAAGATTTTACACATAAGTGAGTTCATACTGTATTTGCTTTTCTCTTATTTCACCTAGGCTTCAAGGCCCATTCATTCTGTTGTGAATGGCAAGATTTCATTCTTCTTTATGACTGCATAATTCCACTGTATATACGTGTCACATCTTTTCCTATTCATCTGTCTGTGGACACTCAGTTTGCTTCTAGACCTTGGCTCTTGGAAATAATGCCACAGAAAACATGGGGGAATAGAAATCTTTTTGAGGTGTTTTCATTTCCTTTGATCAGATACACAGAAGTGGAAATGCTGGATTATATGGTAGTTCTATTTCTATTTTTTTGAGAAGCCTCAATACTGTTTTCCATAGTAACCATACCAATTTACATTCGCACCACAGTGCACAAGGGTTTCCTTTTCTCCACATCCTTGTCCACACTTGTTACTTCTTGCCTTTTGATAGTAGCCATTCTAACAGGTGTGAGGTGATGTTTCATTGTGGTTTTGATTATATTTCCCTGATGATTAGTGACGCTGAGCACATTTTGATACACCTGATGGCCATGTGTATGTTTCCTTTGGCAAAATGTCTATTCAGATCCTCTTCTTATTTTTAAATTGGATTGTCTGCTTTTTAATTTTTGAATTATATGAGTTCTTTAAATATTTTGGTTATTGACCCCTTATCAGATATATAATTTGCAAACACTTTTCTTCTACTCTATAGGCTGTCTTTTCATTCTGTTGATGGTTTCCTTTGCTGTGCGCACACTTTTAGTTTGATGCTGACCCACCTGTTTGTTTGTTTTTCTTTTGTTGTCTTGGCTTTTGGTGTCAAATCCAAAAGATCATTGCCAAGACTGTTTTCAAGGAGCTTACAATCTATGCTTTCTTCTAGGCGTTTTATAGTTACAGGTCTTATGTTCAAGTTTTTAATTAATTTTGAATTATTTTTTATCTGTGGGGTAAAATAGTGATCCAATTTCATTCTTTTGCATGTGGATATCCAGTTTTCACAACACCATTTATTAAAGAGACACTCTTTTCCCATTGTATATTCTTAGCTTCTTTGTCATATATTAATTCACCATATATATATTGTTTTATTCCTGGGTTCTCTATTTTGATCCATTGATTTACATATCTTTATATGCCAATGCCATGATATTTTAATTATTACAGCTTTGTAATGTAAATTAAAAGCAGAAAGTATGATGCCTCCACCTTTGTTCATCTTTCTTAATTGCTTTGGCTATCTAGGGTATTTTATGGTTTCTTACAAGGATTCAGTCAGGATTAATTGTTGGAGAAATTAAATAGAACCCCAAAATGCCTACATATAGTGACATTTGAGTATCACACAATGAAAATATCAGTTTGCTTTCCACTCTTCAGAATATTGTCACCATATACACCTGTTCTCAGGAATCCCAGAGGATGTATTTTTCTATGAGATCTATAGAGCTTGTTGATTTTTTTAAACCTCATGTTTCCTCAATAAAAAGTCAAAGGACATGTATGAATGACCGATGGACATGAACAATGGGGTGGGAATTGACTGTGGGAATGGGGGCTGGGCAGAGAGGACAAAGGGGGAAAAATTGGGACAACTGTAATAGAATAACAATAAAAATTAAAATTAGTTTTAAATGCAAATATCTCACATGGACACAGTCTTCTAATCTCTTTTAAAGTTAGATTAAGGACATTTTCATGACTCTCAGGTGGTTTGTGGCTTGCTTATCCTTGTCTTGCCTGAATATTATAGAGTTTTTCTATAATTATACCCTACTCATTAGTGGAAGCCCCTGAAGGAAATATGCAAGATTTTGCTTTGTCTTGCCTTGTCCTTTCTACCACAGGGTGGAAAATTTTGGTTCAAGAATATCCAAAATTGAGTTAAAAAAATTTATTGTTTTCCTTTTTACTAGTTCATTGAATAATAAAAGGTAAGCTATTGATTGGATTAAGAATGTGATAGATGAAAATTAATATGCTCAGATCTAGCAGGATAAAATATTTTTAATAAATATTTTTGCCAAAATTAATTATAGAATAGTTATCCAGTAAAATAAGTTGTCATTCATGTCAGTTAGGATCATTTAAGTCTATTATGTGCAGGATTAAACAAGACTCTATATATGTTCAAAGGGATGTTTGCACTTGATTGAAACTAAGAATATTTTAGACTCCTCATGTTTTACAAAACTTATAATATGAAGCTAAAAAAAGAAAAGGAAAATGTTGTATGTGAGAAATATTGACAATATCGTTTCATTCCCAGAAAAAAGAAGCAAATCAAGTGTTTATATTTGCTCTTAAGAAAAGTTTTAAAGGCCTAACTAATAGTGAGTTATATCAAAGAGATTCCTAATTTAGAAAGACCAAATTATGTTTAATTTTTTTAATATAATCTCTCCTCAGTCAGAGGAAATGTACCATTAGGACTATATAATCAATGTGAAGCAGATGGTGGAACAATTATCTGGTGTATTTGGAAACTACCATTGACCAATTTATAGAGTGCGGGCCAGGAAATTCATTCTGTGTTTTCAATCTGTTTTTTGGTTATGATGGACACTGTTCTTTAAATAAAAATCGTATTATTTTAGTTTCTATAGTACAAGCTGCATCTGCATGGGTAACTGTTCCTTTTCCTCTTTCCTTTCCTTCCCTTTCCTTTCTTTTCCTGCCCAGTTGAAGTTCTACAGTGATAATTCTAGAAATCTAATTTTGAGTTTGAGCTGTGATTACTTTTTAGTCTCAGCATGGCTTATTACTTACTATCAATTCTTTGTGTAAATAACTGTTCCCTATACCAATATACAAAGTTTAGTATTTTATTTAAGTGAGTTAAATATTAAAAAATCCTATGGTAGAGAATTCTGTACAAATGTTAAAGACTTTAAGAAGACATTTAAAGTGCCTGTTTCTTAGCACTTACTAACCTCATCTTAAGTGATATGTCCTTTCCTTTTTAAATTATAATTGAAAATGTTCCATTAATCTTATCTAGCTTTCACATCGTTTTTTCTAACACATTAGTATCTTTAGCATCTTTATTTATTACTGCTGATTCTGTAGCTGCTAACATAATTACTTAGACACATCATATATGTACCTAGTTCTAAAGCAAATTGTCTATCTCTTTAATAATAATCAAACATTTTAGTTCTAAAAATAAGAAATGACTACATAGTAATGATGCAGATCTTATTATCTGAATAATATTTTTACAACTTTGAATATAATTTTACAAATACATATAACAGTAGAGAAAACAGTATAATGAACCCTGTTTACCCATCACCCAGGTTCATCAACTCTCGAGATTTTGGCTATTTTGTTTCATCAATCCCCTCCCATCACATTTTCACTCAGCTTATTTTGAAGCAGTTTTGAAAGAATATTTTTAAAGTTTAAACACTGTCTACAGCAAAAATAGCAGTTTTTTCAAGATAATGGCTTCATAAAATAACCTTTATCTATTAGATTGTATGTGTTTTTATATCTTATTTCTGAAAAAAATGGTCTCTTTATTTTAGAAATAGCTGGAATAATGTTATTTTAGTATGCAGAACTATTTTCAGGACCACATCAAGACTGTCAGTGAAACTTAAAATATATTGCCCTGATAGGAGAGCCCTTAAAACGCAGTTTTCTTAAGTAATTTTTCCTGAGAATACTGAGATTATTAAAAAGCCTCATAAAAACTGTATGTTTCTAACTTTAGAGACTGAACCATTTTATTCTCTAACAAAATAAAGTCAGCATGACTTTCTGGAGTGGTGTTTCTTTGGAGGGGGCATATGGGAATGCCATTCAGATATTAATAATTATAGTATCTAGTTAATGCAAAAGAGGCCTGATTTTATGGACTATTTTTCATTTCCTAATATAGTGCTTGTTATATAGGTATTTGGTACTTTCGGTTTCTTTGCAACTGTAATTCCCACATTATCCCTCCCTCCCTGAAGTTTTCCTTGGAATTTTTCTGTATTTTTTAGTCTCACTATAAATCAAGATACCCACACAGGCTTCTGTTTACTACAAAATCAGCACAATTATTTTGTTAAAGCCAAATGAAGTTTGTTTGTCTAGGAGTCTTTTGGGAGGCAAGAGTATGGAATGAGATAAATAATAAAATGGAAAAAAAAAAAGGAAAATGAAGCATTGTTTTAGTGGTCTAGAATGTAGCCTATTTCAAAAATTGCCTCTGGTTTTTCACACCAAAGATGACTATCTAAGGAGGGTTGGTTTGTTTTCATGCAAAGGGTCTGTTCTACTTCAATAACAGCGTCTTGACCTCCCTCTGGGTATCTCTGTACTTTCAGTTGTTGTGGGCATTCAGCCCTGGCCTGCTCCCTCCTACCCTTCCACATACCAACATAGTAATTGGTTCAGGGAAAAATATGTGATTCAAAATAGCAAATGAGGGGCAATTTTTACCCAATATAAAACTGCTGGGCAATAGAGGTAATCTCTCCATAGCTGCTGAATATGCAGAGGCTATGAACCTGCTATAACCACCAAGTGAAGACGAGCTGCCTCAGAGTGAATTCAAGCTGCTGAAAGCAGAGCTGAGGGTAGAGAGATGGTGCATTTATATCATCCCAGCTTCCTGGTCCAACTAGTTCTGATTTCAGTGTACTTGCATTTCTGGGTTATAAACACATTCTTAAACTACTTTTTCTCTTTGCCTCTTTGAGTTGATTTTTCTTTCATTTGCAACTGAAAAATGTCCTAATATTTCATCTATTCAGGTAAGTTAAAACTCTGTTCCTTTAAAAAATTAATTGTAATGTCAACTTTGCCATTTTTATGTCTCATGTACATGTCAAATAATTTTGCCTCATTTTAACCCTAGTCAGTGCCCTTAATCTCAAATTGTCTCCGAGCTTTTAGCAAGTGCCCATTTGATACAAGTAGAATGTCAGGGTAAGAGGGTAACAGCAAGAACGTAGGATGGAGGGAGACTGAGTAAAGCACAAATGAGTCACATTTTGCCTTATATTTTTTGTGAGGTAGAAAGCCAGGTCATCAGAATACAATATACTAGAATATTACTTTAGATTTCATAAAGATGCCTCCACAGAATTACGAGTTAATATAAATTTATTTAACACTTCATGTAGCAGCCAAATTAGCTTAGCCTTCTGGCATAACTTCTTTACTTCCTCCCCAGGCTATAGAGTAGAACGGAATTAGAGGCAATCTTGGGTTGGCATTCTTGCTCTAAGTAGGTCTGTTGTGTTAAAGTTACTTAACTTCTCTGATTCAATAGTTCATCTATAAAATGAAAATAATGTTTTCTTCATTGAAAGGTTTACATAGTAAAATAGAAAATATTCTGGAAAAAGTAGATATTCAATAAATGGAAGCTAGTGGTTTTCTCTTTTATCAACCACTTGAAATCATTTTGAAGATAAAATATCAATAAAGTATTAGGACTTTGCATTTCCTCAAGTAAAAGATTTGTAATTTAGGCTAACCTCTTTATAATTTCAGAGACTTTGATGATTTTTTCTAAACATCAGCAGATAATTGAAGTAATTTATTTAGAAACCCTAAACTCATACAAGACTTTCTCAGTTGATTTTCCAGCTGTTCTTCTCCTCTTTGGGTGGTCGGTATTATCTTGGCTATAATTCTTTTCTCACATGTTTACATTGTTTTGACAATAACTATTAATGGTTTAGTTGTGCTGATTTATCATTTATCCAATGGAGTATCTTGCCCTGAAATGGAAAAGAATGAAGTTCCGAAAATAAGGATACAATTATAATAATTTACCACCTCAATATTAACAAAAGCTGACACTGTTTTCTTCCCCATTAACAAAACCCCCCATTCAGGAAGGGGGATTCCTCTCTAATGAAGTTAGTGTTGATCTCAAAGCCAAAACACTCCTAAAATATTAGAATTCTAAGTCTTTAAGTCTTAAAATGTAGTAAATGTTATGGTTTAAAAAAGTGAAAAATGAGAAGTGCTAAATAAAGGTGGTTTTATTACTTTATAATAAGATTAAAAAATTAGAGTTTTAATTAAATTTTTGGTTTAAAATAGAAGCCTTCAGGGCTTTCTCCTCTCATGAATAATGGGGAAGATATCACAGTCTCTGAAGCACGCTTTACCTCAGCTTGTCTGATCCCCAGCACAGACCTGAAACTAGACTTTCCTCTGACAGCAGCAAAAGCTTTTCTGCAATGTCTGCGAAGCCCCAGGTGCATGGGGTCCCTGAATAAATATTATCTCAACAGTGATCAGCTGCATAGGTGAGGACCAAGAAGCATGTCTACAAGGAGTTTTTAATGAAAGCAGGTGGCTTTTGATATTCTAAATAGATTTGATAATTAGAACATTTTTAGGACTTTAGGTGCATCTCACAAGGGGTTTTTATAATATTCAGAAGGCAGCTCATGGAGGAAAGCACCTGCTTAAAGAAATATTCATTCATGCTCTCCTAATGGGAGGAAAATATTTTAAAAACTACATATGGTGAGACTGAAAATTATGTTCCTTGCAAGGAAAGACACTTTTTGGATGTAGTTACCTGCTGAAGTTTAGGAATTTCTGTAGTACTAAAAGACTTCCTTGCCAAACAAGAGTGATTTCATGTGAAAGACGAAAAAAAATTAATGTATTTGAAAAAATTTATTTATGGCAAATGTATAAAACATACTCAGTGGATAACTCAATAAATAATATTCCATATCAAGTTTAAGTAATGGTAGATTTTATATTCAAGCTCTGTTTGTTGTACCCATTAAACATATTATCTATTCTAAGTAAGTAAACATATCTGCTTTACTTCAGTCCTAAATTAAGATATTGATGTTCACTCTATTGTCTTCTTTATTATATGAGTTTCTACAGATGCAATTTGAATGCATTTATTTTTTAACATATATTTATATTTTGACACCATTTATCTTTGTTCAAGCAGTACTACCAACAATAGCAAAGACCCTTTAGCAAGTATATGCATAGTAAAAATACTGAAAAAGTTTATAAATTGTTACTACCACTTAAGCACTTAAGCAAGTGAAATTTCCAAATAACGTATTTCTTTTTCTGAAACATATTGATTTGTAATAGGATGCAAAATAAACTAAATCAAATTTCACATCTCTTTCAATGGTGTTTTTGAAACTCTGAATAATGACTCAGGTTGAGCCATTAATGCAAATCCTCAAAACGTAAATAGTTTCTTGATACTTTCCATTTTGAGGCATCTTTTAAGAAACAACAGATGCCTCTCCACATGCATTCTAAAAATCAATACAATTAATCAATAATGCTCTCCACAGGTAATAAATGCTGAGAAGCATTTCTGCCTATCTATATTGATCGAGAGAATCGCTTCAAATTGCTTCTGATGTGTATAAAAATCATTTCCTTATTGATCAAAGACTCTTCCTCTCTGATATGTTATTTCATATATGGCACACAATTGTTCTAGACTTCATTCTTGTATATATGTGATAAAAATTTTTCCTGTGATCTGTATATGAGACTAATTTGAATGAAATGTAAAACGGGTATTTTGTTTTGTTGGAGGAATGCATTGCTTAAGACAAATACCATATGATCTCACCCATAAGTGGAACCTAATGTACAAAACAAACTCACACAAAACAGAAGCAGAGACACAGAAATAAGGAACAAACTGACAGCGACCAAGAAGGGAGGGGAAAGAGAACAAGGGAGAAAAGAAGGGAAAGGGTCTAGTGAAGGAACATGTATAAATTACCCACGGTAATGAACAACAGGCTGAGTATTGACTGAGGAAGCGAGGTTGGGGACGCAGGGCAGGGGAGAGCAACAGGGGAAAAATTGGGACAACTGTAATTGAACAACAATAAAAAATTAATTAAAGCATACATAATCATAAGAAATTACTAAAGTTATTTTAATGAGAAATGTGAGATTATTTCATTCACATTTTAATTATTTAGAATAAGCTTAAGTTTTGAGTTTGCTTCTATTTCTTATAAAAATTCCATTTAATCTAGAATGATGCTATTCCTGATAGTATCAATGGCAAAAAAAACAACATAGTTTTAGTCAAGTGTTGATTCATAACATTACTGGAAAGTTATATTTTTGTAACATGAGCTAACACATAAATGAATTTTGTGATCTTTTTGTTAATACATTACATATGTTGTGTATAGACATAGACTAATAAGAAAAGTATGTCTTCCTAAATAATTTTCTAAACAATAAGTTTGCAATTTCATTACATGCTGCATTTAATGAGTCTGATTAAATAGGACTTTATTCCTCTTTGGCACAAACAGTATAGGCATCCACAGTTGCTTTGGTTAAGAATGATGGCCACTGATGGCCCATTGGGTGAATGTTTTTAGATCGATTAAGAAGTTTTCTAAGAAAGCTCAACTTCTAACTCTTGAGACATTAATTAGCATGGTGAATTATTCCTCCAATAACAAAAAACATCAAAGGTTCCTATCAACATGATTTAGCAAATTTCATAACCTACACTACCTATTTTTCCTCTCTAAGCGTTCCATTACAAAATGACATTATTTTGTCCACTAAATGCACTACCATGGCATGTGTTGCTGAACCAGTATTTTCTTAAAACTTGACCACCAGTTTACTTTATTAAAAGGTTTCATTCACCTCATAATGTTTTATTTTGAATATCAGAGAATATAAATTGTCATATGGACAATTGAAGTTTCAATATCTTTTAGATCATTAATTTTACTTTATCAATCTAACAATTTAATTTTGTCCTTTTTTTAAATGCTAAAGGAATCTTTAATGCAAAACAAATTAAGTTGAAATCTTTTAACCAAACTAGAGCTATTTCTTTCTTTTTTTTTTTTCACTAACAATTAGTGTATTCCCAGAGGGCTAATTGCACAGGAAGATTCTCAGAGTCAATAAGTGCTGTTAGGGTAACCACAGAAGAGAAGTTTTTGAAATATTTCTGGTACTTAAGTAGGAATTAATTTTAAAGTATTCCAAGGAGTAAGCAAAGATTCAACTGGGAACCTGGGCTGCAACACCCAAGAGATGTTTGCTCTGACTCATGCTGTATTTTAAGTAAGGGCAGCTTAATCTTAGTGGGAGAAGCGACAGTGAGCCAATCAAAAATAATTCATCCAGAGGTACTAAGGGATGACACAGAGGATAAGAGCATGACTTTTTGGAGTCATACAGGCCTCAGATCCGGAACTCCACTACTTAAAAGCTGTGTGGTCTTGGAGAAGTGGCTTCTTCTCCCTCTAAGCCTCATTTTCCTCCTCTATGAAGCAGGATATACAAGCACTGGCCAACTGAAATATAATATGAGCTATATATACAATCTTAAGTGCTTAGTTAGCCATGTTTTCAAAAATAATTTTTTTCTTTTTAATTTATTTATTTTTTCAAATACATTTGTCTCTGCCTACCCCCCAACACTTTCCCTTGCCCCCTCCCTCCCTCAGCTCTTCCCCTTTGGTTTTGTCCATGAGTCCTTGCTATATGTTCCTTGACTTTCCCCTTCCCTTCCTTTTCCCCGCCACCCCCTGCTCCTTCCCTCTTGTCTCTGTTGGATTCTTTTCCTTTCAGTATTTCTGGTCTTATTTTCCTTGCACCTTTGTATTGTTGGTTAGGTTCCACTTATAGGTGAGATCATATGGTATTTGTCTTTTGCTCCCTGGCTTATTTTGCTTAGCATAATGCTCTCCAGTTCCATCCATGCTGTCGCGAAGTTTAGTAGTTCTTTTTTTCTTTCTGCTGCGTAGTATTCCATTGTGTATATGTACCATTACTTTTTGATCCAATCATCTACTGATAGGCATTTATGTTGCTTCCAACACTTGGCTATTGTAAATTGTGCTGCTATGAACATTAGGGTGCATAGGTTCTTTTGTATTGGTGTTTTGGGATTCTTAGGGTATAGTCCCAGCAGAGGAGTCACTGGATCAAAAGGCAGTTCGATTTTCAGCTTTTTGAGGAAATTTCACACTGCTTTCCACAATGGCTGCACCAGTCTGCATTCCCACCAACAGTGTACTAGGGTTCCCTTTTCTCCACAGCCTCGCCAGCACCTGTTGTTTGTTGATCTGTTTATGATGGCCATTCTGACCGGTGTGAGGTGGTACCTCATGGTGGTTTTGATCTGCAAAATATAATTAATTTTAATATATATCATTTTGTAATATATATCCAAAATATCTATGATCAATATAAAAATTATTAATGAATTTTTTCATATTAAATCTTTGAAACCTGGTGAGCATTTTACAATTATAGCACATTTCAGTTTTCACTAGCTGCATTTCAAGTTCTCAGCAGCCAGGAGTGGGTCATGACCGCTATGATGGATAGTGCAGGTTTTCAATATACAGCTACCCCATAAGAATGTTGTAAGGATAAAGTGAGACAATGTGTATAGAGGGCTTATGATAGTGCTCGGCAAATAATGGGCACTAGAAAAGATAATCAAGTATTGACTACAACAGCCTGTGTGCCAAGCTGGGAGTAAGGCAAAAACATGACATAACCCCTGGGGTTCCTGAGTAATTACAAATTTAAGAAGGTAGGACAAACACATAGTTAACTATTATTTGTGGCATCCAATTATCACATGAATGGTATGAATAAAATGCAAAAAAAATGTTCAAAAAAGGAAGATTGCTTGGGATGCTTTATACTGACTTGGTGAAGAGAGTCATTTTGAAGTGGGATTTAATAAACAGGTGACATTTTACTAGGAAGATATATAGTCAGGGACCATGGAGACAGCTAAGGAAAATATTCCACAAGAAATAATAGGAGTAGCAATCCAAACTTGGGAAAGCGAGAAATATATTCAAGAAATAATGGCACATCACTTGATGAACACAGCGTTCATGAAGGAGTGTACTTGGGTGAGTAAATGCAGATTTGGTTTCTAGTGCAGAGCTCTTAAAAGCCATGCTAAGACACTAGGACCACTATTCAGTGTCAGAGGGAAATAGTAAAAAAGAGCATTGATTTGGGAGTCAAAGATCTAATTTACCCAGGTTGTACAATTGCCCTATTATGCTTTCTTACCTAAAGCAAGTCAGTTTATTGTACCTGTTTTGTATGAGTCTAAAACTGTGTGTTGTTGTCACTGCTGCTTTTGTTTTTCTATTTGAATTTATGGTATTTCAGAATGGGAGTAACGTAACTGAAGAAACACCTTTAGAATTAATATAGGTAAATTTAAAAGTAAAGACATTGTAACAAAAAGATCATTTGAGATATCATTTCAATGGTCCTGACAGTCAATGTTAAGGTCTCTATGCCCCGACTGGGTGGCTACGTTGGTTAGAGCATCGTCCTCCATACACCAAGGCACCAGGGTTGCAGGTTTGATCTCTGATCAGGACACATACAAGAAGCAACCAACGAATGCATAAATAAGTGGAGCAACAAACTGATGTTTCTCTCTCTCAAATCATTTTTTTTAAAGTTAATATTAATACTAAAACCTAATATGAATGTTAAAATCTAACATGGTACACCTAACAGTTGGACATGGAAACATTATAGAAAGTAAAGAAGAATGAATAGTACTTGGGTTGAGGATGGAGAGGGAGAAAAGGTTAAAATTAAATGTTACTGCCCTTTGGAATCTGGAAAAAAAGAATATATTAGTTGAAATAAAAATGGAAGAACTAATGAAATAATTTTGCAGATATGGGAAGGGATATAATGAGTTTTTTTTGTTATCAGGTATGATTTTTAGTATATACAATATATACACTAAAAATGTGTGTATTTAAGGACTAATGGCTATATATGAAGAATGACCCTTGCAAGAACATGAATGTCTTAGGTTCAGAGTTTCACAAAGTAGTAAAATCAACATATGGTAAAAGAATTATGTAATTAACATATGCATTAAATTAAAAATCCTATTTACCTAATAAGTGTAGTTGCATTTGCAGAAAAGCTCCAAAGTGTCACTTACCTGAGTCTTAATTTGTGAAAGCTTTCAAGCCAAAAAATGAAGGAAGACTGTTGAATATAAAAGATTTTTATACAAATCCCAGCTTAACCTTAATTTGCCTAAAAGGAGGATATGTGTCTCTTGGGTTTGGGTAGAGAACATGTGAAGCTCTAATACTCAGTAAATGATGGCTACTATAAATATAAACTTATTTCAGTAGACCTAAAAGACAAAGAAATGGGTTCATATTCTTAGTGGTTTAAAAAACCATGAGACTCTGTGTTGCTATTTGTATCACACTACAACTACTAATGCAGCAAGCACGAGGACTTTCATGATGTCAAGTTTTATGACTGGTATAAAAAAAATATTGCATATTAAGTAGACTCAAAATTCCTAAGTTTAAGAACAAAAATTGTCTAGGTGAGAAAGCAAGTAAGTGTTGAAACATTTAATATAACTGTTGGCTGTTCTAGCTATATCTTCTTAAAATCAGATTGAATTATCAATATGTATATATCTAAAATTAATTTAAAATTCTGTATTTTGAAAAAGTGCTAATATTTTTTCCTTTTATGGGATAAAAGTTTCCAATTTACATTTGTTTGTCCAAAGTAATTACATGCATCCAGATAAAATTTTACCACTTGATTTTCATGGGCTAATTTATTCTATAAACTTCTTCAAAAGTTCTATTGCTAATGATACTTAAATTAGCAACTACACTGAAATATTTGAGTTTTTATATCAAATCTGATTGTCTGTTTTACTCAAGATATTACCAGATTTTTTCAAAAATCGCTTCTTAAGACAAAGTACAAAGGAGCTATATCATCTGAAGAAATTTGTAAGTTTATTTGGTATTAAAAATGAAAGAACTACTAATTTTTTAAAGTTAGCTTGTTCATTTAATGGCAGAGCAATACTTTGAGGGCAGGTGAAATTTAGTGCTTTCCTTAGCCAGGGAAGTTGGCAAACTTATCCAATAGGTTAAAATGCATAGCAACACATCCATTGAGAAATCCTTAAGAAAACCCAACTGGTCAAAAAAAAAAGATACTAATTTAACCAACAAGAAACTATTCTGAAGTCTTGGTAGATAAAAGTAAGCATTGGCCTGTTCAGAGACATGTGAATGGGGAGATAGCCATACATACTTATTATTGATATATACTAAGTTATATAAAATAATAACAATTACAAAACATTATCTTTTTAAAAACCATATCAATCTTCTCCCCAACTGCTTATTTTTTCCCATTCTGTGAAAAGTTTGGGCATCCTAATTAGTGTTAACTAAAGAAAAGAAGCAAGTCATTTTTCTACATAATTGATGTTCAAATATTTACATTTCATTATAAAATACTTTTATGAATTAATTTGGCTATCTTTATTTTTAAATCAATATTGATAAACTATACTACTCTGTTTTTAATCATATACTCTCAATCTACATGATTGTGGACTATGTATAGTCATAATTTGTTATAATTATGCTCATTAAAATATTATGCTAAATGATATTTTAACTTATCTATTCAGGAATTGCATGTTATCACACAGTTATTTTGGTTAAACTTTGTTTTATAAAGTTTTAATAAAAAAATATAATTTATTATATAATTTTATTTTACATTTTAAGAGGCATATTTAACATTAACATTATTGATATAATATTTCATAAATTTTATGGCACTATTACACATTTTCTTTATATTATATTTTATTCTATTGACTAAATTTTGGTGTTGCTAAATCTAATATACTCCCTAAAGTTGTCATTGAGACTTTGATATTGGGATGATAATAATTTGTATTGTTTTATTTTTCATTGTAAATCATTGGGATATTTAGAAAGACACCCAGGTATGTGTCTGTAAACACCATACTTTCTAGAAATGCACCAATAATTATATCATAGTTTTTGTATTTTGAGAGTGCCATCTCCCTCACATACCAACTGTAGTAATTGGCACATCCTAGTATGCTATTTTAAAAATTTTTAAACCTAGAAAAAACATAGGCAGGAAAATTTCAGATATCCCACGCAGATATCCCAGACAATATTTTCACCAATATATCTCCCTAGACCAAGGGAAGTAAAAGAAAAATAAACAAATGGGACTATATCAAACTAAAAAGCTGCTGCACGGCTAAAGAAATCATCATCAAAATGAAAAGGAAAATAACTGTTTGGAGAATATATTTGCCAATGATACCTTGGACAATGATTTGATCCCCAAAATATATAAAGAACTCATATGTCTCAACACCAAGAAGACAAACAATGCAATTCAAAAAAGGGCAAATAACCTGAATAGACACTTCTCCAAGGATGATGTACAGGTGGACCATAGACAAATGAAAAGATGCTCAACATCACTAGCCATTAGAGAAATGCAAATTAAAACCACTTATCACCTCACACCAGTCAGAATGGCCATGATAAACAACAAACAACAAGTGCTGGTGAGGTTGTGGAGAAAAGGGAACCCTAGTACACTGTTGGTGGGAATGCAGACTGGTGCAGCCACTGTGGAAAACGGTATGGAATTTCCCCAAAAAACTAAAAGTGTAACTACCTTTTAACCCAGTGATTCTACTGCTGGGGATGTATCCTAAGAATCCCGAGTCACCAATTCAAAACAACTTATGCACCCCCATGTTCGTAGTGGCACTATTTACAATAGCCAAATGCTGAAAACAGCCTAACTGCCCATCTACTGATAAGTGGATCAAAAACCTGTCTTACATTTACAGAATGAAATACTACACAGGAGAAGGAAGGAACTCCTACCTTTTGCAGCAGCATGGATGGAACTGGAGAATATTATGCTAAGTAAAGTAAGCCAGGCAGTGAAAGACAAATACTGTATGATCTCACCTATAAGAGGAATCTAATAAACAAATTAAACTAATGAACAAAATAGAACCACTGGCATAGAAACATGGAATAGACTGATAGTGACCAGAGGGGCAGGGGAATGCAGATAATTGTGGAAACAAGGGGAAGGAACTAGTCAAAGAACATGAATGAATGACCCACGAACATGGACAAAAGTGTGGGAATTGACTGTGAGAACAGGGGGTGAGATGGGCAGAAAAGAGCAAAGGGGGAAAAATTGAAACAACCGTAATAGAATAACAATAACAATGATTTAAATAAAGCATCTCAATTCTTAATAGAATTAATTTTTAGGTCAGCTATTATATGCCACATAATCCAATATACTTTATTTTTAGTACACTTTTATTAAAGTATAGTTTATATATATATGTTTATATATATGATATATATATAAAATACTTGTTTCAAGTGTATAACATAGGAATTCAATGTTTATATACCTTACTGTGTGATCACCGCAACTGATAAGCATCTGCCACCATATGAAGTCATTACATTTTATTGACTATATCCCCTGTGTCTTACCATACCCATGACTTATTTATTTTATAACAGGGAGTTTATGCCTAATTGTTTGTCTTCACTTTTGCCCATTCCCCCATCCCTCCTCTTTGGCAGTCTGATCAAATACTATATGACTTCACATATAAGTGTTTGTCTTTCTCTGGCTTAATTTCATTTAGTACAATATCCTCTTGGTCCATTTATGTTGCTGAAAATGGCAAGATTATATTAATTTTTATTGCTGAATAATATTCTATTATATACACTACATCTTTATATATTCATTTATTGATAGACACATGGGTTTCTTCCGTATCTTGGCTACTGTAAATAATGCTGCAATTAACATAGGGGTGCAGGTGCATATATCTGTTTGAACTAGTGCTTTCATTTTCTTCAGATAAGTATCCAAATGTGGAATTGTTGCATCAAATGGTAGTTCTATTTTTACTTTTTGTTTTTTATGGGGAGCCGCCATACTGTTTTTCATAGAGGCTGCTCCAATTTACAATCCCATCAACAGTACATAAGGGTTGTGATTTCTCCACATCCTCTCCAACCCTTGTTATTTGTTGAATTTTCAGTCTAAGAGGTGTGAGGTGATATTTCATTGTGATTTTGACTTGATTTCTTTGATGATTAGTGATGTGGAACATCTTTTCATATGTCTATTGGCCATCTGTATGTCTTCTTTGGAGAAATGCCTATTCAGGTCCTCTGCCCATTCTTTAATTGGATATTTTTTTGATGCTGATTGTCTGAGTTCTTTATATATAAGTTATGGCAAAAGTAAGTTTATAGTTGTTCATGTGGAAAATAATACAAAACTAATTAATACTAATGCAAGAATAAATGCTGTGTTTCTTGCACTCACAACTATAAACCTACTTTTGCCACACCCTATATTTTGGGTATTAACCCCTTATTGAGCATGTCATTTGAAAATGTATTCTCCTAATCAGTGGGTTGTCTTTTCATTTTGATAATAGTTTCCTTTACTGTGCAAAAGTTTTTAGTTTCATTTAGTCCATTTGTTTATTTTTGCTTTAGTTGCCCTTGCAAAAAGAGACATATCCAAAAATATACTGCTGAAATTGAAGTCAGAGTTTACTGTCTATGTTTTCTTTTAGGAGTTTTATGGTTTCAGGTGTTGCATTTAAGCCTTTATAAACTATTTTGAGTTTATTTTTGTATGTGGTGTATAATGAAGAAACAGAACTAACAAGCAAAATAGAGACAGATTAATAGATAAAGAGCAGGATGATAGCTAAGGAGAGGGATGTTAGAGGGTGGAGAGATTGAGTAAAAAGGAAAAAGGACTCATGGACATGGACAACAGTGTGGTGATTGTTGAGGGGAGTGGGTATAGTGGACTAAATGGTAATAAGAATATAAATTACAATAAAATTCTTTTTTAAGTTTTAAAAAAAGAAAGTGTGCCCTGGCTGGTGTGGCTCAGTGGATTGAGTGCCAGCCTGTGAACTAAAGGGTCACTGGTTTGATTCCCAGTCAGGGCACATGCCTGGGTTGCAAGCAAGGTCCCCAGGAGGGGGCGCACAAAAGGCAACCACACACTGATATTTCCCTCCCTCTCTTTTTCCCTCCCTTCCTCTCTCTCTAAAAATAAATAAAAGAAAATGGTCTAGATTCATTTTAATTTGCATGTATCTGTCCTTTTATTCCAACACCAGTTATTGAAGACATTGTCATTTCTCCATTGTATGTTCTTACCTCTCATCATAGTAGGTCAAACTACTATGATTGACTTTAGTAGCAAGGGTTTATTTCTGAGCTTTCTATTCTGTTCCATTGATCTATGTGTCTGCTTTTGTGCTGATTTTATATTGTTTTATTACTGTACTTTATAGAATGGTTTGAAACCAGAAAACATGTTTCCTTCAACTTCGTTCTTTTTACTCAAGATTGCTTTGGCCTGTAATGCATGCGCGTGTGTGTATGACTTGGGTATCAAGGTAATTCTGGCATCATGTAATGAGTTTGGAAGATTGCCTTCCCTTTGAAATTTTTGGTACAGTTTAAGAAGTACAGGTGTTAATTTTTCTTTAAATGTTTGGTAGAATTCACCTGTGAAGCTGCCCAGTCCTGGACTTTTGCTTGTTGGGAGCTTTTTGATTACTGATTCAATTTAATTACTAGTTATCAATATGTACATTTTGTTTCCTTTTGGTTCATTCTTGGAAGAATGTGTATTTCTAGAAATTAATCCATTTTTTCCTTTGTTGTCCAATTTGTTGGTATATGGTGTTTTAATATATTTTTGTGGTGTTAATTGTCACATCACCACTTTCATGTCTGATTATATCTACTTGGGCCCTCTCTCTTATTTCCTTGAGTATGGCTAAAGTTTTATTGGGTTGGCCAAAAAGTTTGTTTAGTTTTTTGGTAGGATAGCTCTCGTAACACTTAGTTGTCTTTAACTACATTTGAAACAATTTTGTTAAATTTTATTGTGACAGCTGTCACACCAGCATGCATTTAAAATAACTTATCAAAATGGGTGGATTTTTGTCCAGCCATTTTTAATATTTTTACCACTTCCGGTGTATTATACTTTATTATTTCAAGAAAGGTAAAAATGGAACTAAAAGGCAAAAAGAGATTTCTGCAGTGTATGGAGAAGGTACTGTGACTGATATAATGTGTCAACAGTGGTTTGTTAAGTTTCTTGGTACTATTGATATTTTGGCCAAATAATTCTTTGCTGTGGGGCTTATTCATTGGAAGATATTTAGCAGTACCTTCTATCCTTTATGCACTAGAAGCCAATAGCAGGAGATGGCTAACATGCTCAAAATATCGAAATCAATAAAGTTATTGGTGAAAATGAAAATTGCTTTTATTGTACAGAAAAAAACTAAACAGACTTTTTGGGCAACCCAGTATTAAGTTTGTTAATTTTTTCAAATGACCAGCTTTTAGTTTCTTTGATCTTTTCTATTGCTGTTAGTCTCTATTTCATTTATGTGTATTCTTACCTTATTATTTACCTCCTTCTACTAATTTAGAGTTTCTTTGTTCTTCTTATTCTAGTTCCTTTAGGTGTGCATGTACATTGTTTATTTGAACTTTGTTTTTTGAGGAAGGTCTGTAATGTTATCAACTGCCATCTTAGAATTGCTTTTGTTGCATCCCATTAGTTTTATAGAGTTTTGTTTCTATTTTCTTTTGTCTCAAGATATTTTTTGATTTCCTCTTTGACCTTTTGATTGTTTAGTGGTATATAGTTAAGTGTACATGTGTCTGTGCTTTTTCATGTTTCTTCTTGTAATTT
Source organism: Pteronotus mesoamericanus (assembly GCF_021234165.1). Classification (NCBI taxonomy): domain Eukaryota; kingdom Metazoa; phylum Chordata; class Mammalia; order Chiroptera; family Mormoopidae; genus Pteronotus; species Pteronotus mesoamericanus. The sequence goes on along the minus strand of NW_026555277.1, from coordinate 11,944,248 downwards.
ATTTCAACTTTCATTTCATATTGCTGTGACTAGAAAAGATACGTGATATGATTTCACTTTTTAAAATTTACTTAGACTTGTTTTATAACTTAATAAGTGATCTGTCCTGCAGAATGTTCCATGTGCACTTAACAATGTGTATTCTGCAGTTTTTGGATGTAATGTTCTGTAAATATCTATTAAGTCATGTGATCTAATGTATTAAGGCTAATGTTTCCTTTTGATTTTTTTCTCTTTTTATCTACTCACATATGTAAATGGGTTGTTGTACCTACTATTATTGCATTACTCTAAATTTCTTTGTTAATATCTTTTTAATATATTTAAGTGTACTGATGTTGGGTCCATACATTTAAAGCAATTATTTATAGCTCTGGCTGGTGAGACACAGTGGATTGAGTGCTGGCCTGTGAACCAAAGGGTGGCTGGTTCGATTCCCAGTCAGGGCACATGCCTGGGTTGTGGGCCAGGTCCCCAGTGGAGGGGAGGTGCGTGAGAGGCAACCACACATTGATGTTTCTTTCCCTTTCTCCCTCCCTTCCCCTCTCTCTAAAAATAAGTAAAATGTTAATAATTATTTATAGATATGTATTTATTGAAATTTCCTTAATTTTGTTGTAGTTTTTGTTTCTTTTCCTTTTTTTCACCGTGGTATGCTGATTTTTCTTGGTGTTACATTTGAGTTTCTTTCTATTTACTTATTGTGTATGTTTTATAGGTTTTGGTTTATGGTTACCAAGAGGTTGATATGTACAGAGAAATGTCTATATATATCTAGATATCCATATCTATATTTAGAGAGATGTAGATGTACGTGCATACACACACACACACACACACACACATATAGTGGTCTATTTTAGGCTATTGGCATTTATGTTGGAAAGCATTCTGAAAATGCTACATTTTTAATCCCTTCTTCACACTTTGTTTTTAATGTCACCTTTTTGTTCTTTTTGTTTTGTGTATCCCCTATCTACTTATTGTATTTACATATGATTTTGTGAATATGTATTTTAACCTTGCATTTTGTATAGTGGTTTAAGTGGCTGATCCATTGCTTTACAAATTTGCCTTTACTTGTAAGATTTTTTTTATGTATGTTTTTTGAAATTTCTGGTTATTGCTCCTTTTCCCACTTAAAGAAGATTCTTTAACATTTATTGTAAGGTAGGTTTAGTGGTGATGAACTTTAGTTTGCACTTTTCTAGAAAACATTCTCTCTCCTTCATTTCTGAATAATAACTTATCTGGTGCAACTTGAGGCTGTGGGTTTCTTTATTTCAGCAATTTAAATATATCCCACCATTCCCTTCTGACCTGCAAAGTTCCTACTGAGAAATCAGCTCATACCCTTATCACGTTTCCCTTGTATGTGACTAGTTTTATCTTTCTCTTGCTGCCTTCAGGATTCTCTCTTTAATTGCAATATGTCTTGCTGTGTATCTCTTTGGATTCATATTGTTTGTAACTCCCTGTGCTTCCCAATCCTGGAGTCTGCTTCCTTCCCTAGTTTAGAAAAGTTTTCAGCCATTATTTGTTCAAGTAATTTTTCTTCCCTTTTTTTTTCTCTTCTCCTCTGGAATCTAAAATGTGAATGTTAATGTATTGATGTTGTCCCAGATGTCCCTTAAACTATTCTCATATTTTAAATTCCTTTCTTATTTTTACTTTTATGGCTGGGTAATTTCCACTATTCTGTCATCCAGGTCACTAATCTTTTCTTCTGTATTATCTAATCTGCAGTTGATTCCCACTAGTGATTGTAGTATTCAACTCTGTTTGGTTCTCTACTATATTTTCTAACTCTGTTGATGTTCTGAGTTTCTCCAATCTCCCAAGTTCAGTGACCAGCCTTAAGACTATTACTTCAAATTCTTTATCAGGCAAATTACACATCGCCATTTCATTTGGGGTTTTTATTCTGGGTTTTTTCTTGTTCTTTAATTTGGAACATATTGCTTTGTTGTTTCATTTTGTTTTACTTTCTGTGTTTGTGTCTATGTATTAAGTAAAACAGCTATCTCTTCAACCTTGCGAAAGTGGACTTGAATAAGAACAACCTTTTTGTAGACAGTGTATGCCGAGTGGTTTTGGCTGCCTCCTGAAGGTTAAGTGGGTGTTTCTGGCTCCTCTGGCACTCTGGTGCAGCAGCTGGAGAAATGCTGAGGTGGCCAGGGCTTGTTGTGGAGGCCTCATAGGGTGGCTAGAGTGCTTGGCCCAAGCTCCTGCCCACACTATCGAGGTGGGTGGGGAATGTAAACAATGGTGCTCACAAACACCTCTGATCCCAGACAGTTTCCACACACTCTGAAAGTTCCTGAAGTTGTCCCCCCATTTGACAGGCACCTGGGGTCAGTAAATGAATTTTTTTCATGTACAGTCTTAGGAGCCCTTTAGGTTGCTGTTTTATTGTTATATCCCAAAACAGGTGAGTCTGTCTGCAAAGGCCCCTCAGTAATATTACTCCCTACTACTGAATACAAGGCACATGTGGTGGTTGGCTTCACAAGATTACCATGTCTCCATCTCCCTATATGGTCCCTTTCTCATTTGTTGTGCAGAAGCTGTTCAACTAGCCCTCACTCCCTCAGGAGGATTTATTTTATATATAGGTGTATATTTGGTGTGTTCATGGGAGAAGTTGAGTTCCAGATCTTCTTACACCTTAAGTCCTGGCCTGTCTTCATCTTAATCCAATACACTTTTAATAAAATTAAATATGACTGTAAATTTATGCCCCAGAGTTCAAGTAAACATAAAAAAACCTTACCATAAACTTCGTGACTTAAGTCTGTTCTAGCACAGAGAACATTTTTTAGAACATCTGAGGCATAGTGCTGCTGAATTATATAAGCCTATCAAGTTTGTCCACATAAGAAATAATCAAACCTGTAGAGAATTTTTGTGAATTTATTTGAGCCAAGCTGATGACAATTGGCAGGAAGCAAAATCTCGATGGATTGAGAAATGCTTTCAGATAATGACAATGTAACACCTTATTTTATACATTACAATAAAAAGAGGAGGCATAAGATGATTGTAAGAAATCCATTGGTGATAGGTTAAGGAGGTGGGAGAAAGCAAAGTGGGGAAACCTCTGGGACTGGATAAAAAGTGAAATGATAGACACTTTTACATAGCTCATAGTCAACAATTAACATGATAGCAATAACAATGAGAGCATTTGTGGTCTCCCTTGGTGCGGTGCCTGTGCTTTGAGGGGTCTGGATAAAAGAAATTTGACATTCCAAATATATGTTATCATAGGTGCAATAAGACAACAGACAGGCTTAGTGAAGGTAAAGATTGACCTTTATTAGGGAAAAATATCAGCCTAGGGCACGACTACCTGCCATGAACTGCTTAGTTAGAAAGTTTTAAATTCAGACTATCCTATGTGGTTACTTCAGGTCTCTGAATTTGTAAGGGTGCCACACATGCCTCTCCTGAGGTATCAGGTTTTGCACTGTAGCTTCTTTTCTTCCACAAGTTCCAAAACTATTATTTCCTCCATTTTATTAAGCAGATTTTCAGAAATTACCAAGAACCTTTATAATTGTTTGTAATTATAATTTTTACAGATTTGACTTTAACAAAAGATCATGATTTAATGCTAATTTTTTCATTTTCTTTACAGGCTTTAATTCTGTTTAGTTTTCAAAATAGTAAATAAAATTTACCCCCTTCCTAGCTATTATATGAAGACTATAAGAAAAAAGTTATTTGGTTCTTAGAAAAGTGATAAGCAACAATTGCCTGTAGGGGCCAGAAGTGAAATCCGTATGCAATGCCTCTGTCAGCAAAGACTTTGTAGAAGAGGGTTTATAATAAATATTCACATCTGCTGCTTTGGACACTTTAATCCATCCTAAGGATCTTTGCTGTGTCAGGCTTTGTTTTGGATGAAGAAGCCCAGTAGTTATAAAGATTTGCAAATAAGCTATATTTATCATGGTTAGCTTTACTTTTATAACTTTTCTCTGTTTTAGAGATTTTCAGAACTATTCTTAGTACATTTTTGTGACTAAATATTTCACTGTGACTTTTATGGTGATATATAGAGTTTTCATGATGGAATGGACAAATTCTAATTTCACAGTATATCACCTACTTAAAATTTGCCAAGAACTCATCATTGATAACAATTCTATCTGGATGTGGAAAACATAATTCAAAGTGCTTTCGATTAAATGCTAGCTCCCTCTATATGTGTGTTATCATTGTTATCATCTTAAGCAAGTTTCTTAGTTTTTCCAAGTCTCTGCACCAATATAATGAACTTACTATTATTTCTTTTATTAGATTATTGTAAGGGTTATATGAAATTATCCATGTTATATTACTAAATCTAGTATCTAGCTCGTTAAAAAGGGTTTAATGAATTTTAAATGTCATTACTAAAATGATACTATATGCCTCCTAAGTTTTATTAGATAACCTCATGAATAGTACTAATACCATATTTATTTGCCCCATGTACTGAACTTATGTAAACATAAGCTATTGTTTTTACTTACCTCTAAATTTCTTGGTAGTTTGCTACTGAACCTTTAAAAATAAAAAAATATTGGTTAGGATTGGATTGCTGATATGTTTTTCCCTTTAAGAAAATTATTCACTCAAAAGTATATGGTATAAAATTACGAGAACACTCAGTGTTGCATTCAGTTCTCTTACATAACAAATTTAACAGAATTTTGAATTTTAAATTAGAGTTAAAAAACCTTAGTCATCTTTGAAATGGAGGTATTTTCTCCTCAACTCCAAAGAAATTTGCTGAGTTAATAAATGTCACAACTTTTAAGTGTATTATTATAATAAATGTATTATACTATTAAGTAACAACTTAGTATAATTATAATAAAAATTTTAAGCATAATACAAATTTGAAAATAAAGTATGCACTATATGTGTGTGTGTTGCCATACATACATCTGAAGCCTATGTTTTTAAACAATTTTTCACAAAAAATACAATTGAAAAAGAAAGCAGTGTTGCTTACTGCTTTCAATCTCATCTCCTCAAAATTACTTATTAATCCCAAATATAAGGAGACTAGCAGACCATTTGATGACCTCTGCATATAAAGTAGGTAAATCATTAGGTTTTACTTTCTCATTTTAAATTTTTATAATCTAATCACCAACCTGTCTTAACTTTGACTGGAATTATTTTCTATTCAGACAGGAGTTGGGTCATATTTAATGACTGATATCTAACACAAAATGAGTCTGTTGAATTAAAATGGAAACAAAACTATATATTCCATTGCTTAGAACCTGTGACTGCTTGAAATAAAACTTTGATATTCTCCCTTATCTCTCCCCTTACCCCTCCTCTCTCCCTCTCAGGTCAAGTATTAGCTCAGGCGAGTAGCAGTGGGGTCATTCATTTGCTGGACCTTAAATCAGGGCAGATTCACAAGCTGGTGGGCCATGAGGATGAAGCTCACACAGTCGTGTTTTCTGAGGATGCAGGAAATCTGTTTTCCGGAGGCTCTGAGGGCACTGTTCGAATGTGGTCTTGATGGTCAGCATATCCCACTGCAGAGAGCATTCTCTTTAAGGCTCGAACATGCCTCCTATAGTCCCAAACCAGTGACGAGCTGGTTAAGTATGCCAGCAGGTAACATTTAACATTGGCTTTAAAACATCCTTTGAACATGTATTTTAATGCTCATACTGTTACCAATAAAACAAACAAACAAAAAAACTTTCTGCTCATTTGTTTGTGCCTGGGTGTTTTTTTCTTATTTTGATAAGATTTTAGAGACAGAGCATTTTTGCTAGGAGTTTGGAAGAAACAGCTTAACAATGACGCCTAATGACAGACTAGATGAATTACAGGAGATTGATTTTGAATGTTAGAGAACAAACTGCAGGAGAACCAGGCGACTTTTTTAAAAATCAAATTCAAGCTGCAGGACGACTTAAAGTTTAACCATGTAGCACAGGGAAAGCGTTTCTTCAACCAGAATCAATTAGAATGGCCGAGAATACATTTTAGAGATTACTTGACAACGATTATGCTTTATCTATAAATAATAATCAGAGACTGCAGCTGGTTTAAATCTAAATGCAAGGCTCTTCCGGAACTTTCACCTCTGCAGTCCATCCAAGAATGCATTAAGTATAATTACAATGTTATTTTTTTAATTTTTTATTGTAATTTCAATGCAAATAAGTATCTCGCACGTAAAATGCGCCCCCCCTCCCCACCCCGCCCCATGCATGCATCAGCTGTATAAAGTGCGACTGCTTGGAGAACACTAGCCTGGTCTAAAGCAGCAGCTCGGGATTTCGGCCGAGATGGGCTCAGAAGCCAGTTGGCGCTGTCCGTGGTGCTGAGGAATTCCCGGCTGCCGGCAGAATGAGCTCCAAATCAGCAGTCTGCAAACTGCTCTCAGTGATGCAGAAACCCAGCTAAAGTTGCTCCTTTCCTTCACGTCCACAGTTAGTATTGTCTGGTGTGTAAGAGGGGATTCAAGCAACATATTGTGGATGATGCTGATGTTATTGCCAGCGGAGCGGGCTTTAAGCTACAGCATGCTGTTGCTGTTTGTGATCCACAGAGCCTAGCCAAATCACCTCTACTGCCGTAGCAAACACTGTGTAAGTGAACTCATGTGTGGAAGAGGCGTAATCAGCTGGGAAATTTCATAGAAGGATCTGAGAAAATGCTAAAAATAAGTTCAACACGATTCTGCTACCGAGGTCTGGATTTCTACAGGACCAGCTTTGCTTCTTGCATTGAATTTTGAAGACAGGTCCAAAGCATATTTCTTATGTGTGTCTGCTGTATTTCTCTCTGGAAGGGTGGGAGACTGCTTCTTGACTGTGGTTTGAAATGGGAGGTAGAGAGAATGGATTGCCTTTAATTCAAGCCTGAAAATGTGTTCTTTGGATAATTAAAAAGGAACTGATTTCCTAAAACATTCCTTATCTTTTAGTTCATATTGGTCTATGACCCCTATCACCACCATTAACCTCCAGAGTGATTAGGTAAGTGTATCTTATGACATGAGTTATGTTTGTTTTCTTAAAGAAAGAGATGCAGTCATTTTAAATCATATGTAGCAATGTGGGGAGGGGGAAAGTTTATCTAGAAAGTGATCTTCCATTTAGTAATGTTTACTTATTAAAAATCTTCATATAAACATTATATTGGATTTCTCTATTTTTTTCCTCTTAAATAGTGTCTTAAACTGCACTAGAGCAGCTCAGTTATAAAGTGGAATTTTTAAAAAATAGCCTAAGAACTTTGTTATATTAAATAGAAAACCTCATATTCTCCATGCAGATTTTTAAAGGTATTTCATATAAGTATGTTTAATGTTTATATAAAGTGGATATTACACCCCTTTTTACCTTTTAAGTTTACATTTACTATAACCTGATATTAATGCCTACCTGTAGCTTGCAGAGAGATCATTTCTGTCTATGTCCTTTTGAAGCAGAATGATATGGGTATTTTATATGGCTTATCTTGTATGTATTGACAGGTGCTACTGGAATACTATAAGGAAGCACACTAGCTCTTTTTTTTCCTCCAAGATAAACTTTCTTAATATGGGAGAGATGTATAAAATGCATGCCTTAATTAGTAAAATATATATGTGCCTTTTTCAGAAGCTTCTGTTATGTTTGTAGCCTCTGTAGTAATTTGAGAGAAAAAAAAATGCTTTGTCAAAGGGAGCTTCCAGCCTCTAAAGTAGAATTATAGGTTTGCATTTTTTTGTTCTGTCATGACTCATTATTTTTGACATATTTCAAGAAGAAATCCATCTCAGTTATCTTTATCTACCCTAAAAGAATTCCAATATCAGAGAGCAGTTTTCTCTTGAAGGGAGGGCATGAATATACTACCTTACATTTTACTATCACTAGAATTTGCATATCTAACTTAAAATGCAAATGTTAATAAAGTTTCCTAATATCATCTTTATCTTATTTAAAAGTATCACCTCTATGTTAGGCTAAAAACAGATGGTTTATCACTGGTCCCATTATAACCTGAAAATAAACCAATAAATAGTATTTATAAATGATCTGAAAATATCCTATATACAATTTTATTGACATTTGGCATAAATCCAAAAACATTTAACAAGACAAATGAATTACTTGACAACACTTCTCCTTATCTATGACTCCATAAAGTCAGTTTCCCCAGAGTTTTCATATGAGTTAGTCACTCTAAACATTTATATCAGAACCCACTAGCAACACTCCACACCAAGCAGTAAGTGAAGTATATGAGTTAATGCCACCACACTAATAAGGTATATTTTCTATGAATGGCAACACCTCATTACTATTCTATGAAACCAATAAATATTTGACACTGACATTTTTTGGGAAAATATCTTTGGCTTGTCAAAAGAGATATATGTTTTCAAGACTGTTGAATGGCATTTATTATATACTGAAGTAATTCATTCAAATACTATTACATGAATACTAGATTCAAGTTGTAAAAAAAATCCTCAGACACCTCTTTCCTGCCCACTAGAAGCTTACTCTCTGAGTAAAATAAAGGTGTGTACAATAATACAATACAAACAAATTTAAGGACAGGGAGTTCTCTTGTATTGCATTATTTATTATTTTCAATTTTCTATCTCATTCACTGTGGAATATACACACTATTTTTCTTCTTAGCTAAATTTCAAAATCCAGATTTATATTGAATGAAACAAGTAACCCACATTGAGACCACTGTTGTTCTCCAATTATGAGCATAAAGAAGTAGGAAGACCTTTATACTAGCACCATTCCAATTACAATTTACATTCAATTGTTGGTTTTTTTCCTTTCTCTTATAGGTAGAATTTTTCTCACTAATTTCTTGAGTTTTCATACAGATGATTATAACATATATTCATTCTATCATTAATATGGTTTAAAGAATAGTAGAAAATGTGAATTCAATTATTCTTGAGTTATTTGTAAGTAACCACTTGTACAATCACCTTTGAGGGTCAGCAACATCACTTCCTATAATTTAGAACAATCCAGACCTTTAAAATTCAAAAGGTAAATTCAAGCTAAAGGTTCCTCTGTGAAATAACTCCAAAAAAGATAAATTTTAATGTATGTATTACCAACGATCAATTCTCCAGACTTCATAATAAAGTGCAGACAGTTGCATGAACTTAGTCTATTTGAGGTCCATCTTCCAAACAGCTCCCAAGTAAACAGGTTAAGATCATAGGCTTAAATAAATCTACATTTACTTTATATATGTCAAATTATTTTTTAATCTTTATTTTCAGCCTACCCCTCTTGTATTCCCATGGAAGGAGCTGAGTATATTTAATATTAGGAGCACATCCAGAATCCTTTGAGGAGGGGGATGGCTCTTCATATTCATGAAGCTTGCATACTTCTGTTGGTCATACCTGGATTGGTCACCTCTGCTGCCATCAGTCATGAAGACTACCCTGCTGATGAAGGTGACCAGACCTCCAGTAATGACAACCTGATCTTTGATGATTATCGAGGGAAAGGGTGTGTGGATGACAGCGGCTTTGTCTACAAGTTGGGAGAACGATTTTTCCCAGGGCATTCCAACTGTCCATGTGTCTGTGCCCTGGATGGACCTGTTTGTGACCAGCCAGAATGCCCTAAAATTCACCCAAAGTGTACTAAAGTAGAACACAATGGATGCTGTCCTGAGTGCAAAGAAGTGAAAAACTTTTGTGAATATCATGGGAAAAATTACAAAATCTTGGAGGAATTTAAGGTATGAGTCACCATCCATATTTATTGAATACTAACTTTTCACACCACATACTTAGTAGATTACTATATTAAAATTAAAGTTGGAAAAACATTTTAATTTCTCTTTAATTTACAACACTACTCCAGTTAGCATAAGAACTATTGTAGTCAACAAAAGCCAATTGGTTTGTGGATCAGGGTTTCACAATAAGCTTTTCCTTCAGAAGTATTTGTGGTATGTTAACATCTATTTTTTGCCCTTAATCATTTTTCCTGTGTTACTACAAAATATATTTTCTGATAGGAACACTTTTAATTGGAAGCTATGTGTCTATTAAGTTCACATTTAAATTGTATGAAATTTTTGTGTGTGTGGTTTATTCGTCTGTGTTTGGTGCCATTTAATTAGAGCCTAGAACTATCTGTTCAATGTGTCAAAATGCAAGTGCTATAGAGACACAATTATGAGCTGTGGTCTTCATAGTAAGAACATGCATTGGACCTACTTGTTGTAGAGCCTGTTCCCCATTCTGTCCTCTAATCATTAGCTTTTGTTTTTTATTCTAGGACCCCAGAGGGGACTGAAATTTTATCATAGTCCATTGTAAAAGCTGTAAAAAAAAAAACTTTTTTTTCAGCCTCCATGCTATTTCTTGACCTTTCTTTTATGCTTGTATCTTATTTTCAAGGAACTTGGAGCTCACTTTTATCTCTTTTTAGAGTTTCTTTTCTCCAATGGCCAGTTTTAATTAACATTTTCACAAGCCAAATGAGAACCCTGAGATATACATTAATATATCAAATTACTCCCTTTAATGTAATGGTAGTTTGTGCCTCAGAGTGTCTGTCATACTGATGACCTGATATAAAAGATTTTAATTTCTTCTAACCAAGTCCAGTGGCAAAGCATGCAGAACCTTATAGGCAAAAGAAGATATAGCTATTTTTCAGTGTGACTGTGTGTGTTTGAGAGGAGAATGTTCAGTTATTAGCACTGACCAAACTACCACAAGAGCCAAACGGTGGAGGAAGTCAATATGTGGGAAAAAGGTTTAACTGTTAATAATCAGAGCATTCTATACAACAGCAATTTATTGCATTCAGTCCACTCCAGATCATGGCTACAAACCAGTTGTAATTTACCCAAGGATACCCAATCATTCTACCTAGATTCTCAGGGACATGAGGGGAATTTAAAAGATAATTATGACATTCAACTATTTGATACATCGATGTTATTCTAGACTTTTGTCTTTTATGTATTATAATACTTTGTTGCACAATATTGAGAAGAGGCCTACAAGTCTAGTAAAATTACAATTATTGACATTGAATAGTAGTTTAGTGTAGTACATTTATTAATGCCTTTATTGTCTCTAACATGTTGGCTACATTTTAACATTGGCAAAAGTAGGTTTGCAGCTGTATGTATGAGAAACAAAGTTTATTCTTGTATTATTATTTATTAATTAATGTGTTATTAATTAATTATTATTAACCTACTTTTGCCCAGCCCTGTATGTTCCTGTTATAGTCATTATATGACTCACTGATGTGCACCTGACTCTTTATGCCATGAAATTTTTAACTGTAATTTTTTTTAAAATGCCACTTTCCATAACAATTTAAAGATTATGGAAGGCAAATTCTTAAGAATGAGGATCTGAGACCAAGAAAGTTTGTTACTTATCCAAAATTGTCAAGTTATTTAACCTATTTCTAAACACTGCCATTCTAACAATAAAGTCTATGTAACTTCTCAAAGCACTTTGGCTTGAGAGCCAGGTAGACCTGGATTCCAGTCCCAAATATATCACTTAGAAGTAAGACTTTGGAAAGAGTCCTTAAACTTCTTTTTAAGCCAGAGTGCCATTGGCTATAAAATGACCATCATAATAATTACTTGTCTTGGGAGGAGATATTGGAAAGTTCTAGTGAGATAATTTATGTAAAGTTAGCAGCCTTTTGATGACTAGTACAAAAGAGATATTGAGTAAACAGTGTTCCTATTCTTCTACACGCTAATGTCTAGGGATTTACACTAAGTTGTAAATTCCTCTATGTCTTTATCTATGTTTTACAATGGAAGATCAACTTTAAAAGTCATTCAATTAAAAGAATTTCAATACCTTTTTTAAATGTTCTACTTATCTATGTGAAGTATATATATATATATCTAAGTAAATATCAGCTATAATCTGTCATCTTGATTTTCTTTCAATTCAGCTTGCAAGAGACAAGTAACTAATATTTAAACATGTATGGAACTTTTACATAATAGTCTTGTCATGTTATTAAGGAGGTTATATTATGAGACATGTTTACATATAATATATTCATCTAACAAGCATTTATTGGGCTATTTATTATATAGGATACTGTAGATGGACTTACATTGGAAAGCAAGATATCTAGAAGACAACATCTCCACTCACTAGAAAATCCTAGACAATGTGGAGAGAGATGGGGTGGAGGTGGGGCTTAGGAAGAAGCAGGCTGAAGCACATGACTGTGGAGCTCAGCACCAAGAAATGTGGTGTCAGAAGCTTATCAACATGATGTGTGGTTTGGTCAGCAAACTTTCTTTTTCTTCAAGATGGTCAAATTTGAGCCTGTTTTTAAAGAAGTAAGTGAAATTGATCTGGGGAGATTAAAATTCCAAAGAAGAAGCTACTTGAACAGAATCAGAGACTGGAGTGAATAAAATCTACAAGGAGAGGAAGTAGATGGGGACAACAAGCAGCCAGCTCTTACAAAAACCCTATTATAACAAGAGAGGTGCATTTGTATATATGTTTTAGACAATGGAGAGACAAGCCTGAATACTGGGCCAAAATATTTAGATTCAATCGAAAGAATAACAAGGAACAAAATGCAGGTTTATGTGCATAGAAATGGCCTAGTTAAATATGTTTTTCTAAGCAAGATTACCTTGTAGCCAAATACAGAACTGAGTAAGAAGTGAAGATAAATTAATGGCTGGGGAGGTGAGGCTGCTCCAGAAAACAAAAGATGAGCTGACCAGCATGCATAAGGATGCAAACATTCATGAGAGTGTTTAGGATAAGAATCTAAATTCCCTGGTATAGTCTAGATTCAACTGATCAACCTCTCCAAGTGTCTCTAATTCTCAGTGACTTCTCTTCTCTGTTTGCTTGTGCATGCTGTCCCATACTTCTCACCATTGCAGACTTACATAAACCCTACAAGACTATTTCAAAACCCCATTTAAATCTCATCTCCACTGGAAAGCCCTCTCTGATTGTCCTACTGCAGTATCCTGGGCCGCATCTCACTCTTCTCCTATATAATCTCACTGCAAGCTATGAACACCATTAAAACAAGAACAGTAGTCATAGCCATGCACTGTTAAGACCTTTATGTGTATTAAAATGCATTTCATTTCATAATATCAGTATGAGGATTTTACTTTTATTAGCACCATTTTACAGATAAAACAGAAACATCAAAGTGTAAGTTGCTTGCCCAAACATCATGCAGATCTGAAATATATGAACTAGGACTCAAACCCAAGCAGCTGGACTGCAGAATCTAGGCTCTTCACCACCTCTGCTGTCTTTATCACACTACAGAAATATAACTTGACACCACCTATCTCTCCTGCGAGACCGTGAACCCATTAAACCTAGAGACAGTATTTTATTTTTTTCTCCCAACCTGGCGCTACATGTATTCAATACATTTTTGGTGAATGACATAATGATCCAGGTTATAATTTAACCTAGTCAATAAAGCAGTTAATTAGAGTTTCTTTAAAATGCCTTAGTTTCTTTCTGTTTATGTTTTGCTCTCTTTATTTTAATTAGCTAAAAGAAGAACTCAAAGTTCAGATAGAGAGTACTCTTTGGTCCCCTCAAGGTGACATACCTTTTTCACAGAGCCCCTGTTTCCGTCCTGTGACTTTCTACTCATCTCCCTTCCCCTTCTAAACCAAGGCTCATCTTGGAGTCTGTCTCCCTCCCAGTGCTATAATGACCACCCAGTGTTTTAGTTGCACTGTCTGCTGTCTCACTCTATACAGTTGCAAAGCGTATGTCCCTACTTCAATCTCTTCTGATCACCAAATTCAAATGTAAAATGAGCCACAAGTAAAATGAGTCACCTGATAAGAATAACATTATGTATATGGGTTGAATTTTTTTGCAATATGAATGATGCAAGCTTTGAAAATGGATTTCTCTCTACTTGTTTTGAAAACTCTAAATTTCCCAGTGTTCTAGTAATATTGTCGTAAGATAGAGGTCACGGTATAGTGGGTCCTCTCATCTTCCTTTTATGTGTACCCAGGTGAAAAGATACTGGACCTACCTTTGAAGAAAAAAGGAGTATAAACAATAAATTACAATAGCATTTTCTACAAAACTATTGATTGGAAATGTAGGCTCTGTCAGCTTTAGCTGTGTGCTTAACTATCTTCTGCCGAGTTTCCCAAAGGGAGAAATAATTGCTTATTTTGCTCAGTATTTTCATAAGTCACTCAGCTATAATTAGCCTTTTTGGATATTTTTTATACTTTAAAACTTGTGCTGATTTAGTTTTAGGTCAGACACTGAAGGTTATACTACATGCAGCTAGAAGAGATAGTTCAGGTTTCCATAGCCTGTCACACTTCAAAGTGATTTTCTCAAGTCAACACCAAGTGCTTGTAATTCAGGATTTGGATTTGCCAAAGATCTTTCTTTCTCTGCAGGCACTGACCTTTGTCCTTTTCCCAAAGACAGTAGATCAGGATTTTTATTTTTATTTTTAAAAGGTTCAGTGTAATTTTTTTCTCATTCCTCACACTATATGTACATTTGTTTGTTTGTTTAAGTAAATGTATTCTCCTGTTGTGGTGAACTGCCTAGATTTTGCCCTGAATTTTGAGAAATGAAGCAAAGATGACAGTGAATAAATCATTTGAAGTATTTTCTCAAGCCATCATCCCCATAAAAACTGTTGATGCCAGTTGAGGTTTTGAATCAACTTGCTCTTGAATGGGTATCTTTGCAGGAAGATAGGTTTTCCAGCTTTCTCATTAATTTGTGCTCCATCATTAATGTCTGATATTGTAACATTAAACCTATAAAAGTGTTTGAGTGGGAAGGATTTGTGAATTTTTGTTTGAGAAATTTGATGTTTCTTTTAACATTAATATGGTAAAAGAATGGAAAGCAACATATTCTGGTAGCTAAGGACCACATATGTGAAAGAACAGGGGGAAATGGAGGCTGTAAAGAAATCTCAGTTGAGGGGACAGATAGCTAACACCTCACAAAACATAATTTACTGCACCTCACCTATCCACCCAGCCATCACTGCACCAGTCTATGAAAGGCAGAGAAAGTATGGTATCCACAATCGGCAAAGGGGTACAGTGCATCTTTCTAGAGGTGTGAAGGTTGTATTTATTTTAATAACAAAAGAAATGGGTGGACCTTGAGTATATGGGTGATATTTTTTAATATTGTAATAAGAGGGGGTTCACATATTATGGACAAATGGTTAATGGAGTTACTAGGAACATCTGTAAGATCCCATCTAAAGAAAGTCCCAAAAAACATCATAATTTTTTATGATAAGAATCATTTAGAACCTTTGTTGAGAGATTAAGACTAATTCTACAGTTGTTGACTCTGCAAAATAGCTTTCTGTATTGCAGAGCATGCTGTGGTTCTCAATATTAAAGTTGCCTTTGAATAAATTCAGAATGGATTCTCCTTTCAAGTTTCTACAAAATAACACATATTAAGTCATTTCAATCAGCAATGACTGTTGCTTACCTGAGGCTCAGGCCCAGCATGCAGAATAAAAGTCTCAGGGTGAATCTTCTCCATGGGAAATTCCTGTCTTTGTAAATAACTAGGGAACTTCTACTTAGTATGTATACTCTCTGACTAATAGCAGAGATAAAAAGTCAATTTTGTAAAACTGAAATTTAGAAAGTTCCTTGCACCCTTTCTCAATGTTTTTATATTGTGCTCACTTGGCATTTTTAATTCTATAAAATGACACTAAATCTAGGAAGTAGATCAGGTTTATACAATAATTTATTTTTTTTCAAACATTACAGTGACTATTCAGGAATGATTTTCATCATTTAACACTTCTTAAAATGAAGAAGTATAAGTGGCTTCCAAGATAATCCTGGAAGCAGTAAAATTGTCTGATTCTAGTTTAAAAAAAAAAAATCTCTCTTGCTTCAAATTTTAGGAGAATTGATGGCCAGCCAGCCCTTCAGTGAGTTATACATAGAAAGAGTTTTTCATTCTCACCCACTGATATTTATTGCTGTCCTGTGTATGGCAAGCTGCTGCTGCTAATGATGGTAGCTGTGTGATAAGAATGACTGCAAGGATTTGTGACCGGGCTTCTCTGCCCTGTGCACATGGGGCAAATCGGTGTTTGATTTGCAGCCACCTCTGAGATTTGTGGGACTTGTCACTGTTAGTGACTATCTCAGACTTGAGGTCAGCCTTCAGCCATTTACAGACTCTGCTGCCCATCCCTTACTGACGTCCAATGATGTAAGAAGGTGAAACCGAAAAGGGAGTGGACCCAGTAGTCCCCCTTCCAAACTTTAACTCCAGTTGTACAAGGTTTTGTATATTTTAGAAATTTGCCTATTTTTAATTATGGCTTTAATCTCCAAAATACATAATTGGTCCATGGTATGATATTAATAAGCATAGTTGTTTCTATTTTCTATGTATTATTTTATAAACCTGATCTACATATTTCATGTAAATTTTGTAGGTAAATCTAGATAATCTAAATTGAGAATGTTGTATACATGCATTGAAGCATGCGTGTGTATTAAATCTGAGGAAACTGGAATGTTTTTACTTCACAAAAATCTTACTTTAAAATGATGTGAATCTTTTGTTTCTACTTCTTATTCACCCTAACCATATTTTTGTTTTGTTTTGTTTTCCTACTGCTTGATTTATACATGAGGCAGTGTTTTATAAAGGACAGCACAGGAAAAATTTATTGGTTTATTTTTAGTTGTACTTTGCCAAGCTTTTGAGGAAGAGCTTGAAATAAATAAAGGGGCGATTTGAAGTGATCAGTGAGTTTGCTTATCCAGGAGATCTTTCTCAAACAATGGCCATTGTTAATTGGGAACTGGCTTATTTTATAGTCTATAATTTGTACTTTTATCATCACTATTGATTAACATCAGTAATTTCAGTCTTACACACCTCCATTGTTGATTTCCTTGCCTCTGGCCTGCCGTATAGCACATCACAATAAAGCCATTTTTGTAAGGATTTAATGACACCATGAAAAGAGTGAATGAAGTACTAAAGTGACAAGAAAAGTCATTTATCTCCTGAAAAAGTTTTCAGATAATATTTTATAGCTGTATAAATTTTTCTGAAGTGGATGAAAGTCCATTGAGCACAAGTCTTATCTTTTCCCCTATGTCACATGATCATGAACAAAACTTAATTTTAATCTTTCTAGCTATAGGGTGGCACCTACAATGTCATCATATATGGCTTATGAGAATAAATATATTGGGAATTTTTAAATTATAGTATTACACATTGGCTTATAATGAAATTCTAACTGCCTAAAAGGTTTTTTAAAGTTAAATATTACACAGATGGGTTTTTTAAATCATTTTGTCTTGATACTTGATGCTTGACTACCATTGTTACTTCTTGGAATAGAATTGGATTTCTAGTGTCAGAGGTTATATAAATTCTATATATAAAAGGCAAGTATCAAGGTCTGTTTTTCATAGTCTAGGCCCTTCATATTTGTAAAAACTGACTATAGAATTTTAGATATGGAAAAGAACTTTAAAATTATTTTGTCTAACTCCCTCATTTTACGAATTGAAAAGACAAGGCCAAGGGAAACAGTGACTATACCACCATGACATAGCTCATAATTGACAAAGTTGATACTAATACATTGCTTTCCTGTGGTCTTTTTTCTACATTTTACTACCTTTGGTATAACAGAAAAATGCTGCTTATTTGCATCTTTCTTTCTAATAAATATGTTAGATGCAAAGATTTATTTCAGCCAACTGTCTATAGAAATGTGATATCAGTACCTGTCACCATGACAACCCAGAGTTACAAGTACACAAGAACAATAAAATATTGGCATCTCTAAAATCAGTCTGACAGAGTCTCCTTTTGCAAACTGTACTCTAAGTTTGCAAAGGCTCTGATCAAAAGGCTTTTTTTGTCTAAAAATTAAAAATTCTCTAATTAAACCAAAGTAAAACAAAAATAGATTAAATACCATCTATTTATTATCACTAAGGCTATACTAGGAAGTAATAAAGGAACTAAATTGCCACACATTGGGTGATTTTAGGAATGTAAGACTGAAATCTCCCACCCCTCACTTCATGGCAAGAATGGAGTGCGCAAAATGGATAGGGTAGGCAAAAATATCTAGTGACATGTCATTAGAACAGAGGCATGTCCTTAAATTGGCATATTGTCAGTATCATCTAAGGCAGGAATATTGAAAAAACTCAAACTTGATCTCTCCCTTTTTAATTCCAACTGAAATAATTTAAATGTGTATTTTCCTAAAATTTCCTACATGAGTCTAATGGTCAGCTAGATTTGGGAATGGCTGCTATAATATAACCTTTTTCAGACTGTCTTCTAGGAAACACTAGGACCCTGTGAGACTCTTAGTAAGGATTTTGATTTTTTTTTTGTCATGGTCAAGTAAATTTGAGAAATAATGATTCCTTTAACATCCATTGGAAACGCACAGAGCACATTAGTATACTGACAGTGCTTGAACGATTTTAAAAGGTTTGCTTGAGAGTCAGTATGTACAGTTCAACAGCAAAGAGCTCAACAGTGTGATTGAAAACCGGAGTTTAGAGTGGGCTCTACCACTTACCAGCCAAGTGACAGAGGCAAACGTTACTTTTCCTCAGTATGCCTCAGTGTGCACATCTCTCAAATAGAGACAATAGTAAAACTTGGCACACAAGAAAAGATTCATAAAAGCTATGTGACATTTTTACTATTATTACTTCTAAACTGAATTTAATCCAGTATTTCACAAATCTAATGTAACAGTAAAATATTTTTTTCTCAGGACTTCTATTAACATTTTAAAATTAATAATATTTCAGTGATATACAGTTTATTTTGAATTATTAGCAAGATATTTCTTAATCTTTTATTTTTTTGACTCTTCTGGGCAGTTAATGATAAAAAAGTCTTTATGTCTCAGTTTATCTCCTATTGTCTGGTTATTTTTAAAGTTCTCAAAATTGCATTTAATATTATTATGGTAATTTGTTAATTTTTATTACATGAAACAACTTAATTGAAAAATTACTTATTTAAAATTATGATGACAATGATGCCAGTCACATATAATCAAAAAGCTAAGACAGCTGTCAGCACACTGTGAGCCATTAGCCAAATCCACCTCACTCTCTCTTTTGGTATACAGAGTTTTGTTGGAAAACAATGATGCTTATTCACTTATGTCTATGGTGTCTTTTAGGATAGAATGCAGAGTTCAGTAGTTGCTCCAGTAACTGTATGACCCACATGGATTGAAAATATTTACTATCTTGCCCTCTATAGAAAAAGTTTGCTAACTTCTGATATATGATCAAATTCTTCTTCCCTCAAATTGTTCTGTCATCAGATCTTTCTAACCTGCATTCTTGAAGGTTTCAAATTCTTTGTATATTAATAAATATAGGACCTACTTCACTGGTGGAAGGGATCTCTTTTCAGACCTGTAAATTATAAAAGGCATCTAGATTTGCCTATTTTAAATGTGTTATGTACATACTTAACAGTAGACATGCTTAGTCATATCTCTTTACATGTTTGTCTCCAAGGAGTATAATTTTGCTCTTGGATATATAATAATTTGCATGGATATATAATATAAATACAATATTTATAATTCCCTAAATATATAAACTATGACATAAAATAATTTAATACTTTCTACTTATTGAGAATCCTCAAATGAAATAGATAAGCAAAGATAATAAATATTCCATTATTTTGATATCCCATGTGCTCTTTTAATGGTGTGACAAGTCAAGTAGGTATTTTTAAATTTTTAATATTATGTAGTAGATTTCCTATTGCATCAGTAAGTGAAAATATACATACTGTCTGT
Organism: Pteronotus mesoamericanus; assembly: GCF_021234165.1. Taxonomy (NCBI): domain Eukaryota; kingdom Metazoa; phylum Chordata; class Mammalia; order Chiroptera; family Mormoopidae; genus Pteronotus; species Pteronotus mesoamericanus. Next base: position 11,924,383 of record NW_026555277.1, on the reverse strand, counting down.
TTCCTTAGACATTCAGTCCATTATTACATTTTTTCAAGTCACCTAACATAATCCATAGTTCAGTTTTATTGTGTCTCATTTTACCAAATATCCCTTACACGTGAAGAAGCGGTAGGTCTCAAGGGAGGTATACCAAAATATATGACAGAAATCTGACCCTCCAGGTGCACCCAGTCTATCAAAAGGAGTAACACAAATACCACTAATAACAAGTGTAGTGACTGCTTTAGGAATGCATGGAGAAAGGAGTAATTCAGTCTGAAGGACTGTATCTTAAGAGTATGAATTTCAGTGCATTGAAAGCATGTTAGACAAAATAGGAAATTTTGTGACTGTAAATGCAAGGCATGTACAGAGAAAAGGGAACTAACCCTAGTGGCCAGAACGTAGGGCATAGATGAGATGAAAAGTGAGAGACCAGAGTGAGCGTGTGAATGCCAGGCTGAGGAGTCTGGGCCAAAGTCCGCAATGAGTAGAGAGTCACCAAAGGGCTTGGATCAGGGAAGTGACACAACCAGATCAAAACGAGTATCTGCTGACAATTTTATGAAATATTTTGAGCCAGTGTTCCCTCATTGAATTATTTAGCTCTAAGACATATTTATTCTCATTTTATAAATGAGAAGGAAGGGCTTCTTACTCTAACTCTAGTATTCTCTCCATTACACCTGACTAGCTTCCATAAGTTCACTACGGACATTATGCAAGATGTGGCAGAGATGGCTTATTTTCCATTTCAGTATGTACATGTCCTATATTCTGGAATATGCATTCAATTATAACTCATATTTCACATTAAGCCCCATATCTTTCTGATGGAAATGTAGTACATTGCTAACATGAGGAAAATTCTTTCCCTGCACCACATTTTACAGGGCTCAATTTGTCTCATTTTAGAAACTCCCATGGCCATAAAGAAGTAAGCAACTAAAGAAGCACATTCCCATCCATTAGAACAAACAAAACCTGCCTTCTGAATGCAGTGAGAATTGACTAGGAATATTTTTGTGATTTTAGGAGCTTTTTTTCCCAATTCCTACATCATGTCAGTGAAATACAAATTTAAAACAACAAACAGACCTTGATAATAACTTTCGCAGACTTAGAAATTCCATAGTCAAATGTAACATGTTCTAGAAGTTAAAAATTAAGTCACTTTATAGGGAAAAAAAGAACCACAGCTATCTGAAACTGCACTTATTTTTTTACTGCATATTAGTTTTATTTCCCTCTCCTAAATATGACAGGGAAAAAGGACAATAACAGAGAACTTTCCTTCTGAAAACAAAACTTTAGGACATTCACATTGTAACTAGAAGGTACTGAAATCAAGACTCCAAAACACGTGAGCTCAAGTTACCCTTTTTAAAAAAAAAATCTGTTCTTAGCACAAATCTGATTAAAGGTTGAAATTTCATCTTTGTAAATAAGAAGATAACTATCTAGAATGTGGCCCAATGTCATTTTCAGTCTAACCATAATCTTAATGCAAATAGTGAAACCCCGATTTTCAAAACTCTAAGCAATATTTCTTTACCAATTCAATCCTTCAAATTATCTATAAGAAAATGATTAGGCCATCATTTAATAAAAATACTGTATTTTGCTGTGTATAACGTGCACTTTTTTGCCCAAATTTTTAAAGGAAAAATAAGGATGTGCATTATACATGGGTAGTACTAATGTGAACTATACATGGGAATTAGTACTAAAATGTGGATGTGCATTATACATGGAAAAATATGGTAATTCATGACAAATATAGAACTTCCTTGAAAAATACATGACCGTTGATAATATACAAATGGAAATAAAAGAAACAATGGTCAAGTCGAAAGCTATGATGAAGATGATAGTCATTTAACGAATGTGACATAATCTAAAAGCTCTTTTTAGATTCCTAAGAATCAAGTGAGAAAATTAGAGCCCTGTTAATATTAGGTTATTATTACTTCCATCTAACAAATGAGAAAACCCAGGTTTCAAGTAATCAGTCCAAGGTAAAACTACAGTGTCTGACTGCAGGGCTGGTACTCCAAATGTGCTTATTGCACACAGCCAAATCCTGTGGGCACCAACACCAACACATTTTACACGTGGTTTCAAAATCGCGACTGCATCTGGTGTACCTTGTGTAACAACGCCCGCTAAAGTTGAAAGGTTTAGCAAGAAATTACACAGTCAAGATTTTTTAAATTAAAATATACTTTTATCTTATTGCCCACAAGCCATCTCAATATATTTTGTGGAATGAGGTAAGCTATAAGTTAAGTAAGCATCAAATAATGAAGTCTAAAATTTAGTAGAAAATTGTTGTTTGGACTTAAAGTTGACTATTAATACATTTTCATATCAGCAGTTATAAAGCACTTAATTTTATTAACTTTTAATGACTCCCTCTTTGTAACATGTAAAACAACATTACCAGCAAATGGGAAATGAAGAAAAGATTTCAACTTTTAGAAAACTTTTGCCCAGGGAAATATTGAGAGAGCGGCAAAGAGATTCTTAAGTAACAATCTGATTGGCACTCCCAGTACCAACAGTTTGGTTTTACCAGAACTATAACTCCTATTTCTCCCTGACAATGAAAAACCCTGAATTTTGTGTCACCATATAAGGTTAGCTGGCTGAGTTACAGCCCTCTCTGTTTTCTATTATCTCCTCCTTTTAATGTCTCCAATAGAATAAGACTGACAAATTTGTCTCTTATGTAATTCTTTCAGGTTGTAGAATTCTAACTGGTGATGTACTCCCCCATCACACCCACACAGGGCCTTGTTTTAATAGATGACTAGCTTTTTAAGTGATATCAACCATCTGTCCTTTCCAGTGTCAACAGTAAGGTTTTGAAGTTACACTGTTACTCACTTTTCTCCTTCTGCATAAATGGTTGATAAGTGGAGCATCCCTACAATGAAGACATAACAGACTCTACTGAAAATACTCAGTTCATTGTCACCAAAGTCAACTGCCAATCTATCTTATCAGTGAAGGACTAAAGGCTCCTGCTTTTCTAAGCTATTTCACAAATATAGCTGTGATACTTTATACACATCTTTATCTTGAATCCTTTAGGCTTTGTCTATTCCATTGGGTTCTCCTAAGATCCTAGAAGTGGAAAAACACATTGTCTTTTTTTCCTGTAAAATGCAAACTGATGTTTCCTTGATAAGTGCACTTGCCTACTTTAAAAAATACATGCGATTGTAACTGAAGAAAGATAGTTTGGCCCGCACTCTCCTTATCTATGTTTTCTTTTCTGTATACTATTCTTCATATTTTAGAAAAAGCTGCATTTTATGGTCATGGGGCTCCTTGAAAACATTCAGAAAAAAAATTAGTTCAATAGACCATCAGTTTATCAGAACAGTCAGTATATAATTATAGAGTTTCCTGCCCATAGAAGATATGCCAAAGTCTATAAGAACATTTTTCAGAAAAATACTGTTAGGAAAACAAAATAAGCCATTAATATAATGTCAGTGTTGTGTTGCAACTATAATGAAGAATTTTCAAGAATGAGGGGACTTTTTTTGTACTTTGTAACTAATCATTATATATTGGGCATTTTATCAACTGTTTTGCAATATTCATGAGTTTTACATTAGCTTGGAGTAATTGCAAACAAAAATAGAAAAATTAACTCCAATAATCCTGTCTTTCATTATAATAGCACCATCAGTTATTTTTATTAAAAAAATAATTTGTTTTAAAACATTAAAATTTATTTTTATAGATATTTAGATTTCATCATTGTCTTTTAGATTGACATTTATTTAGGGCAAGCTAGATATGTTGATCATCTTGGTTTACCTCATATACATTATCATGTATATAATATACACTATCATGTATAAACATACACCTAATAAATATGCCAAATAAATAATTCTAAAAATTTATTTTATTTCTGAATTTTGATTTATTAGTTACCTAATTTATATCTACATAGGCAAAGCTGTGTGCACATTTAACAACCACTTGGCAAAATGTTTGTATTTGCAACAAACATGAAGTACCTTTTGACAGACACCTAAAAATAATATTCCAGGATGTATTACCAAAATAACAACTTCTCAGAAAAAGTCAGAACAGCTACTATTTAACTTGTTACTCAAATGATAACCAGCATACACATTTTCTGACCAGCTGAGGTGGTTATATAAAAAAATTAGGCCTCTAATTTTGTATTTGCTTCAGCAGTATTAAAATTATTACAGAAGTTCCAGCTTTGTGTTCATAATTTGATAAGACTTACAACCTCAGTATTTCAAATATACCCTAATCAATAGGGCAGATCACTGAAGAGGTCACCACAGTCCCATTATACGTAGGACACTGAGGAGCATTTTAATCAGTAATGTGATGGGTCTTCTTTCACATGATGGTGAATTTTGGTTAAAGCCCACTGGATGCATTGATTATTAGGTGATACCAGTCGCATGTAAATTACTGGCTGCGAGAGTGGCAGTGGATGCTAAATACTCTTGTACTCTGTAATTCAATGTATATTTTAATGAAGTGAACAGTGAGATTCCTGACAGGCATCAGCAACTTTGAAATAGTGTCTTCCAAATTTCTCATACAGTTTGAAAGTAATGAGATTTGTTTCATAAAGTGATGAAATTTATGCCATAAATTATCTCTAAAAGAAGAGTGCTTCTTAAAGCAGTATCTTTTCCTTGGTAGAAATCAGATTTTAAATAGTTGTTTAATGGGAAGCTTTTGCAAAAGTAATCAGAGCTATCTTCTTTCTTGATAATTTTTGTCAATTATCAAAGAAATAGAGCCCATGATATCCAAAATATAGTATCACATGGTCAGAAGGAAAGTTATTGAAACCATTAGTGTGCTAACTTGGCACTTAAAACATACCCTGTCCATTTAGGTCTTCCTCCTTTCAGACTTCAACAATATGAGGAGGCCCCCCAAACACTTGGAATTTCCTTATAAAAAAATTGTGTATTCTTACATGTGTAAACTCCAGTCACCTTCAAAGTACCCTTCATCTGATACAATACACCTATCAAGACTTTTTTCCACTGCTCAAAAGCAGTTTTTGAACCCATCAGTTTTGATGATGTTTAGTCCTTCTGCTGTTTTTTTGTTTCACCTCTTCTGCATCAGCAAAACATTTCCTTTTGAGAACTTTTTACATATGGGAGAACAAAAAATAATCACTGGAGTGAAACTGGGTGAATAGGGAGGGTGGGGCACAGGGGGTCGTGCCATTTTGGGGTCAAAAATCGCAGAACACCTGGTGCAGAATGGGCAGGTGTGCTTGTAAATTACACATCATGAAAAGGCAAACATGTTGAAAGAATCTTCAAAAAAAATTCACTGAAGCCAAATGCAGCCTCTCACAGCAATGCCAGCTGGTACCCTGATACAGAGGAGTTTCTAGAACACTCACCTAGCGGGGAAAGTCTATATTATAAGCAGCCTGCCCTTCAGAAGATAATTCCAATTTTGTGGCGGGGTCCCCCCTCCTATCCACAGATGGCTTTCTAGAAATCAAGTATTGTTTCTCAGAATATTCAGAATGTTCTGTCAGACTTTGTATACTAACCATCCTTTAGGAAAATGGACATGTCTAAATTCAGGGCTTTTCCCTAAAAAAATATAATATACTGAAACCATTTTGTTTAATAAGCAACCATTAAACTTGACACATATGACAAAATAAGACTAGTGTTTGTCAGATTCTCTAGCAATTCCTCTATATGTATTCTTGTCCTGAATTTAGTCATCATGGCACTTTCTAGTGCAATAACATTCTGCAATCATCTGCTAGATCGTCTAGTCAGTGGAGTGCTTGAAGGATGACTTACCTTGTGATCCACACAATAGATATGAATTTCAAATTACCTTTAGAGAGTGAGTTTATGTTCATTGCCATAATATTGAAACTGAAATAGTTATTTCCTAACTCATAGTCAAAAACCTTTTCCTCTAATGTGCCCTTGAACACAGAAGAAGCTGCCCAGAGGTGTGGCTTCACAAATAAGAAAACATAAATAATGCATAAATGATTATGAATATGTTAACAACTGTTTATTGAATATCTATCATGTGCTAATATATCTTCTTTGTGCTGAGAATATAGAGATGAACAACATGCTCTAGAAGAAGTTTATAATCCATAGGGAAGTCAGGTAAGAATAAATTGTAAACAAATTCATAAGATAATTTTATGAACTGATCAGAGCTCTGAATGGACAACGTGAGGGAAGGAGATGATTGAGGGATCTCCCTGGAGAGAGGGCATCTGAGTTGACATCTAGATGATGAGACCAGGAAAATAAATTAAGTCTGTTTTTCTTTTTCTGAGTGACTTTTAATAGTCATTTCAACCATTCACAATTATTCTTTATTTAGAGGCTTCTAATAATTTTAATGTTTCTGATATGATCAATTCTATTAGTTCACAAATCCCCTTCCACCAAACCAACTCCTATAAAACTTTATCACAAACATTATCTGCAATCAGATTATACTTTGAACAAGAGAAATAACGTATTATTCTTTTAAACAGTCTTATGGTTCCAATTTTATACTTTTTGAATTTTTTTCTGAAAGCCAACACTAAGTGTGCAATAATGATGATGGTTATAATATTTCTTATGTATTTTTATGTGCTTCGTGATAACTCTGAAGTCAGTAATACTATTATCTTCACTTTATACATTAAGAAACTAAGGCACAGAAAGGTTATGCAGGTTCCCCAAGATTTCCAGCCAGTAAGTAGAGTACCATGGTTATAGAGAACTTCCTTTTAGCCATGACACCACACCACCCAAATAAAGCCCAGTAAGTGAAATATGTTTTCTATTTTTTTCTAATTTAGAGTTCCTAAACTTATGTGAATATTGTCATCTTAAAGTTTACCAAATTAAAATCATAAACAGGACACTAATATGACCCTTGCCATTTTGAGGTTTGAATTTGTGTAACAAATCTTAGAGACTGTTACCATGTCCCCCTGGGCACTCTATGAACAATGCCAATAACAGTTTTCACATAAATATTGATGTATGGACCAAACATCCAGGCTTTCCTCAGGTATGGTTACAGAATACAAAATAAATGTGCTTTTTCATAAACATTTGGAAAATTCTAGGTAACCAGTCTATAATAACGTGTTCTAATAATCCTGTGTTGACTGTTAGCTTCCAAATTCTCACAAGGAACATGTTTGACAATTTTTCAGGAGTTACTCGCTTATTCATTAATTAAATTACTGGTTCTCATTCTACTTTTTCTATTTCAAAACATCACGGAGCATTTTTTTGCTTCCAGGATTCTGGTACCTGTCCCTCAATTCTCCAAAAATCTTCCAAAGTTATAGACAGGGACATTGGGATTTCAGTTTCAAGGTTTTTAGAAGCTAACCATCTTGAAAAAGATATGAATTGCCATGTTTCCATTCTAATACAAAGGAGGAAAAGTCGGATTCAGTCACCCAAACCAATATTTGAGAAAGAGTCTTCTTTTACTCAAATATGTATGTATATCAGAAAAATCCCCTGTGAAATTTGGGGGCAGCTGGGGCAACGTTTGGATTCACCACACAAACATATTCAGTGATAGCAGGAACTACAGGTGAAATGCAAGGTTTCTGCTTAAATAGGGTCCCACATTAAATATTCAAAACACTGAGCTGGGAGAGTAGGAGATCATAGCAGACATGTACTCAGATCATTGAGTATATATAGTAACCAATTAATTTGACCTCTAAACCTAATTTCAATCAAGATTTATATAAAGGTATATATAATGAATGTTACTTTATTTTCCAAAGCTTTCAAAGAAGTAAAACATTCTTTGACATCTCTTAGAGAAATATTTTCATGGTATAAAATTTCAGGATGGTGTCTTTTAATCATCTCATCAAATCTCTAGCTGACCAGACCCATGTACTAGACAAAATTCACATGTTCCTCTACAAAAAACTAATCAGAGTAGTTTTTTCCGAAGTACTTATTTCAGTGTCCTCTGTTCCTCTAAAGAGAGTGCTATTGTGTAATCTTTGGTTTTACAGGGACATTTTCAGATCTACTCTATAGTTTTCATACTGAAGAGCCTGACAGGAAATCTGTAAGCAACTCAGTGCTTAAGACGTATAGATTAATTCAAAGCACCAAACCTTTCAGAGTTGTACGCTCTTTGGTGGAAAGGATTTTTAAACACTGGACTTAATGTCAAAGTAGCACACTGCCCACTCTTAGGAAGCATCTCAATATTTACACAATGTGTTTTCAGAAGTGCAGGGAAAATGAAGGCAGTGAGGGAAGTCACGTTGGGCAAGAAAACAATGGTGTCCGAACTGGTGAGTTATGGAAGAGGAGAGCAAGAGAGAGAAGGGGCTATAATGGGGGACCAATGTGTTAAATGTGATGGACTGAAATAGGGGAGGAGAGAGACATAAGGAGGCTTACAATGAAAAGAAGTAGACTGAAACAGACATTCCTCAGGGAAAAAAAAAAGAATGAAAAGAGGAAACAACATGTTTCAGACAAGAGATTGTGGGCCAGGAAGGGACACGAGAATGTGGCACATGAATAAAGCCAATGGCTGGGGTGACATTTTTATTTTTCTAATTTATGTTTCTGATTATGCAAAATCCCTTAAAATTAGGCATAAAAGTATAAGCAGACATACTTTTACCAGGAAGCCTTGCAGCCTAAGCCTTGCAGCCTTAGCTCTTACTCAGAGTATTTCTCGGGATTCCAGTACACACTCATCCAGCCTCCACTGACTTCAGTCAGATGCTCCAGGGCCTTCATTAGACCAGTATTCATCAGCGCTTTTCCCACGTAAGCCCAAGTGTAGCAGCTCCCAGGCTCCCAGGCTGGAACAGGCCAGGCTCCAAGAATGTGAGCCTCCATACAACCTGATGTCACCCTACTACAGTTCTCTACGAACTCACATTAGCAGAAGGTCAAAAACTCTGCGGCTCCATAATAATCTATGCACTTACTACCCTAGTTAGTGAAATCTCCTTCTTAGCAGGAAATATCTATCCTCTATAAGTCAATTATTTAGTTGCTAGTGATTATTCCTGAGGATCTTGTCCATATGAAAAAGTGTACAAATCACTGAAAAATAAACCACTCAGATGGGAGCACACAAAAGAGTGATTCTTGCTGCCTTGTGGCAGTACAGTATTGTGGTTAGGCCGTCAGAGATCCATACCCTGACCCCGCCCATTACAACCTATGGGGCCTGGGGAAGGCACTGAACCTCTCTCAGAACAGATCCTCATCTGTGAGATGGAGAAATAACAAATCTTCCTTCACAGTGTAACTACCCAGTAGTTAATAATGTTCAAAAACATTGGAATTAGAATGGTATTCTTCATCAGTCTGTGCTGAGAATCTAATTACCCAACAAAAAAAATCTTTCTCAAAGAGCATAGTTATTTTGAGGTCCACATTTTACATGGGAACATTTAAGGAATCTTTGGGATTTTTAATGCTAGAATCAGTCCATTGGAGTTGCTCAGATCAGCCCCACCCCTTCAGCAAGACGGGAACCAGCCAGAATAAATAGTCACAGCTGTGCAAGGGCAGGGTGGAAGCCACGATAACAGTGGCTCCTTTTTCTCTCATATTAGCAGGAAATGCAGGCCCAGTCCTAGCTGTACTTTTAGAAGGCTGTGCAAAACTACTGCTTTGCTCTTAACCAAGGAAACATGGATACTTTCTGACAGTTTTTCTTGGGGATGTAAGACATTACTATGGAACAGTATAGCAGCAAGAATTCCCATCTCTCACAAGGCTTCCTCATTAAACATTCTCTCCATCAAATAGTGTGCTGTGGTAGCAAAGCTTTCCCTTCATGTGCTGAGTTTATTTAGTAGAGGAGCTTCAGGAAAATCCCAGTGCTTGGAACAATCCAATAAATTCTTCTGAAATACTTAACACAAATTGCCACGTGGTAAAGAGCTTAACTCTACCCTACAACAAACTTATTAACCATGTTAAAAATTAGCAATACTTTTTCCCACAGATTCTATGGCTACTTCTCTTGTTACTACTAAATTTGAAAGTAAAATAATTAATTGAAAGCTAGATTACCATTCTTCAAGCAGAAACCAAATATAAAATTAAAAATAATTAGCTGAAAGATCTCTATCCCCACAGGCTACCTGAGTCCAGGACCACTAATATTACCCAAATTTTCAGGTTCAAGAAAAAACAAGAGCTGACAGTAGTGATGGAGAGTAGCCACTAAGACAAAGGCAGAGGACTTTAACTGACATGATCTGGAAGGGAGCAAGGCAGAATTTTCTGGAAGCAAATGGCTTGATTTGAGAAGTACAGACCAGTATAACATCCTAGACCTCCAAGTTGTCATTCCAGCATTCCAAACCTGTGTTTCATGAAAAACAAGAGCTAGAATGTGTGAAGAATGTGAAAGTCACAGACTGGCCACTGTTTGTGATTATTTGTGGTATAGGCAGTTTCTAAAAGGAAACAGAATCCCAAACTCACTCTTGGTCGGTAAGTACTTGGAAGACAAAAATTGCTTTCTGATTTCTTTCTCTCTTCTTTTTCAATTACAATTTACATTCAACTTATTTTTCCTCTAAATCACTTTTCAGTTATATTTTCAGAGCCTTTGGCTTTTAAAGAGTGACTTTTAAGTTGATGGATTTTCATTCATTCATAAAAGTAAGCAGGCAAAGGTGCAAGGTATTCCCAAAATCTTTCAAGAAGCAGTACCTGGATGTTTGGATGCCAAGTGCAATCTCCTCTAAAATTTACATTGAAAACATGCCATTTAGGTTTAGGTTAGCTCAAAAAAGAAAGAGTTTATACAAAGGTTAAGAATGTCCATTTACCATTTCCTTGTTTCTCAGTAAGTTTCTTAGGAAGAAAAATGACAAATGGTACAAACTGATTTCATATGTTCCAGGCTCACTCCTCTTTACCAGAGGAAAGCAGAGCCATCAGCACATCTGGAATCAACCCAGGAGGAGACAGGCTAGTTGTGCAAAATTTTTTTTGGAAAGTAGGAACATAGACAAGGACAGTCATATGTGAGGGCCCAGTTGCACATGGCCACCCGAGCCGCACACGCCAACCTGCAGTGGCTTAGATGCCAAGGTTTCCTTCCATTGGGAAAAGATAATCCTACACATGGTAAATGGAGTTCATACATTAAAGCCAATATAAACACTAATGTTTTGTCTTCTGACAGCATATGAATGTGCAAGCATTAAGTTATAGGAGAAAAGGGGCTAATTTTAGATTTGTTCCTAGCCCTCTCCATGTGAATGGTGTCGCTGTGAGCCCAGCAATGAAGTTCACTGTGTTGTAGCAGACTGCGCAGTTCCTGAGTGTGTCAACCCAGTCTATGAACCAGAACAATGTTGTCCTGTCTGCAAAAATGGTAAGACCATATTGCATTAGCTTTCAAAAAGGGGTTAGTGCAAAATACAACTATTTCACCACTGCACACCATTCAATGCAAGAGCCCTCTAATCTAAGATCTGCCTGTGGTTTTTCAATATGGGCATGGCCAACTTATATTTTTATCCCATCCTAAAGTGAAAACAAACCAGCAATGGGTGAATCATGAAGCTTTCCAGTGGGGAACTAAATTTCTTATAAGCTGATTTTGTTGTGATGCCTATTATTTATTATTGATTTATAAGGACGATATTGGAAAGAATAAGTACCATCTTTTGGTAGTGACTGAATTTCTCTCTTGTGGAGGCTATGAAGCAGTTTATGTCATTTCATTTCATAGCACACAGCCTAGAATCAAGAGGATAAATGCCAGGTATTTTGGGGGCGGGGGTGGCGGGCAGGCAGGCATATATAAGACTTTAGGTTTAAAGTTATCAAAGAAATACAAAATTTAATTATTAATGCACTTCAGTTGAAGTAAGAAAAGTGTAGAAAGTTTAGGACTTTTATTCTAGGTTCTTATTACAAAGGAATCTTGCTCTTCTAGTAATTTTGCTATAGAGGGGAACCTGCTTCATAAGATTATGGGTTTCTTTTCGGCCCCCATGGAATGGAGAGATAGAAATGACTACAGAACGTTAATCACCCCAAATCAAGGTGATGCTTCAGAAAAGACACTGAAATGCCATAAATCCAGAATAGCATATCAGCAGAGCCAATATTATACTCTTCCTACTAGTTATATGTTACCAAGAAATGAAGCTTTGCTAGGTAGCACTCCACCAATATCCCTTTTTGCATTAATATCTGCTTGGAAAAGTGGTGCTAGCTCTTAATTAAGCTGAGGTCACTCAAGTGCTGAATCCCTATGCCCTTTCTTGAGTGAGCACTGTTCATCCTCCTCTATTACACTTTTTTTGGCCTAAATTTGGCATGATGTTAGCTCACATATTAATCTTTTACTTTGCAGAATTATAATTAGTAAAGAGAGGTATCAGGTTACTTAGTTCAAGAAAACTCAAAAGCAACTCTGATTGTTTTAATAATTTTACATTTTGGTATCTTCCCAAAGGACTTATAAAACATTCTCTAACATTTTTTCCAGGCAGAGTTTTTACTCTTTCCGATCATACAAACACACTGCGTTGAATATGGGTCTGCTTACGTGCCTTCTCTTTTTCTTCTTCTCCCTCTCACCCAACTAGCCTGTGCCATGGTGGCCATCGTTCTGACTCAGAGTGGGGAAATAAATGTCCTCCCGAAGTTCTAATCTAACTAATATAAGCAAAAAAGTAAAATTTGAGACTCTATGTTTTTAAAATGATTTTGGAAGAAACTGGAAAAGATACAGGGAGAACCATAAGGTGGTTTAATGGTTGAAGAATAGGACCTATGAGGACAGGCTGAAGGAGTTAGCATAATTTGTCCTGGAGAAGAGAAGGCTCAAGGGAAACCTAACTGTCACAAAGCATATGAATGGTTAGTCTAAAGTGGAAGGGGACCTGTTATTTTTCATTTTCTCCAAGGACAGAAGGAAGAAAAAATCAGCTACCTCATCAATCTTTAAAATTAGGATTGACATGGCTTTGACTGAAGACTGTTATTTTTTTTTTCCTAGAAGCAACTGTCTAAACAGGTCCTTGAGGATCCTCTCTTCCCTTAGTGGCCCCGGTTGGCTTTCACATTTAGAGTAAACAAAAATTATGCTTACAGTTAAAAACTCTTGTCTGGACATACTCAGAATACTCACAGAATTAAAGCGTATAAGACCATATATTTAAAATAGAGGTTTACACATGTGTCTACCACACCATGCTAGCTACCCCACACCAAAGCCTATAATATATCCAGAAATAATTTCTGTGTCAAATGTTAAGTAGGCCACTACAAGCTAGTCATGTTTAATTTAATGTCACTTAAGATTATCCTATTTCTCTCTATCACGTGCCAGAGTAGGAATCTGTCTTCAAATGAAACCCTCTTTGTATAAAAACATATAATGAATGGACTTCATTGTTCAATTAACTAGTTAATTAATTAGTAACCCATTGATATTCCTGAAGAACATACAGGGTCTAGCAGAAGTAACACCTGCTCGAGTGTGGTTTGTAGGGTACTAATATGGGTGTAATAATTTATAGTTTTAATTTGAACATTTCACCTAAAATGTCATGGTGTTCTTGAGTGTGATATTGTTATGCTACAAAATTACATGCTTATGATTTTGTAATAAAATGTTTTATAATTAAAAGGGGGGTTATTTGTGCCAGACCCTGTATGTTGCGAGAACAAAATATATTAGTAAAGTTTTCCAAATTTTTATTCACTAAGCAGAGCAAAATGACCACTTTCATTCCCTTTGGCCCTTTCCAAGGAATTACTTTTTAAAGTAAGACACATGGACCTAAATTAAAAGTAGGAGGAATACTAGCTCTTATTGTACTATAACATCATGACATTATTCTTTATTATTATATACCAATAATTAATCACTTGTGCTCAAAAGTAAAGTATAATCATTGTCAAAGAAGAACATATTAAGGACCACTAGAGAATCTTTATGACCACCAGTGTTACCACTATTTTTATTGAGACAAGAGACTGAGTCCAAGTCTTGCTTGCCTCATTGGAAGCCTAGCCCAGTAAACAGAAACAGATGACCCATTTATAGAAAGGGGGGGGGGATGCATGTTTATTATAAGAAAATATAACTAGAACAATTTCCTAAATTTCTAACACATGATAAGCCCATCTCATTCTGTATGACAAGATTAATTAGCCCATTATAATGTAAACTATTTTCAAAGTATGCTATTATTTTCTTATATCTTAAAAAAAGGTAAAAATCTACCCAGTGGGTCCAGTGTAGAGGCACTAGATCTTAATTTGTAAACAGTCTTGTAACATTTTCTACAATTTAAAAATCTTCATAAATATTGAAAATTTTCAGTTTGCATAAATGCTGATTATCTTGGCTGCCAAATGCTTTCCTTTTGCATACTAAGATTTTTCTGCCTTCCTGAATTATAATATATGAAGAGCAGGAGGCATTAAAGATATAAAAGTTTAAAGCAATACAATCTACCACGCCTAATATTAAATCTCAGTATTTGGCTAATAACAAAGTCTTCTCAGATTATTTAAGAGCAAACAAAGCAAAGAAGTATAATGACATGTGCAGTTTTCCAGAAAGCAGTAGCTTGCAAATGCAAATGTGATGATTTTCTCTAGATACAAGTATTTTTAAAAATATTATAAAGTGTAAGGTAATATGTTCCCTAAACAATGATAGCTCATCTTTATTGTCGATAATACAATCTTAAAAATACATTTAAAGACATATACTTCTAAAATTTTTCTGTAAGTATGTTTTAAAAAAAAGAAAGGAAAGAAAAAATTTAATTTCCTGGTCTCAATGATTACCTCAAGCAAGATTTTCAATGGTTATCACTGAATATAGCCAAGCCATAAAATATACTCCATTAAGTTAAAGTTAGTTTAGCACCAAATAAAGACTCAATTTAGTCTGAATAAAACAGAAACATTAAGGAAAGGTGTGAATGGCACACACAAACCAGGAGGAGCAAGAGAACAGTAATTATCTATTTGGGAGGAATCGGGGGGTTAATATAGGAATTTATTGTTTTAAAATTTTTATTAAGCATTTGCTTCTCCCTCTTCTATATATCTGAAAGGGCTACTAATTCAAATCCCTCCTGAACAATATGACATTTCCAGACTGTTTTTCTTTTCCCAAAATGGCATTACTTTGACCTATCTTTCAGCCCCAGTCCTTTCCATGTGAATTAATGAATACTCTTTATGGGTTTTGTTGCTGTTTTTATAATATGAAAAAATGGGTTAGCACAGTATCTGCTTGAAGAAAACATGCTACATTGGAGTGTCTCATAAATATTTCAAATATTTGGTAATTTATCATACTTTTGACTAGTAAAATAGATGATATTAAGGCATCCAAATGACTAACTGCATTTTTTTACATTTCATCACTCAGTATGTCAGTGAGCTCTATGTTTTGCTGGGATATATAGTCAGTCAGTTTTCATGGTTCTGAAGGAAAAGTCTCTTCATGAAAAATTGGAATAGACAGGAAACACCCAGAAAATCCTCTACACACGTGAAGTCAGGCATTTTCATATCCTTTCTAACTAAACTAAAGTTGTCATAAGCCCTGTTTAAATATTTAATTCCATATCCCTACTCTCTTCTAGTTTAGTAGTGAAACAAATAAAGCAGGAAACAGATTAGCCAAAAGGGCAAATGGAAAGCAGGCAATAAAGGTGGGGCAGCTCACAAACGAGAGAGCACGCAGTGCCTTCTAGAGGCACTTGGGAGAAAATGTTCGACAAGCATAATTGCTAATATCCCTAATACATAAAGTGTTCCTTGAAATAACAGAAAAACAATTCCACAGGGAGGAAGGAAATGAGAAAAGGGAATATAAAGAAAATTCACAGAAGAAAACCAAATGCATCATAAACATATGACTATTGGCTTCACCTCACAAGGGATCAAGAAGATAAGAAGTTAAAGGGATAACAGTATCGTGTTGATAATAATTTGAGAATGACATCAAATTAAGCAAAAGTATTATGGGTGGAGAATGTTGGAACAACTTTTAAGAAGGTTATTTCTACCACAAGTTTCATGTAACTTAAAGTCAGAAATTCCACCTCCTATACTTTGCCCCACATTCATGTCCTAAGAGGGAAAAGGTGAGAGAAAATATAGTAGTTCTTCAATGGTGTAACCAAATATAGTCCATCCTTTAAAAAGAGCTTACTGACATTTTTTATTGCTGTGTAAAATAAGCAAAGAGTGTAAACTACATATTATTTTATACCCAATATTATAATGTGTCCTATCTATAATACATACATTTTAAGCGATATATTTAAAATATTTTTTATTGTTAACTGATATCATTTTAAATAACTATTAAGTTCGTATGTACATAGGAAAAGAGCTAAATGGATACACAAGAGAAAATTAACATTGATTCAATGGTTGCTTGTAGGAAGTAGAAATAAGAAGTAAAAGAGGGAAGGGAGACAAGAGATAATCTCTCTAAAACATTAAATCCTTACAAGTTGATGTTAATAAAAACAACAGAAAAGTACACAAATGGGCCAGTCACAAAAATAGAAATGTTTAAAAGATATGAAACAGTAAGCCTCATTAATAAATTAGATTAATTTTTAATTATTAAACTCTTTTTTTGTTATTTTTGTACGTGGCATAACCTTTTTGAAGAATACACACCAAATTTTTAACAGTGATCCCGTGATCAGAAGAGTAATTAAAGAGTAGAAATGAGAAGGTAAAAGCAGAGAACTTTGATTTTTTTATTTCATGGGCCTTTTTATTGCATGAATTTTCAACAAACATTCCATTTTAAAATTTAAAAGGTTATACCAATTCATTAAAGAAAAGATAATTATAATGTTATTTAATCTCTTCCAGAGGAAAGAGAGAACAATTTTTCATTTCTTTTTCTTTTCTGGAGTAAAATATTGATACAAACCACAGATTACACACTAAGGAAAAGAAAGTAGAGGGCAACCTTATTTATGATTAGTAATGAAGAAATATTGAATACTAAATCCCCAATGTAAATCCATTGGGTTGTGGATTTTACAGAGGAAATGGAGTTCACATATTGTATAATGTATTACATTGCCAATGGCTCTAGTACAGCATTCTTCAATCAATCACATGAATGTTTCTACAGCAAAATATATGATAATTACACTACAGAGACCGAATAGATATAGAGCCTCACATCATCTCAGGTCAGGCTTTTATTCCAACTGAGTTTTGGTATAAAAGTTATGAAATAATATTGGAATTTCAGTGATTGTGGGAAAGAGATTGCATATTTGTGTTAGCAAACAGAATCTAGCAGAGGGTTAAAATAATTATTTATCCTGACCAAGTGGAATTTACAAAAATCGTTTAAAATTAGGAATTGTCTAAATATACTTTATTGTATAACTAAATTGAAGAGAAAGAGCATATTATTATTTCTGTATATACATGAAGACGCTAGACAAAAATGACTAAAAACTATTGATAAAAACTCTTCATCAAATAAGACTGAGCAGATAATTTTTATACAATAAAATACATCTACCTTGGGCCAAAAAGAGAGAACAATGTTTAAGGTAAACACTGATGCATTCTCAATAAAGTCAGGAATAAGACCAGGATGTCCACTATTTAAAATTTCAAACAGACAGGAGATATGAACTAGCTAATATAATAAGAAAAAAAAGGGGAGGAGAAAAAAATGGAAAGAAGGAAAGAAAACTGTTATATTGGCATATGATATAATTGTATACTTGAAAAGCACAAGAAAATAGACTCAAATTACTATAAAGATAGGTAATAAATGAATGTACAGATCTTTATATATATGTATGCATATATATTATTAAAATAAAATTATGGCACTGATACATGGTACAGAGATATTAAAAGGATATAATAGAAAGTTTATAAACAGACCTAACAACCGGAACATTTGGTGTACAACAGATAAAATAGTACTTTAAATTAATGGCAATAGCAGAAAGATAATTTATAGAAGACAAATAGGATAAGTTGCCTGAAAAATATTTTTAAATTCCTGTTTTCTCTCATACTTCATAAAGAAAATCAGTTCAACAGATTTAAACTATTTTCCAAAACAGTACAAGATGTCCCAGATAATTTGATTTCATAACCTTGAAGTGGCTAGATTTTAGAAACAGACTAAATTCTCCACCTAGCAAAACAAAACAAAATATTACAGTAAAAAAGTTAAAAACTAGGTGAAAAACTTCATCTTATATCCCAAAGGTTTAATCTCTCACATCTATACAGAGCTCTTAGAAATTGATAAGAAAATTGTCCAACAACTCTATCTTTAAAATGGGCAAAAATTTCAAAAGTCTTTACACAAGAAATAAAACAAAAAGTTCCAAAAACATATGAAAACTTGCTCAAAGAAGAGCAATGGGGAGAAATAGGAACAACAGTAATTGAACAACTATAAAATTTTAAAAATAAAAATAAATTAAAATAAAAATTGGTACCACTTTTTACTTACAGGTTGGCAAAATTTAATAAAACAGACAATCTTTCATATTGCTGGTACATGTATAAATTGGTACAACACCTCCTTGAAGAAATTTGACAATATATGTCAAAATCAAAGTGTATATACCTTCTACCTCAACAATAACACTTCTATTTACAGATGTGTGAAATGACAAGTGAGCATTGTTCCTCATTTTCTATGTTGTACCTCCAATTTTCTGATTAATGAAATATAATCAGAGAATTTATAGAAATAACTATAGATTTAAAATTTTAAATGTGCTATTAGTTGATAGTCAAGAAGAACTAATTTCTTTTTTTAATAACCAATGAAACATTTTATTGCATTATAATTTAATTAGCTTTCATTTACCTTTCTTTTATTTCTTCATCTCATAATACATTTGTAAACTTTAATTGTACATTGCTCAAAATTGTGTAATAGAAATCTACTTAGCATCAATACACAGTTGGCTATATTTTTAAATTGTTTTTTTGTCCTCACCTGAGGACATTTTATCAATGCTTTGAGAGAGGGAAGGGGAGACAAAGAGAGAGAGAAACACTGATGTGAGAGAGAGACATTGATTGGTTGCCTCCAGAACCTGAAACCTAGGTATGTGCCCTGATGGGGAACTGAACCTGCAACCTTGTGGTGTGGGGGATGATTGATGCTCCAACCAACTAAACCATCCTGGCCATGGCAGTTGGCTACTTTTTAAAGAAAAATAAATAACTATTAATGTTTGGTGGATATATGTATACCCATTTAAAAATTACAAAAACTTACTAAGATCTATTTTAAAAATAATAAATAAGACATACAAGATTTTCAAATGTGCAAACTCAAATTTGGCATGTTGCTATTTCTCTAGTGATAAATTACATGGAAATCCTAACAAATTTTCAAAAATGATATAATTTTTTGTAAATTCACAACAATTGGAAAATTTCAGTGCATGAATGAAAAGGAATGCACTTGCTCAGAGTGAGAAATTCAATCTACCAGGTATGTTAAAATATATAAAGATATAATAATTCAGTATGATACTGAAACAAAAATTTATGGAAAAAATTACAAAGTACCAACATTTATAATACAATTTAATACACAACTAAAGTGACATCCAAGTGTCTGATGACAGAAAGTATTATCCTAAAAATACATTTTAAAGGTTAATCATTTTTAAAGTGAAATTACATTTATGCTTTACCCATTGTATAAAAATGAGTTTCAGCTGGATTAAAGATCTAAATCTAAAAACTGAAATGATAAAGACATTTTTTAAATTATGTGAACATTAATTAATTCTCCGAATAGGAATGGTTTTCCTAAACATAAAAGTAAATAAAGAATTTATGAAAGGAAAAATTAAAATGAAAATTAGGTAACATAATTTTATTCATAAGTTATAAGAAGACACTGTCTATTTTGGAAAGGTAAAATACAACTGGCAATCTCCTGCACTACAAGTGAGAACATAAACTGATGTATTCTCTCTGAAGGGCAATTACAGTGTACTGACCTTTGATCCAGCAATGTCACTTCCAAAAATTAATCAAAAAGAAATAATCAGATAAGTATATAAATATGTGTATATAAATGTATTTATTACAAACTTGTTTACAACAGCAAAAACTCAGGAAAAGAAATACCTAAATGTTCAACAACACTGTGGGTTTTTTTAAGAAAAACTGTGCAATACCTACATTAACTGACTACTAAGAAGCATGACAGGTAATAGTATAGAAAAAAATTAAGAACATCCCCCACAAAAATAAATACATGTGCAGAGTATGTTATTAAAATAAACTCTTAGCGCCCCAGGCAGTGTGGCTCAATGGGTTGGTCATCATCCTACAAACCAAAAGGTCACCAGTTCAATTCCCAGTCAGGACACATGCCTTACTTGTGGGTTTGGTCCCAGGTTGGGGCACATATGGAAGGCAACTTATCAATCTCTTGAATCTATGTTTTTCTTCTTCTCCGTATACCACTACTTTTATCCCTGTCTAAAATCAATTAATTAATTAATTAAATTTTAAAACCTGTTCTAAAACATTAATAAAGATAAATAAAATAATTAGTAGGTCAGAAGGCAATATAATTCCATTTTTGTTAAAAAGAATATATATCATATGCATAGAAAATGACAGGAAAAAGATACTTCAAAATGTTAATGTTACTTAACTCTTTTACTTTCTTCCCTTTGCTAACCCATGTTGTCTAAATTTCCTACAACAGACATGTATTATCCTTGTGATTTAAAATTATGATTTAAAAGAGAAAAATAGAAATATTCCTTTAAAAGATTATGTAAAATTTTCTATTTTATAATTTAATAACTAAATAATCAATGATGTGTTACTTATTAGATATTGCATTATAATTCCTTGTTGCAATTTGTACTCTGCAAATTAATTAACCAACTAACAGTTCTACCACTTGACTTCCAGCTCCTTAAAGTGAGATTTTTTAATGAAACCTTTAGATGAACATCATTGCCCATTTTATGTGCCTATTAGGACAATTGCTAAAATATTCACTTAAGTAAATCCAGTTATATTTTCATGAATGTATTGTGCAAAATCAGCCTTTTAAGTTTGAATACTGGATCCAAGTCTCTCACCTTAATTTGATATTTTCTCTTCTCCTCAAAGGTAGACAATTAGTAACAAGTGAAACACAGATATTGAAAACAAACACACTGAAGATGAAAACATTTCTGGCTACTGCACATATACATTTGCTGCAGAGCCCCTGAAAATAGTCCATGATGAAAGCCCATCCTATGAAAGGCAGTTTCAAAGTCTGCATTTCATTGACTCCATAACTGAAGGTCAGAATTATCATATTCGTATAAAGTAGATATCAAAACAGTAATTATAGATAGCTATTTTAATGAGCCACAAACAATAATTTCCTATTGCTTTCATAGAGCTTCCATCAAAGTATGAAAGAAAATATTGATATTTATGTTGTCTTAAACCATCAGGATTCCCTCTTCATTCATCAGCAAATTATATTTCAAAAACATGATTGTACAATGTTGACACAATGAAAATTAATGCCATATTCATTTCCTGCTGATTACATCTCTTTTCCAAGTATCAGGACTACCTGGTCCTTCAGAAAATGAAAGAAGGCCAACACATGCAAATAAATGAACTTCTGTGTCCTCTTCCACTTATAGGAAAAGCTTAGGGACTATATTTCCCCTACAGAAAGGTTTGGAATGTCGAGTCCAATCCTCCCACAAAACCCACACATACTCCCATAGGAACAGACACGTTAGGAAGTTGCACTCCACCCTTGAAGTGTCATGTAGCACTTTAATGTTCAGTATGCCACCCCCACAGGGCACCTGAGAGACCAGAGGAGGAGTAGCAAACACACATATGCTGTCTTTTCCTGAACGTTCATATAACCTCAAGGCAATCTGTCTCAGAACTAGTAGCTTGGCAAAGTGTTGACACCTCCCAGACCTGACCATGCATTTCTGTTCTGTTACTCTTGAGCGCCTCTTCAATTCTGTTTTTATAGAATATTGCTGACTTTCCGGATTGTATTCAGTAATCTCTAATAAAACAGCTCTGTGAACTGGGGATGTAACAGGGCAACTGGTTCCTTGGGATGTAGCAGGTTCCTTGGGAGCTGGGTTGGATTCTAGGAGTAATTAAGTGGAGTGAGGTCTGACTGGGAAGCCAAGGCATTTAGTCTGGCCAAGGTTTGTGAACTCTGAGAAATAATCTCATCTCTCTAAGGGGGGCTTATGTCATTGGCCATGGGAGAGCCACAGAAGTGTGGAGCCAGCAGTCTATAATGACCCTCACATTCTTCCTTACATGCTCAGACATCCGCATTAACTCAGGTACCAAAGATTAGCGGGTCACTGCTGACAATGAAGGCACAGATTAAGTCTCAGAGTCTCACTTCACCCAAACCTCATTTCTGATGCAGACACATGAGGAGGTTGTCCTCACTCGATCTCACGTCAGCATTGCCACGTAGAAGCACAGGCTTTCCAGAAATGGAGGTCCAGATCAGGCTCCACCCCTCACCCACTAATTCCCCCACTAATTCCCCGCCCCTGACTAATTCACGTCCACCCCCAATAATTCATGTCAACCTTGTGCAGCCAGATCAGACAGAACCCCTTGTCTGTCTGATCATGCCAATGGTAACGAAAGGACCCAGAACTCTGAGTGTTCCTGAAAACGTCCTAACACCTCTTCAGCCACCAGTCACAGCTTCACCCTCACTGTTAGACTTGAGATACTTGGCAATAATTTTTCCCTGCTTACCTCAGACACACCAGGAACCTAGGAACTCAGCCCTGGCCTCTGATCCCCACATGAGTCTGTGAGCTATGAGGTAACACCCCAAACTACCACTTTCCATTGCCTTTCTGCACAAAAGCATAAACTCCATGTAGGCAAAGATTTTTGTCCATTTTGTTCCCTGTTGTATCCCTACAACCTGTAATACGTTGTAGGTATAAAGATACATTTTTGAGTAAATGAATGAATTAACAAACATCCATAGTGTTCCTTTGGAAGAGTAAAAATTAAATGAGAAATGTGATTCTTTGAGTTATTTTTACATTCTCTCTTGAAAAGTACTGGTCTTCTATTTCATAGAGAAGAGCTGTCGCGCAGTCTAGGATGCACTGTGCAACGAGAAGGGGGTGCTTATTAGATTTCTTTCCTAATTTTAGTTTGTGACTAAGATTCGTGGTACATACGTTGATGGAAGGTATATCTAGGTGATTTAGAAGAGACGGGCCAATTGCCAGGGGTAAGCAAGTTCAGCTTGACGTTTTACTGCTTGATAATCTTGCCATAGACTCTTAAAGCTTCTGTTTCTTAAGAACTGATTTAACTATGTAATGTAATGGGTCACTTTAGTGCAAAATTAATGTAACCCTTTAGCCAGTATTACCCTTAATGATATATTTTATCCAAAAATAGGGATTAGACTTTCCAGATTGAAGGAAGCCACGAACACGGACTGAATATGTGACCTGTCAGGGTTTGGTGATATCAACTGAACTTAGTATGAAGACATGAAACAAATTCAGAAAATGAGACTTGATAATGGGGCAGAGGGAGAAAAACCTGATTGCAGGGGATAATAATTACTTCTAGAAATCAAAGTATGCCACTGGGAAAGAAATCAGAAATATGGCATAAAACCAGGGCAAAGGAAACTTGCTCAGCGGAATTTTTTCTGGGAACTCCCCAAGGATCGCTGCGGCTGAGGCAGGAAGCTCCCGCAGTCACACCTCTGGTATTTAATGTAGCTCTCAGCTGCCTCAGATCAATCCATCAGGAATGTTAAACTCCCTTTTAAACGTATTTATGGTTGGATACCCCTCAACTGAGAAAAGGGAAATGGGAGGTTCCTGCGTACACACTTACTCAGCTTCCATGCGCTTTCATTTGCACGAGGTGATGGCATGGAGCAGCCATAAAAGCGGCGGCTTGTCAGGGCTCGTAACAGCGAGTCCTCCCTTCCTCTCTCCCTCACTTTTATGTGCTCTGCAGAAAAGCCCATAAGGCAACAGCCCTGCCTTCTGGACGGCTAAGCCCAGTTACTGTCCAGCGTCCTTAAATAACGAAATAGTCGGCAGTGCTGTCTCCAAGCCTTTTCAAATAGGGGCACACATGCAGCACTAAGGCTGATGTCGTGGGTTCAAGGTGTGCTCCCGGCGTCTGCAACCTTTGTCCTGCCTCCTTTGACGTGATCATTTCTTTTGTGAAATAAGTAAGGCAAGAGAAAGACAAATAGCATATAGTTTCCCTTAATGTGGAATCTAAAAACAAAACAAAAGAAACAAACAACAAAATAAAAACATGCCCTAGCTGGTGTGGCTCAGTGGATTGAGCGTCGGCCTGCAAAGCAAAGCGTCCCTGGTTCAATTCCCAGCGTAGGGCACATGCCTGGGTTGCAGGCCAGGTCCCGAGCAGGAGGCACGTGAGATGCAACCACACATTGATGTATCTCTCTCTCTCTTTCTCCCTCCTTTCTCCTCTCTAAAAATAAATAAATCTTTTAAAAGAAAATAAAAACCAGACCAAAAAAACTGACCAAAGGGATGGTTACCAGAGGGAGGTGGTGGGGAGTGGGGACAAGTAAAAAGGGGAAAGGGAATAGAGTCAACAATATTGTGATGTTTACCTGGTGCCAGGTAATGATTAGCATTCGTGGGGTGATCACACTGTAAGGCATAAATATGTTGAATCATTATATTGTACAGCTGAAACAAGATTGTGTACCACCTATACTTAAATAAATATACATTTAAAATAAAGAATGGAGATACATGACAAAGAAAAGCAATGTAGAAGGAAAGCTGCAGGGAAGGGAGAGCATGGGAGGCTTTCAAACCAGAATTCCCGCAGGCTGATGGGAAAGAAAACAACAAAAACTTAATTGGATTCTGTTTTAACCCCCAACAAAGGCAACAGTCCCGTCCCTGAGCTGAGAAAAGTAATCAGCCTCCTCCAGCACATCCTCCGAGGTACACTACAAACCTTTTCATCCCATCAAAAACAGAGCCCCTTCTAGTCTGCCAACTACATGTCCACATACACGCATTTATAAGGATTTTCATGCTCATGATTTCTTTTGTTCCTAAAATGTTCATAATTAATGGCACTAAGAATCTAAGAACAAGAGCTAGGATATCAGGTATTATATGACACCAATTAAGTCATATATAGTGTAGGGGCTTATCGGCTGACTAGGTCATCAAATTGAGGCCCAATTAGTTTAAACGAGGGGAAGACCAAACCCGGGCTAAAGGGAGACAGTAGGAAGGTCCCGGACCAGAGAAAGAGAGAACACCTGGAACAGGTGCTAGTAAGAAGAGTAAGGGAGCCATGAATGCTGGGAGATTGAAATGGAAAGAGATTTCTGCTGATGGCACACATTCTGAGAGAAATTGTTTCCTTTTTCTTATATTTTCCAAATAGCTAGCCTATGAATGATAAACTACTGAGAATAACACAAAGTTTCATTTATTAAGTCCTCACATGTTCTAGGTGTTTTGAAGATATTAACATATTTAATATTTTCAATTTTCCTATAAAGAGGAAACAATAATAATTAACAATTTTCATGGGAAGAAACTGAGATTAAAGTTAATAAATTACCCTCAGATACACAGCTGAGATTTGAACCCTCTCTCCCAAACTCTAACGCCATGGGTGTTGAACCAGTCGTTCTCAAAGCAGTCCCATGTCAGCAGCATCCGCATGATCAGTGAACTAGTTAGAAATATAAATGTTGGGACCCATCCCAAACAGACCAAATCAGAAATTCTGGGACTGGGACCCAACCTTCTGTGTCTTAATGAGCCTTCCAGGAGATTTGAATGCTCAAAGTGTGAGAACCATTTAGCCCATTCTCAGGTGGCTGAGAGGGAGTCTGTTCTCTTTCAAATGAGAGAGAAGTGTGTGTGTCGGGGTGGGTGGGGGTAGTAAAAGCTGAAATAATCACCCGTCAAAGGTGCCTGAGATCCTGTTATTCCAGGATAAGAAGTAAGACAAGGCTGGAAGGGAAGGGTTGGACTACAAAATGCCCTAGAGCCAGACAGGTCCCTTAGGTTGGAGAGGATCTAGGGACGGCAAATTCCGGCGGGGGCAGGGGCATGGCCCCGGGAGGCGAGGAGCAGCAATACACGTGGGACCTGCCGGGGAGTGGATGTTCCTGTTAAGCTGTCAAATGATTAGACCTAAAGATTTTTTCTAATACCAAAGCCATGATATCTGAGAGCTAATTTCAACTGATTCCTAGAAGCAGCAAAAGTCACTTGAGAAGGCATAATAATAAAAGGAAAGGCAATGTGAGACAAACATAATTATCACTGATTCCTCTGTCATGTTCCCCTTTGCTCCTTCACTATGAAGAAGTGATCGTTTCAAGTGAATTGTTCTCTCTGGACGTAAATTATTGTATCTGTTAACATTCTATAAGTCATAATTATAGTTAAGAATAGTTAATTTTTTAAAGTTACATTGAGGCCTCATTGACACAAAATTAGCTCTACATTTTTTAAGTGTGCAATTTGATATTTTGACATATGTATACTTGTAAAACCATTACTATAGTCAAGAAAGTGCTCATAATCACTTTAAAACTTTTTTTGTGTCCCCTTGTAGTTCTCCCCTCTGCCCTTTTCCACATCCGTTGCATCCCAGGCAACCTCTGCTCTGCCTTCTGCCGTTGTACCTAACTTTGCATTTCTTAGATCTCTGTATAAATGGAATTATGCAGTGTGTACTCTCTTTTGCTTCCATTCTTTCATTCTGCATGATTATTTTAGAATTCATCCATGTTGCAGCATGTATCAATAGTTCATTCCTTTTTCATTGCTAAATAGTACTCCACTGGACAGTATAATTTATCCATTCCCTGGTTAATAAATATTTGAGTTGCCTCCAGTTCTATTATAAATAAAGCTACTTTAAAGATTCTTGCAGTCTTTGTATGGGTATAGGCCTTATTTTCTTGTGAATATATCTAGAAGTAGAATATTAGATCATATGGTCAGTGTATTCTAGATCACATATATATCACTATCTTTTTTAATACCAATAATTTCAAAGTGGCTGTACTATTTCAAATTCCCATGAAAAAATGTCTGAGAGTGCCAGTTCCTCTATATCCTCACTGGTTGGTGGGATTTTCAGTCTTATTTAATTTTAGCTGATTTAATAGAAGTGTATTTTTTATGGTGTTAAATTGCATTTTCCTAATGAATACTGATGTTGAGTATCATTCCATATGCTAATTTTCCATCTGTATATCTTCTTTAGAAGAATGTCTATTCAAATCATTTGCCCGCTTTTTTTATCAGGATGTTTGTTTTCGTATCATTAACTTTGGAGAGAGGTCTTTGTATATTCTAGAAAGGAGTTCTTCATTAGAAATATACTTTACAAATATTTTCTCCAAGTCTGGGCTATCTTTTCACCTTCACAGTGTCATTTGAAGAACAAAAGTTTTTAATTATGACAAAGTGCAATTTATTAATGTTTTCTTTTATGAATTGTGCTTTGGTGTTAAAACTAAGAAATCTTGGCCCAAGCTAAGGTCAAAATGATTCTTCTTCTCTCCTAGAAATGTTTTACTTTTAGATTTTATGTTTATGTTGATTATTTATTTTGAGCCATGTTATGAATATGATGCAAGACATTAACTGAAGGTTTTGGTACCATTTGTTAAACAGACTACTCATTCTCCACTGAATTATATTTGTACCTTTGATAAAAATCAGTGGTCCATATATGCATATATATATATATGTAAATATATATAAAATTTTCATCTATTTATGAACTCTCCATTCTGTTCCACTGAAGTGTTTTTGGCTATTCTATGTCTTTTGCACTTCTATCTGAATTTTGGAATCAGTTTATAAGATTCTACCAACAAAAAAAAATAAGTCTATTTCCATGGGCATTGAATTGAATGTATTCATCAATTTGAGGTGAATTGACATCTCAATAATATTGAGTCTTCCAGTGGGTGAACATGGTGTGACTCTGTTTTGTTCTTCTTTAATTTCTTTCAGCATTGTTTCGTACTTTTGAGTGTACAAACCTTTCACATCTATGGTCAGTTTATTCCAGAGTATTTTATGTTTTCATGCTATTTTAGTCAGTATGTATTTTTGAAATTCTATTTTATGCTAGCATATAGAAATAAAATTGATACTTATGTATTGATCTTGGATCCTGAAACATTGCTAAACTCAATTATTAGATCTAGTTGCTTTGTTTGTAGATCCCACTTGAGTTACTACATAGACGATCTTGTTACCTGTAAAAAAAGTCAGGTCTATTTCTTCCCCACTAATTCGGATGCCTTTTAGTTTTTCTTATTGCATTTGCCAGAACATTGCATACAGTATTGAACAAAAGTACTGAAACCACAGATCTTTGTGTTATTCAGATATGGAAGAAAATTAAGTTAGTTTTTTCCAACTAAATAGGATTTTCCCTGTAGGTTTTTCATAGATGCCCATATCAAGCTGAGAAGTTCCCTTCTATTATTACTCTGTGAAGATATTTTATTAGGAATGGATATTGGGGTTTTTTTTTAATGCTTTTCAGTATCAATGAAGATGATTATGTGATTTTTCTTTTACAGTTTTTTGATATATGAGTTATATTGATTGATTTTCAAACATTAAGCCCTGACTGATGTGGCTCAGTGGATTGAGCACCAGCCTGCGAACCAAAGGGTCACCAGTTCAATTCCCAGGCAGCGCACATCCTGGTACCCAGTTGGGGGATGAGTGAGAGGCAACCACACATTGATGTTTCTCTCTTTTTCTCCTTCCCTCCCCCTGGCTCTAAGATAAATAAATCTTTAAAAAATAATTAAAAGAAAAACATTCAGCCAAACTTGCATTTCCTAGAATAAACTACATTTGGTCAGGAAGAGCTATCCTTTTAATATTCTGCTGGACCTCATTTGCTAAAATGTGTTTAAATTTTTTTTAACAATATTGAGTGTTCTGATCTAAGTTTATGAGAAATTTTTGTCTCTAGTTCTCCTTATCTGCAATATCTTTGCTAGGTTTGTCTATCAAGATATTGCTGACCAAAGAATGAGTTAAAAATATTCCCTCTTATTTTTCAATTTTCTGGAAGAGTTTGTGTAGAATTAGTATTAATTTTCCCTTGTATGTGTGGCAGAATTCACCACCAACCTATGAAGTTAGCTGAGCTGCAGGTTTCTTGGTGAAAAAAAGTTTTTAAAACAAATGTATTTAATAGCTATTGTGGTATATGGGTTATTACACGGTATGTGCTTCCAATTATTTGTATCATCTTCAATTTCTTTCTTCAGTGTCTTACAATTTTCCAAGTACAGGTCTTTTACATCCTTGGTTAGGTTTATTCCTAGGTATTTTATTCTTTTTGTAGCAATTGTGAATGGGATTGTTTTCTTAATTTCCCTTTCTGTTAATTCATTAGTGGCATATAAAAATGCAACTGATTTCTGGATATTTCACCTCTCTTATTCTACATAATACTGGAAGCCCTAGCCACAGCAATCAGAAAAGAAGAAGAAATAAAAGGCATCCAGCATGGAAAGGAAGAAGTAAAATTGTCATTATATGCAGATGACATGATGTAGTACATAGAGAACCCCAAAGATTCCACCAAGAAACTATTAGAACTGATAAATGAGTTCAGCAAAGTAGCAGGATACAAAAGTAATATCCAGAAATCAGTTGCATTTTCATTTTTTCTTATTGTCCCTTTTTTCTTCATTTCTTCATTCCCTTTCCATCTTTTCTGCCTTTTTTTTGGATTGAGTTTTTATGGTTCAATTTTATCTTTTGTTGGTTATTTAAGCTATAATTGTTTCATTTATTGTTTATTGGTTCTTTGGGGTTTACAGTATACATCTTTAACTCATAACACCAGACATTCACGTAATATTATTCCATATCATATATAGTATAAGAATCTTAAAACAGTATCTTTGAATTTCAACTCTTCAGACCTTTGTACAATTGTTATCATACATTTTACTTTTATATAAAACAATACTTTGTTTCATTTTTATTTAAATAGTAGAAGGAGACTTAAACAATAATTTTAAAAATTATGTATGTCCACAGGTAAACTTCCAGTGTTTTACATTTCCTTTCTGTAGACCAATATTTCCATATAGCAGAGTTTTCAGTCTGAATAACTTTCTTCATTATTTCTTGTAGTGCAAGTATGTTGGTGAATTCTTTAAGCATTTTCATGTCTAAAAAGTATGTAATCTCTATTTTTTTAAAGACAGTTGTAATGACACAGAATTCTTGGCTCACTTTTTTCCATCATTAATTTAAAGATACCGCTTTACTGTCTTCTTCCTTTAATTTTCTTTTCTGACAAAATACCAGCTTTTATCTTCATCCCTAAGAAAGTAAGATGTTACACCCAATCCCACACCCAGCTGCTTTTCCAATTTTCTCTTTATCCCTGTTTTTATGTAATATAACATTATTCATTTTGATTAGTGTTCTTGGTGTTTTTTAAGCTTGTGCTTCATTAAGCTTCTTGAACCTGTGAATGTATAGTTTCTACCAAATTTAGAAGTTTTTCAGCCTTTATTTCTTCAAATATGTTTGTTTCTCCCCACTTTTGGGAATCACAATTATACATGTATTAGACTGCCAAAGATTGTCCAACATCTCATGCCATTTTGGATTTTCTTCTGTTTTTCATTTTGCATAGTTTCTG
The DNA here is from genome assembly GCF_021234165.1 of Pteronotus mesoamericanus. NCBI lineage: Eukaryota > Metazoa > Chordata > Mammalia > Chiroptera > Mormoopidae > Pteronotus > Pteronotus mesoamericanus. The sequence continues at coordinate 11,893,604 of NW_026555277.1, read as the reverse complement.
CTGTTATATCTTAATGTTACTAATCTTTTCTTCTGCAGTATCTAGTCTGCCAACAACCATAAACAGTATATTCACACCTTGTCATTTTCATCTCTAAAGTTCAATTTGTTTTTGTTGTTGTTGTTGTTGTTGTTGTTTGACTTTCTTTTCCTGGCTTCTACTTAAGTTTTTTGAATATATAGTATCAAGTTATAATTGTAATTTTTTTTCTGCTTCCTATACTCTCTGTGTAAACTTTACATTTTTTTATTGATTGCTTTATCTTCTTACTATGGATCATATTTTCATACTACTTTGCATGCCTGGTAATTTTTTTTTAATTGAATATCAGACCTTGTAAATTTTACATTGTTAGGTGCTGCTGGACATTTGTTTTTTCTATGAATATTTTTGCGTTTTGCTGTAGTACAAAGTTAAGCTACCTGGAAATCTTCAAAGGTTGATTTTCTGTCTGCCTTTAAGAATTCTTCAGCAAGACTAGCATAGTGTTCATTTTAAGACTAATAGCTTCCCTACTAAGGCAAGAAATTTTGAGAAACGTTGCCAATGCCCTATTAATCATAAGCTTTTACAATCCAGCTGGTGGTGACTGGCACTTTTTCCATCCCTTTTCCCTAGGGGTTCTTCCCCTGGCCTTAAGTAGTTTCATCACATGCATATACTGATATGTGCTCATTTCAATACTCGGCTGAATACTGGAGGAAAACCACCTGCAGGCCTCCAGAGCTTGTCCCTGGGAAGCTCTCCTTTCACCAACACTCTGTCCTGCAAACTCAAGCTCTCTTAGTCTCCCCAAAACCTTAGCTCTGTTTCCTCAACTCTGGGAGTCACTTGGGTTTCACTACCAAGCACCAGAAACCCTCAAGGCAGAAACATAGGACAATTGTAGAGACAGAGATTTCTCAGGGGTCTCTATCCTTCCTTGACTTACTTGTATATCTATTGTCTTGAGAATCACTGTTTCATATATTGCATTCGTTTTTCATGATTTCTAGTGAGGTTATAAATCTGATCAGTTACTCTACCTTGAAGAAACTGGAAGAACATAGTTTAATTTTATAACTCTTTGTCCAACAGAAGCCCAGGCTCATTCAGTCTCTACCTGTCATAGCAATGCTGAGCAATTGAATAGTTAAATGCATTAGTTCATTGTTCCCACAATAACTGCCAGGGGTTGTCACTCAATAAATATTGAGTACATACTATGTCTTAGCCATTTTGCTAGATGATTTCTAGTCTTAATAACATACTATGTGGTTTTACCTCTTTTTATGTTACCTTTTATGTATAACAGGGAAAGTAGGTTTAGGAATATGAAATAATGTGCCAAATACCTCATAAATGATGTATTTAGTTTTTAAATCCATATCTTTTCTGATTCCAAAGACTTTGTACTCTCCTTAGTGCTGTGGTTATTATTTACCATAAAATAGAAATAGGCCATTTAATAATGGATTTTCTAATTATGCTTTCCAGCTAAGCACCTTAAAATATTTCTAACTTTGCACCTTAAAAGATTTAGCTGACTAGCAGAATTTTAAAAGAGATTTTCTGTAGATCAGCAGGGAAAGAAAATTCATATCGCAAGAGTAAATGGAATAAAATAAAAAGACTATAAACTGGTTAATTTTATTACTCAGTGTTATGCCTTGTACAGAGAACAAGAATTTGCAGTAGAAGAGAAGGGGCCAGAGAAGCCAAACCCAACAAAAGACTCCGGAGGAAATGGGTTCATCTGACCAACCACCAAATCCCATACATGAGGGCTGACATGAACAAAACTTTTGGACTTTTTGGTGCCTTATAAACTCCTTCTCAGCTGTTGACAGTATGAGCTTTTTAAATATCGATGTTATCAATTTCATCTTCTTCTGCAGTGTCTAATCTGCCAATAACCATAAACAGTATATTCATTAAATGTATTAAATATTTTTGACATGAAACTGTTAGCAAAATTTTATATTCTTTTGATTTAAAGACACTCTCGGATCTTGGTTTAAATATTTTAAAAACATAAAAATTTAATAAATATGTTCAGTACAAAAAATTATCATTTTAAAAATTACTAAATATGTTATTGTGACTGCCACAAAATGTCAAATAATTGCATTTTACCACTGAATTCAACCAATGATAAAAATACACAAAGTATAATAAAGCTAAAATGACATTTCATACATATTACGCAAATAACTCTTATCAAATAGTCAGGAACAACTAACTAATAGCTCCAGTATAATCTATGCAGTCAACTATATCCTGACATGAGAACTGGACCTGATTCAGTTCATACTTTCTCACTCGGAGCTCTTTAAGGTATCATGGGTATATTGTATTGTATTTGAGAAGATGAAAAGAAGATCTATATAGCATTTGTGACCTCTATATTCCCTTAGGGAAAACTGGAAGTAAAATATCACCTTGAAAGGTATTAGGACAAAATAATAAATTATCTAGAACTGCTCTGTATTCATTTCAGCTATTTAAAATTTCCTACATCTTAACAACATTTAAACTTCATTTTGTTCCTGTTGAGGAGAGGCCTGAGAAAGATCTTGGCTGCACAAATGAATACTCATGATATGATTATTTTTCTTTATAGCATGGTTGTAAAGAATAGAAATGGAACTTCTTTTCCCTATATCTCGGCATTCTTCAAGCATCTACGGAAATTATAGCCAATTCCTTTTAGAGGGAGGAAACTTTGATACCTTTAAACATGGTTTGACTTTTTTAAAAAGGCAAATGGAAAAATTATGTTACATATAATTCATCAAATGAACTATTAATATATGCAAAATTGTATGGTGATAATACCAGTACAAGTATGGACCCATTACAGAATATAGTTCTAAGAAGGCTGAACTGCCGATTCTGTAAATGAATTTTTTCCAAGATTACTTTCTAGATAAAATTGGAAATCATAGAAGAATAGAATTTTAAAGCTGAAAGAGGCCTTGGAAATGATTAGATATAAATCTCTTATTTTATACTTGAAGAAAACCCAAGGTTGAAAGGTGAAATATTCAAAAGACTACAGCAACTAGAACGAGCACCCAGCTCTGATCACTCTCAGGGGACCCACGTTTTATACTCAATAAATACATATTCTGTATTGTCCCAAAGGTATTCGTTGGTTTGTTTTCATTTAACAGAAATGCTTGTACAATTTTATGACAAGTATTTTATAGAATTTAATTTGTTTTTATATGCCGCTAGGTGTTGAGTGCCAATCAAATGGTTCTTAAGGTTATTTTTGATTTTGCAAGCACTTGTGCACCTACAAGTAAAAATGTGTGGTTAGAATGTTAATGGCAACATTTGCTCAAGAAGACTGGGATCTGTGATGTTAATAAGTTTGGGAAACACCGTGCCCCAGGCTAACTATGAAAAAAATAAAAAAGAAAATCCATTTCAAATTACTTCTTAGGAGAAGAAATCCCAAAACTTTTTAGTAAAGTGTTGAAAAATGGCTGATGAGCGTTTCTTTTTAGCATCTATATGTTCCCAGTGGCATGTTTTGTTACCGTCATGATGAATATATTTATAGCACAATAACATTAAAATAACACTTTTCTGTTCAATTTGGCTTAGCAAGTATTTATTGTCCGTCTTCACTTAGTCAACACATATTTATTGAGTACTCATCATTTGCCAGAAGTTGTACTAACTGTTAGAAATACAATGGTGACTAAGATTAGTCCCTGTCTTCAAAGAACTCCCAGCTTTCTGGGAAATCTGGGCAAGAAAACAAGCAAAGAAGCAACTAATTGTCATCACAATATGCTCAAAGAAAATTGTAGGAAAAAATCTGATAAAGAGTGCTTGGGGGAGAGGGGGGAGGGAAGTAAACATAAATTTAAGTCACTTTGGCCATATTAGAATTAATTGTAAGAATTAATTGTAACATGGAACAGTATATTGGTCCTTATGCTTTCTCTTGTATAAAATCTTTGAAACTTTATGCCCATCAGTAGAACACAGCTGAAAAGATTTCATGTACTTGTAATTTAATAAATGTTTAATATCTTTTTATTGGTGTTTGGTTATGTAGAGGATTGATAGAGTTTTAGAAATTGGCAGGTTGAAGAGATTTTTGTACTGCTTCCTGTTCTCTACTCCCACATAAGAAACAAAAACCTGATAAGTGAGTATTTAGGGAAATAATAAAAATAATTTAAAGAGTAGAACGAAGGAAATTAAAAAGATACAGAATGGAAAGTTTGAGAATCTCAGAGTTTGTTTCCTTCTCTTCCCTCTCGTACCACTTGATATTTCTCACTCACTTTCCCTATCTGTTCCTCTCATGATCCTAGCTACTCATATGGTCTATGATCCCACTTAAAACACCAGCAAGTAGAGAACAACCTAATTCCAAATGATGGCATCTGTGACTTGTTCTTAGAAGTTGAAAACATTACCTTCCACTGTCGTTTCAGGGATTTCAGCAGCAAATGCCTAAGCAGGAGTGTCCAACATTTTGGTGTCTCTGGGCCACACTGGGATAAGAAGAGCTGTCTTGGGCCACACATTAAATACATTGTGACACATAATCACAAAAAAAAATCTCTTAATGTTTTAAGTAAATTTACGAATTTGTGTTGGGCTGCATTCATAGCCATCCTGGGCCGCATGCGGCCTGCAGGCCATGCGTTGGACACCCCTGGCCTAAAGTATTTTGAAAGACTCCCTATAGGAAAATAAAGACACTTGTTTCTCAACAAATAAGTAAGGTGAAATAACAGAAGTTCAGTTTGTAGCCCTCAAATGAGACAGGTGATCATGTCACAGGCAGATTAAGACTAGGTTTAAAATTAGGCTTGAGGTCATATTTTAATGAAATGTATCCTCTTGATTACAAAGTGTTTTCCCCACAAGGATTTTTAAAGGCTATCTTACAATTTGTCAGTAACTTTTATTGTTTGTAAGAATATCTCAGTAATCTTCCCAGCATGAGGGAATGACACTATCCAGATTAGCCATGCTTTCACTGCATTATAGTTCTGGAAATCTGTTGGAAGAAGAAGAGTTTCAAAGCCTAAATCGTGCCCCACATAGAGCTTGCAGACTCCTTACTTTGCATCTCAGAGATATATGATTATGTGTAATGTATGTAGAAAACTAAGGTTACTCATAGAAACTCATTGGGGATTAAAATTGATGAATGAATGAATGAGCTAAGGCAGTAATGGTTATAGTAGGCATTGTTTTATGCACTGAAAGATAAATGAGATGAAAGTATAGCTGTAGAAGGTAAATTTGTCCATAAAACAGACATTTATTGAACAGCTAGGTTTGGTACTGTACACATGTAATCTCATTTAATTTTTCAAACAATCCTTTTACAGATGAGACTAAGGCTTAGCAACTTATCACTGGATCACATGGCTGAAAAAATATGCACACCTATATTCACCACCATTTCCCAACCAAATTGCATGCTCTTTCCACTAAACCCTACAGCTAACATATGTTCTATAAGCAGACTACTGTGATACAGCACTTTCATTTAAATATATTCCATTAACAACAAAGAGCAAATCTTATTGCAGGCTTGGGGCTCTAGAACAAACTCCTAGGACTCTATAGACTTTCATACAGTAAGTGTGCTCTGCACTCTACCTTTAATTTCTTATTTTTTGTGGTTGCATTTATGAGGACCAGCTCAGCTATAAATGACCAAAACACTCATCTTCACTTGACTTAGCCAAAAAGTTTTATTTTACATATTTGAAAAATCTAAGAGCACATGGTTCTAGGCCTAAATGAGTGAAAGGGCTTAGACAATACGAGGACTTGTCATTTCTCTTGTAGGTTGTACTTTGAGGCCCTTCATGGTGACAAGTGGCTGTCAAAATGTTTAGGCTTTATTTCTCATATGTCTATATCTAGTGGAGGATAAAGGAATGGATGGCTTGTTTATCTACCATAAGTACTTGGCATGACTGAAACTGGCCTGAATTGAGAATAAACAGATTCCTGAACCAATACCCCTGAACAGAAGAATGTGACTCTTTGTTGGTGGGGCTAGAGGCACATTCCCGTTCCTGAAGGTAAAAATGGAGACAATAGCACTAGAGCGGCATGGTGGTGAGGGGGGGTATTTTTCCAAGGAAAATAGCAGTGCTATTCTCGGGGTGGGGGAGGGGGGAGTTAATGTTTCCTAAATGTCAAAAAACATGTCATTTCCACTCTAGTACAGGATTAGGAAGAAATTAGAAATAGTCACTGTAAAAAGTCTGTGTGCACATGCATCAAAGCTATAGGTGTTTGCCAATAACAGTGACAAACAGATCATACATAATTTAAGACCAAGTGAACTTTGATACGAAATATAATCTGCTCCTGCTTCTGCGTGTTCAGCTCCTATCTGATGAGTGAAAACTACCTTTCAATATAAGGAATCCTTGTGTAGAACATGACCCCCAAAAAGGCAATAGGTTTAAGAGACCTAGAACATCATCCCTTTCTCCAATACACTGGCATTTTGTGTCACCATGGTGGTGTTAATCTCCTTATTTGTTCAGAACATCTATTAGCATTTGATGGAACAATTTAAGAAAGGTTGCATTCTTTTCCACCTCCTCAGCAGTGAATATCCATGTAGAAATATAGAGATATACACCTAGCTAGCACAAAAATTCTGATGCATTTAGGAAGAAAAGCAATACATTTTACAATTTTGGTGGTATCGATAAATCCAGTCTTCCCCACGACCTTTTGGAAATGTGTCAAGGCCAGGGTGCAATCTGTATCTATGGACATAAGCAAAGCGAAATGATTATCTTGGTCTCATTAGCACATGTCTAGGTGAGTTGATCAATTACAATCAGGTTCACTGAAATTTTGAGGATAGAACTTAATCATCACACACACCTCTCAGAGATGGCATGTCAGTCTAAACTTTTATCCATGAAAGATAGGAAAGTCTGTGGGTTTAAAATGAACAGATTGCTGTCATCGGTATAACCCAATTTCCAATAACTTCTATGTTTTGTTATTATCCATATGGCCACACTGAAATAAAATAAGAAAGAAGAAAATTTTTTACTGTTTACATGGAAGGCAGATTATTTTTTCTCAATTTGTGAGAGAAGAGGTGCTTGCATACATACTTAGAAGCTTACCAACCATCTAGCCTAAAAGAAGGGAGGCAGCATGGTACCCTAAGAAGTGGTGGGATGTGGCATATGAACACTGTTCAGTTCCCTTAGGAGCATGACCTGAGCAAGTCACTTCATCTTGGTAGGACCTGGTATTTTCACTTGCAAAATGAAGCCAGTGAGACCTATACAGCCTGCCTCCTGAGTCTGTTGTGAGCGTTAACTCTATGTGGAAATATTTTGTCAAATATCAGTTATAGGGAGAAAAACACATGTTCATATAAAACTATTACAACATTTGAGGGGGAAAATAACTTCTATTATTGCATGAGTAAGGCATTTATTTTCTTCCCTTATCTTTCTTTGTCAAAACCATTAAGGCCATTGTGCAATATAGTGAAGTGGTTTTGAGCAAAGCCTGTGACAATAGAGAGACTAATTCTCCAATGCTACTTGTGTGATCTTGAACCAGCTTTTTAACCCCCCACCACCTCAGACTCCTCATGTAAATTGGGAAAACTAATACATTCCTCATAAAGTAATTATGAGGATAAAATGAGATAACATATGTAAAATGTTTTGCATAGCACCTGGCACATAAATGCTGGCAATTTATCGTGCCTATTATAAGGAAGGCGATGAGGTGTTATTTATCTCAGGCTTGCTTCTTCTACTTGCTTCCTACCCTTCCTGGGTCTCTTTTTGGGGGAGGGTGAACCATAAAACAACTTGATACAGTGCCAAGCAGGACAGAAATCTTGGGTTCATTGTGGAAATGAAAGAATATAGGGAGAAATGAAAATCTGGTTTGGGAGAACCATTCTCTCTAGCACACACTTGCCTCACCAGGTCCCCTGAATTCATGCCCATAGTTTATAACTATTCAACAAGTGGCCTGCCTGGTCCCCGGGGCCCTTCTGAAAGCTTTACGTTGCATGTGTAAAAGCCCTTCTTCTGGCTGTTAGCCCCTGACATCTTCTCAAAGAATTCTCTCTTTGGTATACATCAATGGGACATTAAAAAGAAGGCATCTCTTAAGAACTTTCTACATGAAGTTATAGAACTATAGCATTTTATGCCCAAATAGACTAGGGATGAAAAATATGAATGGCCAGAGAGGCCAGGTAAGTAACATAAATAAGTAAAGTAAGGCTTGTACTTTTTCAACATGCGCTCTCTCTGTTAGCCTATTTAAAACCAAAGAGATAGTCATTAAAAAAAAAAAAAAAAGTATTCTTCCCATAGAGTTTTTAAAGCCAAGCTGTCTAGGACTTTTGTGTTTTTCGCTTTAGACAGAGATACAGAGACTGAAAATATAGCCATACTATAAGAAAACGAACAATAAACATTGTAAGTGGAATGAACATTTAGTCCCAGCTCTGGGAAGAGAATAGGGAGTGATGGAGACTGAGAGACAGGGAGAAAGCACGTGTCCTGTTGAGTGACTCTCCGTTCTGCTCTGGTCCATTGTTGCCATGTAGCAATGTGGGACTGGGATTTAGTCTAGCAGTTTTTTGATGGAGGCCAGAGATCTGTTTGTTTGTTTGTTTTTAAATAAAATTTCCCAAGTTTTTAGTGTTCTGAAAATTTTAAAAACATAATGCAAGTGAACAAAAGGTATCTATGGACCAAATATGCTGACCATGAGAAGAGCCTCTGTTGCCGAGAAGTAACTGAATGACTTGCTTAAGGTCACATTCATATTGGCAAAGCAAGAAGCTGAACCTAATCTGGTGCCCCAGCCCAGGAAAATCAGTCTGTTGTCATCTCGCATCGAAACCAGCCAGAATATCATTGAAAACAGAATGCATGAAAATAGAACAGAACAGTTAAATGCACATGTTCTTATTTTTTCTTCCCCCCCCTTTTTTTTTCTCAAGAGATTTCTCCATTTTGTTCATATACTATCCAGGCCATGATAAAGCCGCCTTTCTCTTTGCTTAGCGTGATGATAATTCTCACACTCACAGAAAGCAATCTTTTGTGTGACAGCTAAAATCTTTGTAGGTTTAAGGAAATATACTGCATCCAATGTGCAGAGAAGGTTGGTACAAGAAGCACGTACTGTATCATTTAAATCAATATTTTCAGTGACGTATATTCAGAACAAAATCATACCCATTCTAACTGCTAGCTTGCATAGTTTTTAACATCCAGCTTACAGACCACAGAATGACATTCTGGTCAAAAATGATAGTTTCCATACAGCATAGCAATGGTAAAAAATACTCATTTGGTTACAGATCCAGGCATCAAATGCCAAATATTAATGAAAAGAGGGTTTGGGGGTTTTTTTTTTGACATTATGCATCTATTTTTCCAGCTTCTCACGCTCTGCTGCACCACAGGCTCAAACTAAAGAAATGACCTGAGGTTACCTTGTGAGCTAATGCCACCTAACCCAAAAGCTATATGACAGCAGATGTTGAATAGAAAATTATTAGGTAGTGGGGAAACCGTGATTACAGCCTGACGCTGGCCTCGTTACATCCATATATATTTATTCAGCAGGTTTAGAGGAGAAACCACATTTTCACCTGCCTTTCTTGTTCTCTCTTTCTTTTTTCTTCTTTTGAAGTATTGAAGTGTTTTTATATTTTATCTCCTTATTAGCAATGTGGAAACTCAGTAAGGAAAGCGGAACTTCAAGTATTTATATTGTCAGTTGGTTAGGTAGCTAAACTAAGGGGCTCTCTCCATGTTCAAGAACACTGGTTAACTTTTCTTAAGAGTCTAAGGCCCTTTGAGAACTTCATACCCAGGCAAACTGGCTTTTATGCTGCGCTAAAGTAAAAAGTTCTAAACAGGCGGCGAGACAGAGAGACAGAGACAGAGACAGAGACAGAGAGAGATGTTTCCAATGTTAATTTTTCTTCCATCTGCTAAAGCTCTATGATGCCTCCAGCTAACACTGCCGCTTCAAAAGAACTGAAGCATCAGGAATACACACACGTATGTAAGGGGGAAAAAAAGAGATAAATTTCAATTTGTCAGAAAATGCATTTGTGTGAACACTCCACTCTCTAATGAGGCTGTGAACTGAGTTCTTACCATCCTATAACAATGCTGGAAAATTCCCCAAGGAATGGAAGGGGCCTTGATATTTTCTCCTTCAACCCATTAAGTCCTAGAAGCTATAGCCATACATTCATATCGCAGGCAAACCTTGAGAGGTACACAGAGGTCATTCCTGGTTCAACTCTAACAGGGACTTGCTTCTCTGGCACAGATCGTGGTTAGGAGATTTGCAACACCCACTTGATTTATAAGATACATACCCTCAGCCCCTTTGACTGCAACCTCAGGGAAGGGGACAGTCCCGCCTTGTTTCACGACTGCCCCCAGAACCCTAACAGAAACGACAGGTAACTTTTGTAGAGCCTCGATGCTCTGTGGTTGGGAGCTCATTGAATCCTCACGGCAAGTTAACGAGACAGCTATGATTATTTTTCCCCCATTTTACAGCTAAGGACACAAAGGCTTAAACATATTACGTGTCTTACCTAAAATCACACAACTAATAAATGATGTGGCGGCTTTGCGTCTTGGCAGGCGGACTTTTAATCCCTGTGTCATGCTGAATGTACGGTGAAAGGCCTCACTTTTCCTTGAGTTGCAGTCATTCCTAGATAACACCTTTATAATTTTAAAGGAGTTATTTAGGTTATTTCCCAGCTTTAATTATTTTATGGTTCTGTTTGCTTGTTTTGTCACTTTTCTTATACATATTTTGTATTTTACTTCGTTCTTTTATTTTTACTGTGATAACACTTAACATGCAATCTACTCTCAACAAATTTTTGAATGTGAGTACATCACTGTGGACTATAGCTACAATGGCACCTGGCAGATCTCCGGAGCTTGTTCTTCTTGCCTGACTGAAACTTTGTCCCTTGATTAGTAATGTCTTGTTGTCCCCCGCCCCCTAACAATGATCAACCCACTCTTTGATTCTCTGAATTTGACTATTTTAGATATATCATATAAGTGGAATCATGCAGTATTCGTCTTTCCATGGCTGGTTTATTTTATTTAGTATATGTCCTCAAGGTTAATCTATGTTATTGCATATTGAAGAATTTCCTTCTTTCTTAAGGCTGAGTAGTATTCCATTATATGTGTATGTCATATTTTTTTATCCACTTATTTGTTGAAAGACAATTTAGTTTGTTTCCACATCTTGGCTATCGTAAATAGTGCTGCAAAAAAAATAGGAGTACTAACATCATTTGAGATCCTGATTTCAATTATGCTGGATAAATACCCAGAGGTAGGATTGCTGGATCATATGATATTTCTATTTTTAATTTTTGAGGAAACTTTATATTGTTCCCAGAGCAGCTATACTATTTAGCATCTTCAACAACAATGTGCAGTTTTTCCGCAGTTTTGTTAACTCTTGTCTTTTTTTTTTATTATTATAGCCACCCTGACAGGTGGGAGGTGATACCTCTTTGTTGTTTTGATTTAATTTCCCTGATGATTAGTGACATTGAGTTTTTCATAACCCATTGGATATTTGTATATAGTCTTTAGAAAAATATCTACTCAAGTCCTTAATCCATTTTTAAATTAGGTAACTATATTTTTTTCTTACTATTGAGTTTTTGAAAGTCTTTATATTTTGGAGGTTAACCCCTTATTAGATATATGATTTAAAAATATTTTCTCTCATTCTACAGATTGGCTTTTTACACTGTTTTGTTTTTCTTTCTGTGCAGAACCTTTTCAGTTTGATGTAGTCCCTCTTAGTGCCTCTTCTTCTGGTGTCACATCAATAAAGCATTGCCAAGATGAATGTCATCAAGCTGTACTCCTGTTTTCATATAGGAGGTTTAGAGTTTGGCATCCTATGTTTAAGTCTTTAATCCAATTTGAATTTATTTTTTTAAATAGTGTGAAATAAGCGTCCAATTTTATTGCATGTGGATATTAAGTGTTCTCATCACCATTTGTTGAAGAGACCATCCTGTTCCTGTTGTGTATTCTTGGCACCCTTGAAGATTAATTGACTGTACATGCATGGATTTATTCCTGGGGTCTCTAAGCCATCCCATTGGTGTAGTATATTTCTTTGTGCCAATACCATACTTTTTAAATTATTGTAGCTTTGCAATATAGTTTGAAATCAGGAAGTGTTCTCCCTCTAGCTTTGTTGTTTCTCAAAACTGATTCATAGTCTTTTGTAGGGTCATATGAATTTTAGAATTTTTTTCTATTTCTATTAAAATTTCCTTTTGGATTTTGATAAGGATTTCAATGAATCCTATCAAAAATATTGGTTTGGGTAATATAAACATTTTAGCAACATTATGTCTTCTAATTCACGAACATGGGGGGGTTGTCTTCACATTTGTGTCGTGTTCAATTTCTTTCATTGATGTTTTATAGTTTTCAGTATAGAAGTCTTTCATCTTTGTAGTTGTTTATTCTTAAGTATTTTATTCTTTTTGATACTATTGTAAACAAGATTGTTTTTACTAATTTCCTTTTGCGATAGTTTGATGTTAGTGTATAGAAATGTAAATGAATTTTTATGCTGATTTTTTATTGTACTGCTTCACTGAATTAATTACTTCTAACAAATTGTTAATAGGATCTTTAGGGTTTCCTATTTATATTTACATTTAGAATTAAATTCATGTCATCTGCAAACAATGACAATTTTATATCTTACTTTTGGATTTGGATGTTTTTTATTTCTTCTTCTTGACTAATTGTTCTGGGGAGGACTTCCAATATTACGAGAGCATCTCTGATTTTAGAGGAAAAGTTTTTAGTTTTTACTGTTAAGTATGATGTCAGCTGTAGGTTTTTTAATATATGGTCTTTAATATGTTGAGCAACTTCCTTCTCTTTCTAGTTTATTGAGAGTTTTTATCATGAAAGGGTGTTGAATTTTGTCAAACACTTTTTGGCATCTGTTTAGATAATCATGTGATTTTAATCTTTTTTTCTGTTAATATGTTGTATCATATCAACTGATTTTTTTTATGTCAAAACATTCTTGCATCCCAGGGATAAATTACACCTGGCCATGATATATGATCTTTTTATTATGCTAGTATTTTATTAAGAATATTTGCATCTATATTTTGAATGTCTATTCATTGGGGATGTTGCACCGTATTTTCTTCCCTTGTGGTGCCTTTGTCAAGCTTCAGTATCAGGGTAGTGCTGGCCTCACAAAATGAGTTTGGCAGTGTTCCCACCTCTTTTATATTTTGGAAGAGTTAGAGAAGGATTGTGTTAATTCTTTTTTATATGTTTGGTAGAATTCTCCAGTGACACCATCTGGTACTGGGTTTTTCTTTGTTGAGAGGCTTAGAAAAGAGCTGTTTTAAAATGACACTTTTGTTCAGCTAATGTTCTTCACGTATTTAGTTTATTGATCATGGCTAATATAGATCATGAACAAATGCAACTTTATTTTTGACTGTTATCTTTTTAAAAACTTCTTTGGTGGATGTTACCTTCCCCAGATCTTAGATGAGAACTCAGCCAGGGCGTTAAATACTTAGTCATAAACATAGTTTCAACTCATTGATTAGAATATGTAGTCTAAGATATTAATCAACACTCCAAACCTGATATAATGTCAAATCTCTACTTCTCTAGCTTCACTTGGAAGTCAGGGTCGGGTAAGAAGGTATGGTCCTACTGCTCTGTGCTTTTCCTCAGGCTTACCTCCTCCAGCCACTCCCAAACTTCTGTTTCCACTGAGGTCTCCTTGTCCAGACAACTCCACGTGGGTTCACTTTCTTATGTAGCCCACAGCTGGGCAGTAGACAATACCCAAGCCCCTCTTCCTTTGACAAATATGAGCGGCTCTCTCCTGGTTCTGACACAAAAGGAGTAAGCCAGCCATTCACTTGCCTTCATTATTCTCCAGTTCCTAATCGCTAAGCCACTGCAGCTTTCTCAAGTGTGAATCAGACATCAGTCTCTTATATCCTTCCCCCAAATGCAGGGACCATATTCCAAAGCTCTCTCTGAGGCCTCCTCATTTGGCTCAGACTCAGGAACCAGTACTACCACATATCCCCCTTCCAAAGTGAGGGATGAGGACTCGGGAAGAACAGCTATTTTCACAAAAGTCTTTAGCAATGTTGCCTCCTCACTCTGACCCACCATCAGATACCCCCTAATATTCCTGATCTGTAGAGGGGCCCTAAATCATGGAACAGGTTATTCTCTTTGTAAATTTTGCATATGGGTGAGATCGCCATCTCAGTTCATCTTGTTCTCATGTTATCATGTCATTTAAAATTGATAGGGCAAACTTCCCTTTCTTTTATTTGTATATTCACAATATACCAACAATATTATATTTTACTTTACATTATCTATAAATTTTTTCTTTGTTGTTACAGTCACTGTGTTTATCATATCATTTCCTTTTGCAACCACCAAAAAGAAGTAATCAAAAATATAAAGCCCATTAAAGGGTTTACTTTCTCAAGAAATTGGCTGTTCCTAAATTTTTATTATATTAAAGTAGAGAAAACAGTGGGAACAGTAGATCCAATTAAATTTTATTAGTTCCCATGTTTTAGTATTTTTAAAAATAATGACTAGCTCCTGATTTTCTATGTTAATAAAAGAGACAAATAACCTGAGTTAATGAAACTAGAAAAATCCAAAAGTCACTGATTTTTGGTGATGTTTTAAAGTTATGGTTGACTAAATGCAAGAAAGAAGATAATTAAGTTTCCATCTCTGTATGGTATCAAAAGAGGAATAAACAACTTGATAATAGATTCAGTACATTCTGAATGGCTCTCTAATTATAAAACAAAGAGAGATATGTAAGCATTCAGGTTTATCTATAAAAAGTAGAGAAACTCAAGGAAGAGTGCTCAGACAACTTAGAAATGTATTTCTCTTTGACATTCAGGAAATCTAGAAGAAAATAGTCCAGGGCTGGTGTAGCATTTCTTGGGGTCAAAGGCCCAGAGATTTATCTACCCAGTTAAAAAACAAACAAGCAGAAAACAAAAAAATGACAACAACAAAATAACAGGGAATTTATTTTTGATGAAGAAGAAAAAAATGGATTTTGAAGGAAAACTAGCAGTGTTTGCCACAGGAAAGTAAAGTGATATATCTACTCATAATCTAAAACCAAAGACAGAGTATTTGGCCATGTGGGAGGAAAGCTCCAGGGACAGAGATACAAACTGCCACAGAAGGAGCCAGCTTAGCGAATGACGATAGGGTACACAATAATAACCCCAACGTTCTTTCTCTGTGCACATCCCTTTTCAGTGTGACTCTCATCCTCCCAGTGAGACGGGGTAGAGTCTAGTTCTCTATGCCTTGAATCTGAGTTGGTGTTAAGAGTTGCTTTGGCCAAGAAAATTCAGCAGAAATGAAGCTGAGAGATTTGTGAGGCTAAACCTTCAGAGACCTTGCAGCTTCTTATTTCATCACCTTTTACCACTCTCCCCATCACGTGAGGAAGCTAGCTCGTCTACTGAATTTGAGAGACCACATAGAGGAAAAGGTCCAGCTAACAGCCAGCACCAGGATCTCAGACATGTGAATGAGGCTATTTTCAGAGCTTCCAGCACCATCTGAGCTGACAGCTGCCTGGAGCCTTATAAGAAGCTCAGGAGAAGAAGCCCATTGCCCACTCAACCCACAGAATATGAGAAATAATCAATCGTTGCTCTTTGAAGCTACTGAGACTTGGGGTGGTTTGTTATGCAGCAATAGACAACTGATACTAAGGTAGATTTAAAAATCATCACGTAATAGATGTTTGATATCTGACATACCTTGAGATGCTGACTTTTAAATTTTAACAAACTATATAGTCCTGATGTTAAACAAACTCTATTACAAATATCAAAAATATTGACTTGAATTCTAACCCTGAAATACAATGGCGCTGGAACTATCAAGCTTACCTTCTTTGAAAGGCATCACACAGACTTTATTGAATTCTTGAAACTAAAAGTAACACAAAGCCTCATTACTATGTTTGTACAAGATCAAACTCTTCCAAGATACCCATGCCTAGTATAACTTCAAAAAATGTTCTTGATTAACAAGGTAAAGAACTGTTTAATACAAGAAAGATAATGCAGTACGTGGGAGAGGAGGACGTGGCTAAAAGAAAACCAAACTCTTTAATTTACAGCACATATGCCAAAGGGGGCAAGTAACACCACAATCTGGGATACTGATAATGGAAACATTGGAAAAAATAGAATAAAACTTACATAGACATACAGAACATGGCAGGATAATTAACACAGTCAAGGAGGGCCAAAGACATAAAGGGCAGTCCATCACCTTACGAAAAGTGTAGATTGGCTGTCAGCCTTCATCCTCACTCTCATCAATACCATTTGCTACCCTATATGTAAAAGATTTTTTTTTAAGTTCTAATAAAGGACTAAATAAAGGACTCCAAAGGGAGTAAAGCATCCCTTGTATAAAAAACACAGTGCTCCATTTCTCTTCCCTCACAGCTCCTGAGGATGTGAACCATCCCTCTCTCACTGAGCCCAGTACCAGTTTAAAGAAAATGTTCTCTTTATCGCTCTCCTATTCTCTTACACTAGAGCAATAACTATGTCTGCATATTGTTCACAGTGGTAGAAAAATAAGATAAAATAAAAATGTTCATTCAACATTAATTTTAGTCTACCTGATGGCGTTTGATTTTTTTTTTCTCTATTTCTCCCTAAAGCCTGCCATCCTGGATTTTGAGCACTTGCCCATTCCAGGGGCGAGTAGATGCATCAAAAGGCCATTTGCACTGAAAGTACTTGTGTTCAGTCTCTCAGCCCATTCCAGGCAGCAAAGTATCTACCTTCCTCCCTCTCTCCTTTGTTCACAAGCAGCACTACACAAACAGTAAGCTTGAAATCAATATACTCTCTCTTTGCTCCCCTCCCCATTATAAGAATGAGGGGGGATTGAAATATGAAATTCTAATTGCTGGTTCTCTGTGTGTCATGTAAACAAAACCTAAGAGCTTCAGTCTAAAATGGCATTTCTGGTGTCAGAGCCTGAGCTTTCAGCCTAGCCTTACTCCTGTGTGGTTATAGATTGAGTGCAAAAAGTAACCAGCTATAATAGCTACCATGTCCAAGAAGGCAAATCGATGGAGAGCTACAGATGAGTTTAGACTCTGATAAACCATAATACAGTAATCTGAGTTAATGACTCAACCTTGTTTTTTTCTGTTAGACTTTCAGTTTCAATGAGGATGGTAAAAATCAGAATGATCTATCTGGCACAAAAAAGAAAAAATAGGATTTTGAAAATTGCAATGTGCCAGTCAATTCGGTGGGAATATACTCCTCAAATATCAGTATTTCTCATGTACTGACCTGCAATAATCCATGCTGTTTTAACCATTCTAGATCTGAAGACCTACAATACCTAGGAAGTCATTTCTCCACATTGTATTCCTATTTGGTACAAAAGCAAGCAGCAATACATTTACATTCAATTTAAATAGATCACTGCTTCCCGTGATGAGATTTGAAGTGACTTACAGCTAATGGGAACAAAAACAGCACTAAGTGTGTTTGTCAGGTGTGAGTGAGAGAGCTGTTCGCTTTACAAATTAAAATGCTGTCCTTCATTTTTGAGGGTAGGACTTAACCCACTGGCTGTGGCAGCACACTTTGGGGTCTTCATCTAGAAAGAAGGATGCCCAACTTGAGCCGTGGGTAAGCAGAAGGGATTGTATTCATTTCCTTGTACTGCCACGACAAAGAACCACAAAGTGGGTGGCTTAAAACAACAGAAATGTATTCTCCCATAGTTCTGGAGACTGGGAGTCTGAAATAGAGACAGGCTCTTAGATAGTGAGCAGGCTGACAGCTGCCAGGGTCAGGGAAAGGGCTGGGAGTTTTGGGGGGATTGAGAAAAAATTCATAGACATGGACAACAATATGATGATTGTGGGAGGGT
The DNA here is from genome assembly GCF_021234165.1 of Pteronotus mesoamericanus. NCBI lineage: Eukaryota > Metazoa > Chordata > Mammalia > Chiroptera > Mormoopidae > Pteronotus > Pteronotus mesoamericanus. Next base: position 11,875,566 of record NW_026555277.1, on the reverse strand, counting down.
TGGGGGAGGTAGAGGAGAAAACAGAGGGGATAAATGTTGATGGACAGAGTCTTGACTTGGAGCAGTGAACACACAATACAGTGTACAGATGTCGTGTTGTAGGATTGTGTGCCTGAAACCTATGTAATATTGATAACCAGTGTCAACCCAATAAATTCAATAAAAAGAAAAAGAGAAGTTTGGCAGGGCCATGCCACCTCCAGAGACTTTAGGAAGAATTCTTCCTTGCCTCTTCTAGCTTCTTGTAGGTTAGTCTTACTTGGTTCCATAGGTACAACACTTCAATTGCTGCCTCCCTGGTCTTCTCCCCTATGTATCTGTTTTCAGTTTTTGTAAGAACACCAGTCATTGGATTAGGGCTCACCCTAATTCAGTGTGACCTCATCTGAAATTAAATCTGCAACAACCTTATTTCCAAATAAGGTCATATCCCAAGGTCCTGGGTGGACAATTCTGGGAGACACTATTTAACACCGTACAGAGACACTAATGAGGGATTCAGGTGGACTGAACTCTACCCTGAGATTCACCGCTGGCTGATTGCGTGACACTAGTACCATTCACCGCCTCAGCATCTTGTCTTACAATAAAGGGCTTTGAAGCAGATGTGCTCAGAGAGCCGTCCGAACTCGAGCCATTTTGTGATGCTCTCATGTCCTCAATATCAGCTGCCCCAATTGTCCCTTCAAAAAGAATGGTCAGCCAGGCAGAAAGCAGTGCTGGGGCCCCAGGACAACGGTGAATGGTCTCCTGTCAGGCAGCTCGGTTAGTTGCAATTAGGCTTTTACGTGGAGTCTATCTTAAGATATAGAATCTCATAAAAATCAGTGATGCTTTCACGGCTCAAAAAGTATGATTTATTTTTCACATGTTTAAGGTCCTTTGAAAAGCCTAAGATATGGTGAAAAAAGAAGAAACAATATAGCAGCTGTGTTATGTCCTTTCATAATTAACTTTGATTTTTTCATGTTGCATGTTCTCACAAATTCTTGGCATCAAGGTAATGTCAATGTCAGACATTTCATACTTTTACACAGTACTTTTCCTGGATTATCTATATTTTATAAACAGAAAAATATATCATCTTGACAATTATTAAGGGGCTGCTTGATGCTGAGACCTGAAGAACAACCATTTCCTACCTTTAGAACTCAGTATGCTAAACACAATTTGTTGGGGGAGAAATAGTGCACAGTTTTAAAGAGAGAAGCCTGGATTTGATATCTAGCTCTGCTCTTCATTAGCTGTGTGACATCAGACAAGTCACAGAACCTCTCTGAGCCTATTTTTCCCCATCTGAAAAATGAGGCTAATAAAAATATTTTCTTCATCAGGTATCCAAGAGACATGAAAAATAATGTATGAAAATCACGTAGCTCAGTGACTGTCAGAGAGAGGAAAAGAAGGAGAATCTTACTGAAAAACGTGGTGGGAGGCTGAAATTTACACATTCGCCTCATTCACATAGGAAATGTGCTTCATCTGCCTGTGTGCCAGCGCTGCTTTACATGTACCTCAACCTGCACCCAGAGTTTAAGATTGTAACTGCCCTCATGTTGCTTGTCCTTAAAGACAGCAACCATGCCTCTTTCACCTTTTTCTCTCCAGTGCCCAGCAGAGTCGACACTGTCAAATAAATGAATAAGTGAATTAAAAAGAAATAAATACTAGGGAGTTTGTCCCAAAATGTAAATTACTAAGGGTATAGTTAGCATAGACCCTGACCTCTATATGTGATCACTTCATCTCAGAATAGTTCTAAGTCTTTTTTCTTCCCATGCAACGTAATGTATGTGTGTAGACCCTTTTTTATGTATGAACAGAAAATAACCATTGCTATATTAAGCTGTAATTATATACTCAGAGCTTATTTTATTTCTTATTTGTCACAACAATCTGATGAAGAATGTCACCAACACCATCATTTTGCACAGCGAAGACCCTGAGTCTTAGCAAGGCGAAGTGGAGTGGCTTAGTGAGGTACATGCAGGAATCCATGGCAGCGCCGGACATAGAGCTTGCCGCCCTGGACTCCTCGGCCATCGCTTTGCACCACTGCACCTGAGCTACCACTGTTTGTAATCATATGTTCTCACACGACATCTTAGGAGCCTGGGGTTAAAAAGTGATCTGCGGCAAATTGCTGCCTTCCTTTATTCTTTTTTTCTTTTTTCTTTTTAAGATTTTATTTATTTATTTTTGGAGAGGAGAAGGGAAGGAGAAAGAGAAGGGAGAAACATCAATGTGTGGTTGCCTCTCCTGTGCCCCCTACTGGGGACCCGGCCCACAACCCAGGCATGTGCCCCTGACTGGGAATTGAACCAGTGACCCTTTGGTTTCCAGGCTGGCAATCAATCCACGGAGCCACACTAGCCAGGGCTAATTATATATGTCTCTCAACGACTTGGCTAACTGGACCCTTGTTTTGTTTTTCTATAAAGACTTATTTTTTTAGAACAGGTTTAGGTTTACAATGAAACTGAGAAGAAGGTACAGAGATTCCTGCATACCTTCTGCCCCTATACATGCACACCCCTCCCATTTACCACTATCACTAATCAGAATAGCACAGTTTCACCAAGCACGAACCTACATTGAAAAGTCATAATCACCCAAGTGCACAGTTTACCTTGGAGTTCACTCTTGGTATATAGATTGTCATTCTATAGATTCAGACAAATGAATAATAACATATAGCCATTGTTATATTGTCATGCAGAGTAGTTTCACTACCTTAGTAATCCTCTGTGATCTACCTACTCCTCCCTCTCCTACTCCCTAACCCCGGCAACCACGGGTCTCCACTGATCTTTTATTGCCCCCATATCTTTTCCAGAATGTCATATAGTTGGAATCATACAGTATGTAGCCTTCTAAGATTGGTTTCTTTTTACTTAGAAACATGCATTTAAGGTTGCATGACTTCATACCTCATTTCCTTTTAGCACTGAATAATATTGCATTGTCTGGATGGACAACAGTTTATTTATCCGTTCCCCTACTCAGAGGCATTTTGTTGCTTCCAAGTTTGGGCAATTATGAATAAAACTGCTGTAAATATCTATATGCAGGTTTTTATATGGACAAAAATGTTTAACTCCTTTGGATAAATACCAAAGATCACTGGATCATATGGTAAGAATATGTTTAGTTTTGTAAAACAAACCAAAAAGAAAAACCAAAACACCAAGCTGTCTTCCAAAGTGGCTGTACCATTTTGCAATTCCACCAGCAATGAGTAAGAGATCCTGTTGCTCCACATCCTCACCACCATGTGATGATGTCAGTGTTTTGGATTTTGGCCATTCTAACAGGTGTGTAGTAGTATCCCATTATTATTTTAATTTTTGTTTTGCTGAAGACATATGATGTGGAACATCATTTCATTTGCTTATTTTCCATTTGTATATCTTCTCTGGTGTCTATTAAAGTCTTCAGCATATTTTTTTTTATTTTAATTTAAAATCTGTTTTCTTTCTACTGAGTTTAAAGAGTTTCTTGTATATTTTAGATTAGTTCTTTATCATATGTGTGTTTTGCAGATATTTTCTCCCAGTCTGGGGGGGGGAGTTCTCTAATTTTTTCGATACTGTCTTTCACAGAGCAGAAGTTTTTCACCTTAACAAAGACTAGCTTATCAATTATTTCTTTCATTATCACATCTTTAGTATTTTATCTAAAAAGGCATCACCAAACCCAAGGCCATCTAGGTTTTCTCTTGTATAACCTGCTAGGATATTTACAGTTTTGCAGTGAAATCTAGGTCTAGACCTGGCTGGTGTGGCTCAGCGGATTGAGTGCCGGCCTGTGAACCAAAGCGTCACTGGTTTGATTCCCAGTCAGGGCATATGCCTGGATTGTGGGCCAGGTCCCGAGCAGGAGGCACATGAGATGCAACCACACATTGATGTTTCTCTACCTCTCCTTCTCCCTCCTTTACCCTCTCTCCAAAAATAAATTTAAAAAATCTTTTTGAAAAAAAGAAATATAGGTCTATGGTCCATTTTGAGATAATTCTTGTGAAGGGTGGGGCTTGTGTCTAGACTTGTTTTTCTGTATGAACATACAACCAGAGCCTTTTATTTTTACTTATTTCTTTCCTCAGTGTCAGCTAGAACTTCTCTGCGTAATCACTGGATCTGTTTTTAGGTGACTTCACTTCACTTTTAACCTGCTTTGCCCTTTACCTTAAAGCAGAACTCAGAGCTTACAAGGAAACAACTTACTAAATTTGTTGATTTAGTGTTATGGGATGAATTGTGCTCTCACAGGTTGACATCCTAACCCCCAGTACCTTAGGCCGTGAATGCATTTGGAGATTAGATCCTTAAATAAGTGATTAATTTAAAATGAGGCCATTAGGGTAGACTGTAATCCAGTATGACTGGCATCCCCGCAAGAGGAGATTAGGACACAGGTACACAGGGGAGGCCCTGAAAGGCCATAAGGAGAAGACCACCTTCTGCAGGTCAGGGAGAGAGGCCTCAGAAAAAAACAACCCTACTGACACTTTGATCTCAAACTTCCCGACTCCAGAATTACGAGAAAATAAATTTCTGTTGCTTAAGCCATTCAGTCTCTGATACTTTGTTATAGAAAACTAATACACTTAGCAATTTTAATCTTATATTTACTATAAAGGAGCAAGCATTGGCTTAAAGAACTAAAGGTATTCACTCCATTACTTAGTGAGCACATACTATGTGCCAGGCTCCGTCCAGTTGCTGAACATACAATGATGAATAGCTGCTGCCCTTAGGAGGCTTGCGAGCCTTTAAGAAGAGATCAAAAAGGGAGAGAGGATGATCACAAAGTGTGATAAGTTAGCAATAAAACAGATATACACAATGTGCTATGGGGGCACAGAAGAGAGACACACAATCCAAAACATGCTGGAGAAAATAAGGTTAAGATAAGGTATCCAAGAGACATTTGTAACAGAGTTATGCTTTGAAAAATGAATAGAATCAGCCAATGACCAAAGGGCCTCCCATGAAACAAGGAGACACATTTGAAAACACAAGAGGAGCCGAGCACAGTGTGTGCAGGAACACAGACCACACCGACAGCATGGACAAAGCGTCCGATGTGAGTGGGCACCAGGGTAGGAAGCTGCAGGGGCAAGCATAAGGCAAGTCGTGATGCCTTGTAGATCATGTCTTTTGGTTACAAGCAACAGAGATGCAATATTCAGTTTAATTCGAGTGATGGGGCTTTATTAGATTCGGTAGGGGAATGAAGAAACAGAGAAAACATCTCATAATCCAACCTTCAGGTACCACTGTAGAAGTTGAAGGTGGATAAGTCTCCTACAACAACTCTGGGGTTATTGATATTTTGGTTACTTCAGCAAAAGTCATCTGCTCTGAAAAGCACATCTGTTACTCCAGGGATTCACTGCACCTTAGACTTGACTTTGCTTGGCTTTGGATTCTACCGTGACTAAGCCTGCATCTTTCCCACACATCTGGTGTCAGAAGTGTTGTGAGCACAGTAGTGGTATGGAAGTAAAGGAGAAACACAGCAGGAGAGACTGGGTTTCCCCCTTTTCCCCAACTCAGAACCAGTCACTAAGATAAGGAGCACTGGAGAGAAAGGGAAATTAATAAATGTGTTTTGGGGCATGTTGAATTTGATCTGGTTGTGAGCAATACATTATTCATGGTAAGTCATGTAGTTATAACTTTTATAGTTCAATCTCCCAAGTATCAGGGGCTTAACACCATAAAAGTTTATTTCTTGGTCAGTGGTATTGGGATGGATGGTGGTGACCTGCTCTGTACAATCACTTAGGACCTTATATAGTCAACATGTGCCTTCAAGGTCACCTGGCCAGTGTTCAGCACTATATGGAGGGAGAGAGAGAGAGACAGAAGGAAGCATGCCTACTCTCAAGCACCCAAATCCAGAAGTAACGTATCACCTTCAGTCACATACTTTTGACAAGAACTAGTTGCCCAAAGCAAAGGGACTGGGATTATGAGAGGAGGCTGGCAATAGTGTAGCTGTGTGTCTGAGGAGAAGACAGAGCCATTATCCAGCCAGTATCTGCCACAAATAGCGGAGTGGAGTTTTCAAAGGCACATAAACATCCAGAGAAGATTTTAAGCTGATGATAAATTTGGGAATGGATCAACTGGATCCCAAGGGCAGGGATGCAGCCAAACTCAAGGAACAGAGTGAGGCCAGGGCTCTACAGGCTCACTCTACTTACATCATCTCTTTTCCTTGGTTTCTCAGACCATATGGTAAAAACGTGACCTCTGATAGCTACCAGCCTCATGCACTTTAGGTAGGCACATGGAAAAAAAAGGACTAAATCTAAATATCTTTTTTGGTTCCAATTATAAATTTCTAGGAAAGGTTTCTGATTGGTCATATGCCTATCTCTTGACCACTTCATTGGCAGAATCATGTCACAGGAGTCTGACCTCCAAGAGTCTCATTAAACCATATGTCTGGGGGAGGGAGGGAGGACCACACCCAAGAGATGTGGGAAGGGGAGGGAGATAAGAAAGAGAGTAGAACAACTCAATAAGTAATCACTATAAAAATTGATTGGAATAAGTATGGCAGCTGAAGCCTTGGAAAGAGGTAAATGATCAAAAAGAGACCATAATGGAAAATATGCCCCAGCTAGAACCCTAGAAAATATCAATAACTAAGTATCCGGTAGAGAAAGATCAGCCTGCAAAGAAGTTTACAAAAGAACCTTGTGCGCACATGATATCCAAGTAGGACATGTTTGACTAGAACAGAACATGAACAGAGGGAATGAGGAACAGAGTCAATATCAAGAGACCATAAGTTTTCCAAAGCTACTTTATAGCTACAACAAAGATAAATCTTGGAATCATTATGCTAAGCGAAACCAGTCAAACACAAAAGACCACAAACTGTATGATTCCATTTCTATGAAATTTCCAGAATGGGTAAATCTATAGGGACAAATGCTGACTAGAGATTGCCAGGTGCTAGGGAAGAGGGAGGTGGAGAGAAACTGTTTAAGAGGTATTGAGTTTTTTTGGGGGGTGGTGATATAAATATTGTGCAATTAGATTATGGTGCTGGTTGTACAAGCTCATGAATACACTAAAAGCCACTGAATTATATACTTTAAAATTGTTAAAATGATGAGTTTTACCTCAATAAAAAAAAACTAAGCTACAAAAGCAGGGCAAGGGCTGTGGCTTGGGGCTTGGAGGGGTTCTTTTTTACGGGAAGAATCTTGAGTGTGTTATGTGTGGATGGAGAGACACAATGAGGAGAAGTTAAATGCTTAGAAGAAGAAAGGGATAATGCATGGTTTTATCCTGACTGGAGGGGGGTATTTAGAAGACATAGCATAAGTAACAGGTTCAGCTTGGATTGATGAAAAGATGCCTTTTCCATCAGGGAACCTCCAAGGAAAGAATGAATCCTAGAGACAAAAATTTGGTAGGAGAAGGGCAGTGAATGGAAGGAACCTCTCCACTCTTCTCCAATAAAGTAATGGGCTTTAGTGTAACCATTTTAGATCCATAGAATGTTAGGATGCCTTAGAGTCATTTTTTCTCAACTCTGTCATTAACTAAGAAGTTTAAATTACTTTCCCCAAATCATGGTTTCCCTTCACTCCTGAGAACTTTTTAATTTTAAGAATCAGAAGTAAAAAAGAGAGAAGGGGAGGGGAACTTTGGAGACAGTTGGAAATAATTGAATTCCAGCTCCATTACATATTGTACCTTGATCATGTTACTTAACTCCGTAGTTTTATTCTCACATACACAAAATAGGAATAGCTACCTTTGAATCACTACAGTTTCTAACCCAAGAATAAGCACAAATTAAGCTTCCTTCTCCCCCTTTTCCTCCTATATTCCGACTTCACAAGAGCTGAAATTTGTAGAAATCTGGCAACTGATACAGGAGACAGGACCATGTTTTTATTTGACACGTCTTTGTTTGGACAAATATATAAAGGGTAAAGTAGCACAGCTCACAATACTGCAGGGCCTCCAGAATATAATGTCAGAGAGATAAAAGCAAGCACAATGACAGCAGATCTGGGAGAATTACGCATGATGAACAAATCAAAGAGGGGAGAAGTCAAAGAGTGATTTTCTGTGCGTAGTTCTGGGATCTGCAGTGTGACATGCAGCGACCCACTAAGGAGCACAAAGCCTCTTAGAAGCAAGAGGGCACGCGATGACTATCCCCAGAGGCAGGGGTTGGTATCAGGGATGTACAGACCTCAGAGCGCCATGTGTGACAATGGGGAACAGCTGTTCAAAGAACTCCACAGTCCATCAACATGACCACAAAAAGCTATTACAAAGGAGGCGCTGCTGTGACAAGTGTCTTCTTTTGTGACATTTGTTGGCAGAGCAGCTGAGGAGTTGTCAGCTTAGAACAACAATGCATCAAAAGATCTACAGAATCAATAGCATGATCCCAGAGCACTGAATGTGTAAGACACACAACAACCAGAGCTCAGGAGAGATAACCAAGGAAGAAAATGCAATTATGTTACATTCAGGATTGGGGGGATCTTTGTAATGAATGTGTTACTTTATCTTGTGTAAATTATTTTTTTTTGGCAAATTGAATATTATAAATGCCTCAGAGGAATCTGTAATTTAGATACCCATTGGTACTATGAATCATTAACTGTAAGTAACCATTTTTTCTTCATTTTGGGCTTTGCTATGCCTAATGTATCAGTCAGTGTTTATTAGGTTTTGCTGAGGTAACAAACAAACCCCCCAGTCTCAGGAGCTTACAGTGAGGTATTATTCCTTGTTTACATTACATGTTGGATGTGAGTTGGCTATGATGCTGCTTCCCCACAATTTCTTCATTCTGGAGTCTAGGCTGAAGGAGCAGCCCCAATCTTGTACCTGTACTTTTCTTGGCAGGGGAGGGGGAAAGCAACAGCAGAACATTGTGATGCCTCTTACAGGTTCTGCTCACATTCAGGGGTCACCACTTCCATTCAAATTGCATTGGTCCAAGCAAGTCACCTGGCCAAATCTGTGTCAACTGGGCAGGGAAATAGAATTGTTATAGAAGGAAAGTGAGATAAATAATTAAGAACTATGTTGAAATTTATCATACATATTCCTAATGTGGGATACTCCTGCTTATATGTTTCTGTTAAACTTTTTGAAATTGCACAAGCTTAGGTTGGATGATACTTTCCCTTGCTACGAAAACCAGTCAGAATGTAACAATATCTTGCCATTTCAGAAGACTATCTCAAGGAGGAAATTTATGGCTTCTGAGAGCCAGGGTTAAATGACTAGTTCAATACGTATTATTCCTATTAACCCATATATTATTTGATTAGGCAACCATCTCCAGGCAAATAAGAAAACCTGACCCCGTGTTAACAAAATCCAAAAGAAAACTATTACACATGCAACTGAGAAATCTAAGAACAAATACAGTTTTATGCATGGCTAGGCTCACAGGCCCAGAAATATCTTACAGATCCTGTCCCTTTGCCTTTCAGTACTCTGGCACTTCTCTCCAACCTATTCCCTTCACTCTTTGGCATGATTTCCACCCTCATCAATTTTTGTGGTAAAGACAGCACTGACAGTTTTTTCTTCTACCAGCCTAGCAGACCCGGTGAAAAAGGGGATGTCTTTCTAACAGCTCTGGCAAAATTTCCAAGGAGGAGCTGTTTGGTTCAGCTTGAGCCACGTGTCCACCACTGAAACCAGAACACAGAGCATCCTGAGGGCAGCCTTAGTCACCTGTGCATTTAAGCTGCTAGAGACAGGGGTTGGGAGGGCCACCTGAACTTCACAGACTGAATAGGATGGTTACAGAGATGACGAAGAGGTTGCTGACCAAGGAGATGCTGGGCAGAAGAATAAGCAAGCAAGGTCCATCTGATAATCTACCTGTAAATGTTTCTGGGGTGAAGTTATTTCTTATCCTATTCACCACATGTCAGTTGTTTTTTTCACTCTGTCTCCACAATGAATTAGTCTAATACCGCCAGCTCTTAATAAGCCAAAGGACTAACATAGAGCCAAATTCTACAATTTTACTCCTAATTTTTGAAAGTTCAAAAGGAAATCAGTGGAAAAGTACAATCTACTTTGCTCTAGTTATAACATTTCATACTAAATGCATCTTCCATATCCTCATCAGTACATGATGAAACCATAGTTGTCTTATTTAGCATAACCTCATTCCCATGTGAACAGGGAATAATGTAAATTATCTACGGTTTTGTTTCTTGCTACAATACCTTCAATTATTTATCCAGTCCTAGAGGTAACAAAATATTATAATTCATTCTCATAGACAAGAAATAAAATACTTCTCTACTTCTCAATTACTCTGATTTAGGTTTTGTTTTTTGTTTTTTGTTATTTTTTTTTTTGGCAAAGCAAACCACTTCCCCCTGCAGAATGAGCACAAGGCTATTTGAATGACTTAAGACAGATACATTTTGCCAAAAGCCTTTTAGTAGAAACTCAAACAATAAAACCCCACTTTGCACGGTGCTGAAGAGTTTCTCAGTTGAGGATCGAGAATGAATTTGACCTTCACCCTCTTCAGAGACTCTCCCACTTGTGACAGTCTTCTGCATTTGGGGAGGAAAGTCGCTCAGCTCATCTTTGAGTCTCCAAGTCTCTTCCCATCAGCTTTGTTTACCCCTTCCTCGCAGAGGTTCTTCAAGTGAAATCAGAAATTAAGGTGTATCAGAATTAGGCAGGTGTTGCTGCCTCGAGACTTGAATGTGCTTAAAATTCATCCTTGAAATGTTATACAACTATTTTTTTTTATAGCACTCGGTATTTTTTTTAAGTTTCTAATTTGGTGTCTTGGGTGTTTTCTTCTTGTTTTTCCTTTCAAGGACACACTTCACGTAGAAAAACTTTCTGGGAAAGTTACAAATATACTGCTGCTCTGAGTTGCCGATTAAAGTTTCCACCTAGAACAATTCTTAGGCTTCTAATGCCTTTGATTGTTTCTAGGCTACCTTCTTATTCATCATACGCTTTAGCTGGTATTTTCAAAGTGGTCTGCTCTATGTAGAGTTTTCATAAACAACTAAGTATTTCACACCTTAATGTTGATGACTAATTTAATTGTTGTGTTTTACTTTATTTTACATTAACATGACATTATGTTTCTCTGGATTGGAAAATATTCTTCTAATACTTTTGTTTTGTTTTAAGAAAAACCAGAGCCTGACAGTAGTTACAGTGATAAGAACTGGGTTTATTCAGGAACTACTGCAATAAGAGAAAAAAAATCTCAGCATAGAACTGGCCTCAGAACTGAATACAATGTGGACAAGTAAGGATTTCCAGCCAAAGCGGGTGGAGGTGTCAGGGAATGCAAAATTATTCTAAAGAGGTATTTCTGGCTAAATAGGCTTGATAGGATTTTTGCTGAAGGCAGGCTGGGTGATCAAATATCATCTAGGGGGTGTTGGAGAATGCGGAATTTAATCAGATGTAGAGAATGATTAGACATCAATGGTGGGAATCCTTGCTAAACTGGTTTAGCAATGCTGTGCTAAGTTTGGGCTCTGCAAAGATGGACATAACAGTCCAAACTCAAGGCCTACTTGGCAAGAGAGTTGATAGGAGCCTGACTAAGGTTTGGTCAAGGGGGAGTGTTTGTCAACAATCCCCTCCCACTGCCAAGTCACCAAGAGTTGCAGAAATAAAATTCCCAGGGCTGCTGAGCCAGTCCCTGCTCCCCATCTTTCTCTGTCCCCTCACTGCTGCCTTTCTACCCACCATTCCCCAGGGCGGAGCTGGCCTCCACGCTGAGTGCCTGTTCCGCAAGTTTTACTTTATTCCCCTTAGAGAACTCTGAGCTTCTTGGTGTCAGGGATCTCACTTTCTCATCTTTGTTTCACCTGAAATGCCAGAGTAGCTTCTTAACAAACATTTCTTCATTTGAACGATTTCATTTTCCTGTAACTTGCTAAGAGAATAAATCAAGGGTCCCTTTCAAACATCAGCTTTCCTTAGTCAACTGACCAATGTTCAGGAACCACCACCAGACAACCCCACCGGCTCACTAGTATGGGGGTGCAATGTTTCAGCAGATCGCTTGATCTCTCTTTGTTTCAGTTTCCTCCTCTGTAGGTGAGAACCAATGCATTCCGATCAATATCTTTCCACCATCTACTGCACGGGGCTACTGTAAATGCCAAATACATTTGTCGGTCAAAGGATTTGGTAACCTTGAAAATGCTATGATTATTTTTTCCTAAAGGAACACAAGCACCTAAAATATCTACCCTCAAATTATATCATTTTACACAAGAGCTATAAGCTTGAAGAGCAGCATGACCTCCATCTGAATCATAATGACCAGCTTCAAAACATGTAAACTACAAGGAATACTGTTTCAAAGAAGGCAGCAAGTCAGATCGGGTATTGGCAAATCGATTACCTCGCAGTTTTGAAAAGAAAGGTGCGCTAGAAGAGTTGCAAGCATATGAAACATCTTCCTCTGCATGACTTGGCGATAATTTACTCAAGATATCTGGCATCTTCTGGCAGGCATGACATCTGGGGCTGTAGGGAATCATTTTACAAATATCAGCTATGCTTAGGGCTCCAGGCCCGTCAATCTACCAGAGCACTAGGTTTCAGAGCATTGATGGACCCCTAATTGATTTGCTCTTTCTAAGAGCATGTTCACCACTGTGCTTGGTTCACTTTAGGGTCTGATTTCACTAGTACAGAGCAAAGATGTTTTTAACTAGTTCGCTTTATTTCCCAAAGTAAGCACGGTCAAATTCTATATAGTTCTATACTATACTATAATATACGATTGCTTAAAGCTGTGGCTGACCAATTAAATTGTCAATGATTAAGTGTTTTTAATTGAAACAAAGTTATAATTTTATTTACCATTTATTCTAGAAGTACACTTCTTTCAGATCCTCTTCTCACCAGATACTTGGTTCTTAATGGAAACTTGGTAGTGATAATACCTACAGTATTTATCATATGGCCTCTAGTTCACCGGGAATAGGAGCACATTTTTCATGGTCCTTAATAATATGTATTGATTTGTATATTTTGGTCTTTTAACTTCTTTAATTGTACACATTACACAGAACCAAAAGACCATATTTCTTTGAGCAGAAAAGAATGACCTCTTCCATGTTAAGGTGAAATTCAGATTTCCCACTAAAGAGCAAATTCTACCTTTCAGATGGTTGAATAGACTGATGCTTACAAAATCCCAGCTGGTTAAATTTAGAGCATTGGAAAAGATCCAATCCAAGAATAGTCTTTGGATGTAGGCCTGTATCATTTGTATTTGATAGTGTGTTGGAAAGGAAAAGGAGAAAAAAGCACTCATTTTAGGCTCTTGCCTTTTCACATGTTATTCTTCTCCAATAGGCGAATGGGTGTAGATAGCGGTGTTGCCTCAAAACCATCACTTTCCTTAAGTGATTTATTTTAATTGAATTATGCCAGAATCAAGGGGCTTCTGCTTGCAAATATCTGCACTGAAGCTATCCTCTCTTGACTGTCTAAATATCAGCCACTTTTTTGAGCCTCACCCATCTTTGCAACACCGTCTTTGAGCCCTTACCCTCCTTGAAGCATGGCAGAGCAGGCGCGTCTGAGCATTAGTGCTCATTGCTGCCAGAGGGAACTTTCCTTTGACCATTTTCCCACTTACTTCCTGGCTTCTAATACATTCAGCTCACACTTTGGCTCAGCAGATAGCCGCTGCCCATTTCCAACCCGAGGCTCTGTGTTGCCATGTCTGCAGATCTACTCACTTTATCAGTATTCCTCTAAATGTGCATCTAAATCACCTAGAATGGTGATGAAAATGCCTATTTCTGGGCCCCATCCCAGAGTTAATGAATCAGAATCTGGGAGTGAGGCCTAGAGATTTGTATTCATAAACAACTTTCTCCCAAAAGACTCTGAAGTTGGAGAACTGCTCTCTGCCCAGCCAGCTTTCTCTAATGATGTAACTTCATAGCCCCTGTGAAGCTACAGCAATTGTGCACTACTTCTGGGGCAGTGCTAGGTACGGTAACACCAAAAAAGCTGTGGGGGGAGATGCTCTCTTCTAGATAGTCTTTATGAGACTGAGCCTAGGAGAGGTTCCACTTTCTTCAATACATGTTCTCCTAGGTTACTCTGCACATAAAAATCCAGCCAGTCACCCAGGGAAAAGGGGGTGGAGGATCACCAAAGCTATGCTTATGGGCCTGGCCTGGAAGTGGCTTCTATCACTTCTGCCCCTAGTCCTACAGCAAGAACTTGAGAGAGTCAGCCTTGATGCCTGGCAGGTGCTGGGAAAGGCAAGCACCAGGCATCTGTTTCCCAGAAACTACCACACACTATGGACATGGAGCACAACTCGACTGGACCTCTAGCATCTCTGCCACTAAGTGCCATCAGTGTAAAGAAATAAATTGCATGGTTCCACCACATACTGTGGAGCATCAAGGGCCTATAATTCAACTACCCTCACTTCCAGAACTTCCTATCCAAGGAGGTAAGCCAGGATCCCCTCAAGGTTTATCTCTAGAACTATTTGAATCCTCAGTATTTCTTTTTCTTAACATTTCTGACTGGTTATCTTGAAACACAAACAGAGTTTATTAAATTTTGCAGACGAGCTTTATGAATAATATAGTATACAAAAATTAATGGGTGGATCTTCAATACATTCCTGATATTGAGAAACAAAAAAGTTGTGTGTGTGTGTATGCGTATACAGATATTGGGTTGGCCAAAAATTTTGCTTGTTTTTTTCCATTAGATGGTTCTAGTATCACATAGTTGTCTTTAATTTCATTTGAAACAATTATATTAGATTGTATTGTGACAGCTGTCATATCAGTGTGCATTTTTAAAAACATCAAAATTGGTGAATTTTTGTGCATCCATTTTAATATTGAAGACGGAAGAAAATAAGCAACATTTTCAGCATATTATGTTTTATAATTTAAAGAACGGTAAAAACTCAACTGAAATACAAAAAAAAATTTGTGCAGTGTATGGAGGTGTTATGACTGATTGAACATGTCAAAAGTGGTTTGCGAAGTTTCATGCTGGAGATTTCTTGCTGGATGATGCTCCACAGTCAGGTAGATCATTTGAAGTTGATAGCAATCAAATCAAGACATTAATAGACAACAATCAACGTTATACCATATGGGAGATAGCTGACATACTCAAAATATCCAAATCAATAAAGTTACTGGTTAAAATGAAAAATGTGTCTTTTATTTTATGGAAAAAAACCATATGGATGTTTTGGCCAACCCAATAAATATTTGTGTAAGTATATATACATATAGTTGTGTATGTGTATATATGTCTGAGTGTGTGTATATATGACTATATATTTATCTATATGTGTGTATATATGTGTATATTGGCAAGTTCTCACATATATATGTACACACAGGGGTAGGCAAAGTAGGTTTACAGTTGAGTGAAACACAGAATTTGTTCTTGTATTATTTATTAATTTTTGTGTTATTTATTTGTAATGCAACTGTAAACCTACTTTTGCCCACCCCTGTACATATGTACACATACCAATCATATATCATATGTACATATTCATTTATGTACGTTACATATATATCTGCAACTGAGTTTCGGGATGTGTGTATATCCTGACATACAACAAACTGCAGTGGCAGATATATTTTTCATGAATGTAAAACATCACTTTGTGTTTACTTTATTACTAAGGAGACATAGGTTGTATAAGCCCAAGGAAAATCATGGATTCTGTGGCCAAGTCAAATAAAGGTGATATGAATTCTTTCCTGTGCCCTTTGAGGCTTATATCTCACTATTCCATTTCTCTCAGACAAAACTCAAAGGAGGAAGTCAGCAAAGTTTGAAAAATTGCATTCCAGCTTAAACACTATCCGTTACACTCAACAATTGTAAAGGCCATGTGATTTTAACAGGCACAGGACGACTCTGAAGTTTAACGATATATTTGAGGTTTTCACCCTGAAGTGAGAGCTATGAGTCCATAGCTTTATGCTTGCATAGATTTGTCTGTAGTTTCCTCAGAAATCTTCCAGGATCAAACATGCATTAGTTCTGCTTTACTCCATTTATTATTCAACTGTTTAACAAATATTCTTTGAGCAACTACCAAGTGAAAGACTGTGGTAAGCACTGAGGAGACAGTAATGCACAGTTACAAAGTAAAGATTAGGGAGTTAATAGAGTAAAGTTATGGAGAGTGGCAGGGCTATCACTGCAGAGCATGACTGGAAAGGGTCTTCTGAGCTGTGGGCACTTGAGCAGAGACCCCAGTGAAGGGCAGGTGTGTGCCACGTGGAAGTTCCTAAGAAGAGTGCATCAGGCAGATGTAAGAGGAAGTGCTAATGCTCTGGTGGAAGAGTGCACCTCACCTGAGAAATCTCTATCATATGTACTTATTAAAAAATTCCCCCATATAATCTTGAATAACTATTTCACAAAATGGCATCATCTTTCTTAGGAAAAGTATCAACGACATATGTGTATTTGCCTGCTCTAATAAAATGGTCAGTCAGGAACTGTGTTCAACTGCAAAGAGAAATATTAAAAAAGGAGCTTTAACAAAAAGAGGGTATTTTCTTCTTTTCATGACAATGAAGTCAAGGAGTGGGTAATGGAGGGCTGGTACAGGGACTCCCTTATAACATGAAGGTCCCAGCTTCCTATCTTTTTGGCTTTTCCTTTCTTCGTGCATGTGTTTCTCCTTCAAGTTTACCTCATGGTCACAAAATGGCTGCTGCAGCTCTCGACATTATAGCTGCATTCCAGGTAGGAAAGAAAGGAAAATAAGCACTTTGTATCTGAATCTGCTCCCCAGGTCCCTACCTTTGCTGCTAACTTCTGAGGAACTTCCCCATGAGTCTCACCTAACAGCTTCTGTTTTTACCTGTCACTGGTCAGTTGGGTCATATGGCTCCTTTATCTGCAAGGAAGGTTAGGGAATGTGGTTTTACTTGAATGCATTACAGTCCTCAACAAGATTCGAGGTTTACAAGGATAAAGGGGAGAATCAATGTCAACAGATCCCTCAAATCAAAAAACCAGGGCTTTAGTTACAAGAGGAGGCTCTAGAACCTCCATTCTCTAACCAAATATGAGCCTAAAGTCCTATTACCCTGTCAATTATTTGTCCTCCCTAGGTTACAGAATACTTCTCTCAGTATACATTTTCATTCATCACTTACTCTTTATCTGTTTCCTTTCAGTCCCTGCACACACCTCATCATTTGTAATCTCCTCAGGCTGTTGCAATCCCTGAGGAGGACTATAAATAGCATCCTTCTTTCCTGAATTGAGAAATGAAATAACACAGTAGCAGATGGAAGCCAGTATCATTTTGGTTACTCATAGAGACTAAGTTAGA
Organism: Pteronotus mesoamericanus; assembly: GCF_021234165.1. Lineage (NCBI taxonomy): Eukaryota > Metazoa > Chordata > Mammalia > Chiroptera > Mormoopidae > Pteronotus > Pteronotus mesoamericanus. The sequence continues at coordinate 11,858,187 of NW_026555277.1, read as the reverse complement.
GGGCATAGTTTCAGGTTCATCAGCCAGGAGCTAACACTGAACCCCAAAATAATACAGACTTTTCTACCTACAATGCTAGACTCCTCCGACAGAAACCGCTCACTGACAGTAGTCGAACACACTCAGCTATTTTTCACAAATATAACAATCGGATAAGCCACTTCATCACCCAGTAGCAGAGTATTTCAATGTCACCTCCATCTGGAAAGAAATCTAAGGGGGAGAAGAAATTCCCCCAACTGCCCTGGTCGCTGGCACACTGGCAAACCCAGCAATCATGTGTCTCACAATTCACACTCTGTAGCCTCCCTCTAGACTCTGCTTGAACCAAAAGAATGCATCAGCCCTAAGCCTAAGTCTTAAGAAGGTCACTTGCTGCTTAGATTGCTCTCTTGGGACCTGTGAGCCAGCTTTCCTGCTAGAAAGGCCACAGAGAAAGGCCACTTAGAGAGGAAGAGGCCCTGAGATGACAGAAAGAGAAGGAGAAGTCGCCCAGTCCCAGGGTCCAGCTCAGCCCAGGGCCTGCTGACTCACGCGCTTCACTGCAGCCCCAGGGGCAGCCACCAGCACAGCACGACGCACAGAACTTCCCCGGGCAAGTCAGCTTAGATGGCAAGATGGGAGCAAACAAAATTACGGTTTTATTAAATTGCTACATTTTGGGGTGATTTGTTACAGATCAATAACCAAAGCAATTACATACTGCTATTTATTCAGCAGCATTTTTCACAGTTTCCTTCTTATCTAGTCTCAGCTTCAGTATGTTTTACTGAACTTGAAAATATTGGCAAGTTCTCAATATTAGCCATTATTGTGGAAGTCCTTTGTAAGTGGCAAGCGTTAAGTGTAAACATTCAGAGTAATAACCACTTTTGAGCATTGTTTGCCGCCAGTTGCTTTTTTGAAATTCTAAAATGATACCTAGTCTTCTTAGTGATCTAGAATTGTCATTGTCACACACGGTTTTCTGTAAGTTGTGGGCCTCCCACATTTTGGTGTAACACCAGGCTGGTCTTTCTCATTTGCTTCCTCTTAGAAGTTCTTGTGAGTGCTGTTCCTGCTCCATATTATGAACTACCTTCTTACCGAAGCTATGTCATTCCTATTCCATTTCTCTTCCCTCCCATTCTCCTGTTTCCAAATGCCAGACTCTAGCCCCTGAGCCCTAAGAGCTGGTATCCCTATGGCCTAACAATTCCTAGACATGTATTTATATGTGGTGGTCAAAGGCGTTTGTTAGTGTATCACCTAAACAGCATGGTAATACTTGAGCAAAGTTGAGAGCGAGGGTTTCCCCCACGTTTGCACTTGCTAGTATTCATGCCCAGGCACCCAGCTCCAAGCACAAGAACTACCTGCAATTATCTTCATACACGTCGTAGCCTCTGAACTCCAGTCAATTGTCATATGATGGCATGTCAAAGATATGATGTGTTTAGGATCCATAATAAATTTTCAGAAGGTTAGATTACCAGTTTCCTAGGTTGATTAGTCCTGGATTCATTCTGGGCTGTAAGAGAAGCAGATGGCCCAGTGCCTAAAGTAGTTTTATGGGCCCATGGAAATGTTTTATTTTTATTTCTCCCCTTCAGAAGAACTGAGGTTGAAGAGAAAAAATAATATTAAAATATTCATCTATATGCCAAGGCAGTAGTCAAATATCATTTTAAATATTTTTATGGAGGTAGAAACCCACAAAGGTAAAAGTGCCTAGAGCCCATGAAAGTCATAATATGGTCCAAGATTTATTAGGCTAATTGTTCTCAAAATTTAGAAAGCATAAGACTTTCTTATCCTTTTTTTTTAATGGATTCTCAGCCACAATAGCAATGATTCTGCTAAGCAAGGCTAGAATAAATCACAGGAATCTGCATTCTTAATGAGCAATTTATGTAATTCCACTACAGACTGAATTAGAGAAAAACTAAAGTGAAACCAGAATGAACGTTTTTGCATCTAAGGAGTAGAAGGGTAGGACAAATAAGGCACAAGCATGTTGCTTTTTGTTAGAATTTTTCTATCCTGGTGATTTGTTCTCACTACATGAATGTAGCGAGGATTAAACTGTTGGCTCCATGGTCAGTAGAGTACCTGTACTGCCTTGAAATCCCCCATCTGTGTATAAATGATTCTGCAGGGAGGAGAGCAATTTGGGGACTACGAGAAAGTCACTTACATTGTACACTGGCAAACAAGATAGATCAGGTTCACCTTGAAAAGGGCTGAGATTCCTGTGCATTTTACAAATTGTAGCTGGGCCTGTGTACAAATGCGACCATTGGGTAGATGATTGAAATACTACACAAAGGAAAAAAATTCAGGTTTCAAAATAAGAAGTTAGAAAGGTTTCTTAATGTTGATTTTGAATTGCTTTAGATGCTTTTGTTTCCCTAAAAAAAAAAAAATAGTGAAATTAAGATGTTCAAGGCAAAGAGAAAATAAGAAATAGTTGAGTTGGAATGACTGGAGTTCAAACTGGCCACCTGTGACCCATGCGCCCATTGGATGAGTCCAAAGCACCTTAAGAATGGACTGTTCTCCTTATATGAGTATTTGGGATCTCCCTCATTTGTGGTAAGGTGTGTAACAGCAGCATATGCATCACATGATTTGGAGAGCTAACACTTACTAAGTTCAGCCAGATTGCCCAGCAAAAGTAGGTTCCAGCCAAGCTAATTATACACAGGCCAGTAACTTATTCTTTAATTAAGATGAATTGAATAGCCATGGCTGGCTAGCTCAGATGGTTAGAGCATCATCTCAATATTTCAAGGCTGTGGGTTCCATCCTTGGTCAGGGCACATGCAAGAAACAACCAATGAATACATAAATAAGCGGAACAACAAAGCGATGTTGCTCTCTCTTTCTCTTCCTGGCTCTCTCTAAAATCAATAAGTTTTTTTTTTTAACGATGAATTGAATAACCACCAGAGAGTTTGTTCACAGGGTGGAGCCTGAACAAAACTAGAAATCTTACCCCATTATAAATGGCGACATCTTCTCTAGGAGAGGACTGTGATGTGTCCTCCAGCATGAACTGGAGCTATTGGTTATTCCCTCCAAGTCCTAGGAAATACAATTGTGTTTAATGATTGCAAAGTGCCTCATAACACTCATTATTTTATCTTCACAACAAGCGTACTGGGCAGCCTGGGGATGTGATTCCCATTTTACACAGGAGGAAACAATCAGAGGGAGATTAAGTAATTCACCCAATGTTCCAGAATGAAAGAGGGTAGACAAGTCCAATTTTAAGCTGTGAATTTCCAGCACATCATTTAGCTCATTGCCTTCCTTGCTTAAAATCCCAAAATACATTTGACTGGTCTGAACATTTAAAAAGATATCATAATTAGTTAAATTAAAGATGTCTTGATGGACTTGGATGCTATTTCTTGTCTGCCCCCATCCCCCTGGATGTGTTCTGTTAAATTTCTTTTCTCAAGGACAGTGTTGATTTAATTGGAAAGAATCATGTTCTCATTTCCTATTTTGGCTACTGCAGTACCCCCAGCCATATGCACAGTGGCCATCTGGAAAAATCCGTTCCTAACTTCAGGGACTATTACATCAGTTTGCCCTAAAACTGTTTACCCACTGGCTCTGCTCTTCATTTTTCAGAAGCTGTATAACTTCTACTTGGGTTTACTTGAGATTCTGCCTAATAACCGAAACAAACAGTGGTACATAAGCCTCCATGGAGAATCTGAGCAATATGTAGACAATGCTCGCCCAGTGCTGCCCTATAATTTGTTCCTTTTTTGCCAGTTTTTGTTTTTTTTATAAAAAGTTGTTTAATTCAGCTTTTATTCAATGTATTCATGACTACAGACTTGTTTTTTTTTCTTCCCTTTTTTTCAGATTAAGAAATACTCAAAGGTATAATCAGGTCCTTCCACAGTATTTAATTAGCCATAATTAAAAGACATCTACACAAAGCATGGTGTTTTCAAAGTCTTTTCTTCTGTTACATTGCTAATGAATTAAGAAATTAACTGGCATTGTGAGTTACAATAGGAAATGTCAATGAGAAAATTTTAACTGTCTTATAAAATTATCCTTTTTGTAGATCATGTGCTGTCACTGTACTAAATGCAGTGTCATTCCCAATCACTAAAAGAAGAAAAAAAAGGCAAAGCATAAGAATTGGGAGAGAGAGCAGAGAAAGGAATAAGGAACGTTCCTATTGATCTATATTCTAGGAAGATTATTTAAAAATGATCAAGTCTCCAAGATATGACATCAGATTTCGGAGAATTTTTAAATCATCAAATCTCTTACAGACCATGGGTGGGGGTGTGGGGCAGGGGATAACAAGGATTATCAGGAAGAAGATGAACTTATTTTCATACCTAACTATCTGACTTTATTGCTTAATAATATAAATGGAAATATTACATATGTGATTAACCCTAACAACGATAACAAGGTCTCATAAAGGACAGGTAAATAAAAATTTAGAAAATATTACCTTATGGAAATCTTTAGTCTTTCAGAAGGCTGTTTTCCATAGATATATGTAAACTTTATACTTGTACTTCAAATAATTTAAAATGATTTTTACTTAGGCAAAAAAGAGAAATCAAATATAACAAATTTCTACTATTTAGAAATAATGTAAATTCCAAAACAGTAAAGTTTAAAATATATTGATTATCCATTTATTATCCTAATAAAAATATTTTTGAAGATTATATAATGACATAGAGAAGGACTTATAATCTTTTGTGGAAACAAAATATAAAACTATATTACCTAAATTTTTGTAATGTATATCTAAGCATGTCAAAAGAATAAAAATACATTAAAATATTAACAAGTTCATAACTGAATAGTTGAAATTACTAGAAATTTTCTTCACTACCTTTTATAAAATGCTCTACAAAGAAAATGTGCTATTTTATTATTAAAAATATAAAGTTGACTTTATAAAACAAGGCTAAGAATGATGTTTCTTCAAAAGAACAAACACTCAAGCAGAAGCATAATTTTAACTTCAGACTTCTGTCATAATTAAATGTAACTGAAAATATTTATAAACTTAATCTGTGTATCTGAAAGGCCTTAATGATCCTACAGTCATACCATAGATATTTTAGCTTTGTTAAGGAACTTTCTAATAAATCTAAAAAGACAAATGCCATTAGCTACCCAACATAATTGAAGAGAGTTTAATTTCAACTTGAACTTTATTTGGAGTCCTTAATTCTATGCCAAACAATTTGGAAATCCACTAATTATTGAATCAGATAGAATAATAATCACAGAAATAAAGATTAATAATCATTAGTAATCATTTTCATATATATTACTATATTTGACCTTGATGTTTATAAACAGGAATGATGCTTTCTGATCAGAGATATGGAGAATCTTATTAGAGCAAAAGTAATGGAGTTGCCCATGTCTCTTGGCAAGTCAGAGATGGAACCGCCTTTGACCTTGTACCTCTGACTTCTAATCCTGGACCAAAGTTCAGAGTTTGTGCCAATGTTCCATGCTGGCACCCTAAAATAATCACTCTCTCTCATCCATCGATGTAATTCTGCCAAAAATATTTGCTCTTCAAGCTAAGTATCACATCATCTGCAACCCATGAGTTTAATAACAACACACATTTCTAGAGAACTGCCTTGGAGACAGTCATGAGCCTGAAGTGGGCTCAAATTTCCACTAGATGGCATGTAGCCTGCTTCTCATCTGGTGAATGAGTTGCAGAAAAATTGCAGCTATTTGTCACATTTTTAAATGTAATTTAAGTAAAATCTTTGATATTACATTCACACTGTTTAAAAAATTAATTAACGTAAGGGTTTCAGTTATGAATAAGTTACTTCTATCTTATTCCAAAACTATAGAAATGACCTCTGAATTCCCCAGTTTGAAAGACGAAGAAAATCGTGTCTCTCCCTCTTCCTTTCACCCTACCTTTCCCTTTCTATTTTTCATAACTACCATCAGCACTTTTACATGATCAAAGTTGGTAATATTTACAGTCTGTCAATCAAACTTTGTTCATAGAATGATTCTAAGTGATGGGACTATAAATAGAGTAATGTTATAAATGACAACATAATTTTTTTTCACTAAACCAAGTAGTTAACTATAATCACATTCTCCTTCCTATTTAACTAGTGTATGTTTGTTTTAAGGTGAAATTTTCTATCTCCTTTTTCTCATAGAATTCTTTCACTTTTCTTCTAATACTTTCATGGGTTTCTTTTTAAACTTGTAATTATTTTTAACTTCAAGTTTTCTGATTTTACTTTTTTATATAATATACTATTCTTTTACTGAGGAATATTTCTTTCTCAACTCTACTTGAGAATTCAATATGATTTTGGAACTTCTAACCCATTTCCTGAAACAGTACTATTTTCTCCATGATTTTTCTTTCCTTCCTTTCGTTCTTTTTTCCTTTCTTTCTTTTTTCCTTCCTCTTTCCTGCCTTGCTCGTCTCTCTCTTTTTCTGCACAAAGCATCTCACAGGATCCCTGCCCTCTGTTTGAAATGGTCTGTTTTCCATAGTGTCCCAGAATTCCTCAGTGAGACGGAGCCCCAGCTGTGCACAGGCTCCCATTGGTTCCTTCCCTTCCTGGTCTCACTTCCTCACTTTCCCGCAAGGGTTTGTGCAGATCCCCTCCCAAATAAACTACTTGCCTCTAAATGAAGACAGTGAATTTTCTAGTGTGCTCCATCTTTGACTGCCCATTCATACTAAATGTGAAGCAACTGAATCAATGTTGATAAGGTATTCATTTTGTTGCAAGATTCCTGCTTAACCAAAATTGGATATTTTGCTCTTCAGCAGTAATACCATTACTATCTGTAAGCCTCTAGTTTCTAAAACACTGCCCATTTGCTCCCAAGGCACATTTCTTTAGTGTCTATTTCTATAAAGAAAAATTTTACTATTTAAAAAAAAAAAAAAACTTGTTTGTTATTGATGTTGAATTTGCCTGGGATGTAAATGTCTTAACGCCTGTATGTTGTAGGTTTGGATGGAGGAAGGAAGATAGTAAAGAGGGATACAACTGATTTGAAGACAACTTTATTGTTACCCTGTTCTTCACTGCTGCTTCCTCTGGTGAACCAAAGAGCATGTGACTCTCTGCTTGGCTATAACCCCTTACTGCAAAATTTCAGCAATAGCCTTCTCCTCTCCACTTCATAGCTCATTTTTCCAAATGGTTTTTGAAATTTTCTACTGATGATGGCTCCCCTCCAATTCACTTCATGATGTAGAACTTCAGCATTCTTAAGTCAATCACTTTATGATCAATTTACAGGTGGCCTCTTGAAATAAAGGAAACAACTGTGGTGACCGGAGTGCCATATTAAAAGGGAAGCTAGCAGTTACCTTTTTAAAATAAAGCTGCCAGAAAAGTGTACTTTATACCTTAGGTAACTATGAACCATTAAAATAACATCCCATTTGCAACTAGAGAGTTATAAAACGTACACAATTTTGATGCAGAGGGCACCTGGCTCAATTTTAATGGGCCTTACTTTTTAATTAAACCTCTATTATATCCCAAGCTTCACTATAATTTTATTTTGTCTCTTTTCAAAATTAGAAAGATGTGATACTTATTCTAGAACCTTTTGAACCCTAGTAGCTCATTAATGGGAACCAGATGTAAGGAGAGTTGACTATCAGAGATTGGGATGATCATTTATGTTTGTACTTCTGGGTTCTCTGTAGCTCTGCTGAAATGTTTAGAAATTATCATTTATTCCCCTTACACTTTAGATATTATGAATTAAATATTTAATTCACTCACATGTTACTTAAAAACTACATTATTTCCAGTTTTATCTCCACACTCTATCCTTCAATTTTCTCTTCTACCTAAAAGGGGACCTTATGTAGTAAATGAGCTTACTCCTAGTTTTCCTTCCCACAATTCTGGGAGGATTTGCTTAATGTAATGTAATGTAAGACACTGAAGGAGAGGCTAATCTTACTTGGGGCTTTTAATGACCCTGTACACACATTCTAATGGCTCCTTTAGTCAACTAGAATCACATCTTCAGCATTTAACAATGGACGCACAGAAGGCATTCCCTGACATGTTCACATTCCCTAACAGATAGTTACTGAATAAATAAGTGAATCCTAGAATAGCTCTACACCTTGACTCATGTAGTAGGAAGAATAATAACTCCTCTAAAGGTTCTCACATCCTTACCCCCCAAAACCTATGAAAATATACCTTACATGACAAACTGTATTCCACAAATGCTATTACAGTCATTGATCTTGAGATGGGATGACCCCCTGGATCATTTAGTTGGACCCAATCTAAACACATCAGTCCTTAAAGGCAGAGAGTCTTTCCCAGCTATGGTCTCAGAGGTGAAAGAAATCTTGCTGGTTTGGAAGTGGAGGAAGGGGCCAGGAGCCAAAGAATGCAGGTGGCCTCTTGAAGGGAGAAAAAAGCAAAGAAATGAATTCTCTCCTAGAGCCTCCAGACGCAAGTGCAGCCCCGCTGACACTTGAGTTTTAGCCTTACGTGACAGACTTATAACCCACAGAAGTGCAATTTAATATAGTTGTGCTGTGGTAAGCCACTCTATCAGTGGTAATTTGTTATGTAGCAATAGAAAATAATATGGCCTCTATGCCTAAAATATCCTTTTGTTTCTTCTTGTTAAAAAAAATATATATCCATCTTCCAGCACCCATGTGAAATTCCACTTTCACATGAACCCTTTCATGCCCCCCCAATGAATTGATCTTCCCTTTTTATAAATGTTCATTGGCTATTATGATGAATTAGTGCGTGTTTGTAAAGTGATCAGGAAATAAAAACTTGTAACCACACTGCTGTAAACTTAATTCTGTCCCCCTCAAATTCATATGTTAAAGACTTAACCCCCAATGTGACTGTATTGGAAGATGAGGCCATTAGAGGCTATTTAAAGTTAAATGTGATCATAACTAATGGTGGAGCTTTAATCTGATAGAAGAAGGAAGAGAAGAACAAGAAGGTGAAAAAAGGGGAAGAGAGAGAGAGGGAGAAAGAGAGAGAAGGAGATAGAGGGGGGAGAGAGAGAAAGAGAGAAAAAGAGAGAGAGGAATGGAGAAAGGGAGAGAGAATCTGCCTGCAATGAGAGGACACTGCTAGAAGCTAGGAAGAGAACCCTCACCAGAAACCTAATCAGCCAGTGCTATGATCTCAGACTTCCCAGCTCTGAAATTGTGAGAAATAAATCTCTGTTATTTAATACACCCAGTCTATGGTATTTTGTCAAGGCAGCCCAAAAAGACCAATACACACATCTGAAAAAGAAATTATAATATACTTCTCTATAAGAGGTATATAATATAATCTCATGAAATCCTACATTATTTAAACTGAAAACGTATAAAGAAGGTTGCTGCGTTGAATAAAATTATATATATATATGCACATACATACGTGCATTGGTCTTGCTCCCAAGGGGTGATGAACTTAAATTTTGCCATTTGTGCTCCTCTTTTTGAGCCATGTTATTTTTAAACTCTCCCTCTTTCACAGTTAAGATCAAAGGGACCATCCATTTCCCTTGATATCATTTGATTATAGTCTTGATTTCATTTGATTATGGATGTAGATAAGGTGTATGAGAGGGATTAAAATGTTTTTTTTTTCTTTTCCTAACAAATTAGCTGGGAAGCAACTGTACAGCTACCTGCTCAAGCAAAAATAGGTCAGCAGCTCTTTTGTTTGCTATGCTTACTCTACCTTCCTATACTATTGTGATGTGATAAAAATCATCTCTGTGCATTTGAAATTGATCACCATTACTTTCTAAATATTATTTTGTCAATGTAACAGGTGTCTGCTGATGAACTATAGGGGTTATACTACAAACCAAAGACCAGTGCTATCAGGTCAAAATAAAAAAAAAATTCAAGAGGCAATGCATTAAATTCAACATCCAAGAATCGCAAATCTAAGGGCTATCAAAAGGAGTGATTTCCCCCTACCACAGTGAGAGACCACAAGAAGAATGTATACTGTGAATGTAACTGGAAACCGAATCGTTTATGACTTTATATATTAAGGTTGGCATGATAAATTATAGATAGAAGTAAAATGATCACATAAACTACATTGCCTAAGAGAAATACGTGCTAGAAAATTCTTCCTGAAACATCAGTGGTTTTCAAGACTAACTCCTTACAGAATGCACTGAAACTGTGGTGATGTTCAAAGTTGAATGCTTATAGAATACATTGTTTTAGTAATCCAACTATAATGAGTGAATAAAGGCAGAAAAACTATTGAAAAAGGAAGCCTGCATCGTGGTCATTAATATCAATTAGATTCAAAAAATATTGCACAGCTACAAACAAGGGGAGCCTTAAAACGGTCACAGTACTGATGGTAACATTTAGAAATGACTAGTGATTCCTTTAAGGTCAAGGACAGCCAGCGTGGCTCCCCAGTCATTACGTACATTAGACCTTTAACCTGACCTTTAAACTTTACTTCCTTTATTTTGAAATTCAATCAGCCTTCCAAATCAGGATTATCCAACAATATGCAAGCCAGACTAACGTCTTTGAGAACTGATTATTAAATGATGCCTAAGACGCCAAAATAACAGTCCTGAGTAATGTTTCTGAAGATTACAAAATGTGATTCATTTTTCCATTAGGCCACTATCAGAGGGACGAGGATCCTGATCACCTCATATTTCATCAGCAGTGCAAGAATTATATTTGAGCACTTACAATGTGGCAGCAAAGATTCTCACCATTGTTCCTCCTGAGTGAAATAGGGTTCAATATGATATCTGGACAGAGCTGTTATTCATTCATTCATTCACTCACTCATTCATTCAAATATTCGACATATAATCTTGGAAAGCTAGTCAGTGCCAAACAATGTTTGCTAATGATGGTCCTATTGAGCCACAATCTTTTTTTCATGGAATAAAGAACCAAGTTTGGGGACACAGAACCCTCTCTTCAATGCAATAGTATCATCTCCAGCACCCCTAGAGCAAGAAGTCATCCAGTCTCTGGTTAAAACCAAATACAAATAGTCAGATGTATGAAATCCGCCCCTGATATGATGACTGGCAGACACAGTGCTGTCTCTCTTTCATACGGCATGCTCAGATCAGTCAGCATCCTGACAGACTGCTACTCTGCTGGGAGTGGTCTTCAGGATGACAGCAGGGGGTTGGTCCAGCAAATATCTTTGGCTCTGGGTTCTAGTTATCAGTGAGAACTGATTGATCGTTCAGCCCATCTACACAGACTCGTGCTAACTGCTTCATCTTTACAGCTCTAAATGTAACGCCATGTTCCTTTGGATAAACAGTTGTTAAGGTTTATTTTGTTCTGTTGTAATTTACTTAACGTTTTAATTTTTCCCTCTCAAGCCTTCCATTTTAAATTGTTCAAAGATCATCTCTATGTTGGTACTACATATAGACAGAAAGCATCTGTATTGTGTCAAGTACAGATGAGAGAAACGGGAAAGCCTCAATGTCTGATCTTTAGGTACTATTCTTTGTCTTTTTTGGCACCATTTAATGTAACACAGTGAAATATGATATTAGAATATCAGGACAAAATTCTATATTTTTAAGTCTTCCTTTCTATTCATTTTCGTCTTCGTCCAGATAAATAGATAGATAGATGATAGATAGATAGACAGATAAACCTATCAATCTACAAATATAATGGAATGGTATTATTTTTATAACTAAGTTCCACCCCCGACTTCAGAATATTCAGTAACTATGTGGCAACATTTTGCCAAACAGATAGTGTTGTACGAGGAAATCATCATTACTTCTTTTGCAATCTTATGTTCTACAGTAGGTTATTAAATGTCTATAGCACTTTTCCTAGAAACCTTTTATAAGATCGACAGCACACGATCTAGCAATGGCAAAAGGAGGACCAGATCTTCCAATACGTGCACATGTCTGAAAACTAGCAGTCACTTTTTTGGTGGAGATGTGTTATTTGAAAATTGGTATAATCACAGTTTCTACCTCGTTTATGACCAGCATAAAAAATTGCATAAAATATCATGCACAGCTGTAGTCAGAAGGAAGATTCAATTTGGGCTTTGTGTGGGCTTGACTCACTGCCAGGGCACTTACATACATCATCGAGGGCTGTTTTTAAAAGGATAAAATACAATTTTAATTCTCATGGCACATTTAATTTTTTTAAAGAGAGATAAAATTGTTAAAATCGATTATAAACGGCATTAAGTCCCTCCCTGCCCCCACCCAGTCTATCTCTTGTTAATATAATGTGAAAGGGTTAGCAAAAGATGAGAAAGCCACACAATTAAAGGTTAAGACTGCAATTCTGTCTATCCTCAGAACAAGAAGTTATCTGGTGTGATTGCATACTCCTTTTCATTATTTAGATGGCCTCGTAGGAAATATTATATGTGGACAGCCTCAAACATCCCTGCTGATTTCTTTGAGAAATCTCAAAGGCCAGAGTGGTAGAGAACAGCTTGGGCAAGCCACTGAGGAAAGACCACATTTTCATCTGAAACCCAAAAGCACAATGTAGCACACAGTTTTACAAGATTTTCTCCACCCCTGCAGAGAAGAGGGCTCACTCCCATCCCTGCACCACTGCATCACAGCATCTGCCAGCTCTCGAGAGCTTTAAAGGGCCAGCTGCTTCATTTCCTGATTGGGGATCCAAAGAGGATAAGTCACATGGCTAATCATGGACTGAATCAGAACCAGAACAATATTCTCTGGAATTTGAGTCCGGTGTTCTTTCTACCTTTTTAGACTACTTCACTTTACACTGCTTCAGAAAGTGCTTGGCAACACAAGGAATGAGTGAGAACAACTACTTAGAGATAGAGAAAAAACATGTTTTTATTTCTCATCTGATGGTGTGCTAAAGGTGGTTTGCACAATTTTTTTTTTTTTTGCCTTGAGCACCTACTATGTATACCAGACACTGATCTAGACACTACCTTTATAGCAGAATACAAAACCGACAAAAATCCTTGCCCTTACAGAGTTCCTGGAGCTCACATTATAGTGAACTCAAATACCACATAGAGAAAATGACCAAGTTATGAACCAAAAAAACAACTCCGCTGAGAAGTAACAAAAGGGATTCCCTACTGTTTAAGTGGGAAAGAAGCAACGAAGTCCCCTTTGAGAGTCAAATGTTCTCACCTCTTCCTAACCCACAATGGGTGACTTCAAGGTGATAGCTTGAAATTAGTCATGGTGGGAGTCTCACACCACAGACACGGGCAAATACTGCAAATCAGGGTTCTCCTTTCCCCTAGGGCTGGGTGTTAAAACATTTGGCAGCAAGCCACTCCTCTTATTGCCCCACCCAAACAGTTAGCTCTTTAAAGTTTAGGTGTAAGGCGGCTCTCGCCTACCAAGCCTCATCCCCTACCTCCCATCTGTAGTTACCAATTGTTCACAGCACAGCTTGTGAGAGGCTGCTGCGAGGTTCCTTGAGAATTACCTGTTTCTAGGGGGTTAGGGTTCTACCAGGGCACCCGAAGGCAGGAGAGAGCAGAACAGGAAGTTTTGTCACAGAAAGCTACTATGCTCAAGAGTTTTATCAGAGCTTCAGGTTCCAAAGATTTATTTCTTTTAATCTAAACAGTGCATTGGCACCTTTAGTTTTTGTTGATTATGTATAGCTTGTCATTAAGCAGAATTTTGCTGCAGGAGAAACAGGTTCTTGAAATTAAGAAAAGAAGCTGAGGAAGAAATTATGAAATAATTTCTTATTATAGAATCATAGGAAATTATGATGAATATAAAGCCAATTCAGCTGCAACTGAAAGGATATTTCTTACCAACAAGAGGCAAGGGACTATAATTGCTCAGAGCTTTGTAGGCAGTTAGACTTCTGTTCCATCCCAGCTCTGACAACCATGAGCTCTAGGACCTTGAGCAAGTTAGTGACCTAAGCCTCACTCTCCTGCTACATGCAATAGAAATAAAAATAGACTTGCTTCTTAGGGCTATTGCAAGGATTGAATGAGACAAAGTACACCAGACCCTGTCCCCTTTTACCTATCCAAGAATTTTGCTCTAGCAACATTCTTCCTTTCTCTTCTGGATCTGCAATTCTTTGTTGTCTACTCAGGGTTTTATTTCTACTCCACTGACTCTGTTGATCTTGTCAAGGTTTCCAGTAACCATGTTGCTAAACCCATCGGCCAAGACTTTGCTCTTATCTTATTTGACTTTATATTCAACACAGCTAATCAAGCCCTCTTTCCTATCATACTTTCTTCACTTGGTTTTCACTACCCCAGACTCTAGGACTTTGCTCCTCGCTATGGGCCTTGCCTATTCCAGTGGTTGAAGGGCTATAAAGGACAGCTGCATTGTATTGTGACTGATTGTAACAGGGACACTGAAACCTAGCGAAGGATGTGGAGATGTTGCAGGTAACATATGAAAAATAAGTAGGGAATGTTTAGACCAGTGGTTTTCAATTTTGGCCCCACATTTGAATCACTTGGGAATTGTTGGAGCTCATGGCTCTGGCCATGGCAACTAAATCAGAGTCTCTACGGGTGAGAGTAAGGCCTCAGGACTATTTGAAGCTCCCCAGGTTAGTACAATGGGCAACCAGTCTTGGGAAAGCTGATCTAGATAAGGAAGAAGAGGAAGTAAAGGCAGATCCCAAGGGGAGGAAGCAGGTAATTGAGTACCACAGGCTGAGAAAGGCAAGTCATGCCAAAGCAAAAGAAGTAAGGAGATTATGACATTGGTATACCAATGCCTAGAATACAAGACAATATTGTTTAAAAGATGCCATAAAATGTAGACTTACAACGTACTACTTAAGAAATTTAGAGTGAATAGAGATGATCTGGGCTTGTGATAAAATATATAAAAATGAAAATTAAGAGAAATAGTGCTGTGTGTCAATGGATAGGAAGAGCGAAGTCAGATTGGCTGGATTTGAAGTCCTACCTAATAAGCCACTTTGTTTGACCTTGTACGAAGTCCCTCAGTTTCCTCATCTGTAATAGGTGTATAGCAAACTTATCTCATAATTCATATACAGCTCTTAGAACAGCATTTGATGCATGGTAAACACACTCTAAATGTTTATGTTGATTATGAGGATAAAGTATTTACGAAAGTGGAGGGAAGTAACTTCGCCCATGTTTGGGCTTTCAATTCTAAGAACCGTGACAGATGCGAAACTGTATTTTCCCCCTCCATCCGTCACTCTCACAGGGGACACTGCGAATCATGAAAACCTTATCTCCGATTGGTGTGTCCATCCTCGTTAAGGCACGTTCCTCCACCCCTGCCCTTCAAGACCAGGATTTTTCTACATGCAAATACCTCCCAGCAGAAAATGAGCTGAGAGCAGTACCATTACTGAGATTGCTTTTCTCAGTAGGACTGTATCTTAAAGTTTTATCTGCAGCTGTGAAATGAACAACTTTATACTCAAAGGGATGTTAGCAATCAGCAAATTAAAATAATGTAGATGAAATCACTTTTAATTTATAAGTTGCAATATAAATATTAACCTTCACATTGGATAACTTACTTCTACAAAGCCCCTGAGTTACTCAGGGGAGTATCCCATTTACTTGCCACACATTTAGCAAAGCAGTTATAAGATCTTACTGGAAGGCTGAAATTCCTCACCAGCAGCGCAATGATCCAGGCTTACAGAAAAAAGACTTGACTGCAATGAACTACAATGAGGACTGTGGCAAAGAGCAGGTTTGCAGATTGCTGATAAAATGTCTGTTCTTTAGAAATAACATAAAAATCACATTGACTTATTCATAAATTAGGGAGCAAAGGGAAAAGACAAAACACGAGGACACATGAGTCCACGACTCACAGAGCTGTCACTATCAGATCCTGTCCTTTCGTCTGGAAGTCCCACTTCTTATCAATATATGGCTGGTCCCAAAAACCATTGCTGAAGCACCCAGTGTGTGCCAAGCACCTTTGATTGTACTGGAGCTATAAGCATGAGCAAGACATAGTCTCTGCCCCTAAGAAGCTTGCAAGACAGTATGCAGACCACTTAAGTAAATATTGATAGATGAGGCCTAATGTGCCAATTTGGAAGCAGGCGTGTGGTGCTGTGAGCACACCGCTCTCAGCCCACATTGGAAACCCTTGTACCACAAGTGGGTCTTGATGATAATAGTGTAGCCAGGAAAAGAAATATGCAAAGAACATTCAAGATGAAAGAAAAAACAAAGCAAAATCATGATGTGGCCACAGCAGCACACTGGTTAAATCCTCTCCCAAGCAGTGGGCCATCCTCAGAATACCCTGGTCTCCAGTTTGAAAATACTTTCTCTTCCTTCCAGGAGAAGCCACATCATTTCTTTCCACTGTCTTAGGAAGCGGTATCATTTTCTCCCTCCTGATCTTGGAGGTGCATGTCCAGGTGTTTGCATGCGTGCACCCACACACGGGCACCCAGGTTTACTTGTGTGACTCAAGGATGGCTTTGCACTGCAAAGAACAGGGTCCAGAAGTGCCAACAAAGATGTTTATGTACAAAGACCTACAATGCAATTATCTACATATTTTTAAAAATACCAAAAAGGGCTAAGATCATTATAGTATATCCATTAAATAAAACACCTTTACACTCTAAAGCTATTAAAAATACATAGTTCTGAAATGTTAAGATTATTTAATAACATAGGAAAATACTCAAGATATAATGTTTGCATCTGTTTCATATGTGTGTGTGCATATATAGGTATGTATGCATGTATGAGTGGGTGGATGGATGGATTTGTATTTCTCAGTTTTTCCGCCTTGAGCATTGACTTATATAAACATAAAAGGTATATATGTGTGTGTATGTATGCATGGATGTATATGTATATATGTAGATGTGTATATGTACAAGTATATACTTACATACATACTCAACTTTTATGTTTATATAAGCCCATGTACGAAGTGGAAACTTTGTGAAATACAAATAAATAAATAAGTAAAGGCTTAAATGAGTATCATATATAATCCCAACAGCCAGAGATAACCATTATTAACATTTAGAAATATATATACATTTTTAGGCCATTGTCTATACATACCTGTTTTTTAAAATTCTAAATTGCATTACTGGAGCTTCACATTATGTATTATGCTTATTCCATATAACATCATATCAAAAACTCTTTTTATATTATTCTTTGTAAATTTTATTTTAACATTTGTCCAACATCCCATCTTTTGAATGGAGTGTAATTTATTTACCAGTTTCCTTAGAGTGAACAGTAATAATTTTTTTTCTCAATGAACTACGTTGACCATAAGTCATTGTTCACATATGCACTTTTCCATAAGACTATATTGAAGTAAAATCACTAGACCAAAATGTAGGTGACATTTAATGCTCTTGAAATACAAGGTCTGGCACAAATAACGTCTCTTTTTTATTACAAAATATTTTATTACAAAATCATAAGCATGTAATTCTGCAACATAACAATATCACACTTAAGCACACCATATGACATTTTAGGTTATATGTTCACATGGCTGCCAATCTCATGCGAGACATTCACATACCCTCCAACCACACTCAAGCAGGCTTTATTTGTGCTGGGCCCTGTATATTTCCTAAATTGCTTTCAAGAAAGGTTATACTGGCTGATACCCCGCACCAACGATGTTTTGCAGCACTCATAGCTGAGTCTGCAGTGTTATCTTGTATCACCATTGCCAGTTTGAAATGTGAGAAACAGTTTCTCTCTTTGATGCCATGTTACGTTAAAGAAAACAAAGTCTACAAAATTGTACATGCAGTGTGATCGCAACAATGGAGAAGTAAGCTTAGAAAGACATGAATGAAAAGAAATATATGAAAATGTTAAAATGTTTAGTAATTGGTGGTAGAATAATAGATTATGGCTATTTTACATAACAACATTAATACAATTTATGTCTACTCAAAAGCTATTATGTCTCTGGAAACATGCTAAGTAATTTACACACAGTATCTCATTTAATCTTCAAAGCCCTACAACATTTATTACGCCATTTACCAAGGAGTACAACTGTGCCAAGAAAAGTAGGTAGAGGCCAGGCCAAGACTTAAATCCAACCTAAACTAATGCCACAGTTCCTTCTTTTACTTCTTTCTCTTACATTCCCTTATTTCTGTATGTTTTTTGTCATTGACTGTTCGTCTTTTTTAAACCATAAAAAGCAATAAAAGCTATATTCATAGTCATTTCCAAATAAAAAAGTCCCTTACTACAGCAGTTGTCAACAATACTTGACCAGCTTCCCTGGAAAAGAAGCTCATTCTCCAGTCGAGGAGACGTGAATGCGGGTACTTTCGATGGCCCACTCTGATTGTGGGTTGACCGAACGCAAGGAAGCGTCAGGGTCAACACTTAAAGCATCGCTTCCTGGCACCACTGAAGCCACACTGCACGGGTGGCTGCTGATCCCAGGAGATGTTATCTGGGCTTTGCCTTGTGGCATGTCACTGTCTGTGAGAAATGACGCCCCTGGGAGCAAGGTGGCTACATTGGGAGGCAGGCAAAGTCGGAAACCTGCTGCCCTTCTTGCATTAATAGGATGCTTGTACTTTTTAGTATTAATAAGAATTTTAATAATTTTAAAGAAGATAGTAACCAGGAATTGATGGTATAAACATATCATTTATATATATAAATGTTTGTGCATGTACACACACGTACACACACAGACACACATAAATGACAATTTGCTTTGTTTAATTAAAGTCCATATAATAGCTACGCAATTTCAATGGTAGTCTTTAAACATTCACACATTATTTTAAATATATATTACCTACCCCTCCAAAAAAATTAACATATTTGTAAAGGAGTCATTCTAACTTATCTTTTAAAGATATATTTGAATAAATTTCTGAAAACATACTGCTTATTAATGATCATTATGAGTTATGGAAATACACATTTGTATATGGATGAATACAATAGCTATTTTATAGAATAAAAAGCAACTTTTCAAACTTATATTTCTGTTTTAGGTTTTATTAAATCTTGATATGTTAAATATTTATATTGAAAACACAATACACAGAACAATAAAAAAAGAAATAAGAGATATTTGTATGTGAGTAAAATGTCCCAAAGCTAACTTTTTTAATATTCAAAGAACTTGTTGACGCTTCATGTAATATAATTCAGACACATCATTAGACATCGTATCAATACAGAAAGAAGCATTAACAAACCAGTCTTCGCTATTAAACTTGCAGGTGAAAGGAACCAGCTCAACATTTTCTATTAACTTTTATCAGAAGAGAAATAATTTTCATAACGATTCCACCATTTAGTGACTTCCGTTTCTAAGGCTACCATGTCAACATCCAGACCCCATTTCCCGGCCCCAGGGCATCGCCTCATTTCATTTTAACTCCAGTTATCCCTGGTCGTTGGACCTCTGTGAGAACTTGCACTCCTGAGGGAAGTACAACTCAGTTACCCATTTCTTGTTTTCCAAGAACAGCCAAAATCTGGGAATCTGATAAAGTTTTACATTTCATTGAAGGTGTACAAAACACTTTCCGGGTAGTTTCACAAGCTTCTATTTTGCTAGTTGTTCTTGTGAGGATTCCTCATTAGAAAGGAAGGGTATTTAGAAATCCAAATTTCACCCTTTTAAATTGAAGCCTGAGAATTTTTTCAAAGATGAAAAGAGAAATGATTTAAGATGCCAAAGAGAAATTAATATGAAATTAGGTCTTAAAAGATTCAAGTTTTGCCAAATTGTCTCTATTTACTGGTGACTGCTACTTCCTGGGTTTGCTATAACTATGAAGGGAGGCAGGATGGATGGAATGATTTAAGGTTAATTTAGGCAGAAAAATTAAGAAATTCATGTTTCATATAGCCATAAGCTTATTTTAAAGAAATAATTGATTATTCATTACAGCACAAAAATAAAAGAGAAAATTTCAAACAAATAGAACCATACGATTTTCTGTCCTTTAGAGCAGTTTTTAGAAAGCAAATTACCACCCTGGCCAGATGGCCCAGTTGGTTGAAGCATCACTTCATACAACTAGGAGGTTCGATACCCAGTCAGGGCACATACATACGTTGTGGGTTTGATCCCCAGTTGGGGCATGTACAGGAGGAAACAATGTTTCCTTTTCACATCAGCGTTTCTCTCTTCCTCTATCTAAAATTAATAAACATATCCTCAGGTGAGGATTAAAAATAATAATAGTAATTTGAAAAGAAAGTTATCATAATATAGTCCTTGTCACCTAAGAGCAATAAAACTCATGTATATTTGCCCCCTCTTTGTCTGATTTGTATCTTGCCAGCCTCTCGGCTTCCTGGCTCTAGCCATCCAAGTTATTCTCAATTGTTAAATGTTGAAGTCCAAGACCATAATGTCACCTTAATACTAAAAAGAACAATATCTTCACCTTCTAAACTTGTCCCAGCCCGGTTCTCACAATTCTTGTTTCTCGAGTTTCTACCTTCTCTAAAATTCTTAGATCTCAGCCAGGTTCTGAGAATGCCCCTAAGTTAGTCTGACTTGGAGCCTACATTTTCTCATGTACAAAAATGAAAAGATTAAGTAAGCCAGGACTCCCTCAACTTTTTTGGCAATAAAATGAAAGTTACCTTGATTCTGATTCTAACCAACTTTTTCTTCGCTCCACAAGTATTGGGTAAGCACTGCTACATGCCAGGTACTGTGTTAGGGACCAAGGACAGGACGGTGGGGAAGCCCACCCCTAACGTACCCCCTCATGAGGAAAACACTGGTATTGCATCCCTGCCGCCGTTCACTGCTCTCTCTCTCATGCCCTGGTCTCTTCAAGTGAAAGACTCCACTTTTCACAGCTTACTTTAAGAGAATCAGATCATTTGATCATCAAACGAAATATATCATAGACAGTTATCATGTAATCTTGGCTCAACCAAAGGTTAGAGGACCACAAAAATATTTTATTTTCATTTCTTTGCAGATGACTCTAGAGCCAAGGGCACTTTGGCTGACTTTATTCTTTCTTGAAATGCCAAGTGTGAGGCAGGTCCGCCCACTCACCGAGTGGTTAGCATTTAGAAAAGCCTGAAGGCAGGGCAGGGGCGTAGGTATTCTCACTCTCACTTTTCAAATTTTCAATTAATAATGAGCTCATTAGTTTCTCATAAATTCTTTTTACACTAGCTAAAAAGAAAAAAGACAGAAAAGGATTTCATTCTATCTGGTCTGTTTCTATGCAGGGAAAATCCCTATCTGGGTTCTTAACCAACCTCCTACATGCCATTATTGCGAGAATTAAATGAGTTAATATGTGTAAGGCACTTCTCTTGGTGTCCAGCATATAAATGGCTTCATGAAATTGCCAATATGCATGTCTAAATCAACGTCTAAATCAAAATCACAATGAGAGATCACCTCACACCTGTTAGAATAGCTCTCATTAAAAAAAACAAGAGTTAAGTGTGGGTGAAGATATAGAAAAAAGGGAGCCCTTGTGTACTGCTAATGGGAATGAAAATTGGTACAGGCACTATGGAAAACAAGGAGGTTCCTCAAAAGACTAAAAATAAAACTACCATATGGTCCAGTAATTCCACTTCTAGGTATATATCCAAAGAAAATGAAAAGTGAACCTCTAAAAGATGCCTGCGCTCTCATGTTTATTACAGTATTAGTCAAAATAGCCAAGCTACAGAACACTCTAAGTGTCTGTCAACAGAGGAGTGGATAAAGGTGGCATATGTATGAAATACTATTTAGCCACGAGAAAGAAGGAAATCCTGCCATTTGTAACAACACAGATTGACCATGAGGGTATTAAGCTAAGTGAAGTAAGCCAGGCAGGGGAGACAAAATACTGCATGATATCATTTATATGTGGAATCTAAAAAAGCCAAACTCAGAAAGAGACCAGATGGTGTTTACCAGGGGCTGAGGGTGGGAGGTAAAGAAGAGTAATGGGGAGATATTTTTCAAAAAGTACAAACTTTTAGTTATAAGATAAATAAGTTTTGGAGATCTAATGTATAGCGTGGTGATAGAGTCAACAATACTGTAATATATTCTTGAAAGATGCTAAGAGCGTAGATCTTTAATATTCTCAAAACAAAAAAAAAATAGTAATTATGTGAGGTGAAGAAAGTGTTAGCTAACACTATAGTACTAATATTTTTGCAACATATAAGTGTCCCAAATCAACACGTTTTACACCTTAAACTTACATGATGTTATAGGCCAATTGTATCTCAGTAAAGTTGGAAAAATTAGCAATTTCTTAGAGCTTGATCCAATATGTAAGGCATATATAAACAAAATACACCATCAACATGGTTCAGGTGAAGAACAAATTAGTTAATAGAGAGTCAGGAACATGCCTAAGATCACAGGCTCGATACAGTAATAAGAAAACTAGGGTCAGATCAGAAACCAGACTCCTGATCAAATGCTCTTGTCATATATCACGTGACTTCTACCCAAAGCCAGCCTTTCTGATTCCTACAGAGGAAGAAAATGTGTTATCTCATGAGGCTGAGTCTATCCTCTTCTCCATGTTCAAAATGTAGAAATGGAATTTTGAGAAGTTTATCAACTTGGCCAAAAATCACAAATTGGGGAGCTGAGAATTCGAACATGGGGCCCTGAATCCAGGGCAAAGCTCTCTTAGCCAGTGTGACGCTTTCAGTATCTCACTGCTACTATTTGCTTGTACTACTACTAATAGTTCCCAGGTTTGTGGTATCTTCTGATCTTTTTTTAAAATTTGTAAACATTAATAGAAATTAAAAGCTCAAAATCTGTTTTCTCGATGTATTTTTTGTAAGCCATTACTTCTTACAAATACACAAGACAAAATATTTCTTTTATGTCTATAGACAGTGGAAACCATGGAGACAATCTAGAAATGACTGAGAGGCAAAAAGCACTTGTACAGCCCTGGCTGGTGTGGCTCAGGGGATTGAGCGCCAGCCTGCAAACCAAAGGGTTGCAAGTTCGATTCCCAGTCAGGGCACATACCTAGGTTGTGGGCTGGGTCCCCAGTAGGGGATACTTGAGAGGCAACCAGACACTGATGTTTCTCTCCCTCTCTTCCCTCCCTTTCCCTCTCTAAAAGTAAATAAATAAAATCTTTAAAAATAAACATCACTTGTACCAAAGCCATCGCCAGGTACAGGTTTTTGTTCCATTGCAGTTTTATATCTAAATTATGAAGCTTTTCTACAAATTGGGCCCACAGGAAAAGTGCTGAGTCATTTTCATTATTGTGCTGATTCTACACTAGGGCAGCACCATAACGTTTGAGGAAGTCGAACAGTTACTGTGCTGTTGTTGTTATTGTTTTTCATCTATATCTCAGATTTACAAAATTATCAAATCATATCTGTACCCCTGTTAAAGTAATTTATGCTTAAGCTCTTATATTTGATAGCTTCATCTTTCATCTTCTATCCAGGTGAGGGACAGGCCCTTGCAAAACCCTCCATCACAGAGCCCTATAATTCAGTAGATTCAGTAGCATCCTAAGTTTGAAATCACAAGTGTCATCCAAACGGGTGGTTCTTTGGATTGCACAGCAGCAGCAGCCGAAAGAGCAATAACCATGTCAAAGTCATGAGAATTATAGTAGTTCAGAGAATAACTTACCATGCAGAGAAAAAATAAAATTACTCTCTACTTAGGTGTCCATTTTCTTTGCAAAGTACTTTTAAAATGAATCTGTGCCAAGTGGGGCCCAAGCCAAACCTCCTCTCCTTCACAGCTCACCTTGCCTCAGTTAAAGTGCAGGAGCCGGGACACCGCCATGTCTGCAGCACGGTGCTAGGTGGGTCGCAAAGACAGCCGGCAATTATTCCGTGAGGTGGGAAAGGTCATGCCAGGAGCAGAGGGGCTCAAGCTCGGCTATGGTGGCAGAGTTCTCCTTCTCTAGTATGAACTACTGATCCCCATTTAGTCATTTTTTTCCAGTCCACAGGAGGTAACATTTATCTCTACTCCAATGCCATAGCATCCAGGCCTGTAGGACAAACACACTCTTTGCCCTCATAAAGCCAGAAAGATAGGCAGACCTGGACAACCCCTCTTGACTCATGGACTCACAAGTACCTGAGGGAGTGAAGAGGAGCCACTTGGGAAATCAGGAAATGGAGCATTCAGGTGGTAAGAAGATAGAGAGATTAGGGATTGAAACCAATTTCAGCAAATTATACATAACTTGTGCAAGTTCTGAAAATAAACTAGTGTCACAAGTACCTGGTTATATCTGTCTCAATCCCATAGCAAGTTAATGAGGTAGATATACGTGAAATTTGTGCACACATATGAGTAAAACTCATTACTAAAACAACATGAATATGGGCAACCATATGAAAAGGAGACCTCAAAATCTCTAAGCCATTGCTTAAACTGCCATAGTAACTGAGTGCGTGTTTTAGTTAGTGGTCTTGGTAACCGTGTTACTATGAGTAAGTGAAAATGAACAATACAGTAACATCTACAAGAAGGCTGATTTAACATTGCAACCTACTCGGTAATTTTAATGTTTCCCAAATCTAGGATATTTCCACTTTCATTCTTAAGTGAACTTGACTGTGTTTTGGCATTGATCTTGCTTCTTTCCCATAGACTCAATAAGATTGAAAAGAAAAATGGTTACTCCCCAGGGACCCTTCAGACAGCACCTCCACAAATCTTGAGTTGTGTCAAGGGAAACATGAAAAATGCAAGTAATACAGGAGAACAGGCAGAGCAGCTCGCAGGTCTACCTCGTCGGCACCTATGCATAGGATTTCCATGTGTAAATGCATTCTGATGTGATCGTGTGCAGACTGCGTTTGCACGGACACATTTTTCTGCTGAGAATGTAAAGAAACACTGCCAAAAAATTATCACTGGGAAGTAACCAATGCCTTTTAGATCAAGTTATTTTTTCCTTCGTATGCCATTCCTTTTTCCAAATGTAGAGTTGAGCAGGTAATTTGTTCTGGCGCAGTGGAAAACTGTGAAAATAAAAGAAGCAATTTTGCATTTTCTCTGTATTGAAATATTGGGTCTATTCTGCAGGAAATCAACTTTTCTTAGAGTAAAGAGTTCTGTTTTTCAGGGAGGGAGATCTTTTCAGTAGGCAGATGTCAAGCAAAGCCATTTCTTAAGTGGGCTCTTTGCAGAAGTGGTTGGCTTTACATGAAGGCAGAGTCAGAGCTACGAGTGACTGACAGGACACTGCAACAAAAGCAATTTCTCCTGTGACTGGCTGTCCAGGGGAGGCCCCGCCCAAAAACATGACTGTCAATGGAAGCTACCAGTGTCTTACTCTCTTACTGAAACAGAACAGGTTTGAATGCCAGGGGTTCAGGTTCCCAGAGTTATCTTAGCTCTCAGATTTAAAAGGATGAGTAAAAATGAAAACCATTAGTAACATATCCAAGTGCAGTGCTACGGTAATTCCCCTTACACATTAATTTTACATTTTTGCAATCCACAGTCTCAACTTTCATCCAAATGGAGCTACCCCATAATATTTGCTATTTTTCTGTAGACACAGTAAGACTAGGGGAAGAAAAAGAAGCCTGCTTCCCTGGG
This sequence comes from Pteronotus mesoamericanus, assembly GCF_021234165.1. Taxonomy (NCBI): domain Eukaryota; kingdom Metazoa; phylum Chordata; class Mammalia; order Chiroptera; family Mormoopidae; genus Pteronotus; species Pteronotus mesoamericanus. The sequence continues at coordinate 11,832,633 of NW_026555277.1, read as the reverse complement.
AATTTCCCGAAAGCAAGGTTATAGACCTTAAGATCAAAAAATGCAAAGGTGGCCTTAGAGAAAGGAAACATGGACTAGGGGCCGACAAAACCCTTCTCTATGGTTTGATAGAATCCACTCCTGATCAGAGTGAGGTGCCTGCATTGCACTTGGTACACAGCAGGGAAGGGACAAAGAACTGAAAGTCACCGTACAAGAAGTAATAATATTAGGAGTATCACCATCTTTATTTTGGGTTCTAGATATAAAAAGTGGTAATAAAACTTGATTTCTTGCTTTGTTCACATGGATATTGCTGAGGTAAGAATGTGCTTTTTTTGATAAATGTACTATAAAAAAATAATAACTCACTTTATTGGAGCCACATTAAGAAACAGATAGCACATAAGCCCCTTGAATAGCCTTTTCACTGACATGAAGGACCAAATTCCCTCCTTTCAACAGTTTAGTGTCGTTCTTATTACCATGCTGAAATATCTCTTAAATTCATTTCTATTCTGTTTGTACCAAAATTAGGAGATAAGGGGAAAGGCGAATATCTCTTCACATTCAATTCCACAATAATTTTGCAGGCTTTTATAAAACTATTGAGTATTTTTTTGTGTGTTCTTGTATATTTTGTTTTTAAGTCATATATTTATGAACATCAAAAAAAGGACAATGGCAACTTTATCTATTTGATGGTTTCAACTAACTGGACATAGGAGGAGGAACAGGAAGCATTGAACGGAGCTCATTTCACCTGGCAGTGCAGAAAGCTAAAACTTTCTCCCACTCGACACTTTGCCACCTGAGGCTGGATAGAAAAAGCCAGAGGCAGTCCCATTAACCATGCAGCTGAACAGGAGAGACATGTGCCAGGGCCAGTGACCTCATGCTAAGGAGTGGGCCACTGGTAAGCTGACTGTTGCATTCATTTGCATGACTCCCTCTTCTCAACTCAAAGACGTTCTGATGCGTCGCCCAACTTCCAAAGACGTGGCTCCTTTTGTAGAATGAAATCCAGGAAAGCCTACAGCCCCTCCAAAGGAGCAGAATCAAATCCTGGCTATGCCAATGCATCAGATTTACAGCTCTGCTCACAATTACCTGACAAACCATTTAACCCTGCCATGCTCCAGTTTCTTCTGTAACCCAGAAACAGTAATGTGCAAATCTACCTCATGGGATTGTTCTGAGCAGTAATCACACACACACACACACACACACACACACACACACACACACACTCACATGCACACACACGCACACACACACATGTATTAAAACACTTCAGCTTTATAAAATGCTCTAGCAATATCTGAAGATAAAATCAGAATAACTGAATAAGCCTGCAGCTATAGCAGGCCTACTTTCTATGCAAAGTTGCTAGTATTAAACAGCAAGACTTAGATCTGGTCTTCTCAGGTCCCTACCCCCGGGCTCTGCCACTGACTTTTGATTCTTTCTGCCTCGACATTCATCTTTAAAACAATTTAGAGTGATGCACTCCTTTGCAGGTCTAAGGAGGAGAGAAAAAAGCCAAGGGATTTAATAAGTGTAATTGAAAAAACAAATAACAGACAGGATACATCCCTCAAATACTTGCTAATTCTATTCACACAACTGTCAATTCTGCCTAAGAGAAAAAATCACAAAAAATTCTCTGATTTAAGGCATTTGCCTAGGAATGGTCACAGAATTTTTCTGGTTTTAGCTGGCCAAGTAAAGAACAGGAGGTTTTAGGGACTGCCTATAACTTTGCCCTGAGTGATTTATATGTAGCTTCTATAAATTAAATTGTTGGGGTTATCTATGGATAACAGCAGGCAGAGTTCAGCCATAAACCTTCCAAGTAGCCGTGACTTCCTAAGCCCCTCTTCTAACATATTTCTGAACTGTTTTCCTTGACTCATTGCCAATAAAATGGATGGAACGCTTTCAATTGTCTCTTTTTCTTTCTTGGTCATAGCTTCAGAACCCTAGCGCTGCTTTGATTCCCTTCAGTTGCAGCTATTGGTGGCTGGAATCAAGGGCCAGGCCCCAGAAAAGTTTCACAGAGGGGACATACGGAGGGCCAAATTGGACCCTCCAATTCACACCGTGTATCTCTGAGACGTGTGGTAAGTGTCTGAGGTACTGATAACGCTGCAGCCAACATGGTGCAATAGGGCGGACACTCTGCTCACTGTCCTGAAAAGCCGTGTTGCATCCTCATGCCCATTGTGCTGCAATGCATATCACTCAGGCCATCACTCTCCTGGGTGCTATGCATTTTAATTGCACATGCTGCAATTAAATTTTAGGATTCAAAAAAAAAAAATCATTGTAATCATTGTGTTTCCAGGTCATTGTCTAGTATCTCTGCAGTTTTTGACCAAAAAAAAAACAAACAAAAAACAAAACCACCCTTAAAAACCAAAGTTGTGATATAGATGGAGTCTTAGGGACTGTTTTTAAGCACCTTCCACTTGAAAAGAAGGAAATACATTACCAAGAATGAGAAAGCAATGGTGGGGGTACAGCTGCTGCACAACTCTAAAGGGACCCCATTTACTCAGATCACAATGCGAACAGTGTTCCCTGGAGTTGTGCCATTAAGAATTCCTTCAAGACCCCAGACATCCCTAGGGAAAATCTTCCAAAAGGACAATTGACTCCAAAAAATTAGAACTGTCCATCTAGAAGACACAAGTTCCAGTTCTGCTCTTGGGGATCTGACTTTTCTCACTGTAAACAAGGTTACATGAGATCATCTCTAATATTAACATCAGCTCTTAAACTCTCTAATTCTGAGTCAGGTCCAATGAATAAACATCAAGTGACAGAACTAATATAAATGGCTTGGCTCCCTCTTTCAAGAGGTAACTTGCAACTAATGTCTTAATAGAGAAAGGAGGAAGAAATTCCACATAATTCCCAATTGTATTAAAGGAGGTCTTAGGCAAGAATTTAAATCCCTGGATTGCCTGAGTAGTTTAGTTTCTTTCAGAAGTATTGAAAACATTGCTTAAAAATGAGACAACATAGAATCATTGAGGAAAGGAAAGTTCCATTGACTCAATAGAGGTGGTATTTCAAAAGCGAGTTTAGGAGCTTTGTTTTCCCAGGCTGAAAACATATTCTTTGAGCTATATAATGAAGTGTGCTTTAAATCAAAGACAAACTAAGCAACACCCTTGATTTGGGGCTGTGTTACAGATATATATATTTAGAAAATATGCTCCCTACAATGTTTTCTCAAACTATCTTTTGCCTTTCACCAGCCAAATTCTTTATTGAGCTTTCCATTCTGCCATCTGATTTATAAACATAGTAAATATGCTGAAGATATACCTTTTTTTTTTTTTGACATTTTCCCTGTTGCTCTCTACTCTCCTGGTCCAAGATTTTCATACTGCATCATGAATCCCCTGTATCTACATTGGCCTATTGAAATGTGAGCCAAGCTTGGCTTCCTGATAGGAAACTCCAGATTTATTACACACAAACGGACCTAGTAAACACTTTAAAGACTACAATCCAAGTGGCACAATGATTACTTATAAACCATGAGCTTTTGTTTTAGATATATAAACAGAAGGCTGATTCTTAAAATTGTGTAAGTTATCCCAATTTCAAACATTAGGCATCGGCTGGCAGCCTGACTCGGCCTGGGTACAGCCACACAGTATTGAGCTCAGCTAGTTACATGGAATTTTACAATAGAAATTAACAAAAATCATGACAGAAATTAAACATAAGTTACCAAACTGAAAACACACAATACATACAATATTCTATACCTGGGGACATCAGAGACAGAAGAGAAGACACGGGACCCTGACTTTACAAAGTGAGTAACAAATACTTTCTTCCTAAAAGAAAATAATCATACATCGTCTCAGTCTCTTGAGCTAAACTTCACCCTGGGCAGTTCTCCTGGGCATATCTGTTTAAGTATTTTCCAATATCCTTTATTGGTACATGGAAGATGCGTTTCTCCTAACTTCACTCTCATCTATCCAGTATCACACTGCACTCTAAGTCCCATGAGGTCCTCATCTTCCCTTCAGAGTCCCAAGGGCTATTATGTTGCAAGACACAAATATGTGTTATATTACTAAATAAAAGACAGAAGAGTTCTTTCATTTGCCCCTCATAATGAATGTGAAACATCTTTATTAAGTACTTACTATAAGTCCTTCCTAGCGTTTTGCAGCACTCAGTTAATGTGTATGTAAATTATAGTGCAGTTTCAATTCAAGGTTAGCTAATAGAATAAGAAAAAGGCTGCAATGGACTTGAACTAGTTCCTCAAACAGCAGTCCCTTCTATATTCTCCGTGATCACCATAAGGAGTGAACTTCCCAGCCTTGGCTCCTTCCCAGTTTTGTGTGCTTTGCAGCGAGCAAAGAGACTGTCTCCCCTGCCAGTACCCACTTAATCCACACTGGAAAACTTGATACCCTAGCGACATCCAGTTGTAGCTAAAAACTTCACATTTGTGGATACAAATAAAAATTAAGATTTCTCCTTTATCCATTTGTAAGCATATATAGGTAAAGTATATATATAATATATATATATTATATATATATTATATATATATCTTTACTTTTACTTCTAGAACAAAAATTATTAGCATTGTTCTTATGATTCTACAAAGGCATTTTACTTCCCCTGCCTCTACAGAGTTTTCTAAAAATATGTATAGGATCTCTTCACCCCAGGCTTAAAATATTGCCCAACGCCTTCAGCATGAAGTCCAGATTCACACTATGACTTACCAAAAGCTTGATGATCTATCCTCTGCTTATTCTGAAAGTTTATGCCCTCGCACTCCTCTCAACAGTAACCCAGTAACACCTACCACCCCCATATAAATCTGTAATACTGGACGTTTCCAAATATACACCTGTTTTTTCTGCTATTCCCAACTCCACAAACTCAGGTCTCTCCCTCTCTCCCCCTCTCATACACACACACACACACACACACACACACACACACACACACAGACAGTCCACCAGGCTAAGCGCTATTCAACTTTTTAATTAGCTCAGAAATTGTTCTTCCAAAAAGACTTACAAGTCCTTGCCCATCACTCCCTCCCATAATCTGGGTGGGTGTTTCTCTTAGGTAAAACCTATGCTGAGTTAACTCTCTTGTCTTCTCACCCCTGCCCCAAAGGTCTGTAAGTGTTGGAAGGCAGGGTCTGAGACTTAACGTCTTTGGATCCCTAGCAACAAGCTCATGCTTATTATTATAGTCAAAACTCAATAAAAATTAATGAAATAAAGAAACAAATAGATCCATGACTTTTTTTTATTTGTTTATACTTCCCCTCAAAGAGTCTGCAAGGATTTGTTATTGAACCCATTAAACTCAATGCATAAAACCAAACAAAGCAACCAGGGATGAGTAGATTGCTCCCAAATGGGTTGGGGCTGGACCGGTTTTGGCAGACTGGCTAGGGATGAGATTTGGAACTGGAACTGAGTGAACACACACCTCATCACGCTTGCCAATCGCCTCGCCACCATCCCTGAGCAGCTTGCTTTTCCAGTCTCCTCTTTGGAGCACATGTATGCTTCCTGCCATTTTTCCATGAGAGCACTGTGGAAGATGGGATGGTTTTGCTCAGAACTGGATTGTGAGAAGACACGAGAAACAATGCGCCAAGCATATATCTCAGTGTCTGCATGACTGTGACAGACAAAATAAGAGACCGGGAGGCAGGCTGAGCATTACTCATTGACAACTGCTGAATGGCTCTTCATGAACTATTCATTTGCTCTCATACTTGGGAGCTGTTATGACACTAGAAAATTATCACTTTGGTTAGACATACCCAGAGAGAGCCTCCTACACCCTGTAGGGGAGTACAGTTGGCTTCTTCCATGAGTAGAGAGGGAATGAGCTGCTCAGCCTATTTTATGCAAGTTAAATGAATACTATCATGTTACAAATGTCTCTGATTCTTGCAATTCAACAAAAATGTGTCAAGCAAATAACTTTGTGGCTGCAAGTGCAATAAGTAAGGACATACTCCAAATAAAAATGTAAACAGATCCTTAGAGTTTATTGTTAGTATAATTTTAGTATCAGTTAGTATACATAGTAATTCATACTTATAATTTAGTATAATAGTGTACTGTCCCTTAAAGAAAGGCATCCTAATAGCATGTATTCTCTACCTTCTCCCAAGTACATTTATAAAATATTTTATTTTATGCTACCTTAATTTTGATATTCTGTTCTGTCAACTTTAAGTTACTTAAGAGCTAGATGTGGTTAAGTGAGTAAATACTGAGTCACTTCTGTCAAAATCCTCAGTTCCCAGTTATCTGAGAGAGGAATTAGCTGTCTAGCTTATTTGCACAACTCACATTAAAATACCCATTGGGGAAAAACCTTCATAATTTCTAAACTGAGCACTTTTAAATTGAATCTATAGATCTTCTTGGCATGAGTGGATATCTGGCTTCATATCTAGCAATGCTTGCTGCAATGCCTCCTCATAAAATTAAGCAACTGTACAATCAGTTAAATTTTTTCCCAAGCAGTGTGATGATGGTCTCCTTGGATGCCACACTGGGTCTGATTTGTTCGGGGACTACTGTGCTTGACAAAGAATGATAACAAACACTTGATAACATTGCAAAGGAGATGTAAATCAACTCAGAGGAGCAGCAAAGCATAACCCACTTGGCAACAAGAGAAACTACGTATTCCCTAAATGTGTTCCGCTCCATCACAGAAAAGTTTATAAAATTATTTCGGTAGCTCTTAACAAAACTTCGTTCCTGTTTCCAAAATTTGCCACAATTAAAATGCAAATGAAAAATTAAGTGTTGTGATTAGTTCACTGTTAGTAAAGTTGTCACGGCTAGCTGAAATCTTGTGTGTACCTTATACCAATTAGGAGAAAAGATCAATGAGAATGAAAGGGACCTTTTAGTTCCATTACTGTTTGACTACTTATTATTCTGAATCATTAAACTGAGGACATAAAATTTCAATACTTATTCTCAAACTTTGTTAGTGAATAACGAAGTTAGGCTGACCTTGCTTAGTAGCCAATCTAGGCTCAGGGCTCTGCTCTGTATTCTATATCCCCTTGATGTATTGCTGCTGTTCGATAGGCAACCTGTAATTAGATTGCATAAACTCTTTACAGTTAATATTTTAACAAAGATGCCATCTTTCCTAAAGCAGACTGTTTTATATTCCTCAGAAATAAATTACAACTTTAAAGCATCACTGATATCAGAAAATAAAATATATTACAAAATCTAATCAGTTTAGATTTCACCTCTAAAATGGTTTTTAGAAGTAAAAAGATTCATTTTGACCTTGGGTATATATTTTTTTTAATGTTGCAGAGGGTTTATTTGTGTTGTGCATTTGGTAATTTCACCAAAAAAAAAAAAAAACACCTTAAAAATGTCAGATAAATTAGCTGAAGGAATGGGATATAGAATTTAGAAACTATCACATTTATTTATCCTTCTCAAGAAAACATGCTTGGAACTGAGTACGCCTGCAAGTGTTGATAGCTGTTTGGTGAGAAGCCCATGAAAAATAGTGGGTAATCTAATGTTTACCAAATGTTTATTTACTGAATAGAACCTAGATTTGCTACATACCACATAAGCCCTCTGTACTGGAAAACTTGGTTGAAATAAATATTAGAAAGAAGATAACAGATGATACTATCAAGAATAATATTTAACTTTCACTGAGGCTTTACTAAAATTTTTCCATGCTTGATCTCTTGAAACTTCACTATGACCTTAGAGCAGAACAGCCCATTTTGCAAGTGAGGACACTGATTCTATAAGAAGTGAGGAAACTCAGGCAAGGTCCTCAGATAGCAAATTCTAGATCAAGACCCAGACCCAAGTGGTGTGGCTCCAGGGCTCCATGGGGACCCATGCAGTCTAAAGGCAAAATACTCTTTTCCCAGAAAAGATGGTTTCTCCCTATGGAAATTGAGAAGTTGGTGTCTTTAATGTATATATAACCGACATCTGTACTTGAGTGGGAGACATTTATTTCCAGTTTGATTTTCAATGCTAACGAACGTTAAATTCTCACTAAGATTTACATGAGAAAAATGCAGACCTCATGTGAATTAGAGGAATCCCGGGGAAATTAATTTGCTTCTGGAGCACTGAGTGGTAAATAGCAGACAGCTTTTCTTCTAAAATGCTTTGCATCTGTAAACAATACATTAAAAAGCAAGGCGAGAGGCTGGGGACGGATTTTTTTTTTCCAAGCTGACTTTTTTTACTGATGCTTAAAGCACTTCTAGTGAATAAGTGGATACATTTCTGGTGGATTTTATGATGATGCAACATATTCACAACAGTGTCAAAGTGTTCTCTCCTTCACCAGGCAGGAACTAGAGTGGGAGCAAAGACTTTCTTTAGACAACACATGAGAAGAAGCCAAGAAAGCCCCATCAATGTATTCCACTCCCTTTTACCCCCAAATGTCCCTAAATTTAGCCTGTCCATTTCCATCACAGGCGGCACCCCGCCCGCCCCCCTCCCCACCCCCTGAACACACTAGTTAGAGGATAATACTTGACAGGGATAAAAATCACAAGAGACTGGTACTTGAACTACTAAAATTCAAGGGGAGGGGCGGTTATTTATACCAACTCCAAAAATACCTGGCTCAAAGTGGTGTGTAAGAGGACACCTGGGCTGGGGTGGCCAAGCAACATGCTCTCTCTTCTGTTATCACCTGTCAAGGTCATTTGGGTCCTTATAGAGTTTATTCTTCATCTCTTTCTATTCCCACATTTTGTTTCCAGTATCGGCACCACCTCAATAGGAAAACAAACATGCAAACCTGTCCCTTCTCTGACTTTTCCTTGCTCATGTCTCTGAGAGACATTCAGCCATTTCCATACCCGACCGAACCACCCAGACGTAGCTCCTTCTGCTCATCTGAGAGCCCCTTATCCCATCCCCATTACAGCTGCCTGATCGCTCCATGCGGTCTTGATTCATTGGTTTAGCATGCTTCCTGGCATGGAATAGGAACTCAAACAACATCTGTCAAAGAAATGTTTGAATAAACTTGCAATTTATAATGAACGATGAGCTTGGGAAGAATTTTCTGGGTAACGCATGGGTAAAAATGGCCGTGTGCGCAGTGAAGAACTTGAGCTTTGGGGCGGGGCAGTCTTCACCTTGCGCCCTCGCTCTGTCCCGCATCGGCAAGGGCACTGAGCTAGTCACTGAACCCCACCAAACCTTGGTTTCCCCATCTCCAAAAATGGGACAGTTAGCTCGCACCATGTTCAGCTCTGTTGCCTGACACCAAGCAGATACAAAATAATATCATGGTTAATTTTACTGATTTTTGGTGGTAAGCAGTTAATGCATTTACAATTATAATGTGGAGATTTTAATGTCACTGAATCTGATATATTCAAGGTGAATTTTAGAATAGCGTTAGAGCTCCGGGGAAAAGTAAACCCTGTTTATTCTTTATTTTCCCCCTCCTGAGTTAAAAGTGTTAAATTCAAAAATATAATAAGCAACCACCAAAGGGAATTCAGCCGCTAAAGGGTTGTGTGGTCATTTTCCCAGGCGGGTGAGGTCACGCATTACGGGACAGAGTCGGGTCCCTGGGACAGTCTGCCTGGCATTAATGGCTTCCCCCCAGTTTAGGTGGCCTCACAGGTAGGTTATTAACAGAGCCCATTTAGCTTGCTCCTGTGTACAGTGCGCTTAAATTCTGGGAAAACACGCTGTGACCACCAGGGACGATTTGCATCGAGTCATTTATACACAACCCACCGAGCTTCTAGGCAGCTTGGAAAATTGCGTGAACACCTCCAAAACCGACCGGGATCGCGGTCCTCTCTGGTGTCTGATACCAGCAGCTGGGATCCTTCCCTGTCTGGAGACCAGCATTGCCAACTGCCTTTCCGGCTTCCACGCTTGGCGCATCAGTGAGCAATCACTGCTGCTGACAATGGTCCTGACAGAGGTGGGAGCAAAGTTGAAGTGACTGAAAACTTGTCCTGCTGCTGCCGGGCTCCGACCGAGCCGGACACCATCCAGAAACATGCAGTCACTGCGCGATGGCAGATGGCTGGTGTGAGAGCTGCCAGGGCTGCCCAAGTCCCGTTTTTAGCTCGTGTCCACCAGGCAGGTGACAGGGGTGCCCTGGGCAAGCGAAAACCGCTGCAGGCACCAGTCAAAACAAGCTCCCTGCATCTCATTATCCCCCTAGTGTGCCTCTCCGATGCCCTTCCCGATCTTTCAACCTTCATACTCCCTCTGACTTTCCCGCGCCAGGAATGGATTTATCCCGGGCACGATCACAGCTAATGGCTGTACAATTTTCATGCACTTTCATCCAAGACATATTTATATAAACCTTCCCATTACTGAAATGTCTGAACAATTCAGAAACGATGTGCCAACTTCAGGTTCATCCACTCAGCAAACATTTATTGCACCCCCACCCCGCGTTAGGCTGTCACTGTATCACACCGAAGCTTTCCCCTGGCAAGTCTCTGATAAGTTTTCATTGAAAAATCTAAACTGTACTGATAAAATGACTTGCCCCTGAAAGAATGTAGTACTCAGTTTGCATTGTGGTCTTTCTGGCAGATATTCAGTAGCAACATCAACCTAGTGACGGCAGCTCTTTCAGGCTAATAGGAAAAGCTGACTTCCAAATTAGAATACCAGAGACCCCTCCCATTCAAATACACTCCCTCACCTTTCCTCCAGGGTTCTCAAAAAGGTCGAATAGGAATGATTTCATTCAGATGTGTTCAAACAGAACTTTCAACCTAGCCAGACTTTAATTCATTTCTGAGGCCTCTCAATTCTCGGGGGAGTGTTCACCTTTAAATACATTTGGTTTAACCACATCAAACCTACCTGTAATAACAGTAATTTCATATGGATGTGGTTCAACCTAAATAGAAAGTATAAAGGAAAAGCTAACTCTATTTTACAACTTTAAAAATGTTAATCAAGCTAACCTAATTAATATCTTCAAGCTTTCCCTTCACATTTTATAAACAGGGTTTGTTTGGTTTTTTTTTTTTGAAGATTGTTATTAAATATAATAGTCAACAAAAATTATTTGTCTTATCCAGAGCACTGTTCAGAAATGCACACTTGCTCCCAGAAAATTTATAGATTAGTTATCCTCTAACTGAATATGCTGACCAAAGAAAGCAAGAGAAATAAAAGACAGAGAGGAAATGAAAATGGTTGGCAAGGTCTCTCTATTTAATTGAATAAACAAGGGAATTCTAAATAGTGTCCTACATGCCCTCTCAAAGCCAAACCTGTTTGGCTGATTCTAAAGTGCTAAGTGGTTCGTACAGGGTATTAAGAAGTCCTGGCTTTTGGCCAGATCTGGCTTTTGGCCAAATCTGCCAAACAGCTTTACTTTCCCCGTGTTGCTGGGTGAGGGGAAAACCTAAAGTCTGTACAGTATGCCCGAAGTGTGATTATTTGCCAATATCATGACGATGGAAATGAGACAGATATCATGGTGCTCTGCAAATTACAGAATTAATTTCTCATTTGCTATTTTAGTTGGAATCCTGCAACCCTATGAGGATAAAAATACAGGTATGATACATTGCTACCTGTGCCTAAAAGTGAGGATTTAAGATGTAGAAAGATCAAACAGCTGAAAAGACATAGAACCGAAACTAGAACTCCTGGCTTCTGATTCCATGGCCTTTGCTTTGTGTTTGTCAAAGGGGACAAGGGGACTCCAGGCCTGGACAACCAAAGTCTAGAATTCAAAATAATCTGGCATATGTATCTGTATAGGCATAGAAGTGCAGCTCAGAGTTACTGACCCATTTTTTAGCTAGAAACCAAAGCTGTGAGAAAATCTGGTATGTAAAGCCTCAAGAAGATAGTTGGCCTCTAACAAGCAGCCATTTGGAGCCACTGACCCAAAATGGTCAACACAGCCCCTCTGTGACTCGGAAGTTCATTTGGCCTGGTAGTCTTCCAGAAAATTCCGCATAGAGCTGGCTGTCTTTCCCAGCACATTCCAGCATGAGACTAGTGCACTTGATATTTTCTGATCCTGCACTCCATCCTCATGGTAGGACGAAGAATTTCACGCCAAGACTTGGTAACCAAACAGGTGCTTAAATAATGATGATTGGTGCATGGGTTTTGGAATTGACCTTGGGCAAGTCTCTTAAACTCTCTGAGTTCCATTTCTTTTTCATCTACAATAAGGAACACTATCATCTTTTCAAATTTGCTGAGATTACAAAAAGTAAATGGATTAATCTCTTATTGTCTGCTATGGATCAGGCACTATTCTATGCCCTATAGAAAACCTATGAGGTGAGTACTATAGAGAAAACTACAGCACAGAGGATTTAAGTAACTTGGCCAAGGATATATATAGCTAGTAAGTAGCAAAAATGAATTCAAACCCAGGTTCCCAAGTTCATTGCAATGCTGCTTCCCTACTGTCCTGAATTTTCACATACTCCATGCCACTGAAACTGCAAAGTCTTTTATGTTGGTAAGTTTGGACAGCAGGGACTAAAAGGCCCAATCTCCAGGAATTTATTGCTAAATATGTGTTCTAATAAGTATAGGTTAATGGCTATGAAGAGTCTATGATGTCTATAGAACTTTGACTATTTTGCTACTTTGCTTTTATCTGCTATTTTATGATTGCTCAAAGTCATTCTGGAAAGTTGAATTATGGTTAGGAAGGTATTTCTAAGGATTAGTAAAATCAAAAAAGAATCTTCTGGGTGCTTGAGGAGCATTGGCATGTACTATACCTGTGTAAACTCTCCCTTTGAAAGCTGTTGTTATTAATTGCTCACCTTTAAGTAATATCTCTGCCAGCACACTGACTAGCAGCTCTATCCAAGTTGTTGCAGAAAATATAGAATGATCCATGGCTCTTGCCATTTGGATTAATGACATAAATTATTTTTAACCAAGTATCTCAGTAGCACAAGATCATTGTTTTAAGCAAGTCATCATTTTGCTCAAGACACGAAAGGTATCTGTGACACCAATACTAAGTCTAAAAAAATATATAGCGTCTTACATGAAACAAAATTTTTTTAAAAAATGATGTTTCTGAGGTTTCAGAGCTGACAGAGCCCTAAGGAAAGGCATTGATGTCTCCCCTGAAAATAAATTTATCTCTGTGTTAATTTTATAAAATGTTTTGTTGATTTCAATCAAATTTAAACTATGATTTAAAAACACTTTCCTGGTGGGACTAACAAGGAAATCATGAAATTCCATCAACACTCTTGATGACCATATTCCAAGAATCTAACCACAAAGACAACCATGACATCCTACTTGGTCCTCACTATCCAACTAGAGGCAATGCCTCGTTTTCCTTACTCCCAGACCCTAAAGGAAAAAAATCCATGAAATTGTTTAATATTGTAGCATCAACTGATTTAAATTATTTATGCTGGATCTAACAAAAATAACTGAGGGAAGTTCTCCAAAAATAACCTATTTCCTTCCTGAAAGGCAGTATTATATCCACCCTTCTATGCCCTCCTCCCTATCCCTGCTCATTCTCTTCTGGGTTTGATTTTCACCCCCATGCTACGGCATAAATATCAGCATGCTTGGGTTTGAGTGGGGGCGGTAATTTGTATAAACAAGGGGTGTAACAACCCTAGCATAGATCTAGGAAATTAACTGCCCCTAAAACTGTCTAGTGAGCTGAGCCTGAATGATTTCTGCTTCCTCCTCAGGTTGAGTCTTTGATTTCCTCTTATGCTTAAGCCCATTTACTAAGCAGTGAGAAAGAATCGCTGTGGCATTTGGCACAAAGCTGCCAAGATGTACAAAACTTCAGTTTGATTACCATATGTTCATTGTGTTAATTTTCTTTCAGCCAAATGCTCCCTAGATCTTGTTTGCTGTCTCTCTTAGCTTCTTGCTAGATTCTCCTGAATTCTAATGTTTTTCTTCCTTGCTCAATAATGCTCTGGTGGGGAGCATGCAGAAGCTCTGTTTTGTTCTAGAAATGGCCACAGTAGGAGTGATATTGCACTTCTATGTGGCAGTTGTTCTCATTGCCAGTGATTGTTAGTTTCATAAAAATGAAGTGTAATGTTCACAGGCAGGCCAAGTAATTATTGCAAATATCAGATTTTTAACAACGGAAAATTGCATGCATTGTTCATCAACCTTTGCATGTGATTTATGTTATAATGTTTGCATTTTTAAAACCTATGCCTTTCTGCCATCCCTGAAGTTCCACTTTTAATACACATCATTTTTAGCAAACACTGAGAACACTGAATGTTACAAACCATGCAAGTGTTGCTAGAGTTGTCATATTCATTTGATTCTGTGCCCAAACCAAGTGTCACAGGGGGAATCCCAAGGAGGATGGGATTTTAATACCAGAGACAAACCTACTTTCGAGTACTCTTGAATAAGTGCTAAATCATTTACTGAACTTGCACAACTGTGCTAAATGCATTTGTGGTTGTCCAAGTCCATGAAAATGGGCTTGTGCATAAACTCTCTTTTCTGCCAGCTTTCATAACAGAGGTACAGAGCACAGTGCAGGAAAGGCCCTAAGGGCAGGACCGTCAGCTCAAACTGGTGGCATTTTGTGAATCAAGTTCCAAAGGTCCCCTGGAATACCACTATACATCTGGCAATGAGTGAAGGACCTGAGTAAATTCTAGGAAAACAAATAGAACACTTGGGATTATATCCCAAATTTTTGAGTTCATGCTCTCCTAAAATCCTTGAATCAATGGTAGAACTAAAGCATGGATATTTAGAAGCCAGCGTAGAACAAAACAGATAGGTCCAGAGATATACAGCCTGCTATGGGCTGGAGAACATTTCACATACACAATCTGGGGCGAGGTAAACTTTACTAGGGCTGAAAGCATAAGAAATATTCAAACACTTTCACCAAGTGTTCTGTGATTGTTAACATCTGTGTTTCTAGTGCTCATTAAAAAAAGTGCCTCAATTAATTTTTTAATGATAAATACTGGCCTCAACATGAAAGTTACCAGGGTATATACAGGAGATTAATTGAACAGCACTTACTGAAGACCATCACAGAGCAAAACTCAGCAAAAGTCTGCCTAGCTTCCTTCTCTAGTAACAGACTCAATCATTAAAGTGCTCTAGGTGCACTCAATGTCACAGATACCAGAAAGTGCAGAGATTTCATAGGAAGCAATAAGCAAAAGCTCATTCTCCAAGCACCTGGGTTTCAGTGGAAAACAGTCTTGCCAAGACCTCATTAGTTCTCAGCTTAGTACGACCATCCTTCCATACTAATAGTTGGAAGCCAACCATTTTCCTGAAAAAGTGCACTGTCTAGTATACAGTAGACACTGAGCAGAACCTGTGGGGTAAACCCATAAACACATGATTTTTCTCTTCTGTATGCATGAGAGTTTTTATTTCTTCTGACAGCTTTTTCCATTGATTTAGGTTTCACACTGAGTTGCACCCATTAATGTAAATTTTGCTTTCTTCAGCTGTCTTCTCAATTTCGAGGCAATGCTGATGTAATTCTAGGGTTGTCATTAAATCTACAAAAAATTTATGACTCATGGCTGTTTTCCTGTCTGGGGCTCTTCACCAGGAGTACAACTCGCAGAACAATCAGTCACTCATACTACTCAGAACTCTTGTTTGTTCTGCTGGGCCACGTGACTGGCTGTCTCTCCTTGTGTCATGGGTGTTCCATCACTGCCTGACAACACAAGGGGTACAATTTACAGCTTCAAACATTGGCACAATTTTTTAAAACTATGCGATATTCTCTAGGATCTGCATGAGGATTTTTTTTTAAACTGTGTATTGGCAGATAATGTACTTTTGATTTCTGAAAAATGAACAGTACAAGCCAGGACTCACAATTTATAAATAAATTTTCATGTTTTCCCTGCATGATATAAACACTCAAAAAACACTGCCTGCAAATTCACATATGACCAGGGAGTGCAACCAAATCCAATGGATGATGGTACTCCATCTAATGTTCTAAGAACATTACAGAATTCTCAATTTTTTTTTTTTTTTTAGTACATAAAGCAGTTAAGGGTAGACCACAAATCCTTCAGTCAAATCCAACCAAGCTGTTAACACAGACAATTTGTCAAGTGGCTACTGTGATAAGTATTTTAACCTTCTCTGTTTAGGCTTGTTAGTCTTCTGCGTTTGTACCAAATCCTTACCCTTCCAGAGATCCTTTTTAAGAGCACTGATAACAGCATTAGTAATCAATATGCAGTTTGCAATTCCTATAAAATCTATTGGGAAATTCTGCTTATGACTAAACTTACCCGTCTGCTTCAGTATTATCTACAAGTTGACTCAAGATTACAGCTTCTGCAACAAATTACCACAAGCTCACTGGCTTTAAACGACACAGATGTATTCTTGTAGAGTCTGGCAGGTCAGAAGTCGAAAATCTAGGAGCAGGCTGGGCTGCTGCATTCCTTCGAGAGGCTTCAGGGAAGAATCAATTTCCATGCATTTCCTAGCTTCTAAAGGCCACTGGCATTGCTTGGTTTGTGACCCCTTTCTCTCATCACTGCAACCTCTTGCTTTCTTCATCATATTTCCTACTACTGACTCTTATCCTCCTCCCTCCCTCTTACACGGAGCTCTTGTGATTGCATCGAACTCCCTGGATAATCCATGAGAATCTCCCCATCTCATATGCTTTCACTTAATCACAAGTGCAAACTCTCTCTGACTGGGTACGGATAACATATTCACTGGCACCTGGGATTAGGAGACAGCCCATCTAGGGAAGCCAAGTGCCACATACCACAGGTAGGTATACCAAACAGAACACAATAATAGCAGCTCCATTTAATTAAGACAGTATTTCCCCTCTAAACCAATGAAGAATCATGGATGAAAATAAGCAATCAGCAGAACATTGTTATGCAAGTGCAAACACACTGTATTAAGAAGTTGGCCTAACACGATAGTTATAAAAATTGAGATCTGAGCAGAATTAAAGAGTATATTCTTGGATCTTCCTTCTTGATTCCTAAGTGTACCGTCCTTGATGCCTTTATTACTGCCCTGTCTTGATGCCTCTGCTAAGTCAGGCTCAGAGACAAACACCGAGCTGCATCATCTTGCCTGGTCATTCCACAAACTTCCTAATGCAGAGAAGAGACAAACTCAGATATGTTTAAAAAGTGCCTAGCTCAGTGTTTGGAACCAACTTTCTGGCTTGAAAGATTTTGGCTTGGAAATCTGAATATGAAATGCAAATGCTGCACAAATCCTCTTCATTGCTCAAATGCTCCAGAAAGTACAATCCCTAGCGCTGTGCGGTGCCATTTGGAATGAAAACGAGCATCATATGAAAACTTGGGTGTATCTAAAGGTCAGTGGAATTTCAACCAGATGCTTTGCTTCCCCACACGGTGCTGGCAGTAGGAGTGGCTTATAAATTTCACCTTGGGGAAATAAGTGTAAATATTTTTAATAACATTTTCCATTTCAACCTTGGCTCTTTAAAGTTCAAAACATAGTCTCATATTCAATTTTTGCGAATGTATTCAACCAACATTTATTACCATAAGTAAAATATTTTTAAATGTCTAAAATTGAATTCATCACTCCCCACCCTCCACATATCATCACCATTCCCTCCCTTTGCAATGAACCAGTGTGTCTCTCTGTCCATCTCAGTGGATGGCCCACCTGTGTCACCTAATCCAGAAACCGGGACAAGCTATGCACTTCTTCCTCTGCCTCCTCCCCTATATCCAATGTCATTACCGTGTATGAAATTAGAATATTCCTGTCCAGGCTCACGTCGCTCACATAGACAATCATAATGCTGCTGTGCCTACTACCCTTGTCTCTCATTTTGCACCCCTGTTTATCGTCTTCCACACTCTAGACAGAGTGTGCCTTCAGGAATGTTAATATCATGTCACTTCCCTACTTTAAACTTTTCAATGGTTCCTCACTTTAGGTGAAAATCTAAACATCTAATTCTGGTACAAAAGGCCTTTCATAATCTTCTGCTAGCCCTCCCTTTGGCATCATCTACCCCATTCCTGAAACCTGTGATTCAGCTACAGAACCTCCTCTTTTTGTCCAGCATCACAAAAAAATTAGCCAGGCAGCTCCTGCTATTTAAGATTGTACAATATCTTAGAATGTATAAAACTGTTGAAATATATATATATATGCACACACATAAATGTATATAAATGGTGTCATAAGGGAGGAACAAAGTGTTTTGATGTTTGAAAGTTAAAGAACATTTGGGGGAGATCAGTGTAGCATTCATAACATACTTCAAGTATAAATTTTACAAACGGTTATAAAGAAAATAAAGGGCATTCAAGAAAAGAAAGAACATCATTCTGATATCACTCAGATTTTATAAGTCTTCTTATTCCCATTCAAATAACTGAGAAGCTGCAGATTTCAAAGGAAGCTCTCTGAGTGAGCAGTTTCATTGCCTGGAGCAGCCTGGACCCTGGCTGGATAGGGGACGGGGAAGGGAAAAGAACAATTAATATTTTAGATGGGTTATTTGTAAAACATGAACAAAGAGACTGTGCAGTGGGGAGGAATAGCTCTTTTTTGGACAAGCAGCCACTGTTGCGGGCAGTGTAATATTTCTCATTTCTTTTCATGACTATGATTGACCCCCATTTCCTTCCAAGCTCTCAGTTCTCACTGATTTTTATTGACTTCCCTTTTGAACCCAGACCTGTTCATTAATTCACCCTCTTTCTTTCCAACTCCCGTTTTGGTAGCATAATCCCAAACCTACATCAATCTGAGTGTCTGCCTCCTCCGATCCCAGCCCGAGGGTGTTGGAGACATCGACACAAACACTCAGCTGCCTGCGACAATCAACTCCAGGGCTTCTCTCCTCGCCAAGCCCTCGGCGCCCCCATTCCAGCCCCAGGTGCTGGCTCTCTGACCGTGTGCACTCCCTGCCCTCTCGCTCTCAGGAGATCACTTCAAGGCTTCAGAGCAAAATGAGATCGCATCATTTTTAACCCCCTTGCTTGCCAACATCAAGAAACGTGTGTGTCCTTATCTTCGTATCTTCCCTATCTTCATTTTGCAGGGGAATTTTTCTTTTTTCTTCCAAGGCAGATTCTGGCGTAGTAAATCTGGGTGGGGCGCGCCACTGCTGGTTTCCAACGCAATCCCTGGTGATGTGAAGGCTGCTGGCCCTGAGATAGTGGCGCTTTAGTTAGCAAGTCCTAGAACTCATTCAATGAGCAAATACCCAGAACTGTCTCTTCTCCCAACCTGCGATCCTTCCTTCACCACGGGTTCTCTCCTCTTTGCAAATAGATAGGGACAACTCTCTGACCTTAAAGAGGAGAATACGGGCCTCCGAAGTTCAAGGGCTACATTCCAGCCCAGTAACCACTCTTGTCATTTAGCCCCACAACTCACCTTCTCTTCAAAACAAGGCTTCTTTTTTTTCTTTTTCTTTTTTAATTTTTCTAATGCAATTTACATTCAATATGAGTTTCTATTAGTTTCAGATGTACAGCATGGTGGTTAGATAATCACTTACTTTACAAAGTGCTCCCCCAGATAGTTCCAGGACTCATCCGGCACCGCACACAGTTATTACAATGTTATTGACTGTATTCCCTACGCTGTACTTTACATCCCTACGACTATATTGTACTTCTCGATCCCTTCACCTTTCCCACCCAGTCCCCCAACCTCCCTCCCCTCTAGCAACCATCAGGGGGCACCCTGTATCTATGGGTCTAAATCAAGGTTTCTTGAATGTGCAGCTCACATTTTTCTTTCCCCACATCACTTGAAACCCACTGAAGTCAAGCTTCATCACCACCATGACATGAAAGTTGCTTTTGCTTTCTGTCTGCTGGATACTAAATTCAATGGTTGTGTTCACCTATGTATCCCTCAGCCTGCAGCATTTGACTCCTGACTGGAACCTTCTTCATTGACTTCTCTCACATCTGACTCCCATCTCCACGTCCCACTTATTTACAATGGCCTTTTCAGGGCCCATTCTTCTCCTCATGATTTAAATGTTAGTTCCTTGGGGTTCCATCCATAGTAACCTTCCCATTATTTATTTTCTCTTCCTAGGAAGCCACTGTCATGGATTCAGTAACCATCTATACCCGGAAGACTTCTAAATTGATGCTTCTTTTACAGCTCTCTCCCTTGAGGTCTCAACTATTCTAACTACTTAGTTTAATCTTTCCACCAGTTACAAGCCAGAGACATTTAAAACTCACTCAGGACCTTCACCTAAACTTGACTATCCTTTACTTCTCCTCTCCATGAGAGAAACTTCCTGCTGTCCATTACAAAAGAAAGAGATACAGACATCATTTTATTTCCTCCCTCTTTCCATACTACTTATATCAACTCTACTCCCTTTCTCATTATCCTACCTTGTCCCTTCTTCTCCATTCCTACTGCCACTGTTTCTTTGTGGGCCTTTCTCATTTATTTTCTGGAGCAATCATTATTCTTGCTCCTTCCAGACTGGGGGCCTTCCCACCGCATACAGAAGCAGCAGTGATCTGGCTAAAGCACAAATATGATTGTACCACTCCACCATTTAAAGGCCTTCAATTTCCCCTCAGTGCTATCATAGCAAAGCCTATTCTATTCTGTGTAACTGACAAGGTCTTCTCGAACCTGGCCACCGCCCCTCCTCTACTTTCCGCTTCCGCTCCCTATGTTTCTCCTGGGAACTTAAGGTCCAGCCACGTAAAATTCCTTATATTTTTTTCCCAATGGGCCATAATCCCTTCTTTGCTCATGCCACTAACTTCCCACACACCACTATCACCAAAATAGTTTCTGTTCACTCCACAAGATCTACTCAGTCTTCATGTGTTGCACCAAGATTTCCTCTTTCTCAGTTTTGATCAGGTCACCTCCTACATTCTCCTGTCAAATCCTATTTCTAACTTTGGACTTGCCTTTTTCTGCCAGAGGATAAGCCCACTGAGAGCTGAGAATATGTCTTGTTATCACTGTATTCCGAGTGATTTGCACAGTCTCTGCTACATAGGAAGCCTTCAATGAATGCTTTAAAATAAATGAGTAAGTTATTCTCAATAACTGACATCTGTCAACTGGCAATTCCTGGGAAGGCAGCAGACTCGGGAATACCTTTGAGATAAGTAGGGTAGCATTTGCATGTGAATTACCCTGATCTCTCCCCACCTCCACCCTGCCCACCTCTAGGTGTTTCCTCTAATTTTAAGGAAAAATCACTTGCCACAGGCAAGAATAAACCAGATTTCCAGACTCCCATGGGACCAGGCCCTAGTCTATAATTGTACTTTATTTACTTGCTTGTTAGTGCATGAAACTATTTCCTTATTTTCAAATATGTCAGTGTAATATTTTTTCCATATAAAACTTCAATCTGAATGACCGTCTAAAATGTATTCCCAGAAACAAATAGCACCTCTGAGTGTCTCAGCACATCAGCAATGCAGAAAGTTCCTTTTAAAGTTCAGTTGCAGAGGCTGTTTATTCCACAGCAACTCAAGCTTAGGCCAAACTGATTGTTTTTCTGGTGTAAATTGCACTGCAGACCTCAAGGAAAAGAACATAAACAGTTGGCAAATTTACAGCCTTTAAATAAAATTGCCTTAACTTGAGGGGATTCCCTTAATATTGCTTGTTATATATTTTTTTTTCTCATTTTGAGAACTCTCCCATTTCATAAGAATTCAGAACATGAAGAATCACACACAGGCCATGCTGCAAGCTAAAGTTAACAGACACACACACACACACACACACACACACACACACATCTTTTTAATGTAAATTCCTTATGGATTGGGGACCACAACCAAAGGATAGAATAGGAACTGGAATGAGAGAACTCAGAGTGTTATTTGTTTTTCATCAACACTTTAAATCTGTCAATAAAACTAGCATCCTGTAATCTGAGGCCAGGAATCCATACCAGGAGGAATTTCAGTAAATAAAAAAATCC
The DNA here is from genome assembly GCF_021234165.1 of Pteronotus mesoamericanus. NCBI lineage: Eukaryota > Metazoa > Chordata > Mammalia > Chiroptera > Mormoopidae > Pteronotus > Pteronotus mesoamericanus. Next base: position 11,810,664 of record NW_026555277.1, on the reverse strand, counting down.
TTTAGTGATTCCCAAACTCAATGGTTTCACTTCCCTTGTTCTCCAGTTTAACTCCTTAGTCTACAATTTCAACCCCTCTCTTGTTAACATCTCCCATTCCTTTGCTCCTATCTCCCCATGCCTGCCAAAACCCCAAAGCTAATACTCACAGAGCATATACCATATGCTAACTATTCTCATAACTGCCCTGTGCCTTAACTCTGTTAACAATCCCAACAATTGTATCAGGTGAGTGCTCTTATTGTTCCCAGTTTACATGTGAGGGCCTGGAGATAGAATAAGTGACTTGCACAAGGTCACACTGCTATTAAATGATGCCTGTCTGCCTGGGCACTCATAAGACTGCTGAGCTCCAATGGGAAGGATGACGTGCGCAGTCAAATTGGTACCACCACAAATTACAGTCACCATCCTCATCTAGACCTTTACCCTGTTCAACAATTTTATTGCACTTTCCCAGTCATCTCTATTTCATTCTTTGGAATGACTTCATCTTCTCTCTTTACTCTCAGCCTATTAGTACCCCTCCTTCTTCCCAAAGATAGTAAAATTATCAGACAGAAACTCCTTTAGCTTCCTATTGTCTATTACAATAGAAGACATTCCCTGTCTTCTCTCTTAGAACACGAATTTCCATTCCGTCTTGCTTTCTCAGCGACTCCGTTCTCTCAATTATTCCTCCCCATCCAGCCTTTCTACATTCAACCTCTCTCTCCCCTTGAGTCTTTCCCATCAGCATTTAAACATTTTAATCTCTCTCCCGTCCTAAAACCCTCCCTCAGCCCTGGTCTTGTATGGCTACCAACTGGGCTTTCTTTATGTCTATGTCCTCTACCACCTACCCGTTCCTCCACCTCCTTTAGCCTTGCTCTGGTGAGTCACCAATAAACTTGTCTCAGCCCACACCTCATAAGCCATCTCAGCTGCACTAGACATTGCTGTGACTGTTCCTACCCAAAATGGTGCCTTTGCTTGGCTTCTCTGATACCATGTCCTGCTGTTTTTTCTCTTTCCTCTTTGGAGACTTCCTTTTCATCATCTTAGTTGGCTCCAACTCTTGCTGTCTGCTGTCCTGGGCCCTCTTTCTTCTTTCACTCCATCAAATGCTCAGGGTAACCTCACTACTCCCCTTTCTTCAGTCACAATTCATTTGCCAGATAATCCCAACTCTCTCTCTGCACTCAGTCAATTCTGTTTCCTCTACTCACTTCCACTTAGATGATTCATGGGTGTACAAATCCAACCTTTCTAACATCAACCTCACTCTCTTTCCCCCAAATCCTGCTACATTATCAGTGTCCTATATACTTGCTCAAATCAGAAACTTGATGGGTATCTTCTTATTCCACACAGTCCATCTACCACTGAATCACATTGATTCTATCTCCTAAATAGTGCTCACATCCATTCACTTCTCTCTATTCCCCTGGCCACCACCCTAGACTAGCCCACCATTATCTTTGCCTGGACTAATGCAAGAATTGATTAAATCGGTCAGCTTTCTGTAACACAGCCCTCAGCTATGATTCAACTCATTATCTACAGTAAAGTCTGTGTAATCTGTTTAAAAAGTAAATCTGGTGATGTCATGGTTTCAATTGTTCTTTAGATGGAATCCAAAATCCCAAATATATTTCTTAAAAATTTTATTTTATCTTTTAGAGAGAGGGGAAGGGAGGGAGGAAAAGAAGGAGAGAAACATCAATGTGCAAGAGAAACATCAATGTGTGAGAGAAACATCGATCGGTTATCACTTCTGGGAATTGAACCAGTGACCTTTGGGTTCACAGGCTAGCACTGAACCCACTGAGCCACACCAGCCATGGCCCAAATACAGTTCTTACAAAGCACCCAGCACTAGCTTCTACTTATGTCCACATACTTTTATTTTGGTCTCCCTTCCACTGGCTCTCTACTCTGCAGTATCTCAAATGCTGCCCTATGCTCCAAGCTTTTATTGCATGTAGGAGCTGTTCACATGTGGCTTCTTTGCCTCCTCCCTCCCGTTATCATCCATCACTTTCTTGAGGTGACCGTCTGTGACTTCTAATCTAGATTAAATCCCCTTAATATGTGTGTGATTTCTATTTTTTAATAAATTTTATCCCATTATTATTTATATTTGATATCTACATTTGCCATATCCATACAGGAAGGAAATGTGACCGGTCAACATTATATTTCTAGACTAAAAATATTTCTAGACTAGATTTATTATACAGTTTGAGGACTGTTTTTACTAATTTTGTCATCATTTCTGTGTCATCGTTATTAGCTATTGACAGGCATTGTTAGGTAGACATTAAAGAAAATATCATTTTGCTACTTAATTTACCTGTGGCATGTCTAATAATACAGAGTGAGGCAGAACTAGATTTACACTTTTGAGTATGTGGAACACAGACTTCATTCTTGTCTTATTATTTATTATTGTATTATTTTTCATATGAACAACTATAACCTACTTTTGCTCTACCCTGCACATTACTATGAAAATCCTGCACATGTCTGTAAGGCAACTTTGGTCATATGTTCAATAATAAAATGATCTACCCATCATCTTTGTTTCCAGTTACGAAGCATATTATGTCTTTGAATACAGAGAATAAAAATTGAAAGTTTTCTGTTTCATTTCCATTATGAAATGTGTGACATGTGTGAGGATGGGGGTGCTGCCCACTTTGTTGACCAGCATACCCCACGTCCCATGCCGCTCTCCCCCCGTGAGGATGTCAATTTTATTTTCGTGTCGTCTATCAAGCATATTATTTTAAATAAAATAGAAATAAAATAGATTGGTGATTCTTGCATCAATGAAATAGGCAGTGTTCAAAGGTGATACTTAGTTTGAAAAGTAGAAAACTTGTTGTTTAAAATAATTTTATTTTTCATATGAAAGATAGATAAGACTGAGTCATGCAACCTTTTCTGACTGGATTTTATCCAAAGTCTGAATATATACTCTTTTCTTTCCAGTGACAACCAACCGGTTTTTGGAAAGTGAGGTCATGAAAGCATGCAAAATGGTTCCAAATGCCAAGTTTCACACATGACTCTTTGATTCTCAAAGCCATCATGGAAGTAAAAATCACACTTATCAAAGAAAGAAACACAATGACGACGGCTCAGAGCTCAATGCCGAAACTTGAAAGTAATTGAACCATTTAACCACCACTTACCAACTCAGAATTTCTCCCTGGGAACAACCCCCTGCTAAAAGCCTATGTCCTTGTAGCATGCTAAATTCATTGCCTTTTAGGATAAGCTCACTCTATGCTGAGGCATCTTCCAACACTCAGATTGCACTATCTTCCTAGTTCCCAATGATATGGTTTTTATCCAAGTTGTCTTATCCTAAAGCAGGGGTTCTCCTATCTTAACCTGCATTAGAATCACCAGGAATGTTTGTTAAACCAGACTGCTGGGCCCATAGCCACAGTTTCTGATTTGGCAGGTGGTTGATGGGGATGAAGAATTTGCAGATCACCGCTGTTCCTGGTGATGCTGATAACGTTGATCAGGGGCCTACACTCTGAGAATCCCTATCCTAAAGACATTCCCTTTTCAACAACACTTAGTATTTCTTCCTAGCAAATTATGTAAAACTTACGTCCTTCTTGGTCCCTCCAAATGCCTCTTTATTCTTTCGTTAATTCCTGTAGGCCAGTACTGACTGATAGAAATATCAGGGGAGCTGTGATATTTTCTACATTTTCTAAAATAAAAGTTTCTAAATTAGCCCCATTAAAAAAGTGAAAAGAAAGAGATGGAATTAATTTTAAGAATATATTTTATTTCACCCAATCTATCGAAAATATTTTTGCCCAACATGTAATTGATATAAAAAATGATTAATGAGCGATTTTACATGCTTTGTTCATGTTGAAGGCACACCAAGGCTTGGCGATCTGATGTGTATTTTTCACACTTACAGCACCCCTCACTTTGGACTAGCCTCACTTCAAGCACTCCACGTATGGCTAGTGGCTACCGCAAAGGACGGCACAGCCCTAGAAGTTCAGAGTCAAGAAAACTCGAGAACCTATGGCTCTGCTTGGTTTATCTCCCTCTGATTTTCACTACATTTCCTCTGTTTAAAACATGCCTGATTTTCAGATGCATTATCAATTTCAAAATACATTTTAAGGACAAAAACAAAACCATTACCTCATTAAATACACACGTTGATTTTAAAATGTGTGCCAATATAAGAATGTTCTACATTTTTATGCAGAGAAACAAATATAAAATGTCCCGATGCACCTGTTTTTCTCCTGTTATTTGTGTTCTACTCAAATCCTCCCCCATCAAAAACCTTTCCTTCCAGCAAGATAATGTGTTAACAATGCAGTTTTTGTGCTGTTTTTTTCCTTCTTCCTCGTATAATCCTATACAAACACACAGAGAGAAGTTTGTCTATATTTGTTTTGTAAAAATAGGATCATCTTATACCTACACTTCTGTGCATAATTCCTTTCTCATTCAATAATAACTCACAAAAATCCCTGTAAGTCAGCAGGAGGTTGTAATTCATTCTTTTTTAATGGCTACCGTAGAGTCCATGCAGTGAGGAACCATAATTTATTCAACATGTCTGTTATTGGCAGGCATTCAGATTTTATCCTGTATTTTCAAGCACTGAGAAATTGTTGGGGGGGGGGGGGACCCTTTAGATAGATATTTTGACATATAGGTCTATATCTTGCCTATTCTCTCTTTTATTTAAATTGCAATCTCTTTGTTAGCCTCTAACCTAGACTTTTTCCCACCATACCTGAGCCCTTTTTTCCCAACAAACAAAAGCGGTTATCTCCAGTAGCCTAGACAAGCCACTTTAAGGCATTTTCCTAATAAATGCTTCCACAGTCAACAACTGGATCAGACTAGCACTTCTCCCTTTAGCACCCACCCCCCAAGGACTCTGTCTCTATTCGCAAGAGAAATCCACATCAAAATGGTTTTACTTTTATATGCTCACTTGCTCTGCCAAAAAAAAAAAAAAAAAAATAGTTGACATCGGCAAGATTAATTTCTTCAATGATGTGTTTAAATTAACAAAATAAAATTTAGACTAGAAATCAAAGGACTTGGGACTCTATAACCTACCCAAAGTGGCACGGATTGTAACTCAGGTAATAACTATAATCAAAATGATAAATAGCAACAACTAACATTTATTAAGTGTTAGGATGTGACAGGCACTGTTCTAATTGCTTTACATATGCTAATTCATTTACTCCTTCAAAACTTCCATAAGTAGTCCTGGCTGGTGTGGTTCAGTGGACTGCACACCAGCCTGCAAAGCAAAGAGTCGCCAGTTTGATTCCCAGTCAGGGCACATGCCTGGGTTGTGAGACAAGTCCCCAGTAGGGGGTGCGCAAGAGGCAAACACACATTGAAATTCCTCTCCCTTTCTCCCTCCCTTCCCCTCTCTAAAGATAAACAAATAAAATCTTTTTAAAAAGGATTAAAATAAAAACTCCCATAAGTAGGTACTCTTATTATTTTAATATTATTCCCACTTTACGCCTGGGGACATTGAGATCATATCTCCAGTAAATCGCAGAATCCGGACTGAAATGTGGATGTCAGACTCCTAATCTCCTCTCCTAGAAGTAAATCGACTCAACTACTCAATAAGGAAGTAGTAAATCACCTTAGCTCCCCTCTCTTTGAACCTCAGTTCCTGGTATTACTGGTACAATAATGCCAGTTCTACCAACCTTAACGATTGCTGAGGAAAAAAAAAATAGGAAAGTGATTTTAAAACCACTGAAAGCTCTAACAACAGAGGCTGTCTCATTTCAGCTCAGAAAATTTGGCTGGGACTGTTCCTTCACCCGCAGCAAAAAACGAAGCAGAAAAAGGGTGTTATGTAACGGCCAACCGAGGCATATACTGACTGCACACACCCTTCTGAAGGGGCAGCCAGACATGAAAGGCCGGCTAACACAGAGCGTGAACTCCGTTGGGTTCTCACAGCCTCCTGATTTGCCTGAAATTAGAAAATGAGCAGCCAAGCTTTCCCTGGATTGTGTAGCCTGACCACCTCCTTCCTCCCTGCTCCAGCCCTTGCAGCACTTAATTGGAGCACCGGGCTATAAATCTTACATACTTAAGGGCCAGGAGACTCTGTGGAGCCCTCACACTGAAATTTGCGTGGGAGTTCAGCAATATTGAATTTTCAAATAAAATGATTAACAGGAACCTGTAGGGCAGCCTCAGAGAAAACAATTCTTCCTGAATCTTGCCACCTTCCTCTGACGAAGCTTTTTGTTCTTAGGTTTAATAAAATGGTTGGAAAGGGACAGAGAGAGGAGTGACTCAAAGCACGAAGAGAGAGGCACTCCATTTTCCCGTCTGGAAACTCCCTTTGGCAATCAAAACCTTGTCACTGCTCTCTGTCCAGGCCTAATAAGGCCATTGGAACATGTCACTGGGAAGGGTTCAGTCCCTTAGTTCAATTTTCACTGCAATCAGCTCTAATTACCGGTTTTTTTAGAAACATTTCCTCCAAGATTTTAATAGTCTGAAATGGGCACACCCGATCAGAAAGCCTATTTGCTTTTCCATAGCATAATAATGTCTATCGGACTTCATGAAGCAGAGAATTAAAGTCAGTTAAAAAGGAAGAACATAATCGGATCCAATTCAATCCCAGACTGAGGCCTACATGCCTACTCTTTGCTGAAACAATGATTTAGATGCTCTGCCAAATCAATATGGGATGTTTATTGTCTTACACAATAGGAATCTGCCTCATTTGTGCAACAGGAAGATCATTTACAACCAACTCTAAAAGACACCATGCGTCAATAATAAATACTCAAATCAAGGCCAGAAACCGCAACACTCCAACAGGGACCACTTAGCAATATGAAGTTGTTGTCAGAAGAAGGATTTTCAGGGATGCCATACCAATTTATAATTTGGAAGCATCTGTAAAATGATCATGACTGGCCCAGCTGTCCTAGTCTCTGGGAAGGAGGAGGCTTAGCGGGAGGGAGGATCCGGGTCAACAAGCAACAAGGACAGGGCATCTCCTACCGAGAGATCTCAGTGCCAGTCCGCCTGCCTTCCGAGGTGATCACTGGATTCACACTGTTTTCTCAGCCATATCTGCTTCTTGGGAGCAATTCTGCTTTGCAGTTACGGAGAACAGTCGAATAAAGATGTGGCAGGGACCCACTTCTCTGCCCCATGTGGGAGTTCGATAGCCAGACCTACCCCTTTTCCATTCACTACTATTTGCCTATTCACCCCTTTATCTACCTTTTTATTCTCTCTCTTCCCCTTCCCCTCCTTTTCCCCTCCCTGACCCCTCTCTCCTTCTCCCTCTCCTCCTCACTCTCCTCCCCCTCCCCCTTCTCCAGGAATTTAAGTGTTCTAGCCTTTTTCCTCTAACCCATCCCAGGGGCTATTAAAATATGGAGCAAATGAAAAGTAGCTCCTACGCACAGAAAGACTGACTTCTGGAATGAAGCACAGAAAAGTGGCTGTGTATCCCTCAGCTCAATTATTTACTAGTTGGGTGACTTTGAGAAAGTTACTTGACATTTCTGTCTCATTGCTTCACCTATAAAACAAAGACAATAGTAGCTCATGTGAGGAGGAAAAAAGGTCATGCATGAAAATTATTTAAAAGTATTCAGAAAGTATTCACTGAATTCAGCGTTGTCAACTGGATCTGGGTTTCACATAAGCTTCCTGCAAGAGAAAACCGAGTAGTCGGGAGCAGGGGAATGTATGAGTATGACTGATGTTTGGAGTAAATAACAGCACACATAAAGAGTCTCCTCAAAGTAGTCAGCCAGGGATCAGAACAGAGGGTTGAGATTTAAGCTCTCCTGTTGTTTACTTCTCAGCCTTTTATTGGTCCGTTAATCTCTCTCAGCATTATTTTCCTCATTTGTGCAATAGGATTCATGATAAAGACCTTATAGCATGATGAGGAATAAGGAATAAGAAAACATATATCAACATGATCTGTAAACTATAAAGAATTTTTCCACTCTGGGTCTAGGCATTCAACTGCATTGTTTTGTTTATTTCCTTCATAGCACAAAATGATTTGAAATAGCTCTGCTTAATTGATTTTTGTCTGATTTGCCCTAAGAAGGTCAACTCCCTGATGGCAGAATCTGTCTCTTTTTTTAGTGAATTTATTGGGGTGACATTAATAAAATTACCATACTTTGCCATGTATAAAGCGCACCCACATTTTTGTGTGCATTATACATAGGATTATCATACCTATTATTATATCCACAGCATGTAAATATTATACCCACGTATAATGTGTGTCCTTATATTTCCCCCAAAAAATTAAACAAAACAATATACATTACACACGGCAAAATACAGATAGGTTTCAGGCATTTAATTCTATAACACATCATCTGCATATTGTATTGTGTGTTCACCACCCCAAGTCAAGCCTCCTTCCATCATCATTTATCCCCCCTTTACCCTCTTCTACCTCACCCTATACCCCTTCCCTTTCCCTCTTGTAACCACCATGTTGCTATTTCTGTCTATGAGATTTTTCTCTGTCTTATCAACAGCTGTATCACTCATGCTTAGAGTAGCCTTGTTCTGAATGAATAAATATTCAAGACAAACATACTGGCAGTCAGCCCCAGGGGAAAAAATTGAAGCGCATAAAGTTTCCCACATTGATCCCTCTCCCCATCCCTCTTAGAATCAGAAATGAATTGCCTCCTCCCTATGATTAGGGAATTCTCTTCATATAGAGAAAGCCCATCACTCCCTAGAGAAGCTGCAAATGCCAGATATTCATGTCCCAGACTCCCTTGCAGCTAGGGTGCAGGTATTTAAGTAGGCCCTATCCTCAGGCTTACCTGCTGCAGACTTTACATTGAAAGCTAGCAATTTCAAGAAGCTTTATTCTAGCAAGACTGATAAGAAAGGCAGCTGTGCCCATGGTTCTAGCAGCAGCATCCAGGGTCCTGGGTTGGTGATGTTTATGTGGCAAGCTGCTATATCTGCACCCAAGGTGTATATTCACTGGGTCAAATCTGTGAAATTATTTTGGCCCTTGTTCTTCATTGCTTCATTGTATTATGCTCCAAGCTTGGTTCTCTTGGCTATTCTGTATAATCTCTAAATACGACTTCCTCTAATTTGTGCCTTTTGTCCAGGATTGGTTTTTTTGCTTGACTGGTAAAATTCTCCTCTTCCCCAAAATGCCCAGTAGAATCTACATCAGATTGTACATGATCCTGGTTCCCTAAGAGCCTCCCTATAAGTTTTTCTTTTTTTACAAATTACCTTCCCCCTCCAGGTCTTTTCCTTCTCCTTCACTAAGATCAAATCATACATTTCCTAGGCCTTGTTTCCCCTAGGACCTTACTTTCTGGCATAGTGTGATTGATTAATTTAAGCCAATTTATTAATAACTGACATTAATCTAATATTACCCCAGCACCTTAGCAGATATTTTTAATACCTCAAAGCAAAGGAGAAAGAAATGTGTTTTTACTACCACACGGTGAAGACTCTCGTCTGTCTGTAATCTCAAAGGACCTGTGTCCATTGAGATATCATGTCTAGTCTGACCTTAGGCGCTCTGTGGACTAATCACATAGTGACACTGTGCACTTCATGTAATCAATGCCTTTACTTTATGATTGTACACACACACACAGACCTACCTAAAATAGCTCAAGAGCTTCCCACGGCCTTTAGAATAATGGTAGAAATCTTTAATACACCCCAAGTCTTTCCATTTACCCACAGCCCAGATCAAGTATTCTGTTACAACCTTCCACAGCTCCCTGTGGGAGCCTACCCTTTAGAGCACTGATTCCATGTTACATATTTGTTCCTTCATGCAGCTGATATGATGTTTAACATCATAAGCAAGCATACCTCCACAGGATGTGAGATCAGATTAGCTAGAGACTCCTTTTTCCATATAGTTTCTAGGTACCTGTTTATGCAGGAAATGTGAGGGTTTACAAAAAATAAATGTAATGGATGAGTTGAATATGCTCAGTTCCTACAACCACAAATATGAAAGACTCCTTTCTATTTTCTCATGGTTTTCTTAGGTTTTTGAAGCTGGAGGAGATCATTTCAAATACCTTTTCTCTAATCACTAGATACTCTGGGTAGATGTCTTTGCGAAGCTGAGGTAGGGAGACAGGAAAAACACTGCTGATAAGGCAGGGTGCCAGGCTCCCACAGCCAGCTCGCCAGATTGGTCTTCCTTATAAGATGATTTTGAATGATTTTTAGTCTGGAAAAAATGTTTGCAAACCAGTTTTTATTTTACAGGTATACAAAATAAGTGCCCTGACAAGTATTTCCAACAAGGAAAATTATTGATATGTTTCATGGAAAAAAATGTTTTTATTTATGAGAATTCCTAGCCTGCTTTTCCTTCTTTCCTCTTTTGCTCCAACCCCCAGTAAAGATTCAACCTGCAGTTCCCATTGTATTGCATTTTCAAAATTATGAATCCTTTCTGAGACTAGACAATATGGTCTCCCATTTGTATTCAAGTTACAGAGTGCTTGCCTAAAGTTACATACATAACTAATTGTAGAACCACAACCCAAACCAGGTCTCTGGTGGAGCAGTTTCCTTTCATTCACAACCAGTGGGATCTGCTGCCCTGCAAAAAGCCAAAGTCCCGTTCTGCAAGCATCTTCTCCATGGTAACTCCCTTTTCGTTGTTAGATAAATTAGGTTTTCCAAAGATGCAATCTAATACCAGTGGATCTGATAAAGACCCATAGAAAAACAGTCTCACGTTTTCCTAGCCATCCTATTTCTTACCTCAGTAGGCATCCTCAAATGAAAATCAAGTGGACTTCCAAATTCTGAATAGAAACTCAGGACCCGGGCAAAGAAGGCACTCCTTGGATTCCTATAGGTCAGGGAGATTTGACTTCATATCCCATTGATGTCACTTACTAGATAGACGATTTCACACAAGTCATTTTCCATCTCTGAGGCTTAGTGTGCTGAGGATGAAAATGTGGACCTTATATGGTTTAATGGAAAGATTAAATGAGGCAAACTCCTGGCATGAAGTGCTCAAGAAATTATCACTCTGTGTTTCCTTTAATTAATAAATTTCTATACCTCATATTACTAGGGCTAAGTCTGATGTGTGTATATGTGTGAGGCCTGATCTGTAAGTTCAGAAAATAATTTTGCTTCCAATATACAGCTAGTCTGTTCATCCTATGTCATTCAGTTAAACAAACATATAATGAGTTTGTCATATTTGCTGGACACAGTGTTAGGTCTGGACCATAACAAATGATAGATATTCAGTTCCTGTTTTCACGGAGCTAATGATTTAAATCATACCTGACAGATGAGACATCCTGTGTTCCTAAAGATCTCTAAGAGAGAAGATCTCCCCACACTGCTGGGAGATCTGCCACACTCAATTCTCAGTTCTCTGAGCAATTTGGGTGTGTTTACAGTTCCTTGACAATCAATGTGTCTCCATTTTCTCTTATGCTAGGCGTCAGAATAAAGAAAGAACAGTTGGTCACCATTTTTCACCTAATAAGCCTTCATTCCCCGAGAGTTATTGAGTTATTCCTCTGTCTTCTCTTTCTAGATTAAATAATTCCAATCCCTTTAACCTTTTCTCGGAGGTCCTATTTGCCAGCCTTCAGTTTAATCATTTTCACTGCTCCCCTCTGGAGTGTCTCCAAGTCTTCTGCATTAAAATACGTTGCTTTTGCTATTGAGTTCACTCTTCGAAGCATCTTATTCTTTCACATAAACCAAGACAAAAGGAAAGCAGCTCCCAAATAAAAGAAACAGGCAGAAGGGTAGATTTCTTATGTAAGGAATTCATGTAGAACACTCACATGCTCAAAGAAAATTAGCATTTACTGCCACCACTATTAAGAAGGACGGGCCAAAACCAAAACAGTTTCTGCATTGTGCTAACCATTCTGTCTGACAATTAACTAAATTACTTTTAAGCAGATCAGACTATTAACAGCAAACTCGAGGCTTGCTCAAGCTATACCTGAAATTTTCAGAAGGGTGCTAATAAAAATCACTGTTAATGAGATAAAACAAGATTTTTTGATTCTGTAAAGTACCTCTCTGACTGCCAACGAAACTGTAGATAAGTCATCATGTTATTCACGGGCAGTGTCTTTGGTCAGTCTTAGCAAAGTGCAAAGAATCTCTCTTTGCATTCTGTCAATCAATACAAATTAATATTGCCTGAGCTGAGTGCAGCACATTCTAAATGACTTCTAAGAGATGATGTATGGAAGCTGATCAAATACATACTGATCAGAGTATGGCACTGACATAGGCAAAAAGGGGAAGATAAGAAAACCAGAAGCCTAGTAAAAATAGCCCCTCAAGACATGCACAATGATTTGTCAGAGTTCTTTTTTTACAATCGACATGAACTTGACCTCTGTGAGCCAGCAAACATTCCTCTACACACACACAGTTAAGATTCTTCTGACAAATTTCCAAATCCTCTCAAGAAGCTGGGAGGACACTTACTGAATAATATTCTGCCTACTTAAGGAACTTCTTTAATTTAAAACCACTGTTTAGATTTCTTTTTAATTCCCCATCTTCAAAAGTTAAAAGTATACCATTGGGGTAAAAAGAATTGGTTGGAAGTAGAGAGGTGGAGAGAGGGAAACGGCTGCCCTCCCTGGGTGATTCCAGGGTAACAGGCGGTAGTTGTCATCCAGTTCGATTTCTGAGTTTGGCTCTGGCCAGGTTTTACCTAGAACTGGCTGCACTGAGAGAGGTCTCTCAGCAACAGCCATGGGAGAACTAGCCATGTTCTGGAAATGCCTCCTTGCCAAGTTCTCTGAAGATTCCCTCAGTTCTGGTAACAGGACACATTCATGATTTGGTGTGACCTTTTCCCAGGAGGGTGTAGCCTTAGAGGCAGTTGAATCTCTCAAACAATGTCTAAGTCCTAAGACTTATGAAACTGATACAGTGATCTTTAAATAATCAACAATTAGGATGGCCAGGGGCTTATAACCACAGCATCATAAGAGGTTCCTGCCTGGGTAAAAGTAGAAGTTCATTCTGTTTAATTGTCAGCCTTGACCTATTCTATCCCTCCTACTTTTACAAGTTCTCCATGTCCAGGCAAGTGTCTAAGGTGTTTGTCTACCAGAGTGAAGGAAAGTCATAGGTACGTGAATACCACTGGGAAGTGCATGCACAGGTGAGGTCTGGGAGTTCTAAAACAATGTGTGGTAAAATCCATAACATATTAAGTAGTTTTATGTCAATAAATAGACCTTGTTACATAATAGTTACCATTTTTATAAAAGCAAGGTTCCAGTTATGGAATAGAACTACAAATTACCCATTTTATTTATTTCATAGTCAATATAGTCTCGTAAACTCCTACCAAGTGGTAAGAGAGTGAAAGTGGGGCACCGATATTGATGTATGGTGCCATGTGACTTTGCAGTGGTTATGGCAAGAGGCCAGTGACGCTGGCTTAATAAATCACTGCTAGACACAACACTGTGTTCCCTCTCTTTATCCTAATATGTACTTCAGAGACATATCAAATTATTTCAAAGAAACAGCAATTTGCAATACCACACTATAATCCACTGCACCCTTGGAAGCAATTTTTATTCCATTTGAGTCTGAAAAATAATATCACCAACATGGAACACTGGCATTTGTACATAGGGAGAGTAAGAAAAAACAAAGGGAAAGTCAGAGAAAGGAAAGGCAAGAAGTGAAAAACTGATACTGGCAAATTTTAAAAACATCCATCTACAGTGAGCAAGTGGAATTTTCAGTAAAGAGTTTCTGAATCTGAAAAAGTAAAATAAAATTCCAGTTGACTTTCAAGAGCCCATCATTTGGGTCATTCTTTAAAAAAAAATAGATAGCCAACAGATTAAAGGAGCTCCGTTTATAAAAATCAGATGAACCTCTAACAAAGCTTGTTTGGGACATGAATAAATCATCTGGACATGAATTATTCATTATTATCAAGAAACAAGCTGCGGATTCCAGGAACTGGGCTTAGGGAGGTGCAAAAACTGGGGAGTGAGTGAGTTCATCATCCCATACCCACCACGGGAAGCCAGAGAAGAGGTCACGGGCGTACCATCATCTGATGCAGAACTTGCTAGACCCCCACTCGAGTTTCAGAGGACATTTTGGCAGCCTTGATACCCCAAAACATAACAAAGAGAGTATAACTTATAAAACCTTAGTTTAGAAAACTGCATGTACTCAGGAACAGAAAATAATATTTCTGAGCATTGGATCTTTTTTTTCTTTAAATGCATAATATGCACAGGGAATACTGGCTGTGTGCAAAAGATAGTAGGGACTGAAAGATTTTCTTTAAAGGAGATGGCTAGAAAATCCTTTAAGGATAAACTGTTAAGTGTAGTCTGACCTACTGATTCATGGCACGGGGGTTGGGTTTTTAACGGGGGCGGGGTAGGGAAAAGAGAGAGGGAGCCTTTCAGATTCAATCAAATAATCAACGTATGTGTGTGTTCCAGGTCCAAACTGCTTTGCAGGAACTACAATAATTCCGGCTGGCATTGAAGTGAAAGTGGATGAATGTAACATCTGTCACTGTCACAACGGGGACTGGTGGAAGCCGGCTCAGTGTTCAAAACGCGAATGCCAAGGCAAGCAGATTGTGTAGGACAAATTCCCCACCGATGACGAGTTCTTAGGAGAGGATGCTATGGCTTCTACTCTGCACACGTTTAAAACAAAACAGAACAAACAAACAAACTCCTGCCAGCTACAACGGGGTCACCAGCAAAACCTTTTAGGGTTGACAAAAGTGAATATTTTACTAAGAGGAAATTTTTCTCTTTCTCTCTTGCTATATAAAATATATAGAGTATAGAGCTCTCGAAACCGCTTTTGTAATTTCCATGCTTGATGGTGACTTGACGGCTGCATTTCTGGAACAAAAACAAAGATACAGCCTTGTCCAGGCTCCTTCTCCGGTGACACCTCTAGCCTGCCAGCTCACCGTCCGCCGAGTTCATTCATTTTTACTCTCCTGTTCATCACACACGGCATTTTTCTCTTGTAGCATTTCCGTTTTCCCATTTAGAGTCTAAGGGGCCAGATTTGACCACACAGCACAGTTTTGAGTTGTGTCAAACAAGCTTTGGTAAAGAAATGTCAGGGTGAGGACCCTGCCTGACCAGGAGGACCAAAAGCATCCAACGAACCAATCGCTCCCCTCGAGTGACTCATGTTCTCTAGGCTGAGAAAAGAGAAGCGCACACAGACGGACCTGCTGCTGGGCAAGGCAGGGACCTGGTGCTCGGTGCATTGTTTGGGGGCTCCCAATTTCATTCTTACAAACCATACATTTCATCTGCAAAACCTTGAAACTGCCAATCAAAAACTAGTATGTGAAGTACACCATGAACGGGACTAAAGAATCCAAAGGAGACAGGTATTCAAAATTGTAGCATTAATCACCAAACTTTCTCATGACGCTGAATTTGAGTTCAGCTTGTAACTAAACATACTCTAAACCCACTGTCAGCTGGCACTACAAATACCAGAACCAGGGTGAGTAGCCCCACTGTGAATCTGAACCCTTCTGAACACTACTGGCTTTTGAGTTCCGAGTGGGCGGAAAGCCAGTAGGACACACAGGCAGTTTTTATGGTTCAGGACCGTGATTGCCATGTTAAAGTAATGACCGCTCAGCCCTATGTCTAAAACACAGATTCAGGACACTCTTTCCACCTCAAGTGCTGACTTAAATTAAAGATTAGGGTAGAGTGAGTCTTGCACAATACAATTCCATTTGTTGAACATTTTTTAAAATGTATATATTAGATACTGACCAATTAAAGTGAACCTTTGAAGAGTCTCAAGGTTGCCCTGGTAATGCTGCTAGTATAGTAACAGAAAAAAATACAATACACAGGGTATCTGATGCCACCTCGAGTCAAGTGCAAATTTAGCAATTCTGAAACCACATGGCATAGTTAGTTGCTTATTCCGCTTTCCTGTCTTGAAAACCCTGGTGCAGATCTGGTAAGGTCCTTGAGGAAACTTTAAGGTTGTCTGCATTATCATTGTTCTTTCCTTTTCTGCTCCCACCCAACCGGGGCTTTGCCATAACTCCTGTGGAGTGCCACATTCTTGAACAAGGTTTCTCAACCTCAGTGCTATTGACATTTGGGGCCAGATAATTCACTGTTGGGGGACTGTTCTGTGTAATTTTAGGATGTTGAGCAGCATTCTTGACCTCTATTCACTAAATGCCAAGAGCAACACCCTCGTTGTAGCCACAGACTGTCTCCAGGCAGTCCAAATGTCCCTAAGCGGTAGAGAAGTGAACGGAATGTCACCGGGTTGAGAAGCAGTGGTCTAGAATAATCAGTATAGAGTAGTTTCTACCAGCGGACATGTAAAACAAGCTCTGGCTAAGTCTGGGCTTGGGTGAGCCTCTGCACCCTTTGGGACATGCACAATCCATAGCTCCAAGGGGGAGGGCTCAGCGTCCTCCAAAAAGAGTGATGCTTCTGTGCCACGGGTCCACCCTCAGGACACATAGTTCTTGGGTCTCATCAACTGGATTTTAATTTAAAATTGTCAATCTCTCGTCCCCGGAAGCACCTCCTTTCATCAAGAAAGAGTTGTCATCCAAAATTAACGTGTTGACGAGTCGGACCAGACACTGCTCACGCACCCCGTGCTTGTAGTATGATACGAGCAGCCATGCCGGCGCCATCCAAGGAAGAACATCAAGCCGCCTTCCCTTAGAACACCAATTTGCAGTAAGGTTGGTGCCTTTCAGTTGCCACCACGGATACGTCATATAGACAGTCATGAATCATTCATGAACAATTCTGCATGATTTACTCCTGCACTCCAAAGTAAAGGCATTCCATATTTCAGCTTGCGTCTAGACAGAGATATATTACAGAGCTTGCTTTGCCCCGAGGTTGTCTGCTTCCAGCTTCAAAAAGCCACACTCTTGGAAAGAAATAATAAAAATAAAAAAATGACAGGAATAAGGTTTGAAATGCAGAAAGCATCATTAATGGAGCCACGTAGCATAGTACCCTATGTATTATTAAGGCGTTACTATGTCCTTTTTAGAAAACAGAAAGAGAATGCCACAGGGAAGCCAGAGTGCAGAAATTCTGCATCGGAGTCTTGGCACTCTGATGGTCGTGGTAAGAATCACCTATGAGAATGAAGTATAATATCCACCAGGAGACTCTCTTCAGAGAGTCTGCAGAGTGAAGGCTGATTGGTGGCCTCTGTGACCAGCCAGAGAAAGGGATTTTCTTTTTTTTATCATTGTTGTTCGATTTTGTTTTTTTTTCCTCCCTCTTAGTTTCACTGTAAGCTGTTTCTTTAAGACTTTGTAGCACTGACATTTTTCCCCTTTTAGGGAGAGATGAACCTATACTGTGACAATATCTCATGAACCATAAAAACTGGCAACTTGCTTCTCCTACCCAGGTCATTGAGGAAATCTTTCGAAACTCTGCACAACAGAGCTGTGGTCTCATCTCTTGTTATTTTTTTTTTTTTCCTTTGAAGGCTCTGTCTGCCACCACACTGTCACCTCTATCCTTATATTCCTCCTCCACGCCACCTTTGGTTCTCGGCTTTAACTACAGCTATGCTTAAATAAGGGATCAACAGCCTGTTTGTCAGCTGATGCCTGTTTAGAAAAAAAAAAAAAAAAAAAAACAAGATTCAGTTTCTAAAATCTTTGAAAAATGGTGTGCCTGAAAACTAGTGAGAAAAAAAATTAAAATCTAAACACTAAACTGTAAAAAGGGGGACTCTAGCAACAATATTTGATGTGTAAAGAATATATTATTAAAAAATTATTTTGTTAAATATAAAGTGTGTTAACCAGCGAGCATTGTGCGTGGTATATTTTCCTTCCTGAATTTCTCCCTTCTCCCTACCCTCGTTGTTTAATGACTAATTCTCAGTCACTTCTATCATCTGAATGTACATGTATCATTAGCACGATATTCCATTAGAACTAAGTGTTAGCTTTAGCATTTGCCTGTGTACATTTTCATTTTTCACAATATAAGCCAAGGCTGACTCGAGGGTCAGAATGGAAGCTCAAATAAGCCAGCAGTGAGGATGTGACAGGAAACTGCTTTCCTGGCTTGCATCCATACACAGCACTGATGATAATCTATAATTCCTGAGTGTGTGCTCTGTGGCGGGCCCTGCGCTATGCACTGAACCCATGGGGTCTCGTTCATGCCACACAGCACACCTATAAGGAAGGGACTCTTTCCTGTGACCTCCACTTTGCAGTTGAGGAAAGCAAAACATAAACAGGTTCATTTGTCCAAAGTCACAGGGTAGGAAGTGGCAAAGCGGGAATTTTGTATTATAAAAGTTTCACACACACATAAAAATCAAGAAAAGTGGATAAGGAACCTTCATTTACCCATTGCTCAGATTTAACAGTGTTGGGATTTTGCGTAATGTTTCAATTATTCTTCTTTTCCTTCGAAGATTTTAAATCAAATATCAAACAAACATTATGCAGTTTCTTCCCTATTTCTTACAGAATTCATCTCTTTAAAAAGAATCATCTTTTTAGAAAACCTAAAAAAATTAATAGGAATTCCTTCATAGCATCTACTGTCCAGTCCATGCTCCAATTCCTTCAACTTTCTAAAATATAAGCGGAAGGGGTATTTGCATGACCACCCACAACACCGCATTTGGTTGTACCCGCTCCTACGCCCAAAGCAGGGTTTGAACCTGCCAACTAGCAGCTGTGAATTCTGACAGGCTCCTGGCTTTGCTGTTGGTATTGGAGGGTTTGTGGTGGGATAATTGCTCTTTGTAGAGCTCCACGTTACACTCCCTTCTAGAACCTGAACACGGCAAGCAGCCGGCAAGAAGCTTTCTCCCCGTTGACCTTCAAGGAGCAACAAAGAGCCCAGAGCAGGAACCTTGCAGCCGGCCAGCCCCAGAGAATGTGCTTTTCATGTGCGTGTCAGCTTTCCTTGGGGAGTAACAGCAAACTGTTATTTTTCTTCTCTTTGAGACAAACACATACTGCCTAATACAGAGTAAACCTGAACAATAGTTTAGAAATTGCCATCATCTTCTGCACTATTGGAGGAAAAAAGAATAAGCCAGCCACTAAGGAAACATCAGCGTGGAGTCCCTAAACACATATCCGCACCCCAACTCCACCAACATTTTCTTAAAATGAGATTACACGATTTTCCTTTTCAATTTCCCATGCGTCCAATTCTCTGCTCCCTGTATCCCTTGCAAAGGATTGTTTACAGTTCATTTCTAATTCAAGTTTCATGCGAGAGTACTTCAAAGCATAGGAGAGAAAGCTATGAACTATGATAGCCCTGGACTTGTGGTTACTTGAGGGTTATGTTGGGGCTATTACTCCTTTTGAAGGACAAATGTTGTCTCTGAGCAACCTCACCGATACTTTCTTCCCACATTTGTAAGGGATTTATACCTTGAATCGACATGATAGTCTTATCTGTGAGCCTCAAACTGTACTGGTGTGCCCACTTGGTTCTCCCTGATCCACCATCTGCATCTAGAAGGCATATTGTTCTTTTGACGAACGAGACATAACAAGTGCCATCGTGCCTTTCACAGAGTAAGAGTTAAATGAATTTCTTTGATTTAATTTTAAGGACTTAACATTTGTTTTATATTCCAAATATATTCAGTGGTGGTAATGATCTGAAGACTGATATTTTAAGGCAGGAAAATGAATGAATATAGGATGAACTAAAGAACCAGAGAGTGATGGGGGAAGATGGAAAGGTTAGATATGTTTTTGATTTTTTGATTACTAAAGCATGTTAGTAGAAGAGTAGCTAGAGTTAATAAAAGCTAATTTATAATTTTGATTTTAAAAATTCCAGAGGACAGAATATACTTCGTAGAGGCAATAACCTCCCAGGAAAATCACCTAAAAGTGTCTCCACGTCTAGCTTTTTACTTAAGTCGTTTATTTATTTTGTAAAATATAAACAAATAAATAAATATGATTCCACACTTTCCTTAATTGCTAGGTTAGCGCTGAACATCTTTTTCTGCCAAAAATTGTTTATTAGGTCTTATAAGGGAGCCCCAACCCTATACATATATATCAGGCAACCCCTGGTATAAACCACATTTTGTATGCTGCAATGTAAACCCTGTGCTTTTTTTAAAGAATAGTATAATGAACCCAATTTAATATAATTCAGCTTCAGTAATTAACTCATGGCTAATCTTGTTTCATGTATTACCTCTTGTCTCCCCAGATTTTTTTTAAAGGATGACGAGTGGGAGAAATGAGTGAATGGGAGTCAAATGATAGCTTTCTTTTTAACAAAAATCTTGACCTCATAATTCTTTGAAGCCCAAATTCCAATTTAATTAATCCCAGTACTTACATTGCTATCTGGCTTTGAGTCAGGGCACTTTTTTAAAGCTATACTTTTAGAATTAAGTTTGAATTTTAAAACTTCCCAAATGAATAGCTCCGTGAGGTGGGCGGAGTCGGGGAAGAATTTGGACAAACTCTGGCTACCATTTCTTAAGTCCCTCTGTGTGTTAGACACTACATTGGCCACCTTGCATGAGACAATGATATTTATTTATTAGTTCAACCATCTTCATAACCACTATGAAACTATAAATTGGCATTCCCATTTTGCAGACTGGGACACTGAGATTTAGAGATATTTTATGATTGTTCTCAGTAGAAAGAGGCAAAACCAGGTTTTTATTATCAAGATATTGTTAAGTCTTAAACAGAATGCTACCCCAAAATTAGCTTAGACTAGAACCTGGAATATAACAAGAGCTTATTTTATATTAGCTGATTTTAGGACTGGTGGTATCATAAGATAGATCACATGGTTAAGGTAACTCTATATTTAGACTTTGTAGATTGGGTACAAGTTGGGCAGGTAATTAGGGAATAATACTGTACTACAGGAAATGAACAGTGTATTTGCAGTGGGACAAGCAGTCTGGTGTCATGTGAGTGTGAGGTTGGAGATGGGGGCCAGACATGGTAAGGCATGAGTCTAAGAAGAAACCCAATTGTTAGGCCCTGGAAGATCTTCCTGAGAAAATTGGAGGTGATTTTCTTGATACTGTGGATTAATTAACATTAAAAAGGGGGAGATATGGCCATATTTGTGTCTTGGAATAACAATCCTAATACCAAAGTGAATGGTAGATTGGGGTCAGGGATACAGAGGTAAGGACTCTAGCGAGAGACAATTAGAGGAGTTCTGGAAAAAATGATATGGATCTGATCCTGTAACTGGTGAGACGCAAAATGACCATTTGGGCAACAGGACTTCATAGAAAATGAAAAATTAATAGGAATTCAAAAACTAAAATAGCTAACATTTGTAGTTCAGGTGATTAGCAGGATGTTGATGTTAAGTGCAACCCATTACTTTCCTTGGGGTTGGCACATGATCTCATTTCAGACTATACCAGAGATGCTGGCATGAATCAAGCATTTAGGATCAACCTCAAATATGCGGGTGTCCAGGGTAGCTCAGTCTGTTTGTATTTGCCAATCTGATTTTCACTTTGGTTTGAGTAATTGCCATTTGAATAACCAAAGTTCACTACTGGTCATACACTTGTTCGTAGTGTTCTTGAAATGGAAGTCAAAGGTTGGAATGAGAAGAATACAAAACTTTTCACTAATTTGTAGCAAATACTAATTTCACACCATAATAAAATAAAAGTTATTGGCATACTGTGATATACACTGCTTATAAATTTCCGACACCTCTTTTTGCTCATGCCCCGTCAGAATATAAAATGTCAATTATATTTTTATATTGTTGTTGATCAGGGTCTTGGAAATTCAAGAAAAGATTATTTAGCCACCCACTATGACCTTCTCTCATTTTCCCCCCAGAACATATAGGAATAAATGGCGAATTAAGTCCTGGGAGAGCTTTTTGATTTGAGATTTCCAAAGATGCCCATCCTGCTCCCACTAGATTTTTCTTTGCCATTGTTTGTTTTTTGGTTTCATTCTCTTTTTAATTAATCACAACATTGGGTCAGCCAGACCCATTAACTGCATTTCTCACTTAGGCCTTTCAGAGATGCAGCTGCAGATGCAATTTAATTTGTTGACCCATGATCGATAGCAATTAATAGCATCTCTTTAATCTTGTTGAAAGGTCTGTCTTTGAGTTCCAGTAGCCACCATCTCAAGAGAATGGTATCCATACAGACATATACACACAAACAGGTTATTTAGCTTCTAGGCAATAGTTGTCCTCAACCATCTACTTTTCTCATGACTACTTGGCAGCCATTTCTGAAGTCATTATTTTCTAGAGTATTTTCAAGTATTATAAAAAGAAAGTTCATCTGTACTCTGTTATAATGTTCCTCCCTGAAAGTTCATCATGCCAATGTTATGGACCAGGAACTCTGAGAAAAATACTATAAAGCACCTTTTTTAATTCAGAAAAATAGATTTGACTTTTTAAAGTGCACCATGTTAATAAAATAAATGCTCAATCTTTTGGCGACTTCACCATGCTGTCCTGTGGCTAACCCAGTCACTGCAATCCAGTCTTTTCCTTTTACCTGCCAAAGTAATTTTAGAGTTTATTCATATCCATGAATAAATAGTGACAGGAGATTTGACTTTAGGTGGTAAGTACACAATGCAATATATAGATAAGATATTATAGACTTGTACACTTGAAACCTTTATAATTTTATTAACAAAAGTTTTAAAAGAGGAATGAGAGAAGTAGCCAATGCCCTCCTACAGTTTGTAAGATGAAGTTTCTACTGCTACAGGCCAGACCATGTAACTGGCCCATGTTGCTAATAACGAAATCCATCCAAATCAGTAAACACGTGCCTGGAAGCAAACTAAGGGCTTTGAGCAAACTCTTTAAAAAAGAAACAAAAATGAGTCACCTCAATATTGTGAAGGAATCATTTATTTGTCTGGGTGCCATAGGCCCTCCTGCTCTATATGGGCAGACCTTGGACATGGTGGGTCCAGTTCTAGATGGCCACAATAAAGTGAACTATCCCAATAAAGTGAGTCACACAAAGTTTTTGGTTTCCCAGTGTATATAGTATGTTTAGACCACATTGAAGTCGATGAAGTGAGCAATAGCCTTATGTCTAAAAATAAAATGTACATACATAATTTAAAATACTTTATTCCTAAAAAATGCTAACCATCATCTGAGTCTTTAATAAGTGGTAACCTGTTTGCTGGTGGAGGTGCACTGTCAATGAACAGTAATATTTTTGAAAGTAATCTTTTTTTCTGAGCAGTAGTCCTCAACAGTGAGCTTCGAATATTTAATAAACCATGTGGTAAATAAATGCACCATCATCAAGGCTTTGTGTTGCATTTAGAGAGCACAAGCAGAGTAGAGTTAGCATGAACTCCAAGGGCTCTAGGGTTTTCAGAATGGTAAATGAGCACTGACTTCAACCGAAAGTCACCAGCTGTAGTCGCCCCTAACAAGAGAATCAGCCTGTCTTTTGAGGCTTTGACGCCAGGCATGGGTGTCTCCTCCCTAGGTACGGAATTCCTAGATGGCGTCTTTTTCCAATATAAAGCTGTTTTGTCTGCATTAGGCGTCTGCTGTTTAATGGTGCCACTGTTCTTGATGATCTTAACTAGATCTTCTAGACAATTTGCTATAGCTTTTATATCAGCACTGGCCACTGTAGCTTGTATTTTTACATTATTGTTTCTTTCCTTAAACCTCATGAATCAACCTCTGCCAGCTTCAACCTTTTCTTCGGCAGCTTCCTCACCAATCTCAGCCTTGAGGGAATAGAAGAGAGTTCGGGGCTTGCTCTGGATAAGGCTTTGGCTTAGGGGAATGTTGTGGCTGGTTTGATCTTCTAACCGGACCAGTAGAATTTTCTCTATAACAGCAATAAGGCTGTTTTGCTTTCTTATCATTTGTGTGTTCACTGGAGTAGCACTTTAAATCTTCAAGAATTTTTTTTTTTTTTTTTTGCATTCACGACTTGCCTGACAGTTTGGCGTAAGAGGCCTAGTTTATCGCCTGTCTCAACTTTTTACATACCTTCCTCATTAAGTTTAGTCATTTCTAGCTTTTGATTTAAAGTGAGAGACGACTGTTCCTTTCACCTGAACACTCAGAGACCATCGTGAGGTTATTAATTGGCCTAATTGAATATTGTTCAGGGAATACAAAGGCCTGAGGAGAAGCAGACAGACAGGAAAATGGCCAGCTGCTGGAGCAGTCAGTACACACACAACATTTATAGGTTAAATTCACCATCTTATGTGGACAGGGCTCATGGCACCCCAAAACTATAATAGTAACATCAAAAGTCACTTGTCACTGATCACCATAACAAAGAAAATAATTTTTAAAAATTTGAAATACTGTGAAAATTGCCAAAATGTGACTCAGAGACACAAAGTGAGCAAGTGCTGTTGGAAACATGAAACTGATAGACTTGCTGGATGTGTGGTTTCCAAAACCTTCAATTTGTTTAAAAAAAAAAAAAAAGCAACACCTGTAAAATGCAATAAAGCAAAAGCAATAAAACGATGGATATCTGAAGTCAATTCACTGGCGAGTGAACTCACTCTACTCTACCCAGTTGTGGGGACCCAGCACATAACACTTTATCAGAATTTGCCCCTGCATCTCAGTAGGAATTTGTATTTGCATTATACTGAATCTTCCTACTTGGTACCAGGCTGAAGTGTGGAATGGAAGGTAGTTGTCTCTGTCAAAGCAGCAGGCAACAAGCAAGAGATATTTTTGAACAAAAATCCCTTTTTAAATTTTAGAAAACGACAATATAAGGATGGCCACATGCTCTATAAATGCACAAGACTAGTCTTAACACCAATTGTCAAGAAGATTCCTATATTACAATTTACAAACAGCTAATAAAAAGATGCTAGGCAATATCCTATAGGTAAGATTTGAGAATATTGGATATATAAATATAAGGTTTAAGACTTGTAAATTGCAAGTATAAAGTGTCTAAGGTACACAGGTATGCATATTTGTATCTACATGTAAATAGTACAGTCTATATGTTTATAGAACTGTATCGTATATAGACATTATGGCGGCCTAATAGCTATGTCAAGTTCACCTATGGGATACATCTTCATAGGACTGGGATACTCTTCTGCCACTTTTCCACCTGACAATCGTAGGCTTGTTTAGCTAACAGTAATTCTTACCCACCTTTGCCGTGTTGTAAGGCACTTCATTAGTTCTGCTCCTTCATAGATTTAATTTCCCATCTAATCATTTGTGGCTCATGTGGTCCATTGATTTCAGAGGGAGGCTGAACATGATAAGCAAAGGAGAGTTCCAGAGGGGAATAAAAATTAGGCTGCTATGGAACCTAAAGTTCTTACAGTAACAATCTATGTATTTAAAAAAAGAAAAAAATATTTCTAATTAAATGTACAAAATAGTAACATAAACATATGGTTGGGGTTTTGGTTTGTTTTTGTTTTTGTTTTTGCAACTAAAGAATCATTTCTGCTTGACAGAATCATATACCTGCTCAGTGTCCTATGGGATGTGGCGCTTCAGGGCACCACTTCTGGAAGCTGACCAGAGAAGGACAGGATATGCATGAGGACACTTGCACGCACTTAGAGGAGAATGTTCTCCAAGCTGCCTCACCTGTTTGCATGAGGCGTGCTCCTGTCTGGTGGTTGGGTGGGGGACCGCTTTCAGTTCCCCAGAGAACCCAGCAGCGTCTCAGGAGGTTCTAATCACTCAGTTGCCTGGGTCTCAGCCTGCCCAGTGTTCTGCTCTCAGGAATGCCCACTTTAATTGCCTGGTTTGCTTTAGAGGCCCACTTGCACCTTCCTGCTCATGAGTTACTGTGCAGCTCTACATGTCAAGGCACACTTTGGACATAAGTAGTGGTAGGAGAGGCCCAGCACCACCCGTGAACGAGAGCAGAGCCAACCACGTTCCATTTCCCCTTCCCTTCCTGCCAGCACAGCGCTTGTCATCCGGCCAGGCCACTGGCTACCAAGCTCCAAAGTCAGCTGCCTGTAACAGCGTCGCTGCTACACTATAACGGGGTCTGTTTTTTTTATTGTTGTTGTTTTTTGTTTTTAAATATGCAGTTATCCTCCAATGAGTAGGGAAGCCAGGGTCACAGCAGTAAAGCTATAAAATAATATAGTTGAAAAGCATAAAGTAACTTTAAAAATAAGGGAGGTGCACAGACTTTAGATATTTCACAACACCAATGTAGCATGCAATGACATGTTTCCCTTCCTTACACTTGCAGAAGTAAAATCAGAATATACATCTGCAATCACATATTCCATCCCATTGATTTGCTCTCGCAGAAAATGGAAGGTTAGTCATCAAACTCATATGCCTATTGAAATGGTGTCTACTCAGAAAAACATTCTTTGTTTACCATAAAATCTATTATTCAGTACATATAAATTCACAGTATGTAGACTGGGTATACAGCATGATACAGTTTTCTTTAACTATCTTCTAAGAAATAAAAGGGTATGTTGGAAAGGCATCATGCATGCAGTGAAATACAACCTAGAAACCCCCTATTCTGTAAACCTCTGCTGTGATAAGCAATGAGAGGCAGATTTTTTAAAACTCTGGTTAGTTTGAGCAACTGTATACTTAGCATCATCAGACCTGGGGTTGAACTAACTAATCTGGTTTGAACTAATTTTCTTTGAGACCTGATTTATGTCTACTGAGCAAAGTCAAAGAAACTGGATCATTTAAGGCCCACTTCTTAATGGCTCTATAGGTGTTGCCAGAATCACGTTTACAAGGCCAATTCCTTTCTTCCTTTTTATAAAGAATTCATATTAAGTGAACATCCTTTTTAAAAACTTTTTATTGACCTCCCCTATACATACAAAGTGCACATATTATAAGAATACTTATACCATGGGATACATAGGGCATATCACTAGTAACCCAAAAGTCTCCCCAAGCCCTCTTCCGGTCAGTACCCTCGCCACCACCAAGGACCAACTCCACCAGCAATGGGTAAACTTCTTAACAGCAAAGCTCATGTTTGTCTGTTTTGAAACTCTAAGTAAATAGAGAGCATGTGCCTTTTGAACCTGTCATCTTTCATTCAACATTTTTTGTGTGTGGAACTCACCTATATTGAGCATCTATTTATCAAAAAGGAGATTTGATTTCATTGGCAAAGCTACATCCCTTTATTTCCTATGAAAAATATAATTATTAATATTAAAAATCTAAAACCCAACCCTAAAATTGAAGATGATAACGAAATGGGGGGGATCTCTATGAACTTACAATCTTTTTCTATTCTGAGGATTTAATAGTAGATAGTAATTTAGAATTTACTGGACTCCTAACTTTGGAACTCTTTCTAAAAAGTGGTAAAGAATACCAATAGTGAAGCAAAGTTTCTATTTTTGAAGGAGATGGTTTGTCCTTCACTGCAGTATTTCATCACTTCCAACTGAATTTGTCATTCGTTTATCACCTCTCTCTCCACTCTATAGTCAAGTCTTAACACCGACCTAGAAAGAGAAGCAGCACTCCCTGACAAGTGAGCTCAGAAAGGTCAGGTCTGAACTAGAGAAGGCAAAACAATCATGACATCCGGGGTGGGGTCACGGGACACCAGAGGGACTGTCAAAGTATTTCCCAGGGAAGACAGCTCACCCTCGCAGGGATTGTGTGCTCTGCAATCCTTGCCAGGAACACCCAGACCAGCCCCACCCCGACTCCTTCCCCTGGCTCTCTTTTCCACCCCTCAGTTCTCAGCCTAAATGTCTCAGATAGTGTTGTCTCAGCCATGTCTCAGATAGCATTAGCCTTACACCACAACAGGGCCAGGTCCCTCCGAAAGTTCTCCCATAGCCTCTAGAGGTCTCCTTAGGGAAAATTTATGACTCCGTAAGTAAACTATTCTTTGGTTCTTTCCTCCACCAGGCTATAAGTTAATAAGGCACTCACAAGGGTGCCTGACACACAGCAGATGTTTATCTAATATTTTTGGAATGAGTGAATTAATAAAGGAATAAAATTAAATAAATATTACAGTCCTGAACCTTCTGATTTGTTTCCTTCTTCTTAATATTCTTGTATCAAGGGGGATACGTATGTCTCTCTAAACAAACAAACAAAAAATTACTAAGTGTCCCATAAATCCAATGCTCTCTAAAAATACAAAGATTCTTTATTTCCAGTAATATGTGCATCATAGGTTTCCTTAAATCAGAGGTCCAGCAGCTCAGCATTTTGGTGCTAAAACCCAGCAAGAGAATGGAAGGTCAGTAGGGCAAAGACATTTGCTTTGAAAGAAGTATATTACAACATCTCAGACAAATGGATCAGTGTAGACTATCAAAATGACATCTTTAAAAAGGCTGGTAACTTGTGTACTTCTCACATTTAGTGCCTTCACTTAGGATGACTTATTTGGCAGAGAGTAGAAATGGTGAAGATATTATGTGTTTTTCTGTTTTTATGTGAACCTCCTGTTTCTTCAAAGAAATTCGATTTTTTTTGGCCTCTTCTTTTCTTTCAATATTTTTAGACTGTAAAGAAATTTATTAAGATGACCAAGAGAGCATGTTAATAAAAAGCGTATGGGTTTTCTTGAAAAGTGATACATATGGTCACAGGATGGGTCCAGTCTTTGCAGCTGTGGGGGATCAACACTAGCAGGTGAGGGTCTGATCTGGCAGTTATAATGAAGCTGAAACAGTGATTATTTTGAGGTTTCTTTGGGGGCAAGGAATTCCTCAAATTCCAAAACAGGAAAGGCTCAGAGATTGAGGATTACTTAATCTGATGGGAATGAATTATTAACAATTTGCTCATAAGGGTATTCACATTTATTATAATTAAAATGAATATATAGCACATGTCATTCCATGTGGAGGCATCAGTCCTATAATCCTAGCCATGCAACTAGCTCCCAGAAACTTCTTGCCAATATTGTAACAAGCTGAGCTGAAATTTTGGTGTGGTATATCCTTTAGGACATTTTTAAACACAATGCTTACCATGAAAACCTCTTTTCAACCTGTAAGTGACACAAGTAGTATCTAAATTAAGAATTCTTCCAAGACTTCTTTCAATAATCTACCCAATTATTCTAAACTCTCAGCCAAAATAAAGGAAATATTACCAAAAAAAAAAAAACTATTAACTGTATTAATTTAATTCAAAGATTATATTAATGAGAATTTTTCATCATTTGCCAAGTGAAAAACATTGGGTTTCATGTTGAGGGTAGTAGAATAAATACAAAATAGTCTCTTTTGTTTTGTCATAAACTTCAGAGCCTAGTGAAGTAGAGACACAAACAAAACTGTTCATAAAATTTCAGTATATAGAGGTTTGCATAGGATGTGATGGAGCATAAAAGAGGATTAATTATTTCAAATTGGATTTCAGAAAAGCCTTTCTGGAGAGAAAACAATGCTGCAGCTGATTCTTGAAAGATGAACATGAGCTAACTGGAAGCGGAGACATGAGCAAGCTGTGGCAGCCACAAGTACACCATGAATGAAGACGTGCAATGAGAAGCAACATTGCAAATGTGGGAAGTTACAAACAAATCCATGATGTGCTCAGAGAGAAGAAAGAAGCTAATAAGGCAGGTGTAGGCCAAGTCAGGAAGGCTTATGTGATCCCTGTTTAGAAGTTAAACTTCAGTCTGTAGATGCTAGGAAACCACTGAGAAAATTTAAATGGGAGCTACAAACTCAATTGTGCACATTGGAGAGAGGATTCTTGTTCTGGCTACACCATGAAAATGCATCTGTGGAAAGTGACACTCTGCTGGAAGCGGGATTAGATGACAGATGGACTCAAAACAAAAGATAGCAGAGTCTACACTAGAACATTGTTTAAAGGGATAAGAAGAAGTGGATCATCATGAGCTGAATTTTGGCAATAAAGTAATGAGGACTTCGGAATTAAATATGCAAGTTGAGAGAGGAAAGCAGTATAGCCTGACTGAGAGCTGAAGTACAAGAGAAAACTAGGCTGGGTTTATGAGAATATGACTTTAAACTTTGAGCATTTTGAGTTAGAATTGACAGTAAAATTTCTAAGTAGTTCTCTCCAGCAGCCCATTGGATATATGAGTTGGAAGTTCAAGGCTAAGCTCAAGATAGGGATACAGGTTCCATAGTTCTAAGAATGTAGAAGACAGTTAAAATCATAAAGAAGTTAAGCTTGCACAAGTAACGACTCTTGGGCTAGGAAAAAGCCATTATAACATAGAAATGAGCCAAATAAAGATACATGTGACTATGATCGGATCATAAATCTGTATGACCACACATTTTTCCATATTCTGTTCATGCTAATGTTCTTTCTCAGTGTTTCCAATGGGCAACATATTCACTAAATCTTGTTCACTTTTATTTTAGAAAGGCAAAGCCAAGAGCTAATGTGGCATTAATGTTAAGTAAAATCTAAGTGGCCTGATGAAAACTGATTCTCAGTGATCTCAGAGAAATTCAACAGAATGTGTTGGTATTACCTGCCCATGTAGATAAATACATATGTCACTGGATAAAGGGAAAGTGAGTAATTTATTCTCATACAAATAATTCTTACATATACGTGCTGAATTGCTCAGTTTTTCAGTCCATTAGGTTCAAGTTAATACATATAGAACATGTCTAGAATCAATAGGACTTTGAAGGTATCATTTTTAATTTTATTCTGATGAAAAATTGTGAGTGCTGCTAGATAGTTCCAGCACTTACGCAGTATCGGCAACAGGCCCCTCAGGAAGCATGAGGCCAAGGTTAAAGCCCTTCTAAGTCAAGATGCTGCAATACCCATGGAGCCAATTTTCACAGGATTGCATGTCTTCTGGTGTTTTATTGGCGTTCCCAGAATCTGAGAATAGGAGGGATGCACTGGGACTCATTTCAGTTGCAGATGCATAACTCTTGGCATTAAATTTTCCTTAACTTTCAATAAATTCAAGGTTACTGCTTTAGCTTATTAGTCTTTAGCTAATTTAATACCATGCACAAAAAAACAAAAGTCAGAATGCTGTTTTCCTCAAAATACAAGACAACCATGTAATGGGAGATGTGGGTCCAAGTTTCTGCTGAATTAGCAAGTACATGCAGAAGAATGAACAGCTCACACCACTTTCCTCATGACTACTGTGGCAGTTGTCTATATACAAGGAAGATGCCCCTCTGGCCAAGTTGCATTCCTTGACATTGTGTCTTTATTATTAGAGAAGAGTTTGTATATCCCTAGCTATATTCATGCTCTTGTTTGAAAAATGGTAGATTAGATTAGAAGTAGGACTGGGGTTGGGATAATATATGCATAATATATGAGCACACTTCTTGGCAGCAGCTCAAACACAATGCAAAACATATCTTCAGGGCAAAAAAAAAGCTCTGCTACCATTCTACTAGCTTATGTGCCTTAAACTCAGTCTTTACTGATACATCAGTCCTGGAAATTCCTGCATTAATGTGACCCAATAACTTGCTGAAAAATATTTCATACCTTGGTTTATATTTGAGTAGTGTTTTGCAATTTTTAATGTATCTTCAAATATTCTATTTTATAACCTAAGAAGTCGCTATAGTGACAAAGCAGTTGCTATTGTTGCATTATCTTATTGGGGAAACTGAAGTTCCAAGAGGTGAAATGGTTTGTACAAATTATATGATTAATAAATGGTAGATCTGGTCTAGAAGATAAGTCTTCAGACATCTAGGCAACATTTTTGTTGCTTGGTTGGTTTGAGAGAGAGAGAGAGAAAAAGAGAGAATGATTAGTTCTTTCACTTATTCATGCATTCATTGGTTGATTCTTGTATGTGTACTAACAAGAGGTCGAATGTCTAACCTTGGTATATCTGGATGATACTCCTACCAACTGAGTACCCGGCCAAACCAGAGGTATAGGCAACCTTTAACTTCACTCTACTCAGACATCCCGTAAAAATACATAAATAACATCTCTGAGGTCTTAACTCAGACTAGAAATAGTGCTTAGTGTTATGGAATAAAGGATTTTTCTTATGTTTCTTAATTGTCTGGAGCAGTTGACAACACAATTGAGAAATAAACTTTGTCTTTGATATTCCTACCCCTTTTCCTAGAGTTCCATTTCTTTCCCCAACTTTTCACCTCCAGAATCCTGGGGATAATGATTCCTATCACTTCCTAATAAGCATTTCTCCTATTTTTCTTATTTCTTCACAAGACACAAATGTGGCCTCCTCTCTGAAAATTTTTCTTATTTCTTCTGGAATCATCTATTGTCCCTGCCTCTGAGCTGCCAGAAAATGTTAATATCACTCATTACATTATGTCTTAATATTTCATATTATCATTTTTTTCACTGGGCTGTGAATTCCCAAAAGATAAGGACTATGTTTCATCTTTGTGTGATCCACAGTACCTAGAAGAGTCTCTGGCACGTAAGAGATATTCAAAAAGAGTTGGGTTTATGAATCTGAAAATATTTAACCTAAACTGTCAGTAACAATGTGCTTGCTCCCTGACAATAACAGCAAATGGATATAAATATTAAGATGTCTTCAGAGAGAGATAAATACTTAGCACAAAGTAATGAATCTCTCATTGTGAAATATCAGATACCATGACAGTAGGAGAAGATTCAAGGGACAATGGAGTCTTTCTATTATTTCTCAAATCATGTCACATAGGCAACTTTGAAGGTCAAATCAAACTATTTTAATTCACAAATATTTACAGTGGACATTTGCCATTCAGAGACATACATTCACAGCTCTCTATATATTCTTAAATTTACTATTTCAGAACATTTTGTGAAGGATCTTGGATTTCTCCACATTTTATTGAAAAACACCTATTACCTTTCTATTTCCAAGCCATAAGTTATCTACTTTTCAAAATTCTCATTTAATCATGTCTCTTATTTGACCTCTATATTATACATTAAAAAATCCAGTTGTGAGCACTTGATGATGGTATTCAATAAGTATCATTTAACAAGAAGAGAGACCCACAGAGTCACATTGAGAAGCCACGGGCTGGGAGCACCACAATTCTAGGGCCCCTGGGAGGTCACTTGGGAAAATTCAAAACCTCAAATGTTAAATCTGCAAATGCCAGGCGTTTAATAGATAATGAGCTCTTATTACATGCAAGACACTGTGGTGAGTGCTGCAGAAAATTCAATATGCATAATTGTCCTTGTCTTAAACAGTCTGCTAATTAATCCAATGCCTCTATCTCTGTTGTATTACCATTTGAGCTTACATTTTTAATAGAACTCTCTAAAGAAATAGCCTAAAGGCTTCCAGTAAAGATGGTACCTTGAATTAACGCCTCAACCTTCTCTGTGACTACTCACACATATAGTACTGAGAGATTAAATACTTTAAAAATATTAAAATCATAGACATTTTAAAATATAGAAATATTCACAAGAGTTGGAAATAGAACAAAAACAAGTGAAAGTAGGAGCTATATTCATCAGATCAAAGAGATTCCAGAATTATTCACAATTCATGTCTTAGGCAGCTCAGGCTGCTATAACAACACAACACAATGAAAATGACAAGTAGATATAAAGCACTCTGTTGCATATTTGACATACACAGATTCCTGAGGAACAGCTATTAATTGTTTGAATTGTGAAATGAATTGCCACTTTTTCCATGAAACACCATTTTTACACAAAAGAGTGACTCATAGACAAACTATAGCTATCAAAATTTAGTCATTGGCGTACATTTTCTCAAAAAAAAATAATTGAGTAAGTCTGTCACTTTAAGGAAAACTGACAAATAACTACCTATTGCCAACTGATAACATTTGAGCAAGTGAAAATTATAATTTTGGAAAACTTGTATTCATGACCATGAGCTTGATAGAATCCCAATATTTAACAGCTATTCTGATGAGAGAGGTGATTTTATTAAACAAATATGGGTTTTTGATACTTTTATATTCAAAATTTGTCCTTTGGAATATCTCAGTGAATAAATACTTTCCAAATGATAATACATAAAAAATCAAGTAGAGGTAAAAGATCTATTCAACATGCAAAATAATCCAATGGATATTAGTATAACAGAGTTTATGGTGATGATTTCAGATTTCACCTTGCCACTGTTAGTTTTGGTGTACTGACAAAGAAAAATGTCCACAACTATCTTCTACCACTCCTACTGCTTAACATTTCATTAGATTTTCTAATCAATTAAAAAAAGATAATAAATGACTCAAGTTATACAAAGAAAGAGACACAATTGTCATCTGCAGATATGATTGCCTATAGAGAAAATCCAAGACAATATCAGACAAACTATAAAAACTAATAATAGAGTTCAGCAATGGGATCAATGTCCAAAAATCAATAGTATCTACCTATAGTCATGCCCAAATAGAAAGTGTAATACAAATAAAGTTATTCACAATGGTAACAAAAATTATAATGGACATAAGCATAACACATTCTTCCATGATTTTATTTTTTGAAATAAATGAAGAAGCATATCATTTTCACAAACAGAAAAGTATGTCAAAATTGATCTGCAAATTCAATTAAATTATTAGCAAAATCCTCAGAAATTATATAAAACTTAAACTGATTCAAAAACTTGTATCACAAAAAGTCTAAAAATTTAAGACATCATTTATAATAATAACAAAAATTTAAAGGTACCTTATATGAGGTATAACAAATACATAAATATTATAAAGGGGCTTTTTAAAATTAACTAAGAACTAAAAAAATACATGAAGAAATATGCTATTTGCATGAAAATAAAACTAAACATCATAAAGGCATCAATTCTTTGCAAAAGTGATATAAAAATTAAATAAAATTCTTAAGCAATTCCTGGTGACACATTTTAGGAAACCCAGTGATCTGATTTTAAGTTTATTTATAGAATAATAGCAAATACTTAATAGCATTTTTTATAAATCAGACACTTTCTAAGAACTTCATAACTCTTTAAAGTCAATAATAGCTATATTTAAAAGGTAGGTACTATTAGGTTGGCCAAAAAGTCCATTACATTTTTTTCTATAAAATAAAAGACACATTTTTCATTTTTACCAATAACTTTATTGATCTGGATATTTTCAGTATGTCAGCTCTCTCCTGCTATTGGCTTCTAGCAGGTGGAGGCCAGGGGCGCTGCTAAACATCTTCCAATGCATAAGACAGCCCCACAGCAAAGAATTATTTGGCCAAAATGTCAATAGTACCAAGAAACTTCACAAACCACTTTTGACACGTTTGATTAGTCATAGCACCTTCTCCAAATACTGCTCAAATCTTTTTTTGAATTTCAGTTGTGTTTTCACCTTTCTTGAAATAATAAAGCATAATATGCTGAAAGTATTACCTATCTTTTTCCATCTTCAATATTATAATGGCTGCACAAAAACTCACCGATTTTGATGTTTTTTTTAATGCATGCAGATATGACAGCTATCAAAATACAATCTAACAAAATTGTTTTGAATGAAGTTAAAGACAACTAAGTGCTACTAGAGCCAACATACAGAAAAACGTAACAGACTTTTTTGGCCAATCCTATATTTCATCCTCATTTTTACCTTTGAGAAAACTGAGACACAGAGAGATTAAACCTTACCCAAGGTCAAACAGAGAGTAAGAGAAGAAACAAGATTCTTCCCTAGTTTGTTGAGTGTGCCCTTAAACTATG
This sequence comes from Pteronotus mesoamericanus, assembly GCF_021234165.1. Classification (NCBI taxonomy): domain Eukaryota; kingdom Metazoa; phylum Chordata; class Mammalia; order Chiroptera; family Mormoopidae; genus Pteronotus; species Pteronotus mesoamericanus. The sequence continues at coordinate 11,774,955 of NW_026555277.1, read as the reverse complement.
CATTACTGTGAAGAGTAGTAAAATAACTTTATGGAAGAAGAAAGTGAGGCATGTGAAGGTATTTCTATCACTATAGCTTGAAATAATTTCCTGTCAATGCATAATAGACCAATGAAACAAACTGAAGAACCTATCGATGGCTTACACATTTATGAGAAAGATAACAATTAACGGTATATTAAACAAATGTTACTGGGGTCATTAAAATAAGATCCCTATTTTATGCCATAAGCAAAATCAATTCCAAATGGATTAAATATGTTTAAATAGAGCAAAAACTTTAAAATAGTTGCAATAAATTTATGGGAACATATTTATAAACCTGGTGTAGAAAATAATTTTAAACACACAAATGGAGTACCAACTATAAACTAAGAATTATAAACCTGACTACATTAATATTAATAACTTATGTGAAAAAAAGACACCAAAGAAAGACAGGACAAGGTGGAAGAAGATATGTCTTATACAAAACCAACAAATAACCAGTATCCAAAATAAAGTCTGACAATATTAAAGATATAGGGAAACACTAATTCTCGCACGCTGGGAGAGCATGATTTGGTATGACCCACTTGAAGATCAACTTGGCAAAAGCTAGTAAAAATGGAGAAGTGCCTACCTAGGACTCATCAGTTTGACTTCCAGGCCTATCAGCCTAAAGAAAACTCTTGCACATATACACAAAAGACAGTGTCAATGATTTCCATTGTTGCTACTTGGTGCAGAATTATTTTTACTAAAGAATAAATATAATGAAAATATTAAGATATATGGACTAAATATAATCTAAATTAATGACTATATTTGCCTTGGGGGAGGAGAAAAAGGAATGATTTATAAACTGAATCATAAGAGAAGTATCTAAAATGATTTATTTAAGAAAAATCTGAAGGAAATATGTGTTAACATTTGTTAAATTTGGAGAGTAGCTACATGGGTGTTTATAAACATTGTTTATACCCTTTTAAAATTGGCATATTTTTAAAATTGGCATATTTTCATTTTATAAGAGAAGTGCTGTATTATCCTTAGCTTCTTACTAAACTTGGACTCAAACACCTGGATTATAATCCAGGCTCTTCTGCTAGATACCTGAGTGTCCACAGACAAGGCTTCTGAGTTTTAAATGGCAATGAAACAACTTCCTTGCAGAGGGTGATTAAATGGGACATCCTGAGCCACAGGGCTTCTAGCCAACTGTGCAAGTTAGCTAGGGACTGCCAAACGATGTACCACAAACTACATAGCTTCAACAAGAGAAAATTATTGTCTCGGTTCTGAGGACAAAAGTCGAAACTCAAGATGTCTGCAGGATTGGTTCCTTCCAAGGACTATAAAGGAAACATCTGGTCCAGGCCTCTCTTTTGGCTTATAGACAATCTCCCTGTATCCCTTCAGATCTTCTTCCTAGGCTGCATGTCTGAGTCCAAACTCCCCCTTCTTGAGAGCACACCAGTCCCACTGGATTAGAGCCCCCATCCCCAATCACCTCATGTAACTCAGTTATCTCTGCAAAGACCCTATCTCCAAATGAGGTCCCATTCTGAAATACTGGGTGTTATGACTTAAACCTATGAACTTGGAGAGGGCACAATTCAACCCATAACACCTACCACACATAGCAGATACTTCAAATATATAGAAAGAAAATATGGTTTCTTCAAGCATGTTCAATTTCTCCCAACTAAAAGCAAATTTAACAAAATGATACTCATTCATTGGTCAAATGTAAGGAGGCAAGACTGAGGAGTGGCGGGATGGGGTTTTTTATTTCAGCTCCTTCCTTTTCAGCTGCATTATGACACCTGCGTTAGTGAGCCCTGTGCCCAAAAAAGGCTGGACCTGCCAGCTTCTCACTTGTCACTCTGTATCTAGTGTGCTGGGGGAAGGAGGGTAATACTAGCAACGCCAAGATCATATGTCTAATTCCCATCAGAGCTAATTAGTTTCACTCATCTTTACTCATATCGGCCACTTAGCTGTTGCCCCGCTGACCCATGGAACAACTGAGACCAATAAAAACATCAGGGCACTGGCTGTTCAAAAAGCCCTGACTTCTGTTCTGAGTCCCAGAATGTATTACCTAAGAGCAAAGAAGAGGCAATAGGAGGTTACCTTTATCCCAGTTCAAACCACTACTGTCATATTATTTTAAATCTCCATGACCAGGTAATTAACAGTATGCAGAAAGAAAAATAAATCTTCACAGAATGGAACAGCCTACACACACCAATGAATGGGAGAAGCAAAGTCAGCTAAAATGACCTGAAGACACCATAGCCTGGGGTTAACAACACTCTTCTCTGGCCATTTCTTTCTACTTAATTAAATATATTTTCATATTAAAATAATTACAAGTAAGGTTAAACTGAATAATCACTACTTATAAATATTTTACCCCCATTTATCAGCTATTGCACCTTTTTCCCCTGTAAAAAAAAAACAAAAAAAAAACGGGGCATTCTACAGAATAAGCTTTTTAAAAACTTTACCAAAAAATGTTACCTCTCTCCTGTTTTTTATTTTGGTCAAATCTTTGCTATAAATAAAGACAAGGGTTTTCACATTTAGATGCAGAAGGCAGTAATCACATTCCCAGTTTCTCATAAATGCAATCCAAATTTCCAAGGTTTTTCTTTTTTAAGTGCAGAACCCTTAGCTCCTTACTGCCCCAGAAATCTGAGCCTTAGAATTGATGTGGATTATAATTCAGGGAAACGAGCTAGGAACACCATGCACTGAACTCCTCAATATGCACAGATATAATGTCGGGGGGAGGGGCGGGGGGACAACCCTATTTGCACGTTTCTCTTCGTCAATATCCTAGCAGTGATGACTAGAGAGCATGTCCGGGAGTGCTCTTGGTTACAAGCAACAGAAACTCAATTCAATCTAACAAAAAAGAAATGTTTGACACTCATAATTCAAAAGTCCTATAGTCCGCTTCAGGCACAACCAGATCCAGGTACTCAAATTTCAGACATCTGTACCTTTTCACCTCTCAGGTCTACTTTCATCCTATAGGATCAAATCAAATGATGACATAGAGGTCCAACAGGAGCTCTCAGATCACATCCTACTAGTTTAGCAATGCTGGGAGAAAAATATAAAACTTCTCTTTTCTGAAATTTCCAGGAAGAATCCCAGATTTCATGACCACATGCCCATCCCTAAACAAGTCAGTATATGTCAGCAGATGCTGGGCTCTCATCCACTATGCCTCGTCCACGTACAAGGGATCAGACTCCACCTCGGCTATATGGATCTAAAGAGGCACGGGCTGGTTCCCCAAAGGAAAATTGGGATGCTGTTATCAGAAGGGGACACGCCACAAAAGCAGCAAAAGGCAAAAGCAACAAATATTCATTATCAAAGGCCTCAGCAATTAGCACAGAAAAAAATATGGTTAGTCACAAGAGGGGGGAGTCAGAAAACACAGCAAGCTCAGTACAAACTTATCATTGTAACTGGAAAAAAAAGAAATTAAAAATTCACATGGGCAACGAATTATAAGTTATAGTTATCATTTGAAAGCTGCTCTGTAGGTAAGAGAAACAGCAAACAAAGAGTGACACAGGAAGGCTGTTTAACTCATCCCCAGCCACCAATAAATTCACACCTGAGCCTTCAATATTTGACAACCCAAAAAAACAAGGAGCTATCATGATCATGCCATTATTATTAAGTTAATAAGAAAATTGATATATGCTGCCTTTCAAGGCCTCTCCAAGCACGGGACTAAGTCCTTTTGTACATGCCATTAATTAATTTTTTTGGTAACAATTAGTTTCAATGCTCCTGCGAGGCAAGCTAATTTCTCACCAGGGTAAAATGAGCCACTTGGATAAAACTCATGTTCTGAAAGGCAGGAGTGTCCAGCCCTGATAATGACTTTAGGATCAAAATGCATTTCCCCACTCCACAGACTATGCACATGGAGCTCAAAAGGCTATGAACAAGACAGTAACCTCACTAGGTATGTGCTGTCAACTGCCAATTACAAGTCCCCTGTTTGACGCTTGGCCCCTTGGATTATCTCTCCAGTGGTAGAGTCAGCCACAAGAGTCAGGCATTTTTTTTTTTTGCTCCTGTTGTAATATTCTATCATAATTAATGACAGTGTCACATTGTGCTTAATGTAAATTAATTCTATATTTGTCCAAATAACCCAACATAATTTGTTTAAGTGTCATGTGTAGCCAGATTTTTGAATGCATTATATGGAAGAGGGAAAAGGCATTCCTCTACAGAGGGTCTGGGGCTTACTTTTTTTAACTCAGGAATTAAATAAATAAAGGACTCGCCATATGTGCAGCCTGGGACATTGCTTGCAGCATTTAGCAGGGTCAGATTATCAAGTTTCATTATTTGATACATTTTTCAGGCTGGCAACAGACTTGCAAAGAATTGATGGGAGCAGCAAATTCATTTTAAAATGGGTTTATCGCTTCATCAGGTATTCATTTAAGCAGAATCCACAGCGTAACTGGATCTCTTTGGCCCTATGTGACACGGTTTTCCAAATGGAATGATAAGTATGGAGATGTAATATGTAGTTAAAGATTACCCATTTCCATGAGGCACCCAGATAGTCAAAGGAAGAAATTACTTGTATTCTCAAGCCACTGCTCACTGGAGGATCAAGGGCCAGCTGTTTAAGAGCCCCGCTAAAGAGAAACCTAGGGATGCCACTATCCTTTTGGTTTTTAGTGAATGAGGCTAATAGCTATGTTATAGGAAATCATCATAAGGGATTTAGTTTCTGGTGAGAAAAATTATAAATTAAGCATTAAATAAGGTATTATAATACATTTTCTTAGAGCTACTAAGCCAGATCAAATAAGAAAAGGCATTAAATTAGTTAAGAAGATAAAAGTATAATACAAAAAAATATTATGTAACTTCAAGCTATTTTCGATTTCCAGAGCATGTGAATTTTGCATGCGATATGCACACCAAGCCAAAAATCTGCAAAATCCAAACTCTAGTCTGAGATAAAGGATTATGCTAATTTGCTGAGTTCTTGTAGAATGTCTCCCACTTAATGAATTCTCTCATGGCCTCCTCAAAAGATTCACTTCAAAATATAAATTGTTGATTTTCCAAGTGCATATTGACATAACATTTTGAAAATATAAATAGCTATAGGTAGTGTAAGGGTATGTCCACCAACAATGGACCATATATACCATGGTGGTCCCATAAGATTATAATGGAGCTGAAACATTCCTATTGCCTAGTGACATCATATCTGTCATAATATAGTAGCACAACACATTACTCACCTGTTTGCGATGCTGCTGGTGTAGACAAAGCGGCTCCACGGCCAGTTGATAAAAGTACAGCACATACAGTTACAGAAGTAGGCTACACCACCTACTTTTATAAAAGTACACTCTGTAACATTGGCACAACACAAAGACAAAATTGCCTAATGACGCATTCCTTGGAAGGTATCCCTGTTAGGTGGTCAATGACTGTATTGAAGGACGTAGCTGAGATCTACTACCTAAGCAGACTAAGAATCCCGCCACAGTCCAGACTGGTTCTCAATCTTGGCTCCATATTGAAATTACCTGGAGAACTTATAAAACACCCCATGCCCAGGTCAATTAAATCAGGAGCCTCACTCAGGATTTGCCCAAGCCATCAGTATTTAAAAATCAAAACTCCTCAGGCACTTCCTCTGTGCAGGAAAGTTGAGATTTACCGGTTTGGAGTAGTTTTTGAAGTGGGGTACCCAGAGCAGCAGGCTCAGCATTACTGGGGATCTTGTTAGAAATGCAAAGCAGGTCCCAACCCAAACCTACTGAATCAGAACCCTGGGCAAAGATGGGTGGGGGACCAGACAGTTCAGGTGATTTTGATGGATGCTGAAGTGTGAGAACCACTGGTCTAAAACTTGGAATGGTCCATCCAGAAAAAGCTGGGATCTGCAGAGCAGACACACTTACCTTGAACCTTCACTGCTCCCTGGTCTACAGTAAAAGTGCAGAAAGCCACGGGTGGGTCCAGGCTCTAAGGAGCTTGAAGTTACTGCAGTTTCGAGACATTTTTAAGGAAAAAAGAATATAAAATTCAGTACAGAATAAATATTTATTTAGAATCAAAAAAATCACATTGAAAAAAAAGTTTGCCTTGGTTGGCGTGAGTGCTGGCCTGTGAAGGAAGGGGTCATTGGTTCAATTCCCAGTCAGGGCACATGTTTGGATTGCAGGCAAGGTTCCCAGTAGGGGGCGTACGCAAGGAAACCACACGTTGATGTTTCTCTCTCTTTCTCCCTCCCTTCCCCTCTAAAAATAAATAAAGAAAATCTCTTTTAAAATGCCATGCTAACAAGCGTCACAAACTACAAAATAACAATACTTTTATTGATTTATTTTCTGGAACTCCTAACACTCTTTTCTTTATTTTTCCATTGAATACTCTTTGATTGCTATTTCACAGGATAAAAACTTTGTAGTATTTTCTGCAGATATAAAAATGATAATTCATTCTTTCCCCAGCATGGTTTTTTGTTTGTTTGTTTTATTGAAAGCTAAGAAAAGGCATCTTTGGGGTTATTGTTGAATTTGAAAAAATCTCTATTATGTTTCATTCAAATACGAGCTATAGGATTTTAGGGCATTTTAAGTATTGTATTGCAGCAACTAACCTTAAACCCTCTCTGGATTGAAATCTCTAACCAGGGCCTTGGAAGTGGTCTTTGCAAATGAGAAGCCTAATGCTTCATTCTCTTCATGCAAAATAAATCTGCCGTGTACAGGCTTTTGATAAATTAACTTCCCCAATCAAACCACCACCTAGGTAACTCATTCTACATCTGCAGGGAGGAGGAGGAGGTGGTACAGACAGCTAGGAATGTTCAGGGAAAATCTTGCCTGATGGAAACTAAATGAAAAAAATCTTTTTAGCCCCTGAAAAGAACAGCTTTGGGGGTTATTTACATATGGAGAAATAACCAGATTCCTTTCTCTCTACTGCTCTAAAAAGTGTTCTATTTCAGCTTTTAAAACTAGAAAGTCCCAGCAGGCTCTAGGGTAATTTTGCAGATTAATGGGAAAAGGCCAAATGTATACCGTGGCGCTGAGGGCCAAAGCCTGCTCCCTATCTTTGTGAGAGTGGGCTGTTCAAAATAGAATATTGCTGCAGATCTTCATCAGATAGATCCTGGAAGAGAATTTTTATTTGGACACTGTTCAAAATGGGTTTTTTATTTGGTTTACTCTCAAATCAGCAAGTAAGTAAAACATAGAATGTACTGGGGACAGCACGGCCTCCCCTCTCACCTTTTGGGGTGTGGATGAGGCATGCCATGAACTAACCGCCACCTGAGGAGAGCCTGAACTGAGTGCCGTCAACCCCAGACACTTCAGCACTCAGACACGCCTTATTTAACATATAAAGACAATAATTCTGCCACTTAGGGAACACTTGTCCAGGTTCCAGTTCTCCAGATCCGTGCCAGGGTCAGCACTGAGACATTCTCTCCACATATGCACCTGTTTTATGGACCCGGGAGCTTTCTATTTTTGTCCACTCACCTGCAGAATGCCTGGGACATAGCAGGTGCCCAACAAATATTGGTACAACGAATGAATGGATGAGCTTCAAGTTTATAGGATTGGAAGATAGAATGTGATAAGTACATACACGAGAAATAAAAAATTGTACCCGGTACAGTGTTTTCTTTTAACTTGTTGGTTTAATGCAATAGCAGCTTAAATGAACAACTCTGTACCAGCTGCGTTTTATCAGTGTTTGTCTGCTGACAGGCTAAAAAAAGACAGAACTTCTCTTGTTGAGCAATTCAAGAATGCCTTAATGAAGTAGGTGGCATTTTGGATGGGTTTGGAAAGATGGAATTCGACAGATGACATATTTCAGGAAAATGTTCTAAATGGAGGGAGCCCAATTAGCAAAAGACATACAAGTAAGAAAACATGAGGTGCGTTTGGAGAAGAACAATGACACAGTTTAACTGATCTGTAGGGTGCCGAAAGAGGGGAGCGCTGTACTGAAAGTTTGAGGCTGGAGAGTCAACCCGAAGAGTTGGGGTTTATGTCAGTGGGCACCACGGAAAGTTCTGATGAGGAGAGTGAGATATCAGAACTGTACTTTGAGAAGATGTATCTGCCATCAAAGGCACAGTGAGGAGGAGAGAAGAGACGACTGCAAAGCGACGAGATGGGTAGGCCATTAAAGCAACAGTCCAAGTACTAAGGAGGCAATCGTAACTAGGATGGTAGCTCTGGAAATAGAAAGGAGGGATGAATGTGAAAAGTAGGTAAGACAAGCGTTGCCAAATGTGTCGCGTGAGGCACTATGTGAGTACAGGGAAATGGGACAGCAGGGCATGGAGAAGGAGACATCCAAAAAAGCTCTGACGTTTGAAATCTGACATCATTGTAGTCAGCCTGCTGGGATTATACTGCATAATCAATCGCCAAGTGTTGATCCTGAAGGCAGACCCAGCAGACCACAGGATGAACAGGTCTGTCTGGACTTTTGGAAGTCCTCTCCAAACCTAACCCAAGCGCCACAAAGACAGAAACTGTGTCTTTCTTCACCACTAAATAGTCGGCATATGACCCGGTCATGCCTAAGGGCAGTTAAGAAATATTTGCTAGATAAAAAAATAAAGATCATCGCTGAATTAATGGAAAATATTTGGATAGCAAAGTATAATGAATGTAGAACTTGGGGAAATGAGTCAAACACAAACCCTTAAATAACAACCTACAAAACATACATTGCAAGAGGAAGAAAATGATCTAAGACCAGCAGCTGTACTAGACAGTGTTGAGACATAATAATAAGCAGGTCAGGTTAAGCAGGTTATAATTCACATGCTTAGCATTCACTGGAAAATAGGAAAATATTTCTACCTGGGATATTTATGGACCCTGGAGCAAAAATTGTATCACCAGAAATTGATGTCATTTTTTTAAAGTTATGGTTAGTAAGGGGTGGGAGAGTTGAGTCCCCCACAGTACCCCATTCTGAGTGATCACACTTTCTGGGGGACCTATGGAGGCGGACCAGTTGGGATATGTGAGTGTCTTATTGTCAGAATGATCTTTCTACGTCAAGCCTTTCACTCCTCTGTTTAAAATCCTTGAATGATGTCCCATTATACTTAGGAAAAATCAAAACTCCCTCACATGGCCCACATTGTCCTCCCAACCTCTCCCATCCCGTTTTGTGCCTCCAGCTCCTGCAGCCATGACGTTGCACACCACCCTTCTCAGCCCCCCAGTGGGACCTTCTCCCTCCCATTTCACCTTCTCACTGGAACACCACCCTTTCACCTACCACTGTGTTCCCCACCCACTCACTGCATCTAGATAATGTCTACTGACTCTTCAGTCACAGTTCAAAGATCCGTTCTTTGGGGAAGTCTTCCCTCTCTCCTTAGTTTAGGCCAGATTTCCCTGTTATAGACTATTAGAGTTCCATGTATCTTCACTTTATAGCCTTTATTATATTTTATAATTGGACGGTTATCTGTTTCCTTTTTTAAATATAATTCTTTGCCAATCAATCATCATCTCCATGGTGACAGTGTTCGCTTTGGTTCATTTTTATACTCCCAACACCGAGCAGAGTGACTGGCACATAACAGTATGCTACACAACTTTTAATAATAACAGCTAACTTTCTCATATATTAAGCATCTCCTTAGATACTGTTCTAAGTGCTAACATAAACTGAAAGCACTACAATGCGTTGTAAAAAGCATGGATTTGAAAAGTGACAGGCTGAGTTCAAACCTCAGCTTCACCATTTATTAAAATGTGTCAACTTGGAAAAATTACTAAGTTCTCTGCACCTGAGCTTGCCCATCAATAAAATGGAAATAAATGTGAATCTGTGTGGTAATTAAGTAACTAGGAACCAGAGACACTGATTAACCTGCCCAAGGTGTTAAAGCTGTAAGCAGCAGGACTTGTGATCTGAATCTGCTACTAAACTGCTACATAGAGAAATAATAGTATACATTATAAATATATGATTTCCATTTCTACAATTACTGGAAAGATGGACATCAATAAGTGCTTGTATTTGTTCCTCATATCCTACCCTGCTCATTCCTTTTCCTTAGAGCAAAAAGTAGATTGTTAGGCCCAGACCATGAGAAAACACCCCAATAAGTGAAATCAGGCAAAGATTATCTTTCCCACCAATGCCAGAATCAAACCTAGAAGAAGACCACCACCAACAGGTGCCCTGGAGTAGACGGGTGACGGAGGCGGGTGCACTTGTGCCTTGCTTTTAAGTGGAATGTCACATCACTCACAGATTTCAAATGTCACTCCTTTGCACATACATACCAATATGCTTTAATATTTATCACTTAATAAACAGATGAAAGATTGCACAGAATCTGTGTCCAATGATCCTTGATGATAAAACATTAGTGACCCAATTCTTCTCCAGACCTAATGATACTTTGCTTCAGTAGCCTAGTGCTATATCTCATATGAAACAAATAAGACACTCATGCATAAAAGCAATTCAGTAAGCTCTCTAGGCAGTGATAAATTTGGAAAAGAAACGGGCCCACGTAATCAGTTCATCTGCCATGAAAGTAGATTTCCTATAAAACCTTGAGTCACCTACATCTTGACTTGTAAGGCTCTTTTGGAAATGATGTCATCATGTCCCATGAAACCCTATTAGGACATGTGCAGTCAAGGCGGAAATAAAGGGTGCAGTGAAGCTGCTGAGGAGGTGCTTAGAAATACGACCCCTTCATTTTTTGTGGAAAAGCTAGTGAACTCTAAGCAGTGAGAGAGCTCTCAGCTTGCCCTTTGCTCTTGAGTTATCCTCACCATTCTGCTCCTTTCATTCACCTGTGTATAAACCGGTCCTGAATTCTCTTCTTTCATATAGGGGCAACTGAAGGTGATATAGGAAACCTTTGGCAAGCAACTCTATCAAGAGTATAATCATGGAAAAGCAGGGTTGCTATGATTTTTTCATTAATCACTGGGCAGAACCTCTCCTAAAAGGGTGAACCTCATGGAGACTTTCACCAATAAAACTCATGCGTCCTCGGAAACATGTCTTGGTTTCCCACATCATGAATCTTACCGCAAAAGTTTGAAACAGAAACATTTGAAAGTGGGTTTTGAAATCTGAAAACTAAACAATATTGTATTCAAAAATTCCCATTTATAACTTTTGGAGAACAGAGGAAGTAAACATTGCTGCACGGATGCCATTAGACCTCCCTGACAAGAGAGAAATGAAGCATTTGCTGTATTTAGGGAATAGGCTGTTCACTTGTTGTACATGTCATGTTATACCAGGGTGGCCGCTGGGACAAATAAGGGATTATGGTTGAAATAATATTGAGAATGGTAGTTGTTGGGTTGACTTCGCCAGGCTCAAAGCAGCATCTCTTCTGAAATTCGGATGCCTGGAATGGCTTTTTTAATCCTTACTGTAACTCCAGTTGCAAAAGTAAGTTTTCAGAGCGTGTGTCCCGTTGCTGCTGTACAATCAGTAAGTGATATATGTGAGTGTGTTTGATGAATTCCTTTTGACCTTGTTGGTGTTTGTTTTTTGTTGTGTCACTTACAGAAGGAAATGAAAAACAAACATTGTTTTCTAAGGTTCTCTTTTTACAAAAGGAGAGCTGGCTAACATTTCCTTTTTACCTCTTTAGGTAGGGGTCCTGAACCACAATGCAGTAGTTTACATATTAAATTGGTTGACAGGAGTCTCTATGGGAAATGAAAGGCAAGCTAAATCACTCCCCAAGGGGATTCTAAGGTACAGAAATGCGATCTCCTTTCTGTGTAACCAAGACATTAATATTAATAGTGAGTTAGGTGCACCTGCTTAGCAAGCAGCTCTTCTCCACTGGGTATTCTCACATTACTGACAATGCTCCCTGGTTCTCATTCTGTTTCCTGGCTTTGGAATCCAAGGCACCAGGATGCTAGCACTTTCTTGCAAATTCCTCTTTTTCCTTACAGGTCTGGAGTCCCAACTCATCCTTCATATGTAATATTCAGTTGGTCAGAAAGTTCATTTAGATTTTTCCGTACTATGGCTCTTGTAGTGCTTAGCTGTCTTTAACTTCATTTGAAACAATTTTGTTAGATTGTATTGTGACAGCTGTCATATCAGTGTCACAACTGTGCATTTAAAAAGAAGTCAAAATCGGTGAATTTTTGTGCAGCCATTTTAATATTGAGGATGGAAGAAAATATGCAACATTTTTGGCATATTGTGATTTATTATTTCAAAAAAGGTAAAAATGTGACTGGAATGCAGAAAAAAAGATTTCTGCAGTGTATAGAGAAGATACTGTGACTGATCAAACATGTCAAAAGTGGTTTGTGAAGTTCCTCGATACTAATGGTATGAGATTATTTGGCCAAATAATTCTTTGCTGTGGGTCTGTGCATTAGATGTTTAGCCACATCCCTGTCCTCTACCCACTAGAAGTCAGTAGCGGGAGACAGCCAACATACTCAATATATCCACATCAATAAAGTTAATGGTGAAAATGAAACACATATCTTTTTTTATGGGAAAAAAAAATACTAAACAGACTTTTTGGCCAACCTGATACATATATCATTCCACAGTTACACAGGACTTCCCTTCCGCCACCCGCCCTTTATGAAGGGTTTCCCCCATCCACTTATTATGCTGGATTATAGCATTCCTAATAGTAACAGTACTGGATCCCTGAATTATGGGATCTTAGGTTTAACTAAATATTAACTAAAAAAAAAACTAATATTTTAAACGCGCATCTAAAGTTCCCACAGAACCACAACCCACATGAAGAGAAACTGCATTTCACTTCCATGATCAGAGCTCTCCTTGAATGAGCATAATTTTCCCCATTTCTTTTTTAGTGGTACCTGTCTTTGGTAATTTAGAGAAAATAGGTGAGTAAATGTAATTACTGATAAATAACATGGAATAAAATGTTCAGGATGATAGGTTTTTATGTGTTACTACTTGTGTTTATTTATAAAGCACTTTAACAAACAACAGTTAAAATTACCCTATTTTGTACACTGTAAATAAATCATTCCTAAAAAGCTACTCATACATGTTAGAGACACCATAGCACCTACTGGGTCATTTTGGAATTATGAAAGATAATCAGTTTCTTAGGTTCTTGCAAGAAGACCATATCTCTGTGCAAAATAAACACATTTTTATATGTAAAAACACAAGATGTCCTATCTCATTCATAAACTACTAATAGAGCTCATTGCTAGAATATACGTAAGCTTACTTAAATCTGCATCATTCTTACAGACACACAGATACAGAGAACAGACTGATGGTTGCCAGAGGGGAGGGGAATTGGGGGGCTGGATGGGAAAGGTGAAGAGATCCAGATGTACTAATTGATAGTTTAAAAAAGTAGTCACAAGGATACAGTCAACAATAGTGTAATAACTATGTATGGTGCCAGGTGAGCACTTGAAATACAGGAGGGAACCCTTCGTAAATCATATGATCGTCTAACCACTATGCTGTACACCTGAAACTAATACTAGGTGATGTCGACTGCAAACTTTAATTGAAATATAAAATTTGTAAAAATCTACATTATTCTCCTCTTTCTCCATTAATTGCATCGTATGGTAGGTGTGCACAAAAAAATAATTCTCACTATTGGAAAAATGAGTCTTTTTCCGCTTAGAACACCAACACACTAGAATGTTAAACCTGAAATAATATTTCAATCACCAGAATGTTAGACATGAAATAATATTTTCAAGTTCATCTTGTCCACCCCAATGATTTTACAGATAAGCAAGAAAAGCCCCAAAAAGATAAGTAGTTTTCAAAAATAACACGATAACAAAACATATTGTACAACTGTATGGGATTGGGATACCTAGTATATTATACTGAGCTTTCTATTAAAAATAATGGATTTAACTCATGTTTATCCCCTCTTTTTATACCACTAAAATATTTGTATATAATTGTTTTTAAATATGAACTCATAACAGCACAGAAAATGAGAAAGAAGTCAGTCTGTAGATGAGAGGTGTATGAAGAAAGGATAATTAATGGCACAATGCAGAGGGAGCCTGCCTTAGTGTTAGCATGTGCGACAGATGGCAGGAGGCACAGGAAGTCCCCAAATAGCCAAAGTCCAGCAAACCCAGATATAAACCAGCCCGGCACATAGCAGAGAGACATACAGTTTCACACAAGCAGTTTCCAGAACTAAAAGGTGAGTGCCAGTAAAATAAAGCTTTTGAGAGGGGCGCGTGGGGTGTATGTAACAAGGAAGTCATATGACAAGACGAAAACAAAGCTAATTTGAAATGCCAGGAAAAACGATTGCTATACAAAAACAAGAATATAATGATTAGCCATTTAACTTATCCTAAATCCATTTCTTTCTGAATCGTTGAGGTTTTAATTTACCAAACACCTATTGAGCATTTACTATAGACAAAGAGCAGTTGGAGTTACAAGTTGAACAAGAAAAAGTCCTAGTCCTCCACGGGGTTAGGCCTGGTGAAGGAGACAAACATATACACACCTAATTATAATGTATGGCATAACCAATGTGTCTTCTACAATTACGGTGCAAGCAACTTGTGATAACTCAAAAAGAGAAAGATAATTCAGACTATGGAATCCAGGCAGACTAGACAGGTAAGCAAGAACACAGGCTGAATTGGGGGTTGCCACGGAGAATGCATTTGCGAGACCATGGAGAGTCTTGAGTCCCAAGGAGAAGAATTTGGATGTACTTAAAATGTTTAAGAAGCATGGAGTCATCAAATATATATGGCATAGGAGAAAAGTGATCATATTTTTAAAAACCAAGTTAATGATTTGCACTCAATAAAATGCATCAATTTTACGGGAACAGTTTGATGAGTCTTGACAAATACAGATACTTGTATAACCACCATCCTAATCAAGATATAGAAGGTTTCCGTCACTCCGAACGCTTCCCATGACTTTCACAGTCAGTCCCTCCATTCTCCACCCAGGCAACTTCTGATCTGATTTCTATCACTATAAATTTTGTCTGTTCTGCAAATTCACATAAATGGAATTCTATAGTATTGACTCTTTTGTGTCTCGCTCCATTCACTCAGCATAATGTTTCTCGATCTTCATCTTACCCTGCTGCTCCCTTCCCGTACACCTCAAAAGGACACTCCTCTGTCAACAGAACTTGCCCACTTTCGCAGGCTCTGTACCCAGCCTCTGTTCCAGTTATCTATTGCTGTACAACAACCCCTCCCCCGCCCGTGACTTAGCAAGTTATAACAGCAATAAGCATTTGTTTTCCTTATGAATTAGCCTTTTGGGCAGGATTTGATGGGAGCAGCTCATCAGTGCTCTACTACAACATCAGTGGGGCAGTCCAAGACGCTAAAGTATTCACTTCCAAGAGGGTGCCCTCACATAGCTGGCCCTTAGTGCCAGCTTCTGGCTGAGAGTTTGCCCTAGGCTGTTACAAGCTAAAGGCCTTAGTTCCTCTCCAGGGGGTGCTTGGGCTTCCTCTCAGCAGAGTGGTTAGAGTCCAAGAACTAGTTTTTTCAAGAGACAGGATATGGACGTACAAGTTGTTGATCATTTAAGGCCTGGTCTCAGAAATTGGCACTCACTTCCTCTGTGTATTATTACTTAAGTAGTATTCAGAATCAACAGGAAGAGACACGGACTCTCCCCTCTTGGAAAGGGAACATCAAAAACTACAGCCATATTTAATCTAGCATACCTTCCTATTCAAGGAGGAGGCCTTTAAAAAAAAAAGATTCATTCAACAGCAAAGAAAGCCTATACTGGACATCTATACAAATTCGCCTCATCTTCTTGTCAAACATGATGAGCAAACAGAAGAATGGTGGGGGAAACAAAACTGATACAAATAATTGAATAAAACTTGTTTCCATCCTAATTTTCATTTCATTCTAATTTGTAATTGTCACCAAAAATAATGGAGAGAATATTAATATATTCGTAAAATATGCACAGGCAGGTTGCAATTGAAAAATAATCTGAGAAGAATGCATTCCTGGAAATTATATATATTTAACAAAATACAAAATTCACTAGAGAGATTGAACCTTAGAATGGATATGGCTGAAGACCAAGTTAGACATCTGAAAGACAGCCAAAAATAAATCAGTCAGAATTTAAAGCTAAAAGACAAAATGATGAAGCAGAGAAAAATTAAAGTGCCCAGAAACTTGATCCAAAAGGCACAACATCTGCCTGGTAGGCACTCCATAAAGATGACTCAGAAAAAATTAAAGGAAGAAAATGATCAAAGAAAGAGAAATTACCTTAAAAAATGCATTTTCAGATGAAAAGTCACCTAATGTCAAGACAAGTGAACGATTTAGCTGTTTGGAGGTGAAATTTTTGAAGTTTAAAAAGAAAGCTCTGTAAGTTGGCACAGGTGGTAGAATACGATCATGAAAAGAAGACTCATCATACTGACATCAACATGAACACTGAATTCTAAAAGAGAATAGTTAATGCCTTCAAATGTCTGAGGAAAAACGAGCTGAACTTAGAATTTTATGACTAGCCCAACTATCAAGCAAATGTGTGGACAAAATAATTACATTTTCAAACATGTGAGGACTCAGTAAGCTTATCTTCCAAGACGCTTTCTGAAACAGTACTTGAAAGTTACGTTCCAGCAAAATGAGAAAAGAAATCCAGGAAAAATAAATGGAATCTAATCATGAAACCAACCCAAGAGTGCAATGAGACGAAATCCCAGGATTATATCAGTAAAGCAGGTCAGATCATGAAAACAAGATAGAAGTCTAGGAAAAATTATTCAATCACATTTCTTTTAAAAATGTGAAAAATATCCACAAGTGTTCCATAAAACTAAAACATTGCATTTAAAAATTCTGAGGATTAATAAAAGGTTTATAAGAAATTAATGTTCTAAATATAAAGCCCACCATTGAGTAAATGAAGGAAAAATCAATTTATCTTAACAGTGAGAATATTCTCCTTCAAATAGTACAGGTTTAGGGAGGTGGCATTATATTTTCTTCTCTCTGTATCTAATTATGTATTTCTTGGTTTAGTGCTACCATGAGTAAAATTTACATAATCATTAATTATGTTCAATGTTTTAATTTTATAATTAACCTCTGGAAAGATCCAAAATCCTATACACACAGATACAGTAAAAAGAGAAAATATATACTTATACATATCTATGCATCTATGCATGTGCATATGGTACATGTACATATATATGTGTGTATGTGTATATCCTTATATACATCTCCTCTATAAAATCAATGGAATAACTGACCAGAAGGGGTAAAAAGAGTGGCAGAGGGTATAGGTATGCTAATTTCCTAACTTTACATTAACACATACTACTTAAAATTAATGGCTCAAAAAACAATTTTAGATATGTAATTTATAACTCTAGAGTAATAATAATTAGAAGATCTAAAAAGCATAACATAACTTAAAAATCCAAATAATTATTTCTGGCATGAGTATCTTTTTGTAATTGACTCTCTGTAAAACCATAAGCAATTCAAACATTTTTGCTCGAACCCTCCGTAATATAACACATATTCCTTTTCCTAGGTAAAATGAGGCTTTAAAAATGTGTGAAAATCTCATCTTTCCCAATTACAAATTCTCTGTTAAATTTATTCTACTTCTACTCATTTTCACAAGATAGTAGTACATATTCAATTGTATCACTTCCTTACCTACAAGTTACAGATACAAAAAAATTTTGTTAATTCTGTTTTAATAAAATTAGATTTATAGATATTGTAACAGAGGATGGGTTGAGATTTAAATACCTTAATAGTTTTTACAAAATATTATATTCACAAAATATTCAACAATTGTAGGAAAGTGTAAAGAATAAGGCAATTAATCACTTAAATCACACCACTCAAAAATAACCGGTGTTAAAATCACTCTAGATAGCTCTCTCTCCAGATGAATAAGTGGATGGATGGATGAATGGGTAGAGTGAGACAAAAGAATAATAGGAAAAAATTGTATAAATGGGATTACATGTACATACCATTTTATAGAATCTTATCTTTACAAGTAATGACCATATGTCACACTCTTAAAATATTTGTAACAATGACCTTTTAGGTCCTTAAAGTTCTCATTAAAAATTATTCTGCTTTGTGACCTAGCCTTTCTCCAAGACTAGTTTAATTTTAACACACCCAAGTTATTCTAAGTTTATAATTTTTTTCTTTTCATAGTAACAAGAACACTGCCAGCATATATTAAGCATTTACAATGTGTCAGGCACTATTTTAAGTACTCTGACAAGGGTCATCTCATTTCTTTCAGTGCTTCCAATATGCCTGTCAATAATTGAGTCCAAATAGAGAGGTTAAGCCACATGTCCCTGGCCAAACAGCTAAGTATCGAACTGGGTCTAAACCCAGGCTTTTGGACTCTGGAGCCTGTACTTGTAAGCACTAGCCTGTACAAAACTCATAAACCCCTGATTAAAATAACCCAGTTATATGGGCAAGAAATTAATACTATTTTCCTCATTTAAATTTATGGTGTCTTAAACTCATGACAATACATTACCATGTTCAGTTAATAGTTAAATCAACTAGATACCAGGTATTGTGCTATGGGAATAGAATTAAGGGAGAAAAAGGAAAAGGAAAGGGACATTGTATAAGGGTTTTTATCACAAAAGAACAAAGTAAAGGGCAGAGGACACTGCTGGTCTATTTTTATGTCTCTACTTACTGATTGAGACATGAATTGTGCTTTATTCCTTGCCTGTTCTTTTCCTATATGTAAATATGCATTTCCTTATAAAACTGAGAATATATTTCTTATATTTCCTACTCCATTCTGTAGTCTCCTGAGCATTTCCCAGATCATTAACTATTTTTTTTAAATAATTCTCACTTGCTCTTTGGATGTAATTTTAATGGGCACATTTTAGCATATGGCTGAGCTATAAAATATTTTAATTACTCCCCAATTGTTTAATGTTTATGCTCTTAACTTTTTTCTATTACAAAACAATATATTTAATAAACCTTAGGATGGTCCCAGAGCAGAAATAAAATGATTCAACTTTGTCGAGTATTCAAAACAAGAGGACGACATTTATTCAAGAGATTTTCTGATACTTAGAATCCCAAATTCATCTCCCAAATAGTGTTCTCTCTACTTTTTATCCTTGCATACAGTGGTAATTTTAGTTTCTTCTTTAATTCTCTTCTCTGTTCAATGTATTGTTTTCTTTATTTCTTTTTTCCCTTGTTTATTTCTTATTTCTTCAATGAGAGTCACCTTTAACACTGAAAATAGCCAGTAAGAGAGTATCTAAATTTCTGGGGAAAGCAACTGCTGTTCTTTGTCATTATTTTCCTGTATCTCGTTTTCCGATGAACACAGGGAGACTCATACAGAACCAGTCTGTATCCCGTTGCCCAGTCTGAGAGTTTACCATCATCATTGAATAAACACTCACGCTTGGGTTTCAGAAACTCAAGTGCTTCCAGCTGAGGTCCAATTGGGTTAAAGTGACATGATATTAATGGCTTTGGTTGTTTTCTTTCCTTTAGCAGAGGGAAAAGGAAAGTTCAGTGGCTTAATTTTTTATGCTCTCATGAATTTAAAAATAAATAAATAAAAGACTCCAAAGACAATAAATTATTCATCATGTTGCTCAGTCTAAAATCCCAGGTTAATTTTTCCTATCATTTTCACATATACTCTTTCCTGTTCCATAATACTTCAGATACCAGTTATTAAATACGTGTGCTTGTGTGTTGATCACTGGGTTTAATCACATGAATGCTTATCAAATCCAAGGGACTAATTATTTTAAGCTTTCTACTGCATCGAGGAGCATTTTGCTGGGAATTGAATATTAAAAATGCAAAAGATCTCTCTATGTGAAATATAAACTGATTTATTCTCATAAGGAAAGACAGTATAAGCTGAAAGAAAATCAGCCCCCCAAAAAGCAAAATACATTCTAATTGGCTCCCTTGAATCCATTTTGATTTTCCTTCTTTTTAAATTTTTTTTTAGATTGTATTTATTTATTTAATTTTTTTTGAGAGAGAGGGAAAGGGAGGGAGAAAGAGAGGGACAGAAACATCAATGTGTGGTTGCTTCTCCCACACCCCCCTACTGGGGACCTGGGCCACAACCCAGGCATGTGCCCTGACTGGGAATCGAACCAGTGACGCTTTGGTTCACAGGCTGGCACTCAATCCACTGAGCCACACCAGCCAGGGCTGATTTTCCTTCTTAATAAAGAGTTGGAAGAGAAGCCATTTAGTTTGCACCAAAAGACTAGAAACCAACCATCATATATGATACAAAAAATGCTTCTGTAATTCCATCTGTTATATTTTGGGGGTAGCCATTATAGCTATAACTGTTTGGGTAAAGAAGTGGTATCCAATGTTTAAATACCAAGTAGGACTTTTTGTGTATGAAAATGCACCTCTCATGGGTCAGTTAATCCAGAACATTTCTCCCGCAGTTTTCACCAGCCTGAATATAAAACTAACAACGGGACAAACATCAGCATTTTCAGGTTTGCTAAATGTCAGGTGTTTAACGGATGCAGAATTGACTCGTGGCATAGCAAGGGGACGGATAAAAGCAGTCACACATCGAGTGACTATTTGTATTTAACCACATGGGACCATTTCTGAGAACACCTACATGTGGTCTTGCTGACTCTTAGTACTGGGGAGAGGTCCAGGAGGCCATGGCGTCCGGTGGACTTACGCTGTACTGCCCTGAGCCTGGGCCACTCCCACAGAAGGGGCATCAGCGGCCTGGAGAAAGAGGGGGAGGCTAAGCGGACCTCCCCCGCTTTTCATCAAAACTGCTCAGCTTTGATCTGTCTTACAAAACAGATGGAAAATCCTAAAAATTCATTTTAAAAATTCTTTGGTCCACTCCCTCATCTCACAGTAAGAACACTGAGTATCAAACAGGTAGTATTTATCCACTCTGCGGTTACCCACTGGTGAAATCAGATGTACCAGCCCAGCAACATTTTTTTTTTTTAATGCTGCTACATTCATATTCTCAAAAGTCTACTTTGAATTGAAATTTTTCAAAAGTCAGATTATTTCTGGTCGGCTGCCTTTTCTTAATTTGCTGACTACATTTGGAAAGTCAAACTTGAAGAGAATTATCAAAAGGGAAAGATTTTATTTCAGCAAACTTTTCCTTTTTTATGATCCAAGAATCTCTGCTAGGTCTATGACCTTAAGTTATTAAACTTTGTCTTACTTTAACATGTTCATTTTTTAAATGCGTATAATGTGATAACATTAAAACAGCACTAAGATACCATTTCACATAAAAATGATGATTATCAGGTACTACTGAAAAAAAATGGGGCGATAGCGCTCAAGCACAGCTCATGAGAGTTTAATTTGGTTAAACCTTTGAAAACAGTTTGGTGAAATCTAATAGAGTTGACAACATTGCATTTTATAAGCCAGAGATACTACTTCTGGTTATATGTGCCTAAGTATCAACTGGGAGACCTACATGAGGATGCTCGTTGCAACATTATTTCTTAAAGTGGAAAATTGTAAACCAATGTCCACCAACAAAGGACGAAGAAGGGTGGGTTTCCCGTTAACCACCTAAGAAGCTTAGAAGTCACTGCTTTGCCCAAACAAGTAAAAAGGAGAAGAGACTGAAAAATTAACAACTCTTCACGGATCCATACGGGAGGAGAGGACACACCAAACCACAGCCCCAGGTAGGAGAGACAAAAAGGCCGAGGAACAGCGGGCATCCCGGCTTACCAGAGCCCAGATGTTCCAGAAGGGCGACCTCAGGAGCCAGCTTGCAGAAGAAAACCTGGAACTGTAATTGACAAATTGCTGAAGGCTCAGTGCAGACAAGCCCTGGGGGTGGGGGTGGGAGCTCCCACACCCTGTGTTATTTACCTCAAGGAGTCTGAGCTGGTTTTCACAGTAAACATCCAATAAACAAGGGAGAAAAACCCCATCACGCTTCCAACAAGGGACGGGAACAAGGTACCATTTTGAAATCCAGCAGAACACTCAGGTCGTCTTAATAAAACCTATCCTCAGGAGGAACTAGTTAATGAAGACCTACCCCTCCTAGAGTATAGTCAGAGTCTAATTGACCTGGGGGAAGGGAAATGCCCAACTCCAGCTGGCTCTAGCCACCCTGACGTTTAGGGCCGTGTTACTAAATGTGAACCACTTTCCTTTGTTTCTGAGGAAAATATTTCATCTGCTTCACAATGAACTGTAGTTTATGACAAATATTTAACCATTGGAAAATGTCAACGAATGTTATTGGGCAGGATTCAAATAATGTAATGTTTGAATCTCCTGGCAACATTAAAGCGCAGAATCACATGCCAAAATCACCAATTAAAGGATTGAGTCTGCTTCCAAAACTTGTTATTTCTTGGAACACTACTCTTAAGATTTGTCTAAAGTGTACTATGTGTATAAACATCAATATTTACTTCATTTGCAAGAATGACTCACCCTTAGCAGCAGACAGAACCATGAGCACACTCATAACAAGGATAGGATCCCAAGAGAGACTATCTGGTTAAACAGTGACCAAGCCTCCCAGGCACACTCCTGGCCCAGTTCCTGGAGGGATCAGCAAACGTAACCTTCAACTCTGCTTGTCAGTGTTTTCTGCCTTCAGCTTGATGTGAATTGATTCCTTCCAACCAGTAATATCTCTGTATTGATCACTGAACTTTAATTCTTGGAAGAGAATTTTATTTTTCCATTTTCCTAATTTCTCAACTGGTATTTTTTTCTTTCAAGATTTGGAATTTGAAAAAATACAGGATCCATCAGAAGTAAGGCCTGCTTGAGCATGGTTGGTAAGGTACATGAATGCCTCGCAGAAGATGGACAGCCATTGGACATGTCACCTAAAATGTCATATGATGTCCTTGACTATAATAGTGTTATGTTACAGAATTACATGCTTTTGAAACAAAAGATCTTGTAATAAAAAGGGATGTAATTTGTGCCAGACCCTGTATTTAAATTGCCCAAGAAACACTAATAAATTCCCACATGGAAACCAACACATGGACTCGAGACGTAGTCACCATGTTCCTAACTGTGGGGACAGCTAAGAAGGCGCAGGGGCTGAGCACAGAGAGAGAAATAAAAGGAGCTTAGGTCGTGTCTGCAGTGTGGTCTTTTATGAAAAATTCAAAACAGAAATGATAAAATTATGCCACTTAGTTCTAGTGGAGAGCACATACTTGTGTTTAATAAATTATTTTACTTTCCTGGGTTTTTCAAATCTTTCCAAAAAAAAATTGCTAATGCTGACTCCTGGGTCTCACCACCAGGGGTCCTGATTTTGTAGTTCTGTTTTGGGGGGCGGGGGTGGAGACTGAAACATCATTGTTATTAGCGCTGCAAAGGATAAAGGGCAGATGGCACGACACCCAGCTTGGGTGAATGCTGGCCATGTTTAGGGAAGCCCAGATGCCATGCAGCGGTACCAGCAAAGAGTCCTAAATCATGGCCACAAGGGATTTGCAAGTCACATCCTGAGGCCAGAGGAACAAGCCCCAGCCACAGGAGTTGCTGGGTGCCTTGGCCCTGGTTGTGTGTGGCAGGCAAGGCCCCTAGGTGCTCCTAACGGAGCACCGTGTAGCTGCCTCTCAGGCCTCAGGCAGTCATGGTGCTCAGCTGCCTGCTGCCTCCGCACCCACCTTTTGGTCACGAGAGTCAATAACAGCACAGCTGAGGGGGAGAGCCGAGGGGAGGCAGACAACAAAGCTCTGTATCGAAAGAGAAGTACTTTAAGAATTTCCAAAGTCTTTCCTTTCTTACAAGAAGATTCCAAGCCACATTCGTACATTTGCTTTCTTTATGATGTGCTTAACAGGCACTGTCTGACCTCATTGTGTTACCTCTAAAGCCTTTGCATAGTCCTTTATGCTTTCTGATTGCTTTGAAATCATGAACCAGTTAATGATTAAATTACTAGATTCGAACCATCATTATAAAGCAATAATGTCAAATTCCTTATTCAGCTCAATGGCTTGATTTTAAAAATTTTAACCCTGTACCACTAATTAGTCCATAGGATAATATTTGAGAAATATTTATGCCATGAGAAATGTATGTATGTTTTATGACACAAACAAGTGCAGCAAGAAGCAAGTGTTAGGGCTTATGATAATTAAGACAAAGTAAACTCAGACTCCTGAATTCTAAAGCTGATGTGTGTTCTCTCTTCATTCTCTTTGTGTAGAAAAATGGGGTTTTGATTTTTTTTTAAAGAGGCATAGCTCCCTGCATTTCTGTGTTTGAGTTCTCAGAAAAATCCCAATTTCTGTATTAATCTTTTAACTTCCAAAAGCAGAGCTTCTGAAAGCTTGGTAAACTTGACCAAAGATTCTGACTTGTGGACCTAAACTTTTCTCTCTCCCCTTTCATCTCCTTCTGGCATTTGCTATCTGATGCCAAACTGAAGGAGACTCCCGCTCCCACAGGCCACTGACAAGGCTCATTTTCATCCTGATCAAAGCTACACCATGTGGAAATTATTTGCATATTTTTCCAAATGCCGTGGAGTAAGTGGGACGCCATCTGTACAGAGAGTTTCAGAGGCTGGTGCTCTGACTGTGGCCTTTCCACAGCGCTACAAGCTCCTAGTGCATAATGGGCCACACCAGCTAATAATACGTGAACTTCCAATTACAGAAAATTTAAAACTATCTCATTGTTCTCCATAACTTCTAGTTGACAAAGACATCTGCCTAGCAGCACCTGAAGTACGCCCTTCCACTTTAACTCCGAGTTTACAAGTAACACAGTTAAGATGATTGGGTAGCCCAGCGCCAGAATCTGGGTGTTCTCGGCCCTGACTCTGAGGCAGGTGCGCTGAGATACTGATGATCATGCTGGACCAAGGGAAATCAGTCCAGGCTTTGCCTCATGAAACACAGGCAGCATGAATTAAGGCAAAAAGACATGTCAATTTCCTTTGCTGTCTGCTCCCTGACCTTAGAGGTCTGTAGTCGGTGACAACCAAAACCCTGGGCAACCACCCTTCAGCTGCATGAGACTAAGGTTCTTCAATACAAATAAACCACCACATTCATGAATCTGTCCTCATGCTCACCTTTTACTATGCACTGGCAGATATTCCAAAATGCAGCCAGACAGCAGCAAATGTGATAGTAAAAGAGAAACGAGCAAAGCCGGGAAAATAGCCACTGCACCTATTTATAAGAAAAGTGCTCTACGTCGAGATGGAGGAAGGGAAAACACTGCCAACAATCCTTTTGAACAAAAAAAAACTGGGTTTTTTAGTCCATTGGTGAAGAGTATTTGAGAAAAAAAGAGAAAAAAATAGTGGGTGTAGAAAAAGACTTTATATAATGCAGAACTAAATTCAATAAAAGTGCTTTGCATGTATAATTGCATAATACTTCCCATAGTCACATGGGTTACATACTGTGGGTGGGAAAAGTTACTTTTCTTCTAAAGTGCAGTAGTATCCAGTCCCCAAACAGGTTGGACGCCATTCGTTAATTTAGCGCCTATTTATTGCTTGCCTACAAAGGCGAGCTTCCAGAGCATGTGCCAAGCCTGATCAGAGATAGAGGGCGCACCTGTCACTACATGCTGAACTACTGGAAGTCGAGAATAATCAAAATGTAGCAAAAAAATCCCTGAGTGCCCCAAGAGAAGGAAAGATAAATTGCTAGAAGCATGAAGAGCAAGAAAGAGGGAACAGTCCAGAGAAAGGAATTAAGAACATTGAGCTTCCTAAAAGTGTGTGTGTGTGTGTGTGTGTGTGTATGTTCACCATTAGTCAAGTCTCCTTCTGTTGCCACTGATCCCCTTTACACTCTTCCACCGCCCCTCACCCCACTTTCCCTCTAGTGATCACCAAGCTGTTGTCTGTGTCTGAGGGTTTGATTTTTTTGCTTAATCCCTTCACCTTTTTCACCTGCCCCCCCACGCCCCCTCCCCTCTGACAGCTTGGTAGTCCATTCTCTGTATCTGTGAGTCTGTTTCTATTTTGTTACCATATTTTGCCATATATAGTGTGCTCCTGTGTATAATGTACATGCACATTTTGGGCCCAAACTTTCAGGAAAAAAATATTTTGTTTTAATTTTTTAATTCAATTTTGTGTTTATTTGTATTCTGAAACAAAACCAATGATCATATTCCTGGGTATTATTTAGCATGTGGATATCATTATTGCTTTCTAGAGTTACGCTTTTAATACATGAGCATAAATAAAAGAATGGAAAACGTTTATATAGACCCGGAATTAGTACTACCCGTGTATAATGCACATCCCTATTTTTCCCTCAAAAATTTTGGCAAGGAGTGTGCATTATACACAGCAAAATATGGCAGTTTGTTTTCTGCATATTAGATTCTACCTATGAGTGAAATCATTGGTACTTGTCTTTCTCTGAATGGCTTATTTCATTTAACATAATACTCTCCAGGTCCACCCAAGCTGTCACAAAGGTAGGATTTCCTTCTTTTTTATGACCAAATAGTATTGCATCGTGTAAATGTACGACAGCTTTTTTATTCACTCATCTACTGATGGGCACCTGGGCTCCTTCCAAATCTTGGCGACTGTAAATGATGCTGCAATGAACATAGAAGTGGGAGCACTGGGTCATAGGGCAGTTCTGTGTTTAATTTTCCGAGGTAACTCCATACTGCTTTCCCCAGTGGCTGCACCAGTCTGCGTTCCCATTCCTGGAAGCTTGAGCTGAGGCCTTCATTGTAAGATGCAGTTGAGAGGAGTAAAGAAGAGCGGGCCAAGCCAAGGCACCGACAAGAACCAAGGTAAAGAGCAAGAAAGGAACCGAGACTAAGACTGAAGAGGTGGCGTGGGAGCACAGGCGTGGAAAGCCCTGAAGGCTCAGCTGAGGGGCCCGCAGAGTTTTTCCACCCTGGTGATTCTTGAAAAACAGTGGAAACATTAGCGCGGTGCTTCAAGAGTCAGCAGAAAACAGACTAAATTAATTGTATTGGGGGAGTTGAAGGAGAGGCAGGAAAAGAGGCTGTTGAAATAGTTTGAGAGAGAGTTACAGAATGCCTAATTTCTCATTACGTGACCTTTTATAGGTGAGGAAACTAAAGCACCCGGAAGTTACCACGTTCAAAGTCACAGGACTGATTGGTGACAATTCTGATCTCAGTTCGGAAATGCACTCAGGTTGGCCTCAGGGCCCGTGCCCTCCCCGACTCTGCAGCTGAGCTTCTCTATCCAAAAGCTTAGGGCGTGGCCGCTCTGTGCCATTTAACAAGCAAACACTTAAGTTATAAATAAAAGAGGAGGAAACTTTGAGCCATCTAAAATTTCTATATTAAACAAGAATGCATCAATTACAAAACATGTATACCATGGCATTAAAATGGTGTTTGAAAGAATATCTAATAGCATAGGAATAGTTTCATAATATGTTAAGTGAAAAAATCAGATGATCAACCTCTATATTTACATATGTATGTAGAATAAACATGAGAAATATTTATACAAAGTACTTTTTCACAGTTCTTATTTATCTTGAAGAGAAGCCTTGGGGTAGTTTTTATTATCTTTATTTTTCTGCATTTTATTATTTTTCTGCTTGACTCCTGTAATAAAACTGCACAATTTTCCAGAGCCAAATTACCAATTTTCTCAGGGTTGTCACCTCTCATACATATTTCTCATGTAGACTGAGCCTCATGGCTTCACGTTTAGTTTCTTTAATGTATCTGAGCACTAAGCAGGTACCAGACCCTGTGCAAAACGTTGGAGTTACAACTGTGAAATAAGACAAATAGAATCATGAGCTTCATAGCCTAGTGAAGAACAAGATATTGAACAAATAAATTAAAATGTGATAGTTGTTTCCAAAAGGAAATTACGGGATGCTATGGGAGTCCTCATAAGTACAAAGAAGGACTAGGGAAGGAGGTTTAAGATGAAAAGTAGATGTGAAGACAAGTGTGGGGTGAGAGTCTTCCAGGCTGAGCAGAGGGCACCGTGCATGCTCTCCTCAGGAGGGGGAGTGTGGAAGAGGAGAAAAGGACAAGGATTCTGGAAAGACCGTGGGGATCCCTGCATGTATGGAAGGTGGCGGCTCTTAAAGAGGCTTTAATTTCCATGGACCTTGTCCTGAAGGTAATGGACAGCCGCTGTCTTCCTTTGTAGACTTGTCCAGAGAAGGTAAAGAAACAGAAACAAGTCTTTGCAGAAAGAATGGTAGCTTGCATCAGGGGAGTGGCAATTTTTTAAGGAAAAAAAGCAGATGAGTCGAGTTTTGAAGAGGTAGAGTCAGCAGGATTGGACGTGGTTGGTGGGGGCAAGAAAATCATAGAAGATGACTCACTGATGTCTGATGTGAACAACTGAATATGTGGGCGTAACTGTGTGAGCCTGAAGACACTAGAGGTGGGGGAGAGCAGCAAAGACGGGAACAGAACCTTCACCTCTAAAATCTAATCTAGTCTCAGAAACTTCTGAGGTAATGTCTACACTTCCTCATGAAAAGTTAAACTGGCAGAATGAGCAGCTGATCGCATGGTAATTTTCAGGGACCTGGGAGTGAGGGATTAGCTTTCATTAAGTCCTTATAAAGATAAATGGTCCTCCTGACAGCTGGGATTTGAAAAGAAATACAGAATTTCAACGACTTAAATAAGCAATGACTTAAGTAGAGCTCAGCATCATTTGTCATCCAGACAAACAGGCAGGTGCCTCTTTCTCCATGGGTTCTAACTAGAAACCGGGGGTGCACATCTTAGTGCGGCTACAGCAGCGTGGAAAGCCACTTGCTTTCGGGTCTCGCCAACAGTATTATTGCTGCAAAGCGGAGTCTGTTTTTGTTTTATTAGTAGGAAACTTTAAAAGTACTTATTGCACTTCTTACTTTCAAATCCTTTTCTGATACTGCCAGGAGCGTATATTCATGATATAGTCTTGTAAGTTACCGGGCAACTGCTCGGCTAGCTGCCTGCTGAGCAGCCCTGCACCAAAGAATAGACAAGAGTCACACACAGTAACTACGCTATTCACTCAGCTTTTATTGCATGCAGGTTCACTCAAAGTAGAACATCAACATACATGAACATCCTACTCACAGTCTAACAATCTAAGAGAAATATAACACACACATAACAGCAATCAATGGGGGATAATGAACCCAAGTCCCAGAGTCTGTCTGCAGATCCAGGAGAGAGCAGAGCGGTCAAGGGAGTTGCCAGCGTCTTGCAAGGAAGGATCTCCGGAGCCAGGTGGGCAGCGGGGCAGATGAAGTCCTCAGTCCAACAGGACAGAGCCCCCTGCAGCTGACACCCAGGGAGATCAGTGTGGCATGGAGCAGCACTCCGGCGTGTGGAGCTCGGCTGTCTCCGCAGTGCTCTGCAGCCGGCCTCAGTTACATCTTGAAAGTGGTGCACTCCACCCTTCTGGGTCTTTTCAATAAACGTCTTGGCAGCCCTGATGCCAAGTGGGAATTTCCCCAGGAGACTGTCTATGGGTGGTCCCGCTCTGCAGACCTGGCTGTTCTGACCATGTGTATAGATATCTTAGGCGTGTCTCCTTGCCAGGTGCGTCTGCTCTAACTTAGGCAGTTTCCCTCTTGAACCAAAGTGTCATGGCTGACTGACAGCCATTTGGGTTGACATGAGTGACTCCACTTTTTTTATATACTTCATGCTATCTTGACTGGATCGATGCCATTTTATTCATCCTGCTCTCCACAGATACTTCTTTGAAAATAAACTCTTTTGTGATCTCATTGCCTTAAGAGTTCACAAACAGCACCACACAATGATGCCAATGACTGATTAGATACCTGGAATAGCATCTCATAGTTACCAAACAGGCACATCAAGAAGACCATGTGGGTCAAAGCAGGGCTTGGGAAATTAAAATGTTTACAGGGGCAAAGCAACTTATTTGAATAATTGCAATAGACTGTGTATAGAAAAAAAATTGCAAGCAATTTCAAATGCTAAATAACATATTGCTCCATAGTTGGTAACACATTAGGGAGTGGTGGAGACTGTAACATTACGGAGTGTGTGTGTCCTATCGAAAAACAAAATAACTACTCAGCTGATTGGTGCCATGCAGGAATACGGGCCTTACATTGCCAACTCTTTTTCTTTTATTTTATCTTAAATGTTTTTCCTGATTTGTAGATTCTATCAATTAATTCAACTTTATAAAAAATGTGGAAACCAACTAAAACAAGCTTATCATAGGCTGTCAAGTTGAAACTGTGATAAAAAGAAAAAGCAACTTTGCCAATATTTCTCAGTAACACCTCAGTTGAAAGGGTGATCCCTTCTGATTATGAATATTTTTAATATCTGGCATTCTCATTTACAAAGTGTCATGAATCTTTTGTCCACGTTCCCCTGATGGGAGGAGATACTGAAAAACTTTAAACTTTGGAGCGTGTTCCCTTTGCAAGACACAAGGCTGAAAAACACTTGTGTGACTTTGTCAGTCTTATTAGATGAATCCTAACTAAGTGTATCAAATCCATTTTTTAAATTATTTTTCAATGTTTGTTAGGCAATAACACAAGACGAGACAAAATGGAAAATGTAGCCCCTGCCCAAGGGGCATGAAGTCTACAGAAGGAAAACAAAACATCCCAGAAATAAAAACACCAGCTGGGAAAAGACGTAATTAATGAACAAGTGTCAAGATTGTCGTCTTGCTACAATTACCAGGTGCTTCTGACACTTCAACAGAGACTGATGACTCGCGGTGAAGCAGACAGACCAGGGACTCGCATGCTCTGAGTTCTACAGGGAACTGAAATGGAGTGGAAAGCTTTCATATGCTGCAGTGCCTCACTCCTGTCAACAGAATGCAGCAAGCAAAACTAACTGACTTGCAAAGCCCTGTAATAGTCTTTAATGACAGTCATTCTACAGTTACACAGCTGCCTTGACCTTTGCAGAAAATTAATAGCATTAAATTGCTTTACCTCTTCCAGGCTCACCCCAATTTATTTTTTAAAGGATTTTGCTATTGTTGTCTGAATTTTTCAAAAAGAATTTAGGAAACAATTAGGGGAAATAGATGGGAAACATACACTGTAACCAACATAATAGGATCCCAATTTTATTTTTACAAAATGTATGCCTGCAAAGAAAAATAAAGTACACAGAAACAAGCCAACAGGAACTGGATTCAGTGAGAGATTGTTATCTCAGGTGACTTGTTATTATAACAGCAAGCAGAAACCAGCCATGGTGTTTTCGGTATTTCTCCTACAAATCTGCTGTATGGAATTGCCTCTCGGACGAAATTTCACAGAATTCCCAACACTTTTTCTGGTGACCCTGAAGTAATAAAGGAATTGTCCCTCCAGATAAGAAAAAGTCCAATTTGATCTAAGAATCATACAACTCCAGTCAAGTATAACATTAAAACTTCAAATTTTTATCCAGTGTAAGTATTTTGTTACCCGTTAATGAGCAGAAATGCTTGTTTAGACCAAAGATTGCACAGTGGAAAAGAGATGACAGCTCAGCCTCTCTCTTCGCATCCTCCACAACTTGCTCACTGAAATATGTGGCCTCCTCAGGGTTGGTTGACAGCAGAAGGTGACGAGAGGTAAAGGGGCAAGAAGGTTCTTCCTGAGTGACTCACCTCTAACCTGGTGTTAGCGCTCCCAGGAAACGGCTCTCCGGGAATGCCTTTGGAAATGACTGTTTCTTTCATAGGGATCTTTTGCAAGGTGCTCTGAGATTTATCTCTGGGCATCTCTGATTATGGTTCCCACTCACACCCTCAATGCCTCTCCGCTAATAGACTTCTGACATCCCCTCAGCCCCTGGACTTCCAACCCTCCACCTCCAGACTGTGGTCATATTGCCTCTTCATATAATATTCTGACAAAGTCTATTTTAACATTAATCTCAGACTGCTCTGTTCAATGGGGTCAACATCTGTTCCACGACAAAAAACACTTTTGTACCACCTTCAGTGAAAGTACACCTCCCTTTCTATATCCCTGGTCATTCTCTTACGTTAGGACTTCTCCTGGAAGGAATCAGATCCCAGTTTTGAGTTCACCAAATTCCTGGGGATAAATGTCAAGTCTTCCAAGCAGATCTTTTGATACCCCATGTCTCACTTGGTCAAGATGAACAAATGCAACTCAATCTGCTATGGCCTCCTTCTCATGGAAGGTCGCCCTGGGTTAATGCTGCTGACAGATTTCTCCCTCTCATGGTGCATCCTGCTTGAATGGTCCACAGCTCACTTTAGAATGTGGGGTACATGAAATCTATTGTACCATTCTTAGTTTTTCTAGTTTCTACTGAACCCTAATGATAACGGGAATAACACTAACATATTGCTGAACTATTTTCTTTTGCGTGTTCTTCTCTTTGTTTTCTAATTTGTGTATGCGTTTCTTTGTTTTCTAATTTGTTTGAATGTGTTTCTCTTTGTTTTCTCATTTTTTTACATTTACATGAATTGTTGATTATGAGAGGAAAAAAATGAGTATTTTTTCCTGAGTACCCAGTGTTAATTGTTTAAAAACAATTTGACATCAGTTGTATATATTCGTTCAATAAAAATTTCAAATACTATTTTTAAGTAATTCAATTACAGAATAATTCCCTTGAAATTTGTAATTATAAAAATATTTACAAGCATATCTTAGAAATTTGTCCCCTGTATAACCAGAAAAAAACACCTTATACCATGTCACCTTGCCCACATCAATGCCACTTCTCTCCCTATTAACATTTCTGTTGTAATTTAAAGTTGTCATGATGAAAAGATCAAAGGCTTATTAAGGAAAGACTACCAGGCTATCCAGGAAAGGTGCTCAAGAATAGCCCATCTCTGGCTCAGTCACCATTATCCAAGGACTTAATTACAGCTCTTCAGTTTATAAATTCAACTTGACTAGAAACACCAGAATTTATCAGGCTAAGGATAACTAAACAAAATCATCTAAGAACAAAATATGTCATGTACTATATGTATTGGGTCCAAATCTCAGATTATAAACCTTGCTGTTTCAAGAGATGTTGTGTTATATTCCCGATCTGAATTTTCCTTCTATTTTGAAACTTCATGCTGCCAAGTGGAGAAATTTAACATTGGTTATTTCAAGGTCATCTGCTGTTTTGGGTTTCCTTCATCAGCTTGGGGTACCTACACAGGATGGGGGTGAATGGCTTAGCCCATTATGGGGCGAGACAATTTGGTTTCTACTAGTCTTGATAAAACACCACTTCCTCAAGGAAAAAAAAAAGTTTCCTCTGCCTCTTTCTCACAAACTCCCACTGAGCTGCTCAAGCACTCACAGCTTGTCATTAACAGAGGTTGGCAGCTACCCCAATGGGATCCTCCTAAGAAATAGCCTAGAGGTGCCCTGTATGAGAAAGAAAAGTATAAACAAATAAATCAGAGGGGCAAAAAACAAAGCAGAGAAGAGGGGTGAAATAGGATAAGAAGTTTAAAATTTATACATTGGCTATGATTTCAAAAACCATAATAAACTACTTTACCATTTTCCGGTTTTGGAGATATCCATGAGGTGTAGGGGCTAGTACCAAGAAGAGCTCACAATCCCCCAAGGCAGTGTAGCGTTAAATATGGGCAACTCATCTTCAAGAAAATAACCGACTCTGGCAGAGGATCATTTAACAAATTTTAGCCCTTGTGCACTAAATGGTGCTTCTGTGGCCTTGGGAAGTTAAGTTATTTTTTTTAAAAGCTAAATAGGCATCCACTGTATAGCTACCCTGCTGGGATCTAACCCAGAAACCATCCTGGATCCAATTCTTCAATAACATATTTATTACAAGCCTACCATGGAAAATACTAAGTGAGATCAGAGTCAGAGAGAGTTTATGGCTGGGCTCCCTGAGAGCACACATAACCACACGCACCGTGGAAGGTAGCAAGTGCCCAAGAAAAAAAGACCAAGTGTTACATGATCTGAGAGGAAGGTATAGAGTTTTTCAAGGGAGGGAATTGGAACAGCTTTCCAGGGGTGTAAGCTGAGTCCAGGGATGTGGGTATATGGCAGTGATGGAGAAGGGCAGTCCAAGGGACTGGCCTGGGTAGAGGCCACGAGCAGGAAAGGAAGGAACTGTAGAAGGGAGAGAAGGAATAAGTAGCAAAGACAGGTTGGGGCACAGCCAAGGAAGGCCTTGAAAGTTTACATCAAGGCTTGGAGGACTTTTTGGTGTTGTTTATTTTCCTATACTAGGGATGTGCTTGTGATCATTGAGCAAGGGATTGTAAGTATCAGAGCTATGGGTTAGGGAGCAGGACTGAGGACAGTGAGAAATAGAGTCTGTTGAAATAGTTCCGGTGGCATCAGTGACATCTGCAGAAAGCCTCATCTGGTACTGTGTCACCCTGTACCTCCCAATGCTCAACAGGAGAGGGTTAAATGATAGCTGAGTGACGATGAGGAAGAGAGGGAATGAATCAAGTTCTTCACCTGGTAAAAGATTGGGAAATACAACTTGAGGAAGACAAGTGAATTTTTAGAGGAGGCTAAAACTGATTCCAACAGATAACTCTAAAACTAGATGTGATGGTTGAGGTCACCTGACATGTGGAAAGTTAGGGTCATGAATGGCCTAAAGAATCTTGGATCCCTCTCACTGGCTCGCTCTCTCTGTCTCGGGAAGAATAGTTTAGTAGGTTTATTTTCTTTCTTCCCTCGTTATTCCACCTACCTGTTGTAGCCTCACAGTATGTGCAACAAAGTACCCCTTTCATTGAAACATAGATTCAAAACAAAAACCTTTATTGTATTTTATTCTAAATATAAAAATATCATATGCTCACTAAAAATAATTTAACTTAATAAATAACTTGGAAAATTCAGAAAATAACTCCTAATTCCATCCCCAGACATAAGCACATTTAATTTGTATAAAGCTTTCTAAATATATGTAGATGCATGGAATATAGGTCACTAGACTGGTAGATTTACAGATAGAGTACTACGTATTGCTAGGTAAACTTTTTATTTGTAATAGTCATATAATCCATTTACTATGTGAACTAAATTCTTGTGCTCTTTTGTTATCTTAAAATTTTGTCTTTGTTAACTTTTACATCTCCCAGAGTGAAACTGAAGATGAAAAACTGCAATGAAATTAAAGAACTCGGTTTAGCTATCTCTTGGAGCACATTACTGTTCTTACTGTCACTGGTTATAATATGCATATAGGACATTTGCTTGTGAGGGAGCTGGCAGCCCTTGCCAAACTCCAGGAAGTAAAAAGAAACTCCTTTTAATCTTGGTGCTCAGATTCATAACAGCAGAAATCCAGCAGTTCAAGATCACCTTGCCCAGGAAAAACAGGCCTGGGAATCCAAGCCAGGGTTCTGCAGACTGAAAATTTCACCTAAGGATGGAAATCTCTTCACAGAACGTTCAGTCTCACAGATCTGGATCAAGAAAGAGTCTAGTTCAATCTCTTCCCTCTACAGACAAGGAAACAAAGGTGCTGAGAGGCTTGATATCTGGTGTGGGTGACAGGGGTCATGCTACAGGCTGACCTAGATGGTTCTTTTCACTGTTTAAAATCCAGACAGTGTGCAGACTTCCTTGACTACTTTTAAAGAAAAGATATTAAGAAAGATGTTTTCCAAAATTTTTTAAAAATTAATTAAAAACAAATCTTGAGTAGAAAATTAGAGTTCAGGAAAAATGAAGAAAAGATCTTGACTATTTTTGACTTGATGAAAGCTATTTAAAAGTGAATTTCATTTTTAAACTCTGTGTCTGCTACTTCAATGAGTTTGTTATATTAAGTTATTAAGTCAATACTTGTTTTATTATTTTTAATTAACTCTACTTTTTAAACATTGAATAAAGCTTTGCTACATATTTAAAGCAGATTTTGTTAATGTGTGATATAATCTTATTTTTTTTAAGTATGTATGGGGGGATTGGATGTGTAGATATTTGAAAGGTCATACATGAGAACATTAACATTGGATGGTGAGATTTCAGATGGTTTTTATTTATCACTTTCTTATCTGTGCTTGCTTATTTTCTCATTTTTCTATAATATAAATATATATTTTGTATATAATGCAAGAAAGGATTCTACCAGCAAATTAATGATATTTCCAGCCTTTGTGGGAAAATAGCCATTGACTGTATTTGAAAAGCAACGTGCAATTGTTCATTGTGGCAGACACTGTGCCTGGCTTGCCTGCTTGATATCTATTCCAGCCTCCTTCCAGGACATCCTCCTGTCCTGCTCTGTTTGGAAAACTGAAAATGATATTGTCAGACTCCTTTGCAGCTAGGGTTTCAGATGAGACTTGGGTTGTGCCAATGAAATGCTCTCATGTCCAGCTGGAATATGAAAGGAAGGGAGGCTGTGGGATGCAAATTACGGCAGGTCATAGCAGAAGCTGTATGGTTCTGCGGCCCCCTGGCCTCAGCTTGCTGACTCTGCAGCTGCTGGCAGCCTAGCAGCCATGTCCTGATCACAAAGGAAGCACTGTGATCCAGGGGCCAAGAGTGGTTTATGGAAATTGTACCTACCACCTGCTTCTTCGGCTTTTCCAATGATATCATAAGCCATCTTATGCATAGTAAAATCCCGTTCTGCTTAAAACTAACTATAATGGTTCTGTTACCTGCAACTGAATATTAACCCATGGAGTCATGTTCAAAATGTTCTTGTACATCCTTCTTCGAGTCCTTAAGAGCTACCATTAATTGTTTTCCTTTTGTAGTTACAATAACAATACTTGCCTGTTGTAAAAAATAATAATAAAAGCAGGCCATACAAAAGTTATACACTGAAAAATAAAAATCAGTCCTCATGGTCACCACCCCTCATCCTCTCTCCCAAAGGAATTCACTAGTACTAGTTTGCTGTTTCCTGTCCTTCCATATTTTTCATGCCTATGAAATATGAAAACACAGAAATCATTTTTGGTAGGGGTTTGGGGTTTTTTTGCATTTTTACAAAAATGACATGACACTACATATACGTAAGTCTTGCAGCTTGATTTCTTTTTATCTTTTTATATTTCTGTGCTGAGCTACCTGGTCCTTTTGAACTACTATATGTTATTCTATACTTTGGAGATGCTCCTAAATCATTCTCCTATGGATGGAAATGCTAACATTTGTAAATAATGTTGTAATAATCATCTTTTATCATAGATCTTTGTGTGTAAATTTCAATATTTCTTGAGATAGATTCTAAAATCTAAATGCAAAAAAATATTAACTGTGAGCAGATTGTATTTAACAGTGTTTTTAAAGAATAATGTCTGTTTTGCTTATTACTGTATTTCTGGTGCTCAGAACAGCATTTGCCATGTAGGAACTGAATAAATGTGTGTGAAATGAATGCCAAATGAATGATTGAAAGTAGATTAGGAACTGCATTAATGTGATTCACCACATGAACAAATTAAAGTAGAAAAAAAATAAATATATATACAACCA
This sequence comes from Pteronotus mesoamericanus, assembly GCF_021234165.1. NCBI lineage: Eukaryota > Metazoa > Chordata > Mammalia > Chiroptera > Mormoopidae > Pteronotus > Pteronotus mesoamericanus. The sequence goes on along the minus strand of NW_026555277.1, from coordinate 11,737,475 downwards.
TTATAATGGATGTTCCCACAAAGCAGGTAAAACGCCACATTCATTCCTAACTTTTTAGAAAAAAATATTCATCAAAAAAATAGAAGAAATATCATTAGCCTGATAAAAGGACTTATTAGAAACCAACAACAGAATATATTTCTAAATATTTATAAAAGAAAGAATAATTACCTCCAAGGACTCATCTATGAATAATACTAAACTTGCAGGCTGGAGATAGAAGGCAAAAATATTAAAATAAGATATAAAATATTAAAGACCTAAAGACTTCCACAAAGAAGTGTAAAGCAGGTATAATAAAAAAGCCAAGTCATCAGCCACACGGGTGAATTGAGTTCACTCTAAAGAAGTTCATCGTATAGGGGGCGGGCTCGGTGGTCCAATTTTAATGTCTGGAAAGCCATGGGCAAGGTAAGGAAAGGTGCTTAGGGAGCAGCGGCTGGGCCGCCACCGTCCGCCGCCCTGTGCAGCCCTCGCAGCCTCATCACAGACACAAACCGACTGGCCTCTTCTCCCTCATGCTCTGCTCCATCCGAGCTCACTGCTCCTCATCCCCTAATTATGCTCATTTGTAGGGTATGGGAAGGCCAGGAACAAGGCTCTTTTTAACTTCTGGAAACTCTGTGATATTAATTCAAATTATGGGGAACAATCAAGGAACCCATAGTTTGAAATATTACGCAACTATTTAAAAACAAAGGAAGCTTTGTAGTTCTGACATGGGGGGCGGGAGCGGGGGGACACCCTAAGATGTGTTAAGTGAAAAAGGTGGCAGTATATATAGCCTAATCATGTATTCACCATTTTTGTCTATAACAACTTTTTTGAGACGTCATTCACCATAACATAAGCTTACTTATTTAAAGCGTACAATTCCATGATTTTAAGCATGTTTGCAGAGCGGTTCACCTACCACCAAAATCTTATTCTAGAATATTTTCATTATCCCCCCCACAAAAAAGCTCTGTACCGTGAACAGTGACTCACCATTCTCCCTTCCTCCAGTCCCAAGTTACCACTAAAGTACTTTCTGTTTCTATGGAGTTGTCTATCTGAACATCAGATATTAGTGAAATCATGCAATAGGTGGTCTTTTATAACTGGATTCTTTCACTTCACATATGTTTTCAAGGTTCATCCATGTTGTAGTGTATATCATTGCTGCATTCTTTTCTATAACTTAATGATATTCTGTTGTAAGGATATATCACATTTTATTTATCCACTTGTCAGTTGATAGACACTTGGGTTTTTCCTCCTTTTTAGCTGTTACGGATAATGTTTCTATGAGCATTCGTGTGGATGTTTTTTTGTATCCATACATTTTTACTTCCCTTGAGTTTATACCTAGGAATGGAATGGCGTATCATGTGGTCACTCTATGTTTAACATTTTGAGGAACTATCAGGCTGTTTTTCAAAGGGGCCTCATGTTACATTCCCACAAGCAACATATGAGGATTCCAATTTCTCTACATTCTCACCAACATTTGTTATTGTCCATGTTTTTTATTATAGCCATACTACTGGGTATAAAATGGCATCTCATTTTGGTTTTAATTTGCATTTTCCAAATGACTAATGATGTTGAACATCTTTTCATGTGCTTATTAGCCATTCATAGATCTTCTTTGGAGAAAAATCTATTTGGATCTTTTGCCCATTTTTCAATTGGGTTATTTGTCTTTTATTATTGAGTTAAAAGAACTATTCATATATTTTGAATGCTAATCCCTACTCAAATATGTGAATTGCAAATTTTTTTTCCATTCTGTGAGTTGTCTTTTCACTATCTTGATGATGTCCTTTGAAGTAAAAATGATTTTAATTTTTTGAAGATTTTATTTATTTGTTTTTCAGAGAGAAGGGAAGTGGGGAGGGGAGCAGGTAGAGAAAGAGAGGAATAGAAAGGTCAATGTGAGAGAGAAACATCAATCGGTTGCCTCTCATATGTGTCCCAGTCCGGGACTGAACCTGCAACCCAGGCATATACCTTGACAGGGAATGGAAGTGGTGACCTTTTACTTTTAGGATGATGCTCAACCAAAACTGAGCCACACCAGTCAGGGCAAAAATAATAAAAAAGGTTTTTAATTTTGAAGTGCAACTTTTCAATATTCTCTTTAATTACTTGTACTTTTGATGTCACCTAAATTTTTTTTTCCCTTACCCCCAAGTGTTGAGACCTAAAATACTATTTGCTTTTTTAAGCAAATTGCTTAATGGCAAATTGCTTAAAAAAAGCTAAATTGCTTTTTTTCCTGAAGAATCCCAGAAATGTTAATAGCAGGTAAATTTGTGGGGATGGACAAAGGGAAGGAAAGAAAATTTTACATTTTACTTTATTCGTCTGTATGGCTTGAATTTTTTATCATCTATGTATCACATCTATTTTAAAGATTTTTAAAAAATTATCTTCAAATAACAAATAGCAAATTGACTATTGTTGGCATTTTAAAAGGCCTGATTAATGACAATTCTATTTCTGCCTGAATTCAAAAACAGTTGAAATATGGACACAGGAATCAGACAGGTGGAAGCCATATGTCAACCTGCTTTCTGATACAGCCACAATAAAGGGAATATCTTAGTGTAAGAGCCCACCTGACCTGTTAAAACACCTTGACCAGCCTTCCCCCACCCCTGGTTTATTTCTTGAAACAACCTACCTAATAAAAAGTTTGAGTCTAGGAGTGTGCACACTGCCTGAGGATCAGTGCTGAGGTCTGTTCAGGGGAAACGAGGACAACAACAAGAGACAGGATCCTTCAGGCCTAAGAACTCTGACTGGCTTGACCAAAAAGTCTGTTTAGTTTTTTCCATAAAATAAAAAGCACATTTTTCATTTTCACCAATAACTTTATTGATCTGGATATTTTGAGTATGTTGGCTATATCCCACTATCGGCTTCTAGTGGGTAGAGACGAGGGGTGCTGCTAAACATCTTCCAATGCATAAGATAGCCCCACAGCAAAGAATTATTTGGCCAAAATATCAACAGTACCAAGAAACTTCACAAACTACTTTTGACATGTTCGATCAGTCATAACACCACCTCCGTGCATGGCACAAATCTTTATTTTTTTGTTTCAGTTGCAGTTCTACCCTTTCTGAAATAATAAAGCATAATGCTCTGGAAATGTTGTATATCTTTTTCTGTCTTCAATATTAAAAATGGCCACACAAAAATTCACCAATTGTGATGAGTTTTTTTAAATGCACACTGTTACGAAAGCTGTTACAATACGATCTAACAAAACTGTTTTGAATGAAGTTAAAGCCAACTAAGCAACACTAGAGCCATCTTAGGGAAAAAACATAATGGGCTTTTTGGCCAACCCAGTACTATATGGGCTCCACCCAAGAGGAAGTTGTAAATCAACACCCTTCAGCCACCAACCAATTAGCTAACGCTACCTCCATGACAAGAACTAATTGTGGAGGAAAGAGGCTAAAAACAATTAAGAAAAACCTCTTCCATGGACTACAGAGAAGAAGATAACATAAGCGTCTCCCCCTGACAATTATCATGAAACTTTAAGCTACAGTAAATAGAACTGTGTACCTAGATATTGTATATTCTTATATCTTGTTCTTGATGATACCTTATAAAATTGATGTGTACATGTCAGTAACTGGTAATTAAGTAGCAAATTAAGGACCTCAACAACTTTGGAAAATCCAAGTCATCTGGATAGGTATCACATTTCCAAAGAAGGATGTTTTGGAGAAAAACTCATGATTTTAGGATAAAGTATTTACATTCAAAAAGCAAAAAGCAGAATAAGATTCTAAAGTACATGAATGGAGCTGAGAAGTAGAAGTCTTTTCAATATTAAAAAAAAGATCACCAGAATACTTACTGAACTCATCCTTGCTCACCACTGAGACAGGCCCTGAACGAGGCCAGAGCTTCCCAGCCCGGGAGCTGCCATGTCTCATGCCCCAGGAGACGGATGCTCTTAGCCCTCAGGAAAGGTGGGCAGAGTCTGGAGTCATGAGAGCCCACAGCTCAGTGACCTCCAACCAGATCAGCTTTTCATTTCCCTGGTGGGTCACTAAAGATTAATATTTTTCATGACATTCAATAGGAGAGAAAAAAGTAGACTGTGTACTTGTATCTTACAAACTACACAAAGGCTATATCAAAAGGGTATCAATAACATACCTCTGAAAGTGGTCACAAGATTGTACAAGAAGACATTTAAGATCTATAAAGGGTCATCGTGTTTGTCCAGGACAAGAGGACATTGTAGTTTTTCTCCATTTTTAATTATTTTATTGTTTATGCTATTCCAGTTGTCCCAATTTTTCTCCCTTTGCCACCCTCCTCTCAGCCCACCCCGGGACACTGTAGAGTTATAAAGATGTCCCAATAGCTGTCCAGGAGAATAAAATACTCAAGATCTCTGTTAGTTGAGAATCTTATCATTTTGAAACTATGACACAGAGTTTTGTGACTTGTGAATTCTGTTTCCCTCTTCTGAACAAAATAGGCTGTGAGTCTCATTTCTAAAGGACATGGGGCACCTTCTCCTCTAGGGAGAGGGAAGACTTATCCCTTCACTCTCCCTAGAGGAGAAGCTGCCCCATTGCTCACCACGTTGTGAGCTATGTTGCTTGTCCTATGTCTTACTTCCCATCACCCTTCAGCCATGAGGGACTTTTAATATTTTGATGGGGGCAGAGAGTAGTTGCAAACAGTCATTACTGAACGAAAGCCCAATTTAAAACAGGAAAAAAAAAGTTTTTATATATTTATCTGGCCCTCTAAATTGAAATTATGCTAAAGAATTACATCTGTCTTTTAAGAAGTCATTTTTTGCCATTTAGTAATGAAACATAACTGCACAAATTGATGTTAATTTATGACAATGGAACAATAAAATATTGATGAAATAAAAATCCCTAGACTTCAGCAATGAGAAGAGGCATTTAAATTAATTCTCCACACTATCTCCAAAACACTAACCAGTTTGTATTTCTTGCTGATAACACTTCACTGGCTTCCTGCCATTTGTAAAATAAAGTCCAAACACATCAGTAAAATAAAATATTTCCTTCTTGGTTGACTCTCGCTTGTTGCTTATATTCCACCACTGAGATCTTATTCTTTTGTTTTATACTACAGGGAGATATAATGCTAAGCTACTCAGAGTTTCCAAGTACACCATGGTATTTTATGCCTCATCATTTTAATGGAATTCCCCTTTCCAATGTCACCCAGTAAGACCCATTCATCTTTCAAAATCTAACCCAGGTTTTACCTATTCCAGAAAATCTTTGTGCTAATGCTTCTCTGAATGAATTCACCACTCCTTCATTTTTCTTCCACCTCTGGACCTCATCCATATTTCTATAGTTTCATTTAACTGCAATGTCTTGTAGGCTCTTTGAAAACAAACTAATTTCTGTGTCAAATTACACAGAACACTCTATAAAGGCAAGCACTCTATAAAAATGTTTGAATTATATAATACAGAGTAGATTATTTGATACACAAATACTTTATATTTTTATAGACTCTGGAAAATGAATGCAAATATTAGTACTTTAATGTAATATAGCTCAGACACAACTCTCAGGCAAATATTTCCATATCATTAAGACAGAACAGGTAGTAAGTAAAAATGCAGGAGTCAGAAGCTAAGACTCTTGCCTCTTTCATTGTCGAATATTCTGTTTACCACCTACTTTGACAACAAAACATTCGCTCTCAGAGTTTTTTCTTATCATCCTGGTGAGAAGGATCTCTATGGGATGAGTCTCAAAATAATTATGCTGAGAATGAATGAGGCCAGATAAGAAAGAATGTGTAGCATATGACTCTATTTATATAAAACTGTAGAACAGTGGTTTCTCAGCAAGAGCTACTTTTGCTCCTTAAGGAACATTTGGTAATGTCTCGTGACATTTTGGGTTGTTCAACTGGGGCAGAGGTGCTGCACGCATCTGGAGGGTAGAGACCAGTGTTATTGATAAACCTCCTGCCATGCACATGACGGCAGTCTACAACAATGAATTATCTGGTCCAAAATGTCAATAGTGCTGAGGTTGAGAAACTCTGCTACAGAAAATGTAAACTAATCTATAGTGACAGGAAGAAAATCAGTGGTTGCTTAGGGATGGAGGGAGGAGGCAAGGAAGGACGTGAGAAAGAGATTACAAAAGACCTCGGAAACTTTCAGGGGTAATGGGTATATTTATTATCATGATCTTAGCAATCATTTCATAGGTATGAACATAGGTCAAAACTAATACATTTGTACATTTAAATATGTACAGATAATTATTTGTCTGTTATGTCTCATTGAAGTTGTTCTTTCGAAAGGTTTAAAAATTAACTGATAGAACAACAACAAACAAGTCCCTATGGTATGAGTCCAAGTTCTCAGCAATCCTCTGTTACACAAAACCACCATGCTTATTGGAGGGACCAAAACCTGGCTGTAGGATGTCATCACGATCTCTTGGATAAGCAATAGGTTCCCTTTCCAAGCATAATTCCTGGCAAGTTATGATCCACTTCAGATGGTAGATTAGAGTTAAAAATAATATAGTAGAATTATAAGGAAGATTCAGAAGCCAAGATGTGGTAGGTAATGGTTTGATGGAAAGTACAAGGTGTTTGTTTATATTTCAAACAAACCAAAACAGAAAGAGGTAATGAATGTTAAACATTGTCCATTGATCGTTGAGGAAAGAGTCTGCTGTTGAAACTAAGCACCTTGTACGCACCTATCACAGTGGATGGGTTTTAGGGATACTAGAGAGACACCTCTAAGAAATGCCCAGTTGAGAGAGTAGTGACTTTCACCTGCACCCTGTACTTGGTTGGGACTGGTACCATTCCACAGCTAGATAGAAGGTTTGATGGAAGTGGGTGTTAAATCTCAAAAGAAATTTTATACAACCCTTCTTGTGCTTCGTAGAGCCCATTTGTGGTAGCCAGACTCTAAGATGGCCTCCCACCCACCTCCTTGTACTGACATCCTTAGATAGCCTTCTTCCACACTGTACAGGGTGGATCTACATTAGCAACAAAACAGCAAAAATTATGGTCTGTCACTTCCAAGGTAATTTAATTTTATTTTTTATTTCTTTAAAATTTGTAAAATTATGGTTTACATTCAATACTATTTTGTATTAGTTTGAGGTGTATGGCATAGTGGTTAAATAATCATATACCTTAAAAAGTGCTTTACCTGATATTTCCGGTAGCCACTTAGCATCATATATTATTGACTATATTTCTTATGCTATACTTTACATCCTTGTGACTATTTTGTAACTACCAATCTGTAGGTTTTTTTTACTTTAAATAATTTTTTATTTTTCAAGATTAATTTAAAAGGCACTTCAGTTTATATTTTAGTCTCTCTCTCTCTCTCTCTCTCTCTCTCTCGGTGGATCAAGCCAACTGCCAAGTCACGACCAGCCCTATGGAGAAGCCCAGTGATGAAGAACTAAATCTGCTGACCAACAGCTGCCAAGAAACTGTGGCCTGCTAACAGCCATGTGAGTGAGGATCCTGCAGCCTCAGTCCATCTTTCAGATGATAACTGAATGACAACCTCATGAGAGACATTGAGACCGGACCACTCAGCTAAACCACTTCTGACCCTCAGAAACTGAGTGTGATAATAATAAATACTTGTTGTTTTAAGCTGCTAAGTTGAGGGACAATTTGTTATGCAGCAACAGTAACTATTACACCAGCCTACTCCCGAAATGTGGGAGTTAGATGTAAGCCTATATTCGGTATGTGGATTGTCCTGGGATGCCTCTGTTCCAGCCTAACAGCAACTCCTAGGATGGCATCCCAGCACCTACAAATGATGCAAATATGCTCTTTAGATGCTGGAGAAAAAAACGAAGGGAGCAGATGTAACCCAGCATGGGCTCTCTGGGTCTGTGTAAAGAAGCTGGGGAAGGAAAGGACATCCCTGTGATGGGGAGCAAATGCCTGAAGCTGCTTAGGAAGCACAGCATAGAGACCTTCACGGAGGTCCTTTTATGTACCTGCTCCACGCAAACCAACTATGGGCTGGACAGGGATTCACAAGCTAAGTAGAGGTTTATTGCAAAATATTTTACTTAAAATATGCACCATTAGAGCCACAGCTTTGAATAATGGATAAGACATTATCTCTAAAAGGCCCCAGTTAAAATGCACATGCCACACGGGAGAGGAGCAAAAAACCTCTTCCATTGATACTTAGAGCAGAAGAGGGATTGATTAACAAGATTAATTTTTTGTGGCACAAAAGAGGAAAGGGGAAAAAGTGAGAATAACGACCAAGTTTGTTTCAAATGTAGTGTTATCAAGGGCAACTGATTAAAAAATAAAAAACGAGATCGACAATAACAACAAAGCCAACATAGTGGCTCACAACCTTGGCTACATAGAATACTTCGGGGGCTTTTTAAAATCCTGATGTCTAAATCTATTCCGTCAGTGTCTTAGAGGGTTTGAACAGAGAGCAGTGTGATTTTTTTTTAAAACTTCCTGGATAATTCCAGTATATAGCCAAGTTTGAGAACCACTAAGCTGTGGGATATGAGATATCCAAGAGGAATGCTGAGAGAGTGAGGAGGGAGAACAAACAAACAAACAAAGAAAAAACAATGCCCTGAATTCAACAAATTTGGCCTGTCTCTTTCACAAAGACAGCTGAAATGCTCTGGCTGCCACCACTAACTGGACAACATGCTACTTCAGTATTGTATTCCTCATTTTTCATGACACAAAGCATGCTGTTGACATCCTATAAATGTTCAATAATAGCAATGGTCTGCTGTCAGTTTTTCCATTATAGTTGTCACTACTGTACAGCTGTCTATCAGGTAAGAGGTTTGTGCAGCACATTCCAAGTATTTGGACAACTCAGTGTTGGTCAAATCAGTCTCTTACAAACCCTAGGGCAATGAAAGTACAAGTGGAACATCAACAGAAGCTGTTCCTGGAGTGTCACCTTGTTTTCCCACAGCTCTGTGGCTCCATTGGCTTTCCAGAACATCTGGGACTCTATCCCTCTCTCATTTTGCAGCCATCTTACATTCCTCTCCATTCCTAAAACTTGCTGTGGCCTGAGCATAGAATCCAGATTATCTCCCAGAGACCTGGGCCCCTGCCTCCTCTCCCTCTTAACAAAATGTTTCTAAGATGGCCTGGTGTAAACATGTTGGGTAGTTGTTGGATACGCTCCAGGTGTTGATAAGGAATAAACAATTAACGATCAAAGCATTAAGAAAACTACGTTTCCAAGGTCATACTTAATAACTTCGCATTGTGAGTGGCTTAGGATTATTGCACATCCAGGCTCTCCTGTGTCTATCTATAACCTTTACATTACAAAATGCAAGCTTTTGCTTTGCTTTAATAATGACTTTAGGCTTCCAGTGGGAATTCTTTCAATACGCAACGATGTCGATTGGCGAACAAGAAAAGTATTTGAAGGACTTCATGACCTACCGTCATTCTTTGGTAGAGTTAGATATTTTTAAACATATGAAAGAATATTTGTACCTCATCTTCTCCAGGAAAACTTGATGCCATAATTCTAACATGAGGCTGTTGTGTATTTTAGAATTGTGAATGAGAGTTTCCTCTGTCAGCAGTGGGATCTCAAGAAAGCTCAGTGAGAAAATAAAGCAAGAGAAATGCAATTTTCTTGTGAATGCAAACAGCTAATTTAATGAGTTACACAGTAGACAAAAAAAATGAGGAAAATGCAGACAAGATTCTGGCTCTTAATTTATGCGAGCCCCCTCCTTTTTTTGCACACACCCTCCCTAAAAAGGCTCCAAGTTTCAGGTTTTCTTCTTTATAATCCAGAGACCAAAGAAGTGCAAAGACATAATTTCTTTTTATAGTTAAAATGACTTTTACCATAGTAACACCACATATTTTTACACACAGCCCATTGAGAAGAAGCAGGGATATATGACAAAGCAGTGGTAAAGTCTAGGGGTAATTTGCGTGCCTGAAATTCCTTATTATAATCATTTGACCTAGAAAGATGCAATTATTATGTAGCAATAAAGGACCATTGTACTGAAGGCTTACTCTTTCATTACCTGGCTTCAGGTGTGTTTTTATTGCTGCTTTGTGCAATTGTATGACGGAGCCTGTGGCACTTGTAAGCACAATGACACAGATGCAATGACATACACGACATATATGCATACGTAGGGCTTTTGATTATAGCTCTGTTTGTAACTGCAAACAACTGGGTTAAACTAAGTATCTATCCATAGGAAATATTTTAAATAAATTCTAATCTACCTATTCATTGAACTACAAAGCAAGTTTTAAAACAATGAGATGATGTTTGAAATTCTCCTTAACAGATATAGTTACCATATTTTGCCATGTATAATGCACATTTTTTTGCCCAAATTTTTGAGGGAAAATAAGGATACATATTATTAATGCGTGGTACCTGATATACCTTGTATCTGTTCTTATGTTTTGTAATTATTTGTTACATAAAATTTATTGTACCATAATATATTCAAAAACAAATGCTAACATTCCTTTATAATACCCAAAACAAGTATCTAAATATAAATAGATTAATTAATTAATTAATTAATTAAAACAAAAAATTTTTTTCCTGAAAGTTTGGGTCAAAAACGTGAGTGTGCATTATACACAACAAAATACTGGTATATAAAACTAGAAAGATGCATTTTAGTATATATAATATGTGCTCATTTGTGGGACAAAAGGGGGATTAGACATGTATATATAATTTGCATATGCATCAGCCGATAATAAAAAAGTAATGATAACTATGGAGAAGAGGGGTAAGAGAATAAGAATTATGGTTAAGAGGGAGAATTTTAAGCTTTTCTGTGTTGTATGTTGTCCGTACTTTTCTTTAAAATATTTCACCCTAAGAACCTCTCATGCATGTGGTGTCTCGGACTCTCTCATGGATGTAGGGTTCCCATATATATGTATGTATCAAATTTGGTTATTTTCCCTTGCTAAAAATAAGTAAAATAAAATAAAATACTTCAACATAGATAGTATGGTATGTATGTGTATGTTCATTATTCTTATTTCTGTACCTGGGTGGATTAGTTAATATTTGAAATGCCTTAATTAGGAATATACACTTAAATATTAATAATAATTAACACATTAAACTGTTCATCAAAAGCCCATACTTTACAAACAGGCTAATAAAATCATATTATCAGTCTTGCTTTCTGATCAATGGCAAAGTTCATGTTAGTTTAAAACAATAGATTTTATTGATTTATTCATGTATTTAAGAAATATTTATTTAGCGACCATATAACAACATATATATGTATATATGTACATTTATTTTAATTTTTCAAAACAAAAACTACATCTTCTATTGAGAATTTTCTTAAAAATAATTTGATTATCATCAGATATGTATTGTCTTTGGAAATCATTTAAGATGTGTTTTTAGTGCCATTTTTTACTCAAAAGTTACCGATACCCAAGGACAAAGTGAGGGCGTACTTTTAGGCAGAATAATTCTATTACTTGTGTTATATTTGCCTTCTTTTCGGAACCCAGGTCTTAATTATTAGGCACAGTAAAAGAACTACAGACTTCAATGCTTTCTCAGAATCCCATCAAGACAGAGGCGAGAGTGGGGAAGTAGGAAGATATGAAAAGGGTCTGAAAGCACAAACCTTAAATATTTCGAGGTGCCTTCTCTTTATGGATTTGGTCCTCAACCTCCTCTTTATGTGAAACTATCTGGAAATGGAATATAACTCAGAAGTAATATGCAGTTTCTTTCAATATAATGCTATAATATCAGTAAATATGACTAGAATTCTCACAATCTTCTATTTTGGGATGACTTTCTTGGACTCTAGAATCAGAAACCAAATTATTGCCATAAAAAAGTTATCAGAATGTTGCATGTAGTTTTAAATTTTTTGAAGCTCTCAAATATTAATGACAGACTCTCTGTGTTTATTTCCTATTTGGAAAGAAATCTGTCACCTCATCATTCCCAAAACAGTTGCCAATGGGCTTTCATCAGAAGAGGTTCTGGGCACACATGTCAGTCAAAACCCAAGCTTCCAAATGGAAGGTGACGGCCATGTCATTAGGAGAAAATATAGACTAGGTGTGACTTCACACTTGAGTGGCTTTTCGATTCCTGTTTGACAGTATGCTAAAGGCAGTGAAAAGTGAAAATGTGTAGGACAGAGAAAACAAAATTGTCTCATCTTTAGTGCCCATGATTAAATCAACATTTATATTAAGAACAGTTTTAGAAAACAGACTCTTCTGTCAATGACTGCAATGAAAATACATAAAACCAGCAACACAGGTCAATGGAGCAGAATAGAGAGCCCACACTTACATGGTCAACTAATGTGTGACAAAGGGGGCAAGAGCATACAAAGGGTTAAAGACAGTCTCTTTAACAGTGTTGGGAAAACTGGACAGATATATGCAAAAAAAAAGAAAAACTAGACCACTTTATGGCACAATATACAAGAATATAGAAGAAAACATAGACAGTAAACTCTTTGGTATTACTCTTGACAATATTTTTTTGGGTATGTCTCCCCAGGCAAGAGAAACAAAAGAAAAAAATAAATAAACACATGGGACTATATCAAACTAAAAAGTTTTTGAACAAAAAGGAAATCATCAACAAAATGAAAGGACAATCTACTGAATGGGAGAGGATATTTCCCAGTGATACATCTGGTAAGGGATTAATATACAAAATATACAAGTAAGTCACACAATTTAGCACCCCCCCAAAAAAATCTACTTAAAAATTAGGCAGAGGACCTGAATATACATTTCTCCAAAGATGGTCAAAAGAGAACCCTTGTGCACTGAGGGTGGGATTGTAAATCAGTGTGGCTACTATGGAAGACAGTATGGAGGTTCCTCAAAAAATTAAAAATAAACTACCATATGACCTAGCATTTCCACTTCTGGGTACTTCTCTGAAGAAATCCAAAACACTGATTCAAAAAGATATATGCACCCCTATCTTCACTGCAGCATTATTTACAATAGCCAAGATATGGAAGTGACCAAAGTGTCCATCAACAGACAAATGAATAAAAATGTGGTGCATATATACAATGGAATATCACTCAGCCATAAAAAAAATAAAACCTTACCATTTGCAACAACATGAATGGACATAGAGGGTATTATGCTAAGTGAAATAAGTCAGCGAAAAACAAATGCCAAGTGATTTTACTCATATGAGTAATCTAACAAAGTAAATGAGCAAACAAAACAAACAAACTCACATATACAGAGTACACATGATTACTCACCAGACAAGAGGAGGAAATGGGAGATGGGTGAAAAAGGTAAAAAGGATTAGGAAGTATGAATTGCCAGTTATTAAAAGTCATGGCCATCTAAAGTACAGCATAGGGAATATAGTCAATAACCCTGTACTAACCACGTATGGTATCAGACAGATACTAGACTTATTGGGGTGATCACTGTGTCTATAGATGTCAAATCACTATGTGGTACACCTGAAATTAATATTGTATGTCAACTGTAATGGAAAAATTTTTTAAAAATTTAAAAGATCCCTCAATTTTTGTTCTTAAAAAAGTTTCTGTTTATTTGTGGAATTTTACTTTTCCATATAAATTTTAAAAAGTCAGTTTCTCAAGTTTCATACAAAATATCCTTAGAAATTCTAACCAGAATGGCATTAAATTTAATATTAATTTGTGGGAGAAATTAAATCTTTATTATGTCACATGATGTCATCATAGAATACATTGTACCTCTTGATATAAAAATCTACTTTTATTAATTTACATAGCTTTTAAAAATATTTCTACTTAAAAGTCTTGTGAGTTTCGTTAAGTTTATTCCTGAAAATTTTATAGTTTCTTTTATTCTTATTGTTGTTATAAGAGGCATTTTATTTTCTTCTTTTTTTCTACTTAGTTTTATTATGTTTTGCAGAATTGCTGACTTTTGTATATGGAACTTGTATCTATGATTGTCTATTTAGCTATTTTTCTCCCTTCTGTTAACTCTTTTTTCTATTTTTGGGACTTACATTAATTAAATAAGCTTGACATTTTTACCTCTAGTCCTCATATCTCTTAGCTTTTCATTTTTTCCATTTTTTTTACGTTTCTCTGATGTCTTCATAGGGAGTACCTCCATCTGATCTTCCATCTTACTAATTCTTATTTCAATTTTATTCATTCTTCACTTCAAACCATCCATTGAGTTATTTCATCTGCCCAACTGTCAAACACCAGAGTCACCCTAATTGATACCTCATTGTGTAAAAGAAAGACTCAAGTAAGTTCTGCCCAAATCCTTGACCCAAAAAACTCTGAGATATAGCATTTATTTTCTTAAAGACGGCACTACTTTTGGCTCAGTTTTTTTATATAATAATTGTAACCGGATCATCATGAGATGGTAGTAAACAGTATTGTTACTTTGAGAGACAGATGAATCAAATCCCAATCTAGATCCTGAAAAAATAAAAGTAACATAAAACTACCCAGACTTTAAAAAGAAAATAAAGGCTGCCCAGACTGGTCCCAATGCAGCCAATCTTCTCCCTGCCCTTACCTCTCAATGATGTCATAGGAATCGCAGCATCGCAGAAATGTCTCGCTGCCGGGAGCCTTCCACATCCCCGCATTCATCCGTGTGGGCCACCTGCGGGAACATCTATTCTCGGTGCTCTCTCTTGTTTATTAACTGAAGTAGCTAGACTCATTATAAATATATCAAAATGTGCTGGTGTTTGCTCTTTGGATTCTCTGAGTGATTTTAAAAACACCTTTTTTATAAGCTAAGAGCCTCTAATGAGGACAGAAACCATCAATTCAAAATAACATTAGGCTGCAAAAAGAACAGCTAACTATCTTTTTGGCTGTTAGTTGACAGTCCACACACAGGGGTCAAACAACAGATTGTCATTCATCAGCAGGCCTCACTAAAGATGACAACCTACCACTGTCCTTGAAGAAAACAAACATGCATTTGCCTCTAATTTGTCTCAATTATGTAAAATTCAAAAGCCAGTTGCCCAGGAGAGAGCACCGAAGCTTGATGTGAGGGGAAAAGGGGTATGAAGCTATTAGATACGGTAAACCCAGTGTACCACGTGGAAAGAGTGGAAAGATCTTTGGAAAGGTTTTTTGTTTGTTTTTCCCTCCCTACTTAGCCTCAGTTTTCTCATCCATACAAGAAAAATAATAGTAATACCCAGTCTCAGGACCAAAGTGAGAATTTATATCTAAATTGCTTGAGAAGCACTCAATACATGGTAGCTGTCACTTTTATCTTTAACACAGGAAGAATGAAATGTCAGTGATTCAAAACCAGGTTAAAGCCTAGAGAAATCAAGGGGAAAAAAAGCACTCTGTGAAGATGTTACTCCAAAACCAGTAGTAACGCTATCATTTAACTAGAAAACCACGAGATACACCACAACCAAGTCACCTGGGGGTGCCGAGTCAGCATCCAGGAAGTCAGTGTAGGCAAAATATTCCGAAGAAATCAAGAGCACGCAGAGCTCATGTATGTAGACAGCCAGTGTTTGACCTGTCTAGCCCATCCCACTTTCTGCATTTTTAAAGGGCCATTTGCCTTGCTTAATTCTCATGATAATACTCAGGAACAGGAAATCCTTAGGTGGAGAGCAATAAAATAAAATAGGAGGTAGAGGTGTTGTTATCACGAATCCCTCTTGCTGAGAGCACTCACTGTTTGGAAGGATTACTTCGATAAGGGCAGCAGACGCTGTCAGTGTCCGGCTGGCTTCTTGGATTCCTCTGCCTGTTTCTCTGCCCCCCCTTCACCCTGGCGCTAATGTGCGCCTGCCTCTCAGGGCCCACGAGGGCACTTTGTCTTTGAGGGCCTGTGCGCAAGGAGCCCTTTATCTGCACATAGTCTCAAGTACAGTGTTCCCTCCTTCTCTGCGGGTTCACTGTCTGTCATTTCAGTTCACTGTGGTCAACCAGAGTCTGAAAAGATTAAATAGAAAATTCCAGAAATCATTAACAGTTATAATTAACAAATAATGAAAACCATAAGTTTTAAAGTGTGCCTCCTTCTGAGTAGTGGGAGGAAATCCCCTGGAGTGGGATTCACATTGGGCTCCATCCCACCCAGGAAGTGAACCATCCCTTTGTCCAGCACCACTATGTTATATATGCTTCAGCTCATTAGTCACTTAAGTAACCAGCCTGGATAGCAGATCACAGTGCTTGTGTTTGGGGAACCCTTATTTTACTTAATAAAGGTCATCTATTGCAAGAGTTGTGATGCTAGCATTTTGGATGTGTCAAAGAGAGGCCATAAAGTATTTCTTTTAAGTGAAAAGGTATGTATGTATAGGAAAAAAAAAAAAAACAACATATATAGGATCTGGTACTATCCATGGTTTCAGAAATTCACTGAGGGTCTTAGAACTTATGCACCAGGGATGGGATGGGGCGGCTACTGTACCTGGCAGTTTATTCCCCCCTTCAGGTTGGCCCTCAGCCAGGGATCAATGGTGTCAGAGCCTGGAAGGCCAGTCTTCTTGCCTCAAGTCACAAACTATGAGGTGTAGCTTATATACCATAGAATCAGGTCAAGTCCAGGACTTCACTGAGATTATACCTTTGCTTGACTTTTTCCCTTCCTTTGTTCTGCTTCCCTTACTCCATTTTCAGTTTCCCCTGGGAGCACCTTAAATAAACCACCTGCACTTAAATTCTCATCTCGTGGTTTGCTTCTGGGAACCCAGCCTAGGATAATGAGCCACTCAGGTGTTGGTTTTAACCCCGAAGGGATGCTCAAGTGAAGTCATTGCTACCAGCCTTCTAAAATCAGTGGGTCCTATCAGTGTGACAACTTTTTGTTTCAGTGGGTTTGAGAATATAAATTTAGTAGTGGTTGCTGAGACAGAGCTAGTGATTTGTGTGATATAACCACTCCCCAATCACCACACATACGCCACACAAATCATCTCCTCTATGAAATTTCAAGTAATGTCTGTCACACTCTAAGATGTTCACACATAAATGGATTCTTGTAAAGAAATGGGCCATGTGCTGAGTTGTTCATTGGGATGGGCAAGAACTAAAAAACAGAAATTGCTCTTGTTCACCTACTATACAAGCCCAGAGAATTAGGGCATATTTCCCTCTTGTTATACCCCTAAAAGACAGGATCTTAAGTTGTGATCAATAATGGAATAAATGAAATAAAATGGAATAAAAAAATTACCATAATGTTATTAGCCTAATCCTAATCTATTTGTTCTCCTTTTTCATAAACTCTTTAGTTTTATAAAATGCTTAACCCATTTGTGCCAAATTTCACAATCTGTTATCAAAAGTCTAACACAAATGAAATATTGGCTTCCTTCTTCCTTTAATGATCAAACACGACCGTCTACCTTCCCAGCTCCTTGGTAGCTCTTTTCCCATCTTTCCCTGCCTCTATTTCTTGGGGGGGGTTCCCTCCCACCTTCCTTTAATTGAAGGCTGAAAAATCATCCTAGAAGAACACGCACTCTCTATTTTCAGAGGCTTTGTCATCAGTGCGGCTGCCTGGCATCCTGTGGATACCATCTCTGATGGTCACCATGGGAATACAAACCTTCGCGACATTATGCAAACATGTAACCTTCCCTGGAGACTTTCTGCTGAGATGCCAAAGTCTAGGTGGCACGGCGATGACACACTGTCCACTTAGACAGCTGTATCCCACTCTGACATGTGTCAGAAAAACACAGGAAAATTATCTTGACCTCATTTAAGGGTATCTATAATTTCTAGAATGAACAGCAATCTAGGCCAAAAGTCCCACCAAGAAAAATGCCTCTAAAATGCCATAGTCCATGTGATCTAGGAGGAACCCTCAGCAGAAGTAAAATGTAAACCTGATTGAGCACAATTGCCTTTCCTGGTGCTCCAAGAGGTAATGCAGCTGTTGCAGGCGCTCTGCCACACACCCAAACTGGAGGAGACAGAGGAAACCCACTCTGCCCATTTCCATCAAGTTTCCCAATCCTCCCTTCTCCATTCTCCTCTCCTTCAGGTCCATCAGCCCAATGCAAATTAATTGCACGCCATAACAAAATTTCTGTCCATTCACCAAGTCTAACCAACAAGCACACACAATTTAAGTTTTTTCTTCTGTTTTCTATGTGCCAGTGGTAATTATTCTGCAGCCATTTTACAAACCTATTTTTTCCCAATGGTGGGAGCCAGATTGAGCCACAGTGTTCTACAATAAACTGTTTTGAATCACTGAACAATGAGAAATAACGTTCAGAAAAAACAAGTAATCGTCTACATAATGGCAGACTCTGAAACAATTTTTAGGATGCCATAACGCTTCCACCAAACGTGGAGACATCCTCCCTCACGCCCTGCCAGGCTGCACAGTCTTCAGTCCTTCCTCCCACTGCGATGCGGCTCCATCCCCCCACCCCCCCCACCCCCCAGCCCCGGGCCTGGGCTGGCCCTGTGATATGCTTCACTCCATAGAAGGCAACACGCTGACATTGTACAACTTCTGAGGCTGTCTCAAGACATTTGCAGTTTCTTTCTTCACTGCTTGGAATGCTGCTCTCTCTCAATCGCTCTCCCTCGCTTTTTGCAACACATCATCTGTACACTGTATTGTATGTTCACCACACCAAGTCAAGTCTCTGCCCATCACCATTTATCCCCTCTTTATCCTCCGCCCCTCCCCCCACTCCCTACCCCGACAATCACCACTCTATTGTCCTTTTCCATGAGTTTCTCTCTCTCTCTCTTTTTGCTCTCTTTTTAAAGCAAGTGGGCATTTTCTTAGAAGTCTAAGTCAAAGCTAAGTTGAGAAGCCATGTGAGGAACCAAGATACAAAGGGGTGTAGCCAACACTGACTGCCAGACATGTGAGTTCGACATAATGAATGACGCAAGCAGTCAAACCTACAGACACCTGCAGACCCAGCTGATACCCTAGAGATAACCATCCAGGTGAATCCAATCAAGCCAAAGGTTCACGAAATATGATACATTTTCAAGCCACCAAATTGTCTTATGCGGTAATATGTAACTCACACACACTCTCATGTTAGGTAAGTTGATAAATAACTGCTGTTTTCACCTGACCTAGATTTAAAAGGATTCTTAAACTTTTTAAACCATCAGAAAAAGCCAGTTTATCCTCACAAATCCAAGACTATGTTTTCTCATCTTTAAATCTACACACCCATGACTAGTAGTATACCTGGTCATTGTGTAAATGTTTATTTAAGAAATGATGCTTTTTAAGAGATAGACATTCATAATGTCAAAAGTAAATGGGGTGTAAAGAGTGGAGACTTTTTGATAAGCAGCGTAAAAATCTTGTAAGACTTATTCTTTTGGAAAATATTTTGAGCATTTTAAGGAGAATGACATTTACTGATAGAATGCTTTCCTTCCATAATAAACAAGAAAAAAGGAAGGGGAAAAAAAGAAGATACTTTTGGTAATGTCATTTTATTGTCACACTGAATTGACCTTTGATTTCTGATATGTTTCAGAAAATATTTCCTGTACTATTATGTAGAGTTTAGGAAGTTTCTAAGTTCAGAGCCAAATTTCAATTTCACTTATTTTTACTACACTGTAACATACAAATTTCGGACTGCCTACATTTTTTAGATTCCTCTCATGTATTACTTTGTGAATTTAATAGTCTGTGCCACTAAAGTCCCCCTTCCTAATTCTTGAAGATGATACTGAATCTATGCATGACTGAGAATCTAAAGTAAAGATTAATCTTGATTACAATTTATGATTCTCCTATACCACTGAATGTAATTATGAGGAATAGCTCAGGAAATTATTTTTAAATATATTGTGAGGTTAAAAAAATTACAAGTCTTAGAAATAAAACATTTTCTTCTAAGAATATATTCTTAAGAATGTAAATAACCTCCTTTAAGAAATAACTCTCTACATTAAAGTCATATGAGGGAAGGATAAATAATAATCTGAATTGGTATCCAAACTACATAATAGTAGTAATCTTGGTATACAATAAAAGTATTCCATAATTTTAAGCATGCAAGGTATTTATTAAAGATGTCACTGATTTTATTTGTTTGATTACAAAGCATATAAAATCTTTCAAATTCAGATAGGTTGTTAATATTTTGGCAATATTACAATTATTGCAAATCTCTTTCTTAGAACTAGAGTTTCTGGAGAGGCTACCCATCTCGAAAACATCAGACCTATTTCAGGTTAGCAACTCTTCCCATTTTTCCTGACAGCCAATAACTTTGTCTGCCTTGGTCAAGTACATACATTGGTTTTGGCTGTTGTTCTTTTTTTCCCCCCTTTGATAGACTAAGCCCTAAGTTTAGAGAGGCTAGTCTGGTGTCATAAACCTCCTAATTTGTAATTCCTTGTATCAATGGAGGACTTAACAATTTACACGTGCCCTATTACTTGATGTTAAAAGCAGCCTTTTGGGATAGTCAAAAATGATTATTTTTTTTTGATACAGCTTAAGAAAACGAGGCTCGGAGAGGCCTCATCCAGGTGGATAGCCTGCGGTCCGCCAGGAACTCGGCGCCAAGCCTTGACTCCGGTCTCATACGCCTGCTGCTCTGTGAGGCTACTGCAGACAACACAGTCTAGTTCCACTTGAGGGACTGATCGCAGAACCTACAACTGCTGACTTAAAAAGGAAAGTGTAAATCTGTTTTATATCACATTGGAAATTACAGAATATTGTGAAGGACAGGGACATAAAGTATGGTTATTGTCAAAAAAAAGCCTTTGCAAAACAGCACATAGGAAGATCATGTATTTCCTTCTTGTGTGTCCTCTAACTCACATCTGCCTAGTTTACTTGGGAAAAAATAAGCATTTTACTGCCACCTCTTCCGCAAAGCCAATATTGCTACAAATGAGTAAGATGCAAGCTATTCTGCCTCATGAATCAAAAATATCGCTGACTAAATCCTGATATCAGAGTAACCATTGTTAGTGAAAGGCCAAAGGAAATTTTATTTAAAAAAAAATTAATGGTTTCAATGCTGTTCTTAATATATAAAATAAAATATTATTTAGCAAACTATTATACTGAACCCTGTTTCAGAAGTACTTGAATTTGCTCTGATAGAGACAGAAATGCTTGACATCTTAAGTCTTGGATATGAGCAGGTGCTCTGATATGAGTTGCAGTCACATTTCTTATTATCAGGAGATGGTGATTTAATTTAATAAAGCCTTGACTTTTATGTGGCAGAAATATGTAGCAAAGCTCCAAGAAATTGAGAAACCTTGTACTGGCCTAATCATGCCTAGCAGTGATTTGAAATTAGTTGGGTAAAGCAGAATCCTTCAAGCCACAGAGAGTACATCTACATAAATATCAGAAGCTTCGGTATGATTGCATCAGCTCTTATCATTATAATAGCAAAACCCCAACCGCTGAAGCCAGCAAACTCCATCAACGCTACAATGAGACTGGCTCCACTCATAACTGCAGGACGGAAATACTCCTATCTGCCCCCGCAGGCGATAACGACTCCCACCTGCAACGCTAAAGGCTCAAGTCTGCCTCTTTGGTTCCAAAGACAGTTCAGAACTTAAATACATCTCCCAAACTTTTATGTTCCTTTCCTACTGGGTGGGACAGATTTTGCCTTTTTTCTGCCTTCTTTGGTTACTAGTACATTTTACCTAAAAATGCAAGAATCTTCTCTGAGGTGGCTATTTAATGAAAGGGTGAAAATGAATTTTATCAGATCAAAGGCAAAAGAAATGTACATAGGCCACTCTCTCAAATATAGGCATATTAAGATCACATTACCTTCATATTTTAAGGCACATAGGGAAAATCACATTTATCTTCTTCAGCTAGACCATTTCCCAGCATTATAAGAAATTCACCATTGGCAGTGAACCTGGTCATTTTTCTTTGTTGGGTTGTCTTGCTATCGATTTCATCCATCTTACATTGGAGCTTGTGAATATTATTTTATTTAATCCATTAATTATATGGCTGAAAAAAAATATGTACCTCTTTTGTTTTGTTTGCTTTGCTTTGCCTTGCTTTGGGAGGTGGCAAAGCTATACTCAAGGCTGATTTTGTCTTTGCCAGCCATTTATTTGACACAGGTTCACTATGGGAATTATAATAATTTCATAAGCCCAAAGCATACAGGATAATATCTCTTAATATGCCAAATTAAGAAATAGTGTACTCCAAACAAATGACAGATTAATCACACTATTGTTGCAGGCAAGGGGAGATGAAAGAAATAAAGTCGAAATGCAATTTGTGGTGTATCTTTTATATGAGTCTGATTTCTTTGGAGAGGTGGCTTAACTACCCAGGAGGTGACTTCCAGCTGCTAGAGCAGAAACACAAAGTCCCTTGTTGTCTGAGCACATTGCTAGGGAACGGAGTCCCCTATGCTTTACCACTCCAGGGACCATTGCACATTTTGGCTCCACTGCTGACCAGAGTCTCCTTGACCACAGCAAGGGCAAACGATCAAGATCGTCACAGAGCTACTTCGGTCAGCAAAGTGCGCCTTTCCCAGACAGAAGCTCTGCATAAACTCTCAGTATATCCGGTCTAGGGGTCCCCTTGCCAGTCTCGTCTCCACATGTTCTTATCAGTAAGACCCTAGGAGGCCCCGCAGCACCTGGGCTGCTGCCTGTCGAGGACAACAGATGAGAGGACGGCATCCTGACGCAGCTTATTCCACTCTCACAGCGAAACAGCTATGCTTCTAAAAACAACTTGATTTGTCTTTGTCATACACAAGCAGATTTGAAATCCGATTAAACCAAGACACAGCAGGTCCCCTGTGATGGCCAGAATGGCCCAAGCCCACCATGAGCAGCCTTTCATCATAGGCCTCTTGTCTTTAAGAGCAAAAACAGTGCTATCAGCCTGTTATGTCTTAAGCGAATGCTTTGTGGTTTTGGTTTGCATTTCCCTTGGGAGTGGGGAGAGGCTGAGGGAAAATCCACATTCATTATTGTCTGAACTACAACCATTTATGAGGAGGCTGGCCAGAAGGTAAGGGGGCAGGTAATTAATCCCTGTGGAGTTCAAGCCCAGTACAGAGGCTTGAACCAATCAAGGTTAACTTCTTAACTTCTTAAGGCCTGAATGTGAATATATGTGTATATACAAATATGCATGCCATTCTCTTGCAAGGGTCAAGCTCATGTTTTGTGCCTAGCAGGAACATCTCATTCCCTCCCAACTTAGTCCCTCCAGCTTCAAGTGGGTGCTCCTGCTCAGGTGCGCTGCTGGCCACGGCTGCCGCTTCTCTAGTTCTTCCCTAGTTTCATGACAGTGTGTTCTTTCTGCTACTCTCCTGGAACATTCTACATGCATGTAGTCACTGTGTACAAACACACATGCACACACACATACAAGGTATATTGCCTAGCCCCTTCTGTACCGCCACTTCCATTTCTGCTGTTGCTAGAGTCAACACGTTGCAGATGGGCTGATCCTGTGACTTTCTGGCCAATAAGACACAAAAAGCAGATTTTGGGCGTGGCTAACAGATCTGGGGGCTCTTTTGCTCTCCTTCTTTCAATTTACAATGCAGACATGATGGCGAGAGCTTTAATGAAGGCCTTGTAACAACGCTGCAAGGCAAAGGAAGGGACCCACGGCACCAGTCTTGGACCACTTGCCTGCAGGCTCCATGTTACATCAGAGAAATACGATTCCCGACCTGCTGTAGGCCCCTGCCTTTCAGATCCATGTGGCTGATCTATTGCTCAGACTGGCCCCAAGTATATATTACTCGATTTACGCCAAGCACGTTCTATGTTCTCATTTCATCTTTACGACCCATCAATACATTATTGTCCCCATTTTACAGAAGGAAACAGCGCCACATGCTAAGTTACCGGCCCCAATCATTCCAGTTAACTTTTATAACCTAAAGTTAGCCTGTTTTTAACCAGTATGGCACGTTGCCTCTTTCACACTGCTTTCCAGAGGTCATTCTCTTTAGACTTGTTGCCTCGGTCCACTCCGGGGCTGATTCTTAACACCAGCGCTTTTCTGGAGTCACATCTGGGTTCAGAGGTGGTGTGGGCTCGTGAATCACACCGCCTGAACTCGACTCTCAGCAGGACTAAACTACCTGTTCCACTTCGGCCCAGCTACTTAAACTCTCAGAGCCCAGTCCTGAGGAAATGGGGGCTGTGGCGAGAATTATGAAATGTGTTATTAACCAATGAAAATGGTGTCTGACGATGGTGGGCATGCAGCAGGAAGCGTTCACTGCTGTGATCACTACAGTCCTAGCTTTAAGGAGCTTGTACAAATTAGTTTACAGGTTTTTTCTTCTTCTTTTTAAAAATAGGAGCCTAAGGACCATCGGCTTTCACCAGTAACTGGGAACGAACATTTTAGTAACTTTCTGATAGCTACTCTGAGTGAAGTTCGAAGTAAAAGCCAAATTTGTGTGTTTGGGGTGGGTAGGGGAGAGGGCGGGGAGAGAAAGAAAACAAATAATTTAGGGGCAAATGAAAAAAAGTTGCGTTCCATTCACTGAAGTGGGTGAACTTCTGATGGCTTTATAAAAGCAGACCATTCCAAGAATGCTGTGTAACATTTCTTCCTCTTGGATGACAAAGCGAGAAAGAAGCTGAAGAGCACCTAAGCTCAGAGCTTTCGAGACTCACTGACATTGAACAGCCAAGGTGGGGCAGACACACAGAGCAAAGCAGGAGAATGGTGATAGCTACGTGAATGGATGTTTAACAGAAGTTTAAAAAAAAAAAAGCAGGGGTGGGGAGAGAAAAAAGAAATGTACGCCAAAGGCAATGCAATCAGTCTTCTGATCAAGACACAGGACAGAGATGGAGGCAGAGGTCTTTGTATTAAGGAAGAACCTATTGAAAATATCTGGTGACAGAATTGGCAAGAAAAAAACGCCTAAGTATAAAATGGAGAGAAAAGGAAAATGTAATAATCTGGAGGGGGAAAGCTCTGAGCTCCAATTCTATAGCCTTTTAGTGTGGCGTGTGATGTAACATTTTTAAACAAGCAGTAAGGTGCTTTTAGTGATCCTGACACTCACCTACAAATGGAAGTGATTTATGAAGGAATAAAATTTTGGAAAAGTCTCAAAACAAGAGAAGGAAATGGCTCAGGATCAAGATTCTAATTCACAGTTTCCTGCTACTCAGCACACGCTGACAATTTTAGTAGGGATGAGTCCATCAAGGACGTGTTCAGTTCTTAAAGTCCTCTTTTTTGTTTTCTAATGTATTTCCTTCCAAAGTAGTTATGTAATATTTAACATATTCCCCAGCAATAACCACCTGGATATATTTTTATAGATTATTTCCTCCCCCAAGCAAGCTCAGTGGCTTACTGCCCCTAACTCCTACAATGGATAGGTAAATAGAAAACTGGACAACTACTTTCTTATAGATGAAAAGCCACAAAACCTGCATGCTTATCTTGCAGTGAAGAGGCTCGGCTTACCTGCCAATTCTCAAGAAATTATAGTGTGACATAAAAAGACATAAAACAATTATTATACATACTTCAATGTGTTCTTTCTCTCCCTTTCCTAAACCGTAGGAAATTGACTGGCTTTCTGCTTGATCTTAAACCCCCAAAATATCTGATTGGGCATCATTAGCTGTCCTCTTTTTGTGCCATGCTGAACTGAGAGCCCCTCTTTAATGATGGCTTTTTGAAATCCACGTCACATCCCCTACACCAGATGACTGTTATCTGCACTTTTGCAGGTCTCCTCTGAGTACTGCCTTTACTTTTATAAGTCTCGATAGCATTACCTAAAGAAAAAAGGGCCTACTAAAAATATTAACCATGAATGTACTAATATTTTACATGAAGAATACTACAGATAGACTCAGTGGGCTTTTTCTGGATAGGTAAGGATTCAGTCATTTAAAATCACCCTTTGGCCCTGACCGGTGT
Source organism: Pteronotus mesoamericanus (assembly GCF_021234165.1). NCBI lineage: Eukaryota > Metazoa > Chordata > Mammalia > Chiroptera > Mormoopidae > Pteronotus > Pteronotus mesoamericanus. The sequence continues at coordinate 11,711,525 of NW_026555277.1, read as the reverse complement.
TGGCTCAGTTAGTTGGATGTTGTTCCGCAAAGCGAAAGGTCGCCAGATTGATCCCTGGTCAGGACACATGCCTGGGTTGTGGGTTCGGTCCAGTCCAGGCACATGGGAGAGACAACTGATTGATGCTTCCCTCTCATGTTGACGTTTCTCTCCCTCTTTCTCCCTCCCTTCCCCTGTCTCTAGAAAAAACAAACAAAAAAAAACCCACATAAAATCTTTAAAATATAATAAAATCATCATTCAAGGGTTCAAATCTCATTTAGAAAAGAAACTGTTCACTAAGTTTGGTTAACAAGTTGCCCCAAGCCCCTCATGACTAACCTGCCTTATCTTGTCCAACGTTATTACTCTCAAAGGACCAGATTACATGATTTTAGACAAGGGTATGCCCAATTATTTCCAAATGGCAGCAATAAAGCAAAGCACCAGATGTTTTATTAACTATGCACAGAAGGTAAGAATTTCTGGTTTTCAGAAGAATGAGTACCTATGTTTAAGGCAATGCTTCACTGCCTGCCCCTTTCCCTGCCGGAAAACTACACTGAATAACCGGGTATAACCCTCAACACAATACATAATGGGCGAATACGGCTTCGTGGGTAGGAGGAAGGTCAAAACCAAGTGCCTACAGAATGTACACAGATGAGGAGGAAGCCAACTGATTCCTCAAAACCCCCCTTTGAAGGAAAGCCCACTTTGCTACCTAAGAATTATTTACCAAGCCAAAGTCAGCGGTGAGGGCAGAATGAAAACATTTCTCAGACAAAACATTTACAGATTGTATTCTTTCTCCTGAGGCTCCTAGAGGATACAGTCCATCAAAATACAGCTGTAAAGCAGACAACAGGGACTCCGACAGAGAAGGGAAGCAAAGGGGTTTGCCAGGATCTGGGAGGGAAGCGGGGCGTGCACCGGCAGGCCGTCAGCAGCAACGGGGAGGCTCCGGGCCACGGGAGAGTGGTTTCCTGGAAGGACTGAAGCCAGTCTGTTACCCAAACAGATCTGTCTTGCAGAAAAATGAGATTGCGAGACCTTTTCCAGAGATGTCAGAGAGTAGTGGAAGATGTAGACAAAGGTTCAAAAGTGTAGATATAGATTTTTTAGAACTAATAGAAATTCAAGAAAAATGAAAAGGTGTACAAAAAAGAAACTGCAATCATTCAAGTAACTCTGAAGGACACGATTTCCAGAGTCCTCATAATGAAAAGCCTGAAAAGAGATTTAAATTACCTATTGGGAAGAAGGGCAGAGGGAAGAAGGGATCTCAGAGTGCCAACATGATCGATTATAGTAACAGGAAGTCAATAGATGTCTAAAACGGATGAATCAAAGGAACGCAGGACACACATACCAGCTTATGTAGAAGCAAAAAAAGTAAACTGCTGAAAGCGTACAAAGGGATTGTTTTTTGGTAGAGACTGAGAAAGAGGTGCAGGAGACTGATGCTTTTTAGTCTAAATCTTTTAGCACCATTTGACTTTTTTTCATTTTTATTAAATATTGGGGTAATGTTGGCTAATAAGATTATATAGGTTTCAAGTATACAATTCTATGATACATCATCTGTATATTGTGCTGTGTGTTTACCACTCCAAGTCAAGTCTCCTTCCCTATCATTTATTTGACTTTTTAAGTAGGTACACAAGTTACTTTGCTACAATATGGAAAAATTTTTAAATGCCAACAAGTTACTGAAAAAACCTTTCTAACATTAAAAAAACCTCTCCCTTCTAATGACTACATCTGAATTTATTTTAATAAAACAGCATGAAGATTAAAAAGATGAATTTTTAAAAACATAAAATTAAATTGGCTAACTCAGCACATTAAACACTGAGAGCAAAAAACCTCATTTCCTATTCATGGCTTAAGCAAGCTGCATTTCCTACCTCTGACTTGACTTCCTAATTAAAGGGGTAAAAAAACCCTTCTAATAAACTATTAATAAAATGCCATTCTTTTCCACACACACACACACATACACAAACGCCTAGAAGTATCACTCAAGGGGAATCAGAAAATGTTTAGTGAATATCATGGTGAATGTTAATTCATCTGGTCCTAAGAATGAGTCCTAAATGCCATATCAAAAATAACCTGATTATGTCCAGAGCGAACACTGGTTGATTCTTTTGCCAAGTGCGTCCTGTGTGGCGAGGTAGTCTTCTTGAAGAATGTCCTGACACAGTAACGAGCGCCTGCCTTGCCCCAAACAATACCTGCGCAATCACTTGTTGACTTGTTCGGCTCTCCTGACCGAGTGGGAGCCCCTCGCAGGCTGTGGCCATGTGTCATTCGCCTTAGTTGCTCCACGTGAACACCACCGCCTGATTGATAGCCAGAAGCTTCGCAATAAATATTTAATGAATCCATGGACAAGTTAGTGAGCGAATCATATCAGACTCTTGTGCAACCTCCTTTGAAAATGTAAATCTAGATACTTATTTTTCAAAAAGAAAAAGAGAAAATTCCTATGTACAATCGCTAAGGAATCTTTGCATAGACCTTTATAAATAAGAGGATACTTACTGGAAAAGCCAATTGCCTTTTTCACAAGAAGACTTGGTTTTTCTGTCATATATCTGGAAAAGAAAGGTCAATACAAATCTTCAGACTTTCTTTTTCAGAATATCTTAATTCCCTTTTAAAATAAATTCAACATCATACTTGTTAACCATGACATCCACAACCCAGAAAAATAATCGCAATTCACCACGAGGACTTCAGGAGAAAAAGGAAGTGGTTATTACAATGAGAATAGCAAGTACTTCAAGGCACATCAAACCATATCCTACGGCAAATACCGCGTACCTTAGCTTTAGAGATGAATGTCTTGGGTACTCAGATTCGGTACATACAGAATATACAGTTGACATTTAGCCAAACACACACACACACACACACGCTGAATTGCAGTGCGCGCCTAAATCAGAAACACAATTTCCATATGGATACAACCGCATGGTCACAAGTAAATTTTCAACAATAAATGGCACCGAAGCAGTGCCTTGCAATGGTGGGAAGCGCAGGCATAAAAATCACCAAGAAAACTTTTTAAAATTATATTCCGCTATCCTATATTTTATCCCTGTCTCTGAGCTCTTTGTTTTGGGTTGTTTTTTTTTTCTTAAGCCTTTCCACCTCCAAGGAAGGCGTGTCCTCCCCGTCCAGAATCACTTCTGTACTGAGCCACAAGTATTGGCTGCAATATGTCCTATACTTTGGTAAACTTCTATGCTCTGGGGACAGCAACAAATATGAAGATCACTTAGGTTTTTAAAGCATGGCTCAGTTTAATGATAGCAAATCCATCCATCTGCTTTATCAGCTTGACCGCTTGGTTGTGGCTACTGGGAATAAGGGTTGAGACAAAAAAAAAGATGCTTTCTAGTCTCAAAACCAGGTGAATTAGTGAAGTCAGCTGACACAGAGGTGGGGTTCCAGCACATGTGGGGTAGAAGCCAGCTCCCTGCTACATGTCCTGGGCCAGCCTGATCAGTCCATTCAAGTAGAAGTCAAATCCCAGTCTCTGGAACAGCAAATACTTCAATTTATTTAAAGATGCAATGTCCCCTGGGAGGTGGTGAGGGACAAAGAGAACACGTGTCTTTAATCTGGGCCCTGCCAACAATAAGCTGTGATCTAGAGTTCTCTGGACCTGTTTCCTCATCTTAAAACGGTGTCTCCCCACAGGTATGATGACCTCTGAGGTCTCTACCAAAAGGCCTAGAACTCCTTCCCCCTCCCACACCCCCATTTTCTGGTTAGTTTCTAACCCCTAAGAGTTGGAATGTTTTAAACTTTCCATGTAGTCTCATCAACGTATGAACATCATAGCAGTCAATTAAGGCTCATTTTGCAATTTATATATTTTAAGCATGACTGTCTTAATTTAAATGTATATGCTGTACATTGCATCTTATAAAATGGTAATGACAGATGGTGACTTGGTTTCACATTTTAAAGAAAATCTCCCACTCAATATTTATTATAACTTTTTTTTTAATTTTATTTTTTCCATTACCATTTAGGCCCCTTATACCCCCTCCCCACCACAATCACCACACTGTTGTCCACAAGTCCTTTACGCGCGATCCCTCCGCCCTCTGACCCCCACTCCACTCCCATAGCTGTCTCATCTGCTCTCCATCTATGAGTCTGTCTCTGTTTTGCTTGTTACTTCAGTTTTTTTATTCATTAGATCCCACATGAGTGAAATCATATGGTATTTGTCTTCCTGACTGGCTTATTTTACGTAGCATAATGCTCCCCAGGTCCATCCATGCTGTTGCAAAAGGTAAAATTTTCTTCATGTTTACAACCAAGTAGTATTCCATTGTATAAATGTCCCAGTTTTTTTAATCCACTTATCTACTGATGGACACTTGGGCTGCTTCCATATCTTGGTAATGGTAAATAACACTGCAATGAACTGGGTTTTTGTTTTTTGTTTTTAACTGTTTATATAGCTTTATCTATAATAGAAATAACCCAAATATTCACTAGCAGGGATTTGGTTATAAATTATAATACATGTTGATAGGCTGCAACTATTGACACTTATGGATAAAAATATTTAATTACATGGGAAATTATGGAGTAAAAGTTTACTCAGGGTTTACTCCTTAGCTATAAAAGCTGTGTGTGTGTATATTTGAATAGAAAAAAAAGACAAGAATGTTACTAGTTGTTATTTTGGGTTGTGGGTTAACTTACTATTTCCAAGGCCCAAGCGAATAAATAAAGTGGAAGGGGTTAGACAGTAAGTAGTGGGAACTGCGGAGAACTGAAGCACCCTTGCCCTTCAGTAGCATTCAAGATGTGTTTAACACTGTAAAGCCAAACAACACAATAGTCACTTTATGATTCCTGGATTTGGGGGTTATTTTCTTACTTGTATTTCTGTACTCTGTGAATTTTCTAGAGTAATTATAATATACTTTTGTAAGCAGAGTTATTTAAAAACTTGAACATTGCTACACTGGTAAAATCTAGGAAAAGGCCTCTCTGTTTCACTGATGGCAAAATGTTTTGGTAATATTATTTGATCCAGCAGGAAAATAGGAATTATTTCAGCAAAACTGTAATATTAATAATGAAAATAAGTGTCACACATAATGGACGTCATAACGGTAGAGAAGATCAGCTTCCATTTTTTAAAATAAATATGTAAACTAGGTTACCCCAAGGTTACAGGGCAGGAGGGCTGAGGTGGCCAAAAGGGTTTGTGACACAGTGCTGAGAGGTCTGGCTCATGAACAGGGAGGGCAAGGGACAGAGGTTATGCCATTTTTAACACTCAGTGTGGTGTGGACAGGTGCATTCGTAAATCACCCATCATGAAATGGGCAAATGTGTTCAAAGAGTCGTCAAAAAAAGTTCACTGAAGCCAAACACAGCCTCTCACAGCCTCTCACAGCAACACCAGCAGGTACGCTGATACAGATGGGTTCCTAGAACACTCACCTAGCGGACGAAGCCTGTACTACAAGGGGCCTGCCCTTCAGAAGATAATTCCATTTTTTTAGAGTCCCCCCTAGTACGTTAAGTTTACAATATATAGTTTGGTCCATCTTCAAACAAAATAGTGGCTTTGGTTATTAAATAAGCATTATTTCCTGCCATTTTAATGTGTTTTGATTGGAGAATAAAACAGACATTTGTGACTGTGATGAGGTCCATAAGCCTTTAGAACAATATTGACTCTTTTTTCTACACCAGCCCATGGAGGCAGTAAGAGCTGATGTGTCATGTAACCCACCCCACCCCGCACCTTATTTCTACAGGAAACTCCAAACCTCCCAAAACATAACAGTCATCTATGCAGAGGTTACTTAATAGCAACATTCACAGAGCAGGCTCAAAAGAAAGCAAGACAGATAAACGGTGAACCTTATCTACAAAAACTATATTTAATGATGATTCCAAACAATCAAGGTTACATTGTATTCAGAAAAAAAATTATTTATTTCAAGTAATAAGGTATCTAATATACTTTAGAAATACTTCTATCCGAAAGTAATTAAAAAGCATTAGTGCTAAAAAAAAATGTTTTGATTAGCTGAAAGATTTCCTCCAAGTCTTAACCAAGTCTCATTCTTCAGAAGTACAGAATAGACAACTTCCATAGAAGACACAGAAACATAAACAACTTTTAATGGATTATTATAAATAAAAGAAAGCTTGAATCTATGATTGAAAAATGAAAATAATTACAAGTCTATATGTGTAGAAAGTAAAAGTTTCAAGAGCTTGACATCAATCAACTGCTGTCAAAATAAATATTTAAAGAAACCCAAAATAAAACTGCTTAATAGTGGGGGACAAAATATGACAATGAGGGAGGGGGAGAGACCAAAAAAAAGGAATAAAAAGAAGCGAGCAACCTCCCCAGAGGTGTTTTTACAAACAGGGTTCAGAAAGGAGGAACAGACACAAACCTGTCTAGGAATGTGACCAATGAGCTAATAGAAAGTGATGAAAAGTCAGGTATAAATCAAAAACGACAACCAGAGTCCCAGAGAGTCTTACATTCCGCCCAGACATTATCTAACCCCTCGGATTTGTTTGGTGCTGTGGTGTTCATCACTCTCCATTAGAATGAAATGTGGGACAAACACATTACTGGCTGGAGAGAGTGTTTCAGAGCTAATTCACCCCTGAAGGTCAGGGTCAGCAGTATATTACTGTAATCACATAATATATTTCTTGATATGGAAAAGTAACATGTCTAAGGAGAAATTAAAGTGAAATTTATTTTGAACAATCAGCAGAATCTCAAACTTTCAAACAAATGGATTTTAAAATGTCCATTAATTTTAGACTCTCAGGACTCTAATCCAGTGGTTATCAAACTGTTCCCTTTGGCCCTGGAGCAACAAAACTGACAGGTCTCACAGTGCCTTCCCTTCCCTTAATATTATAAGAACATTCCATTTCTAAGAAGACTTCTTTAAAAATGTTTTTAAATGATCCAACCTATCGTGTGGATGCACAAACGAGAACACTGAGACTAGAGTTACCTCCCCAGGTCTCCCTTCTCAGGTGGTATCCTGTCCACCATTCTGCAGCTTTGATTGCCTTGCTGTTGTAAGCAAGTTCTTCCCACTCCTACCTCTAGACTTACTGTTACGGCCTTTTGTACCATCTGGATAAAATCTGTTCTAAATCAAGTAATTCCCAACTTCTGCCTCCAAAGCAATCTAAAAATCAAAACAAAACAAAAAAACTTTATGAAGGGAGAAATTAAAACTTTTAAAAAGTTATTTTAGCAATAGGTAGGAAAGTTTACTAGAAAAAGACTGCTTCCTAATTTATTAACATTCAACTGACAATTTCCTAGTCTGCTGAGACCTTCTAAGAAATATAGATACTAAAATATGTTAGAGAAAATGTGTGAAGTATGTAATCATATATGTAAATACAGCAGCACATTAATAGTTAACAATAAGCAAGCATATAAAGTAAAAACATGTGCCATGAACCAATGTTGATTTTTACCACCAAAAAAAACCCAATTATTGTTAAGGTTCAAATCATGATTTCCTGATAAAGAGGCAAGATAAAAATAAGAGATAAAAATGTAGGTACAGACATCCAAGTAAATTATAAAAAACTAAATAAACACAATGCAAAGTAAACACAACTGTAGATAGGAGAAGAATTTAACACCTATAGTAACAGATGTAGGCCAGGTATTCTATTTTCATTACAATAAAGCCACATTAAATTATGACAATATTCTTTGTTTACTAAAGGACGGCGAGTATTTCTGCTGGTGGCAGGTATGGATTATTTCATCAAAAAACATTACAAGGCTGAGGCATTAATGATACCACTTGTACATCAACCAATAGTTCTGATACCCTCTCATTAATCTTTGATAGCTGATAATTTGAGTAGAAAGACATGATGAATCAAAAATATATGTCAGTTTTAAAAAGAAAATCCTTGAAAGCAATCTCAGCACCTAAATGGTAAACACAGAATAAATGCCTAATCTAAGATTTTTTTTAATTCAAGGAAAAAAATATATGAATGAGTCTACCTATTTATAAAAATGCAAATGATCAAAACAGTGAACAGTAGGTAAGTTCAATGTGAAATGTTCATTTGGTGTAGTATTTAGCTGTCAAGAGGGAGCAACTCAAAGGACATCACACAATCTATAAACCAGCTGGAAGGAGCCATCCAGACTTTGCCTTGTCGGACCCTCTCTGGACGATGACTGGACACATCCTCATAGATAATGTACTGTGTGCAGAAGCGCTGGTCAGAATCTGGGTTAGCATGGTACGCGACCGTATTGATGGTCTGAGTCACGTCGCTGTCTGGCTTGGGCTTCCTGTTGAGTATCTGGCCCCCAGCTGCAGTGACGAGCTTCATAAGGTTGTCCTTTGGATGGTGTCTGAAGATTCCTCCAAAATAGAAGTAGCATCCATCAAATAGTTTTGGCAACTGAAATAAAATTTTTTTAAAAAATTAACAAAGAACTTGTTAAAAGCAGGTCAAAATATTTTAAAACACTGCATAAAAACAAGGGAATTAAAAATATAGTCACGAGCAGTTATACAGTTACTTAAGGAGGTGCTAGGACAAGGGGTACTCAACTTTCCTAAGTATAAATTTTTGCTAAGGCTCAGTCAACCATCTCAGGTACTTTTGATTCTCCTCAGATTTTAGGTATGTTTTGCATAAAACAGAAAAAGTAAACAAAAACTGTTTATCAAACTTATTTTTATCAGAAAGTCTATTCCTATTTGGTGGGGCTTAAAGGCCAAGCGTTCCTGGTCATCTGACACATACTTCAGGGACGAGGACTGAACTTAGAAGGCAAGGGTAACATCCCTTCCACAGACCATCATCTAGTTCTGCCTGTCCAAACTCAGGTCCCTGGCAGTGCCAGCTGAAGGTCTCCAGGACGGCTGCGATGGCAGTGTGGCCTGCAGTGGCCAGAAGTGTCCTCCTTGGGGCACAATACCTTGTGAAGCTGTGGCTCAGGCTCCAATTAGCTATGAAACACACTTCCGTGTGCTTTATGAAAAGAAGTTTCAAACTCCCCTTGTATGAAAATTCTTCTTTATCATTTCTAATACACATCAACAGGATAATGGAGTGTTCTCCATTACAACTGCAGTCTATGGCAACAGACACATACGATTGACTAAATGCAAGCAGCAGCTGTAAGTCTTCTTTCAAGTTACTTCCTGCATCTGCGACTCACCTCAGACTCTGAAAGGTTTATGGGAATGTTCAAGATGCCAAAAACCCATTAACAGTATGAAATTATTGCCTTCTGGATTTTACTGCTCATCGTGATCATCTCTCAGAATCAAGTGCTTGAAATAAGTACAATTAAAATTTTAATCAGTCACCTATACTTGCTGAAAGGGCAGGAGAAGTTTTTCCTGATGGTGATAATAATATTCAGATAGAACAAGAACAATGAAAGTAGCAGCAAAAGAGAAATACCAGCTGTTCTCTGTTGAGCCTGCTTCTCTGTGGTCCCCCGGAAATCTCAAACTCGTCTTCCTGCGCCCATGCTCCGCTTTGTAGACAAGCTTTCACCCCTGACAAAACAGAAGAAAAGCAAAATAAATGTCAAGTGAGCCATTACTTGTTTCTTATTGAAAGTAAGCAATTTACCTAAGTGATTTTTCTTTTTCATAAATAGTATTGCTAAATAGAAACTTTATGCCAATACAAATGTAATAAAATGGGCTTTCCATATAAAGAAAATATAAGAAATCTCTCCTTCAGCGGTCTGAGCAATGAAGTAGCACTGAACACTAACAAATGTGTTTCCTTTCTGAAAAACCAAAGTCATTATACTTCCCAAATAAGAATCTAAATTATCAAAATGAAGGTGGGTCAACAGTCCCTGGTTTAGTTCTGCCCGCAGCGATCTGAGCTTCAGTGCTTGTCATCTGCAAGCTCGTTTTCAGTCGCCACTCATCTCCGGTCAGACTATAGGCAACCTGACATGAAGGGCGCACTGAGCTCAGCTGGCCACACAACGGGGGCTCCGCAGTGCTTGAGAAAATTACCAATCAGCAGAGCCTAAGACATGTCTGGGGTCTGACAGGGACGCACTGAAGCCACCACTCTAGCGATGACTTGGTGATTACCTCCAGTGCTTTGGAGCAGCTTCAGTTGAGATGTTCAAAGATGCTGCTGAACACACAAAAGTCAGAAGATTTTAGTAACTTAATGCTCCATCTTTCCAAAAGCAGAGCTTTGTCAGGAGACTAAATTTTTTCTTGACTTGGGGCTGTTAATGCATATTCATATTCCACACTAAACCCTGACCTTTCTATAACTCCCTGTCATGATTCTTAATTTGTTAATTTTGCCTGTGTTTCGGTGTCCCTTTCTGCCAGTGTTTTTAGTACAAGAATCATAGTTGGCCAAGTTTGCTACGTTGAATCCTATTCTTTTAAATCCTATTCTTCTCACTAATTTAGCATAAACGTCATGGTTCTATGAAAACTGTTATTTTTTTATGTAGGAAAAATTGTATTTTACAAGTATTATAATAATCACTCAACTGAGTAAAAAACTCTTTCTAATGAAGCTAGTATTAAGATAGTAACTTTACTGTGTTTTGAAAATGAGTGTCAAATTTTTTGACTAGTTCAAAGTATCCTACCAGAAACATGGCTAGTGTGTTCACATTACATCATATTAAACACCATATTAAACACCAACCCCCCAAAACATTAACAATCTCACTAAATCACTTATATCAAACTCATTATTTTACATGTAAACTATCACTTCTACTTTTTATCATCCAGCATGGAGGCCCCTTTCTAAACCTCCTTTCCTAGTATTTGCAGAACACTCATAACAGAATCTTTAGGCAAATGAATAGGTCAGCCTATGAAGTCAACAACTTAACACTGAACACTCCTGCGATATCTACTGTACCAAGTCAATGGCAAATGCCTAACTACAGAAGTAGATAAATGGGCTATGCTGATGCTTGTTGCTTATCCATTATGGTTTTATTTATTGTCAGAAAAGCATATTAAAAAGGTATCTATTCGTCCCGGTAATGTGCTGACTTTAGTCACTCAATAGGATGCAGCTCTAACAGACACTAGGAATGAGATAAGCATGGCATCAAGGAAATAAGATGGCATGCCCCTGGCTGGTGTGGCTCAGTGGATTGAGCACTGGCCTGCGAACCAAAGCGTGGCTGGTTCCATTCCTAGTCAGGGCACATGGCTGGGTTCTGGGCCAGGTCCCCAGTAGGTGGTACGCAAGAGCCAACCACATGTTGATGTTTCTCTCCCTCTCTTACTCCCTCCCTTCCCCTCTCTCTAAAACATAAATTTTTTTAAAAAGTGAGATGGCAGACACCAAGAGGGCAGCATGGCACTTGCCCAGGACGATGCCAGTGCTTTTATAACATGAATATGCTTCAAGTCATAAAACTAAGTTTTACAGCATTTTAGTGAATTTTTTGGTAAAGGAAGAAAACCAATGCTTAATTTCTGAGCTGAATGAAGAATATCTTCCTCTCATATTCAGTAACAACGTGCCAACTCTGTAGCCTACCTAATATCAACTAAAGAAGAAAATACAGTGTTTTTCCCCCCTGAAAACAAAATACTCCATTAGAATTGCTGTCATAACACAGGAAACATCAAGAATTTCTTAAATGCTAGGGATGACAACTAGTCCAAGATTGCAACTATATCTACAAGGGCCAATCAGATCCCACACAACTGTGAAGAACCTTGTGTTAACTGGTAGGTAGTTGTAGAGATGGCAATGAATGGGAAAACACAAATCACATTTAAAGACACTAAAACAAAATGGGTATGCTGGACATAACCACATAAATTATCTGTTTTGGCCCTTTGCCACAAGAAACTCCTGATGCTACATCTAATCAGCCTCTTCCTTTCACAGGAAAGGAAACTTGAGTCCCAAGAGATTTAAGCAACTTTCTCCATGAAACAACTGAGATGATAACTCACATATCCACAGTTTAAAAACCGTTATTCTTCTTTAATCTTTATTGTTTTTTTAAGAACCATCTTAGGAAATGCCAGGTATCCTCTGCTCAGATTTAATATATTATGACACTTACAATAAATCACATAATCACTTAATGAGTAATAGGAGGGTTCTAATTCTTAAGAGATTAATCAAAGAGTATATGAAGTGGCAAAACCTGCTGGCTACCTTGGGGAAGGAGGTGTGGGAGAACATGCCTGTGACTCTGTCTTCACCGGGCCAATGAAATCAGTGTATTTAACCTACCCTCTGCCAAAGTTGCCACTCAAACTTGAACCCTAGGAGTTTCGGAATGAATGTGTACTGCACAGCAGACATTTATGATAATTACAAATTCTTATCAACTTCCTAGTGAATCTCTTGAGATAAACTAACTGTACTGATGACAAAACAAGTCAAAAACAAGAATGAAATACTTGAAAATAAACCTTCAGCAATTTAAATGTTGTACATTAACATCATCAAGGACACTGAAGAATCTCCCAGCCAAAACATGATCTAATGAACAAGCCTAAATAACAGAGTAGTATTTTAAGGTTTTATTCACTCAGTAAAAGTTAACCTACAACAAGAATACTTACGCCTAATTTCCATGTTAAACAAAATATCAGAATTTTCCCTACATTCCTACTCATAAACTCATCTACAGTATGATATATACTGTTAACATACATCAAGATTTTAAAATAGGTCATTGTTCATCAATAAAGACACTTCTTAAAATTTAATCAAAATATATTTTATAATCGTAATACATACTTAACAAAGTCCTTATTCTTCCATCATCTGCCACTAAAAATAGTTTAACACAAAGATAAACTCTTACTCTCTTTTGAAGAAAGAAGCATATGCAAGATCACCTGTTAGCTTTCTCAGCTATTAATTTCCAAACTGATATGACTTTACATGAATAAGTTATGCTATTTATATAAACATAGATTTCTGCATCAGCCAGATTGTATACATTCAAAAAGTGTGTCAAGCCACTACCCTATAAAAATATGCTTTATATCCTTCCTTACTTTATACATGTTTCATTTTAAGATTGTGACTGAAGCTGTCATTTTGCAGAAACAGAGGAATGAATTACTTATTAAAAGTATGAGATTCTTTTAGCCCAGATGTATTGCTGATTGTGTCTACCATTTCAGATAAGTTTTCCTTTGTCTTTGATTCTATTACTTTTTTTTATATATAGGTAAGTAGCCCCATTCCCAAAGTACTACTTAACTCAAAGTTATTAACTCAGTCATTAAGGTAGCTCTGCCTACCTTAGCAAAGCCTAGAATCTTTGTGTACTAAAGCAGCTTATGAATTCTAGGTTACAATATTTTTTTTCAAAAAAGATGTCTGTACTATACTGAAAAGCATTCCTTTATTCTAAATCTCTAGTAACTACTCTCACCTCCTACCTTTATAAATGCATATATAACTATAGATGTGTATTTTCATTTTAGCTGCATGAACGAGTAATGATATTCACGGATCCACATTAAGCTCGGTGACTTATCGTCACTTTAGAAGGGAAAAGGATCATACAAATGGGGAGAGGAAAGGGGGGTTTGTTCCTGAATCCCCTGCTACACACATACGATTACAGAACACAACGAAGACAGAATAAAGCTTCAACAAGAAGATCTGTTAAATGCATAGAGGGGGAAATTACCCCACCATGGTAGGCCACAGAATTTGCTCACTTCTTTCAAGAGCTAGGGCAGTAAACAAATCCATATTTTAAAGAATTGTTATTCTTCTGCAACTATGGTAAAAAGTAAAATGATAAGTAAATGCTCCATTTATGCCATCATAAACATATAGTTTTGGAATTGAAATAGCACTGAAAATCACAATTAAGTACCATTCCCAGTTAACACCAAATGTCCTAAGAAACAATTAAAATACAGACTCAAACATCCCTCTATGCCAAAAGCAAAAGTCTTAATAAACGTCATTAGATCTAAACTAGGCTCTTAGGTAACTTAAGACACATAAACTTAGACAAAATATTAGAAAAAACTGAAGAATTTCACTCTGATTCTATTAAAAAACAACACCCACATTATAAAAACAAAAGAATTTATTTTTAAATGCTTTTCTATTAGGTTTTTTAGTCCAATAGAATATGATATCACTGAATTTTAGAAAAAAGAAAATCACTAGAGGAAACGTTTTAAACCCAGGACCAAAAAAAAAAATGGAAAAAGAAACAATTTATACTCACATCAATTTTTGGAAAACTGAGTGGCAAGAAAAAGAGGAAATAAGCACATTATTATGAAATTCCACAGTAAAAAGTGAAAAAATAATGAAATAAAGGCTAAAAAGGTAAAATAAAAGCTAAATGCTCTAATCATGCCCGCATAAACATACAGATTTGGAATATCACGGAAAACTGTCACAGGCCATTAGATTTTTGTGATTCCACATAAATACCATTTAACCACTGGTTATTTCTGGATACATTTAAGCCAGTATTCTAATTATAAACATATTTATATATAAAAACACATTTCTTCACATGACAGTATATATTGATTTTACTTAATGCATATAAAGAAACAGGTCAAATTCTATCACAAAATATATTACTGTATCACAAAATTTTCTTAGGAAAAACTTGGATAGCTATTCTGAAACTTTTTATTATGAGTAATAATATGAAAATAATTCTCTTTCCAGATATGGTTGAAGACCAAACTCAGTCTGATGTCCAAAGTTTTTCTTAATAAAATAATCTAAAAATTCATATAAGATGACTGCAGGGTGTGGGGTCGAAGTGGAAGAGGGTAGAGGTAGGATAAATGGAGAAGGAAAAGAAAAATTAAAAATCTCCTATGTGGTATTTTTTTTCAGTCGTATATTTAAAGTTCAAATATTTATGTAAGAATATCAATTTTGCTTAGGACAACCACCTTACCTGAATGTATTTGCTAGGTCTGCATAAGAGGTACAAAAGATCTGGTACATTGGATTGAAGAAACAGGTTCTAATTTCCCTGACTGAGACTGAAGCACTTACCTATCCAATTACTCTCTAGAAAAAGACTATGAAGAAGATATTGTTATTATAGCTTGAGAAGTTGAATTTCCTCCAAGACAACTTGAATTTCATTTAACAGATACAGTTTTTTAAACTGTTATAAACAGGCACCTACTTACTAATCCACCACTGCTTTCTTTTAATTATTTCTTTGCTGTATGCATTCACATTTATATATTTTTCAAGATATAATTGTTCTATACATTTTAAAACTAAAGTAATCCTATTTTTATAATACTAGTCTTAATAATCATACAAAAATATAAGTTTTCTTAGAGAATATCTTTAAACATTCCAAAATTTTCTTAATTCTCTCACATTTAGGTTATTCTCCCTATTCTTGCTATTAGAAATGGCAACACAAATAGTCTTTTTCTTTCTTTTTTTCTGTATTACTTGTTAGGGTAAATTCTCAGAAGGGGAATTATTAGGTCAAAATATATTAATTTCTCTTTGGACTCTATATTAGAAAATATGGGGATATGAACTTCAATAAGATATTCTATCCACCCTTTATCCTAAAAAAACCCCCACTGATATTAGAATATGTTATTCACTACTGTGAGAATCACCAAATAGCACACTATTAAGTCAGCTTGAGTCCATCAGTGATTCTATAAAAATGACATAGCCAAGCCATTAAATTGACAAAAATGTCCATTTCTTAAAGCAGGCATATTTTATGGACATGAATCATGTAGCCTGTATATGTAACCAAATGCAAGTTCAGCATATTCACAAGAACTATATACTCAAAGTTAAGTGGTAAATGCCGTAACATTCAAAATCTCACATGGTTTCTTTATTACTGAGACCTTATTATTATGAAAATCTATTCCTTCCTATAACCACTGGCAAGATTTCTGGCATAGACCAGTACAAAAGCATCTATAATCATGAAACCATTTTAAATCAATTTTTTAAACACTGAGATCCAGTAAGCCTTGCCACAGATTTGAAAGGCAAAAGCTGCAAAAGTAAGAGTGAGACTGAAAGGAAAACTTTTTTTCCTTGACAAAAACGGTTATTCAAATTGCTTATCATACTTTTTAAACTCATCATGACTGGGAGAGACTAATAACAGAGGCCAATGAGAAGAGAGGAAGTGCCTTGCTGTCACAGCCCCTCAGCCAGATATGAACACATCGGTGGACACTGATGCATCACGAGACAAGGGGCAGCGGCATGTAAAAAGGAGATGAATGCCAGCTGTGAAAAGGAAACAACTTTACAAACCAAATCAACTTCGAAAGACAGATTAAATTAATAATATAATCAAGATCTTAAATCAAGCATCTCTACCATAAAAGCTTCAAAGCACAAAGCCATAAAACAGAGTTTATAAAAACTAATTCTGATCCATTACTTGCTTCTTAAAAAGTTTTATCAGAAATATACACTCTTCTTTTTTCTTTAACTGTTTAATTTGAAATAATGATAGATTCATAGGAAGCTGCAAAGAAATGTACAGGGAAATCCCATGCACCTTCCTCCAGGGACCAATGTTAACATCTTATACAACTATAGCACAATATCCAAAGCAAGAATTGACATTAATACAACCCATACAGCATATTCAGTTATACATGCACTTGTGTATGTGTATGTGAGTGGTATATGTGCTGTGTGTGTACATAGATTTATAATTTACGTGTGTAGCCTTGTGAAAGGTAAACACTACCACGATCAAGATACTAAACTGTATCATAAAACTTCTCCTGTAACAGCTTTACCATCACTATTCTTTTTTATATTGTATTTGTTTTCCATTACCAATGGTCCCCCTTATATTCCCCTCCCCCCATAATTAACACACTATCCATGTCCATGAGTCCTTTTTCCTTTTTGCTCGATTCTCACGTCCCCTAACCCCCGCCCCCTAATCTCCACCCTTATCCCTAGAGCTGTCAGCCTTCTCTCTGTCTATGGCTGTCTCTACCGTTATTTCTAAACCATTAGTTAACAAAAAAAGGTTAATCTATTGTCCTATTTTAGCCACTGTGACAAAAGTAGATACTTTTGCTATTGAAGAGTAGAAAATAACCCTATATGAGTTTTCTTTTTATTTTTCTTTAAGTCCCAGGTGAATCAAAGTTAAGAAAGCCAGCAAGAGTAGGCAGGTGAAGGCAGCTCCGACAGTGGTGGTGGCTGCTACCACCAAGAAGTGGGTAACGGGGGAGATACCTTTTCAGTGGAGATTTTGATAATAGCTGGCACAACTGTCCCAAATCAGGTAGTACAAGCTGTCTAAATTTCCCAGCGGCTTCCTAAAATATACCAGATTAGCTAAGAAAGCAAACGGGTGTTTATATATAACTTTTTAGAAATCATAGAGAGAAAGCAATAAACTACCTTCATTTCATAGTAGTATATTTAAAACATGCATTTATTAAGTTAAACTTATAATTTAATACTAATATGGATGGCTTGGGCTTAAAAGTCTACTATATAATCCACTTATGCTTTATTAAAATAATTAATATCATAGAAAAAAAGACTTTGAAACCAGAACATATCTGTGGCCATTTACCAAGAACATCAAAATGATACAATTAATATGACAAGCTTTTGCAAAATGAAGTGGTTAACTAAGGTAAGAAAATCGGTATAGGTTTCTGAAATAATTATTGGCAATAGTGAACTATAAAAAATGAAATTAGTCTACTTAATCCATTTTCTAATTTTCCCAAACCCAACACTTACATTCAAATTTTAGGATCCAACACCCACCGAGAATCCCAAGCATGCATTTTAGCGTACTTTGAACTGTATCACCAGGAACAATGACATGAGTTACTAGAATACAAAAAGAGCAGTAAAAGAAAGAGAGATATAAACCAAAATAATTCTTTAACTAGTCCGCATTTTATAACCAGTCTACACTTTATAAACTCTTCTCTGAATTTGCTTCAAAAACAATTTTTATACTTAGGTATAAAACTTCTTTTAGTATCACTCTAGCCTGGCCACCAACATGAAAAATCAGATCATAAAACAAATATCTTAAAACCACTTTAGCATAAACCATTTTTTCCTTTATTTTCAAATTAAAACTGAGGAATTAAAGCATTACATGCACTACATGTAATTTATTTGTCATTAGCAAAGTCATAAATTTGCTCTTCTACAATATTGTTCCATCCTGAACTAAGGGCAAAGTTTTGCCTGGTTGGCTCAGTAGGTAGAGCACGAGACTCTTAAAATTTTTTCTTACCAAAAATAAATAAACAATCCTCACCTGTACTGTCAAACTCAGCACATTTTTTAACTTTAAGAATTGCTGCAAGCTGACTGAGCTTTTTTTGTTGTTCTGAAGAAAGCCCACTGCCTATGAGTACAAGGGGTCCATCCCTACGCTGGCCAGTTTTCACCTGTTAACAAAGAAAGGAAATGCCACAGTGTTAAAACATATAAAGACCAGAGAAAGATATTAAACTGACCTTTGCTTGATGTAAGCTTGAACTTCATTTCTTAGCTTACTCTACTAATTCCCAACAATTCCCATTGAATCATCACTCAAAACCTTAGTGCTCACTTCATTTAAATAATCATTTTTCTATTTCTTTACCCCGCCCCCTCAATTAAAATGTTACTTGGTATAGCTCATTATACCCAAGGCATCTTGTTTTCTTGATTCTAAATTGGGTCTCTTTAGGGTTTTACACAACTTCATTCTGTCATCAATAAGCGCCCCCCCTTTTTTTTAAGTAACCCAAAATACCCACTTAAAATGATCAATTCCCTACCTCCCGCCCTCTAACTTATTTTAGTAGAGTTGAACTTGAACTGGTCTATTTAGTTTAAACTGAAATTATATGAAAAATTAAAAAACACTAAGATTTCCTGAACAGCAGTGATCTCAAAGATAGAAACAAATTTTTAACATCGAAACAGTTACCTTTCAAAACCAAGGAAATGAAAATAGACAAGAGAATACAAAAGTTAGATCAGATTCACTGTAACAGTTAAGTCAATGCAGCTCATGAAAAGGAAAGAAGTACTCTACGAACAAAGACTAATATTTTCACTTCAATAGAAAGACTTAGAACTGTATTACAGCAGACAAAAAAGACAAAAATAAAGAGAAGTTATGAATGGATAGCATTAGAGATTAAAGTGAAAGATTCAAAAGAAAAAATGGGATAGTGTATCCAGTAGTAGCCAAGAGAAATTTAGTAAATGGAACTGGAATGAGAATTAGCTGAAAGCTACAGATTAAAAAAAAAAGAAGCAGCAGCAGCAATGACTGATCAAAGAAGAAAGGAAAGGTAAATCAACACTACTGTATCAAAGAACAAAATGTCAAACACAATACTGTAATTTTTAAACAAGACATAACGGCCCTCCTACGTGTGTAAGTATGTATGTGTACTAGGTATCTGGGATCCCAAAGCTCCAAAGAACCTGAGTGAAACGCTGCCAGTGTGGCCACCAGTATAGTTCAGCAATGATATTGGAGAAAGTCGGTATTTATGTATTCACTTCACCTATAAGAGTAGCGATCATTTATCTGGTCTGATGCCCTGTAATAGTATATCTAAATTGTTGGCTACATCTATATATAGATTGATCTCAATAATTCATTCACTCAAAATACATTAAATGAGAGTCTACTATATGTTAAGTATATATACAAGACATTTTTAAAAAGATTTTCACAAAAGTCTTCTTAAATTGCAACGTTCAGCTCTTTTTTTGCTTTAAGCTCAAGTTACGAGGATGTTTTTACTGGACATGCTATGCGCATCACACATTTACATCACATCTCTGTCCACGCATCTTTCGTATTCACTAAACTATAACATGATATAACCATGTCTACACTAAGTGTTGTAAGCACTCTATAACAAGAAAATAGTTCAGTGTACTTTATGGATTGTTCAATTACTATATGATGGTAATATTTTAAAAAACAGTATTTCAATAACTTTTGTCAGTTATACAAATAAATGCCATAAAATAGCTCTAAATGGAACATATTACTTTTCTAGTTATATAACTCCACTTCAGCTAAATTAGTTCTCTACACAAAATATAAGAGTGAAAATATATCAATTCTAAATGCGGGATGATACTATTTCTACCAACCCAAGGAAAACACCAAAGTGGGTCAAGCCTTTTCCTATCACAGTTTTTAAATTTGAATTAAAAAAAATTGAAACTGGCACTAATTTTTCACCACTAAGAAATGCTATAAGAAAAAAAAAAAACCCATAAAGCAAACTGTTACCAAGGCCACATGTCTGACAGGGGGCAGGGGGGAGGGGAGGGGAGTGGGGACATCTGGTTGAATAAGCAGGAGTCTCAGAACCATGAGGTTCAAAAGACATTTAAAAACCATCCCGAGTGGTTCAATACCTTGATTTTATAGCGATTGTATACTTGTACACTAGCATTAAACTCTTATTTAAAGGATAGTTCGATATGGAATGATTTCTTAGATAAATTAGTTATTCTTAATGAGTTTATCAAAAATAGGGTTTAAAAAACACGAAAGAAAAAGGATAAACATGCTGCTAAAAGGTATCATGGGCAGAGAAGTCACAAAAAGCACACAGCAAGCAGCTTTTTAAGTCTTTAGTTCAAAGACTGCTTCTCTATTTTAAAAGTGCTTTCCAACAGCCATTAATCTTTACTTGAAACAAACAAAACTTCTAAATGGGAAGTAGAGGAACTCAAACCCCACCCACTCATCACCCCGTCCCTTCTGACGGATGCTTCCTGAAGCAGCTCACTTGCAGAATAGCTTAGAGGTCGCTGATCTGAAGGAATGTGACCTCAGCCACCAAGCACTTGTGGTTGTTTCCGGGACAAACATATGACGAGCGACCCTCCAGTGGTCGTTCACACATTCAACATACATTTATGAGCACCACTATCTGTCAGACACTGTTCTCAGTCCTGGAGCTACTACCACTAATAATAGTAAATAGAAGAGGAAAAGTGCCTGTCTTCAGATAGTTTACATTCTAGGTGGGGAAGAAAAATCAACAAAACAAAAATAATGTCAGGAAAGAAGCACTGGCAGGATACAACTTAGTATACTGTAGTGCAGAGATCTCCTTGGTGGGCCTACAACAGAGCCCATCTGAAGACAATAAGGAGCCTTGTGGACATGGGGTTCCTTACATTTGTTCCTGGCAGAGACAAGAGCTAGTGCTAAGGCCCTGAAGTGGGGCATGTTCGGTGGATTCAAAAACAGCAAGACAGCCCATGTGGCTGAAAAAGAATGAGTGGAGTCTGGTAGTGACTGGAGGAAGGCAAATCTCAAGCTTAGGCTTTAAGATAACACACAAAGGAACATCCCTTTCGACTTGGAATTTATCACTTGTTTTCTTTTCCTTAGTCAAATATCTCCCATAAAGATAATAAGTAATGATTTTCACTGGTCATATCCATGTGACATGCAAAAAGTATAGGTTTCCTACAATTAATAAAGACACAGTTGCACCCGGATAGTTGACTTGGGAGGAGGGTAATCACTTTGTTCTTTTCTCGAGAGCATTAATATCCTCAGATTCCAAGAATACCATAAAGATATCTTTGTTTTTGACACATTTAAAATATAAAATAATCTTTCTCCAGCTTTTACATAAAAGGAACATTGGCAAATGACAACTTAGTTATGCTATGTTCTGCCAGAAGAGTTCAAGTTCAAATGAATAAAATAAGTGCCAATTTAGAGTTGTTAAGTATGCCGAGAATGAATGAATACTGACCTAAGATTTCAATAATTTGTGTTCTAACTGATCCATTTAAAAAAAAAATGTTTTTATGGCTGATTAACCCTGAGCAAATCACAACCTTTCCAGGTCTCAACTTTCTCATTTCTAAAATAAGGAAATTAACCTGATTTCTAGGGTCTCTTCCAGTTCATTACCACTGCCCTTACTAGATGAGAAGTTTCTCTAATGGTCCTAGGTGTCAACATATCCCTTTCTCTCATTTCCCCCATCCGGGCAGTTGCTAAACAGAGTGAGTCCACCATCCATCTCTCCCTAACCCCCCCCCCCCACATGGCTGCCCCCACCTGCAGTCCCAGTCCTGACCACTGCACACCTGGGCTCCACAACAGCCTCCTGGCAACCAGTCTCCGTCTTGTCCCAGCCCATTAAGAAAGCACTGAGAGTGCCTCATTAACCAGGAAAATCAAGTCTAAACTCCTCTTCAGGGAATTCAAGGCCTTCACAATCTGATCCCAACCTAGCTCTTCACTGTCAATTCCTCTTTAACACACTGCATGCTCCTCTCACACTAAACTGCAGTTGCTCAAATTTTCAAGGACCTTTATGCTTCCTCATCTCTGAACTGCTGTTCTTTATATTGGGGCTACCATCCTCACTTTGTATACCTGATTGCAGTGGGCAACGTTGGCTGTCCACTCAGAATCCATTCCTCACTACCTACACTAAGCGTCCCAATCTTCAACTATGATGTATGTCAAAACCAACTGTGTGACTAATGAGACGTAAGGGAAATCCACAAGAAGGTTCTGGGAAAGGTTTTCGTCCTTCTTTTAACCCTGCAGTCATTCTATAACCACTAGGGGGAGATTACTGGGGGCCAAGCCGAGGATGGCAAAGTATAAAGACAGCAGGAATGTGGGGGTTTT
The DNA here is from genome assembly GCF_021234165.1 of Pteronotus mesoamericanus. Taxonomy (NCBI): domain Eukaryota; kingdom Metazoa; phylum Chordata; class Mammalia; order Chiroptera; family Mormoopidae; genus Pteronotus; species Pteronotus mesoamericanus. The sequence goes on along the minus strand of NW_026555277.1, from coordinate 11,688,847 downwards.
GTGCAGCCACTTAACTGCTGAACTAACAAAGTTGAAAGCTATACCATATTGGGATTATCTTTAAGCACTTGAGTGAAAGTTTTCTGTTATTTGCAGCTAATAACGTTCTTTTTTTAAAAATTAAGATATAACTGATACATAACATTATATTAGTTTCAGAGGTACAACATAATGATTTGATGTATATACATAGCAAAATGATCACTACAATAGTGTACTTAACATCCATCACCATACACAATTACAAATTTTCTTTTCTTGTGATGAGAACTTTTAAGATCTACTCTCTTAACAACTTTCAATCTGTTCTTGGTATCCTGGAGCTCATGTTTTTGGGGGATTTTTGTTTGCTGCTCTGAGATTCCATATTAAGTGAGATCGTACAGCATTGTCTTTCACTGTCTGTTTTACTTAGCATAATGCCCTCAACGTCCATCCATGTTATCACAAATGGCAAGACTTTTTGTTTTTATGGCTGAAGATTATTCCATTCTATGCGTGTGTATGTGTGTGTGTGTGTGTGTGTTTCCCCCTCAATCCATTCGTCCACCAATGAACATTTAGGTTGCTTCGTTATCTTGGCTATCATAAATAATACTGCAATGAACACAGGGTGCACATACGTCTTTTCAAGTTAGTGTTTTTGTTCTATCCAGGTAAGTACACAGAAGTGTAACTGCTGGATCATATGATAGTTCTGTTTTTAATTTTTGAGAAACCGCCACATTATTTTCCATAGTGGGCGCACCATTTACATTCCTAACAGTGCATAAAGGGTTCCCTTTTCCCCACATCCTCACCAACACTTTCTGTCTTTTTGATAATAGCCATTCTATCAGGTGTGATTCTCATTGTGGTTTTGATTTGCATTTCCCCAATGATTAGTGACATTGAGCATCTTTTCATATGCCCATTGGCCATGTATATTACTCTTTAGAAACCTGTCTATTCAGATTCTCTGCCCATTTTTCAATTAAATTGCTTTTTTGTTATTGAGTTGTAAAATCTTTTTACATCAACAGAATTCTATTAGATACCTCACTAAAGCCTTTTACCTTTAACGGCTTCACAGAGAAGGTCTTAGACGTGTTCTGTGTCCCCTTCTCTGTGAAGAAATCCCTGATTCCTCCTGAAGTTAGCTTCTTCTTTCTGTCTGGTTCTACTGTACATAGCTATGGCTTCTATTATGAACTTATTACATGTGTAATAAATATTTTTACATCTGTATTCCCCACTAAACTACAGGTTCCTAGGGAATACATATTCTTTGTACTTTATCTCTCGCCTTTACCTCGGAATCACATATCCAACTGCCTATTCATCATCTTCATTTGATGGCATATAGACATAAAGTTGACACAGAGAACTATTCATTTCCTTCTCCACGGCAGCAAATGGTACCAACATCTACGCCATTGCTAGTCATACCATTCTACTCTTTCCCCACACCTGATCAATGATCCACCAGAAAATTTTGTTAGCATTAACTCAAAAATATATACTGGACCTCATTTCTTCTCATAATCTCCACTATTACCTTTATCCCGGTCATTGTGGTAGCTCTGTCCTTCACAATGAAACAGTCCTAAGTAACCTCCCTACTTCCACCCTTGTCCCCACCCCACATTCTCTTTATTACAAAGCAGCTTGAGTGACTTTTCTAAAGCATAAATTAAATCATGTCAATTTTTTTTTTGCTTTAAAGTCTTTCAGCAGTTTTTCATTACTCCTAGATACTCACTGGCTGCCAATAATAACGACCTCCTCTCTAACCTTCCAATATGACAAGCTCATCCACTGAGGGGCCTGTACACTCGCTGCACCTTCTGCCTGGAGCACTTGTCCTCAGGATATGCACTTGGCTGCCTCCTCTCATGATGCGGGTGTCAGATCAAACGCCAGCTCTTTAGTGGCTCTCCTCCACAGCCTTCATAAAAAGCTGCGCCTCTTCTGGAGCCCACCACTCCTACTGAATTACACTCCACGAAATCTGTCACAGCACTCATCTATAAATTCCTGGAATTATTTATATTAGCTTACAAACGTGCAACCTGTTTCCTAACTCTCACTAGAATATAACCTCTTTGAGAATAAGAGTTGCTATCCTTCATATTTATTGTGAATGAGTGCTGCCTAATGTATAGCTGGGGCTCAGTAAATATTTGTTGATACACTTATTCTGATTGTCTTCAAATTCACAATTGCTAATACACAGGAAGTGTTCAACAATTGTTCAGTGAATAAAAGCAATTTGCTAACTGGAAATTTTTCCATTATGCTCCTTTTATAACCAATTTCAATAAAAGATACAAATTTCACAAAGGTAAAGTCATACTTACTACTGAGCAATGGCTAGTTGATGACGATTCATTCTTCTCTGGCGGCGGCAGCAACAGCGATTTCAACGGTTCACTCTCTGTGCAGTCCACAGGTCGCAGGCCAAATATGTTACTGGTAGGATAGGTACAGGTGGGTTTAAGTAAATAGAATATGTGACTTGATTCTTAACTACATAGATGCACTAGCAAAATAATTTTTTCAACTTCCTTAATAATGCATCATTTTTACTAAAATAGGTGACTCAAAATTCACATAAAGAATAAGGATCAAGTAGCACAAGCTGCTGAATTCAATGGAAAAAAAGAGGTGAAATTTTAATTTGATACCAGACCGTTACCGGGGATATTTTAAATTGAATATATTATTTACACATGAATTTTTTCCACCACTCTGTATTCTTCTGTGTTCGTATTCATATTTTACAGTATAGCTTTATAATCATTAATCACTGTGTGAGATGTTTTTAAATATAAATACAAATCATTTACTGTGCAATTATAGGCTCTACCATCTATATAAACAAATAGAGAAATTAGATAAATTCAAAAGACAGGTACTTGGATCCACGAGAAGGAAAGTTAATGCCACATGACAAACTATTATTAAGTAGTGGACAGGACGCTTTTTAAAATAACTTTAATGTGTATGTGCACTACCATCCGTAGTAGTCACAGCCCTCACAGGACAAACAGGTCTGGTTCAGACAATAAGCTGATGCAGACTTCTCCCCCTGTGCTAATTCACAAGCATAGGATATTGCACTGGAGGAGACTTTAGAGATAGAGTAAGACTCTGCTCTTTATCGATGAGAAAACAAAGAAGGTTCCCCTGACCTGGCGTATGGTCACATTCTTCTTGCTCGTTACAGTCTTTATTAGTCTTTCATTCATCAGTAAATTGTAAAAACGAGACAACTTTTGTCTATTATTCCACTTCCTTACATACAGTTTCAAAATTATTTTAATAGACTACACAACAGCAGAAAGTTTTCTAAAATGAGCATTTCTTATATAATCCTTCATGGTTTTTAAGATTATGGTATATCCCTGTAATGGCCACTAAAGTTCACATAAAAATGCAATGTGTGAAACAGGATATAAAATGATAAGCATGGGATAATGCCAGTTTTTACAACTGTACTGAATGCGTAGAAAAAGGTCTGGAAGGAAATAGAGTGAAACATTAGGGGAAGTGGGAGGAGGAAGGTGTCAATTCTGATGTCCTATGGAGGGCACTTGGGATGAGAGACACCTGGATAAGGGACAGAAGCATCTACTGGGTTGAGAGACAAGGTCTTATTAAAGACCTTGGAGAAAAGCTGTTTTGATAGCACAGAGGGAAAGGAAAGCTAGTGGATTTAAAAAAATGAACCACAGTAAATGTTTCTCTAATGACCACTATACTATTCATGACTATCAGGTTTGGTCACCATTTCTTACTGGGACCGTGCTGGGTAAACGCTGACAAATTTGTGTTCTCAGATCCCCCTCTATGCCCAGGTCCAGCAGTGTGTAACCTCTCTCTGGCAACAGTCTTTTTCCAGACAAGGTACACTACAAGCGGCTGTATTTCAGCTTTCTGATTTACAGCCTTGACATGAGCCATCATCCTGGAATCTGGGTCTCCATAAATTCCCATACAGTTAGAGCAGACGATCTCAGGTCATTTCCGAGGCAGCCGATCTCATCGCCGTACTTAATACTTCTCAGTTTCATTCCCTAAATGATTAAGTCCACATACCAAATACACAATCTCTTCACAGACATACTCTGTAAGTATGACAATCAAATAACAGAAATCGGAGTTAAAAAAACCAACATTCTATGTCTTAACCGACCATGTGCAAAAATGAAAAACAAAAAAATAAAGTCGCACTACATGCCATCCAAAAAAAAGCACTGCGCACAGAAGGAATTTTTAACAAGAGAAATGTAGAATTTACACATCAAAGAAATAAAATTTAAGAGCCCAATCACATGCACTTCAAGGCATAGTAACTGTAGCATACTTACTTTACACGAATACAAATCAGGTCCACTATAACATGAAAAAAAATGTTAATGAAAGTACATCTCAAGGTACCATGACCATCAGCTAGTGAGGACTTTAAAGTAAAACAATGGTCTTGTAAGGTGCTTTTACTATCTGAAGAGCTGCTTCATAAAGTGACTAGAAGGATTCTAATTTACATTTACTGTCCTTACTACACAAAGCTTACTATCCCCTCTGGCCTTTAAACGTGTGGTTTCTCTACTTATATTACGGACGGTTTCTGCTCACATACAATTCACTAGACCCCTAGCCCTCCTGTATTGTTAATGAACTGGAGAATGGCACATTACAAATGCTGCAATTTGAAAGACAACTGGTTAAACCTCTGCCCTGCAAGATGCAAGATGGAGCCTATTAAATGCTGTCATGTTTCTGCTGTGTCGTGGACCACTAAAATTTGGAATTAGACACAAGACTTAAAGTGGCACCTTCGGAAACCCACAGCAAGGGAAGACAAGGCATATGCAAGATCTATCCTTTATTATGGGGGCACAAAAAGTCATGAAACTTTTTTCTCCCATGATATATCTGAATGGACCAACACTTTGCTTATAGACTTTGTATGAAAAATCAGCTTAAAATGTGCATAATTGAATTTATTTTATTTTAAAAATATAGCTAATACATGGAGGGAAAGTCACATGTCACATGCACAGGGACATTGATAAATGTGATTGCTTATTAATTGAAGACAGTGATGAATCAGTTATTCTCCATTATTACATAAGGAAGTTTTTTGTTTTTTGGTTTTCTTAGATCTGCTGCAACACCATGGACTCAGGGCAAACATCAATAATCTCATCAGAATGGGTTACCAAGGGAGCTTATGGACTGATTTTTTCCCCCCCAAATTTTCTTAAATCTAGCATATTCTTTACTTTGGCATACTTTAACCTAAAGCCTTACCATGTCAACTAGGTATTTTGGAGATATACATAAGACTTAGAAAATACTGTCCTTGCCTATAATCTTACTGAGGACAAATACTCCTTCAACAGATAAGTATAAAACTGATAAAGTTTAAACCAAAGCACAAGTAATGAGGTGAAATATGAGATGGATTCCAAAGAACATAAAGAATACATATTAGCAAACAAAATGTCCTTCAACCCTAGACTAGAAACTGGAATTTGGTGGGTGAAGGTGAAGGGTCTGCGGAGGTAATAACCAACAGGATTCCATTCAACAACATTCATTGTTCAACAACATTCACTGTTGAGATGAATGGAATTAATGGAAGAAAGCTTTCTATCAAGGCTGAAGGGTCTAATCTCTGCATGTTCCCGTATAGGAGCCAAAGAGGAAATGGAAAATTGATGGAATAATCAGGCATGAAGCGACGGACTCTGGAGACAAAAGCAGCACATAACTGTGAAAATGGAAAGGCACAGTGTTTATTAAATTCTATAGGCCAATGTAACACCAATATAACGAAGACTATGTTTAGCATCTTCACTGTGGCATTTACCTGCAGTGCATAACAGTATATTAACACCTGTCACATGCATCACTTTTTACAATTCAGTTCCCTTAATGCCCTATCAAAGAAAGCCTCTTGTAATTCAGTGACTTCCAAATGATTACATAGAAAGTGTATTTTATCTATACCAAGTCCGAAAAATTGTGAAATATTTTACACAATCACTAACCAAAAAGATACCTTTTTGATTCTGAATTTTTTTTCTGTTCCTTCACAATATAGTACATTGGCAGATTTTACCAGATTTTTTTTCCTCTAATGTACTCCTGCTCTACTCCTTTAGGTGTGATTTTACATCAAAACTTTGAAAATATATTTCATAAAAAACTTTTACTGATATGACTGAAGATTTTAAACATACTTTAAAATCTTGGCAGAAGACCTAAGTGCTCCTAAGTTAATGTTTTTTGCTGTTGAATGCACTACAAAATATTGGAGAATCACTGCTACTGATATAGGTTAATAAATTCTATATAAAAATGGCTGTATATACTAATATACATAATATACATATAGCAGGACTATCAATTTTCATTTAATTATTATGTATTTAACACACATAGGATGAGTACAGATATCTACAAGAGGGGCAGTGACAAATCATTTGGTAATCAACTTGGCAAATATTCACTCAACAAGTACCTCTAAGAACTCTTTTAATCACTAAAGAATGAAAGAGATGAAAGGTAGTCTCTGTCCTTGCAGAGCTCAGTGAGACAAAGCAGAGGGAAGCAAACAGGAAGGACTTAAAAAAGTCTGGTAAAACTTCCGAGACATGAAAGGAGAAGGAAAAGAAGGGGGTAGGAGTATAACACAAGTTGTCTTAGGAGAGAAGAAAGTGTGTGCAAAGGTCTCGAAGCAAGCTACTGCGACAAGTAAGAACACCAGGAAAAGAACAAAGAAAAAGAGAAGAGCAAGAAAGACAGAAAAAGAAAAGAGAAGGGAGAGAGTGAGAGAGAGAAAGAGGGAGGCAGGCAGAAGGCACAGCCTCCTCAGGAAAGGAGTGTTCTGGAAGTGTAAGCTGTGGCCAGATTAATAAGAACAAAAGGGTGGCAGTAGAGTTGACCTTGATCCGAAGGACAAGAGGAAACCCTGAACACCAAGCTCTCTACGTGGTTGTAAGCAGTGGGGGATGGAGCTGGGGTCACTGAATCACATGGCCTGAATTTAGATTCCAGTTCTGCCACTCAATAGTTGTGTGACTTTTGAAGAGTAACTTCATGTATTGTGCCTGTTTCCTCAACTGTAATATGGGGAAAATAATACAACCTATTTTATAGGATTTTTGTGAGGAACAGATGAATTTATACACCAAAAAACACATAAACCAGGGTCTAGCAGTGAAAGCTGAAAGTTCAGTAATTTCTAGCTATTAACATGATCAGATTTGCATTTTTGAAAGACAGACAGAGAATGAAGATTAGGAATGTAATTTATATCTGCAGTGTTGACCCTTACTTTCACTTTCCCAACTTGGTATTTCATGTGTCTTTATAATGATAATTTGTATCGTCCAAATATAAAGACAAAGAGTATGTACTAGATGATCCTGGAAAACTTTTCTTCATTAGGATTCTTTCTGATCCCTGAGACTGAGGAAAAAGTACCCGTTGGAGTTCAGAATATAGTGTAAGGAACCCTCTCGTGTCACTCAAGAATGACATACTAGGTACCTGCCTACAACTGTGCCTGTGATGGGCTGCACCGCTATTTAACGGGGGAAAGCAAAAGAGGGCAGATTTCAACTTGAATTTGGCACAAAGAGATCACTCAATCCCAAACACACATAAGCAAAAAGGCATTTCTACTAATGCTGAACTGACAGGAGAGAGCCCACAAGTGAAATCCTTTATGAACAACCATGAAATTGCAAGCACATAGGTTTTAATTTTTCAAGTCACTTGGCCTGCTGTGAAGCAGGAAAAAGCACAGACATTCTAAAGAGCAACACATTTTTTTTAAAGCTATAAAACAAATTATCTCTGTTTCAGCAGATTAATTTTTTTTTTAAATTAGGTAAGGCAATTGAAAGGACCATGGTCCATATAATATTTTCTAATTAAGAATTCTACAGCCATCCAAGGAAAACTCTGCTAATGGCAGGTCAAAGTACCAAATCCTAAAGTACATATCTGTTAAAGAAAAAAAAAAGGCATCTTATATTCTCCATTCACCCAACATGGTTCTGACGGGATGGAGAGTGCTTGTCTAGGTTCACTGTGGACCCTGGGGGTAAGGGAAGCAGTGAGGAAGGCCAGCCAGTGACGTTCCGAAAAGTTATCAACAGAAATATTTGCAGGCAACAAAGAAGAACAGAAGACAGGAATCTTTTTCTCATTATCTGCCACTTCATCAGGTAAACCTACGTAAAACAACACATCTGCCTGAGAGGCACCTGCCAAGGCAGGCTCACGCACCGTCTCACGCCCACACCTTGTATGTTAATAAGCCCCACAGTGTCGCGAGAACTCCTGGTGTCCGAGCCCCAAGACAGGCTCCGTGCTTCGGCTCATTAATCCTCTCTGCTCTGAAGAAACAAAAAAGTAACAGACAGCACCTGTGTTTTATAGGTGAGGCCACAAAGGCCCAGAAATTAACCTGCCTGAGGCTAGAGAGTCAGTAACAGAGTCACAAATAAAAGCTGGATCCCCTAATGTCCTGACCAGCGCCCCATTCATTAAAGTAGTCATGGCTGATTTAACAGCCCAAGAATAGAAACTATTCTGTTTCACCTGACCCAAGCAACCATTTGTTTTATCAAATCACTTGCTATACCCACAGGAGGGCCATATCTGTATATGGACCTAAAATAACATGTGTGTATGTGTGTGTGTAAAGCAAAAAAAAATTTTTTTAAATAATATATATCCCCTGAGTTTGCCCCAGTTATCTTTTCACATATAAGACTATTAAACACACTTACACAAACTAACAGCACCAAGGTGTAACACATTCCTGCATTATTAATTTGTGTTATATGGTTACCCATAGAAATTACAGCCTAGAAGCTCTGCATTTTATAATTCTTATTTGCCTCTGTAACCAGAGTAAGCCTGACCTTTTGTGTGTTCTTTCCAAACCTACAGAAGCAATGGGGACACAGAGAGACAATTCTTGCATGTTCATTTCAACTACCTCATTAACTGAGAAGAGTAAAATAATTATGTAAGGAGATATGAACGAAGTTATAGTTTAAAGATATAAAATCCACATACAGCATTTGTTTGACAATCTTTACAGCAACAATTTTAAAATGCAGCGGCCAGCACCCACTTAATGCATCTCTGCCCTGACACTGCAAAGCAATTCACCCAAGGCTTCACTTGAATGATGGGAAAAATCTAAGACATAATTTAACTGCCCTCGCCTAACATCTGAAATCTTACATATTTTAACTATTGTTATTCTAAATATGCAGAAAAAGCAGGAAAGGAATGGATTATTTAAAACAACTCAAAAGTATTAGGAAGAATATACTTACTTCTATGCTTCTAATTCTTTTCTTAAAAAGCAAATCAATCAATCTAAAAACTATAAAAACTAAATTTGTACAGAAAGTCAAAACTTTCAAAATAAATTGTATAACTATTTCTGAATTAAAAGAGCATATCTCTCCCTTAATCAAAGAGACAAGTCAAACAGACATTTGTGTGCTCCCGCCTTTTCCCCATTTGGATCCCATGGTCCAGCCTCTTGCAAGATGCTAGAGTTGCCGTCTTTCAGGGGTTTGTTTGTAAGGTGGCCAATTTACCTCAGAGCCTCTGTGGCTAGCATTGGGGGAAAAAAAAAAAAAGAGCATATCTCCCTCAAATATGTCTCATGAAGGAAAAGGGCATGGATGTTGATTTTAAACCCAGAATTTAATGGTCACATCTAACTTTAGTTGTGAAAGAGAAGTGAGCCATCATCTGGATAATACAGTCTTTGCTTCATCACAGTCCTTGCTTTAGGAAGTCAATGAAAAAAGTCTCCATGCTGAACTACTTACACAGCGTTCCGGGAAGCTCCATAGGACAGTAACAGCTTGACTATGTCCACGTGCCCATTCTTAGCCGCATCGTGGAGGGGTGAGTCATTCTGATACCCAGTGGTGTTCACCAGTGCCTTGTGCTGGAGTAACAATTCCACCACCTGCAGGTGCCCATGACTGCAGGCTTCATGCTAATTTTTAAAAAAGAGAAGTGAAAAGAGTGATGAGGAAGAGCAATGGATAATATCATAATAAAACCACACTTTAGAAAAATGAATGTGAACCTCAGTAAGTAAATTGGTTCCTAATAGTCACAGAGACCATAAGTTGTTGAGAAAGTAAAATCCACTATTAATGATCTTTGTCATAAGATACATGGTGACCAAGATCTATGCAATTCGTAGGCAAAGATGTCTTTCATTTGAGCCTTAGGTCAAGAGATCTTTTTTTAGAAGAAAATGTAGCTTTAAGCCAATTATAGCTCCTAAATTACTCTACAATAAGAAATTTAAGACAAGAAAAAAAACCTTAGAAGTATTTAACAACCAAATCATGTATAAAATCTGAAATTCTCCAAGGTTGAATAGAATTCACTAAATCAGGTACTTAGCCATAAGCTAAGTGGTGTTTCCACACATATACAAATTACTGTATGCCTGGTGTCAATGCTAACAGAAGTAATGTGGAGTAGATCCTCCAAAGGACTTACTGAATGAATGGCATAACTGGCAACAATGGAATGTTCAAAGATGTCTCACATGCAAATCTTTCTTTATGTCTAATGAACTGCTAAGAATGCCCCTCTGCTGTAATCTGACAGGTCTCTGGCATATTGTGCTATTCAATTCATAATAGGTGGTATTTACTACACATCTATAGGTTTATTTCTAAGAGAAAATAATCTAAATTAGGCACCAGGTCCTCTAAATCACTCACCAACTTTTACTACAATTTGCCTCAGTGGCTGAAAAAAAATTAACTTTTCTTTGAAAAGGTTAGCCAGTCCATAGAGTCCAAACAACAAAGACTGATCCAGTCTAAACCCTCCCAGCTTAAGTGTGGCAGAGAGGTCATTATGTACCACTTTAAACCTTTTTTGCACCTGGCCTATTGAGGATCTTACAATTCTTGTGAATTTCCAGTTCCCAGGATAAGGGCTTACATTTCATCTGCTGACACATCTACGGCTGTACTCTAATCACATGCTTACTGTCCTAATATAATTCGCCCATATAGCACTTGTTGCCATGTATTTGTGCCATTCTTTTCCCAGACTATTCTTCATGCTGCATTTTAGCAGTAAGAAGCAGAGACTTTTAAAAATGATTAACGAAGAAAAGTTTTACTGCCTCTATTTATTTGGAATTGGATAGGGTATGTAAGTGAGGCCGAGACAGATCCTCAGTCCCTTGTGATACATTCCTAACCCACCCAGTTCCTCTGACCTCTCTCCGTTCCAGAAAATGTTTCCAATTACACGCAATGCTACAGAATGGAGCCTGATGTTGGCTGTGGAAGTTACCTCTCCACACGTTTGCTAAATTCAGCAATATGGTGTGGTGCAACTAGTTTCCTAAATCTAAAGACAGTCAAAAGGTAGTTCATTTTGTGCCTGTCACAACTGAGGAGCTAAATGAAAAATAATTATTTTCTCTTACTTGCTGAAAATACAAGTTTTTAGGTTAAAAAGAGTGTATATATGGCAGAGAATGATATACAGACTACATTAACTGTAAACTATAATAACTATAAAACATAAACAGAATGGGAATAAAACGCAAACAAGAAGAAAACTACCAACGGCGTCCATCCAGCATGGTCTTTAACATTCGGGTCACTTCCATTTTGTAAGAGGTATGCAACAGAAGGTATGTCGCCCTAGCATAAGAATAAAAAATAAATAAATAAATAAGAAATTGAACATCATAATGGAAAAAATAAAATACTGAGGTTTTTTTTTTAAAGATTCTGCTTCTTTAAGATAAAACAATTTTTTTCTCTTATGCCTTATGCCTACTGCTCATGAGTTAATAATTAGTAAGTTCTGTATGAATTATTTTGAGGTACCAAGTCCTGGAACTCAGACGGTTCATTCTTGACTACAGAGTACAAAATCTCTGCAATAAGCTCCCCACGCTGAAATGCATTTTCAAAATAACAAATAAATGACACCAGCCACAGATCATCTGATCATAATAAAGTTTTTAAAGGCATCTCATTTATAAAAAAAAAATTTTAAAGGGATTAGATATTTTGAGCATACACAAAAATGGTTTCTCAGTATTGTTTAAAAGATAACTAAAGCCAAGAAGGCTGCTCAGTAAAATTATATTTAAAACTGCCAAAAACAGTCTTATGGACTGTTAGTCTATCCTTAGTACACTAATGTAGCTCATATTCACCTTATTTATTCAAATATATATTTCTAGGCAGAAGCAAAGCTTATTTTCTCCAAAAGAAATAGAGATTTCTCTGGAAACTAAATTTTAAAATTGGTATTTGACCAAAGTTATTTATGACAATGTCGTGTCTTGTGAAGCACCTCCTTAGTGAAAACAAAATCTCTCCTCTCCCACTCCTAGCCCCAATACTCTTCTGAAATGAGTTTTTGTCCTCTATAGGTTGATAATGTTGAAGTCATTAAGATCCCCTTAAAACAGCATTATTAGTTTTTAACTTTTTAAAAAATCCTCACCTGAGGATATGTTTATTGATTTCAGAGAAAGAAGAAGTGAGAGACAGAGAGAGAAAAAAACAGAATGTGAGAAACATCAATTGGTTGCCTCCTGCACACGCCCCAAAAGGGGATCCAACCAGCAACCTAGGTATGTGCCCTAATCAGGGATTGAACCCACAACCTTTTGGTGCATGGGCCGACACTCCAACCAATGAAGCCACCTGGCCAGGCTCAGATACAGAATATCTTAACATAGTAGCTTACTTAGTTTTCTAAAAAACAAATCCACATGAAACATATATTTTCCTTTGTTCCTAAATTAACAAAATGACCTTAAATACTCAATGCACCTAAAAAATAAGCATGGTATGTTTCAAATCAAATGTTCCAGTTAAATTAAAAAGCATTTTCCATAGTTCTTGAGGGGTGAAAATTCTGTATTTCTTGTGCAAGTTAACATGTATTTAGCAACTTTTGCTTTAATATTCAAGCCAGTTCCAAATGAGCTCAGGAAAACCTGTCAAGATACAAACATGAATTTTTAAAACAATTTGGGGTAGATGAATAGCCGGAACATGTATTCCCTACCTTCCACATGAAAGTAAACACAAGAAGCGGACAAAAACCTTCTAAAAAATTTTCTCATTCTAATTACGTGGTAAACGTAAAACCACATTCACCTAAAGAAGCCTATAAAAATAACAGAAACAAAACTGTGGAGAGTCACACAGGAAGCGTCACATAGGGACAGAGTGACAATTTAGTGACTAAAAGAATATCCTGTAAGGCTGCTAGACAGTAGTATTCTTCTTTCATGTTACCTTTTCATATCAAATCAGAGATGTCTTTTGTTAACATTGTACCCCTAAACTCCCCTGAACTATACAGCTGATATGCAAACTGCTTGCTTTTAATACCCAACCTTCCTTCTCTTCCCTAGTACTTAAAAGTTTGTCATATTTTCATCCTTCTCTTTTATGTAAATTTAATGTCATGCACATAAATAAAATTATGATAATTAGATAGGGTCCACAGTAACTGGGTAAGCTTGAACCAATATGAAGTTTCCAGGAAATGAATTAACTTCTGCTTCTGATTTCTTTAAATTACTTTCTTCTGTAATAGAATATTTTCCGAGTAATAAGCACTCACTTCTACTCTCCTCACAACTTAAAAAAAAATAGTTGAGATTTTTCTTTCTTAAACCATGGCAAGAAAATAATCATCTGAGGAAAGTATTTACCAAGGCTTCTAAGAAATTTTAAAAGGATTAGATATTTTGAAATAACCCCTTAAAGGCTGAAAATAAAGAAGCATGCCTCCTTGAATTTTCCTATTGCTAACCTTCATCCAAAGGACTCTTCACACATTCGTGCATACGATAACATAAATTAACATTTCAAAAACAACACACAACAACAACACACACAAACAAAATGTTGTCCCTATTATAAAGGTTAGCACTTCCAAAATACCATTAATAAACATCTTTATAAAAGTAGTACAGGATATTATGGTTAAGTACAATAATAATAATGAGTTACCCAAAATGGTTAAGCTTTCAATGTATATGAACTGACCAAGTACCTAAAACTTCTCTTAGCAACTAGATGTCATTTAAAATCAAAATCTAGTCATCTGGAATGGAGCTCTAAAATATATTAAACATTTCCCTAGATTCTGAGCCAAAGTTAACGCAATAAAATAATTTCACAGATGATTCCGACAACCAGTCTTCATAACATAAACTTCTGGTATTACAAAAATGGTAAGTGACAGAGGAGAAAATGGATACTGGCTCCAAGAGGTGTTCCAGAAATTAAAGTCTTGAAAATATCACAGATGCCAGTTTGCTTTTGAGTCCTTTGCGACTGTCTCAGGAAGCTAGTAAGAAGGACATGTGACAATGTGGCTTTACACACAATATAACATGACTGCCTTAAAGGATAACGAACCACAAAGTCGAAGCCTGAAGGAGCTCCTCACTAGGGACTTTCTCTCTGCCCAGGAGATCCTCATCACCTTGGTGATGTTAAGCACATCAGGCCTTGTATGTTTCCTTCAAAATATTATGTGTCATGTCTGCATAACAAATACATCCTATGACATGCCAACTTCAAGCCATTCTTGTATTTCATAATACGTTCACTGCTATGACATGAATTATGAGTAATCATTACCATTTTAAGTATCTATACTAGAGAACTTTGGGGAGGTTTTTCCAGCAAAGGTGACATATTAGAGTAACAAATCAAAAATTTCTTTATGTCTAGAGAAATGTCAAATACTGACGTATTTTTTCATTAAATCAGAAGAATAAACAATATGAGTATATATCTTAGTTTCTACTTAAGCATAATGCTTTCTCATAAAATCTCTCATTTATAACATGCTCTCAGTAACATTTTAACCATAGGTGACATACACATTCAGAGAGAAACATGGGGAATAATAGCGTGATGTTTCTCAACTTTTGTTCTGGTTAAATGAGAATGTTCACGACATCCCTATTGTGTAACAAAATAAAAGTACAATAAAGGTATTCGAGAATAGTCCTGTGAGGCTTTCATTCAAATGATGCTGAATATACCCCAAAACTAAAAACTAGCGAGCTCGCCTGTACGCACACGATCCTGAGGGAAAACGGATATGAGAATTGATAGTCCAGACAGTATCTGCTGATGATCTCTCTACCTTCTGGCAGCCTGAATATTTAGGCAATTTGGATGTTTCATAAGATCCTTCTATTCCCAAGATAAATAAGATAACAGCTGTTTTACATTAATCTAGAAGTCCCACTTCTCAGAATTTAACCAAAAGATATACCTGCTCACATGTGAAACAAAGATTGCTTACAACCATGCTGTGTGTAATAGCAAAAGAAAGAAATACAGGACCCTTGGGCTTTGTCCATGGAAGGAGGAAGGATTGAGGGTGAGAGGTGGGGGTGGGTGGGGCAGGGGAAAGGGGTGGCGGGAAAATGGAGACAAATGTATTTGAACAATAAAAAAATTAAAAAATAATTTTAAAAAAACAGGCATCCATCTATCGATAAGGAACCAGTTAAATAATGAAAACTCATGGAAAGCTATACTACTATAAACGTGTAGAAAAACTGTGTAATATGGAGAGCATTTGCTTATTTGCATAAAGAAATTTACAAAAGACACACTAGAAAATAAGGAAGGCCATTAGCAGGAAGGATTTGTCGGCAATAGTGGCTGGGACAGAAATGGAAGTGAGGCTTTCCACTATAAATACTCTACTTTTTATTTTTGAAACATGAAGCTAATATGAAATAAAATTTAGTAAGTAAATGTAATATTTTGAAATTAAATTTTAAAATGAGAGTTCATAGTGCTATGCAGACACGGGAAGGCCTGTGGGTTGCATTTCAAGTAGGCCAGGAAGTTACCGGTAGGGAGCTGAGAAATGGCAAGTTCCAACTTAGGTCAGGTTACCATGGCTGTCAAATAGAGATCTGAATGCAAGAAAGCAGAGCAAGAAAATAGTTCCTGGTGTGGTTGGAATTAGGACCCCCCCCACCCCCCGCAAAAACACAAACCTCTCTATGCCCTCATCTCCAGAACCTGGATGTTACCTTACATGACCAAAGGGACTCTGCAGCATGATAAAGGGTTTGGGTCCTGGGTGGGAGAGGCTATCCTGCCCTGCCAGGGCGGCCCCAGTGTTCTGGGAGTCTTTAAAGGCAGCGTGCATTTCCTGGCTAGGCCAGGAAGATGATGTGAGGACACTACTCTCTGTTGCTGGCTTTAAAGACAGAGGAAGAGGGACACAAACTAAGGAATGGTGGCAGCCTCCGGAATCTAGGAAAGGTGTTTAGCTGACAGCCAGCAAGAAAACAGGATCTCAGTCTTATAACCACAAGGAACATGCAGCTCCTTGGAACAAACCAAATTATCAAAGAATGGATTCTCTTGTGGAGCCTCAGAAAGAGAACACAGCTGACAGACTCATTTTAGCCTGATGAGACCCTACCACACCTCTGTCCTAAGAAAATAAATTTGTCTGGTTTAAGTCACTAAGTTTGTAGGAATTTGTTGTGACAGCAACAGGAAACTAACACAGGTGGTCAAGGCAAGAAATGACAAGTAGCTTCCACTAGGGTTGTAGCTATGAAAGGCTGTGGCCAACAAAGATGCCTAGAGAGGTAGGTTCGAAGCAAGACAGTAAAGAAGTTGGTTAATAATGCTGCCGAGTTCGGAGGCCAATCTATAAAGCCATCACTGCAGCAAGAGGAGCTACCTAGCGGGGACGCCCATGCAAAGTGCTGCAGGGTCCTCTGCCCTCCGTGCATCACCAAGCAGGCATCGTGCGACTGTGACTCTTCCAATCTCAGGGGACGATGGAAACGCAGAAAATGCCAGTCTGCCAAGACACTTCAAGGAAAAATAACAACTATAAACAACAATGACAAAAAATCTTTGACAGCAAAAAACCTGGTCCTTCCCCTTATTTGCTTTGCCTGTCTGAAAGGTCATCAAATCTATATTCATTATTCAGCGGCAGGAGCTCTTTCCCCTTCCCTATTCCTTGCTCATTTTATTGCAGTTTTAACTTCAGAGCACCCTCTAATCTTCTCAGGCTGATGGGTGCAAAACATAAATTAAGATAGCAGAATGACAGCATTTGGTTTTCTAATGCAAATAAATTATTCATTTTCAGCTGCAAACGAAAAAATTAGGGTAAAAATGAAATAAATATTATTTATAAAAAGAAAAATATACGAATAAATCCACTGTGCTTCTTAGAAATATTTGTTCTATTCAAATCAAACTGGGTGGGGAGCATACATTCAACTCATAATAAATTTTTAAGAGACACCATTATTAAATAGCAGTTAAAAACCAATAGAAATCAATTAGCTTTTTATAAGTGTACTGTATTAGAATCTGCCAACTAATGACAATAACAGCATTTGGTATGTTCAAGAGAATCAAAATGGGTAATTCCAATGCTGGCAAGACTCTTAGTAAACCAACAATCTGACAATACTGTATGAACTAATCTTCAATGAAGAAAATTCACAAGCCGCATCATGCCACCATTTTTTCCTGTTTGAAGATTCTACTGTTGCTTTTTCCCATGACCTAGGCCAGGGGGAGACGAATTATGGCCTACAGGCCAGACTCTTGATTTTGTATGTAAAGTTTTATTGGTTTACATACTGTCTATGGCTGCTTTTGCACTACAACGGCAGAGTTGGGTAGTTGTTATAGAGACTATTTGACCAGCAAAACTGAAAATATTTACTCTAATTGCCCTTTTAGGGAGTAGTTTGCCAAACCATGGCCTAGACTCTAGGTCCTAGAGATCCTCATTAATAAAGATAAATTATTCGCATGGTTAAAAGAAATATTCTCTACCAGTGTAAGTGGATGCTTACCTGGTGGTCTGAAAATAATTCCCAGAAAGCAAAATGCAGAAACTAAAGCAGCCACATTCTTATGTATTATTAAGAAAAATGAACAGAAAATAATTATTAAACTAGCCACTTATGTCCATGAAGCATTAATAACATTATAATGTAAGATTATAACAGCTTATGTGTATATATTATGCATATATGTATATACTATATATAAAAACAAAGACAAAAATATATAGTCTGACTTTTTTTTAAAAACATGCTTTGCAAAAATCAAACTAAAACATAACCAGAGCTGACTCTGAAAATTCAAGTTGTTCAAAGGACATGTAATTCAGAACATGTGGTCATACTGGAGGTTCTCCCCGCTACTTGCATCAAATACAGAGTATTCTACCTTCATCATTCAACGGAAGATAAAGCAAGGAAAATAATAAAACACTAACAGTTGGGAGAAATTCATTTTTGTGCTTTTCTCTTTCTCCACACAAAAATACAGGAGGTCCCTGGACTCAATGTCTACTCCAAGTTCTTCCTAGATGTTTTATGTCACCAACCTCCCGAAGGGGTTCCTTCCAGACCGCCCTAGTTCTCTATCCATGTGAAAGATCCAAGGATTGCCCAAAAAATTTAGAGGAAGATTGTAAAAACCTA
The DNA here is from genome assembly GCF_021234165.1 of Pteronotus mesoamericanus. Taxonomy (NCBI): domain Eukaryota; kingdom Metazoa; phylum Chordata; class Mammalia; order Chiroptera; family Mormoopidae; genus Pteronotus; species Pteronotus mesoamericanus. The sequence goes on along the minus strand of NW_026555277.1, from coordinate 11,670,285 downwards.
TTTCATTTAGTACTAAGCTCTCCCATGTCATATTTTCATAACATAGCTATGCAGTACCTGTGTCAATTTCAAAGACCATCCACCTCATACTCCAAAAACCAGCCAGGTTCTGCAAAACAAACACCGCCACACCCCAAGAGTTGAGGCAATAAATAACAAGAATTAACTTCAATAAAGAGGCTAGTGAAAGGGGCTGCTGGCTCCGGGGCACAGAGAACTCCTTTGTGGTGAACCACAGGAGCCATTTCTCACAGCCGAACATCCTGGTCATTGGGGGAAACACAACAATCACATCTTCCAACCTTCCAAAATCCAGCAGTGCCCCCCTAGGAGATTCAAATATACAGAAACTTGCCACCTCTCACAATGCCCCTACCTCTTTTGCTAAGAAAGGCATGTTGCCAGCAGTAACTTGGCACTTGCCTATATTCATAAAACAAAATGGTGAAAACTGAACAAAAGCATTATGGAATAGGCAAAAATGAAAGCACTTGCCAAAGTAAAAGCTATAATATTGAAACATTGGTTTTCTCCTACAAGATCACGGTCCTGAGGCTCAGGAGCCACTGCTGTTACTGAACATAGGCATGCAGCCCCTGTGAGTTTTATTTCTCATTCAGTCTTTAAGAGTACCACATCTGTGGTAGGTTAATTATCCTGGCAAACTTGTCCCATTTTTTTGCAAACTCATCCAAAGAAACTGTTTAATAGTTGGTCTCATTCTGAAATTGCACTTCAAAGTAAGCTTCATACCTTAATTGAAGCAATATGGAGCAAAGTCTCTCCCTTATGATTTCTTTTCACAGCCGTAAGGTTACTGGGTGGCAGCTTCGTGGCTGAGGGGCTGGGCAGCATCCGTCTGTAACTTGTACTATTCAGTGCAGGTGGTGGTGTACCTGGTGAAGAGCTAATGGATTCATCTAATGCGTCACTGTTTCTTCTCCTTCCTGTGCCACCGACTTTAAGGTTGCTTGAAGATGGCAAGGAAGAGCCGGGTTTTGGCATATTTTCTGAGGGCACCGTTTGCTTCACAAAATTTCTACTGGTGCTGGGAGTGCTGCTCCTACGTCTCTTAGAAATGGGACTGGACGGTCTCCTGCGACGCCCACGTTTTCCTTTATGACTTACGGGCACAGATTTCTTAGATGTAAGGTCATTTTCAGGGGGATTCTTCTCAAGAATCACTACCTCATCCCTGCTCTCAATTTCTGGTGACTCTATTTGCTCAGCCAATGGCAGAGAGACTTCAGTTAAGTTTCCAACACATTCATCTTCTGCTACGGAGCCACTTGCTAGTAAGTCTATTTCACCATTTCTCTGAGGACTAGCAATAACTGATGGTTGGATACAGAAAGATACCAGCTTTTCCTTAGATTCCTCTTTGGAGTCAAGTTGACCATCTTTTTTATCTACATCTAAATTCCATTCTTGGTTGATTTTAGTTAAAGTTTTCTTCTTCTGTCTTTTTCCAGATCTTGTAGAAGCCTTTTTAGCCCTCACGGAAACATCCACTGGAGGACTTGTAGAAACATATTCGTACGCTGAGGCCTGCTGAGCATTTTCATCATTTATCATTTGAGGCTCAGTTTGCACTGAAACTTTACTTACAACGTACCTGACCTTCTTACTTCGAGGACTAAACCACATTTTTATTGAATTCTTCTTACTTTCTGCATCATTAAATAAGCTTTTCCTGGACGTATCTTCTTTTAAATCTGGTAGGAAAAAAGAAAAGTAATGTTACATGAACTTAATCTCTCCCATTTTGAGCTCCCACAGAATTTTATTTATGGTTTTCCTAAAATGTATCACACCTTTTATTTTTGTTGCTCTTTCTCCCTTCCTACACTATGAACTTCATTAAGCACAGATATTCGGTCATTCAACAAATATTTACAGAATCCTACGTTAGTCCCAACAATGTTGTAGGTTCCAGAGAACAAAACAGGAAACTTATGTTTTGTTCCACTGGGGATGACCAGAATATATAAATAAGTAAGTGGAGCATACAGTATGCTGGTGGTTTTTAGAGCCATGGAGAAGAGAGGTATTAAAGTAATAAATATGCAGGTGTGGAATTTTATAAGCAGCAGTCAAAAACTTAAGATGTTAACTGGTGGTAATGTTTTTAAAAAGACTTTTGAAAATCAATACAATTCACAATATCAACAACTAAATGAAAACCATGTGATTTTCTTAACAAATATTGAAAAAAAATACAATAGCCAAACATTCATAATTTTTAAAAAGACTGAGCACATCAGGGAAAAAAGGGAACTTCAGCCTAATGAAAAGCCATCTGCAAAAATGCACACAGCCAGTATCATGCTTAATTTGGAAAGACTGAATCTACTATTTTGTTCCTATTACCTTCCTATTATCAAGAACAAAGCAAAGATGTCTGTTCTCACCACTCCTCATGGCACATCCAGCAGCCTATTTGCTTAGGACAAAAACCTTAAGAGTCAAATTTGCCTCTGCTATCTCTCTCACATCCCTTGATGCAAAATGCAAGTTCTGTCAGTTCTACCTGAAATAGCCATCCAAAATCTGACGACTTCTTACCACCTCCCCTCCCGATGCCCTGGTGTAACACACCGTCATCTCTCACTAGATTATTACAATGGCCTCCCACCTCAGCTCCCTGACTACGTCTTTGCCTCATCCCTCATAAGTCTATTCTCAACACTGCAGCGAATGATGCTTTTATAATTGGTCAGACCATGTCACTAAAACCCACCAGCCACTAAAACCTTCCAACCTGCCTGAATAAAAACCTAAATTGTAGTAGCTGAGTACAAGGCCAGAACCTGATCCTCCCTGGGATAAGGAGACCCTCCTCATCTCACTTCCTATTCTCTCCTTACTCACCACGCCCACCACTTGGCCTCCCAGCCGCTCCTCAAACACACCGCTCCACTCTGCGGGGGCCTCGGAACCTTTCCCCTTGCTGACCCTTTGCCTAGGAAACTCTTCCCCAACTAACTGCATGGCTTGCTCTCCCTTCAACTGAGGGTCACTGCTCAAATGTTACTTTTTTTGTGAGATTATCCCTGACATCCCAGTTAAACTTACAAACCTTCACCTCCTACTTATGTCACTCGTACTTAGGTTTTTCTTGTCTCTCTCTACCCATTGGTATATAAGCTCTCAAAAGACAAATATTTATTTCTCTACTCTGCCAAAGCCCCAGTGCCTATAGTGTCTAGCACATATGCTCAGTACGTTTGCTGAATAAATGAATGAGATCTTACAATCGATGTAAAGCAAGCTGGGCCTCACTGAGACTCAAGTCAGGGAAGGGAAATGATGTTTCAAGCTTTAGAATGAATGACCACCCTGGCTGCTATGCAAAGGGGGAACTTTAGAAAGGAAAGAGGGAGGGGACACAGTGACCATGACACAGCTATCATCCATCCAAGATTAAGCTCATAGTGGCTTTAGCAAGGATTGAAGCAGTAGAAATAGTAAAAAGTATCAGATACAAAGTCTGACATATTAACTAAACTAAGAGACAGGAAAAGATGATAAAATGTTTAAAGATGCAGTAGCACATATAATATGTTTACATATTTAAGGAACTAAACGAAAGCCAGTATACCTGCCTTGCAGAGACCAAGGAAGAAAGTGGTATAATGATGAGACTATAAAAATAGGCAATAGCCAGGCCATGAAAAGTCTTGCTGGCAATGTTAAAGACTTTGATACCTATGGTAAGAGCAATGGAAAACCAATAAAATGTTTTACGTAAGTCAGGTGGCAAGGGCATATCTGTGTTTTTAAAAGATCACTCTTGGTTCAAGTATAGGAAAATAGACTGGAAGGCGGCAAGAGTAGATGCAAGAATACTTGTTAAGAGGCCAAAGTGGGAGTACACGTAGAAGATAAAAGACTAGGGAGGTGGTGATAGAAAAAGAAAAAACGTAGAATTATTTGAAAAATATTTAGGAGCTAAAATTCATAGGATTTGGTAAACAAAAGAGGAACAAGATGACAGGGATGATTCCCACGTGTCTGGCTGACACCACTGACTGCTCCTAGAGAATACCAGCCCTGATGACCAGAGACACAGCCTGCCTGGGGCCCTGAGCATCCCTGCATGCCCTCGCCTGGTGCGCCAAGGAGGCAAGGCCCTGACTGCTCTTTCCCCAGGCCGTCTCTCAGGACTGTTGGCAGCAAGCAACTGACAGATGTGGTAGTTATCTCCTGGCGGGGGGGGGGGGGGAGTAGGCCAATTTCTGCTTATTACAAAAATATTCAATTCCCCGAGCTCACTGCATGTGAAAGAATCCAGGATAGGCTCTTTGTCAATTATGATTAAAGATGCAAAACTGCTCAATGAAACATTGGCAAAACAAATCCAGGTATTTCAAAAAAAAATGATTAAATATTTGCCAATTTTAAATGCATATTCCCTTTCACAAAGCAATTTCACCTCTAGTAATCTATCTTATAAAACATACAAAATACTCATGGCATGTGCCTGCGACCACGGATGTATAAGAATGTTAATCATTGCCATGTCTAGCAGCATAAATTAGGAAAAACGTCAGTGTTCAACTGGGGATGAATTAACTACGGACACTTAGCTAGTTATATAACTAACATGCAAAGAAATTAAAGTCATGTCTAAGTGCAGCACAACCCCACTTATATTTTAAAAATTCTATTATGTTTATGTCCAAATATTTTCATAAATTCATAAAAGAAGGATGAGACGGTTAAACAATGAAAACAGTCCTTCTGAAAAGGAAAGGGATCTATGCTTTTCAATTGAGGGAAAAGAGTAAAATGAGACTTTCATGTTTTACCCTATAACTTTTATACCACTTGCATCATTTGCAAAAAAAAAAAAATGTTCTATGTGTTTTATAATTTAAACAAGTGAGAACAAAACTGGTATAAGAGAAACCAATTATGATTAGAGGGTATGCCCTCTAATCCAGTCCCCTGCCCTGACCTCCAAGCGGGGAGAGAAGCTAGAGGCTGAATCAACCACCAATGGCCAATGATTGAATCAACTGTGCCAATGTAACAAAGTCTCTACAAAAACTCAAAAGACTAAGAGAGCTTCCAAGCTGATGAACGGGTGAAGGGGCTGGGACAGTAGTGTGCCCTGAGAGGGCGGGGAAGCTGCACACCCCTACCCACATACCTTGCCCTATGCATTTCTTTCATCTGGCTCTGTCTTTTTGTAATGAGCCAGTTACATTGCAAGTAAAATGTTTTCCTGAGTTCTGTGAGCTACTCTAGCAAATTAATCAGCCTGAGAAGGTCATGGGGTCAGGGTGAGGACAAACTTGTGGAACTGAGCTCCTAACCTATGAGATCCAATGCCATCCTCAAGTAGACAATGTGAGAATTGAGTTAAATTGCAGGACACCCGGCTGGTGTCACTGAATGGCGTGTTGGGTGGAAAACCCCCACATCTGGTGCCTGAAGTGAAGTGGTGCTGCAGTACAACAGTCCGAGTCAAGGAGACACAGAAGTAGTGAGGTTCCCTTGCTATATATGTTGAAGTCTCTACATGTACTGTATTTTTAGACCTACCAATCTTGCCCATTAATAGATGCTCAAGAAATAGTCAGTGAATGAACTGTACAGCCAGCTTTCCACTTGGATTCCAACAGGTACCCCCTTCCAGTTCTTTTGCCTTGTTTTTTGCCTCTAAGCTCATTCATTTTGCTTTTAAAAATATTCCCTAAAATTCTCCCTTTGCACCTCAAACAGACAAGTAAAGCCAACCCAGGCCATGAGCACAGTGGTAAACACATAAGCAATATTCAGAAAATATCAATCAATAAATTATATTATATCCTCCCTTAAATCTTGACAAGTATGTATACAAGGGAGGTTAGAATTCATTTTAGGGTCTAAAAGTTATCTTGAGGATCACTCATCCAATTCTCTCCATTTAAAGATGAGGAATTAAAAGTTAAATGAGGGGTGGAGGGGAGTCTCCCAACTCCCAACACGGTGCTCTTCTCTCCACACTACCTGGATTACCAAAAGGCCATTTCAGGGATGAAAACAAAAACAGGAAAGGCAGGGAAACCACCACCACCACCACCTTGCAGGTTTAACAATGACTAACAGATAATTTCATATTGCCTGATATTCTCTCTTCAAATTAACACTGATACAATAATCTCCTCTAACTGGGACACTTAAAACATGTTCTCTTTGCTCTCCACTTAAAAAGCAAAGAAAGGGAAAAAAAAAAGAAAAAGGAAACTACCTGTATTTTGCCACATATACTGTGCATTTTTTGCCCAAATTTTTGAAGGAAAAATGAGGATGCACATTATACATGGGTAGTACCTGAAATACCTTGTATCTGTTCTTGTGTTTTGTAATTATTTCTTACATAAAATTTCTTGTACCATAGTATGTTCAAAAATAAATGCTAAAATTCCTTTATAGTACAAAAAAAAAAACACAAGTATCTAAATATAAATAAATAAATAATTGAATTTTAAAAAATTAAGACAAAGATTTTTTTACTGCAAGTTTGGGCCAAAAACATGGGTGTGCATAATACAAAGGAGCACGTTATACACGGCAAATACAGTACCAGAATCCTGCTTTGTCCTTCTCCTCAGAGATCACACCCCATTCAAGCTGAAAAGAACTCTATGTAAAACTTTTCTTACACTACAGGATCTAAAGAAAAATTTTAATGAATCAAGTTCTAAAATTAAGTTATTTTAAGAAGAAAGCCAATGGCATTTTACTCCTATGGACTAGTAACACCCACTGTTTAGGAAATAAAACATGTCTTATATGACCAAGGTGTCACAGATTTTTTTTTTCTTCACACAGAACACTTTATTATTTTATCCACCCAAAATTAATAAGCTAGAAAATTATATGACTAAGGTGTCACAGATGTTTTTTTTTCACACATAACATTTTTATTATTTTATCCACTCAAAATTAATAAGCTAGAAAACTAAAATCTCAAAACTTCTCTAAACTTCAAAATCTAGTCTTCTATTTTTTTACTTCATGTTTCTCTAGTATAAAAGTGCTATCTTTATAAATAGATCTGCCAAGTAAAAGACAATACTTTAAACAGGTTAAAAAAAGAAAAGAAAAAATAGTGTATTTTGAAATACGAATAATTAGTATTTATCTCAGAAAAAATTACAAAGACACAATCCCAGCCTAGCAAAGGAATTCAGTCAGACTCCACTCCCCTCCAAAGAAGCCATCTCTTCCTCCTGGTAGAAAAATGGAAGAACTCCACTGGAACGACAGTAACAGATGAGCCCGGCTGAAAGCAAGAGTGTGTGTCTGAAGAAGGGCAGACCCTCGGACATCCTTCCTATGTCCTAGCTGAGCTTCACCTGGTTCCAAAGTGTTACTAGGACAGGATCTTGGAAATCATAACAAACAGAATGAGGTATCCACTCACAGGGAGACTTAATGTCTAAATTCAACAAGGTCTTTCCTCTGCAGTGATAAGTAGATTTCAAAACTAAGTCATTTCTGATATAATCTCAAATCTAGAGGAAAGGTCAAAATGAAATGTTACCAGGATTACTTTTGAAGAAAGACTAAGGATTACAAAGAGTAAAGGTTAATCCTCTGGTAGTCTGTAAAAACTTGTCTTTATTTTGATTTATTTTAAATATAAATAATGACATTTTCAACTAAAAAGTCAAATCCTGAAGTCCTTGATGCTTACAATACTTACAAAATGTAGAATTAGGCATTTAACAAAAAATTAAGGCTTGTGAAGTAGCAGCAACACATTCGATTGACTAAAAAATCTAAATCTATAAAGATAACAAATTTCACCCAGGTGTTCATCTTTCTTAACTAACAAAGCAGTAAATGAAGACGGCATATATTCATGTAATTTATAGGTACACAACAATTTCACTAGTCATCCAGTAATACTAAATTTAGTCAAGAATATTTTAATTGTGCATACTGTCCTAACTAAAGAAGGGCCACAACAACAAATGTGCTGTAAATTCTGGACTTTACACAGCATTTCTACGTTGAGACTATAAAAAGCAAAACCACCACCACCACTGTTGGAACATAAAGTACACTATTAACAGCTACAACAGCTTTTATGGGTGAATGCTTCTAAGCATTATAAATTACCATATTCATTTCATGAAGAAAAATACTGGTCCTTCCTCTACATAGTAAATTTCACAATGATGACATTTAAAAGGATTCTGTTCTCTGAATTTAAACATTTCTGAGTACTCCACAAACTATCCAGGAACAGAGGTGCACATGTTGCCAAGGAGCTGCTAAGCCAAGTTTATTCTTAAAATTGAATAATAAACTATAGAAAAGGGAGGCAATTAGAAAATGTGATTTCACGATCATTAATCTACATCAAAGGATTATAATGATGTACATTGTGTGCCTTTCAAATTATCCTCTATTATAGGTTTCACAACAGAAGTTGAGAAATCTCTTTGACAAACTAGCCCCTTATTAAAAAAATCAAAGGAAAGTACTTGGCTACCATCTGTGCAACATTAACGCCTTCACTGAAGAATGATTATTTTGTAAGTTAGGAAGGATTCAGTTCTATCTAAAAAGAATAATAATAATAAAAGCAACACAGATATTCAAATGCTCATCTTCACCTATTGTAAAAAAGTCATAGCATATATGAAACACTATACAATTCGCCACAGAAAGACCAGCATCTCTCCTGAAACCAGAAAATAAAACTGTGGTCCTATGAAAGCATAATCACATTTTTTATTTTTAATGTCACCAATATCAACATGTATTTCACAGAACCTGACCAGCACCTGCAAGGTCTGATTTACTATCATGGAGCCAAGAGAAAATAAAAACATTTAAATTTAACTCCATTAGTAGAAAGCAGATTATGTTATAAAGAATACGGCAAAATTATCCATAAATGGTTGTCAGAAAATTTATGACAGTCCCTTTGCTTTAAAATACATTGAACTGAGAAAAATCTGTTCAAGTATTTAGAAGCTCATTTTAGAAAGTATTACTGTAAATCAGGCTTCTTTATCTCCAGTATATACCACATACTATGTCCATGACTTGACAAGTTCTTCCTAGTTATCCAGCTTAATTACAGTAATTATATATTTTATAGTAAATGCAAATAAGGTTCATTTTGAAGATAAATTGTGAACTACGCATTTAAAAAAAATAGAGAAAATATGGGAGATGTCCAACCATTCCTCTTAATTTATCTTCAACACCTGACCATTTAACCATGTGATTCTGGAGCTAGACCTTAGGAATCACTTAATCTAATACCTTTATTCTGTGAGATCATTTCCAATTTCCTCATTATAAAGAAGATGAACCATTACTTGATCCAACTATTATTTCTCTCTACTCACCTCATTCACTTTAGATCACTTTAGTTTTAGAAGTACTGGCTAGATAAACTAACATAAAGTTACCACATAAAATATATTGAATAGATAAACTATTAAAAAAAACTCAAATGCCCTTCAAGGCAAGTTTGCTTTAAGGGACATTGGGAGAGAAAGTTGATGACAGTGGAATTTACTGATGACAGTGGAAAGAGCTTTGCACCATGGAAATTAGATCTGAGTAAAAAATTTGTATTTTAGATAGAACTTACATTTATCAACTTCTATAAAAGTAGAAGGAGTGTCTTGCCATTATAAAATGAACTGTCAAAACCAAAACCTAAGAATCTTTTAAAATTGTTTTGTTTTAATTAAGTTTAGGGATGTGATGAAATCCTAGCACTACCGATTTTTCTCCAACTTAATTCAACAAACATAATGAACACCTATACTTTGCACAAAAGCAATGGGCTAAAAGATAAAACAAAAAGCAAGACAGTTACTCATCCAATATGACTGCCTTGCTTAATCTAGGTCCTCAATTTCCTCATCTACAGAGCAAAGGATTAAAGGTAACAACTTCCCAGCTCCTGAAATTCTGATGTATTATCCAAACTGTGACATTTCAATTCATCTTAAAATAAGTAATGTTAAAGCCAGTACTACTGAAGCCTGGTAAGGGCTGAAGTAATTACTCATTATATAACAAGGAAAACAAATACAAAAACAGCCCTCAGAAAACAAATCGCCGTAACTCTCTCACCAAACTCTCCCCTACTCTTTGATGAGAAAGATGGCATTCAAAAAGACCTCAGATCCCACACAAAAACTTGTTATAAACTCAATAATTTTCCTAAGTATCTTTTTTAATGATGAAATATTAAGCCATTTCATTACCATAATGATGATTCAAACATCACTACATGGTAAGATTTCTGGAGAAGTCGTCTATCTTATTCTTTGCAGCCCATGACGCCTACCAGGTACCCCTGTCTGCCATAATTTACTGTTCATCAAGGACTACTCTGCCTCCCTTCTTTCACCATCAAAAATGTCACATTACTTGTTATGGGTTAAACTGTGTCCCTCCTAAAATTCATATACAGGAGTCCCACCCACAACACCTCAGCATGTGACCTTATTTGGCAACAGAGTCATTACAGATGGAATTCATGAAAAAGAGCAGGGTGGGATTCCATTGCAGTATGAATGGTATCCTTGTATTCCTTTTAAAAGGGGAAAGAAATCTGACCCAAACACGCCCACAGGGAGAACGCCTGAGAACAGGAATGCCACCACCTACAGGCAGGGAGTGAGGCCTGGAACACACCCTACCCTCGGGATCCTGCAGGAACCAACCTTCCCCAGACCTCAATTTCAGACTTCCATCTGCTGTTTCAGCCACCCAGTGTGTGGTGGGCTCCTTTGTCAGGGCAGCCCGAGCAAGCTGATAGCACTGTATCAGCACTAATAATCACTACGCAGCCACGGGAGAAGAATTGAATCAGAACATCCTGACAGGGCACAAATCTTGAAACAGCACCCCAAATTCCAGCGCTTGGTCAACATTCCTAACAGGCCACACATCTGTAAGGATCTCATGAAAACCACTTTCACAGAGACATGAACATTTTTCATATTGTACACTTAACTCCCTCCACCCCCATCACTGCCAAAGCCAAAGCCGCAGGAGCTCCTGATTAAGAACTGCTGCCTTAAACAATGTGACTGGGGGTGGGGAGGTGACTGGTCATACACTAATCTCTTTCATTAGGAAATAAACACTATTAGCACTGTCCCCAGTAAGAAGAATACAGATGAACTTAATAATAAAACTCTTCCTCATTGTGCTCTGAAGAGACTTACAACACAATATTTTTTTTTCAAAAAGGTAAGTACTCTTAAAAATGTGTATGTGTATATTTACAATTGACAATCAGTAAAACTTTATCCCTATAGCAATCTTATCATAACAGAATGGAGTCTAATATAATAACCAGATAACTAGATAAAGACGGCTTTTTGTAGGTACCTATGATTTTAATTTTTCTTAAAAATACAGACTTGGTTAATAAGACTCAAAGTGTTTGCCTTATTTCTTCATTTTGTCCAATCACTTCACCTTTAATAGTTGACAGCATGTGAGAAAACTAAGATCAAAAGATTTTAAAACAGAAACCCAGCCTTTTTATATGAGCATTATCAATCATTAGTGGCATCCTGCCAGTCAAGAAGAGGTTCTCCTATATAGAAACACAAGCTAAAATGACCTGATCTGGTCAATAAAAGGACAATTCGAAAATCTAATTATGAAGCTTCAAAACACTTTAAGTTCCACAGCTAATTAGTTCTCAGCAGAAAGCACAATGGGAAGATACACAGTAATACACAGAGTCTAAGAACAATTTGGGAAACACTAACCCCCATTTGAACAGAAAAAAGATGAATATTAGAGTTTTGCTCTTTCAAAATGTGCTCATCTAATTAATTCAGTTTAGAAAAGTGCTCTATGGAAGAAGGTTATATTCTCTTTTAAAAGTGCATTTAAGTGAGTTTAAGGACAAAAACACTAATATTAAGGACAAAATCGTTACTCTACATATAATATACAGAAACTGTTATAACTGAAAAAAGCAGGCAGTGAAGGTGGTAAAAAAGTCTCTGAACTGACAATCAGAAGAAATGGGCTCTGTTTCTCCTACTTCTTGTACTTACTACGTGTGACTTTAGGCAAGGTCATTTAACCTTTCTGGACCTTGGTTTCTCACCTATGAACATGGTAATCAGACTTAATTATATCTAAGGTATGTGTCATTCAAAATGATTCCAAACACTATAATCTGAAAATCTGAAATATGACATTCAGAAGTCCAGACAGATGTTTATACACTTCATGTGATCAATATGAATTCATCAGCTATTTAACTAAGAGAGACAGCGGTATTTCTCACCTGAAAGCTCATTCTCATGCAGCAAACTTCGAAGCTTACTGCAAAGCTGGATCATGTTGTCCAACTGTCTGTTTATCTTCACATCTTGTATCCAGGCTGGCGTGTTACACACTGGACATGTGGTTCCGATGCAGTCACTTACACAGTTACTTTAAAAGGATTAAAAATACATATGTATAACTATCAACGCATTCAGCAGAATATGAATTCTAAAAAATAAAGTGTTTGAAGAGAAGTAAATGAAGAAAAGGTTGTTCTAACAATGGGCAATTATAAATATTTTTTTAAAAGGTTTTTTTTTTAGAGTGTGATACACAAAATCTAAAGTTGCTCGGGTTATTTGCAATGAAGAGACTACAGAGCCAGACATTATACAGTCTGTATAATTTTTCCCTGCCAATAAATCTATAGGTTCTAAAGGCCAAGAGCCTAGAGGAAGACATAAAAAACATATTTAGAACTTAAAACATAACAACCATGCCTTTCAACCTCTCTATCCTAAACCTGACCACTGAGCTTTATGAAAATACCTACAATTACCATGAAGAGACCGGGAAAGGTATTCTTTGTTTTGTTTTTGGACAAGTGTCTAAAGGCTTAGTCATTTTTGAGAAAAGATCTTTGGTTCCTACAGGTACAAGTATAACTGTAGATTCAATTAAATTCCCTTGGATTATCTATCCAGGAGTTACAGTCTCATAATTAGAAGGGTTTTCCTAACTATAGGGATTAAAACCCTTTGCAAATCTAATGAGGACATATACAAGCTCTTGTTTAAAAAAAAAAAAAGTGGGCGTGGAGGGGGGAGTGGATCACAAATCTCCTCTGAGGTCTATCTGTGAATTTCAAAATCAGGAACCTATAGATCCACTTCTTCCTTAGCCTCCAGACAGGCTCTAGCAGGACTGTGTATTGTGATGGTCATTAGAGCCTCATCTCCCCCAAACACTCTATTCCTCTTCCTGTGTCCACTCATGTATAGCACAGAGGATTCTTACAATATGACCTCCCTTCAGAAATAGCCTGAGGCATTTCCAATCTTTGTTTCTGAATCAAAGTAACACAACAGATGTTGTAAAGTGTATCTATAAACTATACTGGGGCTGGATGAGACAGCTGAGATCACTGAATTCAATAAACGTAAAATTCCTTTCTTTAAAGGAAGTTCTTTGAGTTTGTTTGCTCATAATTAAGAACTCTTCACTTGGAACCTGAACATATAAAGTATGTAAAGTGATTCCTCAGAAGATTTAAGTCAACTGTTGTGCAGTATTTAATCATTTGAGGAACACTAGTGAAAAACAGTCAAATTCACTCATCAAAAACCATTACAACGCTGGACCATGTAGCTCAGTTGCTTGAGTGTCACCCTGATAAACCAACTATGCAGGTTCAATCCCTGGTCAGGGCACATGAAAGAACTGACCCATGGCACCAGCCAGGGTAGCTCAGTTGGTTGGGCATCATCCCGCAAACTGAAAGGTTGTAAGTTTGATTCCCGGTCAGGTCACATGCCTGGGTAGTGAGTTCAGTCCCTAATCAGGGTGTGTTGTGTGCAGAAGGCAGCCAATCGATGTTTCTCTCTTACATCAATGTTTCTCTCTTTCTCCCTCCCTTCCCCTCTCTCCAAAATTAAAAAAAAAAGTAAAAAAGAACCAATGAATGCATCTAAATGGAACAACAAAATCGATGTTTCTCTCCCCCTAAAAAAAAAAATTAATAAATAAAATTAAAAGTTATCTCATTTTCTGATGAAGAAAATAAGATCCAGTTAGTTAAAGACATCCAGCACTGCACCAGTACTCGGATCTATTTTATCTAGTCTATAATATAATGTCTGTCTTATAACTATTCTCAAATTATTTTACACACATTAACCCAGAGTTCTGGGGAAATATGTAATTTCTCAGTAAATCTGCATGATTGGGTGAGCCAGTATATCCCAAATGACCAATATATGATGTCATAAAATCATGCTTGGATAAAAGAACCATTCAAAGTACAGCATTAAACCAACAGAATTTAATGTAACAGAATAAGAAGCCCATTGACATGGTTTTAGATTCAACACTGTTAGAATTTTAAGAGACTCTCACTTGCCAAGAAGTGATATCAAAGGAGAATATCCATAATTATCAAATTATCCTCCTTTTCCCGACAACAGATACATGTAAGATCAGATTTTCTTCATATATTTCAATTAAAACTAAATATCACAACAGACCGAATATATAAGCAGATATGGGAATCTGCAAAAATGCAAAACACTGCCATTCTAAGTATTTTTTCCTTTCGTTTGTTTTGTAAAAACTATTTTTTTTCCTTAAAAGTGTTATTTGTGTTAGCGTGCAATGGGTTTATTGTTTTTAAATGAACCAGTATTTTTTAAAATTCTTTTTTATATGATAAATACACACACATACAAACACACATGCACAAAAGCTTGTTGGGTCCTCAGTTTTTAAGAGCATAAAGTGGTCTGATACCAAAATATTTGAATCCCCTCGCTATGCCTCAAGTGACTTATTTCTTAAAGTGAGTAAGTATGTGGATTACTTCTATAAGGAGTTGGCACAAAGCACCTTGAAACTACACAACACTATCAATGATATAAAAATTTGCCTCTCCAACCTTTCCCACTTGTATGTTTCAGCTGGACTGGAATATATCAAAAAGATCTTTTCAAACTGCAAGGTATTTATGACATTGCTCAGCAGTTTTATACAACTCCAAATCTGCAAAGAACACAAACGGCTACCTAATTCTTGACCTCAAAGAATCAAAATGAACCAAAACTGTACTGAAGTACTGTTTCCTTCCTATGTTTATGCCATCTAAAGATGACCATTGTCTCTTTTAAGGTTTCTCAAGTCTCTCTTAATCTTTCACTGGCCGTTTTAAGTCTCAGACCCCTTTAGAATCCAAACAAACAGGTATGGATCTCTCCCCTCCCTCCTCACATGCACACATTTACATACAATTTCATAGAGTTTGTTATGTTCCAGCAGTTTTGTCAGTGATCTAATATTAGGCACAGTGAGAGAGCATCAGCTGAAACAATGAAATCTGCTTGCTACATGTGGAAACAGGAAGCAGGTATGGTTTCATAAGCAGATCATGGGAGGCCTTTTGGAAGAGTTGGACATTGTAACTGATGAAGTTAGCCTCACACAAATTTGACAGAAATACATTTCAGATGAAAGAAATAGCACATGCAAAAGTCCTGAGGCAGGAGTGAGTTTGCGGCGGCATAAACTTAAAGGGCACAGCTGGAACAGGTGAGCCAGAGGGAAGTGGGGTTTGAGAGGCAGGCACAGACTAGGTCCTGTCCGGGGTTTGGCAGACCTTAGTGCAGTTTGGATTTTATTCTAATCACAATAGGAAGCCGCAGAAAGATCTTAAGGAGGCTAATGGTATGGATGTGATTTACCTTTTTAATAGATCACTGACAAGAATGAGGGAAGTGGGGAACGGAACCAGTTATGAACTTGTAACAATTGTCTGTAGAGAGGTAAGATGATGATAGCTTGGACCAAAGTATAAACAGTAGTAAATAGAGAGAAAAGTGAGAAATTCAAGATTTAGGGCACATTTTCAGGTGAAACTGACAGAACATAATGATGTGGGATAAGGTAAAAATGAGCAATCAGATGGTTTCTGCCTTGAACAACTTTGCCATCCGTAGTACCACTCATTACAATGAAGATCAGTGAGGCAGGAACAGGTTAAAGAGGATGACGATGGACAGATCTACTCTGAATGTATCAAACCCCAAAACGCTTTCATCATCCAAATGGAGGTATCAGGTAGGCAACAGGTATTGTTTCCTACTTCCTGCTGGATATTCCCCACATAACAGAACTATGTTTCTAGAAACAAAGTTGGGACCCCAAGCATAGCTGCCTCCCACACATCCCCAGCCCACTGAAGTTGCCCAGTATGTTGTTTTCACGCGTGCTTAAAGCCCACATTGCAGTTTGCTCATGCCAGATAGTTTCACAGTCATAACCTGAACTAATTAACAGATTGATTGAAAGAAGGCTATATTAACCCTGCTCAAAGACAATTAAGCTAAGATGTTCAGTCCTTAAATTGATTTCTCCTGAATAAGAAACAGGATGAAATGAAAATCTAATATTCTAATCTATAAACCAGAGCTTTCATGTTATAACATGGATATAATTTCACAATAACTGTTGTGGCTGGAACGGTGTCCCCCACAACATTTTACCTCCAGCACCTGGGAATGAGTTCTAATCTGAAAATAGGGCCTTTGCAGATCATCATGTTAGGATGAGATCATCTGGGTGAGGCCTAATCCAATATAACTGGTACTCATAAAAAGGGGAAATATAGAGACAAAGACAAACATGCACACAAGGGAGAATACCATGTAAACATGAAGGCTAAGGCCAGAGTGATGCATCTACAGGCCAAGGAATGCCAAAGACTTCCAGAAGCCAGCTCCTCCACCAGAATGCAGGGAAGAAGCATGGAACACAGTCTCCCTCCCGGCCCTCAGAGGGATCGACCCTGATGACACCTCAGACTTCTGGCCTCCCGAGGGAGAGACAATACATTTCTGTTGTTCTACACCACCCAGTTCTTGGTGCTTTGTATGGCAGCCCTAGGAACCTAATACAATAACTGTAAGAACTAGACTTTCATAACTTGGAAAGTAGATTCAAAACTAACTAGAAGGCAAAAAAAGACACATATTTGAATTATCTGATACGAATTTTTCCCCCAAGTTCAGCAAAGCTGCTTATTAAACTTTAAAACTTTGATCAAGTCATCTTCTTTAAGCTTTGATTTTCTTATTTGTAATTTAAGATAGTTATAAGGGTCAAAATGAGGTAATGTATAGTAAGTTTCTTTGCAGTCTAAGACAGTCACACGAACATAAGAAATATTGTCATCAATATGATTATATGACTGTTACTAGTAAAAAAACTACTGTTGCTACATATATATAATATATACCAAGCCATAACTACTTACCTACAGAAGATGTGCTCACATCCTCCTAAACATACAGGCTCCCTCAGAATGTTAGTGCTGTTTGAAGAAAGGAAATCAAGACTTAGCCACTGAGAGATGAATGTTTTATACCCAACATTTCATAAATCCAAGGCCCAACATTACAGTATTTCTTTCCTTTCTCAAAGCAGACGATATTAAGGATGTATTCATCCGGGTTAAATAATGTATCACAACATACCTGCGGAATTCAAATACCAAGTACCAAATCCTGTACAAATTATAACACTTTTTATAACATTATACAGACAGTGAAGTCATAGAAACCAGTGGCTTTATTCAACCATCTCTAAACTTCTTACAATAGGCAAAACTAACCACAAGCTGCTTCTTACAATTATTAAGATACATCTCCACCTAATGATTCAAGGTGTAAATACTAAATCTCAAAATGAGACCCACAGCTGCATGACCATATAACGTATCATCCAAATGATAGCATTTCTGAGAGTGAAGAGGAGTGATAACTGGATAGGAAGCTGGAACAGTAGGTCTAATCAGAACTGTCCCCGGAAAATCAGGACATCTGATCACCTTGTCTGTAAGAATTCAATGTTCCCATAACAAAACATTGGTTCTGGCTATTGTTAAGTAGCCATCTATTTTCATAGGGGCCTTGTCAAAAATACAGTCATTCTTTCAGTTCACAGGAAGTCAACTGTTTTGTTCCTAAGCAAGAGCAAATAGGAATCATCAGGCTGGCAATCAATCTGCAGACTGAATGAGATTCATCACATTGTGGGAAGGGAGACAGAAACATAATTATTCCCAACACTGTCCATTGAAAGACCTGGTATAGCTGATAATCCTAAGAAAGTAATGGTACTTACTATAAAACACACGCCAAGTCATTACAGTCAGAGGGTATAACGTAGCAAGAGCAAACAGATTTTAAAGGATGAAGAGTTTTTTTGTACTTGGTTTATTACACTAATCCTAGGATCTTTAGCTATTTACACCATTATTATCCAATTATTTCTTTAGGCATATCATATATCAATAAAAACAATTTTAATACATTTCTTGTAAGACCAAAAGTATCACAATGAATATTTTAATAGATAGTAAGTTAAAGTGAAATTCAGCTTTCAGAAAGAGTGTTAAAAACAGAGTATGCAGCCCTGGACTGTGTGGCTCAGTTGGTTGGAGTTTTGTCCCACAAACGAAAAGGTTGTAGGTTCGATTCCCAGTCAGGGCACATACACCGGTTGTGGGTTTGATCCCCGGTCAGGGCACAAACAAAAAAGCAACCAATACATGTTTCTCTCTCACATCCATGTTTCTTTCTATGTCTCTCTCTCTCAAAAAACAAAAAAAAAAAAAACAAAAAAAAAGCAATGAAAAAATGTTATTCGGTAAAAATAAAAAAAAATTTTAAACAAAATAGAATTTGCACCCACAATGTTATTCTCAAGTTAACCAAAAATGGTGCTTACTGACATTATAAAATCCATTACTTTTTAAAAAGTCACAATAGCTGATTTTCCTATCATGCTACATAGAATATAGTGATAATGACTTGTGACGTGCCAGCCAATTTTGTGATTCTGGCAATTAAGATGATTTCTGGTATGATTGTTAGCTTAGGTAATTAGCTAATTATTAATAAGGGAGCGAGCAAAGGGTATCAGATATTAAACTTAATAAACTGGGAAGCCGAATCAGATATTAAGACAGCACTGCATTAAGCTTACTTGGATGCAATTGCATTTAGAGACTGATTCACACACTCCAGGGGACTGCTGCGGACAAGGGGGTTTAATCATTGAGGGGATTTAACTGTCAGAGCAGACGGGGAATCTCCCCAAGGGTGCCGCTGGTCTGGCATGGTACTGGATATCAGAGCAAGGAGGAGGGGGAATTCCTCTCCTGGCACAGGCGCAATGGAAAGCGGATAACGTAACAAATTTCTGACATGTGTAATAGAAGCCAAGATGGTGTTTCTACTTTTGGACATGGCAGTAAAAATCAAAATGGCAACATAAAGGGGGCAGAGCCTAGCCTGGGAAAAACTACAAAAGTAATCAGATTGGGAAGAGTTCAGGGAACCCCAGTAGGTCACAGAAAGGGATGATTGGCGGGAAGGGGTGGAGAGAGGGAGGATAGGAACATGTTTCAAGCCCAGGAAGAATCAGAAAGTTGGGTTGGACGGTCTGAATGGCAACATATTCATTACCAAGAACCAAGAAAATAGATGGAGGATTAAGAGAAGCTTCGGGGCAGTTGCTGCTAGAGCCTGCCTGACCTCTAGGTCCCCAAGAGCGCGTTATTTCCCTTAAACCCAATGAAATCTTGCCACCACCTTTAAACTTTTCCACACATGTGTCACTTGAAATTCCTTTTTCTTGGCACCACGAAAGAACTCATTTTCAGGGGTAACACAATGTTTATGCTGCTTCTATAATTTTTGTTCATTTTGACCTAACGAACTTGATCTATCTCCCAATCAAGTGTGTTGAATTCTACATCGTTACAAGCTTTGCCTCTGAGATACCACATCCTCCTATCACAGTTTCCTCTAGCTCTTTTATTCCGCCACCACAAATTTCCACCTCCACGTTGCTCTCCACCATGAAAGAACGTCATTCAGTTCATTAGCT
Organism: Pteronotus mesoamericanus; assembly: GCF_021234165.1. NCBI lineage: Eukaryota > Metazoa > Chordata > Mammalia > Chiroptera > Mormoopidae > Pteronotus > Pteronotus mesoamericanus. The sequence continues at coordinate 11,650,356 of NW_026555277.1, read as the reverse complement.
CCTCGAACTCAACGTCCTGCCTAGGCCACAGAGTAAACTATTGGGTTGGCCAAAAAGTCCGTATGATTTTTTTTCTGTAAAATAAAAGACACATTTTTCATTTTCACCAATAACTATTGATTTAGATATTTTGAGTATGTTGGCCATCTCCCATGTGGTGTAACATTGACTGTTCTCAATTAACGTTATCAACCTGATCACTATCAACTTCAACTGGTCTACCTGACCGTGGAATGTTGTCCAGCAAAAAATCTCCAGCACGAAACCACTTTTGACTGTTTCAATCATGCACAGCACCTTCTCCATACACTGCACAAATCTCTTTTTTTTTTTGCATTTCAGTTGTTTTTGACCTTTCTTAAAATAATAAAGAATATGCCAAAAATGCTTGTTTTCCTCCATCTCCAATGTTAAAATGGCTACACAAAAAATTCACCAATTGTGACCTTTTTTTTTTAACGCACGCTGATATGACAGCTGTCACAATACAATCTAACAAAATCGTTTCAAATGAAGTTAAAGACAACTAAGCTCTACCACAGCCTTCACATGGAAAAAACTAAACAAACTTTTTGGCCAACCCAAAGGAACTTTACCACCACCCTACTTCCACGGCCTCTTAGACACTCAGGTATGCAAATCTATAATGGTACATAGACCCCATAGTCCACTCCTTCCTTGCCAGCTCTCAGCCTATGAATAACGATCATAAAAAGAACAATATACAAATATATCTCTTAATTTATGTGGTAGCTTTTTTACCTTTGTACCTCTATTAAAGTGACATATATTACATCTTCTGAAGAGTAAACAAATGAATAGCTAGCTATTCAAAATAATCTCCATGCAAATCCCATTAACCTTACTGGAGCCACACGGTATGAACTTTTCACAGTCTAGACTAATTTCTACCTCTTTGCCCATAACCTTACCTCTCCTTCCAGGCACAGATGAAAAGATCTTTGGTCATTTTCCTTCTTAAAATGAGCTGTTCTATTTGTCCCGCTCTAGAGCCCGTATCTTCTTTGGCTCCTAAAGTATACTATTCTCATCATTATTCTCCCATCTGCATCTGAACACGCACAGATGATCTCCCCTTCAACCTAAAAACATGTTTTTTTAGATCATGCCTCCCACTCTACTAACTGCCCCAGCTCTCCCCTTCCTTGAAGGTATAAGTTCTTTTCTTTTTAAATGTAATAACCTAACATTTTTTTTTTAAACATTTTATTTATTTTTAGAGAGAGGGGAAGAGAGTGAGAAAGAGAGGGAGAGAAATACCAATGTGCGGTTGTCTCTCACACACCCCATACTGGGGTCCTGGCCTGCAACCCAGGCAAGTGTCCTGACTGGGAATCGAACCAGAGACCCTTCGGTTTGCAGGCTGGCACTCAATCCACTGAGCCACACCAGCCAGGGCATGAAGGTATTAAGTACTTTAAACAGGGCTCTATACGAGCTAAATCGCTCTCCTTTCCTTGCTCGCTCTGTCTTCCCATTGCTGTAATTGCTCTCCAATGCATTTTTGATCCTCATTCTCCATCATCTCTGCAAAATAACATTTACATCACCTTCTTTCCTGAAACCTTTCCTTCCACTGAGTTTTAATTTTCTTATTTATCTACCTATTTCCACACTTCTTAAGCTACTTCTTTTCCTGTCTATCAATGTCGGCCTACCCCCAGGATGCAGTCCACGGCATCCTGGCTTTCTATGACAATATTTGATTCAATGCATAAATTCTTCTGTTTCTAAACTTAAATTTTCTTCCTAAAAGGACTGTGAATCCCTTATCTATATACATACTTTGTACCCTCCACCCTAACAATAAGATGTTATAGTGTAATTAGCAATAAATCTAATGTCTATGAAAAATTGATCAGTTGCACTAATTATTCTATTCTAGAGTACAGTGAACTAGAATATGTTTTTGTTGCTGTTAATAGATGTGAAAAGACACTGGGAGAATGACTGAAAAGTACTTGCATGTGTACTGGGGGAAGGAGCAGGGAGAAATATAGCCAAAGCTGGACAGAATAGAGCCATCTTCAAAGGAACGTTAATGGGGAACCAAACATGTTCAAGGGGAACCAAAGTTTTACCACCCCAAAATATGCCTCTTGGGATATTGATTTTAAGCCGGTTATTAAGAAACAAAAAACTCAGAACCTTTGACCCTCCTCATTACCTGCCTAAAGGAATTCAGATAGAAAAACCTCCTTAAAGAAAGGAAGCATCACCTTACCATAATAATATAAATTAAGTGTGGCAGAGAGAGAGAGAGAGAGAGAGAGAGAGATCTGGCAGAGAGCCTCTTTGTTTCCCTTCTGTTTCCCATTTTTTCTGGGTGGTCCAGCAAGAATTTGTTTACATGTTTGCTCCTTCTCATCTACCTGTGAATTGCCTACTTCCCCTTGGAAGTCCCAGACTATTTTGTATTTTATCTGCCTGATTCCTCTTCTTTTTTTTAGTCTCAAAACAGACTGTAGCCCTCCATACAAGAGATCTTGACTTTCATTTTTTTCTGAGCTTCCCCAACACACTGTTACATAACTAGCATGGTGCTATATAAACATCAGGATTTCAATAAAGTGAAAGAACCAAATAGAAGACTATACACAAAAATGCATATATAGCGCCGGGCAAAAGTAGGTTGACAGTTGTTCATACGGAAAGACATGCAGGTTATCATTACAACAGCTTTATTAACTCAAAAGAATGTCACTCACAACTGTAATCCTACTTTTGCCCACCCCTGTATATTAACAATTCTATTTGATCCTTCCTCTATTTTTTGCTTGATATACATATATATGAGAAAGGTATAAATCCAGAAGAATAAGAAAAGGCATTTGCATGGTAACAGGATTTCTGTACCTTGAAAATTCCCATCTATAGTCATACTTCTGTTACTTTACATGCAGTTGGTTTGGAAAGGGCAGTGCAGTGAGAGAATTATAACTTAGGGATGAACTAATAGTAAGAACAAATTTTTTTTTTTGAAAAAGATTCTATTAGATACAAAATTTTCTTTGCAAAGAAAAAAGTAAAGTAAATTCAGTTGCAATTACAAGGCAGACTCAAGTCTTAGCTGAATGGCTCCCTAAGCTTCCATAAAATATCAGCTGCTATTTAACACTGGGCAACATTGCTTCCACAGTGCTCCTATATTTTAGAAAATCTCCAAGGTATTTTTAAATGTGGAACAACATATTCAACACCAAAATGAACAGGTTCTCCAAGCCAGTTAAACAATTATCTGTGTTTATCTTTATGAGAATAAACAAAATTGTTAAAAAGAAAGGTGTATGGATAATGGCATGGAAGCATCTTATTTCATGCAGTTATCACATGCCACATTCAAGCAAGTCACATTGAGAAAATAAGAAAACATGCCTAATTGTTTAGGGTCAATAACTACTAAATAAATCAATGAGTTGAACATCCTGAAAGTCAAATAGACAACAGAATTATCTCTTTTAATGACTAATTATAATAGAATCTACCACATAAGACAGATAGATAAGCCACAGAGAATATGATATATACCCAAGCTCTAATAGTTTTGGTTATTCTCTCTTCTATTCCCTTTTCATCAAAGCAAAACAGTATATAAGTAACTACTGGACTTCAGTCCTACCACCTGATATTCAAATGTTGAGTTTCAAGGCTCAGACTTAGGTATTTGTCTGTATACTCTCTTCCCTGCTCACTTCCAAAAGATGCCTTCAATTACCATCTACATGCAGATGACTCAAATTTCCACTTCCAGCCTAAAAGTTCCCCTCTGAGCCCCAGACCTGCAGACCAATAACCATTTGTAAGGCCATCGCCTATGCCATGGGAGACAATATTAGAGGGTGCTCAATGTGGCTGGTAAGTTTCTCTGGCATTCATTAGCCCTACATAACACCTGGTATGTGTAGGACCATAATGGAACTCTTCACGTTGTGGTTCCAGCTCTAAATCCCAGGGGGAAAGACCTGTACCTTCTTTATCTGCCTAGACTGTAGTCATGTTTACTAAGGGCAATTAACCCCAGGAACTTAGGGGGGACTTCTTGGTGATTCAAGTGAATTAACCAGGTTCTTTTAGTATTTCCACTTTCAAAGACCCTTTACATGGTGTCCTAACTTAATTCTTTCATGCCTTAGTTTAACAACTAGAAACTATGTGTCCAGCACTGTGGCTACAAATGTGAACCTATCCTTATGAAATGTGTAGTATAACTGAAGACAGGAATCAATCAAAGAATCAAAAAACCACATAAGTAAATCAATCCTACAATTTGAAGGGCTATATGATACATACTGAACACCAATGACGTGTGCCCTTTTCTGTATGTATGTTATGCTTCAATAAAAAGTGTGAAACAGCATTCAGTGGACCCAATAACTGTGGAAATCTGTGAACTGCAGAGAGCCTTAAAAATCAGTCAGTCCAGTTTCCTCATTTTATAGATGAGAACACTAGTCTTAGGAAGCGTACATGAAATGCACTCCTAGGAAGTAACTACAGGCATACCTCGGAGACACGGCAAGTTTGGTTCCAGACTACTGCAATAAACTGAGTGTCACAATAAAGCAAGTCAAAATCTTTTCACTGGTGTTTGGGGCAAGGAGGGGGCGGGGAGTGTCTTGCCTTCGATTTGTAAAAAACACAGTATTTGTGAAGCGCAATAAAGCGAGATATGCCTGTATCTGAACCAACTGAATAGTCCATTAGGCTATATTAATCACTCTGATTTGACCCTGCCTGAATTCTCTGCCCACCTGACTCACCCTGCTTTTATTCTACAATACTTTTCAGCATAATATTTGCTAATAATCCCCCACCTGGCTCCATTTATAAAAAGCTACCCAAGGCCCGGTTTCAAAGCCAATGAAGTTTTCCTCCGCTGGCTCTGTCCACGTACCCTTCTAGGCATCCCCTTGGCCTGCATCATCATTTACCCTGAACTGTGTACACATTCTGTCCCTTAGTGCTATTAAGCATGTGATCCTTGAGAGTAGAAAATGTCTCACCATATCTCCACTAATACAGTGCTTCAGGGATTGCTTCTTGCGCTAATAAATACCAGCGCCAGAGCAAACCAAAAGGAGTAATCATCTCATTTAAGGATCCCTAGCCTACTGCCTCTGAACGTTGGGAACTCCTGAAAAGCCAAACGTGACTGCTGGAGTCAGGAAATCTATCCTTTATTTTACAACCATTCATACAGCACTTAGAACCGAACAGGCATTGTTCTAAGTACCTCATAAATATTAACTCATTTAATTCCCACAACCACCTTATATCGTACAAACTACCAATTCACTTCGCAGATGATGAAAAAGCAGCATACAAAGAAGAACTAATTTATGTAAACGTCGCTGAGTAAGGATTTGAAGCCAGGGTCCAAAATCCATGCTCTTAACAACTAAGCTATGCTGCCTCAAAACCTGAGCACCTTTTAAATGACAGGAGACAATTCATGACAATAAAATCATGTATCCTGAAAATGCAAGATTACTTTTTGACTTTTTACTAAAAGTTGATTTAAAAGGCGCTAGAACTCCAAGTTATAATTGTCATAAATGCCAACCCCCCCCCCAAATAAATGTCAAGGTACCTATTTTAATTCATAAAATCGTATCGCATGACACATGAGCTTTTACACTGCAGCTCCTATTTTCATTTCCTGCTTCCTTTAGGAACACATTACTAAGCTTTCTGTCAGCCTCTCAAATGATACAGACTTCCTGTCTCGTTTTTCCAAATCTTCTATCTGGTTGTGAGGCTTGGGCCTAACACAAATGTCACATCTGAACAATTTAATCAGCTTCACCTTGGAGCCATACTTATGCTAAAGGTCAAGAATGAATGCCCTGTAATGTAGCCAATCCCTTGCCGGCAAATCACGCTTGCTGCAAGCTGAATGTGAGGGTAATGGGGTAATCACTAGCCCACAGGGTAGAGCTTTGAAACTCTCTAAAAGGACACACTGACATAATATCTAATAATATGACATCGCTTTGAGTGGTGGGTAGCAAAAGCAAAAGGCAGACCATCTGGAGTTGCTCCTTTTGAGTAATGATGTCACGCAGCTATCAGGCAAAGGCATAGTAAAAAGACTTTTTTCCCTATGGGTAAGGAGCAACCTGACTTGCTTTATTCACCACAGGCAGTGCAGAGCATGTAGAGGTACCAAGGGAGGAACACAAAATCATTTCTCAACATCAAACCCAGGTGATAACAAAATTTTACACCAAAAAGTATTTTTAAACTGAACACACTTTACCTATTAAAACAGAGTTTGGCAAACTATTGCCAAAGTGCCTAATCAAGCCACTAGGCTGTTTTTGTTCAGCCCTTGAGCTAAAAATGTTTTTGTGTTGTAAAAAAGAAAAAAGAAAAAAGAAAAAGAAGAGTGACTGTTTGTTGCCAGCAAAGCCTAAAATATTTATTGTATGACCCTTTACCAAAAGTTTGCAGAGCCCTATGACAAAATATGCATTCAAAGAAATAGTTGAGATTTAATTAATCCATCAGTGGTTCACATATTAACTTTTTTTTAATCACTCTAGTTCAACATCATTCTTCAGTCAAAGGATGAGTTGTATTAAAAGTCCAGCTACTGATGTCAACTTTCAGTCCTGCGGCTCTTACTGTCTGCTCACTTCAGCTAGAAACTGCAAAAACATTTGCTAGGGGATAAAAGCTGAAACTGGCTTTATTAGATTTCAGGACAACCTATCCATAGATTATTCTTATAAATCACCTATCTTGTTTCCCCCAAACCATGCAGCAAGCAGACTATGCTTTTTTATATTTTTAAGACACCTGCTACTTATCACTCACTCTCTGACAACTACCACACTTAAGACTACATGCGCAATTTCATTTAGGTGCTTCTCTCTCATAGAATTTTACCTTAATAAAGGTTGGCGGTTTTTTTCCCACTTTGTTCTCTACGAAATCCCAAATGCTGGCCCTTCGTAGGCGCTCAGTAACTTTTTAAAAACCTCTTATTAATGAGCACTATTATCACATGGGGAAACTGCAGCACAGAGAGGTTGAATGACTTGGGCCATTCAATAGTGTCAAAGCTGGAACCTGAAATCAGGCTGCCTGACTGTACAGTCCTGGTGAAGCGCTAGTCTGCTGCCCTAGTGTCTTCCATACAGAAATGTCCCACCTGAATGTCTAACTTCTCTTCAACTGACAATTTGGGTGTGACTAAAATTGCTCCTTGTATAGCAACAAGCAGAGGTCAGTTCTAAGCCTCTTCTTCTCAGAGAGGTAACCCCTGTGGGAGGGGAAAACACACACAACTCATGAGGTCTTCATATTCTCACTCTAGCAAAAGTGCCACTTTTCCAAGGAGTGGAACAATGTCATGCCTGTCATAGGTCTTAAAGTTTTTGTAAAACAAAATAAAATATAAGTGCAAAACTCTGTGACAATTAAGTGCTTTTCATGTTTAAAGAAAAAGCTGCTACGTTATTTATGTAGAATTAAGTTCTGCAAGTTGGGAATCACGGGCGGAAAAAAATCAAAACAGTTCAAAAAGGAAATACGGTCCGGACAGTTACAGAGAGAAAACCCGCCAGAGAGACGCTGATGCAGAAATCCTGGGCTGTGCACACACAGCATTTTGGAAGAAATGGAAAGTGAGGCAAGTCCTTCTGGGGTTTTATAAGCCTTCTTGGTTTCTATACCAGGAAGACCTACTGGAGAAGCAGAAGCAAGGAGTGCCAGTCATGAAAATGATGTCTTCAACTGGAATGAAAACCTTGGACTAAGAGGACTCACATGGTGTAACAGCAGGAAGGAAAATAAAAAGCAAAAAAAAAGATAGTAAGTAGCATCTCTAAGAGCTGGAACCCCAAACCAGTCCTTTGACTAAACCAAGGAAATGAGAAAGTGAATGAGAAACGGAATGTCAGTGTTCATCACACTGCCATCTTCAACCTACTTTGAGCAAAACTCTCTCCCTCCACACCCCCCAACCCGCCCGCCCCCCCCCAAAAAAAGAAAAAAAGCTGCTACGGAGAAAAGGTCAAAGAGGCCGGCACCGCAGTGAGAGCAGCTTCAAACTTAGTGCAAGATTCCGGAATTGGCTTGTCAGGAAGATCCCGTAAAAAGTGCAGATGCCTTAGCCCCACCCCAACCCCAGAGATTCAAACTCTGGAGGCGGGGCCAGGGAGCCGCAGTTCTAACTACAGCTTCAGCCAATTCTTTTGCCCGCTCAGGTTCGACAATTACCATCTTAGTTAGGTTTGCTGCCAAAAACACAAATTAAAAAATAACAAATAAAATAAAAAGGCTAGAAAGCCACCCAGAAAGGTGAATGGGAGCCCGGGCGTGAAACTCACACCAGATCCCTCGGCAGGCAGTAACTCCGCTCGTCGGCCCGACTGCGGGACGGGAACGGAAGTAGAAAACCGGAGGTTTGGAAAGATCTCCCACCCCCCAGGACCGGGGCGACCCCTGCCGTGCCGTTGCCCTCGCGGCAACCCCCCTCGAGGGTCCGTCTTTACCAACGCGAGCAGCGCAGCAGCTTCTCCAGCCGGTCGAGCGCGGGGCGGCTGTGGGCCCAGTCCCCGCCAGCCGCCGGCTCCATGGTGGGCGCGGGACGAGGCGTGTTCCCGGAGTGGACCCTCAGTTGCCGGTTCTCCGGCATCGCCCCGCCTTCGAAGGAAAGTCTCCCCGGAGAGCGGGAATCTGGGTGGACCCGGACAACGACCGAGACGCCGCAGGCCTGTGACCCGACCCCTGACACCAGCGATTCCCGCGTCTGAGCCGGGAGGACGCGCGGGGCCGGAGTGCGCGGGGTGGGCCGGGCGGGTGCGGCAGGGGCAAGGAAACCCGCCAAAATCGCGGCGCGCGAGACGGGAGGGGCGGGGCCGCGGCTGCACTCCCCAGGCTCGGTGGGCGGGGCCTCGGGGACGAGGGAGGGGGCGGGCCCAGGGGATGCCCTCTCTCTCCGGGAGGGATCAAGGCAAAAATAAGGAAATAAAATTGAGAAAATGAAAAAAGCACTTGCTTTCCTGCATTCCTGAAACAGTGTTGGCACCCTCAGCTGAACTTCACCGATGAAAAATTACAAACAAACGTTTAGCTGAGCATTAACTGTACGGAATGCTGGTTCAAGTACTGTTGAGCTTGGAAAAGCTTTGCTCATGACACTGAAAGTGCCACTCTCTTTACTCCTAAGAAAGTAACTTTTTTTTCTCTTCTCCCCCAGCTTCTTGTCTGTTAAAGAATTTGTCTACCCTCTTAAGGCTCTTTCACTGATCGCCATAATTTACAGATAACATCTTATGAGTTCCCCTTCACCCTTCGCATCCAATTCATTGCCAAGATCCTTGCAATTTCCCCCCTTAACTTACTCTTAAACCTACCACTTCTTTCAATCTTCACTCTACAACAGGCCCAACAGTATCATCCTCAGCTAGATTGTTCCCATAGCTTACCTGTGTCCACCTAAGTCCCCTCCAAGCTTCAGGCTACACAGCAACCATCTAAAACATTTGCAAATAAACTCAGTTCATAGAACCAGAATGAGTCAAACTAAATAAAATCTTACAGGGTATTTTGACTGACCTATGATAACACCTTAAATTAACCAAAAAAAACAAAAACAAAAACGAAAAAAAACCCTCAGATGTAGCCAAGAAGTTAATCCTTCATTATGAACCCTGTTAAGCCATTGTCTTTCAGAGCCTCAATGACAACTATCAAACTCTAGAAAATATAAAATGTTGCCTTGGCTGGTGTGGCTCAGTGGATTGAGCGCTGGCCTGCGAACCAAAGGGTCACAGATTCAGTTCCCAGCCAGGGCACATGCCTAGGTTGTGGGCCAGGCCCCCTAGTAAGGGGAGCATGAGAGGCAACTGCACATTGATGTTTCTCTCCCTGTCTATCTCTTTCCCTTCTCCTCTCTAAAAATAAATAAATAAATTATATATATATATATATATATATATATATATATATATATATATATATATATATATATATATAGCCTGTTAAATAAGCTTGGAGAAATGCCATGACGTATAATGGTGTAAATTGGAGATTTCAAGAGCCAGACAGTCCCACTTCTAATCCCATTTCCTCTACTAAATGTGATTTCCTAGTTGATGTTTGGCTTTAGTAGAGATGTATATGTGTTTTTGAACCAACTGGTCCTCTCAGCCCAGATCCTGAACTCGTAAAGCCATTCCTTTTTTCCATGTCCATATGTACAGTGCAGGTGAAAGATGGGCAACCTATACAGAATGAAGCACAGCAACAATGTATAAAATCCTGGAACTCTGGTCTGAGAAAAACTTCCCCAGGAAAATCCAGTCCAGCTATGGGTTTTCAGCAAAGCCTGGGCTTGGGGCATTATTAACAGTATCTTCTCTCCATTTTAAAAAGGGCTTAATAGTATCTTATTTGCCTTCCTTTCCCTCGAAGGACCTCTTGAGTACATCAAAGTTTAGCTTTGTTGCTCCATTTCACTCCTAGTCTATTCTCCTCTTGCAATTAAGCGGTATTCTCCAGTACCTTAGACTCTTTAAAAATTATTCATTCCACTCCAGTGTAAACACTCCAGTCCTGGGGGAATTCTGAAGGAGACAAATTGACTTGTTTTAGCCTGTTTACACATCCTTCTCTCTCCATGCCCTCTACTTCATTGCTTTGATTACAATACTCCAAAGGCACCTCTGGCCTGGATCTCTCCTGATCTTCAGGTGCAATGTAATGGTTTGCTGAAAACAGTCGAAATGTTAATTTTTCGTCTTCTGTTGTGAAGTGTTGTACAAAGTAGTGTATATATTCCTCATACTCACTTGGATAAACATATATAACAAGCAAAATGGGACACATGTAATACTCAGACTCTCTTCCCATGGAATGTGAAGCTCTCTCACAAATTCAACATGTACACTAATTCTTCTCTGACATTTAATTATGCTGTAATATAGTGGGATAGACCTCTTTGGCTCTTTTGAGTACATTTTCTTTGTTAGATATAAATTTTCTTTGCAAGAACCTCCTGCAAGAAACCTAGAGTTCCCCACCTGCCCCTCCCCCCCACAAAAAATCAACCTGAGAATAATTGACAAAAATCAATCAATGTAATTGATGGCATGGAACAAATCTCCACAGCATCTAGGAGTATGATATCTGCTCTCTGCATTTGACAGAGCTAGCCATTCTGTGTGAAAAGGCCATTAACCAGTTAGTTCTAAGCTCTGTGCTATTTTTTCTGGAATCCAGTGTGGCACAATGACTAAGTGCACAGAGTTCCAGAGTCAAGCACAACTGGGTTCCAAACCAAGCCTTGCTATTTCCTAAGATAGCATACATAGGCCCATTGTTCAGCCTACCTTGAAACTTAGTCTTGGCTTTTTTAAATGTATACAACATTATACTTGTAGGGTTGTTGTGAAAGTAATGACAAATTATGAAACTATTCTAAACCAAGTAGTTCATGCAGCTCAGCCTGTGGAAATCCCTTCACAATGGACTTTACTGAACTTTAATACCTATATTAAAGCTTAATTCACAATAAACATTCAATACATTTTTCTATCTTTAGTATTGGGTCTTAGCACCGAGTTACACTAAACCAGTTATATTTGCTTTAAAATTCTTTTATGAATAAGCACATTCTGTGAGCAAGGAAGACCCCTTATTCTGTGACTATTGGAGCAGAATACTTGCTGCAGCCATGCCTTTGCAGATATGATGCAATAACTCTGAAAGGAAGCTAGAATCCTGTTTAGTGATCATAATCTGTTTTAGTATCATCTCAAATAAAGTGTTCACTGGATTCCTAACACCATCTTTGGCATGATTTTAGGACATGATAATGAAAGTCTTTATAGTTTTTGTTCAGTTAACTTAGAGAGTCTTTATTTCCATTTTGTTCTACATTTAAAAGGAAAAAAAAAACCTCAGCAATTAGAAACAGTGATTTTGTCCTGTCTACTATAGACAGCTTCTATGAAGCAAGGAAAACAGTAGAACCAAAACTAATAGAACCCAGCACTGAGGGATGCCCTAGAGGCTAACGTGAATCCCTCCTTGACAGGTATCCTTGGCCATATACATAGTGATAAAGTTGTTGGCTGCAATGGACTGTATTGAAATGTCTTAACAGGCTGCAGCCGCTTTAAACTGCACATATAGAGTTAGTCTCAAAGTCACGTAGACCTTGGCAATTACTGAAAAGCTACCAAAGTTCTAGAAGGAAGCATCTAGATGTTTTGAGAAGGTTTTTGAAAGGATGTTAACTCTATCTTTGTGGGTACCTGCCAAGTTCCTGTCACCAAACCAAAAGTAACCAGTCTATGGATAATAGTTACATTAGTATGTCCTTACAGCAGTGGCTTTCAAGATTTTGGTATCTTCTGTATTTCCTGATCATTCATCACGTTCAGTCTGACACAGATATTTCACTGGTCATTGTTTTTGTCCAACAGACTTCAGAGTTCAGCCCATTCCACTGCCTTTTATGCTATTTTTAAGAAGACACCTCTGTAGAAACCCCCTTTTTCTGTACAGTGTAATTACTGAAGCACATAAAGTGGTTATAGCAGGAATTTATCACTTTCAGGTGGAAATACTCCGAGCCAAATAAAAGATAGAGTAGGAATGCCAGAAGCAATTTATAACAGGCTCACTGACATTTTATGTTGAGAAGCTCTACCACTGAATAAGCATCAAGTCATAAATCTCTGTAAACGTGATTAAAGCAAGCAAGTTATTCTTTGAGGGGACACTGTAATAAAAGAATGCTGTGATGCAAAGCAGGAAAATTCTGTTGACAAAAATCACCAAAAACAGCTGTCAGTAAAATTTACAAACAGCTTGCTTAAAATTCTGTTGAATTCCAGCAGCTGTTTGTTTGCACATAAAATGTTCATTTAGGAAATGAGCATTGGCCCTAGTTTGAGTTCCATTGTGCTTCAAAATTCTGTAATCATTTTAATCAAAATTTGTGCCATAATTTAAATTTTTTCCAAAGGGCAAGTGAGAGGTAACCAGTCTACACTCATGCACAGCATAGGGGCATCTCATTCAAGGGTGGACCGTATATTTAAGGTGGTCCCATAAGATTATAATGGAGCTGAAACACTCCCATTGTCTAATACATTGTGGCTACTGTAAAGTCATAGTGTGACACATTACTAGCTTGTTGGTGGTGACGGCGGTGTAAAACCCACGTTGCCAATCATATAAAAGTATGGCACATACAATAATGTGCCATACAATACATGCTACTTGGTAATGATAATAAATTATGTTACTGGTTTATGTATTTACTATATTATAATTTTTATTATTATTTTTATCATTATTTTAGAGCGTACTCTTTCTACAGATGAAAAAAAAATGTGCCATAGCCCTGGCTGGGAAGCTCAGTTGGTTAGAGCATTGTCCCAATACACCAAGGTTGCAGGTTTGATCCCTGGTCAGGGCACCTACAGGAAGCACCAATGAATGCAAAAATACCTGGAACAACAAAAAAAGATGTTTCTTTCTCTCTCTAAAGTAAAAAAATACCTTTTTTTAAAAAAAAGACTGTGCTGTGAAGCAATATTCTGTGTTAGGCTGGCAACAGCCTCATATATCTCATGTTTACTGCATCTCTTAATTGTATCATTTTATTTTGTGTTTGATTCAATTTCATGTTGTTTTATAAATTTAGTGTAGCCTAAATGTGCAGTGTTTAGAAAGGCTACAATAGTGTACAGTAATGACGTAGGCCTTCACATTCACTCACCGTTCACTGACTCACCCAGAGCAACTTTCAGTCCTACAAGATCCACTCATGTTAAGTGCCCTATACAGGTGTACTGTTATTTATCTTTTATACTGTATTCTTACTATACCATTTCTATATTTATAGATGTTTAGATATACAAATACTTACTATTGTGATACAATTGGCCACATTACTCAGTAGAGCAACATGCCATGCTGATTTGTAGTCTAGGAGCAACAGGCTATATCATGCAGCCTATGTGTGTAGCATGCTATACCATCTAAGTTTGTGTAAGCAAGTGCACTCTATGTTCCAACAAGAACAAAATTGCCTAATGATGCGTTTCTCAGAATGTATTCCCACTGTGAAGCAATTCATGATGGTATTTAATATGCCTTATACACCAAATGTATTCAATAAATAGGGGGAAATATATCCCATTGGTTTTAAATTTCCAGAAAACAGTCTATAATTCATATTTGTCAAAGATTTTTAATAAAAAAATGGAACAGAAGAGGAGAATGGGATTTCTGTTGTTCAATAATTATGCCAAAGACACACAGCTTATACGTACAGAGCAAAGAAATAGATCCAGTTCTACCTGAGTTCAACGCCCAAGTTTTAAGCGCCTACATAAGCTAGATTTCAGTAAGTTCAACTTCAAAGGACAGTGTTTAAAGCCAAATCAGTTGAAATACCAGAGAGTAGAGTGATTTTCAGCACAATTATGAATTGTAAGATTACAGAAGAAGTTCAAGTTACGGTCTCTCCCCTGAGAGAATTTACTGTCTAGTAACAGACAAGGCTAATGCAAGAAACAATACAAATAATATGAAGCAAATTATAATCAAGTGTTCAATTGTGTCATGCATATATAAGTATCACAAAAGCCATGGAAGAAAATGCTTAAAACTATTTAATAAAGAATAGAGTGATCATGGATATCTTTGTGGAAGTTAGAGAAGTTTCAAGGGAGTAGGAAGATTACTTCAGATGGGCAGAATCGTATGAACACAGACACAGTTTGACTAGAACAAAGATGTTGAATTGAAGATACTAGATATTAGATTAAAATTGCTGCTTTTATAGGTAAAATAATGGTGGCTGGATAACAGCAATTTCATCTGATTCAACCTGATACATATTAGATAGTAATGGTTATAGACAGTACAGAGCTGAGTGCATTAAAGAACTCCTAGAATTTGGGGAAGAATCAGTGAAAGGTCACTTTCTGAGAGGAAAGCTAGCAGAAATCAACAAATAATGGCTGAAATGATTATCTGCTCATTTATGTATCCGAAGAGAAATTTGGAAATATGTTGCTTAAATATTCAAAGTAAAGCCCCAAATGAATCAAAACAAAGTAAAATTAAAGGACTAAAGTAGGGAGGCTCTGTGCTGCAGAGTCTTCCCAGCCCTGTGGATGAAGAAATATATCGTTCGAGACACGCTTTATCTGTCAGGAAAAGGGGGTGGCAATTCCCTCTAGTGGAGAATGCCCCAAGCCCTTCTCTGAAATGGCTTTTATTGAGAACGACAAGCAGCAGAGGTATACAGCATGCATGCAAAGCTTATCAATCCATATCAAAAGGCTATAGATCTTTAGATCAGGGTCTGTCAGACATGGGGGCACTGGATGGGGCTCAGGAAAGTTTTTCCCTGCTGGGAAGTCAAACACCTGGTTTTTACTTATGGAAGCAGTGCGAAAACAGAGCCAGCTTCAGTAATTACACTGCATTCTTTAGGCCAGACCTCCCAGGGGACCCTTGGTGTCAGTATCTGGTCATGCCTGCCTCCAGCATTCCTAGTTTTCTAGTCCAGGCTTACAGGCCCTTTGCAAGGCCTAGCTCGCACGGGGCTACTGTTCCCCATACCACACAAAGTTGTCCCCAACACTAAAGTATTTTTTTAAACTTTTCCTTTTCAGGGCAGTGTGATCCTGAGCATAAAAATTAAGTCACATTATTAGTAGTAAATATATACATTTATATAGCTTTGGCCTATACCAATGGTGTGTGGTAGGTGGCTTATACATGCTCACAAAAGCCAATATTAAATTTGTAGGAATTTTACTAGGTGGTTGTTAAACATAGCCATTATTAGAAACCATATTATTTAAACCTAGAATTAAATTAATTATTTCTTAAAGCAAAGGTAATTACTATTCAAAACTCATAACTTTCTAAAATTTTTACTACATTTTCTTATCTATCTTCATCATGTTTTACACACACACACACACACACACAAACACACACACATTTTAATTTGGTCGAAATGCTATAGTATACAATGGCTGTACTCTTGAACATTTCCTTTCAACTCCATGTTCAGTAACATTACCCAGGTAGCTTGAAATAAGCCATGTAAGAATATGTACGTAATGGATATTGGCCAAAGCTACAAGTTAGGGGTTGATATATTGTTTTGATGGTGGTTGTTTTCTAGACTTAGATAAAGATGTTAATAATACAGATAGACATGTCATATCTGTAGCTCTTATATTGTGAATAGGAAAAAAAAGGTGGTGATTTAAGCTTCCAAAATTTAAAACCAATCAGCAAACAATTCATTCATGCGATTAGCAGACAATTTTCACTTTTGTCTCACTCTTTAACACGGACATCAGTCAACATATGTTGGAATTATACTCAGAAAGCCAGTTGCTCAACATTTACCAGCCCATCGGTGCATTGTGTCAGAGAGGGATCTCCCCTGCTGGCCCCACTGTGGAAATCTGCAGGCTGCGTTTCACATTTCCTCACAGACACAATACTTGTCTGCCTCCCACCTGAGCCATTCCTGCTGCCCAGACTCAACAGGCTGGCAAAGCCCAGACTCCTGAGACCTGCAGTCCTTCAGGGCCCCACGACCCCACCCAACAGACAGCAGCCACACCTGCTGCCTCTGGCAACCGCTTCTTGCCAACCTACATTACTCAAACAAGGACACCTTTCCCCCAATGTTGTGCCTACTCAACTAAATGAGTGCCTTCAGTGTCTCTCAGAAATGATGTGTTAAATTGGCTCCTTTGGTTTTGTTGTGATTTTTACATTCACATCACAAGTCCATGAGGGGCTGGTTGGGAGAAACTCTTCCTACCGTACTTGATCTTCTTTATGTTTTTCTAGCAGGCATCACTAGCTAAACATTTATGTTTAATTCACTCATGTAATGTATTAGATATATTTATGTAATGCATGGCCAAGAGAGCAAAGATTATTGTCTGTTCATTGCTATGTCTCCAGCACCCAGAATAACATCACGGTGGTAAGAAATATTCATATGAATGAATGCATGTAAGAATGCATGTAAGAATGAATGAATGAATGCACCAATGAAGACAAATTGACAGATATTATACTGTAGACAGAATCACCTGGGCCATTTGATGCTGGGGACATTGTTAGGGGAATATAGATCCCCTAGATCTATATTCTCTTTACTAAGGATAAGTTACTTTCCTGGAGACTTGTAAATCATTTGAATCTTACAAGTTCCCTATGACCAAATCTCTCCCTTGGTGGGTACTTGCTTATATTCCCCTCCCGACACCATCCACCAAAGCTATGTTAACTGAATGTATGGGCAATGATATTTCATGTCTGAACAGGTAGATCTCTTTTGTGGAAGTGAAGTAGCTGCACACATTATTGCTTACTGATCGGGGCCAGAGCACATCATTATGTGGCCAAAAAATAAAAAAATAAAAGGTAGAATGGGGCTGGCAGTCCAGAACTTTGAACCAATTAGGAAAGTTTGAAATTGTTAGCAGAGATGGTAAGGGCTCAGATTGGTGAACATGTGGTTTGAAATCTAATCTTTTGTTTTACATCAGTAGGGCTAGGTGAGAAAGGTTTCTAGTTTTATTTTGTTTTCATGTCAGATACTTCCTGTCCCCAAGAGGAAATTTTTTTTTTTTACCAGAAAAAAGATGGACAAAGGCTGTGGTGCTAGAAAGTGTGGCATGTTTATGGTGTCTCATTCTCAAACTGTCCAAACCGCCCATGAAACGTTGGATTATCCTCCCAGAGGCAAGAAACAACAGTCTTTATGGGTAAAATATATCACCTGAAATTGTTACTGATCATATTATCTTCTCAATAGAGTTCTATTTTCACATTCAGTGACTAGATGTCAAAGATTTTCACATCTTTCTGGTTATTGCTTTAGGTGAACGTGGATGCTGAGAGAGCAGTAATTACTAAAATGGAGAAAGAACAGGAAAAGGAAAAATACCCTTTGTTTTCCAGCTATTTTTAATGCTTGAGAGTATTTAAAAGTATTGGAGAAATATACTCTAATTTTATTGAATTTATTGGGGTGACACAGGTTAATGAAATTGTATAGGTTTCAGGGGTACAATTCTATAATGCATCATCTGTATATTGTATTATGTGTTCACCACCCCAAGTCAAGTCTCCTTTCACCACCATTTATGAGAAATACACTTTAAATGTGTACATATTTTTAAAAGAATTCATTAGCATTTTTTGGAAGGGATAAAGGAGTGAGAAATAGGTGGGATGTGATAACTACTAACAATAAATGGGCAAAAACAACAAACAAACCCTCCCAAAAAAGAGAGGGCAGTATTCTTGGAGCTTTAAGATTTATATTGAAGCTGGACCACCCATTTACTAATTTTTTTGACCCTAGTTAAGCAATTAATGTGTCCTTCTTATTATTCCCATGTGTCAAGTGGTTCTTGAGAGCTTATAATATACTAGTCACTATCTTAGGTGCTGGAAATACAAGAGTAACTAAGGACAACCAAACATTTTCTCCTAGACTTTAAAATCTGTGCTTCCCTTTTATTAAATCTAAAATGGGAGAAATAATAATTGCCTTCTTATGGTGTTTCTGTGAGAAACAAGTGAGAATACCTTAAGTAAAAGCAGTTTGTAAACCATATATGTGAAATATTATAATTATACTTCTCTTTGTCCAAATGCAAAGAAGAGGAACTTAACCAACCCCACATTTGTTAAAATTAAAAAAAAAATTATTAACTTCAATTGTCAGTGCACAATTGCCTTTGTAAAAGAAAATACCTCTTTTAAAATAACCTATGAAGATTTTGTGCAACTCCTATTATGATCAATAGACAATGTGGCTTGATTTGAAATTTCTCCTCTACATTTCATTTCCAAGTAGAAATTAAATTTCCTTTTTTGAATTATAGGGTGCCACAATAAAGGGTTGACTCATTGGGAGAAAATCACAAAGCCTAACTCATTTTCTCTCTCAGTACCTGAACCAAGACCTCAAAAAAAAAAAAAAAAAAAAACCTCTATAATTTAAATAGAGATATCCTCAGACTTAAGGTAATTTTTTATTATACAACACAGTTAAAAGAAAATTCATACCCAAAGATCACTTTTAAAAATATTGAAATAAAATAACTATTTAATCTGCTAACTCAGAAAATAATATCAAATCAAACAGAACCATGGCCCTATATTCCTCTTATTCTCATTTATATACTGTACCTCTTTAAATAAAATTACAGAACTAACATGTTCACAGACCAAGCCGTCTTGACAAGGTCAACTCTGCTAAGTGTTTTATAATCATTCAAAAATTGTTAAGTATTACTTGAAATGAGTATTTCTTGTACTTCAAGTATTACTTGTTGACAAGTATATCATTTTTGAAATAGTGGTAATACAAATTTTAAACAGTATTTTATCCATTGGTCTTCTAAATAAAATTTCCATTAACCTTTGAAGACAAAGGATACAAATATAGACCTTATGACACAATAAAATAGGAAAATATGGCATCTTCCTTTCCACAAAATGAAATGTGTGTACAATCTTCATCAATAAATCAGTACATACATGCATTTTTCTGTTGTGTTTCACTTAAATTTACAACAAAGTGAGCATAGATAAAACACTACACATTACAATTAAGATCAAATGTATATGAATATAATATGCATACACACAAATACATTACCGTAGTGGGATATAAGGTTAAATGAACTTATTCTTAAATTCACAAGGTTAAAGAGTTACAGATTCTAGAAATATAGGAAAGAGCTTTTCTGCAGTAAATTATTGCCAACAATTGGACATTCCGAAGTACAAACAACTTGGTTCATGAAAGCGTGAAGAATGAACAGATCACTAAATTTGGTTTATGCAGTAGTTAAGCACAGGCATTGCCGTTGTTGCCTTTATAAGGCAAATGTATTTTAAAATCAATTTGCAATGTGACAGAAGCCAGTAAAATGGTTTCAGTAGTGGTATGATACACTGTGATAGTTTAGTTCCATGCAAACATGAATCAAGACTTCCATATCCTGTCAAGGCAACAAAGACTCCAACCTTGCTAAGAGAGTAATATGAATTCCAAACAATGCACTTCTTAAAAGAAAAACTTTAGGTGAAAAACAGCACCAAGCTTTCTGAAAGAGAAGTACAATTATATTCCAAGTAGATTGTACTGTAGTCTCTATATTTTAAAGTAGCTTCCCATGTAGTGTTCTTTATGTACTACTTAGTACAAATGTTTTGGGGTTTTTTTTAAATTAAAATGCCTGGAAGAAATTTTGAATAAAAATATAGTTCTCATAGTTTAATAGCCGTGGTGTGGTTTTTAATATAGTAAAATTAAAATATGTTCATGTCTGAGAAAATCAATATTTTAACTCACTAAATGAAGTATAGGGAGAACAACTTTCAATTAGGAATTTGTTTTTAAAATAAAAAACCTTTTTGATTGTTTGCCACTATAATTTTAGATGGGAAAATAGCTCTTTTCAACAATATATTACTAATATTCTGTATAAACTCAACAAAGAATATCATTAAAAAATTCAAGTTTATAATTTCATCAATGAAACACATTTTACTTAACTATTTTAATAAAGTGTAATAAAATTCTGTATAAAGTAAGTTTTTGTAAGAGATAATCATTTCACATCTTATATTTGGAGCTATATCACTGACAAAAATTTTCTTTAAAATAATCTATTAAGGTCACTTGTAGGGTATCTGAAGAATATAATTTGCAAGTTACATAATCTAACAACCTAAAATGTATACCTAGTATTCACTCTTATTATGCACCTACACTAGAACTAGGGGTGATCAGAGATCAAGAAAAATTGCCTACAGTTCATCAGGATGTACTGGGATGGTGGGCACCAATATTTCCTGATCCTCCCTTGTACAGATGGTCACGACTGAATTATAATGAGCAAGGCAGTTCAGTCATAGTCCCCTTTTCAGTGGCTCAAGCTGGAAAGAGATTGAACTTTTATTTTGGCAATGATATTCTCTGATACTGAGAATTAACAACAACAACAACAACAACAAATACATCAAATAGGAAGAGAACGAAAGGGAAGAATCCAGAATGAAAGGGAAGAATATGAGAACTATGTTTCCACACACTGTAAAATAGTAATAGAAGAATGTCCTGCTTCTGAGATTTTGCATATTCTACCTGTTCATTTGTTCAAACTTGATTTTCATGTTTGAAAATAAGGGGGTGGGGAGTTCAGAAAAGTACTTAGAAAGGTCTCCAAAATGTACCCATTGACCAGGTGATAAATAAAGCAATCCAAAAACATGATGCCTGATTTCCAGGACCTTCTAGGAGAAAGTATTGAGGAAAAGGAAGACAAGCATCTTAGGGAATGTAAACATTTAGGTGGAAGGAGAAGCAAGATGATTCAGGAGATTAAAAGGGAAAAAAAGGCATAGAGGAGATATTATTTAAGCTTTAAAAATATAATTTTGAAGGAGAGTTTGGGATTCTAAATGAATAGGGTGGGTGCAGAGAAGAAGAGACTGAAAAATACCACTGATCACATTCTCCTGTTTAAAAGACAGCTCCCGAGCTAGGGGAGGTCAAGGGTTGATAACTGGAGAAAAATCATACAACTGGAATATTCCATCCCCAAAAGATGATGGCATTCCTGAACAAATGTTATATTCTCTGTCTCAAAGGTGGCCGCTCTTTCATCTTTTGCATAATATTGATACTGAAATCACTCAATCATCATCCTTTTTTTTTACTTTTTCCCCAGAAGGATCTCATGATCTGACACTATTTGGTCCTGGGGAGAGTTCACTTAAGGTGGATGCTTTTAACCCTGTGGTCTCTACTTTTACAATATTTACTGAAGAAAGAGAATGAAAAAAAGAGAAGAGAAGGAATAGGAGGAAGAAGAGGGAGATGAAAGATATTTGATGGGTATTTACTTTAAAAATGAAATAAAATTGTGAAAATAAATATCATACTTAAAATTTTGGTTATAACTGCAATTGTGTATTCATTTTTAGAACAAACAAAAGGTTGTTACTGAACCCCAATATTTGAGTTTGCCTGTGCACACTGGCCAAAAGAAATGCAGGAGTTTGCAGTACAAAAGGGACGTTTATTGGAATTGGCCAATCCCGAGTGCAGGCAAGCTTGGGCTCTAAAGACCCTGCTCCCCAGTGCTGTGTAGGTTACAGATTACATTGGGCAAAATCACAAGACATCGTGATTAAGGGTTCAGGGTCATGTTGATAAGGGCAAGATGACTTGGGAGGAGCAGCCTAGCCAGAGACCCCTCCCAGGTTAACTGTTAATCATTGCTTATCTGTTCCTGTAGCCCGTTTTCACATCCCTTCCCCCGCCTGGGTAGCACATCAATCTCATCAATCTCCCACCTGAATGCTAATCCCTTCCCCCACCTGGGAAGCCCATCCGTTTCCCGCCCGGAATGCTAGGGCTTATAAACCCCTATCTAACCCCGATTCGGGGCTCAGAATTTGGAGACTGCCTCCTCTGAGCCCGCGCGTGTGAATAAAGGCTTACTCCGTTCCCTGAATCGTGTCTTGAGTCTGGCTTTCCGTAACAATGTTGGGAGCTGATTGGTCAGAGGTGGGGTAAGGGTGCTAAGTCATTTCATCAGGTCTTGAGGACAGTTCTGAGGTGTGCTCTGGCATCCCTCTCTCTGATTTCATGGAAAAGGAGCCAGACGGTCATTTTACTAAAGGGCTCAGGAGATGAAACATAGTTTTAGGTCAAGGTACCTTTAACCTGTCAGAGGTCCAGACTATCTGACCATTAGTCAGATCCAAGCCACAGTCTTCTGTCGCTGGGGACACCAAGGTGGAGCGCCCGGCTCCTGGACCTGAGGGTTACTGTCTGGAGCCATTTGAGGAGGGAACGGGGCTCTGAACCCCGCAGAACCGCCCTGGGGTTGTCACAGATGGGTGGAATAAACATGAGTCATCGCAAACACTTCTCTGTTTCCTAGGAGAGGGGACATAGCTCTTCAAAGGCTTTCTTGAGAACCAAATGCACAGGGGTATGGTGCAAAGCTCATCAATCAATATCAAAAGGCTGTGTTTACAGAAAACAAATAGAGATCATAGATAACAATTGAAGGATGCAAGAGATCTTCCTCAGATCAGGGTCTATGAATAAAGCGAATCTCCTTCCCGGTATGAGCCGGTTATCATCGCTTTGAGGGAAGAACAAACATGCTTACAGGGACTTACTTCTAGACCTGATTGTCCCAGGGAACCACCTGATCCAGATTAGAGCTGTACCTGCCCTTAGTATTGTTTCAAGTCTGAGCCAGGCTGGCAGGGCAGAGCCACCAAGAGATAAGGAGACTTCCTTCAGATAGAATGAGTACTCTGGCCATGTCCAAGCTGAGCGGAGGGATATGGACCTTTTTGCCCTTTCTCTGTGTCCCCCACGTCCTTGTTTGCTGCCCCTTCTGGCCGATGTCTGGCTTAGATTGTCCCTCCTCTTGAGAGAAGCAGGGGGATGCGAGGGGGCGGGGTATAGCCCCTGCCAGGGGGACAGGTTAGTCTTCTGCTGCCTCAGGGGGCTCCTAATTATCCAGGGGAAAGGCTCTGTTTCTGAGAGGTGTAGAGCATGAGAGAGAGACACACAGAGAGAGAGAGACAGAGACAATATCTAGAGCTAGAATTCAAAGCTAAATTTAATCAAAATCATAAGGACCCTCAGTTTCAGAATAAGCTAAAAATATGTTGGTTTGCAGTATAACATGGCAAAGAAATGTTTTTGACAGTAGGACTTGATAAACTCAATTCACATTTTCCTAAGGGCCTGTCTTAATTCTTTGATATTCAAATAATTGTCTTTTGAAGCTTCGATCTTGTCATCATGCCTGTTGCTTTTCTCCTCTCCAGTGGTTGAATGTTTGAATTCTCATTTGTCTGTGTTTCTAGCAGTTCTTCATGATGACATTTGGTAACTTTAAAAAATTTTACATCTTGTGCAATATTTGCATTTTTACTTGAAATTTGATTTGCATTGTATTTTATCATTATTTTCCAGATACTTTAAGAATGGAAAATATACAGGCCAGCTTATCTTTAGGCATAGAGAGAGAATTCTGTTATGTGAGTGAAGACTGATTTTTTTTAAGTGGCATTATGTATTTGTAAGTATTATGTATTTGTAAGTATTTTCTTTTCTATACAATCTTCTATAAATCTAGGAACTTGATTATGAAAACTCAGAAGAAAGCCCTCTCTGACCTCTGAATAATCAAGAAAGGCTTGTCTTCCCAAACCTCCTAAAAGTGACTAAAATTTAATATAAGGGAAATATAATCATTAAGAAGTCCTCTTCCTTTACCTTCAGAAAACTTGTTTTGCTATTTTTAGACCATAATAATATATTTTGCAGCTATATGCCTGTCTTTAGCAAAACAGTTGTTCATCTCAAAACTTAACTATCAAAAATAAAGCAGAATAAAAAACAATCAGTTACTCACTGGGTAAGTATGGCTGGTGAGCTGTCAACAGAGATTCTCAATTTTAATTGCTTTTCTGTGTGGTAGTTCAAATTGGTAAAAATTATCAGTCAGTTTTAGATTTGACTTATGTGTTGTTTGTATATGTAGAAAAAACCTACAAATTATAAAAATTTGAAATGTAATTATAATTTTATACAACAATGCATATTCACAGTCAAAAAAATATAACATTGGTATGAGACTTGTTGCTATGAAATGAAACTATCTCTATCAGTTGCATTTCTGGCAATTTTATATCAAAGGAATGTTCTGATTCATTTTGAAAGTTTTCCAAAATTAATTTGAATTTTCATATCATGTTCATACAATAAATTAAGTTGATAAAAATATAAATCAAGCTTAATTCTACCCAATGATTTTCAAACAATAATTAAGAATGGGAAATCTGGAAAAAAAGCCCACTTATGATTTTAGATCTCCACATTCTATATTTACTATTGGTGTAGAAAAATGAATACAATGCATCATAAAAATTCATTTGCTCACCTTTACACAAATATATTTGCTTTTGGAAGAAGCATCTTTATTGCTCAAACTGCTTTGCATTTGGTTGCAATAGAGGCCAAGCCATTGTTAACAAATAGCTAATCAGGAAAGGAAGAGACGTGCTTCCCTTTTGCCATATGCAATGCTTTTCTATTTTAGTAATTTGGTTCATGTCATGTCATCATTTTCTTTAAAATCATTTCTTTATTTAGAATTCTGTAAGCCTTCTTATTGCTGTGAACAGTGGGTACTTCTGACAGGAGACTTTTGATTCCACTTTTCCTTCATTCAGCCACAAACTTGCTCTGGCAATTATTGGAAATGGCAAATCAATTTCCCTAGGACAGTGGCTGTAAGATTTCTTTAGGTCTTGGTCTATGGCAGGGACCAAATACTCTGTACGTCTCACATATACTATTCAACTCATATTTCAAGTAATGAGTAAGAAAGATGTGTCCTTGTATAAGACTAGGTTATGGAAATATAAACAAGAATGTTGTGTTAAGATGATTCTCAATTGTCATTCTTGCTTTGAATTACTGTAAGTTCCTCAATAAATTTAATTACATAAGTTTTAATTTATGCATATCAAAATGTAAGTTCTTAAAACTTAGTAGTATAAAAATTACCTAAAGATTTAACATTTCTCAAGAAGATTTTAAAAATTACATATTGCTGCGAGAGATGCAAAAAAAGATTATGAAAACGCCGGCTCATTGTAACTGCTGTGTCTTTCTTTCAAACAATTTCTATAGAAACTGCAGTATAATCTGTTATTTTACTCTACCTCTCTGAAGCTTTCAAATTCCTGACAATACAAAGTACAGACACCAAATTATGGTAGAAGAAGCCTGAGTGATAAGTCTAGATGCCAGGGTTTTTAACTGGGCTCCCACTCATTAGAGCAGTCACAGTACTCATACATTTAAGTTCCTTTCACTCACCTCACAGGCTTTGGTTCAACTTAACTTGTCTGCTGTAGTCAGACAAATTGCAGCTTGGTCTTTCTTGTGTTGTTCTCTCACTTTTACTTGCTTTTGCATTCATTTCTATAACCAAAGTATTTTTCCTTTCTTTCTTCTAAAGAGAAGAAACTTTCCTCATGCAAAAAAAAAACAACAACAACAAAAAACCAATAAAGATTTGCCCTGGCCTGGTAGTGAAGTTGGTGAGAGCATTGTCTAGATATGCCAAGGCTATGGGTTCAATCCTCGGTGAAGGCACATGCAAGAATCAACCAATGTACACATCAATAAGTAGAACGACAAATGAACCTCTCTCTCAAATCAATAAATGAAAAATTTTTAAGAACAAAGTTTAAAATAACTTTAATAATTTACTAACAACTCATGGACGGACAGTTTTCTCAATTCAACCCATCTTCCCCTTTACTCTAAGCACTTAACAATTATTTTAGTCTTGTATGCAGCTGTAACTAATAATGAGAAAGATTGAATGCATTTGGGCATCTCCCTTGAATTTATCGTATCTCCTCACTTGTAGTTATTAGTAACCCTTATTATTCCATAGATCGTAAAACCATGGAGAGGAATAACCAACAGGAAAAAAAGCAGAGGAGAAAAGAGAGGTGTGAAGACTGTCTCCAGCTCATAGCGACCCTTTTTAAAAAAGAAATTATACAATTAAACTCTCTATAGTGAATTTACCAACTGAGCAAGTTAAACATTATTAGAATAACTGCTACATACCAATTAGTAGTTCACATATGCAAAATTTTAGTTACAAAGATATTGGTCCTTAAATGACAGTTTATATAACAAAAATTAATAAGTAAGAAATGATGGACAGTTAGTAAATGGTGGTGATAAATGTCAGAAATGTAAACTTCTTCATCTTACCCATTTCTGAAAATTCAGCTTCTTTGTCATTTCCTCCAGGAGGCTTTTAGGCCCCTACCCCCTTCCAGAGTCACTAGTGGGCATGGTGCTGTTCCTCTGTATACTCAGGGTACCTGTCCTTGCTGTGTTGTGTTCTCCACTAAAGAGGAGGGTGAGGCCAGGGTGTAGGCATCTGTTTTTATTGAATCTCTGTATCTCTACTGTCTCAAAGACAGAGACTCCTTTTCTCCCATATCATTATGCCTAGTGTATAGAGAGCACTCAATCAATGTTTGTTGAATGAGTCCAGCTCCTATAAATGCTATGTTCCAGGAGGAAGCACACTTTTAATAAGAGGATCTTTCTCAGGGGTTACTCAGCAAATGTCAAGCCTTTTAAATTGTTGCCTGGAAAAATCTGACACTGGCAACATTAACCTTTAGAAGCCATATTAGCATTTCTTTGAAGGCTATGTTTTGCAATGAATAACAGGCTACCTCTAAAGTCTGGTAACTTGTACTCTAATTGCACAGGTTTGGTAAAAATGCAAAATGCGTTGAAAAATGATCAAAAGCCATAAACTCCCAGCTAACTACTATATAGCAGAGAACATATTCTCTGTTTAATCTTCTATTTCTCAGTGATCTATGGCCACTTAATCATCCCTAGAATCCAGGCCAATCAATTACAGCATTAGTTCTTACAGTTTCCAAACAGGAATATCCTTCATCTGCCCAAATCCTCGGGTTTCCCTGTGGACCCAGGTCTCGTTTCTTCACCAGGTGGAAGCTTATTTAAAAAACAACTTGTTCTTTGAGTGATTTACCCTATTTGGGAAAAAAAGTGGAAAAATAGGGGCTTTTAAATCAGCAGCAGAACATTCAAACTTTTCTGTGTCTACTAAGCCTTTATCTATCTTCAGCACTTTGATAAATGCTGAGGGGCTTGTAAAACAGGGGAATAACACCAAACTCTATGCAACGCCATTCCACAGTCATGTGAAACATTTAATAGCATTATAAAATGGGTTATGATTGTCAAGATGAGATAGACAGTTAGGAAGCGCTTTAGAAGTTCCGTTGAAAGGGAAAGACATCGACAGGGGTGTAAGAGAGTCCACCCAAGGCAGACTGAGAACATAGATTGCTGCGAGGGACAATGAACTCGGCTTAGCGACAACTGTGAAGACTTCTGAGCAACCCAGGGGGCAAAAACCCAGTTGGGAGGAGAGGGGAGGAATAACCAACAAGGAGAAAAGGAGAGGAGAAAAGAAAGAAAGACAGAGCTCACAGTGACTCTTACTTTTTTACTTGGTACAGAAGTATGGTATATGTGCAAATTAGTATTATTCATGTTGCAATTAACTATTATTAATTTATTTCTCAAAAATATTAGATTGCAAAAATGCTGACAATAAAATAAGAAACTAAAATTAAAATATAAATAAAGAATCCATAATTTCAAAAAATAGAAGAAAATTTAGAAGGCCAGGACCAAAGAGAAAAATCAAACAGAAAAGTAGACATGAGAAGGTTTTTACACGGTCATTATTTTTGAGCCACAGATCTGGGTCTGAGCTTCCATCAGTAAAAGAAGAAAGAGCATCACTATAATATTTTGACTTTTGCACTTGTTCAAGGAAGGATTCTTAAACGGAGTCTATAGAATCCTTGACAGTCTATAATCTTCAGGGGATTCACAAACATCCTGAAATTTTATGCAAAACATCATTTTATGGAGATTTTTCTGAGATAAGTACCCATAATTTCATCAGATTCTTAAAGGGGTTGGTGGTCTAAAATGTTAAGAACCATTGAAAAAATGATATTATTACATTCAAGGTCAAATGTAAAAGTCCAAGAACCAAATTTGGCCTGTGGATATGTTTTCTTTGGCTTATACAACATTTTCTAAAAAGCGGAATTGCCAATGTTTAAAGGTATTAAAAAATTGAAAAGTCTGGCAACATAGAACTCTCTCTGCAGCATGACAGTAACTACCTAGTAGAGCTGAGAAACCTGCCCCTTGGAACAAAGCAAGTGTCTCAGTTTATTCCATGCTCACAACTTCCAATAGTTCTGGATCCCTTTAGCTTCTGTAGACGTTTATGTTTGGGAGTCCTGAATTAAATCATTTGTGCTGAAGCTGATAGCTGGATCTCATTTTGGCTCCTGTTAAGAATGGGGTTTACTATCCCAGTGGTTCTCAAACTATGTGCCTGCTGGAACCCTGCTGTTATCGTTCACCTTCTTTTTGCAACCATTCATCTAATAAGTGTCAATAAACATACCTACACCGAAGCTGTGATGTTTTAGTTGGTTGCTTTTTTCATGAGCACAAGCTCATAATTATTTTATGTTTCATACACATTTGCATTCATTCAAAAAATGTTTCTTGAACAGATACTATATACTGGGAACTTTTCTAGTTCTATGATTTATGCATATTTCTGCTAGCAAAGTATTCCTAACTTATGTGAGGAAATTAAATATATCAATATTTTATAATGGTCTATAAAAACTGCTGTGAATTGATGTTTTCCGAGCCTAAACACAATCACTGCCCTCCACAGCCTACTGTCCATTGAACTACTTGTGCCTATTTGTTGGTGTTCTATGCACAGAAAAGATAGAACAACCATGTTTCTTTCCTCTTTAATTGCAGCCCAGCCAACATTGATTTATGTTTTTTTCCTTGAACCTGGTGGATATGTTATTCTGGTAAGCTACTTTCTCCTACCTGGATTTCATGTTTTTCAGAGAACTCTTGATTTTCCTATCTGAGAAGATGGCACAGCCATCAACACGGTGCCTCAGTTCAAAAATTTAGGAGATATCCTTGATTTCTTTTTCAATCATCTCCTCCTCAATATTTAACCTAGCATTTTCAACTGTTAGTTTATCTTCATCTTTGCTCTTACCCTGGTCCACATCATCTCTCACCTAGTTCACTGTAACTAGCTTTGCTGTTAGTTCTATTTCTACTGTGGCAATTCTACTATTCATTCTCCACACAGCAACCAGAGTGATGTAAATGTAAACAGATCCTGTTACTTCACTGCTTAAAACACGGCTTTTTCTTCCATTCAGAATAAAACTCAAATCCCTGACTTTGGTGTTAACGAGCTCCATGATGCGCCCCTACTTCCATCTTGAACTCTTGTCCTGTCCCCCTCTCCTCTGCTCACTAAATTAGAGCCACACAGACTTCTTGTAAAAATGCTGAGAAGGCCAAGTCAGTCTCTGCTTTAGGGCCTTTGGATTTCTGTTCCCTGGGCCAGGAACATTCTTTTTTCCCTTAGTTTTTTGTATGCTTGGCTACCTCTTATTTTTAGATCTTCAAATAAATTTCATGTCTTCGGCGAGGTCTTCTGGGACATCCAGTAGAAATCACTCTACCTTCCTATGCCAATCAGTCTCCCTCAGCACCGGGCTCCATGATCTTGTTTTATGTTTGTTTATTGTTTGCTTCTACCTGTGTGATCATAATTTCAATGAGAGCAGAAAATCACATCTCCCTTATTTACCTGAATGCCTGGATCAGGCCCTTATTCACTAAATGGGTGCCTGACACAAACGTGGCCAAAAATAATTGTTGAATGAATGAGCAAATAAGTAAATGAGTAAAAATAAATGAAAAAAAAATCAACACTCTTAGTCTAACTGTGCTGACTCATGATATGTTGATGTTCTGACACCCATGATGTAGGTGTTTGAATTTGAGGACAGATGAACGAACGAATGAATGGATTTGTTGGTTGGTTGGTTGGTTGGTTGCATTTGAGTGACTGCATCAGTACAAGAAAAGCTCAGTATCTCGTCTGGTTTTCTTTGAGAGGACATTGCTCCTGACCTAGCGACATAAACAGACATACTTTTACCTAGTATATATAACTTTAACAGAAAATAAACTAATTTTTAAATTTCTTTTTTTCCCCAGCATAATTCACTGCCTGTTTTCTAAAACTATTGTTGGCTGCAGGAAATAAACAGATGCACAAAGACCACTAATAGGAACACAAACTACTTGGAAATCTTTAAACAAATTTTCAATATGGGAGACAATGATCATTTATAATCATGCAAATTCATAACATTTCATCACAGGAAAAAAAATATAGTCCCTTAGTGATATGCAGGAAATATGAAATACATGCTAATGTTTGAACTGCACATGTTGGGTATGGCAAAAAAAAAAAAAAAAAGGCAGTTTTTAAAATAAGGCTCTGTGTAAGTCACTTGTAAGAAATAATAAAATATATTTTTCTTAATTAGGAGGTAATACAGGATCTAATTATTTTTTATTAAAAGGAAAGAAATGAGGTTTTAAAAATAAATATCAAAATTTAGCTCTTGGATCAGACAGAAAACAGTATTTCAAGTTATTACAGTAGACAGAAGCAGTTGGGTACATATTTTATTAACAAAAGAGATGGGAGCCAGACATCTGATTAAGCGGGATTAACGAGGAAAGGGCAGTTTCACAGTCACCCTGGACATCTGAGTAGGCAGGAAAGACACTTTTCAGTCACCCCGGGGAGCACTGTTCAGCAGATTAATCCAGGGGTGAGGGTGAAGAAATTCCATTGATTGAGTGCCTGTGCAGTAGAAGCCAAATGAGGACTGTAAAGGGGGAAGGGACTGGCCTAGGAGAAAGATCAGATGGGATAAGGGCATGAAACCACCAGAAGACCCAGGAAAGGTATTGGATAGGGGGATGGCACCTGGGCAAGTCCTGGGAATAGCCAGGAAAGGGGTTGGGTAGTCTGAAAGAATGCCTGCTCTTTCCCCAAACCCAAGGAAATATACATACATAGACATTGAACAAAGGCCTGTCTCCGGGACAGCCCTGCTGGGCCAGAGCACAGCGCCAATCACAGTCCAGGTGCCAGCAAGCCTTGGTGGTGGACATGCAGGCTGGGAAATGAGGCACAGAGAAGTTAAGTAACTTGCCCAAGGTAACACAGCTAAGAACTTTGATGCCAGCTGGGAGCAGAGGCCAGGCTAGACCTCTGGGGCATGGAGTATCAGGATGATGGCACTGCAGTTCAGGGCTCTGACCCTCCGGGGTTTGACGGGCACAAATGTGAGCCTGCAGCCCCAGAAGCTGGACTTCTTCCACAGCAAAATGGAGCTGAACCGCCTGGTGGTGAATGAGGCATGGGCATGATGAGCGCACTGTACCAGCTGAGAACCGGGAAGCACCTCAGTGAGTCTAGCATCCTCTTTGAGGGCCCCTGTGCTCTGCGTGTCCTCCCTGGAGCATGCCCATGCCTTTGTCTCAGGCACAGATTTTTGCCCTTTTTTCCTCCTAAATTCTAAGGGCCCCCATGAGACTTGCAACCAGGGGAGCAGTGAGCAGCAGCAAAGGGCTGCCGTTGTTTCTATAACTTCTTTTCCTGAGTCCACACACTTCCTACTATACTACTATAGCTTGCCCACTGCTGCTTAAAATCCTCCTATGTGTGTGTCCTTGAAATTCTTTTGCTGCAACTGCAAGAACCTATTTCCAGACTATGCCAGGGCAGACCCGCCTGGTTCCTGGTCCCCGTCTGGCAACAAAGTCATGTAACAGAAAGACAAAATGCTCTTCTAGGACAAAAGTAAGAAAGACTCAGAAGAATCTCACAGAGGCGAAGAGGAAATTCAAAAAGATTTTTT
This sequence comes from Pteronotus mesoamericanus, assembly GCF_021234165.1. Classification (NCBI taxonomy): domain Eukaryota; kingdom Metazoa; phylum Chordata; class Mammalia; order Chiroptera; family Mormoopidae; genus Pteronotus; species Pteronotus mesoamericanus. Next base: position 11,617,821 of record NW_026555277.1, on the reverse strand, counting down.
AAAAAATCATTGTGAGACGCATATATCATTCTAAAAGAAAAATGCTTCCTTGCTTTGTAAAAATATTCGGAACCTGTCCCTAAATCTACATGGAATTCTGACCTGTGCTGAATGCAGAATATTATACAGCAACTTTGAGAGATCTGGGAGTTATGAATAAGGAATCTCCAGATTTGCCTTGAATGCCAATGAATGTGAAGTCTATAAAACTTACCAATCATAGCTCTAACATTTGTGTAATACTTTGTAGTTTATGGGCACTTCCAAATACAGTATCTCATTTGGTTTTCAAAGTAGCCCTTGGTAACACTGAAATACATTTAGTGTTATTTTACTGATTGGGAGAGGTTAGGGCAGGCCCAAGTCACTTAGTTCTGCACTGAAATAAATGAGATCCTCCCTACAGCTTCGCATCACTCTACTTAGGAATGAAGCACCTCATTCCACAGAGTATCTAGGTTTAACCTGCAAATGTTCTGGGAAACCTAACACCTGAATTTACATTTCCACTGAGATGAAAATGAGTGATTATAGATGCTCTTCTGTAGGAAGACTTTGAGAAGGGGTGAAAGAAAGGGTCACAGAGCAGCAGCTCCTACAAACCTCTGTTTCCTTGGGGGGAGGTGGTTGGAGGAAGGAAGGAGGGGTTTTGAAAGGGAAACCTGGCCAGGTCACAGGTTATCTGGGGCCACCTCATCCACCTTCAGCTATGCTAGTGAAAGTATATTTATTGTCTGGAAATGTTTAGTCTGTGTTGATAGTTTAAAACAGTAAATCAAGGAATCATCTAAATTTGCTGAGTGATTTTTTAAACTAGATGTGAAGAGTGAGTAGGAGGAAGGGAAAGCAGCCTATCCCAGACAAAGGAAGCAGCACGTGTGAAGGTCGGAGGCAGGAGATGGTGTGGCCCCTGTTACTACCACGTGCCAGAATAATGCACTGAGATATTTTACTTTGTGTTTGATTGCACAGGTGTACGTGGATCAGAGACACAAGAACTGTTTCTCTCCCCGCCCCCACCCCCGCTCTTTCAGACCCAGCAAGGCTTTTGGGTTGAGACCCAGGACTTTATGGTAGAGTTAAGAAAATTTTGTTTTATAAAAGATAGTCCAAGAAAGGGGACGGGCTCTGAAACTTTAAGATCAGGAGCTGGACATGACAAACACTGAGAGACTCCTAGAGGGGTGGGTGATAAGGGGATGGGGGAGTAACAAACCTGCTCACTCCACCCCAGGAAGGTATTAGCTCCAAGAAGAATGGCTGGACCCCATCACCGAGTCTCCCGGGCTCTGCAAGGATCTCAGTGTTTATGTTACCATCAAAGCGTCCTTACAAAGACAATTCAGGCTTGGACAAGGATCAGTGAGCTACACGGGCCAAAGATAAGAGTGCTGAATCTAAGATCAGGGATGGGCAGGGGAATACATATCCTAGTTTTCTTAGAAGTATGCAATTACTGTAGATACTCATTTAAGGTGTGTCTGTGGCTTATCTTAAACTCGAAGACCTCAAGACAAATCAGCCCTTTGGAGCGTGACCTCTATCTCCAGAAGCTGTAGGGCTTCTAAATGTCTCAGGATTATCATTTCCTTTGTATCCATACCTTTAAAATTAGAAATATCCCTTGTCACAATGATTTGGTAAGTTCTATATTTTACAATCATCATGGTCACAAGGAGCAGAAACCCATATATAGGTAAGCCAAGCAAAGCGGGCACATTTACCACCTCAAAGTAAAGATAAGAAGTAACACTCAGACATATAGCACGGACTCTTTTCCAAGTGCTGTTCTGTTCTCAGTGACTTAGCTCGGTTAAATCACATCATCCTCTCAACAACCCTATAGGTGGATACTATTTTTATCCCAAGTGTGACTATTGCCAAGAGAAAGATGGTGGATGAAGAAATGCAAACACCCAGAGGACATTGAACACTGATGAAGTAAGCTAAAGGTAATTTCTGGACCAAATTCAAATGATATCATAAGAGGAAAAAAAAATGTATTATTTGTACCAAAGTTAAAATAGGCACAGAATACCTTTTTTACTACATAGAAAAGAGATAAAATGATTACATGGGCTTCGTTTGCCCCGTACTTTCTGCGAGTCAGTTACTTTGTGTGTATAGGCTTTTTGGCATTATCTCACTTGGGTTCTTATTGATCAATTAAGGCTGGTTGCCAGGTGACTTCCAGCATTATTATCAGATGGCTGTATCATCCTGAATCCAGCCATTATTTTCAGGGCATCTGGGGGCTGCCTTTTGATTGGAATAAGCCAAACACTTTGCAATTGGAAATTTAGGTACTATTGTTCAGTAGAATTTACTATCCCTTTTATTTTTACAGCAAAATCTATCACAAAAGCATTCAGTAAATTAATCTGGCTTAACTGTCAGGAGATTCGGTGTTATTGCAAATTTCCCCCCCAGGGCACCATGGGGAGTTTGTTCATCTGCCATTTATATTATTCCCAATGTTTTACTGTCAATGACATGGCTAACCCGAGGTAAAATTTCAAGGTAACCAAAGTTCACCTTAAGAGTCCTTCCTTTTTTCCTGCACACCCTACCTCTCTTCTTAGGAAACCCTGGATTATCTTTAGCCCCAGGAATGTTCAGATACCCACTGAAACACTGGATTCGTGAAGTGTTTTGGATACCCCAAATTTTTCATCGGATTGGATCTCATTTTCCTTTGCTAAATCTACTCCTAAATCTCTGTCTCTATTTGACCTGACTTATCAGCAGCATTTGTTATAGCTAATCACTCCTTCCTTCTTGATATACTATTTGATTGCCCTGTTGGTCTCCCCAGGGAGCATCCCATTTCCTGGGGCTTCTCTCTATGTCAGAGATAGATAGCCTCTTTTTGATCTCTTTTGTTCCTTCTCTTCTTTCCTTCTTAGATTTTTAACATTGGAGGGATCCAATGCTCAGGCCTTGTTCCTCTTCTCTTTGCCTCTATATTCATTGTCTTAATGACCTCATTGCTTGACATGTCACCTATATACCAATAACTCTCATTCTATCTCTTCTGTGGAACTTCCTCCTGAACTCTAGACACACATGCCCAACTGCCTATTTGAAAGCTTCTCTTGAATACTTATTAGGTATCTCAAAGTTAAGCTGACCAAAATTGAATGCTGTATCTTCCCCAGAAAACCTGCTTTTCTTGAAGTCATTTTCATCTCGTTTGCAAAAATCTTGATCATTCCCTTGAATCCAAGCAAAATCTTTGGAGACGTCCTAGAGTCTTTCTTTACCTCATGTCAGACATCTAACTCACACATATAACTTCAAAGTATATCTAAATTTCAACCACTCCTGGTCACATCCAATTACCTCCAATGCTACCACCCACTGTGGTTGAACCATCATTATCATTGTTCTTTCTTGTCTGGACTATTGCAATAATTCTGTGAAAACTTTCCCTGTTTCTATCTTTATGGACTGTCTTGGCTTACGTCCCAATAGAAGATCTGGAGCAAGGATTTGAGTGGACATTATTGAGGAGGTAATTAATCCTGTGGAAATTGCAGGGCATGGCACAGAGAGAAGGATAAGGGGAAGAGCCAATAAAAGGTTTAGTACTAACGAGTAGGTTATCGTGGTGGACAACTGGGGCTCTGTCCTGCTGGGGCTGCTCTGAGAGACCAAGGGGAACATGTGTCTGAAATCTGCCTGCAAGGAGCCAGGAACATGAGATCATGAATACAACTGATAGAATATTGTCCAAACCCAAGGAGGGCTCAAGCACTGTGCCTCTTTATTTGTTGAAGAAGGTGACATTACTTGTCCTTCACATTAAAGGAACGTCCTGGCATTCCTCATACAAACATTGGACCATAAAGATACCACTGATGTACTATCAATTTTTCTAGGTTTTATCTAATTTCCAGGTTACTTATGAATTACCAGAGCATTCAGAGCATTTGCCACAGGAAATATGAGACATATGAGGCTGCCGCTGGCATAACATGGCATACTGTTTACAGCACATGTTTTTTGTAAATTGAAAGAGTGTACTCTGAAGTAACAATAAAAACTGAATACATAAACTAGTAAATAGTCATTTATTGTCATTATGGAGTATTTTGTACTGTATGTAATTGCATGTGCTATACTTTTTATATGACTGCCAGTGTCGTAGGTCTGTTTATACCAGCATCATCACAAACACGTGACCAATGTGTTGCTTTATGACATTATGTATGGCATTATGATGGCTATGACATCACTGGATGATAGAAATTTTTCTGCTCTGTTACAATCTATGGTACCACTATCATATATGTGGTCCATCGCTGGTGAAAACGTCATTATGTGGCACATGAATGTACTGGGCCTACGCCAGCACCTCCCTCAGGTTCCCTGTCTCCAGTAAGAAAAAAAAAGTGTTAGGAAGATAGATGAACTTTACATACTAGAATACCTTTTTGCCTCAATTTTTGGAGCACCAGAGCAGTGTCTGCCTCACAGATGTATCTACTTCGAAATGTCTATTCCTCCTATAATAGAAAAGAAAGCTGATTGTCTTTCTCAGTGGAGTGCCCGACACCACGTCTCCCCTTGGAATACCAGCGGATCGGGGCTCAGATGGCCGCACCTGCCTTACCAGTGAGTAGCCAACCTGCACAACTGTATGTCAGTGAGTAAAGTGGAACCAGGGCTGGGAGCTTTTCTGGGCATCCTCCTGTGGGGCCTGGGGTTTCCCTTCTTTGGGAATTCTTCCTGTGGGGCATTAGACTGAAGCTGGGGAGCCGAATTGTAACAGGTAGCTCTTGTTTCCCAAGTTACAACTGCTACTTCCTTTTGCAAATCCTCTGTGGTTTTCTTATAACCTGAAAGCAGCAAAATTGCTCCCTTTCTTTCTCCTTCTAAATTATCTTCATCAATGACGAAATTCTGGCACATTTGTTTCCCACCTTGCCCCCGACTCTTGGCTGTCTGAGCTTCTTTGGAACAATCTTACTATGAATTGCTCCTGTAACTGCCCAGAGCCACCGGCATACCCTTGGTCCCAGATCATTTTGTGGGAATCCATCTTGGCACAGTCTCTCTGGTCCTGGTCCATGGGCTGAAGCCTCATCTCCCTGTAACTCTGTGGTCAGAACTGATATGCAAGCCCTGACAAATCCCTGTATTCCTGGAGCTCCGTATTCCTGGAGCTCCGTATTCCTGGGTGCCTGTTGGAAGTGCTGGAGACATTTGAGGCCTTGAAACCTTGAACAATTCTGAATGGCAGACAGTGACATTCTTATATTAATCCCTAAATCTTCCCCTTTATTCTCTAGCACTGGGTGTCTTAAAATGCTTATAATCTCTAGTAATTTGTAGCTTTTATTTAATAGGTACCTGTTTCAGGCACTGGAGGACAGAAAAGGCCCTGGATTTACCTGTTTCACTTTGCCTCAGACCTTTGATCTTCTTCCTGGAGCTGGAGACTGGGTTAACTATCAATTTCTAAGCTACTACTTCACAAAAGGTTGTTTCTTGGACTTAACCTTGACCCAGTCCCTTGATGATGCATTTATCTTATTCTCAGTTGGACAGGTATAAACTTGAACCTTCATTATTCCGCCAAAGACTAGATTGCCAATCTCATTACAGTTTCCACACTCTTTTGCAGGCTTTGGAAGAATGTTCCAAGAACTGACAGTCTTCTTGAACTCCGTACTGAAGAGCTTAGAGTTTAGCTGGTGAGTATACATTCCTGGCTCAGCTCCATGAAAATATCAAGTTTCATGGAATAATCAGAAAAGAACTCTATAACAGACACAGAAACATTCGGTGCCAGCCTTAGCTCTATCACTAATTAAATGATGTAACTAAAAACAAGTCACTTAACCTTCTGGTGCCTCATTTTCCTCATATATCAAAAGAGAAATAATAATAACTAGATTTGTTGTGAGACAAATTCAATAATGGGAAAGTGCTTTGAAAAATATGAAATTGTACCAGTGTAAGGTAATTTTATTATTATATAGCCTAAGTTGCTTTGGTCTTCCAATTTTAGTTGAAATTAAACAATTGAACAAGAAACATCAATTTTGTAAAGGGAATATAGCACAATGAACAGTAGTAAAAAGATCAATTTAATCTAGACTTCATAGTTTTATTATGCAAAATCATTTTAAAAGAAGTGGTATTTTTTTACTCAGGTTTTTGGTTTAAGAAAGAAAATACATTGGAGCTATTGGAAAGAATTGGGTTATTAATTTTATTAGATTTTTGACATCATTTAAAAAATGCTTCAAGTAAAGGTTGTATGTTTGTTTCATGTTACTGAAATGGTAAACTCAAATGATAACAGCATAAAACCAAAATTAAAAGGCCTTTATCTTATGTGTAAAAAAAAAAGAGGGGTCCCTCTTTTAGAAAATATTTGTACTGTAAATATATCTTAATTTTTGCCTGTGAATTATTACAAGTAACAAGAACAGCAAGTAATAATTTTTCACTTATAATTCATTATAATTAAATAGTTAAAATTCAATTTTGCATTTTTATAATTAGAAATTTCAAGCATTTTTAACGTTTTGCTCTTGTTATTGCTGCAGGTTTGCAAGCTTACGCAGTCAAGGTGACTCAGCAAATCCTCCACTTGTTTGAAATGATTTGAATTCCATTCACAGTCACTAGGGTGAACAATCACTATACAAAGAAATCCCCAATCTTGTTTTCAGGCAGCCTTCCCATCTTAATGCCTTGCATGAGAGGCAGGGGATCAGAACACTGCCTTGGAGCATATTGTGCTATTCTTGGGCTTTTCTATCAGGCAGGTCTTTTTTTTCCAAGTAGAATTTAAAGGTTGTTTCCAAACACTGGTCTTTAGAATGAGGTAAATAAATAAAATCTTTTAGGATATTTATATTTACTTTGCATCTTAAAAATACAGGAGAAATTTAGTTCTGTCAGTAATAAAACACCATTTGATATTGGTGTCCTTCCATAATATTCACTATAATACTTCATGTGTGTATTTACAAACTAAAAACACATACACGAAGGGTGCATGCTTCTGTATTTTTACAGGTAGGGTCATGTTTCCCATTGGAGTTCAGCTGTTTCGAGCACCGAAAGACATTTACCTGACAAATGGTAAAAGCACTGAGAGATTCGCACTTCTAATTTCTTTCCTTGTCTTCCTGGTTCTCAATGTTCTGAACGGTTCAGCTGTGTAGAACCCTCAGCAAAACAAACGACCCATAGAAAACTGACTCTCCCCTCAGGGGCAAACCCCTCAGGGCCCACCTTGCTCTTGCATTTTTTGAATCCTGTGCTCGGCTCCGTGTGGCAAAGCAAACTACTTAGTCACCTCTTTTGGGGTTAGGAGATAGGTATTTGTCATCTCATATCTTTACACTTATAATTATTTTTGATTTGTAAACATGTGTTTGAATTTGTACTTTTTTATTGTCAGGGAGGAAAACTTTTTCTCTATACCCTATGATTCAGTTATGGGGGCCTGCAAACCTAACTGGCACAACACACACGCACATACACACGTACACACACAGTGTAAGAGGAATACACTTAATATTTTTATATGCATGGCAGTTCACAGAAAAGAAGGGAAACTCAAAGGAATGGTTAGACTCAGAAGCTTATATACTTCTTAACAAAGGAAAGAGGCCTTGGGCCCCAAGGATGGAAAATTTGGGTAAAATCACTAGGGAATATATGGGGGAACTAATAACAAATAAAGGTTATTTTAGTAAGCTTTGTGTGAACAGGCTCATCTTGGTGCTGGGTCTTTGTCTCTGGTGATGAAGGTCATTTTTCTTATCCTGGTACAGGACAGGGGAAAAATCTGTCACCTTTACAAAGGGAAACTTATGTCTTGCTTTTAGGCAGAAAGGGCAGAGATCTCTTCCTACTTTTGTTTTTTTTTTTCTTTTCAGCTCAAAATAATCCTTGTGCCAAAGTGGCATATTTCAGAGTGGCATTTCCACATCCCATTTGCTATCAATATCTATAGTGAATCAGCATGTTTAGCCTCCGTGACAGGCATTCTGGTTGGATTGGATGATCCACTGTCCTTCACAAACCCCTTCTGCCTTGCCTTCCTTTATCAAAGGGTGGTAAAAACTAAACTACTCTTTTTCCAGGTTCCTTTCTAGCTGGATGGTCAAACTCTATGAATTATGACCAAAAAGATATCCTAGAAATCTTCTCTGGCTTTCTTAATAGGAGAGACAATAACGACCTGCCATCACTTTGTTTGTTACTGTCAAGGTGGCTGTACCATCAGAGGCTGCAGCAGGCATCCTTGTAACCATGAGATGCTAAGCTTGAGAAAAGTGTTGAGAGAATTGTACAGGCAACTTGTCATCGAGCTTCTGTACCAACATCCAGCAGCTTCTTTTCCCCAGAATAGTTATGTGAAAACGACATCCCTCTGTGAGATGGATTTCTCCATTACTTGAAACTGAGTGCATTTCTTAACCACGGGGCCTCCCCCTGAGCTAGACGACAATAGTTTGCTTCAGTTTCACCTTACATTTCATTCCCTTGTCATCATTTCCCATGATCAGATTAGCTTGTGTTAAATATTGTACATCAACCACTCAGATGTCTTTGCTTACTTCTGTTAATTAGATTTTTTTTTTCTTCTGCTGCAGTTCAGAAATTCTTTCAGAAAGGAGTCATACATGGGAACATTTTGAGCCTTGTATACCTGAAACAATGTTTATTTTGCTTTCACATGAAATTAGACGTAGAATTCTGGATTTGAGCTAATTTTCTCTCAGAACTTTGAAGTGATTACCCACCATTTTATAGCTTTTATCATTAGCAATGACAAGTTTGACCAGGGCGCTGTATTGAACACCTGCAGGCAGTACCATCTATGTTTCAGCCGTAGAAAACTAGCCCCTCAGGTACATGCGTGAACTGTTCTCCTGGGGGATATAAAATTATGGGAGTTCTGAGTGGGACACTAGTTTGATTTTTATTCCTTCCTAGATACATGTTTGTATGTTTTCTTTCTGAAAGTCTTTACACATCCTTTATTCTTAGGCCCTGAACTATTAGGATATGTCTTTATGTTGGTCTTTTTACCTCAGAGCTCAGTTATGTGACAGGCCTTATACCTCCTCCTCCCTCTTCTTACTTTCCTTTCCCTCCTCCTTCTCTCCTCTTCTTCTTTTTAAATGTAATTTCCTTCCTCTCATTTCCTCTGCCCTCTCTTTCAGGAATGCCCATGGGAACATCTGAATATGTTCTCCAGTCCTAACTTTCACGGTACTTTTTGCCTCTTCCTTTCTTGAACTTAAATTATCAGAGAATTATCTTAGCTTTCTTGGTCCTCTCACTAGGTCAGCCTGCCCATCTACGGAATGTTTTATTTCAGGGACCATACTTTTTATTTCTATGTTCTTTGAATTGTCATTTAGTCTTCTTTTCTCTGTTCCTTTCAATGAGTTTTCTCTTGAGTTTTGTGACTCTATTTCATAGTTTTTCTTAAGTGTTTAAATTTTTTTCTTTATGTAAGAATTGAAAACTCTTATTTCTCTAGACCCATGTACCACCCACCACAGGATCATCAGCATCTTTTCTTCAGTTCACATCTATGCCTGCCTATTGGTTCCTTTATGTTCAGTTGACAGAGGAAAATAATTTAGTCTTGGTTCTATGGTGGGTTGAGTTGGTATGTAGGTTCAAGCTGGCATGGAGAGCAGCTACACTAGGGTCCAAGTTAGGGGTGGATTTGAAAGATAATAGTGAGGACGAATGTTCCTAATGAGTGGAAATTTGGATGGTGCACTTAGGCCTTATTTTGTGTGAAAAGAGATATACCCTGGAGGCAGAATATGCACAAGTGCATGGACAGCACAAATAATTTGGCTACAGGGAACTGGAAAATCTGGTATAGAAGTATATGAGTAAATATATGCATGTGGGTACAAAGTGTGCCAATATTCGTATCACATGGTAACTCACTTAGAAAGCATTCACCATTGAAAAGGCACTAAACAGTCAAGTAGGTCAAAAACTCATTCAGTTGATATCGGCCAGTCTCTTCTTCATCTAGACTAATGCTATCACAATGGGCAAATGAAGGAGTGGCCATGACGACAAGGTTAGAGGCTACGCATGAACCCATCTGCACAGGCTCTCACTTACCAAGGCTGATTGCAGCTATGTTGCTACCAAATGCTCCATCACTTAGCAGAAGAAACTAATACTGAGCTCCTCAATATGACATCATCTTTCAAAGAGAATAATCAGCTATTTGGTAGCAGGTTAACTAAATTAACCCCCCTTTACCATGCAAGAAACAGCTATTTTTTTGTTTCTTTGATAGGAAGAGGTAGATATTACAAATACTGATTTACCTTTTGCCTGTAGCACTTCAGCCAGCCCCATCATCTGAGGGTTTACATAATTGTTCGTTCTACTCATGTGACATCTTACATACATTGTGTTAGACCAAGGGACCATTTGATAACAAAGAAAATGTGGGAGTAAGTGCATGACCAATGGGTCCATCCACTAGGCACGGTGCACTCTGCACCTAGAAAGCTGGTGGCACAGGTGAAATACCAGCCCAAAGTCAATACCTTGCAATGATGGAATGCCATCCTCCAGGACATTCCTTAATCAATGCTCCTCAGTCAGGGGTAATTTTGGAGGACATTTGGCAAAGTGTAAGGACATTTTTGGTTGTCACAACTTGGGAGGGTTGCTTCAGGCATCTAGTGGGAGGAAACCAGGAATACTGCTAAATATTTTGCATTACACAGGATAGTCCCCACAACAAAGAATTATTCAGTGCAAAATGTCAATAGTACCAAAGTTGAGAAATCTTGCTTTAAATTGATGAACTTTGGAGGGTGCTACTACCCTGTAATTAAAATACATTGGTCTGGGACCCATGAGTTAGAAGCAGAATAGCCCACTTAACCATTCCTACCATCTCTTTTCTCTAACACATTGAGATCTCAAGTACACTTCCTAATAAATCTCTTGCATATTATCTCTACCTCAGTCTACTTCCTGGGGAACTCCATCTGTGACAGATTATAAATTTAGCCAAGGCAGTAACAGTAGCAATGGAGCTTGCATTGAAATCTTAGAATATTTTAAGGAAAAATAGAGTTCATTATCAACTGGATATAAAAAGAAGAGAAGATGGAAGACTTAATTATAACTTCCAGGTTTACTTGGGTAACTGAGTAGTCAATGGTGCATTCATCAAGATAAGGAATAGAAATAGAAGTAAAGTCTGAGAGAGAAAATGACCAATTTTTTTCTTGTACATTTTTATCATGTGTATAAAGAAAAATGCAACAACTTAATATGTATAAAGTTATTAGCTTGAATCATATGGAATTGCCATTTTTATAGGTCAAAAACTGTCAAATGTTGGCAATTTCAAATGGATCAAACTAATAACTATGAGTTACCTTCTACATGGGAAAATTTACTATTTTTATTAAAACTTATATAAGCCATATAAGATTTTAGAAAGGTAATATCTGTCAGATGCAAAAATATAATCTTTTGGATAATGATATGTCATTTACATTTAAGTTCCTGAAGTGAGAATATAAGTCACATATTATTGCTTTAGGGCACATTAAGGGATCTTGATGAGATTGGGAACTCTGTTTTATATCCATTTTCTTGTGGAAGTTGACACATAATTGCCATAAGCAAAGCCAGGAAAGGTCACAGATAACTTAACTTTTATGCCAAAGCTTTCAAAAACATGCTATCATCTGTCATAAAAAAAAATCTAAGACAAAAATAGTATACTGTGGCATTTGTTGCCTACCAACAGGCTGATTTGCAGAATCCAAAATGACTACATGTCGTTTTAGGTGAGACCAAAACTATGAACTCACAGACAATCTCATATCATTTGTATGGACTGAAAAATATACTATAAAATACTATTTCCTGCCAAGGTTGTAGCATGTAACGTTGATTGAATATGTGTGTCCAAATATTACTGATGTAACAGATTAGAAGTGGTAATCGAGAGGATAGGGTTAGAAAAAAGACTCTGTGCTGCTTTTTACTGTCCGGAGCCTGAGAACATGGTGTTCGTCCTTTTAAATGGAAAGTAATCCCCTGGATCTATATTAATCTGATCAAAGAAAGACAAGTAACATGACTAATATATTAAACCACTGACCTGGAGAGATATGAAATTACAATGTGTACACCCAGAAGGACAAACAACCACCTTCTTTAAGGTATAAGGCATAAGTTCAAGGACAGAGGCAATAACATCGCTCCTTTGGGTACAAATCAAAGATATGATTAAGAGACTGAAGACAATCAACTTAGTAAAAAGTTACAAACTCACATTTACTTTTTGTACCTGAGTCAGTTTCTCACCCTACACTTATCAGTTGAAGAAGGGGCCCTATAACACAATAGCAAGTCATTCTCCAAGAGTGATAGGCATTTACTTGTATAGCCAAATTCTAGGAAAGGGTAATAAACATTTTGAGGAATGTTAAATGTCAGATATGAGTTGACAGGGATAACCAGACATAAAGCATCATCATTGTCCTTATGTTCAAGTGAAGACATATGAAGGCCAGAGACTTAATGAAATTCTGGCACAGGTCCAGCTCACACTAGTTGGTTCACTGGGTTCACTGATGTACAAAGTGATTGTTTCTTTGGTCCCGGGATATAATTAGAATGGAGATACTTGGTAGTTAATGATTCATTAGACTGCAGAATAAGAGTTAATCCAGGGGGAAGGTCAAGTGGAAATTTCTAAAACTCCTTTCTAACACTATTCCCTCCCCACAAACCTATACAACATAGTAAGTAAAATATATAATACAGAGTGAGGCAAAAATAGATTTGCAGTTGTGAGTATATGAAACACAGAGTTTATTCTTGTATTATTTATTAATCATTGTATTATTTTCCATATAAACAACTGTAAACCTACTTTGCACCACCCTGCATATATTAGACATACATCATTCTAGGGAAAATAAAAGATGCAGAGGTCATGGACCCATTATATCTCCATTTGATTCATTTTGGTCCCTAAACAATTAAGATGGATCCTGGAAGATGAAAATAGATCACCTACTGCAAACTCAACCAAGTAGTAGCACTAACTGCAGTTGTTATTCTAGAAATATCTTTGGCAAATATATATTTGCCAAATTAATGACTCCTTGCCATGTACCTAAAGCTATATTAATTTTCTGTAATGATTCTTTTTTCTGATGAAGATAAGGAATATACATATCTATAAAGATAAGGAATATACATATATATATTCAGAAAAAAAGAATCAATCTGTATTCATGTGGGATAAACATTTATGATCTTGACTCATTATAAGGTTAATTCTCAAACTTGCTGTCGTGATATTGTTCGGAGGGTCCTAGACAGTTTAAACATCTACATAGTATCACATTTCTCCATTAAATTCATGACATCATATTAATTGATCCTTTATATTGATGACCCCATATTAATGTGTCTTCACATTTCCATCCACAATGCCTGGCAACTTTTGGGGGTTCCTAAGGCATTTTATTGCACACTTGGAACATTGTTGTGCCAGCTTTAAGCAGAACCCAGAGTAGGTAATGTCTGTACAGTATGTGTAGGTGCAGCAGACCCGTGGTACAGAGGTGCATGCGGTAGGGTGGCTGTGAAATTAATGATAATCGAAGCCTGACATTCCAGAGCTCCAGGGGTTCTAGAGCATGGGCAGACCAAATAGAGTGGAGAATTGTACATATTTTCTGAACGTCTTTTGGTGTGTTACTGGCACTGGTAGATATGCAATGCCTGGCCGTGGGACACTTAAAATAAATGTATTAGTGACATGACTGTACTACATTTTTAAAAGACTTAAAAAATCAAAGGTCAGAGTTTTATTCAGTTGCACAATGTACTCTTTGAAGTGATTGAATGTGCCCCAAAGATCTTTTTAATTACACAATAGTTTCTCCAGCAAGCTCAGGAGCTTCGCTCTTCAGCCATCTCAAGAAGTCCAAGAAAAGAGCTTTTCTCAAAAAGATTTATGGGTGTGGTCCCATAAGGAAAATACCAATGAGATTCACCAAAAACCCAAAAGGTTTTTGAGAAAACTATATTAGCGAAAACACTGCAGGCATGGACTGAAACGGACAGAGCAGTACACAATGTATGCGCCCCTCATTTTTCTCCCTTCGAAGCAGGAATGTCTTTATCTGTTATCCTCCATCTCTCTTATCATTGCGTATTGTATGACTGGGGGGCAGATAATTCATCTTTCTGGTTTCACAAGTCTATGGCTATAAAAGTACTGTACTTCTGGAGCTGTGTACTTAAGGAGGTAGGCTCAAGGAGACTCAGCCACACTTAAACATGATTGAGATAAGGTGATACTAGCCTTTGATGTGATGGGTTGAGTTTTATAGGGATCTGAGAGATGATGAGTATATTTTTCAAGTGGAATAGATAGAATAATTGGGGTCCAACGGAAATAGAGTGAAAGGCTGCATATAAGAGGGTTGCCTGTCATCCCTGCCCTCTGGTATTCTCTCCCTTGTGTAATCCCTACCCCTTAATTAATTTTAATCACTGGACTGGACTTAATTAATTACTTCTAAAGAGTAGAATATAGCAAAAGTGCTGGGACATCACTTCTGTGATTGGGTTATAAAGACCTTGACGTCTATCTTGCTCATATACTATCTTTCTGTGACTCTTATTGCTTGCTTATTTTGATAAAGCAAGTTACCATATTATGGGACACCTTATAAAGAAACTCTTGTGGAAAAGAACCAAGGTCATCCTTCAACCAATGGCCAACAAGGACCAAGGTCCATGAAGAGATGAATAGTGCCAATAATTGTGTGAGTGAGTGTGGAAGCAAGTCTTTCCCAGGTAGAGCCTTTGGATGGCCACAACCCAGATGAAACCGTGATTGTAGCCTATGAGAAATCCTGAAGCAGAGGACACAGATGAACCGTGCCTATATTCCTGGCCCACAGGAACAACTGTGAGGTAATATACGTTGTTTTAAGCCACTACATTTTGGAATAATTTGTTATAAAATAATAGATAACTACTACAGTTGCATGCCATTGTACAGCTGGAGGGCCATCTATCCAAGACGGTCTTTCACTTTACAGCAAAGAAAAATGAATCCCAGTGTAATTAGGAGCATAATATATGTTCTTTTAACATTGTTTTTAAGATAAAAACTTTTTAATCATGTTTAGATTTGTTTTATTTGTCTTGAAAATAGCACCAGATCTTTCAATATGTTTAAATAAATGAATAATTAAATCACATAATCATAAAGCTGGAAGGGAATTTAGAAATCATCTAGTGGTATCCACTCATTTTACAAAAAAGAGAACTAAAAATCTTTTTTAAAAAAGTTCCCTCTTTAAACTGCCCTCTAAGTGTTTTATGAGCTACATGAGAATATTAGGGTCATAACTTTAGCTCACCTTATTTTTGAAATCCCAAACAGTCTAATCCAATTTAACCAACTACTTTATTCACTAGTCTTGACTTTTGGCAATCTCTAAAAAATCAAATCCCCTGTCAAACAATAAAGATTTGCCACTATGAGGACAGAAAAAAAAAAAAATAGCTTCAGGCTCTGAAAGCAATTTCTAAAGGAGCTCTAAAACTGTCTTAAGCAATGGTAGTATGGTTGGAGTAAATGTATATTCTGTGAGGGCAGCTACTTTGAATGGGATATAGTAATTTAGATCTGCAATTTCTGCTTTGTTTTTTGAAGAGTAGAACCATTACATATCAGTGTACAGAGAATAATAGCCATCCATTCTATAACAACTACAACAAATAATCAAATAAAAGGTTTCAAACAGTGTTTCAATCTTTGCTCAACAATATACATCTATGATTCTGCATATAATCTCTTTGCATTTTGTTGTTTTCAGATATTTGGGTTTATGACACCCTTACCATGAGTTCTGTGATTAATTATTTGTTTTTCTAACACTAATCTTCAATACCATGCTCAACAGCAGGATTTATCCTTTCATGCAGTTCATATGTTCTCCATATTTATACATCTTGACTGATACTTATAATGTAACCATTAGAGTTTTATGACATAGATTCTGAGTGAAAAATAAGTTTTTATATGCTTGCTTACTTTGTTGAGCTGTTTGTAGCTACCTTGAACATCAATGTTGAGAATGATTCTTTGGCCTTCTCTGGTCTCAGAGGGACAAAGTGTCATCTTTTATACATGCCATGATTAAAGAGAAAACGTAGCTGCATATATATTGATGACCCTTCTTTGAGTTACTGCTTTGATACCTGTTGCAATGAAAGTATCCACAGGGCAAATAATGCTTCAGTAGATTTTTAGCCAATTATACCTTAGAAGAAATAAAAAGTTTCCAATATGTGGCAGTAGAGAGCACATAGAGCTAGGATGCAGTAGGAAAATGTTACCATGAGAGAAAAATGAAACAATTGTTGCCAAGGTGGTCTAGACTTCTTAGTTCACAGTTTTATTCCAATTTGGACCTAATTTCTTTATTTCTTCAATGTGTTATAATTCCCTCTTTCATCATTCAGGAATATTACAGAAACCTGGGATATCATATTGCCACTTATGTTTTCAGGACATTGACTTAATTTCAACTCTATTGTGCTAGGATAGGTTGATTTCGGAAGCCATAATTTGCCTGGAGTTTGGGTACAACTTATCATGATCAAACACATGCTGGAAAAATGCTTGGTGTAAGTACTTTGTGCTATTCCTGGATACTAAATCAGGACACACTCTTATATGTAGTCTTTTATCTCACTTACATCACCTCTAGTGAAGGCTCAGTGTTGGATACCTAATTGATGGTCAATGTTTGAATCCCACTATCCTTTCATCTATGCCTAGAGTTCAGAGACTGTGAGTCTGACAATTTAAAACTTCTTTTTCTTCCTGCAGTAAAAAACTAAGTAATAGAAGGGAAGCAATCAGAAAAGTTTGAGAACAGCTCACACAGTCGTGGGGAGGAAAAATAATTTTTCTTCTACTCTACTAAGTTCTTCTTGCTAGACTAATAATTCAATTGACATGAGGCAGATTAACAGGGGGAAATGGCCACACTAATTAGGTATGTATATATGGAGGCTCCATAAGAATATGAGACAAACTGGGTAGTTAAAGTGCACACTTGAGCTAACTGGAAAGGGAAGTTGTTTTTTGGGACCTCAAATGGCAGGAAGGCAAGTGCACGTGGAAATAGAAAAGCAAAAGTTTGGTAAATAAATGTTTGCTGGGCCATTTTAACAGTGGGATGCAGCGAGGACTTTGATCAAAGGCTCCCTGCTTGCTAGCTCCCTCTCTGTTTACCACACCTAGTTCATAAAACTATCTATGATGCTATCTCCCTTCCCGGAGCAGGTCCTCTAGCTTGAAATAATATTGGAAAAGGCACATTTTGGTGTAGAAAATTCTGCTTTCCTTCCAAATTTGACCCTAATAACTTGAATCAGTTCACGACACTTTAGTTTTACCTGGTATCAGCCCAATAGCTTCTCCTTAGCCACGATCTCCTTTCCTCCCCGCTTTCACTGGTCCATCTCTCACCAGATCTCATATTGATGCTTTTTTTCTCTTTCGTAGTTTTCTATCACAGTTTTCTATAGTCATTCAGATCTAAATAGAGTGCCAACCTCTGAACCAATCCATGGTTTATTGCTGTGACCTGAACCCCATTTTCTCAGTTACCGATAAATTGCAATTCATTTCTCACAGCTTCCTGGCATAACCTCTGACTGGTTCACACTAATTCTTTCGTGTCCCAGAAATTGAACTTGGTCCAGACTCTAGTCCACGTTTATGGTACCTCAGTATGTCTTTCTGGGAGAAGTTATTTTAGTTAGCAGTATATAAGTTTTTTCTTAAAGTTTGTGACAATATTACTAATTATGGATAAAGATTTTTAAAAAATCTTTTATTCTAATGTTATTTTGGCTTGAAGTAACACAATACTTTGTTACAGAATGGCTGAGCTTTTTTTTTTTTATTTTATTAAGGAAAAAAGCTGAATAACACTAAAGTATGCATATTTTCTGAAGTAAAGGCTGCCTTTGGTGGGTTGGAAACTTTTCTAAATCCTTTCTATGAGAAGTAATTGAATGTGTGCATTAGATGAATTACAATTCAATCCAGTCACCACAAGAATACCAATTGACTCCCTTGAAAATAAAGCAAAATCCCTACTGGTAAATTCTCAGTTTGGCAAGCGATGTGGAAAAAAATAATTACAGCTTCTCATACCACTGATAATTTAATTTATAGTTTATATAATTGAGTATTTATCAGTGACTCAACTCAATTATGCTTTATTTAATAGATTGGAGATTTTACACCACTAAACACTACTTCTCTGCACCGTGGCCGCTGCTAAGCTGCTGCCAATGAGAATACAGACCATCACCATCATCTTCCTTAAAAATCCTTTCCAAATAGAGATATTACTCTTAAAATAATTTTGTCTCCAGAGTTCAAAATGGGTGCCAGATATACCATGAATTTTCTAGATGGAGAATAAAAAAGAAAAAGATATTGTAAATAGTTTATTTGTATAACGGTGAAAGAGGATCTTTATTCCCCTACTAAAAGGGATGATGCAGAATGTGAAAAAACAAATTAGTAGCCATGCATGTCTATGCTTCCAGCAGTGGAGTCTTAATGAGATTACCTGAGGGCTATATAACTCCATCGGAAATTCTTCCTTGTTAGCCAGTTATTTGTTTCTAGCTAGTTTCAATTAATGTGCATTTAAAAATAATTGCATGGTCAGCAAAAGCTTTCAAAAACCTCCAAAATGGCATTTCTGTCTGTCTTGAACTAGAACACCATTGATCAAAAGGATGACTTAAATTGAATGACAAATAACATCCTGGAAAAGCAGGGTAAGGAAGCTAGAAAGCCGGATCTCTTTGAGCAAGTTGGTCTATTACTGCCAAAATGATCACATTTCCCAAAGGACAGATATATAACTCTTCCCATTATATCAAGTATTACAAGTATTTGAAGACAGAATCAAAGAAGAAAACATAAAAGGTATAGCCTGAAGGCAAATACCAGTGAGCTATGTGCAGGGAGAATCAGAAACAACACAGAGGATATAGACTACAAGAATTAAAATAAAAACAACTTTGAGTCAGAGAAGGAATAGCATTAAGGCAATAAGTGGCACAATTTTTTTTTAAAGGAAGAGAAGCTGAAAAGTAAAGCAAACTTGAAAGGATTTGCACTAAAGGTAGCAAAGATCTAGTAAAAATGGTTATATATAGACAATGAGATAGTTTCAGAAGGCCTCTGTGTGTGTGTGTGTGTGTGTAGATGGAAACTCCTGGAGATGATGGACAAACCACTCACATGGTAGAACGAAACTGGATAATGTGAGAGAGGTAAGGAGATAGTCGATCTAGAAGACCGAAGAAAAAGACTTAACTGAAATCCTTGTGAAAATCTCCAACTGAAGTCTGAGAATCCTGCCACTGATGTATAACATGATTTTTCTTTCTTAAGAGAATAGATAAAACTCACATATTCAGCTATTCTCATGAAGAATCTCCTTTCCGAAGTACATGCTGAATATTTGTCCCAAGGGAGCATGAGTGACAGTTACATCTCCTATTCTTAAAGTGCCTTTAGTTAGGGACTTTCCTTTTTCACTCTTAGATGCACGCCTCATAGATGAGTTAGAAATGTGTAGCTTTTTTATTCCCAAATAAGGCAAACGGAAGTTTAATTGGATCTTACCAAACCCACAGCCCGCTCAGTGCTCCGTGCAGGAATATCTCAGGGGACCTTGTTTAGGGACTAGGATAAACCTTAAGTAGAAGCAGATTTACTGTGAAGTGGCTGATGATCAAGCTTTAAGGCCACCTGACTCTATGGGCCATAAATAGAAGTTGATGCTTTTGTTTTAATTTTCTTTTTGATGTTAAGATAATTTCTAGTAATTTTATCATTCTTCATTTTTTTTCATATTTCATTATTTTTTTATCGGACTTTTCTCAGTTCTTTAATATGTAACTTCATATATGACAAAGATGGTATCATTTACACATCCAAGTTAGTGTCAGTATGTCTTATTTGTTTAATTAAAACATCTTTAAAATGATTATAGAATGGGCCTATGTACAACAGCAACTAGGTCCTCTCTTTCTGTGTCTCCACTCATTCTCCGAGTAGACGCCACCAGCCAGCTTTTCTGGAGGCCAAACAACCAAAAATATCTGGCTTGTTTCTTGGCTTTGTAACTTGAAAGGGATGGAGGGATTGCCCCTTTTATCAGAGTTCTGATTTAAAGATATATATATATATGGCATGGTGACTACAATGTCTACTTTTAAAAATATTTTGGGCATACGTTTATTTTGGTAATTTTTTTTCTTAAGGGGTGCCCTCAAATTGTAGTAAAAACTTCAGGACCACAAAGCCTACATCAGCTTCTGACTGGGTAAAATCTCTTGCTGTTCATTCTTGAAGGCTAGCAGTGTCAGACTGGGGAGTCAGAGCCGTTCAAATGGTTCAAGACCCTGGTGACTGAAAGGACTGTGGCATCATCTGGACATATATTGATGCTGCAGTTGACAGAGAATATAGTAACGCATTCTCATTGACCCACACTCCTCATATCATTGTGATCCAAAGACTCAAGGTACTGTCTAGACTGCAATAGGCGATCTTCCCCCGTACTGGGAGGTCTCAGAACTTCCTGTCACCCCAGGGTGCAGAATTATTGGCAGGAGAGCTGGAGGAAAAGAGGTGGTAAGAATCCAATGCAAGAGTTAGTACCTTATTACAGAATAAAAACCAAGTTTATGCTTATTTTATTTATTACACATTAAATATCATTTCCCATGAAATGCTCATCAAGTTATTGTCTGTTTAAAAATCCCATTTTCAAGAGCCTTAACCAAGCACTGTAGCAGAAATACCTAATAGAATAGGGACAAATGACTATCTGGTTAATACAATATTGCTTAAGAAAGGATGAAAAGAAGTACAGTTTCAGAATTAACATGTCAGTAGTGAAGGTTTCATCTCTAAGCCTTTAAAACTTTTGTAGAAAGAAGAACTGGCAAACTCCTTTCTCTGGAGGAGAGGGATATGACTAAAATTTAGGAATTAATCATATCTGGGAGTCACTCTTTGGGAAAAAAAAGGGGGGAGACCATATTAAAAGCCCATGTAATTAATAATTCAGGTAGAACTCTCTGGCCCAGGATTATTCTAAATGTTATTCAATACAATTATGGAGCCCAGGGAGAAATGTCTTGATAATTAAGAAAATTACTTTCTCAAAATTATTATTATCTGGTGCCTCAAATTCAGTGAATAGACATGTGTTTTGTTTGGCCTCCTCAGTAAAAACTGGACATTTCACATGTCAATCTAGACCACTCAAAAGAGGTAGGAGAAAAGAGAGGTGAGAAGAACACAAGGAAGGGGAGGGAAGAAGAGGGGAGGGGAGGGGAGGGGAGGGAGATGACACCACCATCTATATTCCTGAAAAACAGCAATTGTCGTGTCCTTTGCTTAGGCGTGCAAACTCAATCTACTCTACCATAATCCTCTTCTTTGCCCACTACAAACATCAAGTTTATTCACTCATTTATATAATCTGCTTGAAATCTGACTGCCTTAATTTGTGATTCTTGGTTTAGAAAGCCCTATTTGACCCACATTAATGACTTTTCTTGCGTATGAATTTCATTTAAATGTTCTTTAAGTATGGGAGTCCACTTCATGATAACGTACACTGGTACAAATATGAAAACAAAAAAAATCCAACAAGGAGGCTCCAGCTTTAGCATTGACTCAGAGTCATTTCTTCCTTCACCTGTTCTGTGAGGTGTGGTTACCTACCTGTTTCACTGACCATGTCCAGCATCAGACTTGGGGTATTTATTTTAAGGGAGGAAGGGGTTGGATTTGGTGCAAGGTAAAGTGTTCTATGGAAGTGGGTAGAAATTCAGACAGAGGACTAGAAGACAGAGACACTTGGAGGAGTGAATGTGTACTCTGGGGGCCAAAATGAGGCATGAAGAAAACCTTGGAGGGGGGACTTTCTTTGCAGGATCCAATTGTCAAGTGCCCTCCCTTTTAGTACTCAGGTATAACCTTCTGCCGTCTATGTTATACTTCTCTTCTGAAATTGCCCTCATCTTTCAGTGAAGAAATTTGCATTTAGCTGAACATCTGGTGTAGTTGGTTTTAAGAGGCTGAAATGATGGGTTAATAAAAGGAAGGGAAGCTATCTTACTCCACAAATCTTTGGCACCAGGAAAGAGTGGCCGTTCTGGCTGGCTATAGCTGTGTAACAAGCACCTCCATATTTTAAGCCATTTTATAACAAACATACTATTGTGTTCACAAGTCTGCAAATTGGGCAGGATCTCTTTAGGGATACTTGCCTGTGAGGACTGGAATAGTAAGCCATACTTGTCTTTCTCCTCATACAGTCTCAGGGTCTCTCCACATAGTCTTTTCACGTAATTTCTCCAGGGAGGTGGTTGCAGGGAGGTCAGAGTTTTTACCTACCAGCTGAGAACTCAACGTGTGAATGCAATGCTTCTTATACCCTCACCTTAGAAAACTTTAAATATCACTTCTGCTACCTCCATTGCTCAAGTCAGTCTCTAGGACTTGCGCAGATCTTGGAGAGGGGACTCTGAGTCCCAACAAGAGAAGCAGCAAAGAATATATGGACATGTTTAATCTAGCAGTGTGGCCTTCTAAGCTTACTGGGTAAACTATCGTGCAGATTCTAAGCTGTCATTAGCATTAAGAAGGAAACTCCATGGCAGAGCTGGGAACTAAGAGGGATGGTCCAAATGTTACAGGAGAACCTTCCTGGGGAGCCACTCACTGGAGGCAGAGGCAGCAAGTTCAGCCCTTTAGATCGTCCCTCAAAGGGGAGAATGCTGTCACTGGAAAGGGGAATGGGGGAAACAAATCTTTGTGTGTGTGTGTGTGTCTGTGTGTGTGTGTAAGACTGTTGAATAAAAAGCAGTGAATGAGTTGAAATAATATCAACATCTCACTTGTTTTGACAACACTTAACTTGTTATGGCAAACGTGATACAGTGCTGAAGAAAATGGAAAAGATTTTAGAGCAACTAAAATTATAGGACAAAGTCTAGATGTTAAAGAGTATTTACTTTTCTATAAGAGGTCCATCCCAGGCTTGACTCAGAGAGCTCATTCTCTCTTTACACACAATTAGAGTAAATGCTGTTTGGGGTATTTTAGCTGACGATAAATTCTAAATGTTTTCATAGTTTGGCGGGGACCGGGATGGGAGGCACTGTTAGAGTTAAACTGACTGAGAGCAACAAGAAATAACTGAACTATGAAACTTTAACACATTCCTAATGCCAGTATTTTTCTCATTTTCCCATGCTCTATTCCCTACTATACAAAACCTGGGGCCAATTGGTCTTTTTTTACAAGCTCCCCTTTATTCCCAATTCCCAAGGTCAATAGAAATTTAAATAATTGAATAACCACTTTCTGAGGCTCTGCATTAAGTTATCTGTGGTATGGGTCTGACCCTGGAGTTTCGTCTCTTGTTCTAGTTACACGAATCCTCTTATTCCCAAATCCACTAAATCTCTTAATTCTTCTAACTTGGCTTCAGTGGAGGTCCTTGTTCTTCAGGGTGTTGTTTTGATACTTGGTGTTCAAATCTTTTCTGGATTGGGGTCCCGCCCTCCCAGGGGCTACTGACAGCCAATTAATCCCTATTTACACAGAAGGGCCGTTTCACCACGTGTAGGACATTTCCAGTGCCAGCACCTTGTCTGCAGAGCTAGTAAGTGTCCTTAATCCAAGCACCCAGTGTTAGCTTCTCCTCATGTTAGGGTGCCCTGATCTTTCACTATGAAACTCTATTGCTGTCTGTATACGCCACAGCTGAAGAATTGAGGGTTGACCAAGTCTCAACTGTCATTTGACCTCAATCTCTGTTGTCAGCACTGTTTGCTGAGTGTGCTTATTGCCCCCTAGTGCCAAGTCCAGTACTAGATGATGGAGATGTTATTTCCCTGCCTGCCCCATCATGTTCTAAATGTTTAACCAATGGTATGTTCTCTTGATGCGCTAGATGGCACCTTAACATCCCCCAAAATAAAGGAGCAGAAGGAAATAATGTGTGAGTGCCAGGTATTCTCCTTAGCCCTTACATATGTGAATTCAGTTTTATCTTCACAACAACTTGGTGAGGTTCTAAGGCCTCAAATATGTCAGTGTCCTAGTTCAGTATGATACCCCAAGCCCATAATGATGATATTGAGTCATCAGATCATAACTGAGTCACTCAGTTGTGTTCTATATGGTAGAAAATTGTGTAAGACACTTCAAAGAATTCTCTCATAATCTATTAAAAATGATGACTCTTCAAAGGGCCAGCTTCTAGTCTCTGGAAAATTAACTGAGGGAGCAACATAAAATGCCAATATATTTGTACAGTTTCATCAGAAGCAATTTTGTTTATGAGGTAATATATTTTGATACTTCACAAGTATTTTGATTACATAGCTCTTTTCAAAGTTAAAATCAACAATAATCGAAAGTGGTACTTCTTAAAGATAATGTGCCCCAAACTGAAAATAATTTGTCATTGTTTTCCCCCTTTAACACATTTGTAGAACTTTGATGATGAACATCAATTTTATTTTTCTAAAAGTTTGATCAGGTGACTAAAAAAATTTTTTTACTTACACAATATTTCTTAAAAAATAAACCCTGCTAGACAGAAATATGCAAAAAAAAAAAAAAAGAAAGAAAGAAAGAAAGAAAGGAAACTTGACTTCTCTTATCCCATATTAAAAAAATAAACAAAATGGATTGAAGACTTAAATGTAAGACATGAAAACTCCTATAGGAAAACACAGGCAGCAATCTTTGACATCAGCCTTAGTATTATCTTTTTTAATGTCTCTTCCAGAAGAGAACAAAAGCAAAGATAAACAAAAGTTGCTACATCAGATTAAAAACTTCTGCACAGAGAAGGAAACTGTGAACGAAATAAAAAGACAATCAATCTATGGAATGGAAGAAGATATTCTCAGATGATATATCTGATAAGGGATTAATATCCAAAATATATAAGGCACTCATATAACTCAATAAAAATGGGCAGAAGACATGCAGAGACATTTCTCCAAAGAAGACATACAGATGGCCAATAGGTGTTTGAAAAGTTATTCAGCATCACTAATCATCAGGCAAATCAAAATCATGAGATTTCACCTCACACTTGTCAGAATGGCTGTTACCAAGTAGTCATGTGTTGGTGAGCATGTGGAGAAAAAGGGAATCCTCTTGCACTGTTGGTGGGATTGTAAATTCATGCAGCCATTATGGAAAACATCATGGAGATTCCTCAAAAAATGAAAAATAGGACTTACCATATGATGCAGCAACTCTACCTCTGGGTATTCATCCAAAGAAAATGAAAACACTAAATAAAAGGATATATGCATTTCTATGTTCATTACAACGGTATTAATAATCACCAACATATGGAAGCAACCAAGGTGTCCATCAATAGATGAATTGGTAAAGATATGCTATACATGTATAATGTAATGTTACTCAGCAAAAAAAAGACTGAAATCTTACCATTTGCAACAATATGAATGGATCCAGAGGTTATCATTCTAAGTGAAATAAGTCAGAGAAAGACAAATACAATATGATTTTACTTATATGTGGAATCTTAAAAAAATGAACAAACAGAACAAAACAAAACAAAAAAAAGACTTAGAGAAATAGGGAACAAGTCGATGGTTGCCAGAGGGGAGGACTTTGGGGAAATAGGTGAAAAAAGCAAATGAAAATATAATCAATAATACTGTGATAGCTTTGCATGGTGACAGATGCTTACAAGACTTGGTATGTTGATCCCGCTGTAAGGTATGTATTGGTTGGCCAAAAGTCCATTTAGTTTTTCCCATAAAATACAACACACACTTTTCACTTTCACCAATAACTTCATTAATTTGGATATTTTGAGTATATTGGTTATCTCCTCTATGGCATAACATTGATTGTTCTCAATGGCTTGATTTGATCACTGTCAACTTCAACTGGTCTACCCGACCATGGAGCATCATCCAGTGAGAAATCCTACAGTACCAAACTTCACAAACCACTTTTGACACTTTAGATCAGTCACAGCACCTTCTCCATACAATGTACATTTTGTTTTTACGTTTCAGTAGTGTTTTTACCTTTCTTGAAATCATAAAGCATAATATGCCAACAGTGCATATTTTCTTCCATCTTCAAAATTAAAATAGCTATATAAAAATCCATCAATTTTGATAAGTTTTTAAAAAATGCACACTGATATGACAGCTGTTACAATAACAAAGTTTAACAAAATTGCTTCAAACTAAGTTAAAGACAACTAGGCGCTACTAGAGCCATCTATGGAAAAAATGAAATGAAATTTTTGGCCAACAAAATAAATGTCAAATCGCAAATGTTGTACACATTAAACTGATCTAATAGTGTATGCCAACTACACTTAAATGCAAATTTAAAAAAATGAATCCTAATTACCTCAAAGTTAAGACATAGTTTCTTATATGTCATGAGTTAATTGCATAAAACTAGAGTTGATTGCCCTATTATAGTGTTATCTTTTGGCCACTGACAGTCTAACTAAAAAAAACAACAACAACAACAAAAAACCCAACAACAAACATGGTATCATAAATCTTTTCTGAGAAAGGGCAGATAGAAGCACTAAAAACACATAAAGAAAAAACCATCTATTACATTTAACTGTTTCTTCTTTAGAATTTCTCTGTGTTGGTAATGGTTGCAATGAAAGGCAACAGATGGTTGGTATTTCTCTACCCTGACATTACATGAGAATTATAGCAAGACCTGTGAACAAAAACTTGGACTTCACCCCAGAATGATTAAATCAGGAGTTGAGGGAGTAGGCCCTGGATGTTTGTGGTGTATGTACAATTTCCCCAATTGAGAGGCTTCTGGTCAAGATGGCGATGTAGGCAGACATGGCTCATCTCTTTGCACAACCACATCAAAATTGCAACTAAAGTATAGCATAACCATCATTCAGGAACATCAGAAATTGAGTTGAATGGAAGTCTGACAACTATGGAACTGAAGAAACCACATCCATCCAGGCTGATAGGAGGGGCGTAGATGTGGAATGGGCTGGCCCCATACCCATGTGGATAAAAATTCAGGAGGGGTATCTCCGGAGTGAGGAGTCCTAGACCCACACCAGATCCCTCAGCCCAGGATTCCAGTGTGAGGAAGATGAGTCCCCATAACTTCTGGCTGTGAAAACAAGTGGGGAGTGAGTTGGTAGAGGAGGGTGCTGGAGCCCTAAGCAGTTCCTCTTGGGGAACCAACACATGGACTCACCTACTCAGACTCACTCCCTCTGAGCTCCAGTACCAGGGTGGCAGCTGGAAGGGCACCAGTGGTATGCAGGGAGAGACTTAAGTGTCTGGCATCAGGGCGAGCAGAGGCCACTGTCCCTTTGCTGAGCCCTTCCCTCACAGAGCTGATAGGCTGGTACCATATCTGAGACTCCATCAACCTGGCTAACACTGTGTGACCCACCTTGGAGATCCACAGGGGCTCTACCTCACCCAATTTATAGGACCACCCAAGCTGTTTTTCCATAACAATGGCAGGTTTTGTCTCCTAAATCCTATCTAACAAGCAACAACTGGCTTCAGTGAGCTGTAGTGGCAACCAATTAGAGTCATAGCTTGGCTTCACCAGGGAATCTCCAAGCCAAGTACAAGTAGCAGCCATCTCAGATTGCTTTATACCTCAGGCAGGGTGCCCCAGGCAAAACTCAGGTGCAGGCTGACCTTGGCCTGTACCACCCTGGGAACCCCAGGGCCAACACACCCAGTGGACAGCTACAGACCAAGTCAGAGCACCACCACCACTATGACCCTGCCCCTGCACAGCAGATCCTCCACAGAGGGCGGAGGTTGGTGGTCAGTGGTCATAGCCAGTCTTTGCAGCTGACTGGCCTGGGTAAATTCCTCTCATTGATCTGCCAACAGAAACCAAAGCTCAACTACAGGAGGAGGGAGTACTCAGTCCACACAATGGGCGAACCTCAAGTGGGTGAAAGGGAGGCCATGCCACTGAACCTTATAGGACACCTAAGACATTCGGCCACACTACCAAGACATGGGGTCAAAGCAGCTCTACCTAATACATAGAAACAAACACAGGGAGGCTGCCAAAACAAGGAGACAAAGAAACATGGCCCAGATGAAAGAACAGATCAAAACTCCAGAAAAAGACCTAAATACAATGGTGATAAGCAATTTATCAGATGCAGAGTTCAAAACACTATTTAAAGGATACTCAAGGAACTTAGTGAGGACTTCAGCAGCATAAAAAAGATCCATTCAGAAACAAAGGATACACTAATTGAAATAAAGAACAATTTATAGGGAAACAACAGTAGAATAGATGAAGCTGAGAATCAAATCAATGATTTGAAACATAAGGAAGCAAAAACAGTCATGCAGAACAAGAAAAAGGAATCCACAAAAATGAGGGTAGTCTAAACAGCCTCTGGGGCAACTTTAAGAAGTCCAACATTCTCCCCATAGGGGTACCAGAAGGAGAAGAGAAAGAGCCAGAAACTGGAAATCTATCTGAAAAAATAGTGAAAGAAAACTTCCCTAATTTAGTGAAGAAAGTAGACGTGCAAAGTAGCTCACTCTAAGACACGTCATTATTAAAAGGCCAAAGGTTAAATATAGGCTCTTAAAAGCAAGAGAGAATAAGTTAGTTACTGGGAGTTTGCCAGATGGGAGAGGAGCTGGAGAAAATGGATAAAGAGGTGAGAGGATTAAGAAGCACAAACAGATAGGTACAGACAACCACACTATTGTTGGTACCTAAGGGTTGCACAGGTCTTTCTCTCTTAATTATTCTTCCAGGAAGTTGCACACCACTTTTGCTTGTACCTCATTGGCTACAGCTTTGCCACATGACCTTATGTAACAGCAAGAAAGCTGGGAAATGTAGTCTTTATTCTGATGGTCATTTGTCCAACTAAAATTCTATTACTAAGGGAAAAGGAACACAGATATTGGGTGACTACAAGAAATTTCACATCAAAGTGTTTTTTCCTTTTTATTTATTTGTTTGTTTATTTGTTTATTTTTAGAGAGGGGAAGGGAGGGAGAAACAAAGGGAGAGAAACATCAATGTGTGGTTGCCTGATGCATGCCCCCCACTGGGGACCTGGCCCACAACACAGGCATGTGCCCTGACTGGGAATCAAACTGGTGACCCTTTGGTCCGCAGCCCGGCGCTCAATCTATGGAGCCACACCAGCCAGAGCTAAATTATTTTTATATTTAAATATTACATCCTTGTGTTGCAGCAGAACAGGAAGAAAATTTTACATCAGAAAACAACCCAAGAACAGAGTAGGAATCCATTTGCTATTATCTCTTATGTTAAAACAGTTACATGTTTTTGCTTTGCATGTGCTATACTCATTAACTTAGTCTCTAATAGAGACATGAAATGTTTTTGAAAAAAATCTCTCTGTACAGATAACGCTTGTGTTTAATGCAGATATCCAAACTAATGGACAGAGTAACCTAACATTTGTTGTCATATCTGATGGCTGGGGTGAACACGTAACTTATGGCCAAGCTAGACAGTGAGAATGAAAAGGGTGCTATTATTGTTATACTTGGACAACAGGTATGATCTGGAAAAATGAGACAATGGTCACCCTAATTTGATCTATAATTTGGAAGAACATATCTTACTGGTTAAGATAAAAGAAAAGTATGGCATCTCCCCATATTTCTCTACTTTGGTCCTACAATTAATCCTGAAGCAAAATATTCCTGAATCTAGTGAGTTTTGAAAAAACAAATGCCTAAAAAGAAGGCCACACTTTCAAAAACATAAGTTCTATGTATTAGCTACAGTTTGGTTTTCCCTGAGACTAGCTATTGGATTACTCAGAAAGTTTAATTAAGAGGTGATACTGCTTCATGACTTCTCGGTTGTTTCTGCTTTTGCTTCTGTGCAGTGACTCAGCCAAGGTAAGGTACACACATTAGTTGAAACAATTCTTTTACATGGTTGGCTTTTGACGCCACGGACTGTGGAATATGGGACACAAAATATCACATTTTTAAAGTGGCAGTTTAACAATTTCTGTTAATCCTTATGTGGTGGTTAGATGCCAATACCCCACGAAGGCTACAGTTTAAAATAGCAATTATTTTAAAGTATGTCTCTTTTGTACACCACTGGTAAATTGGATTATGTTTTCTGAGCCTCCCAGGAGCATTTGCAAAAGCATAGCTAAAGCTTTGCCAGTATTATAAATCATCTTTATAGGCTCACAGATATTTTATAATAAAGGTTGGGATTTCCCTAATCTTTTTAATGTGAAATTCATGTTTCCTTCTCTCCATTAATCCTTATCCCATTTCTGTGGCTCCACTCACACATTAAATATATCTAGGCTATCAGCCAAAGTGGAGTGCTTGTTTACTTTCTTCTTAAAGCCAGTCTCTTCCCCCAAATCACCCATGCTAGATTACAGCTCTATCCTGACCTTGCTGCAAGAAATCAGGTAACTCAGTTATTCTGCATTGTGAGGAGGCAATTGGCTTATAAATTACCCACTTGTTGTATTGGTATTAACTTAAAACAGAAGGTTTTTTCCCTCCCAGAAACATATGTGAGTGGTTGTGAGAAAAACAAGGGGAGATATTTTTCTTCGTGTACTTGAAATAAATCCAACATTAGGACACTTTTAAAAAACTGCTCATCATTGGCAATCTGTAGTTTGCATTGCTGCATGTAGGCCTATACAATTACACAATATCTTAATTTTAAAAAGTTCCAGTTGTCAGTATATTTTAATTGAACTCTATCTGACTTCGAGAAAACTCTCTTCCACCCCAGTTTAGAGTGAAAAACAAAACCAAACAAATAAATGAGTACAAACTACTCTAGACAGAACTTTGGCCAAACTATCAATGCCGTATTTAAGATGGAAAGTGTCATTAGATTCTGAATCTATTTCAATGTGATATTTTAGTACCAAATCAGAAAAGTAATTGTTACTGGACAGGTTTGCTTTAGCTTGAGTAAGAGAATGTAATAGACATCATTCAAATAACTGTAGTTTAGAATTTTAGTAAAATATTATTTGATATGGTTAGAGCTCTGTATTAATTACAGCATAATAACCAACGTTCCTTTCAATGTGGTGCTTTTCCATGTATTCTTTTGCCCACAACTAATAGAATGCCTAGCTTATGTGGGCTTAACAAAAGTAGTATAATTAGGTCATACACCCACATACTTCAAAGGCTGGGGGCTTTCAGGATTGGTTCAACAGTTCAGTAATACTATGAAGGATTTAGGTTTTTCTGTATTTCAGCCCTGCATTCTCTGAGAGTTATCTTGGACTTTAAGTTTATTTAAACCCCTTGGATATAAGAGTATAGCTGTGGTTTAGGTATCACATGTTTACAATGTCTGCCATAAAACATGCAGCTGCCCTCTACATATCTTCTGTTAATAGGAAGGAAAATCTTTTCTAGAAGTTTCCTAACCAACTTTGCTTTGGGTCCCTTCTGCTAGAATTGGGTCACGTGCCTTTGACCTAGATGCAAGAACATTTAAAAAACTGATTTGTGGCGTTTTGAGACTCTGTAGTTGAGTGTCATTTGGGCTAGCAAGTGAGAAGTAAGGAGAAGGAGGAATATGACATTTGTGGAGACAACCGTTATCTGCCAACAATTTGTATCACATTTCATTATTTTTGTAAAATAAAGTTACTAAGAATTAAGTGTCATTTTATTTCAAGTAAACTTTTGTTTGTTTTTGCAAATGAATTTGTATCAATACATGGCAGATATTTTTTATGAGAGATTCACAAATTAATTCCAATGAAACCCCTTGAATTTATTTCAAGTAAATTGTACAAGTCCCCTTTCAAACATTTGGAAAAGAAAAGAAGCCTCATTGTGATATTACTGTTCTAAGTAATAAAGAACAATATGATGTGATGAACTGAGAAACTAAATCATACTCTGTCAGTGGAATGTGGCAATGACTAGTAAAATAATTATGAAACAAGGCCCCGAGTAGAGGCAAAAGCACAACAAAACCAATCAGATTAAACAGACATCAGCACTATAATTATAGTCCACAACAGATGCGGAAGTGAAAACACCAGGACACCTGCTTTGTTCAGTCTGAAGCCAGGCTGCACTTGGGAGGCCCAGGGCAATAGAGCATCATCTCCCTTCATCTGTCTACATTCTCCCCGGCAGCCTCTAGGTTCCGCGGGGGTGGGGCACTTCCATTCAGGACGAAAGAGGTAACTGAGGAGAATCAAACAACAAAACGAAGATTTTACCCTTTTTCAAATGTCCCTATTCTAAAAAAAATTAAATCATCTTTCTTTTTTCTAGTTATATCTCTGGTAAATACAGGCCGTCTCCCCCAAACAAATAAGCTTGATGCAAAATGTTACTCAGTAACACTGTGTAAGCAGGAGCTTAGAATCCTCACAGGACTTCCTTTATTGTTTTATTTCTTTAGTCCTCTTCTGACAGAAAAGAAAACAACTCCGAGAGATACAAAGGAGACTTTAGATGGCTTGTTTAGCAAGTCTCCAACCAAAGGAGCAGAGACCAAGTCCTGCCATATCTTAACCAAAGACAAAGAAGACCTTCAAAGTCTCACTGATCACCAAAATCAATATAATTTGGTTATATTTAATTGAGGATTAATAGAGAATACAGAAATTAGAGCACATTATTAAGGAGCATTTCACCTCGTGAAAGACAAGGTGCTTTTCTAATAAAATGAAGCACAATACAATGAAATTTCCTTTAAAAAAAAACCACCAAAGCTCATTTAATGAAAAGAAATTCTATTTTATTAATCTATTAATTTTTCAAGAATAAAGGCTTTTCATAGTCTTCATTATCCTAAAAGTCAAAATCTCCATTTCAATAGAGTGTTTTTAAGGATAGGTGAAAGGAAGTTCTAATGAATATTTATATTTAATTCTATCTGGATTTGGCTGGTGACAGGACACAGAACCTTGTTATATGCTTTTAAAAATGTGTATGGAACCTAACATGAAAAACAGGACTAGCATCACATTCAAATTGCTGGAGCTGAATGTACTCCAATAGGGCATTTCAACAGCCTAAAAAAAATCATTATTTTTCATGGTGACAACTGGCTTTCCCTCCAAGACACAATACGGGAAAACCAGTATTTATTTCATTACAGTTTAATTGAGCCTAAGATATTAAATTTAAGCCTGTGGAGTATTTGAACCAGCAGCAGCCATCAAGAACCCAGCATCTGATTCTTTCTCCTGCCGGTGAGTAAGTCAGTAAATATTTAGTAAACACGTAATATACACTGTGATGAATTCTGGGGACAGAGCAATAAACAAGTCATAGATTCTACCTTCAGTTTTCACGCTTCTTTCTCTCTTTGTATTTTTCTTTAGGATCTAGGGGAGAATCCTGAACCTGTTTTGAGAGATTCTCCAGTGATACCAATGGATGCAGAAAAAGATAAATACGCACATAGATGATAGGCCTACCTTTCAACTTCCAGCCAAAGATACCTTCATCCAGAGAGCCTTTCTCAATCCTCCTTCCTTCCAACAATACACACATTACTCAGATTTGGTCAGGCTTTTGTGGACTTCAATATTATGTTAATAAATATTTCCTTCTATTAATTTTAATTTAAAATGAGGAGAGACAATGATTGGGAAAGTAATACAGGAAAATATATCTATGGTGGTCTTTAACACAATCTCCGTGATCCTATTGGTCACCTTAATGACCATCAGTTTAGTCCCCAATGTTGTTACACGCAAGCAGCCCAAGGTCTGTTGGGATTTTCATTACTTAACATGTAACTACTTATCATGGGGCCTTTAGGCAATAGCATGAGTGTGGAGGAAAATTTCTCTGTTCTATGAGAAACAACAATGCAGGTAATAAATTTGTTCACTTATCCAACAAATATTTATTAGGTGTCTGCAATGTATCAGGCAGCGTTCTAGGCACCAGAGATACTGGGATCGCTGCTAGGGAGGAACTTCAACTGTAGGTGAGGTCAGAGATTAACAAGTAAGCCAGTGTGCAAGTTAAGGTCATTTCAGAGAATGGTAAATGTCATCAAGAAAATAAAAGAAGGTAAAATGGGCTAGAGAGTTACCAAATTTCAAAAGGGGAAGTTCTTCCGTTTGGATGGTCAGCTATGTGAGACTAGCCGCAGGACTGGCCCCGAAACAAGCCGTGCCTCCATCTCCTGTATACAGACCACTGCCACTTGGCAGTTAGGGGGAATGGGGCAGGGTTGGGGAGATCATGATGCCAGATGTGGCTCTTTTAATATGTAGATTTCAAAAGGAACTTGCCTTTTAAAATATTGGCAAATAATTAAAATTTAAAATACTTTGCCAACCAACACTGTACCATTGGAAACCAAGCACATGGGAAGGCTGGATCAGGGGAGAGGGCTACCAGGACTTTGAATCTCTGTCGTAGGTCTCCCTGCAGGTCTAGGTTATCTGGGGCAAATCTAATGAAGTAGTCTGGTCTATTTTTATCAGATTCTATGGTGACATAGCTTCCACAGATGATATTTACAATTTAACCAGAATATTCCATGAAATGTGATGCTCCTTCTACCTGTAGACACAAAAGCAATGGAAACTAAGTGAACAGTAATTAGCAATGGAAACTAAATTAACAGTAATTAGTAAGATCATTTGGAGATTATTTTATGGATTTCTGTAGGCATGTTTCTAACTGTGTTCATTTTTCACTCATCTCTCTTCTTTTGGTTTAATTAAAATAAATAGAAAGAAAGAAAGAAAATAAAAATTGGACATATAGGTTCCTTGACCTCATAAGGGAATAGTATATAGGTATTGTCAGTAATGCTTTATAAAATTTAAACATATGCTTTATAGCAGGAAGTAAATTCTATTTAACCATAGCCTTTTCAGCTTTGCTCCATTTTAGGTTTACTTGGGATCATTTTTTATGGCCTCTTTATCTGTCTAAATCCTTCATCACTTCTCAGCATAAATGTCAGAACTTGGCTAAGATTCTCAGAAAAATCATGCCACATAGTGTTAATACCTCACCATGTCTGAGAAAAGCCTTTATTCTTCCCACCTTGAAGCACAGAAAGCATTGTAAGCAATACTCTATTAGCTTTTTTCAAGAATTTATCTTTTTAGAGCAGTTTTATGTTTACGACAAAATTGAGAGGAAGGTACTGAGATTTGTCCTCTGCCCCTGCCCCTATGTATGCATAGCCTTCCCTGTATTCAGTGTCACTCCGCAGAACGGTCCGTTGCGAGTGAGGAACCTACATTGATCCATCATAATCACCCGAAGTCCCTAGTCTAACCGAGGGTTTACTCTTAGTGTTGTACATTCTATGGGTCTGGACAAAAATATAATGATATATATTCATCACTACAATATTATACAGAATATTTTCACCACTTTGAAAATCCTCTGTTTTCTTCATCATACCTCTCCCACATTGCCCTGGAAACACTGATCTTTTTACTGTCTCTATAGTTTTGCCTTTTCCAGAATGTCATATTGTTGGAATCCTACAGTATGTAGCCTTGTTAGATGGCCAATTTCACTTATTAATATATATTTACGTTTCCTCCATGTCTTTTCATTAGCCTGATAACTTTTTTTTCCATTGTGTAGACATATCACAGTTTATTTATTCCTTTACTGAAGGACGTTTTGGTTGCTTCCAAGTTTTAGCAATTATGAATAAAGCCGCCATGAACATCTATGTGCAGGTTTTTGTGTGGATATAAGTTTTTAACTCTTTTGGATATATTCCAAAGAGTGAAATTGATAGATTCCGTGATAAGACTGTTTTTAGTTTTGTATCTATTAGTTCTGTAAAGAAAAGAATTGGCAGTCTTCCATGTGTTTATATGATTAAGGGCATTTTTTTCCAATTATATTTGTTTTATAGTCAGATGATGGTTTCTGAGGCACCTTACAAAGTTGTGATTTTCTTTTAATTCTTAGACTTTTCAGATCTGCAAAAATTAACTAAGATTTAGTAGACTCTAAAATATATTAAATAATGGGATCTTGGAAAAAAACTATTAAAGTAATTGACTAAAAACTGTCTAGGATAAACTCATTTGGAGAACAAATTTTTTTTGCATCAGATACAGATTTAAAAATTAAAATAGTTACCCCCTTTAGGTTTTATAGTTTAGGAAGAAGCAGAAGCAAAATCAGGAGGATGAGGAGGGAAAGTAAAGAAACAAAAAGAAAAGAATGTCAAAGTTTTTTAAAGGAAATCTTTCTTTACTTCTCACTCAGGACAGATGGCACTCATGAGGGACAATGGGATCCTCCATCCTGCTAAAGAGGGTAACGGTGATGGTGATGATGAGGTCAAAGACAAACATCCCCTCTGTGGGGAAGAGGGTTTACACGTGGACCACTTCATTTGGAAGTAAAAACTAGAGTCTTCTACTACAAGGCTTGAACACAGTTATGAAAATTACACCCACCTGAAAGGCCTTAACTGCTTTTAGTTTCTTTGTTCTAGTTTTATTTTCACTTTTCTGTATGTTCATGATCATTCTTATGATCAGGAGAGATGCATGCAGGAAGTGTAACCACTTCAAAATTACCTTCAGTGTATTTCTTTTGAAATTCACAGTGAATGTTGTATACTTTAATGAGGTTAAAATGCATGATATTGATCCAGACAGAAAGTACGCTCTGCATAGACGTTCCTTTCCAAGAAACTGAGGAAAACTTTGTTCCTGAAGAATGACTCTCTGACCTTTCTGTTCTATTGTCTGGTTGGCGATATAATAGGCTACAAGCTGTTCTCCCTGGGAAATGAGCGTGTTGTGAAGTTAGATCTCGGTACAAGGAGGGATTTTGTACAGACCACTTAGTAGGGAAACTGCAGTTGGGTGTGGACTAGCTTGTGGGATGAAGTTGCCAACCATGTTTGGATCTTGGATCTGGAAGTAGATATTTGAGGACTTATTAATCTCTTTCTAGTCTGGCCACTAATATATAATTTGATTATTGTTAAGTCACTTTAAGGACAGTGAGCAATTAGCTGAGTAAATCCCTTAGCTTCCAGACTTTCTGTGTATAGTTCCTATGTGCTCTTAGAAAGCCCCTTTCAAATCCCTATATTCAATCTACTCATCTATTTCATCACCAAAAATCAATGTATTGACCAAAGCACAGCTTCCTGTTTCATCTCCAGAGTACATCCTTCAGCATAAAATAAAATATACTTTGTAACCTCAATTGATGTGAGCCATCCAATGATTAAAACATGCTATGAAAGTAAATTCTATTTCCTTCTTTAACCATATGTTCTAGTGTTAAGCTTTTTCCTAGAGCAAGTGAAGCCAGAAATATCAGCATTGGTGCTCCTTGTCATTACCAGAATAAGTTGAGACAAGCATTGAATCTTTAAGGGTGCTTTATTCAGATGCTGGTGATCTGAGAAGATGACAGGTTATATACCCTCAAAAACCATTTTAGCATTTCATTTCAAGCTGACCTTCTTAGAAGAAGGAAGGGTAGGTAAGGGGTTTGGAAAAAAGGTTAATGGGATAAATGTTGCAGTATGATTTCCCTAGTTCTTCTTTATCTGTTGATCAACAATTCTTTATTTTCATTCCCTGGGGAGAACACAAAGACTCAGATACTATCTTGCCTGCAGACCCCAGGGCACAAAGGTTGAATTGCTTGTCAGCCTCATGGAGTCAGGTAGGTCATGCATTCCAATTCCTGGAATAGCAGCTTTCCACTTGCATTGATCACGTATGCCTATTGGCTATAGCTAAGGCTAAAATCTTTAACTGTTGAGTTTCACTATCACAAGTTCTTATTTATCAACCTCCCCCCAAAGAAAAGAACAATGGTGTAATGACCAAAAGACCAACATTCATCAGCTATTGAGAAATATATAATTCCTGAATGTCTTTTGTTCATTCAAAATTAGGAGCATTTGATTAATGATATTTGATTTAATTAATATCTAAGTTATATATTTTATTGCCTTCTAAATAAACAGTGTAATCATGTAATTTTTTAAAAGTTTTGATTTATTTAATATTTTATATAGTCCTCTTAATAAAGAATTGACCTTATAATTTATTGTACAGTTTTGAGACTGTAAGGTAGCATTATGAATAACTAAGCTTGATCCGCAGCTGTTAACCAGGGCTGTCCTGTGCAAACCAGGATGCAGGTGGTCCGTACCTCTGGAGCACATTCTCAAGCGAAAGAAGACTTAAGCTTCCTCAGTCAAGCAGGCAGCTTTGTCCTACTTACAGAATTCATATTTGCAAGCAAATAAAACAGTCAATTCTTTTTACCTGCAAATAAGGAAAACTTGTCTAGTCAAATTTTCATCAATAACTTCTCCAATGTGCATGCAACTGAGTTAATCTACGTCACTTCTTTACCCACACTGGAGGTTAATGTAACAAGAACTTCTTGTTCTCTCTCTTGGCCACTCTTCCCACTACCTGAAAATAATGTATTACTTTCACATTTCTTTTCTGTCCTTCACCCCTCCCCAAACACCATGTAAGCTTCACAGAGGCAATCTTTTGTCTTGCTTATTGCTGTATCCGTACTGCTCAGAACTTAGTAGATACTCAAAAGTATTTGTCCAATGAATGAATGAATGAAAATTCATATTCAATGAATACTATTTGGTTAAAAGCTGAAAGGGAGGTAGTTAGGAGGAATTCTTGGCAAGAAAGTTTGGTAGAGCCACAATTTCAAATGTTCTTAGGGCCAGTCCAGGATAGAATGACCCCAACAAGGGGTAAATCTTGTATCTACAGTGTCCTAGCTGTGGTGGTTGTGCTGCACCTGTATCCCTTGCTATGGAGAAGCTTCAGCCAGTTGCTGACAAGGAAAGATGGAGGTCCAGTGATGTCAGATCTTGCAATTTTTCAAAACCAGAAATTTGAATTTCAAGCCAATATCTAGAACATAATATGTTGGCTCTATATTCTCTTTCATAATATTGTGTGGCTTAAGTAATATGGTTTTTGGTTTGCACATTTGTGACCTCTGGTCTAATTCTAATTCTATAAGTTAGAAATTCATTAGGATTTTAATAATTCATTAAAAACTGGGACTCAAATCAATGAAGTGGAGCAGAAGGAAGAAACAAACATTCAACCAGAACAGAATGAAGAAATAAGAATTCAAAAAAATGAGGAGAAGCTTAGGAACCTCTGGGATAACTTTAAATGTTCAACATCTGAGTCATAGGGGTGCCAGAAGGAGAAGAGGAAGAGCAAGAAATTGAAAACTTATTTGAAAAAATAATGAAGGAGAACTTCCCCATCCAGGCCAAGGAAATAGACTTCCAGGAGACCCAGGAAGCTCAGGGTCCAAAAGAAGTTGGACCCAAGGAAACACATACCAAGTTGCATCATAATTACACTACCCAAGATTAAAGATAAGGAGAGAATCTTAAAAGCAGCAAGAGAAAAGGAGACAATTACCTACAAAGAAGTTCCCATAAGACTATCAGCTGATTTCTCAAAACAAACCTTACAGGCAAGAAGGAGGTAGAAAGAAGTATTCAAAGTCACCAAAGGTAAGGACCTACATCCAAGATTACTCTATCCAGCAAAGCTATCATTTAGAATGGAAGGGCAGATAAAGTTCTTTCGAGATAAGGTAAAGTTAAAGGAGTTCATCATCATCATGTCCATATTATATGAAATGTTAAAGGGACTTATCTAAAAAAGAAGATCAAAAACTATGAACAGTAAAATGACAGCAAACTCACAACTATAACAACTGAACCTAAAACAAAAACAAACTAGGCAAACAACTAGAACAGGAACAGAATCACAGAAATGGAGATCAGAGAGAAGAGTGATGGGGGAGAACGCGGGAAAAGGTACAGGGAATAAGAAGCATAAAGAGTAGGCACAAAATAGATAGGGAGGCTAAGAATAGTATAGGAAATGGAGAAGCCAAGAACTTATATGCATGACCCGTGGACATGAACTAAGAGGAGGGAAATGCTTCTGGTCTGGGGGCGGGGGGAGGTGCAGGGTAGAAGGGAATAAAGGGGAGAAAAAAAATGGGACAACTGTAATAGCATAATCAATAAAATAGATATTAAAAACAATGTATTTTAATTGGTTCTATTATTATTTTTTAAATACGGACGCGGTACCCTGACTTTATTTGCTCTGGAGTGGACAGATCCTACTGCTACCCTTAAAAGGTCTTTGAAAAGAAATAATAAACAGAGGGAGGAAAAGAAATAAACAAGGAAGAGTATAATATACCCATGTTATCTTTCCCATAAGCTCCTACTCCACTCTTAGGGAGGTGTTCGTACATTATCTTATGATTAACCCTCTGGCTCTGATTTTCTATATATGCTAAGGCAGGTCATTGTTTTTATTTAAAGGGGGATTCACTGAGGATGCGTAAGTAACTGAGCTCTGGTACCCCTCATATCATTTGGGGTAATTTTAGTCCCCTTTGCTCTCCATTGCCTGCTGCCTGCTCTTGGATTCAGAGTTTCAGAAAGCTGTGGTTCTTATTTCAGCTGTTTCTGGTCTATGAGACTATCTTTTTATAAAAAATTTTGAGTCCAGGTGTGGTTTCTTTTCCCTTTTACATTTTATCTACCATAGTTGTTTTGCAGTATAGGTGGATCCAGCAGATCTTGGACTGAGAGCCAGCTTCTCTATTTCCAATTGGCATTGTTCATATATATGCACATTTGTGAGGTTATTTAAAACTCTAAAATGTTGAGCGAAACACACACATTATAGTGGGTTTTCTCTGGGGAGATGAGGAGGGAGCCCAAATTGTGAGTAGTGTCAAAACCCCTTTAATCTTATATAATGTTTTAAGTTTTAAGGGAGATTGTAAAAATATATTAAATCATTAACTTAAAAATTACTTAAATATTAATGGAATAAAACATGATGAGAATGATGAATGAAAGTATTTTATAAATATCTGATGCTTTATGCTTTTTAGTTGTTAACTTAGGAGAATGATTTCACCTTTATTCAATCTTAATACAACAAGGGGGTTCTGGCCAGATTGCTGGAGGGTGGGGGAAGCACGGTCTGGGGCAAGAGGCTGACTTCCCTGGAGAAGGGAGGGGTCGCAGGAATCTCCAAGGCAATGGACTGAAGCAGCAGCCAGCGAAAGAGCTTGCCTTCCCCGGAGAACGGGACCCCTGAGACGGTTGGGAAATGCTTGAAGCAGCATGGGATCGAAACCAGAGCCGGGGCATGATTCCATACCCCCGCGGCAAGAGTAAGCAAGCTATTTCATGTGCCAGTGTGCATTGCCCCGGCAACGGAGCTGTGTGGCATGACACAGCCAGAGGCAGTTGCGCAGGCCCTGGGAGGGCTTAGAAAGATCAAAACATAAGTGCAACAAGGTGACACCCCATCCCTGGCAGAGCCATGGTGCCCCGGAAGGCTAGAAAACCCTTCTACCCACTTCTGGGCCATGGCAGTGAGAGGAGGGGCCGGGGCACAGTGCAGGCTGATGCTCACGGTGAACGTTAGCCTGAATTTGGATGGCAATTTGAACACTCCCACGGCGGCGCGCAGGATCTGGGGGGAAAGATTTAAGAGGGAGGGTGTGCAGAAGCCCTTCTCTTTTTGCGTTCCCCTCACTTGCAGAGTCAGGAACCAGCCTGGGGAGGCTGAACCCTGCCCACAGGATGTGCACCAGGCCAGCGAGGGGCCACAGGATGCTGGCTCCATTTGTGGACCTTGTGCGGCCCTGCTCGCACGGTCTTGAGCAAGCTTGTGTGGCGCATGCACCTTGCCGGCAGCAGGCTCCGGCAGGACGCTGTGGCCCTGTGCTACATGGCATGGGTCCTGCGCTGCTCCCATTCTCTTGCCCTGAGACCGGTGCACAGATGTGTGAGCTGGAACGTTCGTCAGCCCCCGAAGGCACAGGCAGCCCTGGACACTGGGGCCCGGTAGACTTGAGCCCCTCACACGCACAAGGTGCAGTGATCTGGCAGTGCATCTTTGCCTTGGGAGACACAGGAAGCGGTGGTGGGGCAACGGAGGTGCTGGCCTCACAAACGCCTGCTCCAGAGAGAGAAGCCTGGAGCTGGAAAGACGAGGCCCATCTGTGTAGTAGCCTTGGACTACAGGTAAGAACAGAGGAGAGTTTCCGGGCACGGATTTAGATTTCAGTCTTTTTGTAAACAAGGGGATTTCTATGTTTTGCAGAAAAGGATGAAACAGGGGATTTCCCATTCCCCCAATTTGGGTACCTTGTTAATAATAACCTTTTTCTTTCCCCACTGACCCTGTGCTCTGCTCGAGTATGGTGGCAGGCATCCAGGTCCCATGGCGCCCGGTCACACGAACCCATCTCGTGATGTGAGATTACTTTAATGGGGCTCTTTAAATGGGACTCTGGTGTGCTTCTTGCTTTTATTAAAAGATATTTAAAATTTAAAAACTGAAAAACTATTCACAAAGTTTAATTTGCTGAAATATTGTAAGAACCATTTCCTTTTTCAGTGGTAACATCTACAGAGATAGAAATATACTTCTGTCACCACTTTTCTGAAAGTAATGAGTTTACTAAAAAAACAAAACAAAACATTTTTCTGTGGTAGTTCTTACTCACCGAAACATTAACAGAATGTCTAATGTCTTAATTGGATTGTTAGGTAGGATTTAAATGATTCACATATGATTCTGAGGCAAAGCCTGCTTTTTAAGAACAGCTCAACGTGACTCATATTCTGTGCTATATTTTAAGAAAACAAGAAGGAATAGAGCAGCTACTACAAAAGCAGATGGGACAAATACTTTAGAAGCTGTTTTGGTACCTGTAAGTGCTGTGGACCACCTGGCTATAAAAGCAAAGGAGTGTTCAGCATGATCGTCTTGTTGGGGAGAGCTTCTTTGGAAAATAATGACTCTTAAGCAGGTTCAGCTCTTTTTCCTTTTGTGCATGGCCATTGAGTGAATATCCATTTTCTAAAAAGCTGCATTGATTTTTAAACTTAAGTTTAAGGTTTAAAAAAAAGCTAGGGCATAACTTGATTTTTACATCACTTAAAACCATTATTTAATATCTGAAAGGCTCCTTCTCGGTTCCAACTTAATGCTATAATTAAAATAAAAGTTTTCAAGGAATTTTAGTACCTGATATATATACACACACACACACACACACACACACGCAATTTATAATTCTATCTATGCAACCAAAGACTAATAAAATTTAATAAGACTGAGGAGTTATATATTGTTTTTGAAATTTTTCGGTGAGATATCAATTATTTATAGCAGATAGTATTCCCTAATCTGACCTACTGAATCAGAATCTCCAGGCAAGGGCCCAGGGAGCTGTATTATCATTAAACAAAGGGCTCTGATTGATTCTTATTATTAGGGAACATTGCTCCCAGTTAAGCATTACAATCAATAAATAACGATGACACAAAATCACTAACTACATCTGAAATGCTGTATCTTGAATTGAAAGTGCTATATTATCATGTCTAAAGAAATAAGGATCCATCAGAAGGGAGT
Organism: Pteronotus mesoamericanus; assembly: GCF_021234165.1. Classification (NCBI taxonomy): domain Eukaryota; kingdom Metazoa; phylum Chordata; class Mammalia; order Chiroptera; family Mormoopidae; genus Pteronotus; species Pteronotus mesoamericanus. The sequence continues at coordinate 11,574,163 of NW_026555277.1, read as the reverse complement.
TGGTTGGCCACAGAAGCATTGAAAAGAGCTTCTGAGAGACAAAGGATGTCAGAGCTCAGGGCTCACTCAGCTCTGTGAGGGAAGAAAGTCTTCAGCATCAAGGATGGGTCTTTTGAAGGTATATCCTACTGGAGATGGATGCTCCGGGCTCAAGAAGCCTGATGGCGTTAAATGTTGGAATCATATAATTAACTCAGCTTGCCCCAAGCATGGGTCTGAGCATGGGTCTCTGCTCAGCAAGCAACCTCCTAATTAAAGCTTGACTTCCTATGTAGTGTGCTTGTGGGGACAGAAAATGCATTGGCTGGGGTGTAGGAATGTTCAGTCAAAGTTCTCACTGTAAATTAGTAATCTGGCCCTCAGATTTTACCCATCAGTGTTCCGGACTTTCATGTGAGCCCACCCATGGGACATTGCCTCTGTGTGCCATTCAGGCATGATTCTGAGCCTGCAGAGCTGAGGTGTGGTGAAAGGCAATGCCTGCCATCCTGTGAGGAAAACACCTGCCTGGATAGACCCGCCATCGCCCCTGGCCTTTGAAGCTTTCTCTTATTTGCCTTTTTGATTATGATGCCTCTCACTGCAGCCCAGGCATTTATCTGTGTGGGATTGTGGGCAATTATAAGGAAGGAAATTTAGGGGATTAGAAAAACGTCAGAAAGGATGTGGAAGAAATGACCAAGGCAATACTCAGTTATGTGACAAACAAAATATGAGAAAGCAGCAGAACTGTAACACTGAAGGACAGAGTATTATTTTAAGAATGAATTTGTTAAATTTCTTTGACTTTCCTTCCTCTGTCTCATTTTGTAGATTAATAATTTAGACTGGAAAATGGGGAATAAATTCAAGGTCACAGAGTTTTCTTGTAATGTGAAAAAATACATTTTCTGTCTTAATATTTGTTGTTTGTTGTAGAAGGGGGATCCGATGTAAGGCAGGCTCACTGGCTTTTTAGCCTGGGGAATTAAGGAGAGAGAGAAGGTAAGAGGAGAGAAGATTGAATTTAGGGCTAATTTTCTACTCTCTGGGCTTTGTCACCAGAGTGTGTGTATCTCTGTGTGTTAAATGTTCATTAATTGGACAATGTGGAAGGTGAGCTACTGTATGTCACTCTAGGACATGCCACATCAAAGTCATCTAGACTGCAAAGGACGATTCAATAAAGGAGACATTGGGTCTCAGCGCGGCCACCTACAGCTGAGTATGCCATAGGCACTGACTTGAGAGCAGTGTTCCTGCCTTGGTGTCCATCCTGGCAGGACTAGGTGACCTCTGAGCTAAGGGTGACCTGTGGTGCCTGAGGGAGAAATGGAACATGTAACAAACATACAGGAAACCCTACCAGATTCTGATCAAGCCAAGGAAGACCAAATCACAAGCTATGTAAGTCCAGGCTTCAGTCACTAATGCTAACATGGAAAATAGCACCCAAGGAACAGAGGATATTGCCCATGCTGGAGACTGTGAGAGGAAGTGAGCACTGCCCTGGCAACCTTGATTCTTTCCTGCCCCCACTAGAATATATGAGCTCTCTCTTCTGCTAACTAGTACTTCTCCAACTACTGCCTATTTCTCTGCTTCCCTTTCCCTTGCTCTCTTGGAAAAGTCAATTATGTATATCATCTCTGCTTCTCCTATTTTCTATTGAACTTATTCTAAGTGTTTCTTTACTGTCATTCCATGGAAACTTTGCTTGTCGTGGTCACCCATGAATATGTCAAATCCAATGGTCAATTTTCAGTTTTTATCTTAATTTACCCAAGCAGCTATCTAGACAAGGTCAGTCACTCCCTCCTTTTCAGAAACACTTTTTTCCCTTGGCTTTCATGTTACACATCATTTCTGGATGTTGGATGTTTCTTCTCTACTTGAAAAGTAGTGTAATACCCCAGGATGCTCCCTGTAGATGGCTTCTCTGCTTTAAGCACACTCATCTCCCTGAATAATCCCATCCAGACTTTGTGACTTGAATTTCCATCTCTATGCCAATGACCCCCACAGTTTTTTCCTCCAGTATGAAGCTTTTCCTGAACTCCAGATATGTAGATCTATCAGATCACTCAACATTTCCTTTAGAATGTCTAACAAGCATCTTAAACTTAATGTACCACAAACCCAGCTATTAAATGTTGGCCTCTCCGCTTTCACTATTCTTCAATAAATGCCAATTCTGTTTATTTTGTTGCTCAGATCAAAACCTTTGAATTCATTCCTGTCTCTTTTTTTCCCTTGCATATTCCTCATTAACCTGGCAGCAAGTCCTGTCATTTCTGCCTTCACATGTAGGTCTTTTTCTTACCACCTCTGCCATCATCTTATTCTGTTGCCTGGTATCCTGGGTGGCCTTGACTCCCCCTTGGCCTCACTACAGTGTATCCTCCATAGCTTTCTGAGTGGTCCTTCAGGCTTGGCTGGATCCTGTGGTTAAAAAAAAGAAACTCATCAGAACTTGGTTTGTTATTCCATTTGTCAATTTTGTTCATCTCTGCTTGGCTTTATCTACTATGCAAGCTCTTTCTAATATGATGGACAGGGTGGCAACTGAGAGGCCTAGACTCACCTCCACTTGGTATAGCAATCCCAGAAAAAGGAAATAGCTGTACAAACATCTAAATATTAATAAAGGATCGTAGCTAATTTTGCTGGAGTCACATGCCAATCACTAAACTAATCATGGGGTCCTATGACCAGCCTAATTGCTGGCATCGAGTGGGACCACCATTGTTAACAGCCTCACTGAGCAAGACAACCTGGAGCAGGAACAAGAAAGCCATAGGAATCGTAAAATAATTTAGGGCAAACAAAAAATATAGCTATCTATTATAATTTAATACGTTGCATTTGTTGAATTGAGTTATTTAATTCCTTTGATTCTATTTCTCTATCAAGGGACAATAGCACTTCATAGGGTTGTTGCTGTGAGGTTCAAATGATTTTACACATTTAAAGTTGCCTTGTAAAAATGTAATTATAAACCTGGTAATATAAATGTTAGCTATTATTAAATTGAGATTAGTCTGTCAGCATCTGATTATGGTATAGACGATGACCCTCTATAACTTATAACAATGGCATAGGTATAAACAAAACTCAACCAAAAGGTTAACACATTTAGCAGAGAGAGATGAAGAAAAACCATCTTGAAAATCAGGTGACTAGGACTGCTATTTACATACTGCATTGACTAATGACTAGAGGTACATACTTTGAGAAGCATTACTTAAGGGAAAAATGTTATCAAATGAGGTTGCAGTCAAGGTGTGGGCCAGGGCTGGTTTGTCATCCACATGCTTAACTGGAGAGAATCTATGTCGAAACTCAGGTGATTGTTGGCAGCATTTATTTCTTTGCAGATGGTCGGCCTGACGGTCTCCCTTTCTTGCTGCTTGTCAGCTGGAGGCCATCTTTGTTCCTTGTAGTTGTTGGCCAGGGGCTGCCTGCAATTCCTTGTCAGTGGGCCTCCCCAACATGACCTCTTGGACTTTTATATTAAAGCCATAAGGGAAAGAGGCTCCTAGTAAGATGTTACCATCTTACATGATCTCCTTCTGACCAATAAGCCAGTGGTCAGAAGCAGGTCACAAGTCCTACCCACACTCTAGTAAGGAAGTTAGTCACTCAAGAACATGAGAACGGGGAGCGAGGATAATTGGGGAGGCACCTTAGAGTGTCTACTATACTATGACAGCCTGTTCTCTCTCCTTAGTCAAATTTGCAAAAGAATATTTAATGAAAAACAAAAGCAAACTTGCTAATTTTCTGTAATGCATGTTACACATATAGATCATGTCTCCCTATTCATGGAGAGATCTTAAATGCTAGATGGGGCACTGGTCAAGAAAGGTTATAAGCTCTCTCTTTAATAAAGATAAATTATTTAATAAGATGTTCTATCCTTTAATTTTGTTATCAAGAAAAGATTGAGGAAAACCTCTGTAAATGGGAAAGTACTTTTAAAGCTCTACCTATGAAGAAGCAAGATACATTCTTAAGAAAGGTTAGTGTATAAAGAAAATTTCCTAGCTTAGTGTGTGCTTCTTAGTGTACATTTCAGCAAAGAATCAGATAAAAAGTTTCAGTACCTCTTATGATTTTTAGTCCAATAATATGTAACAAATAAATATCTTTATTTAGTAACTGAATTGCTTTAAAAAAGGAAAGGAAATCTCTGGTAGTACTAAATATTTTCTCCAGACTTGTTAGTGGAGCTTTCCTCTTTGGGAAGGATTTTGGCCCACGACTCTACTGAGTTGCCAAGAGTGGCAGTTTAAGTAGAGGCTTTTCTCTTTTACTAGAAACTTCTCAATGGACTCCATGCACCAAGAACTGAAAATCTGTTATGAGGAATTAAAAGAGCCACTTTGGATATAACTCGTTTAGTATGTAGATCATTTCATAGTGCTGACTCCCTTACACTAGGAGTTTTCATTCACATGAGAATTGAATAATAAAACATAAAAATGGGAATAGATACAAAACGAGGAAAGAAAGAAAATCAAGAAATTATGTCTTATATTGAAAACAATACCAACAAAATCCCAGTATTATGCAAACTCTTTTGAGTTAAAATAAATGTTAAATGATTAGTAAATATAAGTCTAGATGGCATGGTGGTGATTCTCCGTGAGAAATATCAGAGGTGTGGGTGGAAGTCCAGGGCTTCTTGTGGAAGAGGGTGGCCAGGGACAGAGCCTCCTCATTTGCATGGAGATCGGGGCTACAGTAGGCAATGGGGCAGTAATCAGAGCCACCAGGGCCAGTGGTCCCCTTATCAGGTCAACACGATGTAAACACAGCTCATGCAGCTCTTGTCAACATTATTAGTGAATTCATGTATCTAAGTCAATGTATTCAAGTCTGTTTTGGGGGGTAGTGGGAGTCCATGGAGTCAAATTTACTTTTTGTTGTATGATTCTGGCAAGATAAAGACCTTTTCCAACCTTCTGTGTCCTTGTTAATTAAAAAAAAAAAGGCTCATAAATTGAAAGTATGTTGTGAGAATTAAGTAAGAATATAAAAAGTATGGCACACTTGACTCAGTGTTTCACACATAACTAGTTGTCAGCGAGTGGGAGCTGATGTTATTTTCACTATGTATTTTACCTTAGTGTTCTTTTTTACTAGTGTAATGGGAATGATTAAACATAGCTTTATCTGGGTGAAAGTATTTGATTTTGAATGATATTTTTATTTTAATATACTAGGGCAAATGACTTATTAGGCAATGCTGTTAATAAAATAATATCATGTCTGATGTTGGACATTTTAATGAAGTATGCTTTATGCAATCAACATTTTAATTTAATTAATTTCTCCAGCAGTTACTTTAAATTTTCCCAGCTAGCCTTCTAAAACTAAAAAAAAAAAAAAAAAAAAAATTGTGAAAAAGTTAAAGCAAAAATTATGAAAATATTCATAGATTGAAATAGGCTTTTTTGGTCCTTAAGATTTATTGAGTACCAATATGTTGATATTGTGCCGAATATGGGAGATGCAATGATGAAGAAAGATAGTTCACCACTCATAAAGAACCTAGAGCATGGTGGGAAGAGAGACACACATACAGAGATGATTTATAATGGAAATGCCTCTGCAGAGGCATGCACACAATGCTTTTGTAACAGAGAATAGGACAATTAATGCTACCAGAGGCTGTCTGGGAAGGGACTACATGAATATAGACTATGTGAGGAAGAGAGGCGGAAGCATTGGGGGATGGATTATGAAATGCTTTGAGGATCGGTGAAGGAGTTTGCATTTAATCCCACATATTATGGCAAACCAGTCTGGGTTAACAAGCAAGGGGGTGATAAGATTAGCTTTGCAACAAACAATGCCAAAGGAAATATTCTCTTTTGGTTTGCTGTCATTGTATTTAAACACTTATGTTGAGAAGCTTACCCTCATGAAGCAAGCAGGTTCCCAGGGTCCCGACGGGGTGTGCAGATGGTAGCCTGCTCCATTACCACCTCCTCCCCCTCAATCTGTCACAGAGAACATTGGAGGGATGTGGGCTCAAATTGTTTTTCATGCATGTTCCTTACTTATATGAAAAATGTACTGTGAACTTCTTATATCATGCATCCTACAATCAAAAAGACCAAGAAGAAAGCACTAGAATTCTGACTTCAAAAAAGATACCAAAATCCTTCCATCCAGGTCAAATCACTGTAATTTCTGTATTATGGAATCAAACGCCATCTTTCCTGTTTCTTTTCCATGAATAAACTACCTCCTGAGAAATTTCACTGCATTTCAGGGACTTAACCAGAATAAAAATGCTTGGTTTTCATGCCGGCATGCCAGCCTCTCCTCTCTTTTGTTTCTTATTCATTTGTTTATTCATCCATTTAACCAACAAATATTAATTGAGTGCCACAAATATTTATTGTGTGTGTAGGTACCAGTGGGAACATGAGGAAGATAAAATAGACCTTCTGTATTCATAGAGCTTCATGTCCAGTAAGGGAGAGAAATACTAAATACATTCTCAAATACAAGTGTAATTACCATTGTCCCAAGGCAGCCTCGGCTTCCTTGCCTGCTGAGAGGCAGATAAGATGGGCTGAAAAGCCCAGACCCATGTTCCTTGAGATCAGAAGCTCCATTCTGCGTGCATCTGGTAGCTTTCCCCTTCTCTGTGGTGAAGCAGCCGTTGTTCAGCACCCCTTTCAAAGGAGACATTAACACATCCCTTCCTCAGTTGCCACTAGATGCTCATTCACATAAAGCCGCTGTAAACGCGGCTGATTTTAATGAAGAGCACAGGGAATGAGCACAGTCCACAGCACGGGTGCACAACACATGAAGGTGGGAACACATTTGGATATTCACGGGTTAGAAATCCATTCAACCTGTCCAATTCCTCACTTGACTTCCTTCTCTCTCCAGTACTTACTTAGCCTTCCGTCACCTCACTGGTTCCTCCTTCCTCCACTTCTCTTCTCTCCTTTCCCTGTGCTTCCCACCCTACTACCATCGCTCAGAAGCTAGCAACCAACCAACAGCCACAGTAACAAACACAGTGAACAATAAGCCCCGTCCCTTTGTTCTTTCATGGAGCCTGACATTTTTTTCTTTCTTTCTTTTTTTTTCCTTTTATTGTCATTGGGCTCCTGAACACCCTTATCCTCTCATAGTTACACTTTCTATTCTAAAGGTTTATTTATGGATTATCTCAACAAAGACATTTTCTATCCCAAGAAAAATTCTGTTGCCCTCTGTTAACGTATATGAGTATATTGTTAGTCTGAATGTAGTACAAATTAGGATGCATGCTCTGATAGAAAAGTATGAGGTACAGTGAGCACAGTAGTAGAATGGGGTGGAGGACTGAATTTAAACTGAGGACACAGGAAAGGAAAGCTTTTCAGAGAAAGAATGTCATTTCTGAAGACTGTTAGCTAGGCATAAAGAGTTGGGGACCAGCATTTCAGGCAGGAGGAACAATACAAGCAAAGGCCTGGAGACAGGTAGGAGCATGGTACTGCTCTGGGAAAACTGTGAAGAGGCCGGGATGGTTAGATGCTAAAGAGGGAGGGAAGGATGAAGGGGATGAGAGTGGAAAGCAGGAGCAGATCACGTGGGACCTTGTAGACCACGTGGCTCTGCTTTTTAGGTTCCTGGTTCTTCCCTAACAAATGAAAAACCTTCATCAATTGTTTTTTTTCTGAACCTCGAGTTTATTAATTTTCAAAACAGAAACACTTGTGCCAAAACTGGCAAACTTATACACACATACACACACACACAGGCAAATGTTACATAAAACACCTTTCCTGAGGGCCATATTATTTGGCATTATTATGAAGTCAATCTTATAGCCATAAAGACCATTCTGGGTCAGCTGGGCAATTAGCTGAAAATTATCTTCATATTCATCTTTCCTCCACAGGAATCTTTCCTGCAGACAGACACAGAATATGAAGCTTTTTGTAAGAGCTTAAAAAAAATCACCTTGCCTGCCAGCAGCACATAGATTCCCCATCAGTTTTCAGGATTTGTATCTGCCCAGCTGACATACCCATTTTTCCCTGAAGAGCAAGTAGCTTCTTGCTCTGCCCTGTGCCTTCCTATTGTCAAGGCGTGGCAGAAATACATCTAGGTTCTGTTTACCACCAGGGTAAACTGCCCTCCTGTGGCATTCTTGTAGAAAGCCACTTTGGGGGGTTGGTTCAGTATGTCCCCAAGTATTTACAGGTACAGATGTGACATATTCTTTGTAGATATTGTGCCCACTGCTTACTGCCAATGCTAAGCTGGCCCTTAGCACTTTGCACATCACAGTAGATGCATGTATTCATGATGATGTTCATTCTGATATTTTCTGGAAATAAATTATTTTGTTTGCTCTCCCGATTTTACCTACTCCAAGCTACCTTTTCTTTTCCACTCTTAGTTTTCAACCACTAATAACCATGCTTTTTAAGCTCTTTTTTTTATTGAAAGTAATAAATTAAGACATTTATCTTCAGGTGGTTCATCTTGGCATAAGAATCGCCACCATATACATTAGCATGCTCACAGTGTTGAGTATAGAGGAATTCATTTCAGTGGCAACAACATTCAGTGACCTTAGAAAGAAATCTTTCTGCTTATAGTTATTTGCTAGTCTTACATAATTGAAAGTTTCTATACAGTATAATACTTCAAAATTAAGATATTTTAAGGAAGCAGTGTCTTCAAGGAAGTTGTGTCTTCTGTGGTTCTTCCTCAAAATGAAGCCATTGGCTTTGCTGAGATCAGTTTGCTGGAGGTGCTAGGACTACAACCGGTCATCCTGTGAGTCAATGCTTATGGTGGAAGCTTGGCTACTGGTATCAGCAGTTTCATAGGATTTTTGATCTTTGGCAAAGTTGATGAAAACCTGATTTTTTTCAAGGGAAATAAAGCCATTAGTGCTTGGTAAATCAAAGGAAGAAATAAGGTTAATTCATACACATACGTATGCATGCTTGCACAAACTTGGGAGAGCAAATAAAAATTTCAGACTTTATAGGGCTATGCCAACACTTATATACACACTCTCACTAGGGGTCCTCCTTTTAGGTATTCAAATTTAAATGGAGTTTGAAAATAATGCCTATATCTATAACTATACTTATAATCATAATAAAAACCCCACATTATAATTGAGTAGTTGTAGCTATTTTATGATCTATATCAATATCTCTATCAAGTATAAATGAGGAGCCCAACTCCAGGCCTTATCAAATGCTTGTATGGTGATGTTGAAAGACATTTCACTAATTTCAGGAGTTAATGAACTAAAATAAAATTTGTATAGAAGTCTCAAATTAACTTTATGTTTAGTAAGCCAATTAGTTAACAAGCAGACCTCTGTTTTCTTTGCTTAAAATTATTAGATCTATTAGTCATTGACTTATCCAGAAAATATTGAGAGTCTATTTTGTGCCAGACATGGTGCTGGTCAAAAGCTAAGTATTCTGTATTAGAAAAGAAATACTTGTCTAAAGCCCCCATAGAATATTATCCATAAAGTGCAGCACCATATACTGACTCAGAGGCCTCTAAGGCCTCACTTTGAGGGCCATTTTAGTGAGACGCAATCAAATGTTCTATACATCAGGTCGGTTGAGCCAAACAAAGTTAATGTAGTGCAAAAGTGATAAAGGATGCCCAAGGAAGCCTTGAGTTGTTGAATATAAAGTAATTAAGACATGAGATCAGGAAAATAAAAGAATTCTGCCTTTGTCACTTTGGTTCCCTGAATCTAGCAGATCTAAAACTCTGGCACTGCATTCTCTCCAGATACTCATGTGCTCTAATCTAGGAAGCCAAGCCATAGAAATGTTATATAAGAAACCTATCAAAGAGAAAATAAGAAAAGTGTTTTGTTTTACAGATGAAAGTAATAGTTCATTGCTTTACACATACAGAAAACTTGCTGGATATAGATATCTTGTAGAAAGGAAAAAAAATCTTTTCTCTCAAAAATAGTGCTTTTAATATTTTTTTCCCCTAACATTCCAAAATGTGGTTAGAAATAAATGAAGCTAAATTTTTCAGGTGTAAGATTAGATTTTACTTCTACTAAAAAAAGATGGAATGTCATTGAAAAGACACACAGAATGTGGAATAACTAATGTAATATTGTGCACATGGACCCTGGTCTCCAGCTTACCTCTTCCAGAGTAGTCTGGCTCACTAAGAAGTTTGTGATATTTAAAGCAGCCTTGTTGGTTTCCAGCAGATCGAAAATGTTCGCTACCCCTCCTGCCGTGACTGGTACATGATACTCTAGCATGCTGAGGTGCTGATCCTGCGGAAGCCAAAGGAAAAGTGTGTTTTGCAATGTCAGGTAATACAGACTTGACTAGTCATATCTGAGCAAGAGCCAAGAAAAACACTGAAATTCATTCCCCTGAAAATGACACTACAGTGTAAATAATTGGTATGTTTTGAAACTAACAGCTTGCAAAGATGAGAGGAAAAGTTTTACGAATGTCAAAGAGAAAACAAATTAAAAAGGTAATGAAAATTCCAAAGCATTCTACATTCATAAAGTCATTATAGTCTTTCCTGTTAAAAAAAAAAACAAAACAAAACTGTGGGATGGTATTTCAGATGTCAAATTACGCTCTCAGCTCACAAAAACTTTTTCAGGGATTGCTTTTAGAAATTTCATTTTTTAAATGTTAGAATTCTTCCAAAAGGCCAAGGATTAGCTGCTCAATTCATATTGGCTAAAGAGGCTAGATTTCAACAGTACTGTTAGGAAAAACCCCATTCGAATAACACTATATTTTTTTCACAACTCACCCTAAAATTCTCTTCAATTTCTTTATGTTAGGCCATGCATCTAATTAGTAATGTGTTCTTATGTCCTTGGAGTGTCTTTAACACATTATTTTTTTGCATATTTGATCAGTCATCATATCCAGTATATTTTTCCTCTGAAACAACTCTCACATTTAACCTTTTCTCTCTATTTGTGCAATCAATATCTTAATCTGAGACTCATCACTCCACATCCGAATTACTGTGGCAGCCTCCTCAGAGGCCTAGAAACCACATACACTTATATATCGTATTTTGCTGTGTATAATATACACTTTTTTGCTCAAATTTTTGAGGGAAAGATAAGGATGCACATTATACATGGATAGTACTAATTCCATATCAATGTTTTTAATTCTTTTATTTATGCTTATGCCTTAACACTGTAACTTTAGAAAGCAATAACGATATCCATATGCAAAATAATACCTTGGAATATGAAAATCGGTTTTGTTTCTAAATATAAATAAATAAATAATTGAATTAAAAATTAAAATGAAAGGGCAAAAAATGTCGGTGCATATTATACACAGGAGCTCATTATACGTGGCAAAATACATTACTGTCACAAAGCAACTAGGACCATCTTTTTGAAACACTAGTTTAGTCTGGATGTTTTCTTGCTCCAGAATCTACCCCTTCAAGCTATCTGGGTTAAATCAAGACTGTATTTCAGCCGGGTACTTACGACATCCATTGCTGGAAACCCTTCCTCTCACACTTTCGTTCACGCATAGCCCCTCTTGTGGACCTATTTTCACATCGCACCTGTCACTGCAGTCAGGCTCTTACTTATTTTTAATCCCCAATTGTTTTTATTGTTCTTTCCCTTCTAGATATCTAGAAACAGCCGCACACTTGTGAAGAATGGTCTGTTTAGGAGAAATGAGTCTTTTATCATCACTGCATTTGTCTTGTGTAGCCCTGGTCCCATGAGGAGCAGGCAAGGGCAAATGTAATCATATCGCTCATGAATAGGCAGGCCTTCAACCCAGAAATTCACCGCAAGAAAAATCAGTCTGACGAATGCAATCTGTGCAAGGAAAGTATCCTTTAAGTTTTTAATTTTATTTTAATTTAGGTGATAGAAAATGGGCTTTGATAATAATAGTAAAAGCTATTATTTCCTGAAGAAGTTAAACAAAGCTTGGGAGGTTGAGGCAAAAATATTTGGCAGAGATAAAATAATTGTTTTTAAAAAGTGCACTCTATTTTACTTTCTCTCATCATTTCACATCACTGTGGTGCCTTAAAGAAGGATCTTTGTGGACATTTTATCATTTATCTCTCACACCAGTCTTGCAACGTAGATGTCATTCTTGTTATTTTACAAATGAGAAAAACAGGTCTCATTTGTTTTAAATGTCTTGCTGGAAATCATGCAGGGGGAGCCTCACCTCAACCCAAGACTTCCAATTTCTTTTCACCATTCCATAGATTATTTCCTTTTAAAACAGTAATTTGTTATAATCATCTTGCACAAATTATTTGTGCATCAAAGATGTTATATAACAATAACATTTTTGTCAAGTCCATTTATTTTATCTTAAGTTTATCCTGTGTGTGATACATAGCCATATATTTATATGTGTCCATCCTGTGGAAACGTATATATAAGATGAAATTAATTGAACAATGTCTCAACTAGTGTGGGTTTTAAGAACTTCACTTTCAATCAGTTCTGCTCAAACCTTTAAGGGCTTATCTTTCAGATGAGGGGAGAAAAGGAGATAATCTCTTCTGGCTGTGACATTCTGGAACTCTAATTTTTTCCCTAAAAAGAAATGTACTTTGTCATACAACTCGAATACTAATACAGTATGGCCATAAAGCCTTTGTGAGGAAGAAGTAAATAAAGTTTTGTCAAAGACAGCATTACTTTCAGTAGTTACAAAAATACAGCTTTTGTAATCATATTTGAAGATACGTGAATATTTTATTTGAAGAACAGAATAATCTGAAGTTCCTATTTGTTTATCCTAAGTGTGCTTCAGAGTATCTCATGCACCTTTAACTAACAAATGTATTAAGATTAATAATAAAGCTATGGTCACATTGCAAATGGCAAACATCCACTATGATATGAGACTATCAAAACCAGTCAATATAAAAAGTCAAGATAACCTCTTACTTTTAAGTATGTCTTTGGAAAGTGCAGTTGCATGAACGCTGTCACGGCTTCCATGCTAACTTTGGTGTTCTTCACATGAACCTTGACAGTAAATCCTCGCCCAAACCTAGAAAGAAAGAAAAAGTGCAAAACACTGTGTAAGTTACATTTTGCTGAAATAGCTCCCCTGGGATTCTGGATAATGAAACAGGACCCAAGCTAACCATTACAGCCCTTGTCTTATATAAAGACTGTTATTTTGTCATAAAAGTTCAGGGCATGCTGCAAACTGGAAAGAGTGCATTGCTACAATTTTTAAAAATTTATGTCAACCACTCTATAAAGTCAGACTGTTTGGACAAAAGCTGCATTAGAAAGAAAATATAAACTCTTGGCCTTCCTTGACATCCATGAATTGACAGTTGATGTCAATTCTGGGATTAAACACTTTATAAATTAAAGTAAACAAAGTATTGACAGGCAACTCATTGGAGATTGGTGTCAATGATAATGATTGACATCATTGGGTTTAAACATAGATTAAAAAATAAATATACTAGCTAACTGTTAGGACCATGACTAGAGTTTGTAAACAAGTCACAGCAGGCTTTTTGAGAACAACATTATAAGGCTATGTCCATCCTTTTTTCTCATCTTAGTCAATACTATTGTAGAAGAAAGCCAGTTGTACAGATAAACGTATAACATCATGAAGTTTGGAGATTAACATGGATATAAAAATTCATATGCAGTCTGGCAAATATAAATTTAATTCTAGTTTGTTCATATGATATTTGTGCACATTTCCCCAATGCATTCTTGATTAAAAGGTATTGAATGTGATAAAAATGTTAAAGAGCCTACTAAAAGCCTGTGCAAATGGCCAATGAACATGCTAAATAAAAATCTATGCCTTCATGTACCTGTCAAGGTCTAATTTGTTATTGAGTAAACTCATGAAACTGCTTCTTGAGGATATTTTGGTTGTGGATTAATATTTTAAAACTTTTAGGCTTGTAGGTTTGGGGGTTATTAACTAAAAATACATCCAACTCTCACTAAGATAATTTAACTTTAAGACGATTCAGTTATTATCTTCATTCCAGTTTTACTACTCATTGCAGGGTCGGCTGCTGAGGTGATTCTTAAAGGTGAGTAGAGTGCATTGGATAGATTACCCTACACCGTATGTTAAACAGCACATTTGTTCTTCACCTGCTCTTAATATGCTGCAAAGATCCAATACATTGGAACCTTCCATTCACCATAATGGCCAGCCTGGTACAGAGAGCTTCACATTCTTCCATGCTGAAAGACAGTACAATCATATCAGAATTCTGGGCATAGAAAGTTGGGTTTCAGTTCATGAACATAAGCTTAACTATTTTGCTATGGTACTTTAGAAATACTCTTGTAGTTCCTTAATATGTCTTTTCCCTTAAAGAACTAAAAACATTTTTTAATATAAATTAAATGTCTTCACATAGGGTTTATTATGGCTCCTTCTGAAGCTTGAGGCCATCTCTCTTGTTTGGAATGCCTTCTGTATGAAGCATATTTTTCTTTCAAGCTCCTTTAAGCATTGACTCAAGACCTACATTTCCCAAGAAATGCTCCCAAAATAATACTGAGTTTTTTTCATTATGATTTGTAACCTGTACTCAGTTGATTTTGTATTTATGATTAGGTGACCTGCATGTGATTATATAATTTCTAATTTCATAGACTATGATAACGAGAGGAGTCTTCAGTATCACCCTGTCTACTTCATACAAAAGTTCATGAAAATTAAATAAATGATTGGCTCCAGAACATATAGTGATATAGTGTTCTAGGACAAGGTTAGGATAGAAACAAGCCTCTTTATTATAAACAAGTCTAATGCTTTTTCCTTGATATGATAATGAGTATAAAATGCTAAACTGCATACAAGGTCAACCTAATGAGAAAAACACCGATAAAATATTTCAGTAGCTTTTTTATTTAACTGATTGAAAGGGTCTACTTCATGGAAGGAGGTCTATGAGCTGGTTCGTAAAGGGCTGGTAAGATTAGAACTTGGAGAGACTTTGTGAAAAGACCATTTCCAGGGCATGGTGATAGGAAAGGTTAACAAGTGTGTATGGAATCACAAGGCACTCAGGCTGACTGATAGAAGACAACATCATAGGCAAAAGTGGGTAGAAATTTAGATAATAAAAGGCCTTGTACAGCAGGCTGAAAGAGGCTGAGCTTGATGTGCTAGGCAATGGGGAGTCATAGTTGGGTTGTGAGGGTCATAAATCGTATGAAATTTGTTTATAAAAAGATTGCCTAGGCCCTGTCTCACCTCAGGAGCTGGATTCTCGCAATGTAACCTGCCTGACTTGCTCCTAAAACCATAAACATAAAACACTTTCATCTAATTCTGGACATTCATCATCAATATATATTACGTGGGAACTGCCTTTTTCCATTTATCATCCTAGGATTGTGCCCACTGACCTTACAGTTCCCGCACACAACTTACCTGTGAGATGTGAGGATGACGGAACATTTATTCTGCACTTCTTCTGAAATGATCTTCCAGAGGTGCCGTTTTGACTTAGGATCCATCCCAGAGCTCGGCTCATCCTTAATAGAAAGTTACAAGAAAAATTTATCAAATTAATTAATTTCTGATGAGGTTCTTAACATAAATCACCACATCTCACCTCCCCAGAACAGAAATCACTTCGCAAAGTCCTGCGACTAACTTGTTTTATACTTAATGGACTCCTTTCTGCTGCTGTCAAAGAGCTCCAACTCAATCATGTAAAATCGTCAATCTGTTTTAAAAAACGTCTCATTGAAGTTGACATCCTGTTACTTTACACTTGTCTCTTATATTCCTCTGGAAGAAATTTGGCTTCAATTACTGACAAAGCGGAGTTTTTACAGCTAATACTACATTGTCACATATGTGTTTGAAGCCACAGCAACAAGACTGCTGCCTTGCTCCTGATAGCAGAAGTGTGGCGGTGGGTGATAATATGCCATGTGAAGTGGAAAGAACACAATTTCATTTTTCAGTTAATATATTTGAGGTGTACTTTTAGTTTTATGTCATTAATTGAAATTTTATACTCCTTAGGGAAATGAGCATGAGATTTACAGAAACTACCAAGTAGAAAGATACAAATTATATTTTAAAAGTAAACAATGTCTCAAAAGTTGTTCAGACATAAAATTAAAAATGTAGCAATGGATAATCTAAACAAACAATAACAGGTCCTGAGAGATGATTAAACAAACAAATTATGGGTCAAGATTAGGTAAAAATTAAAAATACATATTTGTGATGGAAAGGATTATATAGGATCACCAGAGGCTTGTTTTTATAGTAAAGGTTTAAATTTAAATTTAAAGAAAGAAATAAGTAGTAATAGGGGGAAACAGTAAAGGGTATATTGTCACAGATTCTATTTTTGAAGATGAGATCATATGTAGTAAATGCATATAAAATAAAATAATAGTACCTTTCCTGAAATAGCCTGTATTTCAGTGAGGCTTATTAATACATAACATTTGCATAGTGCTTTCAACTTTTGGAAGTACTTTACATCTGTTATCTCACAGGAGTGCCTAAGGACTGTTTTGTTCAATTTAAGGGACACTTACACAATAAAATTCCATCACAAGCATCGATTGGCAGGGATATAACCATTATAAGCTCTGGCATTATAGAAAGATGGCCTGTGCATCACTCTGGGCAGTTTATATGAATTGATCCCCTGCATGGCTTAATCCCTGGAATAATGCGTGATTTATAAGTGGATTTTTATTGCACATAGTTAAGGCTCTTTTGGAGTTGGACGTCCTTAAATGAAGGGGATCTTCTAAAATAAGGGCAAGCTTTTTTCTCTGAAATAAACATTTTTACAATGTTTGACCTGGGAGGAGGAATGCTATGTTACCTTGGTGTGTAATTTACATTTCCAGGAGACAGATTTAATTTTCTAGCTCTTAATAAAAATATAAATGTGGAATCCATTTCCTCCTTTAAAAAAATTTCAGAAAAAATAAAATGGCAGATAATTGATCACATCCCAGATGGGTAGCTCATAGTTTTAAGTAACAAGGGAAAAAAAATTTTAGCATATCACATTGTTTTAAAATGTGTCTTTCCTCCTTTCTAGAAGTTTAAAAACATGCTAACTCATCTGATTAAGTTACCAGTAGAACTTTAAATAAATGAACTTTTCTTCATTTCTTTGGGAACTGGGAATCAAAATCTACCATGTCCCATAACGTTACATATTTGTATACCCTGAGTTTGTTTCAGCCACTTCACCAAGTGTTTCTTCTGAAACCAACTGCAACACAGCTTCAGACAAAAACATTTTTGAAGGCACATTGTTGTGGCAACAAATTATTTGCTGACATAAATTCCTTTAATGAGACAGTATAGGTAAAATGGTTTGCAAAATAATCAGCACATAGTGAGCCACTTACAAATATTTATCCCATCAATGAGAATGAAAAGTTACACACACACAGTTGGAGATGTGGTTCTAATTACGTAGGAGGCTGCTTCACAAAGACTCTCTTACCAGCAGCAGGATGGAAGGCTTCCCTATCAAGGCCAGTGCGGTGGATAATTTTCTTTTTGTGCCGTAGCTGCACATAGAGGTAGGTCTGTCCTTGAAGGGCATCAGGTGAAGTCTCCACAGGAGTTTATGAACAGTCTGTGGGACAGAAAAGAGAGTGAGGTTGACCTTCTCCTGCCCAAATCCTTAAAGCGCTAAACAAACAAACAAACAAACGTTAAAGCTGTTTGTGAAAAGAAAGTGTTATAGTGAAGAAATACATACCTGAAACATTCAAACATTTAAACTTAACATAGATTTCATTTTTATTTTCAAAGGTCCACTTAAAATTAATAATCATTTAAGAGATATAAAAGCAATTCTGTGGAGGCCCATTTTCAAGCAGGATTTTTCCCTCAGATATGCGTGCATGTGAGTGTGTGTGTTTGTGTTTACAACTGCGGATTGTTCTTTCTGCTATGCTACCACAGGATTTTCTTGTAAAGCTTTAAGGAGCTAAAACAGAATTCAGCTTTTCTCAAGGCAGGTTTCTCATTGATTGTTGGCACTGTTTCATCTTTCTTCTTATTGAGGGGCGAGTTGTCACAAAGGCTTTAAATCTTTTTCACACTGACCCAGTATCAGAATTTGAGCACATTAACTGAGGAAGCGTGAGTGCCTGTGGCTATTTTTGTACTTAAATAACCCCGGAAAGCAGAGGAATCCTAGGAGGATTTCAACTGGTCCCTGGGGTTGCCAAAATAGAGGAAACGACCCTAAGGGTTAACTGTTCCATTATAAAAGCAAGTAATTGTAGTGAAGTAAAAAACCACATTTAAAAAATCAAATTGGAAGCTCTTCGATTTCACTTGGGCATTTTGTGGGTAATGCCACTTTGCAACACTTATCTGGGCACTAAAGGAAGTAGAGGCATCACCAATGCTCTACCCACAGTCAAGGCAAGTGTGATGCTGTACCGGGAAGTCCTTAAAAAGTAACTGAGCCCACACCCCTGAGCAGCTTCTAAAGCTGAGCTCATAGGTGTGTATATGATACACGCAATCAAGCTAATGCTGTGCCCACTATCGTTGTCAGGAGGAACTGTCATAATTTTGCAGATGTCAGCTTGGTCTTGAGGGTGCGTGGGTGGGAAGCAGAAACAATACGGTTTTCAAATAATCTAGTTTGCTACACTTATACTCACATCTTTAATATCTTTCTCTGGAATTCCATGTATCCTGGCATAAAAGTATAAATGTTCTTCCACAGTTAATAGGTCATCTAAGGCATCTTCCTGAGGACAGTAGCCAACTAGGGAGCTGTGAGAGTCAACGTGAGCCAGAGATCTAAATTGAGAGAATCAAAAACACAGACGAGTTTCAAAAGATATTTCGCTCTTCATCCTCAAACGGTGGGAAGGCAGCTCTATTTTGGTCATGGTGATCAGTGATAAAAAGAAGTAAAATAATCCCACCATTACAGTCACACTTAAAGTTTTAAAAATCTCTACTTGCTTGAATAGCTGTTTTTTCCCCGAGGTTTTAATAACTATATAATAACATAAGGAATTTTTCATTATCTTTCTCATTCAATTATATCGTTCCGGTAAATTAAAGCTTTTGTTTTTCATACCCAGCCTTATTCCTGATCAGAATGTTTCCACTTGAAGGAATTATGTCTCCAGTCAGCATCTTGAAGATAGTGGTCTTTCCTGCTCCATTCACCCCAAGAAGGCCAAAGCACTGGTTAGTGGGAGGGAAAAAAGATGTAAACCTTAATTCAAACCAACAACATGTTGCTGTTGTATCTCTTTCCTCCTTTTCCTTGGGCAAAATAAATTACCGAGAAAAATAAATCACTGGAAATATGCATGGATATTGTAGTGCCCAATTAGCATTGGATAAAACTTTCTAGTTTAAAAGAAATTGGTGCTAAATTGTTAGTTACAGAATAGTCATGGGGATGTGAAGTACAGCACAGGGCATATAGTTAATAATCTTGTAGTAACTATGTGTGGTGCCAGATGGGGACTAGATTTATTGAGGTGATCACTTCATAAGTTATACAAATGTCTAATCACCAAGGTGCACGCATGAGACTAATATAATATTGTATGTCAAATATAATTGAAAAAATTTTAAAACACATGGGCACCTATGAACCTTTTTCCCCTTTGCCCTTTACACATTCGTGTGACACGATAAAACACCCAAGTAAGATATGCTAACCTGACAAAGTGATTGCAGTTACAGGTTCCACATTATCCACCCAAACTTTAGTCACAACTTCACTAAAAAGGCCACTGAAGTAATACTTTCTATATGTTGCTAAATAAATTTGATACATTTACTTTGCAGCTCTACTCAGAAACTAAGGGAAATGCCCACATTCTCTTTCTCCTTTGCAAGCTGCCTTAATATTGCTTCTATGAAAACAGCAAGAATAAATACAGATGTAGTCCTGGGACCTTATTTCTGACAATTTGCTCTCTTTCCAGGAGGCCTGGAAACTAGAAATTGAAGACAGCACCCTGCACAGGCCCCTTGCCTGACAGCCTGTCCCGGGACAGTAGCTTGGGAAGGTGCTCAGGACTTGGTGTAAGATAAACCCTCTTTACCAAGAGGGAAGACTTAGAGGGCAAGTAACACATGGACCTGTGTAAATTTTACATATAGAATCTATCAAAAGACTTGAAGATGACTTTAATATTTTTAGAAAAAAAATTTAGGAAAGATAAAGATTTGTATTTGTCACTTATCATGCCAATAGGGAGGACAATCAGAAACAGAACATTGTTCCCTACCTCCCCAGCGGGTATCCCAATGCTGATGTTGTTTACGGCTATAATCTTTTTGTGGATAAGTTGGTAGGTCTTTGTGAGACGATGGAGTTGGACCAGGTCTAAGTCATCTGCACCATTCTCAACCCTTAATCTCTCAGCCCGCACATCTTCGTCTTCATCTGTTGTCTCAATCACAGGTGAAGAATTAAATTTTCTG
This sequence comes from Pteronotus mesoamericanus, assembly GCF_021234165.1. Lineage (NCBI taxonomy): Eukaryota > Metazoa > Chordata > Mammalia > Chiroptera > Mormoopidae > Pteronotus > Pteronotus mesoamericanus. Next base: position 11,553,704 of record NW_026555277.1, on the reverse strand, counting down.
AAGAAGAGTCTAAAAAATGATCCCGATGATTTGCATCAATGATTTTGAAATGGCAGCGTTCAATTTTGACATGTATTAATGGGTTCTCACTTCGTGAAAAGTGTGCTATCACATACAAGATTTGTTTTAAATTTGTTACACATTATGATTCTCAAATAACTTAAAAATTAGTATTAATACTCTTCACTATGTTCACTATGATATTTGAAAAACAGCTTTTGCTCTCCATGCCTTGAATGCCTACAGATTCACTGTTACAATTCAGATTCTTAATTTTAGTAATAAGGAGGTCAGTTTGGGATTGAAAGCTAATTCTTAACAGAAACCAGAGTCATTAATAAGGCTCAGCACTTACAATTCCACAATCAGTGATCACCTTTTAAAAAATCCTCTCTATTTCTTCCTTTATCATCAATAATATGAATGTTATTCTATATTCTTTTTACTCTGAATGTCTTACCTAGGGTCTATGCAGTATATTAAGGTTATCAGCCCTGAAAACTCACTAAGTCTAAAACCCACTTGAGTATCTTGTTTAACCAATACCAAAGCAAACCAAACAAAACAAAGTTTAAAAAACCAACAAATCAGTTTAGATCTTCCTTCCAGTGTTCCTATGTATTTTAATGGTATCCCCACAGATTCCAACTGTGATGTTTTCTTTGAATCTTCTCCATTACAAAATCCACTCATGCAGTCAGTCTGCTAGCTCTGGAAATGACTTACAATACCCAATCATCATCATCGATCATTTTCTCTCTATTTCTAGTCCCATGATAGGCTGTCAGATTTCTCTAGGAACCTCAAATTACTGCAGTGTCTCTGATTCTTGTCGTCTAGTCTGCACGCCCTCTACAAAATCATGCCTCCTAAGGCACCATTTGATTACATTGTTCTCTATTCAAAAATCTTTAAGGGACTCTTTGTTGAACAAAGTTCAAACCATATCTCTTTAACCAAGTATTCAATAAACTGCATAATCTCCCAACCACATACTCTAGCTCTTATTATTTCATTGCATTTATTCTGTGCTAAACAAATTGTGTTACTCATTTCTTAAATATGTCCCAACACTTCTTTCTTTCTTTGTTCTTGTCATCCCTTTCATTATTATTAACTTCAGTTTGGTTTTCTGATAGGTGATATGTGCACATCATGTATTAAAATTAAAATTAAAATTAAAATTAAAATGCTACTGAAGAGTATATAGTGAAAATTAAAACTCCTTCAACCATATACAGTTCTCTTCAGCACAGGTACAAATAATTAGATAGCGTATGCATATGTTTGCATAAATAACATATTTCTTTTCTACCTCAAATGGTAATATACTTTACATACAGCTCTAAACCCTGCATTTTTCACTTAATAAATATTAGAAGTAACCCCAAATATTACACAAATAACTGTATCTTTCTGTCTAATGGTTGCATGGTATTTAATTTATGAATATATGGATATAATTTATTTAACCAGTCCATAAATAAAGAACATTTAGATTGTTTTCATTCTTCTGCTATTAGGAAATGCTTGCTATGATGAATAATTTTATACATACATAATTTCACATATTTATGAGCATCTCTGCAGAATAAAATTCCTAGAAATGGAATTGCTGGGATAATGATAGGTATATTTATGATTCTGTCCTCAATAGTTCAATTTTCTTTTCCCAAATCTATTACTAATATCCTACATATTAAATCTTCTTTCCCCATTTATTTTCTATTCTTCCAAACTCAAACAACATAAACAGACTACATCTTTTGTTTATGTACATATTTCTCTGCACCACTCAATCTTAATCTCTTTAAGGCTCACAATTGTGCTCAATGTTATTACTGTCCAGTTTACAGCAATACTTGCAGACACATAGTAAGATTTGATAACTATTTTTTGAATGAAATGAATGGTAAATTATACTATAATTTTTGAAAAAGTTTCTTCAGCAAAACATTTCTATAGTAATGGAAAAGCTTAGACATATTGACCTCTCCCTGAATATTTTGAATTGAGTTCCATCATGGATATCAAATGCTATGTATTTACCTGAATTGCTTTATCAGCCATTCATTGATTAAAAGTCGTAAGAGAAAAAACATTGTGCCCTGAGAAACCAAAGCCACAAACATTGCACCTAGTTTATCCATCTCAAAGGTTTCACTTGGGTATTCCACACCATATGCTTTTAAGAAGTCTAGAACCGACTGTTGTTGAGAAAGTTCAATCAATCCGTAGCCAAAACAGAATTGCGGGAAAATCAGGAAAATGCGCTTTAGTGTTTCAGAAATAAGTTCTAAAGTCTGAAATAAGAGAAAAATGAAGCTTAGCGTTAGACTTCCAACTAATTGACAAAAATTGAAAACTAGATATAGACAAATATTGGAACCTGAGAGGTTTATCTAGATTGGCAAGTACTTCACATGTATGCTGAATTGGCTTATAAATATTTATTGCAACCAAATAAATGGTGGAAATTCATTACTGAAATACAAGCAGAAAGAATTATATTTTCCCTGAGATGATTTAAGGCGTCAGGCCAAACCTTGAAGGCAGAATCACTTCTCGGCCTGTTTTAGATTGTAGGAATGTAGCCTGGGTGCTGGGGTCTGATATAGGGTATCAGTAGGTGCCTAAGGGAAGGAGGACTTTAGCAAAGTGCAGTTTCCAAACCTAAGGTTATTTCTATTTGAAGAGGGACTAAAACGGTGAAATGAGATGGAAGGAGAGAGCAACCTATCTTAATGAGAAGCAAATGGCTCATTTTCATGTTAATCACACGGGGGCCAACCACATGAACCTCATGAATTGTTTTCTTCCTCCTGGAGTGTGCTTGTTTTTTCCTCAGTTCACTTCATTTCCTCTCTATTTTTTCCATTCAATTGCCTGGCGCTGTTAGTGCTTCCTTTCTCACTAATCATAATTGTCAGCTCTGAATAGAAAGTGATGCTTACAATGAAGTAGGTTTCAACACATGATTGAAAGGGAATGAATTAGGATATTTTCCCCATAAATGTTGAAATGAATCCTAATCCATAGTCATATATGGATTAACTAATTCATTCATAATCCAGTCATATATGGATTAACTAATCACATAACTAATCCATTGTCCTTGTCAGTACTATACCATAACGATTTGCTAATGAGTGAAAAGTTTAGCTGACCGATCGATTGCATGATTTTTGGCATGCCATAAAATATACCTGATGCACCTTCATCGCTCCACACCAGCCCTATCATATGCCAATAGTTTTGCCACTGGCTAAGTGCAATCATTGTTATTAACCTAGATAGAGCCTAAAACAAATTTTTTAAAGGCTCTAGTTTTCCTTTACTAAATTTAATAGAATCTAATGTAATTCCTCTTTTCTATTTAGAGAGTGCAAAGTACAGAAAATTTTTCCACCTTGGATGTGTGGAAAAGTTTGAGACATCCATTGAAGTTTAGCAGACTAATAAAGGCGCTTACCGGATCATTAAGCTTTTCCTTGGACAGAAAGTATACCACCGACAAGGAAACAATGGAATTGATGCCAAAGAAAAGGTTGATGCAGACATAAGTGATGAAAGCCATTCCTGTTTCACGGAAGAGCCCAGCCAGCAAGTACATCCAAGAAAATGTGGCATACCTGTATGTTGATAATACTAAGAGTTAAAATTAAGTATTCATCATTCTCCTTTATTAAATACATGCATATATCACACATACATACATAAGTATATAGATACTTAGATGGAGTTCCAATGTGAAAATAAACATTAAGAATGTATTACCAAGCCATATAAACTAGATTTCTCTCTTTTTTCCTATTCTTCTCTTGAACAACAACAACAAAAATCCAAAGGATGTTTTAAAAATGACAATAAGAATCCTCTCTTTAAAGGAAATTTGAGCAGTCCTACATCATTATAATTTCAAATTAATTCCTCCCTAAAGATGGTGTTACCCTAGGCAAGAACTTATTTTTCTTTACAGAAATATGGATTTAATCAACAAAAATCTTACAATTTAAAGTTGAGGAAAATAATGGTAGTACTGTCAACAAGCTAAGCAGACAGGGTTTGCTTAGAAGCTAGCTGTCTTGTTTTGAGCAAATACTTGAGCAATCTTTGGGGTAATGAAGTAGAACTGGAGACAGAGAGATCCCTCATCAGCTGCAAATGCTAACTGAATGGATGGACCCATGCATTCAGGACATAAAGAAGTGCTACTCTAAGTATTGATTGTATCAATCTGTATTACCTGTATTAAGCTAATACAGAAACAATATTATGTGTGTGGTTTAGACATCTATAAAATTATAAATAAAAGAAATACATATACCTTATAATGCTATATATATTCAACATTTGTCAATGCATAAATTCATACACACAAACACATTTTTCTGATTATTCTAAAGCCTCCATGTTTTTTAATAAAAATTAAATTATATATGTAAATAGCTAAGCATGACAATTGATACCAAATAAGTGTTCATTAATGAATGGCAGGTATTACTATTAAGGACAACATTCACTTTCAGAAGTATTGTATTTTACAAACTATGAACTAGCAAGAATGATGTATTGTTAGTCATTACTCATTGGCTAATGAAAATCCAAGGCAATTGTAAATTAGCTAGCGAGACTTAGGTTCTGTTTGTGCCTAGGAGAATTTTTTTCTGTTTATTCTTTCACTGCAGCTTACCCAAACAGCAAGAGTAGGAGAGAGACAGCCCCTAGGTTGTTTCCACTGTAGAAAGCAGGTAACTTGAAAATGGCAATGACACCAATTGAAAATGCTACAGGCACCAAGTAGAAGACCTATGGGAATATGCGAAACAATGATGAATATATGGCAAGTATTATTAAAGAAAAATCAATAGCCCATCCAGTTTAAAACTATAACAAGTTGACCTAGAAATATTCGAAGGAATTCATTTTTACTTATGTTCCCGTTGCTTGTAACATTCAGCTTATTTTACATTGATTTCTCTCTAGAAGTTGTGTCTTGCAATATGAGGTCAAACCAGCCTTCATCTGTATAGATATACATGCAGTCCCTCGTGTTCCTGCCTCCAGGCTGTGAGACTTTGAAGGATTTGGTGCCAGAGGTTCAGTGAGAAAGAAAAGACAGCCAGGTATCCTGGCATTAGATTTAGTCCTCAAAGAATTTATTTCATTTGGAATGCTGGAATTCTCTCAGATAGTTGATTTCTTAGGCTTGGTTATCAATGTGAGCCAGTCTGCCAAACAACAGAGCAGTGGGTCCCACACATTCTTGGAATCACAGGCATATGAACAAAGAACTCAGTGTTTAGAGCTTACAGCAAGATGGTCACAATATGAGTTGGTAATTTAATTTGGAGGGAAATCTTTTAAGTGGGAATGAGCACCAAGTATATGACAACAGAATCTAAATAGTAGCCCTTCACAGCAGTGTATACGTTTAGGATTTCTTACTATTAAACCTCTTATTAAGTCCAGAGAAGTAATTATTTTTCTTCTAGATTTGACTTCTACAACAAATGCATGTCAGTTCTCACTGGATACATTCACAAAATAGATATGCACTTAATTGCTCTCAGTCCTTTAAGTCAATGATCATTACAGCAACTCAGACAATTTCACCAAAATCACCAGGCAAATCATACCCATTCAGGGCTTTTGGCCCATTTAGAGTAAAAAAAAAAAATCTGAACTTTGGGACCATTTTATGCAAATGAGAGAGCTATCAATAAAATTCATCCTTTATTGTTCTTACTGATCTTCTTAAATGTGTCATTCAGCAGGGCTGCTACTTTGAAATTTTCACTATTAGTTGATAAATGTTTACAACCCTGATTATTTGGTATCTTTGGGCAAGATTATTCTGGGAAGCTTCTGTTTCCCCACAGTAGTGGTTCTCAAACTTCAGTGCACATAAAATCACTTGAAAAGCTTTATTAAAAGTGCATACTTCCCAGGTCCATTTCAAGATAGGGATCCAAGAGGTTTGGAGTGGGGCCCAGAAATCTACATTCAACAAGTGTCCTGGGGGATCTGGTCCGGGTGGTCCTCTCACCACAGAGAGGGGAGGAGGTGGATTTTTCTCTGACCCTGAAATAAATGTAGCTCTATTGCATCCTCCAACCACTGGATGACTATAAGCCTTGCACAAAGCATTTTTTCTTAATTTACTTATTTTGTGGTAACAATCTCAACACACTAGCTTAAATAAATCTCAAATATAAAACTGATGTCTTCTGCTCAAATCAATCCTTTCTTCCTGCAAATACACAAGCTACTCACCATGTCAAAAATGAAGTTTGTGACCCAGTAGCATGTCACACCGATGCCCGAAATATGCTGTAGCTGCTTGGCCTTGGTCTGATGCTCCCTTACAACATAGGTGACAAAGCTGGCCGTGGTGACAGAGTAGCCCATCAGGATGGAGAGTGCCACTAAAATATCGATTAAGCTGCTCATTCTATAGTGAGCAATAGGGAGAAGAAAGCACACATAAGTTTTGGGAGCTCTTTTCCTTTCAAGAAGATTCATGACTAAACCATCAACAAAACAGTATAAGAGTTGGCTGTGACACAAATAAGTCTTCCTGCAAGGCAGCCAGATAATATCTCCTACATGACTCGACTGTGACCCTGGAATAAATGTAACTCTAGCGCATCTGAATTGACTGGGGATATTTGACAGAAAAATCTCAGCCTCCAGGGGTTACAGGATGTATCAAGGAATATATAGTTCTTGGGCACAGAAATACCGCTTAAATGCCATGCAGGGAAATTGAAATGATGAAGCACTTAGGCACTTGACTTACAAAAGCAACAGATTCTGTGAATCTACATCAAGTTCAACTGGGCACCCCCACTGTACACTCTTTCATAAACTCCCTTTTATCCCAGTCAGTGAGTTATAGTACACCAGCTTTTCTAGATTCACACTCATTTAGATACAACTGTGATTCCCAATTACTGTACTTTATGCAGATACGTGGCTATGCGAAGGAGGAAGGAGCCATGCCGATGTATGCACTTACGTGGCTTGCTCTTGGTCTTGCACTCCTGGGTAAGGGTGACTATACACGATGATGCCTTAAAGAAGAGACAGTTCTTTTCATTAGTAAACATTCAGTTAATCAGAAATACCAGTTTTTAGAGAGTAATACACAATAATTTATTCCTCATGCTATGATCTCAAAAATTTTAGTGTAGGGATAGACTTTTAAAGAAAAGTGGTTTTCTTCCAATCTCATCAATGGCATACAATTGGAGATACATAAAAAGGAAAAAAAAAAGTTTTCAGATAGTGTATGGAATTTTGAGGGAAGAATTTACATTTCTCATATAGCATTTCCTTTCTGTTATATTTAAGTAATTGTTTTCCACATTCTTCTCTTTATCTGCTGCACTTCAGAAATTTATGGCATATAAAGAAGCAACTCAAGGGAAGACCAATTATATGAGGATCTCCTGAAGAACACACACTCACCACTCCCATCCTTCTTCATTGTGCTATCGACTGTATTATGGGTAATAAAGCTCCTGAGATGATCCTTCCTTCTCTTTAACTACAATATTTCTAAGATGCCTATTGCTCTAGAATTCTACCACAGTAGGGCTTAGAGCTTCAGCCACCCCCAAGGGATTTTCATTGAAACATAAAGATCAAGGAAGATTCAGATAATCTAGCTGGCTTCAGAATTGTAGTCACTTAATTCCAATATAGTCCTAAATTATTGGGGTCTCCCACAATTGGTTTCACTTCCTGAGTTAGAAGCAAGCTTTGTTCCTCCTCTTCCTTAGAAGATGTTGGTTAGCCACAGTCAAAATGGGCTGGCAAAAGTTTCCCAAAGGACCACAGTGTAAAGGCAAAGTTTATACTTTGAAAAAGAATAATAAGGAATGGAAGGAGGATGTTCCTTAAATACTTATTCGTAGAGCAATTAGCTGGAGGGAGAACTTTCTTACCTTTTGCTTATATAACATATGTTCATTATATTAATATATTAAGGCCCCTTCACCACACCCAAATGTTATAGAATTATTCTAAAGTTATACTCTCTCAATTAGCTTAAACTTATAATTTTTATTAAGTAGAATGTGACATGCTTTGAAGTTCAATTCTGCAATTGTTATATGTTAAAGAAAAAGGTATGTAGTTGAAGTAAAACAAAGAAACTAGCAACAACAATAACCAGTTTGGCATAGAATTTTAACCACATCATTGGGGGAATGAACTTTTCTTGTCTTTTTTTTTCCTTTTTTGGGGAGGGAGGGGTATATTAATGGGCTCTCTTTTTACTGAGATCGAGTATTTCTTTGGGACCTACATAAACCAAGTTGTTGAATTATAATATAGACAGAGGAAAAACATTTTTAAAAATGTTTGCTTTGTGTTTTAGAGTCAAGAAATGCTCTACTTCACTAGAGGAATCTTTGCAAAGATGTTTAGTCCATTATCAGAAATGGTGCTGAACCAATTGTTTTCATATGTTTCTTTAGCTGAAAAATCAAGTAAATGTGTCTGGGTTAGAAACATATGTAAAATTCTTCTCTGTGGGTTCTCCGGCATCCAGCATAATATTTTCAGTACAGTGATTATTTAATGAATGTTTATTAAATTTAGTCTACCTTAAAATTTGAATTATTTCCCCCAGTATGTATTAAAAGTAATCTATTTTATGTTGTCTTTACAGTTGTTGTAAACCTAAAATGAGATACTTCACATTGACCATTGTTACTAGTGCAATAAAAGGTAAGATAAACACTAGTGTGGAGGGAACAATGCATCAGTTATTTTGAAAAAGAGTCTCATTGCATAACATTTGATGGTAAAAACAAGTAAACCTATTTTTTGGGAAGCAACAACAGAATTTTCATGTGTAATTAACCATGAAAGGAAACCACATGAATATAATAGATATTGACATTGTAAAGGAAAGCTAATTAAAAGACTTTTAATAGCATGTGAGAATTCAAAGAAAATCAATTTTATAGCTAAAGCAAAAACCCCAGTTCATGTAGAATCCAAGAAAAAAAATTCCTTAAAACAGCTAGTGTAGTTGTGTCAGGGTTCAGGGCAGAAAAATAGTTGAATTTATTTTTTAAAGACAGTATTGCCATGGTAGACCCCAACCATACATTACAAAATAACAAGTATTTTAGGATGACATGGTTTTGTCCTTTTAAAGAAATCAAACTCTGCCCAGAGAGGATGGAAGGTTACCACTTTCGTAAGTCTATGTAAGAAAAGTTAATTAAAAAATAGAATGCATACTATTATTAATCTTTATGTAATTCAAGCTAAGCCTTATTTTTAAATTAAAAATAAAAATAAATTTCCTTCTGGGGTCAATATAAATGTATGTTCCAGAATTCTTAAATCCTTATACTCTTTAACTTAAAAATACATTGGTAGGAGCCAGAACTAGCCTGCTGGAGTCCAGGGTGGTTCACGTGGCTTTGGTCTTGGTAAAGGACTCTAGTAATAAATGAACTCTGATTACAGGTTTCAACAGGTGACCCTTCAAAAGTTGCTGGTCTCTTGTTCTCATGTACATACCTCTGCTACATTTCCCCCTAGTTGTTTCTATAGTATTTACACTTTCATTACCTGTCACAGCAACAAATGTCTTTTGCTCCAAATAAGATATCCTACTGAAAGTCAAGTGTTCAGTACTATTTCAAACCAGGCTATACTAGATTCATCTGGCTTTAGTCACTATTTAACTTAATTTACCACTTTTGGCTATGCCTTTTACTGATGTTCTAGATTGGAAGACTATCAATCTTGTTGTCTCTTTATGGTTTCTGCTGCTAGGAAAATACCAAGGCAGTTGGGAAAAAATGCTGTTTTCTCTGAAATAAAGACTTCAAAAGATCCAGTTTCTAGAATGAGTATTTGCCTCCACAGATTACTGGTACAATCACTAGAACACCCAGCATACACTATGACACTTAACTTCAGGGAGATGAAAGAAAAGTAGGCCTCAGCATTTCTCAAAGGCATGTTGTATCTTTTCTTCCTATTTAATAGGTTACTTATTAGCTTATTTACCAGGCTAGAGACTCAGCCTTGGCCAGCAAAGATGTTATTTAGTTTTTTTCATCTTGATTATTATTTTTTAGGATCACTATGGCAAAATAATTTGAGCAAGCCTCAAGAATAAAAAAAATGATCTGATGGACAGAAATTGAATAAGAAAAAAATAAATCAGTCCCTTTCAAATTATAGAGTCTATTTTTAAAACTATGTGGAAGCCTCTTGGGAAATCCAGCTAAAACAGAACTGGCTCAGTGTAAGGAATTAATGGGAGAACGAAGTGTTGAGTATTGGAAAAAGGAAGAGGCAAGAGTCAGATAGTCATGGTTTCAAATCCCACTTCTGATAACTAGTAGTGGAGAACAATAACACTCGTCCTGAAAGGGTGCTTCTGAGGATTAGCAACATTCCATAGAAAGCATGTGTCATATGGTAAGTACTTAATTAATGGTAACATTTTGGTCAAATACCAAACTTTTTAGTTTAAAAGTTTTATCTTCATGTGTAGATTTGTGTTCAATATTTATCGACATTATCTTTTATTTATTTTTTTAAGATTTTATTTATTTTTTATTTTTAGAGAGAGAGGAAGGAAGAGAGGAAGAGAATAATCAACATGCGAGAGACACATTGATCAGTTGCCTCTCGCACGCCCCCCACCAGGGATCTGGACTGCAACCCAGGCATGTACCCTGATTGGGAATTGAACTGGTGACCTTTTGATTCACAGGCTGGCACTTGATCCACTTAGCCACACCAGCCAGGGCTATCTTTTATATTTTAGTCTATACACAAGTACATAGTTCTAAAATATTTTCCTGTAAGATATAACTACTAGGTAGGACAACAGAAATAAGCATGAAGTCAGCATTGCTATCCTGAATTAATAAATAAGGGAACTAAATTAACCTGAAGTTAAGGGGATTATCCCAAATCTTCCATCTGGTGGTAGTTTGGAAGAAGCAATTTCTAAACTCCTTTTAAAGATCTGTGATTTAGGTGCCATAAAAATACCTCCCAGTGGGAAAAAGTGGGATCTAATGTGAATTTTTAAATGGAGAGTTGCAAAAGTTGCAATAGAAGAAGCTCTGTGTAAGTAACTTTACCGTGTCGGGCAGCATCATATTTTGACATGTTAACTCGCAGAAGGAAATTATTCAAGCTGTTGAGGTAAGCTGGGAGGGAGTGGTAGCCTTCTGGATCATACCACACCTGTTCAGTTCCAAAAGAAGGCAAGATCAGAATTGTGTTCAAGTAAATTAGGCTGTTTTTACATCTGGCCACCTACAGAGTTTATATTTAAAATAAGAGCACCAATTCCTGATATCTTATTTCATCTTGGAAGATTATGAACCACTCCACCCCTCCCCTCCACACACACACTGAGCATGGACCACAGACCTCTAAGTTTCCAAGTTAAAGATGGACAGAAACTTGTAAAAAAAGTGGTGTTTTTTTTTTAATGTATGATAGCACCAAATTATTAGTTGCCCCGATCTTCTCTGTAGGCAAAGCTTTAAATAAACTGGAGAAAGTGTTATTACCTCCATCTCTGCGGTTGGCCTATAGTGATTCTCAGACTAAAACTAAGGCATTCTGGCTCTTAAAAATTACAATAGAAACAAATGGCATATATGCCAGGCTGTAGAAAGAAATTAAATACATATATAAGCATTGTGTCCTTAGCAAAAATATTGATAACCTTGAAATTCCCCCATTAGCTATTCCAAATTATAACCCTCAAAGAATTGAGTTACTTTACATTCTACGTCAATAACAGAGGGATTTAAAATACTGATGGGTCTCAAATCAGGAAACCCTATTGATAACTTAAAATTATAAATCTGATTTATAGAGAAATTATTTAATATTAGAGCTCCTTTGTTTATACAAGAACATTTACTATGTGTGTTGAAGGAGGGGGGAAAGAAACAAAAGGGGTTGGCATTCAAATATGTCGTACTACTATTTGCTTTCTGTATGACTTGTGAAATCAGCTGAAATGGGCTCAATACCTATTTCACAGGGATGTGGTGAGGATGAAATTAGGCAGCTTTGTAGTAGGCGAAGCTAGTGCTCGGCTTGAAACAATAACTGAGAGAACATTGGTTCTCTGCTCTGTGTAAGTCTGTATATGTCTCTTACTACCAAAGGAGAAATACGTAAAGGGCAATTGAAAACTCCTAGCCATATGATCAATAACAATCACATGTGTGTGATTCTGTGACTCTAGCTTGCTTCAAAACATAATGTAGGATCTAGAAGAAAAAATAGCCAACAGGATTTTTTTTATCTCCATCAAATTCTGTTAAGTTTCCATGTTCTTTAAGAAACAAAGCTAAATATATATGATGCATACATAGGAAAATATACATAAAACATTAATGTACAGTTTCACACACACAAAAAATAAATAAAAGGAGTACACCTATCGAACCATCACTCAGGTTGAGAAACAAAAATTGCCAGCATCCAGAATAATTTGTCACTGACCCTCTCTGTCCTTCCAAATCATAATTTTCCCGCCCCTACACAATATGGTTAAGTTTTGCTTAATCTCAAAGTTTATAGTAAGTGCAATTATATTATGTATTTTTTTGTCTTTTCTTTTGCTTATTAATAATGTTTTGGAATTTACCCTGTATATTATATAGAACTGAGTTTATTCATCTCTATTGCTAAAAGATTCTACTGCATATGGGCACTTGGGGTTGCTTTTTGAGTTAATGTGAGAAACATGACTATGGACATATTTGTATATGTACCTGGTACTTATGTGTACATGTGTCCCTGGGATAAGTACACAGGACCAAAATCGCTGTGCTTTCGGGTATGTGTTATACCAAACTGCTTTCCAAATTGATTGTACCTATGTTGTTTTTTTTACCTCATAAAAACGCTCAAACATTTCAAGTTCACATCCTCTCATTTATATGACAACCCAGAAGGAAGTTCATAATTTACCTTGGCAAGTGTCCTGTTGTCAGGAATTGCTGTTACATCAAAACGAAGGTCGTTAGTCAAAGGCAGCCCAAAACTCCAACCTCCATATCTATATTAAATAAAATTTATATTTGTTTTAGTGGATAAAATTGTCATAAATAGACCTAAAATGGTTAAGAGCACAGTCTTTTCTTTCCATTAGGAACACATTTACAATAAGCAATAAATACTGCCTGACAAATATTTTATATTTTTATCAATTTATTTTATTGTATTTTAGTCTAAAATGTACATTATGACTAGAAGTAAAAAGTCCTTCTAAACAATAGCAAATATGGAGTAATTATTCTGATAATCAATGACATATAACCTCACCATTTCCTCCAACTTAACCGAATCTACGCCATTTCAAAAATCTTAAGACTTTAGCCCTTAAAAAAGCCTTTTGTAGGTGATCTAATACTAAAAAGATATGTCAGTTTTGTTTTTTTTTTTTGAATGATTCCATTTCTTCTGTTCACCACACTTTTCCCTTAGCTTGTCCCCTGTTGCCATATATTTTCTCTTCCTGGATATTCAAAGGTGAGCTCTGTCTCTCTAACTACCCATTAATTCCTGGTCTCTTAATAATACAAAGTGAATTTAAAAAATCCAAGTAGCAATTTAAAGAAGAGAGAAGTTTAATTGTTCCAATAGGGGTTGGTTAAATAAATAATGGTGCAGTCACACTGATACAATCTTCTTGTGACTGTCATCCTAAATATGATGCCATAACCATAGCTTCGGCATGCAAAGAACACTATAGCATAATGTTCACTTAAAAAAAAAGGGTTCTAGAATAGACCAAATTTTGTAGGAAATTTTTACATGTATCTCTGACTGGAAATTTCTGGAAGCATAAACAAATCAATAGTGTTTGTGTTTGGGGAGAGAGAGATTATTTTTTCTTTTTTGTTTATCTATGGATTTTAATTATTTTACAGCTGTTAGTCCTTTATGTACATTAAAAAATAAAAGTGGGTAGAGATAGAAGAAAGGAGAAAAGAGCAGCTATTGTAAGACAACCACCTCCTCTCTTTCCCAGCTGCATTGTGATATATTAACAAAAAACACAAAAACAGTATATATTAAAAGTGCACAACTTGATGTTTTGATATGTAGTGCAAAATAATTATTATAGTCAAACTAATTATCATACCCATCACCTCACATAGTTACCATTTTCTTTGTGTGTGTTATGTGTATGTGTTGAGAACTCTTAAGGTCCATCCTCTTAGCAAATGTCAAGGGTACAACACAGTATTGCTAACTTCGTCACATTGTTGTTAATTGGCTCTCCAGAATCAATTCACCTTGTATAACTGAAACTGTTATATCCCTTGACCAGCACCTCCCCATTTCCCCCTCTCTCCAAACTCTGGCAACCACCATTCTACTTTCTACTTCTATGAGTTTGACTAGTTTAGATTCCATATATAAGTGAAATCACGCAGTATTTGTCTTTCTGCGTTGGCTTGCTTCACTTAGCATGGTGTCCTCTAGGTCTGTCCATGTTTTTGCAAATGCAAGCCTATCCATCTTACATCCATGTCAAATGCTTAAATGACTTAAGGATTTGCCCAGGGCTTTGCTACACATGCACACATTTTATCCACATGCAGATATTTGTATTGGAACTAAGGTCATTTGTTACCAAGGGCAGTGCCTTAAAATTCTCCAAGTTGGCATAATTCACTCAATAGCTATTTTTTTTGTTCAAGAAAAAAAATGGACACATTTACAATACATTTTTGAGGCCCCCCCCAAAAAGTTAGCGCTTTTTAATTTGCTCAAAAGAATCTTAATTTAGAGTCATTACTTAAATTTTAAATACATTAAGCTGTTTAGATAAAACAGATAATTTAGCCATGTAAATAATCAATAGACATTAGCATCTATTATCTCAAGATCAGAAGGCAGTTACCATTAAAATTAGAAAGCAAGATATGCAAAATTAAATGTTTAACAGAGTATTTTTACCTTCTTTGAGTAAACTCATTAGCAGTTGATATAAGATAATTTTCCAAGCGATGCCCAGTTAGGTCATAAATTACTTGGGAAGAGTAGGTTCTTCTGTGAGGTGGAGAGTAGTTAAATTTAGGACATTCCTGAAAAATAAAGTTAAAAATTAAATTTTTTGTGGCCAATGCAGTGCAAATCAAATAGAAAATGTCAAGGACCTTCAGTCTCATGAATTGTCTAATTGCCGCTGGTGGAGGGGGACATCTGTTTATGACTTTATTTTGTTTTAAAGATTTTATGTATTTATTTTTAGAGAGGAGAAGTGAGGGAGAAAGAGAGAAAGAATAATCAATGTATGGTTGCCTCTTGCATGCCCCCAGGCGTGCCTGACTGCACGCCTCTGGCCTGCAACCCAGGCATGTGCCTTGACTGGGAATTGAACCAGCGACATTTTGGCTCACAGGCTGGCACTCAATCCACTGAACCAACCAGCCAGGGCTGTTTGTGACTTTAAAGTGCTTTGAGGAAAGCATCTTGCCTAAACCAAGTAATTAGAACAAAGAGTTATTATATAGAGAAAGCTTATACATGTGTCTAGGGTTCCCTTAAAGTCAAAAAAGAACACAGCTATTCTTTTACTGTACTGGCAAGCTTGATATGTTTGGAAAATAACACTAAACACTAAGATGATTCAAAGTCCCCTCAATAATTCACAGGGAAGAAAAAAAATGTTTGCCCCAAATTGAAAAGATAAGAGGGTTAAGGTCTCAGGGTCTCAGGGTCTAACAGCAGTGGATGAAAAGTTTGAGTTATATTATTTTTAAGGTCCCAAACCTATGTGTCAGAGTTCAGCTTTACATATATCTAAATCCAAATCCAATTTACTTTTCTATAAATCTAAATCTAATATTTACTTATATGTCTAAAATTATTCCAAATAAAAAATGTTTATATATATACGTGTATATATATATAAAATAATGCAGGGTCCCTGTAGACCTTTTGCCCAGTCTGCCCCATTGTTAGAATTTTACATTATAATTACACATTTGTTAAAATTAAGCACTCTGGTACATTACTATTAATTAATCTTAGAGCTTCATTTTAATACTTATTTTTGTGCTTGTAGCTTTCTACACTTCCTGACCACAAACTTTTCATTGAAGCTTCCCATGACTCACTGCCATGAAGTGTATTTTGGGAAAAACCTAGCACCTTTCCAGTTTTTCCTTCCATCCCTTCACACAATGTCCCTCACCTTGAGGTTAGCCCCACACATGTGTACAAAGAGCCTAGGACTGCAGGTTGCTCTAAAAATTAACTGCTGAATCGCACCAAGTTGTATCCCCCAGAAGATCACATTCTAGAATGCGACTGGTTTCACAAATCAGAAGATACCCCTACATATGCAGCGTAACACTTTAGCTTCAATTTCTAATGAACTATATTACACGGACAGAAAAGCACAGACATTAAAATGTATACCGCCTGGTGAACTGGCAAACTGAACCCACGAACGCAGTCACTGGGTCAGGAAACAGAACAAGGCCGGGACTCCAGATGCTACCCTCGTCACTCTCCCTTCCAGTCACTACCTGCTACAGAGTAACCAGCACAGGATAGTTTTGCCTGTTTTTGCATTTTATATAAATGGAATCATAATATATGTACTTCCTTGTATTTGCTTTTTTACTCGTTTTTTGTTTGTGAGACTCTTCCAATATGATATGTTGTTGCAGATCAATTACTCCCATTTTCTTGTGTAGAAAATTCCATTGTGGAAATACATTACGTTCGATTTCTTCACTCTACTGCCAGTGGGAATTTGGGTGACTAGTATGAACAATATTGCTATAAATATTCTAGTATATGTCTCTAGGTAAACATATTCCCATTTCTGGTGGGTATATAATAAGAATGGAATTACTGGTCCCGTATGGCATGTATATCTTCAGCATTAGTAGATACTGCCAAACACTTTTAGAAACTGCTAACACAAATGTAGATTCTCCTTAGCAGAGTATTATGTTGAAAAATTTTAAATCTCCTGGGGTTTTTCTTTTTTTATTAGAAAGAAGTATCCAGATTCCAAATTTAAATACTGTTCATTGACTTTTATTGTAACTAAACAAAAAGATAAAGAATTTCAGAAACTAAATAGATTAGAAGAGAGGTTAGAAAACTCTTTGAGTACCAGGTAAAACTATTATTTAAATAAGCAAGGATTCAAAAGGATGACCATTGAATCTCAGCTTTTATTGTTAGTAACTGCCTTGCATGAAAACACACAAAAAATGTTTACTGAAAACATTTTCATTCTAACATATTGTACAGAGAGCTCAGGGTACAGTCATATGAGAACTTTGAAGAAAATATTGCTAGATTCCTCCCCATGAGGAAGGAGGCTGACAACACAGTGACTCTCAAAGACTAATAGTGATCTCTTTTCATCTACTATCTTTAATTTCCCCAGTGCATTGGGTTTTCTTAAAAGTTTATTGAATCAATAGGCCTACAGTGTGTATGTATAGAATACAGAGAGGGTAAATGATAATTGGACAATTTTTTCTGTT
Organism: Pteronotus mesoamericanus; assembly: GCF_021234165.1. Lineage (NCBI taxonomy): Eukaryota > Metazoa > Chordata > Mammalia > Chiroptera > Mormoopidae > Pteronotus > Pteronotus mesoamericanus. Next base: position 11,536,161 of record NW_026555277.1, on the reverse strand, counting down.
TCTTTCAGGACATGAGTTTTTCTTGCATTCTGGAGGTGCTGCTTGCTGATGGAGGGAGTTCTGTCGTGGACTTCCATTACTGACTCCCCAGCCGACCACTCTGGTGGCGGTTTCACTGTGTTTTCAAATATGACAGTTATGGTGGCATTTTGCTGTATGAAATATAGAGCTTTCTGGTTAGAGCTGAACTCAAACCAAAAATTCATCTTCGGTTAGTTTCCACGAAGACCATCATAGAATGACCTACCTTTGGAAATTTGTCCTGAGATGGATTTACAACAGTGACCATAAGTTCAAAGCCAGTATTTTCGAGCTGCATAGGTCCACATCTCTGAGCAACTAGCTTCCATAAAATAAAATTATATCGACTCTTGGGTAACCTAGATAGATCTTTCAAGTTTTTGATATTTCTTTCTTTCTTTTTCCTACTTCACTAAAATTGAATTCCATCTTACCTGGACATTTTCTGAACAGGAGCAAACACCAAAGTTAGTGATACGTTCTCCACTGGTGTTCCATGTTCCCAAACTGTCTTTTTCTAAGCACCTCCTACAAGTAAAAAATGGTATGGAAGTGAGGTATGTGGCCTTCTCATGCTTATGTGTGTGCATAGAAATAAATATCGGATATTAAATTCAGGCCCTAGGGACAAATTACTGAATGTTTTTCTTAGTTGAATGTGCATTGCAATTAAGAAAGAGAAAAAATTTTCAAGTAATCTGACACTTTTGGGGAAGCTGAGGGAGAGCACTTAGTAATTAAACCGTATTAAAACCTAAGCTCGGTGAACTGTCTTAGTATGGCAGGATGGGGCTTTTTGACCACTTTCTTCTCTTTGTTCTTTTCATTTTCTTCTCTGACAGGAAGGGAATACTTTAGCAAAATTATGTGTTAATGGCAGGTTTACATGTGTTATGTACTAGCTTGGAGACTTGAATAAGCAACACTAGATAGTGCAAAAGCTTGGGAATTGGAGTCAATACATGGGCTCAGCTTGAGCTGTACAACTTCCTACCTAAATTTCTTTATACAAGAATCTTAGTCCCTACGAGCCTTGGTTTCTTCATCTTAAAAATGGGATTAGTAATTCACAGGGTTGCTGTGATTGTGAAATGAAAATACATACACAAAAGACCTTTACAAATTATAAAGTGTCTAGTGTTTATTATTACAGTGTAGCCAGGGAATGAAATAAAGAACACAGAATATACCCGTTAAACACATTTCTGTCATTGTGCTGCCCTTCTCCAGCCAAATAATACACATCCACTCATCCACACGCCCTCACACACACCCATACATGTGCACACACAAAGTGGAATGTTGAAAAGAAGAGAAAGGACAAGAACCACTTACATATCACTGACATTCAAACACACGTTGTCGATGCCAGGGAAGGCCCACATTGCTGAGACCAGGGCTCTTGTGCTTGGGTTAGAATTCCTGCAACATTAAAGGACAGAAACAGATTCATGAGTCCTTCACTAGTCTCCCATATTAACCTCCCGCTCATGAATAATATGAGAAAATGAGATAGGCTCTCGAGGAGACTGTTGTTTTAAAAATCTAACACTTAATCACAGAGATAAAAAGTGTCACAGGAAAAAAAACCCCACACATCTCCATTTGGCTGCCTTGTTATTCTTTTGATTGTCATCTGCATTTAGTGATTACATATTGTATATGTAACATGATGTTATACAAAATTCAGACATTATTTAATCTGTTAGACCAATAAAAAATTATTTGCTATATATTCTAATAGATTGGGAAGTCATACCTAACCTGGCTCTCTTGATTCAAGTCTAGTTCTTACAAATAAAGATCTACTCTAACAATTTTTGGCAAACACACAAACTCTTAAAAGTTATTTGTTGGCAACAGGCGTGTCACGTCACAATGAATCAAACTGCCCAATCCTTTGGTAGAATTAGGTACTGTGGCCTCTAAATCCTTATTCTTCAGCATTCCATTGCATTCATCTAGGCACCACTGTACCTCTGGAGGCAAGGTGGAAAGATCGTTGTAGGTAAAGGAAGGAAACTTACACATAGAAGGCTGTCTGCTCAGAGGTACCATAAAGAGATGGGGAGATCTGGATCTCTGGGTAGCTGTTGCTGGAATTTCTCAGCGTGCCGAGGCCCATGGCAGTGGTTACGAAGACAATGGGGAGGACAACCTGAGCAACGAAGCCTTTCCAGTTCCTGCGGGTATGGTGGAACCTCTTGATGAGGATAGCCATTATCTTCTTCAGTAAGAGTCCAAAACCATCCAGCCTCTCTCCTCGTGTCAGGATTTTGTCTGATGAAGAAAAAGAGACTTGATATGGTTCTGGGGAGTCCCCATAAATCAGATATTAAAGCTACTTCAAAACCTATGGGTAGATAATATAACGTGATATGGTGGGAAAATCGTATATTTTAAAGATTTGGATTTAGGGCTCAGCTCCGTATTTATCAGCTTTGAGCCTGAGCTTCTTTATCTTTTAGTTCTGTATGCAAAAGTGCTTTGAAAATTCTAAATCAGTATATGCAAAATAGTATTATCATGTACATAGTAGTTTTACATGTCGAAGGGATATCTAGAATTTCATAAATGAATATTGTCCCCAAACTCCAGTCTCCATGAAAGCTCACTATGCATTACTAATTGTTAATACTGAAGAGATTGCTTTTACCAAGAGATTGAATTCAAATAAAATAAATGGAAACCCAAATATCAACCTAATCTAAGAACCCATTCCCACATTGGCAAACTTAGTGATTAGAAGTCTCATTGGCTCTCATTCTTGATGTGAAGTCCAATGGATTCACCTTAAATGGGAGAAAAGGAAAATGCTCTCCTCTAAAGAATAATTCTAGTTCAAACACCTGTTCACTACATTCTTGTTAGAAATTTGGAGTAATTATATGGCTTTTCAAAACTCCACTTTTACTACCTGAGTCACAAAAAAGAACTTATCAGGCAAAATGTCTACCCTTGTCCCATCTGAAATGCTCTTCAGGTGCCGAGAAAAATTCCATGGCTTATAAGAGTAAGAGCAGCTGTGGAGGCCATAACCTGTTTCCTCATCAGTGTCCTTACAACTGATAATTCCAACAGCACCCCTTAAAAAATAAAATCAAATGTAACATTTGTTCCTAAGGTCTGCCGCCAAGCAAGCCATGTGATGAGATGACAGTATTTGTCAGCTCTGTGGGTACTTAAAATTCTTCCTCACAAATTATGCAGCACAAAAAATCATGATCTTCATTTAGCTGATAAGGAAAAATACAAAGCTGCTTAATTTAAAATGAACTCTAATTTTAAAATGTGAACAAGTTTAAATGCAAACTCATATCTCTGCAGAGGGGAATTGTAGACAGAGCTAAATACTTTAAGTTAATTAGTATGCTTTTCTGTTTCTTGAAAAATTACAGGTGGATGATGACTTACAGATGTATCAAACAGAACAAATGCAATTTCTAAAATATAACGTCAATAATGGGTGTTTTGGCTGAAGAAGAGTTTCAAATTATGAGACAATTTACTTCCTGAAGCAGATGACCACTTTCAAAGTCCTCAATTCTATGAACTAGACAATTATATTCTGCAAAAGATGATATATGAGGAATATGGCAGAGAACAAATGAGACTTCCAAGTTCCAGAATTATACAAACATTAGAGGTTGCCTTTGCTGAGTTTTAGAGCCAGGCAAGTGCTTAATTAAAAGTTCTGTTTCTAAAGGTTTTTATAAATTTAAACAAACTGTTGAAATGAATACTCCATTATTTATACAATATTTTACTATATGCTTCCTTAAATAAATAGTGTCTTCAAAGGAATAAATTGTCAGAAAGAGAACAACTGAATAGAATTTATTTTCAAAAGAGCTCAATTCCTCAAAGTTGTGTTAAGAAACATGATTTTTCAAACATATATTGTGTGAAAAATTGGGAGGAGAGGCCTATTATTATAGAGCCACAGTCATTGGGTCCAACTTCATCAATTCAGAGACCCTCTCCAAAAGCATTTGCTCAGAGCCTGAATTTTTTCTCAGCACCTGAATTGTTCAGAGATGTGGGAAGGTTAGACGTGCTTTCCAGTCAGGTTCCATGAAGAATGATGACTATGTTTTTAACTTTTTCTTGATGACTATTATCTCCACTCAGACATGTCTAATAACAGTGAGCAAACTACTTTAAAAGGTTACTTTGTCCATTGTGCAATAGTACCAGTTACAAGAAGGATTTTAAGTTGAACACAAATCTGAGATCTCTGTGAGTTATCTGTTGAAAATGACTACTGGTGGGGAGAGGAATATTCATCATTGCCTTAGTAAGGAATATCTTCAACATTCTCAAAATATTTTTGAAATAGAGACCCTGGCCCAGTAGCTCGGTTGGCTAGAGCATCATCCCGATATGCCAAGGTTGTGGGTTTGGTCACCAAGTCAAAATACATAAAAGAATCAACCAGTGAATGCATAAATCAGTGGAACAACATATCAATGTCTCTCTCTCTCTCTCTCTCTCTCTCTCTCTCGCCCCCCTCTTTCTATCCCCCTCCCTTCCTCTTTCTCTAAAAAAAATCAATAAATAAAAACTTAAAAAAATATATTTTTGAATAAATATTTTATATTAAAAAGAGAAAGCTTATATTTCTTTAAGCTTTTTAAATTTAGAAAGACAATTTAAAATTGAGTTTTAAAAATCAAAATCTATCATGTGAATTTTCTCATTTATGTCATTTACTGAAATTAAACAAAACATATGATTGGATTTATACCATCTCTGTCTGTGAAATTGCTGCTGCTCACAGATAAATCATCTGGAGTTGAGATGCCATTGGTACTGGAATTTCCAATTTTCTTTTGTGTTAAGTGCTCAAGTCTCATATCACTATTTTTTTGTGACTCTTTAGTCAAGTTCAGAAAGACCTAGAAAGAAAAGACAGAACACTTCATTAACATAAAATATGCATATCTTTAGTTTCTTGGCTCAATTTTGATTTTGAATTCTTATCACATTTATCAAGACAAATAAGTTTGATTTAAGGAAACATGTTTGTATGTAAGAAAAATAGGTATTCTCTAACTGGAGCAACATGTTTTCTTTTTCCCCCTCAGAATTTAGTCTTACATAAGAATGATACTGAGAGAATTTTAAGATTTTATGAAATGTTCATTTAAAAATATTTCTTTTCCTTTTAAAAAAATTTGTAAGGTTTATTTTAAGAGAACCGCAATTCTATGAGCTTTAAGAAACGTCCTGGTGTACCTCTTCCACAGTGGTGTCGGAGATGCCGTAGCAGCCGATGTTGAGGTCGCCCATGCCATGGTCCAGCGCCCTGAGGAGTGACAGATAGGCCCCCGAGACTTTGGTGCTAAATGGAGGAAGCACATAAACGAGCTCTCCGCCAATGTCCTCCTTGAGGTAGGCTTCAGGGAGGTGTGATTTGATCATCGCCGTCACAGCCATCGTGTCACACACTGTGCTTGCATTTAGATTTGGACTCTAGGGAAGAGGAGAAAAGAAACAGAAGTTAAATACCCCATTGTTGTTGTCCTGTAGTGTCCCAGGGCCCTAATCAGAGGGTAGTGAATTCTTCTAGGCCACCCCAGACCTCAGATTTCTTATCACTCGTTCAGGGGCTCCCCGTCCCACTGGGGGTCCTTAGAGTTGTACGCAAAAATCTGTTCTACTGGCTCCATTCTCCCATCTCACTGCATCCCTTCTCCATCCTCACTGCCCACCATCCTCCCTGTCTCTTCAAGACACAGTCTCTTTTCTGTGTTAAGAGCACGTCAGGCTCAGGCACAGCCCCTCCTTGGGGCATTTACAGTTGCTTCTTTGCCCCCAGATAGTGACATGGCTCATTCTCTCCCTGGCTCCAACTCTGGGCTCAAATGTCACTGTCTCAGAGGCTCCTGCTCTTACTACTCCTCTTAAAATGCACCATGCAGCATTCCGTAAGGGTCTTCCTCTGCTTTATTTTTACCTGTAGCATTTATCACCTGCTAATAAACTAAATAATATACTTATCAGTTGTATCGCCTGAATTCTCCATACTTCATTAGAATATAAACTCCAAGAGGGCAGAGATTTTAATGTCATCAGTTCACTGAAATATCCCTAATGCTTAGAATAGTGTCTTGGGCATGTGATAAGGCGTAACACACACTTAATACAACAATTTTTGAATGCTCTGATAAATATAACAAGAAACTACTTTTTATGTTTTGGAAGTCACATCCACATGATTAGATAAATAAATGGTAGTGGTCAAAACCTGACAGAAGGAATATATGCCTTGCACAATTTGATACACTGTATGCCATCTTAGCAGTTACAGGGATCCTTAGTCAGCATTTTTTATCTTCACAGATGTAAAGAATAGTACCATTGGTCTGCCTGAGTTGGTCTCCACCCTGCCACTTGAGGAGTACTGATCAGAGAGTGAATATATGAAGGCATATTTTCTTCATTTGCTTTGGATAGAACAGAAAATCTAACTTTTAGCCTTATAGGATGAAATGCTGGGGAAAATAAAGGGCTGATTCTTCATCAGTAACCTGAGGACATAAATCATTTTTTTTACCTCACACAATGGTTCTTACCGTGTGATCCCAGACCTGTAGCAGCAGCTCCACCTGGGACCTAATCAGAAATGTAGTAAATTCTGGAGTTTTATCCCAGACAGACCTACAGAATCAGAGACTGTTAGGGTGGGGCTAGATGTCTGGGTTTCCCTAGACCTCCAGGTGTCCTGAGGCTTGCTCAGGATTGAGAAATATGATTCTAACATACTAATAGTGAATTCTAGCAATGAATAACGTTGGAGAGAGCCTACCTCCGTTTCATACAAAATTAACTTATGACCCAATACTCAGGTATATTTTCCCTCCTACAAACCTTTTTCTTGGTGAGCGTGAGGTGGTAGCCATCCCCAAATGCTTCCTTGAGGTAAAAGGGTGACCCACAGCAGCGCAGCCCTCCCTTCTCCAGGAAGGCGATGCGGTCACTCAGCACTTCAGCCTCATCCAGGTGGTGTGTCGAGAGGATGATTGTTCTGGCTTGAAAGTACAGAGTGGAACAACCAAGAATAAAAAATGAAAATACAGTTTCCAAGATATGTAGAGTTAGCAGAAGTAAATCTTGTGATTTATGGGAAGACTCACATGGAATGAGCTAACAGAAAAACTGACCAGAAGAAGCTTCCAAAAGGATCAAAGAGAAATTCAGAGCTGTTCCTAAGATATTTGGAGGTCTCTCTCTCTCCTTCCGACTCTCCCACCCCCCACTGTTTTGTTCACCACTATGAAGAAGCAGTAATTTTAAAGACTTTTTGAATATTGCTCTTTGCTTCACATCCTGTTACCACTTATTTAGTCTGTTTTCAGTTTATTTTCATTTGTGTATGTTTGATATCTCTAATTAGATTCTAAGTTCCTCTAGGTAGAACTTGGAACTTCTATTGGAATTGCATGCTCTCAGAAAGGCCAGTTAAGTGGTCAGCTCACAGTGGGCACTACACTGATATTAACTAATTGATCCAGAAGTTTAGTTGGGAGAAATGAAGGCTTGGGACAAGGAAGAGCCCATGCGAGGCCTTTGATGGATACCATAAACAGAAAGGCTTCAGTTGGCTTGTGTGCATCCCAGAAAGCAAACTTATGACTGCTGTGTGGAGGAGTTATAAGAAGGAACTCATACCAGTTTTGTTCTTGGATATAACATCCCATATACTTCGGCGAGAACATGGGTCAACTCCTGTGGATGGCTCATCCAAAATGACCACCCTTGATCCACCAATGAGAGCTATGGATATGGATAACTTCCTCTTCATGCCTCCTGACAATGTTCCAACTCTCTTATGACGATGGCTATATAGTCCAGTATCTTTTAAAGTCCTTCAAAAATAATGTACGGTGGTTATTTTTTACAGATAGGCTTTTTAAATATTGGGAAAACATAATAAGTACCCTAAATGATAGATATTCACTAAACAACCATTATGTGCTCAGCAAGGTGCAATAAACTATTGAAAATTCATGACATAATTTTCTATTATGTATCATCTAGTTCAAGTTATAAAATTAATGCTCAGGAAACAACATAAAGGAATATATGGCTCATTATTTTATTCATTCATTTGACAAATATTTATAGAGTGCCTGGCCTTTTAGTGCAAGACTCTGTTTTAGGTGCTGAGGGAAAGAAGTAAGCAGATAATGTTCCTACCCATAAAGAGATTATTTCTAGTATGTGTGCATATCAGGAAAGATGTAGAGAAAATTTAGTTGACAAACATATTGCCAAGTAAGTTTATAATGTGCCAGGTGGTGATAAGCACAATAAAAATGAATAAAGCAGGGTACATGAGATAAATAGTGCCTGGCATGCTATTTAAGCACCTATTTTATATTCGGGGGTCTCCTCAGAAGGCGACATTTCACCAGAGACCAGGAAACTGGAGGAGTAAGTCAAATGGCTATTTGGGAAAAGCTGCTCTAAGAGAGGAAAGAGTAAGTGAGAAGCCCTGAGGTTGGAGCAGGCTTAGCATAATCAAATGTGCAACTGGGCTAGTGTTCCTAGAGCAGAGTGAATGTTGGGAGACTAGAAAGAAATGAATCAGAAGTGATATTGGGGCAGGTCAAGTAGGTTCTTGAAGGTAGGCTTGGATAAAGACATTACTGAGTTCCACACTGAGAGTGTTGAGAAGTCATTAGAGGGTCTTGATCTCAGGGGCGGCATGCTCTGATCTGCAGTTTACAAAGGTCACCCTGGCTGCTCTTTGAAGAATAGACTATATAAAGGAGAATAGAAACTGGGAGTCCAGATAGGAGGCTTGGACCGGTATAGTCGCCATGGAGATAAGAAACAGAGGATTTGGGGCAATGCAGGAACCAGAGTTGAAGAGATTTCAACAATTCCTTTATATGATATTAAGTGTATTCAATATCAGAGAAGTAGAAAAACTAAAAATCAATTGGTTTGTGAGAAAATGTTTTCTATTGGTATTATTACAGGAGCTTGATTTCTCTGTGAGTAGAGTTACCGATGCATACTCTCTATCCTACCATAACTGACCTTTTTACTTCCTCGTGCAACTGCTTTTTAGTCCAGTGAGGAACTTTGATGGAGCCATATAAGAGAAGGTGTTCTTTGGTAGTGAGGTAACTAAACAAGACATCGTGCTGCATGCAGACTCCCATGCTCTTCCGTACACTGTGTAGGTCTGTTTTGATATCTTTTCCATAAACAAAGATGGTACCTGCTGAGGCCCCAAACAGCCCTGTCAACATGGAGCTGGAAATAGAGAAATGATAAAGTTAGCGTAAACCAAGCATCGAAGCTAGGTTTTAGGAATAAATACAATTCAGTTGTTAGCAGACAAATGTTATTAGTCTATTTCCTTAGGCAAGGTCAAACTGTGAAAGAAAATAGTATTAAATGGGAATAAAAAATAAAAATTACTTTTAAGCTCTTGATAATTTAGGGTTTTGCATAAACACTACAAAATGATGATGATAGTATTGGCGGGGTAGTGGTGGTAATAATGACAGAAATGGTTGGCCTTTTTAATTGACCGTACATTATCTCCTTCAGCAAACTGGTGTATTTCCTTGGTCTCAGATAGTGTCGATAGGTTGTGAGTTCCAAATTTGTGAGCCCTGATCTCGTCACTCAGTTTCAGGCTTGCTTCATATATCCAACAGGCAATGTTACATCCCCAGAAGATATCTCCCAGGGCCCTCAAACTCAACATGTTTAAAACTAACTTACTGTCCTTGCACTTAAACCTGTCCTCATTGGTGTTATCTCCTTCACCATCTAGTGAATTAATACAGTGGCCGCACACCTCAGTTCCAGTTCTTTTTGCATCTTCTTCCTCTCTTATTCTCATAACTCCACCCACATCTTTCCATTTTCCCAGCTACACCATAGGGCAAGCCACCGTCACCACTTGCCTGAGCTGCCGTAGACCTCTTACTCTATTCTTGCATGCTCTTTGGCTATCTCCAATTCCTCTGTCCACCCTGTGACTAGACTATTCTCACTTAGATAATTCCTGGCCATCTTCTAGATGACTGGTAAACTGGGCAAATATTTGATATCCATTTTCTTCACTAAAAGGTAAGCTCTGTGAGGTCAGGGAAAGGATTTTTTCTCACTGCTCTATCTCAGTGCCTAACAAGTGCCAAGGACTTCAGCGACTACTATGGATTAAACAGTGAATCAATACAATGGGCAATCCTTCTCATTAAAACACATATAACACATTTCATTCTTTATATTCAAGGTTCATATTCAGAAGAAAAAGGTGGTGACTTTATCAGTTAAAATGACAGCCTCTTCGAAAGCTTTCTCTTCCTCTTTTCCTCATTGGCTTCTCATTGTCCATTAGAAATCTTGCCTTTTAAGCATTCTGTTCACACTAGAAAGCCAACACTGAATTTAAACAGGTTATATAATACGGTTACATCTTGTTCACTCACTTCATGACCTTCTTTTTCCCCCTTTTATTTACAAAATAAATTAATTTGAATATACTTTGGCAGTCACTGAATTTACTCATAAAGATACTAAATAGGATATCCAGCTACTGACACTTTTTCTCAAATAAAGTCTACAGCACCAACAGCATCTTGGAGCTGACTCACAGATAAGCAGTGTGGAGTGTGGGAGGTGAATAACAACAACCAAAAAATCTAAATGCTGTCACTTTTAAAACATTTGAATCTTTTCTCCATTTGGACTCAGGAGAATGCTAGGTAAGTGAAGACTGAGAAAGAAGAGCCCATGTGCCCCTTCTGCCCTTTTTGATCTGTATACGAGAGCCAGCAATTCTTTCATTTCTTTATAAATCAAGGCAAGGCTTCCCTGTGAAGGAGCAGCTGGGGCTGAGTGTGTTTATACCAGACCGTGTAAACTCAAGTTTATATGTGAGCCAGGGCAGAACGCAAATAAATGAAACAGGCTGGGCACATGAGACTGTATGAATTGGTAAGGACCAGAAATAACCCAGAAAGCAGATATATCCTTTAAGAGAAAAGTCACTAATATGCCCCAACCAATTGTCCCAACCCAAGACTGTGGACTCAATGTTGCCAAAACTTCTTTTTATCTAAGAGATGCCAAGAATATTTTTTAAATAGAAAACTCCCTTATTTTTAAATATTGGCACCGAATTAACCATTTTAAGAAGTACTGGGTGGGCCAGTACCAGGTAGAAGAAATAATCTTGTCTAGTGAGCCTGCTCTGGCTTTGTTCTCATGGTTTGGGATCTCTGGTTTAGACTTCTTCAGTATGTAAATTGAGCCATCTTAATCCACCAGGAAGATATAATGGCTTTAATTTTCTTTTAAAGAGTTGAGGAAATATCAAATAATATGCTTCCATGACAATAAATATTATAAAGTAACATACATTGTAGTAGTTTTCCCAGCTCCATTGGGCCCCAGCAGTGAAGTAATATGTCCTTCATAAAAGTTCAGATTGAGGTTATCAACAGCAATTTTTGAGCCATAGATTTTTGTGACTCCATGCAGTGCAACCCCAACTGTTAGATCTTTAGGTTCAGGTTCAATATTGGAAGAAAACATGTATTCAGGACCTGGAAATAAATCAAGAGAAGTGTTGTAAGCTCACCAAGAAAGAAAACACAGCTAGAGTTGGACTTTTCCTTAATTAAAATTACAACCCTCTACATAAAATATAATTCTGGAAACAAATGATCTATGTAGCTTTTAGCCTCCTCACCTGGTTAGAGAACGTGGAACTGCATTCTCTAAGGTCTTTATGGCCCTTCTTTGTCAGAAAATATAGTCCCAGAAAACAGTATCATTATAATGCATTGTTTGATTCAACAAATCTCAAATATTTAAAACAACAAAACAAACTCAAACAAAGTCTAAGGTTTGGCTCTCTGATTGGATAGGTTAATACCAACTTATGAAAGAAATGTTTACAAGAAGTGATTTTACAGTGACAAGGTTGGCTCATTAGCTCAGACCTGTGGTTTCTAGAATCTAGTTTGTTAATTACTCTCTACATCTCCTTCAGGTATCACAAAAGGACCACTTATGTGGGTCATCCTTACTTTATAAAGATGACACTACTCACCCAGTGTCAATAAGATGTGAACTTTGAACTGTTTGTCCAATGTTGGCTATAGGTTATGTTAATCTATCTATACTTATTACTTGGTTACTCCTTATGACTAGTGACAGATGGCTGGAGTTTGGGGTGCAGACTGTGGCCAAGGAAGAAAATTTTTCTCTGTGTGAGTCTAACTGGACCACAAAGGGATTTGCAATCTTGGACTAATTAGCACCATATGCTAACCAACTGAGCTAATGAGCCCAGAAAAAGCCACAATTTAATCTCTGTAAGAGTACAAACACATATGTGTAGATATATTCATCCATGATGAAAAGCATAATCTTGCCATTTAGGAAAACATAATTAAAATCACTAGTCATGTAAATTTTATATCACTTCTCTCATAACAATGTATGTTGTTGACCTACTTGTCTTGCTGGCAGAGGGGTTGGTGTTCTGCATCATGATATTAGTAAACATAAGGCCATTGCTCTTCTCATGCTTCACCTCTGCATATCCAAATTGCTTCTTCCAATAAGAAGGAAGAATTGGGAAATACCACGGAGCTGCCATGCCATATGTACCTGTAATAAAAATGTATTAGGAAAAATAGCTATTAATTGATTGTTAACATTACGCATCAAAAGTTAAATAACTGATTACTAAATATAGTTTAGGAAGAAGTGTTTTTTTTGATATTTTATAAAACTAGAGAGCACTCACAGTTTTCAAAGTAAAAAACATAGTTTTTTAAAAAATTCTTTCCTTTTTGAACAGCTTCATTGAGCTATAATTATATGTCATAAAATTTACTCATTGTAAGTACAGAGCCAGATAATTTTAGTAAATTTATAGAGTCGTACAACCATCACCACATATTAGAACGTTTCTATAACTTCAAAAAGTTCTCTCATGGCCATTTGCAGAGAGTCCCTGCTCCCACTTAAGACCTAGGCAATCATTGATCTTATTTCTATCTTTACACATTTGTGCAAATATAAATGTAGCTTAATGGAAAACTCCTAATCACATTGAAAATGATGACCACTTGAGAGCTAGGAAGGAGAAACGAGAAACCCAACTAGTCATTCTCCATTAGAATTTGGTAAATTCTCCTTTGAATGAAGAACTTGGATTTTGCCTTATACTCCCACTTGGAAAGACTGGATTCCATGCTTCTCAATTCACTCCACCCTTTTAAGAAACATCAGAGAAAGAACTCCTTAGGTTCATTATCTCATCCTGAAAAAATTTTGGTTAATTTTGGAATTTAAATATTTACTTTTAAAGATTACGTATGGTAAATCAAATATTAGAAAATACATATTAGTCAATTCATATGGTGACAACCATAAAAAACAGGTATGTGTAGGAAGTATGTTCGTACCTGGGAAAACATTCCTGACATACCAAGCAATAATGAAATAAATGAAAGAATCCGCTACAATTAGACCGCAGAGCCAGCCAAAGGAGGTGGTGTCATCTTGAACCGGAGAGCTGTACATATTTTCCCACTGAAGACCTACAAAGGGAACACATATATTAATTCTTGTGTGAGATATATTGCAGTTGGGAACGATAAAAATCCACTTTTAAAGAAAGGAGCCTACCGATGCCTTGCTCTTCGTATCGCGCTATGTACTGACTGGCGTAGCTGAACGCGGTTGGTGACAGAAGGCTCTGCGGAGAGAACAAACAGCAGTCAGAGCTCTTGAAGGTTTCATACTTTTCACCCAGATGGATCTTAACATACTGAAAACTTTGGACATAGTTTTATCTACATATGTAGATAAAATCATATTAAAAATATAGAGGTCCCTTACCAAGCATGCTACAACTCTGAAAGAAAAGAGGAAATGGAAGAAAACAATAGCAGGAAAATTATAACTTGAAGATTTGTCATATATCCAAAATATATATCTAAACTTATTAAATGTTGCTCAGCAATTTATAAAATAGATAAGTACAAAGTAATACAATGTTAAGACTAAAACCAAGTGAAATGTAAAGGGCCAAAATATGTTTTTACTTCATAAATTGATTTTAGGTAACAGAAGTATTATTAGAAAATACACTAAAATAGCAATTGATTGAATACTTATTGCAACAAATGAAAAATTTTAATTTTGCTTAAACCCACAGTAGTCAAAGTTAGATGAAAGTTATTTATCACTTTTTATTTCTTTATGGAAAACAAAGTTTTAATATGACTCTTAGTCAATAGAGGTTTATTTCTACTTTTCAAAATTCATAATCTTAATGCTTTCACTAAAATTCTTAAATTAATTGAGCACTTTTGAATTAAAAGAAAGTAATTCAAAATCAATTATGTGTTGTCAATGCATTTGTTTTTATGCCTAAAAGTTATATCATATGCCATGAAAACCATGAAAATCATTGATATATGAGAATAATTCTAGCAATAGAGGCTTATCAAGACAGAATTCTTGGTGCTCTTCAAAATGTGACATATTTTAACTGTTCCTTCTTCAGGAACTCTTTCTGAACAGTATCAACTTATGGTTTTAGAAACTATGGGAAAAGTGCTTCCTTTACATAGTCTTGTGCTTGTGTGGTATACAGCGAAGCAGAAAAAGCTGACTATCATTAGGACAGTTAAGCTCATTTTGCAATCACTAAACTGTTAAATTTAAACAATTTAATATGCATATGTACTGTCAGTATGAGAGTCTAAAAACAACAATAAAAAAAAGGCCCGTTTTTCTTACATGTGACAGTTGACTCACCATGAATACCTTTACTACATAGCTCAGCTCATCATCAACTGTAACCATAACAATAAATGGGAAAAAGGCAATGATGTAGATGAGGCTTCCAATCAGAGCTGCAATGTTGGTGTTGTTAAAGAAGACACTGATGAGATAGCTCATGGCAATAACAGAGAAGCTATAGTCCGAAAAATACAGGAACAAAATGAACCCATTTGTTTTAGGAAGAATATTGCCGAACTTGAGTATAATGATGAGGATGACAATGGTAACGAGTAAAAATCCAACACTCTCTATCATCCAGGCAAAAAAGTGACTGCAGGAGTTCACACCCATCATCTTCATGTACTGTAAAAAGGAAAAAGTGTTAGCTGCTGCTTAAGCTGATACATTCCCAAATAACAACTTCGTGGTGCCATGCAAGAAGGCCCACGAAACACTCACACATAGGAATTAGGTAGGCATTTCCCTAAGTTCATAAGTTCAGTACTGGTCCATACTTGCTACATGATATTCACATGTACATTTATTCCAGCCCATCATAGATTGCACACTCCCAAAGTGCCCCACATATAATGAAATAATAAATAATTTGGGTAGTGAAGGGGTTTGCTTTTTTTTTACAACTCTGTTTTATAACTGGTATCTAACTGATGTCTCAAGATTAAATTAGGTATCCTCTGAAGAATTTTACAACATGAAAATGACATTTGTGTAGTCAAGATTATTTCCAGTGGATGAAAAACTGTGGAAAATTCAATGTTGGGACTGATATAATAAAAGTACATTTTTTTTTTACTAAACAATCAATATTCATGTTCCTGGGAAAAATAAAACAGACCTGATTTCTAAAAATTTAAAACATGGAGACTGACAGGTGACTTTCTGTCTTTTGCCACACCTTCCTCATCTTTAAAATCACTGGCAGCCTAGGTCAAGTTTGTCATCTTGGTTTTCAAAAAGACATGCATACACTCAAAATTAACTCACATATCTTAGATATTCTATATCTCTTTCTCAATTAATATTATTTTATAATTTGATACTCATAGATGCCAAGGCATTTACAAAGGTAGAAAAACAGATGAGTATTATGTATTTGTGCATTAAGTCAAAAGGATTCTGAAAGATCTAAAGTCCCCTGGACGCTGGTTGTCTTGAATTTGGTGACATGCAGTACTTTGGGGGAACCTGGATATCCTGGGTCTTAGTTTTAATAATTCATAATTAATATTAAGCTTCTGAATCCAATATTTTATAGAAAATAACCCAAGAGAAATAGCCCACTAACTTTACAGTCCCCACCTTCTTACCCTAACTTGTCTAGAAAAAAATAAGAAATGTGCTAGATCTTTTGCTCTATAAGCAAGAGAGTGAATTTTATTTTCTGCCTTTGTAACTTACCACATTTTGATAACTCTGCGGTGCTGGTTGTTACCATGGAAACAGTTACCTGACTGCCAACAGTTTAAGCTGTGGGCCTTAAGCTAATCACCACTGAGAAAAAGCCCCTGACTTTTCCTCTTAACTTTGCCCTTTCCTCACCCTCTTTTCTCCCTATTGCTTCTCTCCTCCCAGGTCTTATCAGCCTTTGTTGTAAAGATTCAACTTATGTTTCCATAGGAATGGATGTGTACGTCAAAGTAAAAAAATCAGCATGGAGCAGATTCACTACGGAAGTCTCCTCCAATTGTTATGTATCCATCATTGAAAACAAAATTATATTTTGGTGTCAAAAAAGACCTCATATACATCCTATTTTAGAAATTCTCTCCCTGTATCCTAACCCATTTGAGATAATTACTGTATCATGTTCCATGACTACATTTCAGAGTACTCACCTATTCAAGTATGATCATGATATGTTAGCTCTTTATTTGCCTTTCTTCCTATTTGTATTTTGAGGGTTTTTTGTTTGTTTGTTTTGTTTTTTGTTGTTTTTTTACTGAGTTTCTGCCTATCTGAATTCAATTAAATGAGGAGTTATGGAAGAACCCAAGTGGCTATTCCAAAGTTAATATTCACCACCAAATTTTATGTGGCCTAACAAAAATATTTACCTGCAATGTATGACAGTAGGAGACAATGTCAATATGTTTCACAAAGTGGATATAAAATATCCAGGACACTATTGAAGATGTGAAACAAAGCTGACTCCATAAGCATAAATGTGTTTTCCTTTTCTGTCAGTTGAAAGTTGTAGTACAGCACATTTATATATCTAGAAAATTCTCCATTCATAGCCTTGTTAAAATATAATTTGACAAACCTAATAGGACTAAGACTAAAGACCAGGACTAAAAGTGCTTATCATTGTAATTCTGAAATTTTTGAGACTCCAGATCAGATTCCTATTCTCAAGAACTGATAAAAGTTGAAGACTCACTATTGCCTTTGATTGAAACAAATTCAGTTAGGTGCTTTCAAAAATACTCACTACTTACCGTTCTAGCATGAAACAAACTTTAGTGTTAAACTTCAGGATTTTATGCCATGAGGAGAACAGCTGCTTTCATATAGACTCAGAGCATGTAAGTCATCCATAACTTATCCAGATTCACTGCCAACTTTTTTTTTTAATAAACAAGATCAAACTTGCTGATGGAACATGCACATAGAGAAGGGTTGCCTACGCTTTCTTGGCTCTCATTGGCTCCTCCTCAAAGTGACAACTGTCAGGTGCCAGCTTTGGAAGCAGAGTCACGTGTCTCAAGCTCCCAAACCTGCCAGAGCAATTCATCAATACCTGATAACCTGCTGCTCAAGGAAAACCCTTCTGGACAGTGGCCACAATCTTCCCCAGTTTATGGCAGAAAATAATGAGAAGAGATTCGGTAAGATTTTATACAAATGGATTGCAACATTCAGGGGAAGATTATGCACAGGGACCGGCATTAGTGCTATTAGGGAAAGAAACCGTAAGTATTCATCTATTTACTTGAGTATTTACTTATTCAATTCAATAAGAATGTCAAGCACTAATTTGTAAAGAATAATATTTTCTACCTCAATTTTAAAAATTCTCTTGACAATAGGTATTTATATATTGTTTTAGTAAGATGCACAGAATGTTGTGATCATTACTTGGAATGTTTCAAATTTCCACTACTGGGATAGGTAATGCGTGTCAAAAAAGAATTAAAGGTTCTCTAAAGAGAAGCACCAAAAGACTAAAAATCCTTGCATGGTTCTTGGTAACATCTCTGCTGCCAACAGATACTTTAGTTTACCTGTCTAAACTGAGAAAGAGCAACTCCAACTGAATATGAGCACTAAAATCCCCATAAATGATGTATATTAGATCAAATTGATGAAATGAACCCATAAATCAGGAAAATAATATATAATATACACATACATAATATATTTTAAAAAAGACTCTTCCATGTGTCATAAAAGCAGGTTCTTTTAAAAAAAAAAAGATATTTATTTATTTATTTTTAGAGAGCGGGGAAGGGAGGGAGAAAGAAAGGGAGACTCCCACAACAAACGTGTGGTTGACTCTTACATGCCCCTTAATGGGGACTTGGCCCACAATCCAGGCATGTGCCTTGACTGGGAATTGAACCAGTGACCCTTTGGTTTGCAGGCTGGCACTCAATCCACCTGGCTCAGTGCCAGCCTCGGTCTCAGCCACAAGCCAAGCCAGCCAAGGAATGCAGAAGAAAACCCAATTGAAAGATATTTTGAATATTTTTTAAACTACAGTCTTAATTTTCATCAATAAACTTATTTATCAATAATATTTGTGCTAATTTCTTAGCAAGTTACAGGAACTCACTGGAGTCGTATCATAAGTAGGTCAAAGATTAATGGTTTCATTGAAATAACAACTAACTTGGTTTTCTTGCCCAGATTTGAAAACAATTACAGAAGAAATAGGTTTTTTTTTTTTCCTTTGCCCTTTTGATTTAATTTGGAATAGAAGGAAGTAGAGAGAGGGTAGCCTTACACCATAACTAAATGTAAAAACAATGGCATTAAAAAGTGATTTTGAATCTGTGGTAACCTAAGAGGTTATCCTCATCTTCAAAAGTCCTTAAGATTCTATGCTGGTAAAATTAGATTGTGAGAGGGAAGGTAGGCTGTGATTTGAAGTCAAGAAACTTGAGTCTTAGCCAGATTTACCATTAACTATCTCCATAGTTTTCAGCAAGTCACTTGTCACTTTCTCAGTTCAGCTTTTTTATCTTTAAAAGAGAGGGGGTTAGGTTAGAACTGTGGACAGTAGAGGGAGGCTGAGCAGGAGACACTGGGCATGTTCCATCCGTTCCTCACCTCCTTTCATTCATCTCACAAATAGATCAGAGTCCTTTGAATTTAGGACACCACGGATTTTAAGCTGTGCCATTATTTTACATGCAAGCAAGAAAGAAAAATCACTGCCAAATAAATTATGACACCCTATCAAATACATCCGAATTTCAGAGGTTTTAAAATGTGTAGAAAAAAATCATTACCCTGGAACTGATAAAATACGTATAATTGAATGTCTTCTCTGTTCTGGCAGTGAGAGAGCTACATTCTGCAAATATAGTGCTGAGTGAAGTGTTTGATGATAACACTCAGAAAGTTTAAGGGGTTGGGCCCAAGTGAGTATGAACTGGAAGACTCAAAGCCTCTTTCTCTGATTCCAAGTTCACTGATCTTTCATTATACAACTTTGACCCCCAAGATCAGGTGGTTAAATTTTGAAGGTAGATGCCTGAAAAATGAAGACACAAAGCTACCAAGCAGAAACTGGTTCATTGTTTAAAATGTCTTTCATGTCTTAAATTGAGAAGGGACTCTTCATTAGGCTTTGACAATTTTTTTGGTGACATACATAGATGCACTTAGTATCATCTTTAACAGAAAATAACACAATGTGTGTATTTTACATATATATATATCATGTGTATATATGTGCATATGTGTTTCTGAGTTTGTATAGGTGTATATGGGTATTTATACACACACATATTTACTGAATGTTTCTACCACAAATAGTATTTTTTAAGGCAGATATTTATTTTGAAGTAGAAAATAATTTAGATTTTATCATGGTTTTCTACTTCAAAGTTTTTCTTTAATCTGTAAAGATTCATTTCTAAGTACCAGGAATCTGAAAGAAAAATATAAGGGAAAGACTTGTAACCTAAATTATGGTCCAAGGCATGGATCCAAGCTTTTAAATTGGAGTTAAGAAAGCATTGTACCCAGTCCTCAATACAATTGAGCTCAAACCATTGATGAGACATTTACAAACTTGTAACTGAAATTTAAAAATGCAGCTGTGAGGGTCAACCAGAATTTAAATAAAAAAGCCAAGGAATATAGGTTCAGACTTTAGGACAACCTTGGAAGCCAGATGCTGAACTAACAGAAATATGAAGCAGTAATTTGTATCTTGTAAGGAGAAATAAATAATTGCCTAGAAGGACTGGTAAAGTGAGTCTGAAAAGTACAATTAGACTAACAGGTTACTCTAACCTCATTATTTCAGATTGTCAGCCAGGACTTGCAATAATTATTGTGTTCCAGTTTTGAAACGTTTCTGCTTTCTCTTCACTCATGAGTGTAAGAAGGGACTCATTTTAGGATGAGAAGGTAAAATAATTTCTATTCTAATACAATCCAAAAATCACACAATGCTTTTTTATAAATTCTGAAAAGAAGTAAGATATTTTGGATTTGGGGATAATGATGAAGAATATGCTCAAGAAGAGTCCATTCTTTACATCCTAGACACTATCTTCCATTGTTATATTATTAACTTAATCAGTAGCTTAACATGAAATTCTTAGCCTATAAATTATGAATTAGTGGGAGATAGAGGAGTAGGTAATTGAAGAAGACAAGTTATACTGGAAAGAGAATTTGTTTCCTGAGAGCAGAAATAAGCCATGCGTCTATGTCTATGCTTATGCCTATATCTATGGCTATGTCAAGGTCTATGTCTAGGTCTAGGTCCGTGTCTAATGTCTGTGTCTGTGTGTCTATGTCTGTGTCCATGTCTATATGTCTGTATCTGTGTCTATGTCAATGTGTATGTCTATGTCTATCTATCTCTACAGTTGACCCTTAAACAACAGGGGTCTGAACGTCATGGGTTCATGTCTTTTAAGTGAATATACAGTTAGCCCTCTGTATCACTGGATTTTACATTCCCAGATTCAACCAACTGTGGGTCAAAAGCAGTATTTTCACTCCATGGATGGGAATCTGAGGATGAAGGGGGTTGGCTGTATACATTGATCCATGACATTTTATATAAGGAACTTGAGCATCTGAGGATTTTGGTGTCTGTGGGGGTCTTGAAATCAGTCCTCTTATGGATACCAAGGGATGATTGAAGTCTTTGGGGAGTCAAAGTTGTATGTAGATTTTTGACTGTGCAGGGTTCTGCACTCCTAATCCTCTCATTATTCAAGGGTCAACTGTATATCTATATCTATATTTGTATCATTACTTGGGCTCATTTAGTTACTATGCCAATAATCTCCTTGCTTTAATAGTATTATTGTTATTATTTAAACTTCCCCTGTTAGATCTTAAGTCCTATAGATAACTTTCTGGGCAAAAATTTACTCTTAGCATCATAAATTGCACTTAGATTTTATTCAGAATTATTCAGATTTTGTTTTTCAGAAACACTTATAAATAACACCTATGTAATGGGGGGGGGCAAAATACTGCATTTTCAGCTGCTTTTATGATGCATAAAACATATTTCTAATTCACAAGGTATGACTCAGCTTTCTGAGTTTGAATAGGTAAAATGAAAACCATAGTAATTAATTATTATAGAAATATACCTTATACATAATAAGAAGAAATTCTCAACATACCTCATGAAGCCGGAGGTCTTTCTCATAAACAAGCTTTTTTACAAATGCAGCTATAAATACAACCCAGGCAACCATGAGCACAATTGGAAGAGAATAAGAGACACTGGTTAGGAAGCTGTAAAAAAACAAAAACAAACAAACAAAAAGAGAAATCCAGTGACCAAAATGAATGTCATATTTGCAGATAGCAATAAAAAGAACATACTACTTCTTAGACATAAATTATACTGCTTTTTAAAACTGAGAATAATCATTAATATAAATCTTTTATTTATGAAATGTGAAGCTGACTTAGTAAGCCCATGATTTCCTTGCTTTAATGCTGCAAGAACAAAAAATAAAAACAAAACAAAACAAAATCTCTGGATTGCTAGATAAAATTGCCTAATTGTTTAAAGTGTTTTAATATGTCTTGTCCAGGAAAATAATTATTATATAGATATAATTGCAAGGCTCAAAATCCTTCTGCCTAAACCAAATTCTTATCTAAAAGGCAAATTTAAAATTACATGATAATTGGTTTATCTAGCTAAAAGCTGTATCTTCCCAAATTACTGTATCCACCTACTCTGGAAGCTCATAGGGATTATTAAACAAAATTATCCAAAATAAGATAAAATAAAACTGAAAGGCTTCAATTTAAAATGCAGACAAAGAACTTGGATTCCTTAAAATAATGCATCAGGAGATTTTTCATAAGCGATATAGAAATGTCTTTTCTGGTAATATGCTAACTAGAGGGTCACTGAAAGACCTCATCAGGACACACATATATTCCTGAGTGACCTGCCCACGACACCTGAAAGTTCAAATACAGTATTTCTCAAAGTGGAACACTCCTCAGAATCACCTGAAGGGCTTATTGAAACACTGATTTCTGAGCCCCACCCATAAGCTTCTGATTTATTACATCTGGGATGGGATAAGAAATGTACATATTAAACAGTTTCCTGGAGATATGATGCTGCTAGCCCAGGGACTACATTTTGAGAACCACAGTTTCCTGCTTTAGCCACCTTTCTATGAGTTAAGGAAATGAATGGTTTTTCAATGAGAGAAACTCTAAATTGATTTGTTTTGCATTATTAGCCTCCACTGAAGCTTTTATTTGGAGAAAGATCCCAAGGCCATTTCCTTTTTAATCTATAAGGCTAAGGAATTACCTTCAAGTTCCCCATGAAAAATACAAGTATTAATAGAACATGACATCACCATCATTCATTCTCACTTTAGCATCCCAAGTGTAACACCATCAGAGACATAAGGGGTTTTTCGATGGGGAATGAGTGAGGGTTGGGACCATATCCAATGTTTTTGGTGCCTAGGAAACTATCTGGCATGGGGTAGGCATTTAAAGAATATTTGCTGAAGAGCATTATGCTAAGCGAAATAAGCCAGGGGGCGAAAGACAAATACCATATGATCTCACCTATAAGTGGAACCTAACCAACAATACAAAGATGCAAGGAAAATAAGACCAGCAACACTGAAAAGAAAAGAAACCAACAGAGACAAGAGGGAAGGAGGGAGGGGGGGCGGGGACAAGGAAGGGAAGGGGAAAATCAAGGAACATATAGCAAGGACTCATGGACAAAACCAAAGGGGAAGAGTTGAGGGAGGGAGGGAGGAGGGAGGGGGCAAGGGAAAGCGGTGGGGGGTAGGCAGAGACAAATGTATTTGAAAAAATAAATTAATTAATTTAAAAAAAAAAAGAATATTTGCTGAATGAATTTTGTCTTGGTTCAGGTCCAGCCTTGAGGCTGTTTCTGGCTCTAGTATTAGACCAAGCCCTCATCCATTAGTAATAAAACCCTGTAGTGATTCTTTTAAGTGACTGTGTGTTTTAGATTTGATACAGGATAAACAAACGAACAAAAAAATGCTACTCTTATAATCTAAGGACAAATGCACTACCAGTTTTACAACTTTGGATGAGTTTACTTAACCTTTCTGAATGTTCTTTTTCTCCTGTGGAAAGTATGGCCGATAACGCCTGCCCCCACTTACCTTATGAGGTTCTTGGGAGAAACAAATGAAATAACATATGTGAAAGCACTTTGTATGCAACAAAGTTTATATGTATGTGTAAAGCATTATGATCATTTTTCCATAAAATATGCACAGTACAATTACTTTTACTCTTAAAAGAAACATCCACATACCCACCATCCCAGGTAGCAAAATTGACAAGGGAAAAAAAAAGTGAGCAGGAAAATACAGAATAATGTTCATTTAATTGAACCCATAGGTTTTCACTATGAAGGCAAGTCACTGCATTTAACACATGGTTTAGACTGCAGAGTCCTGACTGGCCTCCACAATCAGCAGCCCACTGACAAAATTCTCATCTGCCTACCCTTACCATTGCTGCACAAAGTGTTACATAACCTCTTCTCATCTATATATAGCTTTTGAAGCTATACATCAATACAAGGAAAACAAAAAAAATCCAGAAGCATCTGAATTGTATATAAAATGCAATAAGTTGGCTAAATAATGAGTACAATTTCTTTAAAGTAATATTCAGCCTCAAGCTTCTGTGTATGAGAATGAGCTCGAAAACACTTAGTCCTCTAATATTTTTTTTTTCCTCCTTTACTGTGGTCAGAGTGGAACAGCCATTCAGTGCTACCGTGCAGGTTTCTTGAACATTCAAATTCAGTTGTCTAAAAACATGATCTTTACATCTTTTGTTCACTCAGCAAAACCACTTTAAATAAAGATTCCTAGCAAGTGGACTAATAGTATATTATGTAGTTTTAGGTAGCACAATATTTATCTTAGAGGATTGATTGATGATGTGTTCCATCAAAATTTTCTTTACAATTGACCACGTATTTACAGATATTTAATTAAGGGAGAGTAGGGAAAAATTTTAAGATTGTCCTGTCTAACTCCCTCATTTGACTAGAGAAAGTAAGACCAGTAGAGAGCAGGGAACATGAAAATCATGCAGTCATGCATTCGGCACTGGAGTATGATAGAGAAAACACGGGTCATTTGATAGGATCGATCCCATCATGTTGGTATCCATGAACAGCTTGGATGGAGCTGTGCCCTATGGTGTGGACTGGACCCTTTCCTGGAAACAAGCATTGGACAAAGTTCTGGTGAATATTATCCCCGTCCCTTGATACATGTGAATGAATGGACAGAAATGAGTTCTCAAAAAATGCTTGCTTATTAACAAGGGCTGAATGTGTGCAGACTTACTTGTCTTTCATGTAGCAGGGATAAGGAATTGCTTGGACCTGGACTGCTATTTCCTGGGAGTTCCTTCCAGTCTGCAATTCAATGATTGCTCTTTCAATATTATCCTGTAAGTAAACAAAAGCCCTGCCGTAGATCTGGTTGTGTGATGGAGAATTATGCGGCCCTGGGGCCCAAATCTTAGTCCTTATGTTTCTTGTAGTCTGTGAGGTCTTGAGACTCATGCGGATGGTATATCTTATGACAGGAGGAAGAGAGACGTCTTCAGAGTCATAGCCTCTGTGCTGGCTTCTGTTAGAAGGAAGCTTAAAAATAACACCTAAAAATAAAGTGGCAACAACAGCAGAAAGGTTATTTTATGGTTGACATTATTCATTGTTTGGAAGGTGCACATAGGGGATTTCCAAACAGGCAATTGAGTAGTAATGTGACAGTAAGTTCAGCTCCCAATTTGCAGAAAGGATGGCTAATTGGGAGTAACAACCTCAGATATTCAAAGCAGGAGTTTGAGGATATAATTACAAACTAAGTGGCCAGATTAAATATCTCACTCTGAGCCACTTACTGATATAAAAAAACAAAACACACACTTTACAATGAATAATCTTGATAATTATAAGGACAAACAGCTTTACTCTGTAACTACAAAATCCTTTTCAGTCTTAATTTTAAGCATACCAACAAAATTACACATAAATTGAAGGCTGCTCGGATGATATGGTTGGTTGACTACATGAAAGGTTCTTGTTTCTAAGGACATCAGAGGAGACAGTGACCACGTCCCCCACCCTGACCCAAGACTACTTTTCTGAGTTCTGGATAAAAGAGGTGAGGGAAGAATTTGGCCAATTTTAGTACAAAGAGAAGCTCAAACTTTAGTAGAATAACACTTACTTCCAAAGAGTTCATTGCTTTTGGAGAGTCTTTCAGCTTCTCTCTCCATTTCATCTACACTTTTTGCTGCCTGAATACGGTCATATAATACACAGGAGGAAATATTTACTGTCAGGGAAGATAGTGTGTTCAGATGATCAATGAGGTCAATGCTGTTCTCTAATTTCAGCCTTAGAATATCTGAAGAAGCAAAGCAAAACAGACAGAAAGCATGTTATAATGTTATATGATAATGTTGTTTCTTCTAGTAGTAATGAGACAAAACAATGATTTAGTAAACATATGCTAAACTAGACTATAAATAATAGAAAGTTGTAGAATTTACTCTAAAAAGATCTTGTACTCTAAATTTGGAAAATGTGTTCAGTTGTGCAAATATTCATTGAGCAGAATTTTCAGTTACAAATTTAGTAAACCCAAGTTCGGACAACAATACAAGTTAATTTAAAAGTGTATTCTGCTACAATTTAATTAACCAATGACTAGAAGTGAATGATTTTTAAAAAATCTATCTATATGTAGTTAGGACAAAAACTGTAAACTGGAGATGAAAGTTTTGAATAAACAGTAATGCCTGCTTAGTTCAGGGAATGGGAATGCAATGATATAAACAAAGGAAAATCTATGTAGAGTATAGAACAAATAAACTATATTATTCAAAAAGTTGTGCTATAGAATCATTTCTTAGGGCACTGTGAGATCTCTGCCACACACATAACTTGCTAATATTGTTTGATTTAAAAATCATGTTGGGGATCCAAGTTACACAAACCTCCTTCCACAACTAATCTGGACTTACAACTAAATTGTACAGAAATCATCCAGAATAACCAACTGAACACTAGCTGGAGAGAAGCCTTACAACCAAGGACAGAGAGACAAAACCACCTCACCACAGCATGACTGGTAGGGAGTGTGGAGGAAATGTAAGAGGGCTGGCTAGGCTGCCACACGCAGCAGCTGATATGTGGGAGAAATATTTCAGCAGCCAGAGGGTTCCCCCTGGGAAATATGGGGTCTAAACTCCTGAGAAGTATAGGCTCACCAGCCTATAGCATCAGAGCTGTAAAGGAACCCAGATAATATCCAGATGTGAAAAGCAGTGGGGTTTCTGTCTGCCAGGGAGGGGTAGCTGGAGGTGTAGAGAGCCTCTTAAAGGGCCAAAGCACAAAATTTTGTTTGCAGCCACTTACCATTGGCGCCAGCAAAAGGAGGGCAGAGTGGACTAGAGACACTTGAGGAGAATCTGGGGTTGGTAGCTCTGGGGAGAAAACTGAAGACATAGCTACCAGGGTTCCTATATTGAGTTATGCCCCATACTGCAGGAACCATTACTCTCAGGCAGAACACTCCTCTCTAAATGGTATCAGCCTGAGGGGAAGCAATACCCTCACTCACAGGAATTACTCTGCCCCACCTTGTGGTGCTTAAGCCAGGCTGCTGATTACAGCTTGATCAGATTAACAATTGCTCAGTTTAACAACTGATTAGTTTAACAACTAAGGTGGAAGTATAAAACAGCCAAAATGGGAAGACAAAAAAAATAGACCCCAAATGAAAGAACAAGTAAATTTTCCAGAAGAACTAGATGAAACGGAGGCAAGCAATTTATAAGATAGAGAGTTTAGAGTAACGGTGACATGGGTACTCAGCAGCATGAAAAAAAACAAAGACCTGAAAAAAGGACCAGTCAGAAATAAAGAATGCAATATCTGAAATAAATAATATGCTGGAGAGAATAAACAGTACGTTAGACGAAGCAGAGGTTAGAATCAGTGTTTTGGAAGATGAAGTAGAAAACAACAACCAGGTACAGCAGCAAAAAAAAAAAAAAAAAAGAATTTAAAAAGAAATGAGGAGAGCTTAAGAAACATTTTGGACAACATGAAGTGTAACAACATCCTCATCATGGGAATACCAGAAGAAGGAGAGAGCGAGCAAGGGATCAAGAACCTATTTGAAAAAATAATGACCAAAAACTTCCCTAATGTGGTGAAGGAAAAAGTCACACAAGTCCAGGAAACTCAAAGAGTCCCAAATGATTTGGATCCAAAGAGCCCTACACCAAGACACATCATAATTAAAATGACAAGGCTTTAAAACAAAAAGAGAGAATCCTAAAATTTGCAAGGGAAAAGCAGGGAGTTACCTACAAGGAAGCACCAATTAGACTGGCATCTGATTACTCAACAAAAACATTTCAGGCCAGAAGGGAGTGGAGTGAAATATTCAAGGTGATGAAAAGCAAAGACCTACAACCAAGACTACATTACCCATCAAGGCCATCATTTAAAACAAGGAGAAATAAAGGGTTTCCAAACAAGAAGAAGCTGAAGGAGTTTGTTAACTCTAAACCAGCACTGAAACAAATGTGAAAGGGTTTGCTTTAAAAAGAAGAAGAAAAAGAGAAAGAAAAACAAAACAAAACCCAACACCAAAAAACAAACAACCTAATTAAAAAATAGGCAAAGGACCTGAACAGACACTTCTCCAAAGAGAAGTTACTATATTTAATCAATATATAGTCAATTACTATATTTATTTTAATTTTTTTAATTCTAAAATTTCCATTCTATATCTAAAGTTAGGAAGGATAAAATTTATATAAGAACTTTGTAGTAGATCCCTGACATTTTGTTCCCTTACCCAAATGATAGTTTCAGAGAATAAATACACTAAATGTCTATTAGCCATTTGTATGTCTATTACACTGAGAAAAGATACTCAGCGTTACTAATCATCAGAGAAATGCGAATTAAAACCACAATGAGATACCATCTCACACTTGTCAGAATGGCTATCATCAATAAATTAACAGACAACAAGTGCTGGCGAGAACGTGGAGAAAGGGGAACACTTTTGCACTATTGGTGTAAACTGGTACAGTCACTGTACAAAGCAGTATGGAGATACCTCAAAAAATTAAAAATGGATCTGCCTTTTGACCCAGCAATCTCATGTCTGGGAATATATCCAAAGGAACCCATACACTGATTTGAAAGAACATGAGCACCTCTATATCCATTGCAGTGTTATTTACAATTGTCAAGATATAGAAGCAGCCCAAGTGCCCATCAATACATGGGGGTAAAACGACTCTGGGACACTTACACATCGGAATTCTACTCAGCCATAAAAAAAGAAGAAAAATTTGTCCTTTGCAACAGTATGGATGGACCTGGAGAACATTATGCTAAGTGGAATAAGCCGGTCAGAGAAAGACAAATACCATGATTTCACTCACATTTGGAATCTAATGAACAAACTGAACTAACAAACAAAACAGAGATAGACTCACAGACGGAGAGCAGATGACAGCTAGTGGTGGAGGGATGGAAGGTTAGGGAGTGGAGGGATGGAGCAAAAAAGAAAAAGGACCCAGACATGGACAACAGTGTTGTGAATGCTGGGGGAGTATAAGAAAACCAAATGGCAATGGAAAAAATCTTTACGATGAAGATTAAATTTTTAAAAAGTAAATAAAACCTATGTGGGCTATCTCTATTGATATCTGCATTAATCTAAAGAAAATGATCAAGATATTATTCCAGGTAATTACCCGGGAAGAAAGAGAATTTAATTGCTCTTCAATTTCATGATTTCTTATGAGGAAATCAACTGAGACAAAGGGCAAATATGAAACTGGAAGTTAATAAATCACTTGGCCAATTAAATTTTCACCGACTTGATCATTATGAATACTGAGAAGGCTGTGAATATCACAAATCCCTCCTCATAGAACCCAAACAGGTCTCTTTCATTGTCCAGTATAAAACTAAATTTTTAACAGAAGGAAACTTCTTAAATGAATTTCTCATTAGAATATAAAGTGAAATGTTTTGTTTGATATGGACGTTGGTGGGGGAGGGGTAAAGTCATGGTTGAACAGAGGCCTCTGGTGGCCACGGGGAATTAACACAACACCAAGGATTCTTTCAAAATACTGGTAGACAGTTTCAAAGAAAGCTGAGAGTCAGTGATCCACAAATTCAAACTGTATACCTCCTTAGATACTAAGTTACATATAAAATGTATACAACTACACAAATATCAATTACTATATTTATTTTAATTTTTTTTAATTCTAAAATTTCCATCCTATATCTAAAATTAGGAAGGATAAAATTTATATAAGAACTTTATAGTAGATCCCTGACATTTTGTTCCCTTACCCAAATGATACTTTTAGAGAATAAACACACTAATATCTTTTTAATCAAACTGGGTTGGCTATCATAAAGTCCATATAATTATATACATTATATAATACAAATGTAGTCATAATTCCTCTCCCCTGGCTTGTAACCTAAGGCATTATGTCCCTGTAGCTCCAGGAAGGAGCTTGTTTTTCTGCTTGCTCTTCTGCTGCCAGTTACTGATGCTCTCAGTCCCTTCCTCATACCCATGGTTGCATAGCAACAGTGAGTCAGACTGGATTAGATGTCTTGCATCCCTTAGGTTGAAGGTGCAGTTGTGGTAGAGAGAATGCATGAGTGCAGTTTCCTTTGATCCTCTTTGACCTGGTCGCTCTAAATGACCGTGAGAGGAGGATCCAACCCAACTACTTACGTGGGTTTATTTTCTTCTGAATTTCTGCATTGCCTTTGTTTTACTTTCGCTAACTCTATAACCTCTTCTAGTTACATTCTGGTTCAGTCAAAGTGATTCTGAGGCCAGTAGATATAAAATTTTAGATGTAGCCAGAAATAAACCATTTCATCTTCTTTTGTCCCTAAGGAATTGCTTTTCTTTAAGCTACCAAAAATTAAAAGATCTTCTTACTTCTAGCAACACACCAACCTATCAGTGATTTTAGGAAAAGCTGCACTTACATAGAATGCATCATCTTATAATTATTGAAACTAACTACAGTCACTGGATAGCCAAATAATTACTACTTGTAGAACTAATGCAGAAGAAAATGGATATATATCCAGGATTTTACTTTTCTTACAAAAAAACAAATACAAAAGAAAAAGAAAAGAAGATCTCATAAGGGACAGTGGTTTTCACATTTCTGACACCACTCGTGAACAAACGTTGTGTGAATACAGACTCACCGAGTTCATCTATCTGTTTGAGCAGTTCAACGGCATCAAGTCCCACGGAGAACTTTATAAAAACTTGCACAAAGGGGTTCCTTAGGGTATTCTAACAAATTATAATAGGGAATTAGTTGTATTATAAGAGGAAAACATGTTTAGTCATCATCTCTCTAATAATACCTATCATGAAATCAAGGAACCATCACTGCACATTGTGAATGTACCATGTTACAAAGGGCCACATACAAATTCTTGAGAAAGAAAGAAAAGGTATGTGGCTGGTAATGTCCTGAATAGCTGTGCTTTTGCTTGTCAATGGACACAAATTGGTCAGCATACTAACATGGCCAGTTATGACCATAATTATCAACATTATGAGACTATATTCAACTTAGCAATTCTTTTTCCCATAGCTATTATAGCATTTGTTTCTAACATATTATATACAACATTTTGATGCTTCATTGTTGAATTTTGTTGAACTGAAACAGAAACAATTTTTAAAAAATTGGGTTGCCTACATGGAATTTGACATCACAACTTATTTGTACATTAACTCTACTACTTTCTAGCTGTGAAGCTTTCAGCAAGCATTCAACCTTTTCCAGCTTCTGGTTATTTTTCTGTGAAGTAGAGATGAATGGCTCAACAGAACAGTTTAATGTAAATTATTATAATGTTGTTTTATATGCTCATAAGTGTAACTACCTGAACATGGAAAAATAAACTGATAATAAAACTTTAAATTACTCTACTCCATGGAAAGACTTAAATTTTTAAAGTAAAACAAATGCTTTAAAATATAAAAGCTTTTATAGCTATCTTTCAAAATTGGGAGATATAACTTCTATCACTGTAAAAGTACTTCTAAGTAATACTTACTGAGACCTTATCATGTGCTGGGCACTCTCTAATAGAGTTTACCTTGATTTTCTCAGTTTTCAATAACACCTTGAAGCAAGTATTATCATTACACCCAGTTAATATAAGACAAGGCTAGGGCTAACAAAAGTGTGTAAATTCTCTTGGAAGGAGACTTGACTTGAGGTGGTGGGCACACAATATGGCATACAAACAATGTGCTGTAGAATTGTACGTGTGAAACTTAAAGAATTTTTTAACCAATATCATCCCAATAAATTGAATAAAAAAATTTTTTTAAAAAGAAAGTGTCTAAATTCCCCTAAGGACACATAATAAGACCCAAAGGGAAAGCTGAAGAAAGAGATTTCAACCTGATTAAAGAGATGTTTATATATCTTATGTGTAAATTCATGGCCCAGTTTTTATATGAATTAGGCTTAAGTTGATTGTCCCTTTAGAGGACAGTTCATTCAGTATTACTTATTTTGTCTTTCTTAACAATATCTTCTGTTTTGTTATCATGGAGATAAATGAGTCAGAATAATATGTATTAATAAAGCGTACATATAATAATAGAATTAATTTGTTAAATTCATAGCTGCTGAGGTGTCTAAGAGTAGTTGGTAGCATGCAGACTGATGGCTATCACACAGCTATATTCTATGATAATCCGAGTCCTTTAAGATCTAACTATTTACCAGAAATTAACTTGTGTTTCATGGAAAGACTGATTGAATCAGAGCATTAAAACAAGCAAAACACTGTGTTAGCTGTGTTTCAGAGGTGATCCATCGAACCTTATTTCCATTGCCCCATCTCTCCTTTTACAATCATTCCTCTCTATGATATATAACACTGTGTTTAAATGTTTCCACACACCTGATGCTTATAAATCTGTGAAGTGGTTATGAGTACGCCCATTTTAGAGATTCATAAACTTCAGACCAACTATTTTAAGGAATTGGCCTAAGGGTTCACAAATGGAAAAGTCAAATCTTGCACTAAAAGCATGAAACTTCAAATTCCGTGCACATTTGCAGAAATAAGATTTTCCTTAGTAATTAAGAATAATGATGTATTTTGGTCTAGGACAGAATAAAGATATTTTCATCAGATGATGATTCCCTTATGGATATGGTCATAGAATTTCCTCTTAGTAACTGACCTCTTTTCAGAACTATTATGAATAGATCATGTCCTTTGTTGATTTGCCACTTTAGCTAATAAAACTTTCTTTAATGAAATATTATATGTAGGCTTTTTATCTGTTCATGGAAAAAAGTTTTTGGGAGAAAGATCAATAGTGTACATATGTCAATAAAGTAATAAATAGCCTTTGTTTTCTGAGATCCACTGAAACAGGCCACTAAACATGAATGTCCTTATAATTAGAACCAAATTTAATAGTAATTGTGGGGAAGATGGTTGATGAAAAGTTTACTGTATGTTAATCAAATATATTAAATATCTGTCTTAGAAACATGTATTTTTTATAATAAAAATCAGATTGTAATTATAGCTATGCACTAATTGTTAGTAAAAACAAGAACTGAGTAAAGAATGTTTAGGCTATAATTTTTCTGACAAACTTGTATGATTCAAATCCTTTATTCTGTGATTGACTTCTTGAGCATTATTATTTAAAAAGGCATTAAAAATATATATTTTAGAGCTCCATCAATCTTCCAAAGGCCTCCTTCAGTTCTTTGATAGACAAGATTTTCTCTCTTACAGCTCTTGTGTTGTCATCATTCTTGCCAATTTTCTCTTCTCCAACAGATACTGATCTAACTGCTTGATCCTTAATTATCAATAGCTCTGTATGTGATTGAAACATTTCTCCATATGATTTGCATCACCTCCAAAATATCCTGCACGTCTCTCAAGAATAGCAAATTACACTTTGCAACCAGTGTCCACTGTATTTGAGTTGCATTGTCAAATGATTAACCAAAGCTAGAGTGTCATATGTTTTAACCAAATAACTCCCCAAACTTAACACTGTTTTCCAGTATACTAGTATTTTAGGACATCTGCTTCAGTTAAAACAGCGAAGCATAATTCAAAGTACAGAAATAAATAAATAAGCATATTTTACCTAGTTTTTATAGCATCTTATTTTTGGAAAACGGATTGACACCATTGGCTACATCTCAGGATCAGCTTGTAAGATGGCTTATCTCTGAATCACAGGAAAGCTGTACTACAAGAGGGGGGGCGACTGCGAACATGAGTGACAGATCTGTTATACTGTCTCAGACCCACTCTCTGGAGGAGAGGAATTTTAATCTGTTGAATATAGATTCTGAGTCCCTATCTTCCTAATCCCGTAATGAAGGCGATTAAAATCGCAAAGAATTATAAGACATACGAAAGTGAGTGACAGAACTCTCTCTTACCTGGAGCATAGGAATCGTCTGGTTTAACAGGTGGAAGGAATTCATGAAAAGTGGTGACTGATTCATCCACTCTTGAGATTTTTCTCTTAATTCTGCCAGCTGCCTCAGAGTTACATTAGACTTAAAGACAAAAATAAAAATAAAAATAAAAAACAGGTATTGTTTAGTAGTATTTTCCTCATATTTCAAAAAGGTCTCTTGAGGTTGTTTCGTTACATAACTTAAAGAAACACTTCTAAAAGGTGTAACATATTGCCAGAAATTTCCCACATGGTCGAAACATTTTAAATAGCAGCTTTTATAGGGTCAAGATCACTTATGAAATTTCTGGAAAATTTAGGGTTTGCTTCATGTCCAGAGTGAAATTATAGCCAAAATAAAAGCATGTTTTCTGTAGTTCTCACAAGTTGTTCATTTTACAAAATGATACACTTAAATTTACTGCTAAAGAAACAGTAAAATTTAAGGATATAAGAAGAGGATGCACTCATATATAGCTAGTAGAAATAGATGTTACAGACTTTTTTGGAAAGCAATCTGACATTAGTCATTAAAATAAAATACGATAAGTTTTAATCTTTCAATCATGAACATTCATCTCAATGAAATAAAAATACCAATGTGTAAAGCCATGTGTCCAAGAGTATTTGTTGTCACATTGTTTACATAGCAACAATCAAAAGTAAACTCTTAATATAAAATGAACACTCAACAATTGAAGATTGGCTGAGTAAATTCTATGACATGAAAATTTCAATCCAAAAAAGAATGAATTAGACTATAGCTATTGAATTGGAAGAAATTCCCCCAACGTATTGTTGTACGAGTAAAACAATATATTTAAAAGTATTATAATGCAACCTAATTTTAATAATTCAAACAATGACCAAAGAACTCTGCATACAAATGTATATATAATTTAATAATTTATAAAGGATGAGAAATGTCATAAATTATAAAAAGGCACATCCTTGAATGCTAACTTTCATTAGTTTTCAAGGAAAGAAGAGCAGAATAAGAGGGGACAAAAAGAGGAGGTGAGAACTAAGCAAAAATGAAAGAAAAATAAAGACTGCACTAGAAAATAATTACATAATGACTTCATTTATGCAAAATTATATAGAAGTGTGTAGTCAATACAGAAAATAAGGTATTAAAATACAATTCAATAAAAACATTCTAGAAATCAGTGATGCCCTCATGTCCATTTTTATAGACCTAAAAATAATGTTATATTTACATAAACTACAGTTTAGTAAACAAGAAATGGTAAAACATATTTTTCACTTTTATTCTCTCATTTTAAAAGTATTAACTTCATAATTCAAATCATTAAAGCCAATTTTAAAAGTGAGAAGGAAATGCTATTATGGTTAAATCAATAGATAAGTAATAGTTACTATTAGTGTTGTCTTTCTCAACCTCCGTATTTTTTCAAGATTTTATTTATTTATTTTTAGAAATAGAGGAAAGGAGGGAGAAAGAGAGGGAGAGAAACATCTGCTAGAGATACATCGATCAGTTGCCTCTCGCACACTCCCAACTGGGGACCTGGCCCACAACCCAGGCGCGTGCCCAGGCAGGCAACCAAGTCAGCAACCTTTTGGTCCACAGACCAGCATTCAGTCCACTGAGCCACACCTGCCAGGACTCAACCTCTGTATTTTATATAAGATGCTAAATTGTACTACCAAATATGATGTCAAGAATCTATTATTTAGGGATTGTTTTTGTTTAAATTAGTTATGTAATATTTCAATATTATTTTTTCTAGTGCTCATTCTTCTTACATACATAGAAAGTTAGACAAGAGTTGTCACAAAACATTCTGCTTTGGGAGATAAGTTGAAAAATCTGAGGCCTTGCTTTCACTAACCTCATTCTCAAGCATCAACATGGTTCATTTCTCTTCAAAGAGCTACCACCCAACCTACATTGTTTACACATATACAGAATGTAAGTGGAGAATTATTAAGAGTTTCAGAAAGCCAAAGGTAATAGTAGGTAAGATATAAAGAAATTTGAGTCAGCTAGAGTAAAATAGGAAGTTGGCTACGTTAAAAATCATTATAATATGCAAGAGAGAAACTTGGATTTATAATGGACAAACCTTTTCCATTATTGCCTTTGTGACTGGAGTATATGGCGCATACAAAATTTTTCCCAACAACATAGGTTTCAAGAAAGCCCAAATCACAGGTCCAGCAGGCATGTTAATGATGTCTTTATAAAGGGAGAAGCAAAATGGTGCTGGAAAGGAAGTGTAATAAAAAATTTAGTATATGTATTCCAAATCTATTTCCTGTTGGTAAACTGACAAAGATTATTGTTGTCACACCCAAAATAATGCCTCAGCACTATTAACAGATGTGAGGCATCTGATATCTAAATTAGAAAGCATAGTAACACATTTTTTTAGGTGTAAAAGTTTAAAACAATAAGCAAGCTCATAAGAAGTGATGGTATTTTGTCAAGAGGAGTTAGAAAGATTGAAAATCAAATTGCAAAACTGCTTCCAACTGATCCACCTCACCAGCACTTAATTGAAAATACACACATACATATGCATGTACATGTACACATACATGTACGTGACAGATACATGAGCTGTTTAATAAAGGTTTGTTGAATAAATAAAAAGATAAATCAATGAGTCAACCCAATTTCTATCCTAAACTTCTATATATTATTTGGAGGAGCTCAGCAGATCTTTTTTACATCTCAAACTTTATAGATGAAGTAGGTGACTTTGATGTACTACTAAATGCTTGTAGTCCTGCTGTGTTTGTGGAACTTCTCTATGTTGTTCTAATAAAACTTCTAATTTTACAATGTTAAGAAAAAATATTGACTGAACAGATTTAAAATGTGTTTTTATGTTTTCTATGAGCAAGGAAGGTGTAACTAAGACTGACACATTCTTAGTGTTATGGGTAAGAGGCTAGACTTTGTCGCAGACGGCCTGGGCTCCAATCACAACTCTGATACTTTTAAGTTCAATGACTGTGGCCAGATTCCTTAGTCTCTCTGTGCCTCCTGTCTGCTTGCTAAGATGAAGATACAGGCATGCACACCTCAAAGGGTTGTTCTGAAGAGTGGATGAGCTAATATACATAACATGCTTGACATGTGGTAAGTGTTCTCTAAATGTTTTCTATTTTTATACTTGGAGAAGACTAATACTTTATTTATTAGAAAAAGCTAATATACAGTAGACAACATTGTTAGGTGATATTACCATGCTGATTTTAAAGTATACTCACTGGCATTTGTGGGAATTCCATATTTTGCAGCAATTTGCTCTTTACTTAATTTGTAAGTCAAAAAATCTTTGGTGTGGTTGCCTCTTCGCCTCTGGGAAGAGGGCAGCAAGGCGACTAAGTATTCAGTGGTAATTCCTTGGGAGCACAATGCTTGGGAGATGGTGCTAAATGATCCCTGAGCTGTGCTCATCCGGTTGCTTCTGTACATTGCCTGTGAGATCAAAATCCACGATTTATGAACATTATATGAGTTGCCAATGTTCCTGAAAACAGTCCAGAAACAACCCCTGACGATACTTAGAGTATTCTTATAGTTTCCATACTTCATAATACCTTTAAAACGTGTATCCCAAATGTAAATGAAGACTGTGAAACTTCAATTTAAGCCAGAGAAGAAGAGTTTTCCTGTAAATTTTTTTTGCAATGTACCTTATTTGTAACAATGTATTATAACTAATCTCAAATACAAGCTAATATGACAGAAGGAATTTTCTAACAAGAACATAACTGGGTGACTTTTCTACCTGCGTTAAGGGAACAGTTCTGGGCAGATGCATTTGTTTCAGGGATCTCATTTTCTTCAGCAGGGGATGTGTGCTGGAAGTCAGCTGACTGAGAATGCCTTTCAGCTTCATGAAGAGTTCTATCATCTTTTCTACTGGCTCTTGATCTTCCCTGGGGAAAAACACCTAACAGAAACAGAATAAAAATAAATGACTTATGTGGAGAACACAGAACCTTCATACATCATTGGTGAGAATATTAAAAAGGGAAAGCCACTTTGGAAAACATTTTGGAAATTTGTTAATGTTCGAACATAAATATACCATATAACCCAGCAATTCTATTCCTAGAAATTTACTGAGGGAAATGTAAACAAGATGTCTACACAAAACCTTGAACGTCCACAGCAGCATTACTCCCAAGAGCCAACAGGTAAAAACAATCCAAGTGAATGGATAAAATGTATGTCCTTAAACTGGAATACTACTTAGCTATAAAACATAATGACATACTGACACATGGTGTAACATGTATGAAACTCAAAAGCATTATACTAAGTGAAAAACCTCAGACATGAAGACCATGTATTGTATAATACTGTTTATATAAAAGATCTAAAAAAGGTAAATCTTTAAAGATGGAAAATAAAGTCGAGGTCAATGGGCTAGAATTCAGAATGAGAAGTGACCATAATGGACATAGGTTTCTCTTTGAATTGATGGAAATGTTCTAAAATTAGATTGTGGTAATAGTTGCACAGTTTTTCACATTTATGAAAACAATTCATTAAATTGTACACTCGAGTGAATTTTATGGCATGTAAATAATACCCTCAATAAAGTTGCCAAAAGCAAATGATTCTAAAAATGAGAAAGGTAAATACCAATTACATAATTCTTCATGTATACTATTGGTCAAAAAATCATATAATGTGCTCCTTAAAATCAGAAAAGCTCTGTCTCAAGGTCCACATGATTTATTTAATCCTAATCTCATAAAGCATTTCTGCTGCAGAAAAAAATGTTTTAAAACTTTAAAGTCACTTTATCCTCTTACTCATTTATTTATTCGGTGAACATTAATTGAATGCCTGCTATGTGTCCAGCACTGGGCAAGGTGATGGGTATACAGTGGTGCACATACTGGCATCCTCCCTCCAATAAGAGAGCCTTGGTTGAAGAGGAGAAACAGTTAAGTAAGTCAACAAACAAAAGGCTGGGGAATATGGGGAGGAAGAGAGAGTTTAGCTAAGAAATTAAAGGCAGTCTTTCCAAGACAGAATCCCAAAGAAGAGAAAGAACAAATTATAGAAACAATAAGGACAGGAAGGCTATAGGCAGAGGGGGAAATGTGTGAGGTCCATTAGGAGGGAAAGCCCTTGGTGCGTCCAGGAAAGACATAAAACACCACTATGAGCATGAGGTTTAACTGGAAAGATATCATGAAGACAAAGCTGCCTCCATAGTACAGCTGCTGCCTCAGATTTCTATAAATTAGAATAAAAGTTCTAGGTATTCCTACATTGATATAAAATTGACTAATGATGAAAAAATTTTTAATTTTTATTTGCAATACCTACATGAATTATGT
Organism: Pteronotus mesoamericanus; assembly: GCF_021234165.1. Classification (NCBI taxonomy): domain Eukaryota; kingdom Metazoa; phylum Chordata; class Mammalia; order Chiroptera; family Mormoopidae; genus Pteronotus; species Pteronotus mesoamericanus. The sequence continues at coordinate 11,496,745 of NW_026555277.1, read as the reverse complement.
ATGGCCTTCGGCTTATCAAATGCACATGTTTAATCAGTAGGCTCAAGAAGAAATGTTTGGTTTGATATCTGCTCTGCAGAGGCATTATAAAATAAAGACTAAAATATTACTTCATGTGCATTTGAGGTTATATTTTATGTAGAACAGCCGTTTGTTTAGTTAAGGAGTATTTTCTGAATTCTTCAATGGGCCAGGCACCATTACTGGCACTTGAAATGTTTCAGTGAACAAAGAGGACCTATAGAGCTTCTATCCCAGCAGGGGTATGTAGAAAATAAATAAGAAAAATGAATATTAAGTAAAAGATATAGCATTATTGAAAGGGCAATAGAAAACAAATAGAGCAAGGAAAGGAAGCCCTGGCTGGTGTGGCTCAGTGGATTGAGTGCTGGCCTGCAAGGAAAGGAGGTTTGAGAGTGCAGTACGTGAGATTGGCCGCATCCTAAACAGGGTGGACAGAGTGGGCCTTATTGAGGTCAGTGTTGAGGAAGACAAACAGCCCTGCAAATCGCGTGATAGACGCCTCACTGAGCGGTGTCGCACGGCCCAGGGAGTAGCCAGGTGGAATATAGAGTTTTAGAGATGAAACCCCTGTGGGATTTGGGGGTTTACTGGAATAAAATGAGGAGCCACTGGGAGGTGGTAAGCAGAGGGGTGACATAATGTGACTCAGTTTGAAAAGAATCATTTTGGCTGCTTAGGCAGAGAGCAAGGCGAGCATGGGGGGGAGCCGATAAGAGGTCACTGCAGAAGTATAGATGTGGGATGGTAGTGACTTGGAAAAGGATTATTTATAAGCAGTCTTAAAACATTTCCATCGCTTTTGTTATGATTCAACAATGTAAGTCAGCTGTGTTGCTTTTGTTTTTTTCTAACCAAAAGAAACAGATATATGTTTCAGTGTTTTTAATAACATGTAAGTATTTTTGACCTACTTTAGATTTGGGTGAACAGAATGCTTAGTTTTCTTATCTTTCTATTTTTTCTTTCAGTTTTTATTAAATAAGTACTAATAAAGCATCCACTTATTGCAAGGCGAAGTCATTGCTGACTTTACTGAGCCTCAATAATGACCATTTGTTTTATTCTACTGGATAACTAATGGTAGCTTCTACCTAAATTGATGAAAGGAACACAAATATTTATTGAAAACATACCAAAAATCTCTTATTGTTTTACTTAAAAAAATAACTTTGTTCTAATCTTTATTTTTATCTTAAATTAATGTTTATTCACTGTAAAATTATCATAACACTTGTATTTCGCATATTAGTATAGTATATATTAAATTCATATATTATATATCAAATTTAATTCATGCTCTTGGATATATAAACTGAGAGTTAACGAGTCAATAATATTCATTTATTCATCTATAAATGTGCAAATTTGCCATATATGATCTCTAAGGTCCCATTTCACTCTAAAATAAAGCTATAATTCCACAAGCTATATAAATGGATTTTATTCCTTATAGTAGCAGACAGCACACATATGTAATCACCTATTTTATACTAAAGTATGAATATAAAAATATTGCATCGATAGCTGCTTGCCTTGTATGTGAAGTTGTAAATGTCTAAGTAGTGGAGAAGAGTGAGTCCAATGAGGTAAGACTGACGGGATCTCTCTGGAGGAGGCAGGCTGCAGAATTCCTTCATCACATTTTCCAGTGCAGGATTGGTCATATTAGCATCACAGGAATGCAGCCAGAACACACGAGAAATAATCTGCAAGTTGGAGGAAGAAAAATATTATAGCTGCGAATCCTTTGAGAGCCATCTGTCCATTTTGAGAGGTTTTTCTTATACTCTTATTAGAGTCCCTTAAAAAAAAATGACATCCTCAAAATCAAATACTAATTTAAAGCACTAATTACTACCAATAAAGCTACAGCAAGGCTGTAGTTCACTGGAAAGCCTGAGGAATAAAATGGGAAAAGAAACAGAGAGGGGTCTACAATTATTTCTTGCTTGAACACCTGAGTGAATGATGACACCAAGAAAAACAATTGCTTTGTTGTAAGTTTGGGGCAAATAGTAGTTTAACACTTTTGCTGCTTTTAAATATTAACCTTAGCTTATTTAAATTGCATTTTATTTTTATAGTCATTCAAAGTTGTAATCTTGTACAATAAGCTCTTTGGTTCAGAAATGAAAGGCAAAGAAAAATGCCCAGAATCTCACAATAATGTGAATCAACCTGGGTAGTAATGCGGGTGTGAAAAGTGAGGGATAAATAGGAGAAATGAGTCACCTCTATTGCCACCAAGTTGAAATGAAGAGAAAAGCTTATGAAATTCCAGATTATAGAAACTTTTCTCTTTCCTTTTGAAAGCAAGGAGAATGTATTCTCTCCATTTACATGCTTTAATTTATTAAAATGAAGCTGCTCTTCAGAAGCTAAGCGCATGATTGCAGACATTAAATCTTATGATCAAATGAGCAAAAGGTGAGATCAAAGGGGAAAAGTAAATGAACATTATTTACTAGAACAAGAGGAAAAAAATGAAGTCAAAGCAGTTTCCATTTTTGTACTGGGGAACCAATTAACATAACACAAGTAAACATAAATATTTTCCAAAGGCAGCCTTATAGGCTTTTAAAAAACATTATCTAATATTGGAGAATAGCTGGGCTGTGCTTAGAAATGACACATTCTGTCACATGTAAGATTTGAATGGGTGAGGCCTTCGGCTCTGCAGCTCTTTTGGAAGATTTCTATGACACTTCTAGACAATGGACTTGGAAAAGGGATAAAATATAAGCAATTGCAAGTGGAAAACCCTATTATCAGCCTATAAGGAAAAGATATTATTCATTTTCATATCCCTAATAACGTATACAACACCTGCAAACTTACACAAACTCCCTTTACCATGTCTATGTTATATACTGTCTTGTCCAGGGACTCTTAAAAAGTTTAAAAAAAAAAAGAGTATTTATTTTAATTTTAATTTCAACAAACTATAAATAATCTCCCTGTTTTGCCTCTTAGGTTACTGAACTGTACTTTGATATCATCATAATAGATGTTCATGATGCAAATTTACTTCTGATAATGTGATTGCGATAGTGAACATAAGGAATTGATGTCACTGCTTATTTAAGAAAACCATCTGGGAGTAAAGAAAAGGAGAGGAACAAGGAGGCAAGAGGAAGGAAGAAAAACTAGAAGGGAAGGAACAGAAAGTGGTAATATTCTTGCTTCAGGATTTTTCTTCCATCTTCACTTAAGATCCAGCCCTCTGATTTTATCATTCACATGGAAAACTCACCACATTTCTATTCAGCTACTTAGCATTTTACTGATAAATACCCAACAAACATTTAATGCTATTTAGACTTTGAAACACCGGAGGTAAGTACAGAGACACTCCACCGCACCTCAGCTCTGTTATCAGGGAGCGGAATGGCCAGCATATTGTCGATGCTCCTGTTGGACAGTCCTGTCATTCTCCTCAGTTCTTCCTTCAGCGCTTCCACATTTTTAAACATTTCGATTAACTGGCCTGCAAAGGGGAAAAAGAAAGGAGAAAAAAAAAAACACATATGAGGGAAAAAGAAAGAAAGAAAAAAACTCCTATGTTAATTGTGATGTAATTTTTTTAGTCATACTAACACAGAGAAACCTTTTAGACTAAAATATATATTCAACATATATTTCTTGTGTCTGGAACAAATGTCTCCCAGTTTTGGGAACATTTGCATCTTTAGAATGTATTTCTATCTGATTTAGACTTGTTCCTATTACAGTATCGCTAACCCAATGTAACAGATTGTTCTGCATTCCTTAGATGCCTGCAACTCAAGGTTCATTCAAAGAAAACATGGTTTCCTTAGAGAATCTGATCACATAATGTACTAAATATATATCTCTCCATTTGATTTACAGCACCACACAAATTCAAAATGTTTTTTAACTTTGGATTATATAACATTGCCAACTTAGGGCAAGGTGTGCTAAACCATAACACCAGGCCACAGGGCACAGGGCATTTTCCCACAACTTTGCCCAGCATGCTACAGTTTATACAGAGTTTCCAAACAGAATGTGTGTAACCTCAAACTCTTAGGACAGTAATTATGGTTACTTCATATCTGGGTCAGTTAATGCGTAATATTTTGACTTTATTTTGGCAGGTGGCAATCTCCATTCTGCAAATGCCATTCGACTTCTTTATGAAGTATCCCTCATGCAAATACACTATCTTTATTTTTGGACTCAGTGCCCTTCCACTTTTGTGGCTGCCTGTTGTCCAAAATTCTAAATGCCTTTCTGTTCAGTATTGAGGTATTATGCAAAGGAGAAATGTATTGCATGATGCATCATGCTCAGAATACTAATAGGAGGTTCTGAATGTTGATTTCTGTAGGGAGTAGTGCATCTATTTTATTTTTTAAATCGTATTATTCTCACGGAAGTAAATAAATTTCATCCTACCTTTCTCAACAGACCATCAAATACACTTTAATATATCAGAGAAACAAAAGGTAACTGGTCTAACTAGTTAAATGTTTGAAGACCTTTTTGCTGTGAAATCACATTTCCCTGTTTCATTCTCTGCTAGCTTTCTGTGTTTTGAGATGGGTAACCATATTTGAAAGCTTCAGGTTTCTGATGTAAAAGAGCAGATATGAAGCAGATTTTGTTGAGAACTTCAGAAAAGCTTTTCTTAAACTGCAGCGTGAGAATCACACACATTCTAATAATACGGCATTTAAAATATGGATGGGGACACACCTGGTTTTTCAGAAGTGTCTGCACTGTGATTGACATGCAGTGTGGCTTCTATGGCGGGTATTAATCGTGTAATATTTTCCAAGTAATTCATTTGCAATGCCTGTTCTAGAAACCTGGAACAGAGCAGAAGAGGAAATTGAACTCACCATTTCAACAATTTGAGAGGGGATTTTACCGAGGAAGAAGACAATGGGTAAACATACCGATCCATACTTAAATTAATTTTGATTGGATCCCCAGTAAGCAAATCTTTCAGTTTTTTAGAAATGATGTCGCTGTACAGTAAGCTGGTTGCTATTTCGGTGCTGAGCTCTGCTGCTTCGAGGAGTTGCACATGAAATGCACTCTCTTCACACAGGTTTCTGAAGTTCATATTAGAGAGTGGGCACATTTTCTCTAATGAATTGAAAGTTTCAGGTTCACAAAGAAGTTCTGTCAAGTGTTGAAGCTGAGACACCTTTCCAGAAAGGGGAAAGAGTAGGAAATAGATGTTACATTATTCTAAATACTTAGTAGTTGATAATAGGCAAAATTGATTTACTTAAAAAAATTCATATGTGTTAGTTGGCATTTGGCAACAGTTTTAGCATGAAACACTCTTTTCTGTCATGTTAGTTTATTGTTCTCTTAAGAATTTTAAAGGGGGCCAAATATTTGGTGACAGATGATGGTTTAACTTTGGGCGGTGGTCACGCAATGCAATATGCAAATCACATATAATAGTAATGTGCACTTGAAACCTATAAGAGTCTATTGACCTATGTCACCCAGGTAAGTTTTTTAAAAAATAAATTAGTTTAAAAAAATTTTATTCAACTTTTGGACCTATCTTTCCCAACTGTACTCATATCTTGTAGATTTAGAATGTAAAAAGATGTCATTTAATTTTATCTATTTAAATCACAAATATTTAAACTAATTTTACATTTCAGTTTATATGTTAAATCGCAGGCAAGGGAACACAGCGAAGCAAGTTTGGTTTGGAACTTCAAAAAAGTCTGTCTTCCTCATACCCATTAAGGTGGGTGCTGTTTTTAAAACTTCCCCCAAACAACACAAAAACAAAAATAGAAAAAGCAAGTGTTGGCAAGGATATGGAGAAGTTGGAACACTTGTACACTGTTGGTGGGAAGGTAAAATAATACAGCTACTATGGAAAACAATATGGTGGTTCTTCAAAAAGTTAAAAATATAATTATTATAGAATCTACTTTTGTGTATATATCCAAAAGTATTGAAAGTTGAATTTTAAACAGCTATTTGGGTTTTTTCTTTTAAAAAAAATTTTATTTCTTTTTTAGAGGGAGGGGAAGAGAGGAAGAAAGGGAAGGAGAGAAACATCAATGTGAGAGAGATACATCGATTGGCTGCCTTTCATTCGCCCCAAATGAGGGACTTGGCCTGCAACCCAGGCATGTGCCCTGACTGGGAATCAATCCAGTCACCTTTGAGTTCACAGGCCGGCATTCAACCCACTGAGCCACACCAGCCAAGGCTCAACAGCTATTTGCAGCTGATGACAGCATTATTCACAACAACCAACAGGTGGAAGCAACTGAGTGCCCATTGACAAATGAATGGATAAACAGAATGTGGTATATACACAAAATAGAATATCAGTCAGCCTTAAAAAGGAAAGAAATTCTGACATATGTTACAACATGGATGAGCTTTGAGGACAATATGCAAGTGAAGTAAGCCAGTCACGAAAAGATAAATACAGATGCTCTTACTTACATAAGTTCCCTAAAGTAGTAAAATTCACAGTGACAGAAAAATGGCACTGTGGGCTTCCAGGGACTAGTAGGGAGAGAGGGATGTGGAGTTGTTGCTTAATAGATTTTAGTTTTACAAGATGAAAAGAGACCCGGAGACTGGTTGCACAATGATGCAGAGGCATTTAACAAGACTGAACTTCACAGTCAAAATGGTTAAGACTAAATTTTATGTTATGTGTATTTTACCACAATTAAAAAAAATATTTGACAAGAAAAAACATTTTTTAAACTGCAGCCTGGGGATCATATGCATTTTAATAAGACTGCATTTAAAATTTAAAATCTGGATGGGGACACACCTGGTTTTTCAGAAGTGTGCATTGTGACTGACATTGCCTTCTACGTTCTTATCTATAGAGGAAAACTAGGCACATTTATCAGTTCTATGGAACAGAAGTGTTTTTAAAAGGGCTTAAAATCCCACATGCAGAGGAAGAGGAGAAAAATGGAAATCAACTAATTTCCTGTCTTGTCACCTTTGTTCACCGAGGTTCACTATGCTCGGCTGTGTTTTGAGGATATATTCCCTAGTCATACTTCCTGGAGGAAAAAAAATTATGCCTCCTAGGGAAGCTGGATCTACTGTGCTTGGAAGCCACCCTCAAGCTATTCCTTTTAAGAAGTCAAGTAATTTGGAGCACCCTCTAAAAGAGCAAATACATGTATCATTCTGGAATCTGCAGCTCCGTTTCCAATCAGAAGTTGTATTTTGACAGAAGTGAACTATTTTATGATACAGGCAAATGTTTGCAACATTTCCTTCTGTATGGCAAATGGGAAAGGCACAAGAATGTATCTTTGATGAGAGGTTTATAGTAACTATGTGCAGGATGTAACAATGAAACACAAATCATTTTATATAGCAAATATTATTGGCCTATTTTCAACTGTATTTAATTTTCTAATTGACTTCTGGCTTTGAACTATCTAAAATGGCCTCACATGTATTAAAATTCAACTTAGTAGTCTTATTGTTAAATTTTCCATTATGTAATAGGTCCAACCATTTACCAGCTGTAACTACATGTTTGCCACTCTGTTCCTTCCTTTGATTTTTTCCAGATGGTAGATATGATTAAACTTTTAATGAACAGAGCTAACCCTGCTTGTCACATCCTCCAGTGGCTTGTATTTTAGTGATTTCTTAAATAAAAAGATAAATACTGGTAGGCCAATATATTTGTTTTAATTGAGCCCTTGAGGGTTCAATTAAACCCTGCAGTAAATTTGAATGAGTTTTACTCCTCAGTAGAGACCCAAATGTATTTTTTAACTGCAACTTTGGCATACATGTAGGAGAAACCAGTAAAAGCCCATATAGCATAATCTTGGCTTGATAAGATAAAAGTAATAGAAGTAAAAGGGAAATCTAGCCATGCTATTGAAGTTGATTTGGTTCTCTGAAATAATAATTTAATTCAGCATCAAAATTGTGGAATGCACTGAGAGGCACATCTGCCAAGGAGCTGCCTGGTGCCCATTTAGTATATGTCATTGTTTACTACTGTCTTCTAAAATTTGTCTATACATGTATTAGAATTTTGATGCTATATGGGTCATTAGTAATCAACATAAATTCAGAGAATTATAACTCTCTTTACAAACGCACGTGTCAAGTTCAAATGGTAGGTTTGTCAGAGCCTCATGCAGAGCCCCTCTCTCCTTTATCACCACTCTGGTCCACACAGTTAGTAAGGACTCGGGCCTCACTGGAACAGTGACCAGAACTAATTCCATGTCCAGCTGCAACTGACTTGCCCAGTACCCATAGTTCCCCAATGCATCTGAATCAGAATTCTGAGTGAGATGATGGTGTGCCCCTCAGTATGTTGTAAGCATAAAAATAGTAAAACAGCAACACTCCTGGCCTCTTGGAGGGGGAAAGGCACTGTTTAAAAATGTAAAAGTGTAACAATACAAATATTGTGTTATGTATATTTCTGCCCAGTATGGGGAATATCTACTTCATTTGTAATTCCCCAATCATGTCATCTTTCCACCAAAAAGACTGGAAGAAAAAAAGAATAAAATAGACAATGAAGGAAGGAGAGAACAGAAAAGTTCTAGAGCAGAATGTTACGGCTAGAACAGAGGGGTGAGAACAAAGGAAAAGCCACCCACAAATGACAAGCGTTTGATATTTTGGAAGGTCTAAACCTTAGAAATACCTGAGTAAAGTTTTTGAATGGCTGGCCCTGACTGTCACAGAGTTCTAATTACCAGGGAGGGCAAAGCAGGAGAGTAAAAGCATCTCTTACTGTAAAACCCTAGGAGTTTGTCCTCATTCTTTCAATATGTCCTGAATATTTTCCATGTGTTGCACTCTATGTCAGGAGGATAGAACAGTAAAGGGACAGACTTGGCAACGTTCCTCATGGAACTTGTGGTCTTGGAATGAATGGGTTGTCAACAGCAAATAGCAGCCACACTGTTATAAATGACAATGCATTTTCTATCCAAGGGACAAAATTGTAGTTTGTTTCCATCTCTGTGGCTTCTAGATTTTTTTCTTAATATAACCCTCTAGGGGAACAGTATATTAAAAATGTAGATGCTGCTTTATATTATTCTGAGCTCCCTTCCCATTCCATTAGAGTAAATGATTGAGAATGTTTTCTTTCCATTTCCCTAGTGTATATTGTACACTGCCTGGTTTCTTTGCAAGTTGAAAACTACAATGAGTAATTGCCCAGGTAACACAATTACATGGCCAGAGCTCTACTTTAACACCCTCATTTGTTCATGCATTCAAAAGTCAAGTCTTAAGCTCCTACTTTGTGCTTGGGGCTTTAAAGATACAGAGGCATAATTTAATCAGACTTTAGCAAAAGAAATAGGCCCTATAAATATATTACTCAGCACAAAAAATACTGTGCTGAGTAATAAGTTCCAAAACCCAGAAACCTCACTGTCATCAGAATCTCTTCCTTACACCCACCTCTCTAGCTGCCGCCATTTCCTGTCAACTCATCCTCCTACAGGACTCTTGAAAGTGCCTCTCCCTTCTAATTCTCTGCCACTGACATAGCGCACACTTTCAATTTTTGCTTAGATTACTTCAAATATCACCTATGTGGCTTTCTTTCAATCTATTCTCCATAATTCCCCAATAGAGGTCTCTTTCTAAAATGAAAATATCACCTTAAAATTCGCAGCATTTTCAGAATCAGATCCAAACTCCCTGACTACACTCAAAGAGGCCTTTGGGGTCTGGGACCAGGTTCTCTGCCTCCCCCTTTCCTGTCTCTTCCAGAGGCACCTTCTGCTTGAGCTGGACACATGACTGCAGATAGCCTATATCGGTCCTCCAGATTTACACCTCTGTCATCTTGCAAATGTAGGTCCCTATGTCTGGAATGCAGGCTTGTAACCTAATTCAACATAGTCCTGCAAGACTCAGAGTAAGCATTACCTCCTCCACGACATTTTTTTCTCCCCACCTCCATCCCTTGCAATCTGACTTCGATATCCCTCCCCCGCGACATGTCCTTCCACATACCATAGCACTGATTTCACTGCTTTATAATTATTGGTCTGCCTTTCCAAGTTTTCCAGGTGATGATAAGAATTTTGCAGATAAAAATTACGCCTTTTGAAGAAATAGATTAGTATTACGGGAGCACACATGATAGACTGAATGAAAAAATGGATAAATATTATATGCACACAAAGTCATTATCCTGGCCGAGAAAACAGGAAGAAAGGCGATGCTGTAATATTACTGGAATGACCGTTAAACTTGTTCTTGAAGGATGAGTAGATATTTTTCAGGTGAATGTATAACTTCCTTCTCATTTGCACAAACAAATTAAGATAGTGCTAAATCAAGTACGTTAAGAATTTTGATTTGTGTCGAAGACTCAGGACTACAATGTAGGTAATCTAACTAGCATATATATTTGTAATATTCATGGACATACAATTTGGAGGCCTGCTTAATTATACCATGTTGACTCCACAGCAAGTCATCTTGCATGCCCTGAATAAACCAGTTCCAATTTTACTTTATCCCTGGCTACATAAATCAGATTAAACTGCTGTTCTTACTAGGAAAACTGCTTTCAAAATTTAATAGAGTTATTTAAGAAATGAAGTGAATTTCATGATAACCTGCATTCTTTATGCATGAGCTAAACAAAGAATAATAGGCAAATAAACATGAACCTATCCAAACTTCAGATTTTATTTTTTTTGTTACTTTCTCCCTTTTCTTCAATGTCATACATTTTAATATGAATTATTAGTTTCTTCTTATAAGGACAATAATAAAAAATAAAGTGAGTCAACTCCTGAGATGTTTTTGGCACACTATAAAGTCTAAAACATCAGCTTTTGATATCAAATTTTTTAGTTTAAAGAACTAAAGACAACTCAAATTAGAAATAATATTGTGAATGCTTTTTCAAATCATGAAGCTTCATGAGATAACTACATTATTAGTCATTCTTTTCTGTATATGCACACTCTGACTCGGCTCTTACGGGTTATTTGATGCAGACACATCCACTAATTAAAAACAAAATATCGTTATATAACATCAGTACACTCTGTCACCTGTTCCCAGCATGAAACTAGAGTCTAAATAGGACCAAATTTTTTAAGACACAGATTTAAAACTGGAATTAAAAGCCATCTTGTCAGAGCACAACAGGAAGTATTGATGGTTACGTTTTTCTTTCAGGGCTTACTTTTGATTTTAGGACTTCAGGAAGTGAAGGGAAGTAATCCTCATAGGAACCATTTTGAAGAAAATATTTTTTAAATTGAATTGTAGACTGCAGGAGTCTTAAATTTTCTGTAAAAAAGAGGAGAAAAGTTAGCTTACTTGAATTGCAGGGTTATTTAGGAAACCAATTTGACAGATACCTTTATCCTAATTTATTATTTTTTCTACAATAATAGTCTAGTTCAATCCAAACATAAGACAAGTGAAAACTTAACTTTTTCTTGAACCATGGAGATTAAAGAGTTCATTGTTTTAAAAATATTCAGATATTCTGCTTTGAGGCAAAAATGTTTCTACCAAAGGTGCTCAATAATTTGGGTCTCTGTGAATTGAATATGCTTTTATTTATGACTTTTGGATTTACTATTAAGTAGTTAAGTGGTTGGGGGAGAATAGGTTGTATAATCACTGTGACATAAATATGCCCTTAAACCTTAATTAATTCATGCTCACTAAACAGAGACCATCTTTAATTATTTGTTGTGCTATTTGCTTGCCACTGAGTTTCAAAAAATGGTTTTGGTGTGGGAAAAGTAAATGCTTATCTATTATAAAATGTGAGAACAGAGATATTTTCTCTTTAAAAGAAAAGAAACATTTGATTAAATGCAATTCTTTTATGGTTGCTCATGCAGGAAGAAAACTAAAAACAAACTGTAATTCAGTAGGAGGCACGAATAGTCTGCCATGGAAACACTTTTGCTTCTGTAATTCACATCTGCTTTTGGAAGTCTATATTCTCATTCTTTGTTATCTTTTTGACAACTAAAATTATTAAGGGCATGGAAAATATCATGTAGGGTTGGGCGAACTCCTCATGGCTGTGGACCTTTGGAAAGTTTGTCCAGGGGGCCTACTAGCACTACCAAGAGAAGTCATACTATAATAATATGGTTACATATTCCTTTGACATCTCAGACCCCTAAACTGAAACCGATGCCCACGGAAACTAAGATTTTAAAATGTTCTTCCCTTTTTAAGCAAATATCTTAAAAGGATTAACTACCTGAGAAGAGAATTCAGAACTGTGAGCAGCATTTGGGCGATTAAAGGAAACAGTACCTTGAGAACCCCTGGCCAGGTGGTCAGTGACATTTCTCACACATGCCAAGTAAGGAATATATGGGTTATCTGCTGATATATTTAAAAGGGCATCTTCAAAGTTTTCCAGTATTAGGAGCCTATGGAATTAGAAAAGAATATGTAAATTAAGTCACATAAAAATAAAGCAAAGCCACGGTGCTGAGATCGCGTGAGTCCCTGGGTTTGGGGCGTGGGGGCCTGAGCCCGGAAGCGCTGGGAAGCGTCCCTCTCCCGGCGCCCAGCCCAGCCGCACCGAGACAATGTGACCCTGGGTTCTCTGGATACTTACCTTTCCCATGGGTATTATCATTATATTTAATTAGTTTAATATCCAATCATAACTAATATTATGGTAATTTTTAGGCAAATTTATGGGGAAGAAAGAAAATCACGGGACTAAGGGTGTTTGAGAAAATACACAACTTCTGGTTAAATTTGAATTTCATGTGAACAATAAATAACTTTTCAATGTAAGTACATCCTGTGAATCTTCCATGTTTTTGTTCTCTTCCCTCTAAGCCTGGCAGCCCTAAACTGGGTCTCAGCTTCTTCTCTTGTCTAATGAGGGGCTGGATGATTTGTTAGATGCTTTACACCTATAACATTCTCTAAACAGATTTAAATTCATTTCATTGTGATAAAAGAGAAAGAGTGTCATCCATTTGAACAGTATAAATTTTTTTTTTAATTCTAAAAAGTGGCCAGTTGGGTGTTACCAATTTAACCACTTTATGGTTTCTTTTTGACCGGCATATGAGGACATTAGCCTAAGATTTTTGAGGCATGTATATGGAAGTGAATAAATGTGTGTGTTATGCATGCCCTTCACTTTAACTATGAGGCTGTTTTTCTATTTAGTTTATAACTTCTTCCCTTAATATCTACTTTCTTGAATTTTATTAAGATAGATAGAGGATAAATGTCAATGACTGATTTGGGGACCATCTAAGTCGAATCAAACTGTACAATACACAAATTAACTAGTTTTGTCAGATGTGTTTAACTTTGATTTTCAAATACTAAGGGAAGAGATATATCCTGGTATAACTAGTGAACGTGTAGGAAAACGTTTGCATTAACATGAAAGAAGTCTTAGGCTGTTTAGATGTGGGTTAACAACACTGGATCTGTGAGGAACTTCAAAAAGAAATCTGTGTCAAGAAAAGTCTCTAGCATGGCAATCAGAGCACAGCTAATTGGTAGGATGGCTGACCCTTATTTAAATACAGTCCACAGCCTTCATGTTAAAAAGAAAATAGCAACCATTCCCAAGCTCTCTTGCTTCTAAGCATTTTTTGACCAGAGACCCTCTCCCCAGTACCGCCTTTCTTTCTTTTGTGTTGCCTTCCTTTCTTCCAGGTATTATAGCATAAAGCCATTTCCATCCTGGTGTAGTGCTCAATAGCAAAATATTAGCCTAACCTTCTAAGTGGAGCAGCACAAGAGATTCTCATGATAACATTTCAAGCTTAAAATGAGAGGATGTTGTGCTAAAAGTGGCCTTGAAATATCATCTAAGCCATTCTCTTAGTTTTATAACATTTGATGGATAAGATTTTTGAGATTGGATTTACTATACTCCCAAATTAAGATTCCATATCAATGTGCCACTGCCTTGGCATAAACATCCAATTACTCCTGCAAACCATTTCATTTATGTATCCTTTATATATAATCCTATCTGCTCCCCATGAATGCTTTTATTAAAAAGATGAGCTTGTGAATGCATGCAAGCATGAGTGTACACACACAAAACAATAAAAACAATAACCTTGGAACAAAAATAACGAGGAAGAAGAGCTAAAAAAATATTTTTGAGCAGCTTTCTTTAGAAAATTATGGACCAAAATTTTTTAATTTTATGCCAAGTATGCCACTCTGAAATTATTTTAAAGTGGGAATAGAAAGGAAGTCCAAAGATAAGAAATCCCTTAATTGTATGGATCTCAAGAAGAACCATCTTAAAGTATTGAATTCTTCCTAATAAACTGTGAACTAACTGTCAGCAACTATGTCTGCTGTGAAATTTGCAGGTATGAAGTGCCAGCATTATCAGTGCTATGGATGCCTCAAGGCTCTGACGAAGACACCTGGCTTCAGCAATAGCCAGCCGTCCGTTATCTCAATTCAAGGTGTTTTTCTTTTTTAAATTTATTTTCGATGGCTATGAAAGACTTTTGGAACATGGCATCCTAGGTAGGGGAAAATTACCCAAGGCTGCTTGATTGATTGCTCTGTAAAAAGCATGTGATCCAACCACCTTCGAGGAGAAGAGAGGTGGGAGCAGAAATAGGAGGTGGTTGTTTATGGAAGGATTTTGCCTAGAACGACCCAGAGTGCAAGAACTTCTTGTTAAGTAATAGAAAGATATAAACAACTGCATAAATTTGATATTAGAAAAAGAAATACATGGTTAAAAATAAGTCCTACTATTTGTTTTTATTTATACAAGTTTCCATTAGCATAAAAATGTACACTTTGGGACTAAAGTACAAAATTTTCAATAGTATAATTTATCAGTCCTAAACAATTTTTACATAACAGGCCATCTAGTCTCTAAATTTGCCTTGATATAGGAATTAACTTCAATCAGCTTCTAGAGGCAACTGCTTGTACTGCCTACAATAACTGCTACAGTTATTACAGGGAAGTACTCATATTAATGGTCCTTAGAAGCCAAGGTTGCTGTCATCCTATCCACTGCCTATTTATGGGTTGGCATATTTACATGCCCCAATAATGCTCCAACATTAAATTACCTATAAACAGTTTGCTACCCAAATACTACTGAAGCAAACAAATTTTTGCATAACCTTGACTGGCCATACACTTCAACTATACCCTTGTCTTTGGTCAGTCAGTAATTGACTTTTCTATGTCATAGTCTTACACACATAGAAGAATTTATGTCTATGAATCGTTTTGATTGCTTCAGCCCAGTTGCCTACCAATTTAGAACAAACCAACAAAGAAGGACTTACTGTGCAGCCAGGCTGCTTGGAGAAAGTGACTGTCCATCTTCTTTGCTCCACAAATGTGTTGAATTATCAGAGTCACCTACAGTAACAACATTTATATAGGTAAATATTTAACACATTGGCTTAAAGGAGTTATTTTTCTTAGCAAAAATCATTTCAGGTAAAATTAAAGGGGAAAAATGCAGAAAATCTGCCTAATTTTTTTCCACAGGACTTTGCAAGTGATATCTATGCTCTTCTTGTTGAAAACATTGAGGATATTTATAGAAAATAGATGGTCACTAATCAAAATAATCCCAATGGTCAAGCACATGTTTGTCTAATAAATTATTTCTTTTGTATGAAACTGTTACATTATTTTATCCAAAGACCAGGACACATAGGTGATTCTTGAAGATTATATTACAGATTGACTACCATGTGACTTGTTAATCTAATAAGTCAATTTCAGCCCTAGATCACTGGATTTCCTTTGCCTTCAGTTGCCTAGAACTTAGGAACATCTGCCATCACTAATCTATATTTTTCATCTTTCAAAAAGCAGCCACTGATTTCAATTGAATGCAGCTGTGAATGCAAATTGGCTAATTTTAACAGAACTGTTTTGAGTGGTCTCAAATAATATGAAGTTTTGGAGTGTGGAAGATAATCACTAAGTTGGGTCTAATAGAAACCGTATGTGAAGATCTAATTTAACATTGAGAATTGCCCTTAGAAGTCAAATAGGTTGCTGATTCAGCTTGCCGCATAACATTGCATCATTAAAGAGTAAGTGTGCAATAACATTCACATGAAAAATTGAAAATGAAAATATTTGAAATGGTTACTGCATAAATAAAAACATTATAAATCCAATGCTTTCATTCAGCCCCTTTAGGAAAACGATATCACTTATTTGTCTTCTCTTCTGACACTGCCTATTCCTTATAAATAATCTAGTATGTCTCAGTGCTGTCATTTTTAACACTGGCCTAATCATTTTCAATAGGAAATTTTATTACCAGCATTAATAGTTCTCCCATTCTCTCTAGTTAGTGTATCCTAACGCCTTCCATAAAGGTCCTAGAGCAAAACCATGCAATTGTCCATATTTTTCCAGTGCTGGTCACATAGTCTATTTAAATTAGCATGCGTGTAAAAGAGTATCATACAATTAAAGACCTTCATATTTATCTTTATATCAGTCATGTCTGAGATTGTTTATACCACCCCTAGTAAGTGGTAGAGTGGCTTTTTCAGTTTTCCTATTCAGTGGAGCCGAGTTTTCTTGTGTTCAGCTCAAGATGCAGCTAAATATTATTGCTCTGGTAGCAATGCATCGGTGAATTAAAGGACCACGAATGAAGATACCCAAAATAAATAAACTGAATTAATAATGATAACACTGATTATTTAGTGGCATTCATAAACAGAATAATCAAGGGTAGGACTCTTAAGATTCATGCTTTTGCAATATAAAAGTATATAAAACCGTGTTTCTAAGACCAAATCTTTTTCACTTTGAACTCCAAGGTGATATTAAACAAGTTCAGTGTCATTTGTATAATATATTGCATGGAGTTTCTCTTCCTCATTGAGCTATTAAAATGAGTAACTAATAGAAATGAACTTCAAACAAATCAATGATAGACTTGACCTTGATGTTAGTAGGTACTTTTCCCTCTGGTCACTTTCTCTTCTGGACTATAAAGTATCTTGAAAAAAATACTGCACTAAATACACTTTCATATAGGGGGAAATGTTATAGACTTTTAAAAAGTGAGAATTTACTTTTTTATTTATAGAATCAGGCATCTTTAAAAATGGTGCCCATAGACATAGAAAAAAATGTAGTACACAGATAACCTCTTTTCACCAGTAAGAATGGCTTTCTAGTTAAAGACATAATTTCATATGATATATTACTTTGCAAAAGGCAAACTTCAATGAGTCACAAAGGTAATCTTTGTTCTCAACATTCAGTGTCTTTATTTATTTATTTATTTAAATTAAGAGTTTTTACATGCGAGTGCTAAATACTAAACTGTGAAGCAGGGATCCTTGCTGAGGGAGAGCCGAGGATTAGATTCCTGAGGCCAGAAAGTTAAAAGATAACCTCCTTCTCAAGTGTTTTTTAGCATCTCCATATTTTCACGGTTGCTGAGCAGGCTCCGGAAGCAACCTCCAAGTGCGTTTATAATCGAGGTTGAATCAGAGATCAGCATGGGGTGAGGGAGGTGGTAGAAATCAGAGAGTGGAGAGGAATGAGCAGATGGCTGTGGGAAAATCTATCATGTGAAAGGAATCTGGAACAAGGAGTCAAATTTCATCAGTGACTGAAAGTGGAGCCATTCTGAGGTTTGGTTGTGGCAGGTACTTGGGTGAGATACCCTGTGATCAATTGTGTATATGTCCCAGAGAGTAAATATGAGTGAGGCCATCTAACAAAGAGCTCAAGGGACCTGGCTTTGGGCATAGACAGATGCAGGATTTAATCCTACTTGCTAGACTTAAAACATAGGCGAAGTGCCTTGCCTTTTTGCCTCAGTTTTTTTTGTTTGTAAAATGAGTTAATAACATGAAATGTTAATAACATGAAATGTTAATAACATTTCATGGGGTTGTTTTGATGATAAAAGGGATTTAAGATAACAAAGGACTTCTATTGACACCAAAAAACCCAACTTTTTTACTGTCCTTTGAATGAGTGCTGTGAGCCTTTCAAAGCTCTGTCAACCTTGTCATACAATAGAGAGGACCCAAGCCACTCTGCTAAGAAATACCAGCCCACTGCAGTTTAGATGAAAATGAAGCCGAGGTAGAAAATGTGTTCACTTTACAAATACTATTCAATGCCATGATCACTAAGCACGGGATGGCCTGGCAATGTGGCAGGAAGATATACTTGGGGCTAGAGACCCCTGGGCTGTTGAACTACCGTCACTGGTTCAGCCTTCAGTGACAAGTCCAGGTTTGCTGAAAAATTTCCAGATACCTAAAAGGATTTTTCAAAGTCTCCACAGTTTTTTTACTCAAGCATGTAGGAGCCTGGGGTTACAGACTTAAGAATTGACATTAATGCCACCGCACTGCTATCCTCACACTGATGAAGTCACAGTAGGAAATTAAAACAGAAATTTAATTAAGCATATCAAATTTTCAAAATAAAAACACATTTCCTTGATGTATTTCCTTGTCATCTTGACCATCTAATGACATGTTTTAATACATGAAAAAATTAGCATATGCATAGACATGAAACATGGCTATTGTCAAATATTTAAAAACTGACTTATATTGTTCACCAAAAAAGATGGTTTGCTGCCTCATTTAATAAGTGCAACTTACTTCTCTGGCTATTAAAGCACTGATGAGCTTTTGTCATTTGTGAAACATTTTTTAACTTTGTCTTTTTACTTTATATAATTACAAGGTGTGACTCTGAAGATGAAAAGGAAAAAAATGGTAAGGAGAAACTTGAAGTTCTCATCTTTAAAATGCAAATATAAAAAGAAAAATAATTGGTGTTTGTTAGTGCACTGTCTGGTTTTCTGGCCTGGACATATTTTTACAAAGGGTAAGTCTTTTTTTCCTGATGTTCTTTAAGACCTTGAATTTAACAACAATCTTGAAAGCTAGTCATTAAGTCTGTAATTGTAGATATGCAAAATGCTCTAGACTCACAGAAATCTCTATCCAAGAGTATGGTAGACCCCCCAGCGAGAATTCTTCAAAGCCTTTGCAAACCTGCTTTTCATATGAAAACTCATGGTTTAAGACCTTACAATGAACAATCAGCTTATGACCTGATGCTCTCAGGCTACTTATCTGCAGTCCAAAAATATTTAAAAGCTGACAAACTCAATTGAAAAAACTTAATTCTAAAAGCATTCAGAAGACCTAAATGTTAACTGAACTTTTTTCCTGAGAAACAGGGACTTATTCCTTACAGCCCTAAATCTCTCTCTGTGTGTTTATATGTTGTGTTTTCCCATGTGTGTGGTATATGATGCTATTCTATATATGCAAAGTGATACTTTCTGACTCACTAGCAACATGCCATAGACTTCTCAATGGGATTGACAGGAGATTTATACCAATGTAGCCACACTCCAATGTCCACAATGCATCTTCAGAATGGCTTGTTGAGTGGTATATTTTTACCAATAAAAGAATCACCCTGATTAAAAAGCCAGAATTGGAAATGAGGGCAAAAGTTCTGCAATTCAGTGTAGGCTTTTGTTAAAAAAAGTACTGGTAGAAATCTATTTGTTGAGGCTCACTTTTGATATTTGTTTACTGTACCAAGTATAAACACAGTTTTACAAATTGAGAGATCATTTTCACCTAATTAAAAACCCCAGAATGTCATGGCATCTTTTCCAGTGATTTCTCCTTTTCTCCACACTTTTATTAGCCAGATGTCCAGATTTATCCTAGCATATGCCCCCACCTAAGAATAATACCATCCATAACTGCACTCTTTTATATTTCTAACAGGCTTTGTGACACAATTGAATATAGTAAAATGGAAATGTAATACCTTGAGCTGGGGAGTTCAGGGTGTACAGCAGATGTTTAACAGATTTATGGAGAGTTCTGAAACCTTCGTTAGTTGTGACACGTGGGTAAACCTTCTGCACGGCCAGCAGCACACTAACGAGTCAAAAAACAATTAAACCAAATTGCATTTCAAGGTTTGCAGACAGAAACAAAAGGTTACTCAAGGAGAAAATGTCTACAGTATAGAAAATTTTCTTATAACATAAAAAGACAAGATGTTGCTGTTGTTGTTTAATTACTTGTTTGCATCTTCATGCACAAAATCCCAACAAAATGTTCATGAACCAGACAGAGCAATTCATGTTTCCAAGATGCTAAAGTACTGAGACTCAAAGGCCTGAAGGTAAGTTCACATCAGTTGTTTCAGTTAAGACTTAAAATAAGCAATTAGGAACAGCTACTTCCAATGAAAGGATCATACTTTTTTTCTTAAGTAAAGAAAAAAATTAAATATTTGAAATTATTTTCATTAAAGCCACACCCAGATAAAGGACCCAGCTTCAGGAATAATTGCTTTTTAAGCATTTGATAAATGTGTATCTCTTGCTAAATAAGTGGTAATGTTTTTGAAAAAAATCGAGCTTGCCCTAACTGAGGACTGTATACTACCCTCTGAGTGGTCCTCAGCCACTACTCGAAGGGTAGCTCAAAATTAATACCCAGGCTAACTGGCAGCGTCTCCCAACATTATGTTGCCAAGAAAATGGCGGTCTGTACTGGAGATGGACAATCAGCAAATGCACTTATGCTTGAGTTCATTCTATATTTCTAAAAAGCAATTAGTTACTTAAGAAATATAATAATGTTTTTGTCAATTATATTTTTAAAAACCTGGCATTGTACATGTATGTCTGACTTTCACAGATACTGTGATTTATACCAATGACCAAGGCTAAGGCAATGTTTTGATCTACATGAGCAGTAACTGTAGAAGAAAAGTCTTTGTTAACCATTTTTCATTGTAAATTTAGATGTAGTACAAATTAACTAATAGTTTTTCCCTATGTATCTCAGCCAACTGAAGGATCATTCTAGAAATAGATACAGTATATGTCTATATGTTTATGGCATTCTACAATACTGTTGGGCATTTTGAATAGTTAGATTATTTTAATTTTAGCTTCCTAACTATGAATGAGGGCTATACTTTGAGTGCCAAATTTTGAGTTTCTTCTAGCTTCTAATACAATATTAGGATATATATATAGATTTGGTATATTCATACATCAGTATACACATACATATGATTTTATTTAGTTTTGTAATAATTCCATAAAGTCAATTTTATTTGCCTGTTTTGAAGATTGATCAACTAAAATTGAAAAAGTTAAATAACTTACAGAGTTTTACCCAGTTAATAAGTAGAGCTGATTCTGTCTCATTTTAAAGTTTCTGTTCTTTCTACTCTATGCCTTGCCTCTGGCACAGAAACTTTGCCCCAAAATGGTGGGGGCGGAGAAGGGCAGAACTTTTCTGCACAGAGCCCAATAGGCATCGTTAACTTGCTGTGCCCATGTGTTTGGTTCTGTATACGTAACAGTTGATACCTCAGGCATTTTTCTATTTGCCCCAAGAATTTTGTGGTTCTTAGACTTCAGTTGTTACTGAATCCTGGTGACCAGGTAATGAGTTCAACAGTCGCAGACCGCAGCTCTCTGCCAGCCTTCTCCAAGCATAACCCACTGCCTGACTGGCCTGATCTGCTGTCCCCAATAAACACCTAGAGAGATTGAAAACTTGGCAATCTCATTAAAACTGTCAGCATCATTGTTATTAATATCATTAATAAAATGTCAGTAGACTTCATTCATATTTATTTAACAAAAACGTAACTTAATAATAATGACACATGGCCCCCATCCTCTCTAAAATCTTTAGAATCATTGATCAGAATATTTTTATTTTACTTTTTAGCTATTTTCCCTGCTACTCATCATATAATAATGGAAGTTGCCCAAAACATATAGCCTCATAAAAATAATTTTAAAAACAGGTTCCAGGATTCGTATATACCTCAGCAAAGCTTCTTCATAAATGGTAAAAACAATGAATACTTCTTATATACCCTTCTTGATTTTTTGTGATTGCTTATTTCTGCTGATTTCTGGCATAAGCTTAGCATTACGTCATCTGGTTTTTGTGATTTAGTTATATAACAATTTGCAACTTAAAAAGTTGTTGGAGAAAATGATGAATTTCTTATGGGGTTCATAGAGTAAGATAAACCAATGAGACTATAATTTGGTGATAAAGAATAGTCATTTTTGAGGAAATTGTGGCCTTTAATGACCCTCAGTTTAACAACAATGGTAAAGAAAACTTAACTTTAAAAAATAGTTTATTAAGAGCTTTCCAAAAGAAATAAAATGCAAGCCACATATTCAATTTTAAATTTTCTAGTATTCACGTTAAAAAATAAATTTTAATAACACATTTTATTTACTCCAATACATTCAAAATGTATCATTTCAACATTTGATCAACATAAAATTATTAATGAAACATTTTAAATCTTTTATTGTACTAAGTCTTCAAAGTTCACCATGTATTTTATACTTAAGGAGCATTTCAATTCAGATGCTAAATTTTTATTTAAGAATACTTAATCTGTATTTAAAGAGGTGGGGGGGAGGCAGAGACAAATGTATTTAAAAAGTAAATAAATTAAAAAAAAAGAAATACATGTTTATTATTAAAATATTTGCAACAACAGAATGAATAAAGCCATCATCTACCATTCCACCATCCAAAAAAAATAAATAAATAATAAGAATACTTAATCTGTATTTATATTTCATTACATTTACAGGTGAAAAAGTAGGTTCACATACATTGTTCCAAACATACTAAAAGGTTTACCAGTTAGAGTATCAAGTGTCCATATTTAAAATCTAAATTAACTGAAGTTAAATAAAGTTAAAAATTTAGTTTCTTAACTCAAAAACCACATATTACTAGGGGCTATCATATTAAAAAGAATGAGTACATAAATTAACAATAAATAAATAAATAAATAAACCACACCCACAAAAGAGAGTTGTTCTGATTAGTTAAAAGCTGAAGGTCATCTACTTTAAAAATAACTTGAAATTATTTCTTTTTAACTATTTCCTTTTTCTCCTTCATTAATATATAGGCTGGCTTACAACATTTATAATCATTACCTGACAGCAAACTCTACTGCATAATGCTATAATATGCAATAATTTTACTTTAGATTTTAAGAGAATTAAAATAGCCATAGTGCAATGTCCTTCCTATGTACTATACTCCACCAAAATAATGTCTAAAGTATTTTACTGATTTATCTATTCATTTGTTCATTTATTTTTGACCCTAAAGTAATTTTGGGATCTTCTACCTTCTACTGAAAAGTATTTTGTGGGGTTTTTGTTTTCTATTTGTTGTTTTCTAACCAAATTTCATTGAGGTATAATTCACATACAATATGATACACCCACGTTACAGTTCAATAAGTTTTGCAAAATTTAAATACTTAGGTAACCACCATGCTAATAAGATGCAAAGCATTTTAATAACCCCTGACCCCTACATTTCCTCATTTTCCCAACAGTTGCTCCAGGGTGCACCAATCTGATTTCTAACACTCTAAATTAATTTTATCATTATGAGAAGTTCATTTAAATGAAATAATACAATACCTACACATCCAATGTTTTTAAAAAATTTTTTTGGTCTGGGTTATTTTGTCAGTATAATAGTCATAAGATTAATTGATCTTGTTGGGTGGTTCAGTAATCTATTTTTCTGGTTGAGTAGAATTCCAATTTATAAATAAACGAATTCTCTGCCATTCTGTTTATAAATATTTGTTTTTATCCTCCAATTTTTAGCTATTAATAGTAAACTTGCTATTCAAGTTTTTTATTGAAGTTAGCCTTCAAGTCTTTGAGTGGGCATGTTTTTATTTTCTTTGGTAAATACCTGAGGACAGAAAGCTGTATCATACGACTCTACTGTTGTCTTCATTAGCGCTGTTACACTGCTTTCCAGCATGGCTGTATCATTGGACACTCTAACTAGCAATGTATGAGAGTCCTATTTGCTTTACATTCTTGCCAACAATTGGGGTTGTCCACCTTTTAAAATTTTTTCCATTCTAGTTTGTGTACAGTATGGTCTGAATATTTGTTTATTCTTCTCACTGCTATATGATACATTCAAATAATCCCTCTCCCCCTTTAATTGATTTACCTATTTGCTTTCTAAGACAGAATATAAATAAGAGGAAGAAGATTAGGTATAAAAATTATGGGTGAATACAAGTTTTCCTCAGTGCTAAAATGAGAACCAATGTAGAAAATCAAATTTCGTAATATATTGCTCCTCTTGTAATTTAGTGATGACATGCTATTGTGGAAAGAGCACAGGACTTAAAACACTTGAGTTCAGTCAAGTCCTGCCTTTGCCACTTGCCACCTACTAATTGTAGAACCTTAGGGAAGTCATAGGACTTCCATGAGAGTTTGTTTCCTCTTCTATAAAATGGGCGTATCTATTGTCTTAATCTCAAAGCACTGTTATGAAGGTAAAATGAGATTAATGGACAAGCATAAAGGTTTATTATAAGGTCTTTGAATAAATATAAACTTTTGGAAGCTTTCCAAAGAAGATGAGAACACTCCCTTCTGGTGCATCAGACATTACAGACTGAATACATTGTACTCTTAATGATATGTTAGAGAAGCAGCCTGGGTTCTGGAGTTAGAAAACTCAAGTTTAAACCCTTCCAGCTGCATGATTATCAAATAATTAATTTTTATGGGCCTCTGCTACCTCATTAATAAAATGATTAATACTTTAGTTGTAGGATTTAATGTGATATATACAAGGTCTGTCCAGAAAAGTCCAGCCATTGTTAATATAACAAGAATAGTTTGCACTACATTGATTAACCTGCCGCAAAGGAGAGTGGACTGGAGTGCTCATGTGTGAATAATAATGACTCCACTGTACTAGTCAGTTGGGGTGATAGACACCATTCAGTGAGCACGTGTACTGTGTGGCTGTGGCACTCAAGGAGCAATGAATCCACATCAAATTTTGCTTTAAGCTTGAACATTCCTCCACAGAAACGATTCAATTGATTCAGAAGCCCACTGCTATGGGCAACTGGTGATTGACAGCTTCATCATGACGTGTCTATTCATGCATCACATCTTATGAAGAGTTTTTTGGCAAAACATCAAATCACTCAGATGACTCAGCCCCACTACAGCCCAGATTTGGTGCCCTGAAAATTCTGGCTTTTCCCAAAATTAAAACCACCTCTGAAAAGGAAGAGATTTTAGACTGTTGATGAGATTCAGGAAAATATAACGGGATAGCTGATGGCAACTGGGAGAACTGTGTGAGGTCCCAAGGTGCCTACTTTGAAAGGGACTGAGGTGCCATTGTCCTATGTACAAGGTTTCTTGTATCTGGTATCTTCTTCAGTAAATGCCTCTGCTTTTCATATTACATGGCTGGCTGCCTAATGGACTGACCTCATATAAAGGGCCCAGTAAAGTGTCTGGCATGTAATAATGGACACTCAGTAACTCACAGTTGTTGATGTAGTTGTTTTTGTGATTTTTTTTAATGCACATTTTCAAATTAACTAGACAGGACAGTCAAAACCTAAGTACAAGTCTATTAAACTCTAAATGCTGGTCATATTCTTATCTCTTTTATGAGGTAAGCAACCTTTAAAGAGGTTGCTTCTGCAAAATTTTTCTGATCTTTGTGTCATATATGTTTAAAAAAAGCCAGTGCAATATACAGGTTCAGAAAGATCATTTACAGGCTGTTTGCACATGAGGTAAACCAACCCCCTTGAGATGGTTTGCTTCAGGACTCCAGCCAACAGGGTTGTTTTATACTGGATGGTATCAACCCAAATCTAG
Source organism: Pteronotus mesoamericanus (assembly GCF_021234165.1). Taxonomy (NCBI): domain Eukaryota; kingdom Metazoa; phylum Chordata; class Mammalia; order Chiroptera; family Mormoopidae; genus Pteronotus; species Pteronotus mesoamericanus. The sequence goes on along the minus strand of NW_026555277.1, from coordinate 11,470,989 downwards.
CGAGATAGTTTATTCTTGGGTAGCTTAAATGTTAGATACATGCAACTCTTGCTGTTCCTGAATGAGCCTGAGCCAATGTTCCAATCTACCATTGGACCTGCTATACACTTCTTTCTCAGAAGTTTGGGGATACCAACTGACAATCTAGTTGTTAACATTAGTGTCCCTCCTCACTTTTTTATGTAAAGTTTGATAACTCTGATTACCTTAACATATGTTTCTTTGCTTAATTAATACATTTACCTTCATTGCTAAAATCTGTAATAAGGTATTGAAAGTTTATTTGCTGTATTTAAATTACCTTCCTACTAGTGATCTTCACAGGCAATATTTTAAAAAACTGACATTTCATGAATACTGACATCTCACTTAATTCTTACATTTTCTTACCTGTTTGCATTTCGAAGAACATCAACTACATGGCTTAGTGTTGTGTCATTCTGAAATGCATTTGGAAAACTAGAAAGAAGCTGCCACACAGCTGTCTGCTCTTGCACTTTTGAGAAGAAGGACAGAACTTTGACCATTTCCTGAAATACTGTCTTCTGGTTGTTGGGGTCCCTCGATATCTTAAAAAATAAAACCACAAACAGGAGAAAATGAAACTTCAACATTTGTAATCACATGACTTATTTTCTTTGACAGCATTAAACTTCTAGATTTTCACATAAGCAATTCTTACAGATTTTTTTTCAGTTTGAAATCATCTTTTACTTGAAAAGGAAATAACTATTTTTTTTGTTTTTAAACATAATTGCATTTTTCCATATACCTACAGATATCAACATATCTTCCCTCTATTCATTAGTAGACCTTATATTATTTATTATTTGTGTGGAGAACCCTTAAAACTTTATATATACATATTCCTATATAATATATATGTATATGAAAATGTTTACTATTACAACACATACTTAATGGAATAAAATATTTCTACAGTTCTTTTGCAATATCAGGACCTTTAATTATAATAAATACAGTGAGTGAACGTATGTAATAGTCAATCACAACTTATACTATAAGCAAACAAATAAACAAAACCATGACCATTTGCTCTTACTCTGGATCATAGGACCCAGCTAGTACTTTCAGAAGTTAAAATGTTTTCTTTAACTCAAAGCAATTTTCTTAATAAATTTATTCATACTAATAGAGTTGGCCCTTCTCTCTTAATTCAAGGTCTTTCATGCTGAAAATGTGTTTGAACTATGTGTTCTTTTTTGTTTTGTTTTGTTTTGTTTTCAGAACGGATGTTCATATTAGATTTATTTAAGTCACAGTCCAGTAAACGAGTCCTCTAATATTGGAATTTATGTTGTTTTTAACTTTTTACTATTATTCTTTTTTTTCACCTAACATTTGGTCTTGGAGACCTTCCAATGTCAGTACATATGGTTTTACCTCATTTATTTTAACAGCTCATAGTATTCCATAGGATAGATGTAAATATTTCCTAGTGACAGAAAATTAATTTCCAATTTTCAGTACCATTCATTCATTCAACAAATATTTGCTGAGCATCTACTCTATAACAGGAAGTGATATAGCTATTGACAATACAGGAACAAATGACAAAGTTCCTACTCTCATGAAGCTGTCATTCTAGTTGGGAGAGGCATGCCTCATTGAATGTCTTTGTACACATTTGTGTACATATGTTTCTGTAGGATAAGCTTCTAGAGGTGATATTGCTGAATCAAAGAAAAAATTATGCATATATAGCATATTGATAAATATTTCTAAATTCCCTCCAAAACAGTAGTACATTTTATACTCCCATCATCATCTATCAGAGGACATGCTTTCCCACAATCTATTCTTTGCTGAATAGTAACAACTCTTTTTAGTTATGAGAAAAGTAACATATAATTGCCCCATGATTATCAATGAGTCTTATTGTGTTCTATACATTCATTGGTCATTTATATTTTTCTATGAATGTCCTGTTCAGATCCTTGCTAATTTTACTGACTTGCTTGCTTATTTCTTTTTATGAGAGTTAAAAAAAATGTATTGTACATTATATATATGGTGTTTTCTCTCTCTCTCTGCCTGTCATCCTTGTATTGAATTTAATTTCTATTGTCTCCCCAGACACTTTAACCTCAAGTTCATGACTGATTAATAATTTCTTCCTTTCTGCCTTGTTGAAAGTTTGACATGCTGGCAATTTCCCCTGTAGTCATGCTCTTTTTTAAAAAATTAAATCCTTAAAAAAATTTTTTTATTACAGTTGACATACAATATTAAATTACTTTCAGGTGTACACCCCAGTGATTAGATGTTATATAACTTACTAAGTGATCATCCCAGTATATCTTGTACCCACCTAGCACCATACATAGCTATTAGAATATTATTGACTATGTTGTACTTTACATCCCTATGACTATTCTGTAACTATCAATTTATACTTCTGAATCCCTTCACCTTTTCTCACTAATTCCCCCAACTCCCTTCCCATCTGGCAACTGTCAAAATGTACTCTGTGCCTATGAGTCTTTTCTGTTCTGCTTGTTTGTTTATTTTGTTATTTAGAGTCAATTGTTGGTAGATGTGTTTTTTTTTGTGTGTGCCATTTTATTATTCATACTTTTGATCTTTTTTTTTCCTCTTCTTTTTTGAAAGACTTATTAACATTTCATGCAATACTGGTTTGGTGGTAATGAACTCCTCCAGCTTTTTCTTGTCTGGGAAGCTGTTTATATGGCCTTTGATTCTAAATGATAGCTTTGCGGGGTACAGTAATCTTGGTCCTTGCTTTTCATCACTTTGTATATTTCTTGCTGATCCCTGCTGGCCTGCAAAGTTTCTGTTGAGAAATCAGTTGATAGTCCTATGGGAGCTCCCTTGTAGGTAACTGCTTTTTTCTTTCTACTTTTAAAAATTCTCTCTTTGTCTTTAACTTTTTGCATTTTAATTATTTGTCTTCGTGTGGGCTTCTTGGGGTTTATCTTGTTTGGAATTTTCTGTTCTCCCTAGACTTGTATGTCTATTTCCTTCACCAGGTTAGAGAAGTTTTCTTTCATTATTTTTTTAAATAGGTTTTTGATTTCTTGCTTTTTCTCTTCTCCTTCAGGCTCCCCATGATGCAACTGCTGGTATGCTTGAAGTTGTCCCAGAATCTCCTTACACAATCCTCATTTTTCTTTAATTCATTTTTCTTTTTGCTACTCTGATTGGGTATTTTTTGCTTCCTTATATTCCAAATTGCTGATTTGATTATTGGCTTCACCTAATCTACTGTTGATTCCCTGTAAATTATCTTTTGTTTCAGTTAGGGTATACTTCATTTATGACTGGTTATTTTTTATGGTTTCTATATCTTTTTTTTATGCTGTTTAAGTTCTCACTAAATTCATTGAGCATCCTTATAACCAGTATTTTAAACTCTGCATCTAGTAGATTGCTTGTCTCCATTTTGTTTAGTTCTTTCTCTGGAGTTTTGTTCTGTTCTTTCATTCAGGACATGTTTCTTTGTCTCCTCATTTTGGCAGCCTCCATGTGTTTGTTCCTATGTATTAGGGAGACCCTCTATATCTCCTTGGATTGGTAGAGTGGTCTAATGTAGTAGGTGTCCTATAGGGCCTGGTGGCACAGCCTTTCCTATCACCCAAGCTGGGCATTCCAGCTGCACCCCCTGGTGTGGGTTTTGTGCACTCTCCTTGGACAATGTATTTTTAACCACACTTCTACTCTACACAACTGCTGAGTTTCTTAAGATAGGGTCGTAAGTGCTCTACAATGGATTCAGATTATTCTAACAGTGTCTCTAATCTGATTCATTTGGGAAACTCAGATTACTGAAGGGTAATTTAAGCATTCTGTACTTAATAAACATTACTTATAATAAAATTTGGGGAATTAAGGGGAAAATATTACAAGTGGACATGTATCACTTATTCCTATTTATAAAATTTCAAAAGAATTGTGTATTATTTTTATAATACTTCATTGTATATGGAGTTGCATTAAATGTAGATCAATGTTTTATTTTCACATTGTAGTTTCAGACTAGCTTATAAAAAGGTCATTAGCACTCCATAAAATAAAGTTCTTGGTTCTAGTGTATATTCTGGGGAGAGAAGTATATCGTTTCATCGAAAACAAGCTTTTCAAATTAGGTTTGGTGTTAATGAGAAAAATTTAAAAGATTACCCTTTTTGTAACTTCTGAGATTTGCATAGGTTTAATAGTTTAATTATTAAACTCACATTATATTTTGAGTATTCTCACTTAAATATCTCAGGGAAAGCCATCAATTTTCATTCACATATAACAAAGACATATTTCATTTACAAATTTATGTCTACCTTAACGAAAATGCAATATTTTTGGTTCAACATCAAAATCATTTCAATTCTACTCATTAAAATGAAAAGCGGACATTCTTTAGAGTTTGACATTTATGTGAATCTCTGTGTAAGTAATCCATATCAAAAGTCAGCAAATATCCCAGTCAGTATTTTGCAGTCCATGTGAGCTACTGACCTGCTCTTTGACTCATGTTGAGTCACTTTGTGTATACAGGAATAAAAACAATAGAGTTCCTTCTATTGCTTATGAGATCTTGATCATGTTAAAATATTTACACTCACCTGAGAGAATTCGTTTGTTAGTTCTTGGAGAGAAGACTCTAAAAGGGTCATGTTGGACATGCAAAATATGTTTAAAACATTTTTCCCTAAAGTAGTCCATGAGAAGGTGTAATGAGCAGTATATCCTGGATAGATCTCACAGAGTTCTCTTCTTATATCTTCTGAAGTTGAATTTTGCTTTAATAGCTAAAAATGTGTGTGAGAAGAGTGGAAAAATTTTGTTAGTAAATATAGGTATTAAGGTATTCTAGTCTTTAAGGAAACTGGCCTATCTTCACAATAGTCATTTTAAGGTCTTGCATTATAGCAAAATAACACTAAAAGACACTGGGTTTATCCATGAAGAGTCACCAAATGTGTGAATTTGCTTAACTAAACTCATATCTGGTCTCTGACTAGAGAACCTAAATGTATCGGATCTTGTCTGGTAAAAAACTTCAGGCTCAAAAAGGCTCGTGCTTCCTGGGCACTTAGCAGCAAAGACTCAGATATTTGAACTCTTGGTGACACTTTATGGAAAATTGATCTTTGGAAGACTTCCAAAGAGTAACAGCTTCAGAGGCTATTCTCAAGACCAACAGATTATTCTGAGAAGTGGAAAAACATGGGTTATGTTTCATTTGTAAAGCAATTATTTATTTAAGAATTATGCATATAAAAAAGAAAAACAAATATATATATGAAAATACATAAAAGAATATAATTACCAAAAGCAATAAATGGAAAGCATTTACATTATGGAATCATTATAAGTCCCCCATATATTTCACAATACAGACCAGTCACAGATGCAGCAATATTTTCAGCAATAACATTGATCAATTCACCATTATGAACTTTAGATATTTACAGAGCCAGCTGTATTTAGTTGCAATATTTAATGGGTTCTTCCTAATAATTAATTCTTATAACCCTGTAAGATAATGGCCAACTAACTTCATTCTTCCCTTAAGTTTACATTACAAAATCTACACTCTGCCTTCCAGTGACTCAACTTCTAAATGTAATGGAACAAAACAGGATCCACTTATTCTAGGATATAAGTGCCAGGTCTTCTAGTCATTCATCCATATCTACTTCCTAACATTGCACATAAACTCACCCCAAAATGATTTCTCTACTCATTCTTGCAAGGGTTGCAGAATGCAGTAAAGAAAAAGAGAGAGGAATCAGAGATTGCTGACATGGGCATCAATATGTCACCCTAATTTTTACATCCCTTCACTGCTCCAACTACTCTAAAAATATGTATCTATACATAGAAAATTCGTTTTTGACTTATCTCCATTGGATATAAGACCCTGTGCTGCCTCACAAAATTCTGAAATTTTATTCCATGTAAGAAAGAGAACTTGGGAGTTTTAATACAATGCAGTGGTATTTTTGAGAATAACATTTCTTTTCTAAATATTAAAGAATTTAACTGAGCTAATGTAAGGCTGGATACTTCTAGGAATCAACATGCCAGAAAGAGAATGGAATAAAGTAACTTTCCCTAGTTTATACATCAGCCTGGCTGGGGTGGGGGTTGGCGGGGGGGAGGGGCGCTTTAAAATGGAATTAACAGAGCACATCAGAGGCTTCCTAGGCCACACACAGCACTTTGGGCATCTCAACTGTTATTTATAATTGAAACTAGGTGTTTAACATTTCAGCTGGACTGAATGGGAAAGTCTTCTATTCCAACAAGCACTGACAGAATTAGCTTGATTGGTATGGTACCTTTTTCTGGCATTTATTTTTCTGTTGTCCTTTGGCTTATTTACATAAACCAGTTTACTGAGATGTCTTAGTTGTACAGAGTGTTAAGAGTAACTAACAGACATATTCAGCAGCAGTAGTTATAACCAGTGAAATATAAGCCAGAGATATGTCCTCATGATTCAGATGGAACAAATGTATACTCCATAGGACAGGGATGTATTTAAAATGCTTGTGTGGGGTGGGGAGAGTCGGAGAGAGAAAGATATCTATTGCAAAATGTTGAAAATGACCTCTCTTAATTTCTGAAGAGCACATAAAGCAGGACTCGAATGGCTATAGGGCCCAGACAAATAACTTATATGAATGAATCTAAGATCTCTGTCCACACACACAGCTCATAGGCTGCCAGTTTACATCTTTGATAGAAATTATGTGTATTATCTTACAATCTGGAATCTTAAGGTAAATGACTAGCAAATAGAGGGAAATCCATAGATAAGTTCTCTCCACTCTGTTAAGGAAAAGGGTTTGACTATTTTGGAGAGTTATTTTCCATTGTTGAAATTTTTCCAAAGGCATTATCAGTGAGAGTGGGCAGCAAACTTGATGAGTGTTATAGATTCGTTTGCTTTCATATAGCTTTTTTCTTTCCTGATTAAGAAGATAAAAAATATCACATATAATAGTACCTTATTTCTTATAAAAGGAAAACATTAACTTTGATTAACAGACTTAACAGAGAAGTGAATAAACACCCAAGACCTGAAGGAATTCAGAACATCTCAGAATTAAGCTTTTTTTACTGAAGAGCTCCTAAGGAAAGAATCTTCTGGAGATATTACTCCAAATGGGAAAGATGGCCCAACATTCTTTCTATTTGAGAGATCCCTTTACTTTTTGTTCAACTGTTATTTATTATCAGTTCATTACAAAACTGAGTGAAATTACCTTTTCCAAACCAAGGATCCTGGCAAGGACTTCACTACCATTAAAAGTATCTGTTCCAGTACTTTCCAAATTGGGACTTGAACTGGGAAATACTATGGCTGTAGTAGAAAGAAAGAACAGATTAAACGTTAAACACATACAAACAAATGAGCAGGTTCACATAAGAACCCATAAATATCACATAAATATGTGCCCTCATATACCCCACAGCAAGAATGTGCTCAAATTGCATCTTCCATGAAAGTTTCATACTGGCAAAATAGTACATTATATCAGTTTTGTGGGGATTTTTTTTCGCTTGAAATTGTGATGGTCGTGGCCTGCTCTTGGCTGTGTTTCAGTCACTTCAGAGGTGATTTGCTTTCATTCCAGTTTATGTCATTAAACTTCATCACCAATATTCCTGCATAGAAAACTGAATCATTCCTGTGCAGACCGAGGGGATGTGAGGTGCCACCACCAGCTCCGCGGATCCATCATATCCAACATCTGTTCAAAGGATCTGCCAATGCACATCTGGTAATAATGGTTTTGTGTTTAATTATTCAATTGGGAGGCTGAAACCTGCTTAGGATCATAAAGTCTCTCCTCCCAAAAGTGGTTTCTAAATGATATTTCGGGTCATATAAATGGGATAAAGCAATGAGTCCAGACTACAGTGTACTCCACTTAAGTAAATCCCAAAGTGACCTCATCTAGTGCTATATGGAATGTGGCAGACAGCTCTGGGTTAGGGGCATTAACTAGAAGAGTGCATTCATATCTATAGCATGATGTTCATTAAGCCAGTCTGTTAAATATTATAAATTTTGGACAGAAACACTTTGTTATTCTCACAGCAAAGAGTCTTAATATTAAAAGACAGGTATAGTGACCCATCATCATTATGGCTTATACCTTATTACAGTCCTCACAGGGCTGAAGACTTTACCAACTATGGTGAGCACATAATGCAATATATAGATATATTATGGAATTGTACAATAGAAGCTTATATAGTATTATTAACTAATATCACCACAATAATTTTTTTAAAATTACCAACTGATTTCCCTAGATCAAGGTAATACGTTTGTGAGATGACTGGCCAGGGCGAGAAATGTAATCTGAGCAAAGCAAAGCTTACTGGACCACAGCACTACGCTCTTATTTCTACTGTGCTGCAATCTATTCAGCCAAACAGATCATTCACACCAGAACCTTAGCTCCTCAAAACAACTCACTACCATATTTTTGCCACATTAACACACGATTTTTATTTGGTTTATAACTCATACTAGAATGTTATTTAATGTCACAAAATCTTAAGTATCTTATGCTATTCTTTTTTCCAGAGTACAATCATATTCCAATATATAGGAGTTTTTGTTTTGTTCACTAATATGTCCCCAAGCCTTAAGACAGTGGGGACTCAATAACAGGCACCCAATAAATATCGTCAAATATAGATGAAACAGTCCTGCTGTTTCAAGAGTTTATTCTCAATTTGTGGCTCCTACTGAGTGTTTCTCAAGACCACCTGCATCAGAATCACTTGGTGTAAGGCTCAGAAAGCTCAGCCCCTGGGCCTCCTGCACACTAGTTGATGGGCCATGGGCCTGCTGTGAATGAGGGAAGCACACAACAGCACTCAGGAACTGTGGTAGTGAGGGCTCAGTTGGAGGAGCAAGGGTCAAATTGAAAGAGTCCTGGCCTGGCCATTGTTCAAGAACCAGGTCTGCTGGGTGACTGTGATCTCCTCACTTAACCTTGGTAGGCCTTTAGTCCTCATCTGCAAGATGGAAAGTTTGCATAAATATCAGTGATTCCACCCAATAATTTTTATCCCTGAGTTTTCTTAACATCCCAGCATCATCTTACAAACAATTACAGAATCCTTAGCCAATTCTGGCTAAGAGTGCAATCCTCAGCATCATATTAGTCCCAGCCAGGCTTTTGCTCCCAGAGAGTATTTCACTAACAACTTAATTTGCAGTTATTCTCGAGAATTTTGCATAACTGCACCTCCCCACTTAGGCAATGATAATAAATATTTTGATCTCTTAAGAATATTCTAGGCATTCCATCTTTGCTGAAAAGCGAAAAGTATAAACTGTTTTAGATAGTAGACCTTTACCGGCTGTTCCAAAGACCTGCCCTGAACTCGGAGGAAGAGGCTAGCTTACCCGGCGATGCATGTCTTCCTCCTGGAGCTTCGGTGCTCTGGAGTGATAAATTGCTGTCCTTCTGCAGGTTGGATGACTTTCTCAGAATTGCACTAAAGAAAAAAAGCAAGAACTCTATAACTTTGCCCACATTAATTTCAGTTAGTTATAGCAATGTGTTATGTGGCAGACTCCAGAGCTCTCGGAGAACTTTCACATTTTTAATCTACTTTCTAGGATTTTAATGGCAGAGCTCACCTAACCATACAACAATAAATATATAAGATATGATACAAACTAAATCTTACTCAGAGAAAATGACTTAGACAAGGTTTAAAATAGTTATTTTTACTTTAATCTTGTAGAAAATAAATTATTTTTAAGGCATTGGAGCTAAGTATTAAAAGCATTTATGATACATGTTTTTTTCTTTTAAAAAGATGATGGATTCTAAATAGATAACAGTCCATGGGTGCTTCAAGGATGGAAACAAAGTTCTGTTTATTTGTCAACTTTAAACATAAAACAAATTTTCTCTGTTAAACTGGACACAGCATTTTGAAGACTGTCAAAGATGAAGGCTTATAAGACAGAGTTAAGGAAGAAGGAAAAGAACACACATTTATGGAGTATTTATTCCAGGTGCTATGGTTTGCATCATTACAGGAAGCACCAATGTGTTAAAGGAATAACAATATAAGCTAATTTTAAATTGTACTGAATATATCAGCACAGTAATAATAACAGTGTGGTGTTAAGAATCCCTGTACAACGTAATGACACCAGCTTTTGGAAGAAAATATTCGTGGTTGTCCCCACAATTTAGTAACCCTCTTTTTAAAAAAATTCACTTCTTGTTTAGTTAATTATTATTAAAATGAAGATAATCATATTGCCTTGAAAACTTGATATACCTAAAGGAAGTGCCTAAAATAAATGTGTATATATTTCAAGAGTAAAAACAGTCCAGATACCTGGATGTGAATATTTTTCACCATTCCTAAAAGTTGGTGAATTTTGTGTTGTTCTTACGTAAAGATGGATATAAAAAGATAACAGTAGAATAGCAGGAAGTTCTGCTTACTACTGTGGTGCAATTTGACTTCCTTTTTAGAAACAAGATCTGCATCTTGGTTCCAGGGTACTGTGTGACTTATAACTGGAAAAAAAAAAGTCTTTTTTTTCCAGTGTCCTTTTAGTACACATGATAAGAAGAGGTGATATTTGTTTTCATTCCCTAGTGTTTTTTCAATATTCTCTTTAAAATGTGCTGGTTGTATCAGAAGTTCTGCATTCTTAATGTATATTTGAATTATTCATGACCATGACTGTATTTCCCCAATTCTTTTTACATTCCTTATGTTCACTATTTGGATGGGAAGCTTTCAGATAAAAGTAAGAACTGACCTGAACTCTTTCCCTTCACTCATACAGAAGTGTTAGAAAATTTGAAGAAGTCAGGTTCATTTTTCTTTTTATCAACCTTTTCTTTTAGTTCTGCTTGAAACACTATAAGGGAGACTATTGAATATCAACACATTTTTGAAAATATAAGGAAACACTGCCTTCTTAAAAATTTTAAGGATTAGGGACAACAACAAAAACCAAAGGGAGAATGACAAAGATCAAAAGGAATAAAAAAAGAGCAAGAACCAAACGAGACTGAATAATAAACGGAAGGGAGGAGAAAAGAAGAAGGACTAGGAGACTAAGAAGGTGTGAGCTTGGAGAAGCAAAAGCTGCATGGACTCAGCGGAGGACACCTTGCCCCCCTTCCCTCACTCAGCTAAGAGCTCTGAAACTTCTGTTCTTTCAACATGAAGGAACACAAGCTCATGCCTCCCCAGCAAGCCACTGGCTCTGCAGTTCTGAATTTGCTCAACAGTAAAATGGATGTTTCGGGATAAGGTGGCCTCTTTACTAACAAGGCCTGTCCTTAATCAGGAAGTGTCTATATTCCATGGTCACCCGTGAATGACTTGTATATAACAGGAGTGAGGAAGTGACCTATTGCCTTTTATGTGGTCTTGGCTGGTCTTTTTGTAGGGATGAGACCTCAGGATATTGTGTGTGCTTTAATGTTTATCTGCCTGCAAATTTTCCTCAGTTTTATTTTGCATTTACAGTGTGTAGTATGATGGCATGTGTCCGCTGCCAGTGCATACACACACACACACACACACACACACAAAACTAGTTTTTCAACTTTTAAAATGGAAACCATAAAATAAATGTAAAACAGAGAGCAGTGTGGGTAAAAAGATAAATTAAAGCTATAAGTTGAAATATAGCTACTTCCCCCAAGCAAATGTAATTAATTCTATTAACTCTCCATTGAATTACTATGGGAGGGCAGGAAGATAGCCAGTCTTGCTGAGTTAATAATGGTAATCTCAGAACTCTGTGATTAGCATGACAATACCTACAGAGCACCACACACTCCAAATGATAGGTGAGAAACTACACTTTTTATGTGACACAATTTAAGCACTTCTGCCTACTTATTTTATACCACTTTTAAGTGTTTTATGTTTGTTTGTGTACCCTATTCCTACCACTTCTCCATTTTAGGCTGTGATATTTTTGGAAGTAGACACCATGTCTCATCCATCTTTTTATTCCAAACACCTAGCACAGTTCTGGACAACAAGATCAGATGGCTGATTAAGTAATTTTTTTTTATCAGCCTACTTCTTCAACTTTACAATTCTTCAGATAACTCTATGATGCGTTGGTAGGTGGTAGGGTGTTTAGCACATGACAAGCATTAAGTACTAGATAATAAAGACCATCATCTGGAAGAATTGAAAGCTAAGGAGGCATCTTTTTTACATAGCCTGCTCTGTCCTCCATTGTTGTATACCTGGTTCTGCAAAGGTCCTTGAAAGAGGAAAAATCCCAGGGATGACACTGCAGACCCTAATGTGTAATCTTTCATTGTACCCACCACATTCATTCATTAACTCACCAACATGTATTAAGTTCCCACCATATATAATATAATGGATAAGACAAATAAGAAAACCAGGAATTATGCATTAATTGCATTAGCTGAGTAAAAACATGCATGGGGAACAATGGGAACACATTACAGGGGCTACTAAATCAGAGTTGTCATTTGTGTTTCTTAGAGAGCAAGATTCTAGAATCATAACCTTAATTCAAACCCCTTGCTACCTTAAATTTTGTCCTTTACTCTTTCACTAGGCCATTGGGTATCAACTGTGGACACTTTTCCTTCCCCCACCTCCAGGGGATGTTTGGCAATGCCTGGAGACATATTTGATTGTCACAACTGAAAGGGAGTGGTATTATTAGCATTTAGTGGGAAGAGGCAGAAGCTAAGGATGCTGCTAAACATCCTACAGTGTACAGCGCAAAAAAAGGAAAAGAAAAAAGAAAAAGAAAAAGAATTATCTGTTTGCAAGTAGCAATAACGTTGAGGTCAAGAAACCTTCCTATAGGCTATGACAGATATGGATTTATTGTATGATGACTCATCCCTAAATCCCCTTCCTAAAATCTGCTCAGGAGACTTACAAGTCCCATTCAGGAACTCTGAATAATTCTAAGGAAACGACAGAGAACCTATCTCATGATGGATACCCCTTGGAGTTATTTTAGAACATCATGCAAAATTAGATGACCCTGAACCCAGGATATAAGCTAACCTGAATCCAGAAAATTCAACGTTCTTGATGACATGAGAAGTACTGAATCAAAACTCCAAGGGGCTCACAGCACCATTGAACTACTTTTATTGGACACAACCGCACGTAGAGTAGCATGGAGATGGCTGAGGGCCTCGGCTTGAAGGTGCTAAAGAGGTTGATTCTGCCTCAATGGTACTCAAAGGGCTCAATTTTGCAAGGCAAGTCAATAAAAGAAACATCTTGGATTCAAAATGTTAAAGTTAAGATATTGGGAGGGAAAGTCGGCCCAGGGTAGATTTTACTGCTTCTCAGACATGTCGACCAGCAGTTACATTTGGGAAATGTCACATTTCTATAAATTCTATAGCATCTTATGCATGTCTACTGGGTGTCTTTGTACTTCCTGTGAGTGGAAAGACTACCTGTGTAGGTGGTATCCATGTGTGCCATGGCACATTCTGTCTGCTATAAAAGGAATACCTACCAGGAAACACACATATGGCAAATCCTGGAAAGAAAATTCCAATATTCTTTTTTTTGTTTTTTTGTCTCTAAGGATTAGTTAACTCTTTATTTATTTTCTTCCCTTTCCCCCCGATAATTAGAGGTACATGGGTATCTAGTAACACCTGAAAAGAAGATGTGGGATGAGCCCTAGAACCACTTTGGTCTCATGAATGTGCAAGTGACATTCATTATTGACCTGTAACTACAAATAAGGACCCTGTAGTGGCACTGAGGTCCTCTCAGTGATTTGATGCAGTTGTCCTTACTGCCTACCCCCAAGTAGAAGTCATTTATAGAAAAATTTAATTTTCTTTCACTATTTTCTTGTATATCATCCTGACTTTATTTCTTCAGGGCCATCCATGCTTCAGATATAATCCCACCTACCCACTTAACAATCGACAACTCATATAAATTAAGATGTTAAGACTTAGAAATACCTTCATATGCTGCTTTGTCTTAGGGTATTTGATATTAGGAGAGTCTTTGACTGTACTATATATATGCATGGCAGTTAAGCCATCCTTCTACTTTGTTTTTTAATAAATAAAATCTTAGCCTTTGTTTTACATGAATACTCACTAAAATGCTTACTAAATGGTTACAAATTGCTCTAAAATTAATACAGCCCAGTAGTTGACCTATACATCCTACTACATCTTTATAGCCAAATGAGGATATATGCTTCTTTACTTCCTGCTACCTTACAACCCCAAGAATATCTTCAGGTCAGTTCCTAAACACATATTTTTAAAATACTAAACAAAAGCCTTGGCAGTTTAAAACTGTCCCTGAGCAAAATCTGATTAGCTATGTTTCAAGTTCTATAGTGACCTTTTAAAAGGAACAGAGATCTGAATTTGGGAATCATGGGTCATGGATGAGCGTTGACATGACATCGATGGGGAGCGAATCCACAGAGGCAGTTCCCCTACAGGAATGCAGGAATGAGGAATCACTTTTCCAAATAATGGCCCTGTGAGTTCTGGAGGATGACCTTTGCCATTCGTCGGCTGTGTGAGCTGTAGCACAGCCAGGTCGCCCACTGTTCTGAGGTATTCTTGGAGGCAGTGCAGGGTGGAAGGACCACACCGGTGAGTCCTGTGATGTTGGCTCATCATCGTGCAAATGAGGAAGAAAACCACAAATGCAATCATTTCTTTCTTTCAGACAGCTATTTAGAATTGGTGCTGAGTATAGTGCTAGATTTTATTTTTAAAGCACCTCCTGAAGTTAATGCCTAGAGAAGTATGAATTTAATAACAGAAGGAGAAGGCTGGTGCCAATGCAAAAATACATCAAAGCACCCTTGGCAGCTGGCCAGCAAATAGTGACTGTCTTGTGATCGTCAGGTCCTTCAGAGAGCATCCTATTACAATAAACATGGTGGGCCTCTTTTGATGAGGCCGAAGATGGAATTTTTAGCCTCACTTACAAAACAGAAAAGGAAGACTGTTTTGTCTTTTAATGAGGCTATGCTGGTGAATCTTTCCTCACCAAAGGGAAGCAATTTAGTGGAACGGCTTACCCAGTAACCATGCTCAGTTTCACTGCATGCTATATAAAGCATAAAAGTTAATAGCATGGTGGGAAATATCATTAATGCAATTTTATTATTGTACATAATTTTCTAAATTAAGCTCCAATTACTTGGTAGTTTAGAGAAAATACTGAGTGTACAGCTTGAGCTAGACAATCTATCTGAGGATAGAATAAAATTTTAAAAAGCAGATATGGTCAGCTGTCTAGAGAATATAATCAACAGAGGATAAAATAAACCTGGAATTTAATCATAGTTGCAAGACTAACTCAATGGCCTATCTCAGGCAACTCTCATGCATTTGGTTCTCTATTATGCTACACAGAAACATAATCCTTTGGGGGGGGGTATATTTATATACTTAAATATTGCTAACTATTTCCCTCATACTTACTGTATTAAAAAAAAAAAAAGAAAGAAAAGAAGAAAGCCCAGGCAGAGCTGTAATCTAATTTATAAACAGTGGACATTAATTTTCCCCATATCTTGTCTAATTCTTTATTCACAAAATGTTCATTTCAAGTCACACCTCTTCATGAAGGGCCATCTGATTATCCCAGCTGAAAGTTTAGATACGGAGGGTGCTAGCTTCAGCAGCCTTTTAGCGCTCTCCATTGTACGATCTCCTATTATTGCTATTGATTTAATATTTTACCTCCCCTGTTAGAACATAGGCGTAGATCACACCAAGTCACTACTCACAACAGGCCCCATAGACCATCTGTGATGTGAACTGGTTGAATGACCAAGAATGCCATGCTTCCACCTCACCTCTACAGTGACTGCACAAGAGGTCATAGGCTCTCCTTAGCTTTTGGTCTCCTTGAATAGAACTACAGCTAGGGCTAGTGGCGGTAATGCTTGTGCAATATATGCCTAGAACAGGTTAGTCTTATAGACAATATGTGGTATCATTTCTTTGCTTAAAACTTTCCAATGGCATCTCTTTATACTCAAAATAAAAGGCAAATCCTTCCCCTTTTTCCTACGTGTTAGACTCTGCATGCTCTTTCTCCTGTGTTCCTTTCAACATATCCCCTGCCAGTTTCATCCTTCCTCACTATGTTCTAGACCTATTAGCTGATGTCCTGTTCCTCTAAATGGTCATGCTTGCCCCACCTCAGGATCATTGGCTATCTATCTGCCTGGAACATTCTGTTCCCAGATGTTCACATGCTGGTGCTGGTTTATCCTTATCAGTGTTGTTCTTTACCTAAATGCCACCTTCCCTCACCACTCAATTAAATTCCCACCTTTCAACTTCTACCTCTTAACCTGCATTATTTTCTTGCTATCGCACTTAACTATTAGTAATTATGCTGCTTATTTATTTGCTTGCTTGTTGTTTTTTTCTGTTGTTGTTTTTTGTTTTGTTTTGTTTTGTTTTTTTTTGCTTATTCCTCCATTAGAGTGCAAGTGACAAAAGGGTAGAGAATTTGTCTGATTCACCTGTGTCGCAGTGCCTAGAGTGGCATCTGGCACATAGAAATATCTTAGTCATTACTGCTTGTACAAATTAATAAAGTCAATGAATGAATAGGAGAATGTTTTAAACATCAGGCCTAAATAACTTACTGAAACAACTAAACCAGTGTGAATTAGCAACCCAACCATTATGTCTGTCTTAAATCACTTCCCATGACAATTCTTTACATGTTCATATTTTATGCTACACAGCTTATAGTTTTTCTCTCTTAAAGTAGCACCCATATTATTTGATGTCCAAAATCATGATGATGTTATTAAAGGAGACATGGTGCTATACACCAAGGAATTTAAATTAAATTTTTGGAACCAACCATTTCTGATTATAGTTAAATATAGAACATGTTGAGAGACACTTAAAAATATATCTCTGCCAAAATTATCTCCTGGTCAATTCAGATTACAATATTGTTTTCCATTACAGACAGCTGGCCTCCTGGGGTTTCTCCAGATTTAGAATCCCAGGATGGAAAATTGAGATTGTAAATAGTCTAGATTCTCTCTTTTTATTCTTCAGCTCCCTCTCACACCATATTAAGGTGTGAGATACACATTAACCTCATTTTTTAAACTTTAGTAAATTAACCTTTATTGTATTTTTTCTTTGAAAATTTTGTCCTCTTATACCCCCCTTATCCCAGCAATCACCACACTGTTGTCCATGTCCATGAGTCCTTTTTCCTTTTTGCTCAGTCCCTCTACCCCCTCACCTCTCCTGACTAGCTGTCATCTCCTCTCCATCTAGGAGCCTGTCTCCGTTTTGCTTGTTAATTTAGTTCACTCATGAGATTCCACATATGAGTAAAATCATATAGTATTTATCTTTTTCTAACTGGCTTATTTCACTTAGCATAATATTCTCCAGGCCCATCCATACTGTTGCAAAGAGTAAAATTTTTCTTTTTCTATTTTTTTTTATGACTGAGTTGTATTCCATTATGTATGCTGTTCAATTAAGTATAATTTCAATTTTATTACTTTGATTTCTAGACCTTTCACTTCCTTTTTTGCATTTCTTGGTTTCTGTCATATCTGGAACTACCAGATAGAGCACTATGAATATGTAATTCTTCCATGAAATCATGCCCCTGACATCACCCTAAATCTTATGCTTATGATCAAGTCATGGGAGAACATGTTGCTGACAGTTTGAGGTGGAACAGAGAATCTTTGAGGGAAATCAAAAAGGACTGCCTTGGGCACACAATTTAAAAAGCAAAGTTTGGGTAATTCATCTAAAGCAGATTATGCTTAATCCCACATACACATGGTAATTCCAGTTTGCATTCCCCTTGTCCATTCATATTTAGAGCATCATACTAGTAGATATGCAAAATAAAGTTATATATATAACGTAGGATGGTTTTCTGGATATCTCATAAGTACATAACATCTGACACCTCCAAACGACTGAACATGCTTGGGAAGTGCCCTTACCTGTCTTTAAATAGCGCATGATCAATCCCTTTCCTGCGAAGCAGATCCTGTGGGCCATAGGGCGTGTCTTTGCACTTAGAGTCTGTGTCGCAGAGTAGGGTTTGCAGGAATGGGAAGAAGCCAGTACTAGGAAGGTTTCGAGGAGCAAGGTAACCTGAAATTAAAACACGCAAACAACAATTACATCACTCTGATGTTTGTCCGAGAAGGGAAAAGAGAAGTAGTAATATTGTTTGGTGACATTCCCTTCAGCATTATGACTCTCTGTGTCCCTTTTTACCAAAAGAGTTAAAAAAGGTATGAATTCCTCTTGCTGGGATTTATTCTAAAGAAATAGCTGCAAAAATGTTTTCTAGAGTGTCTTAAAAGCAAAGTACAGTGTATCCATATGATAAAAGACAACGCAGCCAATAAAAATGTCAAATAATACAGAAAATGTTTATAATATATTGTTAATTAAAAAGAGCAAATCAGAAAAATGTATGACCAGAATAGTCCTAATCTTTAAAAAAAATATATTAATATAAGCGTATATAAAATCCTGTAGGGATTTTTTTCCGATAGGTGGTATATTTCATGTGAATTTTACTTTTATTTGACTATATATTAACTATTTTTTCCCACAGGGTACATGTCTTCCTTTATAATTAAAGTCATTATAAAAGTAGCCAATCTTCCAGCTATGAGGAAATATTTTTATTCTCCTCAAAATTTAATGTATGAGCAAAATTAATTATCCTATGCACACAATATTTTTTCTATTTAAAAAATAGTAATAATGATGTGAATGAATATGCAGAGTTTCCTCTATACTAATGTCACAGAAAACAAGAATGAGAGTAAAGGGTTTTGTAGCCTTTACTTTAACACTTGTTTTATAAAATATGAAGATGACACACACATGAGTCAAGGCAATAGGCAAATTATGAAGTTAAAATCTTTCCACAATAAGTTCTGGTGTCAAAACTCTAGATTCTTCCCTCTGGCGGGGAACATGGGGACACTGAACTTTCTAAGAAGGCAGATTTAGGAACTGTAATTCCAAACTGAAAACTAAAAAGCAAAACCTTAACTTCCTCATGAATCTGTTAAAAAAGAGTGTGTTTTCATTATAAAAAGAAAGAGGAAAAAGGAAAAAAGGAAAGAAAAGAGTGACATGGCTAAGCATGAACTAATATATTAGCAGAGAGAATAATAGAGATATTTGATTCATGTAACTTACATACAGTTACACAAAGAAAGAAAATTGGAAATAGAAGAAAAGGGACAATAGGAAAGTTTGCCAGAAGAAAAGAAGAGAGAGAAAGATCTGAAGATGGTGTACTGAGAAGTGACAAGGGTCAAGGAACGTGGTGACCCCCGGAAGCTGGGAAATGCAAGACAACAGATTGTCCTGCAGCCTCCAGAGAGAAGGCCTCCCTACCAACACTATACGTTTTAAGCGCTAAGACTAAATTTTGAACTTCCGACCTCCATAACTGTAAAATAATAAGTTGGTTTTTTTTTTTAAGACACAGAGTTTGTGGTGATTTGTTATAGCAGTCATAGAAATACCTAATACATAAAATCATACCAGTTGAAATAAAGCTTTGAAAATGCAGAGGAAATAAGAAAGACAATTCAACCTGACTATTCAGCACTTCCTTCTAAGCAGCTTCTCTTTCTGACACCAGAAAGACCAGTGTCTCTTCTAATATTAAATCTAAGAGAAAATTGCAGCGAACTTGGAATATTTTCATTATAGTACATTCCCTTCAATAAGCTGGAGAGTAGCAGTCAAATTGCCTGTTAGCGTTTCACGTCATCCCTCTATAGCAAAATTCTGCCACAGTGAACTGCATGCAGCCTGACCTTTACAATTCTGCAGTGGAATTTCATTCTTAATGGTATTCCACCCTGTTACACAGATTGAAACTGTGGCAGCTTACTCTGCGTGTGGGTCTGCAAATGGGCTAATTCCTATTCCACCCCAAACACGTGCACTGGGGTTGTTTAAGTGGATGGCAGATAGAAGGGCAACAAACACAATGACCCTTCTGTTCTATGCCACTTATCAAGGTGATGGTATGACTGAGCCAGGCAGCACCAAAAACAATGGAAGCTCGAGAGAAGCCATACTGTAAGAGGAAGAGAGGAAAAAAAGGAAAAAGGTGTTGTGGAAAAAGTACCTGAGAAGACGTGGCATGGCATGTTACATCCTATTTTACTTTTTCTGGCATTGATTACAATTTGCAAATTATTAGAGAAAACTTTGAAAGAACTTAAACCCACAATATTCTTTGATGTGATTAATTATATATATGGCTACTCAAGAGGAAAATTCATCTTAGGATTTATTTATTTGTTTGTTTGTTTCTTTGTTTATCTTTAGAGAGAGGGGAACTGAGGGAGAAAGAGAGGTGGAGAAACATCAATGTATGGTTCTCTTTTGTGCGCCCCCTAGTGGGGCCCTGGCCCACAACCCAGCCGTGTGTCTTGACAGGGAATCGAGCCGGAGGCCCTTTGCTCTGCAGGCTGGCACTTAATCCACTGAGGCACACCAACCCGGGCTCAGGATTTTTTTTTAAAAAACATGTTCCCATGGTGTTCAAAGTACAGACGGTATACGCTTTGTACAGTTTTATGGATAACTGACATTTAACCAGTCATAATGGGTTTATGCAAAGGAGGGATTGGTTTAGATGCACACAAGTTTCAGCTAAACACGTGTCATGCAGAGCATGGATATCGGGCATTATTTATTTTATCATCATTTTTTTGAAGAACCATACTCTCACTAAGACAAAAAGACCTGTTGCAGCAACAAGAGCACTGATTTGTTAAGCATCTACTGTATTCCATATGTTATGCTATTCATGTAACATACATTTATTTACATCATTCATCCTTCTTTGATGTCCATAATATATTTTTTCATACACACCAAATTTTCACAAAACTATAAATCCTCTAGAATTAAAGCAGAATTAACTAATATTAAATACTATTGAAGATTTCTTATAAAAAAATAAATCTTCAGTCTTCTGTCCATCTCAGTTATGTGTGCAAGGGACTAACCACTCAGAGCAATGGTAGAATGAAACCAATCACACATTTGAAAGAGCCGCTAACACTAAGTTGAACTCATTCTATTCTGAAGGTGTCCCTGGCACTTTCAAGTTTTAAAATTATGTTCCTCTTTATATTCTCAATCCTAGAATGCAGGGAACAGAGAAACATTCTCTATCCCTCACAGAACTTTCATGCATCAAGCATGAATCATACCAACTTAAGGCTAATAATTGGTTGCCCAAATTCACACCCAGAACACAGATATAAGGACACAAATAAAGATCTTAACTGTGCAAACCACAGCACTAATAGCAGGAGAGAAAAATTTCAGGGTCTTGGGATGGAGTGCTTAGGCAGGGTAAAGGCCTTAGAATAATTTCCGAAGTTCTCATTCCCTGGACAACGTTTATTCCCAGGACAACGTTTATTCCCATCTCTAGGAAAAAATCCATTGAAGGACTTGCAATTTCATGGAGAAATTAGAGTCAGAAGACTCTGGTGTAGTCTGGGAGTGAGGTGGGGTAGGTGGGAAGCAAAATTCCAAGCCCTATGGCTTAATTTTCAATGGGCTCCAGGCAGAGGCAGCGAGGTTGTCTGAGCCATCATCCATGGGTGGGGAAAGGTCATCCTCATCGAATGGAGAACGTCCACTTACTGACACAGACCAGTAATGACTTTGAAAGAAACCAATGTTATTTCAGGGAGTTAAATCAAACCATACTAGAAAACATTTTTAGGAACAAACCTTCAATTACCTAAGGGTTCAACTAAGTCAAATTTATTTTTCATTAAGAATGAAACCAGCCTTACAATCAGATCCAGTTCTAAAGATTTAAAAAAATAGATACTTTGTAAACAATTGTGATATCAAGCAATATATCTATCTTTACCTAATAGAGAGAGCAAGGTTGATTTTCCTTTCTCTTTCTGTACAAAGGCTCTTATCCAGAACAATCTTAGTGTGATAAAATGTAAAGATTAGAAAAATGGTTCTAAAAGTGTAGTCCCTGGACCAACAGCATCAGCATCACTTGGGAACTTATTAGACACGAACATTTGAGATCCCACCCCACATATGCTTAATCAGAAACCCTGGGGGTGGGATTCAGCAATCTATATTTTAATAAGCCCTCCAGGCAATTCTTTTGCATGATAAAGTTTGAAAACAACTGGATTAGACTGCAAACTTTTTCATAAGAGCCAGAAAGTAAATACTTTAAGTTTTGGGCTATAAACAATCTACTCTCTCCATCACAATTACTCCACTCTGGCATTGTATCACGAAAGCAGTCATAAACAATGGTACATCGATGGGCCTGGTTTATTCATTAAAACTTTATTTACACAAAAGACGACAGGCTGGGTTTGGCCTACTGGCTGTAGTTTGTTGACTCTTGGAAGTATGACCTTTCTTACACCCATTCCTCTCCCTCTCCTGCCTTGTTCATTTCTTGTTTTCATGTCTGTTCTTTTCTCATCTCATCTAATCTACTTAATATCCCTTTTCCTCTACTCCCCTACCTTTTAGTCTTTCCTTTCCACTCACCACCTCCTTTATTTACTGTTTCCAATTCCTCTTCTCTCTTCCTCCTGCTACTCCTCTCTCTCTTTTACTCACTGACAGTCAAGAACGCGTATTCTTCCAACATCCTCCTTTACTCCTTTTCCTTTTTCGCCCCCAGAGAAGGATTTTTACCCACTTCCATAATAAATTCAGGAGCACACTGCTTATTGGAACTGTCTACAGAAGTGCTACTTTCTGTTTATTATATTATTAAAGAAAGAAATGTCACAGTATTTTCAGTAATGAAGCCACTTCTGTGTGACACCATTAGGCTCAAGAAGCTTTGTCTAGGTTGCCTGAGTGACATTTGTAGGTATTATAGTATGGTAGAATTGGAGAACTTCCACTGTGTTTCTTTGTGTTTTTCTCAAAGCAAGACAGAGCTGAACATAGGTGGTATTTCTGTGTTTTCAGGTGAAAAGAATTTGGTCTTCATCCCAATGAAGACATAAATGAGAAATCTTAAAAGGAAATATCTGACTTTTTAAAAATATGAAGTTATTCATTTGGAAGTTTCTTAAGTTTTTTGGATACAGAGTCACACGGGAAGAATAAGTATGAAGACTTCTAATCAGACAAATGATAAAACTCTTTGTTAAACACCACAAAAAAAAAAAACAAAACCCTGCCACCATAACAAGAGTGCAAAATGAGATGAGCATGTCCGGAAGCATCACCTACAAATAATCAAATAACCACATATGAATAAAGAAAATATGGAGAAAGAAATTAATCTCAGAATTATATTTGTAGTGTTTTATTAAAGTAAGTCTTTCTATCCTCCTTGTAGTTTTTGGGTATACTTTGTTCTCCACTACATTTTTAAAGACATAATTAAAATTATCAATGACATGAAGCTAGTCTTTCAAGTTATTCTGAAAAGTGTGTCAGGGACCCACAGGATTGTTACTGTTCTCCTTCATATGCACCTTCCTTTTATAGGATCGGCTGTTCTCTGAGGGGAGGTGTCCTGTTCCCCTGCCTATCACCAGGTAAGATCAAATACATTTCTAATTCCAGTCCCTCGGAAGAAGGGTTTTTTTGTTTTGTTTTGTTTTGTTTTTAACTTTTGTGGCCCAAGGAGACCTTAGTCAAAGGTTAAGTACCAATAAGACTTTGAATCCACAGATGGACACTAACTCAAAGAAATTGCCCTTTTTGAGAGACTGGATAAAGAATAAGCTATATGAAAGAAAAAATACTTACATGGTTCTTAGCACAATGCTTGACTCATTGCAAGCAATTATTAATTATATTAATAAATGAATCAATAAATGAATAAATCCCCTGAGAGTACTCAGGAATACAATGTGATTTGGGACTTTAACATAACCTACATTTTTATCTTTACTATTTGTTGGACAAAGATTCAAATTTTGTTCCAATATTATAGTAAGATTAAAAAATAACAATGGGTATAGTAATTACAATGCATTATATTCATGTGCCTTATAAAAATGGATAGATTGGTTTTGATTCATAAAACCAGTAGCATTTATTGGTATAGGCTCTTTATCTTGGCTTCCTCAAAAAGCTAGCTACTACACATTGACATTCATAATTTCAGCAAATGAATTTATTATCTACAAAGTAAATCCACTTATCATTTATTCAATAAATGTTTACTGAACAGATTCTGTGTATCTGGTATTGAGTAAGGTGCTAAATAAGGTTGATTCTTTTATTAAAATTTTTTTCATTTAAACACCAAAAAATATAACTAGGTTATTAGTGTGTGTGTGTGTGTGTGTGTGTGTGTGTGTGAGAGAGAGAGAGAGAGAGAGAGAGAGAAAGTGAGACAGAGAAAGAGGGCCTGGTTTCAAAGCTCATCACTTACATTAAATAATATGTAGGTAAAAGTCATTTGTTTTCCTGACTTGTCAGGAATACTATGTATAAAAATAATGTATATTTGAAAATAAATAGTAAAAAATTGGTTTAAAAAAACTTCATGGTTTTTTAAAGGAATTAATCATAATTTCATATGAGCCCCATGACAGTTGTAAAAATAGGCAAGACAAGCGTTATACCCATTTTGCAGATAACCTCAGAGAGAACAAGCAATTTGCTCAAGGTCACATGATAAATAAAATGCCAGAGACAGAGCTAGAACTACATGACATATGACAATAATGAAAACAACATTTTGTTCAGCTAAGTTTCAGTACATTTTGGAGTGAACAGACTGAGAATTTGAAAAACAGAACTTCTGGTTTTACTGTTGATTCATTGAATCACTAGAGGTAAATTAACCTCTCTCCATCTCTATTTCCACATCTATGAAATTGAGGATAATGGGCCTTGCCACCTCATAGGGCCCAGAGAAGATTAATTAGATAAAGCTTGTGTAAGGTACCATAAACATGGAAGAGGAAAGGCCCCAGAGAATCATGAGTTACCATTGCTCATCAGACTGCTGTTGCAATATTTGTCTTATTTTCCATGCAGTGGCTGGGGCTTTGCTGCTCTACCTGGTCTCCCATCTCTGTGCCTCAAGCCAATGAATGGTTCAGAGTATTGCATGATGTGTTTCTTTCCCTAGTAATTCATAATATGGACCTGTGTCAACTGGTGTAGTGCTTCAATTACAGCTTGCTTAGTGGGTGTGGTACCATGACGCATTCTTCCTAATTCTCCTCAGGCAAGTCTTGCTTCATAGTGCAGGTGCTTTTCCAAGTTCAAATCCACTCGCAAAAAGGTAGACTGTTTCTGACAGCAATGGCTGAAGCAAGATGCCTAATCCTTAAAGCATTACGTAAGGAGATCTTCTACTCCAAAGACTGGCATCTGCATATATTTAATGGACGGAGCCACAGAGAACAAGAACAAACCTTGGGTCATTTCAGATAGTGTCCTACATGCTGGGATCTTTCCTACATTCCCCACATGCCTCAGAGATTCTTTAAAGTATCACAGCCAACAGCTTATGAAAGATGCGAAAAGTGTCCCTGTGAAGATAATTTGGGGACATTGGATATGGCATTGCAGGTGCAAAGGAGGCAGAAAAAGATCCCTGCCTTCTTTATATATTTGGCTTATTACTATTATTATTTTTTAAGATAAGAAGATGAGGTAGTTTGGACTCAGGCCCCTACTATCGCTTCAGATGTGTCTCTTTGATCTTAAAGCACCTGTGGGACTTGATGGTCAGCCTAAAGGGCTTTATAATCCGCCTTACTGAGTTCCCAGGATAGGATGTGCCTCCCTCCTCTCTGAATGTTAAGGAGGCCCTTTTGGATGATAGACTCCAAAGGCCATGGCCTGATCTATTTAAATTGTAAACAAAATGGTTTGATTAAAGGTTTGGAGACAGAACAGTACCCGATAAAAACTACCATGTACACTGAATCTGGAAAAGTTTAAAACCAAGAATCTCATTAATACAATTCAAAATATTCCTATTTGGTCAGGAAGGTTGAGTTCTGCGGCTCATCTTGGGTGAGTAGGGTCTGTTCTCATTGTTAGGCAGGCCTGATAGTGACTAATATTTTGCTCGTCTGAAACTTGCCTTTCAGTAACAAAGATTCACAACTTCATTAAAAAAAAAAAAAAAAAAAACTGCCCGCTGTGGCCATTTGCAACCAGCATCTTGCAACTGTTTTATTTCCTTCTAAATCTAAATTAAAGTTAAAAGAAAAGAAACCTTAAATCCTTATTTTATTGTAGGACATTCTTCCTATAAAACCTAGTCCTAGTTCCCCCTACATGTGACTAACCAGGACAGTGCCCTACAAATAGCAAAGAGTTGACAGGAAGCTGGGTACGCGTCGGTATGACTGGAATGGCTGGGCTGGTGCTGGTGGGTTGAGAGCCACGGGCTGAGTCTCCTCGGTGGCGGCCCCTCCCTGAAGACGTTGCCTCCTTTCGGCAGATCCGGCAACATCAGTTCACATCTAGCAAATGGAGAGGGTTGCTTTGGAGGAGTCATGCTTCTGCCCGTGTCTCCACATCTGTTCTGACTTGTGAGAGATGGGCAATTCCAGGTGTTGGCCCCATTGAATATCACCCAGCCATCTAGGCAGTTAACTCACAAAGCCTGCACTAGTGGGGAAGAAACGAAGGATGAAATCCCCTCCCATCACAGTGTGGGAGGCTGGGGGAGTGGGAAGCAGGGGAGCATCGGGATTTGCATAAACCAGACTCTGGGGCCAAATGGGTTTAGAAAACTAAACTCTATCTTCTGTGTTCTGGGGAAGCCAGAATATATTTGCATATTAAAGACTCTGAGAAGTTCTTCAGTAAAAATCCTGCATCACTTTGGTTAATTCACATTTCCACATATGTGAGCACATAATATTGCTTCCTTTCTTTCTTTTTTTTCTTTTTCTTCCTGTTTTTTTAAGGTAGCTCTGGATAATATCCTGGGAAACAATATTCTATGGGGCACACTTCAGAAAACAGTGACTTAACTCATGATCTCACGCATTCCCCACTCTAAAGAGGCCTGGAAATGAAAATGTATTTATTTTTTCCCCAGGAGGAAACTTTTCACTTAAGGAAGTATCTTGCTTTGTGTCATTATATATTGAAACTACTTTTAAACTACCATTTTGCTAACTTGGCTTAACTACAGTAATCCAGCAAGCACCTTAGCATTTGTCCGTGGGAGCCCTTCAGCAAAAGTTGTCTGAGACATTGCTTGGAGAAGGGAATTGCATGCCAGAAAGATTTGGAGAGGCTTATGAAAGTACACACACTATTAGGGGAAGACATTAGGTAATGAGGAAATCAGAATGAGAACAAACAAGGGGAAGGAAAAACTGAAGCCAGCCCAATAATAGGAGACAAGGGTCTGCGTGTCATCCAAAGCTGGTTGCAAATTTGATTCTGAATGTAAATAAGAAACTAAAGAAATGACCATTTTCTTACTTTACAGGGTGCATAAAATAAAATAAAAATAAATGACTGTACTAGGAGAGGCACAGGCTTTTCTAGACAGAGAGAAATCATACCTCTTAGGCAACAAGAACTGTACTTCAGTGGGTCCTGGAGTATCTGACCCCACCAAGGGGCTTGCTGAATTACTACAGTTGAGCCAAGGTAGTGAGGCTGAAGTTGGTAAGTTTTAGGATGTTAAGACTCAAAGCCAGGACAGGAGCTCCAGCGAAAGTGGCTCGCCAACTCAGTGACCCATCATTAATGGGGAGTGAGTGACCCATCCTGAAGGCGTGTGGCACCAGGAGGCAAGGACTGGGAAGAAACCCAGGGGCCACTCTCCCTTCACGCCCATAGCAAAGGGTCACTGCCAAGTTGAGGCACTGTCATCTTCGGACGGTATACAGAATCCCAAGCAAGGCAATGAACATAGTGTAGAGTTGCTTGGTGGTTAGTCAGAAAGGTGTGCCCTTCATCTTCTCAAATCTTTGTCTTTCTGGTGACTAGGCTGTTATGAGTTGTTGCCAGAAGCTACATATTGGCAGAAATTTTAGAAATTACTCTAGTGAGTGAAGTGCTGGACTGGAACAAGAGTTTAAAAGCATTCTTCTAATCCCAGCTTTGCAAATGATTTATTATGCAGCCACGACCCTCTACCTTGAGTCATTTCCTCACTTAGGCAGGCAAAATAAATCTAGACTACCCATCCATCACAACAATTACAAATAGAAGAATCCCCAGTAAAAGGAAATTAGCCATGTTGAGGTATGAAGTACTTAATATAAGATCAAAATAATGATTGACAGATATAGGAGGTAGGGGATGGAGGGATTGAGCAAAAAGGAAAAGGACTCATGGACGTGGACGACACTGTAGTGATTGTGGGGGCAGAGGGGTTGTATAAGGAGGATAAACGGTAATGAAAAAATAAATAAAAATAATTTAAAAATCTTAAATCCTAAAATAAAATAAACATATGGAAAGAAAATTTTTTTAAAAAAATCTGATCTTAGTAACCCAAGAGTAATAATATAGAGAAAAAAATTTCAGTAATTATGTCTATAGAAGTATGTTACTAACAAACTTTTTTTAAAATTCAGAAAATGACTCAGTTACTATCACAGAGAATGTTGTGTGTTATGAGTAAAAATAAAGCCAGTGAAATACATTGCTAATATCATTGTACAGAAAGAAACAAAAAACTCCCATAAAGGCAGAAGCTTAGTAACTTTGCTAATTCAACAGATGGTCTATTCACTGGGGAAGAGCAGGGTCTGGTTCTGGATCCTATCACCCCTCAGCAGCTCCTGTAACACTTAGGTGTGTGGTATTCATATTCATCTGTTTACAAATGATATATGTGACAGCTTGCCAGTGGGAAATGAATGTCGCAAGCTTTTCTTTCAGGTAGTGCTTCTGGGAGGTAGAAGCTCATCGTTTTGTCAAATCTTGTCAGACTTGACTTTTTCCTACACCAAACATTCTCTTACCAAGACCTTTGCCAACCAGAAAGAGACAATTTAAGTGACCTGTGACTTGCTTTGTAAGTCACAACATGATACTGGCCTTCTTCCTCCCTCAACATATGACCATTTTTCATCAAACCTATCTCATTAGAAAGGAAAGCGGGAAAAATCAGGGAAAAATTTCCCAATGGTATTTTCCTAAGTTGTACAGTCAAAATTACTAACATAGCAATTAGTGTTTTGTATTTTTTCTAAGAAAAAGTTCAGGGGTTAATATGCCAAATGTATAAAGAACTCATACAACTCAACACCAAAAAAATCAACAATCCAATTAAAAAAATGGACAAAGGACTTGAATAGATACTTCTCCAAAGAGGACATACAGATCACCAATAGACATACAAAAAGATAATCAACATCATTAATCATCAGAGAGATGCATATTAAAACCACAGTGAAACATCATCTCATACGTGCTAGTATGGCCGTCAACAATAAATCAACAAACAAGTGTTAGTGAGGGTATGAAGGAAAGAGAACTTCAGATTGGTACAGACATGGTGGAAAGCAGTATGGAGTTACCTCAGAAAATTAAAAATGGATCTGTCTTTTGACCCAGGGATTCCACTTCTGGGGATACATCCAAAGAAGCCCGAAAATCTAATTCAAGCAAATACATGCAGCTTTATGTTCACTGCAGCATTATTTACACTAGTCAAGATTTGGAAGCAGCCCAAGGGCCCATCAATAGATGGGTAGATAAAAAAGCTATAGTACATTTATACAATGCAATACTACTTGGCCGTAAAAAAGAAGGAATTCTTATCTTTTGGGACAGCTGTATGAACCTGGATATTATTGCTAAATGAAATAAGCCAGTCAGAGAAAGAGAGATAATAACATATTTCACCATGTATAATGTGCACTCATATTATTGTGTGCATTATACATTATTATACCCATGGTATATAATCATTATACCCGTGTATAATGTACATCCTTATTTTTCCCTCAAAAATTTGGGCAAAACAGTGCACAATATACACAGCAAAATACGGTACCATAAAATTTCACTTATATGTGTAATTTAATGAACAAATAAACTAACAAAATGAGGGGGAAAAGGTTATTTTCTCTGAAAAGAAAATACTTCAGAAAACTACAAATTAAAGCCACAACATTTTATTTTATACCTAACAAATTGGCAAAAATTAAAAAGCCTGACAACATCAAGTGTGAGGGGAGACATGCTGCAGTGGGCACTCTGATTCTGTGGCTGGGAAAACAGAACTTACAGCATGTCCACTGTGGGAAGCATTTGACCTCATGTGACAAAGTTTAAAATATGCATAGCTCCAGGTATATAACCTGAAGACATGGGCACATGCGCCCAAAGAGACATAAAAGAATATCCATCATGATACTATTGGAAATAAATTAGAAAAAGTACAAGATGCTCATCAAAAGACCATGGATAGATGGGAAACATCTATACATGGAGTATGTGGTCAAAATGAATACCCTCAAGCGGCATAAATCGATGGAGATAGACATACAAAATGCAATGCTGAGCAAACCATAATGTTCAGCCTAAAAGGCATAACACAAAAGATTCTAGAGAAGGGTATCATTTATATAAAGTTTAAGAACCTATGGTCAAGAGGTACAAACTTTCAGTTATAAGGTAAATCCTGGAGATTTAATATATATTATAGTGTTTATAGTTAACAATACTGTATTGCACATTTGCAAGTTGCTGAGTATTCTTAAAAGTTCTCATCACAAAAAAAAAACCCAAAATAGTTGTACCCATGTGATATAGATATATATAACCATAGATATAACTAAATTTATTGTGGTGATGATTTCACAATGAGTATATATATGTCAAACCCTTATGTTGTACACCTGAAACTAATAGTATATGTCAATTATATATCAGTAAAACTGAAAAAAACTCATGTAGTTGTACTAGGAGACATATAAAATAAAGGTTCAGGGCAGCACTGTTTTTAATAAGAGAAGAAGAAAATGATCTACCTGACCTTCTATGTACAAGGAAATTTTCTTTCCTTGTACGGAAAAATTCTCTTCTGCAAAGAATTATCGAATTGTCCCTGATTCCTGACAGAACCCATTTCAGGACAAAGCCCTGCTTCCTAGGACCCTCCTCAATTATCGCCCCAAGTCCAAATCCTCCAACAGCTTCTTTCTAATGCCCTCTTACTGAGATGCCACAGTTCCTCATGGTGTGCCCTCTCCCTAGCTGCAAGGAGGAAAAAACTCAACTGGTTCAACAACAACAATGAAATTAAATGTGATTAAGAAATCACAGAATCTTTAAAAACCCTTCAAGATAATATTATATGAGTGGTCATGTATATAAATATGTAGTACATATATAAAATAAACACGGGAATATTGAACTAACACTCAAAACTGAGACAGACTCATAGATGAAAGCAGAAGACAGCTAGTTGGTGGGGGGAGGTCAGGGGGTGGAGAGATTGAACAAGAAGGAAAATGAACTCATGGACATGGACAACTGTGTGGTGGTTGCTGAGGGACTAAATGGTAATGAAAAAAATACAATAAAGATTAAATTAAAAACACTAATGATATTGGTTTTCTTCAAATAAAAAAAGAAGACAACAGGAAGAGAGAGAAATTGATCTGAGAGGTTTGCACAGGGGCCTCAATGGAACTTTAATGTTTGATTTCTTTTAAGCAAAACACAACAAAATTCTGAAAGAAATATGGCATAAAAATTTTCAAGTTTGATAAAGTTAGGTAGTGAATACATGCATGTTTGTGTCATTTGCGTGCTTGCCAATGGGTTTGAAATACTTCACACTTTTCTTTTCAATGATAATACACTGGAATTACATTAGACCTTAACTAGAGGCTTTAGTTATTAGAGAAAACTCATTATAATGTAATCCCACCTGCAGACAAGTTCAAAAACAGCTTTATAACAATGTTCTCTGTGTTGATAAATTCCATCCCCTGTTTGCAAATGTGGCGGGTAGTCATTGACCTAGGATTTTTGCCCATGTCCTCCTGGCCACGTTTGTGAAGACACTGGCTGGGAGGCTCTCTTCCTGAAAGGCAGGGCTAATTCAGAACTCGATAAATGCACGGCTCCAAACTGTTCATTACATATTACCTCTGTCTTTCAATCGAGCATCATCTGCTGTTGTGTTTACCCCATTACCAAACTTAATTGAGTCCTTCAAGAGTTTCTCATAATCCTCAAAACTTGTTGTGGACAAATACGTGCCATTTATTTGCATTTTCCTGAATTATTAATAAATATGTTTTTAAATCGTTTCTAGGTTTCTGAAAGTCATCTCACTGTTCAAACTGATTGACATGCTCTCTGTTTATATATTAGCTTTTTCAGATGATTTTCGGAACTATCCTGGGACCTGACCTTTTATCTACTCTACCTCAGCTTATTTAAAGGACCCTTGATTCTGAGCCTTGTGGGATGTTCATAAAAAAGCCCCAACTATTGGCTTTCCCGACTGCAAATATTCAGCTAATTCTTTCAAGGAAATTCAGCAGGTTAGAAAGACATAATTTATTAAAACTATACCAAGTGAGCTGCCTGAGTAGTCACATTTTTTTCCTGCTTAAAGAAAAAAATTGCTTATATCTAATGTGAATTCCCAGGATCTCTCTCCTCACATTGAAAAAAACAGGTTAGCCATTAGCCAGCTGGCAGCGCTTTAAAGATATTCTCACAATTAATGGTAAATGATACAGCTTTATTAGTGGGTCAGTTTCATACTGCAGTCTCTTCAGATTTTTAGAAATGATGACCAAGGGAAGCATTGCCATTTCTTTCCCCCAGACTCCTCCAGCTTTCATTGTCAAATTCAGGTCAGCCTTCTCCAGCCCTGAGTAGACAAGAGTTAACACAAGATCATGGAGCATCGTTTTAAGCTCCTGTCCTCCTTGACTATTTGAGAGAGTATTGCTCTAATGCTCCTCTGACTTTGCCGCATGGATGCCATCAAAGAGTTGTTGTTACTCTTTAAATTGTGGCAATGTTGCCTTTAAATCCCTTCTTAATTTTAAAATACCTAGTTCTTATGCTGCTGTTTGCCTTTTGTTGTCCTTTCTTCGGTAGATATTGTTTTAATATGTATGTCTACATCAGTTAATGTGGCATCGTTACTCATTCATTTAAACAATCCGTCAAGCACCACTGAACACCTTTTATGTACCTAACATGGAAATGCCCTTGGTGCACAAGAGAACTATGCATTCCTGTCTCTATTCTTAGGAAGACTGACAAGAGACAGGAAAAAGCATGGGGTCTATTATATTAGCAAAGCAAACCCTGGTCACCCCATCTTTATTGGGGCCATTAATATCTGAGTATTATGTCTAATTGACACAATAACCTCCAGGCAATTACCTGTCTTTTCCTATCTTGGAATTGCCCTTCCAGAAGTAGACACTTCTGAGGCAACAATGAAATTAAATCCTTTCCATAAATCCAGCCTTTCAACTGGAATGTGAATCAGCACATGAGCTGGGTGGGTAGCATTGTATATTATTTTTTCTTCCTTCTTGTCCCTTTTTATGCATATTTAGTGGAGTTTATAGGAGACCCTTTTGTGTCTGAAGCAAGAAGGTGCTTTTGTTCTCTTAGCCTAATGATGTGGAGAAAAACAGAAGGATGTGAAAAGTCTTCAAGTGCTTTGTCTTCAGAGATAATAGATACTAAAATTGCATTCCTCACACCATTCTCTCTTCCCGTTCAATATCTGGAAAAGGTGAAAACATAAAACTGTGCTGTAACACAAAAGAAAATCCTTCCATAGACAGAGGTGGGTTTCTTTTCAATAAAAAGTGACCGACTACATAAGATTCAGAATGTGAAATCCTAGCACTTTCTTTCTGGCACCAAGACAATAAGTGTAAATGAGGGGGCCTTACTACATATTCAATATTGAATCGTCAGTGCCAGCTCCGGGGGAATATCGATAAATGATAAAAATGAAACATAGACGATACCTGAAAGCTCAAACTGATCTCTAATTATCAAATATCAAACTTGATGCAATTTCACTGACTCCTTACTATACTTGAAAGAAACAGTAAGTCAGGGTAAATCTCATTAATTTCTTCCAATTCAATTTTATCATTTCCTGATCATTTTCCCTCATGTTTTGTATCATTTAAGTCAACAGAATGAGTTGCCAGCTTTTGTTTATTGCTACTAAATAAATGTGCATTGCATGCACAGATTTCCCAATAAGCCCCAGACTTTTTTGAACTATTCTTTTCGGTAACATTGCACAACTCTTAATTTCTTGTTACTTCAGAATAGGTTTAGAAAAAAATTAACGGAAACTTTAATTTGCAGGCAATTGACTTTCAACGTTTGTTAAAAAGCTGACAAAATCAGGTACAATATAGAAAAATGGTGAAGAAATTAAAATTAGATATATCAATAAGATTAATGCCAAAATACTGGCTGGGGCTGGATGCCTCAGTAGGGAAGTGGATAAGTGAATAAAGGAAAAAATGAATGACCACAATTTATTGTATTCTTAATATGTATTTCTTCATGTGACATATATTGTTTCTCAATTCTTATAATAACTCTGCTAGATGAAAATTTTCTTTCTTGTTCCATATAGTAATTGAGAGAATCCTGCATGTGTTTGGAAGGCCTGTTTTTGCATCTTTACTCCCACATCATGTCTCTCGCTTATGGAATGTTCTTGTTTATGGAATGAGGTCTATAATTAATATCTTCCGTGTAGTTTAAAAAAATTTCTTTAATAAATAAAGTGGATACTCCCTTAAGGGTAATTAAAAGTCAAAAATTTAAAAGGATTTATCACAGAACGAAGGCATATTCCTAATTAAGTTTCAGAATGCTTTAAAAATATATATTTATAAATCTAAGCAACTGCCCTAGGCTACTTACAGGGGGAAAAATTGCGTATTTACAGTTTATAGATTATAAAAGAAAGATTCTAAGGGAGTAAATGATACCCCAGAGGCAGCCTAGTCAGTGGCCATAAGTGACATCTATTCCTCCCTGTGCCCAGTGGTTGCTCCGCTGGGAAGCCAAGATGGTACGTTAAGCGCATGATCCCTCCAATGGTTCTTTGCTCCTGTTTGCTGCAGCGACTGGGTTTCATACAGACAGTTATAGAAATACCAGGAAGCCCTTCAAAGGAATTCAAGACAAGCCTCTCTTTCTTTTGCCTGTCGCCTTAGAACCACATTATTTTTAATCTTTTCTGAATCAGTGCTGAGATATTTCCCTACTAGTTAATCAAGAATTGAGAATTAGTCGATTGACCCTGGAAATTGCTTGCTTTACTATTAATTTTTGCTTTCTACAGTAATCCTGGTTTTGCGATGCCAATATCTGCCCAGGAAAAGAAAGATATCAATTACTCTGAGTTTTATATTGTGCATATTTGTATTAAAAAGCACCAGTTAAAATGTATAATTGGCTCTTTAATTTATGTACCTTCATTTCTTGACAAAACATACCAAGAAAAATGGTGAGGAGGGACTTAGATTTAGTTTCCCCCCATAAAAAGGTGACTGAATTATTATGTCCCTATTTGAATTATTTTTAGACATAGAGATACTCTGACAATACTACTTATATTATAATTCATCACAGCGCTAATATTTAAAATTATACATTTAAATGTATGAGTATATAAATGTATGGGTATATATGTATTTATATTTATACATTTAAATATAAAATTATACATTTAAATGTATGGGTAAAATATTACATAATATGTAAATATTACATATATGTAAATATGTAAAATATTATGTAATATTTCATATGCACATTTGTGTGTGTCTTAGGAGAGCCCAAAGAAATGTAAGAAAAGATACTGAGACTGGGAAGAGAAGGTGCACTCAGGAAGAAGAGATTAAGACAGAGCTTGGTTTCTCCATAAAATAAATAAGGGATATTGAAGTTTGTAACACAAAACCAAAAATCATAAAGGACTGCACAATTTTTTTTGGTACCGAACTACTTGAATTGCTCTTATTAAGAGTGTTACACAACTGTGTAGACCCCATATAAAAGCATGAGACCCCTTCTCACGTGAGAGCCCACGTGCAGTTACACATCATGCTGGCACCACACTGAGGTGGGTCCGATCTTCCTGGCATTCTAATGCTCTCTTTTTTGAGCAGCCTTCCTACCTTCAGGATAAAGTCCAAGCCTTAGGGCTGAGTAAGGCACCGACCAGCCCCCACCCTCTACTAACCTCGAACAGCAGAATGTCTCTCCCACCTACAAAAATGAAACATTTTTAAATATTTTACAATAAGGCTTCTATAATTGTGCCACAGAGCTCATAGGAAAAGAGGGCTGGCATGGTCAGTATTCCTTGTTTAAGCACTTCTTCCTCCTCACTGCTTCCAGCCTGATGGAGTGTAAGCTGAGATGAGGGAAAAGAAGGATCAATGACCTCTAAAGAGTCTATCAAGAGGCTGGTGCATAAGAGTTTGTGATCCCCCTGTTCCATACCCAAGCCCCTTGCTAGCTGCCAGTCCTCTAGTAGTTTTTGAAATACTGGTACACATAACCTGTTATAGGTCCTTAAAGAGTTGACTCGTGGAGGGGGTCTCTTTTTAAATTACTATAACAGTAACATGTGTGACCAAGTATAAGTATAACGTTTGAATGCTCTTTAGGTTAATAGGACTTTCACAAATAACATCACATTTGAGCTCTATGTACATAACCATGGGAGGTAAGCACCAGTTCCCCTCTTACGGCCTAGGTAGAAAAAGCTCAGGGACATTTGTAAATAAAGTGGGAATTTTAAACAAGGAGTCGTGATTTGAAATCCTATACTCAGTCTACTACATTATTCTGTTTATATTGCATGATCTGAAAGCTAATGGAAGTATGGAAGTCCCCTCCTGCCTCTAATTAAATCCTCTTCCCTAACTTGGCAATATGATAGGCATTTCCACATGGTAATAGTTCTTTAGAGATGTGTGCATTTAAATGAGACGAATAGATGAAGTTACCCGAGATGTGTAAAACATTAGCTACCTGACAGATTCACAGGGATTACTGCCCGTTGTTCATTAAAATGTAGTCACCTGGAAGAGAACAGGTATCTGTGGGAATGGATGATGAAATGTGAAAATTTGATAGAGAAAGGAGGCTGTGAACTGTCCTTAGCACAAGGATGTCCCTGAGAAGTACCTCAGAGTGAGAGAGCTAGACATCAGGGTTCAGCACAAAAGCACTAGAGAGCTAGGATGCACTGTGGGAACCAGGGAGAAAGGGTGCGAGTATCCCTTGGTCCAAAAGTGCTAACTGCCTTTGGACATTTGAAGAGATTATGTCAAAGTCCTTTTATATTAGAAAACTGGCAAAACATGCAAGAACAGAAGAAAATAAAATCTACCACATTTACTTGCTTTCTGGATTAGTGTAATTAGTGCTTTTCATTGTTTCTCTAGAGTATGATAATCAGAAATCACTTTACCATTGTTGTCCTCTCTTGGGGACAATGAGGTTGAAACCCATAGTTCAGATGGGTATACTGAGGCAGAATAGCTCATATGACATGTCAAGTGGCTTATCTTCGGTATTCAATCTAATGACAAAGGCATGTGGTATGCCATGCCGAATGGCTTAGCTTTAACTGCTATGCATATTTTGCCCTTAAACTACCATTTCAAAATGGAAATATTTTTGGAACAGGTTGGTCTTCACAATTTTCATGTTTATCATTATGGAGTTTCTTCTTCTATCTTTTATCTTTCTTACAAAGAATAATTTCAATCTGCCCAAGATGTCAATATATAATTTACATGTGAATTATACCTTATGCTTTTGACAGCATTATTTCAGATACCAAAAAGTGCGATGACCTTTCATTCATCAAATGTCAATCTTAGTCTCAACAGATAATTGTCTTATTATTCAAATTAAACAAAATGGTTGTACTTTTCTCCCGGTAATTATTAAAAGCTGAAAGATAAAACATTGGAGAAGGAATTACAGATGCTAAGGTCAAAGACAATCTTCTACTGACCTGAAATGGCTGTAAGATTAAAGCTTTTCAACTACCAAAGCTGAATTGAAATCCTTAACCATCAAAAGAGGGAGCCTGGACAGTTTCTTACAAGTATTATCCCAACCTTGCAAGGGTCATTGTGTTTATCTGATTCCAGGAACATGTTGAAAGCTACAGCTCTCCATGAAGGCCAAGTTGCCATCCTTGCAAAGTTTTATATGTATATCATGCCATCCATAGATCTGTCAGAGTATGGTTGGAGTAGGAGCTCAAAAAATTATTGTTGAATAGACAAATGAACAAATGAGCAAATGACACAGTGCTTGGTGCCTATATAAGAAGCTTATGCTATAACATCTAAACTGAATTGCAGTGAGCTCCCTGTATTTTAGATATGTTAAACTTCCACTGTTGCAAATATTAATTGAAATTAAAAGATCCAGATCCAAGATTTCACAGTATTTTTGGCAATGGGGTATGATAAAGATTTGTGTAATATTCGCCTAGACATAGACTTAAAGCTGGGTTCAGCTTTACCCACTCCATGGTGTTGGCTAACTGATTTTACTCCCTCTTTTCCTCAGAGGCAAAAAGGAGACAACAGCATGTACCTCCAAGTGATATTGTCAAGATCAAATGAGACACCATGTGTAAAAGATTTACCATAGTCCTGAGCACAATAAATCTTAATTCCTCATACGTAATTATTTTTTTACAATGGAATTTACTTCAGTAAGACCTGGTCTAAATTAATTTGGCTCTATAAGTAATAATTCTGTCTCCTTCATTTTAGAATTATGTACACAAGGCTAAGGTTCTCCCTTCTATAACTTGAAATGTCATCCATTCATTCTATAAACATTTTAGCACTTTAGATGTGTAAGTAATGATGCTGCACACTGGGGTGACTGTGATAAGGAGGAGGAAGGGCAGAATGTTCAGCAAAACGTCAATCTGCCTCCACAAGGACACTGAACATACAGAAACTTGGGAAATCAAGTAATGCAATATAATTGACAGGCCCCAAATATAAGTGAAAAAGACAATTTTATAGTTTTTACATAAAGTATAAAAGGTAATAATGGTGGTGGAAGAAGTCAGGACCCCTACATTGAAAACAGGACAATGAGAGAACAATCACAACTTTATTCACAGGGGAGAGTAAGGAATGGGAAATATTTCATACTGTTTGTTCTGTTAAACAATACTTTATTTTTTTTTTAATTTTAGAGAGAAAGGAAGGGAGGAAGAAGAGGGAGAGAAACATCAATGTGAGAGAGCAACATCAACTGGCTGCCCTCTGTACATGGCCTGAACCTGCAGTCCAGGCATGTGTCCTGACCAGGAATCAAACCAGAGACCATTCAGTTTGAGGACAATACCCAACCAACTGAGCTGCACTGGCCAGGGCTAGATGAGCCTTCTGTTCAGAACCTATTGCTGTTAGCAGCACCTATGTACACCATTTTTAGGAGGGGACTGGCAACAACCTTTGTCGACTGCCCAAAGAATCCAAGAGCTAACTGATGGTATTCTGTACTTTAATTTAAGAGGCATCAGGATACTGTGAGTTGAGTGCATTGGCTAATCTTATTCTAGCAACCATCTGTTAATTACTGAAGTTAACTCTAATGTAAAATCCAGAGGCTATTAGTTAACTTCTGACCTTCCCAAGTCAGGAATGCACTGTCCAGAATTAGTTAAACCCAAATGAGAAACTGCAGGACCTGAGCCAGGACAGCACTCTGCAAAGGCGATGCTTCTCCTGCCCCGGAACGGGTTAGGTAGCCTACGGGGTGTAAGAAACGTTTTCATCAGGGAAACAAATGGTGTCCATGGTAATGTGGCTTAGCTAGAAATGCTGTAAAAGCACCTCATGTTTGCATGAACAGAGTGTAAGAATCACCAAACCAGGATCCTAATACCTTCTGGAGGACATGTGTGGTCTACCATTCAGCCTTGTGCTCCAGGGCTGACCAGGGAACTCTGCAACTAATGCCCACTAATTCTAAATGTATTGCTGCATATGCCCACAATGCACCTTTCCGGCAAGGTCCTTGAGTGCCTGAAAAGGACAAAGAGGTAGGACTTCACTGAGTTTCACAAACAGGTTGGTGTGAACTCTTTTGTACACGCTTGCTGATAAATGTTATTGTGGATGGCCAACTGTGAGATTTGTTCATTGTATATACACCAATTGCTGGCAAGACTGTGTGAGAGGAAACCCACAGAGCTCACTTATCTCAAGTTATCAGACAATTATTAATATTGTCCACCAACAAGAACCCAATAACCATGAATGGCCAAATTGGCTTAGGATTCATGTAACAGATTGTAAAGCACAAAATAGAAAATATTTATTCAATGGTTTACAGCACATACAGATGTTTAGCTTCCATTTGGATCACAAATTTATTCTTTGTGCCTGCCACTGGACTGTGTACTAGGAGCAAATATAGATATAAAAAAATAAAATTCCTAAATGGCCTGACAAGCTCTGTGTGTGCGAATGTGCATGTGCATGTGTGGTGAGGGATTCAGGAAGGTAAAACAAAGAGAGACAAGCATGTGCCTGAGCAATTACAATTGGCACAATGCATCCTGTGATGATACAGTCATATAGTGGGTACACTATTAAAGTACAAAATTTGGACTCCTAACACAATTTGGCGGCAGAAGGTAAGGTGGGCAGGTGAGTGTTATAGAAGGGAGTACCTGCCATGAGTTTTGAAGGACAAGTTAAAGCTAGTTGAGACAATGACAGTGAGGAAAGAAAATAGTACATGCAAAGGCATAATGTAAGAAAGCCCTTGAGGAGCCTGAAGTACAATAAAACCCAATGATAATGCAATAACTGGAATTCAGATATAAAGCAGTTGGCTCACCAGGTCATTTCATTATCCTTGCAAAGCAAGCTTCTGCCTTTTACATGATTAAATATCCTGGACCCCACTCACAATGGCAGCATTTCCTTTAGTTTGTTGAAGGTGGCTGAGTGTGAAGTTTGTGATTGTGAGTGATGGGAAGGAGATCATGGCCAGAGATGACGCTGAAGACTTAGGGCAGAATATGATCAGAAAAGGTCTTGGGTGCCATGCAATTGAGTCTGAATTTTATTCCAAAAGTAATGTTGAATCAGAAGGATATTATGTACGGGAATGGCATGAACAGATTTGTGTTAAAAAAAAAAAAATAAGTGACACCAGTGTAAAGGAGAGACTGACGGGAACTAGATTAGGAGCTTGGAAACCTAAGAAAAAGCTACTGTATTTATAGCAGGAGACAAGGTGAAGATCTAAACTAAGGCAGTGGCAGTGGGACTAGAGACAGAAGAGAGATTAAAGACATTGGGAAGGAAGAAGTGAAAGAACTTGGTGATTGAAGAAGAGGAGTGAAGGGAAAGGAAGGCTACCATTGCACTGCTTTGGGTGGCTTGAAGGTGGAGGAGCCACTCCAACCCTATAGAGTGGCCAGTTTGAGAAAAGGTTAAGGAATATATCTATTGAACACTTACAACAAACCTACATTTTCTAAATTATTTTTTCTTTAGGTATTGAAATTGGGCTAGTCTAACATAGTGACAAACCATTAGATTCCAATGGCTAGAACTGAGCTGGATTAGATTCATTTATCGTGAATTGATTGGTAGATAAAGAAATCAAGCTGTCAGAAGCTTAATTTGGGTGTTTTTTTTTGTCAGCAGCCCCACCTAGGATTTTAACAAATGGGAGGGGAATTTTTTTTATTTTGTTAAGAAAAAGAAAATAAGAATGAAGGCACTTACTCTTTTTTTTTTTTTTAAGCTTGTTATTCCTCATTATGCTCAGCATTTGTCATCGGTAATGCCAAATGGCATTGGTGACGTGACACAATGTCTCCTCAAAAGAGTTTTA
Organism: Pteronotus mesoamericanus; assembly: GCF_021234165.1. Lineage (NCBI taxonomy): Eukaryota > Metazoa > Chordata > Mammalia > Chiroptera > Mormoopidae > Pteronotus > Pteronotus mesoamericanus. Next base: position 11,429,071 of record NW_026555277.1, on the reverse strand, counting down.
GTAGCAAACAGGGAGTTGGTATTTGGGGGGAAACATCAATGATTCATTCATTTAGTCATTCCATAAAGCATTCATTCTGCCCATAAATATTTATTGAACATCTGCTAAGAGCCATGTACACTGAAGGAGCTGGGGGAGTTTGGGCAAATTTAAAAAGAAATGGATCAAGTCTTGATTAAAAGACCCAGACAAGGCTTTGGTAGTTCAGGCCTCCACTGTATAAAAAAGGAACCCAGAAATACAGCAGGAATAACTAAAGTGAATTAACACTTACTCTGGTTTGATAGAATTCTTTTTAGACATGGCTCAAGCTGTTTCTTTTTTCTTTTTCAAGTATTAGGCTCAAATAAGTTCTTCACAAACTATGAAGTCTTTTTTTGTGTATTGATTTATGATAGTCAATCCCTTCTCTTAGAAATGAAAACAGTTCTCTGGCTGCTGTGGTTCACTGGGTTGAGTGCTGGCCTGTGAACCACCAGGTCACGGGTTTGATTCCCAGTCAGGGCACATGCCTGGGTTGCAGACCAGGTTCCCAGTTGGGAACATGCGAGAGGCAACCACATGTTGTTTTTTTCTCTCTCTTTTTCCCTCCATTCCTCTTTCTCTAAAAATAAAAATAAATAAATCTTTTTAAAAAAAGAATGGGAACAGACTATGTCAAAATGAAAAGAGTGACTTTTACTCCTCTAAAACTATTAAAGACTCCTATCTTCGAAAAAATCAAGACAGATACTAGTGAAGATATGATAGTAAAACAAGGGCTGCCTTTTGCAAATTAATGGGCAGGTCAGAAAGCTGCTGACTATTTCTGCTCTCAGAAAACATTTTCTCATCAATTCACCTCTCCTGGGTGACTATTGTCTGAATCCTACTGGAAAGAGCAGAATTCCTTCAAATGTTGGTTCTATGAAAATATACTTCACTTTAGAACTATAAATAGTTGTTGTAACATCTTTATTGCCTTCAGTTTTAAAGTGCAGACTTGAGAAGAGAATCAAGTTCCATTAACAGTGGTTGTTGCTAAAGATTATAGAACTAATTTAGCATTAAGAGAATTTTTAACCAGTGTGTTTCTCTTGGCACAGTTTCACACATATGATCCAGTATGCAAGTGTAGAAGCCAAAGAAAAAATTACATCCTTTCCCAAATCTTGGGATAATTAAGATTGGCAGAACTAAGCTACGAGCCAATGATTTTATTTTTTTCCTTCAAACACTGGATCAGTGATTCTTAAAGCATGGACTGCAATAATTAAGTAGTGTCCTTTGGGTAGTAAACAACAAATATTTTCACAGATCTATCCCTGTGCCTTTATTCTCTGCAATCGCAACCTGATAGGTATAACAAATACATCAAAAGACATGAATTTAAAACAGAAGCTCTTCCCGTTACAAGATGTGTAATCTCGGGCAAGTCATCTAATCATAATAATTTTACATTGCACACTGACTGTATCACAAATTATCTTATTACATGCTTTATCTTATTCAAACCCCCCCCCCAATGCTATGAGATAAGTACTTTAATTATTCCTGTTTAATGAAGAAATAGGCTCAGAGAAATGAAGTGACTTCTCAAGGTCAAACTGGGGCTTAATTTGAACACCCCCACCAAAAGCCCATGGGTTTGATTATTAGGCTCTTTTCACCTCTCCAAGCTTTTTTATTTTTTCATCTATAAAATAGAAGCTACAATAATGAGACTCTCAGGATTTTTACAAGAATGAAAAGACAATGTTACATAAAAGAGATCACTGCTGTTATAGTCATTGCTGTACTATTCTCTCAGACTCCCAGATTAAAGTACAGAGGAGTGCTTTCATTTCCAATCATTCCTTTGCCCCCCAATTCAATCTCCACCCTAGCCTACTGACTCTTCCCAATATATTTAAGACATTCATTCTTCTCAATAGCTGTTTCTCCAATTGTGTTAGTAGGAGTGTCCATCAATTTGTATAATTTTAATAACAGTGTAATGCTTTCTCTTGCTCCAGCCTTTTCTCATGCTTATCAATCTATCCTTCCCACACTATCTAATTAATGTACACAAAGTACCATATTTCTATTTCCATGGTTAATTCTTTATTGATTATCTAATAAAGATATCTCAATGTCATAACCCTGGTATTGTAGATACTGAGTGTCTCTTTTTTTTTTTTTTTATTTTTAGAGAAGGGAAGGGAGGGAGAAAGAGGGGAGAGAAACATCAGTGTGTGGTTGCATTTCGCGTGCTCCTGCTGGAGACCTGGCCAGCAACCCAGGCATGTGCCCAATTCTGGAAATCAAAACTGGCAACCCTTTGGTTCACAGGCTGGTGCTCAATCCACTGAGCAACATCAGCTAGGGCTCTTACTCTTATTCTTACGCATTCAAACTCATTTCTCAGTAAAATCCAATTGGAATTATTTACTGAGTATCCATTTTGTGCTTGGTGCTGTTGTTATTTTGTAGAAAAGATAGGCTTAACACAAATCAATCAAAACTACAATGAGATATCACCTCACACCTATTAGAATGGCTATTATCAACAAGACAAATAATAACAAGTATTGGAGAGGTTGTAGAGAAAAAGGAACCTGCATTCACTGCTGGTGGGAATGTAAACTGGTATAGCCACTATGAAAAACATTATGGAGGTTTCTCAAAAAATGAAGAATAGAGTTACCATATGACCCAGCAGCCCCTCTTCTGGGTATCTACCTGAAAACTTTAAAAACATTTATGCACAAAGATATATGCACCCTATGTTCATTGCAGCATTACTTACAGTGGCTGAGATATGGAAACAACTGAAGTGTCCTTTGATAGATGATTGGATAGAGAAGCAGTGGAACATATATACTCAGCCATAAGAATGGGTAAAATAGTACCATTTGCAACAATATGGATGGAACTTGAGAATATCATGCTAAGCAAAATAAGTCAGTCAGAAAAAGCTAGGAACCATAAAATGTTACTCATCTGTGGTCTATAAAACAAAAGGACAGTGGGGGTAGTAGAGGGTAAAGGGGGCCAAATATATGGTGATAGAAGATGATTTGACTTTGGGTGCTGGGCACACAATGCAATACAAAGATCACGTATCATAGAAATGTACACTTGAAACCTATATAATCTGGTCCAGTCAAGGAACATGTATAAAGGACCCATGGGCAAAGCCAAAGTGGGGAAGGACTGAGGGTGGGCGTTGGGGGTGGGTGGGGCAGGGGCAAGGGGTGGCCGGAAAATGGAGACAACTGTACTTGAACAATAAAAAAATAAATTTAAAAGAGATAAAAAAGAAATCTATATAATCTTATTGAACAATGTCACCCTAATAAATTTAGTTTTTTAAAAAAAGGCTAAAGTACAGACCTTGTGAAGGAGAGACAAGGACAAAAATATCAAATAAATACACACATAGTAAATTATAATTATAGAGGAGGGATAGTGTGGGGGTGAAAACTAACCTAGTACCGAGGCTCAGGAAAGGTTCTCTGAGGCAGAATAAGACCAGCCACCTTACATCCCACCACCATTGACTTGGTTGATTCTTCCCTTGGAAAAAATCCCTATTCTTCTCATGCAAATCCAACAAACCTATTAGTCTTCCTCAGGATGCAGCTTCAGTCCTACTTCCAATATTGTTTTCTACCATCTAAAGTTTGCAATAAAAAATATCTTAATGTGTGTGTGTTGTTCTTAGTTCCTGCTATCGAAGTTGATTATGTAATAGGTTATAGGTTTAGGATCAAGTATAATATATCTTGCCCCCACAACTTGGTTAATAATGTTTTTATCTAAAAATCCTGTGTTCGTCTGCTTTAAATCCCACACAGTGCTGTGATGTTTGTTTAATGACTAGCTGAGTGTTCAGTTGATGTCCACAGCTAGATGTTCAGAAATCCAAGTAACAAAGTAGGCATCAGAATGGCGCTAATACCTTAGGCAACATTCCTAATGTTTGAAATTAACCTAATCCCACTCTCATTCATTTGCTTTAGGTTTTATGTGAGCTTAAATTTGATACTGTTTGCATTAACATTGCAGAAAAACTGCTTATTTTTCTGGAGGTTTGGCTCTATTAGCTAATGTTAACACAGAATTTATAATATCCCTGAAACTGAACCCACTTATGAAATTCACTGGTCCCTATCATTTACCCTCCAGATTACATATTTAATGCAAAATTCCCCCATAAAACTAAAGACAAGTCAATAAAATAAAGACCTTAAATTTCAGCTCTCTGAAAAAGATGTAATCCACGTAAAAAGTTTTGTTTTATTTTCCTTTCCAGTTTTCAGAGCTCTGTTTGGCATGCAATCTTACAAACAGCTAATTAAAGCTAATAGAATCCAATGGATGTGAGTGAAGTTCTCAAAGCAGATCAGCTTCAACTTTGCTTCAACATTTTTCCCAGAGTGCATAGTGTTAGAGTTGTATAAAAAGAAAAGTGTATGTGAGCTTAGGTGTGCCATGCTGTACTCAAATTCATCTGTCTCCATTTTCTGTGGGTTGAATGCCAATGCTTAATGCTATTCATGTGAAAGGAATTCCAGCTGTGCCATATCCATGTCTCCCCTTTATTCCACTCTCTTCAAAACATATATTCAAAATAACAGTGCAATGATATAAAGTTTCTTCTCCATAGGATATTCGTGTGTGGTCTTAAGCTTTTCAAAAGACAAGAGCTTTACAGCTACTATATTTTTAGTATCTAACTTCCCCCTTTAAACAAGGAGCCCTTTCCATGAAAATGACAAAATAATAACCTGCACAAAAGAGGCAAGCATTCTGGCCTGTATTCTGCAGTTTTCCATCGACCTGGAAGTCCATTTTAACAGGTTTCTTCCTATCTCTAGCCTTCATGTATTGCACCAAATTTGTTCATTCATTCATCAAATACTTGGTGGATGACTGCTACATACCAGGCAACATTCCAGAGAGCAGTTTTGTTATCTCTGCCTAGAGCAAGGTAGGTTTTTCCGATGGCGATGAAGGATTCTGTTTAACAGACAGCATGGTGAATAGAAAGGGGATTTGAGCAATAAGACCGAATTAAATCTTGGCTTTGACACTTACTAAGAGAAGTCTGTCACTAACACCCCTGAAAATAAACACCTTCATCCATAAAACAGTAACACTTGGTGCCTCCATGCGCAGGTACCGGGCCAGGTGCCAGGAATGCAGTACGGCCCCCAGCCCGTGAGCGCTCTGACAGGGTGGGCCTGAATATCTCAAGCATGTTCAGTGCGCCACCGACACTTGTTAGTCTGTGTGGCGATCTCCCAGCGTGTTCTCACAATCACTGGCACTTTTTTCTTTCAAAAGATGGGGCCTACTTCCCCTGCTTTTGCATATGGGTCAGGCTTAGTGACTCGTTTCTAAGGAACAGAATATGGCAGAAGTGATGCTCTGGGGTTTCCGAGGCCAGGCCAGAGAAAAGGCAGCTTCCCCCTGGCTGCTCCTGGGCTTGCTCCCTCTGGGAGAAGCCGCTGCCATGTCATGAAGACACTGCAACAAACTAAGGGAGAAGCTGAGACCTCTCACCTCCGTCGGTATCAACTCACTAGCCACAGGAGCACTGCGCCCCGGAAACAGAGCACCCAGCCCCCGGCGAGTTGCCGTATGGGTGCAGCCCTGCCCCAAGGACCCCGAATCTTGACTGCAATCTCATGAGAGACTCCAAGCCACAACTGCACAGCTAAGCCACTCCCAAATTTCTGACCCATAAGAACTCAAGGAAAATAAATGTTTATTGTTGTTGCTGCAGTTTGGGGAGGCAATGTGGTACAGAGCAATAGATAACTAACAAAGCCCATGATAGAAATACCTGGATGAAGCTACACAATTACGGTGGAAAACCTTTCCAATTTCATTTAGTTTACCTCCTATGTTAGAAAGAAAAATTAAGTAACTTCTCATAGACTTCCAATGTTTCTATTACTACAGAAGAAAAGCCAAACTCCTAGGCTTAGTACTGAAAACATACCAAGCTTAATCTCCTCCACTCCCCACCAAAACTTTGTTTTGGCCAGACGAGGCTCCCTATCCTCAGCCAGTTAGTTACCCCTGAGAGCTCCTGCCTCCAAGATTTTGATCTTGACCTTACTCCCTATTGAAGGGCACCTCTCTTCTTGTTGCACATCCAGCACACTCATTTTTTTCCCCCTTCTAAGCTTAATTTAAGTCCTGGGGTAATTCTTGATGGCACTAATCCATAGCAATCTCTTTCCTTTTAAAACATCCAGTAATTTTTATTACCAATCCTGCTATTTAATACTTATTTTAAGTATTTGCACTGTTGTTACATGTCACTATTAATTAATCAATAAGTATTTGAGTTCCTGTTATGTACAAAGCCCTGTGCCAAGAGCCATATCCAACACTTTTAGTTTAGTTACATTTAACTTTTTATTTTTAAAATCTATTACGGCACATAACTTTTTATGTGTGTTTCTTCAACCACTGTTAGATTCCAAGCAACTTGAGGACAGGAAGCAGACCTACTCTTTATTGCTTTAGGCATATTCTTGTAGAATAAAAAGCACCTTTTACCAACTCCACATAGGACAGCAATATCAAAATAATAAAAGAATTTGTTACATTTCCTCATTCTCCTGATATTTATGAAACTAGAAGCACAGTGATACAATGTTAGAATATAAAGCAGCCTTTGTTTGAGTGGAACTGGGTTCCCTGAGGTGGGTAACTTAATCATGACATCATCTTGGAAAAACACCTGTGCATAAAAATTCAGGAAATCATGAACACTTCCTTCCTTAGTCACCAACCTGGCAGTGCTCTCTGAGAGGAGGCATTCTCCTCTTCTCAAGTGTCCTCCGAATGTTGTCAACATAAGGTAAGAAAAGTAGTGTGGGACTTCAGCCATCCTGGGCTGGCCGTGAAAGAGCCAGGGCTAAAATGCGGCAGGGCATGTGGCAATGCAACTCAGGCAAAAGCAAATTCTTCCCTGAACTTATTCAAAGAATTAAATGCATCTCCTGGTTCGCTTTAACTGCAGCGAACTAGTAAAACATGCAACTACCTTAAAATAGGGAAAGGACGTTGAGAAGAAAACAAGAGGTCGCTCTCAAACTTTACCTTGCTTAAGAATTCCCTGGGATGCCCTTTAAGCCACCTGGTTCTCTGCATCACCCCACTCACTGCCATTAGCTCCTCATCATCCCCTCCACCGCAGGCCAATTCAAAAAGCCTAGCTAGGTAAGAACCTGGAATCCATATCTTTCAACAAACTTATTTAGATGAGTTTAATTAAGGTAGAGTGAATATATCTGTTTGTAAATCTCAGCAATAGAAAAAAGACAAAGAAAAATACTGGTAATGTAGTATGATTCCTGTATTATTTTCTCTTTAGTTAACTGCATTTCCACTCCCCAGATTTGTCCTAAATTGTGTTGATCTCATCTGAACAGTATGAAATTGGAGGGGTATAGCTAGTTGTGCATTGAAAACTCCCATTTCATGAAAAGTAATTCTATCTTGAAAGAAATCTGGACTTAAAAATCTGGGAAGAAAGTGAGGGCTTGAAGGAGGAAGTGTTTTAAAAATTCTGGGGAAATAGCGGGCTGTGCTGGAGAAGTTTATAGACGTTTGCGCCCCATAGCATTTCCAGGGCAACCCCTGCCCATCTGATTCATCCATGTCCTGTGTCCTCACTTATGTCGGCCACTTTGTTAAGAATGCAAAGACACTAGTCGTCTAGCTGACAAAATGCTATTCATTCTTCAAGATACAGACTAACACAGAGGACCTCCAGGCAGTGCTGTATGAGCCACACTGGAACCCAAGGCCAAAGAAAAGTCACTAATCCTGGTTTTAACTTTATATAAAATTTTGATATTTTGCTCATCATGGATTTTTTACAAGTAATTCTGATATTTTAGAAAATAGCACTGAAATATGATTTATCATGATTACTGAGTTTCTTTATCAACCCCTCTAGTTTTGCACGGCACTTGCCTTACCAAAGTCCCAGCTCTCATCCAGGTAAGTTGTCTGAACTCCATGCTCTCTGCTGTTTCTGCTCTTGGACCTCCCTCCACTGTGGAATTTATCACATTGCATTATAGTTTCTGATATACTTATTATTCTCCTATTGACTTGATTGCTCTCAAGGCTCATGGCTTATTTGATCAGCACAGAAATAATAAATACTCTTTAAATATGTGATAATAAGAATAAAAGTTGTGAAACTTCAATCACAACTCTCAAATTTTCTAAGCCTCTGTTTTCTTATCCGTCAAATAATAAGGCACCAGATTATTTTAATAATACTCAGTGATTGCTTCTATACTCTATTCATAGATTAATATAATCAATATAATATAATATAATAAAAATATCCAACACTAATTTAGCTTTTTCTATGTGTCAGGCAATTTTCTAAGTATATAACAAGTATTGACTCACTTAATTCTCACAACTAATCTATAAGTAGGTGCTGTTATTAGCCTCAATATATAGATGTGGAAACTGAGGCTTGGAGCCTCTAAGAGATTACCCAAGGCTAGTATTTGAAGCCAGGTAGTCTGGACCTGGACCTACGCTCTAAGTTCCTATATCACCTCTCACAATAATAATAATAATTTTATATATAAATATAAATATGCAAATATATAATCAAAACAAACATTTTGTTTTTTAAAATATGAAAATATTGTAGGTCATTCTAATTCTAATTCACAGTGAAATTCTACATGACTAGAGACCAGTGAATATTGTGTGCTGTGGCATTTCTTCTATGAGGGCTATTATTATACACTGGTTCACTTATCAAAGCAAAGGACACAATGTGACCTAATTTTAAAAATGAGAAAATTTGAATAAAGAGAGTAGCATAAAATGACTGAGGTTTGGTAGACCAGGTTTCCTGGGTGATGCTTAGAAGAAGGTTTAATAAAACCTCAGGAAAATACATTGTCTGCCTGCCATGGAGCCAGACCTCCACTGTGAGACCGTGCCTGGGCTCTCTGCTCTCTTATAAGAGAAGACAAATTGGCTTAAATGACTTTGTTAAATCTGGCTCTTAGCTTCAAGGGAATATTGGAAACATCAGCCAATATTGGCAACCTCAGCAAGTAATATTACTATACCAGTGAGGATTTTAGAAATAATCAATTATTTACCTTTATCATATAGACTTGGGTATTACAGGTTCCTAACTGTGAGTAATTGGAGCCCCTCTTCTCTTTATAAAGGAAGGGAAAAGGGTAGGCAAGAAAAGAGAAGATGTGGCTACCAGAGCAGATTTCAGTGAGGCCATCACCTCTGGGAAGCCTGTAATATAGATCATCAAAGTAGAAATGATGTAGAATGAACAGGAAAAAAAAAATGGCACTTTACAATCAACAACTATTCTTTCCTCTTTATTTTTCTCCATGTTGAATTAAGTTTTACTGCAGTTCAAGGTACTTCCGGTTCTGTGATGCAACTCTGAGCCTACTCTTAGGCATCAGTTGGGAAATCGTTTTGTCATGTTATCTGGCATTAAGGTGTGTCCATCTGCATTGCAAGATAGAATGACAGAATTCCCAGTGAGGAGCTGGGAGAGATGGGCAACTACCAGCAGAAGCTGAGTGGTCCCTTTGTAAGAGTACCATGGAGCTGATGTTCGCCTTCCTTCTGCCTGTTTCCTACAGCTCAGGGCAGCATGATACAGGGAGCAAAGTCACAGGCTAATCCCAATCTCGACTTCTATGAGTTTCACAGAATTCATCTCCATGTTGCCATAAAGGGTTAGTCATGTTTCCATAAAAGTTGTCAACTACTGATTTGCTGATGGAAGAAGTAAATGATGGGGATTTGGCTGTGAAATTCAAAACCTGTTTTGGTATTTTCTGGAACTTAAGCAAGAAGCAGACTGTAACATCTCTCCCACACAAAAATCTTAGGTATGCATTCATAGGAGCTCTTAGATATTCATGATGGAAATTCTCAGGTGGATCTACCTGGGGAGGAGTTAGGGAGCCTTATGTTCGCTGTTTTCCCCAACATTAGCATTATGGACATTTTTTTAAAGTTTTTTTTATTGTTCAAATACATTTGTTTCCATTTTCCAGCCACCACTTTCCCCTGCCCCACCCACTCGCTGCCTCAAGCATTATGGACTTTTCTGATAGCACAATGAAATTTCCTTGAATCTGAGAAGTCAAAATCAAACCAAAAGCAAACTAATTCCTTGTCCTTTAGTCACCTCAGACTCACATTGAGTTGTTTGGGGTTGTTTTTTTTTCATTTATCTTTTGGTGAATTTTGTAATTCAATCACCCATGTTAATCTTTTAAACTGTATCTAATTCTGACTGATATGTTGAACTCCTATATTTGTTTCTTATGTTAAAAATCATGCTGTACTTAAGATGAGTGAGATGTGATGTGATTTCTGGTATAAATGTACTGCCCCTCCAACGAGTGGGTCAAGATTAAAGCATAAAGCACTCAAAGACCACTATAATCCAATACATCAACAAGAGAGATAAAAAGGAGAAATAATTGGAGTTTGAATGATGAGGGAAAGCTAAAGGGTAAACCTTAGATGTGAGCTTGTCTTTTAATAGACATTGAAGATGATTCATGATCCAAGCAGGAATGAGCATAGGATGTGTGGAACACATTCAGACCCTGCTTCTTCAGGCATAGACATCATACTGCAGGATGGAAGGAACAGAAAGGTGGATGAATTCTGATTACAAAGGTCTTGAGGGCTAAGCAAAAAGAAGTTGAAACTTGATAGGCCCAAAAAGTATTTTAGGTGATTATCTGATGATGAAATTTGAAAAAGTTATAGAAGAAATCCAGGCATGGAACAATGAAATTTTGGAGCAACAGGTCACAAGAAGGATGACATTTCACAAGACAGGTTCTGACTTTAAGGCTAGTGGTTATGGGAAGTGAAAGAAAGGGAGGAGTCAAAGATGACTCAGATGCTTCTAACTTGAGAGGCTGGCTAGTGGTGCTAGCAAGTGTGAGAATGGAGAAGTTCGATGAGGCAATCCCTGGCAGAAGAAGAACGAAGATGAGTTCTGAGCTTCCCAGAACAAAACCCACATCGATTTTGAGCCAATCAGGATGGAAAAGAAAATTATTTACTAGGGGTCCCTCACCTATTACTATTACTATTAAATCATGAAGGTACTGTGAGCATGGTACACCCAGATTCCTGTCCTCACTGCACTTGCCTTCACTTACATTAAAAAACAACAAAAACAACAAAACACACCATTCAAAAGTCAGCAGCAAGAGAGCTGGGCCAGAAGAAACCTCACTCCTCTAACTTTCACAGCCCTCACTAGTGAGATGCCTCACAGATTCTTTCAGCAGAAAAGTGCACAATAGTTCTCTCTTAACCATTCAGGTAGTATAGTTATAACACCATGCATGGATCCCACAAACCACCAATGAATCAATAATTTCAATCTTCCTCCTGGATTTTTTCCTGGAGCTGCTGACATACAGAAAAACCAATTGAGTTCATTCTTACAGCCACATTCAGTCGATGAGAGTGCTAATAGATGGTACAAGGAAGAAAAAGGATATGCTGTAAATTCAAATGAGCCAGCCCTTAATATTGCCATTGTTGGCGCTCATGACCTGGATAAAACCACTCTATCTGCAGGTAAAAACTACATGGTGAAAACCCAGACTTGGCCACAGTAACCATATGAACATTGATAAATTACTCAACATGTCTGTGCCTCAGTTTTATCATCTTTAAAATAGAGATCATCAAATTACATAGTTCAGAGAAATGATGTGAGTATAACTAAGGAAATATATGCAAAGCACTTAGCATAGTGTCTGACACACCACAAAGTGTTCGATAAGTGTTCATCCCTATTATTATTTTTATTTGCTTCTGAAGACAAAAGGTATGCAATGGAGGTCAAAAGACGTGCTAGGGAAGTCAATCTTGCGTTGATCAAAAACTGCTGAGTCACAGCTCGTGGGGTGGTATTCAGTATAACTTTGTGATAACACAAATTTGGATAGAATTCAATTAGCAGTTGGCTTCTGCCTTCCACCAGGCCCTATCTTCAGATGTGGGATGGACAAAATTTATAATCTTCCTAAGTGGGAGGGGTGTTAGAAAGTGACAGCCTCAAGATAGTTAGGGTTTAATTCTGTGTGTGGTTATGTGCTTTTAATGATATTTTCTGCCACTTGAGAAATATTGTTTTTCATTAACTTCATAAAAATGCAACTCCTTGTTTGGCAAGACTGAATTTTTGGAGTCCACTTATCTCACTCTGGCAGGGTTTTACTGTTCTTGAAAAGTCATCAGTTCCACAGTCATTAGGAATCGTTCACCTGTGCTTTCAGGGGTATAAATGTGTGAAAAGGAGACAAAACTCACTGCACATTAGAGCTTGGCTTAGTCTAAAAGCATTTTGAAGAGTTTTGTTTTGTTTGCCTTTGCTCCTAACCATGGTATTTTGGCTTTAAGTTTGTCTGTTGACAAGCTATTGCATGTAGAGATTATAAGAGGTTGGAATTAATTCCAACTTGGGGCCGCAACCCATTTTCCCCTGGTGTGAATGAGAAGCATCAGGCCCTGCCTGGCAGGCTTTGGAAGCTTTCCTTACCTGGAACTTATTATCTGCAAAGGCTAGTTACCTAGGCTGTTGGTGGCAACACAGAAGGGAGTAAGTGAGAGCAGATGATGCCAAAAGTAAGCATTTTGCTCCGGGCTGGCGCTCCCCGTGCAGTCCTGGGGCTACAGCAGCTTCCTTACCCCAATCCAGACCCTCCACAAGCCCATCCATCAAAAAACAACGATGGGAATCCTCTGAGTGGCTAACTAAGTTTGGTCTGAATGATTTAGCAGTCCTACAGACCTGTCCAGCTATTCTGGGAGTAGAATGTACCCACAAGATGACAACTCCCGTTCTCACCACAGCTGAGTTTCAGCTGGGGTGTAGTCTGAAGTTTCATCTTCATCTCTCTGTTGCCCAACTAGCGCTGAAGAAGTCACTGTTTCCCAGAAAGGATTTTTAACACTTACAAGCAGGATCTGATTTCTATGGAACTATAACTACAGTGACTCATGCAGAATTCGTTACACAGGGGCAACGTTCTGCACTGAATGCTAATATTTAGGATAACTCTGATACATAGTTTGGAATGTACCTCTCCCTCATATCTCTTGATTGCATGATACAGAGAAGAGGTGCTTATGTTCCTGATTTCTAATTTTTAGTCTACATTTGCAAAATCTAAGTAATGCAACATGAGAAATTACTACTGAATACTTGAAAAAATGTGAGTCCTTCATGGACATGGACAACAATGTGGTGACTGCTGGGGAGAGGGGAGTGTAAGGGGACTAAATAGTAGCAGGAAAAAAATAAAATAAAGGTTAAATCCAAAAAATTGTTTTAAAAGAAAAAATGCGAATCCTTGAGCTTAAAACCAGATTCTGAAGCCAAAGTTCAAATCCTGACACCACTACTTACTTACTGTGCAACCTTGGTCAAGTTACTTAATTTCTCTGGGCATTGGTGTTCTCAACAGTGAAATGAATGACATTGCCATGACCGCTCATGTATAAAGGACCCATGGACAAAGCCAAAGGGGGGTAGGATTGAGGCTGGGGTAGGGGAGAGTGGCAGGGGAAATGGGGACAACTGTGCTTGAACAACAACAGAAAAATAAATTTAAAAAAAAGAAATGCTTATGATCACTAGCTCATTTTAATCTTTTGGTATAATAGATGTGAGAAACAAAGAAAAATAACAACAAAAAAAAGAATAAAAATACCTAAATCTGAGTTGTCATTTTCAAGTTATTCTCTCTACTATAGGAGAGAAGAAAAGGTACCTGTATCTACACTAGTTTTAGGTTCTCTAAATGACTCTACAAAATAGCACCTCCAAATATAAAATTACATTTTACACTCTATTGATTATAGGATGAGTTGAATTCTTGGACATAATTCGTATTTGGCTCCTTGTATAAGAAGATAAGATACTTTATAAATCTTGTGGACAAAGAATAAGAAAAGGTAGTTTCCAAAACCTTTATCTCCTATTCTACATGATTGGATTTTGGCAAATTACAGTCTCCCTGGGTCCCTGTGTTCTCATCTATAAAGTGATAGACTACCTTTTAGTTCTAATAACAAACTAGTAAACTATTTTTTAGACTGAGTATTACAAGATCTGGGAGACTGGCAAAAATATTTTCAATGTTTGCACTTTCTTATAATTTGTTCTCTTCTACCCACAAACATACATATAATTACTTCATAGCTAATTATTATTAGAGTATGATAATGGCCCATAGTAAAAATTGGTATTTTTATATCAATTATTATTGGCATCTTAATTTTGGTATACCAAAACTTATTGGTATCTTTTGGTTATTGTATTTTTCCAGATACTTTTTTTGTCATAATTTTTCTGATTTTTTTTCTTTGTAAGTTAATGGACTTTTAAGCTTTTCATCATTTTCTCTATAAATCTCTAAATCCTATCAGGTTGCACCAATTAAATTAAGACTACTCACACACCTTATATTTCTCTTTTGAAAGTTTCATAAGAGGAACGTTATATAACCAAAAATCCTTAAAAACAAGAAATTGATAGACACAAGTTGAGGAAAGGAGCTAAAAACTCCTTCTATCACTATCATTAGCAAATTAATAATTAGCACCTTAAACCAGAGTAGTTCAAAGAGTATTTGTCCTTATGTAATGAATGCATTGTTTCCAAAATCTATGCTATTGTACTTAAGATATGCAAGAATATTAATTCTAACAATACACAATGGAATTAATTTGCTGGAAAAACCTAATATGCACACAATATAAAGAGAACAAAATTATGTTGTTTTTATAAACAACCTAATAAAATCTCACCAACAACTCTACATAATTACCTGTGCAAAAGTCCTTTAGGAATCATAAGGTCCTATTCAAATAAAAGGAGTTATTTTTTCTAGCATCAAGAGTTTAAATGTGTCAGTTACACTAATTGAATTGATATATATATTTTTTGAATTATCTTATTGGGTATGATTTAAGTAGTTCCACTGTGGCTCTCATCTTATTCTTTAGGACTGAGTGATTGAAAAGGACTGTGTTTCTTAAAATGCCGCTAGCTCATTATTTTGTTTACAAATAATTCAGCATAGTATTCTTTATATTGCAAATAGCCAAAATTTATCTGAAATACAGAACCTTGATTAATGAGAATCTTTAGAAGATGAATTCTGTAAAACATGAAGCATCTCATCTGACTTAAGTAAAAGAGTTTACTTAAGTAAAATATAAGTATTTCTTATTAAAATACTTAAGTATTTCTACCAAGAGAACTAAGCTCCAAAGTTTAAGACCAAAAGCAAAATCCACAATGATCAAATCACTGACATTAAAAAGCTCACCCTCCTCAGTTCCAAGGACTTGGCTGAGTCTTTTCTGCATTTTCATTCTGGAGCCAAAAGCAAATAATGAACGGAGTTGGGCATTATGCCCAATTTATAACTTGGCAATGACTAAATGTAACTGAAACAGCACTAATTGGAAACCAATCCTCTCTTAGACTGTGTTGATACATTTGCACCACTCCAGTATCTGCCCTGAAGTAAGATAAAAGATTTTTGTTGTAGAACTCTGGGTTTCATTCATTCAGTTGATCAAATACAAGTCTATGTTTTCTGCTACAACACAAAAGTGAAGGATGATCTCTTGGAGATTGCTGTTTGTTTGTATTGTACATACCATGGTGAGATTTATGAGATAAATAATGAATGAGTCAAAATTTCACAGTTAAACATGGCTCCCATATGCTCTGTATTTTTGTATAGGCTCATTTTGTACAGGCTCATCTTTCTAATGAATTTTTAAAAACTGAAGAAAAAACATACTAAGTATTTATACAAATGCTTTCAAAAGGAAACACCATTCAAACAAATAAATTTTAGAATGAAATACTAAAGTAGAACCAAAATAAACTCTAACTAGAAGTCAAAAGTTAGGGGGAAAAAATCTTATTTACTTACAAGTTGGTTTTGCTTTTGGAGGAAATTTGGTCCGGGTGATAGCCAAAATTATGAAAATAATGACTGGCCATAAAATCAAGACAAGTGTCCAAAGCTGCAAAATAATGATAGGAAAAAAAATTAATTATATTGCTGAACCAAAAAGAAAAAAACCTGACAAGAAGTATATCATACTATAAAATTCCAACACAAGACAGGTATTTGCCTATAAATATTATTAATAAAAAGGAATGAGAGATATTTTAAAAATGAAAGAGACCCAGAAATGAACATAAGTTTTTTTCCAGGCTTAAACCCTTAAAATGACTTTCTGAAGGCCCCTTTCCAGTCACCTTTCATGACGATCCCAGGAGTGATGATCTTAAAATTCCAATCTGATCAGTAAGTTCCTTACACAAAATCTGTTAGTTTCCCAGTTGCTTGCTGGATAAGGCTCAGTGTTCTGAACAGGACATGCAAAAACCCCACAGAATTGTCACCTACAGCAGTCTTACAATTTCTAAAGGCAGCATTTTATGGTCAGCCATAAAGATTACTGTGGGACATTGGATAATGGTTCAATAGACATTGTTGAACAATGACAACAAAAGAATGGATAATTAAGTCAATGAGTAAACAGGAACTTAAAGTTTTATTCAACTACCCCCACCATACCACTGTAAATATGATAGAAGCAGTTCTATGTTTCTATCATAGAAGTTAGCATACTTTTACCATCGATAATTTTTTTTGCCTGGCTCACAAAATAAATTGGCAATTCCTTTATGGCAGGAACAGTGTCTTATCGATCCCTGAATTTTCACTGGCACAAAATAGATACTCAAAAATGTATCCTGCATTGACATTTGTATTAGAAAATATCACTGTAAATCACTTCAGGAGTGGCTTTTCTCTCCACGTAGGCATGATTCAGTTCATGAGACATAACTGCTTAATATTTTACAAACTAATAAAATTTTTCAAACATGTATTCATAAGAACATTAACTGTGATATGTAAACAGTTCTAGCACTCCAAACAAACCTAACAACAACGCTTGCCTATAATTAATAAAGTAAAACTTGGAATTATGTTTCTACCTAGTTATGGTCAGACTTGTTATTATTTCTTCCCCACTCTTCAGAGACAATTTGCTACTATCAAATCTCAAAATGCTGCTGGGGGCTCTTTAATTCTCCACAACAATCTAGATCCATCTAATGATTGATCCTAAAGAAGCTCCTGACCTAAATTTTCTATGACAGTCTCCCTTGTGTGTCTCATAGCACTGCTCTCCTTGCTAGAAGACCTGTTGCCAAATTCTTGGACTTTGGGTTTACTAGCAAGTTTTTTAACAAGAAAGAAGTCAACTGTTGATATAAAGAATCCTAAGCTGCTGGGCTTGATCATAGCTGAAAAGCTCCCAGGCTGGTGAAACAGCCTAATCTATACACACTTCTCAAGTATTAATGTGCATACCAAGTCACCTCAGAATCCTGTACACAGTATCAGAGTCTATAGATCAGAGCTGGAGCCAGGAATCCTGCATTTCTACTAAGCTCCAGGAGGGTGCTGTTGGTGCTGCTGTCCATTTGGTGCAGAGCAGTTCTACATGCATGCCACACCACCTAACTAGCAGGATTGTTTATAAAATCCTGGGATGTTTTTGTTGGAAAGTTCCTTTGAGATCAACTAATGGGTAGAATTCACAGCATTCATAAACATGGATAGGAAAAAAAAAGATTACATTTTTATTTTCTCTAGCTTGCGATTGAACTTTAGTGTTTCCATTGATGATGGATGTAAGCTACGAACCCCAACGTGGTTAGGAATATCTGTGACTCGGTCCCCGGCAGAAACCACAGATACTTTCAAATCACGTTAGTGTTGTGACAGATGCCTCAGAGTGCTGTTTACACTTACCGTGACATTGAAATTACAGTAGTTATGGGTTCATGGTACGTATTTATTTACTTAATGCTCTTATAAAGAAACACACATTACCATATCCTAAATTTGCTTTTGAAAGCCTTAATAACTGAATTTCAATATAATTCATTTTATTTATAATCCTATTTATTCTTAGAAGAGCCATACCTTTTACCAGGCTGCCAAAGGCATTTATAGCATAGAAGAGGTTAAGAGGCCTTGATCTGATCCAACTCCCTTTTTTACTCTCTAGGGTACAGAAGGGTAGCATAATTTATCCAGAGTCACATACCCAGTTGGGAAGCAGAGCAGGGGACAAGGATCTGAGTATCAAAGTACTTAGGCTAGGATTTAAAAAAAAAAAAAAAATTATCATACTGCTCTGAGAAACAAATAAAAGAATTACAGAAAGTGTACTGGAAAAATGCAAGTGCTATAAAAAATAAGTTGTGTTGTTATTATAGCCTCATCTCTGATATATTTGAAAATTAAAGTTTGTTCTTCAAAGGTCCTAGGTATGATATAAGGTATCATCTTTATTTTAAGTGACTCATTTGAAATGCAGACTGTAAAGAATGAAGGTTAAAAAATGTAATGTCTGTGGATTTATTGGTCTTATATTTGAGGCCATAGTTATTCTTTAAAAACAAATTCATCTGAATAGGTTTAGTGCCCCATAGCTACTTTCAGGAACATCTATTCATTTTTTTATAGTAACCTCATAAGAAATCAGTGAGCAACTGAGATCAACACAATTTGTATTGTACCAATACAAATGTACATTCACATTCAAATGAGGGTCATATGTCATGTGATATCTTTAAGTGGTCTTTTGTTTGATCTAATTTGATGGTTTCATGAAGATGTTTTGATGAATTTTGTAATTAATTTTAGACATGACTTAAATCCAGACCAAAATGTAATCTGTATCAGTGTAGTTGAAGGCAACTCTGACTCTGTTATAGGTAAAAAAAAAATACAGCAAGTCCATAAGCAATCTGTTATCACAAGATTTCCCCTGGGATTGTAGATCAGAGAGGTTTGAACAACATTTCTGCATACTGCATTTTAGAAGCATAATAAATACAAAAGCGTTCACACTGTGATCTCAGGAATGTTAAGGTTGACAAGTTAATCACAAAAGCAAGAAATAAACAAAATTCAAATTTTCATAGCAGCAGGATTGCTCTCAACTCCATTCTAAATATTATCATAAATAACCTAGAATCAAATGTGGTGCCAAGGATCCAAGCACTAAACTGATGAGTCATGGCTTTTCTCTTTGTTTGTTTAGAGAATGGGGTACTGTATTGATCTTACACATATAGATATGGGGACTCCTTGACAACTTTGGAAAAAGCAATTTTTAAGAGTTTTATATTTTTGCTTATATTTTAATTTACTGCACACTTTTCTCTACACCTCATTTGCCTCCCATCCCTGCTACATTCCTGACATGGAAGAGCATAGGCACACTGAACAATCTACAATTCCTTTCTGGGCCATGACATGGTCTCCTTTTATTTCTCCAGGGATTAGTTTCTACTGAGACATCCCATTCTTTTCCTTTCTCTTCTTTTTTCTTCCCTGAAACATCTGGTCCCTGAAAGTCCTTATGTCGTGCCCAGCAAGATAAGCCTATTTGAGGTCTGGGGGTCCCACAGTGAGGGTGTTGGGTCCTTACCAAGTTAAAGAGGACACCCTCAGTGCAGCAAGCAGATGTGGGGTGTCACAGCCAAAGTTAGGTAAGGGAGGTGTCTGTTCTGAGTGAAGAACAGACAATTGGTTTCATACAGAGAGGCTGACCAAAAAGTAAATACCCTCCCCATTAGAGGAGCCAGGTTTCTATCCATCAGGGGAATTATAAACATGGAAACGGAGAAAACTAGAATCAACTCTTTAGTGTTCGGTTGGAATTAAGTGTGTGAGTATGAACTCCTGGTTTCCAAAATATATAAACAGATATTAAATATTGTTATAAATGTATGTATAACTTATTATTCCCTTCTTTCTGGTTCCACAAGTCTGAAAAATAGCCATTTTCCAGGAAATACTAGCTTCTTTTAGTGGATAAATGAGAGCTAAGTGTACTTTTTGCTATTGGGATGTCATTGTTTCTAAGCCTAGACAGAGTCAGAGAATATATGTAGAATACATGTAGACATAGAGATAGATGATAGATAGTACATATATACATAGCTAGATATATGATAGAGAGATAGATAAATAGATAGCACCCATAGACTAGAGTAGTTTGAAATTGGTTGTGTACAAAATGAATAATAGTGATTATCATGATAATTTTCAAATTGTAATGGGGATTCCTTCTCTAACTCTGAAAATAAATAAAAGTTAAACATTTAAGATGAAGATTCTCCATTCCACCAATATCTTGGGGAGTCTTAAGGAAACTTAGGGTTTAACATACGCTATAGTGATCATTTATTATTATTATTAGATAATAAAAAATGAGTGAGCACCTATTTTATACTGTATAATAGTCACTGAGGATAGAGCAATTAAAATTTTCAGTCTTTTGAGAAAACATTTAAAAAGTAATTATAACGAAATATAACAGGTAATGAATGCTGAGACATAGGAAGTAAAGAGAGTGGAAGGAAGATAAAGTAAGGGGAGCTGATTCTAAAACCTAAAAGATGGAAAGGGTCAGGTAGAAGAAAAGACATGTGTGTTGAATGGAGTATGAAGAAGAAATGGGAGTCTTTTCAGCAGAGAAAATATATGAATGAAGACCCAAAGATGGAAAAAGAGGGTGAAATATTACAGGAAAAGAAATAAGTCCAGAATGACTGGTGCATTAAAGTCAGGGAAAACATCTCTGCCATATGCTTATTCAAACTCTACTTGAATGCTTCTAATGACTAGAAGTTAACTATTTCATAAGACTTCTTTATTATTGGACAACTCATAGTGTCTAATTTTTTTGCTTATATCAAAGTGATATCTTCCTTGTTTTGACTAACACTCATTTGTCTTAGTTGGGTCTCCTCTCTCACATAAGAATTCAACAGGTATTTGAAGAGAGACAAAGTCTCCTCTCTTCCTGGGTACTAAAGCAATTCCTTCAGCAATTTTGTTAAATATGACTTCAAAGTATCTGTGTCACCAAAAACTCTTGTTGTCAAGTGGTCTCCTTACAATTATATCATAATTGAATATAATACCCCAAATGATAATAGCTAATAATTATTGATTGCTTAGGATGTGCAAGATGCTATGTTAAACACTTAATATGCATTATCTTGTTTGATAATCATCTCATTTCCTTTTTCAAGTGGAAAATAGAAATCTTGAGGAGACTAAATAAGCCTTCATTCCATAAAACACTAAATGGTATAGCTGATCTTTGAACCCAGGCTTTAGCACCTGCCCCATTAAGCTAAGTTGCCAAACCACTGCAAAACAGATTACTAGTTCTCTTTGACCACAATAATATGCTTTTATTAGTTCAGCCCATAAGAGCATTAAAAGTAATTTAAAAGTCAGCCTGTAACCTCAAATCATAACTTTTTATTACAAACTCCGAAATAAAACTTGCCCAACCTTCTATAAATAAAGTACACTGTCTCTTCCTTCTCCTTCCATTGCTATCTTTGTGGGTTGTCCCAAAAGTTGAGGATGGCTGTTACTTGATGGTAACAAGAGGATCCCCAAGTTCACATTCTGAAGGAAGAGCTTTGTACTTTAGATCTGGAATAAACCTTAGTTCAACCCCCAAAATAAGAAAACAAAAGTATCAAGAGTTCTCAGTTAATTGGGCCTTTCTGCCTTTATCACTGCCATTCATATAAATGACCCATTTGGAAACTGGGATCAAGGACTTTTTCTGAAATCTGCACTTATAGATTACAATACATTTTGGAGATTGGTAAACTTTCTATAGTGTACATAAAAACAACACATTTTTATTGGACTTTGAGTTAATTTATTTCTCTGTTGCTCTTATTCCTGAAACATTTTTATCTCATTTACTTTTTATTGATTGACTAAATTAATGTGCATGTCTGCTGCATGACAAGTACCATAATCAACAGGTAGATCTAATTTTTTATAACAATTAAAAGATATTAAGGGAGTACATGGTACAGACCAAGAAGAGATGAAAGAACCTGGGGCATTTTAACACATAATTGAGTAAATTTTACAAGGCCTAGTTTATTTTAATATAATCCAGAATCTTAAATTTTGGGATTAGAGTTTAATCCTAAATTGTTTTCATCCAAAAATTATTTTAATACATAGAGCACTCTGCTCCAAAATTTTGAAGCTAAGTCTTCCTCTTCCTCTAGTCACTGTGAGGGGAAGTTATATGAGTAAAGTGAAATTTGGGGAGGAAGTGCCAAACTTGATCCAAAGCGTTAAAAGTTTATCAAGTTGCAGGACTCTGTGATAGAAAAAAAATAATTCTATCAACTGAGCTAAAGTGTGATCCACTAGATAAAGTTACAGCAGAAAATAAACAGCTGAAGTTAATTTTCCTTCTTCAGATTATAAGTCTGGAATTAGATCCCACTTCTATAGACATTGGAAATCACTCCTTGACATGCTATTCAGAACCCATCTTCTTAATGAAAGATAAACTCTTGCCTTACACTCTCTAGCCTTTCTGTTTCTTTGCTGCACCAGGACTCTTTCCTGTCATTAACTAGCATCTCATTAGATGAGCCTCCCTGTTGCTAACCATTTCCAGTGGAATGTATCTTCATTTTTCCATTATTTTTAGAGTTACATTACAAACCCAGCAGGGTAGCAAGTGCATCTAATTGATTTTCTCTATTACCTAACATTTCTGTTCATGAGTATTGTGCTTTTTCACACTCTCTTAGTATTCATTTTTCCAACTGAGAAAAAGCATAAATGGAGCCATTTCAAAATGGAGTTGGAACTACCATACCAGAGAAATGACCTTGTATATCTTGCTCTTTGAACCTTTGAAATATTTGTCTTTGGAAAAATAACCTTTGACGAGGGCATAGTAGCACCATCTTCTGTACAACTGTTTGTAGAGCTAACAGGAAATTGGACATCCTGACTGCAAACACTGAACATTAAAGACATCTTTAGAATTAGTAGATAGCCACATAGAGTTAAAGAAGGATTTAGCTTACTATCACAAGAGAAGTTCCTTCTTTCTATTCACCTAATTATTTCCTTTCACTTTCTCATAAAAATCCATTGCCTATACCACATAATCAGAAAACAGTTTGGGTTTCTGCCTAAATCAATGCTTCCTGGTTAACTATTCTTTGATCTCAAACCAATGCTTTTTGCCTCTCACTTTGGCTTTTGATTTGTAGGTTAACAAATATGGTGTCAGAATTGGGACCTGAAGCAACCTTACCTTCATGGACCAGAGTCCCCTGGAACCTGGAAAGATACGCAAGTGATCCTCTTTTGTGTTCACCTCTTCCATGGAACACCCACTTCCCCAAGCTGTGAATTTTCTCAGGCTCCTGACCTCCCTGCTTTTTGGTTAAGGTCAATGTCTTTCTTTAAGATCAGAAGAGGAAATTCCCTAAGTGAGGCATTGCCCTGGAGACAACTGTCCCATGCCCATGTGGTGCTGCCACAGGAGCTTGCTACCACATGAGGAATTGGTCCTCAGGAATGGCTCCATCCATGCTTGTAAGAAGTTCTCTGGGTGTTGAGCAGCTCACAGGGAATTCCACCCCTCCCCTCTGGTGGGTGGGTACGAATTTTTGTTATATGTTCTTTTCTTTGTCTCTGTCTGTTTTGTTGTTTGTCATAAGAAAGAGATTCCAAAGGAAACACCACAGGCATAAGTTCTATCAACCTGTTGTCTGGTCAGACCCTTGCAAACTGACAGTTTTTGCAGATCTCACCAGACCAGCATCTATTTAAACAAACTTTACTGTGGATTAAATGCCCATGTGGTAAAACCTGTTACTAAGGGAAATTTAGAAGACAAAGCTGCAAAATTGGTGGACACAGGCAGAGCACTTAAGAGGCAGAAGGGCACTAGATACCTCAAATAAAGGTACCTGTGGTAAGTTGGTCCTGAATTGGGTTAGAAGCCAATAAGTCCTCCTTAAAAAAATCACTGTGGTACCTTACATATAGGGTTCCCAGTTTAACCAACTAAGTAAGGAAGGTCACTTCCTGGCAAGCATAGGGACCTCAGGATATCTTAGGGACCTCGAGATTAGAGGAATTAATCCAAATCTAAAGGTACTGCAGGTAAAATTTGTTGGTAAGTATTTGGCTTGGCCTCTTAACCTCAAGAGCCTATTAAAAGTTCAGTCTCAAGATTTCTTATTGAAAGTTGCAGCAAAGCAAATCTAAAAGAGCCTGTATATTCAACTGCTATATTTGATGCATTTATGTAGATAATCAGGCCAAGATTATTAAAACTAGACTTACTTATAGCAAATTTAATTTCCTTGCAAAATATGTTCGGTAAAATTTGGATAATTGTAGAGAGAGAAAGAAAATGTTTCAATAGAAGCTATGGTATACGCTATAGATTCTAGTTCTATTAATTGTCTTTAACCTTTTGTTTTCTACCTGTAAACTGGATTAAATTTTGAATTCTTTTAGCTTGCTCAAATATTTGGCTACAGCTCTCCAAACTAATGTTTCCAATTTTTCTCCCACCTTTGACTTGGAATCATTGAGAACTAAACCTGCCATTTTTCCAGAAGCCCTGCAAACGGACTGTAAACAAGTTGATATAAAGTTCACAGAAATCACCACAAATGCTCATGCTTGAACAATCTTCACGCCTGATGTTGTGTCAGCCACCTGGAAAGTTTACCTGAACAATGGCTGACATCATCAGAGACATTTCAAACTGTAAAAGATGCTTCAACTTTGACATCTACAATTTTCCTTGACTGGCTGCCCCCTTGGCTCAGAAACTGGTTTCTTACCCTTAACCTTTGTTTTTCTTTTGTTTCCACAGAAATGTCTCTTATTGAATACCTGATTGCTGACACCCCATGGGCCTTGACCTTTTCAGCTGGCTACGCTCAGGCATTCTCTCCTACTCACATCTATGCTCCAAATTCAACTTAGCATGCTGTTTGTCGTTACAGAAATTCTTATTATAAAATTTTGTCTGCTTTACGTGGCTTAATGTTGTAAAGGTACCACTTGGATAATGATTGCTCAGAGTTTTGAGATAATTACTAAGGCCTATGAGACTTCATGTGAAAAGCCTCAAGGAACTAACTGCAGAAGATGTTCGCCCTTAAAGAAACATGACAGTAAGACCTACCTTTATTGTGGTACGCTCATTGATTAAATACAGCCTAATACTCCTAAGGAAACCACTTTCCTTTCTACATGGGGCATGGTACACTGGAAGTAAGCCTTCCCAGAAACAGATCAATGAAGATTTCAACAGCTGTAGAGTGTTGCTTCTCAATGGTTGATCAGCAATACTTTCAAGAAAAGATCTCAATTAAAAAGGAGAAATAAGAAAAATAAAACAAATGAAGCCATTTCAAAATTAAGTCAGAGCCACTGTCCCAAAGAAAAAGGCCATGGATGCTTCGCTCCTTAAAACTTTGGACTGTTTGACTTTGGCAAAATAACCTTTGGACTGGACCAGAACAGCCTTGTCTTCTAAACAACTGTTTGTAGAGCTAACAGGAAAGCAGGCATCCTGATCTCAAAGAATGGAGATGAAAGCCTTCTTTAGAATCAGTAAACAGCCATGTAGACCAAGTAAATACCTTAGCTTATTAGCACCAGTGGAAATTCCTTCCATCTTCAGGTAATTATTTTCCTTCCCTTTCTCATAAAAACCCTTGCCTTTGCTTTTTATTTTTTAGGTTAACAATGTAACTGAGAATTGATATTACCACTAATATTAAAAAAAACAGCAATCTCTAAGGCCTCCATAGCAAATATGATGTTTTCATTGGTAAGCTGAACTCTAAGCAGAGATGAGAGAATATTGGGAAAGGAAACTCAACTCAGGAGCAATAAAGAAGCCGCAGGAAGTAAGTAGGAAGAATAAAGCTCTCTTTGAGTCCTTAAATTCACTGTGTGACCTAGGACAAGTCTGTTGAATACTTTGAAACTCTATAAAATAAAAGCATTTAGATCATTCTAAATGTTCCAGAATTCTGATATTTGATTTTTTTAAAAAAGAGAGAAACACTTACTCTAAGAACAATTTTGAGGATGATCACCTCAAAAAAGTAAAGATCACGTCTTCCCTTTTTTGCAGTCACAGCCAACATTTAGTTATTCATTCCACTGTCATTCTATTTCTTAGATAGTAGAGCTGTTTGAAATTCTTCTCATTTTCTTTTGTAGTGTATTTTTATAACGTTTTCTTAGTAATCCCTACTCTAATATTTTTACTATATCTTTATTTGTGTTTCTTTTTATTCTTATATATTATTTGTTTCTTCATTAATAGATTCTTAACTTCTTCATTTACAAACTACCTTTCCCACTACCTTGCTTTGTGATAGAATTTCTTGAAAACAGGCTGGAAGAGAATGTCATAGAGGTGATGCTAGCATTTTTTTTTTCGTCACATTCAATAGGACTATACATTTTCAGCGTCACAGATACTAAATTCTGTTTTCCTCTGTATAAACATATATTTTAAAATACCTATTCAGAACAACTGCAAAGATAGACATCATTATTGCCTGATGGATGACAAGCCCAGTTCCTACCAAAAAACTGTGGCCTCTCCTTAAATTTATATATACTTGCTTTTCACATTCTCTGTCTTCCAATTTGTCAATATTTCTTATTTTCTTTCATTTCATCTCCTTTTAGATCTTTACTCCTAACCTTCCAACCTCTTGGTTTTCTCATTCTTCTCTCTTAAATAACACTGGCCCACATACGTCCTTTCCACCTGTGTCCTCAAGTCTTCTCTCCGCTATCAAGGTACGGAGTTAGTCCTAAGCAAAGTATGGGGAAAGGCATAGACCTTTCCTTGCCCTTTCACCCTCCACTTAGAATTATCTTTCTTTCTCTTTTTGGCACCCCTATTTTCTAAATGTCCCTTGTGTCCCTGTAGTTGGTCATAATGGATTCAGGTGAACCCTCTTTATTACCCCCAATTCTGGACTTTTTCTAATTACTCTTCCTGTAATGAAGATGTTTCTGTCCCAGGTCCCGTTCTCTCAAGGGGCACCTAACTTCATTTGATGTTCCAGAATAAACTGATAGTGTATGCATTCTCTTTCCCTAGGCAAAAGTATAATTAGCAGGGGCTTTTTAAAGATTTTGGCTCAATGGGAGTAATATAAAGTAACAGCAAAAACATTTTAGCATACCCAACTTCCATCTCTAAATATGACATGTCCAGCAGAAATTGACTAAAAAAGAAAGAGTAACTCTACAGTAGGAAATTAATATATCAGCTATGTTACAGATAAGGTAGAAACTTATTAAGGTTTCTAAAGATAAAATTTCTCAATAAAATATTTTATTCACCTGAGGGTTTTGTTTTTAATTTTTAGGTAAAATGGAGTTGTAAGAAGAATATATAATTTCAGTATTCTTTTCATCAGCAATAATTGACATGTTTTCAGTTCCTCTATGCTTTTTTTTTAAATTTCATTTATCCATTTTTCAGAGAGGAGAAGGGAAGGAGAAATAAATGGAAAGAAACACCCACCGGGGACCTGCCCTGGAACCCAGGCATGTGCCCTCGCTGGGATTCAAACTGGTGATCCCCTGAATTGCAGGCCAGGACTCAATCCACTGAGCCACACCGGCCGGAGCTCTCTATGCTTTTATTTTAAACTATTAAGTTTTTATCACTTAAGAACTTTACTGTATATAAATTTCTTTCTCTCTCCCACAACCACTTCTTCTGGATTTCCTTTCGTCATTACATGAAATAATATACGACAACCACATTGCCCCAAATCTCTCTATAATCAATTTGCCAGGTGTTTGGCACCATTTGTAGAGCAATTTGAAATACATTAGTGCATTTTGTCCTCACTACCCTATGAGATAGATGCCAGAGATCTCATGACCATTGGAGAAAGGGAAAAGCCAGTGCTCAGGGAAATTGTTATATGCTACTCAAGTTTTGTAGTTGGTAAGGAGCAAAACCAAGAACCTAACTTATGATGTTAAATTCTGCTCACCAAATTCACAAGGGTGAATGAGCATTTACTTCCTCTTAATATATACATCAGAACACTTACGAAAGGAGTCAGGCACCATTAGCAAACTTAGAATGAGATAAGGTGCAAAGATAAAATGTTCGTTTCTATGACACATATTATTTGCACAATATTTATATTATTCATTTAAGGCTGGGAATTACCACTCTAAATGAAATATATTGAGGGCCTTTTTGATTCTCCGGTTTTCATTCTTCCCAGTATGTGGCAACTCAAAGGAGTCAATTCCTTTCCCAGTCTACCAGGATCCTATCTGGTGAGGATCTAATAGCTAGGTTTGTAATTTAAAAAGCAAACATGAATGTAAAAGCACAAATAAATATGTTGCAATAAGCAAAGTAGACAGACTGTAGCAGTAAAGTTAAGTGATTCATAATACTCTGTAAATATGGCACATACATGGGCTCTTGCTTAGCATGTCTAGTAAATGATTTTTAGATATCTAAAATTTCTTAGAAACTTTTTTACACCAAGAGCCTTCAGACTATTTCCTTTCTACATCTTACTTTTCAGCCAAGCTTTCTATTGCTTTTGGTTTTCAAGTACATTTTTCTCTCCCATTTGAGTGTACCTTTCATCCAGTACATTTCACCTCATTTTTAACAAAATTCATTAAGAAAATTTCTGAAAGCATAGTGGCTGGAAACTTAGAATTCAGCACTAGTTCCCATTCGACCAGTTAACAGGACACATCCTCTCTTTTGCCCAAGACATAGCCTGGTTTACCCTTCTACTGAAATCAAAAGGCTGCTTTAGGGGCAAGTTTAGACTAGTGCCTTTAGCTAGAAGACAGATGCAAGGATGATTTCTAAATATCTTATTTCCTGCTTTAAAAATTAAATTACAGCTCTTGTCTTTTTACCTCATGAACACCCTCAAGGTTTAGGGTTGCCTGCAGCATTGCCCCAGAGCCCCGCTCCCTTATTTTTACTCACCGGCTGCCTTTTGACACCGAGCCAATTTTTCCAGACCAGGACCCGAAGCTGGTGAAACTGGGAAGCCATCCTTCAAACACTCCAAACAATAGAATTTGTCTTTTTTACTCCACCCCTCAAAAAAAAAAAAAAAAAAAAGAATTGGTCCAACTTGCTGTTGACAAGGGGTCAGAAGCCTTTTCACGGCATAGCTTCTGTGGCACCTGGGGTCAGAAACCCACAAATCCTCTGCCACAGATCTTCTCCTCCTGTACAAGGATCAGCTTAATTCTTCACCACGGGGCACTTGTCAACCAACTCTTCCTCCCAAATAGGGACCTGGACCAGGATGTTTCAGTGGCTTTTGCTTATTTTAAAATAACCTCCTGTTGCTGCTTGTTGTATGAAGTCCAGAGGCAAAGAGAGAATGAATATCATTCAGATAATGCCTGACCAGAAAAAAAAAAAAAAATCTGAGCCTACACCTCCTACTCTCCATGAAATTAACTGCCTATCCACACCTTCAAGAAGGTGTCACCTGCACTGAACACGTCATAAGGAATTAGGCGGGACTCTTGCCAGGCCAGTAGGACTTGTCCTAGTTTCCCTCGCCTACTTTGCTTCATAGTGCCTGCTCCAGCAGAGGCAGGAGGTAAGGAGCATTTTACAGACTCCAGCCCAGTGACTCTTAATAAGATCTACAGTGTCATTAAGATGTTTTAAGTCAATAAGACCAGAGTTAAGCTGAAAAGCTCTGAACCTCAGTCCATTATTAGACGTACAGAGAAAGTCTCATGTTCAATTTAAAATTCAGTTGAATGTTTGGATCTCAAGGAAAGTGACTATGATGGCTGGGTCCCACCTTCTGTCACAATTGACTAGGTTAAGCAAAATGAAGAAAATAAAAGGTAGCAATAGGTGACATAAATAGTATACAATGGATCTCTCATTTTGGAAGCGTGGAGTCCTGCATATATTATAGGAAAGCTCTTTGATTCAGGTTTAAGAAAACCTAGGCCCACCTAGTCATTTTAATTGTGATTAAGGGGATATGTAATGGAGAAGCCTGGCATAAAGGCTTCTAGAAGTAACTTTGCTTACATATCTTAATGATAACCCATTCCCTCTAATAATCAATGCTCCCACCATCTGACTCCAGCCAGTTTTCCAATCTCATCTCCCAATAGCCTATTACAAAAGCTTGACCACTTGCCAAACTGGTCTACATGACAATAGGAAAACATAACCTGTGCTTTCTGGTCCCTGATTTGTTTATGCTACCTTCTCTACCTGTAATGCTCTCCTTCCTCTCTAAACTCCTTCCTCCCAAGTTGACATCTTCCATGAAGCCTTTTTTCACTACATTTTTATTGTTTACACTATTACAGATGTTCCCTTCCTCCCCTTTTCTCCCCCACCCTCTGCCTTCACCACACCCTTCCCTCTGGCCATCACCACACATGGACATATTGTCTGTGTTCATGGGTCATGCATATATGTTCTTTGGCTAATCCCTTCACCTTCTTTCATCCAATCCCCTGTCCCCACTCCCCTCTGATAGCTTTCAGTA
Source organism: Pteronotus mesoamericanus (assembly GCF_021234165.1). Taxonomy (NCBI): domain Eukaryota; kingdom Metazoa; phylum Chordata; class Mammalia; order Chiroptera; family Mormoopidae; genus Pteronotus; species Pteronotus mesoamericanus. Next base: position 11,398,527 of record NW_026555277.1, on the reverse strand, counting down.
GGCTCTATGTATCTACGCCTCTGTTTCTATTTTGATTATCAGTTTATTTTGTTTATTAAACTCCACATATAGGTGAGATCGTACGGTATTTGTATTTCTCTGACTGGCTTATTTCACTTAGCCTAATCCTCTCCAGGTCCATCCACGCTGTCATAAAAGGTAAGAGTTCCTTCTTTTTTACAACCACATAGTTTTCCATTGTGCAAATGTACCACAGCTTTTTTATCCATTCATCTACTCATGAGTATTTGGGTTGTTTCCATAGGTTGGCTATTGTAAATAACAGTTATAAACATAGGGGTGCTTATATTCTTTTAAATTGGTATTTTGGGATTCCTAGGATATGTTCCCAGAAGTGGGATTGCTGAGTCAAAAGGCATCTTGATTTATAATTTTTTGAGGAAACTTCACAATGGCGACATGAGTCTGCATTCCCCCCAACAGTGTACTAAGGTTCCCTTTTTTTCCACATCCTAACCAGCACTTGTTATTTGTTGCTTTATTGATGGTAGCCATTCTGGCAGGTGTGAGGTGTTATTTCACTGTGGTTTTAATTTGCATCTCTCTGATCATTAGTAATGTTGAACATTTTTTTCATATGTCCATTGGCTATCTGGATGTCTTCTTTGAAGAACTCTCTATTCAGGTCCCTTGCCTATTTTTAATGGGATTGTTCATTTTCTTGGTGTTGAGTTGAATGAGTTCTTTATATAATTTGGAAATTAGCCCCTTATAAGAAGTATCACTGGCAAATATGCTCTTCCATACAGTGGGTTCCCTTTTCATTGTGTTAAAGTTTTCTTTTGCTGTGCAGAAGCTTTTTTACTTTGATGTAATCAGAAAAAGAAACTAAGAAAACAATTACTTTTACTACTGCAACAACAATAGCAACAACAAAAATCAGGTACCTAGGAATCAACTTAACCGAAGGGGTAAAAGGCCTGCACTCAGAGAACTATCGGACATTAAAGAAAAAAATTGAGGAAGACACAAATAAGTGGAAGCCTATACCATGTTCAGGGATTGGAAAAATTAACATCATTAAGATGTGAATACTACCTAAAGGAATTTATATCTAATATAATTCCTATTAAAATTCTAATGGCATATTTCACAGATCTAGAACAATGATTCCGTGAAGGCCATTTTAGATATACTGCAAGAGATATCTTCTTTCTTGCCTTTGGATCCAGTATAATTCTTTTTTTCTCTCTATCTGAAGAGACTTACATTTTTGCCCTTTTATTTTTGTATGTCTTATTTTCCCGCTAGATTGCAAATTTTTTGAGAGCCTATTTTACATCACAATACTTCTTCATACATGAACAGTGCTCAATAATCACTCCAAATTTAATTGAATAGACTATTTGAGCCAAAGCTGGTAAAGCTCTCTTTTTATACACTTTTCCATTACTCTATTTGTGAAATCAGTTAAAACAATGTTTAGGTTCTCCCTTCACACCTGCAGCAAGTGCTCCCCTTCCTGGTCCCTCATGTTCAGCTTCCTGGTCCCCATGCCAGCTCTGCAGAGTTGGTGGCAGCTGGCCTGGGGCTAACTGGACCCATGCTGGCACATGCCTATTGCCTCAATGTGGTTCTTTCCCTACTGTGATGAATCCATTCTTCATGTGGCAATGTATCCTGAATATCAAGAATTTGGCCCTTTAATTGTTTTCCAAACAAAGCGAAAGACTAGGTGCACTTCAGACAGCCGACAGTGTCAGACATGCAGCGTCAAGATTCATTTGGCTTTCTCAAGCTTTGCTGCGTCCCTATCTTCTTTCTCCACCACCTGTCATAGTCTACAGTTCACTAGTGGTTTGATTCACAAATAAAAATTATTCAGTTATGAAGACAAGGTAGAATTTGAGATGTGATACTGTGTGTCTGGGTACATTACTTGCACGCAGTCACTTTATTCAGTCAGGTTACTTCAGGTTAAAAAGTACTGACTCACCAGATGAGTGATGCAGGTGAGAGGTCAACTCAAAAACCTCCAAATGGTTTCTCCCAGCATCTGCTCATCACCTTTCCACTGTAATCATGGAGCTGTTAGGTTGTTGTTTGTTTAATTTTGGTGAAAGATTTTCTCTCAGGCTGTCCTCTTGCCCACTTTCATCTACTGATGAAGGTAATGTATTTTTTTATATCTCATGACTGCCCAGAATTATTTCTATGAAACAGTTTCAAAACTACATATTAGGTGGCTAATATATGTACGATATTTTTGTTTATTCTTGAAGGCACACAATGTCATAGCACCAAATATCACACACATTTCCTTGGGAACTGGGGTAATCTTTCACAAAATATAATTCAAAGTAGTTTAAGGTGGGGTACATAGACAATCAGATGTCCAAATTTTGTTCTATTATGAATAACTATCTTTAGATTAAATTTATTAGGGTAACCAGTTAATAACATTACATAAGTTTCAAGTGTTATATTCTACAACACATCATCTATATACTGCATTATATGCTCACTACTCAAAGCCTAGTCTTCTATTACCATATATTTAACCCTGTTTACTCTCTTAATTATCCCTCCAGCCCCTTTCTCTTGTGGTAACCACCATACTGTTGTCTGTGTCTATCAGTTTGTTTTGTTCATTTGTTGCTTCCTGTTTTTTACCCTGCATATGAAAGAAATCATATGGTACTTGTACTTTTTTAATCTTGACATTTTTATTGACCATACCTACTTCTAGTATCTTCTTTAAGGTTCTCAAATTTCTTTTAAAATTTGATTTTAAGCTGATACATCTGATAAGGGGTTACTATCCAAAACTAATAAAGAACTTACAAAACTCAACACCAAAAAATAAAAAACAATCCAATTAAAAAATGGGCAAAGGACCTGAATAGACACTTCTCCAAAGAGGGCATACCAATGGCCAATAGACATATGGAAAGGTGCTTAATGTCACTAATCATCAGAAAAATGCAAATTAAAGCCACAGTGAGATATCACCTCACACCTATCAGAATGACTATCATCAATAAATCAACAAACCACAAGTGCTGGCAAGGATGTGGAGAAAGAGGAACACTTTTGCACTGTTGGTGGGAATGTAGATTGTTGCAGACACTGTGCAAAGCAGTATGGAGATATTGCAAAAAATTAAAAATGGATCTGCCTTTTGACCCAGTGATCCCACTTCTGGGAATATATCTAAAGGAACCCTAAACACTAATTCTAAAGAACATAAGCACCCTTATATTCATTGCATCATTATTTACAATCACCAAGATACGAAAGCAGCCCAAGTATATCCATTAGTAGATGAATGGATAAAACAACTACAGGACATTTATACAATGGAATACTACTAGGTTATAAAAAACAAAAAGTTTTACCTTTGTGACAGTATGGATGGTCCTGGAGAACATTATGTTAAGTGAAATAAGCCAGTTGGAGAAAGGCAAACACCATAAGATTTCACTCATATGTGAAATCTAATGAACAAACTGAACTAACAAGCAAAATAGATACAGACTTACAGATGGAGAGCAGGGTGACAGCTAAGGTGGGAGGAAGGGCAGGGAGTGGAGGGACTGAGCAAAAAGGAAAAAGGACTCATGGACATGGACAAGAATGTGGTGATTGCTGGGGGTTCGGGGTATAAGGGGACTAAATGGTAATGAGAACAATACAATAAAACAACAAATAAAATAAAGTTTGATTTTAAAAACATCACTTAAGATTGTATTGTAGAAAAGGTGTTGACTAACAATAATCTTGGAAGCTATAGCTTACATAAATCAGTAATTATAACCATTGATCAAGAGAGAACTTGGAATAATTGTTAGACCAATTAAAAGAAAATGGAAGAGAGAATGTAAAAGGAGATTAAAGACAGCAATTTTTTTCACAGAGTAAGATGTAGTTTTGTATCCACTCCTGATTATGGATTGGGGTGCTATTGGCAGGTATCTTAGGATTTCCCCCTTGAAGGGGAAGAGAATAGTTTGGCAGCCAGAAGAAATACACTGTTTCCAGGACACATAGCTGCTGAAAAATGTTTTTTTAAAAAGCAAAAAGCTAAACGGAGGAGAAAATAAACAAAGGCAAAAAAAGAAAAATACAACCCATGAAATAATACATTTACCAGATAACTGTTTACAGATTTTATTCTTACAGGTGTACCAAGAAGATAAATCACCGTTTTTGTCAGGTCTATGGTGACCTACCACACTTCTCAGTTGCTCTGTCCTGCCGGAGGCCAACAGACCCAGCGTGTCTTTGGGATGACTTCTAAGTCTTAGTTCATAGTATCTGCCTCCACTCACTTTCTCTGCTTGTGATCCTACTTCTTGGTGTTCAATAGATTCTTCCCTTTATTAAGCAAAGAATCACCCCATCTACCAGAACTTAGGCATTGCTTGCTTCTATGCACTTACTTGACCAGTGTTAAAAAACAAAATATAGTTTTACCAAGGAATAGCTTGAACAAAAACTAGCTAATCCCAGGATTCCAGCCTTCTGCATTCTTAAACTCCAGTAATCACAAATTTTGAAGAGCAGATCAGCCAGCCCAAATTTGACGGAGTCATGCCCAGAATTAGTTTGGAGCTTGCTTGACATTCTCCTGAAGTTGGCCTTATCTAGGGTTCCCTCCAGGGCACTTCACTTACTGAATTTAATTAGAACGATCACTCTGCCAAGGCTGCCCACTGTGTGATTGACAGGTTCCATGAGCATAAGAGGTGGCAGTTCTTGTCAGTCCACTGACATGCAGCATACTCCAGAACCAAGGCAAGAGGGAATCAGTCCAACCATGAACAGGGTATTGATGTAGCTGAGACACATTGATTTTTTTAAATAGTATTTATTAGAGATCTATATTAATAATAATAGTAATAATAATAAATACTGCAGTATAAAGCCCCTGTTGTGTCTGTTTAACTCATCACTGTATAGTAGAAGTTAAGCACAAGTAGTGCCCTGTAGTAGCTGGTTAATTAATGCTTATTGAATAATTGAGTATAAAGCATTTGTTCAGCATTTATTGAATCATCATAGGAGGTCCATCATGGAGAAACTAATACTATCCCCATTTTCAAAGGAAAAATGTGATATTCAGAGAGGTGATGTAACTTACCTTAGTTCGCCTTGTTAGAAGTAAGGACAATGAGAACAGCAGTAGAGAGAGAACTCAAACCCTGAATCTGTTCTTTTCATCTCTGTGCTGCGCTGCCTCCAATCCTATGCACTGTTTGGCATGGGAAGAGCTGAGAAGGAAAGTAAATAACTTCAGGGGTTTCCTGGTTCTTTCACAGCCTATAAATCACTTGTAGATATCTACTGAAAATGAAAATTAGTAGCAAAATAAGTACACAAAGAATAATTACACCAGGAATTTAGAAGAGGAAGCTTGTTCTTTTTAGGCTTCTTGGTATAACATCAAAGAATACCCCAGCCTGGCTCTTGCCAGCTTCACCAGGTGTGTCTCTCCACTCTCAGCTACCCCTCCTGCCATCTGCAGGGATGCCCTTGATGAGGATATTTACTTTCAGGCTTTCGTCAAACTGCTCCCTCTGCCCAAAATGAAATCCTGCCCATTGCTCATTCTTCAGTGAATGACTCCGAAGTTACTTCCTCTCCAAAGCCTTTCCCAGCCCTTCCATCCACCACGCCTCCACCTCCAGCTCACTTAATCATTTCTTCATCTGTTTTACCATGGATCCTTCTTCCCAAAGATAGTCAATTTCTTTCCAGCTACTATTACAGTCAGTCTCTCTCTCTGTCTGTACTCTGAGCCCCTTGAAGACAAGGACCATGCCTCATGAAACAGTAAGAGTTGGGGATTAATTCTATATCCCTGGAGAATGGTTAGAATCTTGGTCTGACCATATCTCAGTGCTGGTTTAAAATAGTAGAAGATAAAGTTGGAAAGGTTAGAGATATTAATGATAAGAACAGAGGATATCATATTGAGGATTTAGATGGGATGGTCTGGCAATTCAATGAAAGAGATAGAGTGTGATAGAAATGCTGCTCTGAGAAGATGAGAACATTAGTAGAATAAGAGATTCAGGTTTAGACCCGAAACCTCTATTCTGAATGGAGAAAAATGTGGAATTGAATTAATGATGAAATGAAACAGTTTAGAGTATTTAATGGTAAGCAGATCTGTAAATATACTCTTTTACCTCCAAACTGGTTTTTGTCCATAGAATCAGTGGCAACTTACTTTTTCCCTCTTAATTGATTTTTACATTAAGGTTCTATGGGATACGCATCATATACGGGATCTAGCCTCTATGATAAACCTGTGAGATCAACATTACTATCTATGCTCCATAAATAAGAGAGCATAGGTCATGTATCTTCCCCAAGTCACACAGCTATTGAGTGGCATAACAGTGGTATGAACTTTGGTCTCTGTGTCTGCAAAGCCTGTTCTTCAATAGGACCTCATAAAGCAAGCATGGATAAGAAAACATGGCAAGTGTATGCATTTAACCCAGGTAGAAACATGCAATAAGTTGGGAAACTGAAGGTAACTCATAGCAAAAATAACAGCATCCTTTTTTTTTATGAGAAGGGTGGGACTCCACCAGACATTTAAGATAATGAGGCACCAATTGCTAATACCTCATTACCCAAGATCCACCTTCGATGTAAGGTAGTGATAGCCAATGCTATGAAGCAGGTAGGTGTGAAGGAGGTACCAGATTCAGGATTTTCAGGTGCTTTATCAGCACTGAGACACTCCAGTGATGATGGGGATGGATGAACTATGTCAAGGGACGACTGGTAAATATCCACAAAACCAAGTAAGACATGTTCTAAAGAGGTTTCAACAAGACTCAATCCAGCTAAATTATAAGGCAGATTTTCTCTTCAGGATGATACAATTGGCACAGGCAGAATGGACAGAATGCTTCATCACAAATAACATGGTCTTGTCAGGTGAGCCAGTTTGATAAACTGATTATCTTACTTACCACTGAGCTGTGTGAGTCTGGGAATTTCAGGGTGATTTAGAATCTTGCAAAGAATTACTCAACCACTCACCCAGGATGAGTAATAATTTGCTTGGTTAAACTGGTAAAGTATGTTGAATTAATTAATTTTATCACGTGTTTCTATAATCTTCTAGAAATGAGAAATAAGGAAAAATGGTATTTTTTGGCCAACTGATTAAGAATTTTTAAAAATTTTTGAAGTTTTAATTCTTCACTTCAAAGGAAAACATGAAAATGAAGACTCTTGTTTCTTCAACTTACATCTTTTTTGCCATAAAACCTAAAGCAGCTTAAAGACAAATCTATGGGGTTTTTTTAATCTAATATCATTTTTTTCTTTATTGAAAAAAATACAATAATAAATTTCTCCATGTGCTTTAACCTTTGGTGGCCAGCTTTGTTAGAAAAATTTATTTTTCTTGAATAAGCTAGAAAATGATCATTCCTTGCATTTTGAAATTTAAAATCTTCAGTATGGGAAAAATAAGACTCAGTGATTTGTCCCCTCAGTGATGAGCAACACACAATTTTTCTATATGCTTTCTATGTTTATTATTATTAAATTACTTTCAAAGCATAGGACTAGGGGAAGGGGACTGATCAATGATTTCAATTCAAATCAATAATTAAATATTTTAGTTGAAAAGTCTGATGATTAAAGCGTTGATAGGCCGGTCTACAGGTAATCAAGGTCCTTATTTTCATGGGCCTCCGTGTGGCCTCCCCTTAACAGCACTTCCCTTTCATCAGCCCTCCCCTCCCGTGAGCAATGTTTTGAAACAAAGGAGAAGCACAGATATCAGGTAGAAATGGAAAGGGACACCTAATTGTCATGTATGTTGGCATCCGATAGTTGGACTTTTGAATAAGATAATACATTTTTTCTATAGGGTGAAATAAATTCCCAAGTTCACATTCAGAAATATCCATTTTGTATGTGTTTATACAAACATAAATATATGCCTGTATATGCTTCTTTATAAACATTTAACTAGAGATACAAATCATATAAGTATGTAAAAAAAATTTACAAAATTTTAGCCATTATATAAGCACATGTGGATTGTAAAAGTGAAGAAAATGGTGTATAATAAAAATGAAACATCTGGCCCTCCAGGTATGCATTTTAATGGGTGCTTTATCAGTAGCATGTGACAAATGGAGCATATGGCCATATCAATAAAGTCTTGCTACAGAGAACTGGACAGATCTTTTGAACCAAATTTTTTTTGTAGCATGCAGACACACCCACAGTATTTTTCTAAACATACAAATTCAAAACCATTCTAAATTAAAGAACTACATGTCCATTAATTTTTAAGTTTTTACATTGACCTTCTTCTTAAGGGGAAGCACTCACATGTAACGCAAAACAAATTTATCTCAGTCTAAAATAACAATCGAATGACTACAATGAAGCGAATCTTGCCCAGTCTGCTACTACTCCCGGTTTCTCTCTGGACCACGGAATTGTTTTGAAAGCTGGTCGTAATCTATATATAGGACATAATAAAGAAGGACCTTGTTCAAAACTCTCCAAGAGCCTTACACAAACTTCCCTGCCACGAAGGCTCTTATGGGAAACATAATCCCATTCTCACCTACAGCTTGACCCTCGAATCTTCAGCCTTCCTTCCATAATGGAAGTTCGTTGCTTAGAGCAAACGACAACCATTTTGTGTAGCACAAGGAGCCCATGAAATGTAGCTGTGTTGATGCTGTGATTCTGCGGCCTTAGGACATCAGTGGCAAGATGCCATTTTGATCCAGCAACTTTATTCCTAAAACTAGGGGCCATGTAAGAAATGTCAAATCACGTCAAAAGAGAAGGCACTCACTGATTCTAAGGGGAGGGAACACTATGAGCGCTTATTTAAAGGAGCCTTGTTTTGACTAGCAAAGAAACAGAGCATTTTGCAGAAAAGAACAGATAGGGTCTGGTAAGGAGCTGGATATGAAAGCCGCTCAGTTGTTCCCAGCTAAGTTGATTTCTGAAGCTCAAATGCTCTGCATAAAACGTGGTTTTGCTTAATCCACAGATTTTTCTGGGGAATTAAATTAATGGATCAAATACATGGAAACAACCTGGATGTTAGCGAGGGCCTCTCTGTCCCCCAGTTCTTAGGTCTATGCATGGGGCTTGAGTTAACACCCTGTACCACCCAGGTGGAAATTCAACCCATGGCGGCATGCACAGGAAAACAAAAACAAAAAGGTGCACAAAAGATCTGCTGAGTGTGCTGCCCTTACTGCAGAGCAGTGGGTCCTGAATTGTTTGTGATCTCTCAGTCTCACCACCTCAACGTCTTCTCTAACCCCCTCCCATCTCCTTCTTCTCTTTACTCCGCCTTCCTTCTCCCAGTCTGGGACCATAAAATCCTGCTCCCTTTCTCTTGCTGAGTAGTTTTGCCTCCTCCTATGAAGCTTCTATGCCTCTGAGCTCCAGACCCCAGAGGGATGCATTTATACCCAAGTTTATCTGTAACTAGAATAAGGGCTATTCTTTCTCCATGAAAAACTCTGGCAGAAGCTCCTAAAGGACTAAAACTTTCATGTACTCCTTACAGTTGATTACTATTATTACTGGCTAAAATAATGCTTGACCACTTGGAACCTCCAGAACATTGATAATTAAGGAAGATAATGAGATTAATTCCACAGCAATTATTTCAAACCCAGAGCAATAGTCAATGACATATCAGGCCACATCAAATATAGACACTTTCTTTTTTTCTTTTTTCTATACCTAAGACAGTTTGAGTAGAAGTATAGACCCCTCTGAGATCTGTTACATATTCTTAGGGGCCTGTGAATTCTTTTTGAAGATTTAATATTTTGGGGCTTTTGTGCTTATAATACTTTTTGGGAATTAAAGTAAGCTTATTCTGCTTCATCTGGATGACCGCCTTATGAACAAGTAAGTGCCAAATAGTCATCTGTGGTACAAATTTTCAACCTTCCTGTGAATGGATAAATTTGTCTAAGTTCTCTTGTTCTAACATGGAAATGACAATATTGTTACATAGCTGCTATTGTAACTCAAGCTCAAAAGAGGATTGTTCAATTCTTCTGCAAATTATAAAAGTAATCCTTCTCAGCAGCAATAATATTTCATAACTAAATTTTCCTCTGTTTTTTATATATTTTAAGGCTTTGATTTGACATCATTAACATGATATAGGGAAGCAAAGCAAGTACTATTTGAATTACATAGGGTCGGTGAGGAAAGAAGGTTGTACTTAGTTCAGAAAATATGCATTTGCAGTAGTATTGAACAAATGCACACAAAAGTACTAAAATGTACAGTTTCAGCACAGAAAAAAAGAAATTAGCAATAACTGACTTGTTCATAACGTTCTAAAAACAAAGTATAACAGCATGGTGCTTGTGGGGGAGGGAGAAGTGGAGGTGAAAGGGGGTATGGCGGAGATAAACGGTCATGGAAAAAGTACGATAAATAAGTAAAAACAAATTTTAAAACTAAAATAAAAACTAAGTATGAACAGAGACTCCTTAGTTATGCTTCAAATTCAGAGAAGGTTGCTCTTTGGAAGGTTCTGGTTAAATATAAAGTTTGAACTAACAAAGGTTTATGGAAATTAATATCATATATGACTTCTATGAATATGCGTTTCCTACCTTTAGAATATACTGACTCTTCTTTGTAAGTTAGTAATAAATCCCCTTAAATATAAAAAATTATCAGGTAAACATGCAAATATACCACTGTATTTAAAGGCATAAAGGACAGAAAATTAGATCATGAGCAACATCAAGAAACTCTATGGACAAAAATCTATGGACCTGTGACAGTCTTTCCTCGTGTCACTTGGCCAGGCTAAATGCCCAAGTATTCATTTAAAGGCCAAGCTAAGGGTTGCTGTAAAGATATTTTGTAGATGTGATTAAAGTATATAATCAATTAATTTTAGGTAACAGATTATCCTAGATAATCTGTGTAGGTCTGATTCCATGGTTGAAACACGTTAAGAGTGGAGCTGAGGCTTCCCTGATGAAAGCTTCAGCCTGTGATTAGCAGGTTTGGCCCCAGACATCCAGCCCGCCCTTCCTGACATCCCGGGCTGCAGATTTCAGACTTGCCTGGCCAGCCCTGGCAATTGCATAAGCCAGCTTCTTACAATAAAGGCCTTAATATAAATCTCCCGTTGTTTCTGCGTCCCTGGTGGAGCCCCAACTGAGACAGGGCCCCAACAGCCTGATGATACGAAAATGTTCAGCAACCGTAAGAAACTGATATCAAAGAAAAACTTAAATCCAGCAGAACTTTTTAGGTATTTGGAAACCTCTCAAAAAATTTTTTATCTCTTGATTTTTAAAAAAGTTTCTGTAACAGTTACATCTACATACGAATACTTGAAGGGGAATAAAAGGCATTTGGTTTCTACACATTTTTAAAATAACTGCTTCTTATGAAATAACATTGTTGATTGCAGAACTGGGAAAGTTTCAAGCAATTGCTGTAAATGTCATTGGATGAACAACTTCATTGGATAAACAACTAAGAGTCTGCAGTGTAAGGAAACTTCAATGCTAGACAAAGAATCTTGGTGAATAGCCATTAGTGGTGGGTACCAGCATGTTCCTCCACAATATCAGAGAGAACTGCCTCAGGGGTTACACAGCCAGAGAACAGACAAGAGCTGTCACTCTAGAAGTGATCAGTGAGGTTCCACAATGAATGTGGAACTGTGGGCCTCCTATTGCCCAAACCTCACAATTGCCTTGACCGTTGATACTTTTAGTTCATAAACCCAGTCCTCAGTAAATTTCATCATCATCTTAGAGAGGATCATGGGGAGTAAGAAGAAATATAAAAAACTGAGGATTTATCCCAAACACACGGAGCCATCATAAAAAGGTTATGTAAATGGAAAAGACTGCTTAACGATATGTTACCAAGTTTGTAGAATTCTCTTTCCCTCCATGTTATTCAGCAAACTAAAATATTGTAAGAAAGACCTGATCTACTAAAGAAAATAAAGAGGCTGCATTTTATTTGCACATTTTATGGCAGCATGAGTGAATTTCCAACCTTACCACAACATATGTGTTCTTGTTTCTTTTACTGAAAGTACTAGGATTGAAATATTAATGGTGTCAAGTGATTTTCCCCCAAACCTACTCCCAACTGTGTCCATGAATATTCCTAAAGGTTTTGTTTGTTTTATAGCAGTAAGATGAGGGAGAGATTTTTTTTTGAGGATGAGTTAGAATAGAAAGATAAAGAGGGGAGTGCACAGCATCTGTTCCTTTTCAGAAAATCTAAACTAAATGTGAATCAACGAGGTTAAATGGATGAGAGTCGAAGCCTGATGGAAATGTTTGCAAGAAATTTTTTGAAACTCTGAGTACCAGTAGAATTTCTTAGTTGCCTGGGTGATAAAAAGCAGCATGAAATTAAAAGAACAAAGACGGGTCTTTCTGCCAAGCAAAGGTTGAAAAGCATTTACAATCAGGAATCAAGTGCCTGAAGCCCCCTCAGACATCAGACCTTCTGGCATAGAGTAAACGTGGAGGAACGATAAGGCAAAGGGGACCCAAGTGATCCAGACTGACCCCCTGTGACAGCTGTAGTCCCATCAGGGTGGACACTAGTTCCTTAGTGAAGAGGAAATGGAGTTTCGTATCAGAAGTCACCGGGCTTTTTAGTAGTAGAACTGTCCTCAGGTTCAGCTTTGGCCTCTTTATTTGACTGAAATTTGCCCTACAGCCTCAGCCACTGGAAGACAGAGTTGAACACTTAAGCAAATGTCATTTCAGACATCCCGGAACCTGGGTGTGTAGTTACGGTTATGTCATTCTGCATGTTACCATTCTACCTAACCAAAATTTCATAGTCAGTAATATGAATAAGACCTGTCATTTGCATTTATTATTATTATCTTAATTGTTCCTTTCAAATGTTGGTAACATTTTTAGATATAATTAGGAATGAAATTTGTCTATGTGCTTGTCATTGAAATTCTATATCAATTGACATATAAATGTATATTTATTATAGCAAGCATAAAATGTGGTGACAATGGCGTGCTTTGAAAGTATTAAAGTACAAAACCAATTATTAAGAATCTTGAAATTGTTAAGTAAATAGGAAAATAGATTAACAGTTAATATGAATATTAAGAGAATACATAAGCTTGCTACCTTTACAAAGACTATTGTGGTACTAAGTCTCCAAGATGACGCCCAGTGGCCCTCACCTCCTGATGTTTCTGCCTTGATGTATACCTTCCCATACTGAATAGAACTGACCTCTGTAAACATCATCACGTAGTATGACTTCTAGGATTACATCAAAATAGACATGGAGGTTTCTGCCTTGCTCTCTCTTGAATCACCTGCCCTGGGGGAAGCCGTATGCTCTGTTGTGAGCACATTCAAGCGGCCTGAGAAGAGGCACACTGGGAGGAAATGAGGCGTCTAGCCAGCAACCACCACTGGCTTGTCGTTCATGTAAGCCAGCCTGGAAGCAGGTCCTCATCCCCAGTCAAGGTTTCAGATGGCCGCATCCGGGACCAGACTGTGAACTGCAGTCTCAAGAGAGGGCCCGAGCCAGAGCTGCTAAGAAAGGAGCTCTTCAAGTTTCTAACCCACAAAAAGCGAGGATAATAAATGTTTATTGTTGTTTTAAGTCACTAATTTTGGTGTGACTTCTAATGCAGCAAAACATGAATAACTATTACAAATGTAATAATTCGTAACCCAATTAATTTTTTAAATTAAGTAATAATACAAATAAGTCATGGGGATATAATGTACAGCATGGCAACTACAGTTACTAACACTGTATTGCATATTTGAAAGTTGTTAAGAAAGTATTTCTTAAAAGTTCTTATCACAGGAAAAGAAAATTCTATAACTATGTACGGTGATGAATGTTAACTAGACTTTCTGGTGTGATCATTTCATGATATATACAACTATTAAATCATTAATTTGTATACCTGAAGCTAATATGTATGTCAATTATATCCCTTTTTTTAAAAAAGTAACAGTACAAAAAAATAACAGAAAGTAGATCATACCATACTTTTAATCTTTGTAGAATAGCTTAATGTACTAGTATTTACAGCAGTAAGTAAAGTAACTTTTAAGAATATCACTTAACTATTAGTTATTTAATTTTATATAGGCCTTGAGTATTTCAAGAAAAAGGATTAGTTTTGACTCTTCATATTCTGAGAGAAATAAGTACAAACCAAATATCAGCTTTGCTTCTTCAGAATTTCAGAAGCAGAAAAAAACTTCTAAAATTATATTAGAAAAAGCCATGATAAATTATATTTGATTCAGTCATAATAAAAACTATGCCTAATAGAAATTATTAAAGAAAAATGAGGTAGCCCAAACACATTTTGTTCACATTAATCACACTGCAAAAACAGCAAGCTTTACTAATATTAAAAAAACTGTCTTAGCGTTCCATCTAAGAAGGTTTAAAATACAAACAAAAAAGCTATATGCTTCCAAACATTTTTTGTGGCTGAAGACGAAGAATTTTTGAGATTTGAAAAGATATAAATCCTAGATACAAAATTATTTCTAGATAAAATGTTGCTCAACATTTTTTTCCTGAATTATATCATATATCACATTAACTATTATGATATAATTATGTTGATTTTATGAATATTATAAATTAAACTACTAGTGGTATTATTGAACATGCTATGTTTATGCATGTGTTCCCAAGCATACACAGAACAGATATGTAATTGTGAAACAGCAGGATACATAAAAATTACTGACCCTTGGAGAAAGATGATAGCCCTTCTCATCATTCTTCTACCACAAATAATCCATGACATGCAATAATTTTTTAATAATGGCTTCATTAAAATATAATTTATATACTATAAAACTCACCCCTTCCAGTATGCAATTTAGTCATTTTTAATATCGTCACAAAGTTGATCAACCCTCATCACAATTTTAGAGCATTCCATCACCCCAAAAAGAAGCTCCGTTCCCATTAGCAATTATTATCCATTTCCCCTCTACCTTAGCTTCTGACAATCACTAACATATTTTGTTTCTATTGATTTGCTTAGTCTGTACATTTAATGTAAATGAATTGTGAAAAATGTGGTCTTCTATAAGTTTCTTTCATTTAGGATGTTTTCAAAGTTTATGTTGTAGCATCTATCATAGTTTATTCCCTTTAATAGTTGAATAATATTTCATTGTGTGCATATACACTTTTTTTGGCTGTTGTGAACAATGCTGCTCTTACCATTTGTGTAAATTTTTGTGTAGACATGTTGAATATATCCCTACTAGTATGTTAGTATCAAATGCAGGGTCATATGATAATTTTATTTTTAACATTTCAAGACACTGTCAAAATGCTTTTCAAAGTGACTTCTAAACAAGAGATTTGAGAACTGTTTTGCCATGTCTTATACAAGATATTCTAGCAAAAGGAACATTGCTATTAGGTGGGACAAATTATATTAGCTGAGCCAATGGAAAAGCCTTAATAGTGTACTTTGCAGGTAACAATAACCACATAACAAGACTTACTAACAACTAATGGTTGTTTGCAAAGAAAGCACTTTGAAGACCCAGAAGTTGCTAAAGAAATAAGCACCCTGATGGATCTTGAGACTGAAATATTTCTCCCGCGATACCTGCTCTAAAAAATCTTCTCATCACTCTTCTCTAGGGAAATGCTGAAAGTATTTGTATGCCATAAAAGCTGAGATACAAATGAAAATCAGGAGAATATTATGTTACCTCTAATGACAGTTGCATTGAGCCATTGCCACATATGGAAAGGCCCATATTTAAGGAACAAACATGTTTCAAGTGGTGGAGATGGAGTAGAAGACAGACAGTGAAAGATTTAGCAGCCTAGACTTTCCCACTTAAGGTATTTGTCCAACAGTGAATATTGTGCTCATTTCATAGTGTCAGCCTCCGTTTTCATTGCTTAAAAAAAATACTTGTGCGCATGGACATCAGTGTGGTGCTTGCTCAGGGGAGAGGGGTGGAGGAGGTGGTGGAGGGGGAGGAGGGTATGGGAGATAGATGGTGAGGGAAAGAGACTTGACTAGGGGTGGCGGACACACCTTAGAGTGTACAGGTGTGTTGTGGAATTGTGCGCCTGAAACCTGTGTTATTTTGTTGACCAGTGCCACTCCAAGAAATTCAATAAAAAGGAAAAAAACACAACTTTAAAAAAACACAACTTTGAAATAATTCTAAGTTTACAGAAGAGTTGTAAAAATAGTCCAGGGTGCTCCCGTATACACATCACTCAGATTCCCCAATGTTGCACGCCCCTAGTACAAGTGTCAGGACCTGCAGATTATGTTAGCACTGTACTGTTTCAACTAAACAGCAGTCTCTGTTCAGATTTCCCCCATTTCTCCACCAAAGACCTTTTCCTATTCCAGGATCCAGCCAATCCAGGATCCCACAGTGTTTTGTCCTGTCCACAGCCTCGTCTTATCTACTACTGTCCCTGTTTTTCTTTGTTTTTCACAACTTTGAGACTTTTGTGGAGAACTGGTTAGCCATTTGGCAGACTGTGATACACCTCAGTTTTGGCTTGCCTGCTCATGGGTAGAACGAGGCTCGCACTGCTTGGGGATGATAGCAGAGAAGCGATGGACCCTTCTCAGGGCATTATATCAAAGGGCACAGGATACCACTATGTCTCATTGCTGGCGATATTAACCTTGAGCCCTTTGTCAAAGGGATGTCTGCCAGGTTTCTCTCCTGTCAAGTTACTTATTTTGGAAGAGGTTCTTTGAGACTGCACAAATACCCTGCTCCTTCTTAAACTTTAGCCCACTAATTTCAGCATCCACTAAAGGATCGTGCTTGCAGCAATTACTACTATGGTGTTATAATGCTGATCTTCTATTTCCTACCTTCCTCTATAAAGGAGCATTGTCCCTTATCTATCTTTTGCAAATTTATTCACTTATTCCTTATTTGAATACGGACACATAGATATGTATTTTATTTGGAGGGTTAATCTCAATTATGTTTAACTGATTTTTTTTATTAGTTTTATAAAACCCTGAGTTAAAGATACCTGGACTAGGAAGACCCATTGTGAATACTTAAATCAAAATTCTGGAACCTACTCTAGGCCCAATTATGTAACAGAACATGCTATAGAATTCTGTCTTAACCTGTTGGTCTCTGTGTTGTTTTATACTAGACTTGCATGTAGATGCTCACTAAATGTCAAATAAATTAGTAATTGCTTAGAATCAAACACTTATTAAGCCCTCAAAGTATAATAGATAAGTGTGTTCAATAACGATCATAGTCCTGACTTTTAAACATTATGGGGCTTTCATTTTAGCAGGCTTTTTATTCTACCGTAGTGCACATGATCAGAAAGCAAGAAGCTTCTCTCCAGCGCACAGTTTTAGGGCCATCATTGTATCATACATCAAGATATTTATCTTGAGGCCTAGGTTAAGGTGGAGTCTGATAAGTATTTTGGGAGAGGTACTTTGAGACTATGTTATTATCTTGCAGCTCCTTAAACTTTTACCTACCAATTTTACCCACAAAGTTCACTGTACCATTCTCCTACTTAGTCAGTTACAGAATCCAATAAGTTCAAAATACTTTAACTAAATAATTAGAAATCTCTTCAGGAAAATGTATTAGCCTGACATGCTACAAAAGTTCAGGTAAAAAATATACACAATTTCGATAAAGCCCAAGCTTTTTTCTGTTACTCAGGTGTTTTAGTTAAAAACAAGTAAATGGCTTTTGCCTAAATTATTCAGGTAATTACAGTTGAATGACCCAGATGTAGCATTACATGCGGCCAGCATTTCAAAGATAAATTTTAGTATCTATTATAATATCATTTTATGATACAAAAATATTTTCTTCTGTGATAATGCCCTACTGTGGCAAATAATCAAAATTTTAAACTACTTTCTCTGGTGCAATTTAAAAAGAGCTAATGAAAAATCCTGAGTTCAGATTCTGGGCCAGAAGTATGCCTGTTTTGGGAGAAAAGAGATAATGAAAACTTGCTCCCTCTGATGCTCTCCAGGAATTATTTTCGAATATCATATACTTTTAAAACTTCTGTGGAGCTCTAGAAAATGAGGAGTCAATATTACAAATTAGATCAAAAAAGAAATGTTAATTAAAATGAACCTTTACTGTTATGATTTGATTTAATTTTTTAAAGATTTCATTTATTTAATTTTTAGAGGGAGGAGAAGAGAGAGAGAAAGAGAGGGAGAGAAACATCAATGTGTGGTTGCCTCCCATGCATCCCTTACTGGGGACCGGGCCCAAAACCCCAGCATGTGCCCTGACTGGGAATTGAACAAATGATCCTTTGGTTCACAGGCTGGCACTCAATTCACTGAGCCACACCAGTGGCTTGATTTAATTTTTTAAACAATTTGTAGACTTTATGTTTCATCACCTAAGGAAAAAATAGAGAAAGTTTATATACATTCTTTTCTGTGAGATTAAAATGAATCGACCCTTTGAAACCTTCACCATGCGCACTCTATTGGACACAGAGCTTTGGTTCAATCCATATACAGTAAGGTTGAGAACTTAGCAAAATCCTTACAAGTTCATAAAATGATTGTGTATAAACCTGCCTTTAAAGGTC
Organism: Pteronotus mesoamericanus; assembly: GCF_021234165.1. Classification (NCBI taxonomy): domain Eukaryota; kingdom Metazoa; phylum Chordata; class Mammalia; order Chiroptera; family Mormoopidae; genus Pteronotus; species Pteronotus mesoamericanus. The sequence continues at coordinate 11,379,921 of NW_026555277.1, read as the reverse complement.
AATAAGTAACAGAGGGATTGGTGAAATTAACTGTAAAATGCATATATTGTGTACATAAAAAGTAAAAACATAGTCAAAGGGTGTAGCCTCATGCTTGAAATAGCTTCAAGGAGACGCCCAATAAGTCTAAATAATATTGCAGTTGACATCCATCCAACTTGCTCCAGGACATTTCTGTTGAATGCAAGGTCATCTGGACAACTCAGGGAACCGGAAGGTTGGAAAGAAAGTCACTGCTACTAAATCTAATTTCTTAAACTCCACGTCTGTAAAATCAAAACTATGACGCCAACTTGTTTCTCAATGTTGTTGTGAAGGTTATTCAATAAGAGCTGTAGCATTTTAAAACACTGAAATGGGATCCTCTGTAATAAAGTCAAATGTCAGTATCTGTTCCCAAGAGATATAGCAGATCTTTGTCTTCTTGGAGACTTTATGAAGTCATTTGTCCTAAAAGTGTGCAACATCCACAGGTCTGAAAGGAGAGTGTCAGATTAAATTTCTTGATATCCTTTACAGCTTTATTCTCTTATAAATTAAATGTTGCTTTCATGCAACAATTCTCAGTAAGTTTTGATCAGTGTTTTGTGTTCTACCATCCACCCTTGCCTTTCCAAATTGCTTTGCTGATTGCAGCCACAATGACCTTTCCGAAGCACAAGTGTAAAGACGTCAGAAACATACCACCTTTAAAGCCCTTGAATGCCTTTCCTTTGTGTTTAGGAAAACGACAGAACTCCTTCATGGGCCACAAAGAGTACTATGGCCCAACCCTACTATGGTCTGACACTTCTTCTTATACCCTCCTCCTCCCAAATTCTCTCCACTGGTCTTCTCTCAGTGCCTCCTTGCCATGGTTCCCTGACCCTAGCCCCAGGGCTTTGCACATACTTTCTATCATCTCCAAGATTGTAGCTACTCACCTTTGTCTGGGGGGAAGGGGATTCACTCCTTTAAAAATGCCTAATCTAATATCCATAGCACTGTGTTTATCACCCTGATAGCATTTATTATTGTTGCAATTTACATTTTTGTGTGTAGCTACTTTACTGTTGTCTATTTCTCTCACTGGATTGTACACATGTCAGGATCTTTGACATATCAGAGTCATGCTGTGTCTCAGGGCCTGATTCAAAGGAGGCTCTCAGTATATTTTTGTTGAATGAATAACATTTAACTGAAATTCCTGTTTTCCATCTATCTGAAGGCAGTCATGGGAAGGAGCTTCCTTTGGCATCACATATGTACACGTCACAGGGAAGCAAAGCAATGTGCTCGCTTCGGCAGCACATATACTAAAATGGGAATGATACAGAGGAGGTTAGCAGGGCTCCTTGCTCAAAAATGCAAAGCAAATAAGCAAAGCAAAATATTGGTAATGAGGCCAATAGTTCTGCAAGATCTTCCTTTCAATAAGATATCTTTTTAAAAAACCAACTTCTTTTTGAGCCTGGCCTCTTTATTGAGAACACACGCTGCCCTTGACCTTAGTAAGGAATGGAAATGCAGTGATGATTGGCAGCCATTGCAGAAAAGCATTAGTAGGCCTCAGAGTTGCCCTCAAAGGACAATAGGCCAGCACCGCTGAAAGGTCTAACTGTTTCCCATCATTTTATGTTATGTGCTAGTGCTTTCCCCCACCCTCTTTAATCCTCTTGTGCGGTAATGCTAATCTTTTTAGCTTTCTGTTTGCTAAAGTCCTCTGATTACCATGTTTATTTAAGGACACTTACATCCATTCCCCTCTCATGCCTATTGTGAACAATGCTACAATGAACTGGGAATGCATGTCTCTCTGAAATAGTGATTAAATTCCCTTTTAGATATATATCCAGAAATGGGATAGCTGAATCCTACAGCAGTTCTATTTTTAATTTTTTGAGGAAACTCCATACTGTTTTTGAAGGTGGCTGTAGCGCCAGCCTTGTACAAGTTCCCTTTTCTCCACGTCCTCACCAACTCAAGTTATCCTTTATCTTTTTGATAATAACCATTCTAAATTGTGTAAGGTGATATCTAACTGTGGGTTTCATTTGTATTTTCCTAATGATTAGGGACGCTGATCACCTTCTCTTTTGGAAAACTGTCTATTCAGTTCTTCTGCCCATTTTTTTAATTGGATCACTTTGTTGTTGTTGTTTTGTTTTTTGTTTTTGCTATTGAGTTGTACGAACTCCTTACATGTTTTGGACATTAACCCCTTACCAGGTAAATGGTTGCAAATATTTTCTCTCATTCCTTAAGTTGCCTTTTATTTTGCTGATTGCTGCTTTTTCTGTGCTAAAGCTTTTTAAGTTTGATATAGTCCTGTTTGTTTATTTTTTGTTTTGTTGCTTACACTTCCCGTATCATGGCCTTCTTGTTAAGGCCAATGTCAAAGGGCTTCTGCCCTGTTATTTTCTTCTAGTAATTTTAGAGTTTTGGGTTTTACATTTTAGTCTTTAATCCATTTTGAGTTAATTTTGTAAATGGGATAAAATGTGATCTAATTTTATTTTTCTGCATGCAGGTATCCAGTTTTCCCCACACCATTTATTGAAAAAACTGCCCTTTCCCCACTGAGTTTTCTTGGCTTCTTTGTCAAATATTAGTTACCTGTATGTTCCATTGGTCTACGTGTCGATTTTTATGCCAGTACCATATAGTTTCAATTACTACAAAGTTTGAAATCAGGAAGTGTGATATGGCCACCTTTGTTTTTCTTTCTCAAGATTGCTTTGGTTATTCTTTTGTGGTTTTATACAAATTTTAGGGGTTTTTTCCCTATTTCTCTTAAAAATGTCATTGGATTTTTGATAGGAATTGCATTGAATACAGAGATGGCTTAGGGTAATATGGTCGTTTTAAGAATATTAATTTTTATGATCCACGAATGTAAGATATCTTTTAATTTATTTCATCAATGTCTTGTAAATATTCACCTCCTTGGTTAAATTTATTCCTAAGTATTTTCTTATTTTTGATGTGATTGTAAGTCTTATTATTTAATTTATCAATTTTTCATGTATCTCTTCTAGAATATAAGGTGCTTGAGGATAAGCATTATTAAAAGTAAAGATCGCCTTAGCAAAACTGCATGCTTCAAAGACACATTTGTTTAATTAATAAATTAATTTTAGGTCATTCACAAATATGAATCTAATAACAGTTTCTATACCAGGAACTAATTAAGCACTTTATACGTAGGTTGACTGCTTTATCCTGTACAATCAGAAGCTCAGCAATGAATGCATTCTGATCAAAGAAGAGGCTTTGGTAAAGGCCTCTCATCCTCTTTCAGTTTTTAAAGGGATACACGTGGAACATCAAGAGAACACTAAATCAATCCTGACAAATAATAGCATGACAAAAGTGCTCATACCTCCCCATGCCACAATATGTAAGGCACAATATGTCAGTGCCACAGGGGTTACTAGAATGAATAAGACATAGTTCATTCTCCAGAGTTCTTAATGTATAAGGGCTTATAAAATCCCCTATTCTCTTCACTAGCACCTTTTCCTTACTGGACTCCCAAAATGTTTGCAGCCAATTTTATATTATTATGTAGAAAATTAAAGACATTCTTTCTGGGGAAACTGATCCACCCAGAAGAAAAACCTAGAGAAGTTATTTTTGTAGTTTTCTACTAAGAGAGCCAGGTCCCACATTCAATCGCCCTGGGACAAGGTCCACAAATGGCCAAATTGTGTCAAGAAACAACTCCTAATAATCTATCTTTTAAAATGAGCAACCAGAAACCACCAGTTAACAAAGAGACGCTTTAACGTGAAATGTAGGGACTGAACAAACAGAAAAAGGAAATAGAGATAACAAATATAAGGGAGTAAACGAAAGGAAACTCTAAAGCATTTAAATCCATTTTGTTAAAAAGGTAAGAGCAGATGCTGCAACAACCTAAAACAAGGTGCTCATAAAACAAGCAAAGAATGTTTTGCTACAAAAAAAAAAAAAAAAAAGAGAGAGAGAGAAAGAAAATTAAATATATAATGCAGAAATAAACCTTTCAACATGTAGAGGTGGCAAAACTTTTTCTCTTCCCTCTTAGGACCACCTGGTAGGCCTGAGAATTAATTTGACATAAAACAGATTAACAGGAGAAAAGCATACAAACTTTCTTTTCACATGTACATTAAAGACTTTACGAGAAAATAAAGACTCAAAAGAGCAGTTAGGCCTAGTGCTAATATATTAGGTTGAATAAATAGTAGTAATTTTGAAAAAGTAACTGAAATATATAAGGAGGTAAAAGAAGATAATGGTTATTTTAACAAGGTTAATTTGTAATGGTTCTTTTCAGCCTCAATTCCCAGTCTCTGGTGAAAAGAATGTTCTTTTCTACCGGGTCAGGGAAAGCATCTTTCACATGGGAGTTTCCTCTTCCATTTTTTAGGAAGAAAAGGGAAGATCAGAGTGTCTTTCTTGTGCCTGGTCAGTGCCTTTAGCACAGAAGAGTCACTATGCCAAATTAGCATATTTTGGGGTGTTCTGAAATCTTTCAAACAGAAGCATTAAAAAACAAAATAGAATGCAGAGATCAAATGTAGAGATATTGAAATTAGGGGAAATTTCACTTTTTGAATCAATCTGAGAAATCTAGCATCTAAATAATAATAGTTCTATAAACAGAAAACAGAGCATAAGTGATCACTAAAGGATAAAACAAAAATTTAAAGGCATATATTCCTAACTAGGCCGTACAGTGTGATCATATGACATGGCCCTTCCTTACTGTTCATTATAGAAAAAAAGCAAAAGTTGTGCAAGAAAAGATGTGCAATTAGCATATTCACAAACAATGTCTCAGCTGTGAAGATGCTTAGGTACCATTATAATGATTCAATGATTCTAAACAAAGACTGTGGTAAATCTACATAGAAGGGGCATGTGTGTGTGTGTGTTAGCAACAGGGATGAAGATTGGTTGGTATTTGTAAAATAGCAATAGAGGATTTGTAAAACCCTCTTCTTCCATTGTATAAAAAAAAATAGAAAGTGCCTCAAACTCTAAAAACCAAGCAATCAAGTCAAGAAGCATGAAATTTGGAAATATGGAAGTAAATACCAGAAGAAATAACTTCAAGAGTTGAACATGGTTGTCTCTGAGTAGCAGGAATCAGGAGCTATTTATTATAAGCCAAGTAATCCTTTTTATGTTTAAATTATGTCCAGTTATTACTTTCTTAATAATTAAATTTAGATTTTTGAAAAGTATGCAGAAGTAGTTTGGAAAGAGGTTTATCACTTCTGTTCAGGTCTCCCTGGTTGACATTCGTTATCATGCTAAATACATAAACTTGAACTTATAGTCCTCCGCGTTGTAGATTCAAAACCTTTATTTCACCTGCACATAAAAAGCTGGTCCATCTCTGGGAGAAGAAATGAAACTCACTTAGTCACCCTCATGCAATGAGACAGGATAATTTAGAAGGAGATCTCAACACCCAGGTAGCCAGCCTGCCTATGCCTTCAAAAAGTGTGCATTCCTTTTCTGTGGTAAACCAACATGATTAGGTAAGTGCAAATCACTGATTTACACTAAGAAATGACTGAAAAGGTCCAGAAGCTCATGTGCTCACTGCAAAATCTACCTCTAGAGAGACTTACTTAGGAAACTACATCTTTAGAATGTTGTTTGGAACCAAAACTAAACAAATTCAATGAACTGAGTGTTTAATGGACTCATCCTAAACTATTATGGTTCTGTAAGGCAGTGTTATTGTCCACTGCCTTGAATCTTCAGAGAATTTGCTTATTCTAATAAGAGGAAACTGATGCTCAGAAAATTAAATAGTTTTCCTAAGGTCACACAACTAGCTGGGATTTGAATAAGGTTTGTCTGATACATAATATTTCTATCTTCCCAAAATGATCAGTGAAATGAGTGATCTAAAGACTAACTCTTCATACTTCAACACTCCCCCCTCACATTTTTTGGTATGAGTAGACCTTTAACAAAACCGTCTTTTAAATATAGAGAGTTAAATATAAAAGAAAACAGAGAAATTAATATTTAATGAAGGTCTACTATGTAAGGCTCTGTGCTAGCAATTTTTCAATTCTTATCTTTTTAATTTTATTAAGTGCATTCATGAGTTTTTATGTATTTTTATATATTATTGTTTATTACACACCAACAGTGGTTAGTAAATAGCATGTAATAAAAGTTACAGGTTATTTTGTATTATTAAACCAGACATGGAAATTTCCATGGCCATAGTTTGGAAATTTGTTGGCATTTTCACTTCTGTGAAGTTAATTGCATAAAAACATGTCCAAAAAGTCTAATGCATCTCCAATGAGTAATGCCACAGTCATTTCAGAATATGAAAATGGAAGTAATAACACATTATATTCTGTTACCACCATTGCTCTAAAGCCAGATTTTAATGAGCCCGACTCTATAATCTGCCTGAGCATTTATAGACCTCCAGAGGGGAGCTCTATGGCTTCAGGCTAGAAGCAGCCGCCGAATGTCTCTCGCTCGTGTGAGAACAATTGCTGGGTATGGCCGCTCTGTGGGTAAGCTCAGCAATTGTGCCACTTTCAGGGGGTACTGCCCAGGGCGGGAGTAGGGCTGGCCAAGGTTGCCACTAGACGTTCAGAGATACATACAAACCATCAACGTTTCCCCCTTTAATTGTGAAGAAATGGTAAAGAATACAGAAGGCTGTTACTATACTACCAGTACAGATAAGTATTCACAAACATTTATAATATTTTTCTTGTGGGAACCCACCTATATACCTTGGGAAGGTGGGCAAAGGGAAGTAAGGAAGACAGAAAGAAAAAACTAAGATGGTGCCAGAAACCCCACCTGTCATTTCTCTCAATATGCTAAATGGATGCCCAGGACGAGAAAAAGCGAGAGACATAAATCTGTTCTCTCAGTTTATCTCAGTTCCTCTGAGCTTCTAAGAGTGTGAGAATCAGACGCACTAAATAGAATTCTGGTACTCAGACACAGAATACAGTTTTCTTACAACATGGCGTGCAAAGAGAAGCCAACTGGGTTGGAGTGAAGAACAAATAACTTGTTCCAAAACTGGAGGAAAAACGAGCTGAGCTGAAGTCAGCTGCGAGACAGTGTGGTGGCCTCACGCCTGGCATCCTCCTAAAGGAGTTTCGATAGTAACTTTGACTACAGGTAGTTTTTTCTTTCTTGCTGCCTTGAGACCCTAACACTTATTTAAGATGAAACCTGGCTATCCCAAGTTCTAAGCAGACAAGGCAAGCCAGGCTAGTAAAGTAACTGAGGGAGACAGTAAGAATTTGAGATTCTATAAGGACAAAAGTCACAGTAAGCATACCAGCTATTCTAATGTGTGCCTTAAATACCATAACTCTGAGGCTCACTCACTTCAGTGACCAGGAGTTGTGTTGGTCAAGAGAGAACAGAAGACAATTCCAAGAAAGGATTCAGATATAATTCTTACTAAAAATAGGACTAAAGGTGTCATGTATTTGATATTAAACTTGGAAGTCCTATATTTTAGCTTGTGCTCTAAAGTAAATGTGTCATTCTCATTATTATAAATATTTCCTAATAAAATAGTTTTGCAATAGCACAGTCTGAAGAGTATTCATTATTTCTGAACCCTTGGTTTGGTAGTGGGCTAAAGGGGCAAGAGAGCTAATCTATACATGTGCTTTCTACAACTCAAGATGTGTGGTTCGTCACTGTAGAAATGTGTCTTTGTTCTGGGAATGAGCCTCTTGTATACATCCTATGGGCCAAGCAGATGGAAGACAAAAGCCTACTCAGGGTCCTTGGGATTGCTCCAGATAGCAGTGATTTAAACAAGTGCAAGCATGTTAAACAGGAATGATAAGTATTTTGTTCCATAATATAAGACATTTTTGTGGTAAAAAAAAAATAAGGAAAACTCACACAAAACCTGTACATAACTTTCATAGCAGTATTATTCATAAATGCCCCAGCGTGGACCTCAATGTCCTTTTGTAGCAGGTGCACAGATAGACTGTGTGCTTCCGTGTGATGTTATCCTACTCAGCAGTGAGAAAGAATGAACTATTGGTCCACGTACCAACAGTAATGAATCTCAAACGCATTATGCCAAGTGAAAGAAACTGGACTCAAAAAATTAATACTATGTAGTTACGACTGTATGACATTCTGGGAAACACAAAACTTTCAGGTCAGAAAATAAATCAGTAATTGACAAGGAGTAGATCTGGGAGGAGGGTTTGACTACAAAAGGGCAGTGCAAGGAAAATTTTGGTATAGGGCACCGTTGCGCATCCTGCTTGTGGTGCTGGTTATGTGACTGTGTATTCGTCAGAAGTTACATAATTGTACATCAAAAAATGAATGAAAAATTAAAAATATGTACAGTTCCACAGAAAGGTTTGTTTAAAATGAAGAAACTGGCAGATTCACCCAGTGAGTCGGCCATCTGAACGTCGGTGAAAAGGCAGGAGCAGTTAATTATGGGACGAGGATGAGGAGACGTAAGAAATATGGCAGCAGGCAGGGCCCAAGGAAGGGAGCGTCAGAAGGGAATTCTCTGTAACACAATCTAGGCATGAGTGCAGTCGTGAAAAATGGGAGAAATTTCACTGCTCGAATATCAGCCCCAATTTATTTTTAAAAATCATTTCAGAATTGTGCATTGATTTTCATCTCAGGCATGGAAGTAATTTTTCATGTAACAAATGTGTGGAGACAGTTAGCAAAACAAAATGTGCTCGAAATTGATTGTATTTGAACTTTGCATATTCCCCAGCATTCCAGACAGCTGTTCCATATGAAAGTAAGTTTTAATAAACAATATTTCATAAATACAATATATCACAGAAATAGGCCAAATATTTAATTTTTAAAATATGCTCTCCTCCCCCCTCACTGTTTGGGCAGCCCTATAAGTCACCGGAGGACAACCAGCATTTAACGAGAGGAGACTCGTAGAAAGGGGATTTCAGATGGGGATGGAATGAGGGAGCCGTGCCCAGCTAGATGAGTGTTGACTGATTATCTAAGGTGGGTGAAGAATTAAAAAGTTTGAAAAGCAGCTTAGGGATCATCTAAGGCTCCCTCTCCTTTTACAAATGAGAGAAACTGAGGCCCAGAGATATGAGGTGACTTGTCAGAAGTTACAGATTTATTAAATTGTTTAATCTAGATTTCTGCCTTAAAGTACGGGGTTTGGTATTTTTGAGTCTTTTTTTCCTGCAAAAAATACAATTTGCTGTTCTTCCTAAAGCAGGGGATATAGACCTAAATGTACAATTTAAACCCTCTATGACACAATGGGGGAAAATATGTATATTTGGAAACTTTATTAAATCAGCAAGATGCAATCCTTTCTAAAGTATGTTCTGTTACTAATAACTATAATTTTGTAATTTTCAGATCTCAGCCAAATGAAAAAAAAAATCCATTATTAGTTCTCAGACAAGCTGAGTCTCTCCCTTCCACCTCTTGTATCTGGAAAGTTCTAACAGCACTGAAACCAGGCCAGAGGCACGGGCTCTGTGTCACATTTTGCATACAGAGATATAGAGCAGACTCTCCAATTGAGTTCCTGCTGGCTTGCTACGACCTCAACCTATTCTCTTAATTGTGCAACCAAGTCTCAGTTTTTGATGTGCATTTATTATATTACAAAAAAAAAAATTATATTGTCCCTGGAAAGAAGACAGACAAGGTCCCAACAAATGGGATAAGTTGTTAAGGCCAGGGATAGCCCTGCCCTGTGGATGCTGACTTTCTGCCTTCAACTTGAGACTTTTGAGCAACTGTTGAGTTATTGAAGGAGAGAGACTCGATACAACTAAGAACTAAAAACACATTTTTTTTTCAGTTGATTGAATACTGAAAACTATTGTTCTTAGTTACAGGACATTGTTTAGGAAGACTTACAACATATAATTTTGGTTCATTGACCAAACGAATGAATTGCTGACCAATACAAATTATTTTTGCTTATGTTTTATGCTCCTGGGTCCCTGCAAATCTGTGAAAACAGAGCATCATGAAAGGACCAGTCACATAATAGTAAAATAACAGCATATCTTTCTAGAATTATCCATTAACCATCCTTGAGCAAGCACAGGAAAGGCCAATCTGTTAGGTACTTTAAAATTCAACATCAGAAAAAATTCCACATTCTTTTTTGTTCCCTCTTTGCTCCTAACTCCACATAGGCATGTTACAAAATTACTGCTGAAACTTCATCAAATAAGCAATAGTTTAAAATGATGGATGATGTTGTTTTATGAAATTAATCATTAATGGTAAGTTTAGTGATAGAAGAGGGGAAGCAAAGCTCAAGTTCTGAGATGTCCTTACACATTTGTTTAACTTATATTGCTTGTCTCCTCTTTGTAACATTTAAACTTCACAGAAACAGCTTCCTTTACTGTCTTGTTCACTAACACATCTGCAGGGTCTAACAATAACTGACCTTTACTGATATAGAGGAAATAAACTGATCAATTAATACAGCAGAAGACTTTGATCAGGAAAAACTTCAGGTGTTTATCATCTGCATAAAAAAGATAATAAATATAAAATATTTCTGAAAAGGTTAATATACAGATGAAAAATATTTTAATGATTGTCATTTCAGATTGAGCACATTCACTTTGGGACACATTGTCTGTACTCCATTTGCTTTAAGACACCAGTGACAGCCGTCTAGACCAATAATTTTAATGTTCATTACCTCACTTCAAGTATTAGTAATTCTAAATATGAAATCTCACGACGTTTTGACAGAAGGCCACATATAAATGTGTCTGAATTATACATGCAAACAAACCTGAATTAATATCAAAGGCAAAGAAGATCTTTTCTCAGAGGGCAAGAAGAGAATTCATACCAGTTTATCATTTAATACTTTGGCAAAGGCTTTTGCTGGAAGACTTTTAATGTTCCTTTCAGTATTCAATCAAACAACTGTCTGAAGAGGATGTTGTGATTTGGGTAATAATTTTCTCAAACACATTTACATCCTTAATTTCTTTTTGAACCAAGTCAATCAACATGCCATTTGGGATGCACCTGGAGGCAACTTGTTTGAGTTTTGGGGTTTTTGTTGGTTTTTGTTTTTTTTTTTTCCTGAAAACTGTGAACTACTCAACATCCATTTGCACTTGAACTGCCTGTAAATACCTCCCAAAGCCTCACAGCTCTAAGAGAGAGAACAAAAGAAACAGCCATTTTCAGTCGTTACTTTGTGATTTCACAGGCTGGAGGATAGAATAGAGGATGCACTCAGCACTCTTTGGGGCCACTCTCTGGAATAAGGAGGAGTAGGCTGTTTTTTTTTACATTTTAAAATGTTTTCCTTTCAATCTGCTGCAACATGTCTGCACATGGGACTGTCTTACAGGAGTTTCTCCTGGCTCTTCACTCAAGTTGCAAGTGAGAAGTGGGGTAAATATCACTCTCTGCAGTAGCTTATTAAATGTTTAGCCCCCAAATCCTTCCTTTCATTGTATTGTCTGTCTCTTCCTTACACCCAGTGTTCCTAGACCTTTAGCTCGGCGCTCCTAGCAAGAGCCTGGTTGGGAGGAAATTTTCTTCTACCCTTCTAAGCTCTTCTGGCTGGTCTAATAATTAAGTTAGCACGACACATATTAGCAGGAGAAAATAACCAAACTTAATTACACATATGAATGCAGTGGATCCATAAGAATATAGGGTCCAAGCACAGGGTGGGCAGGTAAGGCTTACTACCATCTTGAGCTAAGAAGAAGTTGGTAAGTTTGGAGTTTCAAAGGGTTTGAAGAACGTAATTCACATGGAAATGGAAAAGCAAAAGTTTAGTAAACAAATATTTGTTTGATCATCCAGGGACAATGGGACACAGAGTAAACTCTGACCTCTAGACCCTGCTGAGTCTTTCCTACCACACCTGGTCCGTATTATACTAAATTATCCATGGTGATAGCTCCCTTCCTGAAACAGGCCCTCTAATTTTTTTTTTAGGCATAAGAGAGATGGTCATAAGTTCTTCCTGAGTTCTCATTTCTTAAAAATAAAATAATCCTCACCCTAGAAAGACATCTTTGGGGTTGACAAATTTTCCTCTCCAAAAACCTGCATTCAAAGACTTCAACTGAAAGTCAGGCTGGACATGCAGGGAGTTAGTTTTAGGTGGAAATGAAAATAAAAACATCATGCCTAAGCTGCTGTGTTCATACAATCAACTCCTCACCACTCATTGTTTCATTCAAAAGTCTCTGCAATATGGACCATGCCCGGCTTTCCGTCTCTGCCTCACACAGCTCACAAACATGAAATTTAAGGTCCAACCAGCCTGGAACAATTCCTCTTCCCATGATTATATTCTGCACTTATCTCACTCCTGGGTTCTACATACTTCTCCCTCCTGCTGGATCAAACCCAGTCTACCTAGCCACCTTGAGCCCCATTCATCCTTCAAGCGCCTTCTCAAATCTACCATTAAGCCTTTATTTCTGGCTCTCCATCTAGATAGAACAAAATGAAAATTGAATTATCTTTTATAGCTCTGTGAGAAAATACTTAAATTCCTTGAGATGAAAGATGATGTCCTGAAGTCATAATCCCAAGAAGCAAAATGAAGGTTATCCTATATTTCTAAAGAAAGAAAGGTCTCTAGCCATTGGTGGGATAGCAACCCTGCAAGGAAATAGTCAGTGGAGAGACCTAGTGACCAAATAGTCAAAAGATGTTTTAAGAATGAAGAAACCAACCTCAGATTAAAGTTGTTTACATGGCGTGAGCATTGATTAAAGTTGTTTATGTGGTGTGAGGGTTGGCTTCAATATCAGCTCGACTAAGCTATAGTTACCCCAGTTATTTAAACAAACACTAATTTGGTCTTGTGTGAACGTACTTTGTAAATGTGGGTAACGTCTACAATCAGTTGACTTTAAATAAAGGCGATTACCTTCAGTAATATGTGTGGACTTTCTTTAATCAGTTGAAAGCCTGAAGAGCAAAAACCGAGGTTTCTGAGAAGAAATTCTGCGAGATTGCAGCATGAACTCTTGCCTGAGTTTCCAGCCTGTGTGTAAGTGTGTCTGTGTTTGTATTGTGAACAAAAGAGGGGCTCTGCAATGAGTCTGACAAGTCCAATGACTGAGAGCAAATTCACAGCGTGATCTGATCATAAATTCCTAACTGAGCAGGTCCTTGGGGGCAGGCATGCCCCAGGCCTATACCTCCCTCAGTCAAGCCCTGCTGCCCATTAGTCTTGTGCATGCAGGTTAACACACCTCTGCCATGCCAGAGTAATCCTCTCCCCAGACCCCTCGGTGGGTAACCACCCTCAAGGAGTGCATAATCTTGTTAACTAGCCTGTAATCCCGTCATAGAATTTTCTCTATCTTGCTCTCTCCCACCTTCCTGTAATCTTCCTTATGTTCTCTCCTTAATTCCAAATTCATAAAAAGAAATGCAAAATTGTCATTGTCTAGAGCATTTGAGATCTTGATTCCTAGCATGTCATCGGTTTGACTCAAATTAATTTAAAAAACTCACAAAAATCCTCTATATGTTTAGACATCCTTCTGTTGACTATATATGTGTATGTAGATAATATATGTATATTTATATGTATATGTTACATATATGTATATATAACATATATGCACATACATATAAAACATACACATATGCAATTGATCCCCATTACTTGTGGATGCTATATTTGCAATTTGCCTACTTTCTAAAATGTATTAGTGACCCCCAAACCATTACCCATGGTGCTTTTGCAGTCATTTATGGACATGCACAGCATAGCAAAAAATTTGCGTTTCCTAAAGCACATGCTCCCATCTGAGTTCAAATGGGTAAATCTCAACCTTCTTGTTTTGGCTTTCATACTGCAAAGATATGTCCTTTTTGTGGTATATTTAATGCCACATGTTTTGCATTTTTATGCTTTTTTTCTGTTTAAAGTGACAACCACCCCCAACCCCAGCATAGTGCTGAAATGCTATTTAGTGCTTCTAGTGCAAGAAAGTTGTGATTTGGTTCTCCTTACAGAGAACATATGTGTCTTAGATAAGCTTTGTTCAGGCATGAGTTATAGTGCTGTTAGCCAAGAGTTCAATGTTAATGAATCATATATATGTCATATGTATAATGTAACATTTAATATATATTGATCAGTTGACAAAACCATTGTGACCAGTGACCCCAGGAAACCAACTCTGTATTCCCCTTAGAATGATTCATTATTTGCTCATTTAAGTCTTTGCAGCAACTTAATAGAACATAACTGCTGTGCATTCTGAGTAACAAGAATTGACTGTACAGACATGTACCTACATATATATGTATATGTATATCTATATCCTACTGGTTCTGTTTCTCTGGAGAACCCTGACTGATATACATGGCTAGTGTCTTAGCTTATATTACCCAGTCCTCTGAGGAAATGGGAAGGGAGTGAAAGAAGCAAGAGAGAGAATGGGGAGGCAGGCACAGAAGAAATTTCAGATGCAGTCACATCCCTGTGTCATTGGCTATCATCTCCCTGGGAGGACATAAATGCCTACATATTTTCTGTTCTGACTTGGTGCCAGCATTGAATTCCAGTGGTCCGAGCATTGCCTTCTAGGAAGATTGTGGGGCCAAGCCCACAACAGTGAATTAGCCTCAAGCTGGGAGGACAGAAGAGGAAGTAAATAATAGATACCAAGACAGCACCAGAAAACAGGGAACCACCCTTTATTTTTGTAAACTAGCACCTAGCCAAGTGCCGTGTGTATAGTAATGCTGTGTAAATGATGAACAAATAAATGATCCATCCTGCTGCACTTCTTTAAATTCACATGTACAAACAAAGCAGAAAATCAACCATTCTCGTGAGTATTTTTTTTATGCTTCTCTACAGCACAGCTGTTGAAAAATATTTGTAAAAGGGAAAAGTTATGAAAATATCTTCATGACTACTTGATAATTTCTTTTATAGAACTATATGATAAAATTAGTCTCTTGCCAGAAACATCTGAGAGAATATCCTAACTGCACGTCAGAGAAGAAACCATATATGTTCAAAATAGCTTTGAGAAATACAAATGTACGTTGCCACAGCAGGAAACTCACTCTCTCTCTCCTTCCCTCTTTCAGTCCCTCTCTCTTCCTTTGCCACTCACATGTACAGTAGATTCATGTATTCATGCACAAACACACCCACAGACAAAAATTTAGTCTCCATAAAAAATTTTCTTTATGTCCTGGCTGCTATGGCCTGGATTGGGCGCTAGCCTGCGAACCAAAGGGTCCCTCATTCAATTCCCAGTCAGGGCACATGCCTGAGTTGCAGGCCAGGTCCCCAGTGTGGGGGGCGCACAAGAGGCAACCACATGTTGATGTTTCTCTCTCTCTCTTTCTCCTTCCTCTCTCTCTAAAAATAAATAAAATCTTTTAAAAATTTTTCTTTATTAACCATAAATTCAAATATAAGTGAATAAATAATAATCAGAATATCATAACTTGATATCAAGTGATATTAAGTATAGTTTTCTGCAAGGTATCAACAAAGTAAGGAAATATATTTTAATGTAAAATGTGAGAAAAGATATTTGTAAGGATAGGGTTTAGAATGGTATCTGTCTTTTGGAAGAATCATACCAGTATTATGTAACTTCTAGAGCATAGAAGTCATACTGATTCCTTAAAATGCTGTGAATACATTTTTTTTGGCAGGCAAGAAGGACCAGATTACTCCACAAGGCAGCTGAGGAATTGCTCAGTTGTCAGGAATAGGTCCCTATCACCAACAGAATTAGGCCCCAACTCCTTAGCATAGCAAGTAAGATCTTTCACCATCAGTCCCCAACCTGTTTCTCCAGCCATATTTCCTGCTCCTTCCCCTTCAACAGAGCTTACAATGGGGCCACCTGAATTATTCATGCTTCCTCCAATGGAATGGGCCATGTTCTGGCATGCCTGAGTATCTTTCTACTTCCTATTTCTTCAGCCAGGAATATCTTACCCTCAATGGCAAACTCTTACTCATCCTGCAGGAACCAACTCAAGCTGTGAGACAACCCCTGGTCCTCTTACTCCAAGGCAGGTAAGTCAAGCCTTCTCTGCTCCCAGAGTTCCTTGCATATCCCATCTGGTGAAACTTTAATTATATTGTATTGTGAGCTCCTTAAGAACAAGTAACATATTTTATTTACCTTTGTGTCTCATGTGGTCTGGTACATAACAAGCTTTCAAAAAATTAATCATGGATAACCTTCCTGTTTTAGGAACAATGATGATATGAAATCTTTGAACAAATGTAGACAGTAAGCAGATTATTTGTTATTTTAAGAATAAATAAGAGCATTGTAGAACAACAAATCAAAATTAATATCTCCCAAAAGGGAATAAACATTAATGAGTAAACTCCCCCAAAAAGTAAAGAATAATGCTAATCTAGATACTTAATATGTTAAAGGTTTTGTCAAAGTGGGAATTTCAAATGAAGGCTCAACCCAAGACTTGGACAATAAATTATTTCCTAGTATCGAGCAGGTGCTAGAGAGTAGAGGCCTTGTTAAGAATGGAAAGAACTATAATCTGACCCAAGTCCCACCCAGAGAGGAGTTTAGTCAAGTAGTCAAGCCTGGGAGGTTCAACATGAGGTAAAGGGGCCTGGGGCGGGGGGCGGGGGGGAGCGGTGAGCGGCAGTATTTCATTACACAAAAGTTAGCCTGGAGATGGTACACAAGAGTTAGCCTGGAGATGGGTAGTCTAGAGTAGGTAATATTCAGAAGTCTAGCCAGGTAGGTGGCTGAGAAGCACAGGAAGCTCTGGAAACAGGAAGCAGGGTCCCAGACCTGAGGCTAGAGTTCAAGGGTTGGGCTCCAGGCCTTAAAAAGGCTGACAATGCAGTCTTACTGTACCAAGAAGCCTATCAAAAACAGCAACTCAGGCAGAAAGTAAGAAGACAGGTATTACAGAGTCTGGAATTAGGATACATGATAGAAGATTTGTCAAAGCACAAGCCTAAATATCACTACCAAGTCATAGTACAGTGCCAATGTGGAAATGGCAGCAGGATTAGTGAGATGTTTGATCACTGGAGCTTCTCACCAAGGGCTTCTGGAGTTCCCCCAACCACGCACAGGATTGGCCTCAGCCAGAGGTGGACTATATGTGCCTTGGGGAATCAAGAGCTTAGGTCAGGGGAGAGATGGGAGACCGGAAGCCAGCTGGTCAAGATAAGTTCCTTTAACAGGCGGTAAGGGCACTTGCAGGGAAGGCTGGCTCCTCTCTTCAACATGCTAATGAATATGTGAAATATGCAAATGTCAGCAAAGGTGAAAAGTAGAATTATACAAACATGATCCATTTCATCAAGAAAATATTTTCTGAAGCTTATTCCATTAAGCCAATTTGATTCTTTGATCAATTTTCTATACAGTGCAGTTATTTTTTTTCACTTTTATCTTTAATGTAACTGAAATTACTTTTTATTGGGATCGATTTTTTCCAACTTAAATACTACTCTGAAGCTACGATTATTCTATTGAATTTCTTGAGAACATTGTATTTTCCCAATTATAGTTTCTACTATTGTGTTCATTTCTCTCTAGTAGCTCCTCTAGCAAACTCAGCTTTCACAGATCAAATTTGATATATCTAAATTTTGTCAAAAATTTTTTTATTCTGGTATCAGATTTAAGTGATTGATAAATCTTATCATGTGAAGTTTTAGCTTTCTTAGTTTTATTTTATGAGTACTATATATACTAACTCTTTCCAAATATTCTTCCATACATTTTGTTCTTTAAAAAATTTTATGATGTGAAGTTTTCATCTTTGTAAGTTTATTTTGGGGTTTTTATCAAAAATATTTATTACAATATTTACATAATGAAATATTGTGCAGACACTGACAAAAAGAACAAGAAAGATCTCTAAGAACTGCTATTATTGTTAAAAAGCAAGAGTATGTTTATGCTGTGCTATCTTTTGCATAAGAAAAAGTGAAAATAATATATAATATAAATGAATAAATACATACAAGTATTTGTTAATTTTTGCAAAAAGAAACAGAAAAAATTAATCAGAACTAATTATAAAGATTATCCGTATGTGTGAATATAAATGCATAAATGGGAGTGACACTTCTCTGAGTATGTATTTTTAAAATACTTTTCTGCTTTGAACCATATACATGTGTTGCCTATTCAAAAACTAAAGTGAAAAGAGAATGAAAAAAATACCCCCCAAATGAATCCAAACAGAAACAAATAAATCTAACAAATAATCACTCAGAAAAATACTGATGATTTTGTGTCTAGTTCCAAGCTTCTTTATTAAAAAATTGGGAGCAATTCCCCTCAGATGAGCTACTGATATCTGATGAATTCAATTTTTCTACATGTATCTGTTTCCTTTGTGGGCTATATATGCTGATGGTTCGTGCTGCCGGTGGAAAAGCAGATGAGAGAATCGAAAAGCGCTTCAGTGATGGACAGACACAGTGAATGTGTGTGTCGTGGGGGGGGATTATGTTCTGAAAAAGGGGAAAAACTCCTCAAGATCTCCCCACAACAAAATGGTAGAGTGGCCAGATTAATGGAATGAATATTTGTTTGATATCCAAAAAAGGAATCCCAGAAGGGGGAAGAATATATCAGCTTTGATCTTAGAGTGAACAAAAGCTACAGCAACAAAAAGAAGCAATGTTATGAAAATTCATAATAAAAGCAGAAATTAAAGTTATTTTTATAACCAAAAAAATACAAATAGCCTGGGTAGTAAAGACCTTAGGAAGGAACCTCCTGAGATGCAGGGAAAGAGACATCTCAGGGGCTGGAAGGGACTTTCTGAGACTTTGTGTCTAGTCCAAGCTGTATAACCTTCATCTGAAAAAACAAAACAAACCAAAAAAAGTGCACTCGATGTAATGAAGGGGGAGGGAAATTGCAGTGAGGAACAAAGCAGGACTGTTCATCACTGGATGGTCTTTCTCTAAGAGAAGAGTGGCCACTCTCACCAGGTGATACCTGGGGAAGACTGACCTTGATGCACTGCAAACCGGAACCTGGTCTTTGGGTTAAATGGGTTACTGGGTGAGGGTTCAGTAACAGGAAAGGGACCTTTTTTTTTTTTTTTTTGCAAGAAGACCCCAAAATTTTGTTCAAGAGATAGGTTTTAAGAATTTTCTATACAGACCCATTTTTATATATTAGCCTCTATCTAAATGCAGTTTGGTATAAATTTTCACATTCTAGGCATTTATTATAGGACCTTTTATTACTACCAACATTTTCATGCAATGACCCTCTCTTGAACTTCACATGTATTGATTTTAAATTTATTCTATAATAAAGTTCCTAAATGCAAAGGATCAACTACAATGTTATTTCAACTTTAATAGGACAATTGTGTAAATAGTACCTAGCTTGCACTGAAACATGAATTGCTGCTTTCTTCTAGTTTTAAACTACAAAGTGTGTACATGTTCTTGATCCTTTCTAATAGTCTCGATCCATCCTGGTCATTTCTCCTTACAGCCTGTTTCATTCACAAGCTGTTACTTTGTTTTTGTTTTTTTAACACAACACTGGCAATTGGCTGCCTAGTGGGCAAAATTATTCATACTCTAAAAGCTAATTTGGAAGTTCAGATAGGGCCTACATATCCCAAATTTCCAGGATGAAAATATTGCTGGATAGTCTAAAATATTTCAGTGCCTTCAATTAGCCTGCAGAACATACTTCAATGTACAGTTTATTATCTACATAACTGGATGCTCAGTTTTTGTTGAGATTATTGCCCTTAATTCCAGACACTTTAGGAATGGTTATCAAATTACATAATAAAAAAAGTGATTTTGTATGCAAATCATTGAACTTTCTATTTCTTTAAGAATTAAAACAATCATACATAACTCTTGGGCAAAAATTAAAGTGCATTAGAGATAGTTGAAATGGCATGTGTTATAAAGCTCAACTTGTTTTATTCTACATGTAATTAGTAGATCATTGGAAAGAACACCATGAGACAAAGTGTATCCAAAAATCAGACAGAGAAAGAAATGGAGTAAGTTTGATTCTAGATGACTGCACAATTATTTGGGTGACCAAAAATGAAATATTTTTTATATGCTAACCTCTAAAATTGTACTCCTAAGATTGTATTGATTAACAACAGTTTATGGATTATCCAGACTTCTTTGGCCGTCCTTCTTTTTTAAGTTCACTGCCTGTCTTTTATTGGTCTGTAACTATTTACTAACTTCCACTGAAAGTCGTTTGAAATCCATATGATGGAGAAGAAACAGAAAGAACAACGTGATTGATGTGAGCTGGGGCCTTGCCCATGCAGACCCCCTCTGTTTCCATGGAAGTCAAGAGGCTGGAGATATGTGGTGAGCTGGAGCCAGCAAGGAGGAACAGGAAAGCTCGGGAGTGGAATAAGAAGCACAGCTGACCACCCAGTAGTGGGCGAGAAATGCACACCACAATGAGGGCCATTCATACAGTACCTGAAGCAAGAGGGCTCTGAAGTCTTCACTGTGAAAAATCACAGTGATGTTAACCCTAAGGTCTGGTTGGTATGTTAGCTGTCACACACACACACACACACACACACACACACACACACACACATTTTTTTAAAAGTATTTCATATTCTCTTCAACCTTCTAAGCACTGGAAATTTACTTTTAATGGCAAGTGTACACTAAGTGGCCTGGACCAATTCTTTGATGCTTTACCTCAGCAGCAGTTCCCAATGCAAGAGGACATTATGACTCTTTTCCCCCTGAATTTTTAAAAAATGCAAACATTTCACCACAGCTCTCTGACAATGGCTTCTTGTCCACTGGGTAGACAAATGTGTCAGAAAATTATGAAATGAAACCAGTAACTAGTGTGGCCATATGGGACCAGGCACAGGGGTTTGTGGGTGTTTCTTGTTACTTGAGAATCCATTTTAAAGAAAGCTAAGCAGCAACTAACACTGTGAGTGTAAATGGCCAGTCTGGTCTATGCTGTTTTACTTTCCTGAGTCTTTTTCTACCCTATGACCTTTACTCCACATACCACACACAGAGTGTGTCTGTGCTCCTGAGGAGGGGAGAGCCAGTCCGTCAACAAACCTGTCAACCTCACCTGTAAGGAGGAGAGCAGTCCCAGCATGAATCTGATGAAGCCCCGCTGGAATCCAAGCTTTTGTTTTACCATCAGTTATATTGATCTCTTCTATAGTCAAAACAACAAACGGCCTTGTTTAGAGGTTCAGAATGTGCGAGTCACCCTGTCTAACCTCACCTACAATTTTCCTTTGGCCAGTTTTTTAGGATAAAACATTCCTCCCTCCTCCATCCTAATTATAATTTCCTAGTTAGTGTTTCAGCTGCCTTATTTCCTTTAACGTATTTTTGATTCTTCCTTTCTCTCCTTATCTTGACCACGTGTTGGCCTGAGCAGGAGCTGGTAGATGAATGCTCTCAGACAAATCAATAGCCAGATCTTCAAAGCCATCTTCAGCTTTATAGTTTTCCTAGTAAATGAAAAACATGAGACAATAATTGCCTCTTCTATTATTCCTGCTTACCTGAGCACCAAAATATTTGGAGAGGTAGAGGAAAAACAGCAATGAAAGGGGTCAAAGAGCCAGAGTGCAGAAAGTAACTAATAAATTTAGGAGTCCTTGATTCAAGCCCTAGATCAGCCATTAACTTAGTCCTATACTCTTTGAGTAACTTCTGTGAGCATAATAAATATTTTTTAATATCAATAAGGTTTGGGGTTGTTTGTTATGCAATAACAGTAGCTGTAACACCTTCCAAATCACTGGGGGTATTTGTCAAGATATTCTCAAGTTCATGGGAACATCAGGACAGCACCAACAGAGCAATCTGGAGGGCTGTGCATGTGCACCCTGGCTTACAAGTAGCCTAGCTAATCATTCCTTCTTTCTAACGCCTATTATCCTGACACTTTTTATCATCATCTTCTTGCTTTTTCTAAAAAATAATCTTACCATCCTTTAATAGTACAGTTTATTTTTGGCTGTTTAACTTTATAGAAATGGAATCACGTTCGTGAAATCTCTTGTGCCTTACTTCTTTTGCTCTGTTAGGTTTGTGATATTCATCCATGTTCAAGCATTTCACTTCCTAAAAGATCAGTTAAGCTTCCCTGAAGAGTCCATCTCAGTCCCTTAGATGTGCTTCAGACTTTTATAGCTTTGTTATATCTATATAGGTCTGATAATGTTACATTTACTATACTGCAGGGTCAAATGTACCAGAAGGAAAACAAGGAATGGCTAAAACACAGAAGCCTTTCTTTAGGAAGGGAGATCAGGTTATCATGATCCGCTGCTAGACACCAGGGCAGAAGCAGATCCTCAGACCCTCTGGGTGTCCAAACCACAGACAGAGGCCACCACTCAATCAGGTCTTAACTAGGGTAATATTTGTTGAAGGTTGAAACTATTTCCAGTTTGGTGCCTATAAACTGATCATTCTTTGATAGATCTGAAATTCATGTCTTAAGAAGTCTTTGAATTCTAGGACAAGATCAGTCTCAAGGAGACTGTATGTTTCATAGCAAGTCTGTGAAATGTACTCTACCTGAATTTTTCTTTCTTTTATTTATTGATGTGTGTTTGTGTTTATGTGTGTGTGTGTGAGAGAGAGAGAGATAAATTGATTTGTTGTTCTAATTACTTATGCATTCATTGGTTGATTCTTACATGTGCCCTGACTGGGGATTAGGCATGAAAACTTGGCCTATAGGGATGATGCTCTAATCAACTGAGCTTCCTGGCCCAGGCCTTTAACTGAATTTATTTTATTTTTTAAAAAGATTTTATTTACTTATTTTTAGAGAGAGGGAAGGGAGAGAGAAAGAGAGGGAGAGTGTGGTTGCCTCTTGCGTGCCTTCTACTGGGGACCTGGCCTGCAACCCAGGCATGTGCCCTGACTAGGAATTGAACTGATGACCCTTTGGTTTGCAGGCCAGCACTCAATCCACTGAGCTCCACCAGCCAGGGCCTGAATTTCTTAATTTGCAAAATTTGGAATTAACCTTATATCACCATGAACTGGTTTATGCATTTCTCCATAAGGTTGGGGACACTGGGTGGCAGAGACAGAGTACTTGTCTCTTGCACTATAGTACTTGGTGTATTTAGTAATAGCAGCAATAATTTCTATTTATTGAACATTTATTTAATGGTCAGAAATTACCCTAATTTAGACTTCTGGTCAAGATTGTGGCATTGGTAAAAATGGCTGACCTTCTCACACAACCACATCAAAATTACAACTAAAACATAGAACAACCATTACTCAAGAATGTCAAAAACCAAGCTGAATCAAAGTCTGACAACTGCAGATTGAAAGAAACCACATCCATCCATACTGGTAGGAGGGATGGAGATGTGGAATGGGCTAGTCCCACATCTATGTGTGATAGATAAAAATTCAGGAGGGATCTCTCAGTAGTGAGGAGTCCAGCCCCACACCAGTCTCCCCAGCCCAAGGTGGCAGTGTCAGGAAGATAAATCCCCATAACTTCTGGCTGCAAAATTCAGCAGGGATTGAGTCAGTGGAAGAAACTTCTAGAGTCCCAGGCAGCTCCACTTAAAGAACCCACACATGGAATTATGCACACTTACTCCCTCTGAGCCCCAGCACTGTGGTAGCATCTTCAAAGGCACCAGTGGCATACGGGGAAAATCTTAAATGTCTGGCATGAGGGCAGGAGCTGGGGGACAGCAATCTTCCAGACAGAAGGGCAGGCAGAGGCCACTGTCTCTTTTCTGAGCCCTCCCCTCACAGAGCCACAGAGCCAGCAGGTGGGTGCCATATCTGAGACTCCATCAACCTGGCTAACTCTGTTTGCTTTGCCCTGGAGATCCCTTTGAGACTTCATCCCACCCAAATTAAGGGCCCACCCAAGCTGTTAACCATGATTTTTCCATATGAATGGTTGATCTTGGCTCATTCTTCACAACTTCCTAACTCCTATCAAACTGGCAACAGCCTGCCTCAGTGAGCCCCCAGCTCCTGTACCTCTTGCTAAGTGGCCCCAGGCCTGGCACTAGCAGCAGCCAGCTTAGATTCATAGCTTGGCTTTGCCTGGGAATCTCCAAGCCCCGCACAAGTAGCAACCTCAGATTGCTTTATAGCTCAGGCAAAGTGGCCCCAGGCAAAACACAGGTGGGGGCTGATATTGGTCTGAAGCACCCAGGAAACCCCAGGACTAACATACCCAGTGGACAGCTACAGACCACCCTGGAACACCATCACCTTGCCGCTGCAAAGCTGATCCTCCATGGATGGTGGATGATGTAGTTAGTGGCCACAGCCAGTCCTTGCGGCTGGCTGGCATAGCTAAATCCTTCCGATTGACCTGCCAACAATAATCAAAGCTCAACTTCAATAGGAAGGTGTACTCAGCCCATATGAAGGGCACACCTCAAGGACCAGCTTGGGTGATAGGGGAAGTCACTGGAACCTACAAGACACCTACTATGTTAGGCCATGCTATCAAGACAGGGAGTCATAGCAGCTCTACCTAATACATAGAAACAAACAGGGGAAGCCTGCCAAAATGAGGAGACAAAGTAACATGGCGCAAATGAAAGAACATATCAAAACTCCAGAAAAAGAATTAAACAAAATGGAGATAAGCAACCGATCAGATGCAGAGTTCAAAACACTGTTTATAAGGATGTTCAAGGAACTTAATGAGGACCTCAATAGCATTAAAAAAGATCCAGTCAGTAAAGAAGGACACACTAATTGAAATAAAGAACAATTTACAGGGACACAACAGTTGAGTGGATGAAGCCAAGAGTCAAATCAATGATTTGGAAAATAAGGAAGCAAAAAACAACTAATCAAAACAAGAAGAAGAAACAAGAAATCCCCCCAAAACAAGGATACTGTAAGCAGCCTCCGGGACAACTTCAAGTGACCCAAAATTCACATCATAGGGGTGCCAAAAGGAAAAAATAAAGAACAAGAAATTGGAAATCTATTTGAAAAAATAATGAAAGAAAACTTCCCTAGTTTCGTGAAGGAAATAAACATGCAAGTCCAGGAAACACAGAGAGTCTCAGACAAGATTGATGCAGAGGCTACTCCAAGACACATTATAATTAAAATGCCAAAGGCTAAAGCTAAAGAGAGAATCTTAAAAGCAGCAAGAGAAAAGCAGTTACTTACAGGGGAGTTCTCATAAGACTGTCAGCTGATTTCTCAAAAGAAACTTTGCAGGCTAGAAGGGATTGGCAAGAAATATTCAAAGTCATGAAAAATAGGGACCTACAGCCAAGATTGTTCTACCCAGCAAAGCTATCATTTAGAATTGAAGGGCAGTAAAAGAGCTTCCCAGGCAAGAAAAAACTAAAGGAGTTCATCATCACCAAACCATAATTATATGAAATATTAAAGGGACTTATTTAAGCTGAGCAAGATGGCTGCTGCCGCCAGGGGGGGTGAGTCAGCACCGAGATCCCGCCAGCTACTCTCTCAGTTCTCTCCCCACAGCCTCCTTCCCCACTCTCTCCTCAGGTGTCTCTAGCCCACTCTGTCCCTGACTTTGACAGAGACTAGGATGGGGAAACTGAGATCCAAAGAAGGCACTATAAGACTCAACCAAAGTTCTACAACCAGGTGCTTTGCTGGGATTTGAAACAGTATTCTGGCTCTACTCCATGCTCTTAATCATTGTCAAAGAAAAACAAAACTTGACACTAGTTAAAATGAAATGAATATGCTGAGTGAAGAAAGCTATAAGGACTCTGAACTTATGCAGTTGCTACATGATATCTGACACTACGGACTTCAGGCATGCAGGGTGATGGTGGAAAGCAAACTAAAGAAGTGCAGCAGAATGACATAAAAAAACAACAAGAAAACCATCTCTAACTATCCCACTCCTTACCATCCCATCCCCTTGAATATTTCCCATTGTCACTGAGAACCATTAAATCTGACTTTTATATTTAGGCTCAGGAAAGAAAAAAGAAAAAGATCACACATATGAACAATAAAACAGCAATAAATACATACAATTAAATCTAAAAAACACACTAAGCAACAAGAAGAACAGAGACAGAATCATGGGTTCAGAGAAGGTTTTGATAGTTGCCAGATGGGAGGGGTGTGTAGGGGAGATTGGATGAAGAGGGGAGGGAATTAAGAACAAATAGGTAGCTACAAATAGCCATGGGGATGTAAAGTACAGTAGAGGAAATGGAGTAGCCAAAGAACTTACACACATGACCCAGGGACATGAACAATGGTAGGGGGACTGCCTGAGGTAGCGGGGGCTGCTGGGTAGAGGGCGACAAAGGCGTAAAAATTGGGATAACTGAAATAGCATAATCAATTAAATATAAAACATAAAAAATACATTAACTTAATAACATCAACCTTTTAATTAACTTTATCAATTCTATTCATTTACTAGAAGCATAGCTCTAGTCACTTTGCAGACATAACTGTATTTAATGCTAGCATCAGCTTTGCAAGGTGGGTCTGTTATCTCCATTTTAAAGGGAGAACTAGACTCAGAGATGTATAGAAATCTAAAGAAAGGCAGAGATAAATCGGAAGGTGAGATCTGTCAGATTCCACTAGGTCTTCTTCTTTTCTTCATGGGGTCTGTGCTCAGATGTGAACAAATAAAGGGTCTTCTTCAAAATATTTATAAACTGTGTAGCAATTGCCTGGTCTGCATTTAATTTTAAGGAACTAATGAACATTGAAACTTTAAAGAATTACAGCCAAGTCCTAAGTAGACATTTTGTTTCTAATAGCATCAGAGCACACATCTGGGAACTACATTTATTCATAAGCCCTGCGGGTGTTCAGATGATTCTGCTACACCTTATTTGTTCCAACCCCCACACAACACATTGATTTGCTATTGTACACTCATCAGGGAGGGGCCTCCTTCTTATACAAGATAACTTCTTTTAGATCAACTCTTTGATAAGTACATGCTCAACTGAAATCGCCTTGATTAAGATTCAGCACATATTTCTCATCATGAATACCCATGAAAAGTATACAAAACCTTCCTGACCTCTCCAGGCAGTGAGTTTTGCCACATACTCTGTTAGTGTCTCATCAATATAAAAAAGTGTCTCATCAATATAGCAAACTCAGTAATTGACCACCAAGCTTGAATCAAATTTGTAACCAAAGAGGAAGTGATCTTATGTTACACATGGGTAATTTAGGATTTTTATATGAGTCTCTATTTTAAGTAAGGTTAAATAAAACAGTGAACAAGGAGTAAGGTTTATGGCTTTTATATACCATTAACAATATTCCAGGAAATGTACAAAAGTGGTCTACTTGCATTTTCTCATTTAAACCTTCTAGAGGGAAGGAACTATCAACTCCCTTTTACAGAGGCAGACATTGAGCAGAGAGAGTAACTTGGCCAGACTCACACAAGTAGCAAGGAGTTGGAGGCAAGATTCGAACTAACATCTAATTCCAGGACCCACATTCTTAACTTCTTTCCCAATTGCTTCTGAGAAGTCTTCTCACGGCCTGAGGAACTGTGACACAATATAGGATGTCTGGGAACATCTAAAACTCCAGACATTCACAGGGGACTCTTTCCTCAGCGCACCCCACCCCCCCTCCCCCCCACCCTAGCTCTAATCATCCCTTCACTTCTTTCTTTCTCCCTTATTTCTTTCCACATGGTTTCCAATCTTGAAACATTTGTATCTCTCATTTGCTGCTACTATTTCATGTGATGCCAGCTCTGTAACTGCTTTCTGCAATGTGCCTTGAATCTCTCTCTGACTTTTCCCACGACTTCAGTAGGGACATCAGTGCCTCTCATCTAAGAGCCTGCAGTCATTTTCTGACTACTTCTCCCACCGCCTTTGTTGTTGTTGTTGCTTTTGTTATCGCTGTTGTTATCAGTACATCCTATCATTAGTTTAAGATTCATTCTAAAGCTGTGAGATTCCTGTCCTTTGATTTTTAAAAACAATTCTTTCATCTCTTTTGCCTGTAGAATTAACATCCCAATTTTATACCTGATGCTGTGGGGAGATGAACTAAGACGACTTGGAGACTTTCCTGTTTCCAAGTAAGATTGAGGCCTTCGAACTCAAAACATGACAGGAAGTAGTCACATGCTGCTTATCCTAATCAGCCCTGGGTTGGTATTTCACAAGCAGGGCAGTCAAGGCCACACTACAAAGAGAAATACAATTTGCTCATAAGAGATCAAACTGTGTTGATTTTAGGAGAAAATTAACATTTGCTCTAGCAAGTCGAGTTTGCCTTGGCTAACTCAGGAGGAACCTAGCTGTAGCCTTTGACGGTTCCGCTTCCTCCCTCACCTTGAGGGAGCAGAATCCTCTGACCCTTCTTCAGAGCCTGAAATTCCTAGGCAAAGGGAAACATGCATTTGTATCTGATTGAGGATCTAGACTCTCACGCTGGCAAAACACAAGAAGGAAAGTAGCTTTCTTTTCTTGCTGGGAGAGAGGTGAAGCTTTCAGAGGACAGGGACTGGGATTCCACCTGTGGAGAACTGAGACTGAAAAGGGATTATGAGGTCATTGTCAGAGGGACTTAAAAGATCAATCATTGTTGAGAATGAAAAGGACAACCTCTCTCTCCATCACTCTCCATAAGCATAAATTCTTATTTTGATACTTTTTCCTTTCTTTCCTTTTCTCCTTCTTTTCCTCCTCTTTCTTTTTAGCATTTATCACCCTATACTTTATAAATTAATTTGTCTGATTATTGTGTATATCCCTTACCAAAATGTAAGCTCCGTGGGATCAAGGAACTTCATATTATTCGCTGCTCTTTCCTTAAATTCTAGAACAGAGACTGGCCCAAGTTAAGTGCTCAATAAATACGTGTTGAATGAATAAAGAAATGACAAAAGGGCATTTCTGAAAGAATTCAAAAGGCATATACTATCTGTTGTATCTCAAAAAACCTGGGAAGTGTTTTGCCATAAGCAATCACCTCTGCTAAGGCAAGAAAAAGACCTTAATTCTAGGAGTGCACTTAATTCATCTCATATATTAATTGCCAGATATGTACCAACAATATTCTAGGTATTAGAAATTAAAAATGATGAATGATACTTGATTATCATAGTGCTGCTGTATGAGCACGTAAGGAGACAGACATGCTCATGGACAATTCTAATACCAGGCTGGCTTTTTCTTCTATGTCCACACAGATGAGTGTTCACTTGAAAGAATCCTGCTAGATCCTGGACTGCAGGTTTTGTAACTATCACTACACCAATAAAACAATGCTTTTTATACACTTTTACTCAGGTTGAGATATTTTAAAAATGAACATTTGTTTAGGTGTGTAGTGATTCAAACTGAAGTATCTATTCTCTCTTTAGATTTTCTTGTGCTTATGGGCAGCATTATATTATCAAGTATTCTACCATTCCCCGCACTACTGTTAGAAATGAAACAAAGCTAATGAAATTATAGCTACCTTGACTTAACATTAACTTTCCTGAAAAAGTCTGAAGATGCTTTATAGCATCACTGGATTTAATGCTAATCCTTTTGTCATTATACTTTGAAACAGCTGAGGAAAATGTGTAGGTCAAAAACAGGAGAGCAGAAAAGATCAGAAGAGATTCAAGTCTCCATTGGGAATTAGAAAGCCAGTTGTGCACCTATTTCAGACACTGACTTATTGTGTGGTGTTGGATCCTTTGGGCCTCTTAGAAGTAGAGGAGCAAGGCGCCTCCCCACCTCCAAGGCTCTCTTCAGCTTCAGGGAGGAACATTGTGCCCCCAAGTGGATGATGAGGCGACATATCCTGTGCCAAGAACAACTGACTTCTTGACGATTTTCTTTAAGTGCTGTCAAGTGGGACAAATAGCTTCTGGATATTGGTAGCTAGATATTGTTAACAAATTACTGCTTAATTGTGTCTCTCAGAATCAAAAATCAATGATCCCTGTGAGGTAGCACCAGGGTGAAAGTGTTTCTCATAATCCTGCATCAAAAAACCTAGACATCAGGTAGCACAATCTGAAACTGAAAGCCTCCTGTGATGGTTAGTGGTATGTGTCACCTTAACTAGGCTATGTAACCACCATTCTATCAGACACTAATCTAGCAGCTGCTGTGAAGGCATGTTAAGATGTGAAGAACATCTGTAATCTGCTGACTTTGAGTAAAGGACTGTCTTCTTCATAATATGGGTGGGTTTCATCCAAGCCATTGAAAGGCCATAAGAGCCAGATTGAGGTTTCTCTGAGGAAGAAGAAATCCCACCTGTGCGCTGCGGTGTTAGCTGCTGCCCAAGAGTCCAGCTTGCTGTCCTGCCCTATGATATTGGGCTTGCCTAGCCAGACCCCACAACCACATAAGCCAATTCCTTTAAATCAATGAATCTCTCTCTCTCTTTATACACACACACATATGTATATATTTCATATACATATATGTTGCATATAACACATATGTGTATGTATAATGCGTGTTACCTGCATATTGTGTATGTCATGTGTGCATGTATCCTACTGGTTCTATTTCTCTGATAGAATTCTGATTCACATACCGTACACCTCTGCTAAGTTATATATATATATATATATATATATATATATATATACACACACACACACACACACACATACAAAAACATATATATATATCATACATATATATGTATGTATATATCTGGATGTCTATTACTCATGAATACTTTTTATCATCCTTGATCTTGTAAGCTAAGACTGTCAATTTAGAACAAAAGTTAACATATATACATATAGTACTTAATATACATCAGGCTTATTTTATACAAATTGATTTATCTAATGCTCACTTCACTTCTATGAGAATAGTACACCTATCATCCTGAGAAGTTAGGTGCTTTGCTTAGGGCTATGTGACTGGTAAGGGGTAGCAACATAATTCAAAACCAGGGAGTATGGCTATAGAACCAGAATTTTTAAGCACTTTGCTATGCTGCGTCTTGGAAACAGCCCTGAATGTTTCCCAAAGATTGCAAAATGGCACTATAGCATTAAGATGTCTAGAATAGCCAACTTCAAATTTTGACGTGGTTGTTGGAACTTGATTCCAGTTGGAATCTGATCTCTCTAGTTGACGCCGACCTCAAACTCATCAAATAGCGATCCACAGTCTCTGATAGGGACAGAGATGGGCAAAGCAGGGAAGAGTCCTCAGTCGCCACGAGCAGGTTCACTTCAAAAGCCATTGCTGATGAAGGCGCATCTCTGTTCATCTTCAGGCACACCTACGTGCTAACTCACTTTGGAACGTAATGAAATTCCTGCTGTGTTTGAAGATGTTACCATTACTGACTAGGTATGAAATGTTTTATTTTCCAAAACTTCCCCCATGGAAGTTGAAAGAAGTAGAACTCTTACCCCTCGCAACTGAATGTCACTTTATGAAAAATGCAACCCATACATCAGTGGCGGTTGTGGTCACCTGGTCAGTTAAAGTCCAGAGGAGTTTGATGGGCCTCTGTTTCCTCTCAAAAGTAATCCAATGCCCTCCCCCAGGACTTCCCACTTTTTATTCTTAGGACCAACTAAATGTTAAAGTCCATTTGCCACTAGGTCACATCACCGCTTGAACTGTCACACTATTCTGTCCATGCTGTTTTTTTTTTCCTTCAACACATCAGCACAAACAGGTACGTCAATCTTCTCCCTTAAATTTCACACAACTTAGTACGTATCTACTCATCTTTTCTGCCAAGGAAAAATTTTCAATGACTTAGAAATGAGTAAAAAAGATTACTGGGATTACTGTGTGTCCTTTTAGTGAAGGCCTACACACAGTCCAGGGACCCTGAGCGGATTACCTGATTTTATACAGCTGTGTACCTCTGATTATCCTCCTATTAAACAGGCTGTTTAAGACTCTCTCAGGGTTGTCAAAAACTGAAAGGAATGCAAATGATTCTTGTCCAGAGCAAAGGAAATAAAGTTTGTCCAGTAAAGATGCAATTCAATTCTGCCTCATAGAAAAGACCCACTGAAAACATAAAGCATCACTGCTCGATAAGACATGAAACAGCTTTGTATCTATCAGCAAATTCATGTAAGCATTCCTGATTTCAAGTTTATTCTCATTTGAACTAGCCTTCATATCATAGTTTCCTGCATTAATTAATGAATTGAATAAAATCTTTCATTTTATATTTTCATGAGTCATATTATTGAATTTGAAAAATACACTGTAACATTCTGAACATTTTGAAAATAGAGGAAATTTACATTTAAGAAACACAAGAGATTTTAAATTGAATGTTAATCGTCCTCCTTAAAACCCTTTTTAACTATTTTTATCAACTCCAGTTCCAACCTGCAACCATGTTGTTAGGCCCAGACACCTTTGTTCCTTCTGCTCCCCCCGCTCCCTAAGAAAGGCACCGTCCCAGGTGTCCGCTGCTCCCCATTAGCAAAGAGGAAAACTTATTCTCCCAACCAAATAATGTTCCTTCCTAAGGAGACTCTTAGTGCCAACTTTATTTTGGAAGGTATCTTGATAAGGATGGCTGGAGAAGATTGAAAAGGAAAATAAACCAGCATACCAACTGGATTTTCTTATAGATAAAAAATATAAGATTCAGAAGTAATTTGCTCACATATACCCAACTATTTAGTTAATCCATTGTTAGAGTATGCCTTTTTCTGCAATGTATATTATTTTAGATTGAACTAGAAAATTCAAATTAAGTATTAAAATGGAGTTATTTCAATCTCATTAAAACTTTTATAATAGGATGGGGGAAGAGTTTTAATCAAGTGAAGCATAAATTAAATTTGATCTAATTGTAAATTGGTTCTTCAGAACTGGAAATCTTCCTAGGGAGGAAAATGTCATAAATGTTCACATTAATAAGATGTACAACTTAAACGTTGTGAATTTACTACAAAAAATTGTGTAAAACTATCTAATATCTAAACTGGAATATCTAAACTGGAAGAAACTTCCAAAATTTGTCTGGTAGTTTCTTTAGAAAAAAAAGAACAGGTTTATTTTCAGATTGATGGAGAAAATAGGAAGAGTTAGAGTGATTTTCAAAGAAATGCTAGAAATTCTCAGAGGCCTTACAAAATAAATAAAATAAATATTTAGGATATATATCTCACAAAAATAATTAGAGTAAAATGCAAATATAACAGCTCATTATTCATTCACTGTCTCAAATAGTTATATGGCTTGCTTGCTTTCTTCAGAAATAGAACCCAAACTAAAAAAGTTGAACATATGGTATATGCAATAATGATAAATACTAATGGGAAAAATAAAACAGGAAAAGGGTAAGAAGTGCTAAAGGCAAGTTTTGGGAGTGTTGGTCAAAGATGGCTTCATTACAGCAAAACTTAAATAAGCATGCGTAGTACTTAGTGACAAACATTGTAAAGATTCTCTTTAAGATCAGGAACAAAACAAGATACATGCTGTCATCACTTCTAACCAAAATTGTTTTTGGCTTCTCCAGGATATTACAACAAAGAAATTTTTAAAAAAAGACATTAAAGTCACAAAGGAAGAAAAACAATGTCATTATTTATCAATGATATGATAGTCTCAGTATAAAACTCAAAAGTTTTATAGACAGAATATTACACTGTAAAGAGCTGTAGGTATAAAATATTTTAAAATATATCACATCTTTACATAACAAAAGTATAATAGCAATTATACCTATAGCATGCCCCTAAATAAATTCAACAAGTGAAAATCTTAAAAGAAAATTATGAAACATACTGAGAGACATTAAAGAATACCTAAATAAAATGGGGAGTTAAACCCTTTCCCTGGATACGAAAACTTTCTATCCTAAGGAAGTCTTTTCTTCCCAAATTTATCGAGAGACTCAATGCTATTCTGATCAAAATCTCCAAAGGTTATTTTGGGGCAGTTATCAGACTCATTCTAAAAAAAATGTGTACAGAAGACCTCACGACCAAGGTCAAAACATAACAGAAGAAGAAAAGCAAGCTGAAGGAACTTTCCCTACCAGGTATTAAGCTTTACTATAAAGCTATAATTAAGACAGTAGCGTATTGGTACCAAGAGTCCAGAAACAGACCCAAAAAGATAATATAATAAAGTTGGCACTGCAGGAGTAGAGGAAAGGTACTACAGGAAATAGTCCTGAAATAATTTAGTATATTTATATGGAAGAAATGAAATTTGGCTCCAACTTCATGCCATATAAAAATTCAATTTCAGATTGATTAAAGATGTATAAGACATAATATATAACTTTCAAAAGATTGTATAAAAGAATATCCTCATGACTTCAGGGTAAAAGAGTGATTTTTTTTTAAGCAAGGCCTAAAAATCAATAACCTTAAGAAAGATTAAAAAATTAGGAGTTTTTGTTCATCAAATGGCACCATTAAAAGAGTGGAAAAATAAGCTACAAATTGAAAATATTTGCAATACATGTAACTGATGACGCATTAGCATCCAGAGTATGTACAGTATGAGTCAATAAGAAAAAGACAAACCGACCAACTGAAAAATAGTCAAAGGAATAAAAGAATGAATGAAGAGGAACAAAAGGCCATTGGAAAGAGTGTAGCATTTTCTAATAAATGTGGACATGTGCATATACAATGACATAATACTTCTACTTCTAGGTACATACACTCTTAAGTCAGTATATTTCAAACAGTGCGTTGTGACCTCTTCATTTAAAAAATAAAAAAAGAATTCAGTAGAACAATCTGAGAGAGGGACATTTGGCCAACTGAGGTGGGAGTGTGGACTCTGACTCCTGCACAGCCCGTCCCGGGGTCGTCACAGATGGGGAAAATAATAAATTGTTCCAGACACTTCTCTGTCTGCCAGGAGAGGGGGATGGCTCTTCCCTCTAATGGAGAAGGCCCCAAGCCCCTGGGTCCAAAGGCTTTTATTGAAAGGGTTATCAGTGGGGCTAGGTAGTAGGAATGTACAGGTGATCTCATTACATCAGTATGTTAATGTTCACAGAGAAAAGATGATATTGAGGAAAACAAATGGCAGGAACAAACCGATTTACATGGGTCCGAGAGGAGACGAGTAAACATGAGAGTGTAAACATGAGAGCATTAACATAAGAGCACCAAAGGGTTTAGGGTCAGGGTTTGTGAATAATGTAAATTTCCTTCCCAGCATGAACTGGTTATCATAGCTTTTGAGGGAAAAACAAAGCATGCTTTAAAGAATTCACTTCTAGGCCTAATTTCCCCCAGGAACTGCCAGATCCAGCCTAGGGCTGTCTCCAGTATTCTTTCAGACCTGAGCCAGGCCGGGGGAGGGCAGAGCAGCCAGGAGATAAGGAGACTTCTTTCAGATAGAATCAGGACCCCAGCCATATCAAAGCAGAGGGGTGAGGGTCTTTCTGCCCTTATTCTGTGTCCCGCCAAGTTTTTCCCTGATGCCCATTGTGGCTGTGCCTGTCTTGGGTTGCCCCTTCCATCAAGGGGCATCATTGACTAACCAGCCATCCTCCAGGGCCAAGCAGGGTGATGTGAAGGAGGCAGGGGTTGTTCCCCTGCCAGGAAGACAGGTTTTGTCTCCTCAGTCACCTGTTTTCCCAAGGCCTCCTTGATTAGCTCCAGCCTTGAGACCCTTTTGCCTGTCAGCAAGGCTACAATTCCTGAAACCAGATAGGGCATTTCCCAACAACAGTCATAATGTACTGCAATTAGGAAGGGTAAATACTGTTTTACAAAATTGTTTTTTTCACACATTACGTATGTATGTGTTAACTGAATTGTGAAAAAAAATATTTTTTTACTGTGCATCTTGGGCAAAACATTTGATTACACTGTCTACAGAAAATCTTACATATGTGCACCAGGGGACTAGTAGAAAAATGTTTATTACAGCACTATTATGTTAGGTTATGATAACAAAAACTTAGGAGTAACACAGATATTCATTGCCAGTAAAATGGATAAATAAAATGTGGTATATTTATGTAATGTATATAGTACATTAGTGAAAATGAATAATCTTCTACAAATATCAACATGGATGAATCTCAAAAACTGATCAAAAAAAGCAAGCCCCAGAAATATACATATTGTATGGCACCACCAATATGTGATTCAAAAATAAGGAAAAGTGAATATTTAGGAGAACATATCTGGATGCTTTTGTAGCAAAACTAGGTGACAAAACTATAAAGAAAACCACAGCAATTATTCAGACAAAATCAATACAGTGGTAACCTCAAGTTGGGGTGGGGATGGAGGAGATGTCATCGAAGTGAAGCACTGCAGGATTTCTAAGGCGCTAATCAAGTTTTATTTCTTAACTTGAGTGTTGAGTATGTAAGTATTCATTTGATTATGATTCTTAACTTTGTACATATATGCTATATATGACTATACATACCAACAATGGTGCATACCATATATGTATATGTAATGTATAATATATATCACAATTAAAATTTGAAAATTAGAATAAATGTTAACTATTGTTATTTTATTTAACTATACTTCACTCAATAAAAGTTTACTATTAGAAGAAAACCTAGCAGTATAGCCAATGCATACAAGGTTTAGATGAATGTATAATTTATTTTTAAAATATTTCAAAACTTTTTTAAAAACTGGAAATAATCAGTACTGCTAAAACTATTAAGCCTCTGTCAGATCAACCAATGTCTCTAAGAACTCAGTAACAAGATCATGCCAGGTTTACTTCAGTATTTTATTAAGGCCAACCCACTGGTATCCAAGCTTACCGTCACTGAAAAATCTGCTCTCTAGTGATGTACTCAGGAACTTCAAAAAATTTGAGTGAATAATTTTAAGAATTGGAAAAATGAAGGTGGGAAACAACTTCAATCACAGAATTGCCAATTTAAATAATTATACCCAAACTATGGAATCCTCTGCAACTGCCTACAAGAACCATGTAATGTGGGCAGACAGGAGAAGATACTCCCAATAATTTGTTAAAGATAAGTTGCAGAGCAGTTTATATGTTATAATACCATTTGTCTACATATATCATATGTTTGTGTCTATGTGGTCTGTCTGGAAAAAGTCCAACCAGACTGGTTAATATAACAAGAATGGTTTGCGTGACATTGATGTAACCTGGCAGCCAAGGGGAGTGTACTGGAGTGAACATGCACATGCGTGAACAATGATGACTTCACTCTACTAGACAGTGGGAGCAGTAGAGGGCATTGAGTGAGCATGTGTACTGTGTGGCCATTACATACAAAATGACTGGGTGAGTAGAACAATGAATCCACATCAAATTTTGGATTAAGCTTGAACATTCTTCCATGGATACTCTTCAGATGACTCAGAAGGCCATAGCTATGGGCAACTGGTGATTGGCAGCTTCATGAAGACAACGTGCCCACTCATACATCACGTCTTGTGCAGTTTTTGGCAAAACATCAAATCACCTAGGTGACTCAGCCCCTCTACAGCCCAGATTTGGTTCCCTGTGAGTTCTGGCTTTTCCCAAAACTAAAATCACCTTTGAAAGGGGAGAGATTTCAGACCATTGATGAGCTTCAGGAAAACATAATGGGGCAGCTGATAGCAATTGGTAGAACTGTGTGAGGTCCCAAGGTGCCTACTTTGAAGGGAACTGAGGCACCATTGTCCAATGTACAATGTTTCTTGTATCTTGTATTTTCTTCAATAAATGTCTATATATATATTTTTATATCATGCATATAGTGTAATATTGACTATTAATAAGGACAATGATATGGAGTAATCCGTTTTCTAGTATGAAATAAAAGAAAATCAAATGGTGGCAAACACTTCAGTTTAGTAATAATCATGATCAACTAGCAAAGTACTTTCTGACCATTGAAGAGCTGGTTCTTGTCTGTGAAGAAATAGTTGTTTGTTTTGCCAGGCTTATAAGTGCTGACCCACATATTTTCAAAAATAACGATAGGGACTCTACCAACCATCTTGGCATTCTTTATTGGTGGGTAATGAATTGTCCCTCCCTCTTGCCCTCACACAGAGTGGATGTTCTTGCTCTTCTTCCATTAGTATGTTGACACTTGAATGCACTCTGATTTGATCTGTTTGCCCTAAAGTACCCCTGGGTGAGTTTATAGTCCTGAAGATAAAAATGAAAAAAGTTTTATCTGCTACCAGCTCCATTTGTACTCTCAATTTAGCTCACATCTGTTATTATAATTTACTTGAATATAAAATGTAGCAAAGTAAAATTGTTAAGACCTTTTCTCTCCTTCCTTTATGCATTCAGCTTTAGGAATCAGAGCTAACATTTCAGATAGAATCAATTCTATGGATTGGCCATAAAGTTGCAGCATTAAAAAATAAAATAATAAAATAAAATTCCTGTAAGTAAAACATTTGATGACTAGTCCCAAAAAACCATATACAAACCAAGATTACATTTGGGATTAAATGGCTGTCTGCCTGTGTCAAATTTTTCCCCAAATTTACACGCTTGTGTTTTTTACATAGAGATTATCACCACACTGTCCTCCACCCTCTTGAACTGAGGACGGAAAGTTAAACATTAACTAAGTCTAGTGGCTTGCTTCTAAATTTAAAAAGGTCACATTCCAAGGACTCTTTGAAAAAAGTCACCCTGCAAGGCACTCTCTTCTAACTGAAGTGCAATCACCACAAATAGCACAATTAAGCCCTCTCTAACCGTCCTTTCTGGATTCATTCTTCATTTTCTAGTAGTATTTCTTCTCACCTCCTTCTCAAAGGTGGGTAAATAAGTGAAGCTCAGAAAATCTCTTTGTAATGAATCTAATCTATTCAAGTCTATTTCTTGTGCTATTGGTCTTTCCACCACAGCTTTGAGTAAGAGCTTTACCTGCCCTCTACCAGTGTCTCTGTACCTCAAAGGCACCTGCATTCTATTCACGCTTTGCAATCCACATGAGTTATTTTCCTAGTGTAGACATACCATTAGGGAAGGTACTAATTTAGTGTGCATAATGTCCAGGGTGCAATTAATTAGCTCACACCCTGTGCATGTGTGTGTTGATGAGGAGGGGGAGCCCCTGGGAAAAGATCCCAGTGGAGATGAAGGAAGTGTGGCAGAGTAGACTATTGATGATTTATCAAGATTATAAGGTAAAATAACAACATGAGGCATCACTCTTTCATAGTCCCTTTTCCTCTGCCAAGAGTTGTAGCATAGATAATACCCAGACCTTGGTAACAATGGATAGAAACTAGTCATACATTTATTAAAGGCTGAGTGTATCAGATCAGTAAACAAGTCTCTTACTCAATCCCACAGGCTGGACTAGACAAGTGGTGCAAGTCCAAAGGCCTTGAGAATATTAAGTAATATATATTTCTGTCTAAAAATGCAATAATAAGATACATGTTTAATTCTAATGACATCATGATAGAACGGCATTTCAATGGTCAGTGACAAGGATACAGTAAGGAGGTCTCAAATTCTTCCAGTTTTGTATCCCTGTTCATTGTGTCAATTGCATTCATTTTTATCAGCATTTTTTTATAGTAAAGAGAGCAGGGAGCTGGTTCGATTGACAGCCATTCTCAGTGCAGGATTTCCTCCATCTGTTAAACATGCATCTCACTGTTTGCAACGCATCTCCAGGACAAGGCAGTCACAAAGCAAGAAGACAACTTTCATCATTAGTGAACTTCCTAGAAGCTTTAGCAGGATGTTACAGAGTGAAGGAGCTATCAATATTGAGCCTAGCATTTTAACTGGGAAAGTTTGAGTTGTAATGTAATTTACTACCCAAGTTACCTTAAAGTACTTGGCAGAAAGTAAATTAAGAATACAATGCACTCTTGTGGTCAATAGGGCAATGTAGGTAGACATGGCTCACCTCTTCACACAACCACATCAAAATTACAGCTAAAATATAGACCCACCATCACTCAGGAACGTCAGAAATCATGTTGATTAGAAGTCTGACAACTATGGAATTGAAGAAACCACATTCTCACAGACTGGTAGGAGGGGTGCAGACGCTGAAAGAGCTAGCCCTGCACCCATGTGGATAAAAATTCGGGAGGGACACATCAGGAACAAGAAGTCCCAGACCCACACCAGGCCCCCCAGCCCAGGATTCCAGTGCCAGGAAGACGAGTCCCCACAACTTCTGCCTGTAAAAACCAGCAGGGATTGAGTCAGTGGAGGAGGCTGCTGGAACCCTAAGCAGTTCCTCTTGGGGAACCCACATAGGAACTCACCTACTCAGACTCGCTCCCTCTGAGCTCCAACACCAGTGTGGCAGCTTGAAGGGCACCAGTGGTATGCAGGGAGAGACTGAATTGCCTGGCATCAGGGCGAGCAGAGGCCATTGTCCCTTTCGCTGAGCCCTCCACCCACTCCAGAGTCAGTAGGCTGGTGCCATATCTGAAACTCCATCAACCTGGCTAACATCGTGTGACCCACCTTGGAGATCCACAGAGGCTCTACCCCACCCAATGGACAGGCCTCAAGCTGCTTTTCCATAAAAATGGCTCGCCTTGGCTCCTAAATCCTAACAAACAAGCAACAGCTGGCTTCAGCGAGCCCTAGAGACAGCCAGATTAGAGTCACAGCTTGGCTTCACCTGGGAATCTCCAAGCCCAGCACAAGTAGAAGCCATCTCAGACTGCTTTACAGCTCAGGCAGGGTGCCCCAGGCAAAACACAGGTAGGGGCAGGCCTTGGCCTGCACCACCCTGGAAACCCCAGGGCCAACACACCCAGTGGACAGTGACAGACATGGTGGAACACCAACACCCTGCCCCTGCACAGTTGATCCTCCATGGAGGGTGGAGGTTTGTGGTCAGTGGTCACAGCCAGCCTTCGCAGCTCACTGGCCTGGGTAAATTCCTCCCTTTGATCTGCCAACAGCAATCAAGGCTCAACTACAAAAGGAGGGTGTACTCAGCCCACACAAATGGTGTACCTTGACTACCCAGTTTGGGTGATAGGGGAGGTTGTGCCACTGGCCCCTGCAGGACATCAACTACTTTAGACCACACCACCAAGACATGGAGTCAAAGCAGCTCTGCCTAATACATAGAAACAAACACAGGGAGCCTGCCAATATGAGAGGACAAAGAAACATGGCCCAAATGAAAGGATGGATCAAAAGTCCAGAAAAAGAAATAAACAAAATGGATAACCAACCTATCTGATGCAGTTTGAAACACTGTTTACAAGGATGTTCAAGGAACTTAATGAGGACCTCAGCAGCATAAAATATTCCCAGTCAGGAATGAAGAGTACACTAATTGAAATAAAGAACAATTAACAGGGAAATGACAGTAGAAAGGATGAAGCTGAGAATCAAACCAATGATTTGAATTATAAGGAAGCAAAAAACCACCATGCAGAACAAGAAGAAGAAAAAATAATCCAAAAAAAGTGAGGATAGTATAAACAGCTTCTGGGACAACTTAAAGAGGTCCCACATTTGCCTCATAGGGGTGCCAGAAGGAGAAGGGAAAGAGCAAGAAGTTAGAAATCTATCTGAAAAAATAGTGAAAGAAAACATCCCTAATTTGGTGAAAGAAATAGACATGCAATTCCAGAAAGCACAGAGAGTCCCAATTATGATGGATGCACAGAGGCTCAAGCCAAGACCCATCATTACTAAAAGGTCAAAGGCTAAAGATAAAGGGAGACACTGAGAAGCAAGAGAAAAGAAGTTAGTTACTGGAAGGTTGCCAGATGCGAGGAGGGAGGGGAGAACGGGTGAGACGTGAAGGGATTAAGAAGTACAAATAGGTAGTTACAGCACAGCCACAGGGATGTAAACTACAGTATAGCAAGTGGAGCAGCCAAAGAACTTATACGCATGACCCACGGACATGAACAATGGTGGAGGGACTGCCTGAGCGAGTGGGGGTGCTGGTCGGAGGGGGCCAAAGGGGGAAAATCAGGACAATTGTAATAGCATAATCAATAAAATATAGTTTTTTAAAAAGAATACAATGCAAAAGGAATACTTAGCCAATGACTGCAAGTTTGTTTTAACCATGTGTAAATTAATTGCTTTCAAACATGGTATTAATGGAAACAAGGCACAAAGAAGCCACTTTTTTTCTGTTTTTCAACAAAGTTGCTTCACTATTATGCAACTGCTTTCTTTTTTTATTAAATGATGAGTTCATTAAATTCTCCAAAAGATCTAGTTGCACTGTTGTATTGAGTAGAAAGCCTGATTTTAAATATGCCCACTGGAAACATTTTCCAATAATCCAAAATGTTGATTTTTAGTATTCATACAAAAAGTGATATTGTGCATCATATTGAACAGGTATTATATTTCTTTAATTAAAAGTAGGAAGGTCTGGAGAGATTAAGTCAAGAGCAGTATTCATAAAGTAGTCATTTCTAACAATTGAAAGCAATATTTTAAAAAATTTTAGGAGTAAGTATATGTATATATAAATATACACATTTATACATTTTTTCTTTTTATGTAAACAACTCTCTTAAAAAGCAACTTAAGCTTTAAATTTCTTAAATAAGCAATTATATGCTTTTGAAGTTAGATTCAAGCTTTCAAGAGATTATTTAATTGCTTAATATTTACTGTGTTTACCCAACTCATGACCTATAA
The DNA here is from genome assembly GCF_021234165.1 of Pteronotus mesoamericanus. Lineage (NCBI taxonomy): Eukaryota > Metazoa > Chordata > Mammalia > Chiroptera > Mormoopidae > Pteronotus > Pteronotus mesoamericanus. The sequence goes on along the minus strand of NW_026555277.1, from coordinate 11,337,396 downwards.
CTCACTGAATTCCCATGATGTGACATAGAAAATAATATGGGACTTCTTCCTGTAGGTGGGTTACCCACATGTGACTTTCCCAAAGGTTATTTCTACTAACTGCAATAAGCCTAGCTGCTAAAAGAGTTGGGTAAGTTTTATTTCCTTTCAAAATTAAAAAAGCTGTTTTGATGTTCTCAGAACTCCAACTGGCATCACTCATTAAACTTTTAATGCTGTCTTTTTTTACTCAATAAAATGAAATTAATTTTATTTTAAAGAACTTTTGTTTACTTTGATATTCTCCTTTATAGTTTTTTTTTAAAGATTTTATTTATTTTTAGAGAGAGGTGAAGGAAGGGAGGAAGAGAGGGAGAGAAACATCAATGTGAGAGAAACATCAATTGGTTGCCTCTCCTACATGTCCCCAACCAAGAACCAATCCCACATGCCTGACGAAGAATCGAACCGGCAACCTTTTGCTTTGGAGGAAGATGCCCAACCAACTGAGCCACGCAGTTTAGGACCTTTCTCATTTTGGGGGAGAGGGGGTGTTAATATATGTCCTTTTACTATAAAATGACAGTGGAAATAAATGGTGGTGGTGTTTTTCTCATATCTTTCTTGTATGTGAATTCCCCAACATTTTTCTTGGTGGTGACATTTTACCACTCTGGCCAATGGGAAGCATTGCTCTGTAGCCTTCCTTTCCCTTTACAGTTCAATCATTGTGCTTTCACAAATTTCTGTGATAGTGTGGTCTTGTCCGAGCCTCTGCGCTAGACCACATGCTTCTTGAGCGCCTTGAAGTTCACATTCATCTCCCCATTCCACCTAGAATCCAGCATCACAGTTGAGAGTGGTCTTCAGGGATGTTAGCTAACTCCAGCTCAGCTCTCATTCCCCATTCTCCAAACAGGGTCCAAGATTCTCTTTTCAAACAGTCTCTCTCCTCTCACACACACATGCAGATATACACACAGTCACATGGACATAGTCTGTACTTAAAACCTCTAATGTCCTCCAGTGATCTTAGGAAGAAGATCTATATCCTTATCTTAGTATGGTTTAAACGATTTGCAGAGTAACGTCTACCTACCTTGTCTAGCTTCACCGTAAGTCCCTTTAGGCCTCATTCTTTTTATAGATCACATAAATCTGCTTCTGTTGTCAGAAAGGTATCATTTTATTCTTGAGAATGAACACATGCTCTCTCCTTGGCCCAGTCCATTCCTATCTATGATGCAGAACTTAAATCTTACTTTTCTGAAGCCACCTTGACTCATGTGCACCAAATATCTTTCATTCTTCATTTATAATTAATCATATCTTTATTTATGTGATTATTTGTGTGTCTGACTTTTAGACCCTGAGTTAGATGAAGACAAGGATCTTCTCTTTTTGGCTCATCATTTAACCCTAGCGCTTCACTCAGTGCCCGCTCTATCATAGATGTCAATAATAAATGTATGCATTTTATTGAGATGATATTTTATCAAACACATATATAGTGTTTACTAGTGATGGCAGGCACCATTCTAAGTATTTTTAGAATATTAGAGTCTATAATCTATGTATCCCATTAGCCCCATTTTCAAGCACTTTCAGCTGTGTATTTTAGATTGCATTTTAATCAACACTATATCACATTTGTGACATAAAACACATTTTAAATGGGCAGGGTATATTTCTGGGACATTGTAAAGGTGCACATTTAGGGGGCTTTCTTGTGAACTCTACATACCATACAAAAATGTGTCACCTAATACCCAAATTGTAATGTAGAGAAAGATGACATGACCTGGCAAAGTTAATGGCAATGCATTCATCTTGATGTGGACCCATTTTTGAAATGACTCTTTTTAAATAATCTGATAATGCTGGGAGAAGTATGCCTTCAAGTACTTCACATATTCATGAAATGAATAATTGTTAGGTAATTGAGCAGTAAACAGAAAGACCTTTAGTAATTGTTATCAACACAGAGACCCATGTGGAAAATCTTAGAGTAGTATTGAGTCCAACAAAACATAATCAAGCCACCAAAAGGAACTTGGAAAATGTTCTAAAATTAATTTGAGTTTCTTGAAGAATGCTTAAGAGAATTGAATATCCTTATCTCCTCCTTCTCTCTGAAATAGAAATATTAATTCTGAGACAATTTCCTGAAGAGTCTCACTCCTTAAAACCTATCACATACTCATCCTTTCCTATTCTCAACTCTCTGGATCATATCATCTTGCTTCCTGGGATGTTCACCATGCTAGACACTCTAATTTGTCTCAACTCTCAATGACTTTTTTTCCCCAAAAAAACATTCAGAGGTCTTTTCTTTTCCATATTTATTCCACTCTCCAACTACTTTCATGGTAAAATGAGGAGAAATCTGATTTTTTTTTTTTTTTTTTTTTTACATTTGCTGTGGTGCATGTCAAACTGTAGTTTGCAAAGGTTCATTTGGAGAGCTTGTTAGAACAGGTTCCTGAGCTCCACCAATCAGAGGTTATAGTTCAGTAGCTAAGGAGCCAGGTCTATGAAATTGCATGTCTTTCATGGTTTGTGCTTCCTGTCCTCTCTAAAACTCTTTGCCTAACTCAGTGTTTGTTTATCCTCTGTTTGCTTCTTGAAGTTCGACAGTTTTAGCTCTCACTTTTAGGTCCATTTCAAATTAACTTTAAGTATGGTATCAAATACGAATAAAGATTTATTTTTTCCATACACATATCCAATTGTTTCAGCATCATTAAATTATTCTAGCATATCTGTGACAATCAATTGGACCATGTATGTTTGGATATATATCTGGTTTCTCTATCTGTTCTAAACTGTGTTGAATATTGTAGTTGTACAGTAAGCCTTGAAATCAGGTACTATTAGTCCTCAAAACTTGTTTTTCTTTTTCAAAATTGATTCAGCTCTTCTGGATTCTTTAACTTTCCATATAGATTTTAGAATGAGCTTGTCAACTTCTTTAAAATTATCCTGCCAGGATTTTGATTGGCATTGCATTGGTTCAATATGGAGAGAACTGAGAATTGCTATCTTAACTCTGAGACTTCTAATTTTTGCTTGGCAAATTTCTCCCTTTATTTAAGTCTTCTTTAATTTCCTTTAGCAGTTTTGTAGCTTTTAGTATATAGTTTTTATACATCTATTCTCTAGAGTTGTAGGGCTATTTAAGTTTTCCATTTCTTCTTGGATTCATGTGGATATGGCTTACTTTCTAAAACTACCTGTATCAAAGAGAATTTGCCTTTATAAAAAAAGCTTCTAGATATTGCAATTCTACCAGACAAGGACCACACTATGACAGCATTGTGATATAACACTATAGACTGTCAGGAGTATAACAGATTTCTGCTAGGTGCTTACAATTTTACTTGCTATAATTTACAGAGATACCTCTCAGCAAATAACTCTCAGGAAACAGACTGACATCAAGTTCTTACATATTACCCCAAATATACATTTTAAGTCACAATTTGTTCAAGTTCTAAAATGGAAGGCATATTCAACTGTCAGTATAACTGTGGGTAACTTTTAACATCTATTCTTGTCCAAGCTTAATATAGAGGATTATATTCTTATACTCAGAAAATCTTGTCTCAGAGTAGAGATAAAATGACAGGCTGTAACTGAAACTATTTTTGTAGTAAATTGAGTAAATGTCGCCCTGTTTTCACCTATCCCTGAATACTGCAACAGCGGTGATTTCTAAGAAATATCAAATTACCCCAGACTGATGGACATACAACTAAAGAACATAAGGAATTTAGTCAAATGTTAATAGGTAATTAATGGCTAATTATCAGCCTAGCAGGAATCACTGATACTTTTCTTGCAGGGAGAAATCTGCTCTGAGCCTTTGTTAGTTTATATTTCACAAGTCTGATTCTACTACTAATTTAACTATTTCCTGAGAGAAAATAAATGGGTTTCTAATATCCCAACATAGAGGTATTAGGTTTGTGGTTCTGACCAAATACTTTGGTAACACTTATGAACCATGGCTGTCTCAATGTGAATGTGAATTCTAAAGGAAAGCGTTTCTTAATCAGTGACCATTTATCAAGTATAGGCAGCACCCCAGTGCACTAATCACATGCTGCTAACAGATAGTCTCTCATATTCCCCCATATTCCTCTTTCTCCCTACTCTTCCTGACTCTATGTCAAAGAGGATTGGCGGGGGGCGGCGGGGGAGGGGGGGGCGGGGACAGGCAGTTTTCAACAGTGTTTAAGCCCTGTTTACACTGCAGAAAGTAAAGAACAATTGTTGAGGGAGAGAATGTTGACCTTTGAAATGTAAAGTAGATGAGACATTCCTACAGTTTAGGAATTGGCAGTGAGGCAGTATGTCAAGCCTTAGGCATTGTGACAAACAGTTGTGTAATGACTGAAATAAACTCCAGAAGCCTATTCTGCTTTATTCTGTTCAATTAAGGACCTGGGGAAATTCAGCTCAATTGCAATAGCCAAAGAACATTGAAAGGTAAGTAAAAGAAGCTGAAAGAGCAAACTTGTAAATTATCTCTGATGGAATAAGGTATCAGTGACCACCAGTATATTCAGAAGCAAATACCAAAAAGAAAAATATTAGCCATAACAAGGTAAGATAAATTACCAGAAAGCACTTTGTGCATACTTTTCTCAGGACATTTATTACTTTGTTTCACAGTTATTTGCTGACAGATTAGTTTCCTAAGTAAACTCTGAACTTCTTGAGGTCTAGAAACTTACTTATCTTTGTTTCTCTAGCCCTCAGCACAAAACCTGGGGTTTAAAACTATGAGTGACCGAAGATGCTACACATATGACCAACAAGCACATGAAAAGATGCTCAACATCACAAATCATTAGGGAAATGCAAACACAACTGCAGTACGACATTATCTTATACCCATTAGGACGGCTACTACACAAAAGTAGAAAACAAGACTTGGCCAGGATGCAGAGGAATTGGAAGATTTGTGCATTGCGGGTTGGAATGTAAATGGTGCAGCTACTATGAAAAACAGTGTGAAGGTTCCTCAAAAAATTAAAAATATGATCCAACAATTACACTTTTGGGTATATATCCAAAAGAATTGAAAGCAGAACCTTGAAGAGGTACGTGCATAGCCATATTCGTGGCAGCATTATCCACAATAGACAAGACGTAGGAAAAAACCCAAGTATCCATTCACGAATGAATGAACAAAATGTATATACATATAGTGCAATACTAATTAGCTTTAAATATTCTGACACATGTTAAGACATGGATGAACCATGAAGACATCATGCTAAGTAAAATAAGCCAATCTCCAAAAGGCAAATATTGTGTAATTCCACTAATATGAGTCACCTAAAATAACCAGACCCACAGAAACAGAAGATAGAATGGTGGTTGCCAGAACAACTTTGGAGAAGTGGGGAGTCATTTTTTAATGAGTAGAGAGTCTCAGTTTTGCAAGATAAAAATGTTTCAGAGATGCTTGCTCAAGAATGGGAATACATGTAACAATACTCAACTGTACACTAAAACAGGTTAAGGTAGTCAATTTGATGTATGTATTTTTTTACAACAATAAATATATTTTAATGAATAAATGAATGGTTTAAACAGTAAGCAACATAAACATATTTATAACAATAAATAGAAAATCTGGCAATTTATGATATCTTATGTTTTAATTTACTGGTTAAAAAGTGATAAGTCTAGAGTGCGATCCCACACAGCATTTGCAGCTATGGGTATGATGAAATAACATAGATGCCATGTGTACTTGGGATTTGTTAGACTCAGAAGAAAACAGTATCCTCTTTGGGATCCTGCAGTTCGAAGAAGTGTGAAAAAAAAATTTATAGCCAGAAAAAAAAAAAACACTCAAAGATTAAAAAAAAACAAAACCCAGAAAGTAACAGAAAACACGTAAACAATTATTTTAAAGAGGAGGAGACCAAGAGTCTGCTGACTCTTCCCACTCAGGTTGGATTTTACAGCAGACAAGTTCTAACTTCACAGGTAAAATGGGCTTAAATTGAAGTAAGAGAGATTTAAGGAGATCTACAAAAGACACCAATGAAAATTTTAGGTTTTCTATTAAAATAGATGAATAGAATATAATGTTCATATGTGCCTGGTCTCTGTGAAATTAAATGTTAAATTGCAAAGATAGTACATAGAAAAGATAGTACAAACACAATTTTATTGCTATATAGAATTATTAACCAATTTGATATCTGACTGTACAATCTTACTTCAGCATTCTATGTTTCATTGTCTATAAGTACTCAGACTCTCAAATTTCCCTTTTAATTAGATTTATCATCCTATTGGTCCCTTCACTAAAGAGTAAAATAATTAACACTTACTATGGCTGTGTAGGAGTCATGTTTTTAACTTCCTGAAAGTTATACTTTTACCTAATGTTACTATCTGATGTATGAAGGACCCATGGACAAGGCCAAAGTGGGGAAGGATTGAGGGTGGGGCAGGGGAAAGTGGTGGCGGGAAATTGGAGACAAATGTATTTGAACAATAAAAAAAAAAGGTGAAACTTTTGTGATTCAGATAGTAAATGAATATGAGCAGATAAAGCTCTTATGGATCATCTATCATTGAGCAAAAGAAAATGAGGGTATAAAAAAGTCCTAAAGAAGCCTCCACTGACCAAATCTGGGACAACTTGTGCTTCAATTTAAATAATAAGAATAATTACATATAACTGGAACAATTAAAATAAGAGTCCAGGAATATGTGCTGTTATAAGTAAATGAATGAATAAATGAATAAGGGTGAAAGGAAAGCTCATCTTCACATTATAATATAGAAGCAATAGGGGATATAGAAAATTACGTTTCAAACAATTGATTAATAATTAATTAATCAATCAATAATTAATTTAAGCAAGAATCATTTATGGATGCTAAGACTAGAGGATGAAAGTTTCATGAGGAATAGGATATTTATATAATGTCAAATATCTCCCCATAAATTAGTCATATATCACAAAGTAGTACAAGTTACAAAGGAATATCTTGATATGAGAAGTTGTGTGTCTTGAGAAAGACACAATTTCCCTTTGATGATATTCCTCCTCCAAAATGCAAAACCTAAATCTAATCAGAAGGAAATCTCAAACTAATTCAAGCTGAGGGACACTCTACAAAGTTGATAGAAGGCTTTGTGGTGGATAGAAGGTAATTCTCAAACAATTACAGTCTAAGATGAATAAGAAAAAAATGCTTTCATTTGAAAGAAAATAACAATTTCAAGGTTAATTATATTAAAAGAATAGGAGTTTCCTATTCGTTTTTGTTTTGTAAGCAGGTTAAGGGGAATGTTCATTTTTTAATATGCTATGCACACATTGGCAGGCCTGACAAGAATCCTAAATTATGAAGGGAATTTGTTAATGAATTCACAGGAGCCTAAATTATTTTTGTAAGGTCTTGAAGAACTGAAAAGTTGCTAGGGGACTGAAAGAAAACAAATGTAATTGTATCTTTTAAAGAGTTGATTGAAGCAATTAACATCAAATAAGTCACAAAAACGATTTGCAATACAGCAGAAAACAATGGAAGTAAACTGTATACAAATGGATAATAGGTAACATGTCTCTACCAAGGAAAGTTCATGAGTCATAATATAGGTTAGATTTTCAAGGGGAAGATCATCAGCTGCTTCATTCAACTGTGAGCTCCTTGGAAGTAAAGCGATGTCTCCTCAACTTCGAATAAAATATTGTAGATGTGTGGCTGGTTGTAGCCATGGGATCTCCAACTGCATGCAGGAGCAACCTGGAGAGACTTTGACAGCCCAGGGCAGTTAAATACCTACAGCTGCCACTTGCCTTTCCTAATGCAGACATATGAAAAGAGAGGGAGAATAGATTAGTGGGGAAAATAATACACTAACCGAACGTTAACGCACTACAGTTTGACTTACACAAAACACTCAGTTTAATGCCTAATGATTGTCTACAAACTTTATTTGAACTGAAAATATAAATAAAGCATAATGGTGTTTAACAATGACTGAAGTATAATACTGAATAAATTGACTCTGTCATTCAATGTTCAATAAACAACCAGGAAAGTTCAGAGAGAAAGAAAAAAAATGCCATTGTTTTGTTGTTCTCTTTCAAATAGAAAATGCAAACCACCTAGAAAACAATTCCATTCATGGAAACACAGTGGCTTTGAAGACGATGACAGAATGGGTTGTTTACTCTCTCTGATCAATATAAGAAGTATACATTTTTATTCAGTATAAGAATTAGCTCCTAGTCAAGAAATAATAACAAGCTGTAAGTAATAATCTCAATGATATCTTGAGGAATGAGAAATGTAAACATGTGACTTAGTACAAAAAGTGCAAGTTGTGAGAGTTCAATACTCCGACTTCCTGAAACAGGTTCCTTATAAAAAGGAAAGTAAGGATGCAAATAATTTGCCTTCACCCTTTCTGAGTTAAATACATCGAGCCTAAAAGGATAAATGACAACATTTTGAATTAAGGAACCCATTTCTGGCATCGTCTTCAAATTCTTTTTATAAAGTCATCACATTTATAAGATGTGGTATGTTCTAAGCCCCTCCCTTGTACAGATTCACCTGAGATGCTGATAGCATAATTTACACTTCCAGTACAAATGCTTCCCAAAAGAAGGTGTTAAGTTGTCTGTAGAGCACCAACCATTCTCCGGAAACAATAATAAAGCAAAAAGCCATCCTTAAATCTCAAGGGTAAATAATCAAGGTGTCAAGGGTATGCCACATGCTGCTAGTAAACCAGCCTACAAATCTATTAATAAATAGCCTGACTGGAGATCAGGGAAATAATAGACCAACTCACCTCACAGCCCATGCAGAATTATTTTGAATATACAGCCATAAAATAAGTATCATCGAAACTCACAAAAACTTTTGTCCTGTGGCCCACTAACCTTTCATAGCAAAACATTTTTTAAATTCATTTGTTTTCAGAAATTACAGAAGAGTCTTTCAATGACTACTTAAAGAACAAAAGAATTTGGAGGGGAGCCCTATTTCCATCGAGAGAAGATCCCCCAAAATATCCCTCTAACTAAAACAATGACAATTTACAGTAACTTTCTTACTCTACATTTTTCTCACCTAGATTTCTTAAATTTATTGGCGAATTCATGTTTCCTGAATAGTTTCTATGATGGGAACCTGTGACCAGTGAATGAAGACAGCAGAGAGAAAAATCAGGAGAATAAGAAGTGAGAGACAGGAAATGAGTAAAGCGCTTGTATAATTTTACTTGTTCCACCACAATAGAAGCTCCCGCCCTAGATCTGAAACATCTTTCTCATGTCGACAAGGATGAAGGGCCTCAATAGGCAGATGGGTGGCTGTGACTTACACCTGCATTTGGGTGTGGTTTGAAATTCCTGAATAATTCAACAATGACTTGCTAGAGGACTTGAAACTCTTTGCTCTTCAACCTCACCTGACAAAGCCATCACTTTAAATCTATGGACAGTCAGTCTTTATAAAAGAAGAGAGGGATTGATTGGAATCAAAAGGAAATTTTTGTTGAAATGCCAAAAAAAAAAAAAAAAGACAACTTCTCTTGTCAGTTTACTAATCAAACATGAAGGAACTCTCTCCTACTTGGAATTTTGCATCGTTTAGCCTGGGCTTCTTTCTTCTAGTTTGAAAATACAGTGTTCATTTCATTTTAAAGCATAATCACTGTTTACATTAATTCTAAGAAGAGAATTGGCTGCCTTATTATAATATTGATGTTCTCTTTGTGTAATTGGGTAGGTCAAGGCACTAATTTGATTCACAACTGTGGCATGTTTTTATAGACTTTGGTGAACTTTAATTGCTTATAAATATTGGATTATAAGACCAAGAGACTTCAGTAGAATCCTGTTCAGCCCCATATGCTTTCAAACTTGACAATATGTTGTCCATTTCCTGAGAATCCTTCATTCTAAATGGCCCTGAGGGTGAGAAAGAAAGAAATAACACATATGGCTCACATAGCTAAAGTCCATTAAGATTTTTGCTGTTGACAGCACCTAATGAATTATTGTCAGGAAAAAATATTGCCAATAAGCCCATTCTTCCATAATAATAAAATTGAAATACAAAGACACCACAGCTCAATGCCCTGTAGTCTTCTTGTGAAAGTTAGATTATATTTAAAAGATGCTCGTGATCCCATAGCCAGCCCTACAGTAAATGCAAATGGAAACGTCAAGACAGGGTGGCAGCTTGGAGTAGAGCAGGCTGCAGCTGATTTCAGTTTCCTCAGTTATATGATAAATGGCCAAGTTGGCCTCACGTGGAAGCTGGTAAGAGCCTGTGACTAGATAACCCTTCCCAGGGTCTGCCCTGTACTCCCAGTGCAAACGGGAGACTGTCACTCTCCTTTGCACTCCTCCAGAGCTATCGCCAGGTTGCAGGGACTGGGGCGTCAGCCCTCAGCCCTTCGTGGTCTAGTTGACACTCTCAGGGGAAATCAGAGCTGGGAAAAGAATCCCACTTTTGCTGCCAGATTAAAGCTTGGGTTTCTGGAAGCCACTCATCACTACTACCACCCCTGAACAGGCATTCGGATTCCCCAGCAATGGCCATGGTTGTCCTGAAATTATAACTGTCCCACCTCATCCCATTTCCTGTGGTTCATCCCCCGCAAAGCCATCTGGAACCTCTGACGGTCAGCGCTAGGTCAGGTCAGCGGTTCTGACTCCTTCCTGTTGTCCAGGCTACCACTCTAATGCCAAGCCCTGTTGGGTAGTCAAGCATAGATTCTTTGGGCACAAAGGCATGGACTCAAGCCTTAACCTCTGCCACTTGAGGTTGGTGGTTACACCCCGAAGTGAATTTATTAAAACCAAGGGACACGTATCCACTGAAAAATTTTCTTTAAATCTGAGGTATTTTGATATGTGTTTTGTAACTAAATGCTGACACCTGAACAACTTGATAGGAAAAGATTTTTGTTTTTAGGTTGAAATAATTCCTTTTTTTTCGTTCTTGGCACATGTAAACATTACGTTTTAATTTTTTTTTTTTTAAGGGTTCTGGTTGCTGTGTGGGAAGGAGCAGGCCAGGTAGGAGGCTCCTCCAGGGGAGGGACGACAGCGCCTTGGCTGAGTCAAGAAGGGGGAGATGAGATAGAACAGCGTTATCCATGATTTAGAATCTATTTTCCAGGTGGAGCCGGCAAGCTTTGTGGATGGAATGGAAGTGATGATGGCAGAAAGTTCCCTGCAACAGCCCTCCTAAGGAAGGAACAGTGCTGAGGCCGCACAGCAGCCTCAGCAGCCAGGGGTGCTGTTAAGAAGAGAGCAACCCTGAAAACGCAAGCAGGACAGCCCTACCAGGAGCAGGCAAGCACTTGGGGCTTCCCGGAAAGATCTGGCAGAGGGGTAGGGGGTAGCAAAGTGGGACCTGGCGTTCTTACAGTAAATGGGATGGGGGCTCAATTCATTGTAATTGGACTCTGTGGTGTTCTGAAGCTGGCTCTCACAAGCGATTGCTAAATATTCAAGCATGTTGTGAGTCCCATCAGCAGCATAACTGCTCAAAGCTGGGAATAGGTACACCACAGAAATTAGCATATACTAGTATCAGGACTCTTCCCCCACCCCTTCTCCCTCTTCCCTGCCAGTGCTGGTCATTAAACATTAACCAGCACACCATCGACTGGACTCCACATGCAGGAAGGCCCCAGAACACTGGTGATAGTTGACTTACACAATCAATTCACGTTGTTCTCTCTGTCAGTGAAGCAAAGACTGGGTCTGATTCTCCAAAATTTAGACACTTCTGGAAAACTCTTTGAGATGCAATGTCTATTTGTCCTACCAATCAAACTTCCTAATGATGTTTCCCTGAAGATGATATTGAAAGCATCTTTTGCTTGGTGGTAGATATTGCATAGGAAATATTTTGGATCACAAGAAAAGCTGGTCCAGAATTTTAAACACTACCCAGACCTAGGTTATAAAAAAAATATGCTCAGTGTCCAAGCAATCAAGAATTGCCTTTATTTTAATGTATTCTTCTAATAAATATTTTATAATTATTTATGTGACCAAATCCTATTCTGATCAAATTACTAACAATAGCAGTATATCATTGATAACATAAAAGTGGAATATAATTAAATTCTGTTCTAAAGCATTTATAATTAAATGCTTTAATTATAAAAAGGTCCCTGTGAAAGGTACCCTTCTTGCTCCAAGGGGGCTAAGGGAGACATCCTTATTGCTAGAGTTAAGGAACCAGGACCAAAGGGCTGACATGAACCAGCCTTGTTACCTCTTTACTAATTACATTAATTTATTTGTCTGCTTTTACTCTTATCTCTCTCCTCAAATCTTACACACAGACTATTCTCAGCATGGCAGCCAGAATGATCCTGCTAAAATATTTGCTCTGATTGTGTTCTTCCTTTCACTCTGAGTGAAGGTCAAAATCCTTACAGCTGTCCCCAGGTCTTACCACGGGCTCCCCTGCATGGCCCTCCCTGATCGCCTCCCCTTCTCATAATTTGCCCCCCATTCACTCCTTTGTGGCTCTCAACAAGCCAGACACTCTGGCGTGAGGGCCTGTTTTTTGTTTTATTTTGTTTTTGTTTTTTAGCTATTCTGTCTATCTCCTGTCTGATATTTATGAAATCAGCTCCTTCACCTTCTTCTAAAAGGCCCACCTACCTAAAATCCCAACCCCCAATCCTGAATTCACATTCCTTTATCTTCTCTTTGTCATTTTTCTATAGCACTTAGCACCTTCTAACAAATGATGCAATTTATTTATTATATGCCCCCCCTGTAGACCATAAGGACCATATGAATAGGAATCTTTGTTTTGTTCAGTAGATTAAATGCATTTATAAATGGCTACATACTCACTAGATAATTCTGAGACTGTTATCAAAATAATAGTTAAAATGAAATTAAAGATTTTGGGGGAAAACATGGAATAAAATAAAGAAATGAGTTAAATCACATTTTTAGGAGACTTCATGCTATAGGTTAATTAAATCTCAAAAGTAAATTTATTCTAAACAAGTGAGGGAAGGAATTCATAAGTTAGTAAAACAGAGTCTCTGCTGACTAGAAATCAGAAAACCATGGAACGTTCCCAAGAGTGAGTGCATACAAGGGTTGCATAAATGATGACCAAACATTTTTAGTAAAGTCATAAGAGGCAGTTTTTGTGTATGTAAACTCCCAAGTCATGTTATTTACTTTTATTAACAAAGATATCAATTAATTGACCAGCAATTGGTGTCATAACAATTCAGCAATGACTAGGTAAGTAGCCAGAATCTAGCGGGCTAGATTCAAGAGTTCCCCTTGAGTGAAGCCTGCTTTAAATTTGTTTATGAGACTGATAACATTGAAATAATTTGAACATGAAAGTTTTAGAACATATTAGAAGCTCGATGTAAAAATCTGTAAACAGAGATAAATAAATACGTGAAGATCTTGAAAGCAACTCCTCTGGCATTTGTTTTTCTTTACTCATAAGACATCGCCTCTATTTTCAGTTGTGTTAGTGCCCTCTAGTGGTCAGAGTGGTGTATGCAGTTTTATTAAATCATTCCCGGCCTTCAAAACGGACGTCACTGACATCCCAAAAGAAAAAGAAAAACGAAAAAGAAAAAGAAAAAGAAAAAAAAAATCAGCCTATCAATGAAATCATCAATTTTTTAAAATGCTGCACTCGGAATAGAAGAACATACAAAAACTAAAAAAAAAAAAAAAAAAAAAACATCTCTATTACCAAAAAAAAGTTTTGTACATTAATGAAATGAATCTCAACATTTTGAAGAAAGACTTCTGAGGTCAAAGACGGAGTTCAGAATGTTGTAAAAGCTATGGACCTACTTCTCAGGAAAATAAACAGGTACTTATAATTTCAGAAGTTCATTTAACACCTGAAACTTGCCTCCCAATTTAAAGGCTTGGGGTTTACATAGCTCTATCTGTGTCCCAATTTCCTCAGGACAAAAATCCTATCTTAAGTGTTGAGTTTAAATCTCAGGTTGGAGAAAGATATGCGCAGTAAGACAATATGCAAAATAAGACTATATAGTTTATATGTATACATAGCAGAATATACAAACTATGGAAATGATGAACATTAATTTCATAGTAGAGGTTACTTCTCAGAGCAAGGGAGGGTAACAAAATGGGAGAAAAATAAAGATGGTTATAGTTATATCCATAGTGTGACATTTGTTCAGAAACTATTCGAGTATAAATGGCATAATATTATTTTAATAAAGCTTGGTAGTAGATATTTAGATAATGGATTTCCAGAATTTTATTTTCTATTATTTTCTGTATATTTGATGTAATTCCTAGTTTTAAGAAGTTAAATTGAAGGAATAAAATTATTATATTTTAGCCATAAATTATCTAATTTCATTGGCATGTGAAAAAGGTTAATTTTCAAAAATATGCAAATGTAAGTTCATGTCCTGAGAAACTAATCTAATTCTATCTACATTGTATAAATATCCAAGCTTATTTTAAAATAGAAGCTAAATATTAATATTAAAAAGGGGACCATTGTTCTCTTCACAGAGCCCGTAAGTAGAAAAGCTTTCTTTTTTTTTTTTGTTATAATTTTATTTCTTTATAGAGAAAGCAAAAAGGGGAAATTCTTCTGAAACTAATGTTATATTAGAACAAAACTTATTATCGATCCATTCATTCTACTATAAAATATAATGAGAGTTTAGATAAGGTATTATTGTCTTTGGGGATTTCATATATAATAAAGTCAGCATGAAGCCAACTAGGCCATTGCCCGAGAGTCCGAACCTAATAGCCGAATAACTGATTCATGCTTGCAGCCACACTGCTGCGTGGTATCCCAGAGCGTTCAGATGCTGCGATCAGATACCTCATCACAACGCAAACCAGCAGAGTCATATGCCTGCCTCAATTTCAGTGGAATTCCGGAGGAATGAGGCAGCACAGGCCATGTGGAAGGCTGGCAGGGAGGAGCATCAGCCCTGGTTCACCTCTCAACTGGCAGAGCTGACAGGCCCCAGACATGCCTGGGGAGGTAAATCATGACCATGGCAAGAACCATCTGTGGGACTGCTACTCCGTTGGCCTCCGGGGTCAGCCTGGGCTCCAGTCCTCCCTGCCCTGCATTCTTTTTTTTTTTTTTTTTTAAAAAGGCAGCAATGTTAATTTAAGAGGATCTTTTTGGGCCACAGTATCGAGGGGGTGGGAGAGAACTTCTAGTGTCAGAGTAAGGAAAAGGCACAAAATTTGTGTGCTTCTCTGACAATGGTCTCCAGCCGGATTTGGTTTCTTAGCCATCCTGTCCTTTCTGCCCTACTGTATCTCATTTAAACAACTTCTCCACCAGCTGCTGAACAAGAAAGAGAGCTAGGCCCTGCTTTCCACCTCCTAGTTAACTCCTTCAAGCCCCTCTTCTCACCACCCACCTGAACTCCACTTCTAGCCTTGGGAAAAGAAGACCTGATCTAGGGTAGAGGATGAGACCGCTTCACCTGGAACTTGGGGGCGGGAGGTGGGAATCATCCTACTCATCCTTCTCTTTTCTTTGGGTTTATCCCCCTCTCTGCCCATAATAGAATGATAAGATCTAGAGGAACTTCCTTTAGTGAGGCCTTTGACAAAAAACACACAGGAGTGTTTTCAGCCCTACTTAGTCCAGCACAACGGAGCCAAACCAAACTTTCAATAGTAACCACCAGTGTCCCCGGGCCTGGCCTCCTCCTCAGTGCATGTATCCACCATGGGGAATCTGGTACAGGTGGCTGTGGTGACAATAGGAGTTTAGGTAGAGACTTGGTGATCTTGAGTCTGGCCCATCAGCAACTCAGAAACGACATACACTCTTGGAACAGTTTGAAAGAGCATGAGGGAAAAGTAGCATTAAGCCCAAATGAAGATGGATCCTGTATGCTATCTCCGTCTTAAACTGTGGACCCATCAACGTGGCTTCCCCAAAGCAATGGTATTTCTGAAGCACCTAAATTACATCCCTGAATATTTGGATATTTTGATCTGTTTTTTTTTTTTTTTTACCTTGTTTATACTTAAGCTACTTCCCAAAGCAGGTACCATCCACTCTAAATGATTTGCTTTTAAATAAGTCCTGCCTTTAAAACATCAGTGGTGAATATTAATATAATAGGCAAATATTCAACTTTAAACCAGAAGAATCAGCATGTTTCACCATCAAATTGTTTTTTAAAAGTGAATGATCATATTTCAATCATGTTGAATGGGATTCACTCTAGAACTTTTTTCTCATGAGGCAAAACTTGACATTCAACAATTCACATGTTTCATTTCAGAGGTAAACGAACATGCTGCAGCTAAATTTGAAAGTTAATTCCTAGTTAGGAATACATGGAGTCATCTAGGGGGAAATAACTCCTAATTGGAATATACTGAATAGCTATACAGTCACTGCTGGTTCTATACCTATGAAGCAGGTCTTTAGTAGCCAAGGAAGAGTACAGGATCAATGTAGCATCAAGACCTTAATCACGTTAACAGTCTTTGGCAACATGGATCATGCAGTGGGCTTCTAGAATTATCCTTTGAGAAATTCATATGTTTTCAGTGCATAACATTTTATTTGTGTGGCTAAAACTAGCTTAGGAAGAAGAGCTTGGTCTCTAAAGGCAGGTATACCTAAATTTGAATCCTGGTTTTTCTAATCACTGACTGTGCTATTTTGCCTCAGGCCTGGCACACAGCAGACAGCCAACACATTGTTTTTGTTTCCTCTGAAACAAGTCTGTATTGGTTTCCTATTGTGGCTGTAAAAAAAGTTACCACAAGCTTGGTGGTGTAAAACAAAAATACATTGTAGTTCTGGAGGTCAGAGGTTTCAAAATCAAGGTGTTGGTGTCAGTTTTAGTAAGTCAGTGTTTCTCCTGAAGTCTCTAGAGGTAAATCTGTTTCCCTGTCAGGTCATTACCCAACTCTTATGGCACATTAGATAACAGGTAATAAAAAGAAAAATCTCCTAAGGGTCTCGTGGCTAAATTTTCTCGGCATTTCACAAGACACACAAATAAGGACATTCTTCTTCTAATGTGCCCATTTTCAAAGTATTCGGTCTCATAACACTTTTATACTTTTCATAATTATTGAAGACCATGAACAACTGTGGTTTATGGAGGATATATCCATTGGTATTTGTCACGTTCAAAACAAAGACTGGGATTACAAAAAATACACAAGAGACGATATAAGCACACGTTCTATTAGTGGATGAATAATGATGTCATCACATATCACGGAGCCCCTGGAAACTTCACTCTTGAGACAAAGAGTCAGAAATGAAAATAGTATCTTAGTATTATTATGAAAAGAGTTTTGACCTGGTGGGCCTCAGGAGGCATAAGCAGATATAGTTACAAGTTTGTCTCTGTCGGAGAAAAAGTGCAGCATATTAAATTCAAAAACGGTGAGCAGACATAGCTTACAAAGCGAAGACATTTCCAAATTGACTTCAAGAACGTTGAAGTAAATAAATACTCAAAAAAAATACAACTTTTACCTCGTTATAGCTTTCTGTCATCTGGGGGATCGTCAGGCCAGCGGGTGATGGGAGAGAAGCAGCAACGCCTGCAGAAATGTCAGCTGCCCATCTCTTGAAGCAGTTGCCATGCTTACGGTGCCAAGAATGGCATGCCCTCTAAGGAGGCCTACTTCCGGCAGAGAGGCCGAGCAAGTGTACCCCACCCATCCCCTGGAGACTTAGGCTGTGGGGTGTGCGAATCAACTAGGGAGAAAGCAAGAAGCAGCTTTGAAATGTCTCATACATTTGAAACCCTGAGCTGACCTGAAGAATCAGGTTTGAACGGGGGAAAAATCAAAACGAAATAGGTTAAGTTGGCTGCACAAGCCATAGCAACAGCCTCAGTGTCGGCAATTCCATCGGGTTCTAACAAATTTTTTAAACTTCGTTGTTGTAGCCATGATTGTCATAGACAATGGAAGACCTATTAACTGTTTCATCCCTATAGGTATAATACAGTTAGGAATATTTTCTCCTAGTTGAGCAGTGTAGGCTGTTCCTGGGATCCTCCGACAGTGGTTGGGGGGATCGCGTGAAGCCACAGCCAGCTGAGCCTTGGGAACACACGCCTCAGTGTCCATAAACACAGGAGTAACCTCAGGGCACTCCAGGCGCTAGGTCTTGGTGCTGCACTGATATACTTATCATCTGCAGCCCTTCTCAAGGGAAGGAGGAAGTAAGAATAATGAAATCGTCCTCATTCCACTCCTTGATCAGATGCCCAGCCCAAGCCAAACAGCAGAGCGGGGCTTGGAGATGAGCAGCGGAACCCGCAGCAGCCCTGCGGTGTGGTCTGCTCACCGCTGCCGGTCCGAGCACTGTTTGTTACGGGTTCCTGACGAGAAAAGTACAGACATGGAGAGTAAGGATTTAAAACGTCTAGAAAAATTAGACAAAATAGTATGTTAGTTGCAACTATTTAAACTCTGTGGTTCTATTTTCTGTTTTTATTTTCACTTTTCCATTATTCTAGTACTTCAATTTTATTGTGTTTTGTAAATGTATTCATCTTCAACAAATTGGTGGTGGGGATGCGGTGGCGGTCTGGTCTACCATCAAGGACGATTTGTAAAGCATTGATCTAGATGTTAAGTTCTGTTGATTGAAATCCAACAAGTAATCTTTTAATGCAAAAACACTGATGCTACATAGATATGGTCATTTTTTAAATTTTTCTCCAGTTTGATTAATCTCAGTGAAGCACTTAAAGTCACATTTAATGTCAAGATTTAGATTTGACAATTTCAGGGCTAAATAGTAAACTAATTAGAAGTCATTATGCTCATCAGATTAGGTCAATTTCATATCTTCTTCTTTTTTATTTTATTTTTTTTTGTCTAGCTCAAAGGTTTACAGGCGTCCATAAAGCAACACTATTTAATTAAATACCAACAATATACCTGTTTCATGTGATGCTACATCCCATTATCAATAATAAAAATGTTATCAAAAGTCAAAAGAAATGACACATCTAGATGAATGAGATACAACTTAATTAAGAATATGATTAGAAGGCTTAATTTTTAAAAAGCACTTTTTTCCTTTGAGTTTGTCCTAACTTTATGGTTCTATGCCAATTTTTAACATCTAAGACAGATCTTAGACTGTTATTATTGAAGCTCGCAGTTGAAAATGCTTGTGTACAAGGATTAATCTTGCCAAAGAGATAAACATTAAGGTGTTCTGCAATAGGCTTTTGTTTTGAGTTTTTCCACTGATTTGCAAAATTCAGAGCAAGCGGATCCTGGGTTAGGTTTTAAAATTCGCAAGCACTGGAGTTCAAGAAATTCCAGTTGTTCAAGGGGGGCCAACATCCTGAGATGAAAGAAAACACTACTAGATAACTCCTTTTATCTTTGTTAAGCAGAGAAAAGCAGCCATCTCATTCGAATGCCAAATTCCCAATGAGAAACACACACTTTCTGCCTTATCACCAACATAAGGTAGAAAGAAGATGAGGCTACAGCAAGCAGGAGAATATTACCCTGTGTCTGAACCTCTGATAGCCATGTGCATCAGAGACAGATCTCAAACCGAACGGTGTGCACCTGTTAATAGATACAGCAGTTACTGAGTGGACTTATTCCTTTAATCATCGAAACCAAGTCTTTGTATTTCTCCTCCTGTATTGTAAATATTAAAGATTTTATTATGTTTTTCCTGATTATAAAAGTAGTGCATGTTCATTATAGGAATGTATAATAAGGAAGCAAAAATCATTCATAATATTACATGTAGAGATAAACATTATTAATACTTGTTTATACTTCTTTCCTTTCTTTCCCTATGGATATACATATTTTTTTCTATGTAGATGAGATCATTTATGTGTATATCATATCAGTGTATATTTATTCTTTTGTTTACTATTAAAATATAAACACTTTCCAAAGTCAATACAAATTATTTGGGTACATAATTTCTAATGACTGCATAATATTATATTGTA
The DNA here is from genome assembly GCF_021234165.1 of Pteronotus mesoamericanus. NCBI lineage: Eukaryota > Metazoa > Chordata > Mammalia > Chiroptera > Mormoopidae > Pteronotus > Pteronotus mesoamericanus. Next base: position 11,317,404 of record NW_026555277.1, on the reverse strand, counting down.
TTGAATTTATAATGCATATGAGCATCTCCTGTTGTTGAACACTTAATTTTTTACAGAGGTTAGGAAGATGGTTTCAAACTTCATTAAATTCCTGGCTGGCTCTGCCATTTATTAGCTATGTGGCCTTAATCAAGTTATTTAATCTCTCTAAACAGCAATTTTCTCATCTATACAAATTAAGATAATAAAGCAAGCTACTTTATAGGGCTGCAGTAGTACGCAAGATGATGCATATAAAAAAGCTAACCACAATGCCTGGGTTTTCTCAGTAATCATTAATTATTTTGATATTGTGATGAATATCTTATTTCATACAGCTTTCATTTAGTATTTTTTATTTAATTTAGACATGCCAGCAACACTAAACAGAATAGAAGACTATATTTTAAAGAGTACTTGTTGGCTCTAAGGATAACCAAGAGAAACTATTGCACAGTGACTTGACTTTATCATAATATGGTAGGTAACTGTAAGCAACCTGGTAAGAAAGCATGTTAAAATTAGCGTGTTTAAATGCTGAAAGAAGAAGAATGTTTTGTGAAAACGTACTTCCCTTGTAATTATTCACATATTCCCCAGGTAAGGGTTAAAAAAGGAAAGAAGACTATTTGGTTCATTCAGTAAAATATGAGAGAGAGAGAGAGAGAGAGACAGAGAGAGAGAGAGCGCGCACGCAGGCATATAACATTGATCTTCCAAGGAATCTTCCAAGGAATCTAACCTTCAATATGCAATAGCTCTGATCTGATCAGGCTCACTATCTGTCTTAACCTTCCCTCTTCGCTTTTGTTCATCCCTTACCCCACAACTAACATAGAGAAGTAGCTTCTGGCTGATCTGTACGGATGTGGATTTTACAGCAAAATACTTTTATACATACAAAATCTGTTTACTCCATAGATCATCAAATATTTTATTTTTCTAATTTTTTCAAATATTTTTAAGAGAAAAAAAAAGAAGACAAGAACCCAAGATATGTTCACATATGCTAGTGACTGAAATGTATCCCCAACAAACTTCATATGTTGAAGCTCTAACCTCCACATATGACTGTATTTGGAGATAGGGCTTTAAGGTTAAATGAGATCAAAAGAGGGCGATCCTAATCCAATACGACTGGTGACATTATAAGAAAAGAGAAAGAAAAAGAGGAGGGGGACCCTGTTGTCCATTTGCACGCACCAAGGGAAGGCAAATATGTGGCTGTTGACAAGCCAGGGAGACAGCCCTGCCTAGAGCCCAACACTGCTGGCATCCTGACTCAGATTTCCAACCTCTAGAACTATGAGAAAATAAACTTCTGACATTTAAGCTATCCAGTCTCTGGTATTTTGTTATGGTAATCCAGGCAGACTAATACAATTTACACAAACATCTCTGAAGACATGAATTCTGACGCTTTGCTAGATATTCTTGTAAGTATATACAAGAAAGGCGCCCCTTATACAGAAAAGGAAACTATCAGAAATTTCCAAACCTATTTACTCCCATGAATCTCTAAAACATTTGTAAGAAATAAGTAGGAGTTTTTACCCTAAATAAAATTTATTATGTTTGTCATGATCATATGCACATATTAAGTAACTGCATTTTCCCTTTTATTTACATTTTTAAAAGAGCTTGGGAAACTGAGTTTGTGAGGACAACTGTGGCAGCCAGCCTCCAACACGACCCTTGTGTAGTCACATCTGATAGGCTAACCCTGTGTAGTCAATAGGATACCGTGGAAGTGATGAAGCGTGGCTTCTGAAGCCAGGTCATAAAAGACATTGCAGTTTCTGCCTTGCTCTCTCTTGAACCACTCGCTCTGGGGGAAGCCTACCACACTGTTGTGAGGAAAACCAAGCAGCCCGGCGGGAGGTCATGTTGGGAGGAGCCGATGCCTCCTGCCACCAGCCGGCAGACGCCCAGCAGCCACAGGAGTGAGCCACTTTAGAGCAAGGCCTCCCGCCCTGTCAAGATGTCCTAGCTGACACACTGACTCTAACATCATTCATGGCCCTGAGCCAGAACCGCCTCGCTAACCTACTTTGGGTACACCCAAATTCTTGACCTATAGGAAATTTGTAATATTATAAACATTTGTTATTAAAGTGACAGACAATACAAGAACTGAAGTTAGTGTACTTACAACATTATTGTCATTAGAGTACTCAGTTCATATTGGCCAAGTAAAACTTTACTTCATTATGTGTAAGAAGAATTTACAATACTAACTTCACATGCATATCTCAAAAGAGGATATTCAGGTGGTTTGTAAGTGTATGAAAAGTTACTGAACCTCAGTAAGTCACTAGGGTAATTCAAATTAAAACCACAAGTGAAATACAGCTATACACCGACCAGAGGGCTAAAATTAAATGAAACACCTGGAACTCTCAAACATTGATTAAAAGGGGACAATCACTTTAGTAAGCTATTTGGCAGTACAGTGTGCACTAAAACTGAACTTATGCATTCTTTATGACCTAACTGTTCCACTCCCAATAATAAACTCAACAAAAACATGTGTGTGCGCGCGTGTGTATATGCACCAAAAAATATATATATATTTATATGTATAAAGATATATATGTATATATGTATCTATATATCTATATCTCTCTATCTAAAGAGAAAGCCAATGGTGAGGCAAATATGGTAAAAAAAAAAGTAATAATTGAGGAATCTAGGTGAAGGATACGTGAGAATTATTTGTATTATTCTTGTAATTTTTTATGCATTTACAATTATTTCACAATTAAAAGTTAAACATATTTAAAATCTATCTAACAGTTCCATTTATGAACTGCATTTCCATGGATAAATGGTGAATTTCTTTATGCCTCAGAAGGCTCTACTGTTACATGGAAATATTAATAACTACTTTTCAAGGCTATGATAATGATTTGAGGAAATAATGGGTAATAGTTACTATATAACTTGCTGTAGGTAACAAACCTAGTAAGTGTGAGCCAAAATTTCATTCCAGAACTTACATTCTCATCTAGCACATGAATCAATCAAGCAAATAACACAGTGAATGCCACATAGCAGATGTCATTAATGGTCCCTATGATGATAGAGACAATGATGTTTGTATTAGTTTGCTGGAGCTGCTGTAACAAAGCATCACAAATCGAAAGACTTTAAACAACAGAAATGTCTTCTCCCATAGTTCTGAAGGCTAAAAACCCAAAATGAAGGTGTTGGCAAAGCCATGCTCCCTCAGATTCGGAGGAGAATCCTTTCTTGCTTCCTTCACCTCATGGTTGTCCTAGGCGTTGCTTGGCTTGTGATAACAAACTCCATTCTCTGTCTCTCTTCACATGGTCCCCTTCCCTCCGTGTGTGTCTGTCTCTACTCTTCTGATTATAAGGACACTAGTCACACTTCATTAAGGCCCTCCCTACTTCAGTATCATCTCATCTTAACTTGATTCCATCAGCAAAGACCTGATTTCAAAATAAGTTCACATTCACAGGTGCCACGGTTTAGGACCTCAACATGTATTTTGAGGGGAGATCATCAGGCCTGTAACAATGCTTAGGAACTTTGTGCCATATTTTTGTCAAACAGAATAAGTTTAAGTAGAAGAAGTCTGTGCTGAGTACTGGGGAGTGAGAAGATGATACTTGGTATGAGGAAAATTAACCTTTTTATGGCTCTTCCTTCTGCTTAAAAAAAAAGGGGGGGAAATGGAGCACCTCCAATTTGCCCTCAGCAAATGGGGTCATTTCAAAGTTTATCCAAACAGTACAGAAGAAGGGCTGGCAGCTTGAGAGAACTTGAAAAAGTCATAGTTTCAAAGAAACCATGTTAAATGATACTGATTACCACTCAGGGTAATAAATGTAAAGTCCTATACATATATTAGCAGGAACCCTGGCAAATTGTTATATTTAGCTAAAGGTTTTTCTTTCTCTCTTGAAAGTACCTTTGTCCTTGGGAAATATGTGTGTATGTACGTGTATTAAATTTGATAACTGGAGTCTTCCAAAAAGAGAGTTTGTCTTTATTTAACATTGGAGGAGGGGTGGGAAAGAGGAAATGGAGAATGAGGCTTGACTTGGAGTCTAGTGCTCACCTTCCGTGGTCACGGTGAAGCCTCCAGGGACCCCATCGCCGCTTGAAATAGCAAGCTGTGGATTAGTATATCTAGAGATTACATGGGAGAGGAAGCTCAGACACATCCCTGTGAAGAGACCAGTGGATTTTCCAGAGGAGAATTAAGGTTCAAATAGTGTAGGTATCGATAAGAAAGCAACTGCTGAGAAATGTGGAATCAAGGGCAGGGGACTGGGGACAGAATCTGAGTTGTGTCCACAAAGGAAATCCTTAAAGTTTCTAGCCTTTGGGAGCGTTTCTCTTAGGCAATGGGAATAATCATGTGTAGCATACTGTATAAGATTTTTCTCTATGACACCATTCTCTTTCCTTCCAACACCACAGGAAAATCAGGTATACCTGTACAGTCTAGCATAGCAAGGTAAGGAATTAAAAGAGAGAGTAATAAAGGGAAGTATAGCAAGTTGCTCATCTATCCCTCTGCATCCAATCATGGGAGGTCTATTTTCCAGAATATGTAAGACCTGCTAGCATCAAAAGGGTTAGTGGTCAGTCCCAAAGCAGAACAACATGGGATAAGGAAGAACTGAAAGCCAACAAAAGCAGGAGTCAAGAGGATTACTCAAGAGTTGGAGTAAGATAAACAATATATCCTAAATATTCTAGGGAAAAGAGATCTTGGGAGATCCATGCCTAGAGAAAGGCAGTGTGATGCTACATAATCATTGTAAAAGCTTTCTCCAAACTACCCTCTACTTCATCACTTACTATTTGCATCGTATGCTTACATTTATATAACTTGTATTAAGAAAAATTACCAGGCATGACTAGTGTGGCCCAGTGGGTTGGCATCATCCCACAAACCAAAAGGTCACAGGGTAAATTACCTGTCAGGGCACATGTCTGTGTTGCAGGCCAGGTCCCTGTTTGGGAGTGTGCAAGAGACAACCAATTAATATTTCTCTCTGCTTCTCCCTCCCTTTCCCTCTTTCTAAAAATAAATAAAATCTTTTTTTAAAAAAAGAAAAATTACCAGAAATTTGGAGAAAAGATAACTCTGTTATCTTTTAGTATCCTTACTGTTAGGATCTAAGGTATGTGAAGTTAAATGTTTAACTTGTAGAAATGGATCACCTGCAAATGATTTCCGTCCCAAAGAGAAGCTACTCCTGAAGGTTATGGTTTATTAGCATGTAGGACGCTGGCCAGATTTACATATAACCTAGCAATCTAATTTCAGAATTCCTTTTCACGTTTTTACTTTTTCTATCATATGTATCAGTCTCATATTCTCATTTAGCCTGTTTTTTTTTTAACATATTGGCTCAAAAAATGTTTAATCCATACTATCTACTTGTATACAAATTATATTTTGAAGTTACACACTTACACACATTTGTAGAAAATCGTATCAGAGGACATATGCTTTCAATTTTGAGCCTGGTAAGTTAGAGATAAAATGGACAGAAGGGGAAGAACATGAAAGAACATTATCAGACATTTCAGGAAGTATATTTGTAGTTTGTAAAAGCAAACAACATTATAATATTTTATATTTGACTATACTGAATAAAGCTTCATAATTTTATTTGGGTGGTGAGATTATGTAAACTATAGCAATGATTTTCAATTGGAGCATGAGAATTTTATGTCCACTAAAAAGGGAGTTATGAATTCAAAAAAGATTGCAAAACGTTTAAGAAATTGTTCAGTATTTAAGCCTGATGCCTGGAAGTATGATGCACTATTCTTTTTATGATTTCTATTACTTTTAAATTGTATAAACAAACCAAATGTTGTGCTTGTCACAAATATGTTTTAAGATTTTATATTTGGTGTACCATAAATAATCATTTCGTAAGTTTACTGTGATTTGTGACCAATTAGCTCAGCTTGTTAGTTACTTTGTTAATGAGGCCAAGGCTTCAGATCTGATCCCCAAATAATGAAGCTCGTCTTACAAACTCATGCTGTATCATTAGTCACAAGAGAGATCTAATGATTAGTAAGAATCTGGATGAAGCAGCACAAACCCATCAGCTCCAAAATAATTCCATTTGTATCCCCCACGTTTCTTGGGTTGGCAGCATTCTTTATTTTAGTATGAAGGCTATAGAAACATGTCCAACCTGGAGCTAACTATAGCCGATGACTTTTTCTTTGTAGTATATGAAAGATAAAAGAATGTTAATCATAAAATTTCGCAGAATGCTCTAGTTTTAATAAACCATTTACCAAGATATTAATAGCTAGGGCTTCTCTTGTATTCCTATTACTATATACAATTAGCTTTGCTTTACCAAGTGTTATAAATTGGAGTTTTATATGATGCCAACCTACCCATAGCTTATATTTAACTCACTCTGACTTAATTGGCTTATCCAGGGACTGTTGATTCCCTGTCAGCAAAACAATTCTGGGAATGTTAAAACCCCTGCAGCCCTTCTTTGCCATAGGCTTTCCATGGTTTTAAAAAACATACTATCCCCCACCCCCCAGTATTTACGGAGTCAGGCTTCCTGTTTTATCTGACAAAAGGTGAGAGAGAGAAATTCTTTGCTGAATGTCATAAAATATTCTTATCTCCTATCAGGTAGTCTTATTGATTGATTTCCTATACCAAATTCAACAGGATTCTTTATCAAAAGCAAAAGGTTCTCTAAAGCCTATCTTGTACTTAGTTTTTGTCAAAGCCTATTCTTCCTTAAAGAGATAATTTTTTTCCAAGCAACATTTTATATGTATTCAAATGAGAAAGGCTTCTCTCAGAGGCTTCAAAGCTCTTTATTCCATTATTTTATTATGAGATGAAATAAGTTAATGAATCATCTAATTTATAAATAAAGTTTAGAATCCATTCAATGCTAATAAGGATACATAGAGAGGAAATTGTGCAGGAAAGAGGATAGAAAGTATGGGAGGATGTGAAGGGAATTTGTAAACACCTGAGTAGCTAACTCCCTCTTCCCCTTCAAGTCTTCCCTTAAATATCGTCCTCTTAGTGAGTCCTGCCCTGATCACTGAAAAGCATCAATTCTGACCCTTTATTATATGTTCTGCTTTTTTTGCGTAAGAGTTAGGGTCAAATTTATGTCTATATTATAGGTATTGCTTATTATCTACTTCCCCTTACTCCATGAGGGCAGGAATTATTGTGTATATAATCCACTGTTACACCCCAAGATTCGAGAGTAGTATGTGGCATGGAGTGAGTGCTCAGTAAACTTACATTGAGTGAATGAAAATGTAGTCAGGAATGGCCTCTCTGAAAAGTTGACAATTAGGAAAAGATGTGAGGTCGATAAGGGAGTAAACCTTCAAGGTGGACACATGCCCGGAATATTAAGAAGCAGCCTTGATTCCACTTGGGGTGCAGCAAACAAGTAAGAGGGGGAATGATGGAAGAGGGCTGGGAACAGGGCCAGACAGCATAGGGTCTGTAGGTCAGCATAAGTACTTTGGCTTTGACTCAGAACGAGAGGGGGCGCCATTGGAAGTTTTAGAGCAGAGTTGAATCATGATTGTTGTATATGCTTCTAAAAGGATTTTTCTGTCTGGCTACTCTGTTGAGAATAGACTGTTGGGGGCAAGAGAAGACATGGGAAGAACAGTTAGAGGGCTGTTGTAATAACCCAAGAGGGAGGTGACAATTACTTGTCCAGATTGGTGGTCATAAAAAGTGGTTATGTCCACTCTTGGGGGAATGGAAATAAATGTTGATTCCCACTTGGATTTTGATGGTCAAAACAGTTCAAATTTTATGTCTTTATTTATTTTCCTAAATCCCCCAGCAGCTGACGCTGCAGATGTACCCTGAGGCTCCGTGAGTCTCCTAACAGCACCCCCATTGTGTCGCACACTCTCAGTATAACTACCATGGATCCTTTCTAGGACTCCAGAACCTTTCTGAAAACTCTCTATCTATCCTCTTATCCTGGCAGCTCAGGATTCTATATATATATGTTATATATACATATTACATGTGTATTATAATACATAATACATATATATATAAAATTCTTTTTTTAAGATAAAGTGTGCTTTGCATCGGAGAGCTGCATGCATGTGAGCAGAGCTCATCCAGAGCGACTTACCCACAGCCCTCAGCAACCACGACAGGAAGCATGAACCCTTTGGGTCTGCTGGTGCCCTGCCTGGGGGCCTAGCTGTCCCCTTGGGCATTAGCAGTCAGCTTCGAATCCCATTCTTTGTCTCCAAAAGCTGTTCAAAAATGATTTAAAAGACAATTTAGGTGACACACGCAAACTTTAACACTTCCTGAAGTGGACAGCCTCCTTTTGGCAAACTGCAAAATGAGGTGGAAGATGGGGAGCTTTTATAAGATATAGAATAGAGAACAAGGAAAGACAAATAGAAACTATCTGGTTGGCTGAGGCCTCAGAGTCAACCTGGTTTGGGGAGGAGAAACAAGAACTCCTTGTCCAGAGGTTCCTGGAGACTGGGACTTCAACAGAAATGACAAATAAAGAACCCATTTTACCACAAGCTAATTGATACAAACAAGAGTTTGGATCGCTCGGTATGTTTCTGGTCACAAAAACATCAGCAAACTTCTAAATAAAGACCCTAAGACTTCTAATATTAACCATTGAAGTAAATGTTAGCTATACATACATTTCAGAAAAATTAGTTAAAGCAAGTCAGATCACTCTTTTCCGGAGCACCTATTCCAGACCAGGGTTGCATGGCAGCAGCTCAGGGCTCAGGCACGGCTCCATCTTGGGCCTAGAAAGCTATTTCAACACAGTGAAACACACTATTCTCCCAAATAGGACCTTAAAACAATAAACATGTCATCTCACAGCTTCCGGCAGTAGCCTACCCGGGTGCTTCTGGCTCAGAGTCTGTGGTGAAGTTGTAGCCAGAATGTCAGCCCAGCTGCTGAGGTCTGAAAGCAAGACTGCAGCTGGAGCCTCAGTTCCCCAGGCCCCAGGCCTCACCATCGGGCTGCCCCCGATGTGGCTGCTGACCTCTCCCAAGCTGGTGACCAAGAGGCAGGATAAGCAAGAGTCCAAGATGGAAGCTGTCCCATCGCTTCTGCAGGGTCTTCCGCTCACAGAGACCACCCTTGCTGCAGTGGGAGAGAGGCCATGCAAAGGTAAGATCAGAAGGCAGGCACCACTGGGGATCATTTTGGAGGCTGACCACCACCTTTTGATCAATTTCCATGATTTTCTGTGCAATAATTTCCTGTGTGCCATCAAGAGAATGGTAATGCAATATTTGTTAAACAATGCTTCACTGTTATTTCCTTACATAAGGAAGCCAAGAGGAAGGATTTTCTGCCAAGTTACTGACACATTTTGCATTTAATGTTGGCCCTGTCTTGATTTTATCATGTGTCATTGAAAGGTTTTTGGTCTGAAAACTATATTCTTTTTTTAATTAATTAATTTATTTTTAGAGCAGGGAAGGGAGGGAGAAAGAAAGGAAGAGAAACATTGATGTGTGGTTGCCTCTCAAGTGCCCCCTACAGGGGGTCTGGCCCACAACCTAGGCATGTGTCCCTACTAGGAATCAAACTGCGACCCTTTGGTTAGCAATCTGGCGCTCATTCCACTGAGCCACACCAGCCAGGGCTGAAAACTATTTTCTTAATGTTCCCAATGCTAATCCAGTGCAAGTTACATAATAGGTAATCTATAAATGTTTGTTGAATGAATACATCTTTCAAATGATCTAATCCAATTCTTTCATTTTGATATTAGCCCACGGTTTCTCAGCCCTACAGAAACTCTGGTGCCAAAGCAATCATATTTCCTACGTGTGGAAAATTGTCTGGTCATCATTGGCAGAGAGAAGTATATTAAGGCCAGAAACAGGTGGTGCTTCTTAACAGTCACTTAAGGTGAAGACTGCATCCACCTCCTCAGTGTTATTGAGCTATGTTGCAAAGCCCACCTCCAGCAAGATATCTTCTCTTCCGACACCAACCACCACGTGACCTGACTTAAAATTGGGTATTGTCTTTTTTAAAAGGGAAAAAAAAAAGCTTTTGAGAAGGGAGGGAAACAATAGGATCCTTCCTTAACTTTGCTAATGAATCACAAATCATCTGGTAAACATCGCCTTGAGATTTCAAGTGAGAACTGGCTCTAAGACAATGAGGTACAAGATAAATGCACTTGAGTATGAAACATGAAGAGGGAGAATTAGGAAGACAAGACGTACAGTAAGAAGAATATAGACCATTGTGCCGCTTTCTTTAAAAAATTGTCAACACAGGGGCTTCCAGTCAAGATGGCGATGTCCGCAGACAAGGCTCACCTCTTCACACAACCACATCAAAATTACAGCTAAAATATAGAAAAGCCATCACTTGGGAATGTCAGAAATCGAGTTGAATGGATGTCTGACAACTATGGAATTGAAGAAAACACATCCATCCAGACTGGTAGGAGGGATGCGGACGTGGAATGGGCTGGGCCCACACCCACGTGGATAAAAATTCAGAAGGGACACATCAGGAACAAGAAGTCCCAGATCCACACCAGGCCCCCCAGCCCAGGATACCAGTGCCAGGAAGATGAGTCCCCACAACTCCTGGCTGTGAAAACCAGCAGGGATTGAGTCAGTGGAGGAGGCTGCTGGAGCCCTAAGCAGTTTCTCTTGGGGAACCCACACAGGAATTTACCTACTCAGACTCACTTCCTCTGAGCTCCAGCACCAGGATGGCAGCTTGAAGGGTATCAGTGATATATACGGAGACTGAAGTATCTGGCATCAGGGCGAGCAGAGGCCATTGTCCTTTCTGCTGAGCCCTCCCCTCACAGAGCCAGTAGGTTGCTGCCATATCTGAAACTCCATCAACCTGGCTAACATCGTGTGACCCACCTTGGAGATCCACAGAGGCTCTACCCCACCCAATGGACAGGCCCCAAGCTGCTTTTCCATAAAAATGGCTCACCTTGGCTCCTAAATCCTATCAAAAAAAGCAACAGGTGACTTCAGTGAAACCTAGAGACAGCCAGACTAGAGTCACAGCATGACTTCACCAGGGAATCACCAAGCCCAGCACAAATAGCAGCCATCTCAGACTGCTTTACAGCTCAGGCAGGGTGCCCCAGGCAAAACAAAGGTGGGAGCTGACCTTGGCCTGTACCACCTGGGAAGCCCAAAGGCCAGCGCACCCAGTGGACAGCTACAGACCACATTGGGGCACCACCACCCTGTCCCTGCACAGCTGATCCTCCATGGAGGGCGGAGGTTGGTGGTCAGTGGTCACAGCCAATCTCTATAGTTGACTGGCCTGGGTAAATCCCTTCCATTGATCTATCAATAGCAACCAAGGTTCAACAACAAGAGGAGGGTATACTAAGCCCACACAAAGGGCATACCTCGAATACCCAGCTTGGGTGATGGTGGAGGCTGTGCCACTGGACCCTACATGACACCTACTACATTAGGCCACGCTACCAAGACATGGAGTCAAAGCAGCTCTGCCTAATACATAGAAACAAATACAGGGAGGTTATCAAAATAAGGAGACAAAGAAACATAGCTCAAATGAAAGAACAGATCCAAACTCCAGAAAAAGTGCTAAATGCAATGGAAATAAGCAACCTATCAGATAAAGAGTTCAAAACACTGTTTATGAGGATGTTCAAGGAACTTAGAGAGGACCTCAGCGGCATAAAATATTCCCAGTCAGGAATGAAGGATACTAATTGAAATGAACAATTAACAGGGAAATGACAGTAGAAAGGATGAAGCTGAGAATCAAACCAATAATTTGAATTATAAGGAAGCAAAAAACCACCATGCAGAACAAGAAGAAGAAAAAAGAATCCAAAAAAAAAAATGAGGATAGTATAAACAGCTTCTGGGACAACTTAAAGAGGTCCCACATTTGCCTCATAGGGGTGCCAGAAGGAGAAGGGAAAGAGCAAGAAGTTAGAAATCTATCTGAAAAAATAGTGAAAGAAAACATCCCTAATTTGGTGAAGGAAATAGACATGCAATTCCAGAAAGCACAGAGAGTCCCAATTATGATGGATGCAAAGAGGCTCAAGCCAAGACCCATGGTTATTAAAAGGTCAAAGGTTAAAGATAAAGAAAGACTCTTAAAAGCAAGAGAAAAGAAGTTAGCTACTGGAAGGTTGCCAGATGGGAGGGAGCAAGGAGAGAATGGGTGAAGAAGTGAGATTAAGAAGTACAAACAAATAGGTAGTTACAGAACAGTCAGGGGGATGTAGAGTGCAGTATAGGAAATGGAGTAGCCAAAGAACTTACGTGCATGACCCATGGACATGAACAATGCTGGGGGCATTGCCTAAGGGAGTAGGGGGCGCTGGGTGGAGGGGGGCAAAAGGGGGAAAATCGGGACAACTGTAATAGCACAATCAATCAAACATAATTTAAGAATTAGTAAAAGATTTTCAATACACACAGACATAAACGTGGATACACACCCATGTGTAAACTTGAATTCTTTATATACAATATTTCCTAAAATTTACAACATGCTTTCTATTTTTTATATTTTCATTTTTTTAAATTGGAATGCAACTTTTAATATAGAGTATTATACCTCTCCTACTCAACAATAAAAAAATTGATATAAAACTAATGGTATACCTTACAATTGAAAAATTTAGTGATTGCTCCTTTTAGGCTGAAATTCATGCTCCCTGAAGAGCATCTTTTGTTTTTAGCTCTCTTAATACCCACTAGATTGAGCACAGATTTTACAGTGGAAAACGCAATATCAACTTTACTACTTAGCTCTGTGACGTTGCGATTCTACAGGTCTTCACATTCTGCATCTGAAAAATGGGAGTGAGAATGCAATTTCTCTCAGTGCATTATAATGAAAGTCAGTGATAAGAGCAATTCATTAACTGTAAAGCATAATATTTGGTTATCTACAGATGAAGTAGGTTATTTTGACTGAAACCCTTAATTGATGCTGATGACCCAAGGAACAACCTTTGCTGCTCCCTAGTGGTGGTATCTTCTCCTGGGAGCACTGTCTAGAAATAAATCGCTTTCCTTGCTCTTTGATATGCTGAATGTTTTGTGCGGAACAACTGCATGAACCCTTTGTGTACAGAATATTCATAAAGAATAATCAAAGTAGAAAATAGTTTAAGTATTCTGCAATTGCACTTCCTTGCACTTCTCCATTTCTCTGCCTTTATTAAACTTAAATGTCCTGAGTGCCCTCCTTTTAATCATTCCTGTCCCCTTGTCCTTATCACCCTGGCAAATGTGAATTTTGGATAGAAGAAGCAAGCCTATAAATGAATTTGTGCCATGAGCTCTTTGTACGCTCACATTTACATTCTGTTACACATAAATCCTCTGACCCCTTTCTAGTTTTCATTATTGTTAAAAATAAAAACTAATAATTTTATTTAAACTTAACCTCTTCTGGATTCCTTTTACCTTTAGGCAAGTTAGAAGTTCTTGAGAGCAAAAATCATGCTTACTTTTTATTATATAATTTCAAGGACCTATCCTTGCCCTGTGCTCTCTTGCTATTATATCCATGCTGAATCAATGGTATTTCCAAAACAAAACAACAAACAAACAAACAAACAAAATGGAGACATTCTTAAATGCTTATTAAAAACTCAGCATCAAAGGGTCCAAATAGATTATGGTTTGGGTTTCACAAAACTTAAACTTCAAAATTATATTTATTTATATTCAGCATCCCTTAATGTTTAATGACAAAAAAAAGTGATAATAAATTATACTTATGCTTTTCTGAAATAATTCTGCTACTTTGAAATTTTTTGCCATGCAGATGCAAATAGATGCAGTGTGTGGTCTCTTGGGTCTGATATTTAATCTTACTCCTAAACTAGAATTTAGGGGGGTGGGGAGGAGGAGACATATGACAAATGACAATTGTGTCTCATCTTCTAACTGAGCTTATGGAGCCTTTTTTTTCTCTTCTTGGAGAGCTACACATTTTTTGCTCCAAGAAAAACAGTGAAGTGTTTGATTATGCTCTTATTGTTCCAAGTGATCAAAAATATTTTTCTTTTGCTATTGATTTTTACATGGAACTCTTCCTAGAACTAGACTGAAGGTTTTATTTTAACCTTGTACACAAACCTTTCTTCTCTAATCACAAGATGTTGATTTCAAGTTCTGAAGATACGTAATATAATATTAAAGATTTGATTTTTTTATGAATAAATTCTGAGAAAACACACCTGATTTAATGAGTTAATCTCTATAAAGTATAGAGAACAATGTGCAGCATGTAATGATATATGATTGTTAGCTATATATTTATATGCTACAGAGACATTGCTACAGCTATACATTTGTAATGAGCATTACACATTGCTAGAAGTCAGTATAATATATTTTGTTGAAAGAAGTTATAAAAATTAATATAAATCCATATAAATTATTTCCTTTAAAAATTAATTCAGATTTTTATGAAAATCCTAAAATATGAAAATCTGCTGTTCCAGGTATTAAGTCAGAATGTGCACCTTAAAAATCTATGTATATATGCAACTGTTTTATTTCTAAATTTAAAAAATGACATACTGGTAAGCAGCCCTGAAATAAAACAACACTTTCATAGGGTGGTCGCTTTTCTGCTACTGAGCAGGAGGGAAAGAGCAGAGTTCACCCAATTCCTCCGAGTCCCCTCCATCGGAACATAAGGAGAGTCTATATCAGGCTGTGTTCTCTGTTTTTTGAAAATGATAATTTTATTTTTTATCCTCACCCGAGGACATTTTTTCATACTTTTTAGAGAGAGGACGGGAGAGAGGAGGGGAGAGAGAGAGAACAACATCAACGTGAGAAAGAAGCGCCGATCGATTGCCCTCCGTAGGCGGTAGACCTCAACAGGAAACACGAGGACTTGGGATCGCTTGTGCAGGGAGGGTTTATAGACCCCAAAATCAAGGATTTTAGAGTCAGAACTTACATTTCTTGTCTAGAGAATTGTGATTGTACAGTATCATTTGTCCCTGTGTATTATGTCTTTTCTTAGAATAAAGATATGAAGAATACATCCGTAGGGTTAGCACTCAAATCATGGATTTATGTAAACTACATTGTATATAATCCACCCTAAGTCTCTGGAACTTTTAAGAATTCTCGCAAAACCAAATATACCACATTTTTAATTTTAGATAATTCCTAAAATTAGCAAATTATACTTGAATCTTGCTATATAAATAGAATTTAAAAAGTATCAAGTATAAAGCATTTTCAGGAATCCTGTACCTTACTTCAGTTGGCAAATGATACAATAATTCTTGGATTCTGTCAAGATCAGGGCTGTCAAGAAGAAAGAAAAGTCACATATGTAATTTTAAATTTCTAATAGTCATATTAAAAACACTTAAAAAGTAAAATTTATTTTAATACTTTTATTTAAACCCGTACATCCTAAATATTGTCACTATAACATGTAATTAAAATTATTAGAAATATTTTATTTCTTTGTTATTTCGGTTCTAAGCCTTAAAAATACGGTATTTATTTTACACTTATAGAGAACTCTGATGCCAACTTCGTTTTGCCTTTACCATGTGAACTGGGAAGTCAATCACTTAATTTGTAATCTTTAGGCCTTCGTTTTATATTTTTAGCTTCATTGGAACGGGAGGATGGTAGGTGATTGTCAAGATGCTGTCTACTTTCACCGCTCTCTGAAATAGGAACGTCGTTTTGTGTTTCTCAATGATTTTGATGCTTTTACCTGCACTCCCGCCTTTGGGGACAAACTGCCCTGGGTAACAGGCGTTTGCATGAGGCTCTGGGGCAGCCACATTTTGGGGCACTGGGACAAGCTAGGCCCGCAGTGTGAGAGTAAGGCTGGGGGTGGGGGTTTTTCAAGATTAAATTCTGGGCCTAGGAAGGTCAGCTGGGACCCCACTCCGCCTTCCCTTTGAGCCCCGAGGCTCCAATTTCAGGTCCGAAACTGAGCAGGGCGGGGCGCAGGGGTGGAGGCGGGTCGGGTCACGTGACCCACCAGGGCCTGGCTTCCGGATCTTGGTCTTCTCCAGTCCTTCCTTCTTCTTGTGCACGTGGTGTCTGCTTTGCTGTCCCCGCTCGCCCCGGACCCCGCCGCGTGCACCCATGGCGCCCGGCCAGCTCGGTGAGCTCCTCGCGCGTCCTCGCGGAGCTGCGTCATCCGCGCCCGTGCCCCGCTGCACCCGCGTCCTCTGCCGGCGGTGGCGGCCGCCGGTCGGGCACTGGCCTAGCGGGGTGGGCCTTGTTGCGCTGCAGCCCAGAAAGCCCCGGCCAGCGGTAGTGCGGCCGCCTGGGGTCAGAATAACGCCCCCGATTTGGGATTGGGTAGTGTGGGCGGAGGTGATGGTGGCTTGAGATCCGTGACTGTCCTCCCCAAAACGCACCCCCCCCCCACCCAAGGCCTTGAGGAACATACTATCAATGCACAGCGAATAAGGAGGAAAAATGCCTTCTCTTTCAGCCTTGTTTAGTGTGTCTGACAAAACCGGCCTTGTGGAATTTGCCAGAAACCTAACATCTGTTGGTTTGAATCTGATCGCTTCTGGAGGGACTGCAAAAGCTCTCAGGGATGCCGGTCTGGCCGTCAGGTAAGGCACAACGTAGTTTTTAAGTCAAGTCCCATCAGAACGTAGCATAATCACGTTAACCAGAAGGTAATGAACGGGCATTGTGATTAAAACACCTTTACTTCTGCCGCAGCGCTGTGAGGTTGATACACTGCTTACCCACTTTATAGAAGCAGAGTGAGGCCGAGATACTTAATATCTTCTGCTCAAGTTTACCGAGTTAAGGCGTGAACTATGGGTATGGACCCGGGATATCGTCATTTTAGAGCCTCCCTTCCAAGCTACTCATAATAAATTAATTTAAGTGGGTTGTTTTGTTGGGGGTTTTTTTGGCAAGATAAACTTAGATTATGATTCACACGGTCTGTTTTGACTGCCTCTTTAATAACACTGTTGACATGCAGATTCAAGTCTGCCTCTGCCCTTAGCCTCTCTGGTGATGCTGTGAAGTCACAAATCTATCATTCATTCCTTCCTCCGCATGCTATTCATTACCTGGCTTACGGAATAGGGAGATAGAATGAGCAGAAGATAAATCAGGCTTCAATTCTGGACATCGAAGAACTGGCATTCTGATGGGAGACGGAGTAACCACCGAAAATGTAGAAAATGAAAAAGACCATAGCACAGCTGTAATAAGCCGAAGTGATAATTCCAAGGAAGGGCATCTCCATCCCTGAAATATATTTCAGAAAAGCAGTGAAAGACCTGTCTGCTTTTGTTGTCCTGTGGACAAGTTTACTACATGCCCTCTAGATCCTGTAGAGATAGAGCATTACCTTTTTGCTAATCAAATTTATCAGTAACTTACCAAATTTAGGGACGCTGTGTACTGCTCTTATAGGGAGCAGTGTCTCTGAGAGCAGTGTACAACGTCCCTAAATTTGGTAAATTCATATGGCAGGAATGCCTTACTGTATTAAATAAACGCAAAGTCTTTTTGCAGCACCTCTCTGTGGTTTGCACTGTGTAAGAAAATCGCGGAAGGCAGGGCCGCCAGTGAGGCTCCAGAGCTTGAACTGTGTTTTTCCCATTGTCCCATGTTGGGTTGTTTTGTAGTTGGACCCTGCAAATGAAGCAAGATCCTGTTCTGTAACCTCTTCCCTCCCCCTCCCAAACTTTGTACTATGGAAACACTTCAGACTTAAAAGGAGAAAGAAAAGCATAATGGGCCCTCATGTTGCATGTCTGTTCTCCATTGTAAACATTTATCAACTCTTTGGTTTTGTTTGATCTGTACCTCTTAACCCAACCCTCGCTTGGCCCCGTTATGGCAATGTCTTTTTTTAAAACGTGGGAATGTAAATGTGTTTTCCATTAAGGTGAGGTTGTTCAAACTTTTAAATATAGGTATATTAACTCATGAAATTCTTACACCAACTTGTTGATGTAGGTAATATTATCCCCATTTAATAAATAAGAAAGTTGAGGCACAAAGAAGTCAATAGCCCAAAATCACACAACTAGGAAGAGGAGGCAGGATTTCAGGCTAGGAAATCAACCTTGAGGTGTGAGGTAAACTGATGAAATTATAATTGGTGAGTATGTATCAGTGAACATTCTGTTCTGGAGAGGGCAGCTGTTACAAAGTTTTAAAGATAAAGGAGGAACAAACTGTTTAAATACTCCAAGTGGTAGTTAATTCTAACTATAGATCTGCCTTTTCTCTTTTTAGCAATTATCCTCAGTTGGAGAAACTGGATTTTGTTTTTTGAATTCCAGGAAAGGGAATTTTGAGTTGGAAAGGGAATTTTGAGTCGGAAACCATAATGTCACCAATTTGTCCATTTACGTTGGAACTGCAAGTCGTTTGGTCAAATGGCATTTGCAAAATGTTTATTTATTTATTTTTTTACAATAAAGGCAATATATGTTCATTGTAGAAAATTTGAAAAAGGTGAAAAATATTAGAGAAGGTAGTAAAAATGGCTTTTAATTCTGTATAACATGTTGATGTGTTTCCTTTAGTGCTTTTATACCAGAAGGAGTAGCAGATGTTCTGTTTATCTATTTTCAGAGACGTCTCTGAGCTGACAGGGTTTCCTGAAATGTTAGGGGGGCGTGTGAAAACCTTACATCCTGCAGTGCATGCTGGTAAGTAGTTGGTACCTTCCACTTAAAATAATCAATAGTTTTCAGGAATATTTTAGTCAATTACTTTGTAGGATAAACAAGGAAAAAGGCAGGCCATATCTCCAAAAAAAAAAATTTTGTGAGGCTATACCGATTTTGTCACATTTGCTGCTAAAGTTCATAATACGTTAGAACTTGTTTAAATTTAGTTCACTTTATATGCAATGAATTCAGGTTGTTTTTGTCTGCTTGATATTAGCACTGACCTGAGAATTAACTTAGAGTGATAGCTCCTGCTGGAGTTAATAAGATTATTTAGATTTTATGTTTGAAAAGATTTTATCATGATTCAAAGTTGGCATAAAGCATGACCATATAATTGACTTTCAAAAGAATTCTTTTTCAAAGTGCTCTACGACCATTCATCTGAGACAACAAATTACATATCAATCAAAAATGGTGAAAAAGGAGAATATTGCCAACATACCAGTTATAGTAAAATTTGGCAAAATAAAAGCCTGTAAGGCCAAGAATTAGGTAAACTATTTACTTATTGGAGCACATCGATTAATGGAACTGGAAACAGTTATGTGGAAATTTCTTTTACATTTTGTTAAGAAAAGGGAAATCAGAAACTGATTTTTAAAAAAGGTTTTTAAATATGCCTGCTAATCTTATTTTTAACTATGTGTTTGGTATTCCTAATTAGGCTACGTTAAAGATTTCAACTTGATTGATGAGAATCTATTGGAAAGAAGTACCTTATTCTGACTTGTTTTTTGAACTTATATTTTAACTTTGTTAAATTAGGAATCTTGGCTCGTAACATCCCAGAAGATAATGCTGACATGGCCAGACTTGATTTCAGTCTTATAAGGTAAAAATTCAAAGTTGAATTTTTAATACAGGAACAAAGATGAAGACTTCCCCATTTTTTATCAAAGGAAATACTCTGTAAAGTATGCGATTGTCTAACCACCAAGCTGTACACCTGAAACCAATACAAAATAAAATTTAAAAAAAGAGAGAGAGAACTCTGGCTGGTGTGGCTCAGTGGATTGAGTGCCACCCTGTGAACCAAAAGGTCGCTGGTTCAGTTCCCAGTCAGGACACATGCCTGGGTTGCAGGCCAGGTCCACATTGTGGGGTACACAAGTGGCAACCACACATTGATGTTTCTCTCCCTCTCTTTCTCCCCCCTTCCCCTGTCTCTGAAAATAAATAAATAAAACCTTTAAAAAAAGAGAGATTACCATTAGTTTTAGTTTTATAACTGTTGATCACAAACATTTGAGTACCGTCTGTGTGATGTACATGTGTTAACATTTTGGTTTTGCCGAGTATATGTTACCAAAATGCATACTTAAACTAAAAACAATCCTTGTTTTTTTTAGGAAGCTATGATCCAAAGGTTCATATTTACAAGCAACTTAGTTATTTGCATAAAGTTATTCACTGTTTCTTTTAAATACATCACTTTATTTGGATACAATTCACAGACCATACAATTCCCCAATTTAAAGTATGCAACTCAGTAGTTTTTAGTATATTCAGAGTTGTGCAGCCATCTCCATGGTTAATATTAGAATGTATTTATCACGTCCCTCAAAAGAAAAAAGAAAATACCCATTAGCATTCATACTTCATTTCCCCCAATGCCCTGTAGCCCTAGGCAACCCCTGGTATGTTTCTGTCTGTATGTTTACCCATACTGAACATGTCACATCAGTGGAATCCTACAATATGCGGTCCTTTGTGACTACTTAGCATGTTTTCAAGGTTCATCCATGTTATAACATCAGTACTTCACGTTTTGGGTTTTTTGTTGTGGTTTTTTTTTTTTAACTTTGTTTTCATTTTGCGAGGCAACAAGCTTTATTTGTGATCAAAAAAGAATAGCTATTGAGAAAACTGATTCAGGCAGAAACGAAAAAAATGTTTTGATTATGAGTAAAAGCCAAAGGGCATTCACAAAAAAGGGAAAGGGAACAATTATATCAATAGAAAGGAGGTATTTCTATTGGTACAAATAAGCTGACATAGTGACACTAATTCTAAACGTTTTTAATTTTCAGTGTGGAAGTCATCAGTCTAGTCATAACATCTGTTTTCTTTGCAAACAGTTCTTGGGGACACAACGTTGCTTAAATACCAGGTGTCAGGTTGAGCAAGCTCTCTTCTTAATGTTGAGTATTTTTTTAAATGTCTTTTACTAACCTTTGTTTTTTAATTTTTTTAATTTGTTTTCAGAGAGAGGGGACGGGAAGGAGAAAGAGAGGGAGAGAAACATTGATGTGCGAGAGATACAGTGATTGATTGCCTCTCGCATGCTCCCAAGTTGAGGACCTGATCCTCAGCCCAGGCATGTGCCCTGACTGGGAATTGAACCGACGATCTTTTGATTCTCAGGCTGGCACTCAAACCACAGAGCCACACCAGCCAGGGCTATTGAGTGTTTTTACCATGAATGAGTTGTCAATTTTGCCAAATACTTTTTGTGCATTGATATAAATGATCAGTGGTTTTCATCCTTTATGTTATTAACATGGTCTGTCACATTAGCTGATTTTTAGATGTTAAGCCAACCATACATTCCTAGTATAAACCATACTTGACTATGGTGTGTACCTCTTTTCATAGTTTGCTGGATTCATTTGCTAGTATTTTGTTGAGCATTTTTGAGTCAGTATTTGTGAGAGATACTAGTCTGTCCTTGTGACATTTTGTCTGGTTTTTGGTATTAGAGTCCCTGGGAAGTGTTCCCCTTCCCTCTCTCTCATTTTTTATTAGTTTTCCCAGTTGGGCTTAATTTCACTGGGGAATCTGCCAACAGAGCTTCTCACATTGCAGTCCTCAGAGTAGAACTCTGCTTCACTGCTTGTAAGTTTTAGATTAGTTTTGTATCTTACATTACTCTTTTGGCCTTCCATTTGCTAAAAATTTAAGTTTAATATAATATTAGTTTCAGGTGTACACTCCAGTGATTAGACATTACATAATTTAAGAAGTGATCATTCTGATAAATCTCATACCCATCTGACACCATTCCTAGTTATTAGAATATTATTGACTGTGTATTTCCTATGCTCTACTTTTACATCCCGTTGGCTATTTTGTGACTACGAAATTAGGCTTCTTAATCTTTTCACCTTTTATCATCATTGTATATGATCTCTCTGAAGGCAAAACAAATATTTCATGCTTAGAATGGTCCATCATTTTTCATCATTATAAAGAATCCATTGGAAATAGACTCTAAAATTGAATGGTTACATTCCGAAATGAGGACACTCTCTGTAGCCTTGTATTTTAAAAACTTTTTTGGTGGCTTGATAGTAACATGGGCAGCTCGGTTTACCCACACAACAAAAACGTGGATTGAGAGCTGTCCCTTTAAGCCACTTCTGTTTATGTGTGTTCTGCAACATGAGACGTTTTGACTTTTCACCATAACATTTTAGAATTCTAAACTGTCAGGCTCACAGTTTACATTTTAGATCTTTACGGATTTTGGTCATGTATTAATGCGACTGACTGATTTTTCCTGCATAGCTGTAAACCCTGCAAGTTGATTTTTAATGACAGGTACATTTTTCTTTTAGAGTTGTTGTTTGCAATCTGTATCCCTTTGTGAAGACAGTGGCTTCTCCAGATGTAACTGTTGAAGAGGCTGTCGAGCAAATTGATATTGGTAAGTTGGAAAAACCGTTTTTTGAAGACTGACAGAGGAGAGAGGATTGAAATTTTAAATGAGATTTTGCTTTGAAATCCACTCTAGAGGGAGTAGGAAATAGTTACTGCTCCCTGATTGTATTCTGGGATAACTGTAATTCAGCTATATTTTCTCAGCTATTTTTTTTGTGTAGGATACATCTGGGTTGTTTTTTCCCCTTATTGTTTAAGTCAAGAATCACTGTAGAAGTATGTGTACTATTGGAAAGAGGTTAAACTGATACGAAAATACAAATTACCTTTTGTTTTTCAAAGGCGGAGTCACCCTGCTGAGAGCAGCAGCGAAAAACCACGCTCGAGTGACCGTAGTGTGTGAACCAGAGGACTACACCGCTGTGTCCGCAGAGATGCAGAGCTCCAACAGTAAAGACACCTCCTTGGAGACCAGACGCCAGTTGGCCTTGAAGGTCGGGCGCACTTTCATCTCGTGCAGTGTTTGTAAAGCCACACAGCACTCAGTAAAGCCACACAGCACTCAGTTCTCACTAGGTGGTATCATCCACCAAGGCTCTGCTT
The DNA here is from genome assembly GCF_021234165.1 of Pteronotus mesoamericanus. Classification (NCBI taxonomy): domain Eukaryota; kingdom Metazoa; phylum Chordata; class Mammalia; order Chiroptera; family Mormoopidae; genus Pteronotus; species Pteronotus mesoamericanus. The sequence continues at coordinate 11,294,494 of NW_026555277.1, read as the reverse complement.
GGAGCTGTTACCCTTCTGCTGTAAGTGAAGAGCCCAAGTACAGAGAGGTATTCCCTCAAAGAGATGGAAAGAGGATTGGAAAAGGAATACATCACTGAGCTATTTAGTGTTACTTGGTGGTGGTCCTGCACAGGCACGTGTGCAGGGTGAGGGCGTGTAGTTGGCTAAATGCTAATATAAAACCATTTTGTTTCCGCTTTGGGAAATGCCGCTCGTGTTTCACACAACTTCCACTCTTTGCAGGCTTTTACTCACACGGCACAGTATGATGAAGCCATTTCTGATTACTTCAGGAAACAGTATAGCAAAGGAGTATCTCAGATGCCCTTGAGGTACGGAATGAACCCTCATCAAACTCCAGCCCAGTTATACACACTCCAGCCCAAGCTCCCCATCACAGGTAGAGGCTGAGTGTTCTGTGGCACAGTGTGCTCTGTCTGAGAGAGAGAGTGTGTGAGTGTCTTTCTCTGTGTTGCTACCTGATGTGGTTCACGCTTAAAAGATAAATACAATTTACCTCTTGTATAGCTGCCTGACGTTTGAGATGTCAAGTGGACATGTGAGCAAAAACTATTGAGATTGGGCTCCTGGAGAGAGGTTGAGTTGAATATAGAGGGTGGGATGTGTTTGTCATGTCAGTAATTCTGAAGACATAGGACAGGGTGGTGTGGCCTGGATTTCATAGAAGAGGGTCAAGACCAAGCCTTGGGGTAGCAGTGCAGGAACCAGCCGAGGAAAGCGGGGTTGGAAAAGGTGTAGTTTCAGATGGTTGGATGCTGCTGAGAACAGAAAAATGACTTGATTTAGGAATTTTAAGAGCAGCAATTTCCTTAGAATGGTGGATCTGGAAGCCTAGCTGACATGGGAATGTGAGGTTAGCGATGATCAAGATAATTCTTTGAACAGAGAAATTAGTCAGGACTTGGATGTAGGGTGACAAGGGGATTGTTCAATTTTTTTGTTCCGTTCTTTTCTTAAGGTGAGCTGTGAGAGCTTGTCCTGCTCTGGGGCGGGGGGGGGGGGGGAGTGTAGGCCACAGAGGAGAGAATGGTGGGTGTGGAGGGTGGGAAGGCCTTGGAGGCCCCAGTGCTGGAGGAAGGGCTGGTGCTGGGGGGAGAGCAGGGACAGCTCCCTCCATGGCCCGGGTGGGCTGGCACAGAGCGCAGGGACGGCACACGGTAGTGGGAAGGTGCAGGCTCCAGTCCGTGTCTCCCCAGCCGAGGCAGAGGGAGTGCTGGGCACTGTGGGAGGTTTGGGGAGAATTTGGCAAACTCTTGTTTACCCTTCACATTTAGTGGATCAACTACTTCTGTTCTTACTCTACTTCAAATAAATTTTCTTTTCATAGCCCGGCTGGTGTGACTCAATGGACTGAGCACCCGCCTGTGAACCATAAGGTTACCAGTTCAGTTCCCTGGGTTGCAGGCCAGATCCCCAGATGGGGGTGTTTTAGAGGCACCTATGGATATTTCTCGCATTATGTCTTTTTCCCTCTCTTTCTCTCTCCCTTCCTCTCTCTAAAAATAAATAAGTAAAATCTTTTAAAAATATAAAATAAAAAATAAGTTTTCTAACACTATCCAACCCCTCCACATTCACACTGAAAGTCTCCCAGACTGTAGTAATCTAATTGATCCCTCTTTAATTTCTTTGTCCTTTCTATTCATAACAGTCATCGTTTTAAGACGTAAATCACCCAGAATTCTTCTCTGGTCTTCATAGTCCCAGTTTTTTGTCACTCAGATCTCACCTTAAATGTCGTCACTGCAGGGAAGCCTTCCCTGACCACCCAGGCCAAAGCAGCTGCCCGCTCACACTTTTGGCACAGCGCTCCATTTTGCTGCATGTTTGTTTTGTCTTCTCTCTTTAGGTTGTCAGCTGCAGAGACCAGAATCCTTGTCTCTCTTTGTTTATTGCTTCTTAGTTAATAGCTGTATCCATGTATGCTAAGTATTTGTAGAATGGCTAAGTAGAAACCTGACATTTTGCATGAATTTTACTTCTGGAATTTTTTTTTTTATATTTGCATGCCTTGAGAGATGGAAAGGAAGGAGAGATTCGGGTGTGGGCCTGGGATGGAGGGAGAGCGCGAGCGTGCCCTGGGGAAGAGAGGGTGTGGAAAGGTGCCTGAGAATTTCTTAAACCAGATTTATCTACTGTTGCATCTCAGGTATTTCCTCCTTAGAGTGATAGATTCTCCACTTAGATTCTGTGGCAAAAAATACTTCGTGTACTTACAGTTCCCAAATTTTCCATTTTCAAAAGCTTTTTAATTAGCACTTCGTTGAGGGAACTATTTCTATTTTGAAGAACTATTTCTTACAGCAGTTTTAGATTCACAGGGAAATATCAGAAGGTAGAGTTCCCAGACCCCAGACTTCCCCTCCCCCATTTTCCCTTGTTAACTTCTGGCATTTGTGTGGTGCATTTGTACATTTAATGATGCAGTATTGATTCCCACGATCAAAACCCAGAATAGTTTTACCACCTAAGAATTTCCTGCATTCCATTGCTGTCACCCTGGCACCTGCTGATCTTTTTACTTCTGCCATAGTTTTGTTGTTTCCAGAATGCTGCAGTGTTGGAATCGGATGCTGTGTCACCAGTTCGCACTGGCTTCTTTTACTAAGCAGTGTGCATTTAAGGTTTCTCCATGTCTTATGAGAGCTCATTTCTTATCACTGAGTAGTGTTCTGTTGTATCTGGATGTACCATAGTTGGTTTCTCCATTCACCCATCAAATGTGATAGAACAACTTTTGGCAGTTAGGAATATAAGCTGCTAAAAACATTCAAGTATAGGTTTTTGTGTGCACGTGTTTTCAACTCATCTGTATATATACCTAACATTTCCTCTTATTGTTTACTTTTTATTGCCTATTTGTTTCTCCTCTGCTTCTCCCGTAAGCTCAATGAAGACAGTGATTTTTTCGGAGCTGGGCGGGAGCTATTTTATTCATAGGTAATATCCCAAGTACCTAGATCTATGCCTAACATTGCAGTAGGTACTCAGTAAATATTTGACAAAGTTTTACATTTAAACATATCTAGTATTTTAAGAAACACAAAGGAAATAGTTATTTATAAGTTTGTTTTTAGTTAACGGCCCACTATATTTTTTTACATGTGCTGAACTTAACAAATGTTTTTTTCATAAGAGGTCAAAAAATCCTGCCATTGTTAAGAAAATAAGCAATGCAGAACTCTGAATTGCAGTCTTTTTAACTGCATTTCAACCTTATGTAGAACCTACCAAGTTTGGTATAAAAAAAGAAAAATTCAGCCCATTTTCCCTCCTCTCCTCCCACTCACAGATCTTGGCACTTTAATTTGTAAGATTATTTCTTAAGTCAACAAAGTCGAGAACTTAAATTTTATACTGTCTCTGCAGTTGCCGTAATAGATTAACCTTAGTTCTATACTGAAATGGCTCCCTCACCATCACTCCTCTTGTCGTTCGTTCTGCCTTCCTGGGTCGATTGCTCTTGGCCTTGTTTCTAGAGCAGCTGGATTTGGTCCTCCAGGAGCGTGTGCGTGTTTTAACTTTTCTCAAGTTGTATATGTTTGCGTACCTCTTAAAACGTATGTGTGCAATTTGGACACGTGTTGTAAGAAATGTACGGATATCTGACCTTACTGACCTTGCTCGGTAATATGTGTATTTATTTTCTTTACATGTAGTTCTAAATGGAGCCCCTGGGTTTATTAACTTGTGCGATGCTTTGAATGCCTGGCAGCTGGTGAAGGAGCTCAGAGAAGCCCTAGGCATTCCAGCTGCTGCCTCTTTCAAGCACGTCAGCCCAGCAGGTAAAGCACTGCTCTCTGGACCGCTCTGGGAGGGTTCCAAATGCACTTCCTATTAGTTTTAAATCGAATTTGTGAGTTCTTATGCAAATAGAGACAGTCTATCAAGTTTGAAGCCACTTTTTCTCAAGTCTGTTAGCACTTTCAATATAATAACATGATAAAACCTGATAATAAAATAACGTACTATTTCCATATACACCATTGTGTGACATTGTGGGATAAAAAAGTTAGGAAATAGTTTTTTGTAGTGGAAACATGAAGTTTTAGAAGATAAAAAAGTAGAACAGCTTAATGCAGTATGACTGAATAGTTTTACACATGTCTGAAGATGGAACTGAGTAGACCTAAAGAAGTTGTTCTTAGGATCCTTTATCTGTACCTTTTTAAAGCCATTGTATGAGGGGGTTTTTTAATTTTTTTTTTTGAGGGGGAGAGGGTTATGTTTAAGTCAGTTCCACAACTTATATCACAAGGTCTGTTGGACAGTCCAACACATTAGTTCTGAAATATTTATTCAGTATCAAAACAACATGAGCAGGGAAGAAGTAAGCATTGTGCAGTAAGGAGCAGGATGGAGAGTCAGGAATGAACTAAACTAGCTCCGTGCACACGCCTGGTGCAGGCCAAGTGCAGACATGTGGCCCCGTTCTCAGAGGCCAGGGCGGGGAGATTCTCTCCTACTCACTCCCCAACAACTGTAGTTTTGATGTTCAAGAATCTGGCCAGCTTTTTGTTTAGTTTGGCACAGGCACTAGAAATGATGCTGCATAGACAATGTTAAGAAAAATGTTGCCTTGATTTAGGAGTTGACAAGTGATAACTTGAGGTTTTTGGTTTATTCTGTGGTTTTTCTCTATCAGGTGCTGCTGTTGGAATTCCACTTAGTGAGGATGAGGCCAAGGTCTGCATGGTCTACGACATGTACAAAACCCTCACGCCCATATCAACGGCATATGCTCGAGCGAGAGGTCAGGAGGCCAGCAGTTTTTTGGTTTTGTTTTAATAGATAAGGCAATATTTTATAACTTTATTTCACTAAAGGATTTCAAATTATCTTTAATTTGTGTTTTTATTAATACTTTTGCATGATTGTATGAGTGCTGTGGAATAAGTTTGTTTATAAAAGTGTGTTAGTATTTTAATGTAATAAATAGAAGCATAGTTGGCATCTGGTGCATGTAATTTCAGATTAGGCTGTGGAATGTCTTTGAATTGCTTAATATATGACTAAAATTGCATGGTTATTCTGGCTATACTGAATTTTGTTAGAATTATATGTTTCACAAATGTCTGATTTGTGAGTTTAATAGCCTGTGAATGTTGTTATAACATTTGTGGAAGATACTGAGAAACCTGATGTTTTAGTTTACCTTCAGTAATGGCTTAGCAAACTACGGCTCATGGACAGGGTCCAGCCCACCACCTGTTTTTTATAAATGGTTCGATTGGAACAGGTTCCTGTCCTTTGTCCATGTGGTGTCAATGGCTGGTTCAGAACTACAACCAGAGGTCAGTGGTCGCACCAGAGACCATGTGGCCACTGAGCTTAGAGAGTATGTACATCAGACTGGTCGCAGAAAAAGTTTGCCACATGCTTCTCTTGAAGGTAAAATTAAAGCGTGCATTCTCCCTCAGTATTTCAATTAAATGACTAATTAATCCATTATTTAAATTTGTGTAAACAATAACAGGTTTGGAGAAGTGGATTTTATATGGTCATATTGGGGTTTTTAAACACCACCTTTTTCTAATTTGTGATGAATACCTCTTCTTAATTTTTATTCTCAGGAGCAGATAGGATGTCTTCATTTGGTGACTTTATCGCATTATCTGATATATGTGATGTTCCTACTGCCAAAATTATCTCCAGAGAGGTTAGTGGATATTTATGTATCTTGATCCATGCATAACAGAGTAAAGCTTTATCTGTTCAGTGTTTACTGAAACTATAACCTATAATATTTATATTTATACCATGTGTAAATTAGTTACTTTACTGTAAACTACCTCATGAGTCTGTAATGACAGAGATTGTAATTATAAACCACTCTATATATGAGAAACACACATTTCCCTCAGCTGAGTGCCAAACAAGCATTCCAGAAAAGCGAGAGTGGTGCTGGGAGAGGGGAAATGGGGGGGTGGGGGGAAGGTAGCTCAAATAGCTTAGAGAGAAAAAAGTATATAGATAGAAGTAAAGCCTAAAGGGGCGTGTGGCTTGACAGTACTTAGTTGCTTTAAGGACACTTCTCGTGACCACTGTCGTCTCCAATCAAAACATGCTCTTTCTAGTACAAAACACCACCCTGTGAACAGAAGAGTAAGAAATCGTTTTTCTTAAGGGTATGAGAACAAATCATTTATATATTAATTAAAACTGAAAGGAACAACAAAAACTTTGAAGGGACAGCACATGACATGTGTTCAGCTATAGAAAGTTCTATTCTGCCCTGGCTGGTGTGGCTCAGTGGATTGAGTGCCGGCCTGTGGCTCGCCGGCTGGACTCCCGGTCAGGGCACATGCCTGAGTTGTAGGCCAGGTCCCCAGTAGGCTGCATGTGAGAAGCAACCACACACTGATGTTTCTCTCTCTTTCACTCTCCTTTCCCCTCTATCTAAAAATAAAAAGTAAAATCTTTAAAAAAAAATAGTTGTATTTTCACATAGGCTTATATTTCCCAAGTATAATACAGTTAAGTGCCCAGTTAACAGCGAAGATAGGTTCTGTGAATTTAAGCAAAGCTATGTATAACAAAAACAATTAATTGATACAAACAATTTAAGTTCCTCTCACATCTGCTCAACAAAATGACGTTATTCGAGGACCTGCTGTGTTAGCATTATCTGTTGGAGGTAGAAACCAGTAATTGTAGCTGCGTTATTTGAGATAAATAATTGTCTGTAGATTTCTAAAGAAGTATTCTCTAATTTCTTAAAACAAAATATATATTTTCAGGTATCTGATGGTATTGTTGCCCCAGGATATGAAGAAGAAGCTTTGAAAATACTTTCTAAAAAGAAAAATGGGAACTACTGTGTTCTTCAGGTTAGTGAATTTCATGTCTGAAACAGTACTAGGCTCTTATTTTGTGTCTCTTTTTCCCACATTTAATCTTTCCTTTGTGCTGACAGTCTTTACTGCAGTTGCTTTATCCTTAATCCTGCCATTTTTACTTTTTTTCACTATTGATTTTGGATTTAAGATGAGAGTACTTTCCTTATTCTTCATAAGGAATTTTTTAAGATTTTAAAAATTAATTAACATATTTATGTGGTTTTCTATTCTAAAGATATTAGGGGCCATTTGAAGAAAAGTCTTCCTGTCCTTCCTTTCTACCACAGTTAACCTTTTTTAGAAGTATCTAATATTTAAAATTTTTTTGCTTCTTTTTCCTGAAATACATGTTTAGTAAATATGTGCATTTTTTTCCTTTCTTTTTTTTCCCCCTCACTGACACAAATACACAATGCTTCGCCATCTTAGAATTTTGCCCCATGTCCATGTATCTTATCTAGACAGTTACCAATCTTTAGCTACTGCACAATCCCTGTAAGACCCAGAGGAAGGAGCCCTAGGGGTGAAATTATGACAGGGATGTAATTTTGTTAGTCTTAGAAACTGTATAAGACATTTCATGTTTTGATGGCAATGTGTAAAGATTGCCTGTCACTTAATACCATTACCAGCCTTATGTTCTTAAACTTTTTCATCTTAGCAGTAAGATAGAGGAAAATGGCATCTCATTGTAATTTTACTTTTTCATTATGTGGTTCCATAAATCTTTTCACATTTAAGGGTATTTTCACTTCCTCTTTATGAACTGCCTATCCATACTCTGCTTATTTTTATAATAGGCTGTTGAGATTTTTTTTCTTACTAATGTTTGCAAGCTCTTAGGTATAGGGGAAAGAGCCTATAACTCTAGGATTTTACAGTGATAGAGCAAAGAGTTAATTGAATTGAAAGTAAAAATTCATAAGGTTGTTTTTCAGAAAGTACTGATGTCAGAAAATCTATAGAATCCCAGCCCCCTATAATGGAAGTTATTAAGTACTTACCCTTCATTGTAAGATACCAGTAATTGTGTGCTTCACCATAGATTCCACATCAGCTTTTTTAAGGAAAGAAGAAAAAAATGCACATACTTTTTCTCCTAAGCTTCTTGACAGCATGAGAAATCATTCAGTTAGCTGCCACTCTGTTTCTCAGTTTCTTAATCACGTCTTCTGTTGTTAAGAACATTAAGTACACATGACTATTACCAGCCACATGTAACAACACAGAGAATGTTTTCCAAACCCTGAGCTCATCATCACGACCTTTTCAGCACCTGACAATTTCATAGTCAAAAGTGTAAAAAGCCTACTGGAGCTTCCTCAGTACTTTGAGAATTTGGCTAAGTTTGCATATGGACGCATAATGACAACCGTGGAATGACTTAATTTCTCCTGGCTAATGACATGTCTTTTTTGACATCAGCTAATGGGAAGGCACATCCCAATATTAGAAATTGTATCATTCAAAGGAAAAAGCAACATGTTAGAATACAGATTATTCCCCCGTCTTAATATCTTTTCAGTTCAAGATTTAGGAGAGAGAGATAGCAGTAAATGACACATTCCCTTTCAAGTATCAAAGACAACAGAACCAGTCCTGTTTTCCCCCTTTTAACTTCTTAACTTGTAATTCAAGTGTTAGTGAGGTATTTTATAATAGATTTTCAAAAAAGAGGGAAAGTAGAACTTAATTTTTGTGCCACTACCCGTTTATTAGCAAATTTTGCTCTATCTGCTTGATCTTTCAGAAGGATTAATGCTCTCCAAAAATGCAACCAAAAACGTACTGACTGAAATCATTGGTTTTAACATGTTATATAAAAATTGTAAAACTGGTAATACCCTATAGAGTTGTAAAACTAAAATTTGTTGGCGCAAAATATTGGTGCTGGCTTGCTCTCATACCCATACTGAAATGATCTTGTGTGTGCTTAAATTGGAAAAAAAAAAAAGTGCTTATAATCTTGCTTACAAAGAAATCCTTTGTGTATAAATTAAATGGAAATTTTTGAGGGATGTATATATATTATTTTTAATTCTCTGTATTTGTATTGTAGATGGACCAGTCTTACAGTCCGGATGAAAACGAAGTTCGAACTCTCTTTGGTCTTCGTTTAAGCCAAAAGAGAAATAATGGTGTTGTCGACAGGTCATTATTTAGCAATGTTGTTACCAAGAACAAAGATGTAAGTGTGAAAATATCTGAACTGAGTATTAGTAATTCCATAGGCCTGTTTTTAATATTTATAAGGTTGGGTGTTTATTAAGGCCCATATTTAATACTGGTTGATATGCAGGTGGCTACTGCATCGTTGAGAGATCAAGTAAGCTTCAGAACTTAAAACATATTAGAAGCTTCTGTGAATATGTATAGACATAGATTTAACTTCATTTATTCATAAAAGGGATTATGTCTTTTATAACTTTGTTCTGTAACTTGCCTTTTTTCATGCAGTAAGCTACTAATGTGTTTCTCTATCAATAAACGTATATATACATCTTCATCTGAAAGGCCATATAGCAATCATGTATTGATGTACTATGGTGGATATTTTGGTGGTTTTATTTTTAATGCTGTGATCCATGTTTTTTGGAGACAAGATTTTCCTCTTGTGTTCTTTGTCATCTTTTAGGAAGGACATATTCTTAAAATAGTAATGGTGATTTTTTTTTTTTGTAATTATGTATTATATCATTTAATACAATAGCACTCTATGGAGCAGAGAGGAGGCTACCGTCATCTACAGTAAAGGTGACAGAATTGTAACACAGGAGACAGTTAAGAAGTTTGTCCAGGTTACACAATATGGAAATAGATGAGCTGGTAAATGTTTTCTGAAATCTCTTAATTGGGCCTCCAATTTTGAAGGGTATTTTTGCTGGGTCTAACATCGGCTAAGCCCTTTTCCAGTACTTCAGATTTGTCCCTCCATTGTTCTCTGGTCTTGTCTGTGCCTGTCCTGGTATTTTGGGTCGGCTGCTGGTCATTGCCTGTGATTAAACTATAGAGATGTTTTGAGGGTCTGGGTGGCATTTTTTTTTTTTTCCTGCAGAGAGTTGACTAACGTGTCTCGCAGGTGCATTACATGGAGGCAGATCACCTTGATTCAGGCAGAAGTTGGGCTAACTTGAATTTGGGCTTCAGTCTTTGTAAGGTCTGGTCTGTTTATGGTTCACCCTTGCTCTGCCAAAAGCCACAAGGGTCCACAAGTATGACTCTACTCCCGTGCACACGGAACTGTTTTTGCCTTTTGTAAGACTCCAAAGCTGTGCTCAACTTACTCACCTCTGAGTTTGTCCCCTGCATCTTGGAAAACGCCTGGAGGGGAAAAGCAGAGATGGTCACACGCCTTTCTCCCTCTCTGAGGTCATGCCTCTCAGTACTTGCTCTTTTACCAGCTCTGTATTTAGCTTTTCTCTTTGTTCTTAAGGGAGGACTAGTCTCTCAGCAAGTCAGTCACTGTAACAGAAACAAGGGGCTCCAGTCTGTTCCTAGGTCTGACTCTGAGGCTTTAAGTAGAATGGCTGAAAATGGGCTTTAAAATCTGTATCAGGATAGTTTTGTTAGGAAGCATCTGGTGATCAAGACATGGTCTTTGTTGATTTATTGGATATCCTTCCATTTTTCACTTTGAAAATCATAGGTGCCCTGAAGGAGAGAAACATGCAGGCATTATACTCAGAAACATCTTCCTGACTTTTGAACTTATTCGTTGGCCAGGGCTGTGAGGTACTGGGATTTCCACATGGAAACAGTATTTTGCAACCATGTAACTTTAAGCAGCTTACAGTAAAGGGAGGCTCTTTTATTACTTTATTCGCCTGTGTGGTTACTGTATCTTTAGAAATGCAGAAAGCGTACTGACCTAGATTCCATGGTACACATGTTGCCTAACTATTGAGACATTGACTTTGTAAAGTTTTCCTTGTAGGTTTATAGGTATTGGATGGATTAATAATTTAGCAGTTTTTGATAGGTTTTGTGCCTCTGGTTGTGCTAGCTTGGATTTTTTTTTTTTAAAACAAGGATTGAAGGTGTAATTTTGATTGCTTTTATATAACCTAAATTCTTCTCTACTTGTTTCATATCTATTTTTAATAGAAATTTGCAAACTTAAGGATAAGAATGATGGTTTTATCATCCTTTATATTTCCTTCCCTTCTTTTAAAGCAGGTTTTTGTTAACATTCCAGCCTCAAAATCATCAGTGTGAACTGTCAGGTCCAGAGCAGTTTCAGTCCTGAGAGAGTGGGAGAAGTGTAAAGAGTAGGTACTAAGCATTAATGAACATGTCTGAATTATTTCCTCTTCCATTGTTGTAAAACTGCTTGAATTTGCTGTAACTGTGTGTGCCGTGCATGTAAGACCCTCCGTCTCTCTGCCAGCCTTCCTTGATATGTCTCATATTCCATCTGCTAACTCAGAATAGCAGATCGTGGGAGCCTGGCACTGGTTATTAATCTTTCTTAGAAACAAAGGAATAAACGTATAGTTGGTGGCTCAAACAGCAGATACAGATAGGAAAGGATGTGTTACATTAATAGCACCTTAGAATTATGAATTCTTAAGAAATCCTAACAGTATTTTTAAATTAACCTTATAATTTTGAGAGTAGGAAAAAAAAAAACATTGTAGATTCTCATGCAGTTTTAAGAGTGTGCATGTTCCTTTTACCCCATTTTCCCTAATGGTAGGTAGAGTCTCGCAAAACTCCAGTAACTATATCACAGCCGTGGCGCTGCCTTGGGTGCAGTGGGGACACGGCGTTCCCGTCAACACAGGGGCCCCTCTGGTTGCGCTTTTGGAGCGATGCTCCCTTCCTGCCCCAGCCCCCCTTAACCTTCGGCTACTGCTAAACGGTCCTCCCTTTGTGTAACTGTCCATCTTAACATTCATGGACAGGTTTTTGTGTGAGCATACGGTTTTATTTATGTTATAAATGCCCTGGAGTGGTGTAAATGCTAGATGCTGGGTAGTGGTATAGTTGCATATTTAGTTTTTTAAGAAACTGTCAAACTTTTCATGGATATATATATTGTTGTACATTTCATACCTGCAGTGTATTGAGTTTTCCAGTTTCTCTGCATTCTTACCAGTTTTTTTTTTTTAGATAAGTGTGTAGCAATGTGTCTTTTTTTAATATATTTTCATCCGAGGATATGTTTACTGGTTTTGAAAAGAGAGGAAGGGGGTGGGGAGAGAGAAAGAGAAAGAGAAACATTGATATGAGAGAAACATCAATCCATTGCCTCCCATACACTCCTTGACCAGGGATTAAACTGGCAACCTAGGTATGTGCCCTGACTGGGAGTTGAACCCATAACCTTTTGGTGTATGGTGTGATGCTCCCGCCAACTGAGCCACCTGGCCAAGGTAGAATGTCTCATTTTGCATAGCAGTTCCTAATAAGTAATAATGGACATTTTCTATGTGTTTATTTGCCATCTGTATATCCTTTTTGGTAAAATATCTCTTTGTATCTTTTGTCAACATTTTCTAATTAGATTTTTTTGTGGGTGAGCTTCAAGAGGTCTTTAGATATTTTAGATATTAGCTCTTTGTTGGTATGTCGTTTGCAAATACTTTCTTCTAGTCTACGGCTTGTCTTTTTATCCTCTCAATACAGGGTCTTTTGCAGAGCAGAAGGTATTAATTTTGATGAAGTCTGATTTATCAAGTTTTCAGTTAGCTAATTTATCAACTAGCTGTTGCTTTTGTCCTTTGTCACATTGCATAGCAATATAGATCATCATCCTTTTCAGTTATTTCCTCTTCATATTAAGGATAGTGACTTTGGGGCTATAATATTTGTCATTTTATGTTGGAACTGGAAGTTCACAGTGCATTTTTTAATAGTTTCTGCTTAGAATATTCTAGATGAAGTAAAAAGTGATCCTAATTTGACTTGCCCTGAATAGCCTTGGCTATATGTAGGCATTGCAGTTTGTGATATCTATGAAAATTATCCTCAGTGTTTTTTCTGAGCATAAGTGTTATTACATCTCTGGGTAGTTGCTCGTACTATGGTAGAGGAAATATTATTATTTATTAGTGTTGAAGTGGATACAGTATTTCTTATCTTGTGTGATATGTCAACAGGCTGAAGCCAGAGTTGTTGCAGAGCGGCATCAGCTCGGGTCTGTGATGCATTAGGCACTGTGCTCAGTTCCACAACAAATATGTTCAGTGTTGATCTTTTCAGTAAAACACGCTAGTGCTTAGCTGAGTAGCTAATTTCAGTCTCTCATTTGAGAGAGAGCTATGTTGTACATCTACTACAACGTGTGCCGTGTAAGATGTTTAAAGTTAAATCAGGTTTAAAAAGCTGGATGCCATTCACCATTCCGTGTTTCCTCAGTTGCCGGAACCTGCGCTCAGAGACCTCATCGTGGCCACCGTCGCCGTGAAGTACACGCAGTCTAACTCCGTGTGCTACGCCAAGAATGGCCAGGTAACTGAGCCATGCAACTCACCTGAGAGGATGTTGTTTTACAAAACAATATTAAAAAAATCCATCTTCCTTCCTTACCAGACCGCTTGAAGGGAAAAATTTGCCAATTTTTTCTCTCCTGGGTTTGTCAGTATTGCTTGGGTATGTTGGTGGATGGTTCAAACTAATGATGATTACAAAGTATCTTTGGAACTAAGTATTAAAACTAGTCATGTTGCTTCTTGCCTGGACTGGATTGGCACATTTTGGATTAGTGGGACTTGAACAGCTGCTGCAAAAGTGGTTTATTTACGCCCCCTCCCCACCACGGGTAGAAGAGGGAGTAAAGAATGTGACACCACCCATCAGCCCGTATTTTTTTCAGTTCATGGAGTATTTTACATATTTTTTTAAGTTATTTTTCATAAACTAGGCGTTAACATGGTATTTTAAAATCAGGTTTACTGAGGCACAATTTGTACTCAGTAAAATTCACCCTAAAGGTGTAGAGTTTGACCAGTTTTCACAAATTACATAGTTGTGTAACCTCTACTGCAATCAAGGTATCAATCACATCTTACTACCTGGTGTTACAGGCAAGCTGTTTCACCTCCCCTCGCTCGCTCCTCTCCCCTGCTGCTCGTGGCTGCAGCAGCCTGGGAGCCCGCTCTTCTCTCAGCGTCCTGAGCTCTTCTCTTGGCATGTGTTGAACCCTTACATGGGAGGGGGAGGGTGGATGTGAATTAGTGTGTGCCCTGGAAGACCCTGACATTGAGGATCTTAGTGATTGCTAACTCTTGAAAGATTGCCGGTCTGACAACAGAAACCTGGGAGATCGTGGCTACTGTTCTCAGGTCCTGATAAGTTCCCATAAGACCATGCTTCACTACTGATGTTCAAGATTTCTAGAAACTTCCAGAACATTAACGTATAAAATGTATAGGTATTAGTCATAAACCTCTTACCTGCCCTCACTTTTTAATGACTTAAAAAGTGTTTGCATTTCTTTTATTTTGGCCTCCTTTTTCTTCCACAAAATTAATAGGTAGATTTTGGGGACTCTGCACAAAAGATCCTTTGAGGCAGATGTGTAGTTGGAAGAAGTATGCATTTTAATGCCTGTGTTTTTTAGGTTATTGGCATTGGAGCAGGACAACAGTCTCGGATCCACTGCACACGCCTTGCAGGAGACAAGGCAAACGTTTGGTGGCTTAGACATCATCCACGGGTGCTCTCAATGAAGTTCAAAACCGGGGTGAAGCGAGCAGAAATCTCCAATGCCATCGATCAGTATGTTACCGGGACCATCGGCGAGGTAAGGGGCTTGCCATTGGGTTGTGAGTGGAGTGTATTTGTATGTTCACCCTTTTCTGTATGGCACACTTTACTTTCATCACTACAGCGAGAAAATGCTATTTTTATTTTTTGAAATTGTGTATTATCTAAAAGGGTTCATCTAAACTTGTTACCAAATTTTCATTGTCTTCTGTCTCCCTTCACCCCTTTCTTACACCATGAATTTTCTCTTTTTAAATGATAACCATTGGTTTAGTTTGGTATGTTGGTTCTTCCCTTTTTGGTCATAAGCTTTTGACGACAGGGACTGATCTTCACGCCCTGTCAGGCGTCTGTCACAGTGCCACATACGGCACGATGGGTGTGTAGTCAACATTACGTACAAACTACCTGATACCAGGTAACCAGTGTCTCTCTCCTCCACCTGTATTTTCTCAAACACCATTAACAACTCAATATATTTTTGTTAAATTTCATGTTCTTTAATATCTTTTGTTTTGAAGAAGGTATATGGGAACATTAAAATTGCTAGTGTCAGGTAGCCTACCAAAAGAATACGGTTTAGCCCAGTTTCTGGGTATTAGCAAGTGCGTAAGAAATAGTGAATGGAAAATGAGAAAGGTCTTGTAATCAGAATCTCAGGGTTTTCCTAAAAGGTGAGTCTACTGCACTGAGGTGTTCATTCGGGGGGGACCGGAATCCATAGTATAGTGAGCGTCACCGAAGGGTGAGGCCACAGAAGGGTGCCTTGTAACGGAAGGACTTGAATCTTACATTTTTATAGCTTGATACTACCAAGCAAAACCCTGCTAATTTTTCTGGAAGAGTCTTTATATGTGAATAGGAATAAAAGTATGTTGTTTAAGCCAAAAAAATTCACCCAAAATGGAAGCACTTTCTTAAAATATGAATATTATGAGTTGTGTTTCGATTTGTCTGTAATAACTGCCCATATACTTGAGACTGGTTGTATAAATGTAGTTTTAGAATATCTCTCATCATCTGTTCCTTTTCCTGCTTTGCTACAAGGATATAAACTGATATATTTAACTTGGGCAAAGATTAAAGTAGAAAATATATTTGGAATAAACTGATGTGGAAAATAAATGGTACAGTCTTTATTTGGTACATTAGAATCACTTTTCTTCCTAATGAAATGGTAAAAGCATTAAAAGAGAGAGAAAGGGATTCTAGAAATAAGACCTGAATGTAATTGTCATTAATTTTAATTAAGAAGTCCTAGGAAAAATGCCCAAGTGCTTTCCAGCAGTCTCGCATCAGAGAGAACTAAAGGTGGTGTCAAAACCTCTCCCTTTCCTACTGACAGGGTGATGATTTAGTCAAGTGGAAGGCGCTATTCGAGGAAGCCCCTGAATTGCTGACGGAGGCAGAGAAGAAGGAGTGGGTTGACAAACTTTGTGATGTGTCTCTCAGCTCTGATGCCTTCTTCCCTTTCAGGGACAATGTAGACAGAGCCAAAAGGGTAAGTATGGAATGTGTATACGTGTGCAGAGACTTGAGACAGAGACTTTGAGCAAGCCTGCCTCTGATTTTTAAGTTCTGTGAGTTTATACATTTAAGCTGTGGCAATGTGCTGTATCACTGGTATTTAGAGAATTGTTTTGACTACTCCACTTGAGGTATGGGTAACTCAAATCATTTTTTTTTTTTTTTTGACTGAGTAAATAAGTCTGCAGTATGATTCATTCTTAGCTTATGCTTTTGAGGTGTGGGTTTTGACTTTTGTGCGTTTTAACATAAAATTATGTTTCCCACTCAGAGTGGCGTGGCGTATGTCGCTGCGCCGTCTGGCTCTGCTGCCGACAGCGTGGTGATTGAGGCCTGTGAGGAACTGGGGATCATCCTCGCTCACACGAGTCTTCGGCTGTTTCATCACTGAGTTCACCACACACTGCTCTGAGGTTTGCTTATATGTGGCTGAAGAATCATGTGGGAAATTTTGAAATAATCAATACTTTTCAAATAAATAAAACATTCAATCTGAGTAATTATCTTGGATCCATGGTGTCCAGTAATTGTATTTAATTTGTCCTGAAGCTATAAACATCACACCCAAATATTTGTGTGTAAGACATGCAAGAGTATCCCACCTCCTGGAGCTCAGCCCATCCCCAGAACATCACCGGTGAGAAACTTCCAAAAACCATCACGTAGCCAGAGGAGCTGAGCGGCGCTGCCTGGCAGCACAGCATCTTAAGGCCCCACGGACGTGCTCGTGCGGATCCCACTCATGCAGAGTTTCTTCTCATCACAGTTCTGGGAAATGTGGTTTTCTGCCTTCTACACAAACAGCAGATTATATGCTATGAGCCAGAACCTTAGAGGGGATTAATTAATAAGCCTTCTCTTGGCCCCATATATGGATAATGCTAGTACCTACTTCCCCCTCCGTGAGAAGTGAAATGTTTCCCATAATTTCCGCAAGCTCTTGTCTCCTCTGGAGCTGCCTAAAAAAAGTAATCACTGTTTGTTGCCCAGAAACAGACCAGTACTCACTGCACTTGGGATCTTACCACGGAAAAGCAGGGAGCCGTGGGAGGGCGGCGCCTTGGGGGGCCAGCGTCTCCCCGCACCGGGACATAGCTGTGCATTTACATCCCTGTACCCGTGGCCCTGACCGTTCACCTCTGTTACACCTGAGGCCAGCACAGACCTCTGGTCATCTTTCCTCTTAGGCGAGTCCCACTCTCTTCCCATATTTTTAACCTAAGTCCTCTCTAAGTTAAAATTTCTGCAGTTTTTTTTTTCAAGTCATTTTTCCAGTCATTAGTGTATTAACTAACGTAGTCCCTGTATTTTTGCCCTATTGCATTGAACCAAGGCTGACTTGTGTGCTGTGACCAGTGACATAATGTAAAAGAATGTGTGACCTCATCGGGGAGGTCATAAAAGGCATTCAGCTCATTTATATTCGTGTCAGTTACTGATATATTTGGATTTGAAATTTGAATTGAAAGCTCTATTTTCCTCCTAATAAGAACTTGTGCCTGCCTTGACAGATTTTCCCCTCCCCTATTTCCCAAAATTCCCATAATGAATCCTAGACTTTCAGTTCTGGGTTAGGGAGATAAATTGTCTTTCAGCTATTTTTTTTATTTAAGACAAGTTTCCCATGGTTTCTGTTAACCTTTACTTTACATATCTCTCGCGGTATCTCCTGAGCATATGTCTCCTCTTGTAGAAACTGCAATGTGGTCGGCTAGGCACAAATAATTGTAACAAGCAATGCCCGTGGAAACTGCATAGAACATCTACAGTTTAAGGAATGATTTTTAAACAGACACCTATGTCACCATAAAGTAGGTCAAGAAAAATAAGTTTGCTCCAGCCCTTCCCCCCATACCTGTTCTAGGTCGTTGGCCCTATCTTAGCCTCCAGGAAACAGCCTTAAGCCTTTTATGAAAATTATTACCTTGTTTTGCCACCCACCCACTGGAGAATCTTGGGTTTATGGCTTAACCTCTTGAAATTTGTTTCTCATCTATAAAATAAGGGTGGATTTGCTTAAAAGTCAATGCACTGGAGGTAGTTTGTCAGGTCCTAGTCCCAGCCCTGCCGCTATCCTGGCTAAGTCGCTTAGCCTTTCCCGCGCCTTCTATTTGTAAAGCGGTGGTGCTCGCAGTACCACCTCGGGAGGTTGCTCTGAGGAGTAAGTGAGACCCAACACGTAGGTGCACGTGGAACACAACCGGGATGTGATAAGTGCCTTTTATAGAAACGCTGGTTATTTTCATGATGTGTTAGTGTATATGAGGTCATGGAAGGTAGTGGAGGATTATTAATGTATGGAAATGACCATAAAAAGTAGTGTGTATTTATGGAGGATTTTATTTCAGTTTCTGAATAGGTATTCCTAAAGTTTCTGAGTTCCTTCAACCTTTCACCTACTCTTTTCCCACACTCCACTTCTTAGCGAATAAATTAAAGGATATATTAAGACTTTCTGGAATGAAGGTGGTATTTTTTTATTAAAGTGTACACATCAGTGATTGTAAGTATATTCACAGGGTTGTTCTGCCACAACTGTCTAGTTCTGGAACATTTTCATCACCTCAAAAAAGAACCCCCCCATTAGTAGTTGTTCTCTATTCTTTCTCTGCCCCTAGCCCCTGGTAACTATTAAACTACCTTCTGTTTCTATTGGTTTGCCTATTCTGGACATTTCATATAAGTGGAACCATATGATATATGGCCTTTTGTGCCTGACATATCTCACTTAGCGTAATGTTTTTAAGGTTCATGTTGTGGAAGGTATGAGTACTTCATTTCTTTTTATGGTCAAATGATACCCCCATTGTAGGGACAGACCGCATTCTGTTTACTCATTCGCCAGGTGATGGGCATTTGTTTTGTATCCACTTTTTGGCTATTACAGATAATGGTGCTATAAACATTTTTTGTGCAAGTGTTTATGTGAACATGTTCAGTTTTAGGTGTTGCAGGGCTCCATGGTACTTCTGTGTCTAACTTTTTGAAGAACCACCAAGTGGTTTTCCTCCGCAGCTGCACCATTTTACATTCTCACCGACGATGTATGAGGAGTCCAATTTCTTCACCAAAGCGGCATGTTTCTGAGTCAAATACTGGATAGGTTTTCAGTGCTTGGGCCAGCATCTTACAACGAATGCTGAATTTTATACATATCAGCAGGCTTTATAGTAGAAGTCCTATCCAGGGGGCTCCTGACAGAAGCGTTGTTTCCTTCTTGGGACAACATGGCCGTTTCCAAGGCACCGTAAAGCTAATAGAAGGCCAAGGGGGAGGCCTTAGCCCTTGGTGCATCTGGTGGAAGGGCAGCCTGCAGGACAGGCGATCCCTGTCCCCGGAGGTGCAGGATATGACACCACCCCACGCTGGCGGCTTTCCACAGCCTCCAAACAGTGCTATTTGCACGTCTTCGGGGACTCCACGCAAATGCTATTTTACAGATAAAGTTGCCTCCTAAGATTATTAAAACCTGTATGTCTAAATTCAAGGAAGCGTATTACATGTTTTAATATCTCCTACCTGACTCTACTGAGGAGTGTTAAAAAAGGGAGTTTCCCATTTTTGGTTTTCAGCTGAAGTATCAATTCTCTTGCTCTTTTATTACTTACAATATTTTCTTCCTTTGTAATTTATATAGATTTTTATTTGCGATCCAAATGGAATCCTTTAATGAGGGATATGTAGAGGGACCATGTGGCACTGATAATGACACTTGTCATACATGAGTACCACATACTCTTTAAAAAGAACTTTTTTAGTCTGAAAAACGCATAGCAGTACAAGGACATCTTTGTGCTGCTTCTGCTTTATTAGCCTTTATGATCATCCTTAAATGTTCCCACACATGAGACGTCCCAAGAGTGTTGTTGTTTTTTTTATGGTTGAAATGTATCTCCTGAAAATGGGATTTTTTAATTGTAGCCTGCCACTTTCCCTACCACAGTAATGGGAATTGACTGAATAGGAAGCAATTTCAGCACTTAAATGTGCTGATGTGATGTTTCTTAATCACTTTAATGAGTTACGTGGAACTAGAAATGGAATAGAATTTTCAATGGAAATATAATTAAATAAAAAAGTAATTTCCTGTACTTCTAATTTCTACCTGATCGTTTCTTTATTCACCTCCATAGATAGTGTGCCTTACAGGCTTACAGTGATATTATTATATAGGCTAATTTGCATACTTATGTCATGAGAACGGAAAATAGAAATATACAACAATAAATTTCATTACAAATCAAGTGCAGCAAGGCATGGTAAAGCTTCCAAATTGTGATTTTCCTTTTTAAAGTCTGATGTATTTACTAGTTTTACATGACTTTTCTTGAATTGGCAATTTCTTGCCTAAACCCCGATCAGTCTTTTAATTATGCCTTTTCAGTAGTCTGGCCTCCTTAAGATAATTCTCAGGGGCAGCAGTAACATGAGTCAGTAAAAATTAAAAGATGTTTGGAAATCTCTGTTCTCATGTTTTGATGATTTTGCTGCAAGAGAGTAAAAAAGTTACCGTCCTTGCACTGATGCCAAAACATAAAAGGTCATTTGAAGTTGTTAATTTGGAGTCAAGACATGAAGTTGACCATCACTTTTGAACACTAATGTCCATAGAACTGGGCAAGGCAGTAGGCAGTGGTCACAAGGCACCATGATACCAGGGTTTGTCATCAGCTAGGGAACCGATGGGGACAGTGCCCCTGACCGTCTCAGCTGGAGAATGATCCACAGGTTCCAAGTCACCAGAGTCAGTTCTGAAATCATGAGACTCCAGTTAGAGTCTCTGACCTGTTTTCCTGGCTGTGTTGTCTGAGGCGAGTCATTTAATCTTCCTGATCCTCAGTTTACCGAAATTTAAGATGACGACGATGATTTCTGTTCTACTTTTATTATAACTTTTAAACAAACACATGTAAATCTTTTATAAACAAAAAATAAACTTGTTTAATGTGTTCTGATTATTTAAATGTAGTCACTGACTCACAATTGAAGTAGTTTAATTTGTAAATGTAATATATTGCTTTTGAGACTCCAGCAGGCATTCTGGAAAAAGTAGTACTTTTACAAGTGGAACCTTCTTCAGTCACTCCTGGAGAAGGATTTATTTAACTTCACTAAAAATGGGAAACATTTTTAGGTTTACAGTTAGACAAGTGGTTTGAAGCGCAGTCAGTCTCAACCCGAAGCTGCTCGCTCTTTGTGTTTTAACATATAAAGACCTATAAAGAGGATGGGCCTGCGGTGCATGTCCTCTCCTACGAAGGGCGGAGGGACCGGCCCGCGTTCTCTCAGGCAGGCGTCTTCAGTGGGACACCCCATTGCACAGTGTGGATTTGTATTGCGTCACATTCTCCGTCAAGCTGTCATGACCCATGTATGTGAGGCAGTCATTTCACATCACTGTGATCTGTACCTTCTGTGATTTTACCCCGTCATGTACAGGGCAGCCATTTTGGTTGGCATACAGCCTGATAAAGCAGAAAGGTGAGTAGTGCTAAAGAGAAGCCTGGGGTCTGGTTCTGGGTCCTGCCAAGGCAAACTCAGCTGTAGTCTCCCTAAGATTTAGACTATAAAAACTACCCCAAATGAGATGCTGATCATCAAAACATTTATAAACTATAAATCAAATGTAAGTTTGTTTTTTTTAAAAACACCAGGTATTTATTTTTCTACCTTGCACAATAACACAGAAGATGGATTTTCCATGTCTTGCATTTAATGGGTTATTAATATTTTACAAATTAATAGTTAACTATTTCCAGTGCTACTGTTATCCTGAGTGCCCTACTTAGCCTCAAAGTTTTGATGTTACCCCAAATTTAAACTGTAAAGGAAATGGCCTTTGCAGACTGAGAGTAAGCAAAGCCTGTTCAGCTGGGGGACCCTAAAACTGTCCACGGACACAAACGCAGACAAGTTGGATTGAGGTGATTACACCACTGGGTCTAGGACAAAACTCCCCTGTGCTCCTCCATTCAAGTAGTTTTCACATCTGTCACCTTTTTTGTTCTTGCAGCTAATCTCTGGGGAGAGAAGGGTTAGAATGATTAGAAAAGAGCAACGAAAGGTGGTTTCGGACTTTACTGCTGAAGAACTAGCTAGCAGGTTAAATAAACATTTGCATCCACTTAAATCTGCTTAAAGCCGGAAATACAAAATGATCTCCATTACTGAAGAGACGAAATGGCAAGAATGAGGTGGTGTTTGTAGTGATTTAGAAATTCTTGTACTGAAATCACCAAGAACTAGAGAGCTGAACACAGGTTTTCAAATGTTTGCTGAATTGAAAAGAAAAAGAACATTTGTAAGGATTATTTTCCCCCAAATGTCTTTACATAAAAAAGGAGTCATGACATTCAAGTTGTGGAATGTAAATCTTTTATTAAACAGTTGTCTTTCCACAGTAGTAAAGCTTTGGCATGTACAGTATAAAAAATAGTCACCAACCACAATTAACCCAAATTCCTTTTATCAACTGCATACTAAGTGTCTTCAATGCAATTTTTTTCCATTTAAAAATACTGGGAAAAATTGATAAATAACAGGTAAGAGAAAGATGTTTCTAGGCAATTACTAGAATCATTTGGAAAAAGTGAGTACTGCGGATATTTTAAATATCACAGTAACAAGGACATGCCGTTCCTACAGTATTGCGGGCCAGACAGTTAAATGGAAGCAGAAGTGTTTGGGTAACTTTCCTACTTAAAGTTTTGGTAATATCATTTCAGTACATTTGCATCTAGGTGGTTTGCATGTGCTTCCCTACTGATCCCAAATCACAAGTTAGAATCATTTAAAATACTGAGTGGTATCGAATACTTTTGGAACAGAACAGGCAATGTACTGCCCCCTTTTGTGAGAAAAGTCTCAAAACACTCCCAGGGTGATGCTTGGAGAAGCTGTGAGTTGAGCTGAAGCTGGAGAAGTTACTCTCCAGAGCAAAGGGCTTAAGAAAGAAACAAACACTCTAAGATGGGGTCTGCTCTTGTCGCTCCAGTTTGGATGGACCTTGGCAGAGATCCATGCTTGGTTTTCTGGGTTGGAAATACTACTCCCGAGAATCGTCTCTGTCAGCCTGTACATCTAAGGGCATGAAGCACTCAATGGGGCAGTTGACATTCTGTGAAAAGAGAAGAGATAGATTGAGCAACGAATACTGCAGAGTGTACAGAGAAAGAGGGTGGGGTTTCTATGACAATTAGAATAGGAGACTAGTTCTAGCTTTAGGATCCTGCCAATAAACTCAAACTGGGTAACAGATGGTATTCAAGAGTTTAATACATTAGAACCTGAATTATGCTACAGGATACAGTACTCTTTAAGTCATCCAGAGGTTCGTTCCCTCCCCTGCTCCGCCCAAATAGGTTCATCCAAAAGAAAAGCACCTACTACGTGATGGATTGTGTCTAGGGGAGAAACACTCAGGGTGCAAATGCACTTACAGTGTTTGAGTTCTGATGGTATCTCTCCGAGTACGGGTTGTAGGAGTGACCGGGAGAGCCTTCGTGATGGAGCTCAGCCCCTGGTCTGCGGCAGTTGTCACAGCGCCAGCCCTGAGAGCGGAGGCATGACGTCAGGTGGGGGTTACGATAACATGAGAACACCTCAATTTAGTGCTCGTGTTAAAGAAGACTTTCAGCTCTTCACTGGCAAAATATAAGCAGTTAATCACAAAGGACACTTGGATGATGATTTTGTGAATTTATAACTCAGAAGATTATAGGCTGATTACTCACGTCTTAGAGCTGCCTGTGTCTACCTCTGCTTTCCCCTTCTCCTGAAATGTTCTCTGTTCTCTTCCCATTCCAACCCCACCTACCTGCTAAGGCTCAGTCCAGCCCCAACTGCCTTAATGAGTTTTGCACACTAGATAATAGGTTTTCCTAGAATCCTAGAGCTTGTAGAAGGGACTTGAGGTCACATAGACAAATACCTTAAATTCATAAGCAAGGAAAATGACACCCAGAGGGTTGACTCGCTCAGATGAAGCAGGAAAGTCACACCATGACCTGCTGGTGACTCCTGGCCATGCTCTTCCTATTGTACCACATGGCCAATTCCTTCCTAAATGTTTGTGGCCAATAACATGTAGCCTTTCATCTGTCTAATGATGGTATGAGAGCGGGAATAAGACCAAGCTGGGCCAGGGGGGCTCCGCCTTAGGTGTTTGCTAGAAATGGGAGGAAACGTATTCTCCCTTATTGTCACTCCCAAGCTGATAGGAGATAAACCTGGAGCTGAGGGAGGCCATGTTTGTCATCGTCCCTCCTGGAGAATGAAGCCAATACAAAGAAATGAAGCAAATGACACTGAGACAGAATGCCATCCAGGAGGGGGCCCCGAGCTGATGGATCCTGGGACTTCTCAGTTACATGAGCCTTCTTTTGCCTAAATTAACTTGAATGGGGCTTTTCTCTTAAAAGAACCCTAAGTAATACAGTCACTCTTTTATAGTGTCAGTTAAATATTTCAGACATATTTCGCCATTCAAAAGCATATTCCTCGTAATACTGAATACAATTACGGGTAAATGCCTACTTAGACAATCAATGAATCTTGCTTTCCTCTAAAAATGGAACAGCTCCCACTCCTGTCTTAAGTGTTTCATTTAGCTCTTCGCTTTCGAACAGAATAGGTGTCACACGTGAAAGGTTTCATGTGCGTAAATAATGAGGAGATGCTGAAGTGAGACCAAAGCCTACTTCCCAACAGATTCACTCCCATCTCATTTCCTTCTCTACCAACCACAGGACCAGAGATGAGTGAGTTCTGTGGTCGCAGGCTGTAAGCGTTAATGAGAGATACAGAGGGAGGCTCTGCAGCTTCCTCCTATCAGAATGGGCAGCGCCTCCCTCCCCGTCTCACCCCTACAGGTGGAGTGAGATCATAGTAGTGGACTGCCTGTCCCAGGTCCTCAGGTGGGGGCAGAGGCGGACCCTGAAGACCCTTCCCTGCTGCCAGATTAATCTTTCTAAAGGCCATTTTCCAAAACGTTCCTTTTCTTGGCTCCCTGCGATTGGCTAATGCCAAAGGCATCAAGCAGTGAGTCTTAACCCGGGGTGGGAAACACGTCCTCATGCATTGGAATTTCAGGGCTGTCGGGGAGGGCCTGTTCTCACTGAAAACAAGGGACCATTATGTCCCCTTACTTTTAAAGAGTTACAAGAGTTATTTGATTTTGAAGTTTCAAGTATTAGAGGAAGGCACAGGCTTTTTCGTTATATGAAAGTAGAACAGATAAGAAATGGTAGAGAAGTACTGGCTTAAAGAATGGCCTTCCAAGGCCATCTCATTTCTCACAAAGGAACACTAGGCAGAGGGGTAGCTCGCTGGAGTCCGGACCCGCCAGCCCCTTCCCACCCCAGGGGATGAGACTGCTCCCTCTGCTTCCTCCCCTCCTTCAACCCAAACTGAACCACCCCAAATGCCAGCCAGCTTACACTTCTCTCTTTCATGAAAACTTTCTTGCTGATTCCAGCCTACCTGGGTACTGTATCACTTGGCAGACCCATTCAGAACCTTAGTTAATGAGCTTGACTTTCCAGGAATGCTATTGAATGTCTCCAGCTGCTGTACCATTAAGAGCCAGGACCTTTGTCATTCCACCCCACTGTCCTCTGCATAGCGCCAGACCTATAGCAGGAATCTATTGTATTTTTGAGAGGGTACAAAGAAAGGGCACTGTCTTAGATCTGGGGTGTTATTTAAAATGTTTAACAACAATGCCAGAGTGGCACCTGTCCTTTAGGTTGGAGCTGGAAGCCCAGCACTACCCAACTTTAGTTGCCGAAGAAGAGAGACGGCCTGAGAATACTGGTTGTAGGGGGGAAAGAGGGGCGGTTCTGAGTCTGCCACAGAAGGGGACAACTGGAAAGGGTATTCAGGAGCTTCACCGGGGCAGCTATGTGCCACGAGGAAATAAGGTGTTTCAACATTTCTTATGGGGCACTGCCACACCTGTCCCTACAGCATTCACAGAAGCAGCTTAACCCTGAATTGTCAGCTTATCTTGATCTTATCTAAATTGCAGGCAGCCTTACCCGCTGGCCGCCAAAGCAGGTGCAGGAGCAGATCGCGCCGAGATATTCCTTCTGCCACTGTTCTCCCATCTGGTACGTTTTCCCATCATCGTAGCACGTGGTTTCATCTACGTGGAGACACAAGTCAGAGGTGCGTGTAAGGCTGAGAGCAGACAGCCCTGACGCCTGCAGAGGGGTGGCTTCTGTTTCTTCCCTCAATTTGTGTCATCACAACCAAAATAGCACATGTTTATGGGAATCATTCTTTCATCATAGAGAAACTAATGTATCTGTCATAGGGCAGCATTTCCAAAAACTAGATCCAATAAACCAAGAAGACAGAGATTGTATTTTAAAAGTTGAATCTAAAGACCTGTAAAGCTTTCTGATAACATTTCAATGCAGTTAATGATCAAAATACTCAGGTCGGAAAAACGCTCGCGTGCCCTGTCACAGTGTTAAATCACGGCTCATTTCTGAAACTTGTCTCCGTTTTCCCACATCAGAAGATTAACAAACCCACTGTTCACTCCTCAAGGAGACCTACAATCTCCACTCGTTTCTCTGAATGAGAGCTACGGCTCAGTAATGAGCGCACGGGTGCTTGACAAGGCACTAAAAGGGATCTGTGGCCACGTACGGGGATCACACTTGAATTCTCCTTTTCCGTTTCCAAGGCACGTGCAGCTCATCATCTGGCCATTTTCTCCCTTACGATCCCACTTCTCTCCAATCTTGAAATTTACACCATTGTCATGGCACCATTCTGCAGGGTGGGAGAAATCAGAGGCAGTTATTGGCGTGTGCTGACTCACAAGGCTGTGAAAGCACTGCGGCATGTCACAGGAATTTAAAAGCCAGGTACCTGGAAGGAAGAGTAAGGAAAGTTAAAGCCATCATCCCAAAGACAAACCAATTTTTTGTTGTTGGACTTTAAGATATTATCTTTACCGTTTCACATTTTCTAGGCTATTTTAAGATTCAATGTATTCCCTTGTAATCACATCACAAGAAGAGTCAGTGACCTTCACTTGAATTCTCACTGTTTAGGTAAAACTGAAGTAAGATTTGAATATTTTAGGAATAGAAGGTCACTTTGGATTTGCAGAGATTCTGGATAAAAAGTAGTTCAATTAACCAAAACAAACAGAACAAAACACAAAAGTCAGCAGGTTTCTATATACCACAACCTGATTCTTGTGAATGAGACAAGAAAAAGAATAATATGTGTATCAAAACAACAAAAACAAACAAAATGATAAATCAATGGTTAGTATCCCCAAAAATCAGATTGGTCTTAAGGATAATTAATAGTCACAGACATTTATCTTTACTACTACACATAAAAGATGACTTTTTAAACTCCATGGTTAATACCAAAACAAAACACACTCCAATAGTTTATCAAACAGTACAATACTTCCATTTTATCAATGTCACTCATTCCTTAAACTTTAAGTTAATCAATGATTATGACATCTAAGCAAAGAACATGTAATTTGAGCCAAAGAATCACATAAATCAGCTTACAGTTCTACTCCCAAAGTTGCACCTAATGACATATAGATAATAAATATACAAACTTAAAAATTAAAATGAACCAATTGTCAATAATACATCCCCTAAAAACAAAAGCATAAATAAAAGGTTTATAAATTCTATTACTAAATCTCAAAACATAACAAGTAGTTCCTTGAATCAGCTTAACTAAAAAATAATTAAAATATTATAATCTTTTTATAATTTGAAGATCAAATGTATCTCAATTGGAGATTCTTCATTATCTACAGATTGTCGGTACTCCCTACTGCCTGATGTGCATCCGTGTACTATGATATTGGTATGTTTGGTTTGTGTTGAAAGAAGCAGAGTGTTTGTGAGTATACGTGTTTACCTCTGAGCTCAATCAATAGCAACCATTAAAAGAAACTTCAGATTGCACGTCTCTGATTTAACCGGGCTCCAAAGAGTTTAACTTTGTTAATTTTGTTTAACAGAAAATTTTTAAAAATCGTATTACCATCACAAATTTATTTTTAATTGTCATATCAACATACCACCCTTGAAATGAAGCGCTATTCCACAAGTAAAATTTCCCATCATTTTTCCATGATGCAAAATGTTACTTTGAGTCAAACAGTCTCCCCTTGTTTGCTTCATGTTTGGGAGAGCCCTTGTCTGCCAAACATGATTCCTTGGCATGCTGTGCGAATGCGTGGGACTGAAAGAGATGGACGGATGAGTGGATGGACAAAGCAAGCTACTCACTAGATGAATCACATCTGAAATGACCACTGCCAAAGCCTAAGCACTGGCACGAGAGTTTAAAGCCCAATTCGGACAATCGCTCCCACTCCTGTCCAACGGCATAATGGGAAACGGTGTAGGGGTCGAAGCAGGAGTCCTCCATAGGTTCAACTACAGGAAGAAAAAGGGGAAAAAGCAACAAAAAAGACATCTTACTCATGGTTTTGGATTGCAAGAGGAAAACTGATTCTTCTATTCAGCGACTTAATCTGAAACGAAAACCCCAGTAGCATTAAGAAGCATTTATCTATTCTAGCAATGCAACAAGCTGCTGTCATAAACGACACTTAAATGTTGCCAGTAGACACTTGAAAAGGCATCTTCAAAGGAACCCATCTTTTATGTTTGTTACTAGTTCTACAAAAAAGTCATTTTTGGTAAATCTAGCCTATAGAATGAGGAACAGATCTTGATGCAATTTAAGCTAGTTAAGAACTTCAGTGAGATGCAAAAACTGAAAATGCCTCTCCATCAGTACCTGAGTGACCTTAAGCTATTATATTATAGTCATCTGTAATAAGGAATAACACTAAAAATCTCTCTACCTGCTTGGGATCTTGTGAAGATTATATGAGATCATGAATTCAAAGTATTGGTCCATTACCAATGCTTAGAAAGTGTTCACCAAATAAAGAATAATTATTGAAGGGCACCTTTTACTTTTACTGCAAAAGTTTTAACATTTTTATATTCCATCGTAATGTGACCTTCGTTTTTATTTTTGTATGTTTTGCTTAATAGTGCAAACCTATGAGATTTTGCACATTGTTATCATAATTATAGGCCTGCTTTACTTAATAAAATCAATTGTTCCAAATACAAGGAAGCAATGGGATATGGATGACTTAGGAACATGTAATGGTGTCTCTTCATCTTGCCTAAGACCTCAGTCTTTGTGTCTCGGAAAATAATTTATACAAAGAATGTTGTAAAAGTTACTCTAAATATTAAATAAACTAACTTCTGTGTCTTTGAATGTCACCTTGTAATTTCTGCTTACAGTGCAAAAATCCAAAGCTCAAAAACCACAGATATTTGAAGTGCCTAATATTTTAAAAGGCAGCACCCTGGGGAAAAAAAATAGTTTTGGAGAAACGAAGAAGTCTGAAATGTTTCAAAGCCAGGAGAACCTGGCTAGGATGAAGAATCTCACTGCTGGGAATATGGAGGCAGAGAGAAAAATAGAAGGAAATTAAACTGCTACAAGGGCCTTCAATAAGCCTCCTGAAAATAGCCAGGAGTTAAAATTCCACCCGACTAAAGTTACGGAGATAGAATTGGAAAAAAAAAAAAAAAAAAAAAATGATGTGGAAAAGCACAAAGACCTTTGTGCTCTTGAAAATTTTTTTCACGTGGCATTTTACTAGTAAAACCCCACAAGGCAAAAGATATGTGTTACTGTGGGTATACTACCATGGGTATACTACAACGAGCATGAAATGATCCTCCCAACCTCCCCCCAGATACTCAACTGCATAATTCACTGGGGTTTATATATGTAAAATAGCACAATCAGTGAGGAAGAAGGTGGAGATTAAGTAAATGGGCCCTAGAAATAAAGCCAGTCTCTTGGTAGAGAACAAATTTAGCACTCCCTGCCGATAGAGAATGCTCTGGTTGCAAGATAGGGGATTTCGGGTTTGGATTATTTATTTCCTATCATGTTCCTTGGTGAATCTTCAGCGCTTGCAGGTTGACAAGCCAAGGGATCTACTGGTTTAATAGGACTTCCCAGGTGCTACAAAGACTCAATGACCATTCAACCTCCATCAAGGTTTTGCATCTATGTCATTAAAAAATAAAATAAAAATCAAAATAACAGTGGAATAAGGGAGCCCTTGGGACAAAAACAGGCTGTGTGGGTAGCATCTTACATCAGGAACGAACACCAGCTGTCCCTAATGTCTGCAGATGGGGAATTTCCTTTGCAGGTCATTGGTTTCAGGAGTTAAAAAAATCACTGAAGAGGACAGCGAGATGGGGTGATGGAGACGGTCTGGGCAAAGAGGGCAGGAGGCCTGTGCCCTGCATCAACTCAGACAGATGCTCGTGAGCAGGGACCCAGCGTGTCCGACTAAATATCTGGAGCTTGTCCAGGTCCATCATCCTATCACTGTCTGGGACTCGGAAATATGTGTGTGTTTTAACAAAGACACTAGGATACTATGAGGGGGAAGATAATTCAATTTAAAGTTGTTCATCTATTTCACGATGCAACATTATTTCCCAAAGTTAAAGGACAATAGCAACAATGGAACAGTTCATAGAAAAAGCAGAAAGAGCATGTCCCAGAGGGGAGCCTGTGCCTCAGTAACACAGGCGTTCACATACCCGAGTTGCCCACAGTGACAACCGCCTCCCGAACTTTGTGCCTCTGGTGGTCCTTCAGTGCTTCCACAATGATGTTATAAGTGGCCCCTCTGGTGAGACCCGTCAGGGTGGCACTCGCAGAAGTTCCAGGAACTCGGAACTACCATTATTGGCATGTCCAAAATAGGGGAGAAAGCATGACAATGAGGAATCTCCATGACTTACCCTATTCTCTTATCCATACCCCTCCCTGTGTGAACAAAATAAGGGGGACAAATAAAGATGGAGGGGGTAAAGGTCCCAGACAGCCAAGGAGAGAAATGGAACTTGGGTGCGCGGCCATCGCCACTACCTGCCAGATTTTCCTGCCAAAAATCTGCCCCCTGTGCTCCAGAGCTGCCAGGAGCCTCCAACAATCTAGGGACAGCCTCCATTCCATCCTGCTGCACTCGCTCGTCTGAAAGAGCAGGGCCCCCTTTACACAGAACGTGGGCACAGTAGGGAGATTTAATCGTCCCACACAAGATGGCATCTGATCCCAGGAGGGTCCTTAAAACCCTTCGGCAAATCCTCCAATTCAAGTTTCTAAGCTCATAAATCTTCCACAGCTTTAAAAATTCTGCCACTTTCTAAAAATGAGAACACAATAAAATTGATGCCAGCAAGACAAATGAAAGAATCAGAGTTTTAGTTAGAGAATCAATCACTTGCAACAGCTGATATGCACAGCTTCACCTAAGTTCTTTCTCCTTAAACCTATTGTAGATAATGGGATTCTTCAAGGACAGACTGGAGGGTGGCATCTTAGCCCTTTGGGCCCAAGTATAAGTTCAGGCAGAATACTGCTTCCTCTTTTCTAGGATCCTTTCTTTATCTGTATTACTAAGGAGCCTCCAATGGGTGAGAGTAAGAGAAAGGGTTTCATTCTTTCTGCTAAATACAAGCTAATGACACTCTGGTATTCCCACCCCACCCTCCACCCCCTTGCAAAGTAGAACCATGTTGAGATTTAAAAAAAAAAAAAAAATTACAGGCTTAAGCAAGCCACCTTCTTAAGATGTAGCTACTTTACATCAGCTTTGGTCACTTCAGTTACCTAGCTTACACATTTCCAGGCTGCCCAGTCAGAAGTCCAGAGAAAAATTAATTACCTGTAAAGGTTCTTCATCAGTGCCAACTGGATGACATGAAATTATATACTCAGAGCTTTCCTGGAACGGGGTCCAAGAGATGGTTGTCTGAGAGAGAGCTTCTTGTCCTGTAGAAGCATTTGGAGTGAGTCCCACAACGTGAGGGTAGATTTGGTGGTCTACATCTCCCCTGGGGACATGACCAATTTGGATCTCCTCACGTGGTCCTGGCCTATGCCTTATAGGCGTGGCCGTTGTGGGCGGTGTGGTCCGCCTAAAACCATGCTCCTCAAAGATCATTTGTTGCCCAACACTGGGCTGCTGACCCGAAGTGCCAGGAAGCTGAATACCATTTTCAGTTCCATCAGGATTGGTCTTTTGAGCTGTGGAGGGAACATCCAAGATCTCTGGTCCTTGAAGGTTGGGGTGTGGAAGGGTTACCAGTTGGGGAAGCTCATCTAGCCAAGAGAGGTTAGAGCCAAAAAAGCAAAGCGTGTTAAGCTCCCAGAAGTACCAGCAGTAATCATTATCAATTCAGGCAACAAAGACTGTTTATTGATTTGATCAAAGCCCCTGGAAAATTAGCAGTTCTTAGATCACAAAACACTTTTTTCAGAAAGAAATCTTTATGACTTTTTTTCTCAAAGATTTCTTTAGAGTTTAGAATGAAAAAAGTGTTAGTATGAATTTATCATACACAGTTTTATACCGCTGAGCCCCACAAAAGTTGCCTCTACTCAAATTAAGCCTAATGGAGATGAAATGCCTTTCTTTTTCATTTGAGAATCATGTTTTAAGGACTAGAATCCACAATAATTATATCAGCATCTGGAGTATGAGAATTCCAGAGGTTTGGTTCAATGGTTTTTTTATGGTTTGAAATGATAAAAATAGATAAAATACATACATGTTTATTTTTTAAATTCTAACAGCATAAATATAGCATTTTTTTCAAATAAAACTAAGTGGATGAAAAAGTAAGACATTCTTTAGCTCAAAGTTTCTGAAACCAAACAATATTAAACATTTTTAACTTCGACAAAAGGTGTAGATGAATAGCAATGATAGTCATTTCATTTTTATATTTTTATATCTGTTTTGAAAATTTTAAAGGTAAATAAAAGGCTTTATTTTGACTGGCAAAGAAAAAAATAAAATTGACTTCAAGGAAAAAAAAAGTGAACTAACAGTTTACGTTAGGTTATCCCTGCTATCAAGAAGCACGACATACATGCTATGCTGTTAGGAAAAAAAAACTTTCGTGAGAAATGCATCAAAACCTGGAGAACCTTTTCAATGCAAAACACATGTGTAATTTAATTAGTTTTGCCTTGACTGTCTCCCCGTTACCCTGAAGGTGATCTTTCTCTACCTGTTTTTTTCCTCCCGATCAGAGGCTCGCTCTTCTGGTTGTTCTTCAGGGCAATGACTTGGATTGTGTACTCAGTTCCTGGTTCCAGACCTGATGGAAGGACAGACAGATCATCATGTTAAGGCTGTGGGCTTAGCGATGTGAGTGGAAATTGATCTCGTCGGGAGACACTCCTGATGAGCAAGCAGCCTCTCCCCCTTGGGCTGTTGGACTTTTGAAAAAAGGTAAAATTGACTTCGCTTTTCTTCCATAAACCTACAAATACTTGGTATGTGATGGCCACTTAGCAAATTAGTGATCTTATGTCAAACTGGACACCTGGATAAGCACTTGCAGACTAAATTCTCCTGGGCATTCTTTGAGCATGTGATCTTATTTGCCTTTTGGAATTCAAACAAACCAACAAACAAAAAATCTGTCAGCATTCCGCCAGTGGAATATACATTTGGGAGAGATCATTGCATACGATCTCCATGAACCTGCTTAGGCCACCTGGTTAGTAGGCCTAACAAAACGTTAGACCACAGGTTAAGTGCTCGGCAGAAGACAATGAGTGATCTTTGTGGGGTTCCTAGGGAAAGTGTCCAATTCAACTCCTCCCATAACTGATTCTATTTTCCTGTCCCAAAGTTTCTGCAGCAAACAAACCAAAAAGCAGTATCTCCTTCTGGTACCTCTGTGTTCTCCACATGATACCCTAACACATAATTTGAAAATTTAATCTCTTGGAGAAAAATAATACCAGAGGCCCCTGACCTTTCCTACTGAAATGGACAACTCTTAACCCCCATGCCAGGCACTCTCTCCAGTACGGGTGGCTGGGAATCACTTTGCCTCATGAAGGGCAATGACAGGTGGAACTCTGGCAGGTCCTGCAAAATTATCAGATCTTCAAGGAGTTGAGTGAGAGGAGAGGCAACTATGCTAGTATCCCTCGAACGATGTATTTCTCTAGCATCGGCCGACAAGTATCTGGCAAAAGTACAGCAAATAAAGAGATTTTAGTCATGCCATGAGGACAGTATGGGAATTACTTCATTTACATAAATTCATGCTATTTGAGATGTACTGAGCTCTACAGCTCCTACAGACAGTGCTTTCTTGGGCTATCAGAAAGAGGCTTGTTGTTCCCACGGTAAAGCATCGCAGACACAGCTGGGGTCTGCTAAGCACTTTGTGCCCCAGGGAGTGAGGAGGAAAAATAGCAGGATGGAAGCAGCAATACCAGTAATAGTAGCCTCAGTGACACCAGGTCGGGGCCGAGGGACCACTTCTCTGGGAGGGGACCCAGGCTTCTCATACTTGATGATGTAACCAGTGATCCTGGCCCGGGGCGGCTGCCATGACACCAGCAAGGAGTTGGGTGTGGTGGCCAAGAAGCGCAGGTTGGATGGTGCATCGATGGCTAAAAGAAATCAAAAAGAAGTCTCTAGGAAAATGAATAACCAGGAAAATCACTCCCACACCGTTTTCCCAGTCCTTATTAACAGACTTGAGAGAATCTGAGAGCTCTGTAAGCTGTAAAAATGATTCACTCTGATCTTTAATACAAAATAGCAGCTTCATTTTTGTTTCTTCAGTGCACGTGACTGATCACATAGAAATCAGTGGCATTTCTTCAGTAGAAAGTCTACTTACCCGTGGAGGCGTCGATGATGACAGGGGAGCTCCGGGCATTGTCGTTCAGGGTGTACAAGTAGATCTTGTAGTCAGTGCCGGGCTGTAAACCTGGGATTTGTGAAGAGACAATTTTCATTTGATCTAGATTTACTAAGAGGTTTCAAACTCATTTGCAATTTTCATGGTTCCTCTATTCACCCATATTTATATGGACCACATAAGTGGTTCACATTTGAACAGTAAATGAGTGCATGGTATGGTAACTGCTAATGAGAAACACATCTCAAAAGAAAACCACTGATGCATACAAAGACACTGGCTAAAATCAATTTGAAAATACAAAAATGCTACACGAGAAGTGGTTCTCTTGGAGAATGAGGGGAGAGTGCCTATTGAGGGTTTTTTCCTTCATCATCATCAGATGGTCTTTGATTGGTAACTGCAATAAGAATTTTAAACTTCAAAGAGACCTGAATTAACCCAGATATTGAACATTCTCTGACTATAAATTTGACCTTTATGAATTTAGTGTTTGATTTTTTAGATTTAATTATGCTGTATAACCTATGCTAATGTCATACCATTTTAAGTTGTTTTTGGTTTTAAGCATTGTTACAATTTTTTTTATGTAAGAAAGGGTACATTGATTAAAAATCAAAATGACGAATGGAACATGCCATTTCTCTAACAAACACGAGATCAAATCAGGCATTCACAGGACAGAACTATTTCTGATCATGGTTTGGAAATAAGTTTTTAAAGAATAGAGCTGGGTTATCATAGACCACTGAAAATAAATTTAATCAGTGTAAGTGCTAGAATAGTAAGCTCATCTATGTGGTGAGTGGCAATGAACAAACGTGGTCCGCCCCGTGAGGTCCCCGACCTGTGATGGTGTAGCTCCTGATATCTGGACTGATGGTTCTCTGAACTGGAGTCTGGCCATTTCCTGGCATAGCTTCAACCAGGAAGCCAGTGATCGTCTCAGTCTTGGTTCTCCAGCTGATGGTGATGGTGGTCTCAGTAGCATCTGTCACACGAGCCCTTCTGGGAGGGCTGACATCTGCATGGGATCGTAGCCAGAGATTAGCGGCTGGCTGGCTCATAGAGACAGGGAGGTGAGATTTTAAAATGTTTCTTTATTATACACCAAATACATCCATTTCTACACACGACAATGTACGGATCTTCTCCTGTGGTGTCCAGAAAGGAAGGCCGACAGTAGTTAGAAATATAAAAATATTTACCTTTGGTTTTGAAGAACTAAAAAACACTTGTTATAGATACTACCAGTGGTTCCCAAGGCAGGTTTTATAGTATCTGCACATCTCTTGATAAATGTGAAATTATTAACTTATTAAAATGTAACTTATGTGTAGGAGGAGTTAGAACCATATGGCCAGCTAGCAATAATATATACATGTGCTGCTAGTATTTTGTCATTTTTTTAGGGCTTCATATTTTTTCTCTCAACAGATGAAACACCATCCCTTATTTTATAGATGAGGAAACTCTGACACTTTATATGATTTCTGAAGGAGCATACCATGAATTACTGATATGGCAGAAAACTAGAATCTGGGCCCAAATTTGTCCAAAACTACTGCACTGGTAAGATACGACAGAAGGCAGCATGTATTCCCCAAACTTAACTCTGTAAAATCAAATTCCAACAAGTAGAGAATAAACTAGATATTAGTCCTCATTCATAACATTAGCATTTTAACCTTACGAAATGATCCCATTTATGTGCCCACAGACCACTTCTGCGGGGAGGCGGTGCATAAAATGTGAGAGTAGTTAAATCAGAAAGGTGGATGAGCCATCAATCTCCGCGCTGGGAATCATTCCATTGTTAGCTTGGTGATCTAGAAAATCATTTACCATTCTTTAATTTTTATTTATACAGAATGTTTTTTTGATACTAAAGAGTTTCATGACTCACTCTCCAGAGTAGTGACAAATCCATAAGCTGGCCTGCTTGTCAAAGTGTCCTTAAGAGCATAGACACTCACTTCATATTTGGTGGCCACCTAGAAAGAGGGGCACAGAGAGCTTCATCAGTGGGAAGCCCCGGGGTTGTCACAACAACATTAGAAAAATGACATGGTTATAAAAGAAAATAAATAAATAAACTAACAAAACCTACAGCACTATAAATTCCTAGATTAATTTTGTTCCTACAATACAGGCAACCAATAACAAATTTAAATTAGGTGAACTTTAAAATGCCCTCAGAGGTTAAGCCCAAGTAAGCCATAACTTACATACTTACACTAAACTGGTACAAAATGAGGAAAATGGATATTAGCCTGGTTTTGTCCTTTATTAACTGACAGGTATAAGCCGTGAATTTTTCTGACCATAGGGAGGCAAAAAGAATTCTCTATGCTATCTCTGAACCCTCTTTCTGTAGTTTCTTCTGGAATTGGGCTTATGTTAAAACATACATCAGTCCCCTAGGTTCCCGGCTAGTTTTTCTGCATGAAGATCCAGAAGGATTAAATCTATTTTAATGAAGGGAAGGTCAGTCTGGATTGGTACAAACTGGAGAATATCCCTTGCCAAGGTAACAGCTTTCAGAAAATGCATAGTAACTACAGTAGATGTATGCATTCAGCCTGTGTATATATAAATTGCCCCTCCCCACACATAACCTTTAAAAATAGACAGAATACAAAAGAAATAATAAAATAAATAAAATAAACAGAATACATTTAGAGATCCGTACAACACCCATTTTTTTTTTATAAAAAATGGATATAAAATCACAGCGAAATTATTTGATGGCAGGGGCAAAGAATACAATTACACTTATTATATTATATTTCTGCCACCTTAAACTGTGTAAAAGATGCTCTACTTTTTATGCCAATGAAAAAGGGCACTTCTTACCATGAGCCCTGACACAACAACAGATGAGCTATCAGGAGAAAGGTTGATTTCTTTCATTGGTCCTGTCTTCTCCTTGGGGGTCACCCGCACCCGATAGCCAGTGAGCTGAATATTGGGTGCTGTCCACTGGGCAGTCAGGCTCGTTGGTGTAACCTGAGTGAACTTCAGGTTGGATGGTGCAGGAATGGCTGTCAAGATGGTCATTGGTTAGAGGTTATCTTACGGGAAACGGAGAAATGGAAACTAAAGTGAATTCCAAGAAGGAGACTAGATTGTGCTTGTTTTTGGTTAGGTGGGTTCCCTGATCAAAGATTCAGTACAAGAAAGTATAAGAAGGGATGCAAAATTAAGAAAACGTTTGCTGAAAAAAATGTTTCATAACCACCAATGCTCAGAATCACTGGAAATAAAGGTAAATGTCAGAATTCTAGAAGACTTCAGGTTTTAGAAGATGTTTTTGCTTTCCCTTAACATTTTTTTTTTTTAAAGTCAGAGTGACTTATTGGCCATTGAGACTGATTTTCCATTTATATGGAAAGATAAGCAGCAGCCCTTTTCCCA
Source organism: Pteronotus mesoamericanus (assembly GCF_021234165.1). NCBI lineage: Eukaryota > Metazoa > Chordata > Mammalia > Chiroptera > Mormoopidae > Pteronotus > Pteronotus mesoamericanus. The sequence goes on along the minus strand of NW_026555277.1, from coordinate 11,256,186 downwards.
TATAAATTGTCTTTGTATGAAAATCTATTTCACAAGGTATTCCTACCCCAAAAGTTAGAATTACGTTTTTATTCTCTTTATTTGGACCCCGTGGCAGATATCTCTGCTAAATTCGAAGTATTCTCTGTGGTGCAGCATAAGAAAATTGAATCATAACAGAAGCAGAAAAGAGAAGCAAAGAGCAATAACACAGACTGTCACCTCCAGGGTTTATGCTGTCACGAGGACACATCTTTAGCATTCCCCTGTGCTTCAGAAACAAAGCACAGGAAGATAAAGTATTGTGGAACGCATTTGCCCTATGTGTCTGATTCTCAATCCTTTAAGCAAATTATACACCACGCACACGACATCTAATTAGAGGAGGAAGGCCTTACCCACGAGTTCTCAGAACCATGCTGTTATGAACGGCCCATTTGGGGTTCCTTTTTTAGAGTAAGCTCTCGATGACAAACTTCTTTCCTTTATACGCAGCAAGTATAGCCACAGGGAGACATAACTTAGGAAATAATCCACAATTTCAGACTTATCTTCAAATGTCTCGCGTTTTGGCCTTGTTCAGAAGCCAAGCTACTCCAAAACGTCTATTAGACTTCCTCTAAATATCACCTAAACTTCATTGTTTAGTTCTATTCCTCTTAAAGAGGGCCTTTCCTTTTATTTCTCTTTTTTACCCCCTTACATGGGAATCAATAGCCTGATAAAGTATGACTCATTCAGCAGGGCATAAAGCCTCTGCTCCCATGAGCACCCAGTGGTGCAATTAACGATATACCTGTGTACTGGGTTCCAATCAGGGGCTGGCTCTCCATATCATCGTGCAAGGCAACCACACTGACTGTGTACTCAGAACCAGGCCTGAGGCCTTTCAGCTCTGCAGTGTCTTCTTCACCATCAGGTGCAGGGATTAGCTCATGGATTCCATCCTCAGGGCTTGAGTAGGTCACCCTGTACCTGGAAACTTGCCCCTGTGGGCTTTCCCAAGCAATTTTGATGGAATCGACATCCACATCAGTGAATGCCAGTCCTTTAGGGCGATCAATGTCTGTTAGGCAAATTAATGGTAAGAGGTTATGTGAAAAGCAAGTTGTGAAATAAGCATTTTTATAACGCGCAAAGCAGTTCGCAGATACCATTCTCTGATGAATTAAAGTCCAATTAACCCACTATTACACAGAAAATTACCTGATACTTCTTGAATGAAGTATTTTTGATTTAGAAAATATTTAATATCACATCACGTAATTAAAACAGGTGTACGTGAGATGCATAGGCACCCTGCAAAACATCCTCACAAAGAGGATTTACTTGCATTCATTTTAAGATATTCTACCAAAATTTGTTTCTGCAAATGCGATGTTAGTTTCAGAGACCAGAATTTTCTATACCTTGGAAGTGGTAAAGTTGATTTTCAATGTTACATTTACATTGCTATAAATCTTTCTTTAACTCTTCTTCCCTGCCCCGCCCCCTTTAAGTATTTACATTAAACACAGGTGCAGCCACAGTCCTGCAAATGCTGCAAACCTAATAGGGGCACACGAAATGCTTCCAATCAACTTTACCGTACGGTTGTAGAAAAGACGGTCCTGGCAAAATATTTTGTAGATTGTACTATTGGCAAATAAGATTTTGCTGAGGCCATTTGAGAAAAAGAAATTTAAAGCATAGCAACTAACTATAGTGGTTCCACAACTCCTTTCCCTATCTCTTCATTGCTTGGCACTGAGAAGGGAAAAAAAAAAAAAGTCTGTACAGGGCTCAACTCAACCTACAAACTAGCCAACAAGTTGGTTTTCCCCTCGTATAATCACAAACGACATGCAGAGGGCATTCAGACGCCTAAAAACAAGATCTGACTCTGAAAATGGAAACTAAGCACGGGTTACGTACTGGTTACTGCAGTCTGGACCAGAGGCTGACTCTCTTCATTTTGATTCTGAGCATAGACACTAACCACATACTCCATTGTGGGTTGCAAGCCTTCAATAGTCATTTCTGTTTGATCTGTAAAGAAAATAAAAAGCAAATGCAGCATCTATGTCATCCCCTGGAAGGTCGTCCAGTAAGGTTCAGACTTTGGGAGTAAATATGTGGGGGTCTAGATTTTCCTTGGCAGATTTATCAGGAAAATATGGACGAGTCAGACATGGATTTCCTCTTGGACAAACACATTCATTGCTAATACAAATTGTCATATTAGAATAAAGTCACACTAAAGGATAAGTACTCCATGGAGTCCTCTCTCTCTCTCTCCCCCCCCCCCACCTCCCCCCTCACGACTCCCCTAAGCTCCAAGGGTCCTTCTTTTGCCTCTGTAATTTGTTTCCTTAGCCCACATAGTCCTGCTGGCTCACTTTTTCCACCTCTGTGACTTTCTAAATAAATGTTCACTTGCATTTGAGGAAAAAAAAAGATATTGCCTTAGGATCCTAAGTGCACAAGTATTTTATATAAAAACAAAAACAAGAGCTAAAAGGATCTTTAAAAATCAGTTAGACCACCTCTCTCTTCTTGGTGTACATGGTAAACAAAACCACAAAGGTGCGTCTCATAATTTAAGATGCCCACACCATTAAATAGGACTGTGCATGTGAAAACAGAACTGTACTTATTCTAAAAATTCTGTGGAGGGAGTGACAATCTTGAGTCCTGGCTTCACAAATGGGGAAACTTTGACATAATGATATAAAAATACATAGTACTCAGAGGTAGGTGGCTATTTATTTAAAAAGCATACTGTATGGGCCTGCTCTGTTTTTCCTGGTGCATGTGCTGGCGATTCCTACCTGGACCCGTAGTTTTAGTTTTTGTTGGTCCCAGGCCATTTTTGGGAGTGGTGGTCACTCTGTAACCAGTAACAGGGGAACTTGAAGGCAGCCACCTGACACTGATGCTGTTGTCCTGAACATCAGTCACTTGCATCTGGGATGGTTTGTCAATTTCTATAAATAAAAACAAGGAGAAACCAATGAAGCCACAGTCCATGGAAACAAGACTGGACATGTCCTTGTACATAGTGGGTGATCTCCTACTATTATTAATGATCCCCATGTGTTTGTTTTGCAGAAAGAGAGAAAGCTTTTGGGAGGTGGGGCAAGCATCTCAATACTATGACATACTTTCAAGATGACTACTTCCTTCACAAAGAAACTACATTCTAACTAGGTGTTTCTCTTCTTACTTTATCATCTCACTCATCCATTTATTAACAAATATTTATGAAACACCTTCTGTCTGTCTCTATTGTAAGCATGTGGAACTACATCAATTAACAAAACAGACAAAAATCTCTGCCCTAAAGGGTATTTCTTTATACACCTGGTTCAAAACAAGGAGCTGCAGGCGTTCTTCAGCTCCTTAAAAAAGAAAGTCAATTTCACAGTGAAGAAACTTCCTTGGGAGAACACTGTACAAGCCATGTGAGCAAATGTGCCCGAGTCTTCCCAGGAGTCGCTACCTGTTCGGTAATCAATGGAAACTGGCTTGCTGCTCGCTGGGCTGTCCCCTCGGCCAGTGACAGCGTAAACGGTGATGGTGTAGTCTACTCCAGGTTTAAGGCCACTGATGGTAGCTGTCGACTTGCTCCCAGGCACCGTGAACTCCTGCAGGGGGCTATTTCCTCCTGTTTGAAAAGAAGTTAGTCAAAACCTGAGGGACTGACAGATACCTGGGAATTGCCAAGGAACTGAATTACCGTAGTGAGAGCAGCGTGTAAGTCATACATTTGCTTTTTCCCTTTACAAAAGTGCTACTAATATGGCTTGAAGAGAAATGAATATATTTATTTATGCATGTGGTAAACCTTGGTAAGTTTGTAAAAACAGGGAGAAAATTGCAGCTAATGATATTTTCACATTCCAGCTTTAAAAAATCAGAGTTGTAGATTAACATGAGAAGGAAGAAGAAGGTAAATCCTCAACCCAGGATTGCATAAACTGCGTTCCTTTTTCAGAATTTTCATAGAATATATTCATGTTAATAAAATTTCGAATATAGAGAAAAGTAAAAAGAAAAATATAAATCACTTATTATTTCACCACTGATAATATATAAGTGAATTCCCAATTTTTCCTCATATCTTCTGTTCTCCCTCTAGGATTATACAGACAACTTTTTCTCTTGATTTCACTACCAATTATACCATGCGTATTTTCCACATTTTCTTGGAAAAGACAAGACTTCGCTGAATGGTCTTGCCAAACTTTCTTTAATTATGTGTTCGCCGTTGGGCTTTCAGCTTACCCACAGTACAATCTGACTTGATTAGAGTGTGAAATAGCATTTTGCTAACGCACCTGTTTCTCCGTAGGTGATCCTATAATATCTCACTGTGACAGCAGGAGCTTCCCAGCTGATCAGCATGCTGGTGGGGGTCATGGCAACAACTTCCAGGTCCCTTGGAACGTCAGAAACTAGAAAAAGCCAAGGAAAATTGCTATGTCCGTAACTTTTAAACAATTCCCAGATTCACACGTCGTCCATTTTCCAGGTAATTATCTTTGAGATTTTAAAAATATAATAATGTAAATACTATACGAAGGTAGCAGAATTAAAAATGAGGAACAATTCAAGGTAAGGAGTTAAGGAGTCAATTCAAAATCTGATAAAATGATAACGTCAATTGAATGGTTTTTCCCCCCCTAAATGTTTTATTTTGAAAAATTTTAAAACAACAGTAAAGCTACACAAATAATATAATGAATTCCTATAGGTATTTGCTAATTGGTAACATTTGCCTCTCTCTCTCTCTCTCTCTCTCTCTCTCTCTCTTTCTGTCTTTTTGTTAATCCATTTGAGACTGGGGTACAGATATCAGGATAATGTTTCTCCCCCAAGTTCTTCAGCATCTATCTCCTAAGAACTCTGACACTATTACATTAAAATAGTTTTGTTTTCCAGGTAATTTTGAAGGAGTGTTTTCTATATTTTGAATAAAACTGTTGTTGTGAAAAATGCATAAATACCTAAACGAGGTGAGAAATTTCTTGGGATAAAAAGTATCTTCTTTAATATAATCTAAGAAGGAGATTTTTCTCCACATAGTCTCTCACTTCCCTCTCCATGTCTCATAGCCATGACGTACTTTTTAAGAGATCATGACTCATAGACAACACAAACTTATTTCACAGAAGATATCTATCACCTGCCTAGGAAAGTGCTCTGAGTTTCTTCGAAAACCAGAAAACGAGTTACCTGTTGATTGCTGGCCAACCAATGGGGGACTTTCCTCTCTGCCATTTAGTGCAACAATGCTGACCACATATTCTGTACCCGGGTTGAGGTTGCTGAGGGTGATGGAGTTCCGAGTCGGCGGCACTCGATCTTCTCGAGGTCGGCCACCTGTGTGCTCAGGATGATGGCGAATCCTGTAGCCAGTGATGGTGGCTCGAGGAGCAATCCAATGGACAGTGAAAGAGTTGGCAGTGATATCAGAAAAGTCAATGCCAGTTGGAGAATCGAGACCTGGTTTTCCCCACCCAGGGGAGAGAGAAGGAGAGGGGAGAAAAAAAAGACACCACCGGATAAGAAAGTGAGAAAATAAGGGAAAGTAACATACATTCAATGTTTCTGTTTCTTCATTAACACAATGAATTGCCATAAACCTCAGATTATGATGCACTAATTCTAAGCCACACATAAATTTCAAAATCATAAACTGACCTAGTTCAAAATGGACAACTCAAGCATTCTTTTCTTTTTTCTTTTGCTATAAGCAATCCAAGTGTCATTACAGTAGGCTTCTGGATCATATCTGAAGAATAGGTGTTTAAGATATTCTGGGAATTAATATTTTTAAATGCCTCAGTGTTCAGTTTCTGTCCCATAAGTTTATCTCTAAAAGTGAGAAGATCTTCTCACTCTCAAGCTAAGTGGCTCTCAAAAAAGCTTTCTACACTCACAAGAGAATTGATAGGTCAACGGGGGGAAAATGTTGCCAAATGCAAAACTTTTGAAAACTAAGACATTATTCTGGAAAAATTACAATGCAAGTAATTCCTCATGAATGGAGAATTTAGTGGAGTATAGAAAAATTAGCAAGAATTTGGAGTTTATCTCAAATTCAAACCATGTAACCACTCTGGGACTTCCAATACATTTCCATTCCAGTTATAACATTTACTTATTCTGTTCAATAATGTACTCAAACCAAATCATGATATCAAAACTCCTTTTGGGAAGTAAGTAGACTATAATAAATTAATGAATATTAAAAATTAAAAAATTAAAAGCACTCATCTTTAAGAAAGGACATCATATTATGGGCTTCAATTCAACTTTCTTTTCATAGTAAATGAAGATTCCATCAAGCAGAAAAAAGAGATAAACTTCTTGGCTTAGTAAAAGAGGGAAAATACTTCCAACAATGACAGTGTTGGGTCAGCCATTAGACAGAACCCCCTAATGAGAAGGAATGCTTACCATCCCTGAATAATAGACAACAAAGTTTCTGGACTAATTTCAGTCCTCTCTGGAAATGGAGAGGAGAATCTTAGAGACCGGAAGTCAGGGTAATAGTTGAATAAGGTGTCTTTTAATTTTCAAGACCAGTGATCAGAAAGTAATGACAAGGCTACCAGCACCATCATCCCCACCACAACAGATGGAGATGTATTTTTAGAAGTAGCATTCCGTTTTTGTTATTTAAAATTGGTAGGTGAACCCTCCTTGATAAGCATATTGCCAACATGACTCACCTGTTTTCTGTCTTCCTCTGAGAGGCGTGCTCTCGTGCTGTTCATAAACACTGGAGACGCTGACTACGTATTCTGTGCCAGGCAGGAGATCTGAAGAGGCAAGTGGAACTTACTTCAAAACTGTGCTTGAAAGCAGGAAACACCAAAGCTCCCCTGGGACTACTTCCACTTAAAAATATCCAAGAGTCAAGTCCTTTAGCCTACTTCCACCTAAGTGAGTGTGGCTACCTGGAGAAGGGCTAAGGAAAGGCCACCCTGCCCTGGAGCATCTTCAAACCTTGCCCTTGGTCTCCGCTCTATGCATGTTACTCAGCCTGATCTGCAATAAGATGGGGTTGCTGTAGCATAGCAATATTTCTATCATCCACTTAATAGAGAGTCTGTTGAGGTTATGTGATAATAATGACCGTGGCACTGTGGATTATCATTTATTCCTCAAAACAACCCAGTGAGGTGGTTGGCTACTTTTTTAAAGCAGCTGTACTGCCATATCAAACTGCACATATTTTAAATGTACATTTTGACAGGTTTTGATATATGCACACACTTGTGAAACCATCACCACATTCAAGACAATAAGCAGCTCTACTACCTCTAAAAGTTTTGGTTTACAATTTTTCCCACTTTACAGATGAGAAAACTGAGGCACAAAGCAGTTATCTTCTTTGATCTACTTGCCCAAGACTATACAGGAGTTGACCCAGGCCATGGCCAATGGTCTGACCAATTAACCTTTACTGGAAGAGTCATATTCCAAAAGGAAAGTGATTGGATCTGCCACATTAAGATGAGAGCAGAACACTGAAAAAAATTAAATATACATTCCTGGATAACCTCTCAGGTTGAGGAACCAACAAAGGCAGAGTAAGGTATCTAACCTTTGAACACCTACTCATTAAACCCCACCCCCCTCCCTATCATGGGCCCTCTGGCCTTCCTGCAGAGGCCCGGGCTGGCTGCCTGGACTCCACTTGCCTCCTTTTCCGCTTGGCCAGGGGCAACTTACTTAACCACTGGGCACCTCAGCTGCTTCATCTGTAAAACAGGGTAATGATGGCTACTCTGGGGGGAAGTGGCTACTCCAAGAAGTAGAGTGGGATCTAGAATAAGACCTTAGAACACATGATGGACGTGTGCCAGGTCTGTGGCTTAAGGTGGGCCAGAGAGCGGTCTTGAAGCCCAACTACTGATGCCGGAGTACTCCAGAACAGAGACAACTGGCCCACCGCTGGGCAGGTGTGGGGATGCTCCTGCCACTGGCCACGAAATGAGAAAGCAAAAGCGGTCATATGCTGAGCTGTCTCTCACTCTCTAAAATACATCTAAATGATGGAGAGTGTGTTCAGGCTGTCATTTGGGAATGGACCTAAATGGGAGCTGTCTATCCCTTGTGAAAATACTGAAAAGCAACATTGACTGGAAAGACAGCGCCATGTTACAGCCCACTTATGTTCTCTTTAATAAAGGATATCTATTTCAAAAGACTAGGAACTAGAAAGGGACGATTTCCATAAATTGTTGTTGTTGTTTATTTTAATGTCAGTTGTTTTCTAAGTTCTCAGCCTTCAGAGAAATCCTGCTAACAGATTCTTTTTGAAGTACAAATTAAACTGGCTCTCTCTTCAAAGGAGCATCCTGGTCTATCCTGAGTAACCAGTCACTGTGTCCATGTTTCCAAATGCTAACTAGATTCCCTGCTGACACTTGCTGGTCGGGGGAGAGAATAAAACAGTTATGGTGACATTGTTTTTAATCCTCATTTTCTCTCTGAACATTCAAATTTAGTCATATAATTTCTCTTGACATATATCATTTTTATGTGCTTATTTGGAAGTAGAACTTGTTTGAAGTCTTCCAACTTCATGGCTGGTATTTTTCCACCATGATTTTTTAAAAGTTGGAGATATCCAAGATGTATAAAAATATCGATAAGCATGACATCTTTCAGCATTTACAGAGCAGTAGGTCAGATTTGGAGTTTAGTTTGCAGTTCCATTGTAGTCTTGAGCTTATGTGCTCCTACCTGAGAAGACAGAATTCTTTCCCTTTGCTCTAGCTTAGTACCTATTGAACAGATACATTTGACCTCTTACTTGTTAAGACCACTGCGTTGTCTGATGGGGAAACTGACAACTCCGCCACATCTTCCTCATTTTTCACAGGTGAGTAGCGTACCAGGATGCTGGTCAATTCAATGGATGGAGGTGGGGCCCAGGTGATACGCATAGTGTCTGGACCAACATTGGTGAATCGCAGGTCAGTGGGAGGAGGTACAGCTGGTTTCAAATGAGAAGGAAGACTGTTAATGTCATTTTACAATGAAAGCTAACAAAAATAGCTGGAAATATAAAAACAATATTTCATGCATAAAGGAAACAAGTAATAATCATGCAAATAGTCTAATCTAAATCTAATCTAAATGAGAGTAAACTATAGTTGACCCTTGAACAAAACAGGTTTGAACAGCATGGGTCTAGGGGGATTTTCAAAAGTAAATACTGTAATGTATTTTCTGTTCTTTATGATTTTCTTATTTTCTTTCTCTAGCTTTCTTTACTGTAAGGATATTGCATATAATTTGTATAACATACAAAATATGTGTTCATCGACTGTTTATGTTATCAGTAAGGCTTCCGGTCAACAATAGGCTACAGTAATTAAGTTTTGGGGGAGTCAAAAGCTATACAAGGATTTTTGACGGTGTAGGTGGTCAGCACCCCAATCCCTATGTTGTTTAAGGGTCAATTGTACTGTTAAAAATAAAACACTACACCTGGTACTGTTAGGCCCCTTTAACCTTTCTGCCATCAATTTATCTTAATAATTTTAATTTATTTTCAAATATCTTGATCTTAAGAACATTATTAACACCACTGAAGATTATTCTATCCCAGGCTGAAGAGGCTCAAGTTGCCACACAGCAAAGAGAAACATAGCAGTACTTTCCAAAGAAACACATGCACACAGACAAAAAGACAAGAGGGTCCTAAATTTCCCCCTGACAGGAGGTGAATACTACTTCCATTCAGTAAATACTACTTACAAGTGAAGAGGGTTCATGCAAATTGGTTCTCAGCATGTTTCTTACCATGCAGGGCAGAGAACGTTTATAATGTTGCATGCTGGTCCCCAGACTGAGGTTAAAGAGGAGTTTCTTAACCATAACAGTGGAACTTAGAGTGCTCCAAAGTTTTTTTTTCCCCTTTATCTCCAAACAACCCTCCTTCCACCCTACTGTACACTTCAATGGATTTTTAGTCAGCTACAAAGAAGGGGCATGGTAGAGTTTATCAAAGAGTAAAAGGAAATGCATAATGATACATATTGGACATACACTTCTTATTAACTGGTGCTCATTATACAACTTGGCATTAGGGTTAGATCATTTTCAAACATTACAGGTCGGCAAATTCTATTAATCTTTGCCATTTTGTATTTAATAGATTAGCGATTTACATTTCTTTAGCCTTATACATATTTGCACTTTAAATGAAAGCACACTTAAGATTACTTGAGTATGTCTTCATCCAATTAGTTTAGCATCTGCATTGGTTTCCTATTCCTCAAATCACCCTCTCTTAATCTTTTGGCAAATTGCTGGCTTTTCCATTGAAACATCCACATTTAACCAGAGCAACTGGGGGCAGCATGCAACACCATCCGTGTCTCAAACACAGAAGTTTTCAAAATTCACCCGTTTGCTGTGTCAGTGTAGTAGGGGCACTCTCTCCGCCATTAATGAGAGTGATAACGCTGATGTCATAGTCAATGCCCGGCTCCAGCCCTGTCACTGTGTAGTATCCTACTGAGGAGTCCACAAAATCTTCAAAAATAGGGATACCTTCTCCTGCCGCAACTACTGTGATGCGGTACCCAATAATGGTGGAAGAGTTTAGCGGGGTCCACCTCAGGCCGATGCTTGAATCGGTTATATCAACAAAGCTTAGGTCAGTGAGTTGGGGCACCTCTATTGAGTTACAAAGCAAAGGGGGGGGGGGCAAAAGAAAAATAGAGGCAAAAAAGAGGAAAAAAATAAAGCAGTGTACATCAGGTTACTAGTAGTAAAATTGATGGAATGTGAAAGCAATGATGGTAATATGCAATCTGCCCCAAGTTATCTGAAAGACTGTCTGAGCATCATGACTAGTTTGCTTCCCTGGGAGAATCAAACAGGTTACAATATTCTTAGGGATTTTCTTGCATTTTGAAAATGTCTCTAGGCAGTACAGTTTGAACCTCTCGGGTTCCTAAAAATTATAGGCCTGTTTAGGATGTCAAAACCATTTCTAGGATCCAGACATATTATCTGTAGGAAGTATCAGCAATGTTTAAAAAAAAATCCTACTTTTTTTAGTAGGAAAATAAAGCTTACATGAAGATGATTTTTTAAAAATTGGTTGATGAGTTTTTTCCTTTTCTTTCCCCATACAAAAACTCATGACAACATATGGTCATAATGCTGACGCATTATGAATATATGATGTGAAATGTGCCATCTAAAAGCATATCCAGGTGGAAGACAGCTCTGAGTCCAAGGCCGCTGCCAATATTTGGTTTAATTCATAATCAAAGTTATCTAATTAGCATTACTAAAAGCATTCTACCAAAGAGTGCAAAGGGGAACACAATCTGTCTGCTTTCCTTCTGTCACAATCCAGTTTTGGACAAACAACAAACCTATCCCTGGATTGGTCTTTTTAGTGCTGTGTTTCAGTCCATAAGAAAGAAATCTCTGAAGGTGTGGTCTTTCTGTTTCTTTCTTTTCAATTTTAAAAAAGAAGGATTTGAAACAACCGGATGAAGAATTGGATGTATTAATCGAGTGCTATTTCAGTGCTCACATACAGAGACAGGTACTCTTTTATAGACAGCAGTTGAAAATTGGACTGTGAAACCAGGCACAAATGTACTGATGGGATGCATTTACCATATTACTTTTAGCCTGTCAGTACTGAGTACAGACACGTGACATCGCTTAGTACTATTTCCACGTGAGCAGACATTCAGAGTTAGCAGACATTCATGGTTGCCACTCCGTTACATACTCATCGCAACAGACAACATCCCAGTGAAGCACAGACAGTAAGCAGTGTTAAAGCAAGCATTTGTCCAAATAGTTGCTTTGACTTCATGGTTTTGAAGTATGTTTGGAGGTCAGAATTAAATCCCAACTATATTTGACAGACTCAACCATCTGGGGATTAAGATGTTAATCCCCACTCTTACTGAAACTGCCATTCTGAGGATAACAGCTTATTTTTCCATTACCTGGGATGATGGTATCAGAGATAGGGACACTTTCCTTGTCATCTTTGACAGTGTAAACACTGACATTGTACTCCAGGCCAGGATTCAGGTTTTCAAAAGTGCAGGAACTCTGATCCGCACCGACCACTTCTTCCAAAGAATATCCCTCCTGGCCATTTGTCGGGGTGGTGGTAATTCTATAACCAGTAATGTCTGCAGCAAACAGAAAGGCAGAAGTTACTGAATGGTGGGTTTGCAACCCAGAGCATTTTAACGCAGACCCCAGTGATAAACCCACAAAGGCTAATGGGGAAAGGACTTGGCATTGATCAAGGACTCTTCTATTATTAGTGCTTACGACAACCCTTTGAGGCAGGAATTAATATTCTTGGTTTAAAGAAAATCTCGTAACAGGGAAGTGATTAGCAAAGGCTTTCCTGTCTTGAAATTCCATGATCCTTCTACCACTGTACCCTGATTTTCCATAACGGGTCATCTGCACGACACCTGAGGAATATTCCATTTTATCTGTTAGCAGGCAATGGCTCCCAGCCACAGCATCATTCCCTGAAGTGGGCTACCCTAACATACAGAGCCTGAACCTATGGATTTACAGGAAGGGAAAAGAAAAGGAGAAAAAGTGTGGGGGGGGAAGGGGCAGGGGGGAGTGGCTATACTTATTCTAGAGAAAAAATATTAATTGATAAATATTTCAGGAATCATAGAAATTAGGCAGTAAGAAGGTTGAAGAGGAGGAGACATTCAAATGAAAACAGTAATGACTAGATGTCTCCAGGGGCAGACTAAAGTAAATGAGGAAGTATATTTAAGTTAAACTTACTAAAGGGCAAGGGAAAGGTGGCGTATTTTGTCATTAGAAACAGGGTGAAAACTAAAGCAGCACAGACAAGGAAATCCAACTAGATGGGAGATAAATGTTGAGGTCATTACATTTGCTAGCAATCATCCAGATAGGCAGGCCAGGCTACCCATTAAGATGAAATATTAAAGATCTAGATTTCAGCAAGCATGAAATTTGCCAACTTAGTTTCAAATTCAGAGTCATTTGGCTGGAAATAGTATAACTTAGGCTTAAGCAATGTGTCCAGATCTTGAAAACTTCACCAAAATCACTCTACTTCAGAGAGGGGTTATAAAGAATATTTTGGCCCTGGATGGTGTGACTCAGTGGACTGAGTGTTGGCCTCCAGACCAAAAGGCTGCCAGTTCAATTACCGGTCAGGGCACACGCCTGGGTTGTGCACCAGGTCCCCAGTTGGGGATGGAAAGAGGCTACTGAGCAATGTTTTTCTCCCTCTGTTTCTCCCTCCTTTCCCCTCTCTCTAAACATAAATAAATAAAATATTTTTAAGGAAAGGTTATTTTGAGCTAGTTTTATTCTGTGCAACTGCATACAGTGATCAGATAATTAGAGGTAATTTTCTTAGTTTTATGCCTGAGCAAAGGTAAGAACTATTTTTAAAATTACACTGAAATTAGAATTAGTGAAATAATAAATTAAATGTAGACCTCAAAGTAAGAAGTACAACAGTTATGGATGAAATCAATGTGAATTGGAACTCCATTTTTAATTTAGGATTTTCTCAATTATGAGCGTCCTGATTATCTCAGTAGTGATTCTTCCAAAATAACCAATATTAAATAATATAATTATATTTTAGCTAACCATTTCTCATTTAAAGAGACTTTCATATAGGCTTGGCCAGGGCGAGGAATATCAAGTTTCTCCTGTCATGGTCCCAGGACACCACCCTACCTGACCGTTGCTATGGCTAACGTTAATCGTTTTTGAATTCTATAAATTTCAATATGTGTGAACATGGAGTTTAGACAAAAGCTACATTTAAAGCTTTAAAGATGGTCATGGAACTTCATGTAAGCAAATTGCTCAGTACTGAATATAGGTAAAAAACACAGAATTAAGTTCCAAATACAGTACATGATGCTGGGTGTGAGAAGGAGTCTGAAAAACTTTCACTACAATCCCAACGGTGTAACATTTAAAATCTGTGACTGTGGGTGGGTCAGTTTTTTTCTGAGTCTGTTTTTTCAGTCTGTAAAATGGACAATTTCCACCTTCCATTACCCTTAAATTTGTGGGGTGCCACTCATGATAAAACATATGTGAAACTTCACTGAATTATAAACATAGAATCTATGATAAGTCACAAAGAAAAATTACAGCCCTGGTTGGTATGATTCAGTGGCTTGAGTGTCAGCCTGAGAACCAAAGGGTCACTGGTTTGATTCCCAGTCAGGGCTCATGCCTGGGTTGCAGGCTGGGTCCCCATCAGGGGGCACATGAGAGGCAACCACACATTGATGTTTCTCTCCCTTTCCCTCTCTCTAAAAATAAATAAATAAAATCTTTAAAAAAAGAAAAAAAAGAAAAATTACATAGTATGGTTTCATCCATTTGTTTGGCAATTTTGAATGCCACTGAGCAAAAGCCACCTTCCAGAACCCTCTCCTCAGCCCTCACAACTCCCTATAGCTCCATAAAGCTCTGCCTTGTTCTCTTCCCTGTGATTTAAACAAACAGGCAGTGAAACACCATACCTATCACTCCATGACGTTCACTCATGTCCTCCTGTATTTTTTATGGAGGGATAGGTACTCATCATTTTAAACCTATATTTCTCTGACAGCAACAGTTTCTAACACCTTTGTCTCAGAAAGGTATTATACACACGTGACCTTGGATATATCACAGGCTTACCTGGGGTGGTGCTCCTTACCCACGAGACTGTAAGCACTCCCGTGTCAGGGTTTGCCTCCAGGTGCAAGTTGGTTGGTGGAGACAACGCTATGTGGAAAAAAATTGTAAATTAAAAGTTAACACTGACACAAAACACTTGACCCATGGAATGTTTCCCGCCTTCCATGTTTTCTGCCTTCCTTCCTTTCAATCTTTTTGAAAGAATTAGTAAAAACATAGAAGTTGTATTATGAAACCACGGTGGAGAGCAATTCTCTGAAATTTTTTATGATCAGTGATTTTACAGTATTACTGAAATTCTTTCCGTTTTGCCAGTTCATAAATATTCTTGACATGGAAAGAATACTTCTGATGACATGGAATATACAACATGAATCGAACTTGCTACTTAAAATTTACAAATAGCTAATAATATGAGTAGGGGTGACTCTTTCCCCTGTGCCGTTATCATAAGTAAAAATGATAATGATATCAGCTATTCTTTGGAAGTGGAACAGTTAAAAAAAAACAAACAAAAAAAACAGCAAAGAGCTTCTCTTACGTGTCACCACTTTGTTGACGATGGGTGTACCTCTCTCCTGCCCATCTCTGAGGACTGTAATGGTATACACATATTCCACACCTGGAGTCAGGCCAGACACAACAATGCTTCCCGAGTCTGAAGTCACTTCTCGCGGTGCTTCCCCTCCCTGGCTTGGCCGTACACCCAGCTAGAGGAAGGAAAGCAAAATAAACACCAAGGACAAATATTTCCAGAGCTCGGTTACTGTTGAGGGGTTGTGGTTATGTTTCATAGAATATGGATGCCTCAGGCCCTGGCTGGTGTGGCTCAGTGGGTTGAACACCAGCCTGCAAACTGAAGGGTCACGGGTTCGATTCCTAGACAGGGCATATGCCTGGGTCGTGCGCCAGGTCCCCAGTAGGGGGCTTGCAAGAAGAAACCACACATTGATGTTTCTCTCCCCCTCTCTCCCTCCCTTCCCCTCTGTCTAAAAATAAATAAATAAAATCTTTAAAAAAAAAAAAAGAATATGGACTCCTTGGGAACTGCACAATGTGCTTTCACTGGGGAATGCACTGGAGCCTTACTTTTGCTCTATTAGACACTTCAGCTGAAGATTCTCTGTCCTGGGGGCTTGGAGTGGGGGAGGTATCTTCCAAAACTGCACAAAGGTGGTAGTAATGAAAACTTCTAGGGGACTGTCATTACCTACCATTTTGTGTAATAAATCATCTCCCCGTACAAACCATAAATACACGGGGGCTTTCAGCCACACGGAAGTTCATTACTATCTTCACTGAAAGAAATCCCTTCGCTCTCTCTTTAGTAAGTTATTAATATTCAGTTCACCTCTTAGTTGCCATTTAGGATACTAGCCTCTGTAACACTTTGTGCTGCAAAAATACTCCTTTTGAAGAATTATGTTCATAGCTTCAACTGCAGAATATGTTACAAAAGAGTTAAAATGAATGTGCCCATAATTTTAAACCCTTTTAAGAGTTTCTTTCAAAAACCTAATGTTATTATCGATGTTCAACTCTATAGACATCCTTTATATTTTTTTAATTAATTTATTTATTTTTTCAAATACATTTGTCTCCGCTTTACCCCCACCACTTTCCCCCGCCCCCCTACCCCCTCTCCCTCCCTCAATCCTTACCCACTTTGGCTTTGTCCATGAGACCTTGCTATATATGTTCCTTGACTTGCTCCTTCTCTTCCTCCCCCCCCCCACCTACCCCTCCCTCCTTCCCTTTTATCTCTGTTGGTTTCTTTTGATCTCACCTATAAGCAGAACCTAACCAACAAAACAAAGATGCAAGCAAAATAAGACCTTTGTGTGATATAAAGCTTCTGGAAGTCAGAATGAAACTATTAAGGAAAATGTAAAAGGTATACTAGCATAATCATCAATATGATTATTTGCACACCTCAAAGACATGAACTTTGATGTATTTTTCTAAACAAATAATCATGGGGATTTGGTTTTGATTTCCAATAAATATTTCTCTCTATATGCTCTAAGTGCCAAAAAAAAATTGTTTTAAAAATATTCATTTGTGTTCATTGCTTCTCAAATATCATCCCGTTAAAGGACACAAATCTATATATCTACAGGGAAGACCTTAATCTTAACTTATATTAAGCAATTGACCCATGGGGGTTTTAAACAAGTTGAGATGAAACCAATGGGATAAAAATGTGATTTTTAAGTCACTCTGAGTTTAATCCATCTCCCCAAATGGGCTTTCATGAACTTGGTAACACCCATTTAGAACACCACATCAGATGGGGTTTCCTTTATATTTTTAAATGCCTTTCCCTGGGGCAAAGGATAGAGAAATGAAGATAACAACAGCTAACAGTTCCATGCTAATGCTTTGTCTTTTGCAAAGCACTTTCTCCCCCTGCATCCATCCTTCCAGCCATTCAGCGAGGCAGAGGCATTCTTATGCCCTGACACTGTGATCAGAGAAGTAGGAACAGGAGCAAGTAACAAAACCCAGATTCCCAGACTTCTGAACTTCTTGTTCCTACCACGTCTAGAAATGTGAGAGCACCTCAGGGCTGTATCACAAGACGTTAGGAACATCTGTGACTTACCTTAAAACCAATCCTCGGGGCAGGCGTCCATGTAATCACAATGGTGGTCTCGGTCACCTCCGTGTTGTAAGGCGGAACGGAGCCTCTGGGCTGCACTGTGAAATAGGATCGATGCACGCGTCAAAACCCTGGCATCACCGATGGTTGCACAGAACGCAGAAAAATGAGTGTTTTTATCAAGAACCTCTGTCTCATCAGTTAGTGGATCCAGAAGGCAACATATATCCCTTCACTGGATGAGGGGTTTGGAGCAGGTCAGGGCTGCTCAGTCGTTCATGTGCTACCCAAACCACCTGTGACCTGGCTAATATGGAAGTTTATGTCATTTCATCGGAGTTGGGATTTGAGTTTATAGCATTAGTATGCAAAACTGGTCACTACCAACTAATTACCATTCTACCTCTAAATCATTAACTTGAGAACAGTGGTTAAATTTTATATGGTGATCTAAAAATAGTTTTATGCTGAATTACTCCATGATGATGGTCAATTATTTTTGGTTGCAATAAGGGATACCATATGAAAGTTAAACAAAATTGGCCATCATGGATATACTTATAAATTTTAGAGTTTTTCTGAAAATATGTGAGTATTCATTCAGAACAACAATACTGCAGAAATGTAATGCTGCACTGGAATCAGGAATTGTAACAAAAGCTTACTCACATATTCTAGCATCTTGACACCACTGTCGTTTTTCTTAGTGAAACTATTACTTTAAAAAATAATTTAAAAAAGATAAAGAGTAGGTATACAGAAAGTTAGGACATATGTTTACAATAATCCTACAAATCTTACTATAAATTTAGAATTTCTAAAATATAATTGGTTGAGCAACTGCATCTTGTAATAAGGAGAATAAGCATTTCAATAACTGGCTGCTGTGGGGAAGGCAAGGCCTCAGAAGCCAAGATATTTGAGTAGGCTCATCAAATTCAAGGATTTCAAGTGCATTGCTGGTCCTGGTCCCATGTTTGGGGCTTTCACAATTGTTTCCTCTTTACATCCCAACCAAATTCTGTGCCTTCTGGGGGGAAAAAACTATTGAATGTATTTACTGTAAATTATAAGTGGCTAGTGAGATAAAGAATTACCTTCCAGAGTTATATAAATGAGGACTGAAGTCTGAAGACTCCAGTCTCTACTCAGTCCAGTCAATTGTTTTAATTTTGTCATGTGGGAATTCAGACCCAATATTGCAATTCTTTCTTCTCTTTTATTTCTTTAATTCTCTTTTTTTTTTTTAATATTTTTTAGCCTGGCCTTTAATGAGCAATTAAAAATTTTTTTCAATGTTGTGTGGGAAAAAATAAACTACGTGTGTGGGCCACTTTGTAATGACCGTTATAATGGTTCACTACTGGTTTAGTGAGCTGGTTTCTAAGTATGTTATTATTTTGATGGCATTTGGGGGTGGGGGTAGACTGGAATGGGTGAGCCGTGATGTCTTCCAGTGTCTCTGAAATCTTACACCACTTGGCTGCTGCTGACTTTGCCAAAATGCCATGGCTAGTCCTGTGTGACTATGTTAATGGCCACAAGAAACAATTCAGTAAGCAGTCAGCTTCTTTCACTGCATCTGCGAAAGCCCCGACTTTTTCAAATTATATTCTCCTCAACAGTCTTGGTCTTGAAGATGGAGTATTTTCTATTGCTTGAGCCAGCTAGCCAGAACCTTTTTGAGTTTGAGATGAAGCCCTCTGCCTGGGAAGACCATTACAGGAAAACCTCCAAACCACAAACCCACAAACTGATGTCAAACAAAGGATGTGACTGTTAAGTATGAGCCATTGGTTCTGGCAGGTCTTGTCAGGTGAAGAGCAGCCTGGCTGTTAAAGAAATAAAATTTACCCAATTTATGAAGGAGTAAACTGAATTTCCCTCAGAGATGCCTCCCCCACACCTCTACAGTTGCTCTTAAGAATTTAGGACAAGTTACAAAACACAGCAAAGTTATTCCCAGAATTCAGCTTAGTAAGACAGTAAAAAGCTACAGAAACTTAAAGTAATTTCAAAAATATGCAAGCCCCACTGATGTTTATAGCCTCAGACAGTACTGGACGTTCAACAAAAGTTGCAGAACTCCCTGCTTACATAGGTTTATTTAAATCTAAGCTTGTCTGAGCTGTTTTCATTATCATTCTTTCCTCAGTCGATCATCTATTAAGTATTGTTTTAGAAATACTATGTGCAAGGCACTATGATAACCTCTAGCTAGTAAAATTAGTTTTGATTATCAGCACTTGAATTCAAATATAGTTATGTTTTATATAAATATATAATAAAATAACATGTCCCATATACCAAAGTCTCCCAGTACTTAAAATTGCCCCTATTAGCCCACCTTGCTCTACTTAATTATTGTTAGTATCATTAAAAATTCTTTTTCTTTTATAGGCACTATATCCAGCAAAAGAGCCCGTATCTTATATGTAGGAATAAAAAAGATAACTCCATACACCAAATTTAAATGGAAGTAAATTTTTGGTAAATTACAAATTCCTACAGGGAAAAATTTATAGACAATTTCTTTGGGAAATAAATTCCATAGTTGTTTTTGAACTAAGCTTATATTCACTTGTCGAATGCTTTCTAACATCTATATTGTTAGTCAGAGTAAGGTTTGTAGAAAGTTTTTAGAAAATTGCAAACTAGTCAGAGTTGCATATATATATATATATATATAAAAATATATATATAATATGTATTTTATATATATAATATATATATGTGTGTGCTTGAAAAGTGTTGTTAGGTGCATCTATAACTCAAAATGTCAAGTTAAAAATAAATAATACCCAGCTAGAAATAAAGGGTCTCATAATTCTTTATAATCTAAATGAGAGTATATTTAGTAGAAGTCAGTTAATGAAGACAAGCGTTTAGTGTAGTGTAGATATGCAAGAGATTTAAGGCCACTTCCTGTAAAATGGTGAGCAAAAGGACAGACATGACCAAAAGTTACTGTCAGTATTTTCCTTCTATGGAATTTCAAGAGAAATTTAAGATTACATTTAAAAAAAATTATCCTGTTTTGCAGCAGAATAACACTTGTAAAGAAACCATTTTCTTAGCTTCTTGTTCCATTGGTGTGTGTTCAATCAGTAAATGTTTTTATTCTATACTTACTGCTATTATCCGATACCCAAAGTATTAGAATGTACGCATGGGTGCCAATTTTTTCTTGCCTTAACTAGTATTTGGTGGATTCATTTAATACATTAGGATTCAATTTTTAAATAACTGGGTGCTTCAAACCGTGTTACTCAAAGTGTTAGTCCCAGAGCAAATAAAGAGCTTGGCAACATATATAATTTAACGCACTGCTTCTTTCATCAAGAAAATTTTGCTTCCAAAAATTATTAACTGGATGAAACAGTGTGCTTCCTGATTTACATTCCAGCACAAGCTCCTTATCGCCCTGTAACAAACAGCTCATGGACCACACTATAAGATGCACTGTTTTAAATCTTTAAAAAATTTTTTACAATTTATTTCTTACTTAAATCTTATACTAAGTCTTTTAAGTTAACAAAAAAAAAAAATGGATGAAGACCAGAGAACGTAACTATAGGTGAGAACCGACAACCTCACTAAGAACAGACATTGAACTTGGCTTACGTGTGGTGAAGACTCCAGTGGCCCTCGGGCTCTGCTGGTTGCCTTTCACAGCCACGAGGGTGGCGGTGTACTCAGACCCAGGCTGCAGATTCCTCAGCGGGTACTGTGAGGAGGAGGGCCCCACGTTGTACTGCTTGGGCTGGCCTCCCCGGGTCAGGCCCACGGTCAGCCGGTACCCGGCTATCCGGGCTCGAGGAGGAGTCCAGGTCACTATCACGCTCGAGTCCGTTTCATTCATAAACTGGAGGTTAGTGGGAGCATCCAATTCTAGAAAAAAGGGTAAAATACATCAAGAAGTTTTGAACCTCAGTAATTATCATACTGAAATTCTAAAGTCTGACTGAGTTTGCTCAAGTTTTCTTAAGGTTGAAACAATATATGTCACAATGTTGGAAATAGTAAGCCATGAGGAGATTGAGTGCTACACAGAACTTTGTAAAACTCTGTGTCAGTCAGGAGAAATTGCTGACCTTTTTTGCTTGGTTATGATTCTGTGGAAAATCTAATTGTCCAGCATGCCTTTCTCATTACCCTCTTGGATGATACCAACACTATAGAGATGGCATTTAAAAACAAAAAAAAACAAAAAAAATTGTAAATATCACAAATTACTTTGCTAGGCCAAACAAGTTTAGAAAAAAGAGAAAATAAGCCCACAAAAATGAGGGCAAAAGAAAACTCCACATGGAGCAAAATGAGTACATCCAGCATTTATTGAATAAATAGTCTTTGGATGGAGAAATAAAAGTAATTTTCACATGATTCTGATTAGACAATAATTATAATAATTATACTCAGAACTTCAGAATCATGGTGGGACACTGGAGAAAGAATCACGTAAATCGTGAGTTTTCTTCTTGAGTTTGATAACTAGCAGTTAAACCGCAGTGATTTAAAACACTTCTGAGAGACAGAAAATGTTTATGAGGCAGTTAGGTATAATAATTGGAAGCATGAACTTGGGAGTCAAGAAGACATAGGTCAATATGCCCAGCTCCATCACTCCCGAGACCTGTGAACTCACAAGCTGTAGAATTTTTTTATAAGCCTCAGTTTCTGCACGTACCCAATAGGGACAACAATGAGACTCCCTTCATTAGGTCAACACAAGGATTAATATGATGATACTGCTTATAAAGCACTGAGCAGAGCACCTAGAGCTTAGCAGTTCCTATTTGTAAATATTTCTACTATAAAAGTGTTACGAACTTATATCTGAAGATTGATCGAGATACATTTATTTACACAAAAGTGCACTCAAAGTTTCAGTCTGTGCCTCCTTTAGCAAGGAAAATTAGGTTGTCTTAAATTCCCCTCTCCTAATGCCGTTCCACTGGTACATGTATTTGGGAATAGAGTTAGCATTTAGCACCCATGTCTGAGTTGTGTTTTCAAGTTTAATGTGCTCTGTGTCCACTGTACTATCCTCATTGGCCGAGAACTGTCCTCTTACGGTAGACAAAGGAGTAAACGGAGTACTGCACACACGTCCCAGCTTGGCAGTGAGGGTGGAGAACTAGAGGGGAAGCAAGGTCGGGAGCGAGACTTACTAGTTGTCTGTTGTCCCACTAGAGGCTTGCTCTCCCTCCCGTGGTTCACGGCGAAGACTTTGAAGTAGTAAGTGACCCCTGGGGACAGCCCAATGACTTCTGCAAAGGGGCTCCTGCTGATGGGCAGCCGCTGCCCGTGTTCTCCAGGCAGGTTGACAGGGATCACGTCCACACGGTAACCAGTCACAGCACCCTCCGGGGCTGTCCACATGATGGTGATCTTCACGTCTGTCACCTCCACAAACTGCAGGTCCCGGGGAGGGAGAACTTTATCTAACAGACAAGAGTCAGCTGGTCATTCACCACCCCTGCTGAAGAGAGTTTTAAAAAAGCCCGTCTCCTGGATTGTCTAAGGCAGTTCATAGAGCCCCTTATTCCGGGGCAGTGCTAAGTCTCATCTCCCCACCAGAGAATATGCTTTTTTTTTTTTTTTTGCTTATTTTCATGGTTCAGTCACACAGCTTACACATGACATTTGAAGGTTTTATTTAAAATATAGGTAAGCAGATGGGGTTCCAACATATGAAGGGTCCTACCAAGGAGTTTAAAATAAACATACAAAAAGGTATTGAGCCCTGGCTGGTGTGGCTCAGTGGACTGAGTGCCAGCCCATGAACCAAAGGGTTGCTGGTTGGAGTCCCAGTCAGGGCACAGGCCTGGGTTGCAGGCCAGGTCCCCTGTAGGAGGCGTGTGAGAGGCAACCACACATTGATGTTTCTCTCCCCCTCTTTCTCCATCCCTTCCTCTCTTTCTAAAAATAAATAAATAAAGTCTTTTTAAAAAAGGCATTGAGACAACAGAAAAATATGCGGCAATTTTCATTTTACTGAAATCATTTTGTAATACCTAAGAGCAATAGAAGGACTGAACATTAAATTTCTAGGGAAAAATACGAAGATTTTATGGTGTCGCTTTTTAATCAGGAAAGCCAATAGCCAGCTTTGGTGTTATTTTATAATGAGGACATTTCAGCCAAATTTCATAAATTCAGGAATAAACTTATCTATTAGATTATTAGCATACAGGAACTGTTGACAGAGATAAAACAGCTCCCCCACAGAGACAAATATTCCTTCTTCTTCTCTTCCTCCTCGGTAGGCTAAACACATGACCATAATTCAAGGATTGTCTTGTTTCTCTAACACAGTGATTTTCAACCAGTATGCCGCTGCAATTTTTAACATGCAATACCTGACTATTTAGTCAGGGCACTGACCTGTTCTCCCTTAGATTGTCAAATTAAAAAAAAAAAAAAGACAACAGCCAACACAGCAATAGCTATCTGGAGTGAATGAATCTAAATTACACCTCTCTTTTGTCAGATTGGCAAAAAATATATTCTTTGATGTGTTGCAGGATTTTAGTAGTTTATGTGTGCCATGAGATGCAAAAGGCTGAAATTCAGCACTCTAACAAAACAAGAGTTAAAGCTGTTACCTTGTTAGCCCTAACAGATAAGATAGTGTAGGTAGTGTCTTTAAGTTACCTGGACGAGGGACACCGGTAGTTTCCTGTTGGATGAAAACAGGAGTACTCTCTTGATTTTCTTCCACAGCATAGATAGTGATATTATACTGAACGCCAGGTTGCAAGTCACTGAGAGTGACAGAGTTAGCAGTCTCAGGAAGGTTGAGCTCTGTGCTGCTACCTTCTACTGATGGTGAATACACAATTCTGTATCCTGCAGATTCATGAAGAAAAAAGTTAGCCATGCTGTTTTATGAAACAGGGGCATAAAGCATCATAGCCGTCAACATCTTGCTTGAGTAGTTAAGATGTAGTGATTCTTGAAAAGTTGACTTTTTTGATGCTGCCATTTCTTTTAAGGAGCATTCAGTACAGAGATAAGCTAAGAACAGCCATGCAAACTGTTTTGATAATAAATATTATTTTTGAAGACCTGAGATCCTTAATAAAGGCTTATCAGAGAAGCCATGAGGTGAAAATAAATATTCAGGTGAAACTGGGATCTTTTCTTTGAGCTCTGCATGATGGAAGCAATCCAAGCACCAGCCTGGGCACTGAGTCACTGAGGGCTGACTGTACCTTTTAGGAACTTCAGAGACAGTGGGGACACCAACGAGCTAAGTATGGAAGCCACTCAGCTACCCCTTTTAGTATAAGCCTTACCGCAAGATTTTTCAGAAACATTATCCTCCTTGTACTACAGGAATGCCTGATTCCATAAATCAATGCACCTCCTTTAGAGAGTTTTTGTGTGTCGGGGTTGATAAAATGTATTTGAGGGGGAAATGACCCATAAGAAAATAGAGCTCTAAGACCTGAAAATAATCGCATTCTTAATTACTACCTCACCCACTCTTTCTCACACGCACAGGCACGTGCGCATGTACTCCACTCTAACCTAGACTAACACGTATGTAGGAGATCTCAGCGATACACTGGTCCTCAGATCAGAATCTGCTCCCTCGGCCTCTATGCCATCAAGATTAGCATGACAGCCCAGAAGCTGAGCTGACCTGTGATGGGGGCTTGGGGCCTGCTCCAGCGAACAACAATTGAGGTGTCATCAACTTGGTCCACGGTGGGATTAGGAGGGGCATCAGGTGCTAACAAAGAAAACAAAGGAACAAGGAAAGCAGTCAGAAACTACTACTGTAGGTCTGTTTTACAAAAACAATGAAAAAGATTAATTGATACCAGGTGGTACACATGTACCTGTTGTCTGCGAAGTAGACAGGACCAAACTCTTCTCTCCTTCTTCAGATATCTGATAGACCTTTACAATGTATTTGCGGCCAGGAAGCAGGTCAGGGATATTCACAGAAGTGGCTGTGCTTGGAAGATCTTTGAAATAAAAAGTGAAGGTTACTAATCTGGCATACCAGTCCCTTAAATGACTTCACAACCTATGAGAAAGAGACTTTAAAAACAATATATTCATGTAGGGCGGGGAGAAGACTGGAAGGAAATGTACTAAGGGATACTCAAAAATTGTCAATGGGCAATGGGATCATTTTTCTTCCTGTTTTTCATTTTTCAAATTTGTCCTCTGAAGATGCATAATTTTCATAATCCACCCTTAATTTTGTAACCATAGTCCTCTTGTAAACATTGTTCCTCTATAGCCCATTGTAAACAAAGTAACTAGAAATCAGAGTAGTGGTATGGGGAGGGGGTGACGGGGAGTGGAGGAGGAGGGGATGTTCTTTTTCCTGATCTGGGCGCCAGTCAGGTGGGTGTATTCACTTTATAAAAATTCACTGACATCTATATTCATGATCTGTGCATTTTTCAATGTGTAGGTTATTCTACAATCAAGTTTTTAAAAGGCCCCTAAACATGACAATTTGAAAAACACAAAGGAGGCTACTGTACACCCCTCAAAGCTAATATTTTCTACCGTAGTCTTCGCCCTGGTGATTACTTCCATAAAAAAAGATACTTCCATTGTATGGGCTGTGCCCAGGCTAAAACATCAGGGACCAGGACAACGCAAACGTGGCTCCGGAAAAACTCAGTTCAGTTCCTGAGGCGGTCATATGGAAAGGTACTTTGTTCACACTGAGCTGTCAGTTAGTTCCAAAGCTCATGGATCACCCGCCTGGATGCCAGGACCATCCAGAACCGTTACAACAACACGCTTAGCTCACCGAGGTACTGAGGCTCATCCCCTTCTTCGCTCAACTCATATTCCACACGGAATCCCGACACCGTGTCCGAGGCTGAGACCCACGAGACCACAAAGCTGCTGGCCGTGATTTCAGTCACAGATTCAGAAGTGGCCACAACAGGAGGGAAGATTGTGTTGCCTAGAGAGCCACAGAAAGAAAGTGAGCCTTCAGCCATCAAGAATAGTTACTATTACTTGTAGAAGATAATTTTTAAAAAATGTGTGTGTCATCCACAGAAGAATATGAATCAAGAAGTAAAGCTCTTCCTGAGGAAAGCCCAGCTCTGAGACACTCAGGCAGACGGGAGGGCCGGGGTACGTACTGCTCACTCCTGGGCTCGTGCTGGTGGTGGTGAAGTCAAAGCGGGTCACCTCTTCGTGGCCGTATTGCTGGACACTCACGAGCTGCCCTTCATATACCACATTTGGCTTCAGGCCTTTAATGGTGTATGAGTTTAGGTGGCCTGGAATGATGGCTTCCTTCCACTTGTTTGGAGAGTTTTTCTAAAAATTTAAATGAAAAAAAAATCACACAAGTATTCACAATGAAGGCCATTTGGAGGTGATATAGCATAATTTTCAAAGAATGAGGGACCTTTGCAGTTTCATTATGGAAGAAAATCATGGAAAATTGGAATCAGGGTATGGACCTGCAGCAGAGTCTGTTAATATTAATGATAATTATTTTATAGCTAATATTTACTGATAGCTTACTATGTACCAACTTCTATGCTGTTTCACTTGCATTCTCCCATTTAATCTTCAACTCCCCTCCTTTGAGTTAATGATGTTATTGGCCTCATTTTACAAGAGTAGAAACAGAGTTTTGTGGCGTGCCCACGGTTATGCACTTTCCTTTTTGCCAGATTAATTATTGGATATCATCACCATAATAGGATGAACCCAAGTTTTGACTCTCCCAACTTTTTCATTTCTACAATTAACAGACATACATTTCTCTCTAAAGTGGGGAAAGCCATATATTCTATTTTTCCCTTGATCGGATACAATTCAAGTTTCTTTCTTTGTAGAAACAGTCAAAGAAATACTATTGCTTCATGAGTCAGTTCCTAGTTCCTGTGAAGACTCATTCTTGGATACAAACTACCCCATGAAAAGTGCTTACCAACTTTGGGCAAAACTGCAGAAGAATGTGATTTCGGTTTCTTTAATCTTTGCTTGCAGTTTGCATTCACACCCAACTCCATGTGTCACAGATCACAAAACTCATTGCAATAAAGCATGCGGAAAAGAAACGCCCTTACTTCGGATAAGATGAGGTCCTTTTAATATGTAAATAGTCTAGACTAATATAAGTCTAAATACGTTTTTAATGCCAGTGATTGTTTTAAAATATCCAGTCAATCAGTTCCAATAATTCAAATACTTAGATGTCCATTTATATTTTTGGAATAAATGAAAGTGATGCTGTTACTTTTTAAATTTAAATTTAAAATTTAAAATACATTGTGAAAAAATTAAAATTTATCAGAACAATAAGCTCAGATCTTGTAGTAAACCTTTTATTCGATGTGAACTGTTTGGTTAGCTGTCAGAAACAAAATATTAGAAAATAAACTCTTAGGTGCTATACATTAAAGAAAAACGTGAAAGAATAATTTTGAGAGTGGGTGGGTATTTAATACTTGCAAACATTATAAATTGTAGAAATAAGTTGTAAATGACACCATGTCATTGGGGATGGGAGAGGAGACCCAGATCAGATGTGTCAGCAAACCTGGAAGTTTTTAATTGTCAAAAATCTGAAAGAAATTCATTGTTTCCACTTTTTGAAGACTTTACAATTCAATGTACACTTTATACCTACCTGTAAATGTCTCTTATTACAATGGTCTCACATAATACTTCTGGATTAATTTTAAAGTAAATTAGTGATGAGATGAAAAGATATTATAGAAAAAAAACTACATTGATTCCATTGACTACCATTGTTAGATACAAAGTTCTACAAATGGTTCCTCAATGTACCACAGACATTACAAAGAGGGTAAAAGAAGAAAAAGAATGATTATAACAGTTTGAATTATTTTTCAATAAGTTTAAATACAACTGCATGAGTTGGTCAAATGGTTTATTTTATTTCATATTTTTTAGTGCTAGAATTCAATAGTTGTGATTAAAAATGAACTTCTTTTTTTTCTCCAGTGTTTAAAATAGTGTTTCTCAATTCTGAGCTGAGAGTTATTGGAGATAGAGCAGGGCAAGTATGAGAGGCTAAAAGAAACTAATGCATGGTAGATCAACCTCCCCCTAATTGTGATTCTTTAGTGTCTTGACATATCTTATTAGAAAATTGCAAGATTAATTCTTTAAGTAAACAATCATCCCTCATTTATACTCCCTCTCAGCATTTCTTTCTCTGCTATCTAAATAATTTCAGAGGATCTAAAGTCAGTTTTTAAGAAATGACTACTTATAAAATAAGCAAAAAGACAAAAATATTAATTTAGCTATTTATTTACCAAATGATGAAAATGATGCCAATAATTTTTTTTTCCTTTGATGGGGTTATAAAATGTATGAAAACTTTAGCTTCCCTTCCCATACTGGGGAAGAATAATTTTAAGCATTATCATTTCTAAGTCCTTACGAAGATCTTTCTAACATGAAGAACTAAATTTTTCTAACTATGAAAAAAAGTTAAATCTGCATGTCAATTGATTGATCACATATTGTTTGGTCACTAAATCAATATTAATGTTATATGGATAGTTAATCAAATCTACTGGCTCAAAAACTGAAAAAAAAATTCAAGAATTTTTTAATTTCAGTAGACTCAGTGTCCAGTTTCTGGGTAGCATACTCACGGGTTTCCACCTGAGAATGTACTTGGTAATATGAGAAGGTTCTGGTGCATTCCACTGGATGGGGTGAGAGTCGGGATGGCTGGGGGTCTCCGTGATGATTACTTGGACAGGACCAGAGGTGCCTGGGAATTAAAATGTGAGATTTGCTTATCTTGTGTATTTACTTACTTTTACTTAAAATTTACTGCACGTGGATGGCCATCATTAAAGACAGTTTTGCTTATCAGTAAATGTGAATATAGTAAGAATTTTCTGGAATCAACCTTTTACATATTGACCTTGGAAATCAGTGCAACAAATCCTTTTCTAGCTGGTAAATTATTGTTTATGATGTGAACTGCCAATAGAACTTTTTATAGCAAATAAAATACATTTTTTTTAAATGCCTCTTAGTTTGCTTTCTTCTCCATTTTCAAACTCAGAATTATAAGAAACTGTGAAACTATCATAACACAAGTAATGTAATATTGACTACACATTTCATTTACTTATTGTATTTAGCTTCTTTGAAGCAAATTCTGGTTTGTAGAAGCTTGCATCAAGAAGGAACCTACCAACTAAAAAGAAAACATTTCAAAGGCCCTATGACATGATGTAAAACAAACATATTTCTAAATAAGGTAGACTCTTAGACAAATAGACAAGAGTGCTAGCCAAAGACAGTTTTATTTCTCATCAGTTGAAGCTTTTTATCTTTTGGGGGGGAAAATGTTACTTTATTTTTTATGCAGTAAATTTCCTCTAAAATCATACTGTTATTTGATTTATTGTTATTATTATTTTTTATTGATTTTTGGAGAGAAAAAGAGTTAGGAAGAGAGAGAGACTAATTTGTTGTCCTACTTATTTATGCACTCATTGGTTGGTTCTTGAATGTGTCCTGCCCCTGACTGGGGATTGAACCGGAAACCCCGACCCACCAGGATGGCAGTCTAATCAACTGAGCTGCCTGGCCACGGTTTGCTCAAGTTATTAAGAGAAACTTTGTTTTTCTAAAGCAGTTATCAATGGAAATGACATTTTGCAGGATACATTAAATTTAGTATTTCCACATAGTGATTTAAAGTATGCTTTTAGTTCTTTTTTAAAAGCAAAATAAGGGAAGTGGAATTAATTTCATAATGGTGTAGACTCGATTCAGGATAATAATGAAATAGATGAATAATTCATGCTAGCAGAACATAACACTATCTTTTTTCTAAATACTGTTCTTTTATGTCAATCAATGTTCAACTTACCAGAAATAAAAATAAAGTTTCTTATAATAACCTTTTCAAGAATTTCTAACAGGCACTCTTTTCAAACAGAGCAAAATTTTGAATGTTTAATAAAATACTTCACCAGATTAACAGATTTAGATTTTTGAAAGCTCTTAGAAAATACTATATTGATTTAGAATCTCTTTGAAAATAAAGTTTTCTCTAGCAGAAAAAATACATAATTTTTTTATGTATCTGTATAGGCACCAAAGTTCTAGAATAATATATTCACTTTCACACTGGGAATAATTCAAGTTGATTGAAGACTAACAAATACTTTTTGAATCTTGCATTCATTTAATGTTAGTATTTCTAAGCCACATAAATTAAAAAATTTATGTACAAAATCTCATTTTTCCATTCTAAAGTGCTACATGTTTCCCAGAACACAGCAGTGTGTTGGTTTTAATCAGTTGACAGAAGTCAATACCATATCCCTGTCTGAGTTACCCTTTCTGTTCATGAAGATTTTCACAAAGGTAAATAAGTTTTTAAAGGTAAATATTGAGCCCTGGCTGGTGTGGCTCAGTTGGCTGGAGCATTGTCTTGTAAACCAAAAGGTCACAGGTTCGATTCCTGGTCAGGGCACATGCTTAGGTTTCAAGTTAGGCCCCAGATGGTATGTGTACAAAAGGCAACCAATTATTTCTCTTCTTCTCTTTCTCTCCCTCCTCTTCCCTCTCTCTAAAACCAGTAAGCATGTCCTTGGGTGAGGATAAAAATAAAACAAAAATTTAAAAAAGTTAACATTGAACCAAATTTTAAAGATGTGATGATTTAAAATACTACTTCCATATACATCAGTAAATATAGGAATCATGTCTTTAAATTGTTTACAATAATTAGCATATGGTTGTTTAAATATTGATCCTTTAAAGAAATCCTACTATAATTTCCCGAGATAAAGAGATACCTAACACATGTTTTACTTAGTTTGGCAGTCATAATTTTGGGGGCAAAAAGTTTATGATGCCATAGAATATACAACACCAAGAACGGTCCCTAATATAAACCACAGACTTTGGGTGACAATGATGTGCCTGTGTAAGTGCACAGATTGTAGCAAATCCACTACTCTGGGGAAGGTATTGATAATAGGCTATGTATGTGTGGAGGCAGGAAGTGTAAGAAAAATTTTCCTTTCAATTTTGCTGTGAACCTCACACTACCCTAAGAAAAACAGTTTTTAATTTAAAAAAGTTTATGATGGTTAAATATCTATCAAGACCAAGTTTTAGAAAGGCAACACAAATGACATTTATTGCCCATCTTTATGCCTAATCACGCTCCTATGTCCACCAAGAGGATAATAAAGTGATGGAGCAAACCTATAGAAGTTTCTTTTCTTTCTAAAACTTAAAAGCTTCATAGCATTGTTTGAAATGCTATGTTTTCAATGTTAGGCTTGTGCTTTAGCTCACCTTTAAGGTAACTGCACTGAACTGCAAAGGGATATCATGCATTTAACACATTTTTGTCCAGGAAGTAGAGACCTCACTTGCCCATTATTTGTAAGGTCAATTAAACTCCAGTTATCACTATGCTCTGCCTTATTCCACATATGATTGGAAAACAGAAAATCTGAAAATTCTGACATCATTTGCATTATTCAGATTTAAAATTTTGATCATCCTTTCAAAATTGGTTAGTTGGTAAAACTTTAAAAATTAACCTGAGTAATTATCCACCATTGCGAAAACTTTACTCCCTCTCTTACTCAATATGATCAGGCTAACAATAAAATAGGTAAGTTAAGATATGATACAAGTCTGTACTTTAAAAACCAGTTTAAAATAAAGTCAAAACGAGTAATTTCCAGTAAAGGTGACCCTGGAGAAGTTAAACATTTATGGGTGTGCATCTCCGTCTTTTTTTTCTCTGTTTAGTTTGCTGAGATCTGTGCCTTCCTAGCTGTTTATTGACAAACCAAATGCGTGTTATCTTCTGTTAGTTTGGACAGCTCAACAAATCCTCTGCCAAAGGGACGGACAGGACAAGGCAAGGCTCAGAGACAATCTATTGGTAACCTGTTTTTCCTTCCTTTTCCCCACACTCTTGGAACCCTGCATGCAAGGCACGAATCACTGAGAAAATCAGACATACAGACAAGCTGTGCACTGAGGAGAAATGCCAATTCCCTCTCCCCTGAATCTCCTCTATGTTCAATGGGCTGGACTGTTAATCTTTTTAAAGAGCAAGAACAAGGTCACCATGTGAAGGACTCCTTCCCATCTAAGTTTCCCCTCTGACAGATCGACAGAAATGCTTCCAGCCAGCAGCTACGTGAACACGCTTATTTCAAAAGACAGCAAAAGTTCTCTCAATATCAGTGAGGAGGAAATCACTTTCAGCAGATCGCCACTCCACACCAATAACCATCATACACATAGAAACTAGAAAGCATTATCACTTAGAAGTTTTTATCCTTTGACTGCATAGTTAACAAGAAAACCACAATTATGCCTTCCGGACATATGGTAATTCTGCAACCACAGTGTTGAAAATGACTAAATAAAAATTTTTTTTTAATGATTCTTATATCCAAATTCACCATGAAATACACTTTAGAGCCTGGTCAATCTGTGCTATTAGCCTGCCTAAGGCAAAGTCATTGTGGCAGGCCTGACCACGTCTCAGGCTTGAGGACAGCAGGGCCCCTTCAAAGATCATACGAAGAGTGTAGCTGTATGGGTGATATTCAGAATCAGACTGTTAGTCTGTTAGTGCTAGAAGGAACTGTAAGAGTAATTGGCTATGATATCCCTGTTTTACAGATGAAGAAATAATGAGTGAAGCTTGACACGTATCTCTAGAAGTAGAGATAGCACTGGGACCCATGCCTTGGTGAACTCTGCCTGTGGCCAAATCGTTTCATATCTTGTTATCACGTTATGGAGGGACTTCGTTAACTTAATCTTCATTTCTGTCACAGGCAGATTCTGAGGCCCTGAAAAATCTCTCTTTTTATTTCTGAATGTAGGCCATGTTTTAAGTCTAAAGTTATCAGAAATCTAGGAGGCTTTGCATTTCAGTGGTTGTTCAAATAACGGATGCCTAAAAATTAGACTTTCATAATTCAACACTTTTTTTTAAATAATCACTCAATGGAACTTAAATTCAGTTTTTTAAAAATAAATTAATAAAACCATTAGTAACTCATTTTAATAATGTCTGTGACCTGAAAAAACCCCAGCAATAAACATCTGAGAGTATTTGAACTGTGTGGGCGGTGAACTGACCAGTTACTCAATTCTTGACCCAGGGTACTTTGTCCCTCACTCCAATTGATCAAACAAATGAAAATTTTTATGAAAACGAGCCTAGAAGGAAAATTGAATGAATACAATCCCTATAGTGTATTTCATGTAATTTTTCTATACAAATTCTGTTAAGAAACATAACATAAAACTGTAACCCTTTACTCTTAGCATAACGCACTTTATGGTTTCTATTCCCATGTGTGTATGTGAGATGAAATCAGCCAGTGTTTTAACTTAATGGAATATTTTACACTATTAAGAAATAAATTACATGCAAGCACATTTTCATAGCCACCCCTACTTTTACTTGGTTGGGGAGAAAGAAAATCCTTTTAGTCAAAAATTCAATTGGTTATTATAAATAACCAAGTGATATAAGTGATATCAAACCAAGTGATATAAGAAAAGGATGAGAATGGAAGGAGATTCCAACTTCGGCATCAGAGTATTCGGTATCAGACATTGATGCTGCCCTGCCTGTTTTTCTTACCTCGTCTACAATTCTCATTTGGCAGTAATAGAGCTACTTACCTGGATAGGTCTGTAAAGGCTGGCAATGCCATTCCCCAATGCCACGGCCATAGCAGTAGCACTGGTACCTGACGCCATGCACATATTTCTCCCATGAGTCTCCAATTTGATAAAATGTTTGGCTCTCTGAATCTTGGCATTGGTCTAAAATATATATAAGTAAAGGTTAAGCAGCCTTGAAGATGTAAAGCTATAAATATAATTTCAGTGTGCTAGAGCGTTCATTCGTAGTTGTAACAGAAACTTGTAACTGTCCTTACAAATATATGCAATTAAAAAAAAAATTTGTTCATATATATTACTGTACAGAACACTTAGCAGTAAAAAAAATAAAATGCGTTGGGAGGAATATTTAGTCTTCCAACAGAACAATATTTCTAAATAAAAATTTTAAGATTTACATTTCAGTATATATTGGTATGCCAAACATTAATTTGAGAAAATAAAGTGCTATAGTTTACCCATATTAATGTAACTGATTAACCATTTGACTAGCAAGGACAAAATATCACTTTATACACTTTCTTGAAATTTGGCAGATTTAATTTTATATGTAAATAAATGAGCTAGATTTTCATTGTGAATACTCGCTGAGCAGTTTCTAAGAAAACCTCTCAGCGTTCTCTCTCAGCTTTGGCAATCTCGGGTCAAACTTGAGTATCTGGTTAGTTTGTTTTCTTAGTGAGCAACCTGTCTCTTTTAGTAAAGGAGTATTAATGGATTACCTTAAAGCTGGTAACACTGCTCTTTTGAGGCTCAACCTTCACTGTTTGCTTAGATCTATTGTAAAGGACAGCCAAGAAAAATAAAGTATTTGCTGGGAGGTATTTCCTAGCATAATCATTTGCCCAAATTATTGCACAGTCTGCAAAGGAAAGTTCTCTTTCATAACATGGGCTATCTTTATGATTCAGAACCAAAAAACAAATTTCATTAAATTAAAATAAAACTGTATTTGTCACCAAATTTAGCAAAAATAGATGACTACCAATATCAAGATTATGTATGGGTCTGTGATTAGAGGAAAGGCTTTGCAAAGCTCTTGGATGAAAGTCTGAATGCAACTTCAACCATTTAACAACATCAAATAGCTCTACTTATTTGAAACTCGCTAAATATTCTCAGTGGCCAAATCTATCTGGAGATATGACGACCTACCAATGGGATCACACTTCCATCTGCCACGGCCCTGACCAAAGCAGGTACAGTTCATCATGTGTCCCTCTTCATGACGCATGTGAAAGGTGTCATTCACATTGTAAGTGATGCCATCGACAATGCATTCTTCTATTTTCGAAACAACAGGATGGGTTGAAGGTTCTTGAAACAAACAAACAAAAAGCTATGTTTTCAAAGCATGCAGTTCCTTCTACTAAATTATCAAGACCTCCCATTAAAATAATTTTTCTACTGGCATAGAATAAATATTTTTCAAAGTTCAGTTAGGAATATAACTTCTGCACTTACAGAAAGTCTCTCTCTTATAAACTTGTAAATGATGGTGGTCAAAGTAGATACCACTGAAGAATGTGGTAAAATACACCTTCTTGTAGAAAAGCAATTTTTGAACAAATATATGTCTTACTTTCGGAAAAGTTCTGGCTCAGTTGATAATGTCCTTTAAACCTCTGCTTGTTACAATAAATGGGAAGAAGATTAAACATGCTTATATACAGCAACCAGCGTAGTGTGATGGTCTGGTATCTGGCATGGTGAGGGGGGGGAGATATTGGGATTTGGGAAATAAAATGGTGTCTACATCATTCATAAAGTTAAACAAAATTATGCAAACTCTGTTCCTAACTCCCCGAGAGATCCTGAGAAAATCATTGTCTCCGTCTGGGTGCAGCTCCTTCATCTATAAAACAAGGAGTTGGTCTATATTCCTTTCTACTTGGGTCCCTTCCAGCTCTGCAGCATCGTAGGTAATTCCTATTACTCTTGGATTGTGTTACCCTTTGAGCACACAAAAATGTTTTCTACATAAAGGGAACAAATTCAGGCCAATGACAATACACCAGCTACATGGACTATTTATTAGCTCAGAGTTCTACCTATATTTTACTTCTCAAATGAAACAAATAGAAAAAATCTAAAATAGTTTTTATAAATCAATATCCCTATATTCTATACCTGGGTCTAAAGGGGAAAAACTGATCTGGACAAAATAAATTGGCCTCTCTATGTATTTGTCTCCTTAAATCTGGATCTGCCAGGATCTGATTTTAGAAGAGCAAAGTCTCTTTTCTCTACAAAAATTACCCAAACTTTTCTAGACAAGAATTGGATGGCATAACTAAATTAACTAAATACTAATGGATCAAATGATTGTGTTCTAGCCTTTTAAGTCATCTCGTTGGCTCAGCCAAAGTTTCACATCCTGGAAATGTTTCAGAACTGTAGAACTGCCGTGCCAGTTTTTCTTAACTGGTTGTCTAACATGTGAAACTTATCCAGCACAACAGACTCATGGAATGGTACTGCATGTTTTCTCCTACTTCTGGTTAAGTACAAGTTTTCACATCAAAGTTTCACATCTCTGTACCTTTTGCCCTCTCAAATGTTTCATGCATCAGCAAACATACCTTGGAGATTGGAGTGGGCGACACAGGTCCATTCCCCGCGACCATTCCCCACACATGTGCATCTCATCATGTGCCCCCTGGCATGCCTTTTATCCCACTGGTCTCCAACACGATACATGCCACCTTCTTTGGTTGAACAGGTTTCTTCATGGGCTGTTCAGAAATGGATGAGAAATGTATACTTGATAAGTAGTCACAAGGTCATGAAAGGTAGGCAGTATTATCAGTCCAGTTTGGTTATCCTGAGAACTCTCACTTGGAAAGAATCTTGTGTTCCTCAAAGAAATCTCAGGGTTGCTCTATAGACGAACAGAGTCTTAAGTACCAGACAGGGAAACATTACAGAGGTGAGGTATGTTGTAGGAAGTAATTACAGGAAGGGTTAGGGGATGTCAAGGCACGATGATACCTACATACTCACACAAAGGCTTTGCATTATTCTAGAAGTCTGGATTTGACTACTACTCCACAACTGTTTCTAGTTTCAGTTAATTCTAATTCAAAGGGAAGCTATGGGTATGAGGATAGGATTGTAAGCTCCAGTGTGTTTTTCTTCTAGATCCAACATTCTCTTTGGTTGAAATGAGAAAAATAAAAGTAAGCGTAAGTTATTTTTTCTTATGTTTTGTTGCCTCATATTCACACTTGACAATACAATGTACAGGTTCTTGGTTCTGCAGCTGGAAAAGCAAATGTAATCTATGGGGTCCTTGAGATTTGAAAACAAATAAAAGGTATTGGTTCCCCTTTCCCCATTCATACAAACTAGAGTCCGCACATCTCTTTTAGAAAAAGATCCCTTACTTGTCAGGAAACATAGTTTTGGTAATTTTGGTAATTAATAAGTGATAGACCTATGCCAGTTAAACCAAAATCATGTATAAATATTGTAGATCTGTGACTATCACAGTCAGTTACATTTGAAATATTTTAAGCTACTCAGTTGTGTGCTCTTAACAGAAGACATATTTGTGCAAAATTTAAATGTCCACACATTTTAAAGAGCTCCTTTTTATTTCATTTTTATATTTTTGGACACTAAATTATACCAATGGGGTTTTTTAATTACATAAATAATTATATAATTCATATATATGTATTATATCACAAAGTTTTTTTGCAGTCTCAGAATGAACAGATAAAGTAGTAGTAAAGTGGATACTATTCTGTCTTACTCCATAAATGGGTGTCTACAAGGGCTTCATCTTACCAGCCATGGGACAGAATCCAAACTTCTGGTCAGTGTCATAATTCTGCGTGGTTCCGCACCATCTCATGTTGTCTCTCCTGCCCTCAGAAGTACAGTCAGTGTAGTTGCGGTTGTTGAATACGAAGGGGAAGTGGCACAAGGCACCATTGGAATTTCCACCTCGAGTTTGAATCAACACTGCCCAGAATAATACACAAGTAGGAAGAAATAAATTACCACTGAGCTTTCCAAAGTGCAGCGGGGAATGACCACGGAAAGGTTCTGAGGGAGCCAGGTTTCCGCAGCTCATTTATAGCATCTGCCTCAGCATAAAAGATGTCTGATAATATAGTTCAAAGCTTCCTTAGTGTGTGCACCTTAATTTTCACTCTCCTTTTCCCACAAATAAATAAATAAATAAAACAAATGACCGCTTTGAGTAAAACATAGTTTCAACCAGAAGAGAAGGAAAAACAGTCATCCATCCTCTGTATTCTTCAGCCCTGTGGGACTGCATACTGGTTTTAACATGCAAGTTATCTTAATCACATCATAATCCCAACATGTCAGAAATAAATGAACTGGTGGCCTTTCCCTTGGTGTCATTTTCCAAGGGGACTAGGAACTGTGGACGGATCTTCAACTGCTAAATTAGCAGCATGTCTCTTGGGTCTAGACCACAGAAAAGTGACACTTCCTATGCAGCCTCCAGATTAATGGCTAGAGTGCTGACTGATAAACACAGGGCATGAGAAATGGTTCTTTCTCGCTGCTGTGTTTCCCCCTGGGGACACTCACCAGTATGGTCTGTACAGAAAGAATATTTCTGGTCTTGTTCATAATTGGAAGTCGTGCTGCACCAGAGATGCCCATCCTGTCGCCCTTCATTGGTGCAGGAGTAGAAGGTCCTGCCGTTATAGGTGAATGGCAAGACACATGGCTCCCCGTTTGAATTGCCACCGTAAGTCTGCGTTATAGCTACAAGCATAACCAAAAAGGTCTCAGTAAATAGAGGTG
Organism: Pteronotus mesoamericanus; assembly: GCF_021234165.1. Lineage (NCBI taxonomy): Eukaryota > Metazoa > Chordata > Mammalia > Chiroptera > Mormoopidae > Pteronotus > Pteronotus mesoamericanus. Next base: position 11,217,422 of record NW_026555277.1, on the reverse strand, counting down.
CATTTATGCCACCAGTAGCTGGCTGCTTATTTATACCTTCAAGAGAGACTGAGCTATACTGCGAAGATAGATGATCATCTGGTTAATTTCAGCCAAAATGCATTACTCAGGAAGTGGACAGAGCAACACGTAAGTTTCTCTGCTGATATCCTTTGCTACCACCTTGGCTGCCATGCCTCAGTTTCCCCATTTGTAAAGCTATATTAATGCAGGTTAATTAAGGATACTGCTCAAAGGATACTGGAGGAATATGCATGATTCTACTGGTGACATAAGTATTATCACATGAGACTATTCTAGGGGAGAAGTCAAGTGCACCAATTATTATTGCTATAATTACTAACTCTCACTTTTGTAGGTCAGAAGAGAGGCATTACATTGTGAAAAAGAAGTTTAAAAGGCTCCAGAAATTTGAGATTTGGAGTATAAAATACGGATGATGAGTTATTCTAAAAGCAACCTCCTTATAACAATATTTTAGACAAATAAAGATAATACAGAGCAGTTTAATCTTCACTACAGAAAAGAAAACACATACATTAAAAAGATGGGAAGAAAATATCAAATGCCAATCTTGGCTGTTATCGCTAATGGTAAAATTATAAGCTTTTCATGTTTGTTTTATTGCCTTAAGAATTTTTGGTAAATGAATATATTGCCTTTCCAAAATTAAATGATAAAAAAAGTTATCAGTACTACTTTTTTGAAAAGATAATGCACACCTGTCTCTTGGCAGCTGACTCCATTGCCCAGGCAAGTGCAAAGCATCTGCTTATTGCCTTGTGTCTTCAGCCACTGCATCCCCACTGAGTAAACCATACCACTCTCTGTGACGCAGTGACCATATGGAACAGGCTGGGGGTTTGGCTGATGGCGGAAAACAGCCCTTTGGACATCTGTGACAGGGCCAGATCCTAAGAACATGAGAAAAAAAAAACCACAAAGTTATACAAGAGAAAATAACTATTTCCTAAAGTCGGGATCTTTGGGGTCCAGTACAGATCACTCTGAAATCCATGTTGTTACTGACCTGAGACTACAAAGAAATGCACTTCCCATTCTGCGTAAGTTTTTGCACTCAGCCTAGGAAATAGGTCCACAAAGTCTACCAAATTGTCTTCACCTACCAGCTCATCTGGAGCTACTGGGATCATTATATCCAAATCATAGACGTTATTTCCCCACTCAACAGAGCAGATACCTTCAACAACTCCTTCCTCATCCAGGAAGCTCCCAGTCCTTGCCTTCACAACCCTTCATACCTACCTTCATTCCAGCTCACTTCCAACCACCTCCTTCCTTGCTCTGTGCCTTGTCTCACTGAATGACTTACTCATCATTCCCTGATGCACCCTCTGCTGTCCTCATCCTTTTCCCTTCACCTGGAATGATCTACCTCACCCTTCCTCTCTTAGCAGCTTCCATGAGCCCAATATATCCGGGCGATATATCTGGACGTTTTGAGAAGTCCCTGCCACTCTGCATCAGACCCCTTGTCCTCTGTGTGACTAGAGGCTCTCCGGGGCATGCTCTGGGCTGCCATGTGGATTCTCGAGAGGTTGCCCCTCCTTCCACATTTGGTTTCTTAGGATTATTTGTAAATTGGTTGTGTTTTTTCCTAAAGCCAATCAACTCTCTTAAAATACCTTTCTTTTCAAGATGAGACAACATCTTGAAAAGCAACTGGACAGTTGATGTAAAACACAAATATACACCCACATTGATCTACCACTGGAGTCTCAATGAAGATATTATGGCTGGTTACAGCTTTTTCCCAAATTCTCAGCTAAAAGGATTGTGTTCCCTTGGACCTCCACAGGACTATTTTCAGCACTCATCCTGAAGCCCTTAATATTGATGAGACAACATCTTGAAAAGAAAGGTATTTTAAGAGAATTGACAACATCTTAAAAGATGAGACAACATCTTGAAAAGAAAGAAAAGATTGTGTGGATCCTCTTTAAACTTTTGGGTATCTATTCTCTTGAAGGCCTGGCCCACAGTGGGGCAGAGTCAGAACTGATGCTAGAACAACTGGTAGACTGACACCAGCATCTCCCTAAGTAGAGGCCAAACACACTTCACAGACAATGGTTCCCAAGATCACACATACTAGGGAAATAAGGCAGCTGTATTCACACACCCTACCTGGGAGAGTCACAATGCAAATGAACATAAAGATCCTGTCAAAGTAGGTTCCATTTTGCTTAATCCAGTGCTTCTCAGACTTTTGAATAATGGAAGATTTTCCGTATAATATTAATAAAATAGGTAACATTTATTGAATGTTTACCCCATATAAACCTGATTACTCTTTTAAATTAAACTCTTTTAGTAGACTGATATTTGTAATTGTTTCTTTTTTGGGTTAGCAGCAATTTTACTGATAATAATCAAATAACTCAAAGATAAAATCTAATCTTGTTCACTTTTGTAAGTGCTCAGAGCAGCATGAAAACTCATCAAAAGGAAAAAAACCCAAGTAAGTAATTAAGATTTTTAACTAAATGGCTGGTTGCTAAGATGCTAAGCAATAAGGCTAGTACATTACATAGTGAGAATTTAATCAAACATATTAAGAATAATAACAGACGTATACACCCTTGATTCTTTCCTTCTGATTCTTACAAAAAAAGGCTACCATGCAGGGAACTTTTTCTTATACCAGAAATAATTCAAACTTCTTTGTAAAAGAATATTTAGATACTGTGTCATTCATTCCCATCTCTAGCCCCTATAAATTTCTCAAATCACGAACACCAATACGTGAAGAAAATGACTGTGTATTACTTCATGGAACACAATAAGGTTTGCTGGAACCTGGAAACCATACGTAAAGGATTGTTCCTGCTAAAAAAGATCCATTTTTATTTCAGTTTCATATAAATTTAAAAGTTAAAATTAAATAAGGTTTAACAACTAACAATCTATAAATGAACTCAGCTTACTGGCTGAAACACTGCAAGTCATCCTTAAATGGCACATCAAGGGAAAGATGGATTTGCAGAAATATTTTTGGCAACGCTGTCCCATTCCCCGCCCTGCTCCCTCTGTGCCTTACTGGTGGATGTGGTCTGCCGTTCACACTTCCATTCTCCTCTGCCGTTGCCCGTGCAGATGCACTGGAGCAGGTTCCCCTGAGTGTCCTTCTTGCTCCAGGTGTCTCCAATTCTATAGGATGTCCTAGTGTCCTGATCGTTGCATCTGTCTGTGTTAGAAAGGAAGCATTTCAATATATGTAAATCAGGTCAAGCTTGGCACATGCTCAACTGAAACATATATATAAACACGAACATATATATATACACACATACACACACACAGCAGATTAAAGCTTGGTAAGTTATTTTTTGATGATATGTTTCTATTCAGCTGTGGTTCCACACATGTTTAACTTCCAAAAGATGGGATTACGCTGGTTCCAACAGAAAGCAAACTATGTGTTTTAATCTAGCTCCACATCTATGTTTGTCAAAATACTTTTTCATCATTTTTCATTCATTAACTTCTTTTTAGAGTTTTCTCCTTGTTCTTTTGACCAAATTCATTCTCTGGTTTTCTATCGCCCTTGTCTTTCCTTCTCAGGCTCTCCCAGTAATTATTCTATGTGACCTGTACTTCAATAGGGACTTTCTTTAGAAAACTATGAACAGTAAGGAGGCAGGTAGGATTCAAAAGTTCTTGGGGAGAAGCCCCAAAGTAGCTAGAAAAAGACAGCAGCATCTCTTTCTTCATTTGTTTGGTAAAAAATTCAGGGGACACCAACTTCTCTGAATAATATGTTCTCTTCTTTCCCCCACACATCTATTTAAAATCAATAACAAAAATGGCTTCTTGAATTTGCCCAGTGCTAACTCTTCAATGGAGAAGTGGGACTATTATTGTAAAATGGTATGTTATAACCAAATTACCATTAGTCTACATGTTCAATTGTCTGGCAAATAGATTGTTTCAGTTATAATCTGGCTTTGTCCATATGCTACAATGTGAGTACAGAGGGTCTGATTGGTTTGTGAGTCAGAAAATGACTGCACTGGGTGAGAGAAAAGCAACTGGACAGTTGATGTAAAACACAAATATACACCCACATTGATCTACCACTGGAGTCTCAATGAAGATATTATGGCTGGTTACAGCTTTTTCCCAAATCCTCAGCTAAAAGGATTGTCTTCCCTTGGACCTCCACAGCACTATTTTCAGCACTCATCCTGAAGCCCTTAATATTGTACTTTGTAAAAGGTGACTGACTAGAAAAGCCTTTCTCCTCTCCTGACATACTCACTAAGTGCTCTCTGAAAGTCGAGTTAATGTCCAATTCATTTTTGTATCCCTACACCATCTTGTACAAAGTAGAGACTTAGCAAATTTCATAAAATAAATGACTTTTCTTTGAGAAGCTTCTCCCAATTTGCTTTTAGAATAGTTTTAAATAATAGATAAGATTTTGAGTCAGACATCTCATTTGTCTTAAGCCAAAAACATTACCACACACAAAAAAATTACCACCAAGGTCTTGGATGCCTGATACTCATAATAACATTTTAAATGAAAAAATTGAACGAACCATCAAGTTTCTGGGAAAGATTTGGTCCCAATTGTTATTACTATCCATGAGAGATTTATTTTTTGTTAGCAAAGAATTCAAATTTGGATGATGAGCGTTTTCAGATGGTTAAACATTTTAAGCTGGATAAATAAAATAGGTTCGACATATTTAGATTTGGTTTTAAATTTATTTATAACACCCATAGTTAATGGCTATTTCGCTTCTATAAACTCTATCTTTGCTATTAGTTTGAACTTTCAGAAAAAGAGAAGGCTTGAACCCCTAAGGCAACAAGCGAGGGCCCGGGGCAGCCTTACAAGCAACAGGCGAGCTGGCAGAGGCCAGCTTCGTTTTTGCTTCTACGCTTTTTTAGGACTCTGAATAAGAGACACTGTCCTTAACCTCATAATAGAGGCATCATTTTAACCAGTGGGATAAGCACTTTTTTATCTGCATCACTTCTGCTTATGCTTTAAAGGTAGAACATAAAAGGAAACCTAAAACTTGAGAGCTGTGATCCATTCTATGCCAACAGCACCCACATGCCCAAAGGTGTATTTGCATGTTATTTTAATGATTTCTTTGCTCTTAATACTTTGAAAATATCCCAGTAATAATTTAGATTAAACATTTGTACCTAATCTTCATGTCCACAACCCATTTGACATTTAAATGAATATTAAGTTTCTTTTTTTGTAGCTGATAGTCTAATCCTTATTAAACTAAGATTTTTTTTTTTTTTAATTTAGTCTTCTTTGAGGAAGCACAATAAGTTTGTTATGGAATTTTCCTTGACATCCAAATGCTCCCAAAGAACATTGGTGTGTTGGCTGTGTTCTAAATAACATCACATCACACTTCTCTCTAGGAATCCAGAAAATAATACCTGGACTCATCTTAACATAATCTAAAACATACTTCTAGAGGAACAGGTGATGCGTCCACTGCCTTCTCCCAGACAAGTGCAATCCACCATCATCCAGCCTTGATAGGGCTTTTCCCAGGTTTCCCCGACAACATAGGAAGTCCCAGCAGCGTGGTCAAAACATTTCTCAGCTGTAGGAAAATGTGGATGAAAAAGAGGAAAAAAAAGAAGTTATTTCAAATTGAACAGTCTCCCTGTAATTTAAAGTGTATGAGTAAGCAAAAATCCAGCCACATTTTTTTAAGTGGTACTCTGTTCACAAAGAAAGGCATGCCCTATAACTAAGCTCATAGTAACCAAAGCGAAAAGAAGCTCCAGTTGAGTTGGCAGGGAGAAATTCTGTTCCCCTAATAAGTACATAAGTACATGGACTATATATTTTCAGCTAGTGCCATTCTTCTTCACACCAGTATTTTTAAGTGAAAAGAATCTATGTATGTATCCTGTCTGGGGAAAACTAAATATGCAAAATTCCCATTTAATTATGGATGGCCAACTATGAATGCCTGAAAAAATGAAAAGCAAGCCTTTAAAAATTGGATTTCTGTAAAAACAAACACAACACAAAGAAAAATAAAAGTCTCTGGATTAAAGAACAATAACTGGATTAAAAAAGATAAACAGAAAATTTCATATTTGTATCTAGAGAATCAACTAAGGATTGAGACCAAAAGAAACTCAACAATTTGGGAGAAGAAAAATACTAAGGTTTGAAAGAGCACACACAATTTTGTGTTTCAGACTAGTGTGTTTCAATAAAAATGTCAAAGGTATCATTTTTTTTTCTTCTAAATAACATATCTTGACCAAGGAAAACCTGAGATTAGATATTAGAGGAAAAAAAATTACTTCCTCCTAAATCTTTCAATTCCATCTTGTGCTTTTGAAACTCGCTTGTACGTAAGACTTACATACAGGTGAGTACTTTTTGATCTGATTCTTTAAAACTATGGACTATAAAACATTTCATAATTTTTAAAAATATTTTATTTATTTTTAAAGAGAAGGGAAGGGAGGGAGAGAAACACTGATGCGTGAAAGATACATTTATCCGTTGCCTCTCGCATGCCCCCAGCTGGGGACTCAGCCCACAACCTGGGCACGTGTCCTGACTGGGAGCCACGCCAGTGCCCTTTTGGTTCACAGGCTGGCACTCAATCCACTACGCCATACCAGCCAGGGTGAAAACATTTCATTATTTAAAATAAAATTCCCATTCATATATGTTTTTATTGGAATTCAGATCCTTGGTCCACGTAGAGTTTGGTTCCACCCAACACTTTCCCAGAGGGGACTGTGCAGTCCCACCCCTCATTCTCCAGTAGGAGTCACACACCTATGGGCTTGCAGGTCCATTCTCCTTTCCCGTTACCAAGGCACACACACTCTAACATGTAACCACCGGTCTCATGTGGTCTTCTCCAGGTGTCACCGATCTTGTAGGACTGACCCCCTTCATGGCAGCGATCTGTGCAAGATTAAAAAAATGTTAAAGAGAGTGGGACAGAAAACATTGAAAACAAAAAGAATAAGTCTCATATTCTACCCAGAGTCGGTACTTAGGCTAGACAAAGTAAAGACACAGAGAACAGCTTTCCATCAGAGACAGGGGGAAAGTTAACAGGCCTGGTCACTTGGGGTCATTCTATTAAACGTTTTGTTTAAACACAATGGGAAACCACAGAGAAAATTGAATGGCGAAGAAAGAGGTCATAAATCCTGGTTCCCCGGAGGGATCACAGGAAATTGGGTCCTGGAGCAGAAAAGCAAGGCTGGCGGGCGTGGCCTCCTCACAGACACAGCAGGTTGTGCCTGAGACTAATTCAATGAAAAAGCCATATTGGATAGAGTATTTCCACTTCTGGGAGTGTGGAGGGTCTGTATTTTAGTCTTGGTTAGAAATGTCATTTTGGCAAAAAGCAAATAGATGTGTATTTATCAAATGTGAAAATCCAGGTACTTTTCTAGGCTGTTAAACATGATGACACATCCAAAGGCTGAACTCTCCACAAGGCTGTAAACGCTATGGACCACTGACTCTTAACATTTGCCAGTAAATTCGGATAAACCCTAATGTTAAGTATGGGGAAAGCAGATTGGGCCTATTCACAAGGGATTGATTTGTTCTTTTGGACAGAAGTCTTTAAAGTGACTTATATGTAAAAGATGGATCAAAAAAACTAAATGTTATGTTAAAAAAATCTATTTGTAACAGTGAATCATACTGGAAAGAGCACCGGAGCTAAATAAACTAAAATTGATGAGAGTCAACCCAGTTCCTAAAGTATCTTGGAAACACTCGTAGGCTACCACATTATCCTTGGGAATAGAAAGATCCACTTCCTGGGTATAAGCTATTGGTTACAAAGAAACCAGACCCTTTGTGTGGGGTGCAAGAGGTCTGGCATTATAAACAAGAAGAGCAGTTCACGCAACGGGAGGTTCACTCTCTATGATCGTCTTTCCAGTCACTGCAGAGTAATCACATGATCGCTCTGGCTCGAAGCTGTCCAGGTAATGTAAATGGGCAACCCCTTTAAGCATGTCTTACTGGCGTGGAGCCCAGGAGAGCCACTTGGTTACACTATGTACATACACACACACACTTTAACACTCTCAAACTAAACATTGATTCTACCTGTGCTCAGAGACATCTTTCAGAAGTACAGGGACCAGTTGGGTGACCACATAAGAGTACCTGGTCCCCTAGGGTAAGTAAATCCCCAAATTAAAACTATCCAGTCATCGATAACACAATGCGACAGGGACAGTAATGGAGAAATTCTCATTTACGGTGTTTTAGCATCATTTTACAGAATGTCTTCCTTACTTGCAATGGTACAGCTTATTCTTCTTCGTCCAGCCCCGATGCAGGTACAGTCCCAGATCATGGAGTCCTTAGGGCGCTCATAGGTGTCCCCCACCCGGTAAGTATTCCCAGTGTACTTGTCAAAGCAAGTCTCTTCAGCTGAGAGGAGAAGGAGAGTTCATGTGAGCCTCGCATATGTAAAAGCTTTTCTATTCTACTAATCACATCCAAAGGAGAACTCGCTTTTCCATTTTATGAGCAACACAATACAAAAAGTTTTTAAAAAGTTAAGTGGGAGACCTAAATATTACCTTAGGCTCTATTAAGGCCTTGCCTTTTGATTTTTGACAAGTTCCCTAATTTTTTGTAAATTAATTTCTATTGTAAAGGAGTTTCAGGTCCCAGGAAAAAGCCATATGAAGCACTACCTTAGGACTGCTAGACAGTGAAGGAAGGACTTCAGAGTCAGATCTCTGACTCAGGAAGTCGAACTAAGGTCCATAGAAAAAGCAGACAATTTGAAGAGCTCCACTCCAGCCAGGCCCAGTCACTTGTTAATCCTGCTATTTCCATTTTAGCCTCATCCCTGCTTCTTCTCTGTGCAAGTTGCCAAAATTTACAAGAAACATATCAATGGTCATAAAGAATGATAACTTTGAAGTGGTTAGTGGTTTTGTGTAAAAAAAAAAAAAAATCACTTTACAATATAATGCGCAAAGTGTTTTCTGGTCCATACTCTTATAATTTTAGATTTAAAATTCTGTTCTAATAAATTAAAGTTTTATAAGTGTTTTGGAGGGAGAATATACAAAGTCTTTTATTTTCTTATCAAAACCTTTGGGAGAGTAACACAAAAAGAAGACTCTAGGAATGACTTGGAGATACGTTTGTTCTTTTGTTTTAAAGGTAAAAGTAACATGAAAAGCAAAATGAGCGGTTATTAAATGTTTTTAAGAAAAAATGATGGATTATTCCATTGGGGAAAAAATGGTGTACATACTTTTACTACTAATGCTAAGTTTAATTAACACTGGAGAAGCGTCACTTCTCCATTTACTACAAGATACTAACCACCAGGCTTCCCACCACTTACGTTCAGGTTTACTCTCGCAGTTAAAGCCTCGGCTCCCTCCATAACAGGTACAAACCAAGGTGTTGCCCAGGTAGGTGCGTTCCCATTGTTGGTTTATCTGATAGTGATTCCCATTGTCAAAACAACCAGCTGTCAATAATCGAACAAAAAGTTATTACACTTGCATCCCCCCCTTTTTTTCCAGATTATGGAATTCTCTTGCACAACTAAATTGACAAGCCTAAGCAACATAGAAAAATAAGTTAACCTTTGGAACTTGAGGAGAATTAAAAGCAATAGTCCACTAAAATATAGATGTAGAAACCAGTTATCTAAAGAGTTAACCATAATTTGTACACGTACATATTTAGGTATTCCTTCCCCTCCCCCTCTCTTTTCTTTAACTTAGCTAAATGTTATACAATGATGTCATTTCCATCTGGCCAGGGGTCTACATCAAAGAAGTGGAAACATTTTGAGAAGCAGATAACTGCAATTGCATTTTAAAATATGCAAGAAACTTCTATGCTTTTCTTGGGTAGTAAGAGGGCAACTTTAAGCAGTTTCCTTTAGCCAAGGCGAAGGGAGGGTGTGTCTTTGGAAAACCGGAATACAAATTCCAATCTGATCTCTGTTCTTGGAGATGGGTCCTGAGGGGCCCTGAGGCTATGTGAATAAACTAGAGTACTTCTCTTTCAAAGTTGGGAGCCACAGATATGTAGCTACCCTCTTCCCACCCCATTTTCAAAATATTCAACCAGCTTTTTAGTAACACAGAAAATAAGAAAGACCTCAGAAAACCTAAGTGAAAATTTTAAGGCGTGAATTATTTTTCTCTTTGAAGGAAAGCTTTGATGAATTTACAGGAAGACGACCTGAACGTGTGGAGTAGATTAAGAGCACAACAGAACAACGCAGAGCCCCTGTCCTCCCGTGTATTATCTCATCCTAGGCCCTCAGAACCAGCCTGCTCAAACCAGTGCCTTTTGTGTCCACAGCCGGTTTCTCTCATTAAGGCGTGCACACCCTCCACGCGCGCGCGCGCGCGCAAAACTTCAGCCACAACTTTAGTTGGCTTTACGGTCCCATCCCTGCGACAGCCAGCCAGTTTCAGCCCGCAGTCAATACTCACGCTTGCTTTGGCTGACAGGCAACGGGGACTGGGGCTGAATGATTTGCTGAGCCTGTCTCTTGCCCCTCCAGGCTTCGGTGGAGGACACCGCTGACCACAGGGACAAGAGGGCCAGCAGCAGCAGCTGCAGCCAGGGCCCCGGACCCCTGAGCATCTTGAGACGGTGCGGGGAGGGACGCCCTCACCAGGAGGCAAGTTGCCACCTAGTTCTCTTCGAAACCTGCGGGAGGATTCCTTTCCAGTGCCTCCTGGGGGGCTGACGCCTTAAAGAAGGTAAGGATCAGAGGATGGGGAAGGGGACGGGTCGGGGGACGAGGGGAAGGAGAGGACGGGAGAGAAGTTGTGGCTGCGGGTCCCGGCTCGCGCCTGGGGCTCCCTCTCCTCCCCTGGACAGCGCAGCCGGCGCGGGCGGCCGAGCCCGGACAGCTAGGGTTTATATGGGACTGTCCCTCCCGCCCCCCGCGAGGCCCAGGGCGCCCGGGAGGAGGGCCCGCCCCAAGGCCCCCTCCCCTCCTGCGGCTGCCGCCGACCGCGCGCCGATTGGCCGGGGCTCCAAGTGACGTCAGGGGGCCTGTGGGTTCGCCGCGAACAAAAGAGATGCTGATCCCCCGCCAGGACTGGGGCTGGAGAACTTTTTTCGGTTTCCTTTGCGGTCGTCCAACTTTTTAGGGGGAGGGATGGGAAGCGAGTGGAAAAGGATAGACTGGGAAGAAAAGGAGGGGCTGGAGTTACGTGAAGCGAAGGGGTTGCAAGTCCTCCTCCATCCCCCTCGCCCCCGCTTCCTTTTTTTTTTTTTTTTTTTTTTTTTCTTTTTAGGGTTGGGGGTAGGACATTTCGTCATCTCCGAAAAAAAAAAAATCGATGCTCGCTGGAGTATATTTTGGGGGAGGACAAAACCATAAAGCAGCCACCACCTTGCAGCTGTAGGAATGTAGACTTTGCAATTCCAGGGCGGGGCTGGCTTTTCTCCTGTTACCATTCCTTGATTCTAACGTGCGTGGACTTGGGACTCAATTTATTGTCTTCATGGCTTTCTGTCCAAGACTTCTCCCCCTCTCAAACGCTGTACCTGCCCGGTTCTGAAGAGGTGCTAGCCGGGGAGCAGAGGGGAAAATCCGTCCTTTAATGAGCTTCAGCTAAGTACCAGCCGTCCGCGGGGCGTTTGCGGACCTGGGAGAAATTCAAGGAACGAGGTTTCTTTTGAAAGGACAAAGCAGGAGTTTGTTTTAAAGGAAAAAATATATATATATATATACTTTTTGGAAGTCATATATGGAAGTCAGTATATATATTTACAAGGAAGTCCTCCTTTCCTGGGAATGGGATGTCTCTTTCCACTGAAAGTGCGATCAGTCGAGATCGACCTGAAAACTGGAAAGTTGGACCGGCTATGGAGAAAGATCTTCACGCCTTTGCTCGTGTTCTCCGTGCCCGTTACATACAAAGCAGGGATCTTATTTGAATCACTGAAAGCTAAGAAAAAAACATTTCAAGTTTTGCCTTCTTACAGTCCCTTCCTTGCTATTATTTGGCATTTTCTTTTTGCAGACATCGGTTAAGTCACAGAACTCCCCTCTCCCAACCCCGCCTCCAGGTTTTTTAAATTTAAATTATCTACACCGAGAAAGTGGAAAGTTGCCATTTAAGATTTCCCCTGCTTTCCCTGTAAACTCAGAGGGTGGACACGGAATCTGAGAAGCTTCTAGCGTTTAGCAACTCATCAAATCAGTCTTTTTTTTTTTTTTTTTTTTTTTTTTTTCCCCAGACAGACACAGGCCACGCTTGCTTTTCAAGTTCTACAACAGGAGGAGTCCACAACCTTCAGTAAATCCTGAGAGAACCAAGTTTAAATCTTTCCCTTCTATGTTATGTTAGTAGTGCAGACTTCCCGTTTGCTTCGAAAACCTATGAAAGCACTAGCCATATGTTTATTTCTGCAGGTACTTGTTTTCTCCAAGAGGTCCACCTGAAGTAACTGCCATGGGGTAATTCCAACTGCACGGCCTATGAAATGACTAACACATCGAAGACACAAGGCTAACGTTTGTTTTAATTAATGCAGGGAATCTTTTAAAACAGCAAATACCAGTTTCCTACTAATAGTGTAAAATAACTTCTTGAGTTTTTGTGACCAACATTACAAGTTGACAGAGTGTCACAGATTTCCCTAAACTTAGAGTCCTAAGTTAGAGGGTTTTCTTTTTTGAAATTTTTCATCATCACTTGACAGAACAGTTTTCTCTTTCAAATATAAAAGAGATTCTTGTAAATTCTTAATACACATCTGGGAAGACAGTGCTCCTTTCCAGACCTAAGAATACCTGGAAACCAGGCTGTAAGCAAGACAGACCTGAAGCTAAAGCTTTCACAGGTTCTAGAGGAAGGAAGGGAGTGGTGAGAAATGTATGTTGTCAACCAAAAATATGAAAGTTTGATATATTTACTGTACTCAAAATACAGTAGAATAATATATATGAGAGCTTGAAAGAAAAAAGCCCACCTTAAATCTCACAAGAAATTTTTATATTTCAATCCTGTTGACATGTAATTTGTTTAAGGAGCTGATATATCTCTAATGTCTCCTAAGCAAAAACTTAATGATATTTAACCAAATTTTATAGGAATGCTTGGGAGTTAACTCTTTTTCTTGAAAGGGTTTTGTTTTTTTTTTTTTAAACTTTGGACATGGAGATATTTTCTTAGTTAAGATAATAAGGCTTGAGATAGTATTCTTTCATTATCAAAATCCCTTGTCATTGTGTAAGTCTATTATCTCTAACTAGAGAGATAAGATCACACCGACTTTTGATAAGGCCTCAGCAGACATGCCTAGTGTCCAAGATTCCCTTGCATTCCCTTGAAAATCTTAAAGACTATTTTGACACAGTAGGTTCTTCCATTAATAGTATGCTTCTGCTGGTAGGAAATATCCTTAGATTTCTTTTTCTTATCTTGAATAGATAGGGAAAATAAATGTGAGCAAGCAGACAGACAGTAGGTTTCCTAGATGCCTGGGGCTGGGGCTGGGAACGAGACTTAATTGTAAATGGGCACCAGGAATCTCACAGAGGCGATGGAAATAAACGTGCTAAAGTGAGGTTGTGCTGGTGGCTTGCACAACTTGGTAGCTACCAAAAATCATTAAGGTGTACCTAAAGCTAGTGAATTTTATGATCAGTAAGTTTTACCTCAATAAAGTTGTTTTTAAATAATTGATTAAAAGTATTTTTTTTCATTCTTTTCTACTTATACCTTCTCCTGAATCTGTGACAAGAACACTCCCAGGCGACAGCAGCACATACAAGGTGTCCTCATTTCTCAATTTTTCTAACAGGGAGTTTGCCTTTCATACAGTAGTGGATTGTTTCTTCTACACCAGTAACTCCTTACAAAACCTAGTATTTGTGCGATGGCATGTATGTGGTAGAGACAGAACAAATGTTCATTTAGGACTGTGTGTTGTTTCTTCTTGAAATTGCCATGGCGATAAAATTTTCCCAGAACTTAAGTCAACTTACATTTTCAGTAACAAAAAAAGAACACATATATCTGTGGGTGGTGGGGCAACGTCATTTGGATGTTTTGTTATTGGAGAAAGTTAGTGAGGAGCATGAGCAATTATGGAAATCTGAATTGCATTGACTTCATTTGAGGTGAAGATTATGGTTAAGCACAAAAAGAATTTATCAGACCTAGCCAGTTTTAAAGGATTGGAATTAAAACAATTTAAGGGATAAGTTTCAAAAGGCAATTATTTCCCTGTAAAAAAAAGTGGGTTTCCTTTTAGAATAAATGAGTTACAGACAATACTCCCAGCCAAGTCCCTTGCCTATTGAAGAAAAAAAAATCTTATCTTTGATAAGAAATAACTTCTTGACACAGTAGGTTATTTTTAGAAGCAGGTGGGCTGTTTTTTCCTGAAAACCTTTGGTTTTCTATCGTGTTCTTAATCTCTTCTAGTCCTTTTAGAGAGGCCAGTGACTAGGTGACCTTTGGAATTTTCTGACTTAAGAAACTGGAGTATATTTTCTTGATTCCTGACCTCCTATAGGTAGGTTGAATGGAGATAAATTACGGTAATTTTGTTTCTCATAAACTCCTTCCCATCTTCCCCTCATTGAAAACAGCCAAGCTTGCAAAACTGATACTCATTAAAAGCAGGTGTGAGAATGAAAAATAAACACCTCACGGGCAGCCCCCGTGGGTAGAATGTCGAGCAGTTTGTCTAGACATCACAGGACATCCGCCACCAGGGAGAAAATACTTGATAAGGCCTTTAAACGATGCCTTGAAAGCCAGCCAGTTTTGACTTAATAGGCATTTTGTTTATATTTTGTTATTTTATTATTTAATCAGCACTTTAAAAAGCCTTAATCTATGTTCTATGTTTCTCAGCAGGAGGTCTCTTTTCTCATTAAAGGGACAGTAAATCACAAAAGGTTTTGCAAAAGGGTCTTATTCATCCAGGAGAATGGAACTAACTACTGTGTAGCTGGAACACTTCGCCAACACCATGTTATAGAACATTTCAGCTCTTGATAAGTAGTGGATTTTTGGAAAAATTTAATTTTTGAGTGTTGTTCCTCCTTTTTCCAGTTTTGCTTTATTTTATGTTGGTGGACTTAAAGGATGGTTTTGAAAGGCTAAAAATCTTTTTTTTTTTACTTAGAAGATTTCCTTTCACATTTAAGTTACTTTCTACTCTTTTAACATAATTTCAATATTTTCGTATGCAGCTAATCATGAAAGTTGTGTCAGGTGCTTTAAAATAGTAATAAATTTTATCTCTTAAGTAAGTTTTTACACCTTTTTGTAAATAAAATCTTATGCTGACAACAGACTCTGTGATATAGGTGGTCAATGGACACTTTTTTCCCTATTTCTATTGAGTAATTAATTATAATAAATCAAAGACAAATTCACTTGAGTAATAAAATTAAAGTACACATTTGATTATCATTAAATTAATGCTAAACCATTTTCTAGATAAAATTGATATGTTTTCTCATTAGCTATTACAATTTTACTGAGACGGAATGGACACTTAAAATCATTTCATTTTAAACGTGAGAAACACTAAGGCAAGCTGACATGTGTGCACAAGCTCATAAAGATTTCAGTAACTGAAGAAAAATACATTTAAATAGCTAGATTGTTTTATTCAGTGCTTACTATGATCCAGAACTGGTATTAAGTGCATTATGTACATTTTTTTTTTTTAATTCAACCATCGATAACCATCCAAGGTAAGTGCTATCATTTTCTCACTCTTACAGATAAGAGTACAAAGCTTACAAAACTAACTGGAATGAAGTTTTCTGCATCGCCAACTTTGTAGATATTGTGATGTCACTTGATGATCTCGCTCTGGAACAAAGCTATGGGCAAAGCAGTTGGCTAAAAAATCTTGTGGATGACTTCTTGGATACGTGGCTAATTTATTCAGCTGTCACACAGAACCTTACTAACTGATATGCTGCCAGTTTTCACCTGGTATATCCAGGGCACTTCTTTTGTAAACCAATTTCCTTCAAACAGTCTGTGTTTTGGCATTTTGAATCAGACATGGGAAACTTACCTCTAACTCTCTGCTACACTGGAAGTTTAGTGAGCAAAGCCTCTGCTTGCCTACTCTATATGCTCAGCACTGGGCACATTCGATGCACCTTTGGGTAAGTGCTTGGCATTCATGAATGAAAGAATAGAAGCGCAGAAGATAAATGCTCTAACATTTACACGTAGTGATTATTTATCCAGCCAGGAATATTACTAAGTGCTCTGCAAGTGTTGTTTTAGTTTATTTTCAAAGCAACAGCCAGAAACACTTGTTAACAGCCCCGTTTACTCTCTGAGGGTCAGAGTTTAAAGATGGTTTTTAAGCTTATGCAGTGAGAGGGGGTCAAAGCTGGAATTTAAATCAAGATCTTCCTGACACAAAATCCATGTCCTTCACCAAGACATGCAAAGCTCCCTCCAAAGAGACTTCGCCTCATATAACGTATAAGAAATTTGGAAAAAATAGCTGGTGGTTACCCTCTTTGTTTCCCTGATCTTCATGCTCTGCCCTTCACTGCCTTGCTCTGTCCGGGTAGGAACCTTTGAACTGTCTGGCCGGTTCTGTGTGTGTGCTGGAGGCTGGGGGACAAAGAGGTCAGGGTGTTCTTCTGAAGCCTGCTTCCGGCCTCAGGGCCACAGTTCTGGTGGCAGCTGATTCCCTCTAGAACGTGCTTTCTCAAAGGGGACAACATTGACCGCATGAGGGTAAAAATTTGTTCTTGTGGGAGAGATGGTAAAAAAAACAAAAAACACCTCAGCTCTACCTGATAAAAGCGTATTCCTTTGTTGTTCATTTATTTCTGCAGGTAGAATTTAAATTAGATTTTATTTTTGGAGGGTGTGGGGTGTAATTACTCTTTTAAAAACTAAAAAGAAATGGGAGGAACCCTGCTCTGGAACCTCAGCTCTTGGCCAGGCTGTCCCTGAGGCTCCAGCCCTCTCACCAGCTCCCTTCTTCCTGGAAGACTTGACAGGGACAGTGGCCAGCAGCCCCAGGGAGGAAAACTTCCTCCCTGCTCGTCTCTGGAGCGCAGTATTCCTTCCCTGTCTCGGGGCTGTGTCCAACCTCTTTAACAGTTTCTTCACCAAAGTCTTCCCATGGAAATCATTTGAATTCTATTTTCTGCTATAACCCTGACAAGTCAGAGTCTGACAGTCTAACCATGCCATGAACGGTTCCCGATAAACTATGGTTTAAGTCGTAAGTTGTGGCAAAGGTGATTTAGGACATTTGGATTCTTTCCAAGCTAAGAAGCTGATGTTACTTGGTGATTTTGCACATGTTCCGAATAGTCTTTCTCTCTCTTCTTATGCCCCTTGCTCATCCTGAATGTGTGCCCCTCCAATACTGTCTCTTTCACAGAGTAGCTGTGATGATAGGAGCAATGATCTAGTGGTCACAAAATAACAAAGAAAAGAAACCAGGATTTTATTTTTAGGTATATACTATTTGCCTTAACTGTGTAACTACCTTAGAAATACTTTGATTTGTCCGCTCATTAATTTGGTTCATGCAAAGAAGTTGTAATCAGAAAGCTGATTACAGATTTCCACATCAGAAACAGAACTTTACCTTTTAAAGTCCCCCATAAGTCTATAAATGTCATATATATAAAAGTTTAAACTTTTTACTTTTTTAAAAAAGATTTTATTTATTTATGTTTTAGACAGAGAGGAAAGAAGGGAGAAAGAAGGTGAGAAACATCAATGTGTGGTTGCCTCTCACATGCCCCACCAGGGACCTGGCCTGCAACCCAGGCCTGGGCCCTGGCTGGGAATCGAACTGGTGACCTTTTGGTTTACAGGCTGGCACTCAATCCACTAAGCTACACCAGCCAGGGCCAAAAATTTTACCCTTTTTTACATGCATAAAATGCAAGTGTTGCTTTTGAATTCATTTTAGATATTGAAATAATTTAGCTGAGAGCTTATAAATTCAAGGAAAGCTTACTCAGATTTACTTGCTATAAATTCCCAAATGTTGCCAATATTTAGTGCAGCTACATTCCTTATGTGGAAATAACTTCTTGGACAGACCTAATGCATTACTAATTATTTGCACCTTAGAGATTTTTTCATCATATGCAAGCAAAAATCTGTTATGTTTTTTCATCTTAGAATATAGTATTTTTTACAGCAAAATGGTCACATTTTTGTGCGCTTATACTAAATTCTTGAAAGACTCCTGATACTTTACCAGCTCACACATGCAGTTTTTTCCGTTTCCTTTGACCAGTTAAATTTTGAAGCAAAATAATATAAATATTTATAGAGCCAAATTATGAACCCATTTCCATTTAGAAGAGCAACAGTAAGTAAATGTAATAGGGAATTACAATTAAACATCAACTTTGTTCTGATATTTTTTTAACATCTCTGAAGAACTAAGATCTTCATTGCAGGCACATAGTATAACAATTAGGAGGTATTATTCTTTACTCATGAAATCTTTGTCTTTTAATTGTTCTTTTCTAAGTTTGGGTTTTAATTATGGACTAGTTAAAATTGCTTAAAGTTACTACAGACAACAGACTTCAATATTTCAGCAAATTTTGATTCTGTTTGTTCCCTAATCATAATAGATAATTTACAGGGAGCTATGATTAGAGAACCTTTTTAAAATTAAAAAAAAAAGAACATATTGTTTCCTCTAAAATGTTTTCTTCAAATTTTTAATATAGCTTTATTGAGCTATAATTGCTATATAATGAGCTGCACGTACTTAAAGCTTAATAAGCTGCACTTAATGTGTGGAATTTGATAAATGTTAACATATGTACAGTCCAGAAATAAGATGGTGAACATATCATTCACCCCCAAAGTTTTCTTGTGCCCTTTCCTTTGACAATCCCACCCTCTTGCCTTACCTATCCCCAAGCAACCATTAATCTATATTCTATTACTGTGGATTAGTTTGTGTTTTCTAGAATGTTATATAAATGGAATCATACAGTATATATGACCGTAAATGGAAGTAGAGTCTTTATAGAGGTAATTAATTTAAAATGAGGTTGTTAGGCCCTAATCCATTTAGGCTGGTGTCCTCATAAAAATGGGAACTTGAAAAAAGACATGCAACAGGGAGAAGCAGACAGGAACAGGAGGCAGAGATTAGGGCGATGCTTCTGCAAACCAGGGAATGCCAAAGGTTACCAGCAAACCACCAGAAGCTAGCAAAGAGGCGTGGAGCAGATCCTTTTATCACAGCCCTCAGAAGGGACAAACCCTGCTGAAACCTTTATCTCAGAATTTTAGCCTCCAGGACTGTGAGATAATAAATATCTGTGTTCTAAGCTACACATTTTGTTGTGCTGTGTTACTGCAGCCCCAGCAATCTAATACAAGCACCTATGGCATTAATGTTAAGAAGAGTGTTAGGGATGAATTCAGAGTAATATACAGAGCTTTAGAGGCACTAAAAAGCAAACTTTTTTAGTCAGTGAAGGGCTGAAATGGTTGTCTTTTTGGCCCATGATTTTTCCTGCAATTGTTTTTGTGCCGAACATTGTATGCAGGAAACAAAGACAAATAAGACATAGGTCTTATTCTTAAGAAATATAAAATTTAGTTGCAAACTGGTAGGGATGAAAAGGTTTGATTTATACACTATTGGCAAGTATGCCATTTGAGAAAAGGTATATATGTGCACAGAGTTTCAGATTACAAATTGGTGCGTTTTTCACGGGGCATTTTGGCAGCATTAAAAAGGCACAGGATCAAAACGTGGTAGACAGGACAAGCACGTGCATTTCCTATACGCCCTCCTGGAACCACTAACATAAACCACTGAACTAATATGATTGTTCAGAAATTTAAAAAACACACACAATAAAAACCACAAGAATAAAGAGAATAAGGAAGAATAAAGCAAGCAGATAAGAGATATCAACACAATTTTAGAAGGAAAAAAGCAGACAGAGAAGTGATAACTGAGGTCATAGAAAAAGCCAATAAGGAACATGTTGCTTTTCATTCAAGAAACCTTGAAATAACCAGAGGCACAAGGTACCCCTGAAGTTGGGGGAAAAAAGTGAGACCGAGGAGTGTCTGAAAGTCTCTACATAAGGAACAAGTAAACACCCTCCTTAATGCCCCTCCTGTTCCACCAAGCCAGGGACTGACCTACCTCTCCCTCCCCTCATCCAGGCAGGGACAAGGAAAAACTCTCAATACAGTGGTGAGGAGGATGAAGAACAGCTTCAAAAATAGGAGGATTGGGTGAAAGTCTCTATGATTATTCTCCATGTAGCTGACTAGACAGTTTCTCCCCAGATTTAGTCTCTTTGGAGATAGTGATCTGTGGGTAAAATAAAATAGTTGGATCCCAACACAATCTTCTACAGTGACACCAGTCCATCTATAAGCTCTACTGCGTGCACAGTTTCCAATCAGATATTTAGCGCCTTGATTCTAAACATGAAGAGGAAGCCCAAAGGTCACCAAATATTTGAGGAAAGTTCCTCAAATGAACAAAGGTCAAAATGAACTTACAGAAGACAAAGCAAAATGATCTGGATAAGAGACAATGCAAAAATAAATAAATAAATAAAAGGAGAAACAAAAACAAATTAAATCCCCCAAATCAGTGACTGAAGAAAGAGAAGATGCATGAATAAAAATGTAGTAATCTATACCTGTACAAGCATTTAGAGTGCAAGCAATAACTCTCAGAAATTATAAAGTAGGGTTCCATAAATTCTCAGTATTGATTTTATTAAAAATTATGGTGGAATTGAGAAGATGAGAGAAAAGGAAGTACTTAGGGTATAGGTAAGGTGATAGGGGAAAGAAAAATGTGGAGGAACAGAATGAGAATAGCTGTTTGTCATTATAAGTCTTGTAGTACTACTTATCTTTTGGTAAAGGTAATAAATTTTAAAAGAGCAACTAAAGATTATTAAAACAAAATAAAATTATAAAAAAGCAAAAGAATAAGAAAAAAGAACTCCCAAGACACTTGATTTAAACTGAAGATTCCTTACTATTTTAATACTGGAGACAGATTCGGTAGTTTCCCATATTTCAGTAATTTTCTAAATTGGAAAGATAATAAGAGGCCAGGGCAAGTGAGAGAATTCCACTACCCAAATCTCATAAGCAGTCTTTGGCAAACAAGAATTATTTCAGCTCTTGCAAGGAAAAAAATTCTTGTCTCTAGGTCCCAGCGATCCCGACGTGTTCTGAGCAAGGAGAATGTGTTCCTGATGCAACATGTATCTATTAAAAATACTCAAAATTATATCATAGCTATATTGCATTAAATAAAATTAAATGAACACTAAAACCAAAATGCACATGCTTTTTTAATGCAGCAATCCCAAATTTGTTTAAGGCACCTAACTTAATCCAGAGATGGGCAAACCTGGGAGCCAAAGCTAGCCCCGCTTTTGTTCCTGTGCAGGCTATCAGCTAAGAATGGTTTTTAGATTTTAAAATGCCTGAAAAAAATCAAAAGAATAATGCTTTATGTTTATAACGTGAGAAAATACATGAAATTCAAACTTCAGTGCTTATACAGGAAATTCCATCATGCCCATTTTCTTACATGTTGTCTATGGCTGCTTCCGAGCTACAATGGACCACAAAACTGAAAATATTTACCATTTGTCTCTTTAGGAAGAGGTTTGCTGACCCTTGGTGTGGACCATCTGAGTGCAGTATCCTTCCAGATTATTATAAATATTTCCCCTAATCTTTTTAGTTGTTTTTCTCAAACCCAATTAAAAAGAATTATTTTAAATGTCTCAACTTTATCATGTCTTTCAAAAGTAATTTAAATTAGTTTTCATAGGAAAACGTTCTCTTCTCACAATTCTATCTCAAAAGTTCAAAAAACATATTTAAATTTCATGATTAGAAAAACAAGTACAACTGGAATAAACAGTTTGGTACCCAGCAACTGACCCCTATAAACAAATAACTCAACTGATAGGAGGAGAACAGCACCAGCATGTTGGGCAGGACCGTGGGCTTTGAGCCTCACTTGGGCCTTACCAGCCTGTTCTATGAAGAGAAAGCAGAGCATTAGGTTCATGTGGTGAATGGGCAGAGGGGAAGGTGTTTAAGAGATTTCACATTGAAATTGCAGTCTGCTTATTTTGGCTGTTTGGTTTTCCCTCCCCAACTAAAGTGTAAACCCCCTAAGGGCAGAGAGCAGCCTTACATTTTTTTAAATGATTCTTCCAAGTGTGGAATACTGAGCTGAGCACATGACAAACATTCAGTCAATACCTGCTGTGAGGTCGGATGAGGAAGCTTCTACCAGCAAGAGGTGATGGTTCCAGGGGTATGTCAGTTCTCATAGCCACATGGAAAGGTTTTCTCAAACACTGACTTTAGACCCTCAATTTGTTTTGATTTGTGATGCTGTATTCTTTTTTGCCATTCTCCCAAATGACACGTCAGCTTTCATGATTGATTTTTATGTTTTCTCATCTATTATTTCAATATTGGACTTTTGCTTAAGCAGCAAAATTCAAAGAAAACTCTCCTGTCAGAATTGCTAATGTGAAAGAAGATCATAAGTTTAAAATGACCTCACAGCACATAAAACATGAGTGAATATGAGCACACTATTTATTGTTCACAACAAAGATGGGGATGCTGTTACAAGCTTGCTCTGTTTGGGTGAAATGGGAGAGCTTGCTGCACACTGTCTAAAACTTGAATTATAAGATGTCATTAATATTGACAACAAAAAAGAATGGTCTTAAGAAAGTCCATTATTACCGCATTTTGCGGTGTAAAATGCATACCTTTTTTGCCCAAAGTTTTTAGGGAAAAATAAGAGTGTGCATTATCCATGAGTATAATGATTACATAACATGGGTATAACAATCCCTTGTAAAATGGGCACAAAAACATGGGTGAGCATTACACAGGGCAAAATATGGTATACATAACTTATATCATTATTTAGCTGTTTTTATTCTTAATTTCCCAGGAATATGATTAAGACTGTGTTGTAATATAGTCTAGTCTAACGTTCCTGGTCATTCTAAAAGGAAATACTTTTCTGTTGAAAATTAACCAAACATTTTATAACATCTCAGTGTATAATTACTATCAAATGCCAAATATGTATAATCTGGTACAGGAAGCACTCATAGAAATTAGGTTATTAATTTTATCTTTCATTTGCCCTATGATGGCAGGGAAGGTACTTCTTTTTTATAATTTAATCACCCTCTTTTGTACAATAAAAAACTGGATAAAATTATGTCTGCCTATATCATTGATATATCACAGAGGTGCATACGAGTGATCTACAGAGTGGTATTTGTGGCTTTCAGCTTTGATACTTATCAATTAGTATTTTTTATATAATTGGCACTCAGGTCCCAGCTTTGCCAACACATGTCTGTGTGACCTTGACTATGCTTCCATCTCTCTGTGCCTCAGTTTTCTTATTTGTAAAACAAGTGTGTTGAATTAGCTTATTTCTTATTCCTTGGGTGAAAGATTACATGATTATATAAGAGCTCCTGTTGATTACAATTTTGTAACTTTGACTTCAAAAAGGTCTGAATATAAAATAATGACACATTTACACTCACTCAGTATTTATGCACATAGTTAACATATACCCAGAATATTGGAATATAGATCTTAGCAGGGAATATGTGTGTGTGTCCTAAACTTGCCTCTGTTCCTAAGAGAAAAGGCAAAGAGCTAAGGGTTTACTTCTAGCAAGAATATAAACTTTGTTTCTCCCCTCTGCTTAACTAATCAAAAGATTTTTGTTTCCCTACTCCACCATTTCCCACTTTTAGGGTCCCTAGAGGTGGGAAGTGTAGATGACAAAACAGCCATCCTTCCCCTGCTTGAGTGCTAAAGAGATAATGGATGGGGACTGAGGTGAAGGAAGTGATTCAGCAGAGAGCAAGGGGGCCTGTTCACTGTACTCAGTGCGCAAGCCTTGTCTGCCAGTTGCAGGCCCCCCTGAACGGAGTGGCCCACACAAGGCCTGGAACTGGCCCAGTAAAGCCAACTGCATGGAGGAACAGAGAAGCACTAAAGATCTCAATGAACAGTCTTCACATCTAGGGGAGAAAAAGGAACGCAATGTTGAGCTAGTTTGTCTCTGCAGGGGAGAGAAAAAATGAGGAAAAAGTCCGAGAGTTATCAGGACTGTGCTTAGGGAAAATTAGCAGGTACAAGGTAAAGATGTCCACTTTCGAAATCTGTGATCACAATCATTACTAGTTATGTCCTCTAGAAATAAGTCTGTGTGACTTTTTATAAAATCTTAAAAAATGCCCACATATGACATATAAAGCAATTTAGTATAATTTCTTAAGTAGCTTTTTGTCTGTAATGAAACCGCTTGTAGTTCTACATTTGCAAATGCTCTTTACAAAGAAATGTATGCTTTGAGTTTAACATTTATCTTCAAATTTAACTGTGTTAGTATTATTATTGCTTAATTTGACATTTTAGTTTTTACATTTCTATTTGGAAGAATTAAAAAAAAACTCTTGACTTCAAAGGAGCTATAACTCATTTTTACAATCTGAGTTCACCTAAGTGTTTTAAGAGAAACTTCAGAAATGGCTTTAAATGGATTTGAAGAATGAAATGGTTTCTGAGATAATATTTAAGACTATGCCATTTGGAAATTAAAATCCTGCTTGTGGGAATTGCTTCTATGGAAATATATATCAATGTACAATGTAGAATGTATTTTGATAGAATGCGTATGTTAGCAGAATTTTCATATTGACTATATAAAGACTTATAGTTAAATAATAACTAGCAAGATAAGGACAAAATAGCTGCAGTCATAAGTACTGTATGACTTTCACAACAATAGGTAGAAATTATAGGGTGGGAGATTTATTTTAACATAAAGATGGAGTTCCTAATGGTAAGAGCTATCCAAGACTCAAATGGGCTTCTATAGTCAAAGGCTGTGCAATCACTTGGTGATGGTTCTTGAAGGAGACTCATTCATGCTTGTATTGTATTGGGTGACTTCCAAATTCTCTTTCAATTGTAATATTCTATAAGAGCTACTGAAACAAGTAACAATGTCAATCCTTTTAAAGTTTTTTCTTTTATATTCATTAATAGAATATACTAAAACTACCCAGCATGCCTGGGCTTACAATAATAGAAAAGAATCAGGAACATTTAAAATCAGTTAGGGAAGAACAGAACCATTTGAAATTAATTTTTACAAACTAAGGTGTTAAAAGAACCATCTCTATTTTCTAAAGAGATTTTAAAAAGAGCCTTACAAGTATGAAGTGTCCTATGCTATTAGTATTCCATTGCTAGTTTTGAAAAGAGTTTCTGTGTATTACTCCTTAATCAATATTGTAAATGATCAAAATTCTGTTGGTAAAATTACTTGGCATATTCTAAAATTTATGAAAGGACACTCTAAGTAAAGACTAGACAGTAGTAATTTGGAAGCATGTTTTTGAGGATCTGCTCAGTAGACAGATTCAAGTAAAACGTTCATAACTTATAAACTAACCACAGCTTCTTGTTGTCCGAGTGGATGTAGCAACATTGATTTACGGTCCTTGAAACAACAATGGTCTGGACACATGACTCATTTCTTTATTTCATCTTAGAGTTAGGCTTCCCCAGGAACACACTTCCTGATTTGATAAATGCCACACCCTCAGTGACAACTAGGAGGAGCTGTTCGGTCTTTACTCTGTCTCATAACCCTCTTCCTGATGTTAAAACATTACACCTACTTGAAATGAGTTCACCTTTTGTATCTTCTGGTCCACGTATGAAAAGGGTAAAGAAAAATCCATGCCCTTTAAGGTATTTGCTGAAAACACCACCGTTGGATTCTTTATGCCAATGAAGATTCATTCCTCTGCCCTTTTTTGTTCTCAAATTCTATCTTAAGCTGTTTTGAAAGGATGGCTCATTGAATTGCCAGCTCAATCGTGAGTTCTCAGAGTCTTGTTTCTGTACACGGGAACTTACTATTATCCTCAACTGCTCTTTTAGTTGGCAGATAAAAAGTTTCAAAGTCTCAATCACTCATCTAAATTATAAAACATCTTTTCTCCCCAGTGGCCATGCCAAAACAAAATCCCCCAAATCATTCTACATAGCTGAATCATTAACTGTTTGCATTTCAAAGGGCCATCAGTATAAGCCTGAGCATTGAAATGCTCATTTATTAAGGGAGTATTACATCAAAAAAAAAATGTCCTGGAAATAGAGATATGATTTCTGACCTCAGGCACTAAGATCCCATTTAAGGACAGAAACAATCTATAATATAGCTCATAATTGGTAACAACAGCAGTTAAAAACAACATGACTAGAGGTGGGAGACATTTTCTCTGGTATAGGACTGATAAAAAGGTCAACATATACACTTTTTTTTTTTTTGGCATATGCATTTTGGAGAATGAAGTACAAGATAGTGATGGGGATTTTAAGAGTTTAGGATTTTAGCTGTAGTTATAATTGATAGGCTTAAGTTATTATTGCATGTGGAAAGCTGTTTCTCCAGGAACTGGAATGCATGACCTACATGACTTCAGGGGGGTCCAGAGGCAATTCAACCTTTGTGCTCCTGGGTCTCTGCAAGAGATGGAGATGGCATCTGTGACATTGCATGTTCCAGGGAGATAAAGAATTGTTCATCAACAGATAAAGAAACACTAGGAAAATCACCACTAGACTGCAACTCTGATCTGATTAATCTTTTTCCAAACCCCTTACCTACCCTTTTCTTCTCCTTATATAAAGGTCGGCTTGAGACGTTAAGCTGGTTTTCAGAGTACATAACCCATTTATGAGATGTTAAGATGTTTTTATCAGATGAGATGTTAAGATGATTTTTAAGGTATATAACCCATTTTCTCAGATCTCCAGCATCTGAGTAAAGTGCCCATTAAGATTCAATCTTTGTCTCTATTTACTGGTTTTAGTAGTGATAGGCAGCATGAACCCTTACTTTTTCTGTTTCAATAGTGAGTGAAATCTGTGAAGATTTATTTTTGATGTCTTCTTAAGATGTCAAGTAAATAAGAACACACCAACTAAATAGTACTCAATGTTAAATTGAACACATCCAGATAACATTAGGTTGAACCAACTGAAATCATTATTTCTGCAGAGCGGACAGGTGAATATTGACAATTTTGTAGAGGTCAACCAATAAATAAAAGTCTCCATTATTTTTCTATGGCTGTGTAACAAAACACCACAAGTTGAGCAGCATAAAATAACACATTCATTACCTCACAGTTGGGTAGATTAGAAGTCTGGGTGGGCTTCACTGGGTTCTCTGATTAGGATCTCATAAACTGGAAATCAGGGTAGGGCAGGATCTTATCTGGAGGCTCTGCAGAAGAGTCTGCTTGTCAAACTCAGCCAGACTGTTGGCAGAATTCAATTCCTTGTTTTTATCAGGGGCTGGTCTCAGAAACTAGCAGCTACTCGCCAGTCCTTGTGCGGCCCTCTCCGTCTTCAAGCCGGCAATGGTGTATTGGATCCTTGTGCCTCAGATCTCTGTGACTTCTGCCCAAGCCAGAGAAAGTGCTCTCTTTTAAAGGATTCACGTGATTTATTAGGCCCATCCAGATAATTTTTTTTATTCATTCAAGTCAATTAATTTTTTTTGTTGTTTTTTTTCAAAGTCACTTGATTATTAACCTTAATTACATCTGCAAAATCCCTTTGCCAAATATAAAAATTAATCAAAGCTTGAGCTCTTAATGTTAGAGTGGGAAATCATGGGGGGCTGTTTTAAAATCTTGCCTACCACATATATCAAACATGACCCCAAATGTCTTGGTTATAAAATCCTTACTTGCTACAATCATGTTATTGTGACCTGGAACCCTTTTTCAGGTACAAGATGCCCATGAAAGGGTGTGTATTTTCAAAACTGACAAACCTTGAAGGATTTTTCTAATGCGTGAAGAGTAGTCAGTGTTCTCCTAATACACTTCAATCTTAATCTTTGTTCTATTCTAAATTATAAAATAACATTTGTTATTTCATGAGTAAGTACTAAAAATAGCTGGAAAATGTTATGATAAAAATAAAATTAATCCCCATACATTCTGCTTGCTGGAAAATACCAGGTCTGTATAGTTTTATTTTCTTCATGAGTAACTAAACAAGTATCTAGTTTATTCAGGCTGCTATAGCAAAATACCATAGAGTGGATAACTTATGAACAAAAGAATTTATTTCTCAATTTCTGGGTGCCTGCATGGCTGGATTCTGGTCCTCTTCTGGATTGCAAACTGCCAACTTCTTGTTGTGTCCTCACGTGGTAGAAGGGACTAGGGAGCTCTCTTGGGTCTCTTTAATAAGGTTACTAATCTGATTCATGAGAGCTCTATCATGATCTAATCACCTCCCAAAGGCCCTACCACCTAATACCACTATATTGGGCATTAGAACTTCAACATATGAATTTGGGATGCGGGGGTGAGGGACACAAATATTCAGACCACAGCAACAAGTAAACTAACCAACAAAGCTCACTGGATCAATAGGTTACCATACTTATTGAATGAGCAGTTATACGCGGTTGTAGCATTTGAATATAGCTAGAAGGGAGGGACCCGTCAAGCGGTATTTCTTCGGCCCAGATGCCTTAGCCACTCCTTTCCAACATAAACCAAGCTAAAACGAACAACTAATGATTAATTTGCAAACTTCAGTCAGAGGATGAAAAAGCAACACAGCTATTTAGATTGCAAAGGCCAGTTTTATCACCACTCAATGAGTCCATTCAGCAAACTTTCTGTTAATATATTTCCTAGCCCTAGATGGTCAATTCAAAGATCAATAAACTAAATGCCAATTAACCAATTAATGATCACTTCTTTTTCTGATGTACGATCCTGTGATGAGATAAAACACCTTGGTTTTTCCTCTGAGTAACCATTTCTCCTCCACATTCAGTCCATGATTTTCAGGCATGACTGGTTTCATGGTGGGATTTGGACTTGGGTCTGGGTAATCACATCATTGAAATGCCCTATTTAAGCCTTTGCTATTGGTTCATGGACCCACAATTCAAACTAGACAAATGGAAATCTTTCCTGATAATTTTTATAGAGTCAATGAACAATTTTGCTTCCTTTTGGGGCTGCTAAAATGGTAGAATATAAATGTGAAGCCACTGCTGTATAAGTTCCTCTATAGGAAAAGAGGCTGCTGGGAATGAAGACAACCCAAGGAAAATGAACTCAGAAATGGAAAGGCTCAGACCTGAAGATGTCTCTGAGCACCTATGCCCAGCCATGCAGTAAAACATCATCCCTCTGGACTTCACCAGTAAATTATTGATATTTTGTTTAAGCACATTTGGATTTTCATTTTTGTCCTATCAACTAAAAGAATTCTAATTCAGATTTAATATTGCCACATTAACCATCCAAATTGATTAATTGATTTCAGTCCCAATTATATAATTCTGATAGAGAAAATATCTGCCTCCTGGTTCACTCAACTGGGTGTAGCATTAGGCAGGCTCACAGAGCACAGACATGCCTGTCGTCGAGGCCTACCCGGGTGGGTGGGTGAGGAAAGGTAGTCCTTATCAAAGAGAGACAGACACATGCCAAGCGTCAACTGGTTCAACCTCTAGAAACATTTTGGAAAAGAATAATTATAAAAGTGAACTGATCTAATTATTACAAAACTACACCAATCAAAATGTGTGTTTTATAATTGGAGAATAAGAACAGTTCTTTTAAAAATCTCGCTATTTTGTTAAATTCAGTGGCTGCTAGAAGATTTTATTCCTGAAATAACTTGAGTTAACATTTAATAACGGAAATCCACGCAGCAAAAAAAGTTTCCTCTAAGTCATTTGAACTAAGGGGAATCGTGCTCACATGGTTCACGGAGAGCCAAAGCCTGTTTAGTCATTCTTCCTTTCCATGCTTCATCGTCTCACACTCCAGCCAAATTCCTACAACCAGCCTTATGCTCTAGTCTCAGTTTCCAACCACCTCTTTCCCTCAGGCACACTCACTCCATGAAATCATCCAATATATTGCTAAGTAGACCTAAGAAAAGACAGCTTGCTTTTTGGATGATATGTTTCCAAAAAGTCAATACTAGTGAAATATTAAAAAGGGGGGAAACCTAATTTTATCAATATTTCCCCAACAGCTTGATATTGCAGGTATTTAACAGTTCTTGCTCAGGCTGTGGCATGTTGGATCCTCTGTTTATAGACTTTATTCTTAAGTAGATCCCCCCCTTTTTTTTTTTTTTTTTAGAAGTGAGTGGTCAACCTAGCTCACTAATCATAGGGTGGAAGAGCCCTGAGAAGTTAATCTAGTTCAACCCCATCATTTTACAGGAAAAAGAACTCAGGCTCCGAAAATGGAATCCAAGTGAAACTAAGAGGGAAGAACATTACTGGAAGGAAAAACAACTTGAACAAGGGCACGGATTTGAGAAACCATATGCTCAGGGACAACATTGTGACAATGATTTGGCTGTGGCTTTGGATGCTTGAGAAGTTGACTGTAAAACCTGAAAAATGAATTATTAGGTCCAAATTATAGGAGTTTTTGAATGTCAATAAAAAGAGGTTCTTGTTTTAACTTATAAAACCTACTAAAATAGAGAAATTTTTGGTAATGAACCCCATGTAGTTGTTACCCCTCTCCTACAATGATCAACTGACTCATGGTCAACCTTTTATGGAGGCCTCCATTTCCCCTTTCCCTCCATGCCTCCAGATTATTTTAAAGCAAATCTCAGTCATAATATTAATTTCTCTATACATAGTTCAGTATATACCTCCAAAAAGGGTTTTTAATTTTGCTATAAACAAGAGGAAGCCTTTGAATATTTATTACCTGGGGAGCAACATATTAGTACTGTGTTTATTTAGGAAGGTTCTTTGGCAGCTATTGAAACATGTCGAATGGGCCAGGACAGTATTAGGGCAACGTAAGCACTTAACAGTGTCATTGTCACATATGCTACGTTAAAATTATTTCCCAGTTTCCATGTTTGAAACATGTTGTTTGGTCTCCTATGCTGGTATGCAGGGTAGAAATAATTTAAACATTCTTGGCCAACAGAGCTATTTCCCTTTTGGAGGTTTTGTCATCTTGATATTTTATTCTCACACTTTGTAATTCTTTTATTCGTTGAGGTGTATGGTAATAACGTTAGTGTGAATTTTTCTACTTCCACTTATATATTAAATATTCATCTTTTATTTTATTACATTGCTCATAAGGACATTTGAGTACTCGCTTGATGTTTATGGAGGGAAACAGCTTTCCTAGTTCTAAAATATTGCCTTTTGAGTTCCTCATCTCTATAAGTAGCAAAATATATCACATAAATTATTCAAGCAATATGAAAATAAAATACCTTTCAAGTCACCATCTAAGAGATCATTACTCCATGTACTGAGTCCTCTTCATACAGACACTGAAAAACCATGAAAGATTGAAATGTTTTCTGAATAAAAAAAGTGTTCAACATCATGCACCATATAGGGAATTGTGATCAGAAACTAAAATGAACTCTTAGGGCTCATGTTGAATATTTAGAATGGAAAATACTGATTTCGTGGTACATTTTTCTTTAATCCCGTCATCACAAATTGGAACAATAACACTAGGAAAGATAAGAGTGTCCGTCTGGCCAGTGAATGTGCTGGCCTTCAAGTTGCTGAAAGATTTAGAGAGTATGGCAGAGGCTTTTAAATCCTGAATCCATACAATACATCTTCTGCTTTTAATTTATGCTTTAAAGATTTACACAAAATAAAAAGACCAAATAACTCACTTTCCAGTTAAAGTGCTCATATTTCCATCTGGCATATTGTTATGAATAACATGTCTGCATTACATAATAGTAAATTTTTCATACTGATGCTTGTCAACATCAATTTATAATCAGAAATATCATATGATGTATTATA
Organism: Pteronotus mesoamericanus; assembly: GCF_021234165.1. Lineage (NCBI taxonomy): Eukaryota > Metazoa > Chordata > Mammalia > Chiroptera > Mormoopidae > Pteronotus > Pteronotus mesoamericanus. The sequence goes on along the minus strand of NW_026555277.1, from coordinate 11,185,481 downwards.
AGAAATCAGAATTACACATGGTTGATCTATTTGCCTCTTTATAATTCTTGCTAGAAGCTTTTTCTCTCCTGCTGGTTACCTCTGTAAATTGTGAGAAATTGTTACAGTAAAATCCAAGTAGAGAGAGCTAGCAATTTTGTAAAATTGTAGAAAAGAAATTCCTTGATCATTGCAACAGTAAATATTTTTAAACTCTTCCTTATCTTTTGGGATGTGTGTCTTACTCTTTCTTTCTTTCTTTCTTTCTTTCTTTCTTTCTTTCTTTCTTTCTTTCTTTCTTTCTTTCTTTCTTTCTTTCTTCTTTCTTTCTTTCTTCCTTTCTGGAAATTTTGCCCATTGCATACATACATATCTATCTATTTATTTATTTTAAATTTCAGCTTTATCAAGGTGTAACTGACAAAATTGTAAGATATTTAAAGTGTACATCATGGTGATTTATTTATGTATATATTGCAAAAGGATTCCCCTTATGTAGTTAATTAACACATTTTTGGATGTATTCTTCAAATCAAAACATAAAGTTGATAAGTGACACATAATCTAGAATTTTCATGAGCAAATTTCATCTAGTACTTGATTTTGACAGACCAGCAGGAAGTGATATGAGTATGTAGCGATTGCTGTAATTGATCAGGCCAATATATCATGCCACCAAAAAGTTTGGCTTTTACTGTGACAGTCATGCATGTTTACTACAAGGGAAAAAAATCTAGTTTCCCTAAAGAATTTCAGCATTTAAAAATTCAGATGTACCGAAACCTTTCCCAATTTTTTCTAATTAACACAGAGAAAAGGCAGGAAACCCGAATTCTTGCTACTGATGTCTCACTGGTGGGTTGTGCTGCCTAGGCATGTTTTTAATTTTTTCTGTTTGTTTGTGTTCAGTAATTCACTTTCTTTATTTTCAAATAGGGAAGGATTTTAATTATAAAAACGATTTTAAAAGAGCACACATATATAACATATTAATTGCCATTATTTTTTTTTTACCTAAATCTGGGAAATTAATCTGATAACTATTTAGCTACAAAAATTAATTGAATATCCATTGAATAAATTGTTACTGCTGGCCAGGGTTTTAGCAGTGACCAGACGGGGTTCTTGCTCTACTCGGTATAGAGTGGGATAGTCACACATTGATGAATGTGATTTTAAGCGCCACAGATATTTCAGAAGGTGGAGAAGAGGGCTCTGTGGGACTGAATGAGCAGGAATGCTAACCAAACGTGGGCCGCTAGGGAAGTCCCCCTAGGAGAACTGATGCAAAAGTTGAGTCTCAGAGGATGAATTGAGTGAAGAGTTGGGGGATAGAATTCCAGGCAGTAGGGACATCATGGATAAAAGCCCTGAAGTGAAGAAGAGGCCGATGCCTTGGTGGAATTGAAAGGTGATCTGCATGACTGCAGTAAAGCGGTGCTTCCTGGCATGTTTCTCACAAAAGCCAATGGACCAGTCTGTCCCAAAGGGCCCTAGATCTTGACCTATCTGCAATCAATCTGCAGAAGAACTTTTGGCTTTGGCAAATGAGTTGGGAAACTCTAGTGTGGCCTTCAAGAGAGGACTTGGCATGAAAGGTGGCTAAGTAGACAGGGGCCAGACTGGAGAGGTTGGGTAGTGAGCAGGAGGTGGAAAGTTAGTGCAGGCCACACCTTCAAGATTGTCTTAGGTCACAGAGGCCTTGTTGAGGATACTTGACTATCCTAAGGACAATGGAGACAAAGGGGCTTTAAGCAGGGCAGAGATTTGTCTAGCAAGAGGAGAAAGTCACCTGAGGTGCTTTTAAGAAATCCAATTGCAGATGTTACAGGTCTGAGCTCAGAAAAAAGTCACTCCTCAAACCCAGTTCTCCAGTTTCATGCTGATTCTAGGAAACCCTGATATTCTCCCAGTACATTCCTTTTGTTTACAGTTAGCTAGAGTTCATTTCTGTTTGCAATGAAGGAACTCTGAGTGATATGATAGTACGAAAGTAACAACAAAGATGGCACTGATTTAGACAAGATAGACATTCCATTTAATTTACTGAACAAAGAAACAGGACCAACTGGTTAGAGTTTACCAACACGGCATCCCTACTGGGAGTCAGTGCTCTGCCTGGCTTAGCAAGCTCTTTGTGATCACTAGAAAGATTATACATGCGTTCTCTTCAGAAGGAAAAGAAATGTGAAACATTCTCCTTAAAATGAATGAAATTCATTGTAATTAAAAATAAAAGTTGTAAAGATTACAGGTTGTGTAGAAAAAATTCCAGTGTTAACATCAGGCATGACCTTTAAGAAATATCTATCATGACATAACAGATGACATGAATTAGATATGAAATTGAAAAGTTGAAAAGCTATCCAACCTGTTGCCTTATTTTGTAATCATTAAAAGGTTTTTTCTGAATAAGCTGGGAAGCAAATTTTTAAAGTTAATATTGAAGGGTTTTATATCAGTTAACATTTGATAGGTACGGAGAGAGCACAAAGAAGTTATACTTTCTCCCAAGGGGAAATGATGTCATTTTATTTGGCTTCTTTTCTCTATCCTCTGAGTTTTTTCTAGTTCCTTTGATAAGAAATAAAAGATGAATTTATCCTCAACTTGTGTTACTCCAGTAGATTACTTTTCCATTTTGTCTACTCCCTATGAAAAATCTCTTATCACACATATTCATGAAAAGGTTTTGCTAAAATTAAGTGAAGCCATTTGATTTTGACAGAGACTTTAGAGGTAGTTTCAACAGTGTGTAAATAGTAGTCCAAAAACTCCACTGGACTTAAAAGAAAGGAGGAAAAAAAAAACCCTACAAAAGCACAAAGTTATGAACTCTAAGAGTTATCTAATTTATACATGGTTTCTTTTCATAAATTCAAGCATAAGTATAAACTGTTTTTCATCCCCCTTCTTTTGGTAAGTTCTTCCTGTTCCTATGCATGATTATGTGTGGATTCAGTCTAGACATACCAACCATTAAGCAACCAATTTCACAGTTGAGTTGTCTGTGTTTAGATTTCCTGTTGGTCTCTTAAACCCTATTGTCTTCTTCCCTTGTGATCGCCTATTACATACCACAGTGGGTATCTCATTTCAGAGATGTAACCCAGTGGCTCTGATCCTAGTGGAGAACATTTGCAGTAGAATTCCCACTCTCTGTTGTTGCACAGGATTTTCTTTTGCCCTAGAGCAATTGTCTCAGTGTTACAACTGAGTCTTGATAAGGGAGTCTTTAGAAAACTCCTCTATGATGGCAGGCCCATATGTAGTAAGATGTTAATGAGATAAACATGAAATGAGTTTTAAACTGTTACTACTGCTAATTTCTAATCAATGTGCCTTTTCTTCTGACACCTTCTGTAAGTAAGCATATTTAATTTTCCTATCATTTTTCTTTCAGTTCCCATTAACATCCCCCAAATAAGAAGTGCCACTCTTTCTAAAATTTCACATATGAACTACAAAAATCACTGCCAAGATTTTAAAATCAAATATATATTCAAGTATGAAGGAAATTAACTTGCTATTAAAGCTCAAAAACAGAATATCGCACATGCAAATAAATAAATAAATAAATAACCCAAAGTAAAACACAATGTATTTACCCACCAAGCAGCCCTTTTTTAATTTGGGAAAGTAGCACTCTATTTCTCAGCCACACCCATCCACTGACCTCTTCCAGGTGTCTGACAAGAACGTATCTGAAGAGAGTGGGGCTAGGAGTAGCTATTCATTTGGTCTACAGGTCAGGGCCTTAAGCTTAATGCAATGGTTTGTTACTTTGAAATTTACATTTTATCCCATTCAGGAACAAATTAAAAGGCAGATATGTTCGTGACTGAGACCCAGGGAAAACAGACCATCCCTAAACAATTTTGATCAGGTCTCTTTCAAAGCAGGAGTCTAAAATCTAACTGTAACTGGCCTGAGAAAAAAGAGGGAATGTGTTGGCTTTTATAACTGAAAAGCTCACACGCATCAGGCAAAGCCAGATACAAATGCATAATGTCTGTCATCAGGACTCTGTCTCTTTCCAATACTCCTGGCTCTCCCTTCTTTTCATTGGCTTGTTTTCAGGGAGAATATTCCTTACCACCCAAATACAGTGATAAGATGTCTACCAGCAGGTCCAGGTTGCTATTCTACTAATTTAGTAACTCCAGCTGAAAGAACACCTCTATCCCCATTGATGGGATCTCTGAGGGGTTCAGTAAATAACACCACTCTTTCATGCCTAGGTGCTGAACCAATGAAAAAGTAAGACAAATAGGGGGCCCAAATGTCACCTTTATTACTGATAGAGGCTATCAATTGGCATTAGATGTCAGCTGGCATGAGAGCCATGTGGATTTCCTAATATTAACCGCAGAACTGAGTAGATTTTCTCCCCAGTCCCAGGTGTAGGCAGCGCTACATTGGGCTGGACCTCCCAAAGGGGCTTCTTTAACAGGCTGGTCCAGTGAATGGACACACATTTTCCTTTCCAAATTTACCAGTGAGGTAAGCCACTCTGCCTCTGAGGACCAAGGGAAGGGAGAAGAAAGGCCAGAACTGTTATAGCTAGTAGGGTAACTTCTATAAAGAAGGAAATGTCATGGATGTGGGTAAAGTTCCTACTAGTATTTCCTGGCTCTTATTTTTGTTGACCCACTGAATTATCCATTAAACCTATGGACAGCCAGAAGAGTGGTTGCCTCCCTCTAGGGACAGTCCTGCTTCCTCCTCTATGGGGCCATTCCCAATATTAACCACCCCTCTATTGAGGCTTCCCCTGGGACCTCCAGTGGGCAGGGTAGACTTGGCACCCAGAAGACTCTGAAGTGGGTCAGAGCAATACATTAATTCAACTAACTCCTAAGCCAGTTTGTATCCAAGGCTGAACGTTCACATCCTATTCTATTTCCCAACCCACATGATATCCAGGATCATCCTTTTTAGTCTTTCAGAGATCAAATGATATCACTCCAATAATGAAATGAAGAGAAATTCCACACGTACAATTCTGACGATTCAGGGATTTTGCAAATGTAAATACAACATTCTTTCAACGTTCACATTCCAAAGAAGAAATGATAAAGTCTACAAATGAAGCTTGCTCTTAAATGAAAATTCATAGATATTAAAATCAAGAGAAATTAAGTTCCTTAAATAAATGTCATTATGCTTGTGAGCTAAAAGGCCAAAGTTCAAAATTCTTACATTAGAATTAGAGCTCAAAAGCTATTCTGTCCAATTTATTATTGAGCTTGTTAGTCTTGGTGTGAGGGGTTCTTGATACCTTGGGAGAGAAGCTCTTTGAACATGTGCAGCCTGAGCTGTATTTTGGAAAGGATATGGTTCTTTTAGGGCCATACAACTCAGAAGTTGTATTAGTTTAATGTTTTTAAAGAACCCACATTATTAATAGGACATATAAGATATCCATAGCGCTGGCCTCACATTCATCATTTTTAGGAGACAAGATTATACCCAAACCTCTAAGCTTTAGTCATTTCCAGCACAATTATGTATCCAGAACTGAGTATTTAATGTTGCTAAAGAGCATAACAGAGACATGGGAGTCCTGAAGAAAGAGGAGTAGATGACAGTCTTGACTTTAGCCAAATGCAGTTCAGTCGATGCTGGTTACCTGGAATCTGTGATGTGTAAGACTCTTTCAATGTCCTGGTGTCAGATGGGCACTAGACTTATTGAGGTGATCACTATATAAGTTATATACATGCCTAATGACTATGTTGTACATGTTAAGCTACTATAATATTGTATGACAACTATAATTGAAAAAAAATTTTTAATTATTTTTTAGAAAGAACCTTATAATGAGGAAATTATCCTAGATTGTCAGGGTGGGCCCAATGTAATCTGAATGGTTTTTTAAGAGGGAGGGAGGAGGGTGAGAATCCAAGAAGGGTAAATGGTAGAAGCAGAGGTAGGAATCACGTGACAACTAGAAGGTGGCCATGAGCCAAGGAATGTGGGTGACCGCTAGGTGCTAGAAAAGGCAAGGAAACAATTCTCCCCTGGAGCCTTTAGAAGGAACAAAATCCTGCCAACACCTTGATGTTAGCCTGGTGAAGCCCATTTTGGACATGTGAACTCCATATTTGTAAGATAATAAATTTGTGGTATTTTAAGCTACCTGATAATTTATAACAGCAATAGGAAATTAATGCAAACCCCACCTCTGTACTTTCTATTCTCTTTACCTGTTTAATATTCTCTATGGTACTTAGCACCGCAAGTGTGCTACATATTTTATTCATTTATTGTGTTTACTTCCTGTCTCTACTCACTAAAATATTCCTCCATCAGAGAAGGGAATTTTTTGTTTGTTACTGATCCCTGACATCTAGAAAAGTGCTTGTCATATGATAGATCCTCAATAGTTATTTGCCAAATGGAACGATTGTCTTTAAAAATTGTATCACATTCTATTATTCTTAGTTGTTTTTTTCCTAAACAGCTTTTTAAAAAAAGATTTTATTTATCTTATTTTCAGAGAGAGGTGAAAGAAAGAAGGAAGTGAGGGAGAGAAACACCAATGTAAGAGAGAACCATTGTCATGCATCCCAACCAGAGACTTGGCCTGCAACTCAGGCATGTGCCCTGACCGGGAACTGAACCAGCAACCTTTTGCTTTGCAGAATGATGCCCAAAATACTGAGCCACACCAGTCAGGGCTCTGAACAGCTTTTTCAAAAAAAATGTTTGAGTCAGAATGACATTTTCTTCCTTGTAATAAAGAATTTCTATATTTTCAGCTCTTTCAAATGTAAGACAATAGGTAGTACTTTATTATTGATTTTCTTACAGTTAATTTAGATGAATATTACAGTTTCATTTACAAAGTATCCCCACATTTTAAATGTTTTGAAATAGAAAAATATTTTTCACATTTTAGATTTTTTAAAAAAGAATCATGTTCCAAAAGCATTAGTAAACTCAGAAACCATGTTCTTACTTAATAAAGAAAACAATCTTTAAATTCCTGGCCAAATACCAATTTCCTGAACTCATACAGCTTCAAATCTAGGGACCTCAAGTGTGCTAGTGAGAATTCCAAAATATGTTTCTCATAGATTTAGGGAAAGCAAATCATCTTAGAATATAGTTCCTTTCCTCCCCTACTGTTACGTAGTCTTTTCTACATTTCAAGTAGAAGGAAATGACAAAATGTGCTATGTCCTGTTTTTATGAAATCTGCCATGATGTATTTTATCATTATGACCCTGAATCCCATGTCAGGTTTATGATATTCTACTTCCTGCCTATGCTATTGAAGAATATTACTCTTCCTCTCACCTTTGGTAAAGACATACATTGCACTGTGTGTGGTCGTTCTGCTCCAAGATTCTCTGGCCTTGTCATCAAGCCTGCAGGTTACCCAGCGATAAGGAAGCAGTTCTCTGCACACCTATGCCTTCCATTAACTTATTTATTAGGCACCTATTTATTATTTATTAAGCACCTACTTTAGGAGAGTTGCTAGAGGTACAAAGACCACAGGCTATGATCATCTTGAGCTTTCAGGGAACCAAGTGTTAGAGTTTGTTGATAGATAATGAATTTCCAACAGGTAGGAAGGACAATGTAGAAGAAAACTAAAGGACACATGTCTTTGGTAAAAAAATCATTCTTTTAAAACAAAAAGTATTTATTTATTTATTTTTAGAGACTGAAGAGGGGAAGGGAGGGAGAAAGAGAGGGAGAGAAACATGAAATGATTGCCTCTCGCAGACTCTCAATTGGGAACCCAGCTCACAACCCAGGGATGTGTTCCAACCTGGAAGTAAACCTGTGACTTTTCAGTTCAGAGATCAGTGCTCAATCCACTGAGCCACATCACCCAGGATGAAATCTTTATTTTGCAGAAAATAAATTTTTAATGCGTAAAGCATATTATATAAGCCTTTCTTTTCCACAGAAATAAAATACAATGCTTCTGCCTCAAATGGCAATTTGACCACATGTGTTTGGATCCTCCCTTTTCCCAAATTCCCATAAAAGTACAGAACAAACTGAGTCATTGCTGTGGCCAGGAAAGGGAACCATTCATATGTTAAAATTGAATGAAGTGAAATTCGTGAGTGATATTATGCAAATGGATTGACATGATTGATTGGCCAAATAAAGAAGCAGGAAGTACAAGTAGGTGGAAGTGCTCCACTAGCACCATATTTTGCTGTGTATAATGCACATCTTTTTGACCAAACTTTTGAGGGAAAAACAAGGATGCACATTATACATGGGTATAATGATTACATACCATGGGTACAATAATCCCATGTATAATACGCACAAAACTGTGGGTGTGCATTATACATGGCAAAATGCAGTATTTCCTAGCTCAGCAAGATAGGAGCTGAAGGGAAGAGGAGGTTTTTGGAGGTCTTCGAGGTACAAATATCTATGACAAAGGCCATAGCTCACACAGAGCACTACTCCTGCCATGGCTCTTAAATTATTTTAGCCCATGTTTGATGGAGATAGCCATTCTTCAGCAAGCAGCCAAGACTCCCTTAGCTGGCTCCTCATGAGGGCAGTTGTGCCAGTGAGAAAAGGCAAACACTGCCTCAGCCAGCTGGCTACCACAACAAAGGAGAGAAGGAATTCTCCCAAACCGAAGGGATCTCTCTCTCAGGCAAAACAGCTTTTGGCCTGGAGTCCTCTCTGAAAGTTAATGGGCCTCCACTTGCTTTTGTAAGGATGGGTAAACAGAGATGAGTCACAGAATATCTACGGGAAAATGGTTTGCTGTCAAAAGGAGGGGATTATCCTGAGGAAAGATGTTCTTGTAAAATAGTGATTATAAGAGATTAAGGTCAAAGGTCTAAAACCTCATCCTCCACAATTGATTAAATCAATTACAGTGTCCCATCGACATAAAAAATTATAGCCATTAGAAAAGATATTATTAGAAACTTTTATTGGCATGGATATAATATACTGCTAAGTTTAAAAAAGGGAGAGAGAGAGAAATCAGATAACAGAAGAGTGACGTAAATGCATTGTGTTTATGAATGCGGATAGAGGACAAGTGTGAGAATTGCCAATGAAAAGATGACAACTTTTGGAAAATTACACACCAAAATAATTAATAGGCAACAGTTAATATGTACTCTGGAATGTGATATTAGGATGATTTTATTATCTTCTTTTTGATGATCTGTATTTTTACATTTTGACAACCTGAACATAAATGGACCTGCTTTTCTTGTGTAAATATAAAACGTAAATATTGTTTCTCAGAAAACTTACTTCCTTAAAAACAAAAAAGTGTTTGACTGAGACAGTTGTATGGATGAGTTCTTAACACTCAACAAAGAAATGGGTAATTTCCATTTATTTAAAATATTCTATAATGCTAGAAAGGATGAAGAGTGTACTGATTTATTTTATGAAACTATCATATCCCTAAAATCTAAGAAAGAGCTGAAAAAAGCAACCATGGGCCAATCTCACCTGTGAATATGATACGAAATTTTAAAAATGCTAGCAATGTGTTTTTTAGTATAATGCTAAAAAACAGTCATAGCCAAATAGGATTTATTTTAAAAATACAAACATGTTTCAATATCAGCAAGTTAGTTAATAACATTTTTGATCAGCAGATCAAAAAAGACAAACTAATTGACATTGAGGCATCCATAGAGTTTGAACATGCATTTGATGACACAAAATCAAATTCGTTAAAAACAAATAAAAGCAAAACAACTAAACTCTTAACTTGATACTGGAAGGAAAGTTTCTACATGTGATAGAGAATGTTTATGTGAAGCAAACGCCCAAATTTACATAAACCAATGGAGCAGGAAAGACATTTTTGTTAACACAAAAATTATCATTATTTGTAGAGGTGAGCTGTAAAACCCTAAAGGCAGAATATGCAGACTACAACTAAAGGATTGGAACAGTATGTTGGACTTGAATTGAGTTGGACTTTAATTAATAGAGTGACTCACCCCCACTTAGACACTTTAAATACATCTTTATGGTAGATTGAGTTGTTAGTCCTCCTAGACAAGGAACTTTCTTCTTATCCTGTTTATTTTGTTTAATTGCACTGAGGTAATTGGCCTTCCCATGTCTGCTGGGGCTGAAGCTGGAGGCAAAGCTGCTCAAAGAAATGCATTAAATTGAGCTAAGACCCCCAGAGATGGGACTTGTGACACACAGCAATAGAAAATGGCTTTCATTTGAATATTGCACTTGTGTGGGATGGTATGTTAGTGTTTTGTTTTGTTTTTTTTTCATGACATCCAGTAACTCTGACACCAACTAAGGTGTTCTGCAGTTCAGTCCTGACACTAGCTATCCAGAGTTAGCATCAGACTCCACAGGTTGAATAGCTCAATCCCACAAGACTGTCCTCACTTCAAATGCCATTCACAAGTATTGGGTCCCCTAGTAACCCACACCCTTGTCTGATTTGGCTACAAAATTGAAGGTTCCCACCCCACCCCTATCTTAGATTCAATAATTTGCTAGAATAGCTCACAGAACTCAGGGAAACAATGGACATTTATGGTACCAGTTTATTACAAAGACTGTAAGTGAACAGCCAGAGGAAGAGGTACATAGGGTAAGGTCTGAAAGGATTGTGAATGCAGAAGTGTCTGATCTTATGAAGTGGATTGTACTATCCTCCTGGAACCTGATAGGTTTGACAACTTGGAACCTCCTGAAACCCACTGTTTAGGGGTTTTTATGGAGGTTTTATGACATGGATGTGATTGATCAAATCATTGGCCATTAGTGATTTAATTCAGCCTACAGCCCCTCTCGGAGGTCAGAGGGTGGGACTGAAGGTTCCAACACTCTAAACAAAGGCCTTTCTAGTGACTTGAAGGTCTAGGGACCCCACCAACCACTAGTCATCTTCTTTGCATATAAAGGAAACTTCTATCACTGGAGATTCTAAGGGTTTTAAAAGCTGTGTGTCAGAAACTAGGGACAAAGACCAAATGCTTATTTTTTTATTATAACACACACATTCAAAGGAGGACCTAAGCCCTAACAAGGATCATGTTGCCGCAATTACCAAGGAAAAGAAACTTCAGCTCAAGGGTGATGCCTTCAAATGCTGTGTACACTCTATTTTCCTTGGATGTTTGGTCCTCTAACACAGCTAAAGAAAGCAACAGCAGCACAAATCTAAGTTTACCCTGCTGTTCTCTCATGCAGGGATTTATATCCTCTCTGACAGAAATCTCCTGTAAAATGGACAACACAGGAAACTAAAGAAAACTTTTAAAAACATATAATTCATTTTATTACTGGGAGTTGTGAGGATATTAGATTTATAGCAAGGTGTGAAGTCAAGGAACATTTCCTAGAGGTGAAACGTGATAGTGATGGAAACAGTGAGTGGCAGATTTCAATGGCAAGAATAAAACCCAGGGAAATGGAAGACAGCTCAGGAATTCTCCCAGCCAGAGAGAGACCTTTCCCAGCCCCCCAAACCTGGACCCCTCCTCTGTGTCCTACCCAGGTAAGCTTCATGCATTTACCCATCCTCTCAAGAAATGAATCCTAGTACACACCACAGTGATTATAGTCAATAATGCTGTATTATAAACTTTAAAGTTGTTGAGACTGTTCTTAACACCAAAGAGAAATGAGATCAAGGTTTTAGCTAATGCTACTGTAGTAATCATATTGCAATATATAAATGTATCATATCAACAAGTTTGTACAACTCAGACGTATACAATGTAATAACATCAATTATATCTCAATAAAAAATAAATCAACATAAAGAAATGAAATTTTACCAAGAGGGAAGATTAAGAATGAAAAGGATTCTGGGTGATAGCAAGACCAGGAAACACCATTAGTATCCAAGTAATTGTTAATATACTTATAAAACATAGTGGAAATGTAGAGAATAATTGTGAAAGAGAAAAATAATATAAAAGTCAGTTATCATAGGTCATACTTATTGGTCATTTCCATAAAATGTGGTATGGAGTGGAAAGAGACATGAAAAGAGGGCTATATTTTTCCTTTTCCATAAACAGTGTATTTTAGATTCTATTTACGATGGCATGTGATTTTGTTGTATGATATAAAATGGACACAATACTTTAAATACGTAATGACTGGTATATCATGAGCAGTTACCAGCTGGAATGCACACCAGCTGTAACAACTCATGTTCATAGAGGTCCACACACAAGGAATACAGTCACAGATAAACATGGTAATCAATGTAATTTGCAATTCTTAAGTCATTAGATTTTTTTTTTTAAGATTTTTTTTATTTACTTTTAGAGAGAGAGGAAGGGAGGGAGAAAGAGAAGGGGAGAAACATCAATGTGTGGTTGCCTCTCACACACCCACGTCTGGAGACCCGGCCCACTTCCCACGCAGGCGCCCTGACCAAGAAATGAACCAGCAACCGTTTGATTCACAGGCCAGCACTCAATCCACTGAGCCCACCAGCCAGGGCTAAGTCATTAGATATTTTTTTTAAGTGAATTTTAACTTCAATTATTTCGTGAAAATATTGGCTTTGTGGAAACTATCACTATTCAGTGGATTTAAAAGTTCCTATCTTTGCTTTGCTATCAAGTCAAGGCAGAGAGTACCTCATTATCTTTTATACTAGATTATTAGAATACCAGTGCTAGAAACATATTCTCAATTGTTTGAATACCAGTGCTCAAATCATAACAGCTACAAAGCCTTCAGTGTTGGCTTCAAAGAGAGCAGTTGCAGTGAATTTCTACAAATTGTTGAAGGGATGATCTCAATGTACAGTCACCTTTCTTTTCTTTACCCCAGAAATGAAAGCAGACTTTAAAAAATATTCTCATCATCTATCACTGCCTTGATTTTGTTCTTTCATTTCACATTTATTAATGAAAGAAAAGTATTCACTAAAATAGGAAAAGATCAAACAGTAAATAAACAAAACCACCAAATCCAAAACAACACTATTTCCTGGGAACTGTTAACTAATTTACACATTTGTTTTATGGATGATGTTAGCTTTGTAACAGGGAAAGTAATGAACCTCAGACTTGGATCTTTGAAACAGTGATTCTTTCTTATGCAAGGTACATATTATAATATTTAGGACCTTTACATTTTATATTCTATTCCTTTGTTTGTTAGTGGTTGTATAAACCACTACTATAGAAATAGATCCTGTCTTCTGCTTAACTTGGAACCTCATTTCAGTGCTTTATGACTTGTAGGTTGTTGGTGCAGAGCTGGCATCCGATTATTTGTCAGATCCTGACAATGGTATTTTTCCACCTTTTCTACACTTAATTATGAACTGTGTAGTAGTACCAATTAGCTTTCTGTGTACAGAAATGTGTGTGGAGTGTGTGTGTGTGTGTGTGTGTGTGTGTGTGTATCCTATGTCTGTGTCTGTCCCGATGTACAAAATTTTCAAGTAACTCAAGAGTGTGATACCATGGCAAATGTTTCCAGCATCCAAAATAATTTTTTCATGGGCCTGTCATATTTTTGGCTTTTGCTTAGGAATAGTTTAGTTCAGTTGCTTGGGTACAGTTGATTGAATACAGTTGCAGCAACTAATAAAAATCTGTTATAAGTTAGGGATACTTTACATTTGCACTCCATTGTCTCCAATACAATGCCTTATTTTCAACCCAAAATTTAGAGCCTGTACAAATCCTCTCTTGGTCTGAAGCCTTGTCTAATGATAGAGAGGATGAGGAGAGCATTAACTCACCTTGAGTTGAAGAATAGCTTATTAGTAATATAATATTCTATAAAAAGTCAACAAAACAGATTCCTTCTCTTGCTGAAAATATGTCAAGTTCCCTTGTGGTTAACAGGACTTCCTATTGCTAGTTGGTTCTGGCCAATGGAGGCCCCAGAAGGAAGTTGGAAGCCCCAGTAAGGAGGTGGCGGCTGAGAGGGTGTGAGGTCAAGGTATTTATTCTCCCAACTTCCTGTCTGTTAAGTTGTTGAGGGTTCCTCTACCAAAGACTACAGCTCCTGTCAGAGAACCTCTCCAGGCAGTTTTCTACCTGGGTTCTAACACTCTCTCCCTCCCTTAGTGTTTTCAGACCTAGGGCTGGCAACAGTTCCCCTTTACTGCTGTCTCAGGCTTCTGTACCCTGCCTTCTTGCTTCTCGTAAACCCTGTACACACCTTTGTAAAAAGTGATTTTAATTAAACGCTCTTCAAATTTTCTAATGTAACAAGACCTGTGCCTTTTGCCAGTCATTGGGTAAGGCAGTCATTTCAAATAAAAAGAGACATTTTAACCAATTTTAATGATGAGTGAGAAATAATAAAGGGGCCATCGAGCATTAACTGAAATTTCTACATAGACCATTCATACCTCCCACCTCCATTTGATCAACGTGATCTCTTCTCCTTCTTCTGGCACCCAGTTTTCTCATGACTGACCAAAATCTTTTACTTCTATTTTTCAAGTAATTCTCCCTACTTGCGATTAAGTTCAATATTCTAAACATAGCACACTCTCCCATCTCTTGACCTTCTCATCAATTTTCATCCCCTATGCCTCATTCTCTCAAATTAAGTGGGAAAACAGTTTGATACATTAATCTATGCAAAGGTACAAATGTTTAATAATGCTTTGCATAACATTCCACAGTGTATTGACTTTAAACAGAGTTTTATGAAGATAAAAATGCCTATTCTGATTATATAACATAAAATCAGAAATAACTCTCTACTGGTGAGAATATCATCCATAAGGGCAGCAAGTTCTGTGGGGAAAATCTTAGAAATCAACAAATGCAACTCTTATGTCACATGACAAGAGTTGAAGACTCTACTTGGAGGTAAGGTTTGCATTGAGAAGCTGAGTGGTAGGTTTAATCTAAGGACTATGCCAAAATGAGACCATTTCTCTTCCTAGGAAAATGTAAAAAAAAAAAGAAAATACAATGGATATGATGTAAGAAATGAGACCATACTACAATAATTCTTTCTGGGCATTGGCCATCACCATTTAGATAGGGTTTGGGCATGATTCAATACATCAAAACTTAAGCAGAAATCTGAAAAAAGTATGAAATTTGATGTGCCTGTGATCAAACCAAGAACTGCCGACAGATTTGGACTTTTTTTCAGAGTCATATTTGTTTTTGTTACTCTGATATGAAAAGTTTGGAGTGTCATTGATACCTATAGCCCAGCTTCTGATGGTCTGCACAATTATGTATTTGATGCCATTAATCCAGCACCTAGATATGTTTTATATACCATTCTTTAAAAGCCTCTGCTGGTAATGCCTTCCAATCCAAACCCAGGGGTTAATGAACAAATCTCACTTGGTCATATTCATGTTAATCCAGTTAGATGAGAACATGTATGTAAATTGCATTTACATGGGGGAAGCTCAGTAATATCTCTCTAGTGTCAATATCTGACCTCTAGTATCCATCCCAAGCCCTAAATCTCTCAGTCAGCCTAGGAGCAGGACATAGAGAGCAACTAGGCCTCAACATGGGGGTGGAAGCTTAGGGTATAAGAGCAAGGCATGAGTTGGAGGAAGGCTTGCAAGAAAGAAGCTTCTTTGACAACCTTAGCTCAAGGCCTCAACTACTGAGCACTGATATTTCAATAGAATATTTTGTAATGTTTTTTTTAACATTAACCATTCATTTATTCAGATTTTTAAAATATTGCCTACCAGGTACAAGGCATTGTTCTATGTGCTAGGGATGTACTACCCTGTGTACAGGTACAATAGATCTGCCTTGTAAAGGGTGGGAGAGGACAGAAAGACCCTAAACAATAAATATGGTAAGTAAGTAAGCTGACTAGTGAGCTTATTAACTGAAAAGACATAGGATTGGGTGAAGAGGTCAGAAATTTGGGGAGCTGCAAATTATATCACTGACCTTGAGTGGGTAATACTTGAGTGAAGACTTTGAGCAAGTGAGGGAATGAGCCATGCAGCTCCCTGTTTAACACAGACCTAACAACTGTTACATCAACGTGCTAAAGCAGCTCTGCCCAACTGAAATACAGGGTCAGGCAAAGTAGGCTTCCATTTGTTTGTATAAAAGAATACTACAATAATTAATAAATAATAATATAAGAATAAACTGTGTTTTGCAGACCCACAACTGTAAACAAAATTTAATATTTTGTAGTATTTTCACTTAAAAAATAAAAATAGATAAATTAATTTTAGTAAAATATTGTCTCTAATCAAATATATCCAAAATACCATTTTACCATGTAATCAAGATCTAGAAAAAATATTAATTAGATATTCTACGTTCTTTATTTCATACTAAGACTTTGACATGGGATGGGGGATGTGTATTTTATAGTCACACCACATCTCAATTTGTTCTAGCCCTATTCAAGTGCTCAGGAAGCACACTTGGTTAGTGACCACTATATTAGACAAGGTAGCTGTAAAGAGTATTGACAAATTACCACTTTTGAAGAAAACACTCAAGGAGAGTGACTGGTTACTCTCTCTGCTTTTCTGTCCCTCCAGGACAGGCTGGGTACTCATGGGCAATGGGAAGGAGGCAAGCTCCATTTGGGGCAAAGGAGAAATTTATTGCAAAGCAATAGGAAATTTTATTTTTATTTAAACCCAGTAAGAGTAGTCTATATCATCTCCTTTGAATCAGTATCCTGATGTAAAGTTCACATTTAATCCTCAGACATTCTTATGCCTCTTCTAGCAAAGACTTCCTCTATTTCAGTAATTGTCTCACTGAGAGATTGGTTTTGCTGGATTATCCATTCAAAGTTAAGCTTCTGTGATATTTTGTATGTTTGCTGGAAATGTAGATGATAACCTTAAAACAGAGGTTAAGGATAGAAATAGGAATTTTAAGGATATAATTGTACTCTGAATGCCCAAGTTCTAATACTATGACTGCTTACAACGTATCAAGTTCAGCAAAAACAAAGAAGATCTAAGCCATACAAAATGTGATTTTCTTAGTTCTTGGCAATCAGCAATGAAAAACAGCTATTATTATTCTTCCCCTCCCCAACTAGACTGTATGCCCCCAAGGATGGAACCACGTCTTCATTATTTTCTCATTCCTACTGTATCCTCCACAGAGGGTAGTGCCAAGCACATAGCTAACATTTAATAAATATTTATAGATTACTTCAGAATTTGGTAAACCTTTTCTGTAAGAGCCAAATAATAAGTATTTTAGCCTTTGAAGTCCAAACAATCTTTGTGACAACTAATATATACTCCACTGTTGTAGCACAAAAACAACCATAGACAACATGTAACAAATGAATATAGATGTGTTCATAAAATTCTTTATGAGCACAGATTTTATGTGAATAAAACTTTACTTATGGATGTACAGTTTTTACATGTCACAAAATATTGCTCTTTTAACTTTTTTCAACTGTTTAAAAATTTAAAAACTATCCTTAGCTGGGGTGGCACAAAAACAGGTTATGGGCTAGATTTGGTCAGTGAGCGACAGTATGCCAATGCCTGGCATTCGGCTTCCTTGGGTTTTACTTCATTTTCCTTTTCTCTGTTTCCTTTCCTCCTAATTCATTCTCTTTTCTCTCTTTTGACCTTCTTTCATCTCACTGTTCATTCTCCTATATTCTTTCTTCTTCCCTTTCTTCAAGCCTCATAGCCAATTTCTCTTAGTTTACATAAACACTGTTGTTATATAGGTGGAAGGATTTTTTAAAACACTGATTCAGTCCTGAGGGAAAATAAATGACATATGGGATTAAAATAATATTTGAAACATGGCATAGAGTCTTAAAATTATTCTATTGTGAATTCCAGTTCCCCTACTTCTTTTCCTTGTCATTGTTATGTTTATCCACATACCCAGTACAAGTGTTAAAGAATAAAATTGACTTATATATATGTATTGACAGAAGTGTCATTACTAATGTACACAAGTATGTGGGTGGGTGATGGTTATTCCAGTTGTGCTATTTATTTTGCATTAACTTATAAAATTTGGCCCCTCCGTTGTTTATTCTTTCACCCCTTATTGCAAATTCCAGACACCTATTTGAGGAAATTATCTTGACTCACTAAACAATCTTGGCTTTGCTGAAAGCAATTAAAAAAAAAATTTCTAAACATTCCAATTCATACCTTCTAATTTTAAAGATGGTTTATTCAAGTTTTGTTTGGCTTTTTTTTTTAATACCACACTTTCATAAATAATTTGCCTCAAATGTACCAGCTTTGACTAATAGTCTTTAAAATTCAGTTACCACAGGAATTTTTTTAAAAGCACAGACACTACAAAGACAAAAAACAAACAAAATAACCTTCACAAAAACCACCTTTGGTTCTTGTCAACAAATGCTCAGGGCATGTCTCCTTTTGAACAACACCTTTCCAGCATATTTTCTCTAAAACAAATTCAGCACATTTTCCCTTTTTGCTTTTTCTTTCTTTCTTTACAAAATTATCCAGTTTAAAAATGATAGAATTTTACTATTGTCTGCATTTATGCAAAATTTTGCCCATAAATCCAAGATGTTTCTAAATTTTTGAGACACTCCCTCTCTTCTGGTTTTTAAATCACTGATTGGATGTTAAAATCAATACTTCTTCTTTGATAAAATATTTTTCTTCCACTAGCAATATTTAAGTTACGGCCATCAGTTTCTTTTGTTGTATTTATGATTGTGTTGGTCACAGAGACTTGGTCTTTTACAGATGTTCTATAATTTTTTCTCTTTAATTAAGTATATTTGATAGAATATGATATAGCACAGTTAGCAAAATTTGGACTTAAGCAAAATGTTCACAAAAGGCATGAAAGCTTTATGATTATCTTATCCTTGAATGAACGCACGGCAGTGATTTGAAATATTGCTTTAGCATTTTTTCTTTTGGGGAATATATTTCACCAAATCATCTTGGTCATGTGGATTGCTGACAAATGCTGACTATGAATTCATGATTTGTTACCTACAAATTCAAAGATAAAATGATTATACTGTGGTGGCATAGTTGTTTATTTATTTATTTTAGCACTGCAAACACATTACACTGATTAACTTCACTTTATAACAGCCCAAGGGTTTGAGAAAAATACTAATACCAGAAACAAGAAAGCAATAGGTCTTAAGTGGTAGTATTCTGTAATATAATTTACTCAATATTATAAAGCTAATCATAAATATTAAAATTTAGTCCCTATATTTTTATTTTTTCTCCTTTAGTTTATTACAAAAATTATTTTAAAGGCCACATATATAAAAAATACTGTCTATAATACAGACTTTCATATACTTTATATGGAATTTTGTCAATCTTAGAGTAAGAGAAAAAGACTCTATCTCTTTGCATCTATAAAGGAGAAAAAAAACAAACAACATTTTAATGGGCGTTCTCAAAGAAACAGAGGCTGTAAGAAAAACCTCTCTGAGAGTGGCAGTGCCCTGTTTGGGCTGAGTGTAAAGAATGCAAAGAAATAGTAGGACTTTGTGGCTGATCGTGTTTTCCATAGATTGCTGCACCAACATATACCACATTCCACATACTCTTACAGTGGTATCAACATACCTCCATCTAGAGGTGTGGTCTGTTTTCTTTCCCAGAACCTGGTTAGGTTTTTCTAATGGCCTCAACCAATAGAATGTGATAGATGTGACACCGCATGACTTTTAAGGCTAGGACAAAGATGAACATCCAACTTCTCCCTGGCATTCTCTTCCTTGCTCAGGGCACATCCCTCTGGAATGAGCAACTGTGTTAGGAGGAAGGCCAGATCATATAAAAAGGCCACATACAGGTGTTCTGAATAAAGGCTTCTTCTAATAGCTAGGCTGACAGCTGGCCTCAACCATCATTTATGTAAATGTGAGTCTTTAGATGATTTCAGCTGCTAGCCTTTGAGCTACTCTGGCTGAGGTCAAGTGGGCCAGAGATGGCTGTCCTCATTGAGTTTGGCCTAAATTACAGATTTGTGAGCAAAATAAATGTTGGCATTGTTTTAAGCCTCTAAATTTTGGAATAATTTAATATGCAGCCAGAGATAACAGGAACAGCCTTCAACAAGATAGTTTTTGGACACTGAAAATTACATTGCTCAAATGATTAGAGCTCCATCGCATTTCAAAAACTAATGCTGAACCATAGCAGTGCCTGGGTTACTTAGTAGATGTCCCCTTTTATTGAATTGAATCCCTTTTTTGTCATCTCCTTGAGAAGAGAAAAAAGTGAGATCACTTCAGAATAGGAAGTGGCTATACTTTGTTGCTTTATGCATTTTGTGGGTCCTTAGAACTAGAAAAAACAATTAATTGGCTTGCAGTAAAGTGCTTCCATTAGTTGTGCTCTTGGAAGAGCTCCTCCATAGCTAGCAACATGATGATGCCACCCCTGTGCACCTATTCTGAGGCAAAAGTCATCCAGATCTTCCCTGGATCTATCTATCTATTTCTGTAAGATCTAACAAAGTAATTGTTAGGGTACAGATGAGTAAGCAGTAAGTACAAAAAGTAAATAAGTTATGTTCTTACTTATAAATAAGTTATATCCTTTTTGTGTGAATCCCCAGGTAGTCTGGAATCATGGTTGTGGCAAGTTTAGGATTATTTCCCCATTTGTAATCCAATAGGATGGCTCTTGTGATTGACCTAAGAGTCACAGAATGAGCTGGAGATATCTGTCAAGGTATGTTGGCCAACTTCTCAGATAAACTCTTCAGTTAACTTAGAGCTCAGCACCACCATTTCAGCCTGCCTTTCTCCAGTGTTGGCAGTTTGGATACGATTCTAGTTCACAAAATCCTTAAACTTGATAGCTGGTATGGCCAAAAGCTTATTTCCAGGTGTTTTAAGGGTTCTATGTCAATAATACAGTTTGTATATTGATGTGGTCCTGAGAAATCCATATGGATTGTTGAGCAAATATAATCCTTGTAGAACAGAAGGGGTTATATTATATGCATCAATGTAATCTACCATTGTTACATTTAAATCAATTGCTGTTCATCAGGCAAAGTTTCAAGCCCAAGTTTTCATGCAAATATTCTGAAAGTGCCAGGATTAAGTGGCCAAGACAATGTAATAACCATCTAGAAGGAAAAAGTGGAGAGTAGAATATTTAATAGTATGGACTCTGGAACCCATTGTGTCTCTGAAACTGGTTATGTGATCTTAAGGAAAGTTCTGATTATCTAGCCTTTAAAAATTAGTCCTTTTTTTTTTTTACCTCTGTTCCCTCCTTTCTAAAATAAAAATAATACAGTTGTTATGTTTAAAAGAGTTGATAGTTGTGCAGTGTGTACAACAGTGCTCAGTAAATACTATTCCTATTTGTTTGTGATTGAACCATTGAGTGTCTTAAATTACTCAAAAATTTCTCCTTCTTTCATCATTATAAAGTCTTTGAGGGTTCTGGGCAGTTATTCATGCAAGTTCTTCAGGCAGAAGATGTGTTTCAAGCACATTGTTTAACATCAGCACTCTGTGTAAGTGTCACAATCCCCCCAGAAATCTCCTGTGACAGTCAGCTCTGGATATCAAGATTACATATTATTCCTTTCATTACACACTAAGCAAGTAGGGAAAACGCCATGACCACTGAGTACGTAGCTTCAATGATGCATGGATTGTGATAATGATAATTAATGATAAAAGCTTTCAGTAAGAGTTTCAAGTGAGGTTCTTATTATATTGGTGGAAATTGAGCAGTGGAAGATTGTTGACTTCAGAAAGAACTCATGCTGTATGGTATTCATTGGTGCACATCTCAGAGCCTGCCACCATTTTTTTTTTTTTTTTTCACTATGTGTAGCTCCCGTACCATAAGCTGAAGAATCATTGGTAGGAAATTGTGGTTTATTCTCAACATGAGAAACTGATTCAGACTGGAAAGTGAATATAACATCCTGGAAAGTAACATTTTGCTGAGACCAGCCTGATAGAATAATATTTTCAATAAGTTATGAAGTGACCCTGCACTGGCAGAGTTCTGGAGAAGAAACACAATAAAAGTGTGGAGCCCCATGAAAGTCTAGCCTTGCCTAGTTTGAGATCGTATCTGGCATTGCACATACTTATCGCAGTTGGCCAAATGCTGATAGCAGGGATAGAGTAATCCAAGAAGGTGCCAGTAGAAGTTCTCATTCCAAAATTCCCTTCATCGTTTGGATGCCCAGTATGTCCTCTTTTTATGAGATTATCAGCATTTTTGTTCTTCTTTGAAAAGACATTAGTGTTTTACCATTACCAGCAGTTACGGGAAACTGTTAGTGAAGCTAGGATTATCCTTCCTTTTATATTCTGAGTATTCTGTGAATTCAGCCTTTCTTATTTGAGCCCATGATTAACAGTATTTAAGTATTAGCAACTTCTGCTAGTCATTTGTCTGTTTTGCTCTCAGATACATTCCCTGCTCTTCTCTGTATTAGAGGGAGTTCCATTTTCCAGGTTTCCTTGCACTCTGGCATTTAGATAGGTTTCGTCATTAAGATGAGAGACTGGATGTTGCTTTGAACAACATTTCCAACAAGGTGTGTGTCTTCTGTGTGGCTCCAAATAAGTTGTCCACCATGGTTCTACTTGAAATTACAATGGCCTTGGCTGTGGGACTTCCATAGTACTGACTTCTTCCTCCCTCCTCCTAGGAGTAGTGGCTTCTACTTTTGCTAATCTCTGGTTTTCTCATCATCCTCTGCTTGCCTTCTCAAATCTTCCATTACCGGTGTAAAATATGTCCTGTATTAAATTCCTCTGATGGAAACATCTAGAATAATTTCTGTGTTCTCCCAGGACACTGCCTGATACACACCTGAAGAGTCTTTGTAAGATATCAGAAAGAAAACTCTAGAATGCTAGAAAATTCAAAGACTTAAAAGTAACAAGAATTCTAAAAGATACTACTGAAACTATTTTTTGATCATTGATTGCTTGGCCATTTACAGTCATGCCATTAATGATCAGCTTACTACTAGGCAAAGAAAAGGTCAATTTTTGCAAAGATCTTAACCTTAGTAAGGATAGTGAAAAGTTGTTAAATATAAGTCCTATACTTGGGGACTTCTTAGGGTCTTTCTTTAGAGTTCATTCATGTTCTCTATAGAGTTTAACATAAAGCATTAGTAACCATGTAATTAGATTAGTCCGCAGTATACACAAGGTATTCAATGGTAGATTAATTCACTAGAACCCCAAATAGCTGCTCTACATTTTTCCTTAAAACAAAAGATTTATTTCTAATTTGGAGTAAATCACTACAGTGTCTGGCTGTAGATAGAATGACTCAGGCATACTTTTCGGTACAGTTTTTCTGAGATGTCATGAGAAATCTGTTACTGGCTTTTTGAAGCCAAGACATTCTATGATTTTTAATATCTTGGAAATTGGTTCCTAATTTTATGAAAGAGCTTCTCCCCTCAAGTATATTTTGATGACAAATGGGAATGTGCCTGTAGCTACAACATAGCTTCTGGTAATATCAATTATTTGATTATTACAATCTTCTTGAAGAACTATGAAGAGTGTTCATAGTAGTTAGATAAAAAAGCTTGGAGGAAAATATTACAGAAGGGTCTTAACCATAATTTTAGACCATACTATAATAACATCATCTCCCATTTACTCTGCAAACCACTGCCACCTGGCTGCCATGTTTCAGCTCTGACTCTATCTTCCATCTTTCTATTGGAAGTGTCTTGAAAAGGCCATCAGTGATGTGCCATGATAAATGCAGGCTTCTTTTCTTCAAAATTTCTTTCCTTTGGTCTTGTTTTTTGTATTTTGAGATTTTTTTTTTTGAAACTTGCTTTATTGTAGAGGTAGTTAATTAAGAATCTCACTTTCTCTTCCCCAGACAATGTAATAGTCTTCTTGTGTCTCACTGCCTCTTCTGTGTTTCCTTCCTAATTTATCCTTCACTTTGTCATAGCATAGAAGACAACATAGTATATTGAAAAGCTCATGGGCTTGAAGCCATAAAGACCTCGGTTTAAATCCCAGCTTGTCCATGTAAGTGACTTGATGCCAACCTCAATTTTGACACATTTGTAAATGTGAATAATAGAACTGATCTTGTGAAGTTGTTTGAAGAATCAAAAATAACAATGTCTAGAAAGTGGCTTGTGCATGATACAAAGTCATTTTTATTTCTTAGAAATCAACTCAAATGGTAATGGGGAAATACACACACATATAATAAAGATTATATATTAAAAAATAAATTTTATGACCCAGAAAAATATAATCAACTCAACTGTGAACTTGTCTCTTTTCTATTACTTACAGGTTGAGCTGCAGCTTCCTTAGCCTGGTACCCTTTACAAGCTGCAGCATCTTTTCAGTCTTACCTCCTGTGCCACCATCCCACGTTGTGAGAACACAGATGGGCTTATTTTTCTCAACAATTGGCTTCTGATTTATGCCTCGATGCATTTGCATAGACAGTTTTCCATCTATAATGTCTTTGCCCTTCTATTGAGTGACAGGCTCCCAATTTATTTTTTAGCAGCCTATTCAAATATTATATCCCAGTCTCTTGGCCTCATTCTAGTAGATTTTGAACAGCTTTGTGTTGTTAAAGTATATTCTTGAAGGTTCTGCTCTTTATATGTTGGAATTTGCAAATATAGTTTGCAGCTTCCTTACTTAAAAAATAGATAACAGAACCCAGCAGCTATTGTGGAATTTATTTTTATTATGATCTGTTGACCTAGTTGTCAAGGGCATGTTATTCCCATGTTAAAAACAGAAATTTTAGTTAAAATTCTTCATTATTATCATTCTTTTTACTGAAGATAAGATAAGCATTTTCATATCACTTCTGGAAAGCAAATTTTGAAGAAAATGGTTTATCAATATATATTTAAAACAATACTTAAAATATTTACATTATTTCCACCAGTGATTATATTTCTAAAAATCTATTTAAAGAAAACAAAAATAAAAAATGAAATAAAAAGATACATATACAGAGATTTATGCATAAACATACTCATTATATAGTTACAGTAAAAAACTAGATAGAATTTAATTATCCAAAATATGTTTTAGTTATGTAAATTATAATATATATGTATAATAGAATACTGTTTAGTCATTAAAAGTTACATTTACAAAGTATTTATAATAATACAGAAAATTCTTATGATATAACATTAAATTAAAAATCAGAATACAAATGCACACTTTTAGTAAGACCAGAATTATGTAGAGTACCCTGCATACACAGAAAAAAGACTAAAAAGAAATATGCAGAAATGTTATTGATTGCCTACATAAGTCAAGACTGGCTATCTGCTGTAACAAACTCCAGTTTCTGTGGCTTAACAATAAGTTTATTTCTTGTTATGTCACAGTCCAGTGCAGGGTTGGAAGATGACTGTTCTCCATCAATTATTTGAGAAACCAGTCTCTTCCCATCCTATAGAAACTGAATTCTTTTATGCATTCACTAGACAGGTGAAGAAGTTTTCAGAGGTATGGCCTAGAACTGAGATACATCACTTCCACCTATACACCACTCACAAAAACTCAGTCACTTGACTCAACTTACTTTCCCAAGATTTTGAGAACTATATTCCCATGAGGAAGAAAAGGAACTTGAATATTGGCAACATTAGCATGGCCTTTCTTATCTCTGAGAGGAGATCTAACAAATAATTCTATTTCTTGACATTTCTATGTACAGGGTCCAGCAGAAGTAAGGCCTGCTTGAGTATGGTTGGTAGGGTAATAAAATGGGTGTAATAATTTATAGTTTTAATTGAATATTTCACTTACAGTGTCATATGGTGTGCTTGAGTGTGATATTATTGTGTTACAGAATTACATGCTTATGATCTTATAAATAAAAGGGTTTATAATAAAAAAGGAGCATTATTTGTGCTGGACCCTATATTTTCCAGCTTTCCCTCAGTAACTGTATTAAAAAAGAAAACTGTATAATTAGAAGCTCTCAAAGTTTTAAAAGAAGTTACTTGTTTAATTTGTGTAACATTAATTTACACTGTCTAAAGTAGTTCCTTGGTGATTCAAAAGGTAAAATTCAGTTCAGGCAAGAGTTATTGCAAGATTTCATTATTAACACCATGTTTCATATGCAATATGAACAGTCCTTTGATTCAACTGATGGTATTAAAATATCTAAATAGTATTGAGAAGTACAATGATTATTTAACAGGTTCACCAAATATTATTTAAGAAAATAGGGTGTTGAGAAATCTAACTCGAAATCATATTTTTGGTAAAAGAGATGGACAAGTGGAAATATATGAGACTCAGATTCCCGAATCTCAAGCCCTTTCCTGTTAACACTCCATAGTTCTCTTGAACCCAAATTGTCCTCAGCCCATCTGCATCAGCCCTCTTCTTATTTGGGAGTAAAGAAGAAACAGAGAGAGGATGATGGAGAACTACAGTGGCCCCTTCCTTCAACTTCTCTCTTCAGTGACCTGAAGCCAACATTTATTCTGGATGGCATTGAAAATGTTGACTCCCAAACAGTCAAGGTGATGGCAACCTTTTCATTTTCCCTTTTCTTCCATTTTTCATTCTATCTACCCATCCACTGAACCACCCACCTAAGAAACATTGAGACTCTATACAGAAACAGGAAGTATGCAATATAACACTTGTTGATCTTCCATTTTTATTTGCTAGCTGATAATGAAAGTCTCCCTCCATATGCATCCTGGAGAGCTGGTACACCAACAGAAAGTCTTTCTATTTGCTCCACAACAGCCATTTTAAACACAGGATCTTCTCAGATCCTGGTCTGGGGTCTTGTCTTAACCACCAGACTATTCTTTCTGCATCTAGGAGAGCACCTCTCCACCCCGACCTGCTGAACATCCTATAATATTTGTGTTCTCATTGTAGTTCTTGGGTTACATATTTTCCTTATCGCCCTCCAATTGTAGTTGGATTGCAGAATTGTTTATGATAACAAAACAAAAATTTAACAACAAAATCTACACTAAATGCTGGTCACCTTCCTTTTTTTTTTTTTTTGGCACATATCATTCTCAATCCAATTATTCAAAATAGTGTGCCATAGCAGTTAAAAAAAAAAAAAAAGTCAAGCAAAGCCCAGCAGGCCTACTACAGGAAATTACTACTGTAGCAGAAAAACAATGTGGCTTGCCACCAGAAGTCTCAGAAAGACTATAGAGGCAAAAGACAATAACCAGCCCACTACCCACAGTATATATAGTGCTATGCGCTGAGCCTCAGTGAATGTAAGGTGTATGAACCATTGAATTTACCATCACATGCAAACCAGGCTGGCTCATTTTGCCCAGAGCAGTTGCAGCAGTGAGGTTGCTACACTGGAAGACATTGATGGTCTCCTCTTTGGGCTAACCCAAGCATGGTTTTTCTACGCTCATTAAACGCTGCTTTCACATCAGTTCACGGATATCCTTTGTTCCCACATTGTTTAAAACAAAACAAAACAGAACAAAACATGTCTAGAACAAAAGTCCTACAGAACAAATTGGATTCATAACTTGTTTTTATCTACAATCTCTATTTAAAATTAGAAAAGTCACATTTATTGCCCTCAGTTTATCAGAGGGAGCAACATAGATTTTATTACACATAACTCCTCGGTTAATTAGCATTTCACAATCATTATCCTTTTTTGTTTTTTAAGAGCACAAAATGTTACTAGAAACACATGTAATATGTACTTAAGGATCTTATACAAAATGTACAAAAATTGAAAAATACTGGTTTTTACATTTAAGAGAAAATAATTTAAATGTCTTGCTAGTTTTTAATGAGAATGTTAAACTCTTGGCTAAATACTTAAATCAATCTTCCCTAATAGAGTGAAATTTGCCCTTTTTCTATGCTATCCAGTCTTTTTTGCCCCTGATCTTCATTCTTGTGTGTACATTGCTGGTTGTGCCTGCAGAGCTCGAAGAATCAGAACATTGGATTTCATTATGTGTGTTTGGGATTATTCAATCAGCCACTTCATATTATATTAAGGCAGAGAACACTGGATTTTCTACATTGTCTGCTAAAATAGGTCAAATACTCCAGATATTTTTGTTACCACACTCTCTGTCTTCCAGAAGACCTATGCAGGGAGTTAATCACTCTGTAGGTGTTCTGATAACTTTGTTGAGTACACACAGTAAGCTATGCACTATGCAAAAAATTCACTTTATATTCAGCCCATGACCAACAGATTCATAGCCTTTATTTAGCACTGGTGCTTAAAATGGAAAAACAAACAAACAAACAAACCCCTGCATGTTTACTAAAATGTACCTGCTTTAGTATACTGGCAAAAAATTAAAATTGTTTACTTTTAGCTAGCATTTCCTGGTGGTGATAATTCTGTCCATACAGTGAGATAAATAAAAGATTCCTCATTTCAAAAAAGCATTTTTTATAATACAGCTGTGTTCATTTTGAACGAATATACTTTGAGACTATTCTAACCAGATATTTGAGGAAAGTATCAATGCTTACTCTTTGAGGTGTTTCTCAAAGAAACTCAGTTACACGAAAGACTAACATCCACTAATTTACTCCCAAAGAAGGGGTTTGACCTGCTTTACAATATCATTTTCTAACAACAACGAGTAAGTTGTATTTATAAACTGTTCAGGAAACCTAACAAATTTCCACTGGAGCCAAGACACTGGAATAAAAATAATTGGCGCTCTCTGGCAATGGTTCGGATTAAAGGGCAATGTTACTTCTGTTTTTAAGTCTTACTCATTTCCAGATTACCTCCACATTCTCCTGTCATGAGAAGAAAGGTCTAGTCATGAGAAGAGTCAGATTCATCTTTCCCTTTTTCTTTTGACGGGTTAGAAAAAGAAAGTATTAGCAGTTTTCCTCAGAACCAAGGAGACTTACTTTGGCTTATGTTTTTATTTGCTTTTTTCTCCCCAGCTTTGCCTTCTTTGTGCCTGTTTTTGCCTTTCTGTCTCTCCTGAGTCATATGTTGACATAAGTCAGAGGAAAGCCTGGGGTTTGAAGACACTTGGACATGAAGTCCAGGTACGCAGGGATTTTCTTCTGATAACATCACAAACACTCCACAGGCAGACTTCCTACACTTGAGACATAATATTTTCAAACACCTATTTACCAAGTAGGTTGGCTGTGATCACGACAGCCTGCTGGTGGTTTGTCAGAGCAGGGATATGTCTCTCCATCCTTCTAACTCTTGGACTTAATTCTCAGTTTAGCCACACTAATAAATATAGCTTCCTTTTGAAGTGGAGAATCTGCATATTTTCTCTCCAAGGCTGTGGAGAAAATGTAAAAGAATAAACTGCTTTATTCCAAACTTCATTTTGGATGAAATACAACTCACAGCTCATTTTAGAATTAAAGCCTCTTAAATTTTGAACCGTTGAAAGTTTGAGTCTGAGGTGCTGTGACAGTTTCTTGGTCACTCGGTAACTTTACTTCCTGTCTTCTCTAGTCACAACTTAAAAGTTAGGTGTACTTAATACTCATAATTTCTATTTGTTTCTATTCGATGTTTTCAAATGTGAACAGTGATGATTTTTGTCCTTAATTAAATGTCTTCCCTCTACCCTCCCCCCTCACATTTTTACTAACTCTTCTGTTCCATCCACAGATGATATAAATAGATATTTGATATAATGAATGAGAGGGGAGGGAACAGAACAGGAAAAATAAAGGGGCAGAAAGGAGAAACAACATGAATGAGTAGAAAAGACAATAAAAATTTCCTACTTTAAAATATGGAAAATTTTACTATGTATAGACAATTTGGGTTCTGTCACAAAACAAACAAAAAAAACTGGTCAGTTTTTTAATAAAGAAACTACATTTAAGGCTGGCAACAGATATGTGAATAAGTAAGAACTAAAGTCTCCCTCCCTCTCTGCCCCCCTCTCTCTCACACACACACACAGCAGGGGGATTTGATAATCAACATTTAATCATGTAAGAGCAAATAATTTCAAAGATAATGATTCTGAGTCAGCAGAATGTCTCTCTCTGATTTAGACCAGACGTCTGTTATTTGGCTTCAGACATGTCTTAAGGTCCCTTTTAGGTGTGGTCTCACTGAAGCCAAAAGCTTAAGGCAGAAACAGACATGCTTTCTCCCTTTTGATGTTCATGCTACTTACGCACCAAAATATACCCAACATCTATGGTCTATAGTGGTAGACCTTCCATGATCACTTAACTTTAAATAGGCAGATGGAAAAATAGATGGTACTTTGTCTTACTCAGCACTGGTCAGATTTTTACAAGAAAGTGCCTTCCAGTTTGGGGCTCCACATCTTAAGAGAACTCAAATTTGGAGAGGATTCAGAAGAGACTCTGAATGTTGATGAGAGGGTTGGAAAATGGAACTTATAAGAAAGAGTTAAAGACATTGGAATTGCTTATCTTGGAGAAGAAAGGTAACCTAATAACAGTCTTGCAGTGTTTGAAGGTATATAATATATGTAATGGTTACCAGCTGTTTTCCCCCTCCATCAAAGAGAACAAGGGGCCAAGTTCTCACACTGCATAGATCAAATATAGGGAAATGCCTCTTGCTGGTGGTGGTAACAGTGTTAAAAAGATAAACTGGTAACTGTTGAATATGTAAAAACTTTTTGGAGTTATTTAAATATAGAATGCTTTTGTTTAGTCTTCTATTTCCTGGGAATTGGAAGATAAACTTTATGTTGTGGTTCTTAATGATGTATTGTGACTTATACGTCTATAAGAACAGAAACTTATTTTAAGAGAATAAGTGTGCATAAAGGCCAAGAATCATAGGATCTATGATCTACTTTGCATCCTATAAATGAAATCAAGACAAAGAAACATGATTTCCATAAGGGCTTTGAATGTAAACTTTTTAGAACAGTACTCTGATTTCTCAGAAGAAATTGGCATACAGAAAGGGAAAACCAAGAGACAACAGAGATTTTAAAATATACAATCGATGCTAAAATTATGTCGACACTAAAAATCTCAGAATTATACTAGCACATACACATAGAATCTCAGACATTTATCTTTTCTATTCTTCTTTTTTATTACAACTGACCAAGTTAATTCTTCCAAGCTGATCCACAAGTAGGTCTGTGTCTGTGAAAAAGATATCTGTGCAAATAAGTGTGATTTAAATATTCCTCCTATTCCCAAGTCCATGAGATATGCTGATCAATTCAATAATTAAAAAAAAAAATTAAAATGCCTATCTAGTCTACAGTAGCCAGTCATACTGGTTATTTAATTACCTCAAGAAAGAACTAAAACATCCCATTTCTTGGCAAATTTATATTTTGTGTTGTACTAATATCATAATAACTTAGTTTCACTGCTCAGGTGTTTTTTAAACCCTGATAGACCACATCACATGATTTGGATGGAATGTCAATATTCACATAATGCTAGCAAAAGTGGGATTAATTACTATACTTATAAAATGTAGTATCATATGTTTTTTATGATGAATGTTATGTTTTTATGTTTTTTTAGTTTTTTATCATACAAATCCACTATGTTCTGGTTTTACCAGTTCTACTCTCATCACTTAGGAGAATTTCTTTTCTCTGCCCCCTCCCCAGACTTATTGAGAAATAATTGATATACATCATGGTATAAGTTTAAGACATTCAGCATGGTGGTTTGATTTAAATATATTGTGAAAAGAGTACAACAATAGGTTCAGCTAACATTTATCATCTCATACAGATACAACAAAAAAAAAGAAAAAGAAAAAGAAAGAAATTTTTCTCCTGATGAGAAGTCTTAGGATTTATTCTTAATAACTTTCCTCTATATAATATAGCAGTGTTGGCTATAATCATCATGCTGTATGTTATGTACATTCCCTAGTACTTATGACTGGAAGTTTATACCTTTTGACCACCTTCTTCTAAGTCCCCCTCCTCCACCCTTCATCTTTGGTAACCACAAGTCAGATCTCTTTTTATTTTTTTCTCGATTCCACATATAAAAGGAGATCATACAGTATTTGTCTTTCTCCATCTGACTTATGTCATGTAGTATAATGCCTTCAAGATTCATCCATGCTGTTGCAAATGGTAAGATTGTACCATTTTATACAATTGAATAATATTTCATTGGGTGTATGTGTGCATATATTTATACACACTTTTAAAATTCATTCTTCTATCAATGAACACTTAGGCTATTTCCATGTCTTGGCTATTGAAAATAATACTTGTATAAATGTAGGATTGTATATATCTTTTAGAGTTAGTGTTTTCATATTCTTTTTATATGTTCCTGGAAGTGAAACTGGAGTCATTCCACTTTTAATTTTTTGAGGATCCTCCATACTGTTTTCCATACTAGTTGTACCAATTTACAGTTCTGCCAAAGTACACTGAAGTTCTCTTTTCTTCACATCCATATCAGCATTTAACTCTTGCTATTTGATGTTGGCCATTGCAACCAGCTTGAGGTTATATGTCATTGTGGTTTTAATTTTCATTTTCCTAATGATTGGTGACAATGATCACCTTCTTACCTACTGTTGGCCTTTGAGATGTCTCCTTTGGAAAATGTCTGTTCAAATCCTTTGCCTATTTTTAAATTTGGTTATTTATTTATTTGCTGTTGAGTTGTATGAGTTCTTTATATATTTTGGCTATTAACCCCTTATCAGATGTATGGTTTATAAATATTTTTCCATCCTTTAGGTTGTCTTCCCACTTTGTTGATGGTTTCTTCTGTTGTACAGATGCTTTTTAGTTTGACATAATCCTATTTGTTTGTTTTTTATATTGTTGCTTGTACTTTAGGTGTCAGATCCAAAAGTTCATTACCAAGACCCATGTCAATGAGCTTTATTCTTTTTTTTTCTTCCAGGAGTTTCATGGTTTCTGGTCTTATGCTTAAATCTTTAACTATTTTAAGTTATTTTTTGTGTGTGGTATAAATAAAGGTTTAGTTTTATTCTTTTACATGTGACTATCCAGTTATCCCAGAATCATTATTAAAGAGACTGTCTTTTCTCTGTGGAATCTTCTTGGTCAAATATTAGTTGACCATATATGCTTCAGTTTATTTCTGGCCTCCACATTTTCTGTTCCAGTGGTCTATGTGTCTTTATGTCAGTGTTATACTATTTTGATTATTGTAATTTTATAACAGAGCTTAAAGCAAAAACAGACAAGGTCAGTTGATTAGCAAGTCTAATTATACCTGCAATCTTATTCCCCTTTGCCATGTGACCTAATATGACCACCAGTTCCCGGCGTCAGGACATGGACATCTTTAGAGACCATTATTCTGCTTTTCAGACTGGGTATATTTTACATTGATTCACAAATACACATTTAAGTCTTCCATGTTAAATATATAATATAGATTTAATAGTCATAGAGAAGTAGTAAAGAGGTATTTTGCCAATCCAATTGGTTGGGCCTATCTTTAATTCTGTATTTAATTCTAATTATTTAACTCATTGCTTAATTGGAATGAACACAATAGTAATCATCATCTCAGTTTAACTACAACAACAACAACCAAAACAACCATTTGATTGGCAACAGTAAATTACAAATAGAACAGCTTATGGATAAATTTGGCCTTCTAATGGAATCTTAATACTACAACCTATCAATTTATTTATCTCAGAATATTTTTACAGCTTTGTTGCCTAGAATACCTCAACTATCTGAAATGTTAGGTATTTTCTTTCTGGATTCTCAAATTCTCTTCTGCAGGTTGCCCTAGACCCTGATACCACGTGCTCAAACATGTATTTTCCTTCTATTTTGTTCCCTAACATTGTGCTTAGTTGGGAGGCATCTTTGATTTGTCTTACAGTGGAAAGAGATGGTGTGATTTTACTGTGGCCCCCAGCAGTAAAGTTGTAGACAGAAAGACTACAGATGTGGAACAGATGTGTATAATGATCATTTTAAAAATTCCATGTAGAGCTCTAATAAAAAAATGACTGTGATAAATGTTTGTATGTTTGGCACTCATACCATTTAAACAAAATCATCAACTTATTGTGTTTTGCAATCAACCTAAAATATTTCACTAAAAGCAATTTAGGACTACACTTTTTTTCTCGAGTTTTGGAAGATGATAGCTTTGTCCTTCAAAATTCAGGATGAATTGGTTTATCTCTGTTTTTTTCTTTTCTATTTTTTTTCAGGTTTTAAAACTTTTTATTTGCATATTTAAAAATTGTGCATTCCAATAATTAAAATCATTTTAACAAAAAAAAATAAAATGGCACTCTGATTAAATTGCCTTTTACAGCCTGCAGGACACCCTGGACCAGCTTTGTTTTTGCTTTAGATTTCATTGTCCTCGCGCCCAGCTTCTTCCTTCACCAACATGCAAGTTGTTTTGCTTCCCTGACAGCCAGCGAGGCAGATAGGAGAGGCAGGTGCGGCCTTCGTTGTCCGTAGTTCTGATGTGAAAAGGGGCAGTAGAGTCACTTAAACTGATCCAACCTCTTTGCATCTTATAGAGTTAAACAGCTAAAAGAAGTAAAATAAGAAGGCAATGCTTGTGGAATGTACAGTGCATGTTGGCCATGCGGGCCTCATTACGATTCACTTTGCTTGCTTCTCCTGTTCAAACGTTTCTTTGGAAGGCAGTGGATTTTTCTCTTGTGTTTCTGTCTTCTTCAATTTCGATTTATCGAATTTCTCAATCTTGGCCATATCAAGTTTATCAGACATGGTTGCTGAGGAAGCGGAGAGAGGTGCACGAAGGAGAGAAATCTACCTGCTCGGTGACCGCCACCGAATCCCCCTTTTTTTTCTGTTCAAGGTAGAGTTTTTCTGAAAGGAAGGGGAAACGCCTTCCTTGTAAAGGGCATGATCCGTGGAGGGAGGAAACGTGAGCATTAGAATTACATGAAATCTCAGCTCAGCCATTTAAGCTAGTTAATGGCTCTGAGCCTTCATTTCTCATATGCAAAATGGGGCTAACAGGGTAATTCATAAGATTGCTGTGAGAAAGCTGGGATAATGTATTAGAAAGCAGTTAATGCTGCATCTGTTGTATAAAAGGTCTGTTCTCTTCGCCTGCCTATGGAGAAGGAGGCCGGGCCCCTAGAAAAATACTTTTAAGACCACATAAATTTCTTTTTTATTTCTTAATTTATTTTATATTTTCTAAGATACATGGTCTGTATATTGCATTGTGTGCCTACCAACCAAAGGCAAATCATATTCTGTCACCATATATTTGGCTC
Source organism: Pteronotus mesoamericanus (assembly GCF_021234165.1). Classification (NCBI taxonomy): domain Eukaryota; kingdom Metazoa; phylum Chordata; class Mammalia; order Chiroptera; family Mormoopidae; genus Pteronotus; species Pteronotus mesoamericanus. The sequence goes on along the minus strand of NW_026555277.1, from coordinate 11,150,383 downwards.
CCTTTACTCTTTACTACCCCTCCACCCCTTTCCCTCTGGTAACCACCTTATCGTTGTCTGTGTCTATGAGTTTCAATACACGTGAAATTATATGGCTTTCAGCTTTTTCTGACTGACTTATTGCGCTTAGCGTAATATTCTCAAGGTCCATCCATGTGGCTGCAAATGGCAGTATTTAATCTTCTCTTAAAGCTGAGTAGTATTCCATAGTATGTATGTATCACATCTTCTTTATCTAATCATCTGTTGAAGGACGCCTTGGCTGTTTCCATGTCTTGGCCACCATGGATAGAGCTGCAGTGAACATATATATCTTTGCAAAATATGTTTTCAAGTTTTTTGGGTAGATACTCAGACAGGGATTACTGGGTCATATGGTAACATTGTTCTTAATTTTTTGAGGAACCTCTGTACTGTTTTCCGTAGTGGCTGTACCAATGTACATTCCCACCAGCAGTGAATTAGAGTTCCTCTTTCTTCACAACCTTTTCAATACTTGTTATTTATTACTTGTTGTTTTTTTTTTGCTAATAGCCATTTTAACAGGTGTAAGGTGGCATTTCATTGTAGTTTTGATTTGCATTTTCCTAATAGCTCGTGAAGTTGAACATCTTTTCATATGTCTGTTGACTATTTGTATGTTTTCTTGGGAGCAGTATCTGTTCAGGTCCTTTGCCCACTTTTTAATTGTACTGTTTGGTGTTGGGTTGTTTGAGTTCTTTATATATTTTGGAAATATTATCTCCTCTTTGGCTGGTTTCCTTTTTGTTTTTGCTGGTGGTTTCTTTTGCTATTGGTAACTTTTTAGTTTTATACAGTCCCATTCGTTTATTTTTGCTTTTACTTCCCTTGCCTTTTGGGGTCAAATTTATATTATCTTCTCTAAGATCAAGGTCCATGATTTTAGTATCTATGTTTTCTTCTATGTCATTTGTTGTTTCAGATCTTATATTTAGGTCTTTGATCCATTTTGAATTAAGTTCTGCACATTGGGACAAACTTGTACATTTCACTGTGTTATTTTTTTATCTCTTTTTATAATGTTTATAGTTTTCAGTATATAGGTCCTTCACATACTCTATTAAATTCATTCCTAGGCACTTTATTCTTTTTGTTGCAATTGCAAAATAAATTTATTTTTTCATTCCTTATTTTTTTGAAATTTTATTGTGAGTACATAGGAAAGCAGTGAATTTTTGTAAATTGATTTTTTATCCTCAGCTTCCAGAAATTCATCAAAATTGCCATTTAAGTGTTCTTGTTAGTTGATGGCTCCAGCCGCTCCTGCTCTAAGAAACCCTAGGACCTTAAATGTGCCCATGTATTGTGACATGCACAAGGAGGGTTTACAGCATTCAAGTTTTCCAAACTTACATTGATGAAATATTGTGATGTGTCACCGGTTAAGAGCATAGGACCTGAACTCAGGCTGCCTATTATTGAAACTCAGTCTCTAAATTCCTAGCAAAGAGACCTAGAAAAAAGTATGGGATATGGGACATTTGAAAGGAGAACTCATTGAAAGGAGTATCATTATCTGACTTCCAGTGGCCTTCAGTGTGAGCCCATTGATTAAAATTTAATTTTAATGGAAATCAATGAAATTTTTGTGTTTTTTAACTATTTAACATTCTCAAGAAAAAATGATTTTATTCATCACTAGGTATATATATTTAGTATATGAATGTTTTGTGTTTGTAATCCTTAAAGTATAATAAACAGTATTTAATTATGCACAGCAAATACTTTTTCAGATATAATGGAAATAAAAGCTAGTATTCACATATACTGGCAGTTTATAATCCATAATGAATCATGCATAATAAAATTATATTAAAAATTTGATTTTGTATAAAATTAGCTTTCCATGTGTGGGTATTATGTGAAAATGCCTGGATAGGTATTCATAAATATGAATAGAAATTTCATAAAATTTGTAGGATGTTGTTTGGAAAGGTCTGATTTGAATCTTAGGTTTTGTGGCAGGAGATAAAAATCAATTTGCAGGGTCCTATGGCACTGCAGAGAAATAGGCAGTCATCAACGAAGAGCTGGAAGTAGGGGTCAAGGAGGGGTCTAAATAAGTATCATTTGGAGGAGATGTCATATTTAGTAATATGTCATCAATATAAAATAATAAAACACTAATTTCCAATAGGTTCCCCAAATGGCAAGTCAGGAGGGTAGGTACTCTGAAAAGCAGATATGATTTGTTACAAAACTTCCTTTCACAAGGGCAGCTTTTCTGTGGATTTCTCTGGACAGAAGCACAGCTTGAACCTCTGTGTGTGTGTGTGTGTGTGTGTGTGTGTGTGTGTGTGTGTGTGTGTGTTTTAAATAAATAATGGTTAGCTTTTCAAACAACCAAGATAGCCAACATGAGATGTAGGTCCTTTCTCAATTTCTCTACCATCCATAAGTCATAACATCTGTGTTTCTTCTGCATGGATCACATGCCCTTTCTTCTGCATGTGGGAAGAAATGCAGTCTTCTGGGGGAAAAGGAAGCTCAGAAAAAGAAATTATCCAAGAAAAATGTGCTGACTAAACCAGAAGACTGAGCAGAAAACTTTTTCTGAAATGGTAAAGATAATAACTTGGTAACAATTACACCAGCAGTTAAACAGTTGTTTTCAAGGATAGAAAAATACAGACATTCTATGTTTAAGAGGGAATGGGCATTTCAGATTTATTAACATGTATTGAAGGGTTTAGGGTTGTTTATATTTGTGGTAAAGAACTCAGACATAAACTGTTTGTTTAGTGCCTCAGGATTTAGTAAGTCAATTTGTTTCCTGTGTTTCAGCTCATCCACAGATAATATCTTTTAAAATAGAATCCTAGGTTGCATGCATGAGGTTAAGCAAATGTAGAATAGGAAAATTACCACAATGAAATAGGCCTTAGGATGCCCTTAATTCACAGGAACATTAGAAAAATGTTCAGAGTGCCTCACCAAGGAGATGAATATTTAAGGCAAGATTTAATGCTATACAATCCTCTGTAGATGGAATAAATATTTTGTACTTATGGCAAGTCCATTTTAAGACTACCTTCCAAATCAGATCTGTATTGAGTGACAGAGGAAAAAATGACTGAGTGAACCAAATAAATAGTTAAGATTACAAAGACATCCTCATGTATAATAACAAATTTAGAAATAAAGTGCAGTTATGTATTTGACATTGGCTTTAGATGAAATACAAAATGAGGAAGAGTGTGGGAGGCTTCTGTTTTAGAAAGGAAGGCTGGCCATACTTTCGGAGATAAAACAAGTTCATAAGCCAAGGTTTCTAAAAAAAAATCCTTGAGAGGAAATTGCAATAGTAGAAGAAGAAGTGATTTAAGGATTTCACAAGAATTTCAGAAAAACCAGGGTCAAAATGCAGTCACAATCTTATAGGTTTCAACAGGAGGTAGGAGGCAGACACATGAAATAGTGGTGGTAAGAGAGATAAGTCCAAGTCCAAGAACATCTACTGAATCAGCAAACCTTCCTGCTGGCTTGAGGAAGAGCTCCAGCGAGGGGCCCTAAAGTGGGTGTATATGTGGGAAAATGTTTCAGATTTCTGAAGTCTAAACCTGGAGTTTTGATGTACTTTTGAGTCCAAGAGAATTCAGATAGAAAATAAAAAGCAGTCTCGACCAATTTACCTCTTATTTTAATGCTGCTTTAAAAATAAAATCTTCTATTTGTTAGTACTTTAATCTTATCAAAACCTTTCATGATTAATATGTCCTTAATTTCTGTGGGACCCTGATACACTCCAACAGCTTGTGAATGTGACAGCGAGTGAGATGAGAAAGAGAGAATGACTTCTTAGGCTGTGGTTAAGTGGGAAATCAAGGCTGGACGTTGTGAAGGCTGGACGCTGTTCTCCTTACCTGTGGAGCAGGCCACATACAGGGGCTGAACCTGGGGGGCAGGGTCAAAACGGAAGCTGAGTACAAGGCAACTCTTTCTGGAAAACAGTGACCATTTTTTGCCTTCACAGACTACCTGCTGACAAACATAACATTACCTCTTTCATCCTGGAGTGAGGTTGAGCTAACTAAGGCTGGGAGATGTTAAGTAACTTGCCACACAGCCAGTATTGGTAAAGCTAGAATTCAGGTTTCGTTCTGTCTGACCTTCTATCCAGGTTTTCCAGCCATGTACCCTACCCACCATGAGGTTTCATCACTTTCGAAGTGGTGTGCGTTAGTGAATGGTTACTTCACCCCAATCAAGTGTAAGACAAAACTATATCTTATTTTTAGTTTACCTACCCTTTCATATTACTTACACCATTTCTCCCTTCTACTGCAAAAGTTAGCAAGTTAAGTATATATCATAGGTCACTCTATTTTGCTATCTTGAATCAGTTCTGCAGTTTTATTAGTGTGTTAGTATAGGTACACTTCCACAGAGTTTGAAGGAGGTGAGTAGTATTGAAGAAAATCCAGCTGTTGATAACCTCCCTCCACCCACCTTTGTAGTTACTCATTTGCTTATGTCTTATTCTATATGATGAAGTACTCCCGTTCAGCTGAGCCCTGGACATAATTTAATAAATTGGAAAAAATCTATAATAGAGCAAACTTTGAAAAATCAGAAATACTGGGTATTTAAAAATCAAACACTAAAACCCACAGAAGCTGTGATGGACTCCTCATTGGATGTGCTCCAGCCACACGTGTTTCCGGCTGAGACACGCCTTTAGCCCTTGCAATGGAGCCGGCTTTTCTATAATACTTTCCTGACTTTGATCATTTTGTTGTCAGGGTCCACATGAGTAAAACTCCGTCAGTGGTCCTCTCTCAGCCTTTTCATAAGATTAGTTGGTTTTTCAAATCCATTGGGGAGAAAGGCACAAAGTTTTGATTTTAGGCAATTATACATTTTACTCAAAAGACTTGGAGACTAATAGAAGAGGGAAAATCTGCATTACGTATTTTTCCCCTTTTTGATGAATTTTTCGTCACTGCTCAAACAACTTTTTGCTCTGTAATTAGAAATTACTCTACTGAAATATGCATGACTGGCAGTAGGATAAAGAAAGCTTTGCCTTCTGCACTTTCATTTGTCCTTTTGACTGTCCCACCCACCCAGCTGTGCTGCCTTCTTGCTGTTTAGAGCCCCACCTTTTGGCTCTGCCACCAGAATAATTTCTTTTGAATAAATGCCCCATTATCCAGAATTTGATCTTTTCTTTTTTACTCAGCCAATTCTTAACTGTCCTGTTTGGTATTTTTTTCCCAAGAATTGGTTAAGTGACTAATCGGTTAAAGGAATTGTGTGCTCCTATTAATGAGTGATAGAGATTATCAAAAGATCCTCCTTTCAGATACAACTGGTGGTCTACACATGAAAGAATGACTCTCCAGTTACGAGCAATTAGAATTTTTTTGCTTAGTGTATTTTCTTGGCACCATTTAAATCACAGGTTTCTTATGCCTATTTTTCTGCTTGAGTATAGATTACAAGAACCATTCATAGCTCACAAAAAAAAATGAATAAGAAACAATGAAATTATGAATAGGGCTAGAAGATAAAGGACACAAAACAGCCAGTGAACCCCAAATCCAGTCAGCACATAAGAGTGGCTGCTGGCCCTAGACACCTAGAACAAAGCAGATGCTCATAGCTTCCTCGCCCTTTGGAGGTGTAATGAAATGATCTAACTTTCAGGATCAGTTTATCCACTTGTTCTTTCTTTTATTTCTTCATCATTTACATTTCCTGTGCAACATGTGGTTAAATATATTAATAGCTCTGTCATTTTTATAGTTGAAAAAGAGGAGTCAATTTGTAACAGAGAAAAACAAAATTAGGAAATGCGAAATACAGACATTCTAAGATGTTTTATTGGTTTTATCCATGCAGGTGCAAATAATCTTACATACTTATTTCTCTAAAATTGATATAGAAGAAAAGAAACAAAGTTTTTAATGTATTTTTATAAATATACAATTTTTCATGAAAACACAAAATAAAAAATAAATATGCACCATTGAATTACCAGCAAAATGATAGTTTTATTCCATGAAACGCTCTCATAGGTTTTGGTATAATGGCAATAATCAATATTAATATTTATTTAGTGATTATTTACTCAATTTACAGGGAAACAACAGTAGAGTGGATGAAGCTGAGAATCAATGTTCCAATGATTTGGAACATAATCACTGGACGCAAAAAACAACCACGAAGAACATCAAGAAGAAGGAAGAGTCCAAAAAAAGTGAGGATAGTTTAAGCAACCTCTGGGACAACTTCAAGAGGTCCAACATTTGCATCACGTGGGTGCCACAGGGAGGAGAGAAAAGGCAAGAAATTGGAAATCTATTTGAAAAATAATGAAAGAAAACTTCCCTAATTTAGTGAAGGAAATAGACATGCAAGTCCAGGAAGCACAGTGAGTCCCAAACAAGATGGATGCAGAGGTCCACTCCAACATACAACATAATTAAAATGCCAAAGTTTAAAAATAAAGAGAGAATCTTAAAACTAGCAAGAGAAAATAAGTTAGTTACCTACAGGGGAGTTCCCATAAGACTGTCAGCTGATTTCTCAAAAGAAACTTTGCAGGCTAGAAGGGATTGGCAAGAAAAAGTCAAAGTCATGAAAAGCAGGGACCTACAGCCAAGATTTTTCTACCCAGCAAAGCTATCATTTATAATCGCTGGGCAGATAAAAAGCTTCCCAGACAAGAAAAAACTAAAGGAGTGCATCATCACCAAACCATTATTATATGAAATGTTAAAGGGACTTATTAAATAAAAAGATCAAAACCATGAACAATAAAATGGCAAAACATATGTTGTATCAACAATTGAATCTAAAAAAGCAAACTAAGCAAATAAGCAGAACACAAACAGACCCATAGATATGGAGAATGGGTTGATGACAGCCAGATTGGGGGGGGGGTGTGGTTTGGGGGAATGGTTGAAAAAGTGAAGGGATTAAGAAGTGCAAATGGGTGATTACAGAATAGCCATGGGGATGTAAAGTACAGTACAGGAAATGGAGCAGCCAAAGAACTTTTACACATGACCAATGGACATGGCCAAAGGTGTGGGCATTGCCAGAGGGAGTGAGGGGTGCTGGGTGGAGGGGGGCAAAGAGGGAAAAATTGGGACAACTGTAATAGCATAATTAATAAAATACAGTTTTTTAAAAAAAGCATGTGGAAGAATTAATCTCTCTTTGAATGTATTATTAGAGTACTGTGTTTAAGTTATTTCAATGATAATTTCTGACTTTTTATAATGTTCAGCTGTTTACTTTCTTCTATTTAATTTTATTTTCTGAACTGAAAAATGTTTTTATGGTTGAAAATTCACTCCCACAGAGTCTATATTCTTAACTCATATTTTTGTCATTTACACATTCAATCATTCACAATGAGATCCAGTTTAAGTTCTAGGTATTGAAATGTAGCAGTGAGCTGGAAAGCAAGATCTCCACTGAGTTAGGGGAGATAATTAGAAACAAATAGCCAAAGAAGATAATTGAGAATTTTATGGAGAAAAGCTTAGATAAAACAGAGACTAAGATTAGGGGTAGAAAGGGCTATTTTGGATAAGGAAATCGGAGACCAGCTTTCTGAGGTAGCCTTTGGACTGAGACTTAAGTACAGATTTAAAAGAGTCAGGTTTCTAAGCAACATGTCCTGTACCATTTTGGACTAAGTTGGTGCCAGGATGCTCCATTACACCCAAACTCCTTATCGTGCATTTCCTACATAAATATTTACATAAATACAATGTAATCATTAAAATGAGGAGCCTAATATCACTTTATTGAAGTGTTGTAATTTTCAGACTCCATTCAAGTTTTGCCAATATTTAGTTATTTTCTCCATTTCCCTGCGTGATATGAATTTGCTGCCCCTTAATTCAAGCAGTTAATCTTCTCCAACCAACACACTGCTCCAGACACCCTCTCACTGCTGTGTGGATGCCCTTCTCCTCACCTATTTGGATCCCATTACTCAGACTTTGAGCTCCAGACTAAGCCAGTGCTGCAAGCCTCCTTCACCCCTCCTCAACCATTGACACCATTCCAAACTTTGCCCTGGTTCCAACACTATGCTAATTATTTCAGCCCTCCAAATTATGTAGACATTCTTCTCACTTGACACTCCATATTGGACTGATTCCTTCTTGGACACCCTTCTAACTCGCTTTAGAATTCATTACTTTACTTGGGCCATGAGAGTACTCTGTTCACGCTGTTCATGTTCTAACACCCCATGGAGGCTTCTACATTTGCACAGGCGCTCCTTAACCCACTGAGGCTCTGACATCCCATTGTGAGGAGCTGCATGTGTGACTGTCCTCTTCACCATCTTGGGCTTCAGCACCCTGTGCTGGGCTGTTGTGGTTGCCTCCTTCCTCAGAACACATGACTGCCTTGTTCAGCCTCACGTAACCATGTTCATGTAGAGTTCAGGAAGGAAAGAGAGGAGAGGGAAGGGAAGAGGAAGAAGAAGAGAGAGAGGGTTTTGGAAAAGATGTTCTGAAGTTGGGTAATATCACATGGAAAAAAGATAATTAAAAGTCATATTATGTAACAATCAAACTGAGTTCACAATCCTTCAAGGCTAATATTTTAAAATTAAACTTATGAAATTAAAGAGTACCATGTCTTAACTGAGAGAAACCTCTAAAACTAAGAATTGGAGAAAACATACTTAATGCTTTCTATTGAACTTTAAAGAGATTTTGTAGAGTTTTCAAAATACAATTTACAAACTTTTTCAAAAGAGTGAATATTAAGCATTGAACATCTTTATTTTTCCAAGTAATACGTTACGATTATAAGAAAAAGTAGAAAACCTTTTGGAAGGCTTGAATTTTTTTCCAAAGGAAATCTCAGAGGAAAATAAATGTCAGTCTGATATAAAAACTAAGCAGTTTGGCTAACTGTTATGGAGAAAAACACCAACACCTATTACTTTTATTACCAATAAAGTGAAATTTTATTTTTCTCCCTCTCCATCATTGTAAATGCCACTGTTTGCAGTGTGCTTTGTAAAGGCTAAAAGTGTCACTTGCTCATGTTCTAACGGTTCCAGGCACAAGCATAAAGAGATATATTTAAGACAAGAATTTCTCTCTGCATTCCAGAGTTTCCTCTCACTCAACAAAGTAATTAAGATTTGGGAAATAATTATATCGTGAAAGTGAGGAAAAGAAAAAATATCACAGTTTGGAAGCTATTTGTAAGTTAGCATAGAAAACACTTATACTGATAGTTATTACTTGGAAAATTATTGCTTAGAAATTAAACTCATATTCTTTAGGTCTGTCAGTCTCTACAATTAAAAAATAAAACAAAAGTGTAGTATACAAAGAGTATTATTGCAATTCCAAAAGAGTCTGATTTCAGATCTATGTAAGCTATATGAAGTTGAAAACTTAAATGATCTGAATAATTACATTTTAAAACATGTCTACCTTGGATCTTTGGTATTTCTTTAGAATACATTCAGTCTTTGGATAATTATTGTAACCGCCTTCGCCATTTTGCTTGCATAAGGAATAACTGTTCCTACAGCTTTATAGGTCTTTAGGGGCCTTGGAAAGATGCGGATGCCTCAGGATCATGGGCAAATGTTCAATGCCCTAATACAAGCCATTCTTTTCTTTAGATGCCTGTAAGATTATATTCTCAGCAAATTAGCATAATACCCCTCACAATGTTGGCTGTGAGATGGGATGTTTTTATATAGTGTCAGGGAGGGAGACATTAATTTAGGTTGGTTCTCAGGATAACCTAGAGCCAGAGATGAAGATTCTTGAGCAGGAGAAATCTATAGAAGACCCAGACCCTCTTTCCTGAGCTTCTGAATACCATGCCTTTGTTAGATCATGGTCATGGTGACTGGCCACAGTAAAACTGGGTCTGAGAGTACTGAGAGACGGCCCAATGAATCTTCTAAGTTCCCCAGTGTGAGAATTCTTGTGTGATCAGGTGGCAGCCAAAGATTTATGTTTAGAGTGACTCTGATTGTGTCCTCCTGATGGAAGAATGGTCCCTTCAGCAACCAGACATTAAAATTGTTCAAGTTGAGAGTGATGGTGAATTAGGTCATTTCCATTTCCACCCTTTGGGCACTGGATCTATATTTTCTAGTTATTGGGGATACAGGACCAATACAATAGCCATTGGCTAAAATTCTACACTGTTTTGTAGAGGATAGTGCCCCATCCTCATGAAATGCCATCGTCAAGCGGGTGTGCCTCAGCTATGGTTTTAAGAGTTTGTTCTGTTCAATCGGACCAGCAGCTTCTGGATGACAGGATGGTGTGGAATGTGGCATGACCTGTAGATTCATGATCATGAGCTCACCGTTGCACCTCTTTGGCCAAAAAGTGGGCCCCTTGATTCAAAGTAATGCTATGCAGGATACTAAGTCGATAAACCTGGCCGTGGGGCTAGGTGAGTCATTGTGGATAGTAAAGGCAAGCCCAAGTCTGGAAGATATATCAGTCCTGGTCAGGATAAATGATTGTTCCTTCCAGGATGGAGGTGTCCATCTTGGAAAGTATTGTTAGTCTTGCATTGGAAAAGAGGCAAATTCTTGGCACTCACAAGCTAAGTGTATTTGATCACCCAAAGAAAATACTCCAGAAAAGATTGCAATTGTGAGCTGTTACCAGCAGCACCTATAGCAGCCAGTCAAAGAGATTTTCAAACATCTGTGCTTTCAGCCCTTCATATTATCTCCTGAGGAATAGGGATAGTATTCTCAGATGGCCAAAGGGGCCAGTCTGGTAAAGTAATTGAATGAGGCATGCCAAGTGGGAGCTGTGGCCAACCTGAGAGCTAGCACCTAGTCTAAAAGGGAACTGCCAATTTATTATTGCCAACACTGCTGCCAAATTTCCTAATTTCTCATGAGTACATGACAATCCAGATTTATTTTCATGCAAAAATCTCTCAATTTTAAAAATGTTGACAATCATGTCATCAGTTTTTCTAACAGAGAACAGATGAGATACCCAAATTAGTGTAAATGGAAGAGTGAGAATGGTGGAGGGTGGATCTGCAGGAACAAATGGAAACTACCTAGTACAACGACCAATTCAGATTTTTAAAAAAACACTCTGGATCAATAGCATGCAAGTATTATGTTAGTCTGCTTAAGCTGCCATAACAAAATACGACAGACTGAGTGGCTGAAACAACAGAAATTGATTTTTTATGGTTCTGGAGGCCTAGCGTCTGAGTTTGGGGTGCAGCATTGTTGATTTCTAGTAAGGGCTCTCTTTCTGGTTTGTAGTCAGCCACCTCCTCATCGTTTTCTTTACAGGATCTTTCCTTGGAATATGCCTGGGGAGAAAGAGAAAGACAGAGATAAAGAGAAGGGAGTTTTCTGTTTTCTTTTTTTATAAAGACAGTAATCCTATAGGATTAGGGCTACACCCTTATGACCTCATTTAACCTTAATTACTTCTTAAGAGGCCCCATCTCTGCCCTGGGGCATTGGGGCTTCAACTTATGAATTGGGGAGCACAATCATTCAGTCTATAACAGACACCAAATAAAATACTCAGAGAAAACAAAACAAACAAAACATATCTCCAAGCTAGCACTAAAACACCAGGGTTTGTTTGACCTCTAATACAAATAGCAACTAACTGCCTACAATAAAAGGCTGGACCTAAGTCTGATGCATTTGTGTGTCCCAAGCTGTGAGTCAGTAAGACAGTATTTGAATCACAATATTTGATTTACTGTTTAATTGATTACCCCAAGTTTTCACCTGTAAAAAGAAATAATAAGAAACCTGAGAAAATTATAGAACTGAAAAATATATTGCTGTATGTTTCATTTGAAATGAATTATCTGGTTCAACAAGTATTGACCTAGTAATTTTCTTGTTTTGATTTCAAACTTAGCTCTGAATTCAAAAGCAGTGTGTAGAGGAAGAGAGAATTAAAAACAATGTAGAACTGGAGATAAAACCAGGGAAGACAGCCAGTCAGCAGCTCAGCCTTTGGTCTAGGATCACCCAGTTTGAAGCTCAGTCTTCTCAAGGAGCTCATGATCTTTTAAGCATCCACTCCTATCAACAGAGGAGTTCAAGAAATGAATCCTGGAAGTTGAATCTCTGAGAAAAATTGCTAAGAATGGATTTATACCTCAGAACCTCATTTTTATCTGAATCATGCAGGGATGGCTGTGGGTCAGAAAATATGGACTTTAAACCCAGCCAAAAATCTGCTCTCAAAAAGGCAGGAGGGTCTCTAGGTTCCAGAACAGTCAGCTTAGCTCATTTCAAAATAGCAATAAGTCATGTGCGAAGCAAGAACTGCAAAGACTCCATAAGTCATTTTAGTTATGGCTGCAGCCAGAAAACACAGCAAGGATGAAATTATTTTTCAAGTGGTCCTGGAACAGTTTATGATCAATAGGCACTGCAGTGACAGGTCTACATCGAAGAACTGGGAATCAAGTGGAAGAAACTGGGAATCAAGTGGAGTCATTCATGGGAGACCAGAGTGATGATTGCATGAAGCCCCCTGGCTGGGTTCCTGTCCACATGCAGGGACACGAAGCCTTCTTTTCAGAGAATATGCCATTAAGAGAAGTCACTGTTCATTTAACAGGATCCCCAACAGAAGCAAATGTGGGGACACCCTCTTGGCCTCCCCAACGTACCTCTCTACAGACAGGACAAGGAGATGAAGATAAAGAAAATGGTGGCAGCATTTCTTTGAAAACTACTGAAGTAAATGACAACATTATTAGTCAAGGTCATCAAACAACTTCACTACTCATTACCTAGGGAGAGAACCATCCTGGTCCTGAAGAGGAATGTATTTCTTTGGAGAATCCACTCAGTTTTAGAAGAGCAAGTCAAGGCACCTCCAGGTCACAGGAAGAGTCCCTGTAAGGACCTTTTTATCAAGAGGTCCTTAGGGAGGTGGATCAGCGTTTCTCTCCAGGCAGGATCATCCCTGAGCTTGTTCCTACCTATCAGAGCAATGCAGGAAACTCCATATGTGGGGGACACCCAGAAAGATTCCATGGAACCCAAAAGTCATATCAGTATGAGAAGTGTCACAGAGCTTTAAGTATTTCTCTCAGTTAAAAGTCCATCAAAGACGACACAATAATGAGATGTTTGTGCTGCATGTGCCAAAGGCTTCTCCCAGAGCTCAGACCTACACAGGCATCAGAAGATTCACACAGGAGAAAAGCTTTTCAGGTGCAGGACATGGGCCAAGTCCTTCAGCCACAGAACCAACCTTCTGGCTCATGAGAGAACCTACATGGGAAAGAAGCCCTATGTGTGTTCCATCTGCCAGAGACACTACTGCCAATTATCCACCTACAACCGCCACCTGAAGACTCACCAGAGACCTGCCTTCAGACGTGTTTCTTCCGCAGAAGCTTCCTCAATATAAGGTATATAAATATGCCTGCGAGTATGTATATTTCCATAGTACTTCTCTATTTAGAATTTGCTCTATAACTTCCCAATTATGTTTTCCATTCATTGTCTCCTCCACTAAAATGTAAGTTTAAGGAGGGCAGATAATTTCTGTTTTGTTCACCAAAGTGTCTCAGGTACCTAGAAAGTGGCTAACATATTTCAAATGATCAATAAATACTCGGTTAAATAAATAAATAAATAAATAAATAAACAAACTAGAACACAGGCATGTTGTCACCATTAGTATCACAGTAAGTTGTCTCAGCTGATGTATTTAAATACTCTTTTCAATCAGAAACCAACAGCTGAGACTTTGTCTTCCAGCACCCAAAGGTAATTGCTCTGTATCCACATCAATGTCAAAGTGTAGTCCACAGACAAACAACTCATTCAGGAACTTGTTAGAAACACAAAATTTGGTCCTACTGCAGATTTGCTAAATCAAAAACTGTGGGGATGGGGCTCAGGTGTCTGTTTTACTAAACCCTCCACGTGATTTTGGTACACAGAGCAGTTTGAGGGTCATTGCTCTATAACGACAAGTTGACGGAAAGAGGTAAATCCAGGAGGAAAAAATTGACATTTCACTGAGCCTCTACAGTGTCCCAGGCACCTTATTAGGGGACTCAGGGATGACATCAGAACATGGGTTGAAGCCTATCCCACTCCAAAGACCATGTGCTCATCCCGTTTAATCAAATTTCCTCCTTAAAATATGTATTAAGTATTTCTACTGGGCCAAGTGCTTCACATATGTTTTCTTATTTAATCTTTACAGGGGTTCTGAGAAGTAAGCCATATTATTCCCATTTTATGGACCAAAACAATCAGGCTTAGAGGAATTCACTTTTTCACTGTGGCATGGCCTATAAGTGGCATAGATGGGATTTACACTCAATTCTGGTTGTCACAAAACCCATGTTCTCACCTTGCCTTCCTACACCAAGTCATTTTCCTTCATTTGTTAAATCTACCCTCCAGTTGCCATTGCCTACCTCCTGCTCATCAGTTTCCTGTATTAGAGAATCTAATTTTTCCTAACTCGCATCCCTCATCTGAACTACAGAACACAGAAAATGATTTGAATGACCACTCTCTCTCCTCTAAGATGGTTCTTAACTGATGCCAGACTAGATGCATGTGTGACAGTGGGAGAAGCCAATTCATCACACACAATGGAAGCCTTGGGCATTAGGGTTCAATTCTCTCACAGAACCCCCTGGAGAAAGCCTAGAAGACATGTGGAAAACCATTCTCATTGACCCATCTGGCAATTCACTTTACTCTCCTCTTTCCAAGTTCCTCTTCCCTTCAGAAAATTTGCCAAGAGGAAGTACGGTATAATTGAGAAAACACTGAGCTGGGGGTCAGGAGTTCCAAATCCAACACCTCTGCAAGGTAGATGTGCCTCACTTGATAGTTCACTTCTATTCCCTGGCCTCTCTTTCTTCACAGGAAATGCCTAGATTAATGAGTATTGAGAATTCTGTCCAGCTCTATCATTCTGTTTATGAGAAGAAATTAAGCATTACTGTCAAATCATCCTCCTTTATTCCAGTGAGAAAAAAAGGGAAAATACATGTCTTATTATTGGGGGGGGAGGGGAGGTGTGTGTGTATCTTTATATGTTATCACCTGACACCCTTTAAATATTACTGCATATGATTTTTCTTCTTGACAGTGTTGGGGTTCAAATAAATGCTACCCCCAGAATAGGGCACCTTGGCATTTTTAAGCTGAAGGATTTTAAGAAAATGACAGAAGCAGAAAGGTCACTCTGACCTCCTTTCGTCTTCACCCGTCTTCCCTGAAACAGGTTCTAAAACCCTCATTTGAGAAGTGACTGCCTTGTACCCAGAGGAAAGGAGCTTCCTTATTTCTGAAGACAAAAGGACATCAAGAAGAATTCTAACAAATAGACCTTGCTAAGGTTCCCCCAGTTCACATTCCTTAACCCATCATGCTGCTCCACAACTGTCCACTCTTCATCAAACTTACCTTAAAAATCCACAAGTTTAACTGTTTCTTGTGGTCTTCATCTCCTTAGGAAGGCTCACATGTCATATAAACATCTCTCAGTTAGTCTGTCTTCATCAGTTTAATTGTCATCCTGGCCAGCAACTCTAAGAGGGTTTTTCCTCTCCTATAATAGCCATGATTATTTCTTTGGAAATGTTTTTGAAAATATCTTTGTTCATGAAATATCCTCATTTAGAATTCAAGTTAAAATTAAAGGTGAGTGTATAATTACCCTAATGGTTCAAGTAAAGAAGTCTTTATGATGTTCTGAATCTAATGCATTTATGGTACTTTATTTATAAAGTTCAATTCTATTTCACCAATTGTATTCTGCAGTATTTTGCTCTGTGCATCTCCTATAAACATATTAACTCATAAAAAGCTGGCTAGAAATTCTCCTCTGGTGGGAAAGTTAGTGCCACAATGACTAGGCCTGCAAATTAATAATTTCAGAGATTATGGTGAAATGTTCCTTAGCAGGAAATTCCATTTTGGAAGAGTAGAGTCCATTTTTATTTTTGTCTTGAACAATATATAAAATAAAGCATTTCATATCTCTAAAGTCTTAAATTCACTATTTTTGGTTGACTTTAAAAAATATTTCTCCCAGAAAGAGAACAGTAAAAAGTACTCACTTTTATAATCATCAACTTCTATCAGTCCTTGTATCCATCAAGTAAAAAGAAGTTTTTATGAAGAAAATCCAAAATATGCTAATTAAGCAAACCTCGGCTACTGTTGCATATTTTTGTAGAAAATTAAATTAGTCAAAATAAGACTTAGAGAATCTTTCAAATATCTATCAACTGGGTTGTTTGTACATTCATCAAAAGAGGCTTTAAATGACCAAAGGGAGGGGGCTGGAGAGAATCTTAATACTTAACTGCGTACAGCTGTTATCTTAGCATCCTGCCTGTAAAGATTCACAAACAGTACATTCTTTGTTTCTTGCTGAGGTTCTTCAGTATACAAAAAAAAAAGGGTGAAATTCTGCATGGTTACTTTCAGCCTAGGACAAGTGGGACCAAGCTAGTAATTTACAGAAAATAGAATGAAAAAGTAGCACTCCAAGAAAGAATGGGTATCGAGAACTACATGAAGTGACCTCTTATAACTATCCCCAAGTTAATCAGCTCTAATATTTACATGCTAATAAATACTTCTGATAAAGCATTTCATCTGTACAGATATCAAGTCAATAACAGTATATGCCTTTTGCCAAAGTTGCAAATATACAATTTGCCAAAATTGTTGAAAGCTCTCCCAAATAAAATCAGCAGTGTTCCTTCTCTTGTTAAGAATTGGGAGCCAACAGCTTTCAGACATGACTAACTAACTGTGAGAGTGAGACCATACAGACGAGCACACTAAGCATATGTCATAGGTATACAGAGTGTTCTATTGTGGTAAGTAAAATTAACAACAATGTTTATCTAGCAAAGTGAAAATGGAGCTAAATGATAGGTATAAATAAGTGCCATTTTTAGATTTTAATATTCTACATATAATCTATTGTATAATTATGGTGTCCATTCTTTTATTTATTCATTCAATATTTATTGAATTCTTACCATATGCTATGCTAGACAGTGAGAATGCAAGTAATAGGACAGACAAGATCCCTAACCTTTGCATTTAGGGTGAAGGCATATAATAAACAAACACACAATTAAGTAAAAGTAAGGACTTTTAAACAGGAACACAAAGGATGAGAAAGAGTCAGCCATGTAATGAATTAAGGAAAAAGTCTTCCAGGTAACCAGAGGTGACAGAGACTGGTGTGACTAGAATTAGGTAAGGCAGGGGGGTGCTGGAGGGGGTAGTTGGGGCAGATCAATAGGGAATTTTGTAAGATACGGGAAAAAGTTTGGATTTTACTCTAATACAATAAGAAGCCATTGATAAAGTAACATGAGATAATCTCATTAGCAGGGATGATCTGGCAGCTACGTGGAGAATGGACTTGGGGGGGACTTTAATTGAAGAAGTAAGGATACAGATTAAGTGACTATTTCAGTAATCCAGATGGGAAATGTTGAATAAAAATATATTTTATAGGTAAGACCATCTATACTTGTTCAGCATGGCCCCCAGATTTCTATCCAGTAACTGGATAGAAAATGATTGTGTCTTCTCCTAAGGTAGGAACTACTGTGTGAAGGTCTGGTGAGGGGGAGTGTGAATGGGGATGAAAAAGTATCATGAATTTCATTTTGCATAAGTTCTCCAACTGTAGATAATAGCAGTTCAAAATTCGCTATTTCAAACATACCCCCAAGTTTCCAGAACTAGGGGTTCTATTGATAGGGGAACTCAATAGTTAAAGATTTTAACCTTAGTTGATAAGCTTAAGGGATTAATGCATGTGGAAAGCTGTTACTCCAGGAACTGGAATGCATGACCTGAGTGACTCCAGGAGGTCCACAAGCAATCCAGCCTTTGTGCTCCAAGGGGTCTGCAAGCAGTAGCGGTGGTATCTGGGGTGTTGATCAATGGTTGAAGAAGTACTAGAAAAATTGCCCGCGACTGCTACCCTTACCCTATTAACCGTTTTTCCAAACACCTTACCTACCCATTCTTCTTCTTAAAATGATCTGCTTGACAGGAGATGTTAAGATGGTTTTTGAGGGTACAAAACCCATCATCCTCTCATATTTCCAGCATCTGAATGAAGTGTCTATAAAGATTCAATCCTTGTCTCTACTTATGGGTTCTGTTAGTGACTGGCAGCACGAATGCCAGCTTTTCCGGTTTCACTATGGCAGTGGATTGCTTGGGGAGCTTGGGGAGTTGGAGAGACCTGGGGAGATGAGGAACAGATTAAGGCTGGTGGCACAAAAGGTGGACCGGGGGCACACAATTCAAATGGCCCTTTTTATTCCAGATGTCTTAAGACAGAGGAATGAGGGGTAAGAGGCATGAGTATAGGAGGCTGGCTGAATTCCCTTCAACTATTTAAAGTAGGTTTTATCTTTTGAGGTCAATTTAATGTAAATGTTAGTAAGAGAGCATACTACACAGTCAGCAAAAATCAGGTTACCAGCACCCTCCCTAGAAAAACAGCAAACACAAATGTTGTGAGGGACTATTTCAGCCCAGAAGTTGTTTGCTCCCTGCCATGGATTGGAGAAGTCTGTACAACTCTACCCAGCACAGCAGAAAATATAAAGAAGGCATTTTCCCAGATTAGAGGAATGTAAAACCTTCAGCTTTTGTAAGGATATGTGAAGCAGCACAGGGGTGGGGATAGGCCTATACAGAAAACTTCTGACATATGTTTATGTCTGAATTTTGAACAGTTGGCTTCTGACTGAGAATTCATGTCTGTAATACGTCCACTGTTCAGCAGGAAAGTGATTACTTTTCCATGGATTACTCTGGGATGTGGAAGAAACTGACAGATGACTCAGAACTGGAGTGACCTTGGAAGAAGATGACCTGAATGGAAGCCAGCAGAGACGAATTGCCTTGACCACACCCTGTCCAGGTCAATGAGGAGGGATAGCAATCAAACTCCAAAACTGGTGGGAAAGAGTTATAAAACAGTAAGCCACTTACTCTTATAACAGTAAGTTATAAAACAGTGAGGGAATCTAAAGTAAAGAATGGCAGTGGAGGAAGGAGAATCAGGACGGGACGGCTGATGATACAAATGACAAACATCAAAACGACCTTCATAATTTTACTTCTTACAACCAGACGTACATGCTTATGCACCACCTTTGTTCTAGTTCCAAAGAGAAATGTAGGTATTTTCAAATTTTGGGTATTCCCCACTTTTTTTCTTCCCCCTCATATAATGTATAATTTATCCCTTAATGCTTCCAAGGTCAAGGAGACCTAGAGAAATGATGTGATTGAATATTCAACTCAAGGAAACATATAATTTAATACCACAGTTAAAAGTTTATGATTCAGACAACCATACTAATTATGTAACTTGTTGATACTGATGCCCTGGCTGAAGCCTCTCCCCCCCAAGTTCCTGTGATCACCACTAAGGCTGGCAGTGGACAGAGAATCCACGCCCTAACTGGTGGGGGTATCCTGTTTGAGGGTTTTATGGTTGGGCTTTTGCTCCAGCCTAGCAGATAATAAGACCCTGGAGGTATTAGGCCACCCACAGGATTCTTTCTCAATGTTGTTCCCAGAAACAGAAATCAAAAACCCATAGGTAAGAGAGTGAGGAGACCTTGGAATCCAAGGCTAACATGTGATAACCTGAGTGAGTGACCCAAAGCACCTATCCTCTCATTATGTCCCTAGTTCCACACAAAACCAGTGGCTGTAATGTCTACATTGGAAACAAGACAAGTGCAGGACTGAAAACAATGGTTTGTTGGCATAAGATCATGTAGTTGACAAAAGAAAGCTTTTCTTGAATAAAAAGTGGAGAATGACATCAGCTTTTTGGATTATCTAACTATATGGCTTCAAGTCGAGTTTTTCTGCTGAAATGTTTTCCAAATTCTTTTGAATTAATTTGTATTATATTAACAAACATTCTAACAATAAGACAGCTTAGCAAAAGCAATTAAATTGGGCTGTTAGGACACACAAACAGAGAACATGCTGACCTTTTCGTTAGCTACATAATTTTGTTGATATCCCCCTTGGCTTTAGAAGACTGTTAGTAATTGTTACCTAACAGAAGACTGTTAAATGAAGTCTACAATGAAAAAGGGGGAAAATGCCTGATGAAGTAAAGTGGTGTTGATAATTTAGATTTCAAAGCAATTTTCTGGGTTAATTGTGTGTCTCTACTATCTATGCATTCATCATTGACTAGTTCTATACTTTTTTGTGTGACGTGCAAGTATTTGCATTTGCATATGTTTCTCTCTGTCTATCCTGAGTTGAATTCCTGTGTTCTGTTTATATTTTCCAGAAATTTAAAAAGGCACATGCCCTACAAGTATGAAGAATGTATATAATTTTTTCCCTAATGGTTAAAAAAATATATGTAGATGGAGGATTTGTCTTTATCTTGAATGAATCATATCTTTAGAATCAATTGATTCAAGGTGAAAATGATTCTCAGTTTTGTATATTAAACATACTATTTATTCCAGAAGCTCTGGGTTGATTTCCAACTTAGTTGCTGACTCATTCAGTCGATTTTTGCCCCACAGCATGTGAGGAGGTGATATGTCTGAGGCCATGAGTATCCCTAAGGTATCACCCCACCTAACCCTAGGATATAGATTGAGTTTTCTCACACACAAGGAAGAGATTGACCCTTGTATTTCTGCCATTCCCTCTAGAAGCTGAAACAATAAACCACTGTAAGAATGGGCATGATGTCTTCCTTTTGTACATAGTCTGTTGCTAAATATTCTATGCTCCTGTCTGTAGGTCAGTCCATTTATTCACTCTTTCAATAATGAGTGTATTGCTAAACTTTTATATGTAGTGGAAAACATGTTGGATTAATGTATACATATAGATTGAGAAGATTACAGTCCAAGAAACAAGTGAAAATCTGAACTAAGAGAGTCTGTAAAAGATCTGTATCATGACCTTGTAGGGTAGTTCTTATGAGCTAAATTGTGTCCGTCCTCCAGTTCTTCCACATTCATATGGTCAAGGCCTAAGGCCCAGTATCTCAGAATATTATAACAGTGATTGAAATGAACATAATATTGGAGGTAATTATAGAATAGACTGTACTAACAAACTCATAGAAGATTTATGCATGAAAAGTTTCCTTATAAATATCTTATAGACATCAGCAGTTACAGCTCCTGCTTAAACAAGGAATAACCAGGAACACAAGAAACTGGGCAAGAATGAGTGACTCATGTATCAGAACCAGCAGAAATGCGCTGGCTCATCCTACTCCCGCATATCAGCAGTGAAACTGCAGATGGAGCAATGACCCCACATGATGGTGTACTCAGGAGATAGCATCGAAACCACCCAAGGGCAGAGCTGAGAGCTGAATGTTGCCAGAAATCCCTTAGTTCCCCTCTTCCTATGGTTCCCCTACATAAACTAGCCTGAGATGTCGAGCTGAGCTTTGAGATGAGAGTCCCTCATGTTCATTTGCCAGCATCTGAATAAAACCACTTTCCTTGACATCAGTACCTGCCTCTTGACTGTAGGCTTTCAAAGCTGTGGACAGCCAGATCTGAGTTCAGTTAAAATATGACTGTATGTGGAGACAAAGCCTTTAAAGAGGAAATTAAGTTCAATAAGTGGGCACTTATGTAAGTAATCTGACTGCTGCCATTCTAAGAAGAGGAAATTTTAATACCCAGAGGGACCTGCTCATGAAGACACAGCTGGGTGACCACCATTTGTAAGATAATGAGAGAGACCTCAGAAAAAGCCAAGCTTGCCAATACCTTGATTTTGGACTTCCAGCTTCCAGAATTGTAAGAAAGTTAAGTACTGTCCTTTAAGCCACTCAGTCTGTGGTATTTTGTTATGGAAGCCCTAGCAAACTAATACAGGGATGTAGGAGGAAAACTCAGCTTTGAATAGCTGAAACCTGAGTAAACCTTGAAGCACTGGTATAACCTCAGGGAAACTGTTAAAGTCTCTGAACACTAGCTTCCTCATATGTAAATTGAGGAGAACAGTAACTACCTATCAAGCCTATACTGAGGATCAAATTATTGTATGTAATTTATTTTAGGGAGGTTGCTACTTACAGGAGAAAAGATACAAGAGTTTCAATAAATTAGACTTGGGGTTAAAGCCAAGCTCTGTCTCTTAGCTAGGCAATGTAGGGCACATTACTTAAAATCTCTAATCCATAGCTCCTGCATATAAAATTTTGGAATATATTATAACATATTACAATATACAATATATATTACAATATTACAATGTATTACAATAGTTAGTTAGTACATATGTCAATACATGTTAATTCTCCTTGGAGATTCTCTTGGAGATTCTTGCAGGTCCAGTTCTTTCTGATTATCAGAGTCACAGTGGAGAGTATGTTTGGCAGGGAGAGAAGGAAGGTGGGGTATCAAGTTGGAAAGATAAGCTATGATTACATTATTTATATTATGACCCTTTACCCTTATGTACCACATGATAAATAAATCTCTCTGAAGAACAGAAAATCAGAGTAAGGATTCAAAGAAGGCTTTTACTGCCATGTTGATGCAATGTCCATTAATATCTTATCATAAAAGTGGTCACGTGAAATCTTGTTACTAAATTCATAATTTCTACATGTGAAATGAAAGAAAATATAAATAAAATAAGTAAAAATATCTACTTCTGTAAGTTACATGTATCTTCCCAAAAAGTATAAAAATCACCACAATTTCTCCACTGAGAAGTAATCATCATAATTTGGTACAACTTTCCTGGTATATGTCAGTTAATGGTGACATGGTGCATATGTATGTATTTCTATTTAAAAGTATATAATTTTTTTTTTGCACAACATTTGGTAACTTCTTTTTGCCCCGCTTACTACTAGATCATAACCTATTTCCATGTTATTAAATAGTGCACTCAATACTTTAAATGACTGAATGGTATTTTATTGTTGAATGTAACAGAATTTTAAAACAAATCCCCCTCTTTTTGGGGGGGGCCACTTACGTCTTACAAATCTTGTTTTAAAAGTCAAGATGCCAATTCTTTGGATGCCCATACGGATGAGGACTCAGAGGTGCATAGAGTAAGTTAAAATAGCCTGAATGTGCAAATATAAGTTTGTGGGAGTGGGGGAAGATGTGTCTACTACGGCTCTGGGTACTGAGGGAGAAAACAATGAAAGGGGAATATTGAGAGAAATGTATTTCTACCTTAAATTTATTGGGACAAATCATTCTTCAGGGCCTAATGAAGTATCACTTCCCTACACAAAGGTCTATATCTCATTTGAAATCATTGTATTTTTGGCATCAACTGAAGACTACAGTCTTGAACTGTGGTTCAAATGGAAATGGAGCAGAGTTTCAAGAGCATTCTGCCTTAACAATTGAAAAGAGAAGGATGGCTTATATATTTATGATTCTTCATTGATGACTGTAAGAAAAATGATTAGAATTCTAAATAAGCATTTTATTTCTCATTAAAATCACAGGTATATTTTTCAAAGATAATTTATATTTTTAGATATTGTAATTATCTATTCATTAGTGATAAAATATCCTCCCCCTTCTCTCTCTCATACATACCATTTCTTATGCTCATAAAACAAAAGTATCTTTCATGGGATCAAATACCCAGCTAGGAAAATGTGTCATGCATACCAGTTCAGCTCAGAAACATGTAAAAGGTGAAGTCTGTTTAGCTTCTCAGAACTTTTTCTTTTTCCTTACTCCCAGATCTGTGAGTCACCATTTGGTGTAAAAAGTATTTAGAGTGAGAATTATTTCTTGACAAGTCATATTGTTAGACAAACACCCTTATTATTCAAAGAGATGGCCCTTCTCTCTTTCTTTGCTGGAAGAATGTCTCATGGTGTCGTTTAATCTAGTCTAGAATAATTTCTTATGCTTCTCAGGGATTGACTATACTGCTTTCCAGTGACTGTGTTCACGCCACTGTCCACTTCAAAGTAATGAGCTCCTGTTTATTTTCTTGTTTAGTCAATGTTGGTACATCCTATCAGTTTGGTTTTATAAAGAGAGGCCCTAAGAAACAATTTTATTGAGAGAAGTTATTTAATATAATGATTCATGAAGAAAAATGCCTAGGTTAAAATATTTTTTAAAAATTAAATGACTAGAGAATATGCTATTTGCCAGGAAAGTGTAAGTACAGACTATCATAATAACATCTTTGAATCCACTGAGACCACTAAAACCATCAGTCTGAGAACTTAATAGATTTTCTGACTCTAAGAAATATGTTTTTACAAAGTATATTTATTATAGGTACACCTTCTGCCCACTTACTTTTCCCACCCACATTCCTCTCTAATAAGCAATCATGTTTTACCCAATGTCAGACCTCAAGAGATATTTCATTGACAATCTATTTGACTTTAAGGGAAGAACAAAAATTTTTAGCATCCACAAAACTGAAGTCATTTTCCTTCTTGCTCCAAGATTTAATGTTTTTATTGTCACTATAACATTGAGAGACTTTTATTCTCTTTTAAGCACCATTTTTATTCCATTTCTCCCCAATTCCTCTTAATGTTGATGGTAGGTTTTATTTTCATATGGCCCGAGTTATTCTGTAGATGAGTTTCATAGCTGTTTTTCATTGCGTAGCATAACAACAAATCTCTAAAGAAACAATTTCATCTTCATGATGCTTCCAGATGATAGGTTGATAATAAAATTATCATAGGTGTCCACAGCATCTGTTAACAATATATTTCATTGACATGTTTGGGCAATCTAGACCTGGATTCCTATAATTAACTATGGTGACTGGTTGACAAGTAACAAGCAGACAAGGGGGAGTGAATAGTTTTATGTCCACATGCTTGCGTGATGAAGTGGCTGAAGGGTGGAATGTGTATTTTGGTCAAAAGAATGTTTTAATGATATTTTCCTTTCCATGTTGATTAAAATTGAGCTCTCCCAGAAATCTAAATATATTCAAGTTTGCAGGTATTGTTTGTCTTGCAAAGAATGATATTTTGTGCGAATATCTAATAAATAGTACATGAGTCTTCCTCCCTATGAATGGGGAAAAAAAGCAAGATTTATGTCCAAAGAAGCCCTACAAGAGATGATATATATGTACTTAATATTAGGAATAAAGAATTCACTTGTATAGGTAGGAATAATTTCGTATTTTGAAGAATCATTTTTTAAAATGTTTAATTTTCCAAACATGTTGACAAAAAAAAAAAAATTCCAGGAGTGTGGGTTACTGAGATATCACTACATATCACTGTGCCTTCCTAATTTTTCTAGGTGAAAACAAAATTAATACATACAAACATATGGTGGTGCTTGAGAATTTAAAGCCTGTTGCTCCAGTTCAAAAGGCTTTGATCTGAGGCACAACACTAGAAATACCTCTGCCTCAGCATGGGAAATTTGCAAGTCCTATAGAATGTCCCTGTGGGAGCGACCCATACCCTTTGGCCAGTGATCATTTCCTCCAGGTCCACACTGATTTTCAGATAACAATGAGATGTGCAGATGCCTTTATATTCCATAGAACAGTTTGAAAATCCCTTAGGTGTATAAGTGAAGGCAAAATACACTCATTGCAGATGACACACAGGAAAGTATTGCCAATCCTGACATCATATGCTTTTGTTGAAAAGAAAAAAGGAGACACTAACAGACTGCTAAAAATATAAAGATAATTACCAATTTCTGCCTACATCACCAGCATCAACTTGTCCCATTCTCTCCATCACTCACAATTCCTCACGCCTGTGGCCTTCTTTCAGTTTCCGGAAAGCCCAAGCTCACTTCTGACTCAGGCCTTTGTACATGCTCTACCTGATACACTCCTCCCTTCTTTGGTTATTGCCAAGCTTCAGGTTAAATTCAATTTCTTTCCTGGTTTTCCAAACCAGAGTAGAGTCCCCTGTTACACACATTAACAGTACTTTATTCTTCCTCCCTTCTTTATGACCTTTATTGTGATTTAAATGTATATTTATGGAATTTGTTGTTTAATGTTAGTCTCAGGCACAAGACTATAAGCCCCCATGAGGGTAGGGAAAATATGTATCTTGTTTTCCACTGTATCCCCAACACACAGTACAGTGATGGCAGATTGAAGGGAATCACAATACATGTTTGCTGAATAAATGACTGAAAACACTTTCATATTGGAATTGTATTAGAGAAGGTCCAAGAGAGAGTATATTCTTAAGTTAAGGATATAAAAGCATCCTAGTTTCTGTGCTTCCTCTCTCTCCTAGGAAAACCAACCTCACTTTGAGCCTATATATCTGCCCTAAGAGTCAGGACTCAGATATTAAAAGGGTATCCAACATAGAGATAGAATTATTTCCACCATTAACTTGATATAAACCAGGATATGCCCATCTTCATTTAGGTCCAGTGGAGAACTTGAGGTATTTAACCAAAAGCATCGATGAGGGGTAGGGGTGAGAGAAAAAGTGACATATAGATTCTAACAGCATCTTTTTAAAAAAGCCTTCTAGCTCTAATATATGATGACATTAAAATGAATTTGTTCATTTAATGTGTACCATCCATAGCATAGTGATTTAACACTTTATAGAGAAAAAAAAAAATTTGCTTCAACTTTTTAGTGAGTGCACCCAGCCTAGAAGCTCATAACAGAACCATTGCAGTCCTTGACCAAATAAGGTGACCTAGCACTTTAGGTTAAGAAAATTGGCTTCAATTTATACTTTGAAATTCAGACTGAATGTAACTAGACCCCAGTGAGTCAACATGTGTGATTGCTCCAAAAGTTAGGATAAAGGTCAACCATTCATAGCTTGCTATTTTCAATAAGATTTCAAAACAAGAGTAATTTTAAACTCATCATTAAATAACAACAATAAACAGTCTAAAACAACAGTAACAAACTCCAGTTAAAGATGTAAACTGTACATTCAGGTTGCTTAACACATTCATTGTGATATCATTTATGTTTACAGAGATTATTGGAATAGCAAAGTCCCCATATTATTAAAATATAAAATCTGACAAGTCAGGAACTTAAGACAAAGTCTTGACTGTTCAAAATAGGATATAGAGTCACAGAAATTTGTCAGCACACTTAAAATTAGAATTTAACTGCATAAGTTACCATTTATTTTTAGACCTTTTTCTCGAATGCTGGGCCAATGTTTACAGAGCCTGGGCTGAGCTGAGTGGCAGCCAGCGCAGTGTGGCATGTGGCATATGGCAGTCCTAGATGGCGTTTCCAGGAGGATCTCCACTCCAGCCCTTCCCTCCCAGCCAAAAGTGTCTCTCGTGCCTGCACAGGCTCTGCAATTTTACCATTTAGACATGGATACTTTTTAATGTCACAGGGTTAGAGTATCCTGCCTTCTATGAAAACCCGGACGTAGCTGGGAAAGGCAGTAAACACATCAGCTTGTTATCAATCACTGACAACTTACCTGGAAATAAAAGACCAGAGGGTCCACTATCAATAATTCATTCTTACCTACTCATATTAAATTTTCTATTCTTTTCAAATAAATAGAACTTGTTGTAGCCTACTTAATATTGATCACTGTAGGAAATGCAGAAGGCATATATGACTTATACTTTGTCAATCACCTTCACACACTGTCTCTTGAGACATAGTACAGGAATATTGTGAATAAAAGAAAGGAAGGAGGCATGCCTGGAATAGCAGGCAAATGTAAAGAACAGCTTGACGACCTGTGTCATTGTGGAGTAGGGGTGAGAAAATGAAGAAGAGCATGGGATACAAAGGCCTTGAAATGGCCTTTGTCTACACTACAGCTTTTCCTAAGAATAGTTCTAATGTTGAATTTGCATATGCGTACTGTTTTGAGAGAAGCAGAATTAAAGTGATTTTGTAGGGCCAGCAGGAGAATCTACATGTAGGTCTGACTTTCACTATGATGCCACTGTAGCCAATGGAAAATTGAAAAGTAAAGAACTAAAAGGTCTAGCCAATATTTCTAAAATGAAATAAAACCATTTTGCTGCTTTTTCATGCCTGAATTGATCAAAGCTGTGGCTTGTTCTTGCATCTAATATATGCAGCTTTAATCAGAAAGCCCTAGCATCTAACTAGTTTTCAAGAATTTGTATAATTTAACAGAATATACAAAAGTTTCACTAAGGTACACATTAAAGATTGGCCAGCTTAATCATCTTTCAGTTGGCTTATGCTTCCTTTAGTAGCAACTGGTGGCGTTTTCACTCTGAATTATTCTTGTAGAAAATAAAAGGTAATATATCTATATTTTGACCAAGCAATAATTTTCCAAATTGAAGCTGACAATTTAGTCCTCTCAAATTTCTTCTTATAAACTTTTAAACAATGTATTTAAAGACATCTTATGCAATGATGTCATATATACATTTGGTTGAATAATGCATCATTCAATGTACTGCGTGTTTTGATATATATGTCACACCATGTCTGCACATCTCATTATAGAAGTTGATTCACATCATCAAGCAGACTGATACCAGGCTTCTTTAGTGAATGCTAGAAAATTCCATTCATGGCAAAATAATTTAATTATTAATAAGGTGAACTAAAACTTGTACTATAGAACTGAAAGTTATCAAGATTTAAATAGTTAAAATTTCCATTATTATATAACTTCAATGTGGTCAAAATTTTTAAACATTATATTTTCAATGCAGTTATTCATTTTACCTATTTTAATAGCATATATGATTTGCAGCCTTTTCATTACACCTATTTTAAAAAGACTTTTTTTAAGTGCAGGGAGTTTAGTTAATCATGATAATTTATTGTCATCATTGGTACTGCAACTTTCTTCCCTTATTTTATTGATACTACTATTTTTCTTTTTCCCCCAATCAGTACTCCAAGAAGTCTTCACTTTAGTGTGTTTTGTTTATGAACCAGGTTCTTATATATCTTTGAAAAGAATATATACTTTTTATTATTGAATGAGTTTTAAATGATATAAATGGTATTATATCACAGAACGAGCTTGGTTTCTTAGCTGTGGCATTTGATACTGTGTTTTTGAGACCTATCCTTTTTGATATATGTAGCTGTAGTTTATGGCTTTTGATGCTGCATAGCACAGAAAAATAGTGATAGTAACTATCTGCCACATTTTGCCTAGCCTTGGCCAGGTGGATTGTCTCAAATGCCCAGGTCTTTAGCTTAGATAACTGGGTAGACGTTAGTGCCATTCTTGACACAGAATGTCCAAAATGAAGAGTAGGTTTAATGGGGAAGACAGTGTTTTTAATGTTGAATTTGAGCTGCCAATGGAACATTTCAATGGATACCTAAAAGAGGCATTTGGTTCTATGAGGAAGCCTTCAGGCCATAAGAGCCTGGATCCCAAGAGGCTGGGTTAGGTTAGAGATCCTGACTTTAAAGTCCGGAGCACAAAAAGTGAAACAAAGGAGATTATCTTGGGAGTTTGCTTAGTATGAAAAGCCTTGAGGGCTCTTGATAGGATTCAAGGTCACACCAACGTGTAAGGTGGGGTAGAGGCAGGGACTTGCAAGGCAAATGAGGTGTAGTGGTCCTGCATAGGAATGATGCACTAGATGAGGTCTGCAGACCACTCCCTTTGAGCCAAATAGAGCTGCATGCAGCCACAAGCACCTATTTTCATAGCAGCTGTGACTGCTTCCGTGCTACAGCGGGAGAGTTGCATAATGTCGACACAGACGACAAGATCTGCAAAGCAGAAAATATTTACTACCTGTCTTTCTACAGAAAATCCTGTCTGACCCCTGAACTAGACAGTGAAAATCAGGGGAAAGGTGAGTAACTCTAGGGTTCTTAACATCTCTCCTTTGTACCACAAACAGATTACACAATTATGATAGTACCTGTATGCTCAAAAAGCATAAATTTTGTGATTCTGTAGAAATGTTTTGTGTTCCTTCATTTCTTTTGAATGTACAGGTTTCTTAATATCAGTCCCCTGGATTCAGATTTGCTCTTTTTAGGACAACATGATTTTGATTCTGTTTACTTGTTCTTACCTGTATTGTATGATTAAGGTTGAAGTTTCCACATTTTATATATTTGAATTCCTCTGGGCATGATTACCCATGACTTAATGCCTTGGTAAGAACAAAAGCTCTTTTCTACTATATATTTTTAAAATACATCTTAAAAGCGACTGAAGCCTTAGAGAAGTGTTAAAAAGTAGGTGTCTATCAACTCTCAGATAAGCTGCAGTGGTTTTCTACCTGAACTTTGAGATTCTGTTCCCATGCAGTTTATTTCTCCCTATTTTCTTTTACAATCCTTGGGAGGAATGAATTCACATTGTAGCACTAAGCTTCCTGAGACCTCCATTTGAAGCTAGTCTGCATCAGAGACAAGTTGCAAATATAATAAGAGGATCCAACATTTTTTTTCTATGAATGAGTTTTTATTTCTTCTCTTTCAATATAGACCTTTACTAAAAAAAAAATCATATTCTTAGTAGGCCACCATTATTGAAATAAAACATCATCAACTTTTGTCAATATTAAATTCCAAGAAATTTTGTTTAGCCATTTTGTTTCCTGAAAAAAAAGTATGAGTTTTTCATGTGTTTAATGGGTTAAAAAGAGTATTTGGTACACTTGTTTGTGTAACGAGATCCTGAATTGAGTTTCCAAGATTAATAAAAATAGATGTTACATAAATATGCTATAATATGGTGCTTCTGAAACATGGCTACACATTGGAACTACTTAAGAGCTCTAAATTTAAAATAATAATTAATGATGATGAAGATGCCTGAATCCCACCCCGAAGTATTTTTAACTTAATTAGTCTGGAATATTGGGACTTTTTAAAAAAAACCTTCCCTTAGTGATTTTATATGATACCAAAATTGAGAGCATTGTAGTAAATAAGTATTTAATGAAACAAATGTGTGGGTTGATGGGAGAAAAGTTTAGAGACCTTAATAGAAATATCAGTCTAAGAATTAGTTCCTTGGGAATCACTGGAAAAAAGTAGGTGAATTCTTACTGAACTGGAGGAGTGGAAATTACCAGGACTGGTTATAACATTTAGAATATGTGGAATCTATGACTTCAGGAAAGCAGCCACATGGCATCGAAGTCTTCTGGAGAAATTAAGAAAATGAGGAAAGAGAGCAGAATGCTTACATTTTGCAACCCTTCAGATCCAGAAGTGGTTTGATTGTGAGCCCTTCTCTTGATCACCTAGCTAGCGGACCCCTTCTTCCTATGCTACTTACAGAATAAGAAATCCTAAATGCAAATAAAGCAAATTGTAATTAAGGTGAGAGCAACGCATGGCCTGGCACCATAGTTCTTAAATTTTAGTGAACATCAAAATCACCTGGAGGGGTCCTTTAAATGCACTGCTGAGCCTCACCCCAGAGTTTCTGGTTTAGTAGGTGGGATGGGACTTGAAATTTTAATATTTCTAACAAATTCTCAGGAGTCCTGACTCTGAGAACCTTTGGTCTAGCAAGTTGCCACCATGCATGAAGGTCTGGGCAGGAAACTTAGAAAGTGCTTTTTGCAAGTAAAGGGATTAGTCAATACTTTGCATTGGCTGCTGTTGACAATACAATGAAAAGTTGTTGCTTCATTTGGGTTTATGTACAGCTGGAACATGCTAATTTGGGTCTACTATCATCTCAACATTTTAAGGTTGTGGCTTACCTTTGAAGCTAAAGGTATGAGAATAAAGTACTAAATCATTTATATATTTATATGAGGTTTTCTTATTTCATATTAGTAGCACAAATTCTAGGTACATTTTCTCTCTTGTTCTATTAGAAAAGAAGTGGATGTTTGACCCAATCATTTCATTTTTTCTAAGAGAGATTAACTCTTCACCTACAGATATCTCCTTGGTTTTAGACAATGACCACAATCTGGTACTTGGTAATTTTGCTTTGACAGCTGGCTTCCTTTAGCCTAGTTGTACGGGACAGTGTCTTCATTCTAGTAAAGTTCCTTTTGCCAGGCTTGACACCTGATTGGGAAGCAGAGATGTATTAATGTAACTAAGGCTCTGTCCACTTTCAGAAAAGTGTTATCTCTATCTGACGCCCTTAATCTGCACAGATCCTCCAGGAAAAGGAGATTCCTCATTCCAAGTATTCAGGGGGATGGAAAACCAGGCAGTTCCAAGAAGGCTGTGTCTCCTACAAGAGAGGATCTTGCAAGAGTCTAAAGAATAACTAC
This sequence comes from Pteronotus mesoamericanus, assembly GCF_021234165.1. Lineage (NCBI taxonomy): Eukaryota > Metazoa > Chordata > Mammalia > Chiroptera > Mormoopidae > Pteronotus > Pteronotus mesoamericanus. Next base: position 11,118,193 of record NW_026555277.1, on the reverse strand, counting down.
CTCAAGGGAGACTTACAAAATTCAAATAGGCCTGATAGATAATGGTGAGACATAGTTCAGAGCTATACATTTTGCAAAAGGTTAGGCTTTTTTTTAATGCCAAAATAAATGGCAACATTTAAGCCTACCCTAAGTACAATATAGCAGACATTTAGATAGATTTAACTTTGAGCTTTATTTTTTGCCACCACTTTTGAAATATAAAATACTTGATACTCTAAGATAAAGAATTCATTAAAGTATAAAGAATGCTCTCATGCAATAGTAATCGATTGCTTTGTTTAATATCTGAGAAGAAAGGACAAAAATTGTTTTAGTCTTTAAATAAGGGAGAACATGATGGACGAAAACAACCTTTTCAAATAAAGCAGACATGCTTTTGAAATAGAGAAAAATCAGTAAATGGGAATTGAAGACAGCATTGCATTTACCTTGTATGGCTGTCTCTGCTGGAAATTCACTGCTAGCAAGTGGAAACAGGGTGTTATTTGACTTGATCCAGCTATTAACCAACATTCTCAGAAGCACAAATTATAAGCAGTATCATTATTTTTCTTTTTTGAAACACCCCCACCTTTCATAATTCAAATTCAGTGAACGAAACCCTTTCCCCCCTCTCCAGATGTCTAACAAAATGAGTCAACACTTTGCTCACTACAGCTACCTAATTGTGAAGCATCTATTTCACAGTCTGACAAAGATAAACAAATGCACCATATTAGGAAAAGAAGCTCAGAGACAAAATTAGTAGGTCATTTATATGAATCCTATGTGCATGGGAAACAGGTGAGAATAGGCCTTCAGTCATTTGCAGCAATTCTGGGAAAAATGTTTCCAGCTAGGGACAAGATGATTAATTAGAGGTGTGTTTTTCACATCAAATATACACATTTGGCCCAGAACAATTTGTCTCAGGTGCTTCTTGGTGAGTGACAGGAAGAACTGCATGTCTGTCCCCAAGGACTGAGAATTCCAGAATCACAAGCAGAGCTTTTTGTTAAAACTCATGCTATTTTAAAGTAAAATATAGATGAATAGAAGTAACACATGGTGAAAGCAAGTCTACAGGGCAATTAGTGTTGAGTGCAATCTTGTCTTTCTCTGGTGGCATTTGTCTTCTATATGTAGGCACTGAATAATATTTGGGGCTCTAAACTGCAGACTTAAAACAAAAATCTTGCCTTTGAATATGCTAGGCTATCAAATGAAAGAACTAGGTGGCATTGGATTTTCAAATTTTAGTGTGCCTAAAATCCCCTGGGGCATACATTAAAAGGGCAGATTACTGGGCCATAATCCCAGAGGTTCTGATTCAGAACCCAGGACTCTGTTTTCTCTCAAACGTCCCCTGTTTCTGATTTTGTTGTTTCAGTGCTATGTTTGGAGCAAAGTTAAGTTACCGCTTTCATGTTTCTTTTAGAAAAAAAGACCTGTCTACTTACAAATGTAGAGTCTTTCATTTTATCCCTTCAACAATATACACTGAGCCCTTAGGCCCTGTCCTAGGCTGTGGGGAAACAGTAGTGAACAAAATAACCCACCAATAATGGCAGCTCGGAGTCAGGCTGCTGACAGTCTGGTGGGGAGAAGGAGACATTGATCACAGCATCATACAAATAATTGTGAAATTACACCTTTGGTAAGTTGTATTGGAAGTGGGACACGGTGTTATGAGAGCAGGAAAATCAATATGATAGGATGTTTCACAATAACTCCTCAAGGGCAAACAAAGCTAGCTCTTAAGTTTAAGTTTGAAAAGATTTCATTTCATGTCTTGCTTCTAAAAAAGGTAATTTGTCAGCAAGCTACTGTTGCCATGCTGGGTTACACAATGCTGGAAGTGGCATTGATGTTCTACATGTCCATGCTGGAGATAACATCAAGGGCCCTAAGTAACAAGCTGAAACCAGAAATTTTTCCTTTGAAATGAATCATGCAATCAAAGAAAGAGCCCAGTGTTAGAATCCATGAAGTGTCCAGCCAAAGCTCACACATCTTGGTGTAGAAGTATAATCTTCATGAAAAAAAATTGTGCACTTTTGAAAGAACTGGACTGTGAAAATGTCCAAAGCTACTGCTAAACCTGACTTGTTTAGAATGCCCAAGTTGTTGGAGATGCTTATAGGGGACAACAGTTAAATTCAGCCATGGACATTCATTGGGTCTATCATGAGATGCCAAGTGTGGAAACAGAAAGGATAGATTGCAAATGAAAATGTTTTCAACTTAAGTATAGTTGCAACATTATTAAAAATCTGAAAAGTCACCATGCTAGATTATTCCATTAGAAAGTTATCACCTTGAGAAAGGACTACAAAAAGAAATGGTTAAGAACTGAATGATCTTTTGGGCAAGACACTGGTAGTCCAAGAAGTCATTCTTCACACATTTTCTTTACGCCTCTTCTGTGTCAGGTCCTTGGCTAAGTGCTGTGAATATAGTGGACAGCAGAAGAGCAGGACCGCCCTGCCCTGATGGAGCTTGCAGTCTAGTGGCATCATAAATTACCTGCATCTCTACTCAGTGACAAGTACTTTACAGTACATTTACTATGTGCCAGGTGCCGTTAGGCTTTGGGGAGCAGAAGATGAATTAATAAGTGCTCAGTCTAGTGGACAGTATCCCTCACTGGGTAGGAAATAATCAGCAGAAAGAATGTGGACCTCAAAGCTAGAGAGAATTTGAATCAAACTCCAACTAGGTTGAACATCATGCGATCTTTCTGAGCCCGAGGCTGTTCTATGAAGTCAGGTAATACTTAGCTTCAGAGGTATTGTAGGACAGTCCATATGCAGTAGTCCTGAGCACCATCTGTTTGTGCTCAGGTACCAACTCAACACTTCTTCATGCTCACAATGAAGACTCCACTCCCAACCATATCACTTTAGCAGGGTGATTTTACTCAAAATTTGTATGAGGAATGACAGGAGGTGCTTACATTGGACTTCTCATTGTGCTTTATTCCTGTATTTTCCAAAATCATCTTTCCCCTATCTTGTTGCCAGCCAAGTATGGTTAGTTAATCTTCCTAGCAATTGAGCATAGCTCTCAACCTCCCTCCTTTTTTTTCTTTATTTTTTATTATTGACACTGTTACAGATGTTCCCATTTTCCCCCTCTTTGCCCACCTCCACCCAGCCCCCACATTCCCTTCCCTCTGGCCATCACTACACTGTTGTGCGTGTCTGTGGGTTATGCAGATTTACTTGGCTTGGTTTGAGCTCCTCCAAGTTTGCCTACCTACAGTCTCCTGGTACCGTATTCCAGCACCTGTAGAAAAAAAAAGAAAAAGACACAAATATGTAAATATTTATTTATATAAAAAACAGATTTTCCTATCCCAGAATGATTAGAAAGAATAAAGCACAAAAAATACCAGGCTACACAGAGTATGTTAGATAAATGGTCCAGAAATAGTATTAGGACCTCTATTGTCCCTCCTCGTTTTGATAGTCTATGATTACAATAAATATTTAAGAAATTATTTAATTTGAGCAGTTAAAAGCTATTATAAACTTTATTGTTTGTTATATAAAATAGGTTACAGAAATAACTGTTCTAGGGATGAAAAAATTGTAGCAGGGAACTATTCAAATGCTTAGCGTCTAGTGATTGGCTCCAGGAGGAAGCAAACACACTGGTTTGGCATCTGAGGAGGGTCATGCATCAGGGATGGTATGCTTTTCAATAAAAAATAAAATTTGTATTAATTTTTCCAGGTGTTTGTTCTGCATGATGTTAAGTAGGAAGCTATTTGGCTTTCTCAATTCACAGATGAGATCTTTGATTTAAACAGTTATTAAAATGATTTATTTTGAAGAAGCCAATTACTTTCTTACTACCTGAAAAATAAGTTTTTTAATTGATTACTACACAGCCTCTACTTAACATTCTGTTTGTAAAAAATTCAGCAATATAATCTTTATACCCTCAGCACATTTAGCACCAAATCCATTTTGAAAAAGTAATTATAACTGCGTTTTCTGTAAAAACTACGTGACGAAGGAGAACAAATGTCTTCAATATCTTTTTGATGTAATCTGTTTCCGTGGTTCAAAATGCGTGTGCTTGGTAAAGTGGATTAAAAAAAAAAGAAGGAAGTTGTTCAAGTTAAGCTTCAATCCTGTGGCTGTTTTTTAAAGGCCCCTGATTAGCAACAAATTCTGGAATCTTATTTAATAAAAGTAAGTTCTCTTTGATTTGATTCCCCTCTGGGATAGACTTTAAAATAATAAGTATGCAGAGTGTGGTTTCTCTAATTTTATGAATCAGGATCTTTCCAAATGTATTTCCCAAAAGGTTGGTATTTTATTCAGTAGCCTCAACCCCTAAGGCTCATTCCATTCCTTTGCAGTGGCTGGTTTCATGACATCCAGCTTTGAGAAACTAAGTGTATGCTAGAACCTGAGGAGGTGTAGTTTGAGGTTACCGTGTAAATAGACCCCCAGAGACTGCTGGTTGCTGCTGACTAACACTGTCTGTAATTGCCTTTATTCTCCTTGACTCTTTTTCTCTCTACCGAGCTCTCCAAGTGCTAAAACCTGCATAGTTTCTGTATCTTGTTTTAAGTGTTTTACATTATTGGGAAGGCCAGATGTAGAATATTTGTCCATTACATACTACTTTAATCTATTAAATTAATTATAGTTTGTGAAGATTATTTTCAGTCTGTATGTAATTTCACTTAATGCAATAAGAAAATAAGATAGTAAGATTCTCCATTAAAGCTCAAATGTCAAACTGTCAATTAAATTACCTCCATCAATTAATAGTGTGTGCCAGGAACTGTTGTAGGCACTCTCCATGTATAAGCTCAGTTAATCCTCACGCTAACAAAAAAGAGGGCATTAGGATGGTCTACATTTTACAGATGAAAACAATTGAGCTGCACAGAGTAAAATTAGCAAAGAAGTAGGAGCACTTGCCCTAGGTGGTCTGCCTACAGAGACCACAGTCTTAATCACCACAACATGCTGCCTTTACAGTTATTTGGTAATTTGTGAGAAAATATAACTAGGGTTGTATAATGTTTAAAGACATTTTTAAGAAATGAAAATTAATAGATGAATAAGGTTCATTTTGCTTTCTGTTTCATTGTAGTGGCATTTCCCACTGTATTAAATGTAGATTTGTCAGTGTAGACAAAGTCCTTTGACTCAACCTCAAGCCAGTAGAGTATAATCCACAGATTTTTGCAGATGGACAAAGCACAGCCAGGCAAAGACAGAGTATGTTGCAGACGTTGAGGCTGATCCTGCAGTCCACGTGCTGACCCTGAGCATGAGCCCAGACCTTGCCATGTCTCACAATCGGTGGAAAAGTATAAAGTCGTTACAAGAGAGTTTGGGGTGAGATGTTTTATTAATAGCCACTTGAATTTCTTGTTCTTGGAATGTCTTTATCATGCCAAAAGCTCAGTTCTTGAAAAATGACCAAAACAAATGTCTGCATGGTTTTTATGGAGAAATTTAGATAGATTACCACTTTGGGGCTAATTGAATTAAGCCTGTCCCAAATCCATGCGCTTAGATCTTCTGGAGGTTGGTTTCATGATTCTAATATTTCAGTATAACATAGTTTGCACTAAAACCAAATTTGGCTTTCAGCATGACTAAAAGGAAATAATGTCTATATAAAGCACAAGATGAACCAGCTGAATTTTCAGACATATAAACCATGAAGTTATTAAGGCATTTATAGCCGGCAGTGATTGCGTGTTACAGTGATTCAAGGACTTTATGTTCTCATTTCTCAGCTGTCTCTCCTGTACTTGGTTAATGGACAAAACCAAAGGATAGAGGACCCAGAGGATAATTATTGGGTTGGGTCTATTGGGTTGGGAGGAACTGGGATAGTGTTTTAAATGAAAAAGGAAGAAATAAAATTAGCAAGTATAAAAAACTTAAACTAAGGTGTACTGTTACTCATTTTTTTTTTTTTTTTTGATTTGGAGATTTTTACTCAGATTCAAAATCTGGAGATTAAAGAGAATGAAGAAGGGGCATCTCCAGACAGAAATTCTTGACTTTCTCCTGTATGTGGAAGTGATTTATTATAAAATTGCCTCAGATTAGACTTCTGTATCACAGCAAGACTCCAGGAGAGTGCACAAGGAAGAGAGAGGCTTTGGGAAAAGTTGTAGGCCAGAAGCCCAGGGAGATATAGAAACTCCAGAAGAATACACAGAAGTTCAGGGGGATGCTGGGGGTGAGGTTCAAGTATAAGCAATCAATTAGGAACTAGATTATATGTAGAATCTGAGGAAACATAGAAAGCAAAGAGGGAAACAGATGCAAAACATTAGTGGACAGTAAGAGACCTTGACAAGGAGCCAGAATGGTTTTCTTAGGGGAGCAGCAAGAGAGATTGGTGGGGGTGGGGGTGGGGCTGAGAGCCAAATGAGGACCCTGGGCTGAGAGGCAGCCCCAGGTATAGGTTGAACCTGACATAGTAGGAGCACTACATGTGTAATGCAATGTATATACACAATATAATACAATCCCATTATTATGTAATATGTATTATATGTATTATATAGTATATATAATATACTGTGGGCACAAGTAGGTTAAATTACCAGCCATTATCACCTAAAAGAGAAATCATAAGTAAGGATAAAAAGTAATAACAGTAATTAAAAGAAAAAGACAAATAATACAATAATTAATAAATAAATAATATAAGAATAAACTCTGTTCCATGTACCCACAAATGTAAACCTGTTTTTGTCCCTCCTGTATATTATATATGATGAGGACAGTATATATATTATCATTCATAATATATATTATTTATAATACATATAATTGTGCTATATTTATATCAGAATGTATATAAATATATATTGCTATATGCTGGTAATTTACAACAAAACACCTCCAGAAACAAAGTGTGTCTGTTATGGGCTGAATTGTGTCTCCCAAAAATTCATATGTTGAAACCATAACCCTGAGTACTTCAGTATGTGACTATATTTGAAGAGAGAGCACTTAAAGATATAACTAAGGTTAATGAGGTCAGATGATTGGACCCTAACCCAACATGACTGGTGTCCACACATGGAGAGGAAGCACATACGCAGACCGAGGGGTGACCATGTGAGAACACAACCATCTGTAGGCCAAAGACAGAGGCCTCAGAAGTAATTCACCCTGCTCATCCCCTGATCTTGGACTTCTGGCTTCCAGAACTGTGAGAAAATAAATTTCTGTTGCCTAAGCCACCCGGCGTTTAGCACTCTGTTATGGTGGCCCTAGCAAACTAACAATATACAAGGTGATTCCTACCAATTCAACTACGGTAATCTTTTTATGTACCACTATATCATCCCTAGCACTTAGTTATACCTTTAATAGGCGTTTCTAATAAAAATATTTTATTTCTAGTTAATGACTCTAGGGAACAAATGTAAAATATTGATATTTAACAGGATTATATTTTAGTTGCATTGTGCTTTTAGGAGTCATGTTTTCTTTCAGTCTTCCAAAAGTTGATGGGAAAAAAAAAAATACAGAAATAAACTTGACGTTCCTGTCATTTACGTTGGTGGAATATCACCTTGCTGAGGTGTTATTGTTTAAAACATCTGGATAGACTCATTTATTTTCTTTTCTGAAGCGTGTATGGATTAAAAACAAACACAGCATGGAGGGTCTAAGATCCAGGCTTTGTCTCACCAGTAGGGAGCACAGTGTTAAGTGAGGAGAATACAGTTTAACAAGGGACCATCCTCATGGCCTGGAGAGGCTCCCAAGAGCAATCAAACTGGGGGAACTAAATAGTCTTGTCAGCAGCAATTAACTAAACTAGAGGTGTGAGGAGCAAGCAGCTGTTCCACTCCATTTAATGTTCACCCAGCACCTTTCTAAGAGCTTTATAATCATGTCAAGTTCAAATTCCATTTTTAATAGTGGTGTCATGGCCAGGACTTATGGGCAAGGACTGGGTCCAATTTATTTGTTTGTCTCCTCTCCACTCAGAAGCATGAGAGAAACTTGCTTACAGCCAGAGCCCGCATGTCTGTTGAACTGAATCTCATATAAAAGTGGAACATTTCCCCTTGCAATGGGCACTTCTTACTGACAGGTGGATGAGGGTGAGTGTGTGTGTAAATGCATAAATATGGGTATCCTAGTTATAATATTTAAAACTTCCTGTATATAATTTTAAAGCCTAAATTTTCTCCTAAGCAAAACAAACATTACCATTATTATTTTGATCAGGAAACAAAGAAAAGAAGCAAATGACTCTGTCAGAGCTCAGTCACATGGTAAAGTGAAATTGGAAACGGGGGCGTGATTGCTCTGAGACCCTTACTACAAGAGCTCGCCAGAGACCCCTTCTGTTCCAGAGAAGCTAAATGAGGATGCATTTCCAACCAATTGCACTGAAGCAATTGGAGAATTAGGGCTATATCACTGCCCTAGAACATAAATGTTCTTTCACCAAAGGACACCATAAACAGATGTTCTTCTTCCGCCTCCTTTAACTATAAAACACTTTTGTTGGGGTGGTGGTTGTTTTCAAAAAGAATCTATAGTCATCTTTCAAAGGAACTTTCATTCCCTTAGGGGTCAGGTAATCAATATTTATTATGTGGTATTATTTGTCATGAGCCCATCATATGTTATGTCATTTAATTCTCAAAGTAATCTCTTAAGGTAGAAACTGGTAGTCCTAATTTAAAGATGAGGAAACAGATTCAGGAAGAGGACAAAGATTCCCCAAGGCCACCAAGGGAATAGGACACAGATTTCAACCTGAATCAGTAATTCTACATAGGCTCCCTCCTTCTATTTCATTCATTGCTTCCCAAATTCCCTAGGGTTGCTTGGTACACTCTAGGCATATTCTATAAAAATTAAATTACTTTGTTTATTAGCATATCATGAAAAACTGGCTAGAGAGATTTTCATCAAATTTGGATGGAATATATGGGATGATCTGACTTTAAAAAGTACACTGTGTGGCCCTTGAGAACTTCGCTTTGGGGGAAACTGAGGAGTCCTGCAAGTTCTTTCAAGGACAAATAAAGTGACATCCAACAAAGAGGCACTTGATGGTTATCTAGGAAAGAGATGCTATGTTAATCTGCTAGGGCTCCCATAACAAAATACCACAGACTGGCTTAAACAACAGAAAATTATTTTCTCACAGTCCGAGATCAAGGTGTGGAAAGGTTTGGTTTCTCCTGAGATCTCTTTCCCTGGCTTGCAGATGGCCCCCTTCTCTCTGCGTCCTCACGTGGTCTCCCCTCTGTGTGTAAATGTCTGTTTCCTAATCTCTTCTTATAAGGACACCGGTCATATCAGTATAGGGCCCACCCATACAACCTCATTTTACTTTAGTTATGTCTTTAAAGACCCTGCTTCAAACACAGCCACATTCTGAGACACTAGGGGTTAGGACTTCAACAAATGGAATTGCGGGGGACACAATGCAACCCACAACAAATATCTGAAGAACATCTGAGTGCCAAGGAAGGGAGGGAACTGAAATATCTTCAGAGGGCCTGAAACGAAGGTTTGAGACATACCCATGGGATGGCATGTCAGAGGGAGTCTGCACTTTACCAAAAAGGGACCCCAAAGCTTAGTATGAGAAACATGTGGCTGCCAATTAGAAGGGACATACCAAATGTCTGATGTCATAGACAAAGAACACAAACACTGGTTTCAGTTATGTTCTCTAAATGAAATTACGCTAAGAAACCTAATATTATTTCAATGTGTGGAGTTTGCCAGTTACCCAGACTGGAAAGGCAAGGTGGTGTTAAGGGACATGCTATTTGAGGGAAAGGTCCTGTGAGAGCTTCGGAGTCTCCACAATCTTTAAAACCAAAATAATATCCAGACCTCAGACACTATTAGGAATGTATCTTCAGGATTCATATCAGTGATCCCAAAGTGGTGTGGTGTCAAGGAGGCTGCATAGATCTCTTGGATATTGATGATTTCCTTGAACTATTTCTTTATTCTCAAGTCCCTGAAGTTTCCTACAGATGTCTCTTTCACCAGGAGGACATCACAAAACCAGTATCCGAAACTGCAAGCATTCATATCTGATTGATATGTTTCAGACATTAACAGAGGGATCCAGCATGAGTAGCAGCAAAAGTTTGTTCTATGTACCCCAATGTAATTAAAAATACAGAAGAGATATTCAGATAAACTTTATTAAACTTTATTACAAACTTGGGGAAAAAATTGGAGTTCTATATCAGTGCTGCCCAATAGAAACATAATGAGGGCCATATATGTTATTTAAAATTTTCTAATAGCCACATTGTTAAAAGAAACAGGTGAAATTAATTTCAGTATCATTTTATTTAACCCAATATAACCAAAATATTATCTCTTTAACATATAGTCAATGAACTTATACATGAGTTATGTTTTTTTATACTAAGTGTTTGAAATCCTGTGCGTATTTTTTATCTACAGTGCATTTCAATTTTCATTGGGGATACTTGATCTTCATTTAGGTTTTATAAAACTTACAGTTAGAAAAGTAGATTCTCCAGGGGGTGAAAGACAAATACCATATGATCTCACCTATAAGCGGAACCTAACCAACAATACAAAGATGCAAGGAAAATAAGACCAGCAACACTGAAAGGAAAAGAAATCAACAGAGACAAGAGGGAAGGGGGGGCGGGGAAAAGGAAGGGAAGGGGAAAGTCAAGGAACATATAGCAAGGACTCATGGACAAAACCAAAGGGGAAGAGCTGAGGGAGGGAGGGAGGAGGGAGGGGGCAAGGGAAAGTGGTGGGGGGTAGGCAGAGACAAATGTATTTGAAAAAATAAATTAAAATTAAATTAAAAAAAAAGAAAAGTAGATTCATTTATCTACATTGTCCCAAATCTAACATCTAATTTTCAAAATTTAATCACGTATGTTTTAAATTTTAAATTAATTAAAATTAAATTCTAATAGTGTAGTTCCTCAGTCATACTGGACACATTTTAGGTACACATTGGCCATATGCATGGTGGCCACATTATTAACAGTACAGTTTTGAATACAATTACATGAATACAAATTTTAAAAAATGACTACAATTAAGAAAAATTATTAGTTTCAACAGTATTTTTTCTTGTTTTTATTATGCTTTCATGATGGTTAATAATTTTTTTGACACAAGCAAGTACTAAGTAGGAAGGCAGGGTGATATAGTAAAACCACACAGAGGGCAAGATAACAGTCCTGCCTTTGTCCCCACCCACAGGGTGACCCTGAACAAGTCACCTCACCTCTCATACCCTCAGTTTCTCATCTGTCAGCAGAGGGAGTTGGTCTAAAATTTCGTCCAGCTGTGACTATTTATAATCTAAATTCACCGAGGAATTGAAGTTGGCTTGTGAGAGAGTCAATTATATTATGGGAAAAACATTTTGTTTCCATTGGAGAAAATCTCTTCTCCTTTTATTGCATTGCACTCACAACACACAGGATAATATTAATGTACTAAACTAAACTTTGTCAAAATATTAATAGTTAAGCAACTGAAGACCAAATCACCTAGAAACTTTCATGTCCCCTCAGTGTGTAAGAGATCAACCAAGTGACAGGTATCACCTTCCAGGGGAAACAAATTGAGCCCTAGCCCCTCCCATGTCCCTTTTTGTAGGAGCCGCTGGAAACCCACCTTGGGCCTGTCCTGCATCGAGTGAGGCCTGCCGAGTGGTGAGATTCATTGTTCATGGGATGATGGGTGATGCTTTTCAATCTGACTCTTCATTTAGCTGGTGGCTAAATAAATATATTATGAGGTACTGATTAATTAAGTGATGCCTTTGTCTCTTTTTTTCTCTTTTATGGCCTTGAGTATTATTTAATTTGTTAATGTTTTAAAAATCCCATATTTTTCTGCCTAAGATAGCAATATTTTATGTATTTAGTCAAAATTTTTGAGGAAGGCAGGATGATACAAGAAACAGTAAAATCTTCCATTATCTTACGAGTAATACACCGAAATAAACGTTTTTGCCAATTTTAGGTGTTTCTCTTCAGCCTTTTTTCCCATGTTTGTTTTTATTTTTATATTTAGTTCTTATCAAACAGGGGTCACATTTTATTTAGTGATGGATTTTTTGATGTGTCAGCTTCGCTAGGCTGTAGTCTCCACCTATGCGATCGAGCACTAAGAGGGATGGTGAAAGGGTTTTCCAAGTGGTAGTGTTAGCCTGGAGCCTGGGTTCACTGCAGTGGGCCTGGTGCAGGGATGGTCCTGGGACCTGGGTCTCCATGTGCCAACCTGGACCCTCGATCCACAGGGACCAACCAGGTGCTGGAGACAACTGGGGTGAGGCTGGCAACTGGGTCCAGGGGGGCCAATCTGGTAGAGGGACCTGTTAGGACCCTGGTCTTGCAGGTCTGGAGGCTAGCCTGGCACTGGGGTGAGCCTGTAACATGGGGTCTTGGCGTTGGCCTTGGAGGCTGCGTCTGTGGGAGCCAGTCAAGAGTCAAAAGCCCAGGTCCTCTGTGGTTGGTCTGGAGCTAGGCCCAGCCAGGACCTGGGGTTCGTAGGTGACCGCCTGGCAACTCTAGAATTTCTGAGGTCTCCAAAGCATAACCCAAATGGAAGAATTCTGACATAATATTGATGAAATTTTTTTTTGTGGCCTTCCCTGAAAAAGAAGCTCAATTGCAGTCCAGGATCTTCACTGGACAAGTTCCCATGGAAGGTTATACTGTAGACGTGTGGTCTCCACCTGATGTACAGGCCCCGATTCAGATTCAGCAGGTGTGTGCATCAGAGGCCCAGAGACTACTCCCCTAGGAGCAGCTCAGTCCCGAAGTATAAACCTGTTTGGAAATGGGAGGCCAGAATGGGTTTCCAAAGGCGAGTCTGCTGCCAGAGCCTACCTTGAAACAGCTTTGGAAACTTACTCCAGTGTATGTGGGATTCCTGGAGTGTGGCCTGAGGTCTGGGAATAGTATTTAGTCTGGGGCTTTTGATGCATACCTGTCTGGGAACAGGACAAAGTGGACTTGTGCTTGGATACTCTGTGTGTACATTGAGTTCATATTCTTGATCTTTGTATAGTTAAGATTTTAGGTATATCTTTTTATGATATTTGGTGTTTTGTTTTGTTTTGTTTTGTTTTCCTGAAACCCAGGTTTCCTGGGCTACAGAGTGGTTTTTCTCTAAGCATAATAGAAATCCATTGTTCACCACCAAATAGGCCATAGACTAGTCACAAAGGTACAGCGACAGAGTTGGCATAAAAGATTAAGAACCTTAAATCTCAGAGACCAAAGTAAAATATGATTAATTAAATATGTCAGCAAGATACAAGTGCCTATAGTTTGGAGGATAATAGCTTCTTAAAGAAATGGAAAGTGTATCTTACACTGTAAATTAATGCCATATTTTTGAGTGCTGTAGAAGAATATAATTGCTCTTGCTCAAAATTAGGGTTTCTTAACCACATCACTATTGATCTTTAGGACTGGATAATTTTTTGTCATGGGGGCTGTCTTGTGCATTGTCTTGTGCATTATCCTGCATTGTCTTGTGCAGGATATTTAGCAACTTTGTGGTCTCTACCTACTAGATGCCTGGTGTGTGCCATACCTGAGTCATAAAAATTAAAAAATGTCTCCAGACATTATCTAATTTATTTCAATGGGCAAATTCAGGCCATCCCACCCCACCCTGTGAGAGCATATTGAGGCTCTAGACTATGCATTTTCAGGCTCCAGTCATCTGTATGGGTTAGCTAAAGGTGGCATGCTGTGTGCTATTTTATACATTTCATTTGAGTCATAGGAGAATATCAAGACTTCCAACTGTCTGGGATGTAGGAGACTAATGGGAAGGCTCTGGGCTATGCAAACACTCAAACTGTGTGCAGCATTGAATGCATATGCAAATGTACACCCTTCCCCCCACTCAGCCCACTTCCAGCAGTTGACAGTTTCATCAGGTTTTCACAGGATTTCAAGACCCAAACAAGATCTAGGACCTCTGCTTTGGTGAGTTAAACAATCTAGGTGAGTTTCAGAAGAAAAAGAGAAAGACAGGACTTAATAGAGGTGGAACGTCAAAGTCATCATGACATTTGGCTTATAAAAGCTAGGCTTCATAGGTTTTAAAAACTATTTTGATGGTTAGTGGACGTGCAGAAGGAATTACTATTTAACACCTCATGTGTAAATTCTTGTTTTCATCTTTGTATAGAATGATTCTCTCCTTTTTAGAAGTAGGACATACAATCAATATTTTGTGTAAGACATTGTACAATACTAGGTATTAAAGAGTGTCTCTCTTGTCACACAGCACTCTTTTTCCCTCAAAAGATGGTGATCTGTTTATTTGCCTGTTTGTTCTCATGTTCATTCCCCACCTTTCCTCCGCTCTTCTCTGTATGGCAGGGGGCTGCATTTCTCAGGTCCCTTGTACGGTTTTCATGGTAGATTGGGCTAATGGAAGGCATTGAAGACCTGGTCAAGGGGAGAGGAATTGGGTGTAATTGGGAGAAAATTCTGGCTGCAACTACATCACCTCTATTGCTGCAGCTCCCAGGAGACAGTTACCGCTCACCATCCCATGATCCCACATCCTGCCTGTTAGCCCCCGCCATGTTTCTGCTCAGATGGCTCTGGATTCTGGATTCTTTCTGCATTTGCGCAACACCACCTTTACTATCTTTTTCAGTTGTCTCACCAGCCCCAAGTGTGGAAAGGGCTTTCTGCTGCTGTTAATCTCAGGCGTGCCTCATTGAACTCATTTGTCTGCTCTCTCATCACCTACATAATAAATCCTTTCTGTTAAACCCCCTCTGTTGGAAATACCAAGAGTGGTTTGGTTTTCCATAGCAAATCCTGAATTATACAACAGGATAGAATAAGTACATACATTCTTTTAATAAAAGGCAGGCTAAAGGGGACACAGTGGAAGGCAAAGTGTCTCAGGTTTTAAGCGGACGAGTGGGCATATCTAGATACGGTGAGAAGGTACTTGGTAAGGCTTCTTGACAGAGCTGGTCTTTGAACTGGTCCTGAAAGGATGGAGGACATACTGTCAAGTAGAACTTGGGGGAGGGAGAAGGAAAAACACAATTCAATACTGAGGGACACAATAAAAGGTAAGCAAACAGGAAAACAAAATTATTTTGTGGGGAGAGAGTCAGGACTAATACAGTTTGGTGAGAGTAAAATACATATGTAACGGGACTCCGCTGAGGAGGCTCTAAATGTCAGGGTAAAGAGAATGTGCTTTCTAAGTTCAGTAAGCCTTGGGTATTGAATAAAAGATGGAATATTTGGAATTATGTCAACATTTTTTGTCATTATTTCAATGACTACTTATTGAGTGTCTAGGTTCTGGAGTACACAGAGGGGAAAAAAACAGATAAAAGTCCCTTATGGAGCTTGTATTCTAGTGAATTTGTTTACTATCTGTGAGTAATTCTGATCATCTATAGCTTTGATTTAAACATAGGTTAGGAAGGGCATCAGGCAATTTTGGGGAAGGGATGAGAGCTGGATGATAGCTGAGCAGCGGAGGAAGGCACACGGGTATAGCATTTACCATAGATGTATCCCTCTTATGGAAACTCACTCTGAAGAAATTACTAGCCCACACTAGAGCACCTTGTTTTAAATTACAGATGTTGCTTCCTGTAACATTCAAGACCTCTTGTGAAAGAAAGATTCTGACAGGAGTCAGATCAAAGATAAGACAGAAATTAAATGAAAAGTTCTATCAAAATAAAAGCAGCTTTCTTTAATCAAAAATGTTGGATTGTGATTGTTGTCAAGATAGCAAGTTCCTCTTCTTTCACTAGGATGGTAATAACAGTGCCAACCTCAGCCAAAACTAAAAAAATAGACAAGGTTTTCCCGAACACCCCAACTTGTGATTTTTTGTGAGTTTGCTTGCAGACTGGTGTGTTCCTGTTCCCTTACTGTCTCGATTCTGCTCAGTGTCCCCAAGATTTAATTTGATCTCAGAGAAATATCAAAACTTTCAAAATGTTTTGAAATGGAATTTTTTGCGTGTAGACTAAGCCATGAGCACTTCTCATTGAGACTCTCGGAATAGACTTCTCACAGGCTTTTCTGTACCTGATTAACTCCAGTCCCCTCCTGTATTTCCCCCTTCTGTGTGATTTCCCACCTTCAAATATATATATAATCATATCGTGCCCTCCTGCTCCTTGCACCCCTTCCATGGCTTCCTACAGACCCTTCCTATACTTCTGCCATCATCCTGCGGCCGCACCACCTCCTTCTTTCAATTCTTTCCTCTGACTAACTGGAACTTCAAGCCTCACTTGGAGTTCTTTCCTCAGAGGAGGCCTTAGGGGCTTCTTTCCCCAACTCTTTTGATAGTTCAGGTCTCCTAGACCATTGCCCTTTGCCGTGGTCCTGTATGTCTCCGTCATTACGTATGTCGCACTAATAGTTAATCAGTGACTGCATGTCATTTCCCAAAGAACCCTAAGCTCCATGACAGCTGTGAATGCGTTTGTTTGATTCAACACTACATTTTGAATAAGTAGGGTTGATGGCACATAGTAAGTTCCCAATAAAGACATATTTAATTAATAATTACTGTTTGTTAATGAAAAGATTGGATTTTATTTTTGGAATAGAGTTTGTGGGCTTCCTCCCTATATCTTGTACATTTCACACATTAGGAGGGTTCCTACCAGGTTATAAAATGAGTTCAGGGAATGAAAGTGAGGACCACAAACCATTAGCTGAGAATTCAGAGTCTCTGAACATCTTTCCAAGGTGATTTAGGATTCCAAGTTTTCAGGGAAGATTGTAAAAAATAATGTACAGTATTTTGAAAAATGAGTATGTTTCACATTCCAAATGGAAAAAATTTCCCTTAATCCAGACATTCATGGATTTTTCTATAATTTTTAAAAAATGGCTGCATATAGGCCAAATGAAAGACATGGTTTGATTAGCAAGCCAGTAATCTCAGCAGGTGGTGGTTAGCAAGAAATTTCTGCTGCGTTATCGTAATCTAAACCAGTGCAGGTGTTCTGAAAGGTTTTCAGTGTCTGAGAATTTCTCCCACTTCCCCAAAGCATCTGGAAGTTACCCCCATAGGCAACAGAACAACAGTGAGTATTGTCCTTATAACTCAATATTCTCATGTCCTGCTTTCTCTAAGGAGGCCTAAATTTTACTTCACTTCACAAAAAGCAGCTCAGATGTTTTAATAAATCAAGAGTAAAATAAGGTAATAATAATAAGACTCCTTCTTTGAATCACAGAGCATCCAGGTACTGGAATTGGAACAAAGTATCCCAGATTAGGAATCACTCTTATAACATGTGAACTGAATCTAAAACATAATATTTATAATATCTTTTCTTAGGGATGGGGCTGGCCAGTTAGTCATGGTGCTTAAAATTATTTAAGAATCTCCTTCCTTCAGATATCCTAAGGTGCTATCCTGTCACAAAGTGACTTTATACTCTGCAAGGCACACATAAATAAAGCCATTATTCTGAGTTATGAAATCTTACACAGAGGAAATTTACAGGTTGCATGTGGTCAGAGGTAGAGTTTGGTATTGCAACCCCAGGAATCTCTTTGGTTTTGACGCCAGACGGCACTCCCCATTCCCTCTAAGGAAATCAGCTTTGAGAAAAATTAACAAGAAGGCCAGTGTGGCATCTCACTGTGGCTTTTAGAAGGATCCTCTTAAGTGGCATTTACAAAAGTGGCATTCATTTAAAGGTTACATCCTCAAGTGAATAAATCTGCTAAAGAGGCATGCAGTGATTAACAGTGAATGGGAACCTTGGACTTTGGTCAACGGTATTGGAGTTTGAGCTGATTAGAGCAGTCCCAGCTGATCAGAATCAAACTGTGTTATTTGTGATTTTCTATGGTTTCCACAGTGGGAAGTTCACACTAAAAATACTTTAGAGGTTGAATTTCATAGCCATTATTGTTTTAATTAGGGGTCCGCTCTCCGCTGTCTCTCCATGCAGTTTTTTTGGAATTCACATCAAAGGAATATAAAAATGGCCCATTGAAAATATTTTGACTACATAGTGGATAGTTTCAAATGGTAAGACTTAGTAAGTTTATTTTATTCTTTTATTTTCTCTCATTTCCTAAAGAACTCAAATGTTTAACCAAAAAAAAAAAAAAAAAATTAAGATGTACTTAAATTTGATTTTACACTCCTGCTTCCAAAATATTTCACTGTTTTCTGCTTCCAGTAGCTTTACATCTTTAAGTTACTTTATTATAATTGTGGTGCTAAGAAAACTTACACTAAAGATATAGTGAAATCAACCCTAAGGATAAAATTTGATCTCATCGCAGAACTATTAACATTAGACTGAAAGAAAAAAAGAAAGAATAAATCTCATTACATTACTTTGGTTACTTTTCTGCATGATTTAAGATGCATGTTTTAAAGAATGAGGTAATGCATAACACAGTGTCTGGCAAGCTTAAAAATATGACTACTGTGATAAAAATATAACTACTGTGATTATTATTATTCAGCTTTATGATTTATTTTGTAATATTGGTTTAAAATATAATGTTGATTTAAATGTTATTTTTAATGTTACATGCATAATGTACTAAATTTAGCTGAGGATTTCTTTAGCATGTTCATATAGACTAACTTGTATCACTTGCTCAGCTTGAGACCAGACTTCAAAATAAAGGGGAGCAAAAAGATATTCTGATTTTAATATTTCCAGTCTTGGCCCTGGCCAGGTAGCTCAGTTGGTTAGAGCATCTTCCCTATATGCCAAGGTTGTGGGTTCAGTCCCTGGTCAGGGACGTACAAGAACCAACCAATGAATGCATAGATAAGTAGAACAACAGATAGATCTCTCTCCCCTCCCCTGCAAAATCAATAAATTAAAAAATATTGCCAGACCTAAAATTTTGCTTTAAAATTTCTTTATGCAACTTTATGAAATTCTCCTCAAACCTAGGGAAACACTTTATGACTTTATTGAGCATCAGCACAAACTAAACTATAATGAGCTCATTTTCATAAAATGAAGCTTAATATGCTTCCAGCTGTTGAAAACTTGCACAGCAGGATACTGGCTGCAACACAGAGCCCTCATCTGCTAGTGAAAAAAATAAATATCAATTCAAACTTGTAATAAAAGACTCTGTCTTTGAGGAAACCATTTTCTACTGAAATCCATGTATGTGACGATGTAAAGCCAAAAAGTGACTAACCCTTCTTTTGACACATTTGTACCCATTTATTTTAAGAAAATTAAGGTTGAAAACAGGCAACACAGCTTGTTCTGGTTAGGGTATAAGGCTCTCCGGAAGGAAGCCAAAGCCAAGACATGGCACATTGGAATAAATCATCTCAAATTCTGCACAAGGCAGTAAGGAGAAGGTATAGAGCTGCTATTTCAAGGACCAACCAATATGTGATACTCTGGAAACCGAAGGCAGGCAAAAGAAGGTGCTGAGACCACCTATTAAAGAAAGCTTCATTCATTCATTCAGTAGTATGAGGCATATCCTTACAAGTAAGGCAGAGTTGACAACAAGCACACAGCTATCACTCATTCATTCTTTCACCCCGTTGTTGAGCGAACACTCGTACCAGTAACATCTCATGCCTTGCTTTCACACTACTGTCTGTGTTTTTGTCATAGCCTTATCCAGTGTTGGTGATAATTGCCACTCTTGAGGTCATCTTTGATTCCTTTTTTTCTTCCACACTCCATGTCTAACACATCATCAAATCCTGTCAGTTAGACCTTTTTATAACTCTCCCCACTACACCCTTGTCAGAACCACCAGCTCTCATGATCTGGAATACCACACAGCCCTCATTGTCTCCCTCTCCACCCTACTTGTAGTTACTTGTCCACATAGGAACAACAGTTATGCTTCTGAAAACTTAAATCCAGACATCTTAATAAATTGCCCAAAACCCTCCAATGGCTTTCTCAAATACATGGGAATACAATTCAAAATCCTCATAGAGGCTAACATGGCCTTTCCTACTTTGGTCCTGGCATTTCCATCTTCCTAACCTCACTGCTTGCCACTATCCACTTCATTCTTAATGGTCCGGTCAGGCTGGATTTCTTAGCATCCCTCCAACATGTCAAGCACATTTCTGCTCCAAGGCACTTGTACCTGCTCTTCTTTCTACCTGAAATGTTCTTTCTCCATACCTCCTCCCGCACATAGACTCTCTCTCTGCTGTCTCTTAGCTAAACTGTTGACTTAGCTGATGTCCCTTTGCAACATCTTTTTCTTCTCTCCATTGCCCTTCACCACCCAGTCCATCTTTTACCTGTTGTCACCAGTGACATGTCTAAAGCACAAATCTTCAAGGGTTCCTCCTCTGCTATAAAGTCTTTGAGTGGCTATCACTGTCTATAAACAAGAATTATGTTTTTACGGCCTTACAAATCTGATCCTAACTCTTCTTTCACCCCTTTCTCCTCCACTTCCCAGCCTTTACTTTATAATCCAGCCACACCAGCCCATTCATTTTTCCCCTTACCTGCCACACACTCCTGCCTCTTTTCCTTACTTAATTCAGGCTGTGCATTCCTGCTGTGCTCTTCCTTCTGTCCTGGGCAAGTTCCACACCAGCAACTCATTGTAAGTGAACATGAATAGGACACATGGAAGAAGAAAGACTTACACCAGGCGTTAAAGGAGGAGACATTAGCTAAGTGAGAAGGAGAAAGAGAGCCTTCTAGACATGGTGACACGTGACAAGGCAGAGAAGTTGCAGTGTAGTCCCTGAAGGCACTGCTCTTCAAGATTTGCAGGGGCTATTGGAGAATGCACAACACAGAGATGTACAAATAGGAATTGGGGACTGGCATGGATGAAGGCCAATCACAGAAGCCAGGCAGAGGCACAGGGCGGGAGCTTGTACTGGTCAGGATTCCGCAGAATACTGCAAGAATTTAATAAAATGCTTTATATAAAGTCACTAGTACAGTATTGGGCACGTAACAGTTGTAATTAGCAATAAAGGTTTATTGTAAGTGTGTGATCAAGGTAATAATGAAAGCAAAGCTCTGCAACTGGAGTGGGTGGGAAATCTCTATCCCAGGGCAAACACCACCCAACCCAAACCCAAGGTATTTTTATGGATTTAAGGAAACTACTTCTAAACTCTTTTTTTCAAATATATTAGTTTAGTTTAATTAAACTAGTACACTTTAAAGGAGTCTTGTGGGTTTGCTTCTTTCTGGGATAGCTTTAGGTTTGCAAACATATCCCATAAAAGATGATATTGAACATGATTTATAATTTGCTTGAGATATACTCATGACCCAGTGAGTGAGTTTAATTGTGCCATGTGCTCTTTCACTATAAACCAAATTAAATCAGTCCAACCTTACATCTTGTGACAGCAGAATAAAGATGTATATTTAACGCCAAACTACTGCATTGTAAATGTCTTCAAGATTTAAATGTAAGAAGTGCCAATATTCCTTCATCAGTAAAACCTTAACTATAAAGAGCTCAAGTCGTGACAAATGGTATGTCTTAATGGATGAAAGGACATTTTCTGTGAACCATGTACTAGTAGTATACAGGAAGTATAATACAAGTGTTGGCGGTGTGTCTGGAATGTCTACATTACATTAGAGTCTCTCTACAGCCTTCAGACCTTTAGAGACTTGTAAATCCCCAGTCTGTGACTTTCACTTTTCTAAAGAAGCTGACTTCACAGTTCTCTTGAGTACTATGATTTTTGCATTACAAAGAGTGACCTACCAAGTGAAATTAAAATGTTTTGAAATGTTTAGTAGGTGAATGGTTCTTGAGAGCTGCAAAAATTAAACTTGCCTTGCTTCAGAGAGTATTGGGACTTTGAAATTCAGTTATAATGTTGTCAGCTAAAAAAGTCAAAGGTGATAAATGCGCAGTGATAGCTCAAGTCATTAAAAGTGGGGGTTTTTTTGTTTGTTTGGGTTTTTTTGGACAGTGGAAGTCTAAAGAAATAAGAGAGGTTTATACTAATTGGTGCTTCCTTTTTGGAACTTTTTGAAGTATATAGGTTCTCACTTAATTCCTCCTAACCTGCCCTCTACATGTTGGACTGTTAGTCATCCGTACAGCATGCTTCTCTTTCAGACTCAACCTTTATAGAAACTCCCTGCAGCAGGACTGACTACATAGTTTTCAGGGCCAAGTATAACACAAAAATATGGGCCCTCTTGTTCCCAAGTAAAGAATTTTAAAAGGGAGACAGTCGAGCATTAAATTACGCATGGAGTCCTACTAAGCACAAGACCCTGAGAAACCACACAGGTCGCAGGCCCAGGAAGCCAGCACTAACCTACAGTAGAAGAAGAGTGAGAGAGGACCCAGCGTTACCATTTCACACACTAGCTGCTGAAGCATAGGCAGTAGTTTAATTAAGCTACACAGTACAACTCAACCAACGCCACTTCCTGAATTCCTGAAACTGCATTCTAATTTCTTCCAGCCAATAAGCAGGGGTGTGTTTTTCTAATTACAAGGGTTAATCAAATCATATTTGGGAAAAAAAGTACTATTTTACTCTTCATTACTTCTGTGCAAGGGAAGACTGCCATAAATGGTGTGTTATTTGTTAACTGTTCTTCTGCTGGTAGTACAGCTCAATTTCGGTTGAAAAAAACAACATTTTTTTGGACACCAAAATCTGATGATTTAAGGAAACTTGACTTACTAAAAACCCTTACATTAATTTGTATCATTCAATGAGCTATTGTAGGAAAAGCAGGAAATTGTTGATGATAAAACACATGAGAACTAGAGAAATTCATTATTATTTCCATTTAAATGAACAAATACTTTCTTTTTATTATTACCCTTTGGTTGTTTTCTTCCAATGATGTATGTCCAAGTGTTGGGTTAATGTACCTATTTTTCATTATGTCCTTCTTCCATAGTAACCATAACGAAAGAAATAAGAATCAGACAACTAAGGGATAAATATATGATACTTCTTTTTATGACAACATCAAATTTTCTCTTTTTTCTTTTCTCTTCATTATTTGTTCCTTTTCACAGAATGTTGCCTCACTGTTTTCATTTGCTACTCAAGTTGGGAGTATGTCCGCTCATAATTTTACATTCAGGATGCTCATTATGTACACAGCATAATTCTCATGAATCACACTGGCTTTGTAAGTATTTTATTATAGAGAAAGGCTCTTTTGAGGTCAAGTGGGATTTTCTTTTCCTATCATATATCCTCTGCTTGCAGAAATCCTATTAATTTCAGTTAACAGAAACGTACTGAATCCGTCAAACCAATAATTTTTATTTCAGCTGTTCATTCTGCATTTAAACTTTACTCTCTCAGAAGTATTGTATCCTTTTTCTCATTATCAAATTCTATATTTTGTGTTGCTGAAAAGGTGAATGAGCATTACTTGAATATCAGGAATTGATAGAAACATTATAGTTTTATTTTTGACTCTTAAAAGAGGTTTGGAGTCTTGAGAGCTATAAAAGCAAAGAAATAACTGTCTGGCTATTTATATGCTCATTTCAGTAAATAATCTGTTTTTATAATTTACAGCATTTCCTATCAGGAGATGTAAGAGGCATCTCCAATTTCCAGAGCATTTTATTTCAAAATGGACCTTGCACATGTGGCCATCTTGTTTCCTGCAAGAATAGTTCAGGAATTCATTTTTAATACAGGATCTATCTAACTTTCAGTTAAGGAACTACAAATAGTCCTCAAAAAGCCTGCTGACCACAGTCTGAAAATATGAAATGTTCTTTGGAGGCTTTTGGGTGTGGAGTGAAACACATTTTCGTAATATTCAGTATGTCATCATCAAGCAATGTTTACAAACCCCAACACCCTGGGGATGTGTGCAAGGGTTAGCAAGCAGATGTGAGCAGTCAAGGAAAAATTATGACTGCTGTCTGAAAATATTCCCTCTTGCCTATCAGTTACACACAAGATATTCAAGATCTCTTCTTTTGGGGGTGTGTAATTTGCATGGTTTATAGGACAGTTAATCTAAAAACAAAGTTGGAAATTGTTGAAAAAATAATCCTAACATAAATGACCATCCAAGAATCTCTTGTCCATTTTTGTGAGTGAGTTTTTAACTGGAAGAAATAACCTAGGTGTGGTTACTCTAATAATATTATTTTAAATGATTACCTTAGACTCAATTTTACAATTTTTCTTCTTAAATCCAGACTTTCCATCTTGTATCTCTACTCCTCTGGATAGTAAGTTATTAAAAAATGCTAAAGGTATCACATAGCAACTTTAAATATATATTAACTTCAAATTCTGAGAACTGACATATTTTTTAGTGAAAAAAATAAAGTGAGTTTTGTCCTCATGTATTGATATTTAGAGATCAAATTTTTCCTCCTCTAGATGAAGTAAGTATAAGAGTTTCTGAGGCAAGTTGAGGTGTTCTTTCCAGAAGAGCAAGTTAGAACTATTGAACTAATTTTAAACCAACAAACAAAATTTAAATATAACTATTGTGATATTGCTTACTAACAGTCTAAATGGCTGATTAGAGTCAATAAAAATAAATGAACAACCAATGGATATTTTTACTTGTGAAAGAGTTTTGTGAAAAGAGTTATTTTGATTGAACCTTTATTGGGGGGGGTCCTTCTTTACATATAGAAAATCTCAAGAATAGTATAATTAAGTGATACATGTAAGGTTTCTAATAAGGGTCACGTGATGCTGAAAAATCACTGTGCTTTCAATAGTGAGGTTTATGCTGATTGACACATTTATTATGTGAATGATAGATAATTGCTTTTTTAAAAAAGACTATTCTCTACCTTTAAAAAATTGTAAATCTTTAGTTTTTATAACAGAAGAGGAAGTTAGGAGAGAGAGAAGTCAAATTCATATTACTCATATATACCAATGAATAGGACAGAAAATCTAGAAATATACTTGATTGTATATGAAAATCTAACATATAGTATTTAGTATATGAGACTGAATGGTTAAATTTCCATTCCAAATAAATGGGAGAAAGAAGTACTTTATGATAGATGACTAGATGGCCAAACCTAAAAGATAGAATTGGAACAGTTCTTCAAAACACAAATAAGGATAAATTCCAAATAAATTAGCAATCTGTATGTAAAAAATGAAATCATGCACATCTTGGGAGAAAACTTGGATGAATCTCCTTTTCATAGTGGCTGCACCAATTTGCATTACCAGCCACAGTGCATGGGGGTTCCCCCTTATTTTACATTTTTGCCAATGCTTTGTTAATTTATTGATAATCTCCATTCTGACAAGTGTGAGGTAAGATCTCATTGTGGTTTTAATTTGCATTTCTCTGATAGTTAGTGATGTTGAGCATCTTTTCATATATCTATCAGAGAAGTATCTATTCAGGTTTTCTGCCCATTTTTAAATTATATTGTTTAATTCTGGTGTTGAGTTGTATGAGTTCTTTATAAGTTTTGGATATTAACCCCTTTTCTGATGTGTCATTGGTGAATATTTTCTTCTCTTCACTAGGTTGTCTTTTAATTGTGTTGATGGTTTCCTTTTCTGTGTAAAAACTTATTAGTTTGAGGTAGTCCCATTTGTTTATTTTTTTTGTTTCCCTTGCCCAGGGAGATATGTATAGATAAGATTCTTAAAGATGTGTCAGCCAAATGCATTGTGTAACTTTTGTTTATGATCCTGATTCAAATAAATCAGTGTAAAGACATTTTTGAAACAACAGAGAAATATTGATTATGGACTGAACATTAAAAGATTGTAAGGAATTCTTTTTTTAGCATAATGTTATTATCGTGATTATGTTTTTAAAAAGAAAATTCTTAATGATGATAGATACACACTAATGTGTGAAATAATATGGTGTCTGGGACTTGCTTTAAATACTGAGAAAGATGATTATAGTTGCTGTGGAGAAATAAAATTAAATGGCAACATTGTTAATTACTAAAGCTGGGTGATGCATAAGGGGAGATTGCTTATATTGCTTATGTTTATTCTTATATGAGTATTTATATTTTTATACTGCAATGTATAATATCTGTGTGTGTTTGAAAGTATCCACAATAAGGACACTAGATGATGTCAAAGGGGAGCTCATGGCCAAAGACCTCTACTTCAAAGGCAGGTTCAAAAAAAAAAAACTACAGACCTCTATGTTTTGAAGGCTATACAGGCACTAGCTGTATCAGGAACTTGGAGTAGACTTAACCTTTTAACTTTCACGTGAGAAGGAGCCTCTCTGAATGAAAAGGAGGATGCGTGAAAATAAAAAAGAAAATAGCCACAATGAATAATTAGGTTTAAATTAATCAATTCAATTATTCTGTTATAAATTGTGAAGAATTGGAGGGAGACAGCTAACCTAGAGTCAACCACCACTTTTTCTTTAAAATGGAGAATAAGAAACTGCCCCTTTGAAAAGCATAAAAATGCATTTCAGAAAGATTTTATAGCGAAGCAAAAGGATTGAAACTAAACGTTGAAATTTGACCTTTCCAACAATTAGGGAATTTCCTGACTTCAGCTCATCAGAATAGCACTTGACATTCTGTGCATTACAGTTCAACATTCTTTAGCTGTAATTTTTGTTCGATTTTTCTTCCAAGAAAGGTCATTTCTCATATAGTTTTGTCATATGTGCTGTTCATGGAAAATCATTTTCTGTATAATTGAGCATTAGTCATCCTCTAAGACTTCTCTTTTCTCTGGTATTAATTCTTAATATGCATATTAAGCACACTAGGAATAGTTAAGAATAGGAGAGGAGTGTGCTTTTATTGAAGAAACGAGAAGTTTGCTAAACCAACAAGAGAAAATATGAGGTCAATAGGACTGAGCTCCTTCTGAAGTAAAATTTGAAGGGTTCATATTGGTTTGCCTTTGGCTCAATTTTACTTAAGCCTAACAAATTTACAAGCATAAATGTTTCTTTGATGTTATAACTCCTACCAGATTGTGTTTTGATATGTTAAGTGCAACAGTTCTGAATGAGGGAAAGAATGAATGAATGGATGGATGGATGGATGGATGCAACAGTTCTGAATGAGGGAAAGAATGAATGAATGGATGGATGGATGGATGGATGGATGCAACAGTTCTGAATGAGGGAAAGAATGAATGAATGAATGGATGGATGGATGGATGGATGCAACAGTTCTGAATGAGGGAAAGAATGAATGAATGAATGGATGGATGGATGGATGGATGCAACAGTTCTGAATGAGGGAAAGAATGAATGAATGGATGGATGGATGGATGGATGGATGGATGGATGAATGAATGAATGAATGAACAGGGAAATCCAAGTGCCCATTAAATGCACTGTCTTATAAGTTAAGGATTAGTGGTTAGGAAAAATGTTTTACCTATCAGGTGCTTAAAGAAAAAAAATGTTTGAATGTAAACTATTACAAATGGTGGAAGGGGGTTTAGAGAATGTAAAACATCTCCAAAACCCAAATTTATGCAGATCTCTAAGTTCCTTTGGGATCCAAAATAACTGGATTTCAAAACTGAAGTGATTCTGTGAGCAAGAGGATATTTATTCCCAAGAATATTGCCATGTACCACTGATGCCAAACTCTGATACTGACTTTCCCCCGATACTGAGGAGGATAGTGGATTTCTCAGCAATGAAAGCACTCCTATCTATGGCTTAGTGAGAGAGCTCTGCATCTCTGATTTGTGGAAGACCACAGTTATCTAAGACTTGCCCACCTTCAGAGTGGGCTGGTCGCTGCTCGCCAACCACCAGAAGTCTCAGCTGCTTGGTGGGTTGTTAGCAGTACAGAGGCCCGGCCTACTTGTCCATTCAATGAGACACCTGGGAGCCAGGCTCTTTTGCTCAGGCTTATAAATAAGAAGTGCAATTCAGGCTCTTGAAAATGCAGGTCTGCTTCATGAGCCTTGATCCCTTTTCTTATTCCTGTTGATTAATGTCCATCTGCCAATGAGTGGGATGAATAAATTAGCTTTGGCCTGGCCACTGGGTATTTTTAGTTCCATGAATGCAAAAAGCTTTACTTTGATCATGAAATGGGGCATGGGGCAGGGTTTGAGACAAAGTATAGCTGGGTGTAAACAATATACATGTCCCAAATATGTGGTCAGTAGATCAACGTGGGTCCTAGATAGCCAGGTGTTAATGTGTTCAGAAGTCATTATGCTGACAGCAGAATCTTATCTTAATAAACTCTTGTTTCTCTGATTCAGGTCTTTCTTTTTTCCCTTTGCTGCGATTGGAAGAATTTTACCACCTTTGCTCAACCCTACATTTTCCTCTGCCTGGCATGCAGGTAGAAATCCAATTCATAAAAATTAGTTACATAGGGAGAAAGAAAAACTGATCTTATGCTTGAAAATGGAAAAGAGATGTAAATTTAAGGATACAGACTTACAGAAGAAAAGCACTTTACCTCTACTGCAATGCATATTGGAAAACATGATGAGCTGGATAATTCAAGGAAAAACCTCCAAGCCAATTTTTAAAAAGTGGACAGTGGATGAGAAGATTGATTTCTGATTTATAATGTCAGAGCTTTTTCTCAAAGTTTCCATGGATAAACTGAATATTATCTTTAGAAATCATTTTGGCGTCAGATGAGCACAACAGGTGTCTTTACGAACAACTCCAAATCTGCTCTTTCTTTGAGAGACCAGATATTGTAGTTGCCAGGTCTTTGGGATAGCGAAGGAGGTCTCTGGTCTCTTTAAATTTAGTAGGCTGACCTTATTTTAAAAGTTACCCATATCACCTTAGTCAGAAAGTTCATCAAGGTGAACCTAAAAAATAGACACAACTGGTCATTAATAAGGTCATGTAATTCTTGGGTTGTCCAAAAGGATCCCACTTTGCTACTGCTTCATCCTTCCACTTGTGATGCCCCAGATTCCATCCTCTAATCGTCATCATGTTTGCTTAAAATTTTGGTCTTTATCAAAATAATAATATCCATTGAAAAACAAACACTAAAAGCTGCAATCAAGCATGTATACTGGTGTTGCTCAGAGGTCAACAGATCCATGGGAATTAATTCTGCAGTCATATAATAGTTTTATTAGTTAGAAAGTCAAAACTCTTTTGCCCTGGTAATGGGCATTCATTTCTTGGGAAGCAAAACTTTTTTCTGTCAAAGTTTCTTGTGCTTTTCAAGTTGAGAAGCACAGAGCTGCATGCCAGTGTCAATGAATGACATATCCTGTTAGGAGGGAAAGGAAGGTCTCAGTGAGAAAAAGTGGTGCAAGGATGAGGAGGATGCAAAGACAATGTTCCTCCTTTAGCCCTGAAGTAGAGCTAGGTTCTCCGACTGCTATAGACGGTGGGCAGACAGCAAATGGAAAGCAAGCTAAGAGTGAAACCAAGAATGGATGTTGGACACAGGGTGGGGACTGAAGCTAGGAGTGCAGCCATCAGCGAAGGCCTGGAAGCAGATTTTTGGCACTCTCTTTCCTTTTTTAAAAAAAGCATCCATGCTGTCCCTCTTTCTGCAAGCTGAAGAATTGTCTCTGGACTTCTGCACAGTCAGCTGAATGGAACACGGGGCCAAGAAAATGGAAAAGCTGAATCACCAGCGGTTGTGTCACTTGTCCAAGATCAAACAGGAAAGTACAGTAATGTCAGAGTTGACAAGCCACAGAGCTGTCAGACTATCTGCTTACAGCTTTGGCCTTCAGATGAGTCATTGTCCTGGGTTCTATCTCAGACACGTACTCCCTGACCCAGGATTTTCTGATCAGACCTAGAAGGGAAGGTTTTCTCACTTTTCAGTAGTCTTCCTCTTCTCTCTTTCCCTTACTTCCTGGGGGATTTGCATTCTTGCTGTTTTTATTATATTTTATTTTTCTTTCTAAGCAAGAATGATTGTATAAATTGCCTTGGTCTCTAACTTTAAGTGATGTTGTAACTGAACCTTTATCTTCCCTTTTTAGCATAAGTGGAGGATGGCCTTCAGGAAAGAACTATGGCTCCAAGACTCTTCAGTTCTACCTACGATGGTTCTTAACTTCTTTGGAGACATTGATACCTGAGGCCATCTAATGAAGCCTATGGACTCCTCCTCTGGATTATGTTTTAAGATGCTAAAAATAAAGCACACAGGATTCTATAGAATCACAAAGGAAGCCAGTTATATTGAAAGAGTTTTCAAAATAGTAAAACACCAATATTTTGAGATAGTAATATGTGTGTTTTCTTCATTAAAACTTACAAAACAAGACATAGTAGCAAATTTAAAAACTTGTAATTTCAAAATGGTGATGACAGTAAGCAGTATGTAAATATATATTTACAACTACTGCAATATGATATAAGAATATCTGTGATTTCTATTACTGATGAGTCATAGGAAAAGTCAGTGTGGTTTGTTGCTTACATTCATAATTGGAGGAAATGGTAAATTTCAGTTTGAGGTTAGTGAAAACAAGGATGTCTTTTCTTTTTTCATCCAAGTTCACAGACTCTGAATTCTAGCCAAAGACCCCAGATCGAGAACCCCTGGCCTAGATCTGATACAATATTAGGCCTGATAAATTTTCCTGTTGACTAATTATGGGGGAAAGGTTTTCCTAAGGAAGATTCAACTGAACTGTCAAATTCTTTCCTCTAATTTTCCCCAAATTTTAATTTTTCATATACACAGTATACCTAAGCATCCCTACTATCATTCCAGAAACTGGCAAGATTAATTTCAGTCATAACCTTATTTCCTTCTGTTCTCTTGATGTGTTAAACATCAGAGAGTCTGGACTTGGCACTGCTGTAGCAGCCAAAGTAACTGAATGGCCCCTGTCTTGGAGGCTTGGTTTCCTCCCTCCTCTGGCAACTGCTTAAGTAAGGAGTGTATACACCATGCCATTCCCACATGTTTATGTAGTTTTTCTTCAAAGAACTTCTTGAAGCAGATGTTGCCTTTCCATAAGGGAAGCCTGTGGGTGCTGTTCCACAGAAAGCAGCTCGTGCTGTTTCTGATGTTGCATTTTGGGGGGCAAAACCCAATTCCACTGCTGTTGGTTTTTCCATTGGAATTCTTGGCCATAGCATAAGCATATGCCCACCTATTTCTATTTTCAGTCTTCCCAAGAATCTAGTTTGAGTATACTTACTATACATTTCTATTCTAATTCTTCTTATTAACCCAAATGTTGTTTCACTTATTTACTTATGATAAGAACAGTCTCTTATTAGCTAGATGATTGCTAGATGCCTGCCACTGTCTGAGCCAAAAGAAAAAAAAAACAAAAAAAAAAACAAAAAAAACTAAAGAATGCAGGCAAATAAATTCTTGAGCATTGTAACTATGCAAAGTTTTTTCCTAAGGAATCAAGAAATTTATAACATTTAACAAATGCAATGAATACTGTAATTATATATCAAAACAAACCACTTCACCAAAATATATACCTTGCTTGTAAAGTGGATGAAGTTATTGTTTAAATAAAAGCACTGGTATAGATATATTTTTAATCTTGACACTAAGTCAGTGTTGCCCTTCACCGTGGATGTGGGTGTTGCTTCCTGTAGTGTATATTACCACAGCCCTCATCCTGGTGTCTTTGTGCCATGACTTGAAGACAGTTGACATTCAGAGAGGACATGTGCTCTTGCCCTACACTACTTTAGTTGGACAACACTGAGAGGCTTTAGTTGGACACCAGGGGTGTGCTAGTAAATGTTTAACTACTGGCTCTCCAGGGGAAATAAAGGCCAGATTTGTAGCATTTGCCAATTTTTGTGGTATAAATCCTCCCACCATGGATTATTTCAGGCTACCAAAATAATTTTACTAAACCCAGAGTTGGGAAAAGATGATACAAATGGCTCTTGTAACCCAGGGCAAACCAGTTTTACCACCTCACTCTAGACTCACTTATTCCTTAAAGCTGAGAGCTGTAATTGTCTATAGCTGGGGTTGTTTTTCTTTTTGTTCAAGCTCAATTCATGTAGTAATATCACAGATGGGAGAGAGAGAGAGAATGAATCCAGATTAAAAACCCTCTCCCTCTGACATTCTCTCAAAGCTGATTTCTGGGACTGCAATTTTGGTAACAGGCAACATTATATGGGCTTGTTATAGACAAATTTATGCTCTGTTTTAATGTTGTTTATTACTACTGATGTCACCTACTAAATGACTCCCAGAAGCTAAATGTGACATCTGTTAGACATTCAAGTCTTGCACCTTCATAGATCCAAGTCTCACGCCAGCTTTTCGCAGGCCACACATGTTCGTTAATTAGGGAAGCCATAAAAAATTTTGTCTGATGAAGCAGGATCTGTATCTCTTTATCAGTCCTCATGTGAGATATTCTTTAAGCAGGACCATTTTACCTTTAAAATGCTTTTAGTATACTATAATCCTATTAGCTGAAATCAGGGTACATTATATCTACAGAACTCCCTCAACTTAATCTATAAAAAGGGAAATCGTGTTGATATAACAGACCTGCCTTGGCCCTTGATACTTACTACATCCTTTCCTATGTGTTTGTAAACTCTCTAGTCTAGAATTATTTTTTTTAAATACTAACCAGTGGCTTCTAAAATCCAACCCTTTATTTTTCTTCTTTGAAAATTGGGACTGTCAGGGGCTAAATGGTTAAGTTGCCCAATCACTTTCTCTTTTTTTTTCATTGATGAAACACTGCCCCAGACTTTCAGGGCTAACTTTATTTGTATATTGAGATAAAATTCACATAGTGTATAATTCACCTACCAAAAGTGTGCAGTTCAATGGTTTTTAGTATATTCAGAGTTGTGTGACTATCAACACCTTTAATTTTAGAACATTTTTATCATCCCTAAAAGAAACCCTATATTCATTTCCCATTCTCGCCTTCCTGTGGGACCAGGAAACCACTAATCCTTCTGCCTTTATAGATTAGGCTATTCTGGATATTTCCTATAAATGGAATCATACAGTGTGTGGTCATTTACCATAATTTCAAAGTCAATTCAAGTAGTACCATGTATCAGTGTTGTGTTCCTTTCTGCAATATGATTTGCAAAAAGTTTCTTCCATTCTATAGTTTGTTTTTTCCTCATTGGTGTCCTGTGAGCAGAACAAAAATTTTTATTTTGATGAAGTCAATTAAAAAAAAATTTTTTTTGCTTGTGTTTTTGTGTCATTTTTAACAATCCAAAGCCAACAAAGAATGAAGCTTACATTTTCTTTTGAGTTTTATAGATTTAGCTCTTATATTAAAGGTCTCTAGTTCATTATTGTACTAATTTTTTTTATATAGTTTAAGTGTGGTTCCTTCTTTTATTTGTGGATATCCAGTTGTTCTAGCACCATTTGTTGAAAAGGCTCTTCTTTCCCCACTAAATTGTCTTGGTACTCTGGTTGAAACTCAACTGACCATTGAATTAAATCTTGATTTAAGTACGAGATTGCTGGAAGTACAGGGTTGCTGGAAGACTTAAACTCTAGGTCAAACCTCAGGTGACTAGTAGCAAATTAGCTTTATTGCCAGTTCTCCAGATGCCATTTGAGGTTAATTTGAATCCACATGTTCCAAAGTGAGGAGTTGTGTATCTATGTCAACTAGAAAGAGAGCTCTAATGAAGTGCCCCAGGACATTGTTCTTGAGCTTGTTCTGATAAGCACTTTACTGATGATGTAAGTGGAGGTGCATGCTTATTAAACTTTCGGGGAGCTCATGCTTAAAAGAGAGTTATTCAATAGTTGGTGTATAAAATTAAAATTCAAAATACTCTTCATTAGCCAGAAAACTAGACTGAATAAACAAAACGAAGGCAACTTAAGTAAATTAGAAAACTTAGTTTCAAAAGTGAATTACATAAGTATTGGGTATTAGAAACTTGCCTGGAGGTTTTAGTTAATAGAATTATAGCTCTTAGATTTGGAGGTTGATAGTCCCATTGTACACTGCATTAGTTCCTCCATATGTAGGGGAGACCCTTACACAGGCTCTGAAATTCTCTTGATACCACCACATAATAACTTGGCAAGAAGCTTATATAGTTTATAGGTTTTTGACTATTAATTCAGAGCAAGATAAACCAAGGTCTAAGTGTTCTTAATTACAAACAGGATACATACACACATACACACATAAATACACACATACATACGAGGTCTATTTGGAAAAAGTCTAGCCATTGTTAACATAACGAGAACAGTTTGTGCAACATCAAGTAACCTGGCAGCCAAGGAGAGTGGACTGGAAAGCACATGTGTGAACAATGGCAACTTCACTGTACTAGTCAGTGGGGGCAGTAAACACCTTTGAGTGAGCATCTGTACCGTGTGGTCGTCACACTGAAAATACTGACTAGAGCAACAAATCTGCATCAATGTCTGCATTAAGTTTGAACACTCTACCACTGAAACTGTTTGGATGAGTCACAAGGCCATAGCTGCGGGCAACGTGATTGGCAGTGTCATCACAACAATGCATCATGTCTTGTGCAGAGCTTTTTGGCCAAACATCAAATCACCCAGGTGATTTGGTCCCCCTACAGCCCAGATATGGTGCCCTACAACTTCTGGAGTTTCCAAAATTAAAATTGTAATGGGTATGGAATGAGGTTCAGGATGGGGCATAGGCTGAGAAGGTCCTGGGAATATAGAACAAATAAAAAAGTAAAAAAAAAACAAAAAACAAAAAACCCTCCACAGCTATCACTTGGGGGATGGAAGAAGTGGAGCTGGGCAATTGAGTGTTACTTTGCATAACGATGACAATTTGGCTAGCTTCATGGATATGTTAAGTAGACAGGGAGATGGATGTGACTTTGACTCCTGATGATGCAGGAGGAGCCAAGAGAGCTTACCGCACCTGAGAGAGAGCCTTCAGGTTCAGATGTAAAGGAAGGGGGCGTGACTTTCAGGATTTAAAGGAAAAGGCATGCAGCCATTTTATCTCTCTCTGCCAGTTCAGAAAGGAGAAAGAGGTGTAACAGGGTACAGCTATGTCCCCCTCAACAGGGATTTATAATGGGGTCCAGAAATTGGGGTGTCCAAGAAAAATATAGGATATTCTCACCCCTCCCTCCAAGGCAGGCTGCCAAGAAGGGTGGGAGAGAGGGAGCAGGGCCATTGAAAGTCATTCTGTATGTCAACAGCAGGCTGAAGGTCATTGAGAGTTACTAGAAATATCAATGACAGGCCAGCTTCACACCAAACTGGGAGCAGGGCTATTGAGCATCATTTTGCATGTCAATAACAGGATAGCTTCATACCTCATATGCAAAGGTAGTTATTTTGCATATCAGCAAGCTAACCAGGATGGTTTGAATGACTTCAACCCAGGATGTAACTGGAAGGGAGCTCCCTCCTACTCCCCAGTTTGCAGCACCTGCCAAAGGAGTCAGAGATGGAGTTGCTGGGGAGGATTCCCACCAGGCCTGGGACCTAAGTGCAGCAGCCAAGCTAGAGGCTTTTGACCACCGCAGTTTCGGAAGCGGAGTGGGGGCTCCCTTGACCATGTGGCTTAGGAAACAGGAAAACAAGATGAAGCAGCCATGCAGGTGGCTTCCCCTCCCCCACCTCCACCCCATTACAGCGTGTATGCACAAGAGCTCAGAGATAGTTTGCTCCACGCCACAAGGGAACAATGAGAAGACCAAAGAAGGAAGGAAAGGGGAGAAGGGACTCCTGCTAGTGGGCCATGAGAAGGTGCCACATGGTTCTAAATTAAGAACTGGAGATCCCGGCAACACAGCGGATGGTGCTGGGAATAGCGAGGCCTGCCTAGCTGAGCTCCAGACTTCGGTCCTTTTTCTTCTGAAGGAAGGTACCCCTGACTAGCCTGACTGGGCAAAGGGGGGGAAGGCAGGGCGGTGTGTATTGGTGGGTGTCCTACACAGTGGGTGTTTTAAAGGCATTTTGAGATCTAAGGACGACATTTAGCCATTAACCAAAACATGTATAACTTTTGAATAAATAATTCCTTTCCTTTTCACCAAACTCTGCCATTGAAAGCCATAATTTCAAGGGTGGCGGACAAACGCACCTAGAACAGAGGGACCCCAGGGAAAGGGGGTGCATTGTTCTGGTAATAGTATCTGGGGCATCCCCCACAGTGGGTCCATGTGCGGTAACAGAGGGTTTCTGCCACATAGGCTGTAGTAAGGGAGTAGGCCATGTGGCCTGTCCGTAGGAAAAAGGGAGATGCTGCTCCATGTGCTGCTGGCTTTAGCTGACTGGGGAGCTGTAAAGGACTTCCTTGCAAGATCTGATCTGCTGCACCTGGATTTTACCTGGACTATTAAGACCCGTGGCTTTCCTGAGTTTCACCAGGATCCAGAGTAAAATGGCACATGCTTTTCTAGGCTATTATACAGAGGCTGACGGCAACATATTCCAGGTCCTGCACAGATGAGGACATGGAAAACTTTGGGGCAGGTTTTTGGCTAGTAGCCTGGTGGGGAGCATGGGAAGCACTGGGTCTCATGGGAAAGGAGGGCTCTGAGCTGAGGTGATCTGACCACCCCCAAGGTTGGATGTTGTAAAGTTCTGTCCCTTCCAGCATTAATTGTTGGGT
This sequence comes from Pteronotus mesoamericanus, assembly GCF_021234165.1. Classification (NCBI taxonomy): domain Eukaryota; kingdom Metazoa; phylum Chordata; class Mammalia; order Chiroptera; family Mormoopidae; genus Pteronotus; species Pteronotus mesoamericanus. The sequence continues at coordinate 11,081,726 of NW_026555277.1, read as the reverse complement.
CTTTCACCGAGCTACCACAAGAGCAGGCCCCTGTTTGCTCACTTTGGTGAACTCGGTAACAAAATCACCTTTGAAGAAAAAGAGATTTCAGACCGCTGATAAGATTCAGAAAACTACCATGGAGCAGCTGATGGCAATTCCAACAAAGAGTTTTGCAGAGTGTTTTGAACCGCGAAGGAGATGCTGGAAAAGTTATGTGAGGTCCCAAGGAGCCTACATTGAAGGGGACTGAGGCGTCATTGTCCCATGTACAATATTTCTTGTATCTTGTATCTTCTTCAGTAAATGTCTCTATTTTTCATAGTACATGACTGGGTAATCTACGGACAGAACTGTATACACTATAGGCATATATGTATACTATGCACCCATATGCACATACAGATAGAGAAATATATTTATACAGTTTCTGAAGACACTTTGTTCAATGTTTTCTTTGTGTTCAATATTTTTGTCTAAAAGTTTTTGATAAAGAGCCAGTCCTCTGTACATTTCACTTGCTTACTTTTTTGATATATGTGTATATTTTTCTATATATACATTAGGGACAAATCCTTTAACCCACATAAAATTGAAAAAAAGGTAAAATAAAAGGCTCTGATTAGAAGTAATTATGGGCCCTAAACTTCAGCTCTAAATAAGGCTATAAAAGTAACCAGAGCATCCTTTTCATCTTTACCAAATACCACCATCATCTCAGTTTCGTTGCCTGGCATTTCTTGAAGGGGCCTGGGTTGAGGTCCTGGGCATCCCTCTCCGCCCTGTGCTCCAATCAAGTCTCAGATCTGAAACTCGAGTATTTTAAGTCCCTGTACCTTTAGACAAAGGGTCCAGATTCAGTGTGGTTAACTTTAACTTTATCCTTAATAGGGAATGAGGGAAAACAGCTCTGAGCAAACCTGCCTCTTGTATCCTTCAGATTAACAAGAACATATTGTTTAATTCTGAGTGTGAAGACATCAAAATAATACCAAAAACCTAGGGAACAGTCTGGGGAAGGCAAAAGGCACTGTGAGCAACATGGAAGCATGTCAGGGATTGTCTGGGAAAAAAAAAAACAACCCAGAAATGACCTAGCCTGGAGAAGAAAATATTTAAGAAGATAGAATGAATATATTCAAATATCAAAGCAGCTATCATGTTTTATAGAGGAATATATAAATCTTTACTTTTTTTTCCAGACATGAATACTAAGAAAAATAGAAAGTTTAGTTCAGACTAATAGAGAACATTCGAACAACTGCCATTGTTTGGTTAAGATAGGTCTCTCTTGTGAGGGATGACCAAGATCTCTGAGCTCTCTAAAGCAAAATGTGCAAGTTTAGCTACTTGAGGATACTGCAAAAGAGACGGGGAAAATGATAGGATAAGATCCCTTTAAAATATGAATGTCTATAATTCTCTCTTTTCCCATCCAGCCATAGCCATATCATCTATGGCCTTTCTCCACAATGATATCAAAGCTTATCCATCTTTCTCCAACCCATTCTTCAACATTAGTAGAACATCTTGTCTTTGGTTTTGCATTATATTTATGAAAGAAACTCATTCCATTTTATAAAAATTGAGCACCTGGATTTAAATTTACACTTAGAGAAAGTTGTCCTTTTTTCTTCTCATTTATAAGGTACCTTCCGATAACAACTCCTTGGAGGCCTGGTAATCAGTCTACAACCAATAGTTTCGCTGAGTCATGTTGTTAGCTTCTCCACCCCATTCCCCTTCCAAAGGTACAGCCAAGCCTATATGAGGGAACATGGGTCCCCAAAAGAACCCATTCACTGGCTGATAGTAGAAGTTCGGTGAGCCAAATACTTGCTTCTTCCTAAAATGTGTCACCGAATGAGAGCAAAATGTCACAGTAGAATATCTATTTTTTTAATTAAATACCAATTGGCCTAGACCAATAATGCCATATTTAGTAGTAATAGTTGCATCAAAACATTCATATTCTGATGTGACCAGTCTCATTAGAGTCTGATTGTGAACAAAGTATAAAGAAGAGTACATCTATTTTTTTATGGTTCCTAGGTTTGTTTCAATTTTAAATAAAAATATTTCATATCCTCAAGTACTAAAGTATAAGTGGTGGCCTATACACACACACACACACACATACACAATTCAGCAATTCAGTAATCATTTATCTTTTTTTGTTACTGTTTTCTTTTTTTAAGTTTGAGATATCAGGCTTCATATATTAATAAATTATAGAATAACTTTTCTAATCTTTTTTAATGCAGCCTAACTCCTTCTCTCTTTTACAAGCAACACAAAATATTAGTTACAAATTGACAGCAGGAAAGAAGAGCCTTCCTATTTGCAGTGCTGTCATGTAAATACAATAAAATGTGTTTATTTTTGATGGAGGAATCAATACTGGTACATGACCTTCAAATGACTTGGTGGAAAGGGGAATGTTTGTCACTTTTCTCCCTCCTTCCACTAACAGGAGAAAAAACATTGAGTAAGAGACATTTTTACACCTTTCAGTTCACAAAAGGAGGAAAGTTAGCATGTCTTAAGCAATTAATCTCAAAGGATGGGTAAAAGTTTAGATAAAAGGCCTAAATGATTTCCTCTTTCAATCTGAAAACAGCCTCTACAGAAATATTTATAATCCATAAGGCAGGAACTGGAGAAGAGATAATGCTTTGAAATATGGGAGTGTAAATATGCATCATCAGTTTAATAGTTCCTCTTAAAAAAGAAAATATTTTTGAAAACTCATGGGAAAGCTGCCAAGTGAGGTACAAAGAGACTTGAATTCTCATCCCAGAAATGGTAATTCCTAGCTTTGTGATATGGCACAGATTACTTAACTCATAGAGTCTTAGCTTTTTTCACCTGCAAAACAGACATTTTTATGTCACAACATAGGATTACTGAGAAGATTTAGTAAGTTAATATATATAAAGTGCTTGGCATGATTTTAGACTCTGTAGGTACTTGCCTATCTTAAGCTAATAGAAATAAGTTTTTGGTCATAAAGAAAATTAGGTAATTTGGAATCAAATCTTTTATTTTTAAACTTTTTTAATGATTGAATATATCATTTTAAAATATGGCACACACATTTGTGATTCAAAACAAAAATAATATTGTGTGGTCCTGTGAATGTATATTCATGGACATACACACACATCTACATGCACACATAATTCATTTAATGAGCAGAAAAATAGTAGCACTCAATAACTACTGAAGGCCTTCCATGCATGTCTTTTAATGTTCCCAACTTATCACACCACAAACTCTGAGTTTGGACGGTGAAGTATAAAAATGTCATACCATAAACCAATAGTTTCTCCTAGCCACACAGAAAGCTCACACTCTGTTCCAGAAGGTGAACAGACAGCCTTCCCAGGCAGCTCACTTGGAAAGGGTGCCATGCAGCCATTAGGAAACTTTTGCTTTGATGACAGGAAGCATATCTGGGTGAGTTTCAATTTTAAGTGACCCCAAACTGGTCCATATAATCTAAAAAGTTGATTTTCTGCAGGAAAACTTAGTGCTTTGTAGACAGAATGTTGGAGTCAGAGTTGGTTTAGGGGACTGGGGGTTTTACTTATTCAGCCTTGAAGGTATTGCTTACTGTTATCTGAATTTCCATTCCCATATCTATCAACAAAGGCCAGCTCATTTGTTTATAACACAAATAATACCTTATCTTTTAACACTTCCCTCCTTGCTGTCTCTACTACAATTGCACGGGTCTCTAAGCTTCTGAAATACACTGAGCTTTTTTTCCACTTCAGGACCTCTGCACAAGCTTCACTTTGAGCCAGAAAGTTTCTTTCCATCATATTTTTTCTGACTTCTTGTTTTGGATCAGCTTAGATATTACTTCTTCAGAAAGGCCCTCCCTAATCTCCCCTATTATTTTCTGTCTCATCCCACTTGTCATCATTTACAGTTGTTTCATTTGTTTGGTTTCATTATAATTTGCTCAGCTAGCTCACTGAATATAGGTTCATCGAGGCACACTAGCCCTCTTGCTCACCACCACATCCTGAGTGTCCAGTAAAGTGCCTGATAAGGTTCAATAAAAGGTGTTGCATGGATAAATTAACATTTGCAGGATTGCTGTGTAACTTAAAGCATTTATGACATATTCTACAGTCTCAATAAAGTAAATTTTTTTAAATATTATTTTTAGGAGCAGAATTGGCACAAATTCAGCTAGTTCATATGTTAAAGGAGCTGTGCTTGGAAAGGCAAAGTATGGAAGGGTCATTGCAGAATCAAAGTCATTGCTGATTCACCAACAGGCCAACTTAAAGTGGAGAATCCCCCGAGGCCCGATGTCAGGCATTTGAAAATACTCACAGGGTGACAAGCACCAAGAACCATTTTCAAAGCTTTCGTTTCCTAGAGACCAGCCAGACAAGGAGCTGACCTGAGTATGTAGTCAAGGTAACATCTCCCCCACCCCACCTAGAGTACGGCAAACAAGCGTGTCTTTATAAATATGGCTGTGCCTCCCTTACGCTAGTTTGAGATAGGTGGCCTTTCCCTCTCACCTTTTCTCTGAGCAAAAGAAAGCTGCTTCAATGGGCCTAGTCTCTATTTTCAATAAAAACTAACATAATTTAAAACCCAATGGAAAAGTGTAGTTACGCTACTGAGGGATGTTTCTACTTCATTTTTTCAATTGATGACTCCAGTCCAGGTCTCTTTAAATGAATCCAAGCAGACTAGGGTAGAAAAGAGGGTTCTGTAGATGCCTTCTTAAAATCAGAAAAAAAAGCCAATAAAAACTAATGATCTAACAACAAACCACTGCCAATTCTGTGTCACTGAGTCATCTTCTGTTGGGAAATGTTTGGATTTCATTAGGCTTTTAAGTACCACTGGCTGATTTATTATTTTCATTTTTTATTTTCTTAGTGGGTTGTCATGAAACTTCAGATCACTACTATGAAGAATAAAATGCCATATAAACTCTAATTTCCCCCACAAGTATACTAATGATGACAATAATAATCCCTGAAGGCTCTCACATTATTCTTATCAACTGAACTCCAAGATGGTACAAAAATCATCCTTCAGGATACATATAGCCCCTTTCCTCCTTCATCTCCTGGTCTCTGTTCTCTTGAAGCTTTTGTGTGCTGCTCAACCCACATCCAGTATCTGGGCTGAGCCTTTTTTCTAACATTGTCCAAATCTTTGTATTTCTTTCCATTTTTTATAGGAGTTTGCTGTGCAATATATATTGTGCAATCTCTAAAGAGACCATCATGAAAAACACGAGTAACTTCAAAGAAGGGATTACATAAAGTTACATAAAGAAAATAAGGTTGCTTATTTCAGGATCCTGAACAAAATGAAAGCTGTAAGCAAGCACTTTTTGAGTTTTTGTATTGAATGATATGTTTTCCCTAATTAGGAAAGTTATTCTTTCCTGTATGTTTTCAACTAGTATGTGCTACTGGTTCTCCAAATGACCATGCATCAATGTTAGTACATACCTCTTTTTGCATTGATGGAATATGCTTAATGAAATTGTTACATTGCCCTGGCTGGTATGGCTCAGTGGATTGCATGCCGGCCTCCAAACCAAAGGGTCACTGGTTCAATTCCCAGTCAGGGCACATGCCTGGGTTGTGGGTCAGGTCCCCAGTAAGAAGTGTGTGAGAGGCAACCACACACTGATGTTTCTCTCCCTCTCTTCCTCCTTCCATTCCCCTCTCTCTAAAGGTAAATAAATAAAATCTTTAAAAAAAAATTTTAAAAACATTAAAGAAATTGTTACATAGTTTTGGGGAAATTCTCTATAAAGTCCTTCTACCCAATGAATCCAGGCCCCAAAGGAAAATCTGCTGTGCCCAGCAATCTAAGCAGCCTAATTAATTACAACTTCATTTCATAGAAATTGAAACACTTAGATTATGGGGTTTTTGTTTTGTTTTGTTTTGTTTAGTGGTATGCCAAAATAGTACAAATAATAAATAGGTTACTGCAGAGAATATTAAAACATAAATTCATGGAACTTTCAATTTTTCATCAGAGAAGACAATCTGATTCAGGTGACTATCTAAGCAGATATTTTTCTGCTTACATTTTTTTGAAACTCTTACCCAAAATAAAAAGTAAATATTGTATAGACCCCAGTGCACACAAACACACACTTTACATCTAAAATCGAGGTTTCATTAAATAATAGTCTCATTGAATATGAGAAGTGTGCTTGTCACATTCAAGGTAATACAGGGTCAATGTGGCTGAAGCAGAGTGAGGGACGGTGGTGGGACATGAGCTGAGATGAAGGAACGCAAGTCCCTCATCTCAGGGTCTCGTAGGCCACGGTAAGGTCTCAGCTTCTGTTCTAAGTATGCGATAGAAAGCTTCTGAGGAATTTTAGCTGAGGAGTGACATTGTATGACTGGTTTCAACAGGATCGCCCTGACTGTTGTGTCACAAATCGGCTGTAAAAGGCCAAGTATGGAAGCCAGTTGGGGAGGTGGGCCCAGGGAAGTAGTAGGGAAATAGGTAAAAACAAGACAAAACAAACAGCACATTTCCGGTTATACTGTGAAGTTTGAACCACCTTGAGAAACTGGATGTGTAATGTGAGAGAAGGTATAGGTGTCAAGGGCAACTGCCAGGTTTGAACTGAGCAACTTGAAAGGTGGGAGTGCTATTTACTGAGATCGGAAAGATAAAAGAAGAATATATTTAGAGGAAGAAAACAGTTTTAAGTTTGAGCTGCCCATTGGACATCCAAGTAAATATGTCTGGTTAGAAGCCAGAAATTAACCAGTCTCAGATTCACGAGAAAAGGCCTGGCTGAGTGTATACATTTGGGAGTTGTCAAAGTATGTTGGTATTCAAAGAATTGGATGAGGAATTTCCAATTACCAAAGGAGTAAACACTGACCGAGAAAGAAAAGATCAGAGTGGAGGTGGGGGAGGGGAGGGTGAATGTTCTGATCACATGCCTGTCTGCTTTCTCCAGGTACAAGTAACTGCTATCAACATCAGCACATTCCCAAGTGCATCTCTTAAGACTAGGAGGGAATTTTGCAAGGTTCCATGTCAAGGCATCCCATTTGCCTTCGCTGGCTTAAGCTTCAGATCTGCTGCGATCTATGACTGCAACTTCAGTTGGGCCAACATTCATAAGTCCCTGTGAGGCACACAAAAATAAGCCAGCCATGATCCTTGTTGTCTTAGTTTGCTAGGGCCGCCATAACAAAGGACCACAAACTGGATAGCTTAGAACAACAGAAATATAATTATCTCACAGTTCTAGAGGCCAGAAGTCTGAAAGCAAGGTTTCGGCCATGCTCCCTATGAAGGTGCTGAGAAGAGTCTGTTCCAGGCCCCTTGCCCAGCTTCTGCTAGTTCCTTGTCTTGTAGCAGCGTAACTCCACGTGGTATTCTCCTGTAACACGTCTCTGTTCAAATTTCTCCCTATTTTTAATCTTCACCCGAGGACATGCTTATTGATTTGAGAGAGAGGAGGAAGGGAAGTAGGGAGAAAGGGAAACAAACATAGATGTGAGAGAGAAACATCGATTGGTTGCCTCTCATACAGGGGCCAACCAAGGACCGAACCCACAACCTAGGCATCTGCCTCGACCAGGAATCAAACCTGTGACCTTTCAGTTTATAGGATGATGCTCCAACCAACTGAGCCATGCTGACCAGGGCCAAATTTCTCCCTTTGTATGGGAATTTGGATAGGGGGGGACACAATTTAGCCCATAACATTTGTTCTCCGAGAGTTTATGATCCAGTTAGGGAACGAGACATATGTGTTACTGAAGTCTATGAAAAATCGCAACACTAGGATGAAATCATAATGGAATCTGTTGCCATAGCAAGGATTTTTCTAATGCTATCTACCATTAGAAACAGTTTTCTAATGTGCAACTGTTTGTTTCACAATTTGTCAGCATGGTAATAAATAAAACTGTTTTATAGACATATCAGTATTGTTTAAATATCTCAATCATGACAAAAAGTTGAATAACAATATTTCTATAAAGCAATGTTATGCAGTTTTTAGTATGGGGTGAAATGTAAAAAAGGCTCAACAACAGATTCTGTTCAAGTAAGGAAGAGGAAAATAAAAGTGATAGGATGAAAGCATTGCATTTCAATTTATCATAACCAAGAGAGCAAGGCATTTGACCCTTTAAATTGTGTCCACATGACAGAGCAGAGTGGCACTTTGGGGATTATCTAGTTAATATAATCAACGTGGACATCCATGTGAATATTTTAAGCTCCAAGTGAACAGGGCAGGTATTTGAAAGAATTAGCCAGAACATTAAATATAGGTTTCAAAGAAGGGGGCTTAGAAATTAGAGGTCAGTGAGGATGAATTTGAGACTTTTCTCCTGAAATTTTCAGGCTGATCATGATGATCACAGAAATATAGACATCAAGTATATATAAAATTTAACATATACAAATAGAGAATTCCAGGTGTGGTAGACAAGTCTTACCATAGGAACATTGAAGTGAACCCTATATTTGCAGCTCTCAACATTGGGCACATTGTTTAATTTGTTCCTATCATCAATGGCTTTCTACTAAGGTAGAAAGAAGTAGCACAGCATCCAAATGTTATCTTATGTTCTATAGACACAGCCTATTTCCTTACGTGTATTTCTTTGCACGTTTTCTGGCTCTTGTGCTCAAATTTAAAAAGTGTCATATTTTGTGGGAGGAGTGCTATCTCAAAATTTTCACCCTTCACAAAAGCATCAAAACAAAGTTGTTTTTCAAAGCCTTTCTGTCTCCATACTGTTATTTCTTCATATATGTAGTACTTTAAAACAAATACCAATCTGATGATGGCAGTCTCTTGCTGAAAACGCTTCATTACCCTTGAAGCTAAGTACAAACTCTGAAACGTTATCTGCCAAATCCTACAGGATCTGACCCCAGTTCACTTGTCTAGTTATAAGAAATGTTTTATTTTTCAGTTCCCCAAATAGTCAAAGCTGTCTTTTGCCTCTGAGCATCTGTTCCTGCTGTTCCCTCTGCATCTGTACTTCCTCATCACTGTCTGGTTTGCTTTTACTCACCCTTCCAGTCTCAGTCTAGATGTCACATGTTTCCAGAGCCACCTCGGATCTTCAAGTTCACATTCAGCACTCTTTCTTCCTAGAATCCAGCCCTTCCTCATTTTGTAGCACTTACCACACTGTAGAACAAGTGCTACATATCATAATTTTTCTTGAGGGTAGACAATGATTCTTTCTTGTCCAGTATTGTATTCTCAATGCCTGGTGGACAAAGTTGTTACTAAACAGTATTTTGAAACAATTTATAAATTAATGGAAGTAAAAGAAATAAAGTACCTGTTATCTCTCTGGGAGATGAGTAACTACAAGTATTTATGAATAGCTAATATTTATTAAGTATTTCAAATGCCCTTTCTGTTCAAAAACAAGTAAAACTAATCTACAATAACAGAGGTGAGAATAACAGTTACCTTTGGGAGGACTGACTGGCAAGAGGCACAAGGGAACTCCAGAGGAGCAGAAAGTTTTCCCTGCCTTGATCTGGGTGTTAGTTTCATGGCCTTCAACATACATAAAAATTCATTGAGCTGAGCACCTAGGACTTGTATACTTTATTGCATAAGTTAAGAAAAAAGAAAATAAAACATTTTTCTCACTTTAATGCCAAGGATATAGTTTACCTTTTGTTAGCTCAAGAAAAAGGGTTCTAGTTTTAAAGGTAGCTTGTAATGCTGTTTACGATTGCATCTGTTTGATAAGATTGCCCCAAGCTCCCTAGAACTGGTAGGGTGGACCAATGAAGGCCTTTCCTTCTACCTCTACAGCCTGTAGCAATTCCAAACCAGCTAGGGGTAGGTCTTGTCTGAGCATCCCCCGGGAATCAGCTCCATTGTAGGCCTCCCAGTCACAGGAAACTCACTCTACCCTGGTTTAACCCTAGACGCACCAACCAGATTGCACTTCCTAAGCCTATTTTCAAATGGGTCTTAGAAAACCCAGGAATCCCTATGATCATTAGTCACCCTGCACTGAACCCATCTCCAATAGCAATTAGAGATTCCCTCTAACTAATGATGGAATTCCCCAGTTCTCAATCTCACTTCTTCAAGGGGACTTCCAATGAACGAAGCAGAATTCTTCTGCAATTAAGCTATCATTTCAGTATATTGTCATTTTAAATTGTTCCAAGATATTAGTCTGTAGGGGAATGGAGTTAATATTCTTGTAAAATGAATTAAATTTGTATGCTTGTTTATGGAATTTTTGAGTGATTTTCACTTATAGTTACATTTGCTCATTATGCAATTATCACAAGTTTTTGAAATTTTACTCTATATCCATTCTGGTGCCATATTTGAGACCAATTGTAACATTTCTAAATTAACGTTGTTCTCACTCATTGTCTTCATCAACCCTGTCTTTATTTGCTGTAGTTCAGCCTTATAATACCTAAAATCCTGTCTTGGTCTGCAACCATTTGGAGGGTTATATATGCTATGTAAGTTGATGACAAATTGTCTTTGCTTATTTGTCTATATCATTATTCTGGCTTTTTGTACCCTATAGTCATTCAATGTGGAATAATGGTCAAAATCAATTACAAACTTGTAGTTGTCTTTGATTAAAGAATATTTATTACTATTATTACAAGCTCTTGGTTTACTATTTATGGAGGCAAGAACATGCTTCTCCCAGAAGATTTTATCTTTTCAAGGGCACATAAAATTTCAGACTTGCTTTTCAGCTTCATAAATACACATATGGCTGCATGGACTTAACACAGATCATCCATCTTGAGTTTCTTTTGGTTCAAGCAACCATGGAACTAAATCCCATATAAGCCTGTATGTTGAAATAAATTTTAATGGGGGGAAAAAAAGAATTCAACCGCTTGATAATGCAGGACAAGAAAAAATCGTAACTTGAATTTTAATAATAAATTCAATAAAAATTATGTACCTGTAGAAAAGTAAGCTGCTGATTTTTCAGTTCTATGTGTATTGAATGTACTAAATGCTTTTCAGAAGTTTCTGAAGTCTAATTTGAAGCCATGTTATGGAGATTCTAATTTCTAAGCTTAGACAATCAAGACATAACACAATACTGAAAGTTATCTACTGTAAGTACACACATACAAAACAGGATTGCTGTGGGATAATACAGGGGCATAAGAAATAACTCCAAAACTTAATGGCTGAAAACAATAATTATATATATGTTGCTTATAAATCTGCAATTTAGACAGGGAATACAGGATGTTTATGGAAACGGGGGGGGGAAAGGCTTTATTTAAAAGTACTGTGTTTAGATAGCCTTTCTGCCATCATAACAGTGTCCCCGTTTTCCATCTGTCTGTGTCTCCTCCCCCAGCCAAACAGGCAGCCCAGTTAGCCCAGTTCTGTGTTCACAATGACAGGGGAAAAGCGTGACTGGGTAGGAAACAGCAACAGCAGAGCTCTGGCTTTGTGTGTTCAATTTCTTGAACCTTTGAAGGAGCTCCTGGGATACAAACATAACTGACAGAGGGATTCTCTCTGAGGGAAAAACACCAAGATAAGGGAGAAAAGAATCCCTCTCCTGTGTATCAGTCAGGGTCCCTGGTGAGGAAAACCTAAATCTCACTAGGTATTTCAACAGAGTGGGTTTAACTTCAGAAATTAGCTCTTCACAGGCCATGGAGGGTGAAGACAGCCACTGGGGGCTATGAGGTGCTAATCTGGAGACAACCTCCACAGGGAGCAGCCGTCGCTGGACTGCTTGAGGAGAAGGGTCTGAGACCCAGGAGGATGGGCACCACCCAGCTTCTGTTGGCTCTTCAGAGGGGCTCGCATGGCCGATTCTGGGAGCGCTGAGAAACGCTGGGGCTGAGGTCCGAGCCAGCTGCTGCTGGTGGGATAAATGGCCAGCCCCGGGCAACATTAACAGGATGGGCAATAAACATCAAGAAAGACATTTCTTCCTACCTCCTGCCTCCCATCTTCTGCTTCTGCTGCTGCTGCTGCCAGTTGGCAGAATTAGCAGAAAGGCAGCTGGCAAAGAAGTCTGGGAAATACAGTTTCCAGAATCCCAGTCCCAACATGACAGCAGGAGTGTAAAAATGGTGCATTTGGAGCTGAGAAGCAACAGGTAAATAACCAGCTTATTCCTGTACAAAAAGGAAGGAAAGAAAAAAGAAGCAAGCAAGGAAGGGGGCGGGGGGGGGGAGAGGAAGCAGGAATAGAGGGAGGGAGGAAGAAGGAAAGAAAGAAAGAAAAAGTACCACAGGATTTGAGAGAAAAAATTGGGAGTTGATCAGAGCTAGATTTTCATGGGTCCTGAAATTTTGTTTTCTAAGCAGAAGCATGGCACCTGAAGAGAGAGAATTCAAAGAGGGACAAGAAACTTCTTAGCAGATATATACGTGATGTCACTTGAGGATCAAGTGCCCCACTGCTACCATGCCTTGATAGGATAATACCCTGACCCCTGTCAACATACTTATACCTCCAGATTCGTCTCAAATTGATTAAGATTAAATTTTGGTTCCCAGACATAGTGAGAACATGACATAGAATTAATTTGTACCTTAAAAAAATGAAAAAGTTACTATTTCAAGTATGTCTGAATGTATGGACTAATAGTTATACCCTCTATAGTAGAGTTTCAATTGTGCAAACACTGCAGACAGAGGAAAAATGCTGGATGCGTAACAGCAATTATTTTTGCAACTGTTATTTACAATTATTTCTAGAGGCTAGCACTGTAACTGATTCTTTATTTTTGCCTACCTTTCATTATTTTCTTAAATTTCCACAATGAACATATATCACTTTTACAATACAAATTATTTAAAAGCTTGTTGATGCAAATATTATACTGTGATCTACTATTAGATCATACATCAAATTCTTTCTTCAACCAGCCTGATAAAAAGCCTACATTTTTGTTTTTGTTCTCCTATATTGTATAAGAAATATTAGAGACTAGAAGGTCCTGTGAATTATATTCCTTGATGTGTTCTCCTAAACTTCATGTATCTTCTGAACACAAAGAGGAATGTAGTCTTTGTTCCCTATTTTATTTTCCCCAGAAAATATTAGTTCCAATTATTTTCTAGTTTGAAATTTTCATAAATTCTTTCTTCTGCCTGTTGACATCAGAGACTGGCCCTAGTATGGTAGTGTATGATTGGCCTGGAAAGTATGGCAGAAACGATTTGTGGAAAACCTTGGAGTCCACATTCCAGAGGTTCAGAGTCCTGATTTTATCAGTTAAACACACACAATGGGACGAGGTCTGGCAGATAAAGATGATTAAAGGAAAGAAATAGAAAAGAAAGGTCAGGCACCTCATTTTCCACATAGCTCTTTTCACCATAACACTTAGCATGTAGAAAAACTCTTTCATATTAAAAAAAAAGAAAAGGAAAGGAAAGGAAAGGAGAGAAAAAACAAGAAGCATGAGAAAGATTGAGATCATCTAACTTTTGGGGGAGGCTTTCTCCCAGGACAGTTACCTGGGAATTTAAAATTTACATCTGCCTTTCAGCATTATGCCTTGAAATGGATTGTAAATTCCTTGTGTTATTGGTCCAGGAGATATCCACAGATAGCAAGATGCTTGAAATTCCAGAAAGAAGAAGATACTTTCAAAGATGCATTCCAGTTATCATCTATAAATAGGCCAACACCTGAAACAGGTTTTAAAAAAAAAAAAGGATAAAAAGATAAATGCAAATCTGTGATTGTCATTAAATCAAATATCAATATTGCCAATTCTATGAAATACTTCTGGGCCACAATACATGTGGGGCGGCACTTCCCTGCCCTCCCTGAAGTTAGGCTCGGCCAGGTGCCCTGGCCTACGCAACGTGACTGAAACTGGTCTGCGTCACTTTTGGCTTCTAAGAAGGAGATGATGAGCCAGCGCGCCGCCCCCTCCCTTCCCCGCTCCTGGCCCCTGCCTGGCATTAGCCTGAGTTCCAAACAGACCACAGTGCACAAAGTGGCCCCACTGACCCCTTGATGAACATGTCGCATGACCAAAAAATAATGTCTGTTGTTTTAAATTTCTGAGATTTGGGGGCTGTTTATTATGGCAGCATAACGTTGCTCATTGAATGTTACAAGTCCATCCACAAAAGCATTTTCAAGTATCTATGTCTGTGCTCCCCATCCAAGGAGGAAGACTTGCTGAAGGCTATCAGTTCAGTGATTCAGAGCCTGGGGTTAGAAACTTTGTTAACATACTTTATTTATCTACTCCATTTGAAAATGTAATATTACATTATGCTTCCTTTTAGTATAGACACCTTAATAATGCTGCACCTTTTGAAAAAAATATTTTTTAAGTTTTGTGTTCTTCTATGTTCCTGTACACCCACAGCTACTTTTTAAAACCTTTCTAATGAGAGCTTAATGTACATTCTCATGAAAATAACTGATAGACTTCTGCCTTTACAACCACTACATTTTAAAATGTAGGTGCCGGTGTCTATGTAATAAATCTAGGCACATTTTTCATTTTGATGTTGAGGTACTTTATCTGATGACCACACAACCACCAGAAAAGTATGCTCTTCTTCCCTTTAATAAATCCCACAAGAAACAGAGCTAGTAACAGGAAATTAGTGTTTGAAAAAGCAGCCATTGTGTAGCTGTGAAAAGCAAGTTCTCTGAGGATAAGGTTATTGTGACTATGAATTCATGAAGGGGATCCAATTATTTTCTTAAAGTCAAGCGTTCTCCAAAGTCTTGTAAGGCATACCTCCAGGCTGCTCATGATCCCCCCCTTTTTTTTTTTTCGAACGTCATATTGTACCTCTTTTTAAAATCATTTCATTTTTTCAGGTGCTCTCCTCGGTTTAGTCAACTTAGGAGTTATCATTGCTGGGTGTGGATCTTTAGGAGAGAACTGGCAAACCTAGTGCCTTTGAAGCCGCTGTTTTTCCATCAGCTGGGAGCAGTAACCCAATCCCTGCTCTCTGCCCGGCTTTGACCTAAGTGGACCGTGCTCGCCTCCATCCCAGGATAAGAGTCGGGGGAAAGAGCCAGGCTGTAGGTCCGCAGCTGAGAAAAGGGGGAAGTGGGGAAAGATAAGAACTGTGGTTTCAAATATCCTTGATGGGAACTCTCCACAGTCATTTTTCACTGGGGCTGGGTGCTGTCAGAGCTTTGATTACTGCCTCCTCTTCCCTGAGGAAACCTTTTGTTTGGTCCCCCTTAGTGTCTGGACTTTGGCCAGGCAGTTTTTTTGTGTTTTCCAGGTGACTCGGGTCTGTCTCAGTCCAGCCCTGGAGTGACTCATACATCTGTAACCGATAGATCACTGTCTCACTTCCAGTTCTCCTCACATAGCCATGCCCTGAAAGGCGAGGGCGAGGTTTTTGCATTTTTGTTTTTTTCCTGGCTATTGTCTTACTGGCTCAGAAAGCCTGAAATGCATTCAAGCCAGGGCACTGGGCACTTCCATCGGTATTTTTATGGTGTTTTGTTTTGGTTTTTTTTTTGTTATGCACTTTGAAAGTAAATCAACATGTTAAAAAAAGAGGAGAACAGAGAAGGAATGCCATTTCTTAGAGGCCTCTGATTTATGAGTCTGGAGGACCTGTCACATCGAGCTTTGGAGTGATTTTAATTAGCTGCATGATTGAAACGCTGTCAGTGTGGCACATTAAGCCGAACCACCCGACGAGTGAGCAGCCCGGAAGAGAAGTGGAAAGATGTGGGGAGGCCAGTTGCAAATGCAAACCCCGCTGCTCGTTTTTTTGCCTGCATCTCCACACCGCTAACCAAAGGTGACTGACGGGGCCCATTTTCCAATTCTTGGTTTGTAAAAGCTGCTGAGAATAGTAATGAAGCCCCACCCAATTTTTGCCTTTTGCTAACACAGCTCCAGAAAGTGAGAAATATGAGAAACAGAACCAGTTTCCCAGTCAACAACAAAGGAACTTACTGTTAGAATTTAGAGACTTGTCCTGGGAGGGCTTCAGACCAACTCCCGCCTATGCCTCGTCTACAGGGTGCGTAGAGCAGGTTATGCGATGAGGCCCGGAGCCTCCATGGGGTGCTCGTGAACCAGTCTGTATGGGGGCCATTGTCCGTACCTCCATTTCTTCAGTGACACAGTGATCTTCTCCATTATGAGTCTTGGGTGTGACCTGTGTTTAGCCAAAAAGTCTAAACAAATGGTGGATGTTTTGATCCACCAATAGGAAGCCTATTGATAATGTAAGAGAGAAATTGTTCCAAGCCAAGGAGCCCCTTCCCAGGGGTGCCATTCTTGGTGCCACATTTTGGGTGCCATTCTGGGCAAGGGCCACTTCAGGAATGGGGCTGGGCATGTGCGAGTAAATCAGGAAAAGACCATAATGTTCCAACCCGAGGAGACAAAAGCAAGAAAAGATACACTGGATGTCCCTTAAACAGCACCATCTAGCACAAGTAAGAAAAGATCGTGGCTTTATGTTAGAGATGGCCAAGAATTTTGCTGGCTGTATCTCCCACGACTTCCCAACTCAAAAACTCTCATCAAAACAAGAGTGTCTGCTTGTTTTTCCACAAACACTGGCCTGCCATTTCCTGTTGCCAGACTCACACCTTTATTCATATCATTCCTTTCCTTTATATGCATATGTCCCTATTCTCACTGCTAAAGTGACATTCTACTTACTGAAAAAGGCCCACCCTACGCCACCTCCGCCACAGACACGATTCTCCTGTCCTTTAGCCCTGCCCATTTTGTTTCTGACAATTAATCATATACTGCCAAGTGAAACCTTTTCCATTGATGTCTTGAATTATTCTCTTAATGCTATTTTTATTATTTAATTTGTATATGCATAAACAAGTAAATAATGGAGTGTGTGAATTAGGTCACTGCACATAGTAAAAGCCTTAGGAAGACAATTTAACAAGATGTTTTTCTCTCTTAAATAACAGAAGTGTGGACACAAGGAGGGAATCTGGGTCACTAAAGATAGACTTCTATCTTTCTGTTCCACCCTCGTGCTACACAGCTTCTGTGCTGAAGGTACTTTAAAGAGGCAAGCGATCTACCCAAGTTTCTGACACCTCGTCTACAGTCAAAGCCCAGGAAGGAGGAAGAGAAGAACAAAATCTCCCTAGCTGAGTCAGCAACTTTATAAGAGAGTGCCTTCTCAGAAGTCCCTCCGGACACTTTTCTCATGTTTCATTGGCCAATACATAGTCACCTGCCTACTCTTGACAATAAGAGATGTTGGAAAACTTAATATTTTAGCTGGGGTCATTGCCATCATATGTATAAGGAAGGAAGAAAGGAAGACTAGATATTGGGAGTCAGCTAGTAGTCCCTGCCACATGGTCTGACAAATAATTTTGTGGTGCATCCAGGGCAATCTGAGTAATTAGGAGAGCAAAATATTGGAAATTCTAGGAAATTTTAGTGAGTGAATGGAAAGGTAATGAACAGATGCTTCACATACCACATTTTACCTGCAGACACACTTCATTCAGCCCACATAATGGTTAAAATTTTCTTGAGCCAACACTTAAAATGCAAAAATTCCAATAAGAAAGACTAAAGAACTTTAAGAATGACCATAGTTATTCCTCAAAGCCCCCCAAAAGGACCTTGTGTGGGCCTATAAACCAATCCATCAATTACAGTTGTGACCACTACTGGAAGTTGCCTCCCAGTAGTCGGGAAGGCAAGCTGAAAGGCAGAGAGGGCCCTTTGACTCATGGTTTCCACTGACCCATACTCCCCTAAGCACAAGCAAAACACATTCCAAAAAAGCTTAGGACAAAAATCAAGAATAAAGAATATCTACTATAACCACGAGACTAAGTGTGTGAGACAGTTTTCTTGCTCCTTAAGAGCTCATGTAATTCCAGAGAAATGTTTAATTTAATAACGCAATGGAGATATGATAACTTTTGCATTCCCTGCTTCTTTCAGATATCTGATAAGCCAGGATTAATTTTTATGTGAAACCAAAGCAACTTCTCATGCTTACCGTGGGATATCTTCTAAATATGTGCCTGATGTGGTTTCCCCAAATTGTTATGCAGTGAAAGTGCCAAAGATTCTAAATATGGAGATTTCTCAATTGTGTACCCAGAGAAATGTAATATTTCTCCCTAGGACTGTATGATATTGAGCTTGGCCATATGTCAGGACATCCCAGTAATGGAGCATGAAAGCCTTTCTAGATGCAGGGCACCAACAACTAAGGACTAAGTAATTTGGAGTTAATAAATGAATGATGCCAGCTTATTTTTTCTTAACAAGGGAAATTTGCTTTCTCACAGAAAACAAAAAAATGTTCTCCACTTGGGAGAAACTTATTCATGCTAGGCATGCTTGTCTTACTTAGTACAGCCTTTGCCTATGGGACTTCTAAATAGTGATTATTTGTTCAGTTGTCTCTCTTCTCTAGTAAACATGCGCTCCTCCAGGGCACGGAGTGTGTTTGTTTCTATATCTTTAACGCCTGATGCACTGAAAGTGCCCCGTAAATGGTGGGAAATGAGCTAATGGTTGATGCAATGCAGTGGTCTAAAGAGTTTAGTACTAAGTTGACAAAGAGGCAAAGAAATCTCGAAGAAAGACAGTGTCAAGGAATAAAAGTTATTCTGAATAAAAGTCTTTGCCACACCCACAATTTTTGCCCTAGGGTGAGAGTAACAAAGATTTAACTGGAGCTTCATTTCCTTATAAATATATAAAAAACCCAGAAAATAATAGATTTAGGATTGAGAGCAGTAAGACAAAACCCTAATACTCATCTTGTCACCCTGAAGGTGATTGTATTTGCAGTTTGGAAGAGATGATACATTGCATTATGTCTCCTTTTACCCTCTGTATTTCCACCATTTCCTGCACTTGCCTCACCCCTCCTCCCACCTCTGCCACCTTGTTTCCTACCATGTCTTTCCAGTGATAGTAATTATTGGGGTATCCTAGACAAATATGAAAGAGAAAGTAGTATGAACATGGTGTAAAAGAGAAAGTAATTTTCAAAATAAGACATTCAGCCCTGCTAGTGTAAAATTCTAGGTAGATACTTTTTAAAAAGTACTTGTCATTTTTCACTTCCTTTTTGCATGTTGGGTGTGTTTCCTTTGAACCCTCCTTTGTCTAAAGATAGTATAAACTTCCTTGCACATAGATTCCTCTTCCTTTCTTCTCTTTCTCACTTTCTTTTTAATCCCTAAATATTCTTTCCTGCCAGTGGAAAGCACAGATCCCCAAAGCCTGTTGGTTTGCAGCAGCTGCAGTGGAGAAATCCTGTGTAGAGTTCAAGTTTGCCTATTTATTAAAGTCAGAGAGTGGGTATGTGCTGCCCAAATAGTAACTGCCAAGAAGGAACTCATCCCTAGTCTTCACTGGCTCTATCAGAATCTGCCTGAGTCCTACCTAGGCCTTGTTTTCAGAGCCGTGAGTGCTGTGGCTTTATAGGTTTTTGCAAAGCCAGCTCTTAGAAGTTTGTTTCCTTCCTAACGCTTACCTGAGATTATGGCCTGCAGCCATTACGAGGATTCCCTGCTTGCAGTTCACCCTAAATGCAGACAACAGGATGCGGCACAGTGTAAGTAAGGAACAAACAAATGGGCTCTCTACACTCAGACCGCACTGGACTCCAGCACGGGCCATAACTCTATGACTTTGAACAAATTAATTACTCTCTTAGCCCTTTGGTTTTTCCAGTCTGTAAAATGGGAATAATGATATCCACTTTGCTACATTGTCATGGACTTAAATAAGACGATGCATGTAAAGTCGCTGAGGAGGAGGAGAAGTTTTACAAACAGTGCAAATTAATTCCACTTCTGATTGATTTCCTTCCTCTCGCCCCTACTAACAGGAGTGAAAGATGGGGATGGAGATGGGAGCAGAGCCTTTGCAGGGAGGCCCTGTTCACTCTTTCTGTCTCTCCTTTTCCACATTCCCTTGACACAGGAGCTCGAGGGTCTCAGACTGGGTGCATAAAGACAATAGAAGATGAAAACATGCTCTGAAGTGACAACTCTTGAGAACTGTAATAATGCCCCGCCTAGAATATTAGCTTTGATCCATATTAAAAATCATAAATTACCTTGGTATTTTCTTATCAGTTGTATTTGAGTGATGTCCAAAAAGTCCTACACGAAAGTATTAATTCCAAGCTTTGAAAACATGTTCCTGTGGTCACTTATACTTGAGAAAAAAGCAGGTAATGGAGGAGGAAGGAAACAGAGGACTCCAAATCCAAAGATTAGGTCAATTTTAATCCTCAAGTTGATAATGCTTGTGTGGTCATAGCATTCGCTCTGTCTTACCAGCAATTTATTTGAGTTTGTGGCATTACATGTGGAGGGGCAGGATTAACACATCAGTTTAGACATGAGCCTCTACCTTAAAAAGCCTATAATCTAGTGAAAGACACAAGACAAACACAAGTGAAATCCATCTAAATGCCCCTCTATTAGCATATATCCCTAATCTTGTGGGACTGGAGTGAGAGGTTAGGACCTCCAGTTCAGCATGACTTAAGAGGTCCCAGAGTCAGTTCTATCATATACATTTGCTAAATCCAGCTGTATTTCCTACATGCTGAACATATTGTTCTGGCTGATTGTATTCTTGGCACCCAGCACTGCTAAGCATTATCAAACGCCAAGAGCATGCAGTACAGAAGTAGCTTTCCCTAAAAGGCCTGTAAAGCCATGACTAGTTTATTCTCCCAAAGATCCGAGGTACTTGTTAAAGCACAAGATCTGTTTCAACTGACGTGGCTCTGAGTTAAATGCGTCGCAGCACATTCTTAGGGAGACCGTTCTTTTGACTAATATCCTCCATACTTGTCAAAACTACTGTAGGCCAAAGGTTAGCAACAGCGTCTGGCAGCACAAAAGCAAACTTAAAAAGCTAAAATAAGACCCAGGCCAGTGAGCCTGGCTCCTGCTCCAGCCTCCTCAATCTACTACGCAAAGTCTGAGTCCACGCTGCCTCTAAATAGAAGTCTGTAGATTGCACTGGATGTCTAAAAGCAAAGCAGAAATCTCTGTGATTCTTCTACTCCAGGAGAGGGAAGCCCACAGCTGCTTTGTAACCATACACAGGGAATGAATGGAATTGTCAAAAGCATTTGTTTCTATCTACTGTGTTCTTAAAATACAAAATGAAGATTTTTAGGCAGTTCAGGTTAAGACACTTAAAAATCTCCAAAAGGCAGAAACATAAAAAAGTACATGTTAAGATGGAAAGCCAAGGAAACGCAGTGAAGGGACATTAACGCACCCTGAGAAATGAGGGAAAGCGATGTTGTCACAAAGGGGTCCTACCAGTCCTCCAGAGACCTCAAGTAACTCCACAGTCTAAGTGACTGCATGCACAACATCCAAATTGCCTCATTAAATGCCTTCACTTTGAGACATCACGGAGATGGGACGATTAGTGGGTAGGTTTCCTGGAGGACATGAGGCCTGAATTAAGCTTTAGAATGTAAACTAAAATAAATGAGAGGTTATCACTCTTGGAAAGACTAGGATGAAGCTCTCACATATGGCTGAATACTTCTAATGTTTCAGACCTGTGTATGTTTAACATACTAGTTATCAAAGCATGTGATATATCAAAGTGTACTTTTTTGACAAATGCATAAAAAGTGTTCTACCTCTGACCCTGATCTAAAGAGTAAATGAAATGCTTTATAAACATGGAAGATCAAGAAAAGCGAATTTGTCCCAGCAAAGGTCTTTAAAAGGTTGATACCTTTGGATAGCAAATGATAACTTAAAGAAATGTATTCTAAGTAAATATTGAGAATATTTAGCTACAAGGATATCCAGCACTGTTTTCTCTTTTTTCTTTTTTCTTTTTTTTGTAAGAATGAAAGGCTGGAAGCTGTTTAAATATCTGTCCAACAATAACACATTGTATGGTACATTCATATAATGGAATAATTTAAAACCATTAAAAAGAGATGTTATAGAAGAATACTATGGAAAGATGTTAATGATACATTATTGGGTTAAAAATAAAGCAAGTTAAGAGTATATGCTGCAAAATACACTCTTAAGATGGTAGAAAGATCAAATATTTGAAAATCACATATTGGATAAAAGGTTGTATCCAAAATATATTTTTAAAAATTCACAAAACTCAACAATAAGAAAACAAATTCAATTATAGACAACAAGTCTCAGTGACAATGTGCAGAAACTGGAACACTTGCATGCTATTGGTGGGAATGTAAAGAGTGAAGCTGCTAGGAAAAACAATATGAAGATTCCTTTAAAAATTTAAAATAGAACTACAGGGTCCAACACAAATGATGCCCCTTTTTTATTATAAAATTTTTTATTACAAAAATCATAAACATGTTATTCTGTAATGTAACAATATCACACTCGAGCACACCATATGACAAATGAGGTGATATGTTCCAATTAAAACTGTGAATTATTATACCCACATTATTTCCTCACCAACCATATTCAAGCAGGTGTTACTTCTGCCAGAGCCTGTATATATGGTCTAGCAACCCCACTTCTGGGTATACATCCTAAAGAACTGAAGTCAGGAGCTCAAAGATATCTTAGCACTACCGTCATCATTGCAGCAGTATTCCCACAGCAAAGATGTAGGAAAAAACTAAGGTTCACAGAGAGATAAGTGGATAAAGAAAATGCAGTATATACATATAACGGAATATTATTCAGCCTTAAAAAAGAAGAAAATTGTGTGATATGCAACAATATGTATGAACCTTGTAGGCATTATGCTGAGTGAAATAAAATAGTCACAGAAAGACAAATATTACATGATTCCACTTATAGAAAGTATCTGAAATAGTCAAATTCATAGAATCAGAGTGGAATAATGGTTTCCCAAGGCTCAGGGGAGGGGAAATGGAAAGTCACTAATCAATGGTCATAACGATTCAGTTAAGCAAAATGAATAAGTTCCAGAGATCTGCTTTCAGTGTTGTACCTATTGTTAACCATGCTGTATGACATAACATTCTTTAAAAAAATGTTTAAGTGAGCAAAAGATCTCAATGAATACATTATAAAAAAGACATACAAATGGAAATAAACACATGAAAAGATGCTCACAACATTATTCATCATTATGGAAATGCAATTTAAAACACAACAGCAAGATGCCACTCCACATCTATTTTAACAGCTAAAATCCAAAAATCTGGCAATGGATACTTAGTAAGAGGAACTCTCATTCATTCATAGTGGGAATGCAAAAAGGTACAGACATTTTGGAAGACAAGTCCTCAGTTTCTTCCAAAGCCATACATATTCTTGCCATGTGATCTAACAATCAGGCTTCTGGATATTTACTCAATTGATTTAAAAATACATATGCACACAAAACCTACATGCTAATATTTATAGAAGCTTTATTCATAATTGCCAAAAACTGAAATCAATCAATATATCTTTCAATAGTAGAATGGATAAATAAACTAGTATGCTCATACAACAGAATATTATTGAATGATAACAAATGAGCAATTAAGTCATGCAAAAATATGAAATCTTAAATACATGTTGATAGTAAATAAGGCAGTCTGAAAAGTCTACATACTATATGAATCCATTTATATGATGTTCTGGAAAAAACAAAACTCTATAGAGACATCAAATAAATGAGTGGTTGCCAGAGGTTTGGAGAAGGGGGTGGTTGCATAGGCAAAGCACAGGGAGTTTTTTTTAGGTCAGTGAAACTATTTATTCGGTGTGATACCACAACTGCATAGTAGATCCATGACACTGCATTTGTCCAATCCTATAGAACTTCACAGCACAAAAAGTGAATTTTAATTTATAAAAATTTTTAAAAATCATTTTGGAGATCAGGGGGTTCCAGGATGGAATGCAAACTATGACAAAGGAATCTATATTACAAATTATGAAATAACCTGACGGAATGGGGGAGAGCTAAAAGTGCTGACCTATAAGACTTTGGAAATGAGTGGAAACTAAAACAAAAAGCAAGAAGAATTGTGCATAAGCACTGTACTTTAGTTGATAAAGTTGTTTCCCATGGGGGTGGAATTCTGAAACCACTATGCATGTACACTAGAACTCAACAATTGAGGAAATGGATGACAGATGGTGGAAACAAGGTTTCTCACTGATACAGTTGGAGTTTACAAACAAGCAAGGGAAGAAGTCAAGATGATCCATGTGGTACTGGATTAGAGCCGGGGCATCGGTATGAACTCATGTTTAATTTAATGTAGACACAGGTAAACATATAGGAATAAATAGCCATAGATATGTGTGTATACGCCGTTCAATAAACACATACACATTTTCTTGCTCTGCCAGCTCGAAGTCCTAAAGACAATGACATCCAAGTAGCAATGAGCACACCCAGCACTCAGATTTTATTTCTAATACCATTCTCCAGTGAAAGGAACCAGGGCTCCTTGGAGAAAGGGAAGATTCTAGGTACAGAGTAGGGATAACCCAAGATGATTCTGAGGCAGCTGGAAGTGCCAGAAAGTAAGGAAATGCTCAAGAAAACCCACAACAATGGGGGCATGTCAGAGGGACACAGCAGCCAGCTGAAGTGCTCTCCAGTGGTCAAAGCTGGAACAATTTGAGCAACAAAATAGATAACATGGTATTGGATTAAAATCCAAAGTGTCAACACCCATGATGAGTCCATACTGGCATATAAATAAATGATTAAATAAATAAATAAATAAATGAGAGAGAACAGACAAAGCATGCATGAGAAGAATCTGCCATAATATTGGTAGATATTCCCCCTTTCAAGGCGTGGAACTTAATTCCCTGCCTCCTTTGGGGTGGACTTCAACTAATGACTTTTTCCCAAGGACTACAGTATGGAAAGAAGGACAGAAGAAGCATAACTTTGCTGTGGAAAAAATGAACAAGCATGACCCCAGTCAGATGTCCAAGGTCAACATCAACAATAGGGATGAGTCATGTTGATAGCATGTACCCCTGTGGTTCTCCTCACCAAAATTTATAACCACAGTATTATGAGAAAAACAGACAAATTCCAAGGGAGAGATATTCTACAAAATACCTGACCAGTATTCCAAAAATGTGGAAGCCTCAGAAGCCTAAGGAGACATGAACACAATATAATGTGTTATCTGAGGCGGGACCCTGGAACAGAAGACTATTAGGTTAAAAACTAAGGAAATCTCACTAAAGCATAAACTTTAGTTAGTGAAGATGTATCAAACTGATATCAATAATGACAATGCATCAATATTGGTTCAATAGATGTGACATTAGTACCATACTAAGGTAAGATACTTATCAAGAGGGAAAACTGGGTCTAAACTATATGGAAACTCTCTGCACTATCTTCACAATGTTTCTGTAAACTAAAGACTATTAGAAAGTAAAAGTTGATCATGGAAAGAGTACATGCTATAATTTTCCTAAAGTTGTATATAGACAGACATGTACATGTAGAAAAAGATGAAAGGTTATGTGTCAAAACATTAACATTCATTATTGCTGGTGATGAGATCAGAGAGTATTATTTTCTTATTATGCTCATCTGTACATGCAACTCTATAACACAAAAAGAAAAAGAAAATTGTAAGCCTTCATTTGGGCCAGAGTATTTCCCTGACTGAAGTACAAAGGAAGAATTATATCTAATATTTAAATTCCTAGAAAATATTTAAAAGGCATACAGTATGAAACAATCCTGTCAGGGAGGAAATGTAAAAGTTACTTTTTGATTCAAAATTTTTTCCCCAGAATGTTCTTTGATGGTACCTAAGGATAAAGATGAAGAGGAATACTTACTCCTGAACTGAGAGTTTGACAAAACATAGTCAATAGGATGAATTCCAATTCTCCATTTTAATCCATTCACTTCCCTCATTCTAATTTCTTACATAATTTAAGATGTTGAAAACCACTAGAGGGGTTTGTCTGAGACTCCATGAAGCTACTGCCAGATGTCCCTGGAGTTCAGTTCCAAGCGCACCTATCAGAACGCCTTCTCACCTGGTAGAGCAGACGATGGTGGGAGCGATCTCAGGGCTGGTGAGTCATCACCACTCTCTCCAGTGAGAAGCCATTAGCTACTTGAAACACAAATGTATTAGTTCATCCCCATGATAAATTGGCTTATTCTGTTTTAAGTTATTAAATCCCTCTTTGCCTGCATCTATTTGGAATAGGCTATGTACTTCTTTTTTTTATGGATCATTTCATTTACTCATTTTCTCACTCTCTAAATATTCATTGAGGGCTTACCATTTGCCAGTTACTGTGTTAATAGTTGAGGAATATGAAAACATGCTAATATGTAGTTCTTATTGAAGGAGATTTTAAGAAAAAGAAACAATCACAGTAAAATGGATAAATTATTACACTTTCAAGAAAGGCCATATGCTAAAAGGAAAAGTTCAAATTAGGTAAAATAAGCATTCACAGCAAGGAGCAATTACATCTATGTACAGCAGGTCCTCAGATAACATTGTTTTGTCCACATGACGTTTCATTATAATGTTGATGAGATGCCATAGGAACTTAACGCTTGTTTATATTAATTAGCCTCTGTAAAACTGATTAGATTATATGTCATCTCACTTAAAGTTGTAGAACCTATGGATAACATTAAATGAGGACTTACTGTAGGAAGGCAGAGGGAAGGATTTGCAAAAAACGATTGAGAATAGGGCCCTGATTAATATTTTGGGAGTGGGTGTATGGGAAGGATGTTTATTCTTTATCTTTCCAAGTGGAGAAACTTCCCCTATGGTATTATCCCTGGCCTTTCTCCCCTGTCATTACTCCTCCCACAGAGAATTACTGAGTTTGAGAACAGAAACTGAGCATGCTCAGTTTAGCTCCTTCTGGTTTCTTTATCTTTCTCTTTTTATTTTCTTGTTAACCTGTCTCATGTCCATTTCTTTTTATAGTTGACATACAATATATTAGTTTTAGGTATACAACAGAGAGATTCAACATTTAACAAAGTGATTTCTACCATGTCTAGCAAGAACCTTTCCCTGTACAGTTACTATGATATTATTCACTATATTCCCTATACTTTATTTTATAACTGGAAGCTTGGGACTCTTAATCCCCTTCACTTTTCACCCATACCCTACTTTCCTCCCCTTCGACAACCATCAATTTGTTCTCTGTGTTTATGAGTTTGTTTCTGTTTGACTTTGTTCAGTTGTTTTAGGTTTTTTTTAGATGTAAGTAAAATCATACAGTCTTTGTCTTTTTCTGCCTGACATATTTAATTTGTCAAACAATACACTGTAGGTTCATCCATGTTGTCACAAATGTCAAGATTCTATTCTTTGTTATGGCTGAGTAATATTTCATTCTATGTATATACCATTTTTTTATCCATTCATAATTTATAGAGGGATATGAAGGTTGCTTCCATATTTTGACTATTGTAAACAATGTTGCATTGGACATAGGAGTGTATATATCTTTTTGAGTTAGTATTTTGTTTTCTTTGAATAAATGACCAGTAGGGTTGTATGGTAGTTGTATTTTTAATTTTTTGAGAAACCTCTATACTGTTGTCTATAGTGGCTGCCCAAATTTATATTCCCACCAGCAGCACACAAGGGTTCCCTTTTCTCCATCCTCGCCAATGCTTGTCATTTTTTGTCATTTTGATAATAGCCATTTTGACAGATGTGAGGTGGCATCTCATTGTGGTCTTGATTTCCATTTCCCTGATCGTGAGCAAAATTGTTGGAGTAATCCCTTTATCATTCTATAATGACCTTTGTCTCTTGTTACATCCTTAGTTTTAAAGTCTATTTTATCTGGTGTAAGTATTACTACTCCAGCTTTCTTTTTGTTTTCATTCACACGATAAACCTTTTTCTATCCCTTCACTTTCAGCTTGTGTGCGTCTTTAGATCTGAAGTGAGTCTCTCATAGGCAGCATATGCATGGATCTTGTTTTTTTAATCCATTCAGACACCCTATATCTTTTGACTGGATCATTTAGCCCATTTTTCTTTAAAATAAGTATTGATAGATATGTACTTATTGCCATTTTGTTAATTATTTTATGGTTGTTTTTATAATTCTTCTCTGTTTCTTTCTTCTCTTGCTCTCCTCCCTTGTAATTTGAAGAGTTCATTTACTGTTATATTTAGATTCCTTTCTCTTCATTTTTTTTGCTTATCTGTTATAGGTTTTCAGTTTGTGGCTACCATGAGATTCATATGTAACGTCCTATATACACAGCAGGTTATTTTAAATTGATGGTCACTTAATTCAAACACATTCTAAAAGTACTACATTTTTACTTCTCCCTCCATGTTTTGTTTTGATGTCATATTTTACATCTTTGTGTGTATCCCTTAACTAATTACTGTAGCTATAGATAATTTTACTACTTTTATCTTTTAAATTTCTTACTGACTTTGTCAATGATTACTCCACTACCTTTACTATACGTTTGCCTTAGTAAGATTTCTCTTCCCCCATATGTTTTCTTATTTCTAGTTTTGGCCCTTCTTTCTGCTTAAAGAAATCTTTTTAACATTTTAGCATATGGGACCTATCACCAAAACAGACCAGTGCCATCTCGCTGCCCTCCAATTGCTCCATGTCCTGCTCCGGCGCCCTCCGCAGGCTCCATGCTTTCCTCCCCCTTCTATATCCCCTCACTTTTGAAAACTCCAAGTTTCTTAGTGTTACTAGTTTCCATAAGGAGTAAGAAGAAAGACAGGTTGACTGACCTAATTCAAATCATAGTGTAATTACTGGGATCTAAGCCTTATCCAGAGCATTAGCATAAAAAAAAAAACAAAAAAAAAAAACCCTCAGTAAATCTGTTCAGTGAATCTCTAGGTCATAGAACAAAGGGATGAGAAAAAGCTCACAGTTTATTTTACCCTGTAATATGTAATACTTAAAAAATTGGTATTAACCTGTGCTATTCATTTGAGTATATTCTGTTTCATGAAATAGTGCTTCACATTCCAGGACAGAATCCAGATATAAAATTTTGATATAGCAGTGCCCTTATTTTACATATGGAGAAACTGGTAGAACTGGTATGTAGAACTGGTCTACGAACCTTCGCCGTTTTCCTATGTCCTTGCCCTCCTCTATAGGGAGAAGCATTACTGATAACCATGTAGAGGTCCATATTTTTGCCATCTTCTTCACATGTTTATATTCTTTTAGTGACTCGGCTGCCTTATTCCCTTTTCTCCTTATTCAGGATTATTTTCACCCTATTTTTATTCTCTAGACCACTAATAAATAAATTATGCAACCAAAGGGGCCTATACTTTCTCCCCTCTTCTGGTTCAATGTAAGATTTAAATCTACATAATTTTGTAAGAGTTCAGCAAAAGTTAAGAATGGAGTGTGTGGGTCATTTCCTTTGAGCTCTGAGCTCTGAGAGTAGCTCTTATTTATAGTTTGTCTCTGACCGTCGGACTGTTTCTGCCCTCCTCCTTGCGCACCTGAATCTCTTCCATCTCACAAAGCTCATTGCCATCCTCGTTCACTCTTTCAGGAAGCCCACGTCGACATCCTCTCCCTCATCTTTCACAGAACTTATTGCCAATTTCTCCACTTTTACTCTCCCTTCCAGCGTTCTCAAATGGTGTACATACTGTTTCCCAATGAGACCGTAAGTTCTCAGAGATGGGAACATTGCCCTATAAATCTTAACACACCGTGTGGTTCGAGGCATGTAGTAAAAACTCAGTGACCTGAGGGTTGAATTTTTTACATTGACAACGAGAGCCAGGGGAGAATCCTCAATGCTCCAAGAGTAGCTTAGTCGCTTGCCTCTTTGCGTGCAATTTTTCAATTAGTTTTCTAAACTGGAAACCCCAAAGTATTCATTGAGTATAAATCATGACAGAATCAATGAACCCAACATTTAAAGTACCAAATACCAAATCTCATCAGCGAAGGAATTCCCCATTCCTTCATTCAGCTGATGTTTCCTGAACATTGCTGGTGTCAGATGCATGATGCCAGAGGGGAAAATTTAAGGAGCACACAGTTCCTGGGCTCCAAAAGGGCAAATAAAACTCTAACAAATGTAGAATCAGGAAATTACTAGATCCAGGTGTCTTCATGAATGAAGAAAATAGGAAATAAAAGAAAAAGTTAGAGAAGGCTGACGAGGATTTACCCATTTTCTCTTAATCATTACAATCATCAGTTAATATTTAATTTGGTGGCTAACGTATACAAAAACATTGAGTTTATCACAGAAATTAAAAATATATCTAACAGAACATTTGTTTAAATTTAAAAAGTCAGAATTTAGATTATTATATACTAATTGGATAGCACTGACAAATAGGGAGGTAAAGAGCGCCTGCCTGTTCATGATATCATTTAAACATCAGTGTGACACATGGAGAGAAAAATTGCAGAGAGCTAAGGCGATTGTCATGGCTGAAAAATGCATTAAATTGTTTTCTATCTTTGAGCAGATATACTTTATGTTTCTTTACAACAGAATCATAATGGGCAATGGAAGCAAAATAAAGAGAATATGTTATTCTGCCTTCTGTTTCTTTGGGAATAAGCTCAGATCTGAACATATTGATGAAGGCCATCAGGCCCTATTGCTGCTGAGAGTCAACATGAATGTGTCAATGAAGCCTGCAGTTTCTGATCATGGACTGAAATCAGAAGGAAAGAAGGTGATAGCAATTATAAAATTCTAGATAGAAAAAAATGCTAACAATACTAACTCTTGACTGCCTTACTTTATGTTTTATTATTTTTAATTTCTATTTTAATTATGGTTGACATATAATATTAGTTTCAGGCATACAGCATAGTAATTAGACATCTATATATACCTTATGAATCAATCACTATGGTGAGGGCATTAACTATCTGTCAGTGCACATAGCTGTTGCAGTATTATTAACTGTATTCCCTGTGCTGTACATTACATCCCCATGACTTACTTATTTTACAATCTGAGTTGTCCTCCTTGTTCCCCTTCACCTTTTTCACCCATCCCCCTGCCCCCTTCCACCTGGCAACCATCAGTTTGTTTTCTGTATCTATGAATTTGTTTGTTTTGTTTGTTCATTTGTTTTGTTTTGTAGATTCCACATATAAGTGAAATCATACTGTATTTGTCTTCGTCTGTCTTATTTCGCTTACTTTCATATGTTCATTTGAGTAAAATCTTGTAGGAGGAGGAGTTACGCCCCTGAATCATTGAGTATTTGAGTCTACATTACAAGAACACACGCCGCCCTATACTCTACCTGGAAAGGTCCTCCTTTCCATATTTCAACAGCACATGCACTCACTTTGCTCAGATGGTACCTCTGCAGAGAGGACTTCCCAGGCCACCTTATCTACAATGTCAGTACCCACTGCTCCTGCTCCTTGATTCCCCACTGTGCTTTCATCAGGATCACCTACTTTATAGTGCCATAACAACCGATCCCCTAGTCTCAATTTAATGTGCTTTTTAAGAAAATGTATCACTCATGAAAAAATCCACTACGAGTCTGGCAACTCTCCCAGGCAGCCGTATCAGGCCTCATCAAGTGGGCCAACACACTGGCCACAGCAAGGGGACAGTGGGGTGGAGAGTCAAGGCCATGACAGAAGTGCTTCCACCCGGAAGTGACAGAGGTCACTTTCACTCACATTTCACTGGTCAAAGTCAACTAAACATCCTCCTATGTATCTAGTGGATACAGTAATGTCTGATGCATCATGTTTATTTTTCTTCACATTTTTCTCCTAACGTCACATATTTTATATGTGATTATCTGTTTCTCCTTCCTAGAATATAAACACTGAGAGGGCAGGGACCATTTCTGTTTGTTCATTGCTGTACCTTCAGATCTTAGGACAGAGATTTTTAATAAATATTTGTTGGATGAGCACATACGAACGCAGGAAATGACATGCTTTACACCTGAAATTACAAGTTCAAATGCTTAAAGAGCCCAGCTGTTGATATGCAAAGGAAGCAAGCAAATGTGTAACTGTGGCTAAATGAACTTTTGCTGCTACCTAAAACTTGTTAGTTTTTGCCTTGATAGATTATGGGCCTAAGATAGCCAAATTCTCTAATTTTAATAAGAAATGAAAAATCTGCATTTAAATGCAAATTCTGAAATTTTCATCATGCGGTTCAAAAGTTTTCAAAACTAAATGCAGGTCATACCCAGCAAAGATGATGTCAGTCCATGACTTTTGCTCTAGGTGGAAAACTGGAAATATGTGCCTTGAGATTTCAAAGACTGAGTTATATGAAGAAAAAAAGAGAAGTGAGGAGAAAAGGAGAATCTCCACATTCATTTCCTCATCACTTAAACTGCACCATCGAGGGCTCTCTGCCCTATGTCTCCATCTCTCACCCCTGCACCCCTTACCCAGGAATTTAGAAAATGATCTCTATATCTGGTGCATTAATTTCATTTATTTATTGTCAAATCCTGTGAAAAGAAGGAATCAACCCCGCCTTCCATGAAGCTATTGAGCATCTTACATAACAACTCCTAAATAAATAAGCAGCCCTAGTAAAAGGTCTCCAAAATTAAAACATTTGTGATTAAAATAAAGCAAGCAAAACAGAAGATCTAATATCTCCTTCATATATCAGCTGAGGTCTCAACCAGGAGCCTTTCTTGGTAACCAATAATTTTATCTGATTATATAATGAGTGTTTCTTTTTCTTTGCCCTAAGGTTGAACTTTGTATATAAAAGGGCTGCCAAACACATTTTCACTGTAAAGAAATGTTGTTTTCCAGTTGGATCACCCAAGAGACTTCAATTTAGATAAAAATGTTCAAATATCAAATTTCTGTATTTCTTTGGATCTAATATGGGGAGATTAAACAAGCAGTGTTAATGCTCCTTTTCTTCTCCAGAGGGAATTATCGCTGAGCAAGGTCGGTCAGACTTTACAATGGTTCATTTCAGTGGCTCTCAGCCACACTTGGGAGATTTCCAGCTGTGGAATCAATAAAAGACACCCTGACTCTTCAGTCAGGGGCACAGCACTGGATTCCTGGTACTTTGTTTTTCTAAGGAAGCAATTGGTTTAAGATAGACCTGCCCCTTCTTGGCAGGGAATTCTGCCATTGTGCCCCTGATGCCCAAATACCCCTACGTGCTATTTTCCCTGTGTAGTGGTGCCATTTTGGGTCTCTGTGGGTATGTCTGTCAAATACTAGATGTAATTCAAGGATAACCGGAAAAATAAGAAATATTCAACACCCCTTTCCCTGCTCAGTCCCGTTCTCCCATCAAGATCCTCCCAAGAAATAGATAGGTGTCTGGTGGACTTTTGACATACTTGTAACTGGCATTCTCACTAGGCTACCCTGCACATCACTGGTAGCATGAGTTTGAATTGTCTTGAAATAAATGAGGTCTCTAGTCCATGGTTTTTTGGTTTTTGGTTTTGTTTTTTTTTTAATTATCAGGACTAAAATGAAAACTCTTGTTCTTACAGAGGTAAACAAAAATATAAAAAATCTCTGGAGATATTTCATGAGCAAAATAAAATGATTTTGATGGAATTCTAGAACTCATTATTTTAGAGGTCAAATATTGATTTGATTCTAAAAATAATCACACCATTGTCTCCCCAAAAGAGTTCCCTTCAAGGCAGCTACTTATTTCATACAAAAATACCTCCTACAATGTTGGTCGATATGGCATTTAAAGATTATGCTTTGATATCCCCTTTCTCAAACACACAAATGCAGTCTAGCAAACAGGGAGGCCACCCTGTGGCCAGGTGGCTGAATCTTCAATTCCTAGAAGACGACGTGAAAGCAGGCACAGAACTAAACAGGAAGAGAAATGTGGAGGTGGGAAGAGGAGAAAGAACGTAACAATATAAGTAATGCTTATAAACCAAAGTACTCAAATACAGAAAAAAATATATACAAGAGTGTACCCTTAAAAAACTGGAATTACCTTCTGGAAGGCAGGAAGTACAGGCTTTCTCCACTCGTTGAGTGTTCTAGGAACCCACCGGTTCAGTGTACCAGCTGGCATTGTTGTGAGAGGCGGTGTTTGGCTCCAGTGAATTTCTTTTGAAGACTTTT
Organism: Pteronotus mesoamericanus; assembly: GCF_021234165.1. NCBI lineage: Eukaryota > Metazoa > Chordata > Mammalia > Chiroptera > Mormoopidae > Pteronotus > Pteronotus mesoamericanus. Next base: position 11,047,717 of record NW_026555277.1, on the reverse strand, counting down.
TCAGCGCCTTTGCCCATTTCATGATGGTGATCTACGTGCACACCTGCCCACACCGTGCTGAGTGTTCAGCAGTTTTTGATCAAAAATGGAAGGACCCCCATGCCCCACCCTCCCTATTCACCTGATCTCACCGCAAGTGACTTTTTGTTTGTTTGTTTCCCGGGATGAAAAAGTCTTCAAAGGGAAAGATTTTGCCATTGTGAAACAGGTGAAACAAAAAATGGCAGAAACACTAAAAGACATCAAAATTGACAAGTTCAAAAACTGTTCTGAGCAGCAGGAAAAAAGTCTCACTAGGTGTATTGCATCAAATGGAGAGCACTTTGAAGGTGACTGAAGTTTAAGCATATAAGAATAAATGTACACTTTTTTATAAATAAATTCTGGCTTTTTGAGGGTCCCCCTTGTAAACTGCTGAGAAAGCCAGTGGATCTTAATTACTCTTACAATCCAGGTAAGATTAAAATAGTGAAGAAAGGAGAAAACTATCTGAAAATGAGTGTGCTTAGGCTCTTCAAAGTGATCGATTATAAGGGTGGGGGGAGGAAATAATAAGAAGTACCAAAATAAAACAGGCAGAAATAAGACAATAATAGGTGGATAAGAAAAAGGACCAATTAGAAATCTTCTAAACAAAAGGCATAGTTATTACGCTTGAAAACAATTTAACAGATAGGAGAAATCAGTTGATCCACAGGTGACAAGTTTGTGAATGGGAAGCTTCACCGGGAATAAAGGATAAAAGTACAAACAGATTAAAACCATGAAAGAGAAGTCAAAGACAGAGAGTATAGACTGAGTGGCTCTGCCATACTTGTAACAATTTCTACCAAAAGAGAGTATAGGGGAGAGCAGAAAGTCCTATTAGAAGAGATGAGTTGAGAAAACACCAAAATTTCACCATGAGTCTTCAGATTCAAAGTGCATGTCATGTATGAAACAGAATGAGAGATATTGAATCTATACCTAGAGAGAAAAGTTACACGAGTATTTATGGATATTTTCTTTATATGTAAGCAGGAAAGATGAAATATCTCATTGGTAACCTGCAATAACCTTCACAATGACTGACATTTCACATATTTATCATATAAAGAAATAATAAGGAAATACTAGCTTATAATCATGAGACAGAGAAAGTGTTTCTGCATATCAAGCTGATAGGCATGCCCTGAGCATGGGTCGGTTTGGTTCTCCCTAAATGCGCCTATAGGCCTGCTTTGCTGTGCAAGACACTCCATCTGAACAGTCATCCAAGCTGGCCTCGGCCGTGGGTGAGAAATGCCAAACTCAGGCCTCATGTGATCAATCTGTTATGTTATCTGGTAAGTTACTTGGAAACAGCAACCATTTCATGATTTTAACAAGGGAATAGAACTGACCTGTCCTGAGTGACTTCAGCGTAGCCTCCATCTGACAATCCACGAAGATGATGTAACCAAAAGCAGCTCATTAATCTCATCCCAAGTCTTAAATTCCAACTCACAGTGAATCAGATCTGAGCAAGTTTCCACTGAATGAAGCTAGAAGATTATTTTTATGGTATGTAGAACATTTTATTCCTTCAAATTTTGTTGCAATGAGATAAAGAAAAGTCACCTTTTTACAAAAATAATAATAACTTGAGCTCTTAATTACTCTTTGATGGACCAGAGATGAGTTTCAAACTTAGCGAAAGAATTTGAATCTCTCTAAATGCATAGGTACACGCTGCTTATACAGAAAGGTGTTTGTATATAATGCTCTAGTCAAGCAAATTGATGGTCCACTTCTTAAAACTCTAGACCAGTGCTCTTCACAGAACTTTCTGCAATAATGCAAATGTTCTAACATCTATGCTGTCTAATTTGGTAGTTGCAGGCATATCTCAGAGATACTGTGGGTTTAGTTCCATACTACTGCAATAAAGCTCATATCACAATAAAGCAAATCACACTAATTTTTTTGTTTCCCAGTGCTTATGTTTGCACTACTATAGCTTATTAAGTGTGTGATAGAATTAATTCTAAAAACAACAATTTACATAGTTTAATTAAGAAATGCTTTATTGCTAAAAAAAAAAAAAGTACTAACCATCATTTGAGTTTTCAATGAGTTGTAATCTTTTTGCTGGCACAGGGTCTTAACCTTTAATTTGTAAAAAATGTAATACCTGCAAAGCACAATAAATGAATGGCAGTAAAACAAGGTCTTCCTGTATTAATACTTGAAATATAGCTAGTGTGACTCAGGAACTGAGTTTGTTATATCATTTAGTTTTAATTTATTCTAATTTTAATAGCTACATTAGCTGGTGGCTACTATCTTAAGTAGAGCAACTTGGGACCATGCATTGCACATTAAGTGAAATAAATTAAGTCTGAATCATCATTTTATTATTAATAGTAATAACCGAGAATTCAAATGTCACAGCAGCATTTACAGGTGATTTCACCATTCCCATTGACTTGTCCAGGCAACATACTGAGGTCATTGGGATAAGTATTCATTTTTCTCTCTCTCCCCCTCCCTTCTCCTCTCTCTTTTTCTTTTCCATTGTTTGTGCCACTCTTTTTCTTTCTGTGTCTTATGATCTCTCCTCAGAAACTCTCTGTATTAAAATGGTAATTCTTATAAAACAATCTAATAAAACATTGGTAACAGTAACAGGTTTTCTTTGTCTTTGGAAAATATAATGCAACTTGTAACAAGAAAATCCATCTACTTTTTACAATTAGCATAATAAAATATAATAAATGAATATGTATGATGGTTGATAGCTTAGAGAAAAAATGAATTGCACATTGTAATGTGTAGTCAGTTTGCACACATGTTAATGGAGGCCCTATGAACCTGTTCTTGTGATGAACCTGTTCTTGTCATAAACCTGTGCAGCAGGCACTCTGCTAGAGAGATGGGACCCATGTCACCAAGAAGGTACTACTGGTAACTTTATATTTTATACACTTATGTTAGAAGGGCAGACATTTAAGTTGGTCCATCTCAAACCCAAGCTTATGGTTTTGTAGATTCTAGATAATTGAAAACAGGGTTTCAGGGTGCTAGATTCACCTCTTCTGGGCTCTTTGCCATAATACCCTCTGATCTGAAAATACTTGTTCTAAAAGAAACCTCTTGTACAAAAGGGAGGAGAAAGAAAGAGACAGAGTGGAAGAAAAATTATCAACGTATTACAGCAAAGGTACTTGTCACTTGCTAAAGTACACTTGATGCAAGTTGCTCTTACCGTTACAGCTGTGCAAATAATAGTTATGGTTCCTAAACTGCCCAGTCTGCTTTTACAAACAGTAGAGGAAAAAGAGGAAAAAAAGCCACCTAACTCTGTGGGACCAGGGTCACTAACTGCCCATTCCCACCAGTGGCCACGAGTTTATAAACTCAGGGGGCCTCCAACATTACAAAAGTTGTTAAATATGGAGAAAAGTAGGATGTATTTTCTAGACAGAATGATTTTTAAAATGAACCCTTATGGAGAATTTACAGTTTTGATAGGAAATACTGGCAAAACAGAAGTACATGGAATATGTAAATATTAAGCATGCTGGTTTGGAGGTGGAGACAAATCAATCTCCACGTGAATGAATTCTCTCTTCTTGGTTATTTATTTTAGTAAGATATTGCTGTTTGCTGTTTATTTTATTGATTCATTTAAATCAAAAGACAGGAACTTTAATATTTTAATTTTTTTTGAAGTTTGAGTCATTTTAATGATGAGAGAGTGAGAGACAGAGAGACAGAGAGAGAAAGACAGAGAGAAATACTAATACAATTACAGGCATACCTGAAATCTTTTCTATGCTCTTCCCAAACACTTTGCCCTCCCTTCTACTCTAGATGTCATTTTTTTCATGAGATGAATATTTTTATTTGATATTCTAATTTATACTAAGTATGTACGAGTAGCCATGAAATAAATAATATTGTGGTGCCTTAAGCCTGACATCATATTGTAACTAACCTTCAACAACTAGATTCTTATTATCCTTTTATGTTTGAGGAATGTATCCACCATAATCACATAACTCTAATTTACCCTCTTTAACTGCTAGATGACGGTCCATTGTCTTATCATTTCCCCCACGGATGGGCACTGAGTTTTATCGCTGCTGACAATACTGCAATAAACATTTCTGCACGTACCTCTCTGTGTACACGGAGAGGGTTTCTCTCTCCCAGAGCCTAGAATTACCGAATGCTAGGAGATGCACACCTTCACCTTTGCTAGATCTAGATAATGCCAACTGCTCTCCAAAATGGTAACCTAGTGTTTTCCGTGTGTGTCTCTCCACAATCGATTCTCAACAACAGCAACACAGCAGAGTGGCCCTGTTGGGTTAAATGAAAACATCACTTCACAACACCCTTTTCGTAAAACCCTGTGGCGTCTCCCCACTTTACTGCAAATGGCCTACAAGGCCCTAACTGACCTCATCCCACCCCAGTCCTTACTGTCGCTATGGCCCTCCTCCTCTTTTATTTGCTGCTTAGCAAACACACCGGGTCCCTCCCTGCTCAGGGTCTTTGTTCCAGCTGTTTGCCCTAACGTGCTCTGGTCCCAGACTCTCCTTGGCAAAATCCTTCTCCTGCTTCAAGTCTTTGTTAAAACTGTACCCTAACAATGAGGCTTACTGTGACTATCTCCTTGCACACCCAGCCCCATTTTACTCCTTGACTTTTTTTTCTTTCATCGTAGAAATACTCTTAGAATTCATCATGTAATTTATTAGATTTATTGTCTAATGTCTCATCCTCCCCTTAGGGTGTCAGCCCCATGCATGGGGGGCTCTTTGCCTGCTGCGTTCACTGATGTATTTTAAGCACAATCTGATGCACGGTAGGCATTCAATCAATATCTAGGAGAGGGGAATTGTGAACATGTGGATTCCACATTATGCTTTGCAGGGTGTTATTTGAAAAGGACATACAAGACTTTGGTTGGTGAAATATATTTTGGTTGGGGACTATGGTTTGAGGAAGGACTAAAATTCAGCCTTTACTCAGAATAGGACCGGGAGCCAGCTCTGTCTTTTGACCATTGTACCCCTAGTCCCAAGATCAGTGCCTGGCATATACAGATGCTCAATAAGCGCTTGTCAAATGAATAAATGAACTAAAATTCATTGCGAAGCTTACTCCGCCACTTGGAAATCAATTATTTGGGAAGTTAGGTTTGTGAACAGACCTGTGATGCAGACATTCCCCAAACAAAACAAAGCAGCTAGGACTTCCCACTTCTAAATATATTTCTAGGGCCATGAATATGCTTATTGGAAATTTTTTCTTCTTAAAAGTTTTTCAATCAAATCTTAGGGGAAAGGGGGAAAATGGAAGTTTTCTCAGTTGAACATACCCTAGTAGGGTGTTTCTCTTATGTACCTGATGATAAGAATCTCTCAGGAGACTCTTAAAAACAAAGATCTCTGGGCCTCCTCTCTAAATCAGAATCTCAGGAGAGAATCCTGAGAACAACCCCCAGGAATTTTATGATCAGGTGAGTGAGGGAAATGTCCACAGGAGGAGACAGGGCCTGCTTGTAAATGGTGTGTAAAATAAGAACAGAACAGCTGGAGGGCAGCTGAATTGCCTCCTGTATTCGAATGGAGTATAAGTTTCTCCTTTGTGCCTACCTAACATAGTCATGAGGGGCTCGGGGAATTTGGGGGTGACTCATAACGCTGTGTTTATGAATTAGTCATAGAGAGACTAACGGGAACAAGGGAGCCTGCCTGCTGACTCTTGGCAGACCCAGCTGTTCCTTAGAATAGTCTCCATGAAAGTGAGAAATAAAGGTCTGGGGCTCAGCGAAAGGAACATGTAATATCACAAAACACAAGGAAAAAAATGGGGCCATGGGGGTTTGTGAAGAAAGATGGCCCAGGACCCTTTTGTCATTCTCCCAACCGAGATGCCTCTCTCTATATGAAGGCCACCTGGAATATATTTAATATATCCTACCAGATAGTGACATAGTTACCAAGGTTCCAAACAGCCTTTAAACTATCATCCCTATTCAAGGGGGTGAGAAATTGACTACCCTTTGGGTGTGTTTGTGTTCTCTTGGAGTCACTGGCAAAGTGGGTCAGTGGATGTAGGTTTTGCACTTCGGCTTTCAAATGTGTGTATTCCAAGTCCCCTCTCCAGGATCTTTCGAACAGAAGACATTTCATTAAAACTTACGGAGAGAGAATTTAGTGGGAAGAAACCTATAATTTAATCAAATGTAAACCCTCTCCATTTTTAAATTTGGCATACTTTTAGGTACTTATGTGTTCGGGGCCATTTTTAGTTATTTTGACTTTTCCCCCCTATTTTGGCACCAAGTTGAATTTGGCTGATGGGATGAGAAAGGAAGAGGTACATTAGAAACCCTGTGGGATTTCACAACTCTTTGCTGAAATCAGCACATATTTATTAAGGGGTGGGCATGAAGCCTCCCATCTGCTAGTTTTTTCAGGGCCTTGACAAGAACATTCTGATTTTCAGCTTGAATACACACACACACACATATACACACACATATATTTTTTCTATATATATATATATATATATATATATAAATATATGTATTTCTTTTTTCCATTTACTCTGACCAGAGGGCTGTCTTAATGTTCAGAGACAGACAAAAAGTGATGCTTTAGTTTTCTAATTTGTCACTGTAAGTAATGGAACCACCCAAAACTTCAGGCTTACAGATATTTTTGTCAGCTTGCAAAATATGTATAAAACCCACCCAACGTTACCTATTCCCAGAATTGATCTTGATCTTTTGTCCCCCCTCATATCCCTGATGCAGGGGAACCCCAGGCCCTGGTACAGGCAGATACATCTGAGTTTTCTCGGATAGGCAGGGGAAAGGGGAGGCCTTTGGGTCTGTTGTCTGCTTCCTTTCACTTGGAAAATACTCACCTTTACTTTCTGGGAATAATACAGTGGAACAGAAGGTAATTTCATTTTGCTTCATTTCGGGGCTGTACGAGTTAATCCCCTTCATGCCCTCACTCCAGCTGTGCTCCCTCTCTTTCCCCGCCCACTTCTGTCTTAGCCTTGCTGATGCCAGCCTGTCTGGCGGGTCTCAGGAAGTTTCCCCAGCCCCTCAGATGACGTGGCGAGGTTGAGCCTCCCTTTTATACACCCTGGTTTGTCATTCTCCTTCACATGGCTCTAATTGTTTAATAATTTTATTCTGCAATTTCTTATGTAATAGCAGTCATGGATAGAATTCTGAGATGGCTCCCAAGACTCCCACTCCCTAGTGTCCAAGCCCTGGCTAATGCCCTCCCCCTGCATGTGGGCAGGCTGGAATGCCACTCCTGCACCATGCATCATTGCATGGCAAAGGTGAGGGAAGTTTGCAGATGTAATTAAGGTTCCTAATCAGTTGTTTCTAAGTTAATTGAAGGGATATTTTCCTGAGTGGGCTGAGCTTAATCAGGTGAACCTAGGTGGTCCTTGGCATCACAGACACTCTCCAGCTAGTCTTGAAAAAGCAAGTTGATGTGAATTTCATAGCTGCAAGAAACTGATTTTTGCCAATAACCAGGGAGCTTGGAGGAAGACTCAAAGCCTCCAAAAAGATCACAGACCTGGCCAGTGCCTTGATAGCAGCCTCGTGAGACCTTGAGCAGAGGCCCCAGCTGAGCCCTACCCAGACTTCTGCTCTACAGAACTCTGAAATAATAAATGGTGCTGGCTTAGTCATTAAGTTTGTGGTATTTTGTTATTCAGCAACCGAAAACCAGTACGACATCTCGGGGTCATTGCCTCTGATTCACCATGTTTTCAGTGTCTACTATAGCGTCTGACAAGGGAAAGCTTGCTAAGTTTTTACCAAAGGACAGACTCACCTGAATGAATGGACAGGTTTAATAGATTGTGAATTGCCAAGTGGACATCAAACTATAAAAAGAAATTTCATGTGGATAAAATATAAGCCCATGAAACTTGCTGATCATCTTCTAAGTCACTCCTCTACCTGATGAGAGGGAACAGGTTGAACCAGAGATGAAAGGCCTTTAATTAACCTCTCTCAGGTTTATATCTATCCTTAGGTCCGCCTACTGAATTTTACATCCTCCTCCAAGACCTTCCTGCATTGACTGAATCTTTTGCAAAGTAACTTTCTCCCCACCCCACTCCCATGTGCGCCCTTCATCTACTACCATCACCTCCAGGAAACCACCTGCTCTACCACATTGGACTCAGCTGCAGGTCTGGACCATGAGTCCTGGGCAAGTTACCCAATCAAAGCCCAGCAAAGCTCAAGGATGGCCTCGTGACTCAGTGAGAAGCAGTGTTTCTCCCTGAATCAGCCCGAGTCCGGCCACATCTGAAGAAAAGCATGGCCACGAGCTTGGCCACAACCTGGCTGTGTGTGGACACATGGCTCTTGCATCGTCTTAAATGAGACGACATGTCTGCTGATTCACTTGCACCTGGGGTTTCCTGGCTGGACATCTGGAAAGAACTTTTTTTCCCCCTCTAGATCAAGTTTTATTTATCTAAAGCAATTCTTTTAAAATTCATTTTATATTTCTTCAAAGCATCTGGACATGGTGCAGAATGTGGTTTATTTTAACAGACTCTGTGTTGTAACTTGCTGAAATTTTGGGTCCGCCATCGGTATAGCAGCTGACACCAATTTTTACTGAGCAGCAATGTTCAGGCAGAAATAGGAGAAAAGCAAATGCCAGTGCACACTACTGGGCCAGGTAAAGCTTACGCTTAGGTAACCTGAATACACCTTTCTGGAATGATACACATCAAAATGCCTAAAGAGTCGCTTACCAAACATCAGAGCACACAGTCAAGTGGAGGGTTTGAAATTGGATTTGTTTGAATGGCACGAAACAAAGTTTATCTGCTGTGCTTAACAGTCTACAGTTTCATGTGCATTAAGTCATATAGCCTCACAACACTCAATGAGGCAATGAGCACTTGTAATCTTAGCCTGTTTCTATACAAGATAGATGAGAGAAACCCCAGGATGCCATCGAAAGAGAACTGGATTTGACTTTGGGATACCTTGGGGAAAATACCTTTTATAAGCTTTAGATTATTCACCTGTAAAATGCAGTTAACAATTCTTTCCCAACAAGATTATTATTAGGATAACGAGAATGCCTCTGTAAAAGCACCTTGACTCTGACTCGTAATAAAATGCTCAGTTAATTTTCTTGAATTTAAGGCTCAGGGATATTTAGGAATTTGTCAAGTGTACTTAGCTTGGAAGAGAAAGAGCTAAGAATCAGATCTTTGCTTCCCATTTATTCTACTGGCCTCTAGAACTTGACCCAATAAATGCTTTTAAAAATACAAGGCCTACCCCGGTATTCATATTCCCACTGGACACTAAGAAGTTTGCTATTTCTTTGTCACAGGCTTCCTTCTCTCCAATCCCACCTTTATTCAGTTGACCTTAAATCTCTATTTCCTGGAAACCTCTCTCCAGGTGTTCAGGATGTATTACTGAATTTTTTAAAAAAGCAAGGTCAAAAAGCACATCTAATAAGAATGATACCATCCTTATGAAAGAAAAATAAGGCAAATCGATATAAAAAAATAGAATAAATATTAACACATCAATAGTGGTTGTCTTTGAGTGAATTAGAAGCAACTTTTATTCTATCTTTTGCCTTTCTAGAGTTTCCAAGCTTTAGTGTTGGAGAAACAAAAATCCCATTCTTTTTATGTATCACCCAAATCTCCCTTGGACATACTCAGATCTTTGTCTTGTGGTTATAAATGACCAACTGCTACATCCTTGCTGTCTATGTTCTCTGTGTCTCCTCCCTCCCTCCCTCATCAAATCTGCTTCAGTTTCATTCTTCTACATTAATCCACAGACTCCAAGCGCAAAAAGCTTTCTAACGAGCTCAAATCGTGGAAACAGCTGTCAGCCCTTGCACTAAATGTGTCAAATCCTTCCCATAATTAAAGTAATAATTCAGATGCTCACTTCTGAAATGAGAAGCCCAAATAGTAAGGCAGATTTCATTAATAAGCCCCTCATATTTCCCAGCTCTCTTACACTAATATCCACTTACAGATTATACACTATGATCTTTTCTCCTCCTAGATTGCAAGCTCACTGAAGGAGGAAATTATTTCCATCTATACATTTCAAGAAGACCACATGTTTCTCTCTGAGCATCTGTGTTTATGAACTGTGAGTAAACTAAGCCTTGGCAAATTAGCAGATTGAAGTGTTAAATTTACACACTTTCAGACTTGTAAATTTAACCACTATTAACTTTTAATAAAAGTTTTAACATTTTTTTCCTTTTCAAAATTTGGAGTAATATTTCTTACTGAGAACTTTTTAATGCCAACTTTAACATTTATGGTTCCAGCTGTTTTGGGAAATCAGAGAGCCGGACAGCCAAATGCATTAGAAAGATTTTCTTTTTATGTGTCATGTTTATTCCCCTCAAAAGCAACTTAAAGATGTTTCTCTCCAACATCCTGAGAGAGTATCTATCCTGTATATGGCAACTTCACACTGGGAAAAGGAGGAAAAGAGAGATTATAACATGAAGTTGTTCGGTTAACACAAGCTTACTTTAGCTGCTTCTGATGCCTTCTCTATGAAATGATGTAAAAGGGCAGGTAAAGCAGTTGAGACATGGAAGAAAACAGCAGATGCCTCCAGTGTTAGCAAATTTTACAGAGTCTGCAATGGCTTCTTGGTAGAGTTGACACTGGGTCATGGTTCCTGAGAAGCCCCTGGACAGAGCTTTTGCCATAGAGACCAGGAGGCAGTCCACCACCTGCACCAAAGATGTATTATATCGCATAGTAGGGTCCTGTGTAAGTTACAGGTTAAGTAATAGGAAGGATGGCCTTTCTGAGACAAAATGGGGTGGAGGTAGCCACCTAAGAGACATGTCTCCAGGAGACAAAGATGTAACAACCTACAGATCTCCAAATTTTAACATTAGAGTTAATCTTTTGTATTAAAAGCAGTGGGCCAAACTGACCTTGTAAAATAGAGTTTGGATACGCACCAATGCATAAATATGCTGTGACACCTTAGTGCCAAGCATTCATCACACATACATATATCTATTATTCAGTCACCCATTAAAAAATCTCTGATGGAAGGTAGGAGAATAGAATGCTGCCTGAGATGAAGACGTCAGGCTCAAGAGAAGATATCAAACAGGGAGAGATCTTGTCAGCAAGAAAGATGAAAAACATGATGCCAAATTAGAAAATAACAAGACAAACCTTGCCTATTGGTCTCATCTGGGTCAGTCCCAGGGAGAAGACAAACCAAAGGAAATTATGGACAAAGGAAAAAGGGATAGGAGATACTAGAAGGGATTTTAACATGTTGGAAAATGTAAATTCTCCTACTCCTGTCCTGTTTAATCGTGTGTGTGTGTGTGTGTGTGTGTGTGTGTGTGTGTGGCCATTGTTGTTGTTATTGTTGCTGATGATAATGCTGGAAGCAACCCCTCTCTTTCCTCATGACCAATTCCATGTTATCACCATTTTCCACTGGATGAAATGATCCTCTGCCAACATATTTTCATTCTTAAGATTCTCTTAAGTATCTAAATTCTATAGTAAAATTTTCCATAAAACATTCATGGATAGACAGGTGGTCTGGCCATGGGTCCAGCAGGACCTACTTAAATTAAACTTACTATGATATTCTGGATATTTCAGGCTATATCAAAAAGTCAAGTGTACCTTACAAAGTCCAAAAGCATTTTGTTTTTATGCAGAACCTTAATGATGTCTTTCAAAAATAAAATAGTTATAACCGCAAACACATTGGAAAACCATGTAAAAATTCCATTTTGCTCACTTCTACTCAAGTGTCTACCTCCTTCAGGCACTAAGATTTGCCATCATCAGTTAACAGTGTAAACCATGCTGACAAAATCCCTCTTAGTTGTTTTCACCAGCACCTTGCTTCAGAACCCCACAAAATGACTCATCTAAATAAGGCCCATAGGGAATAGCTAAGTGAGTGACTAATGTTTATCATTCAGGAGAGAACAGGAAATTATCTTTATGTTTATTATTGGAAGGAAAAACTGAAGACTTTGGACAAACTACTAAGAAATACTTGAGTCCCAGAAAGTGTCACTCACTCATTTGCTTAAATGTTGCTATTAAATTTGGAAGTGCCTCAGTTTTAAAGTGGGGATTGGAAGTTATTATTATAATGCACACAAAATTAGCTGATGACAGTCATTTTAATTTTGATATTTAGAAAAATAGAAATTACAAGTTTCTGGATGAAAGAAATGAGGTCTCATCTTCATTTTGACTTCTAATTTTGCATTTGTCTGTCTGGTCAAATAGAGTATAATTAGCAAGATTCTCTTTCAATTTACACTCAAGTCATCCATCTTAAGCCAATCAGGCAATGAAGCCTTTTAATTTGACACATCTCATGAGTTTTGTATGAACTTCATAGAAATTTTTCTTTTGTAAAGGAAGATTGCACACTTTCAACAAGGTCTACAATCCATGGAACTAATAGTATTCTGCCTTTTCTTGCCATCTACAAAACCCCCTTGGTTAATATCATCTCACTCACAACATCTCCATCTATCCTAACCAAAAAAAAAAAAAGACTAGCTTTCTAGATGTAGTGTTTTCATAACTCTAGACTTAACCAGATGATCTAGACAAAGTATACAATAGAACATCATACAAGTTTTTTTTTAATAGCTTTTGGTGAGAAGACTCTTCTTAACTTACCAATTTCTACTGCTGATTAGTTATGTTAGTCTTTTCATTAAAAGACAGTTCATTTCCCTTTTCTTCCATTCCAGCATTTCCCCACGAAACACTTCAGTGCACACTAATAACGACCGTGGCCTATTTACTAATATGACATTTCCAGCATGTCAGGCAGCCAAGCTTTGGCTCTCTTGCCTCTCAGGGAAAGGAGCGTGGATAAATCAAATCTGCTGGTCATCCTAAATGGTGCTTTGGCTGAGATTTTTAACCAAACCTGATGATTACATATGAGTGGAACTTTTTATTTTCTAACCTTTCTCTTTCCTTTTTCCTTTTCTTTTTTTTTTTTTTTGACAAAGAGTGAAATGACAGAAGCATGTAATCTCTTAGATCAGACAAACAACCAACCACAGACACCACTGGGTTTGCTTTATCCATTAGCATAATTCTATCTAATAACTGAAGGTTACTATTCCTTCACATGGATGCTTGTGAGCTAAATTTTCTCCAGTCAGAATAGGAATTCTTTCCAATATTCTCCTTCACTTGTAAACAGAAAAGTAGATTTTGATCTTTCACTTTATATGTAAATGTAGCGGGAGATACTACGCTATGCCCTAGTGCCCCTACAGACTGGTTTACACACTGTTTGCTGGGTCAAGAGTCAAGGATGGCCCCTTCTGTCTATTTGTAATTTACAATAAAAGCATAAACTGTTTAGCAAAATAAAATCAATGTGTTTAGTTCTTTGTTTTCTAACTCCATATATACTGAATTCTTTAGACTTCCACTCATGTGTTCTGTGCATGAAAAACTAAGGCCAGCATAGTCCCATAGCAAATTTTAAGTAATTATCTCTTGTATAGTTTCCTTTTTCTTTCTTCCTCTCAAGTCTTACCCTTACTCTTTTTCGTCTTTCCAAAATAACAACCCACAAAGGAACCCTGTTCTAAATTGAACCCTAAAGGTCCTTCAAAGTTGACCTTCCCTTCATCCAATTCCTGGAATTTTGTTTACTACATAAGGCAATCTGATAAACTCTTGTTTTCCATGGTAACTCTATAGTTTAATAAGTTACTCTTCATAGATGACATATTTGCCTTCCAACAAAAGTTCTTATTACCTTAAACATGTTCTACATGGTATTTTTAAAAATAAAGAAGGGCATCCTGAAGTATAATGTTCTTAAGAGTTTCTGATGTCTTGGAAGGCTGATAATGGAGATATTTGGGGATTAGGAGAAAATGTTAAACTCTATACAGAGGCCCACATTCACCCACAAGTGACATGATTTTCTAAATTAAAGGTGAAACCAAGAAATCCTACATTGCACGGAAATCCCTGTCGATTTCAGTGACTAGTTGCAGAGAAACACATTAAAGAGAGCGTTTCTAATGTCCTAACCTCCTTTGACAGCATTCCTGCCAGGGATGTAATGCTGATATCAGGCAGGTTATCATTACATAGTACTTTAAAATCACATCCGGTAACTTAATCTTTGGGACTACATAAACGCCTGTCTGGTAAGTGACTTTCCAAGTTGCAGCCTTAAAAAAATAGAAAAAGCAATGCAAATCGAGTAAATTCTCTAGTTTCCACCCTGCCTGAAGTGCTTTTCCCTCTGGCATTTTTCCTTCACACAATTGCTCCAAAGCACCAGATGCACAAAGGTGTAAATGAAGGCCTTTTGATGGAGATGAAGAATTTGAGGAGCAATGTGGTACATTTCAAGAAAACTATCTCTATTATTGTCACACTTTAGTGAATGAAATTGCTCCCAACCCTTCCTTGGGGGCTATGTGGGAGCTTGATTAGACACCTGATTGATGTCCAGGGCGCAACCACAGTGAGGCAGCAGCCCAGTAAACCCAGGCCCTGGGCTCTCTCTGTGCTTGGCACACACTGCATCCTCATAAGAGGAAACCCGACAGTTTTCACACATGATAACAATCCCAGGGAGGCCTGGCTTTGGAAGAGAAGGCTGGAGCAAAGAGTAAGTGGCTCCCCAGTGAGGACACCAAGATCTCTGATTTCCCAGATCGCTCCTTTTATTGAATGATAATGAAATCTGGTCTCCATACAATTTCCTCCTGCAGACGAGTTATGCTATAAACTGTTTTGGCACTGGCTATACAGAAAGCCGAAGTTGAAGTGGGAGAAAAGGGCACTGAATATAATGTCTTTTCTTGTGGATTTTTCTCTAAGCAGTGACAGGCTACACCAACAGTTGCTAACATAAGCAGGAGACACTTCTGATTAATGCTTTAACAGGGGCAGCAAGATCTGACACAGAATTTGTCAGAAAATGTAAGAGGACCTGAAACAAATTATTTATTACTGCAGAACCCTGCATGAGTCAGCCACAACAGAATAATAGAGTTTGGCTGTGAAGACAAAAGGAGTGAAAAAATTGGAAGAATTTATTTTCTACCAGCTGGTAAATATAATGCACAAATGATACCCTTCCCTTTTCTCAGGTAGAAATGTATACAAGGGCATAAATAGATACAGTATTGAGAATTCCTAGTCCTGGCCGAGTCTCTCCCAGTTTATATGCCTTCTCTTCCTTCCATCAGGGGGTCAGGAGAGGGTGGTGAGGACAGGGTGCATTCACACAGGAGAAAAGATAGCGGCCCAAGCTCTGCATTCACACGGAGTGCTGTGCTGTGCACATCTTCAGTGCCTGACAGAAGAGCTGAAGGCAGGGATGAGAATATGCCAGGACTTTACAAACCATGAGTCTGAAGGAATGAACCTTAGCCTCATTCTATTCTCTTAGCCAGTAGTAGTGAATCTGGCATTAAAAAAAATTTTTAAAAAGCCTCCAAGAATGAAGATGAAATAGATTGTTTAATACAAAAGAGAGTCTATGGATTCAGGTTCCCCACCTGACAGTCAGAATCTGATGGCCCCAGGCCAGCCTACCTGGGATGGCACTTCACTGCTAAGCCTGGCGGTTGTCACCAAAACACAAAAGTCCCACTGCCCTATCATCAGCCTTGAGCTTTTACCTAAAGTTTCTCTCCTCGGCTCTGACCACCATACCTGGGAATTTTGGAGACCAGAAGCCTTTGTGTCCCCTTAGCAGAGCCAGCTCTTTCTCCAGGTTTGGGTGTTGCTCTCTATTAACCATCAGTGCATTGGCTATAGCCTGTGTCAATCAGTGCATTGGCTATAGTGTGGAATACATGGAGAGCAGCTCCCAGAAGGTAATCACCTCGCATGCCTGCCTGTCCATAACTATGCTTCATGGGGCCAATGGGATGGATACCCTATTACTTCCTCATTCTAGACTTCGGAAAAGATTTTCCAATCCAACCCACTTCAATCATGGGACCCATCAAAAGAACTGATGGGTCCCATCAAAGGACCCAACTTTTCTCTCCAGGACCTTATTCAAAAAGGGTCCTTACCCTCTTCTACTGCAAGGGGGTCTTCTCATTCCCAAAACCTTTGATGGCAACCTTGCTACCATGTAAAATAGCTTTAGGGAGTCCCTGCTTCAAGATTTCAAAAATCCTTCTTTTAGTCCTTTTCCTTTTTGACCATGTAAGCTTGCATATCACAACGATGAGAAAACCAAATGGAAATGCTTTCCAGAGCAAAATGAATGGAGACATTAAAATAAGATAAATGAGGCTCCACTGAACAGAAAAATTTGGCTTTAGAGACTCTGTTATCTCCACCTTAACACTGCTTATCAACACTGAAGCCCAAATCCTAGCTTTAATTACTATAGAAACATGACTATGCCCAACCATATTGGTTCAAAGTCTGTCCTGTCTATGGCATTGCAAAGGGATGTCAAATCACTCCAAATGCTTTTTAGGATTTCTATAGGGATTTGAGATTGATTAACAACTGCATTTTCAATTTTACTGCAAACCAGTTTTTGAAAACAGTAAAACTTTTGTTTTCAGAAAATAGGCACTTTTGAAAGTGCTGAATGCATACAGGGACATTTTGAAGACTCACCTTCCCCAGTACTCACATCTGAGCACATCATCAGTCTCTGCAATGACCATTTGCCTGGGCCTCCTTTCTGAGAGTCTGGTGACAAGGGAGGTATTATCGGATGAATAGAGTAATGTCCCATTACCCATTTTATTGAGTTATTAGTGTTGGTGATGAACTGCTCCCAGTAGGAGTTGTCTAGGCTCGCCTGTCAATTACTAAAATCACAGACTGGTGTAATGGGCCCTGACCGCAACCAAAAGTTCAGCTTCCATCAATATGATGCATTGATCAAGTCACTTAAGAGATTATGCCTGTTCACCAATAAGATGCAGAAAAAAACTGTCCCTACCTTCTTACTCTAAACACAATGTGGAGTTGAGAAGGCATATAGTCACATAATTGCTTGGAGCTCTGTTTGCACAGACATGTTCCTTTGCATTTATGTCTGCACCATCTGACACCAGGAAAAAATCTGACAGCCACTGATAGACTCATCCTCATTGACCTTTTAGCTCCTGCCAAGCCCATTCTTGGCTAATAGGTGCCTTGTCTGACCATTGCTTTCTCTGCCAGTTGACACCAACTCAGCTATCTCTTCCACTTGCTAACTTGTAACATAAACTATAATATAACCTATAACATAAAGGAAAGAGGTTAAAGTAATCTATATGGTTGCAGGGCTTCTACATTTTACTTGAAATGGTAAAATAATTCTCAGTGGACTTTGGAAAGTTAGGTATGTATAATGCAATCCCTTGGACACAACTAAAAATTAATATGAAGTGTTACAACCAAAAGGGGAATTTATACTTTGAAATGAAATACTACAAAATATTCATGTAAGCCAAAAGAAATCAGGAGAGGGTAACAGAGGAAGAGAAAACAGAGGTAATAAACAGAAAATAATCATAGGGTAGACAAATTCAACCATGTTAATACATTAAAAGTAAATGATCCAAACACCAATTAAAAGACAGAGCTTGTCAGATAGGACTTTAAAAATAGAAAAACATTATTCTAACAAAAACATTTAAAATATAATTATCCAAAAAATTTAAAAGTAAAAGAATGGAATACTATATACAATGTAAATGCTAATTTAAAAAAGCTAGCGTAGTTATATTAATATCAAAGTAGACTATAGAATAAGGAATATCTGCAGGGGTAAAAAGGTACATTAAATAATGACAACATAGTCAATTCACCAAGAACACATGAGTCCTAAATGTGTATGCACCTAACAACAGAGCTTCACAATACATAAAGCAAAAATGGGTAGAAGTACAGTTATACCCAAATTATATTTGGAGACTTCAACACTCTTTTCAAAGAATCCAATATACCAAGTATACTAAAATCAGCAAATGTATTAAAGACCCAAAACCATCTACCAACTTGATCTAAATCCTGATTACCAAGTACTCTACCCAACAACAGCAAAATATACACTTTTCACACATAGATGATTTGTTAAGATAGAACATAGCCTGAGCCTTAAAACAAACCTTAACAAATTTAGAAGAATTTAAAGTATATTCTCTTACCACAACCAAAGTAAACTAGAAATAAAACAGAAAAATATCAATAAAATCTCCAAATACTTGGAAATTTAAAAAATTAAACCCATGGGTCAAAGTAACCTATGGGTCAAAACAAAAATCCCAAGGGAAACTAAGAAATATTTTGAACTGAGTGAAACAGAAAAAGGTAAAACTAAAATGTTCAGAAAAAAATATGAGACTTTAGATTAAGCAAATGTTTTTTTTTTAATTGATTTGAGAGAGAGAGAGAGAGACATCAATTTGTTGTTCCATTTATTTATACATTCATTGGTTGATTTCTTGTATGTGCCCTGACCAGGGATCAAACCTGCAAATCTGGTGCATCAGATGATGCTCTAACCAACTGAGAACCCAGGTAGGGCCAAAGCAAGTAGTTCTTAAATAAAACCCCAAAGCATGTCACAGAAAAAAAAAAAAAACCTGATAAATTATCTTTCCCTTATTATAACAATTCATGTTTACTGTATTTCTAATTCAGAGTTTCTCAACCTTAGCACTACTGACATTCTGAGAAAGAGAATTCTTTGTTGTGAGGGGCTGCCCTGTGTACTGTTGAATTTTAACTATAGCCTTAACTGTCGAGTGATAATGCACCTCAAACCCTGCCCAGCAGTGACAAAAAAATGTCTCTAGACATTGTCAATTATTCTTTGTGAAAACAAAATCACCCCCTGCCTCCTGAGTATATTCTGGATACTAAATTTTTGTTAATTATATGCATGTAAACATACTTTCAAAGTCTGTGGCATGTCTCTACCCTTTGTTGAGAAGTCTTCCAATGCACAGAAAATTTAAAAACTTTTTAAACAGTCAATTTGTCAACTTTTCCTTTAGTGTCTGAGTTTTTCATTTCTTGTTTAAAAATGCATCCCTTTCCCTGTGATTATAATGATATTCTTTCATTTTTTTCCTGGAAGTTTTAAAGTTTGTTTTTAATATTTACACTCTCTGCAATCAATTTCTATGGATAGTAAAGATGGAATTTTATTTTGTTCCATATAGACAACCAGTTGTCCTGGTGTCATTCATTCACCATTAAGAAGCAAAGTTACTTCTGTCATATATTTTTATTTGGGTTGTCCCTCCAATATGCTCCTCTTCAAATTGGCTTGACTTTTTACTTTTTTATTATATACATATTTTAGAATTGAGTTATCAGATACTTTTTACAGAATTTTAATTGAGACTATATTGAATTTATAGATTAATTTGGGAAGAAACGGTATTTTTGTAATATGATGTGTTCATATAAATGTTTTTTCTCTCCATTTATCATCTTTGTAATTGCCTTTAAATAAAGTTTTTTATGTTTCTAAAAAAATTTCTAGCCCAAATTTTGTTAGATTTGTTTATGTGTTTTTGTCTTTTGCAACTATGTAAATGTCAATTTTTAAAAATTAAAATTTCCACTAACATAGAAGAAGCCAATGGTTCCTTGTATCTTGATATTATACCCTGCAACATTGTTGTACTCTTTAATTAATTCTAACAGTCTGTCAGTAAATCCTCATGAGTGTTCTGAATATATCATTGATGAATACTGGCTGTTTTATTTCTTCCTTTCCATTACTTGTAAATTGTTCTTTTTGCCTTACTCTGATAACTATGATCTCTAAATAACTGTAAATGAAAGAATAGCAGCAGCCATTCTTGTCTTATTGCTGAATTTAAAGAAAATATTTCTCTCTCTTGCATACACACACGGTTGCATAATAATTTTTGTTTATGCAATGTCCTGACAGTTCTACTTCTTCCTTTATCCACTCCTAAAATAGCCATAAAACTCAATTGTAAAGATTGTTTTACTAATAATTAATAGAGGACAGTTTCAGCATGTTTTCTCTTTACCCAGTGGGACCAAGAAAAGAGAATGTGTGTTACTTAGGGCAAATCTACCACTAGGAAAACATGCAAATTAATTTGTTTACATCAGAAAACTGAAGTAGTAGAATTGCTGGTGATTATCAGCACTTCCATGGCCCATCAACACAGCTGACTTTGGGGGATACCTGTATTTATTATTAGCACCCTTATTGCTCCCATTTCCTTCCTCTCCATGGTCCTATCCTGCTTTACTTCCATCCAGTGATGCATGTGTTAAGGGAAATTGAAAAAAAAGCCTCTGTTTTCAGAAAGGGAAAAGCTAAAAGCTCAAAGTTTTTATGATAGACAGCATGTCAATAGTGTTGCCAAAAAAAATTTAATAAATCAAAGTAACGGATGGGTTAACCAAAATAATAAAATATATAACCCTTTGGTGTCACGCAGAACTTCTGGAATGTCTGAGGTTCTCTTATTCCTTTTTTTTTAAACTATTGGTTTCCTGTAGGATATCTCTCTGGATTTTCAGCATTTTCATAATTTCCTTTGGCAACTTCCAGATTTCTTTTTAAAATATATCTGATGACTTAAGTAACTACTTCCTCTCCTCTAATAAAGAAGTCAATACCTATCTTTCCAAAAGCAACTAGAGATGACCTCTGAAAAGGGTTTGCTATTCACTTGACCCAGAAAACCTCACAAAATCATGCAAATCAAGAGATTCAAATCTTCGTGTTCACTTTAAGGATATTCATGAAACTGCCCAGGCCATCAAGGATATGCATATCTGAAAAGCCACCAAGTATCTAAAAGGTGTCACTTTGACGAAGCAATGTGTCCCATTCCATGGCTACATTGGTGACGTTGGTAGGTGCTCCCAGGCCAAACAGTGGGGCTGGACACAGTGTCGGTGGCCCAAAAAGAGTGCTGAGTTTTGGCTGCATGTGCTTAAAAATGCAGAGGGTAATGCTGAACTTAAGGGTTTATTTAGATGTAGAGTCTCTGGTCATTGAGCATATCCAGGTAAACAAAGATCCCAGGATGTGGCATAGAACTAACGGAGCTCATGGGCAGATGAACCCACACATGAGCTCTCCCTGCCAGGCTGAGATGATCCTCACTGAAAAAAGAGCAGACTGTTCCTAAACCAGAAGAGAAGGTTGTGCAAAGGGAAAAGATATCCCAGAAGAAACTGAAGACACAAAAGCTTATGACCCGGGAGTAAATTCAGCATAAGATAAATACTAATAAAAGTAAAAGCAGGAAAGAAAAAGAAGTCAATATGCAAATTTGCACATTTAAAAAGTGTCCGTAAATTGTTAAGAATTTGAGACACCATAAGGAAGAAGCTTGAAGGCATGTGAGCCACAGATAACATCAAGAAAAAGTACAGATGAGAGACTGCATTTATAAGCTGAGATTAAATCCAGTGTGAAGATAGACATGAAATTTACCTGAATTCTTAGGGAAAAAAAATCAATCAGCTAAAGAACACGTGGTTTTTCTGAATAGACCAAAGGACAAAAATTTTCACTTTGGCACAGAACTTGTTTTGTTCTGGCACTTTCTCTGACTGTAAGATAAATTCTAGGAAAAAAAAAATGGTTTTTCATTATGCAAGAGTAGGTTGTTTACCTTTTCAGGTCAAAGCTAGAAAGAATGGCTACTTCATTTCATGCACCCCACAGATCCATGGAAATGAATTTTAAAAAGAGGAAAACCAAAGAAATAAGGAAGTAATGAACACTAAAGTTCATGGCTCTATTTTTCCCAAAGTTGATTTGAAAAAAATTAAGTAAATCTTTTTTTTTATGCAGGTATGGCAAAAAGTGAAAGGATATGATTAACCCTAGTTTTAAGTCTCACCTCTCTGATCTTAACCAAAGTCCAGAGAGGTCTGGTGATTTTCCCAGGATCACACAGAAGACTCCAACCTTCAGCAAGTCAGTCTGGTTCTCTTTCTGTTGCATCACATGCTTAATAATTGTTCTTTAAAATAGTGTGTAGAGTAGATATGATTTCTGTCCTCGGTTTCACAATATGGGCAATTGGATTTTTTTCCACTAATAGAAGTTAGTTAAGAACAATAATCTGTAAATCTTCTGAATTCACTTTTATAAAGTATATCAGGAACATTAAATTTCTGGCATTGTATCATTAGGAAATATAAAACAGTTATTACAAAATCATAAGTGAAAATTAAGGCTCTCTGCATTTCCTAGGGCATAAGAAAAAAATTTTGGAAATGGGTGTTTTCTGAAAGGAACAACTGTTGATATCTTTTAAAATACACTTTAAACATGATTAAGTACCTTTTAAAAAATAGTCAAATAATTCTGAAGTAAAATAGTCATTCTTTAACAATGTAAAGATCATATCTAGAGTCTAAGTAAATGTTTAGTCATTCCAACAGGAACACATCATAAAGAAAACAGATAAAGAAAATATCAGATTGGTTAAATGTGTTCTTTATTCATGGTTTACTCACTGAAACATTGTTCATGGCTTCCTTACTGATTTTTACAGTCTACATATTTCTTTTTAATTTTTTCTTTTTATGTTTCCCAAGTTCACAATTCACACAAAATACCCATTGAAGCAGACAGAATAATGTGGCAAATATTTCAGAGCTCTTTGGGGATTCAAATAGGTTTTCACAATAAAACTTGAATTACCCTGAAAGCACAGACATGCTTGAAACCTGACAAACAGGAACGGGGCGCAGGCTAGTTCAGAAAGTGTCAAGAGACATTTGAAGCTTTATAGGATTCAAGCAGTGAATCCTCAATTCTGGAGCCCAGGCCAAGCCCCAAGCCAGAAAACAGCCAGACAGCACTGGACACAGCTATAAGTGGAGGGGGTTGGGGGATGGGGGGAAGACACTTGGAAAAGATGTCCAAGGTTGTGGTTTCCTAATAATTGGAGATGACATAGACAGAGCTGAAGGGCTTGCTTCATTATATTATTGTGAAATTTGGACTGAGGCAAACCCACAAGTTAAAGTGTTTTTAAAGTAGTTTAATAATCACTTTGAAAACACAACACCCTCTCAGCAGCATGACTGGAACTTTGATCAACAAACACCCAAGGGACACAAGTAACCGTTTTTGAACACATACAAGTGTCACTGCGGGGGTAGGCTTGGAGAGTGCTACCTCTAGAAAGATGCTTTTCTTCTTCAGTTATGAAATCTCATGGTAATGTTATGCGATACGATGTTTTACGAAGATTCTGAGGGAAACTTGCCCTCAGTAAAGGAGTTTTAAAAAATTAGAGTAGATGGATGCGAAGTTCTGTGATTTTTTTTTAATCAAAGGTATTAAATTTTTAAGATTTCCCCCATTATGTTTTCTCATTTGAGAATCAGCTGCCAAAAGCATCAAACCCCCCCTGGGCATATAACCAACTGCAATAGATTTTTCTTCTCAATTTTCATCTCCTGGATTCCTTGATAACCCAATTTCATATCAGGTTATGCTGCAGAGATAAAGACGATTGGCTACAATCAGGGCTCTCTGTCAAGTGGAGATGGGAGACAAAGAGGAACAGGAAGAAAGGGAGGGAGACCACAGCCCATCTTGTGGTTGGTAAGTTTCCACAAGTCTGTAAATTTCACCCAGCTTTCCACTCATCCTACACTTGGCATTTGGGCCAGACCATGGGC
Organism: Pteronotus mesoamericanus; assembly: GCF_021234165.1. NCBI lineage: Eukaryota > Metazoa > Chordata > Mammalia > Chiroptera > Mormoopidae > Pteronotus > Pteronotus mesoamericanus. Next base: position 11,024,014 of record NW_026555277.1, on the reverse strand, counting down.
ACTGTCACAAAGGACCCTGAGCACAGCTTGAAAACCATGCATCTATCACAGTGTCCCTTTACCTCAAATGACTCCTCCATGGGCAACCTGCTGTGCTGGAGTATCAGCTCTTCCTTGGAATTCCCAATCCATTTCTTTAACAACTACTGTTTCTAGAACATTTCCAGCAATTATGCATGCACTCATTTGTATATTCAAAACATGGATTTAATTTTTTCAGCACCCGCAATGTTTAGGCCCTATGCTGGCACTAGGAATGGAGCATCGAACAAAACAATCATTGGTTTCATAGTATGCACATTTCAAGGCGAAACTATTCATCATCAGAATAGGAGAACATTTCATGAAGTTGGAACATAGTAAGTGAAAGTGTCCTGGCCAAGGCTGGGACCAGGTACCATGAGCTTCTTGCACTGTGAGGAATTAAAGCTTATTAAGCACTTAACATATACTGCCTTGTGGGGAAGCACAGTATCCTCACTGGATGTGAAGAGGAGCTGGGTGCCATCTTAGGTACCTGTGAAAATCTCGACCAGTTGGGTGGCCACTGTAGTTTACGGTAGCCTTTCTGTACATTTTTGTCTAGACCTATGTTCATGAGGCCTCTTGAAATGACTTGAATTCTCGAGGGGGTAGGAGAATGAACTTTCTACTAAGTCATATAATATAATGAAAACATCTATACCTAGGTTCATATCACAGTTCCTCCACTAACTTTTTTGAGCTTCTTCAGTGAGTGGGGGGTGCATTTGTGCCTCTCAGTATTATTGTGAGGATTAAATATATTTTAATATTTAACCCGTGCCTCCTGTATACTAGACAGTGTCCTTGCTACTGAGGATATAGTAATTAACAAGACACAAAGTCACTGCCCCAGGAGGTATCTTAACTTCTTACACCTTTTCTTTGTCTTTTTTTAATTTGGAAGAAGTCATTTGGTCATATGTGAACAAAAAAACAGGGTGAAAGCCTCCACCTTACCCAGGTAACCTTTGACTATCTCATACCCGATTAGGTGGTCCAGCCCTGAGCTGCACCTGTGGCCTCTCAGGTGGAAAGCAGGGGAGGATATTCAGAATCTAGCCCAACCTGTTCCCAGCACCGGCAGTCACTGGGGAGGGATTCCAGATCCTGGCTGAATGGACAAAACATCACCTTCTATTCAAAGAGTTCCCTGTTAAATACATTCCAAATCTATTTGCAAACCTTTAACTATGTGCCTTAATTTTAGATGTCCTGAGTATTTAAAAACCAGCAGACTCTTAACCTTCACTCCATCCTTCTCTTTCTCAGCGCCATGACAATACTGTTCTAGGCACTAAACATTGTTGAACACCTTATGTTGTCTCTAAAAAAAATCTTAAAAACAGGAAAAAAGTTTATCCCTGGGGTGAGTTAAAAAAATTTTTTAAATGAGCTAGGACATATATAAGCCTTGAAAAATTGTTAATAAATAAAACACAAATATAATTTGATTTTTTGTGTATCATTAGAGAAACTCACCCACACAGTAACCTGTGAAACATACTACAATCAGGATGATGCAGCTCACATTGCTCAATAGCTCCTCAAAGTAATAAACACCTGATATGTTGACGCTTTTTTTTTTTTTTTTCTTTTCATATTTTGGTCTTCCAAGTTCTTTAACACTTTGAACCTTCCATGAGAGCAGAGTTTAGTGCTCTGGAAAAATGATTTACTGACTTCTCTGCAATTTTTTCGTATGCTTAGAAACATGAACATATTAAAAAAATTAAGTTAAAAAGAAAAGAGGAGAGAGAGAGAGAAAGGGAGAGAGAATTGAGGTAAATGAAATCTGTTGTAATCTTTCCTGAAGTCGATCTAATGGTAATCAGCTCTCGGAAAGGAGATTATATTCACCCTCCCTCCTGTCATCAGGGATATCTCTTTACTGCTTCCTCTGCAAGAACCTAGAGATGCTGTGGACAGGGAAGGCACTGGAAACGGGTAGTAATGTGCATGATCTGACCTTGCTGTGAAACAATTAATTTGAATACAAGGAAGTTAAACAACCGCACAGTTTCCTGGTTGTTGGCTTTTATTCATTTTTCTATCCAGGCTGGTGGTGGGTATGACTTTAAAACCTGATGGACTTTAAAATGTATTTTTCATCTTTTAGTTTAAGGCTTGAACATGACAGCTTTGGGTGGGAGAAGACATACATAATTTTAAGGTGGGAATTGGGTTTTTCTTTCTTTTATTTTATTTTTGAAGTGATCGAGGGAAAGTGAATCAGCTGTATTTTCTATTTGTTCAAGTTTTAAAAAGCTGTTTCAGGAAAAAGTGTCTTTGTTTTACATCAAATTCTGGATCTTTTTCAGCAGAAATGAATCAAGGGGAATGAGGGCAATGTGAGTTGACTTTTTTTAAAAGAAACAGATGAGAACCTGGTGTCAAATGTTTTTGTCGAGAGTTGTGCATTGATGATAACTGAAGCTGCTTTCTAGAACACATAGGAAGTAATTATGACCAGATTTGTTTTTGTTGTATTCACATCCCATCCCATTTCCCCAACACTCACCAGCCTTCCAACCCTCCTCTCCAAGGATGTCATTTCTTTTTTTCCAAGGGTAACCACGCAGGAAAATAATGGGCTCAGCTCAGGGACATCAAGACAGTCCAAACAGTCTTTCTGGAAGCAGGGACTTGTATCAGTCTGCTTCACAACTGAGTGAAGAGTAGTTTTCTTACGTTGAACTTTTGAGGATCCAGAGACTTAGACACTGTGCCAAAAATAATGGACTTGCCTTTCCTTATGCAGGAACTTGCCCTGTGACCAAAACTGCCCAGACAAACGCTGAGCGCTGATCCTGTTGGCCTTCTGGAGAGAGAGAGTGGAAACAAGGAATTGTCCCTCCACTTGAGGATTTTTTTCTTTTTCCCAATGGGTTTTCATAAGAGCAGTATAAAAACACATTATGGGTTTACAGTAACTACCAAAACTACTACAGATAATATAGAAAAGAATTCACTTCCATTTTTCATGCTGAATATTTCAGAGTATGGGAAAAAATATTTGCATTAATTTTTTTCCCGTAATCTAAAATATCCTTCAAACAACTATAACTGACATATCATTAAATGAACAATAATCGGAAGAATCATATGTTCAATACAAACATCAGACTATATATAACTGAATGTTTCCATAAAAATCTCACTGGGTCAGAACTTAGTAATGCACCACATCTGGCTAGAAGGGAGGCTGTCAGTATAGTCTTCATTCAGGATGGCCATGTACTCAACTAAAAAGCAGCGGTTCTGTCACTGACATAGAAAAGGGGAACAAACACAGAATAACAAGTAGAAGTGTCTGCCTCCTACCTTTTCAAACAAATGAATACAAATAGAAGAAACTTTGCTCAAAGGTTCATCTGGCCCTGAAATGCATTCCCCTCCCCATGTCACCCCCAGCTGGAAGCGTGGGGGCTAAAGGGTTCCACGATTCGGTGGGAGAATGAAGAATCAGAATCATCATACCTAGTTTACACACAGAGGTTGGCATTCCTCTGCCTGGATGTTCACTCAAACCGCATCAGCACAGTCTATAGACACATTCTCATCACCAGACACCTAAAAGTTTGAAAGAGATGCTAACTGTAGGGCAAAGCAGAAAGAGGGACAGATTAACCTGATCAGTTAACTAAAATAAGTAGAATTCTGTTTTGTCAAACACATAAATGATATTTCTGGAGAAATTCAAGTTTTAATAACTAAGATAAAAACCTTGATTCGCCTTTCTAATAAAGGATTAGAAAATGGATTTATCTAACTATAGCAACATCACAGAAATGAAATATTCAAAAAATGAAACAAACCATATGAAAGTCCTAAAAATCTACACAGAACTAACCAAAAATAAGGTATTACTGTTGTTTGAGAGCAGTATTAAACTCCAGAAAAGGTACATTCCTACAAACAGAAAGAAGATTAAAGATGCCCAGAGGCTGAGGGCAAGGGGGTGGGGAAGAAGAGGAGAAAAGGGAGCGATCAGTTAACAGATATGGGATTGCCTTTGAAGGTGACAAAAATGTTTTGGAACTAAATAGAGGTGATGGTTGCACAACCTTGTGAATGTACTAAACGCAATTGAATTGAATACTTTAGAATGACTAATTCTATATTATATGAATTTACGTCCATCTAAAAAAAATAATGAGTTAGGCCAGCATATGCCTCTCATACTTTAAAAACCCTGTTATATAAAATTTGCGATGTAAAAATACAAATAAAAAAGGATCGGTGATAGAAGAGCAAGCTATCTAAAACTACTCGTTCCCAAACATCATAAACCGCCAGTTTAAATTTAACATGACACCATCTAATTCCCAACAAGAGAATTTATACATAGACGTGTATGTAATGTGATTGAAGGGTTTTCAGACTTAAGAGCTCAAATACCTAGCTAGAATTAAATTGGTACAATGTGACTCAGAAAGCTGAGATGAAGCTGACAAAACGACTAAATTAGTTTAAATATCAGAAGACGTGGTCTAATGATGAAGTCAACGATATTCTGAAAAGAGCTGCCAGAGGAAGTTATCCAAATCCCATAATTTTGGTCATTAAGAATGGATCTGAAAAAAGAAAAGTGATCTGGAGTACGAGGTGGAAAAACTCGGGACACTAATTTTACATTGGCAAGGGTGGGATGCAATGACATCATGAGTGTCTTCGTCTCTTGGTCCAATCTCCAGTCACACTGGCTTTCTTATGACTTGTACATAAGAACCTAGATTTGTTTAAGGTTTTTCTAGTAAAGAATATATTTGGGGGAAGATGAAACATGGATAATGAAAGAAACTTCAAAGAAGAAAAACACAAACAAGACTTGGATTCAACCACTGAAACAAATCAAATTTATATAGCTCTTACATAGATCTTTTTTATTAAGTGTTTGGTCTCAGCTGAAATGATTTTTTTGCTTCAACTTGTTCCTTTGGTCATTTTTAATAAAAAGCTCAAATAATGATGTTATATAGGATGAATGATATTTCAGGTCATATAAATATAGGAAGTTACCAGCTCTCCCCCCATGGAGAGGGTCAGGAGGTTCTGCTCCAATAAACACACTGAAGGTAGAAATACAAAAATAAAAAAATAATAAAAAATTTAGTTCCAGCTCCCACCTCTCCCAGCCCTCAGAAAATTTAGCTAAGGAGGTTGCAAGAATGAAAAAAAGGTTTATTCATATTGCTTCCCATTCAGAGACTTCTTTGTAGGCTTTCAAAGATAGTAATCAATCCAGAGCACAGAGAAGAAGCCTTGTAAATTCTTCCCAGAGATTCCAGGATTACAGGAGGCGGGCTATGCATTTACACTGGACAGGAGGGCTCCCAATGATAAGAACAGTAGTGGTGAATATTTATTGAGTAATTTGTGAGGCAGAGCAAGATTAGTTAAGTTGTAAAGCTATGATTCTGGGCTAAGCCTACCTATGAACCCTGGGCATCAGCAACTAGGCATTTCTGTCTCCTGGAACACAGTCAACACACAGTTTAAACCAAAAGGATTAGAGAAGGCTCCCTGGTGAAGGTCAGGCCTGATACAAGTCTCGTAGGAGAAGTAGCAGTTCTGTGAGTGAAGGAGAGGTAGAAGTGTGGCCCAGAGAAAGGCACAACATGAACAAATATTTCAAGCTTTTAGATTACACAGTAAATTCAGAAAATTGCAAGGTATACTGAATTAGTGGACTTTGAGACAGAAAATAAATGAGATTGGATGTATGGAGAAGAGTCACATTATAGATGACTTTCATGTTGCATGATGAAGACTGCATTTTATCCTAGAGAGAGGGAAATTCACTGAAATATTTTTAAAAGTTGTTAGATCGATCACTCAATGACAATGTAGAAGATGTGAGACTGGGAGGAGGTAAATTGAAATTAAGGACATCACTGGGGTCTACTGTGATAGTTTAAGTGAAAAAAAGACAAAAAAGAAATTGTGAATTATAGCATGGGAGAGGTGGGAACAAATTCAAGGAACATTTGAGAGATATTTTCATAAGATTCAGTAATGTAGGGAATGATTACGTGTAAAGAATAAAAAGGTAATAGTGGGGTGTTAACTGAATTCTTCGTGGTTCTAAAGAGACACAGATTCTCTGACACTATTTTGTTTGTTTGTTTATTTGTTTGCTTGCTTGCTTGCTTGCTTCCCAATACCATTTTGACTGTTCTATTAATGTGAAACATGGTCACAGGCTGCCATGGATTGTTTGGGTTTTATAAGGTAAAATTAAAAGAGGTAAATTTGTCTTTTTCTTCCTTTAAAAACAATTATTTAATGGGCAGATAAGCTGCAAGATATGTTAAGGTCACAACAGTGCTATTGAGGAATTTGGAAAAGTAAGAATAGATAGGCTAATCCTCTCAGATTTACAAAAGAGAATCTTGGGTTCTCTTCCAAGGATTGGGGATCAGCAGTTCAGTTTAAACTCACAAAGGTGGCCTGGAAGACATGGGTCAATGAAGCATAATGTCAATTTGGGACACAACAGCTGAATTTTCCAGGGGTTTTCCATGAAATACATCTCTCTAGATTGATGTTAAATCCCAGCCAGTAACTGGAGAATAAACAAGTTATAGCCCCAGGGGTCTGGCAAAGATGGAGAAAAGGAAAAGTCCACAGGAAAAAAAATAGCACAGGGAAGAGATTTATCCTAGCAGGACCTAAGGATGGATCCTAGAAGGAAGGGGTGTAGTTAAAGACCATTAGCAAGGATTGGGCAAAAACATGCTGGTGATTAGAGAAGCCACCATCTCAGCCATTCCCTCTCCTAATGCAGAGGAGACTACTTATGTGTTTGCAACCTAGTTCAGACTGGCTAAGCAATTAGGTGGGGGCATGTGGGCACTGAAATGTATGGTCTCCCGCCTCCATTTTACATTCTCCTTTCCAAGTGCCATGTGTCCTCCTTGATAATTCACGGCTTTTTTTCACAGAACTGAGCCCTCATTTGGTGACACCCCATGCTCTGAATCTATGCCAAATTGCCTCCTCTTTGCCCTAATTAAAATCTTTTTTATTTCTGAGTACATTCCCTCAAGTTCTGCCAGATGGCTGGCTAGGCAAAACAAGTCTGAAGAGTCTAAAGACTGTGGGTAGGTCCTCCCAAATAACACTGGCATTTTAACAAATGCTTTCAGTGCTAAAGAGGAAACATGGTGGAAAACTTTTTAGGCACTGGCACCGTGAATAGAATGGTTGTTCTCAAAATGTTTGTTATGTATGTTTGTATGCTTAAATGGAGCCATGTAAATTAAATTACTGCCTAATTCGCCTGTGTATAGATCTGGTCTATGCATTCATTTTCTCTGTCTCCCCCACACCCCCCACCAGCTCTTTCTCCCTCCTTCCCTCCCTCTTTCCTTCTCTCTTTGTCTGTCTCTCTGTGCGCCTGTCTCTGTGTGCCTGTCTCTCATCAGAAGTACAAACTCTCCAGCTATATGGCAATATTGAATTTCTGCATATTCTTCAGCAGTCCCTTATAGATTTTATGACAGTAAGTCTTAAAAATGTGTACACTTGCATTATCTTGGCATATGGTTGAACATTGTCAATGTTTCGTGTATGCTTTAAAAGAATGAGTATTTCCACCAATTGTTGGGTGAATGCTTATTAGATGAAGCATGTTAATTGTGTTTCCAAATCCTCTATATCCCATTGACTTTTTGCTTTTTGATAAATAAATTATGGATTGAAGTATACTAAAAATCTCCTACCATAATGGGTTTTTAATTTATCCTCATATTTCTGTCAATTTTTGCTTTATTTTGAAGTTATATTATAAAGTGTCTGTAAGTCAATAATTTCAATTTTTTCCATGTGAACTAAATTTCTTATCATTATGTAGTTTTCCTCCTTATTTGTAATACTGGTTTATCTGATGATAATATAGCTATGGCAGCTATGTTTTATGATACTTGCCTATTATATTACTTTTGCCACATAACAAATTTCCCCAAAATGTAGTGACTTAAAAACAACAACAACTCCCATTTATTATACTCTCAGATATTAAAGGATCTGCTTCCAACATGCTTTTTCACATGTCTGGGTAGGTGGTACTATTTGCCATCAGGAGGTTTCAGTTCTACCCAAAAGGGACTTCTCCATAGCTTATGTGTTTTCATGACATGGCAGTTGAATATTCTCAGAGAAAGTGATTCAAATCAAAGGGCTGAGTAGAACGATATCATTATGATCTAAACTCAAAAGCCACATAGCACCAGTTCCACGACACTCTATTAATTAGACCAGACCAGATCCAAGAGTAAAGGAATTAGACTCTACCTTTAGAAGGAGAGAGCATTAAATAATTTGCAGATATATTTTAAATCACCATAATTGGTTTATTTCTTATTATTCTTTTACATTCTATGTTGTTGTGTTTTTATGTGTCACGTATGCCTCTTCTGACTGAAGTTTTATTCCAGCTTGATAACCCTAATCTTTTAACTGGATAATTTAGCTCATTTATGTTATTTGTTGATTATGAATGAGTTAGAATTGATTTTTACCATTTTATCTTGTACTTTCTATTTGCTTCACATTTTCTATATTTCTTATTTTCTCTCCTTTCTTGCTATCTTTTGAAACTACTTTCTCCTGCATTTCCAATTTTCCTCTGTATGCATTTTGAAATCATACATTCTATTTCTGTTCTTTTACTGGTTACTGTATAGATTTGAACATGCATGTTAAATTTCAAATTCTAGAGTAAATCATTTATCTTTGTTATAAATTTATGTTCATTGAGATTTTAGTTGTGGGACTTCCTTAAGGCCAGGATTTAAAATGAACTTTTCCAGAGAAAATTAGTATTTGCTTCTTTAGGACATTACCAATCTAAGACCACTTTAAACTTGGGGATTTGCAAACCATGCAGACTGTGAAGTCAGCCCACAAAACAACACCAAAAAAGCTGGTTATTAATTAGGAATGCACAGAGAAAATTCCTTTTTCCATTTTGGTACAACTTTGTTTGGTTTTTGCTTTTTTTTATTCTGTTTTGTTTTAGTTCATTTTTTAAATAAAAGTACTCTTTCGGGATGAGTAATCTAGGCATTACGTGAGGAGAGGGTATGTTCTGACCTTTCTTCTCCCCCATTGCAGGCATTAGTTTTGCCCCTCACCCCCAAGAAAAGGCCCACTCAAACCTACAGAATCTCAGAGACTATCATTGTTTTTCTCTCCTGACTCATAACTTCTTGTCTATTTCTAAGGATTTCCTTCCTTTCTTGTCAGCTTAGCTGTGTGCATAGAAGTGTTTATAAAACAAAGTTAACCAGGGAGGTTTAAAAATGCTTTGAAAATGGAGCTAACATTGAAGCCATAACCCACAAAAGGTTAGCATAAATTTGCATCCTGAATCTAACACTGTTGAATGCTTGCTAAAACAAAAAAATGTAGACATTCTCCATACGATTCATATGAGATAGCCTAATGACACAATACACAAAATGCCCAGGATACAATTCAAAATTACAAGTTTTATGATGAGCCATGAAAATCTCAATTCACTTTGGCAAAGATAATCAACCAATATTAATCCCAAGATGACACAGATGTTAGAATTATCTGAAAAAGACTTTAAGCAGCTATCATAAAATGCTCCCATAAGCAAGTGAAAATATTCTTGAAACAAATGGAAAGATATAAAGTGTCAGCAAACAAATTGAAGAGTCAAAGACAAACCAACTGGAAATTTTAAAACTGATTAATATGATAACTGAATTAAAAACAAAACTCATAAGATGGGTCCAATAGCAGTGTGGAGATGACAGAAGAAACAATAAATTTCAACATAGATAGGACTAGAATATAGAGAGAAATAGAAATGTCCAATCTGAGTAACAGAGAGGGAAAAAATTGAGGAAAAAATAGGTGACTTTCAATGATCTGTGAGACAATATAAAACTTCTATCTCATCAGAATCCCAGGAGAAGAGAACAAGTATGAGACACATACCTACATACATGCAGACATGCACACTTAAGAAAATAATTATTGCAAACTTTCAAAAATTGGCAAAAAAGCATAAACGTACTGATCCAATAAGCTCAGAAAGCCCCAAACAAAATAAACTTTCAAAGCAATATATTTTAATATATACATATACAGAGTAGAAAGAAATAAAATTGTTTCTCTTCACAGACTGTCTACACAGAAAATCCAAAGAGATCTATAATAAAAACTTCTATAACTAATAAGTGATTTTAACAAGGTTGCAGGATACATGATCAACACACAAAAATCAATCAGAATTCTATGTGATGTTAGCAATAAACTATTGGAAATTAAAAATTTTAAATCAATGATATTTATAACTCCAAAAAAATGAAATTCTAATAGGCATAAATATAAAAATACATATAAATGAGATTTATGATGAAAAACAACAATAAAAGAAATCAAAGAGTACTAATGAAATGGAGATGTTCATTGATCATGAAAATTCATATAGTAAACATAAAATAATAGATCCACAAAATTAATGCAATCCCAATCAAATTATCAATAGGATATTTTGTAGATATTGGCAAGCTGATTCTAGGAAAAGCATAAAGAAAAACAATGAATAGTCAAAACAATTTTGAAAAAGAAAGATAAAGAATTTGGAGGAAATGTCCTTTCTGAGCTTGACTTACAAATCTACAGAAATCAAGAGAAGGTAATATTAGCAATGGGACAGACACAAAACCAAGATCAGTGGAACAGAATACAGAGTTCATACATAGACCCATTCAAAAAGGTCAACTGATTTTTCACAACAGTGCAAATGCAATTCAGTGGAGATATTTGTTGATAGTCTTCTCAACAAATAGTGTTGGAAAAAGTGGACATTCTTATGTAAAAACCAGCCTTGACTTAAGCTTCATGCCCTATGAAGCTTAATTTTTCTATTTACATAAATTTAAGCACACATGAGTTACATAAATGTAAGTATAAAAAATAAAATTAAAACTTCTAGAGGAAACTACGGGAATATGTCTTCATTAATGGAATTAGACACAGAGTTTTTGGACATGAGGCCAAAGACATAATTTATAAAAGAAAAAATGATAAAATGTACCTCATAAGAAAGTGAAAAACATTTGCTCTGTGGAAGACACTAATGAGAGAATAAAAGAAAAAGCTAAAGACACAGAGAAAGAATTTGCAAATCACATATCAGACAAAGAATTTGTCTCCAGAATATACAAGCAACATTCAAAAAACAAAAGTAAAAAAAAAAAAAACAGCCCAATTTAAAAATAGGCAAAAGACTTAAAACAGACTTTTATGCCACCAAATAAGATAAGGGAAAGGCAATTAAACACATGAAAAGAAAACATCATTAACCATTAGGGAATTTAAATTAAAACCATAATAAGATAACTTTACACACCTAATAGATTGGCTAAAATTAAAAACAAAATACTGACAATACAAAGTACTGGCAAGGATTCAGAGCAGCTGGAACTTTCACATTACTGGTGGGAAAGCAAAATGGCATAGCCCCTTGGGAAAACAATTTGGCAGTTTTGTAACAAGTTAAACATACACTTGTCATATAACCCAGCAGCCACACTCCTGAGTATTTACTCTAGAGAAATGAAAACTTATGTTGGCACAAAATTTGTATAAAAAGCTTATAGCAGCTTTATTTCCAACTGACAAGAACTGGAAACAACCTAAATGCCTATGCAATAGTAAACTAGTCAGCAATTTTTTTTAAAGAGTGAATTATTGATACACACAGACTATGATCAATCTCAAAGGTATTTATGCTGAAAGAAGCCATTTTCAAAGGGTTATGTACTAAATGATTCTATTTAAATGACATTCTCAAAAAGGCAAAACTATAATGACAGAAAACAGATCAGTGGTTGCCAGAGGTTTGGCAGGGGTACGTGGCCATAAAGGCACAGCACAGGGAAGTTCTCTGTGTGTGGGGGTGGGCGGAGCGATGGAACTATTGTTCTATACCTCATTTATGGTGGTGGTTACACAAATCTAAACATGTGTTAAAATTCATTAGATTTGCATATTCCCAAAGAGTTCATTTTACTCTATATTAATTTAAAATCAAAATTTAGAAAAAGAATATAAATGATGTTGATCAGCATTATTAGGCATTTTGCACATAAAGTGTTTTTCAAAACATCAAAATTATCCTATTGTTGGAAATGACAATATACCCATGATAGCCTCTGAAATACTAAAGTCCTTGATAGATGTTTTCTGAATGAATGATTTAATGCACTGCTCCAACATTTTGGAGCTCTATGAATTTCTGTATTTAGGAGAGGGAATATATCTCTCAAACTCTTGTCAATTCCCTCAGAGGTAACATGGAAATAAAAACATATCTACTTCCCAAGACTGTTGTGACAGTTAAATGAGGTAGCATATATAAAGGACCTGGTCCTGGCATATTGTAAGCATTCATTCATTATAAGGTGCTATTATTGTTCTGGTTATGGGTGCTATCCAATGCTTACTTTACTGTATTAAAATTGTCTTTCTACCAGTCTGTCTCCCCAACTGGACCGTTGTCTTTGTATCTCTAGCGCCTGATATAGTACTAGACAAATAGTAAATAATCAGTAACAGTTAAACTGAATTAGCAACTCGGGCAAATAAATGAATCACATAATTTTTTAATGGTTAAGAAATACTTGATGCACAGGAAAAAGCAAGATTTAACCACAGGGCAATAGGAATGGATTGGGACCGGAAGTCATGAACTATTCCAATAGTGGTTTCCAAAGTCTCATTTTGCTTGTTGTTTTGATTTGGTTTTGGCAAGGAAAATTCTTCCTGCGAATAAAATCTTACTCAGAAGCTTAAATAAATAAAACATGATTTAAACACACACACACACACACACACACACACACACACACACACACACAATTTTCTGGATGAGGACACCTGATAGGCATAAGATGACTCTTGAGGCCTCAGTTTGAAAAGCCCAGAAGAAAAGACACCTTTTAAAGCCATTTCTGTGAACTAAATTTTAGAGAGAGTGGAAGAATTCATGAGTTCCTGCATGACATAAAACAAAGGCATTCTTGGTGAAGAAGGGAAAGTGACCTCTCAACTCACCATTCAACTATGTCATAACACTGTATAAAAAATTCTGTGTACCCCAGAAGGGAAGAAAGGGCAAATAAAGAACTTGGAAGCTATCAGGATACTTTCTGCAGAAGGTAACAGAGAAGTAAGTAGAAAAGGCTAAGGAATCGACAATTGATTATTTAATATGTCAAGATGGCCAAAGATGAACCAGTGATTAACTGTCATGCTCAAGGACCCAGGGGCTCTCTCTCTCTTTTTTGCTCCACCATCCTCTGCAGACCTACAAAATCTCATGTTGGCTGTTGCAAAATGATTCTGTAATCTCAGGAGTTACGTGTTAAAGAAAAGAACCACATTCAATGAAGATGAGGAGTGTTTTCCTCCCACTTGGTCTTTCTGGAAGAGGGTGACTTTAAAGAAGTAGAGAATTTCTAGGACTTCTACCATTTAGAAGAAACATAGAGAACTGAATGCAGCTGAGCTCCCAGCTGATTCACTCAAGAGGTGTGAATACTTAGGACACCATGACTTCTGCCTTGTAAGTTCCAGTCTGTAACGATTATTAGTCAGGGTCTTGGCAGCCAACAGATGGCATGCTCACATCAGGATAATCTGAGAAGACTTTAATAAAAGTACTATTCAAAATGTAGTAAACACCGTGTTAGAAAATCACAGAATATAGTTCAATATCCCAGGGCTTCCACAACTCCTCCCACTCCCCCACACAGAGTTGAAGAGAAGCGTGAGGAGGGGAGGACTCAGTTACTGGAACCTGGAAGGAAAGAGTCATGTAGATCAAAGTTTTCTGTAAAGGGCCAGATAGAAATATTTATCTTTGAGTTCTTCATCTCTGTCTCTGCCTCAACAACTCAACTCTACCAGAGTAGTGCAAAAGTAGCTAGAGACAATGCACAAATGAGTAAGTGTGGCAGTCTTCCAATAAAACTTTATTTATGAACACTGAAATTTGAATTTCATGTAATTTCTTATACTACGGAGTAATATGTTTAAAAAAATGTCCAACCATTTACTAATATATGGAGCTCACAGGCCCTACAATAACATGTGACAGGTTGGATTTGGCCCATGGGCCATGCTGATCCCCTTGTATGGAGAGGTGCTGTCACAGTTAGCTAAGGGAAGCAGCCAACCTTAGTGACCCTGCAAGGCAGAAGTCACAGGAGTAAATACACTGACCTCACTCACTTCTCCCGACCCTGAACTCCTGCCAGTGTTCCCATTAAATAATTCCAACTAAAAGCCAAAGTACGTGAGCTCATTCATGTGGTCCATACAGGTAGTCCTCCCAAGGAGGAAAGCTGGTGGAGAGGGGTAGAGAGTGCATGTGGAGGGGCAAACAAGACATCTGGCACAGCCACTTTCCCGTTTGTTGGTTTATTATTCTGTTTCGTTCCTCTTCCAGTTAGTGTAAACTCATAGAAGGAAAACTCTGAGAACAGAAGGCTGTTGTAACTTCCTCTTCGGGAACAGCAAGGAAGACAGACAGAATAAGACTGTGTTTTACTCTGAATCCAGGCAGGAGAACTCTAAAGAATAAATAGGGTAATACTGGTTCTAAAGAGAAGTAAGTGGAGAACAGGTTGAACCTTTGGCACCTTGAGGGAAGAAGAAAGAGGAAAGACAGGGCTGTGAATAGGGCTGCCAGATGGTTCTGCTGTTGAATAGAGGGGGGAAAAAAAACACAGTTGGCTTCTGGAGACATGACATTCAAGAAGCTTTGATAACCCAGGAGCTATCTGCTCCTCCTCTGAAGCTCCACAGAATTTTAGGTTTCTTTCATAGCAGATTTGACCATCGTTATTTAAGTATATATCTTATTTCACTGTATTTTTTTTTAGGAGTCTCTTATTTGCAAGTTATAGAACCTAACTCAAATCAGCTTAAGCCTTAAAAGGGAACTTACAGAAAGGGTAGGATTCTGAGCAACTGACTAAAGAAGAGTTGACTAAACCACTAGAATAAGGAGCAGATGGCTCTCAAATTCCTTAGAACCAGTAACACGTACACCATCAAATCCTTGGTACTTCACCTTTTGTTCTCTATACACATGGACTTCATTTTCTCAGTGCACAACAGCTTTCTCCATGAGATGTAAAACCTAGAACTCAAGTTTCACATCCTATAACTTCAGTAACTAAAGCCAAAATCCCCGAAGAAAGAAATCTTTGGTCTAATTTGGATCACATTGCCATTCATGGGCCAATCAATTTTCTCATTGGGTAGCAGTCAGGGGTTTTTTAGAACATTTCTTCTTTGAATATTGCAAAAGAAGGAAAGAAAACAGGGCAATCTGTCTAATAGATATCTGCTACTTGTTTTCTGCACATGAGAGCTTTGAGAACAGAACTTGTCCTATTTTATTTCCCACAGGACCTAGCAGAGGGTCTTGCATGTGGCATGCAATCAGTATTTTTTGAAATTAAAGAATAAACTTTGCCAGACCCAGTTTCTCTGGGTCACATAAAACTTAAACGGTCTGAATCATTATACTTCAGAATTTCTATCTTAAGATTATCCCATAGCTCTTTTCCTATTTCAAACATTTTAAAACCTTGTTTTATTAATACATCTAATTATAATCATTGAAGCACAGTTTTTAAAATAAAGCAGTGGTACCAGATTCCAAATCGAGTCAAGACATATAAGGGGAAGAGCTATAATGTCAGATTGCCTGCCATTTTTATTGTCAATTGTTTTATTACTGCATGACTAACAGTATGTTTGATTGCATTTATACCTTTCAAAATCACTTCGTTTAGCATGACAAACAGAAGTAAAACTAAGATAATACTGAAAAGACCCAGAAGATTTTTAAATCCAAAATACTGCCTCTCTAATCACAGGCTCCTTACTGTTTGCTCCTTTCTTTTCTCGTTGACTAAAATTACTCTTTGGTCTCATTATGACCTTCAGTGCCCTAATACTGATTCTGCCTCTCAGATTATTGGCCCCCTTTTGGTTTCCACTGATTCCTATCAGGTGGAAGCCAGAGTCTGCCTTTCCAACGTGAGTATCTTGCGTTCAGGACTTCCCTATATCCCTCAACTTCCCATCTGTGGGAGAGAAAAAAATTCCTGTCTTTCCCCTCTTGGTTCTTTTGGATGACCTAAAAATTAAATTGACATGAAACAGATTAATAGAAGAAAATAACTAAATTTTTATGTCTGTACTTACAGGGGTTTCTAAAAGAATTTTGGGCCCCCAAGGCAAATCCAGCAGTTAAGGATCATATCCCACGTTGAACTAAAGAGAAAGGGACATAGTGGTTTGGGACTTCAAAGCTAGAAAAGACGATTCCCATGGAGATGGTAAAGCAAATGTTTGCTGGGCCACCTTTAACAATGAGGCACAGAGAGGACTCTGATCAGAAGGGCCTTACTAGGTTCCTCTCTGTCTGTCACACATTAGCTTACATTCAACTACACTTATCTCTGACAATAGCTCTCCTCCTGGGGGAGGTCCTCTCTCTGTAGGCAGTTAGCAGGGAGGTCAAATGTTCTTCTTGAGTCTTTTGTTCTTTAAAAATAACCAACTTAAAATAATCAATGTCCCAAAGAGGCATATTTGGAGGTGGCAAACTCTTGCTCCCCCTCACATCCATGACAATTTCCCCAACTCCTGTCTTACCTTATCTTATTCTAAGCAGCCAAGCACTGATGGAGAAAAGTATAAAATTTTACGTACAAACCACATATTTAGGATTTACCCTTTTTTTATTTTATTGATGTCTTTTTTTCCTTTTGAAATTTTCAAATACTCCAGTTTTAAATCTTGCTGATCCCCACCTCATCAAATAATCTAAGTAGATTTAAGTCATGTGGTATTAACTCCCTCCTTTTCTCTTATTTTAACTTCAAAACTACACTTTCTCAGAGAATGATGTGCCTATTTCCCCCATCCTAGAATCCCTTCTCTCTGGTAATTTAAGTTTAACCCTTATTTCCAATACTAATGAAATTTTATCCCCTAACCCAACTTTTGCCTGCTCCCTTACACACCAGCAATGATTCCATCCCCCAAATTACTATAATCTTCACCTGTACTCCTACCTGCCTTAAAGTTCTGTATTGTACATACATGTCCTGTCAACCTAAATCGATTTGAAACCCTTTAATGGGTTCATAATGTATCACATGTTAGGGAGAAAATAAAAAATTACTACTTAAAACCATAATTTCTCCTGAGGGGATTAACACCTACAAAAAGAAATGTCAGGGCTTTTTCCAGGCTTTTGTTGTTTATGGAATAGAAATTTTTAGTATATTCCTGGGTTCTGGATATTCACAGGTGAGCTAAGAACCAAGTTTTATTCATATTTCAACAAATATTTATTTCATGCCTCTAAGTTGATACTGGGAATCAAAGTGGGAAAGACCAAAATTGTTCTTCATCATCAAGCAATGAGAACTTGAAATCAAAAAAGGAAACCTGGGAGGGAAGAAAGGAGAAAAGCCAACACTGGGCAGAAAACGTGAGGGTGCTGCATAATCTGGCAATGCTAGTGGCAAAACTTCTGGTGATGGATTGGCCGGAAAACACTCTTTCCGAGGACCAACACTGCCCTTCACATTGCTTGCATTCTTGGGAGGTAAATGCCTCCCTCTCCGCAAACTTTAGTTAAGACTACTGTTCTTGTGGATTTGGTGTGTGTATAAATCAAGAAAGGAGGCTGAATTTCATGTCTGCATTGGGTCCATAAGGAAGAGGAACAACCCAATCAACGCCTAAATCAGGAATTTTTAGGAAAAATTCCTAAATAGAACATGTGCAGCAGAAGCGGGATGTTGAAATTAGAGGTAAGCACAAAAGCGTAAGTCACCTAAGATTTCACTAAAATTCTGCTGAAGAGATTGGACATTTTTAACGTTTTAGTATAAAACTTTTAAGTTGTGCAAGAAAACATACAAATACGAATACTGCGAATATCTATGTATACTCCAGCCAGCCCAAGAAACACATTATCAACATATTTGAAGCTCCCTTTGTATCTTCTACAATAACATCTCCTACCAATTCCACTCAAATATAACCCCCACCTCCAGTTTGGTGTTCATCATCCTCAAAGGCAGAGAGCAAAATGGGTTGAGTTCAGTCTTGCCTACATCTGAAGGAGAAAGGCAATTCTGACATATAGGTTATAATATATAGTCTTTTTGTGCATCCCCAGTGCCAAGCAGACTAATGTACAATAGATGCAAATCAGATAGTCAATAAATACACACCAACACACACACATATACATGAAAAATTTATCCAGAAAACAGTTTATTTATAAATATAATGTACATATATATCTTAAATATTTGTTCCCCAGTGATTTCAGGTTTATTCAACTCTATATCATTTTAACAAATAAATATAAATTATAAATCAGTATGTGCATAAAAACAGTCTTCTTGGGGCTTAAAAAAACGTAAATATGTAACATACTCTATGATTTTCCTGAAAGCCACTAAACCAATTTTCTTTTTGGCACTAGGCATCCAATTACAGCACTGAATATTAAAAGTCCAAATTGCTTTGGGTTTCCTGCTCTGTTGCAATTAATTCTGAAACTCATGTTTACAAGAACATGTTTTTCTCAAATCTCTTGGATATCAACTAGACATTAAGCACCATTATCCAATGTTTGAGGTCATCGAAGACATTATTTTTCTATATGAATAATTTTATTAGCAGATATCTTATTTATAATATTGGACTAAAGAATGGGAAATGTAATGTATTTATTTTCAAGATTATCCAATATGTCTGGGGAAGAATACTTAATTCTCTTTCTTTTAAAAGACAATACCAGCAACCAATAAAATATATCTTAAAACACTGAGGCAGGAACTAAGCAGTGTCCCTAAGAAGCCTGTGTTGTATGTTTGCTGATAAACACAGTGCTGTTTCTGAAAGTGATTTTCAAAGTCAGCTACATGAATCCACAGAGAATCATTGCATCCAAAGGAATCTGAGAAAAGAAGCCCAAAGGAAAATGGAACTTCACCTTGGCTGTCTTTATGGCAGCATGGTGGGTTTCAGGGCTCTTACGAGCTCACCCCAGTTAGTGAGCCATTGCACACCCAAGGAAGTGTGAAACTTGCAGGCAATGTGCTGGGGTTCCTTAGAACCAAAGATGTATCAAGTAGGCACCATATTTCCATAAGACATTCTCAGAGACATTGGAGGAAATAAGGCACTTGTAAGAAGCAAGACCACCCTAGGGGACTGAAATGATCAGAAGAGGCTTTGGGTTTTGGGTCCCAAGATACTAAAGGGTGAACTGGGACTCTAGTCTGGGATTTCAGAATATGTAATTTTTAGATGGAGAGAAGAGTCACAATACACAAAAGCCTAAAGTGTGTTTCAGGAGAACTATAAACTTGTCTGGCTGGAATGAAGGTTGCTTTTTGTGCTGTAGAGAGAAATAGGTAGGAGAGGAAAAGTAGGCTGGAGTCACAGCTTGGGGCCCTGAAGGGCAACTTGAAAGCAAACAATAGGGAAGCCCCCCAACTTTGGGGGTGGGGGGAAGAACATAATGAAAATAGTATTTTAGGTATGTAAGTCATACCTAAAGTCATATTTCTCGTGTTTCTTTTTCTGAAGTTACCACTCTTAGATAATGGTATCACCTCCTGTGATACTTTGGGACCCCAAAATAAATCATCTTCAACTCCCCATTATAACTCCCACTCCCCAACTAGGTCCTCATAACCTGGTTTTCAGGTACCCTGCACAGTACCTCAACACCTAGCAGAGAGTAGTCTGTTGAATAAATACATGACTGAAAAAAATGTATTATGATTTTCACAGGCTTCTCTTCCTTTCCTTTTCCCTAGGCTCACTCTGTTCTAGCCCTTCCATTTGTATTTTGTGCTAGTTTATCTCCCTTCCAACCCACCCTTTCATATGGCAACCAGAACTATTGTCCTCAAGTACCGTAACAATTATATGCACTACCCTGTGAGAAAATAAAAATCAAAACCCAAAAAGCCTCTGAGTTCTTACATGAAAGACAAAGTACAGATTACTTAATAGGACAAGGTTTTCTGGGATATGGCTCCAGCCCATCTTTTTAGCCTTACTTCTTGGTTCCTCCCGCTGCTTCTCCTGCTGTTTCCATCCAGTCCAACTAGTATCTTCCCTAATTGCATTTAGGGCATTGCCATTGTCATAAAATTAAATGTTTAAATATACGAATTGCTTGCAACAGCCCCTAGTACATAGTAAGTCCTTAAAAAGTATAAGTGGTTGTTACTATTATTAATGTTTCTAGGTGCTTTCTTTCGTGGTTTCCTAAGCACTCTCATTCCTGCCAACAATTTGCCATCTCATCTCTTTCTGATAAAATTCAATTTTTTCAATAAAGCCCAAGTCCAATGTTACTCTCAAAGGCTAAGGAACCTGTCCTAATGGCCTAATCAGAATCTCTCTTCATCCCACCCATGCATAGCTCTCCATATTGCATGTAACACAGAGAAAATTTCTACTGAACAGTGGCAGGATGGACAGAGACTTCTCCCCACACACAAAAACTTTGGGCAAGTTTTAGGGATCATGAAGTGTCTGTATGAAGCTGATACCCCTGGTTTAAACAGCCATGGAGACGGTTTCAAATACTGTCTCATTCTTATAACATGAGCAGAAAGGAGCAAGATGAGAATTAAGAAAACAATAATGAAATATTATTTAATAAGGAATAAAGTTAAAATCATCCTAAGAGGAAGGAAAGGCTCTTCTTACTTGCAACGAATTCTACTATCCTCAGAAGAAAACACATACTGTGGTGAGGTATGCTTGTTCTTACATAATTCATTAGGAAATTACAGGAATTCTGATTTTCACCTCAATGAAATAATTGAACTATCTCCCTCTCTCACTGTCCAAGAGATCTTAGATCATCTATGAGCCCTTTAGAGTCAGTGAAATTGAAGTAGAGCCAACCAGCTTTTGACTCAAACATGAAGTCCATAGTTTTATAAAAAACAACAGAATTTCTTCCTTGCTGAGGAAAAAAGGTGGGGAGAAACAAAACTGCAAGAGGAAGGCTGAAAAGAGGGAAGAGTCAGACACAGGACCCATTCTAACCTCTTCAAGGCCCCTGTTGTATGTACAAGAGTGTGGAGAGCAGGGCCAATGAAATGTCATTGGTCCAGTCAAGATAGCATAAAGTATATAAAACAAAGTGGAGTCACTCATGTCAGCTAAGACAGCTGCCAGTCAGCCATGACTCTTATGGTTCAAGAGGGAAGCTGTCTAAGTCATACTAGACACATCCCGCAAGGAGACACCCCTAAGATACCTGCACATGTGACAAGAACAGCCCTGTCTGCAGAGCAGGACCACCCACAGATAGGCTTCTCGGGAAATTCTCCACTTGCCACCAGGGCTGCCAAGACACTTACCAAGAGACCCGGAGGGTGGAGCACACCACTGTCAAGGTATAACTGAGGCCGGTTCCAGACCACTGCTGAGACAGCTGAGCTCCACACACCAGAGTGCTGCTCCACTCCACGCTGATCTCCCTGGGCCATCAGCTGCCAGGGGCTCTGCCCCACTGGACTGAGGACTTCGTCTGCCCTGCTGCCCACCTGGCTCAGGATATCCCCCCTTGCAAGACACTAACGGCTCCCTTGCTCACTCTGCTGTCTTCCGAGCCCCCAGACTGAGGCTCTGGGACTCAGGTTCGTTATCCCCCAATTCTCTTGTGTGATGTCATTGCTGATTGTTTCTGAGTGATTAGTATTATTTGGATTAAACCTACATTAATAAAAGCTGAGTAAACCTGCATTAATAAAATCTGAGTAAATAGCATAGTCACCTGTGTTGGCTCCCTGTTATTTCTCGGTGCCAGTGTCACCTGTAGGACTGATGGTTGTATTGGTGGCTCAGCACTTTTGGTTCTCAAAGCCTGGCTCAGATGATCCAAGCAGGACCAAAGGCTGACATAGGAAAGACTGTATCATGAACACACGCTCAGGACAAAGGGGAAATGTTAATTAGATGAAATCACAATCCCTAGCTCTGGCCTCCATTGCTTTGTGGAATCTACTGAACCTTTCAGTAAGCCAACTGCCTAAATCAGGAATCACTCTCTGCTCTGAGGAGGGATGCAAGAAGTGGACAGTATCCAATCCCCAACCAACCTATAGAGCTCCTGCAAGTTTGGGCCAAGGCAGCATCCACTGCCCAGCCGGTTGCAAATTTCTAAGTGGATCCACATGCCACACAGAAAGAACCACAAACTAACAGGCCTTCTGGGCTTCATCCTCTGGGGAGCTTCCATGGAAAGGACAACTGCAGCCGACAAATCTTATCCTTTTAGTCCTCACGTTCCCCACACCTGTGCAGACCATGGGTCTCAGGGCCTTCCACGAGGAGTGCCCTTGGAGCTGCGCTGACATTCAGGAGGCCCGTGCGATGAAGAGCAGCTCTGAGGAAGGGACGGTGGTGCCGGTGCTTGCGCTTCACAGACCCCCAGGCAGCATCCACGTACCAGGAGACCACACCGATATCCTGAATCAGCCTCTGTTCGTTAAAGCACAGCTCAGGCCCTGCAGCGTGACCACTTCGGGTTTCCATTTCATCTTCTCTCTCCAGGAGAAGGAGAAACAGTCTGCGTGGGTTTCTGGAGAGGTGAATTACAGTGCGAAAGGGGAACCTCACCTAGCGAAGCAGAAACTCACATCTTCTTAAGTCATCATGAAAGAGTGTTATGTCCCCTTGGAATTCATTTCCAGGGTTCCCCATGTCGTGGCCAAGAGTGTGCTTGTTGAAAATGAAACCAGCACAGGAAGTTCACCAAGGTCCCTCTTTTTTTGGTCAGCTCTTGCATTCCTTGAAGAGAGGACCCATATCCCTGCCAAAGTCCACTAAGTCTGTGTACTGAATAAATGCTTGACCATTTGTTTGGTGCTCCTAGGATTCTCTCAGTTTTCGTCAATTTAGTCAGGTACTTGTTTATGTGATATGACTTCAAAGACCACAGGGGGAAAAAGAACATATCAATCATTAACTCTCAGTTGAATGAGTGAAAAACTCCTCAGGTCCAAATTACCTTTCCCTTGATTCCAGCCAGAGGACTTAAAATACAAATAAACATTTACTCCTTTCTCATTTGTTAACTGTAAAATGTTTGCCCTAGAAAATTGAGACTTCCCTGTACCACACTAGCAAATAATTCCACTCAATTCAGTTGATAAACATTTATTTGTCTCCTTATATTTACAAGGCACATACATGGTTTGGGGAATGAGAGCACCACTTAGGAATTTAAAGTTCCTGAGATTTGTTGGTGTGTATCCCAGCTCAGCTACTTACTAGCTGCGTGACTTCGGTCAGGTTAATGAACCTCTCTGTGTCTGTCCCCCACAATGTAACATGAGAATAGTAATAATCCCCCACTTACAAGACTGCTATAAGGATTAATTAAATAGCATCTGGACTTTGCACAGACCTTCACCCATGGTCAGGACTTGATGAATAACACTATTATTACTGTTTTTATTGTTCTGGTTTTTGCATTTAGTCTTCTTACCACAATGACTGTTGAAAATGCTTTCCTGAGATATTAGCGGTGATTAACCTCCTGGGTCAAATTACTTTAGCAGAATAGCTGCTTAGTCATATATTTGGGCTATGAGGGACAGAGACAGAGAATTTTTGATACTGTGTTGTAAACTTGAGAGGGGAAATCACGGATGAAAAGTCACAGCACCAGACATTAGGAAGGCTCTGCATGTCGGGACAGGGTAGACTCACCCGGGAAGATCTAGTGGCCACTGAGGAGAGCTCTGTAGACTGCGCCCTTCACACAGGTACAGCAAGTATCAACCTTGAAATGCATCGTCATCCACAGGCACTTTGTCCTCCTTCACGGAGACCTGCAGTTTTGCAGAGAAGTGGAAAGAATTGCTTTATAGCATTTTTCCACTCTCTCCTTCAGTTTTCTCATTTACGGAGAATTCTGCAGAAGTAAAATTTGAGGTCAAAACACATAAGCATTTAAGACAATGCTTTTCTTCAAATCCTTGAACAAATATTAACTCATTCATCATCTCATTACCCCCTGAGAATTGGGAAAGCAGAGCCTAAATGGAGGTTGGAATGTTCTAATCCTATCTGTAAATTACAGTGCTTGTGAGATTTATTAACTGAAGGGTTTAAGATTTTAGGAAGCTTTCCTAAATGTGATCTCTCAATTGCTATCACAGGATTTGCTCAACATGCTTTTGAAAAGAGAAAACATTTTAAGACCCCACTGCTGAGATCATCAAACCAGCCATCTCACAGAGCAAAGGAGAAAAGCAAGAAAGAAGCCTAGGGAAGGGAAGACTTGGAGAAGGAGAAGTCCCTTCATCTTTCATTTATGTTAAACTATTAGTTTACTACATTTTAAGTGGGAATGTGTTAATTAAAATACTACTTGTCAACCACAAACATTTGAAAGTAAAACATTCCGAAGATTCCCACTGTGTATGTTCCATCTGCAGCAGTGAGCAGCAAGTGCTGCAGCTCAAAGTCGGTTCAAAAAGCAGCAACCAAAGAGATCAGTCAGTTAGGAGAGGAATAGAAAGTGGAAACCTAGAACTTTGGCTAATTCTTGTGCATGGCTACTGGAGTGAAATTGGGCTAAGAACTTTTGATAAAGGGTGTCCCATGCAGTTGTGGGAAAGTGATGTCAAACTCTTGTGGTCCCCTCTCTAGGAGGCCACCCACCAGCCCTCTGCCCCGCTGTGGCGCCTCTTACTCTCTTTCCTCAGGGCTCACGGACCTCACCATTATTCTCCTTTGCTTCACGATTTCTCCATTGTCCTAGACAGCCTTGACATGGGCCAGGCTTCCAGATTTTTCCCTTCCTCCTGTTCCTTCCGTATCTCTTACTCACTCTCAAACCTTTTTCCTTTTTGGGATTTTATTGATGACTATAGAGAAACAGCCCAGGAATAACAAACATGGGAAGTTATGTAGTTGACATAAACTTTGAAGTCACATAGTCAATTGTCCTGAGTATGTAGGAAACTTCTTTATTATAAATTACGATGACAAGTCTCCCTCTTCAGAAAAACCAATAGAGCCCTTGCCCTTACTTTGCACCTAAAGAAGAGTTCAAATCTGGGAGTAATAATAGAAAAATAATGGGAAATTCAAATGTCCCCAAGACTAATAAGCATAATTTATACATCAAAGGAACACCAGGAAGATGCTCCCCAACTCACTGTGTCATTTTAGGCATTGGAGAGGTCGTCTTATGCTGCAGATGATGACAATGATGATCATGATCATGATAAGGTAATAGCCTAAATAAGTTCTTTCTATCACGCCTGTTCTGTTCTACCTGACCCCGTAGGGGATCAGCCATACTCTTGTATCGTTTCCCTAGCTGGGTAGATGAACACAAACTGGGGCTCCATGCTGGCTAATGCAACGAGTGTGTTTCCCAATGTCCATTGGATGCCCAGTAAGCAGATTTCTCTACCGCCACTTCTGACCAGCATCTCCCCACTTTCTCTGAACAAACAATGCATTATACTCTAGTGAAGTTTCAAACATTCAGGAAATTGTCCCAAAGCCATTAAGGGATAGGGAGATATCACTTAGGCACCCCATGTCACAAGAAGGGAGCCCTCTGAGTGACCACGTGGCCTCCTGCAGGACCCTAACTCTACCCTTTCTCTATCCACACCTTCTTCACCTTTAGAGCCCTGCCTTATTTAGTATTCCTGACTCTATCCCCTTCCTCTAGGTGCCCAATGGCTGACTCTTTTCACATACATTGCAAATTCTGTAGACTTGGGCTGAAAGGCAAGAGATTTCATATCTGCTTCATCATGTAAAGGAATGGGATCCAAGCCCCAAAGAAGAGCAAGCTCTGGTTCTGGGAACAGGAGAAACAATAACGGGCAACACCCTGGGATGAGGTTGGACCTCTCCCATCATAACTAAAATCATCCACAGTTCATCACCACGATGAGTCGTTTCCTACGGAAGACTATGCTATTAACTCCCTCTGTGAAGTCCCTATTATTCCTGTTAATATGACTTTAACTTTTATGTAGGGAAATGATCATCTTCACCTTCTTATACTGAGTCTGAATTGGACCCCTCCGTGACTTGGGTTTCCAATTAAAGTCTACTCACATTGACAAAAAATAAATGATGCAAGCTCAAAGTTATATGACTTCCTCAAAGTGAACCTGATTTAAAGCCAAACCCACCTGATTATGTTATCCCTGTTAAGTGCCACTGTGGCAATGACTACAGCATGGCACAGGTCACCACTTCCCCTCCCACACCTGTGGTAGGCATTAAAGGTTGGCTATGAGACTTCTCTGTGGAGCTGCTCTGTATTCACTACAGAATCCTGCACAGTAAGGGCCCAGCAGCCACTGCGGATTGATCAGAGTTGTTATGTTAGGTTGTTAATGTGGTTTGTCATTCCTATTTCCAGCTACTCCTTCACCAGGTCATTTCAGCATCAGTACCATTTCTCACCTCCTAATGGAGACACATCACCACAGGATAGTGGTCACATGCAACTGAGGAATGCCTTTCCTGATTGAAAAACCTACGATGGTAGCTGGAAAAAAAACCACATGCCTGTGTCTCTTGTCTCTTGGTATCTCCCTCCCAGGTTTAGCAACAGGTTTCTACTGTAGAGAAAGAAATAAAACTTGTAACAGAGCTCTTGTTTCTGACCACCTTTAGCTCCTAATGGTGCTTACATGCAAGCACATACACACACTCCCTGCCCCTCCTTCTGCTCACACTTTGCACATGACAGAGAGTGGAAAAATTATAGCTCTCTTGTTAAAGCCCACTCCATGCCCACAGTCTCATCGCTTTTATAAAACCTCAGTGAGGGCAATAAATGTCAATCTCCACTAGTCTCCTTACTGAAAGAGAGACAGAGCCCACACAGGCAGGGAGTTGAATATCTCTACTCTAAATCCCTGCCAAAGGCCATAGCCAAAGGTAAGGCTCTCACACTGGGCTCACCTTTTCTCACACGAGATGCACCACCCTGAAGAGTCAAAAGAAGTCATTTATCCTCTAGCTTTCTTAGACAACATCAAAAGTAGACATTCTCATTGCTTATCCAAGAAAACATAAAAATCTGTCTTCTTCTGAACTGGAGCATAACGCAATAGAACAAATGCAAAATGTCCTTGATATTTTGCTCCTTGATATTTAAAGTTCATGGATTATTCTAGAAAAATTAATTCCATAGTTCTGATTTATATATCTTAAAAGTTCATCAACATGTTGTTTATTTAACAATAACTTGACACCCAAGGGAACTTTTGAGCCTTAAGTTTCTGAAGCAGTTTCTTCATATAAACAGGAAGGCAAATTTGGCCTGGGCTAAGTCCCCGTGGATACTAAACACTGGAATAATCTCACTCATAGATGGCAAATAGGGCTTAAATATGGCCAAGCTGACTATTCCCACTTTGTGTTCCAGCTACCATACCACACCACCTCACCTCTGTCCACCCGCCCCCAGCTCCTCAGCGGTGATGAGGACCGGGAAGAAGGCTGATCTCATGTGTCTACCAGGCATGTTACTCACCAACACCCTCATAATTCCCACATGCTCTCATACTCTCTGTGGAATAATAAGAACTATGTCTCTTTGGAGCCAACACCCTAAAACTGCAAAGGATACTGACAGATGTCTTGCACAGGGGCCAAGGGGCCCTTACAGGATGCCCCCTAAGACCAAAATGTTAGGTCCAAGGGGAGCAAATATGCCCTTCCAGTCAAACCATCTCACACCCAAATCCTATCTCAGCAGAGCCTGAGAAAATGCTTCCTTGGCTGACTCGAATGGAAGACCCTCCCCTTGTGAAAAACACAAGTATGAAACCTTTAAATCCCTTGTTAATATGATGTTAGTCAAGATGCATATCAAGCGAATGGGGAAAAGAACAGTCTAGGGTTGCCAAGTCCATTCAAAAGCAGGGACTCACTTCAGTTCTGGGGCAGATAGGGTTCCTTTGGAAGGGAATTTGGCCCATTGAAAATAACAGTTTTATGATGCCTTCCTATAAGTCTAGACAAGCAGATGGGTTAATTCTAAAAACTCTTTGTATTTATGCCTTGAGAGATATTTATCTACGTCGTAAGGTTTTTAGAACAAAGAGAGTGGTTTCCTATTTCTTATAACATTTGGCGTCATTATTATTTTGAAAGATAATCATGTTCACCCATTGCCAGATGACTGCTGAGTTATGCTTTCTAGATAGTTCTTAAAGCCTTTGCTTTTGAAGACAAGGTTCTGGGGGTTGGGCGGTTGTAAAGGGTGACCCTGATTCCCTCGTCCACTCCCTTTCTGGCTGTGAGAAAATGTGGGCCTGGGAACTTACACAGTTTGTTTTCTATAATCCCGTCTAGTTTGAAACCAAAAAGGGTATATTTCTAGAGAACAGACCACAATGTGAGAGGGAGAATGGCCAAGGGGGTCGGGGTATAAAAATCTAATAGGTCAGCATTTGGCTCCAAAGGAACCGAAGGAGGAGGATTCCACAGCATGTGTGTTTTCTCTTTCAAGTCTCGCTTTTGTTCCCTGCCATCAGGAAATGCAGTAGACATTTGTCACCAGCAGCTCTTTGGAGACTTCGATGTTTCTTCCTCTCAGGGTCTAAAAGAGGACCTCAGACACGAAAGAGTCAGATTTTGCAAACCAGCAGAATTTTTGTGCAGTGTTTATCAGACAGGCCAGAGGCTGGGAAAGTAGTCTTGGGGAAGTAGTTTAAGCAGTTCATAAATCAGATGTAATTGAAAAGGATAGGGTCTCCTTTCTGAAAGCCCTGGCAACCTTTCTCTTAAAATCTCTTTACTGGGGCAAAAGTGAAGTGCATATAAGGACCAGGGGTCTGATGAAGTCAGGTTGCCTTGAGTCACTCAATGTAATTTTTTACTGGCTAAATCATGAAACAGAACTATTCTGTATTACCTTTACACCAGTGGTCCCCAACCTTTTTGGCACCAGGGATCGATTTCATGGAAGGCAGTTTTTCCACAGACCTAGGTGGGAGGGGATGGTTTCTGGATTATTCTAGCCATTATATTCAAGCTCACCTCCTGCCGTGTGGCTAGCTCCTAACAAGCCGGACCGGTACAGGTCCACGGCCCAGAGGTCGGGAACCCCTGCTTTGCATGATACCATTTCTTTTGATTATCAAGTATGTTATGCCAGATTGTGTAACATACTTATAACAAAATTCTTTGGGAAAAAATTTTATTTTGCACACACCTAAAAACAGCAGCTGAAATCAGCTGGAGTTCTTGGCTGGCCAGCAAGCAAAAAGTGCTTTTTATATGCAATTTCTAAGAAGCCCTGGAAATATGATACAAAACATTTTAACCCCATTGGCTTTTAAACTGGTGGAGTTTTTGTGGCTTTTAAAGATTACATTTGGTATACTGATCAAAATGCAGTTTCATACAAGGACCCTAAAGGGTTGTCTAAGATTTTCCCCTGAACTTAACACGGTATCTGTTGTTAGAGTATAAGGAGCAGGTTTCAGGGATTGATCATGTTCCTAACTCCAGGGAGAGGCTAAGACACTGGGAGCTCAGAAGAATGGAGTGAAGAGTTCCTGAGACTAAATATCAGGAAAATACCAAGGGAAGGACAGAGTCAAGTTCTAAAGGGCAGCCATTTCCCAAATGCCAACACAGAGGTAAACCAAGAGAACTGTTTTCTCCTGGTTCCACAATCACAGGAAAACCTGATCAAAGCTGGAGGGCAAGGGTAAGAGTAATTAGGCACCCAACTCCTAGGGTCTGAGTGCAAGCCCAATCAACTGATCACAGTCAGTTGTTTTTAACTACTTCTTTTGCACCAATGTCTTTTCTTTTAATTAGCAATCTAAGCAGATTGTCCCCTACATGATGTGCCCTATTCTCCAGGGACCATGACGATTACATACTCTCTGACATGACCTAAGGAAGACTGAAATTGACCTATATGCATCGCAGTCACATAGACAGAAGGGATTCTTGGACCATGGAACTGTCACACGTTCTGGTGTATGCCAGATTGGCACATGACCAACATTTTGCATAACATGGTTGCCTCATAAAACTGGTTGTTTTGGGTTTGTCTAGGTTATCGAGAGAAGAGAGTTCATGCTTAGCTGTATCTCACACCAACCATGGAGCCCTTGCTACCGGGCAGGGCCGGCCTGGGGTACAGGCTCTTTCTCTTAAAGATTTTCAAGCATTTCTTTCAAACCTTACTTCTCCAGAAACCTACCCTCATCTTGACTACAGCTGCCTCAGAATGAACTTGGCCTCTGGTGTGGTAAAATAGAATCATCTGCTTGAATTATATTTCAAGCCAAAGCCAGTGTCTTATAGCCTCACTGTATGATTTATCTGGCCCTTGGGAGCTCCTACTGAAAGTGCTGAAATGCCATCCTGACATTTCACTTCAGACTTACAACCACCTACACTCGAAGCAGGATTTATCTCTGACAGGAGGCTTTCTCCTATTCAAAACCAAACAGCGTGCAATGACTTCACCTGCTGAATAATCTCTTCTGTCCTAATGGGAGGGGTAGGGGCAGCAGAGCAGTAAGTACAGACAGAGGAACTAAAGCTGTGCCCACACACGTTAGGAAAAGAGAAAACACAGCGGACAAGTTCAATAAAAAATTTCTAATGAATCCATCAGCTCCAGTTTGTCTACCCAGAATCAGGGTTAGGAAAGAGACTGAAATAGGAGAACCACATACGGAGGAGGCTCAGGGGCAATTCCTCTGAAACAGCAGCTGGAGGGATTTTGCAACAATTCTGGTACCACACCTAGAGAGGCTGCCACATCTACTCTCTTGCTTCCGTTTACCATTATCAAGTATCGCAGGGTCACTATTTCTGAAAGCCCCTAGATGGAAGAACAGAAAAGCCAGCAGAGTTTAGGGTTACCTTTCATTCCACCCACAGGTTTGGTGAAAGGAGAAATATCTACATTACTGAACCAGCATGAATATGTGTTTTGGCCACAGGTACACTAGTGTTAACATGCTGTGAACACTGATCCTCTAGAAAGGCCATCATGTACTGATGGTGCATGTCCCAGCACCATACCAGACTCAAAAGGCAGGCGATAATTGCTTTTGGTGATAACACTAGGTAGGTAAAAGGTCTTCTCTCTCTTCTTCCATCACCCCAAATCCTGAAGGTGAGACCTCTGGAGATTGGGGCTGTACCCTTATATGTCTTTAAGTTCCAATAACACAGAATAGAGAATTATTACTGCTGATCTATCAGTTGGCACAGCACCCAGCCTGCTTTGGAGAGGAAAGTTTGGGAGGAGAGAGGAAACCATCTTTTTCTGTTCAGGACACATTATTCTCAAGGATTAAAAGAAAGACAGGAGTTTAGGAAAACTCATTTAGCGAATAAATCTCTTTGAGAACAATGTTTAACCCAAGGTCATCAATATCCCCAGAGTTCCAGAATGAACTATATGGAGCTTCAGGAGGTGCCCAACTTCCAAGAGAATGACCTACAAAATCAAGTGGAGTTTTGTGGCTTTATTTCCAGCTCTAGATATAAGAGATGAAATTATTATAGAACTGTAAGGGTTATTTTCCCTTATAATTCTTAGCTATTTCTTCCCTGTACATACATAAAAATGAGAATAGAAGGATAATTCCATTATTGAGATTGTTGAGATGTTTACAATTTTTTTACTAAAGAGAATGATTTAACATTTTAAAAACCAAGATCTGTTCAGTAACTCAGATAATAGGGAAGAGTAAAGCTGGCATGATAAATGACCGCTATGCAAGGGAACTGCTAGTGTTGTAAATGACACCTCCTGTAGGGATACTAAACACTCAATCAAAAAACACCATGGTTGTTTTAGAATCAGCTTTTTCAAATCTACAATTTTGAATGAGTGTTTCTAACTGAAACTTTTTGGTTGGTAATAATCCAGTCTCTATCATGCTTTAAAAGGCAACCCATTACAAACCCTTCTTAGAACGCTCCTTATGCCTTACATGGCATGGTGAGTCAGCAATGTTTTTGAATTCCAAAGCATCAGAGAAGTGGAGGGAAATTGTCTGTAACTGCTCACAGCAGCATCTTTAACCTTCTGCCAAATACCAGGTTGCCAGCTGGCAAGTCCTAGTATTCTTTAATCCCTCAAAGAATCACGGATGTGTCACTGAAGATAGACACAAGCTGTTCTGTTTTAACCAGAATCATCTACAGGAATAACCAGCAAAGTGCATAAACCTCATTAAGGTGACTGGCAGTGTGAGTAAATTGTGAAGTTCCCCCTTTATCCCTCCACCTGAGACACAGTGTCCAATGCTCCCAAAGCTTAGCCACCTCCCCTCTGGTTCTCAACAATCACCATCCCCAGCTCTGGATTTCTATCTGTTTTTTCTGGACAGAGGCTCATGTTCCAAAGCAGTGATTCACAGAGTTGATTCATTTGATTTCAACTTTCACTATTTTTGCCCATTACAATTCTAGTATCATTTCCCAATATCTTACTATCACACTATAATTAAAATTCCAACTTTTTTTTCATAATAAGTAGGTAACCATACACAAAAGAACTTATAAAATCAAAATAATGTCCTTAAAATTTAACTATATATTCTTACCTACTAAAAGCTCTGAGTTTGAGGCCTACTCTGTCTTTTTTAAAAGGGAGATTAATATGTGTTAGAAAGGTGTTAGAGACACATTAGCACCAAGCTGAGACTTCCCATTAATACATTCAGAAAAATGGAAAAAGAATGTCAAAGGAAAATCGCTCATTTTGTGCGATTCCATTTTAGTTAATGCCATGTCCATCTTATTTAATCTCATGCAAGATTATCTTTGGGACAGGAGATAGCAGTGTTTCCCAAAGTGTGAATCTAGGAGATAACCTAGCAAGAGATTGAAACGCAAAATCCCTGGCTCCACCCACTGTGTCTTCTGGGATAGGTTTTCGTAATCTGCATTTTTAAGAAGCTTTTCAAATCCTTATATACTCAAATATTTGAAATCTATCAGTCCAGGTTTGTTAATTTTCAAATATTCATTAGCCAAGTATCCTTTCTTCCAATAAAATCCTGCATAGAAACTAAGATATAGAAAAGACAAGGGTAGGGCCCTCTACGTAATGCAGGAGAGTGGGGCAGAGAGGCAGCTAATGCCTCACCTCCTCCTGACCCATGGCAGCCCCTGGACCACCTCATGGAGCTCCCAGGTCTGCAGAACAAGGCATGAGAACTTGCCTTCTCTTTTTCCCTTCATCTCTTCCTTCTCCAACCTCTACTTCCCCCCACAACCAAAACCTGCTTGTAGATTGTTTTTAGATATCTTCTCTGTCCTCCATGTTACCTGGCAAAGAAGTATAAGAGCTGAATACAAATGTATTGAATTGAATTGCATATGACTCATTGAATTGCAAAATAAGGATACAAATACCCTAATAGTTAAATGGATGAAAAACATACATTTCACAAGACAAAATAGTTAATTAACATATTAGAAAATGTCCAAACTCATAATCACCAAACAAATGCAAATAACATAAGACGTTATTTTTTACTTGTCACCTCTCAAAGATGTTTTGAATGATACACAGTGCAAATGAGGGTACTGTAAGACCAACATTCTTATACATTGGAAAGCTGAGCACAGCCTTCCTGGATGTATGAGTATTTAAAAATATTTTTTTCCTTTAAAGTAATACTTCACCCTCTATGAATCTGTTATACAGAGACACTCTGAAATTCAGGCAAAGATTTATGAACAGTTCTGGAACTAGACAGTGGGTGATGGTTGTACAACAGTGAATACATCCCATACCACTAAGTTTCACACTTTAAAATGGTTGCAATGTCAATTTATATTATGTCTCTTTTACCACAGTAAAAAAATTTATGCACAAAATTATTTATTTCTATTTCATTATTATTTATGATAATGAGAGTTTAAAATGGCTGAATATTACCTCAGCCATTTCTTCAACTACAGAATAATCTTGAAAAAAAGCATATTAAATATTACCAGTGGTTGATTCTAGAAAAGTGGTAGAATCATTAACACCTTCCCTTTTCTCTTTACACTTTGAAAAGCTTTTCCGAAATTAGCACATGTTATTTTAATGAACAGAAAAAAAATTAAATAAATAATTTTGAAAGAAAATTAACTAGGGGCCATATGCCAATCTCCATTACAATACTACTAATTAATAAAGTGGAAAGTGTTCATCTCTAATTAGAAATTATTTTTAATTAACAAATTTGGCATGCCTGAAGATACAAAATAATAATAGCTAATGTGTGTATAGTGCAGGCATTGTTTTGAGCTCCTAGCATATATTAATTACAACCTTTAAGATGAATACTATTGTGATTCTCATTTACATCTAATTTAATAGAAGCATAGAGAAGCTGAATAGCCAGCCCAAGATAGGACAGCAGGATTTGAACTCAGATATTTTGGCTCCAGAGTTGATTATGATCTTAGTCACTGTAGTATACTACCTTTTGAAAAAATTAAATTAAGCCCTGGCTTGTGTGAATCAGTGGATTGAGTGCTGGCCTGTGAACCAAGGGGTTGTCAGTTTGATTCCCAGTCAGTATACATGCCTGGGTTGGGGGCCAGGTCCCCAGTAGGGGGCGCACGAGAGGCAACCACCCATTGATGTTTCTTTCCCTCTCTCCCTCCTTTCCCCTCTCTCTAAAAGTAAATAAAATCTTTTAAAAATTAAATTAGGAATAAAGCTAGCAAGAAAGTCTGCTAATTTCCTCTTGCTGCTGTATCAAATAACCACAAACTTCGTGGCTTACAACACAAATGTATTCTTACAGACCTGGAGGTCAGAAGTCTATCCTGGGTCTGCAGGGCTGTATTCCTTTTGAAGACGCTAAAGGAGAATCCACTTTCTTGCCTTTTCTAGCTTCTGCTCATATTCCTTGGCTCATGGCCCCCTCATCTGTCTTCAAAGCCACCAGAGTAACACTTTTTCTCTTCTCTGGCCTCCACTTCTATCATTACATTCTCTCTCCGTTTCTATCTTCTGACCCTCCTACCTGCCTCTTATAAGAATCCTGTGGTTACATTAGGCCCACCTGACAATCCAGAATAGTTTCTTCATCTCAAAATGTTTCATTTAATTACACCTGTAAAATCTCTTTTTATCATATTAAGTAACATAGTCATAGGTTCCAGGCATTAGGATCAAACATCTTTGGCACCATTTATGCAGCCTACCATGAGAAAGAAGGAAGGGAGGGAGGGAGGGAGGGAGCGAGGGAGGAAGGAAAGGAAGAGAGGGAAGAAATTTCTGTTCCAGTTTCTATTCATGCGTAATCAAACATTCTTTTCATGCATCATAATTTCGCGGTCAGGAAATTAGGGAGCACCCATCTGGATGATTCTTTTGTTTGAAGTGGTATTGATAGAGGTCACTCAGTGATAATATTCAGCAGGCAGACGAGATGGTCTGGAAGATACAAACAGGCTAATTCACGTGATTGCTTTTTTGGTGCACATGATAGGAAGGCTGGGCTCCACAGGGACTGTTAACCAAAGTGCTCAGACATGACCTCTCCAGCATGGTCCTCTCGGGGTAGTCAGGCTTCTTATATGGTGGCTCAGATCTCACAGAAAGAATGGGAGACTCTGGAGGAAAACACAGGCGTCTTCTGACCTAGCCCTCAGAAGTCCCAGAATGTTACTTTTGCTTCATTCCATTGGTCAAGCGAGGCTCTCAGGCTGTCCCAAATTCAAGTGGAGAGGAATTAGAATCCAGTTTTCAACAGGAGGAATAGCAAAGAGATTGAAACTATCTTTAATTACCTATGCTCTCTAAGTATAAAATTTCAACTAACAGAGTACAGGATGAAAGCCATCTAAACTAAAGATGCGGGGAGTGTGTAGTTCTAGCACCTGTCAAGTAACCAGAGAACATTCTTATGTGTTTAGATTAGTCTGGTAAATGACTTTTAAATCCCTCTGATTTTAAGATTTAAAAACTTTTCTTAGATATGTTTCTTTTTAGGTTTTCTTCTACCATTCTTTAGTGTCAAAGTCTATGGAAATAACCATCAAGAAGAAGAATCATAAAAACTCACTAGTTCACGTTTGCATGTGTTTTATTTATAAGGTTCTGTCCATAAAAGAAATTTATTTAAGGCATGCCCAGACAATAAAAATCATGTCTTCCACCTCTTATTGGGAGACAATGATGACTACATTAAAGCTACTTTTTTTTTTTTTTTTTTGCTATCACCATGTCTGAAATATAACCTTCTATGTCTTCTTTGTCTTAATAGAATACATAGACTGCCTAGGTTTATTTTACTTTTCCATTATAATATTGGCCTTAATACTGATATACGTAGTATGTTTATAAATTTGAATATATACATTCTTTTTTTCAAAATTCATTCAAACCTTTTGATTTCTGATTAGAATCAGTATTGTATAGAATGTTGGTATCTTTATAAATATTTTCATCACTAAATTTTAAGTACATACAGTAGTCAATGTATCATTTTTTCCCCCATTTACTTTTAGTTCAGCAATTTTCAACCTTTTTCATCTCATGGCACACATAAACTAATTACTAAAATTCTGTGGCACACCAAATAATATATCTTTGCTGACCTGACAAAAAATAGGTATAATTTTGATTGACTTACAAAAAATAATAATAGTAATTACCCATCCTTTTTGCCCCAAAGTGACTTTTTTAAAAATCAGGTGACTGTACTTGTATATAAAGATTTCTGCTACCAAGTATTAACCAATGAGACATAGCCTTATTAAGTGACATGACCAGTAAGATGAAATTCTATTATATGACGTATATATTTATGGGTCAAGACAGAGCATTCACAATGGACAGCTATTGTTGTATTGACTCTTGTCATTTTTTTTTTATTTGACAGTCTAAGAGAAAAGAGATCAGTGCCCCCGACTAAATAGTCACTTATTGCATGTGTTAAAAATACTTGCAGCACACCAGTTGCAAATCGCTGTTTTAGTTAATAATAACAATAGTTGATAATAATAACACAAAACAATAAATTTTACTTTTATAGGCACTTGTATCTGGGTGAGCTCATTGGTTCAATAAATTTATTACCTCCCTCAAATAGTAAACAGCCTGGTGGGAGAAACAAACACAGTGGTATGCTGGAGCCAGCTCAAACTACCTTACGTTGGCTCCTAACAGCCAATTCTCTGCATTGTGTCCCAATCTCACTTCAGGTGGTATCTTCAAATCAGCCATGCTGGGAGCATTTATGCTATGGACACTGGCAAACTACAAATCTGGGCTTTTTGCTAAACATTTACAAGTGCACCACTGCATTCCATAAACATGGCTAATGATGTGCTAAGTGTTAAAGATACACAAAAGATGTAATGAAAACATAAAGAAGGGGAGTTGAACCTAGTTAGGAGAGGTCACTGAAAGCTTCCCATTGGTGGCCAAGCTCAAACGTCACCTCCTCTGAAAGGCCTTCTTATACAACCTATCTAAGAAAACCCTGCTCCCAGACATACTCTATCTACACTATTCATTTCTTTCTCAGCAGTTGTCATATTTGATGGTTATCTTATTTATTCTTATTTGTTTATATGTGTCCCTTACTAGAATTTTACATTCTTACCTGTCTTGCAGTTCTGGTATATAATATTTCAGAAAATATTTTTTGAAAATAGTAGAGTCTTGAAGGATGAGTAGGATTTGGCCAGGTGAAGAACTAGGGGTAGAATATTCTGAGCACAGGAAGCAGGAGTAGAAAAAGCACTGTGGTCAGGGACAGACAGTGTGTGCCTGAAACATGAAGTCCACATCAGGGAGGGGCCGAGGCGGTGCTGAAAAATACTGAGGCCATGTGGAGCCCCTAAGCTATCCCATGTGAGCCACAGAGACCTACAATGGCTACTATTCAAACTTCTACTTACCAGAAGGTGAGCATGGGCATGATTAATTCCAAACAAAGATAAATGTATTATTAAGTTAGCAAAGAATAAAATAATAAACTAACTAAAACTCATCTCTCTTCAAGCCCCCAATATGACTAATAAATTGAAACTGTTTTATCCTCCCCCCCAAAAGGGGACTCATCCCTGAGAAGGATGTTGGATCTCTCCAAAATTAGAGCATTCAAAGTATGAAGCACTGGGTAACACTTAAACTGAAACAAATAATGAATAATGTGAAAGGGATATGCTGGTTTTCGAAATGTGGATTATTAAAATCTTTCTGCAGATAATTATGGCCCCTTGACAATAGTGCCTGTATTAGATGTTCTGAGAAATGTATTAAAGGGATTTTCTACATAAAAGAAGAAGCAGAGGATTTGGTTCCTAAGGAGATAAACTAATTTGATTACAGATATTGAGCAGTTACTCTGCAGAGAGCTTTGAGCCAATGCCTCCCCACTTCCCATGTTGCTCACAGTCTATTGGTGGAGGAGATGGACTCTCCAGTGGGATGAAGAAAAGATAGAGGGTCCAAAAGACAGAGTGGCTAATTCTGCTGGATGGAATTGAGGAAGCTTCCAGGGGAAAGTAATGTTTTGGTTGTCCTGGGGGGATGAGTAAGACTTGAGTAGGCGAAGAAAGAGCAAAGGGGGCACTCCAGACAGGAAGAGCACCCTGACCCAAGACAGAGAGGCCTGAAGTCAGAGTGTACATATATTTAAAGGCTCATGGAACAGCCACACAGACAGCAACTTACACAACTCTGAACAGAACAATTGCCCATATGCTTTTGCAAAACAACATTCTAATTTTACTTTGGTGTTCATAATGACAAAGTGATTCATTAGTTCCTATTACAAAGAACAATTTCAAAATGATAAAACACTGAGAACACTTTCGTAATTATAGAAGTTAAAAAAAAGGAGAGGAACTTGAAGCAATTCCTCACTTTCTACTCAGCAAATATGTGACCGCAAGAGGTTCCAACCACCCTGCACACAGCACCAATCGAGCCTTATTTGAACTAGCATGGTAGTAAGATAAGAAGATCTCTGCTTTATACATACAGTGGAGCCTAATATGTGTACCATAACTTATTTTATGGACTTAGATAGACCCATGCCAACTTATACCTGCCAAGGCACAGTCAACTACATTTGTGACAAGTACAATTCAGGTGAATCTTACTTGAAAAAAACGCAAAATGCAAAAATAACTGATTTCCAAAATTAATATATTAAGCAATTGTTCTGCCCTTATTTCATCATTGGTTTCACTTAAATTGTGAGTTTTAAAATAGAGTTTAATTTCCCAAAAGCTATTTTCATACTGGAATATATTTGGTGAAGAGAGCAAAGCACCCCAAGGGCTGTGTAGTGGCCAGCAACAGAGAGTGACTCTTGGCTAGCTTAAGCTGAAAAGAAAATTCTTTTAAGTACATTGTTCAAGTCACCAAATAAAAAAGAAAGCTGCACACAGAACCCAAAAAAGTGCTCCCTTCAAAAAAATTTTAAAAAAAAATTAGGAGCAGCGCCTGGAATCCAGATAGTAGGAATTGATAGAAAATAACATTTTTCACTCAGTTCAAGTTTCAAAATCCCAGAATAGAAGGTCTGATCGGATCAATCTGGGACAGTTGCCTAGAGAAAGCCAGACACCTTAAACTACAGTCTCATGGAGACTACGGATTCATGCAGGATGGTTTCCTCAAGGGCATTGGCACATCATCAAAGAGGGCAGAAAGGATGCTGGTAGTCAGAAGACATAGAATGTGCGCTCCTGCCACTAAGGACACTCTGCAATCAGTCCGGACCCACTATGCCAATTTAATACAGAGCTTCCACCGAGCTGAGAGTTTTGTCTTTGTCTTTCTTCACCCTTTCCTGACCCAATTTGTTCTGAAGAGGTCAGAAGAAACAACTAGAATCTGCTTTATTGAGGAATCTTCTAGATACACATGTCTTAGATGAGGTTTCTGTGTGATGCATTTTACACACTAAGCAGTTTACTTCTCTATACAAAATAAACAGCGTCTGGCCACAAAACATGAACAAATAAAACAGAAATTCGTTTCAATTGGCTTGTTCTCTTATATTAAGGTAATAGTCACATTATACTTGTCAGATAACTTAAATATGTCCACAGAATGCAGAATATTTTTTAAATAAATTTTTAAAAGCTTAAAAAAGGAGAGAGTTAATTTAAAAAGTTTTTTGGTCTTTGGTGCCAAACATTCCATTGAACAGATATTTTTCATATAAGTTACTGGTAGTTTCAAGCACTATGTAAATATAGCTCAATGTTTTATATGTATTTATGTATGATTTTCATTAGGAGCCTATCACACATAAAATATATAGAAAATATACAATACACAGAAAATAGATTAGTTTTGTCTATATGGGTAATAGAGGAAAAGCAGAATGATTTCAACTACAAGTATCTAGAAATGTTGAATTTTTTTTTTTAAGTTTTAAAAATGACAATTCTTTTTAAGTGCCCAGCTGAGCTCATAAGAAATAAAGAGGAAATCCGAGGGCACAAAAATAAAAAGGGGTCAGAAAGGCTGAGAGTGTACAACCGAAGCTGTAGTGGGAGGTGCAGAGGGGCCTGCTTCCCATTGTGAAATCAGCTCTGATGTAACTGCACAAGGACAGGCTATGAGGCATTGAGGCTGTGCTAGGAGGGACTTGCAGCTGACTTTTGCATGAAGCTGGAATCCCAAAGGACTACAACCTCCATGTATGGGAACTGGACAGGGTTCACCTCTGAGTCCAGGGAAGCAGCAGGGAGGCTTGTCTCTGGGGTGGGAAAAGGACATTTTCCCACAAGAACAGGAGCCCATGCCACACCTAGGC
Source organism: Pteronotus mesoamericanus (assembly GCF_021234165.1). NCBI lineage: Eukaryota > Metazoa > Chordata > Mammalia > Chiroptera > Mormoopidae > Pteronotus > Pteronotus mesoamericanus. The sequence continues at coordinate 10,983,089 of NW_026555277.1, read as the reverse complement.
TTGGAAACTTTACACTTACTTTCCTTGGGATGTGAGATTCCCCAGTTGGAGGTTGACCTAGGCACTGTTCCTGGCAGAGCTGGGCAGGGCTGTGCAGGGCTCCTTGAAGAAACAAACTTCTCTAAAAGAAACCTCCTCTGGGACTACTACAAGGGATGCCCACAGAGGAAAAAATAAATCTGCTAGAGATAAAATTACAATTTAAAAAAATTATATAATATATGAAGAAAAGATCTAGGAGGAATGAGGATCCAAAGTTCTCTCAAAAATATCCCACAGAAAAGAAATCTCACTTCCAAATAATTGTATATGCTATCTGAAATATGGTATAGTATAAGCAGTTTAAATGGCTAAAGAGATAAAGGAATAAAATCCATGTTGAAACAGTTAGACACTGACAAAAGACCATGCACAATTTTAAACAAAACCAAATAAAACCTGGAAATAAAAGATAAAATCTAAAAATTCAGTGGATTTGTCAAATAATAGATTGGACCCTGTTGAAGAGAAAATTAGATAACTGCAAGAAAAAAATCTGAGGATGTATTACTTTGAATGTAGCATGGAAAGAACTTTTTAATGTAAAAATATAAAAGATAGAAAATGAAAGAGATGGCAGGTAGACTGAAAGGTCCAAAAGACATCCATTTAGTAGTATTTTTTAGAAAGGTTCATAGAGAATATACAGAAGATTCAAAGAGGTAATGTCTGAAATTGAAAAATGATATAAATATAAGGTCTGTCTGGAAAAAGTCAAGCCATTGTTAATGTAATAAGAGTGGTTTGTACAACATCAATGTACCCTATCAGCCAAGGAGAGTGGACTGGAATATGCATGTGTGAACAATGATGACTTCACTTTACTAGTCGGTAGGGGTGGTAGACACCACTGAGTGAGCATGTGTACTGTGTGGCCATCACATTCAAAGTGACTGAGTGAGTAGAGCAATGAATCTGCATCAAATTTTGCATTAAGCTTGAACATTCCTCCACGGAAACTATTTGGATGATTCAGAAGGCCGCAGCTATGGGCATCTGGTAATTGGCAGCTTCATCATGACAATGCACCCACTTACGCATCACATCTCGTGCAGAGTATATTGGTGAAACATCAAATCACCCCGGTGAATCATCCCCGGTAGAGCCCAGATTTGGCGCCCTGAGACTTCTAGCTTTACCCAAAACTAAAATCACCTTTGAAAAGGAAGAGATTTTATACCATCGATGAGATTCAGAAAATACAACAGGGCAACTGATGACGAATGGGAGAACTGTGTGAGGTTCCAAGGTGCGTACTTTGAAGGGGACTGAGGCAGCATTGTCCTACGTACAGTGTCTCTTGTATCTTGTGTCTTCTTCAATAAATATCTGTATTTTTCATAGTACATAGCTGGACACTTTCCAGACAGGGCTTGTACAGCAAAGAACTTGCACAAAGAAGCCACAAGCAGAAAAACAGAAATAAATCTACACTTAGATAGATGTATTGTACCAAAATTGTAGATCACCAAAAAAGAGAGTCTTAAATTCAATGAACAAATAAGACATATTTACTAAAAAGAAACAACAATTGGACTGACAGCAGCAACAGAGACCAGAAGAAAATGAAATAGTTTCAAAAGTGATAAGGGAAAAAATTTTCAACCTAGAATATTTTACCAAGCTAAACTATCATTGAAGAAGGAAAGTAATTGGGCCCTGGCTGGGTACTCAGTTGGAAAGACTGTCATTCCAATGTGCCAAAGTTGTGGATTCAATCCCTCGTCAGGGCACATAGAGGAATCAACCAATGAATGCATAAATAAGTGGAACAACAAATCAATGTTTCTCTCTCTATCTCTCTCCCTTCCTCTTTCTCTCTAAAGTCAATAAATATAAATTTTTAAAAAGTAAATTAAAAAGAATGAATATAAAATAAAAATAAGCATTCACACCAGCAAAGAATGAGAAATGCCAGCCACAGGCCCTCCCAGGACAAAAGAAAATTAAATCTTGGAGAGAATGAAAACAAGGACTATTAAAGAAATGAATTGCTTTGGATGTAAACACAAAGAAATACTTAATATAAAAAATGACAAGATTTCATTTGAAAAGTTTAAAAATACAGTAGAGCTAAATAGCAGATATAAAAAATATAACTTACAGTAAACAGGTACTAAGATCTTTTTTACTGGTCAGGAGGATTAACTTTAGATAGTGTAACTCAAGTACGTATATTAAAAATAAGCTGGTAACAACTAAAACAGAAAGAAAAAGAATAGAAATAAAATGCAAAAGAATGTAAAACTTCTAAATCAGTATAAAAGAAAAGGAGTAAAAAAGAAAAGCTGATCTATTTAATCAAAAGAAGTAATGGAAAGGAAATAAAATCATGAAATCCATTTTAAAATCAACTGTGTAATATGTTCTAAGTGCTTCTCTGTGGGACTTTTTTGAGCTTCTATGATCGGATTAAAAACAAACAAACAAAATAATATTCCAAATGAATGCTTATTCCAGGAGACAAACTTGAACACAGTGACAGAAAAGTCAGAAAGTAAAGAATTTGGAATAAGATATATACCAGGCAAATTCTAAACAAGAGAAAGCTAGAATATTGATAAACATAGCAGACAAAACAGACTTTTAAGTATTTTAGGAAATTAAAAAAAGTCATTCCCTAATAATAAAAAGAATAATTTGCTAGGAAAATAACATTATCCTGTGCATGTTTTGCCCAACTTTTTAGCTCCAAAACGTATAAAACACTTTAGCTCCAAATATATAAAATGAAAATTAAAATACAAATTTGTATCAGTACACAACCATAGTAGAATATGTTAATGCCTTTCTCAGAAACAGATCGAAGAACCAAAAATAAATGAATATATAGATGATTTGAATAATACAATGAAATAGTCAAGCTAATGAAAATGTATAAAAATTAGATTATTTTTAATCTAATACTATTCTAACAATTAGGTTATCAGTATTAATTTTAAGAATAAATAACAACAAACATAAAAATAAAAGCAATCTCAGGAAATATCAAAAATTGATATCACGTGGACTATATCCTCTGACAACATCGCAACAAAAAGATAGCCTCCCAAATCTCAGGCATTTGAAAAATTTGAAATTTCCATAATAATTCATGGGTCAAAGAAGAGCTCTAATGAAAAATTGTAGAAAGAGTGAACATTGAAGCTTTGTTGTATCTGAAATATTTTTTAAGAAAGAGGGTGATATCTGAAATAAATATAACAAAATATTAGCTGTGTTTAAAACTGGATGCTAGATACGTGAATGCCTGTTATATTATCCTCTGTGTACTTGAAATATTTCATACTTATTTTAAATGTTAAAATAAAGCTACTTATTCTATTTCAAACAAATGTTACACTGCAATTAATAGAGAAACTGGTGGGGATTTGTTTGGTTTTGTTTTCTGTGTGGAATAATCAGAACCTAGACAAAATGTTTCCATCTGTGAGCGCAAGGCATCACCCAATCTGGGGCACCTCATCATCCCTGATCCCCATGCCTCACGGCCACGACAAGCCCAAGGCCAGCTGCTCCCAGGCTGGACTCTGAGGTCACCTTCAGGTCTGTCAAAAATAATTCCTGCTGTTGAGCAGAAAAGGCTGCAAAGCCCATCATTTGAAAAAAGAACATATTGCAAAAATCACCCACATACAAAGTCAACCCTCAGGGCAGACTGTGTGGTTCACCACATTTATACTGACCCCTCTTAAAAATATTTTATTAAATACTTCTGATATAAAAACAAAATCTGCCTATGAGTTGGCATTTTGGTAAACACTCCTCCCTTTAAAATTGTGTATTTAAAAGAGATGTCCTAAGCAAAATTAAAAACTCCCTATTCCCTATGACTCAAACCTTAGGTAACTCTCAGAACCTCTTCCCCAGTTCCCCCAATTAAATTGTGGGTGATCCCTACTATCAGAATTTTACACCAGTACAGTCAAACTTGAATAATGTATGCCTGCTTTTAATATTCTCACAAGCCCCTAGTGCTGACAAAGGACTTTCATTAAAATGTTATTTATTTATTTATTTATTTATTTATTTATATAAATGTAAAACTAGATGTAAACTCGCTATGCTAAACAATCATTAACACCCAAACAAATTTACAAATTAGAAATAAAAATACCAAACTACTATAGTTCAAATTAACAAGATTAATTTAATGTGACAGTTTACATTGTTGTGCTAAAATTCCATTGCAGTTAGGAACAACTGGCTTCCTGTTAGTTTCAGCCAATAAAAGGTATTAGAAGTTTATCAGGAGACGGGAGGTGGTAGGTTATTTGTTCCTTCTCGTTCCTGATTCTAGCCCAGCAAAAAATTCCTCAGAGAGGAAGATGGCAAAAATATTTAATGTCTCCCCAGAAATTTCCAGATCCTAGGGCATCCTTTGCCAACCTTCAGACCCGCAGGATATGAGAGGTTGAACTATTAAAGGTCTAGACCAGTGGTCCTTGTACCTATACGCATATCAGAATCATCAAAGGGACTGTGAAATGCAACAATTTCTCATTTCATATCCTTTTTGGTGGTGGCTTGCTGCTGCCACTAACCCCTGGGTTGCCTCCCCACCTCCTTTTTTGCTTTTTATTTCTTTCAACACCATTTTTTAAAACTAGCTCTCCACGTTAAATTCCCTTTATTTAACTACTGGCCCAAGCTCTTTTCCTGGCTGTCCCCTATGGATACATAAGTCATACAGAGTGGTGGAGAGAGCTGAAGAGTGATCTGCTTTGTAATCTTTTCCACTTGTTTTTTATACCAATTATTGTACTTTTAACTTCCTTTTTTTATATACATCAAAGTCCTTATAAATAAACCAAAAAGAGAAATCCCCTCCCAAAGTTTATGCTACTGTTTTATGTAGAAATTATTTCTATTCTCAAAATTTCCTGTGGTTTCATTAATCATCAGAGGGGATTCAACAGGACTATGTCTATTCTGTAAAGGGAAAGCACCAAACGATGGATGAGTTCTGTCTGCAGACACCAATCTGAGGAGAATGGCTGAGCTACCCCAGATATCTCATCCCCATCGTCTCCAAAGCAACTAATAATTTAAAAGGAAAATCCAGACATGCATTTGCTTTGAAAAATGACGGATGAATTGAGGTAACCATCTTTTTTTCCTTCCTAGAGTTCCCCCAGCATTACAAGGCTCATCAAGATTTTCCTTTGCTGAGTTGCACCATCTGAACCAGCTGTGTTTTTGATAGTGCACCTTCTCAGGAAGAAGCCGATGTCCACACTCAAGTAAGAAAGAAAGAGAGGAAGGATTTTAAATCAGAAAGGCTCTCTCCAGGCGGTCGGTATAAGAAAAAATAATTTCTGATAGGATGACCAGTATTCTTTGTTCAAACACCGAGTTCCTTGCTTTTGCAAATGCAGCTTTTATGTTACATAAGTGCCAGCTCCTACTTGTTGTCACTTCTCTAAAGCATGGGGCATTCAACTGGTTAGGAAAACATGGTTTCGCCTAAGAGAGAGAAAGAGAGCTGGAATATTTAATGTTGCATGTTTCCCACAGAAATTGCCAGACCACAGGGCATTCTTTGCTGATGCTCAGACCAGCAGGAAATGGGAGGTTGACTTTATAAAGACATAGACCAGTGGTCTTCAACCCCACACGCATATCAGAATCATCGAGGGGACTTCTGAGAAGCGCTGCCAGGATTTAGCCCAGACAAGGAAAGCTGAATCTCTGGGGATAGGCCCCAAGCATTAGTATTTTTAAAAACCTCTCACATGATTCTAATAAAGAGCAAGTACAGCATGCCATTGGCCTAGACCAAAAACTAGGAGTTGATCCAAATTTTAAAAACTATGTGTAAATAATTATAAGGCTGTTATATACAATCATATGTAACCCTTTCATTGAATTCAGTTGTTTTCTGCAAGGGGGTTGCCCATTTCCCTTCCTCATTCTTTTGAAGGACACTGACATAAGCGATACTAGAGGCATAATAAACTTGTGGTTTAGTTTCGCCTGCCACTTGACAAAAGCAATAACAGAAGAGAAAGACTGCAAGTTCTTGTGGGGAGGGTTCCGATTATGGTGAACCTGCCAGAACCTCTGGATATCTGGATTGTGTGACTCTCACCCCTAAGGTGGCTTTTAAAAGGTTATGTATCAAGTCCATGGTCTAACACTCTTCCGTTTTGTGTAACCACTTGATACCGTCAGTCTATTACTGCATGATATCAGACACAACCATGTCATTCTTTGTCACATTAGAAATGGTCTAGTGCATATGGTCCAGAGCCCAAGGCTCCTTTGGAATTGAAATCTTATCTTTCATTATAGTGCAACACATTGTATGTATGTATCTCCCAAGACAAAGAGCTGGCATAAACTGGGCAATGACTTAGCCCAGGAGGGTCCCCTAAATATTTTTGATAGCATACCTAATGGAAGTTCAAGTAGAAGTTTAATGTTTTTCCCAGGACCCAATGGATCATGTTTGATCTCCCTGAGATGCTCAAACTTCCCTCTGAAGACCACTGATCTAGTCTACTGTGTAATGCTTGCCATCTGACAAAAAGTAGTTATTACTTTTGTGATTTGAGTTGTCCCTGCATGTAAATAACATATCTGAAATTTTTACTGAGACTTTCACAGCAATACATTCATGGTAAATAGCTAATTCTTCACCATCATCATGAATTACTCCATGAAGGAGTCTAAGGAAATAGGTTAGTACCAAATGTTTCCCATTACCAGCAGGGTGAGGCGTCTGGGGCTTCCCAGGCTCTGGTCTGATCCTCCAAACACAAAAAGTACCCAAGTCACTTTTTGATCTGTTTATAGCCAATTCCATAATTGGTTCAGTGGCCACTCTGGAAGACAGCTTCTAGGCCGTCTTGCTCAAGTGATATGTTCTTCAAAAGAAAGCGCTGGCCATAATTTCAAAGCAAGTTTCCTCTCTACCTTTAGTAGGTGTGAAATAGTTAATGTTCCCAATGAGGTATAATTTATTTTAAAAACTACAGTAGAAGAAGCCTTGGACAACTGCACTGATTCTTAGGAAACAGACACAGAAAGATTTCCTCAGGGTTATTGAAAGGAGGGAAAGGGGCTGCGTGAGCCAGTGCAGGGAAACTCCCAGCAGTCAAGATCACACAGTTCTGTTCTAGGTTTCCAGCTGAAGAAACTCATCTGCCCGAGGTCACATAGCAGTTAAGTGACAAAGCTTAAAACAGACTGCAGACTCCTAGCTCACTGTCCCTTCTTTCAGTTGATAATATAATTACTTCCCTAATCCCTTATCTCCCATCCTGTTTTTTATCAGTCTTAGAAAAGAAGGTCTGAACCTTCTCTTGTTGTCTTGTGAATCACTCTTACTTCACAAAGAGCCCTGCCCTCCCATGGGGTAGTTCTCTTTCCCTTCCTGTGCTCTTCCCACAGAAGAAGGTCCTGTATTCCCAACGGCAGGGGTCCTGTCGAGCCTGGTGGAGAGTCCTTTTATCATTGCAATGTGTGGGCTGCCTGTCTCTAAAAATAAAATTCCATTTGTTTGTTTGGTACAAGGAAAAATCAACTATGACATAGTTCTCACTGTGGAAATACTCGCAGACAATAGTGTAACTGACCCAAAACCTATTTTAAAAGCATTATAACCACAGAAGTATAGAATTCTGGAGATTATTAGTAGGACTGCAGAATTTAGCCAATGTAGCTCTTTACCATTTGGGGATCATGAAACTCCCTTAGAAATTATGATGGCTGCTGTCGAAACTTTCCCCAGGAAAACATAAATACAAAGATAAACATGCAGACATGAAACAAAACTCATACAAAAATTTGTATATAACATTATGCACTGGCCCAGAGACCAGTCCCTGGGTCCCTTGTTAGGGCCCCCTTTACTTGACTAAGAAGGAAACGGAGTCCCTAAAAGAAAAATAACTTGCTGTGAGCACACAGGTAGTTACTGGAAACAGTAGTCCTAGAACACAAGTCTCCTCTTCCAGCAGAGGCACACACTGTGTCACGCGACAAGGGTGACCACGTGATCCATTGCCTAACCCAGAGCACTTTGGAGAGTGGAAAGATGGGCTGTCGATAATTAGTCTAAGACAAGAGGTGTAAACTGGAACTGCTTCGGGCAAAACGGGACATATGGTCACTCTGTTCACACCAAAAAACAAAAAGTCTCTCGAGCCTAGTGCTTTGTTGTAGTTATTATTGTTGTTGTTGCTGTTGCTGCAGATGGACAAAATCTCCCAGGGCAAAAAGAAAATGTGAACTTGTAATACACGTCTCTGAATCTTTGCTCTGCAGCACTTTGAAAACCCCAAGTTCTTACCCCTCCTTATCTGAGCTCTCAATAAATGCATAACACACAGCTCATGAATATGACATACAAAGGGAATTATTGCAACATTTCATAACAACAAGACTTAGGTTTTCTTGAGCCCTCCCAAGAGGCATCTCAATCAATTTTAGTTTTATCAGCAACACGGTAGCAAACACCAGAACTTTCTCATTGCTGCTGTTTGTAAAGTTAGTTTTACTCCAGAGGTTTGACCATTTCACTCTGACTATGCAGAGAAAGAGTAAGGAAAATTGATTTTATTGCAGAGTCTCCCCAAAGGTCTAAATAATTCATATCAGTCTCAACCTTCAGACATTATCTCAAACAGCAAGCATATTCCATAAGCCTGCAAGCTTCCAGCATTTCCTCCTGGTCAGACGAAGATACCTTCACATCCCTCACTTGCTGGCCAGCCTTCCTTCTGAAGGGTCAAGCACTTGTGTCTTACTCATCCACTTGTTCTTAAAATGTCAACCTCATGACTTTTTTAAAAGAGTCTGTTTTTCTACTTAGTGACCCTTGGAGTATCTTAGCAGAGTCTCCAGTTCTGAACTATGTTACTATAGTTGATGCTGGTCCCAGACCAGGGGTTCTCATTGGTTATGTATTAAAATTATGTACAGAACTTTTCAAAAAACATCCATGGTTGGTCTCTACCCCCAGTGACTCTGATTCACTGGGTAAAGGTTGGGCCCAGGCACCATTGTTTTTTCCCAGATCTTCCCATGTGATTCAAATGTGTAGCCAGACTTGAGAACTTGTGCCTTAGAACTAGTGCCAATGGGTGTTCCACGTTCCTTAACAAGTGGGTTGCTCTTTTTCCCCTAAAGGTAGGAGTGTGCACAGGGACTTGATGCTGGCTTATATGGGAGATGAGCAGATAGAAAGCAGACTATGACTTAAGGAACAAAAATTCAGTCCCTTGGGAGCTCCAGGATATAGGCACAACTGTCCACAAACCTGTTAGTTCAACCCAAATATGGCTTGAGGATTAACAGAGAGGATCCTCAGGAGAGTTTTCTCCTTGACTTAAGGTGCAAAAAATATCATGTTTCTTCATTTTCTAAGTCAGTTTGCAAATGGCTTGCCACGTCTGCCAGGGTTGGTGGGCAATCTGACTTGAGTTGTTTTTCCATGAGACCCTTTCCTACTTCTTTCCACCCACACTCCCTCAACCCTACCTATATGTCAGAATCCTCAAGGATATATAGTCCAAGAAAATTGTGAAAGGGTACCTTTTCCTCCCTGTCCCCGATACGTAACCATTGTCATACCTAATGCTCATTCCCAAGGGTGAGAGCTGCTCTTTCCTGTTGGCCAGGCCCTGCTGCCCCCAGCAGAGTATCAGATGTGCTCTTCCCCACTCACCTTCCAGCATCTTCTGGACCAACACAGAGCCATCACTCTCTCTACTGAGGTCTTGCAAATGCTGGGGCACTACCTTAGAAAATGATCCCAGTTTCTGCTTTAAGATAACAGCAATACCTCTTTTCTCATCTTCTTGTTCCCAACAATTAACACTTTACCAAAAGTCTGTATTGATTTTGGCCACCAAACAACTTTTTCTAAGTAAATCTTGAAACTAGAAAATTTTTACTTTTAATAATTACCTGAAGATTCAAGTGAATTCACCGCCAGCAATAGTGCTACAAAGAAGAACTCTACACCTGGAAGATGAAAGAACATTTTTTTTAGCTACTACTATGTATCAGGCACTTTGCTCTATATTTGCTTACAAGTTATTTCATTTAGTCCTTTTGATATATTAACTCATAATCATCTCAACTCTAAGTGACTGTCACCCTAATGTATAGTTGAAGAAACTGAGGCACTGGGACATTAACATACTTGGATACCTACTGATTAAGAAACCCAAAATTCAAACCTGGTGTGTGTGACTCCAAGTTCATGTTCTGCTCCTTTTTGTGACCACAGAAAAGCATTATAAAATTGTATGGTCAAGATTCTCAGGGGCACAAGGCTACATCTCTTTTTCACCTAGGACAGAACACAAGGACAGAAACAAATCAATTACCACCTCATGCTCAATAAAGACTGGCAGAATAGGTTTCTAGATTGGTTGGTATGATATTGACTGATGTATGCTATATAGGATGGGGCAGGATAGGGCAAATATTATGGGGATCAGGGTCCTGGGGAGTTGGTTGGTGGGGACAATGATTTTTTAAAAAAAGGAATATTGCAAGATGTGCTAATACAGAATATTCAGAAAAGAAATGTTTCTGTTCATTATGAACTTGCCTCATTCTTTTTATAAGGATCTTTCCCTAAACTACATGCCTAAATGCTACCCGCAGATTTTATTTAGTAATGTGGTCATTGTTTCTAGTTAAAGGTTGAATATAGGCATTTGAAAAGCCCATCTGGGTCCTGTCTTACAGAGAGACAGTGGCTGGAAAGACCAGAAAATTCAGGGATCCTCAAGTTCCATTTGCAGGAGAATAGCCAGTGGATGAGATATGCTAGTTATCTGCAGCTGAGAGGGAAAAAAAAAAGACTCCAAAATGAAAAGCCCTAAAATAACATTTATTATCTGATGGTTTTTGTAGACCAGGAATCCAGGCATGGCTTAGCTGAGTGCTCTGCTTCAGGATGTCTCCTAGACTACAGCCAAGGTGTCAGCCAGGGCTACCATCATTTCAAGCCTTGACAGGCAGGGCAGGATCCACCTTCAGACTCACTCATGTGGTTATTTTCAGGATGAAATTCCTTGCAGGATGTTGGGCTGATGGACTCAGTTCCTGGCTGGCTGTTGGCTGAAGGCTCCCCTCATCCCCCACTCCATCCTGCCCCACCAGTTCCCTGCCAAGGGTGCCTCTCTACAGGGCAGCTCAAGACATAAAGCTGGCTTTATCAGAGCAAGCGAATAAGAAAATCCAAAGAGAGGGAGAGTGTGAGCAAGACAGAAGTCACAGAAGACTTTTATAACCTATGATGGTTAATTTTACATTCAACTTGCTTGGGTAAGGGGTGCCCAGATAGTTGGCCAAACATTATCCTGGTGTGTCTGTGTTTTTGGATGAGATTAATATTTAAATGTACAGACTGAGTAAAGCAGATTACCCTCCTAATATGGAAGGGCCTCATCCAATCAGTTTAAGGCCTGACTGGAACAAAAAGCCTGATTCTCCTCCAAATAATAGACAGTCAGCAAATTAGGACATTGGCTTTTTCCTGTGTTTGAACTTGAACTGAAATACCGGTTCTTTCTGGGTTATGCATAAGCCTGCAGCCTGCAAACAGGGACTACACCATCAGCTGTCCTGAGTCTCTGGCATCCAGAGCTGACTAATAGACAGACTTGGTTAAGAGTGTTTGGTTAACAGTTTCCCAAGAGTATTTGGTAAGTCTCAGAGCTGGTGACCCGAGAATGACAGAGGAGGTCTGGACTTGGACTGAGACAAGCGGGGCTCAGAGCTCTGTAGGGCCACTTGCTACCTGGATAAACCGGGGCCATGCTACACAGGCTCTCTGAGATGGGCCGCTGTCTTCTCATCTATCAAAAGAGAATAACGCCACCTTCTGCACAGGGATGCTGGAAGCCTTCAACTAAACTGCATTTCCTTAGGAGTGTTCCACTGTAAGCTAGTTCTGTAAGATGTGAACAGAAAGAAAAAGGGTTCCACTACTTCTACAGTTTGGGAAATGCCAGGTTACATACAGCTCAACAAGTGTCCTTTATGCACTTCTAGAATCTATAATGAGATGCGAAGCATTCTGGGTACGCAAAAGGAAGACACATCAGGCAGTGTCAACCAAATGTATTTCACCAGAGCAGCTTTTTTTTTCCCAAGAGAATCTCATGGCATTTGTGTTAAATAATGAATTATATAAAGCAAATAAAAGTGCCTACCCATGGAGCCTGACAGACCACCCATGTGTAAGCACTGTGTGTGACTCTGAATCAAATCATTACAGCAGTCGTGGCAGCAAGCCACACTGGGACAGGCCAGGACCGAAATCACAGACATAGCATTTTGTAACAGAATAACCTCTGGCTACTAGGTCTGCCTAGCCTGTGGATAAATGGTGTTTACTCTAATAGGCTATAGTATGAGGCCAACAGGTCAGGCCACACTCCCATAGAAAAGAAAGGGGGTCAATCCTAAAAAGAGAGGTGAGGCTCAGTACCACTCATCTGGGAAGAATAAAAAGGAAATGGCATTCTGAAGGCATTCCTTGGCCGAATAGGAAAGAGAATTCCTAGGCTTTCTTTGGATTTCCCTCTGAATCTGAGTTGGCTCCATTGTCTCGGGGGCATTCCTTGTCTAAGGCTAAACCTCCAACACATGGACTCAGCCCGGAGGAAGGCAAGAAGGCATTCCTGCAGGATACCACAGCTTGAGATGAGCAAGTTTTCCTTTACAAAGTAGCTTCTAGTTGTACATTCCTCTTTTACTTGATGCTTTGCTTAAAAATCTAGCCTCCAGTGACAGCTGGAAGGAGCTGGGATGCATGCTGGGTCCATGTGGTAGGAGAGGCAGAGTGTCACACAAGGCCAGCATGATCATGTCTGGTATGAAAACTGGGGTGAGTTCCCAGCTCACATGCCTGACCCTCTCCTGGAGACGGGCCCTGGTTCTTAGAAACAAGCCCTAGCAGCCTTATCTGTAACTTGGTGACAAGAACTAGAGCTGATTTATTCAGAGGTGAATGCCTGAATCAAGCGAGGCCAATCAGATGGTCTCTCCCGGGAATATGAAGATTTGTGCTGAGAGAAACAGCCCCTGAGGGACTTGGAGCTGAGCCACAGGATGACCTAAGCTGGAGGCCCAAGAACTCCTCCTGCAGCTGAGCTTCTTGAAACTTCCCTACTTCTCACCTCCTGGCACTTCATTTTTACACTCAGATCCTCCCATAAACCTCTCTTTTTACTTAAGCTAGACAAAGTCTGTTCCTTTCCCATTAACCAAAAGAATCTTAATCAATACATGGTAATAGCAGTCATTCTTTATGAGATAACCCCAAGGTCAAGGCAAATGGAGTTTAAGAGTTAGAACTAGTAAGCTTGGTGACTCTCCCTATCTGTAGCTTCATCATACAGTGATGACTCTGGAGAATCACCTACAGGGATCCATTTACCAAGATCAGGGCAAAACCCACAGGTCAGAGTCTGGTGAGAATTAGCCTTGGGACAGGGGCGGGGAAGAGGATATAGAGGAGGGGAGAAACCATGATGGACAAGCAGACAAGCAGACAAGCCCCCAGGAGAAGGCAAAACACAAACTGATAAGCAGGTAGAGTAATGGTCTAAATAGGGTAAGTCTGGTGGTTACAAACAGAGTTTTATTTAGCCAAGAAACTTAAAGCTCAGAGGAAGGACCTCAGGCCTGAACAAATGGAAACTCAGGGCAAGGACCCAAGTCCAGGGTGACAAGACAATGACCCCTTTGGATCACAGGTCGAAGCAGAAGCCTAATTACCGGAATTGGAGCATAAGGTCAGAGCAGGGGAATTCATCCTTGTGTGACCTGCGATGCTGGACTCCTTACTTTCCCGATGGCAGGTCTGTCCCAGAGTCTGGAGTGTAGGACTGGGGCTGCAGTCAGGGGTCCAGCATAAGCAAGCAAGGATCTGGGAACAAGATGCCCAGGGCTCACACTGTGACCCCCGCCTTCCTCTCTTCACAGTCACCGCGCTGGGGCCTCTGCTCAGCCCCTGAGCTGCCAAGCAGAAAGGTCAGCAGGGAAGGATGAAGTGAGGCCAGGGAAGGGGCTCCACCATCTGCCTGCAGCACTTCTGCATGGAACAGCATGTGGGTGTGGAGAAGAGGGACAACTGCATTTGTTTGTTTATTTCTTCATGGCAACTCACAAATCTAGCCAAATGCAGATAAAACTGAAGTACATAAAAACTTTCCTAACTCTGTGACTCAGAAATGTTACTAACTATGTAGATCAGGAGGAGGCAGAGTCCCCAAGTCACCCTCACCAGTCCTCAAACACTGCTTCCCCCATGTCCTTCCGAGTAGAAAGATCTCCCAAAGGCCACCAAGATGGGCTTGCCTTATTGCTCAGTGTTTTCTAAACTAAGCCAAGTGGAAACCCAGTATTCGCCTTTCCATGTCTCCCCCACTCAAAGGGACCAAGCGAACGTAGAGAGGTTTGATTCAAGTTTATGCTAGATAGATAGATTGATTCATTACCCCGGTTCTGCCCTCTCTTTAGCACCCTCTTCCACCCCTCTCCTCCATTATACCTGTGACAGGTATATCTGGGGTTCCTCGGGATCAAGAATAAAGCTACAAATCCTGCGGGGGACCTACTTCTGATGGGCTAAAAGCAAGTTTAAAAAGGTGGGGCATGGATGGGTCATCGCACCTATGGGAGGAAGAAGATTGGTCATGCATTCTGAAATAAATCTACAAGGGTCTTTAGAAGTTATCTGATTCCAGTTACATCATCTGATGAGACTGGTTTATTTAGTAGTTGGCAAAGAGAAAAGGCTTTCTTAGTAACTATTTCTATGAGGGCCCTAGCATTGTTTATCAGTATTTTCATCCCCAGATTTTAGCTGTGTTTAAAAAAAATTGTAGGGGGACAGGTACAAGGGATAGAGGCAATTGTGGAAGAGAGGATTCATATCATATGGTTTAAGACAGGTCAGTATAAGGGTCAAAAGAATTTGTCAACAAACTTCATGAAAGAGATAAAACCCACTTTCTTCCCTTTTTGTCTACCTTTACTGAGTGTGGGCTTCCTAAAATTAATTTTTTTCAATCTATATTTTCTAAAGTTATGATTTGCTAGAAAAGAAGGAAAGAAAATAAAAATAAATCCAGTCTCCTCATCTCTTCAGCTCCTTCCCATTGCATCTTCATGCTGCAGGAAGGGTGGGGGAAAAAGCTTCTAAAATTATTAGAACATCAAAGCTCCTGTGACAGGAGGTCTCTTGGTCATTTTGGACTGTGATAACAAAAATACCGTGGACTGGATGGCTTAACCAATAAACATTTCACAAAGTTCTAGAGGCTGGGAAGTCCAAGATCAGGGTGAAGGCAGGGTTAGGTTCTGGTAAGGGCTCTCCTTCTACTTTGCAGGTGGCTGTCTTCTTGCAGAGAGCAGGAAGAAGCAAGCTTTCTCATGTTTCTTCTTATAAGGGCACTAATCTCATTCATGAGAGCTCCACCCTCATGACCTGTGTCCTTCCCAAAGGCCCCACCTCCTATTACTCTCACACTGGGCATTAGGATTTCAGCACGTCTATTTTGCAAGGACACAAACATTCAGTCCATCACAAGGGGTGTATGTGGCTTTGGTCCCGGCCTTCCTCATGTAAAGCTCTTAGAACAGTGCCTGGCACATAGCAAGTACTGTAATGGCATTTGCAACCTATATTTACAGCAGCGTTTGCATCCATAAACCAGTCAACTTTCCCTTCCTCTCATAATCCTGCCTTCATCACCATCCAGGAGCTGATGGCCTACAGAAATTTATTCAGACGTCTTTGATTAAAATCATTGTTTCCACAGTTGAGAAAGTCAAAAGAGGATTCTCCCCTTTGTGTGGCTTTAGGAAAAGAAATTTAAGATTCAACTACTTTCAACTATTAATCCAAAGGAAAAGAAAAATGTGCGGGCAGTCCTCCCACCCGTCCCCGCTTACACGTCATCCATCTGCTGGCCTGATGGACCTGACGGAAACACTAATTTCTCTTTCCACTTCATTGATTCACTCATTCACCACTTTTCCACTGATTCAGGGGTCTTAAAGCTAACTTGTCAACATTTTGCCTTACCCATTCAGGAACACTGGGTGGAAAAAAAAGGTAAGTGCTAGCTACAAAAGAAAACAGGATTTATTCCTTGCCATTTTCCTGCCTTCAGTGGCATTTCCAGGAATGCCCTGTAGCAAAAAGCTGGGGCAGCCTGCATGCAGTTAGCAGCATGTTTTTGTGCTTCCTCACTGTATAGGACCATAGGGCTCTACCAGAGCTGCCCCATCCCATTTAGATTTTTCTCTTCTCAATAATCAGGGACTAAATACAAGCAACTATGAAATGTAGCTGTTAACAATGAAGCAAATACAAAGCAGGGCGCAAGGGCATTCCAGAATCTGGACTATCCAGCTTTATTCATTCCTTGTAATTCCAAGTTTCCCTAGTCTGTAAACATAAATAAGGTCATTTTTCTATTACTTATGACTTTAAGAATTCATTTCAGGGAATTCTCAAAGGTGCTGATATTTTATGTGCTTTGCTGAGTCAGTTGTTCTTTGTCTCCATGGACTCAGGCCAGTAATCTCTGTCCTCAGGCTACCTAGGCCAGCTGAGGGTTGCCCTTTACTTTGGTAGAACTGCTGGCCTGCCTCTAGCAAATGCCTGATATTTCCACGTGGCCACTGGGTGGGGAGGGGAAGAGAGGAATGTGCACCCTTCCCTTCTCCCTGCTTATCAGGGGGTCAAAGGACTCTTCCTTCACACATGTGAAACCAGGCTATGACTTTTAACAAGATTTAGTTTAGGGAAGGGAATTGTAACCTGGTTACTCCCAAAGTGGTCCCTGGGCCAACAGCCACAACATCACCTGGGAGTCTGATAGCAATCCAGAATTTCAGGTCCCACCTCAGTCCTCCTAAAACATAATCTGCATTTTAACCAGATTGTCAGGCAAGCCATATGCATATCAAAGTTCAGGAAGCATGAGTTTCAATGCAAAGGAATTTTCTGTCTACAGCCAGGTATCTACCACTGCCTTCCCCAAATCCACTTTTCACCCTTCTCCATCCTACTCTCCACAGATGCTGACCACTATGGACCTCACCAACAAGGCTTCAGTACTCTCTGCTCCTGGTTAGGTTTGACTAGTGAGAAGCCCTAACAGGAGACCAGAGGATGGCGGAAAGTGGAATGACGCTGGCCTCAGGCCGGCTGTGACCCATCCCATTATTACCTGCCTTGAGGCCCAGGCAAAAGAAGTCTCTCTTGTTCTTTCCAAGACCTGCAATTTCCTTCCCCAGGAATGGCCTGCTCTCATGTATGATTAGTAGTGCAAATATCTTCTCTTTTTAACCACTTTTATGGTTTTTCCTTTAGTCCCAACCAGGGTAATAATATCACAACACAGTGATTCAACATTCGTACATTTCCCAACATCTACTTGTTTGACTAACAGTCCTGTCCCAACTGACCAGTGAAAGCTGGAGGTCCCAACTGACCAGTGAAAGCTGGAGGTCCCCTCTGAGCAGTGTTTCCCACAGGGTAAGGGCTGGGTCTGCATGCCCTTCCAGCCAGCATAGCCTCCAATGATCTACAAAATGGCTCAAACACAAATAGCCACTTCTCCTCACATGACACCGCTAGTTTTTAAAGTTATAGGAGGGCTATCACTCTTGCCCACTAATGATCCATTCTCTAGTCAGGAGCCAGAGTATTCCTCCTAAACCACAAATAAGGCCTAGCCACCTTTCTGTGGATTTGATCTGTACTTAAAACACAAACCATAGTGTGGCCGGTCAATTTTCCCAGGAAGCAAATCCTGAGTTAGAGATTAATATACAGAAGTTTACCAGATGGTGTTATCAGGATCATCTCCTGTGGAGGAAATAAAGGAAGGAGAAAAGGATGGAGAGAAACTGGGCAGCAATAGGATAAGTTCCTCAGTTAATCCCAAAGCCACGATGACCATACAGAGTCATCCCTCACTGAAGCAAAGGGGACTGAATCTTTCACCTCAGTCCTTCTATGTGGACTGTGTTCAGGAAGACAGTGTGACCTTGGACAACCAGACTCTCTTTAGCCAAGGGCGATCCCTAGAGAAAGCTCAGTTTTGAGATAACATTGCCCACACTCTGAGTAGCTGGGGAATGGGTGCCCCAGCCCCAAATGTGGTGGGTTGGGAGGTGGGTCTGGAAGGCACAACACAGTCTACTACACATAGCCAATATGGCCCCCCAGGATCTGGCCCTGCCAACCTCTGGAACTTGATCTTATTCATTTACCACCTGCTGCCCTCCATTCACATTGGCTTCTGCGACTTTGTACTTGCTATCTTCCTGTCCAAACCTTACTTTCCCTGGATCTTTGTGTGGCTGGCTCCTTCTCCCTCAAGTCTTAAATAAGACATCACAGCCACAAAGACACTTCCCCTCACCACCCTATTTAGAGTAACTCTCATGCCTCAACTCCTTGTGGACATTAATGCCACATTGCTTATTTCTTCCATAGAACTTATCGTAAAATGGTATTATTTGTTTGCTTACTTATTTAACCACTTGAATTTCTCTTGAGGACAGGGACTTTGTTGTTCCTCTTCAGCTTTTCTCACAATGCCTAGAATGAGGACAGAAATACAGTAGGTGTGGTGAATAAATGAATGAACAGTACATTTTAAATTGAAGTTGTTTTTGTATTTTCATGCCCATAGAGTCATGGCTTCCTCTGGCAGGAGGGCATTGTCTCCCCTTCTAACAAACTCCTATATGACTCAATTGTCAGCATCTCTGTAAAACAACTGACATCTACTCATATGACCTTCTTCTCATCCTTATCCTGTCATTCTCAGCACTCTGTGGCTAGCTCAACACCCAGCATAGGCAAGAAAAACAACACAAACATTTACTGAATGCCTGCTATGGGCCTAGCCTTGTTCTATGGGAATACAACAGACAAAACCCTTGCCCTTATGAATTTGTGTCCTAGTTGGGGGAGACAGGCATAAATAAAATAAATAAGACAATTATATACTGTAGCAGGAAAGATGGAGAATACTAGGTAGTATTGCGAGAACCAGAGAGGGTTGTTAGAGAAGACTGCACTGAGACCTGGGGAAGGTGTAGCAAAGAATCCTATGACTATCTGATCTCAGCAGAGATATCAGCAAGAAGAGAGAAGCTGAGGTCAGAGTGGGTCTGGCTTCTCCAAGGAGCAGCAAGGGAACCAGAGGGACTTGAGCAAAGTGAGAAAGGGAAGAAGAGTACAAGAGATCTGAGAGGCAATAAGGTGCCAGATCGTGGGTGGTCTTGTAGGTCAGCATCAGTGAGAGGGAAGCATTGGAGGCTCTGAAGAGGAGTGACATGACCTGACGTAAGGCTGTATAGAGCAAGTGTGGAAACAGGGAGACCTGCTGGAGCCATAGAAGTGACCCAAGTGAAAGTAAGATTCTTGTTGAGAGACTATTAATCAATGATTATTGCCAAGTGACAATATCTCAGGCCATAAAATAAAAAGAAGAAAAGTCCTGCTCAGTAAGCCTCAGAGATAGACTCCAAATGTAAAAGTCAGTTTCTCAGGGTTCATATGTATAGGTTTGCATTGAACCACTCCATTTATATCAGCAGCTACACATGACCTGTTGGCCAAATATGTCTGGCCAGTAGGTATTATTTATCCTGAACAGTAATTTTATGTTTGTATGTTTATAATTTTATCAACATTTAAATACTGCCACCATTAACATTTTTTTTTAAATAACAGATTTCTAGCTTATCCTGAAAAATAAGAAGATCAGGCGACACTGGGATCATTTGCCCAATTTGCCCCCATCAACACCAGCCCACTTCATTTAGCTTTGTTTACCTGTCTCTGTAGACATTTTAGTGTGTGACCTCCTCTTCTACACTTGTCATGAACACCAGGCACTTTTCAAGACACCTGGCCAGAGACAGAAGGAAATCTAAGAGTATATGAGACGATTGAATCTGTCACCACTTTACTAGCAGTACCTTATTTTATAGCAATTTTAGAATGCTATCAAAGTTATTTATTTACCTGTTTTCCTACTAGATTCAAAACTCAAGCATAAAAAAACAAAACGTTAAAAAAACAAACCTCAACCAGGGTCTTAGTCATTCCCAGCATTTAATATAACCTATAAGTGATTAAATGAAGCTTATAAACCACAGACAATCCCACAATAACCACACACTGGATCAGAGGCCCCAAACACAACACAGACCAACACCTATGGAAACTGATGAGTCACTGAAATATAATCCAACTGCATTATGGAAACTAACTGATTCTGTTCTGGTCTACCTGATATATAATTTGACAACTGGAAAGAAAAATATGGATCTGTCAATACGGAAAGATACTTCTGAACCAAAAAGGAAACTTCAGGATAAGGTTAAGCGGGGATCAAAATTTTACTCACTACAACACAAATACTTGAGGCAGAAGAAAGTTGGAGCAGGTGGAGAAAAAATAGCATTTTAAAATTTCTGTAGTGACATCTTATTGCTCTCAAGCCCCTAGTCTTGCTGATTCAAGAAAACAAATTTGTTAATAAAATTATTTAAGTCTTTTTAAGACTTCGGTCTCTTCTAATCTAAAGCAAATACATCTGCAATCCACTCAAAGTTTGAACACCCTCTTGGGTCCATTTCTCCCTTCTCATGAGCCTTCCTTCCCCAATCTTCTTCTCAATGTTACATCTGGACACGATGGTAGTAAGGGGCTTTCTGGTCACAGGGCTTTCCACTGAATCACCTAGGAGTGCTATTGACAATTTCATACAAGGTAGCTGGTCTGATCTGGTCTTGGCTACTGTGCATTGCATTGCATTGCATCCTACATCGTGGCTAATCTTACAAGTCCTTTTAGTTGTGGGATGTTTCTATATTGCAGTTCAGTTCTGCGGCTGACCACTAGTGTCAGATTCTACAGATTTAAGGACACAATCCCAATAATACTAACCTCACTTCAGGCAGCTTGAAACTGGGTCTTGGCCTCTCACCTTCCTGCCTGAACAACACGAGCTTCAGCAACTGGTCCAGCTTCTCCCCCAACTGCTGGACTCCAGGTTTCATGCAGTTGTCCAGCTACCAGGCCCAGCGAGCCAGCAGTGTGACCAGTGTCTATTCAGGAACTGCGAGCTCGTGCTCCTGGATCTCTGTGTCCCACTCCACCAGCATGAGGGATGGTTGGAGATCTAGAGACCTGGTCACAAGGATGGCTGGAAGTCTGGCAGGCACAGGGGGCAACTGGAGCAAGAAGGAAACTATGCAATCCTTGGATGACCAGCTGGCCTTCTACCTGAAATGGTAAGGATTCTAGAGGCTGACAATCAGAGACTGGGAGGCAAAATCCAGGAACATCTAGAGAAGAAGGGACCCCAGGTTAAAGAATGGGGCTATTATATCAAGACTATCAAGAACCTGAGGGCTCAGATCTTTGCAAGTTCTGTGGGTAATGTCCACATCCTTCTGCAGATTGACGATGCCTGTCTTGCTGCTGGTAACTTCAGAGTCAACTATAAGATGAGATGGCCATATGCCAATCTGTAGAGCATGACATCAATTGGCCCTAAAAGGTCATTCATTGATGATACCAATATCACTCAACTGCAGCTGGAGACAGAGATTGAGGCTCTCAAGGAGGAGCTGCTCTTCATGAAGAAAAACCATGAGAAGGAAGTAAATGGTCTATAAAACCAGACTGCCAACTCTGAGTTGACCATGGAATTGCATGCCCCCAAATAGTAGGACCTCAGAAAATCATGGCAGACATCAGGCCCAGTATGACAAACTGTCTCTCAAGAACCAAGAGAAGCTGGACAAGTACTGGTTCCAGAAGACTGAGAAGAGCACCACAGTGGTCACCTCACAGTCTGCTGAGATAAGAACTGCTGAGATGACACTCATGAGGCTGAGATACATAATCCAGTCTTTGGAGGCCAACCTGGACACAGTGAGAAATCCGAAAGCCAGCTTGGAGAACAGTCTGAGAGAAGTGGAGACACACCATGCCGTGCAGATGGAACAGCTCAACAGAATCCTGCTGCACCTGGAGTCAGAGCTGGCCCAGTCACAGGCAATGGGGCTGTGCCAGGCCCAGGAGTGCCCTTCCCTGCTGAACATCAAGGTCAAGCTAGAGGATGAGATCACCACCTACCGCCACCTGCTGGAAGAAGGGGAGGACTTCAGCCTTGGAGATGCCCTGAAAACAGCCACTCCATACAAACCATCCAAAGGACCACCAACCACCACCCACAGGATTGTGGATGGAAAAGTGGTATCTGAGGTCACCACTTTTCTGAGTGGTGACACCAAACTTCTGAGGCACTAAGGTGGCAAAAGTGAAGAACCCCTTGGGGGGCAGGAGGCCAATAAAAACTTCAGAGATTAAAAAAAAGAAGAAAAAGGAAAAAAGACTACCCTCACTTCAGATGCCAGTTACAAGTTCAGGTATCCTCTGGCCACTGCATGTCTGACAAATTGGCTGCAATCCCAGGGGTTCCAACGGCCTCCACTCAGTTTGATGATTTGCTAGAATGACTGACAGGACTCAGGAAGTGCTATACTTACAATCAAAGTTTTACTATAAAGTATACAAATCAGGACCAAACACATGAAGAGACATACGAGGTGAGATCTGAGAGGGGCCCAAAAGCAGAGCTTCTGTGTCCTTTCCCATAGCGTCAGGCTGTGTCATCCTTCACATTCAGAGTTTTTATTGGAGTTTTATTATGTGTACATCATTGATTAAATCATTGGCCACAAGACTGAACTCAATATCCAGCCCCCACTACTTTTCCCTCCCCAGAGGTTGGAAGGTTAGGCTGATATCATGTGGCTCAAAGTCCCAGCCCTCTAACCACACAGTTGGTCTTTCTGGTATGGCCTGCCCCCGTCCTGAGTCATCAAAATAGCATGAGCTATCTAGGGGCCTACCCATGAGTCACCTCACATAAACTATCAGAAGCTACCATGAATAGTAAAGAAACTCCTATCATTTTAGAAATTCTAAGAGTTTAGCGGTTCTCACCCAGGAACCAGGGACAAAGTCCAGGTAAACACTCTGTCATACAACAGGAAGGCAGCCAGTACTGAAGTTCACCCAGGTCACTGCCATAACAACATCCCATCTTAACGTCTCTATATTCCGTGGCTTCCCAGTCTAGACTGCAGGCCTGGTCGGTCCACCACTTTCCTCAGCATTTCTGTGGCAGATTCCACCTGGGGATCCAAACCTGGGGTTGCTTCTGTGTAAACACCCCGCTATGCACGAGACGCACCAAGGCTACATTCAGGCACCGCATCCCCCGATTTGAAATGGAAGCTTAGATCAACAAAAATAAAAATGAACTCTTCTGGAAATGGCAAATATAAAATATTTCTTAATTTCTGTAGTTTCATAAAAGGATAAATGACTAAAGTAAAAAAACATATTGTGGGTTTTATAATGTATGTAAAAGAAAATGTATGAAATGGTAG
Organism: Pteronotus mesoamericanus; assembly: GCF_021234165.1. Classification (NCBI taxonomy): domain Eukaryota; kingdom Metazoa; phylum Chordata; class Mammalia; order Chiroptera; family Mormoopidae; genus Pteronotus; species Pteronotus mesoamericanus. The sequence continues at coordinate 10,959,572 of NW_026555277.1, read as the reverse complement.
TAAAACACTTAGAAAATGAAAGGACACTATCATAAAGTTCTAACATAAAATGATGTGATATTATTTAAAAACAGGTCACAAGTTCAAGATGAATGTTGTAAGCCATGGAGTGGTTAATTATTACATGTTCTGAATTAGGGAGCAATGCTTTTCAAACCAGGAGGAGATACCTGTGTTAGAGAATAGATAGAACTCTTCAAGGTCCGCTTATCCTACTCATCTAGAAATTTTACCTCGCTCCTGGCAACATCCACATCTACCCCCATTCAAACTATAATAAACCCCTGGGGTGGAACAGCTTGAACCATAACACTTTTCCCATCAACACCGCCTAATTCTGATAGGGAGGTTTATTTTCATTTCATATTTAGAAACTCTTTTTATAAAAGGAACCCTTGCGTATGCCAAGTAGTGAATAACTCTATTGAGGGGAATGGAATAGGCAGAGGGGGAGGGGGCTTTCAGTTTTATACTCCACATAGAACATGTCTCATATGTTCTTGTATTTTTGTGTTTAAAATGTTTTAAAGAAATAGAAAAAGTACTCTTGATCAAAATATAGCCCTACTCTTGTTCGCAAGCAAGGAGGTACTTTCGAGAAGGACGTGAGTAGGGTTCTGAAGGAGGAAGAGAGCACTGGAGAGTCAGCGCCAGATCCGCTGCCCTGAGAAAGGAGACCCAGGTCTCCCTCCTGTCCATAGGATGATATGTGGAGGACACAAATCAGATTTTGCTGCCTTCAAGAGACAGATGGATTGGCAGCATCATGCAGCCTACTTCATCCCCAGACCCAGAGAGTTCCTATGGAAATGTCCTTTTTCTGAAAGGCCTCAGCCCTTCCAACTTCCACTGCACAATTTAGCACGCAGTCATGCTCATACAACCCAGGTTTATGTTCCAAGAGTTTGTCTGTCGGTTTGAGTGTTCGGTGTCTCAGCACACATTTTCCCATAGGCACTGTATTATAAATTATGGTTATATCCTCAACACTGTCCACAAAAGTCTCTTTAAAGTTAATGTGTTTGAAATATATATTAGAAATGATACATTAGCTGCGCTTAACCAACGTTTAGAACCTTGTTTATATGGGAGAAATGCATTCCATTTTGCAACCAGAGATAACAGGGTTGCCGTGGGAGAGAGGAGAGTGGAGAGGAGCAGGCAGAGCTGAATACCAAGGCCACTGGGGCTTCAGAAGAAGTACTTTAGATGGACATCTGTCACTCATAACCCATTCAGTTATTATCTGGAAAGGAGAGCTTGATTTTTCTTTAAAGAACTGGCCCTCCCCATCTCAGTGTATGTGGTACAGTTGGGCTTACTGCGCCCATCACCCGAGGGCGGGCCCCTGACCCGGGCAGTCCTGGCCACGGTGATTGGTTCGGAGATGGCCTCGCTCTGTCTTTACAGTTACATCATATACAACACAATGCATGTCCTGAACACACTTGTATCCTCTGGATGACCTAGCACAGTGCTGGGCACTAAGGACACAGCCATGCTCAAGTAAGGAAGAGGATAGAGCTGCTCCAAGCAACAGCTCTGTGCTAGGCGTTTCCATCCGTCACTGTAAGTGTTACAAACCTTTGTCACACAATACATGTCACCAGCAAGGGCAGTGGTTTTCCAGAAACCTGTTATGTTCTGGAAATAAATTCCCACTCCGTTTATTGATTTATAAATATCTGACTTTAGGTTTTTAAAATATGGTTATGATAAGAAAATTACTTCACTTCCATTAAATATTTTACAATGGTATAGAGCTCATTTATCACAAAACAAAAATCAATAATAATGCCAGGTCTACCTGACTTACAGATCAAAAACCCTATCTTGAGAGTTTTAAGGGTTAAAAGAGATAAATTTTGTGTTTTGCATAGCACTATACAAATATTATTATCATTACTGTAAATATTACTATTATTGCCACCTCTTTTCTTATCCATTCAAAAGAATAAGACATCTGAAAAACAGATTAGGACTGATTGAAACCATATTCCATCTAAGCTATAGACTTCTCTATAATTTGAGATAAATGAATAAATTAAAAATCATTGCTCACACACATACACTGATATACACACATCACTTCCAAAGGAATCCTAAGTATGATTTTTATATAAATAAAATAAATGTTCACTTTCCCTCTGGAGAAGTCATGAATTTTCTAAACTTGGCAATAGAACACTTTAATAGGAATTTGCATTCATGTTATTGGTTAACAGCTTGGCATTAGCACATGAAATCATTTGTCTTTCTCTACACATTGAATTTTTGGTTGGTTTTTTGGGGTTTTTTTTTTTTTTGTTTTGCTAAAATGATTTTTCTAGTCTCTCAAATTGCTACCTGAGTACTTTTAAAAACTAGATGGGATTAGCTCAGCCTTGAGCTTGTTTGGCAGGAACCTCTGAGGCCAGCTACGAAAAGCTTTATTTCCCTGGTACAAATCTGTTCCTCATTATCTCAAATATATCTTTACTTAGAAACTGGCTGCCACATTCTTTCAAACATCACCCAGTCTGGTGCAGTATAATGATCTTCCCCATCTGAGGGCCCAGTGAGAGCCAGCAACAAGAGAGGGGCGATAATCCAGTGACCCTTCGTGCCCTAGGCCTCCAGTCTCATTATCTGGGAGAGAGGGCAGGAGACCGCTGCCTTCCCATAGCACACACCAGCCGACAAAACACTCGCCTGAGCCTTGCCTTCCTGAGCACATGTCCCCAGGAAAACATATGTGGCTCCTGGGCGCCTGCAGAAGTCACACCATGAATGCTTTTAAAACCATTATCTTCCATTTCCAGTTGCTAAAAATTAAATCACTGAATGAATAACAAAAAGCTCCAGGTCCAGTACTCTACAGCAAGAAATTTCTAATGCAGAAATCTGGACGTCATCTATGATATGGGAAAAGCACAGAATGGGGGACCAGGGCGATGCCCAGCCAAAGGCAACCAGGCGAGCACAAAACTCCAGGAGAGAAAGTCTGCGTGAAATAAATTCCATTTTTTAAGATTTATGTTTCAATTACAGTTTACATTCAGTATTATTTTCCATTAGTTTCAGGGGCACAGCATAATGGTTAGATAATACTTTACAAAGTGATCCTCCCAATATTTCAATTACCAGCCTGACACCATACATAGTTACTACAATATTATTGACTATAGTTCCTACGCTGTACTTTACATCCTCGTGACTATAGGAAACTACTTAATTTGCACTTCTTAATCCCTTCACTTATTTCACTCAGCCCTCAATCCCCCTCCCTTCTGGCAACAAGCAGTCTGTTCTCTGGATCTATGAGTCTGTTTCTGTTTTGTCCATTCATTAAATAAATTCCATTCTTGAATTCAGCAGCAACTCTGGATATAACCAGTCTTAGTCCTCACGGCTGGGACTGGGAATGTTTAAAAAGTACTCGCATGCTTATCTGAAGCAACACACCCAACTCTTAATTCCAGACCTGCCTTCAGTGATGCAGAAGCCTTGAGCAGATCACTCTGCCAGTGGCTGAGGACAGCATCTGAATGCAGGGGACACTTGTGGTTAAATTTACATCTGCCTCTCTGTTCCTACAATTTCTTATGTGGAAAATTGTCTAATTAATGGAATAAATAAAGTTTCCATATGCATAATGCAGGTATACCATTACGTCATGCTTCCTGGTTTAAAAATTATTTTCACATTCATTCTTTTATAAAGCCACAGTAACTGTGGGACAGAGGACAAGTATTACTGTTATGTCACAGCTGAGGTTAAGCACGGCTCAGGCGCATTAACTAGCAGTCACACAGACCGTAGGTTAAGTAGCTATTTAAATCCTTATAGAGTTGTTAGAGTTACAAAAAAATGTATCTAAAATTTCCCACACCATAATAAGGACCCCATAAATAGTAACTATCTGGGGGAGGTAACAGAGCACAAAAATTTAATCACAGGCTTTGAGTTTTGTATCAGGTTCCATCCCTTAGTAACTGTGTAAGACTGAGAGTTTCTAAACCTTCTTGGGCTCAGTTTCCTCACCTGTGAAATGTGAATAGGAATAGCTACCTCATACAATTATTGTGAAGACTAAATGAAAAACCACACGTAAAACATGTAGCACATAACTCCACTGTACCTCACTACCTCTCTAAGTGATAAATGTGAAAAGAAAACAATTTACATGCTGATGGAATGAAACAATGATCAAAAACACTGAAAAAAAAAAAGCCAAAGCAGAGAGAATAAAGAAATAGGAGCATAACCGACTGAAAGTAAAAGTCATTATTTCATCATACTAATCTACTAATTATTTGTGCCATCCTAAATCCATGGCATCATGAATTTGGCTACTTCAAACAAAATAATACAATGGGGAAACAACTGCATTGGACATAGCAGAGAGGCAAAAACTGAGGAGTCAAAACTATGCTTCGGTGACTAAAATGCCTTAATTTCAGAATTCTTTCAAATTAAAACACTTCTCTTAGGAAACTTAGCAGAAGGCAAAGACAGGAACAGAGATGTTAAAAACATAATGTAACCAAAGAGAGGAGCAGACTTAAAGAAGAAAACCGTTGATGAGAAATTAAAACCTTAAGGGAAGGAGAGTCACAGAGCAGCTAATGCGGAAGAGTCAAACATATGGAATTATCTGCACCATCTCTTTACCCTCCTGCTCACTCTCATGCAGTAAAAGTAACTTTAGCCATCTCCCACCATGAAATTCTCTTTAGTGAAAAGCTCACTCTCTCCCTTCCCAACAATTGCTCAGATCCGTCTCCTGAATTTCCGTACAAGGAACTCGGAGCTGTTTCTGCCTCCTCACCAACCTTCAAAGTTGATGACTTTCATAGCCTTTCTCCAGGTGGAGCGAGATGGCTTTGAGGGGCTAGGGAACACGTTTAAGAACCACAATTCTCCTAGTAACAGTTCTCCAAGGCCTTTCTGGCACCTTCAGAAACTGTTTCATATTGAATTAATGATCTATTTGGGGAAGAGAGAGTAGGCTTCCTCTTTTGTGCTACTTCTAGGAGATCCTTCAAGAATACAAAAATAGACAAACTTAGAGTATTAACATTTCAATAAAATCAACCCTTTTTATAAGAAATTGTGGCAATTTTGTAAAAGATGGCATTGATATATATCATACACATTACATGTATACAGGCTAGGGCAAAAGTAGGTATACAGTTGTTCATATGAAAAATAACACAATAATTACTAAATAATAATATAAGAATTCCCATACTCACAACTGTAAACCTACTTTTACCCCACCTTGTATGTATATGAGTATATTTGGATTATATTTGCGTATTTCCAGGAAAAAAAGCATAAAAGACAAATAGAAAAAATAAAACCGAATAGGTTGATGCTTCCTGATCCAGATGTATATAACATAGATATTTGGGGACAACACATCTCACACCTGAAATTAATTCAAATGGTGTCTGAATCTTCATGTAAAGGCAGGAGGCCCATAGCGCACTTGCCAAAGGAGGTTTATGGATACCGCGTGGCCTGCGGAGGCAGTGCCACGACTTCAGGACCTGCTAAAGGGGCTCCTGCCATAGGCTCCAGAGGAAGGAAGTGGCTTTAACAGTTGCTGATGTAAAAATTTCCATTTCTGTACTCTGTGAATCTGCCCACTTGACCACAATCAACAGGGCTACAACAGACCCTTCACCAAGATCAGCCAATTTCTAAAATGACTAGTAGCTTCTTATTATGAGCTAAAGACAGAAATGGGCACTCAGGGGGAAAAAATGAAGAGTAAACACAGGAAGACTAAATCATGTTCATGACTAACACTAGAATAATCATTCATGAACCGTTGCTATGGCAGGGCAGTAGGATGGTGGTCCTTTGAGCTTCCATAGTTTCTGGTCTTCCCATGAAGCTTAGTTCATTTCTCCTACATACAAGAAGGCCATATGCCTAAGATTCCCTACTTCCAGGTGTATTCCCTAACCACTTAAACCTGCTCCTTGCAAAAAGAACAGCATAGTAAGCACAAGGATTACCCTGCAGTTTCTTCTCTTAATAGTCAACCCTTTCATTTGCTTATGTCTTGTTTTCCAAATCAATGAGTTTTTGGAGAAACAACTCTACCTCTGGTGTAAAGTCACCAGCCATAATCAAGAGGCTTTGTGCTGAAGAATGTAACTCAGCTCTTTCTTCAGTGGGTAAGCAAACATCCTCTTCCTACAGAGATAAAATGACCCAAGCTTGTTATTGTTTCTTTCTTTCTTTTTTTCTTTTTTTTTACTTATCTCTCTCAACACACCTATATTCACAAACCATTTGTACAATATGTTCAATATATTTGAGGGGCCAGAAAGCTTCCTGGTCCACCTAGAAGTACATATATGTGTGTGTGTGTGTGTGTGTGTGTGTGTGTGTGTGTGTGTGTGTACCCAAGACTGTTAAATATGCTTTTCATCTTTTAAAAATCTTATCGTATTGTGCAATCTCTCTGCACATCTACATTTATTGTGTGGATCTTAAATCTTAAGGCATCATCAGAGATATTATATTTCAGAATCTTGGTTCACCTATACCATTGTTTTTTTTGTTTGTGTGTTTTTTTGTTGTTTCTTTTGTTTTTGTTTTTTTTACTTGTGTCCTGTACAGTCCTAAGGGCTATATGGACTCTTTCAGTTTCTCAGGAAAGCAGGAGAAATGAGAGGAGCAGTGTATGTAAGGCTCTATGTCACATGGCTTTCTTTCAACACTGATCTATTTTCCATATTCGATGCAGAAAGGTTGATTCTATAGCCCCAAGCAAAAATGAAAACTTGCTTGTATAGCAAGATTTGAGAACTCCGGTTTAGCTTCATGACCAAAAATAGCTTCTCCACCTTTATATAGGTTCTTTTCCCTTTGCACTGAGGTCTTTGTGTCTGGATTTTAAAAGTCAAGCACCCTGGGGTCAATTCTGGATGCTTCATTATGCAGCTAACAGAACTTGTATATCAGGCTCAGAGAGACCTGCTGCACAAATGAGACATATCAGAAAGGAAAGTTTTGACAGTCAGCCTGGGAGAAGAGGCAGAAAAAGACTCTAAAACTTCTGTCCATAGAAAGTCTGACAAGCATTCCCCAACAGGGCAGAAAGGAAACAGCCTAAGGATAAGGCCACATGGGGTTGGGTGGGAATGAGGAGAGGAGTTCCACACAATTATCTCTGCATGGGAAACAGGCCAATGAAGGCATTCAACATTCACAAGCTTGCTGAGCAAAACTTACCTCACCTTCTAGATAAAAAAACAGCAGAGCCGCTTCTCTGTTAGACGTTAACTATCTGTTTACAGTATTCCCTTCATTCTACAACCCGTTTGCGTCAGGCGCTTCCCAGTAACAATAGTCCTCCATGAAAAACACTGGACAGAAACTGAACCAGTGATACTAGGTTTATAAAGTAATATTAGCAGCAGAAAAGTACTAGAAATGGATATGTATCGATGTTTTCTTTGGAAACTATCCTAACCATTTAGTAAAATGTCCTGTTGTCAATAAATACTGAAAACAGATTGAGGCTTTGGAAAAACTGAGTCCTTTTAAAGGAAATGCAGATATATATGTAGATTGATGCTTTATTAGGTTGGTTTTTGTGTATGACTATACGCTGGCTATGAATTAAATTTAAAGGTAGGTAATTTGTCACACACCAATCAAATATTCTTCTGCCCAACATAACCCACTTTCTTACTTCTGATAAACCAGAGGTCTGACTAATCTCTGACCTGGGAGGGTGTTGTGGAAAGGCTGTGAGCTCCTCCAGTCATTCCAACCTCTGCTGCAGCCCCCAGCATGGTGCAGGAACACACTGACTGGCCTTTTGTGATGCTCAGTTCCTCGGCAGTTAGCCCCAGTCCACTCTTATTTTCATCTTGTAACTTTCTCCCCTATCCTCACTCCCCAACCTTTGTTTCCATCTTCCCACTTAGTAAGAAATTCTCCTTACATCTTTTTTCATAAGGATTTGTGTTTCCCTCATATTTTCATTCTCCTAAGGGTTAACAAGTCAAGTGCAGCCAGCCTTATCAAAAACATAAGCCACATGTCAAAATGGTTTAACACAGTGTCATATCCTGACCCGAACTTCAGCTTTGGCTCCATAAACTTACCCTCCATGCCAAATGTCACATTTGATGTAGAAGCAGTTGCTTTGCTGTTTAGATGTTCTTGACACCACCATCTAAATCCATTACTTCATTGAGATATTTTGTTCAATATTCTCTTCCTTCTATGGATGAATTAATTGTGCCCAACACTAGCCATCCTCATTCCAGAGCTCAGGCCAGCTATGACAAACAGGTCAACAACTCCGAGACTCAGTCCTCCTCCCTCTTGATTTATGGAGGTTTGGGCAATCTGTACCAGCAGGAAAATAGATATGTATTAAAGAAAAGACGACTGGGGCAGATTTTATTCTTTACTTACACTAGATTGAACCAGAGGAAATAGCTGTTTATGTAGGTCAAAAGTGGTCAAATGTGGTCAAACATCAACAATCTTATAAAGGTTCAGCCCAATCCATGAAACAATGCACTCACAGTTCAACAAAGTCAGTCATAAATTCCATTGTACACAGTGATTATGAAAAGAAGGTGTCTTGAAAGATTCGTGCACTGCCGATTATATATTAAACACCACATATATGGAAATATTCTTTAAGAGTTTATATGCTTGAAGGCTAAGCCCTCAGTGTCTTCTATTTTTAATAATGAAAAGAGTGACAGATCTCCTGCTCCTCATCTGAGGAAATGAAAGCACCACACCCATGCCAGCAAGAGTGATGGAAAAACATGTGAATGAAGGGCACTTTCCTTATTTTGCTCCAAGATCCAAAGGGCTAATTCAACGGGTGCTTCATTGCGGTCGAACTCATCCAAACATGAACCTCAGAAGGACGCCACCCTCCCACAGGGTATGGGAAGAGGAACAGGCCCAGAGAGACATGACTAATGTAAGGTCATCCAGGGGTCCACAGGCTGAACAAATCATGAACCTCAAGCCTACCCATGTCTGGTCTTTGCTTCACCAGGATCTGCATTTCCTCTTTAAAAGGCATGACCAAGCAATACAAAACCAAAGACCCTCATTGCAACAGCCAACACATCTAAGGGAGGAACACAGACGCTGCTTTTAGTGGATCTAATACCCTTTTAAAATTCTGGCATTTGGTGGGCAATGTTATATCTCTCAATTTTCTCTTCTGCAAAGATCATCTTCTCCTTTATTCCTCCCCAAGTTTTAAATAACAGAATCGCTCCTATAAAATAACATACACATGCAAGCACACATGTATGACATGTGGGCTCTATCTCAAGTTTAGGAATCAAGCAAAAATTAAAGTCCAAATACAGTGAATTAAGGATATGATTAAGAGATAGTCCAATAAATCAAACTTTATTTAGCATATCTAAAGAAAGCACTACTATAAGGTTGTAACTTCTTGGTTTTATAATATTTTGGTCTCATTACTTTGAGACTTTTGCCCCAAAATATGGTTTTTAAATCAAGATAATACTCAAGTTCTTTTTAAAAGAAATTCAGCATATCTGAAAAATATATACAAAAGCTTGCTCCCATAGTTGTGGTTGCAGCCTTATTTATGAAACCATTTAAACAGGAAAACAAATGGGAATATATAGATTTTCCAGCCTAATCTAATGCCTCACCTGTAAGTAAGTGGAACAAAAGAATAGCATACTTAATGAAACCCACAGACTCCAAACTTCATTTCAGGCACCAGTTTACATATTCGTTTTTATCATACTTCAGCAGAACACTTAATGATAAGAATAACACGCTAAAGCCCCTTTCCCTCTCCACACTCCAAACTTTCTTTCACTTAACAAATATTTATGGAGCACCTAGAAGTTGCATAGCACAAGGCTAAATGCTGACAGAAATGCAAAAATACAAGAGGTGATCATCCAGCTTCCAGAAAGCTAAAATCCCATAGAGAGAAAACTCACAAAGCCATTGTCAGTTTCCAAGAGAGTGATCCTATGAACACATACTCCTTGATTTAGTAGTTTTTATATGAAAAACCAACCCCACAGCCAAACATATGTGAGAACTGGTAGGTTGAACAAAGTTAAAAACTTTTCTCTTTTGAAGAATCTCTCAGAAACCTGACCAGGCGAATGTAAATTGGGAAGCTGTAAGACAGATGCCAGATGTTGTCCTTCCTGTGCTGATCATAAACCTTCTCCTGTGCATCATCTTCCAGCGGTCACACTTGGGGAAACATTAGATTAAGTGATTAATAGCTTATTGTGTGTTCTACTGATTTGGGAAGGTTTGAAGACAGAGACCAGGTAGAATCTTCCAGAGGAGACTGAATTCAAACTGAATCCTGAGCTGGACTTTGGGAGAAGAGAATTTGGATAGGCACAGAAAAAGACAAGAAAAGAGATTTCCTATGGGAGAAGACATGAATGCACAAAAATTTGAGCCAAGAATGAGCATGGCACATTTATTAATAGAAGTCTGTGAAGACGACAGTCTTACTAGAGAGAAGGGAACAGCAGCATAAAAATAAAAAGGCTGAAAGTACTAATCTGGTGTTAAATAATTTTCCTAATACTCTTAACAACCCTGAAAGATAAGCTTTGGTGTATCGTTTTACAGATAAAAATACTAAAGCTCAGTAAGAAACTTGCCCAAGGTCTCATAACCAGCACATAGCCAAACTGGAATTAGAACAAAAATTTGTCTAATTACAAAATAAATTAATCAATTAAGTGAGACTTTAAAAGTCAAAATGTGAGGAGAGCAGTATTTTTACATTAGGGATAGTAGAGGTTTCCAAGTATCTAAGATTGCTTAGAAGGAGATTAATGTGAAATCCTGGTATTTTAGGAAAATGAGCTCAACAGTGGTTCTCAGGGTGAACTAAAGGATGGAGGAAACAGAATCTCAGGTGTCATTTGGAGCTTGTTTCAGTCATTCCACATAAAGAGAGGAGACACTGGGTGAGCTTGGAAGCAGTGGAAATGAAGCAGGAGGACCCAATCCCATGGGAGGGAAGCTTGGTCTTTCAAAGGAGGGTGGGGCTAGGGCACCTGATGGCCAATTGCATGTAGGTGCTAAAGGAGAGGGAAGAATCCAAAACATTTTTCCACTTTTTTTTTACTCCCTTCACCCCCAAGTGAAGGTGTGAACAGTAAGCTATTGACACAGCCACTGAAGAGAGAAAGAGTGAGCCAGCTAATCCTGGCATTTGACAGGATCCCATGATGCACAGGGGCTGGGTTATCATGAAGGACTCACATACACAGGTACACATGTGTTCCCTCTAGCGGTAACTATTAAAAACCAGGACTTCTAGCCTTCAGAAGTTCAAACTTTTCTTTAAAGGAGTCTCGTTATTCTCAAACTCAGTTGAGAACCACTTGTTTAAAAGTCAAGGAGAGAGTGTGGAGGGTGCTAGTGCTAAACTGAATGACCTTAAGCAAGTTGTTTCAATTTTGTAAGCTCCAGCCTCTCATCCTCAAAATGGAAAAGATGACTTAAGAAATTCATTAGAGGCAGCACATGCTATAATTCTCATAATCTACACCAAATGACAGATCTTTGACGAGAGCTAAACGTCTTTGGAATAAGCTGTTTTCTGGCCCTTTCCACCTTTCTTTTTGAGCAGCCTTATGCATATGTGAAAACTCTCATAGTCCTGGAAAAGACAAATCCAGTCTTTCTTTCAGGTTCTAGGCCTCTAAGCCAGGCTGCCTGGAGTGACTGGTGACAATTATGTTGTGACCAGCAGCTACATTTCCTTCTAACACAAAGGGAGCTTTGCAAAGTTCTCCAGGCATTTAGTAGAGGAACGGGCCTTTACAGAGAAGTCACAGCATTTTGCTTTCAGGTGGATATGTGAATGAACTGAAACCCAATACATAGTCACAGCCTAAATCTCAATTACAGTGTTTCCATCACTTGTGTTTATTAGTAAGAAACCTGTTCATGGATGTGCAATGATTGCACTCAAGGGATATAAATTTTCCACAGATTCGTCAAACAAGCATTGAAAAGCTCTCATCAGGTCACGTGAATTTGTTTTACTGAGTTCACCCTTTTCCTCTGTATAGGATGATGAGACCAGGCTTTTTGGTTGCCAACAATGGGATACTTTGAGAGCCCCCATATGGAGTTAATTTTGACATTCAAAGTCCTGCCAGCATTTCCAGACTTCCTCACCAATGAATGTTTTGCAAGCCCTTCAAATAAAAGACAAAAATATCTGAGATCAAGAAAGCTATAAAATGACCACAGTAGGTCAGAGACCTTGGCTGGCAAGCCACAGGATATGCATGGAGGGAGTATTGTCAGAATTATCAGTTGGACATATCACTCTTGCTGTTTCCTCACATGAGCCCAGCAAGGTGCTGCTTTATGTCAACTGCATGAGTCAACTCCCACAGGATTTTGCTCCAATGGGAAACAGTGCACAGGCCACGGTGAGCATTCTTCTCTCCCTGCAAGTGACAGTGGGACTCTGGTCAGGATGGGGGTTGGGGGTGGGGTGGATGAAAGAGAGCCAACTGGTTCAGAAACAGCCAGTAAGACAGGGGCCCATCTGTCAAAATGGAATTCATCATTAGCACTCAGTGATGGCCTTTGCTTTCTTTTGGAGTAGGGTAAGGAGGGAGCTGGAAGGATCTTGATATCTAAAATTGGTTTCACCCAGAAGCAGATCCCAAGGCAACAATTTACATGCAAGTAGTTGAGTGAAAGAAGATTCTCAGAAACACCAGAAGGAAAATGGGAAAGTAAAGAAGAGGGGGACAGGGAGTGGAAATAGTATATAGTCCAGTTGCTGTGGGTCCTGAGGCTTAGTTCCTCTGAGTGTATCTAGGATACAGTTGGATGGCATCTAAGAGCTGTCCAACTGAGGGTGAGAAAATGAGCTACTTACCTTTCAAATTCCTTTCATCATTAATGAAGGTTATTCCAGGTGCTTTAACTCCCTGACAAGTGTTACTTGTCCAGATGCAGGCCAAGAGAAAGGCCTCAAACAGAGTCACAGTGCTTGCATAAGGACAATGCCACCCACATGCACCAAGAAGGCAAGTGTCAAGGAGGGCTGAAGTCAACTGAAGAAGTTGTGGGAAGAATTAAAAACCAATAGGGGAGGGTTGAATGGGTGGAACACAGAGATTTTTTGAAGACAGTGAACATACTCTATATGATTCTATAATGGTAGATGCATGTCATTATATATTTGTCCAAATCCATAGAATATATACCACCAGAAGTGAACCCTAATGTAAAATATGGACTTTGGGTCATTATGATCTGTCAATGCAGGTTCATCGATTGTAACAAAAGTATATTCTAGAGGAGAATGTTGATAATGGGGTAAGTTATGCATCCATGGGGTAGGGGATATATAGGATATATCTGTACCTTCTCATTTTTGTTGGGAACCTAAAAGTACTCTAAAAAATAAAGTGTAACTTCCAGTCAAGATAGAGGCATAGGTGAATACACTTTGCCTCCTTGTGTAACTACAGAAATAATTACAGCTAGACCTCAAAACAAATAATACCCAGAACCATCAGAAAATTGAACTGTGTGGAAATCTGACAACCAAAGATTTAAAGAGGCCACATTCAACAAGACAGGCAGGAGAGGCAGAGACACTGTGTCATGCAGAGGCAGCATTAGAACGGGCATCCCACATTCATATGTGGTGGATAAAAATGAGGAGGGATACCTAAGGGGTGAGCAATCCCAGCCCCCAGCCACAGTCACAGTGCCAGGAAAATAAGTGCCCATAACTTCTGGCTGTAAAAACCAGTGGGAGTCAGGGCAGTGGAAGAAATTGATGGATTTTCAGAAGACTCCACTTAAAGGCCCATGTGGACTTAAAATGTATGCAGACTCACCCTGTCTGGGATTGAGCATCAGAGCAACAGCTGGAAGGGTGCCAGTTGCACAGGACAAGTGCCAGGCAAACCTCCAAAACGAGGAAGCAGTACCGCCCTTCTTCTAGCCCTCTCCCCACACAAAGCCACAAAGTGGCAAAGTGGGTTGCCCTGGTGATTACCTAAGGCTCCACCCCACAAAATTTACAGGTACCCTTTCTACAATAGGCCATGCCACTAAGAGAGGGAGTCAAAGCAGCTCCACCTAATACACAGAAACAAACACAGGGAGACTGTCAAATTGAGGAGACAAAGAAATATGGCCCAAATGAAAGAAGAGAACAAGACCCCAGGAAAAGAACCAAATGAAATGGAGCTAACCACCCCATCAGATGCAGAGCTCAAAACATCAGTAATCAGTATACTCAAAGATCTCATTGAGTACACCAACAAAATAGAAAAGACCCAGGAAGAAATGAAGGTTACACTAAGTGAAATAAAGAAAAACCTACAGGGAACCAACAGTGGAGAGAAGGAAGCCAGGATTCAAATCAATGACTTGGAACATAAGGAAGAAATAATCATTCAACCAGAACAGCAAGAAGAAAGAAGAATTTAAAAAGAGGATAGTATAAGGTGCTCTGGGACATCTCCAAATGTACTAACACCTGAATCATAGGGATGCCAGAAAGAGAAGAGGAAGAGCAAGACATTAAAAACTTATTAGAAAAAATAATGAAAGAAAACTTCCCTAATTTAGCAAAGGAAATTCACATACAAGTCCAGGAAGCACAGAGAGTCCCAAACAAGTTGGACCCAAAGAGGACCACACCAAGACACATCATAATTAAAATGACAAAGGTTGAAGAAAAAGAGAGACTCTTAAAAGCAGGAAGAGAAAAGCAGAGAGTTACCTACAAGGGAGTTCCTATAAGACTGTCAACTGATTTCTCAAAAGAAACTTTGCAGACTAGAAGGGATTGGCAAGAAGTATTCAAAGTGATGAAAAGCAAGGACCTACAACCTAGATAACTCCATCCAGCAAAGCTATCATTTGGGATGGAAGGGTTGGTAAGTGCTTACCAGACAAGGAAAAGTTAAAAGAGTTCATCATCACCAACCCATTATTACATGAAAATGTTAAAGGGACTTATTTAAGAAAAACAAGAGCAAAACTATGAACATTAAAATGGCAACAAAGTCACAACTATCAATAACTGAATCCAAAAAAACTAAGCAAACAACCAGAACAGGAACAGAATCATAAATATGGAGATCATTTGGAGGGTTATCAACTAGGAGGAGGAAGAGGGAAAATGAGGGAAAAGGTGCAGGGATTAAGAAATATAATTAGTAGGTACAAAATAGACAGGGGGATGTTGAGAATGATAGAGGAAATAAGAGAGCCAAAGAACTTACATGTACAACCTATGGACATGAATTAAGGGGGGATAGTTGCTGAAGGGAATTGGGGTACCAGATGGAGGGGGGCAAAAGGGGAAAATTGCGACAACTGTGATAGCATAATCAATAAAATATATTTGAAAAATAAAAATTAAAAATAAAGTGTAAAAAACTAATAAATTTCCTTCAAATGTCATCCAGCTTCAGTTGATATGACCTAATGAAGTGGCAGTCTTTTTAAAATGTGATGAAACAAACTTTACTGTGTGTGGTTATTATGGTCTATCCCTCCGCCACCACACTGCATGGCCATTTCTGGTATCTCCCTGCTTCCAGGCCTGCCTGTCTCTCATCTCTCCAACTCACATACACCATATACTTGCTTGGCCAGTCATGTGACCATTATATTAATAAAGATCATATTCAGTCAAATGCTAAATTAAATGCAGTACAACCATTGTGCTTTTTATACATTTTTTTGTAAAAATGAATCTAAATCAGAAAGTAGTTTTTGTCGTATCCTGCATCCCAATTGTGATGTAATAAACTGTGATCAAAATATAAAACAATTTCCAAAATACATTAAGTTAAAAAATACAAACCACAGAAAACAAGGTGCAGGCCAGTCTGCAATGTATCCTGCTATTTGTATAAAAAGAAGGGGACTGGAGATCAACAGATGAATAGAGAGAGAGAGAGACTGAGAGTCAGGTAGATATATATTGCAATAGAAATATATATGGACATACAAATATCCACATCTAGACAGAATATCTCTGGAAGAATACCACAAGAAACTAGTAGTAATTATTGCCTCTGGGAAAGGAAAATGGAAAATAAAGTGGGGTAGGAAGAGACTTTTCACTATTTACCATTGTATATTATTTGAATTTTTGCTGTGTGCAGGTGTTATTGTTTTATTCAACTTGTGTGAGATAAACAGTTATGGTGGAAGGCAAAAGAATAATAATAAACATGGCCCCAGTTTCTAGCCTCACCTGCTGCTCCAGCCAGCCTTTCTCTTACCTGCTCTCAAATGAGCAACAGTTCTTCCCAAAATCTTCAGACCTTTCCCCTGATACGTGCTTCCCTCATTGCAGTTGCATCTTCAAATCCTGTCCAGCTCAAGTCTCAGTTGCTCCAAGAAATTGTCCCCTCAATTCCAGGTCAGTTTGACCACCCATCCCCACCGTAGTCACCAAATCCTACAACCTTTCTTTATTTCACAGAAGGCACATTGGATCTGGACCATAGGATCAAGGCACCTATTTGTGTTCCCTCTGTCACATGCCTCGGGTGGAGGTGCTGAGTAGAACCTGAGACAGTCTCTCTAACAGGTCCCGTGGGTGTGCCTAGGAGCTGGAGAGCTGCTTCTCTAGGCCAACAGTTGTCCCACCAAGGGCAGCAGTGGCCAATCCCTGCAACCTATAAACCAGGAAGTACAGAGCAGTAGGGACCTTCTTGGTATGTTCAGTGTCAGAAGCTAACTTAAGAGAGCATATACTGCCAAGAGCGTTGGCACAGGAAAAGCAATAATTAAATCTTAAGAAGACCTCTGGTCTTTATAGGAAACAACTTCAGTGACTCAAAGAAGTGGCCCCAAAGCCCCAGCACATTGGATTAGAGAAAAGAAAAAGGTTTGGGCAGTGTTTTCCAATGACTGGAGGGCCTTTTGTCATCTGTACACAGTAAAAGGTGTGGTCATGCCCATTTGGAGGGTGAAACTAAAACAATGCTAAATGGCTCTGGAAGAAAAGGAGGAAGGTAATTGAGGGCTGAGGAGCAGCTAGGGGACCCCAGGTAGAAAAAAAAAATGCCATCAATGCAGAACAGGAGAAGAAAGACCCTCTTTAATGGCATGGCAGGAAAAAGGAGACTTTGGAAGACAGGTAAGGAGGATAAGAATTTGTAAGGAATTTGGTTAGCAGTATGAAAGCTGGCAAAATCTTTAGGTCAATCTACATTAATAACTGATATCTCCTGCTATAGACTGAATGTTTGCAAAATTCACATGTTAAATCCTAACACCCAATGTGATAGTATTTGGAGATGGAGCCCATGGGAAATGATTAGTGTCCTTATTAAAAAAATAAATTAAAAAAAACAACAAAGAGATCTCTCATCCCTTCTACCATGTGAAGACTTGGCAAGAAGGCTATGTATGAACCAGGAAACAGGTCTTCATTAGACACCAAATCTGCCTGTGCCTTGATATTGGACTTCCAGCCTCCAAAACCATGAGAATTTCTATGGTTTATAAGTTCCCCAGACTGTGGCATTCTGTTTTAACTGCCTGAATGGACTAAGACATTTCCCAATTCCTGACCTGGCTGGCCCTCACTATCTAGTTTTTTTCATTGCCTTTTCCATATTTCAGGTACTGGAGAGCTTATTCTATTAAAATTCTGGCTCAATACAATATACAGATGATGTATTATAGAACTGTGCACTTGAAACCTATATAATTTTATTAACCAATGTCACCCTAATACATTTAATAAAATTAAAGAAAAAATTCAGGCTCTTGGGATCCCAAATCCTTTGCCCTTGGTTTCACTATTACTGAACATACTTCCTTCTTTATACATAAGCAAATTTCTAGGTCAAAGTTCCCCACTGAAGATACATAATTATTTTCCCTCTTCAATTAGAAAATGCTGTGTCTCCCCGGCTATTTTTATAGCTAAAACTGCAACAGATTTGAGAGAGCTGCTAACTTAGAAGTCAAAATTTATTTCCATTAAGCTTCATATTATCTAAACACATCTAATTTTTGTCTCTTTGTTTTAAAAGTTTTCATTTTATTCAAATGAAGTCGTTAGTGGCTCTGAAGCTGTTTCGTGCTCAATATAAAGTTGACTTCTATCCAGTTCTTTATTTCTCTGGCCTTGGTACTGGGTTCATGGTTCCCTTAGAAAGAAAGCTGTCCAACTGTTTTTGGAAGAACAATGCATTTTGGTAATCTACCAGGATGATTCCATGTTAAAGTTATTGCAGCTTTTCATATATCCAACTCCATACATGCAATAAATTAGAGATGAAAATTAAGTAGAAATGTTCCTGGCATGCCAAATGTACCCTGTGTACTGCCACTATTGTGGAAATAAGATGCCCATCATCATTTTATTGGACATATATTGGCAACCAGTTCAGTAATGTCAAAATTCCTTTTGACTTTGCAGTCATTGTCTACATTTTAGAGCAATAGCTATTGTTTATAACAATTGAATTATGAGGCACATTAGGTTAAAATAAGTGATTTGGGAATCTAAACAAGAAAATATCCTAGGGCCACATAAAAAAATATAAAATCACTTCTCAGTAATTGTACATCCTGTACAATGTCCTCTTTCTTTGTGCTGTTAATTGAATAATGAGTTCTGTGGTATTTTCTCAACTAATAAAAATAAGAGAACTACAACCTGGGAAAGTAGGGAGGGTAGGGGAGTATAACTGTCCATGAAAGCACAGCACTTGGCCCAGAGTAAACCATCAATAGTGTTCACTGAATCTAGCATAATAACAAGAAGTTTCAAAAGAACCATATGAGACCTTCAGTTGAAAAATTAAGAAATAATCACTTCTTAATAGTGAGAACCTAATTGGACATAAGAGGATTCTCCTTTCATGCCATTCTCTCTTTGAAAGTCTTTTCTAATCCTACAATGATGATGCCTGAACTGCCTGCCCTCAGACAAGTCTGCAGGCTCTGCTGGCCAGCAGTGGAAGCTGGATGAAAGTCAGAGATAAATAGAATGGCCAGTAAGATGCAATCACATCATCAATGATGGCAGATGCTGCCAAAATAGGGAGGGGAAAAACATAGGCAAAGACAAAAGCCTTTGTTTATATTTAAAACATACCTAGTTTTCACATTAAAAAAAAAGAAAAAATGAAATAAACAGAAATTCTGCATTTTTCCATCAGTCCTTAATCCCAGAGCAATCCTACAGGGAGATATAAGGAAGAATAAGTAAGGTCCCCAAATAAGGGCTGGGAGTGGGTAGATAAATGGAAACTCAGAATCCAAATTTTTTTTCAGATTCGGGAGAGACCTAGATATCCCTAAAATATTATTTGATAATAATATCAAATAATAAGATCATAATAATAAGATCAACAAAAACAAAAATACAAGAATAACAACCCATCCTTGGGCATATACTACTAAAACTGGAAAAGTCAGCGTTCATGTTGCCTGTCACTACCAGAACCAATAAGTAGAGACAAGGATTGTATATCTATTGATGTGTTATTCAGATGCCAGAGATCTGAGAAGACAGCAGGTTATGTACCCTAATAACTGTCTTAATATATCATCTCAGGCTGACCTTTTTATAAGGAGAAGAAAAGGTAGATGGGGGGGGGGGTTGGAAAAATGTTAATCAGATAAGAGTTGCAGTCTGCCATGATTTTCCTAATATTTCTTTATCTACTGATCAACAATTTTTTATCTGCCTCACAGACATTCCCTCCTTGGAATACAGTGGCTCAAATACCATCTCCATCACTTGCAGAGACCCTGGGGCACAGAGGAAATTGCTTGTTGATCTCCTGGAGTCACATAGGTCATGTCTTCCAGTTCCTGGAACAACAGCTTTCTATATGCCTAATCATTTAAGCCTATCAATTGTAACTAAAGCTAAAACCTTTAACTCTTGAGTTCTTGTATCACTATGCATCAGATACTATGACAATTGATTCAACATGTAAATGCTTATTGAACCCTTTCAATTGTCAAGTATAATAGATATTGAAATCTTAATTTATAGACAAAAGAATTAAGATTCAGGGAAGTTAACTAACTTGCCCAAGATTAAATTTGTACAGCTACTAAGTAGTAAAGTCAGGATTCAAACACAAGTTTTGGGATTTTAAAATCCCAAAATGCAATTTCCTCTTTTCCAGGTCGGATCACTTGGGTTCCCTTTGACCCTGAAACATGTATGGAAGCTCATCCTTGGGGTGCCCAGAGGTACTCTTAGGTGTATAAGTGTTCTGAGCACCACAGGGAGATGTCCTCTGAGGACTCCTGATGACGTGGTTTTGAGGTGGGTCTGGTATTTAACCACTCAGCCATTGGCTGCATGGCCAACCTGAGAGAGCCCTGGTGCCGACAGTGAAGTTCTCCTGCATACGAAGACCAGAAGGTCAGCTGGGGAGGTATCAGGTCTAGCATATCTCTCAGGCACTTAAACAGTGCCTCTCACAGCAGAACCTCTGTAATTCCAGAGACATTAGCCTGGCAGCAAACTCACTTTTGGCCAACTTTCTAGAATCAGGACTTGGGCTTTGTTTAGGCAATAGGCCCCTCTGATCCATGGCTTCCCTGCTGGTCCTGAGCCCTCCTCCCATGTGCTCTTTATCCCTTAAGACTAAAGCCCTGATAGGATGCTCCATTAGGAAGGGTTTAGGATCCCACTATGCTACAGCAAAACTATAAGCACCCTGCATATCCCCAATCTAGAATACAGAGAAAGCTTAGTGTTTAGAAATATAGCAATCTACTTCCTCTCCCTGAATGGGAAAGGAAAAGCTTTCATTCCCAAGAAATGGGGGTAGTGCGAGGAGGGAAGAAGAGAAAGAAATACAGATTCATAGTAAAAGCTTAACCGTTGGCTATACTACCTTTCAGATATCCTGACATTAAACTGATGTAAGCAAAATAAGAGCAAAACCCCATCCACCTAAAGTCTACGTGCAGCTCTGTGCTCTCATAGCCCACCTGGCTGCCTCTGTCACAGTACTTATCACACTGCATTATGTGGGCCTGTCTTCACATTAGACTGCACAGGGAACGGGGCGAAGAGACCCCCCGTTCATTCAGGGGATGCTGTGGAATGAATGAATCAGTGTGCAATGTATAAGGTATCACAATGAAAGAGCAGCAAAATCTCCCTTAAGCTCCTGACCTGTTGTATAGAGTTGTTTCTTTAATTTCTATGGTGTGCGTTTGCTGGCGCCCATGCTTTCCATGTGAACGTTGAAACATCCATTCATCCATCCACTCATTCATCTATACTGAATGCATTTTTTGAGTGCCTACCATATGCAAGGCACTGTGCTAGGCACTAGGAAATAGGGCAAGGCAAAACATGACATGCCAAGGATACAATAACACGTTTCCTCCTATATTCTTCACAAAATTGATTAGAAAAGAACAAAATAGAAGGAGAAGTTAAATAATGAATAGTAGCTGCCAGAGGGAGGACTAGAGATATGCTCAAGGGAGAAGGAAATGTCTTTCAAAGGAGATTAGCAAAGAAGGGCACTGGCAATGCACAAGAAAAGCCCAAGGAAAGACATTCTAGAAGCAGAGTTAGAAAATAGTCCCTTAGCAATGAGAAAAACCAAGCCTGCCAACTCATTCCTGTATTGCTGAGGGCAAAGAAAAAGGGTTGCCTGACTTGTCTGCATGTGCTCTGAGAAAGTCCAGCTGTGCTCTGGACGGCAGAATGCCTGCCCTGGGAGCAGAGCTGAGCCTTGCTGACTGATTAATAAAACATGTACAGTTAGAGAATAAACACAAAGCTTAAGAATGTCTTGCTGTGTACTTTGTGGTCAGAAGAATACTGCAGCCTTTTTACTATAAAGCTATCTTTCGTACTTGCTGACTCATCTTCCTAAACTCCACAAATGGCATCCATTTTGTAATGCTCTTTTACCGGGCTCTCTCTCTCTCTCCCTTTCTTGTGTACACCTGGTCTGAATTCTCTGACAGAATATTCAAAGATATTCAAAGAGCATCTTCATAAAGGACAGAGATTTGAGTAACCATTGCTCTTACAACATTTCACTTTTTCTTTTTTTAATTGAGCTCAGGTTGACCATGAATGTGCCAAGTTTCAAGCAAAATTGGAACCAACCTTCGAAGTTTCAGGCAAAATTTGTCCCCTCAAATTCTCTTAGCCTAACATTTAATTTAAAAAGAATGAATGCCAAATGGATGTCCCCAATTTCCAGAGAATTGTTTGTACCAAACTGCATAGCAGGATTCTGAGTTGGAAGAAAAAACAGCCATGAATATTCTGATGTCTAGCTATAAAGCTGGAATTGTGTGGATTTCAATCCTCAAGTCTTAATTAAGTTACCTGCTCATGAAAGAGGTCCCTGAAAACTCCTCCCAGAAAAAAAAGAAAAGAAACAAATACAGTAGCTACTTTGACTCTTAAATGGTTGAGTAACTTTTTATGAATCAATCAAGACTCAACTGAAAGATTACTGATATTAAAATCTAGTATGCCCCTATAACAAGGAGCTAAATGAATTGAATTTGTGTCCTTTTTGCTTACTTACCAACCACATAATTTGGTGTAGGTCACAAAATCTCCAAAGGAAAGTTAGGCTAGATTAGGATAACTTGAGCCCCATTTGAAGAACATCCAATGATTTAACAATTAGGAAATTTAGCCTAAAATCTAGATTTCTGATTTGGATTTAAAAATTAAAAACCCTAGACCTAACATGCCCCATGGTGCAAATCAGCAAAGGAAACACATTTATAAGTTGGCCATAGTACCCACCACGCCCATTGTCTCCACCTGCCACACTCTTCTCCTTTATGTGAATTTTGAGCCCCCTGCAGTCGTGTGAATTTAAATTTCCTAGTCTATAACACTAAACTCCATTTCGGTGGGATATTTTAAATGCAATATGTATGAGTTAGCAGGAGGAGACTTTACAAATATTTTGCATGCCCCAGAAGTGTACTGGAGAAACCGGCCAGTAGTTAGAGAATATAAAAAAAAGGCATTAGTGAAACAAAGACTGCCTAACAACTTAATAACTCAGCCTGGAACTGCCCAAAATACATTTGTTCAAGTTCATTACAATGTTTGCCTAAAGATTTCCCTTTTTTAAAAAATTATCATTTTCACCGTTAGAAAGGCATATTTTGTTTGACTACTTCTCTGTTGTAGTACTTAACACTCCTGAAATAAAAGCAAATATTGGGGCGGGGGGGTGGGGCTGAGGGTTTATAGTATGATTCTTTGGAGGCAACTCACTGTAGCTCAATAGCTATAAAGTGAACAAATGTATTGACTGTGAAGTGAGGGGAGTGGAGCAAGTTAGGGGAAACAGAGCTCAGAGTCACAGGTAAAGTGCGCCTGAGTCACCAAGGCCGTTGAGCCCGACACTGTTTTAGAAACCAAACTTACTTTATTTTGAAGGGGAAGTACTTTCCCTACCATTCCTTTCTTTCACTTTATTTTCCTCCATATTAAATTTCTGTTGCTGCACCTATGGAGAAGGTATGCAAGTATCAATCACTGTAAGTTAAGCAATGCATAGGTAACAAATAAATCCCTTAATCTCTGTAGCCCAACACAACAAGGTTTATTTCAGACTTAAGTGGTGGGTTGAGTAAGTGCCCTATGCAGCTTTCCTCTAAGGATGACACGGGGACTCAGGATGCTGCTTTTGCAACATCATCTGAAACATTGTGCTTCTGCTACTGCAGAAGGGACAAAGCTGGAGGCTCACATAAGATGTTCTTACGGGCCAGGCCTTGAAGTGGACTATATAACTTCTGACCCAGTTCTATTGGCCAAACACAGACACGTAGTCCTGGCAAATCTGCAAGATAAGCTGGAGAATGCAGCCTTCCTGTGTGGCCAAGAAAAGGAAACAATACGGTGTACTCATCATGTTGCCTCTGCCACACAGAGCTAAAAATGTCTCACAGCTGTTCAGGGACCACCTGGGAGGGGAAGGTGTTACCATAGGCCAATGACAAACTTTATCTACTTCAGCCCATCTTGGGTACATAAACTAGGGAGATAGATGTGCTGATGGGACCAGAGGTCAGATGGAATCAGAAGAGGAATGTGAAAATGAGTAACTCTCCCTTCTCTATGGTACCCGATCTCTGGCATAAAGAAGAGGGTACTGCATCTTCAGAGTGAGGGCTGCAGGGAAGCGTAATTCTCTCTGTTCACCGACGCTTCCAAATTGGGTTGTGATGTGGTAGATGGAAAGGGGTTTGGGGAACCTGCTAGCCTGATCCCTGCCCAGGATCAGTCCCAGAAGCTGACTTTCCTGAGTTTTGTCTAGTGCTGCATCTCAGACCCAAGCTGGTGAGATCAATTTTCCGGTCAATTGCTTCATTTACCAGCTTGGCTTCAACATGGAAATGCATAAAGCCAAATAGATTTATCATGATTGGTCTGGAGCTATAGGTAGGGAACTCCAGGGCAGAGTTAGCCAGAGACACTTAGTCAGGCCCTGGTTCCGATGCCCAAATCCCAGGCTGACCACAGGACTGAAATTCTCAAAGTTTACTAGTAATTTTCAAATGAAAAGATACAATGGAAAAAATTTTTTTAAAAAGAACCTTTTGCTTCTCAAAAGCAATGAAAAATAAAAAGACAAGCTACAAATAAGGAGACGATATTTACTGTGCATTGCTAACAAAGAAGTAGCATTTATTATATATAGTGAATCCCTACAAATGAGAAAGAACAAGTCAAACAATCCAATAGAAAAATGGGCAAAAGTTCTAAACAGACACTTCACTAAGTAAGAAGCACAAATGACCATAAGTATGTAAAAGACACTTGACCTCATTGGTAATCAGAGAAAAGCAAATTGAAACTACAAGAAGGAACCTTTTTATGCCAATCATTGGCAACATTTACCAAGGCTTGTGCTACCACAAGAATTAGTACACAGTGTTAGAGGCAGTGTAAATTGATAAAACCACTTTGAAAAACATTCTGGCCCCAATTAGAAAAGTTGAGAATGTACAGGGTCCAGCAGAAGTAATGCCATAGAGTGTGGTGGGTAGGGAATGTGAGTATCTCTCACGAGATGGATAGCAATTTGAACATTTCATCTAAATGTCATATGGTGTGCTTGAGTGTGATACCATTATGTTACAGAATGACATGCTTATGATTTGTAAGAAAATATTTGGTATAGATTAGCAGCACATAAAGAAGGGATGTTATTTGTGCTGGACCCTGTATATATCCTTCAATCAGGCCATTTCATTCCTAAGTATTAACCTGTTTCCTAAAGCTATGCTTGTACCAGGAGACATTTATAAGAATACTCATAACAGAATAATAAATCAAAGTAGCAAAAGTGTTGCACACAACTTTTCATTGACAAGAAAATGGACAAAGTAACTGTGATATATTCATGCAATGCAATACAATGCAGTAATGAAAATGAATGAACTGCGGGTCCACACATCAGCATGGACTAATCTCTGGAACATAATGTTAGGTATAAAAAAAAGCAAGTTCCAGGAGGAAAAAAAATTATATATATTAAAAAAGCACACAAAACACAATAATACATGTTCTTGCTTTAGAACACCGAGGATAAACAAAGGAGGGGTTTGTAAAATCAGAGAAGGGTTCAAAGGTGGGGTTCAGCTTTGTTGGTGGTTTCTATTTCTTTATCTAGGTTGTGGGTATGCAAGTGTTTTAATCGTCTTTAAACAGCACCTATACTATTTACTCATCTGATGTATTTCAAAATACATACTTTCCTATGCTACTGCGGCAGACTCTGTGACGTACTTGTCCAGGATCCATTCTCCCCACTCCTCTTTGCTACTTAGCACTCCTGTCTATTTGTCATCCACCCCCGGAAACAGATCACCTTTAATCAAAAGTGTGTCTTATTTTTCCAGCTTCCCTTGCAGATAGGTGTGGCCATGGCATGACTAATAAGTTATGGAAGGAATTGTGCTGGGGGGGTCTTCTGGGACCATTTTTACTTTCTTTCTGAGGAACTAAGATTTACTTGGCACTGACCTTTCTCCTTGTTCTGAACACCCGCCCTGCCTAACAGAACGTCTCCAACTTAGTGGTAGAAAGAAACCACCACTTCATTTTGTTCACAAATTAATTCTCTAGGTCAGGATTTTGTATGGGGCAATGTAGGAATGGCTTATCTTTTCCTCCATGAAGTCTGGAGCCTTATGTTGGCATGTATAAAAAAACTAGAGGCTGGAATCATCTAGAGGCTGCTTCACTTGCACCACTAGCTCATGGACTGGGATGGCTCAGCTGGGACTGTCAACCAAACCACCTACATTGGTCTTTCCACATAACTTGGGCTTCTCACACAATGGCATCTGGATTTCGAAAGGGGGAATTCCAAAAGGAAGAGTCCCAAGAGGAGCATCCAGAGAGTAAGTGTTCCGTGTTATGATCTAGCCTCAAAAGCCACATACATAGCCTCACATTCACTCAGAGCGGAGCACAGACCCCACTTCCCAACGAGAGGTATGTCAAAGAATTTGAGGCCATATTTTAAAATCATCACACTCATCAACTTGCTCTTTTTAAATAGAGGACCTGATGCCCGGAACTGTGGCACCCATCTTGCAGCCATGAGGGAAAAGCCAAGAAAATTATGAAAACACAAACCCTGGTAATAGTAAGCTTAAAAAAAAAAAAAAAAATCAGAAAACTGTTACCTCCAGCCTTTTGGTGACGTGAAAAAAAATTGTATTTGTTTAAGCCACTTTTAGATTCTTACTTTACTTGTAGGCAAAGGCATTTCTAACCAATATACTGCTTCTCTGATTATATCTGATTCAGAGAATCAGAATCAGATCCATCTATTTAGTCCAAATGGACTTGGAGTGAACATAGATAGAGAATTAAGAAAGCTATACAGAGGTGTTTTGGTCTTTCGTTATCATTTTTGAGCTTTCATCAGCTAGGCCTCAGAGAATTTGAGAGTGAAGCATATTCGTAACTAGTTGACATAAATTTTGTACATAAAACTGACATGAAAAATGCATTATCTTTAAAACTTGGTGGAGCACTTAATGAGTGCAAAGTACTTTATGGCATTCAGTCCACAATTGGAACAGATGATTTGTACTCTTATTCCCATTCAGGGTCAACCCCCAGCAGTATAGGAAATGAAGGTATCTGTCTCTTCCAGACATTATACTTCTATAAAGCAAAGCCTGGAAGAGGCATAGGGAACTCTGAAGAATGAAGGAAAGTCCAGCACTCTTCCAAATGGAAACTTGAGAAAAAGTCGAAAGGCAATGAGTACCTATTTCCCCACATCCATCTCTGCCCTTTTGTCTAAGTGAGGAAACTGATGAACAGAGAACTCCTAGCCTGAGTCCAGTCTTCTTATTGTCCACTATTCTTACTGTTTCCTAAGCCTGCCTATCTGACTTTGCTGTCGCATCTGTTCACTACTGAGCTGAGAACCTTGCCTGTTACAACATGTATATTCATTTTATGTTCAGGAAATGGCAATTAGCTCATTTTTTCAGAGGAGAGTTATCCCAGGGTCAGTCTCCTAGCACCAGCTTGTAAGCCTGAGAGAACTCACTTTAGAAATTGCTCCAGAGTTTAATAAAGCCCCATTTACTTCTAAGACACACAGGATGCTTTCAGCTTGGTGGTCACAACAATAGAAAACGCAGGAATGGCTCTGCTTTCCATCAGTACTGCATTTCATTATCCCCATGGACATGTCAGCGTATGCTCAGACCTCACACCACAGGATCCTCCTATGGGGGAGGTTCGCATATTGACTTAGTGAGGACCAGCTTTCAGGTCATGCCCGATGCAGCGAGGCACAGCCCTGAGCATGTGGACTCTCTCCTGGCAGCCTTCCCTCCCAGCACGCAGCATGACAAGCATTCTGCCTGTGGGAGACCTCCAGCACTGATCTGCTAGGAAAGCCTTCCTTCCCAGGTCTCCAAGACAAGCAACTTTATCCTAGCGTCCCTTATCAGCCCAAAGACTATCAGATGGGATCTTGCATTGAAGAACTCATCACAGGCCTTCAAAGACCTTCAGAAGACCTTGGCTTGAGCTCCTAAACCCCCTCCTCTATCCAGCAATGCTTTGTAATACCCTGGACTCTGTAAATCATAGAGCTGATGTCCTGAGCATTCTAACAAAACAGAATGACCTTAATGTAAGGCAGAGTCTTGTTTGTGAAAGTAATAAGGAAACACAATTGCAGTTTTTCTAAAGCTTCCAATTTTCTCAAATTTTCCATTTGGATGGTATGTGTTAAGCCCATCCTTAGTGATCCCAGCTAGTCATTATCATTACTAACAACAAAATATAGCAGATGTTTACTTGGATAATGATGCTGACTCAGTGCTCTAGAGGGAACACTTTTACAGCGGAGGGAGCTACAGTCAACACTGCATGTGATCAGCTGCTGGCCCTGAATGGGACAGGGCTGGGGTTCGCTGGAGAAATAGCTAGAATTCACTAGCTCCCTTTTAAGGTGACGGTAAATGTGTGCGGGTGCGTGCAGAGACACACTTGTAATTTGTCTCCTTAGAAGAAATACTACCCCCTATTTTGTGCGGTATTCCATTTTACTGCTTTTCCAGCAGTATCTAAACCTGTCTCACTCTGAGAAATTCAAAGCATCTTGCAGACACTCCTTCAGCAGCCCATGCAAGAGCCTTGCAAAGTTTGCATGGGGAGGTATTATTGTTTCCAGAACCAGAGTCCTGCCGCAATCCCTAAGAGAGCTCTTGAATGCCACCTGAAGCAGTCCCACCACTTCAAAGCTCACAGATGCTTAAATTCGACTTGAAGGTGAAAGTTCAAGGAAGGAGGGGTTTTTGCTTCTAATTCCTGCCATCTGGTCTGAATCTGACTCCAGGGATAAGCAGGCTGGCAGGTGACAGACTTAGAGCATGACTGGTCTTTACAAATGCCACCCAATCCTCTTCTGCGCAGTTGGTACCTGGATTTGCATAGATTTGCATAAATTATGCATCTATCAGAATCCTTTTGATGCCCATTTAGGATTAAAATAAATTTGCTATTTTTAAGACTTCACCGCTAAGTGGCATTTTTTTTTTCTTTTTATGTGGTGGTGTTGCCTGTGCCTTTCATATTTTATCAGTCAACGTTCTAGTAGGGTACCCTACTAATAAATATTTATTAAATAAATGTTGAATAAATGAATGAAGCCAAGATCTTAAGTGTCAGCCTCAGGTATCAATCAGAGACGATGGCAACTGCTGAAATCCCACAGATGTCTAATGCCCACAGGACAGTGGAGAGAGAGCAGCTGGCTCGAAGTTACTGTTCGACGTACAGTACTTTGAGCACATTCTTCTGTTTGCGTGTCTGTGTGCTTGTCTCTTCCTTTAGGACTGGAGTGGAATGGAGTAATAAATGGGATACAAGCAAGTTTGAAATTTGCCCATTCACAGACAGGCCCCTCCTTTAATTCTTAGAGGGTCTTTTTTAGAGAGAGAGGGGAAGGGAGGGAGAGAGGGAGAGAAACACCCATATGTAAGAGAAACTTCAATCAGTTGCCTCTCACACATATAGAATGGGCACGCAATTCAGGCATGTGCCCTGACCAGGAATCGAGCAGGCAACCTTTCACTTTGCGGGACTAT
Source organism: Pteronotus mesoamericanus (assembly GCF_021234165.1). Lineage (NCBI taxonomy): Eukaryota > Metazoa > Chordata > Mammalia > Chiroptera > Mormoopidae > Pteronotus > Pteronotus mesoamericanus. The sequence continues at coordinate 10,929,935 of NW_026555277.1, read as the reverse complement.
GCTCAACCAACCGAGCCATACCAATTAGTGCAACTCTTAGACGGTCTTGCTGACAGTATTTCATGTGGAGACCCTGCTCTCATTTCTGACAATAATGCTTTGTTTTCAGCTCTCGAAAGGCTTCTAGAGAAAAGCAGAATGAAATTCCTCAAATCCACACCCTAAACTGAAAATTTTTTGTGCGTTAAAGGAGCTTTTTCTTTCTACTGCTCCAGTGTTGGGATCTCTGAAGGAGTCTGGGCTCAGAGTTCACCGAGCTCTGCAGTTCTCCGCCTGAATGTACAGCAGCATCCCTTGAAGAAAGTGGGCTCTACCCTCAGAATCAGATAAACAGGCCTGGAGTGGGTCCCAGGAACCCAAGCCTATGTGTTTAGAAAGCATCTTCAGACTATACGGAAGGGCAGTAAACTTGCGAACCCCTAACAACACAGTCCATTTGCCCACGAGGAAAATGTAGTTCAGACAGATGTGATCTAGTGAAAGCCAAGTACCGGAACCAGAGCTCTCTCATGTTTCAGGAGGTTTGCCTGGGGAGGAAATTAGGTGAAACGTGTGTCTGTCTGTAAGGCAGTGGCATCTGAGATAAAGAATGGAATCTTTTTGAGAGCACGAACATTGTCTCACTGAGCTACTTCTGCAGAATTTTCTATAAGTCTGATGAAGAAACAAATCCATCTAGCAACATAAAGCCCTACTCAGCAGCCACTCCCCACTAGTGCAAGCTGGCCCTGGCTCCTCGGCCCAGATTTCTGCTAAGATCCAGAGGGGGTGTTGAGGAATAAGAAATGGACAATCATTTTAATCTTCCAGGAATCAAAAGCACTCTTCAGACATTTTACCAGATGACATAGATCTGAGTTCAAAGCCATCAGGGTTTGATACTGAGCCTGATGAAAGATAAACTGAGGCATGCTAAAAATTTTAAGAATTTATTTGAGCAAAAATTGATTTTAATAGAACAGCACCAAACCAGAAGTGGTTAGGAGCACCCCAGCCAAAGGAGCCAGGGGAAAAAGTCATACAAAGTTAGAAAGTCATTTGATTTTTCTGTAGCCTAAAGCCTACTTCACTGTTTGTGATGGGTTATCCAGTTCAGATTTCATAACCTTGAGGCATTTGAAGGCTTTGGTTTTGCTTCCGTAGCCCCTCACGGCATGAGAGCCACCTTAGACCAATGGACTCCTTGTTTAATTAATTCAGCAGGTCAAATAGCAATTTGGCCTCCTTTAGGCACCTTCTGAGATCCCTGGCTCATATTTTGGTTTGCAGGGGGGAAAAGTATCAGAGGCTTAATCTAAGACCCTTGAAAGTTCTCAAAGCTCCAGAGGTTACTAGAATGCAAAACTGCAATGGTCAAGAGAATCCTCAAGTTAGCCCTTCCTTAACTTTCTGTGTTCTCAAGACTGAACTCTATGCCAAAAATATTCTGAAGTCTGGGCCAGCTAGGAAGGTGCATTTCAACTAAGGTAAGGAAGGAGTCTTGACTGCATCTCGCCTGGGCCCTCGATGGCCACATCAAGGCAAGAGATCCTTGGGCTCTGTTCACACCACATGGCTTCCTTTACCTTCCATTATGCAACACCCGGGCTCTGGAGCGCTTCCCAACCCACCTCCCCCAAAATACCTATTGAGCACCTATTTTACATGGGATGCTTGGCATGTGTTATCTCATCTCATCCTCACAGAGATGTCATAAGGTAAGTGCCGCCATCCTTTACAGATGTACAAATACCTCCCAGGTCACTCAGCTAGAAAGCAGCAGTGTCAGGATTTGAACTGTCATGTCTGTCCGACTTCAAAGGATCTGCTCTTTCTACAAAGTATGCAACCTCCCAGAGACAGCTTCACAGTGGAGAGCTGGGCGGCTGTCCCCTGCTCTAGGATGGCCACCCTACCTGCATTACTGACAGTAATATATACTGAGATACAATAATATTCATATATGACTAGAAGTGTCATATATGTCAGATCTGAGAATTTATTCAAAGGAAGATATCCAAAAGGTGGGAAAAAAAGACTTGCCCCAGGACTATTAAAAAGGCACGACCGCCCTAGCCTGGTGTTTACAATACAAGCGTGGTCTCACACCCCTGTGGGGATCCCCCAGGAATAGGAGGAAGCACAGTTTATTTCCTTGACTCTACAGAGCCTTCCCAGCCTGCTCTGGGGTAGCGGCAGCTCTGCCAGGCAGCTTAAATACACACATTTCCAGGAAGAAACTTCCTTAGTTAAAAGCTGCTGTTTTCAATTTCCACAACTATGGCTTTGCCTAACTTCCTGCAGCAAGCAGATTTAAAGAATTCGCCTTGCAGGGCCTGGGAGCTGGGAGCAGAGCTGCCTCCTCAAGATGGCTCAGCCTGGTTTGCTCATTTTGTTTCTAGTCTTTTGTTTATTGTGTTTCCTGATTCTGTGGGATGCAAAACCACAGAGAGGCATTTAGTTGTCTTCCAAAGAAAAATTTGAAACATTTGTACTGTGATCATGAGTCTTCAGTGTCAGTATACGAGTCATTTAACTTGTCATGGAGATATTTCTACAGTTAATACCAGCCTATATGCCAACGGGAGCCACAAATGTTTTCTCTTGATTCTCTTCTAAGCAATCCGTAATTTTATGTACCAGCAGAGAGCTCTGAGTAGGGGAAGATGCGATCCACAAGTGTGCTGAATGAATTAGTGGATTCAAGTCAGGTGGTCTGGCCATTCTAAAGTTGAGAGCTCAGAGGCATCATTTGGAAGACATTGGCCTGTCAAAGCCCTTGGTGCTGCTGCGCTGAGCACTCTATATGCACCAGCTCAGTTCATTTTCACCACAATCCTATAAGGTCGTGGAATCCTTATTACACACGAGTAAGCTGACCCCGAATAGGCTGAAGCAACTTTCCCCTGTTCCCACAGCTGCCATGAAGCCATCCAACCGCAGCAGCCAGCCCTATGCTGCCCTCACTTGCTTCCACCTGAGGTAGTAACTGAACCCGTCTGGAAATGGGATTTTGCTTTTTGTGTCACTGTTGGATTAACTCCACTGCCCACCCACCCAGGCAGAGGTTCTCAGGGAAAAGTGTGATAACCCCAGAAGGTCTGGCCGTCCCAGCTGACTCCAGAGTCATATCTGAGCAACAGAGGCTCTGAGGGAATGGTGATCTTGTGAAGCTTAAAGCCTTTTTGATTTACCCCAACTCTCCTGAAAGACAGATATGGGCTAATCAGCTCCCAGCCTCTCGAGACTTCCTGTTTTCTTTGATGTTTTCACATCTGCTGCTCCGGTGCCTTGGGCGAAGTTTATTCTCACGGAGACCATAAGAGTGTTGTTCTTTTTCTCACAATCGACAGCAATTTCTAGATAAGTCTCTTCCACAGCCTATTGACAGGGGTCAATGATAAACAGACTCCCTTCTGAGTTGGGGGTTTATGCTCACCCATGGAGCGCAGAAGTCCCAAGAGCATATCATACACCATTCCTGAAAATAAAAAAACACGGCCACAATGTCCCAGTCCCACCAGCAGTCACTAACCCCTTTCTCCATAATCTATATTCTGTTCATCTCCAAAGAAGCGTGATTCACTTGCTACATGTGCCTTGAAATCCAGTCTGAGGTGAAATAGGATGGTTTAAGTGCCTCTTTTCTTATGCTTATAAAAGCTATTTTTATAATTAAATTCAAACATTTCATTATAGAAAAGAAATTAAAAATTATAATCAAGGGATGTGAAATGGTTCTTGATGAAATTCCTTGTGGAAACCCAATCTCAAATCTCCTGGAATCCATTCTTTACTGTATTATTTATGGTCTTTCTGTGCCAAAGTAGGCTTTTTTTCTGGACTGAAATGCTTCTCAGTTGTGTTAGTAGAAATCACTGCAGTAAAAAACAAAGCTATACTGAATGTCAATACTAGCATTAGAATTTACAGAGCATGAAAAAAACAAAAACAAACAAACAAACAAACAAAAAAACTATATGGCTGGTACTTCTTACCAAAAGCGCATTTAGAATCTTTTTTCTTGATTTTTCAATTCATTCATTTGAAAATGAGAGAGATGGAATAGATGATATCTAAGGTTCCTTCTAATTCTGATGACATAAGTCTATAAAAATAGAGAGTACTTCTCTAAAAGCACTGAGTCCCTTAAAACTAATTTTTAATGATTTAGAGTGAACATTTTCATCATACCAATATAATTATAATACAACTGGTATTTGTCTTTTTGCTAAAAAATTAAGCTAAGTTTGTTGAAATGATTGCATAATTTCATCTTTTCTTTCTTCCTTTCTTTTTTTTTAAATAAATTTGCCTAATTGCCTAAAGAGTCAAATGCTCAAATGAAAATTATTTCTTCAATACAAGCTCTGCCTTTGAAATTACTTTCTTTGTGTGCACTATGACTATAGAAAGGCAGCTGAGGGAAGATCAGCTTACAAACACATACATTCTCATCCCTTCCTGCTAAAACCAAGACTTCTCATCTCTGATCAGTGGAGACTATGACTTGGGTCTTGATTGAGCATCAAATGAGTTCAGAATGGGAGCTCTCCTTTATGCCCACTGTGGTTTGGCTTAACCCCAAGCCACACAGGGGAAATATAAGTCACACCATACCACTGAGTTTGTGTTTACAAGAAAACCTCCAGCCTGCTCTCTGTCACCTAGCATGCATCTCCAAAGATTTTACTATATCCTTTAGAACCCTTTTTCATAATTTTGATATCACACAGTACACACGTCAAAATCCCACAGCTTATAATGTAATAATGTACTTACTTCAGCAAAGCAAGGACAAGGAGGTGAATAGAACTGGTTGAAACTAGAAGTTCCTACAAGTTAGCTTGCTTCATCAATAGGAGGTGGGTTTTCCCTAGTACTTGCTTTCTTTTAATGAAGACTGTGTGTACTTGTGTATTGGGTTAGCATAGTCACTGATATAAGGACAAGCCTGCAAGTTCAAGTTAAGCTTTTACAAGTTGACATTGTAATGGATCGTGACAAAGACTCTCCATGTCCAAACTTTAGACAGGCTACTCTGAGCCTTCTTTTCAACTAAGCCTTGTCTTTGGCCTTATCTTTAGCCCATTTACCCCAGTTTAGCAAGAATCTGGTTAAGTCAATTTATGTAATCAAATTCCTTGTCCCCGACCCTTGACACCTGATCACCCTGGCCTGCTTTCCATGAGAACCCCCATAGGCTTGATGTCTCCTCCTAGCCATTTCTATCCACTGCAGACACCCCACCCCCTTTTTTCATATTGGCTACAAATCTCCATCTTCCTGCTGCATTCAGAGCTGAGCCCAATCTCTCTCTCCTACTGTGATAGCCTTGATACCCATGGCCATAGTCCTGAACAAAGTCTTCCTTCTCATTGTAAAGTGTCAGCATATTTTTTTTTCCCCCTAAGAATAGTCAGGTGGTGTTATCTCTGTGTTGTAAAGCAAAGTATTTACAATCTTCTCCAAGTTTTATAGTTCAGTTTCAGCCACAGGTGTTAAAATATGATCTGCTACCTGGGGCCCAAAGGCTCCGAATCCCTTATCGCCACTGCACTTAATCCTTTCTCCCCCTTTCCTTCCTCCCCCACTTTCTGAAAAAAGAAAAGCTGTGCCTTACTTGAAACTGTTGTCAGCCTGAAACCAGTCCAGAGGAGGATGCAGAATGCATAAGGAGAGGGGCAGGAGCTCTACTTTGGACCAAAAAAAAAGCAAGTGGGATGTTTGTCCACCAAGATGGGACTCTTCTTCACCAGGTGGAAGGTAGTGTCGGTGAAGGGGTGGGGACCAGGGAAGAATTGCTAGACACCAGGATAAGGGTCATGGGTCATGGGAAAGACAGGGGGCTAACAACACCCTTGTTGAGGAATTAGAAGCGGAGAGTAGAAAAAAGCTTGAGGGAGAGTTAAGAAAAAAAAAAGTAGTCAAGGAAAGAAGATGGAAGAGTGAAAAGGGGAAGTGGGAGCTTTGAACTCAGAGAGATTTCTGGCAGAACTCTAGCAAATGCCTACACAAAGCCACACTAATCTGATGATTCTTTCCTGAAGCCAAGGGGCTGCTCTCCAAGCAACCTGGAGGCACTGATTTGACTATTTGCCAGCTTATACATGTATACATCAGCCTGGGTTAGGTTATTCCAGCTTATTTTATAGGCTGTTACTCATGCATTTCAGTTTCACCAGCAGTGGGGTATCAGGTGATTTATTGCAAAGTATTGTTACTGCACTGTCACTAAATGAAATGAGATCATTCACAAGCTTTCTCTTTCCTCTCCCTTTTAAGTGCATCTAGTTGCTAGAACACACATTTGACAGCTGATATGATCCACCCAACAAAGGCAGCTTTCCTCTGTTCAGTCTACACCTTAAACACAAAGCTTCACCCATGGTAGTTTCCCAGAGCTCTACAAATCTAGGCTGACATCTTGGCGTCCGCTTCTTTGGCTTCTAATGTCATTGAAAGTTGCTTTGGCTTTCTTCATGCACTGAACATACGATTCTTGAGGAAAATGAGGGTGTGCACTATAGACTCTGCGAGGACACGTGTTGGGGGACGTGAGATTTTTAGCAGATCAATGTCATTCAGTCAGTGCCTTCTTTCCATTATTTTCTGAAAGCATCTAGTCATCAGAGCATTGCAGGGCACAGCATTGCCTTGCCACGAAGGGAAGCACACTGGGCTGGGTGTTCTCATGTGCGCCTGCAGATCCACTCTCCATCTGCTCACTCTGTTCCCTGGGAGGCTGTACTCTGTGGATCACATATATCCAGCTCACTTGCCCTCTGGCTTCCATTAGATTTGGCCAAAGAGGGGCACTGGCAGCAGATCAGAGGGTGAGAGGAGTGAGCACTTCTGGAAGTGAATTTCCTCCCACTCCTGCCCTCTTCCTCTCTCCCTCCCAGGCTCAGTTATGCAGCACTTGCGATCCTTGATGTCAGGCCACATACTCCTGTCTGGTGGGACTGAGAGCCCCGGCTCACACAAGTTTCCGGTAACCCCTCTCTGCCCTCCTTCAGACCAGGCAGGGACTGGCGCCACTTCCAGCTGGTGCTGCTCCCTATCACCGTCCCTTGGCAGCTGACTTAACCTTGCCCACGCATTTTTTTAAAGGGTATTTTACATGATCTTTTGTGTGGGCCCTCTGTTTCCTACTGGGATAGCACACTCCTCTTCATTCACTGTCAGGTTTACATACTTATCTCAATTTTCCAAAGCACAGCTCCAATCTCAAATGTTTCTTTCACATTTAAGAGCATTTCTGGAGTGTATTAAGAAGAAATGGCCATAGGTTCCACGAATGGCCACACGAGGAGCCCTGAGGGCAAGTGAAACAATGATAACTGATGAGAAATATTTTTAAAATCATTTAAATTCTCTAGAAATTGTCCTAAGAACATATATAAAATGAAGAAACATTTATTCAAGAAAACCTACTAAATCTTGGTAATAACAGGGAGTCCCTAGCACTTGAGCCATGACTGCTAGCTTTCTTCCTCCCCCAGCTCAGCTAGAGGAAAGCCCCATTCTGAGTGGGTCTACCCAAAAGCTTCCCAATTAAGGGCTCTGGTATCTCACTGGGAGGGGTAGGGTACCAGCCAAAACTTCTGGGTGAAAGCAGCTGAGAGGTTGGGTTTCCCATCCTCCACTCAGCCCCCTCTCCCTGCCTCTTTGGCAGATCAATACTAGGGACCCAATTATCATTCCCTCAGTTCAATCCTAGGATGGAGGCTCCATATCAGAAGAAGCAAATCAAGAAGAGCAGAAGATCCAAAGTTTGTATTCATTAAGAAAAAAAGTTTGTATTCAAAAAAGTGGCAGAGAGAGTGATACTTCCTAACTCAAACTGTGAGGTCAATATTATCCTAATACCAAAACAAAAACATTGCAGGAAATAAAACTACAGACTAGTGTCCCTTGTGAGTATGAATACAAAATTCTTAACAAAACACTAGCAATCAAATGCAGCAAATAGAAAAGTACTGTACACAACAACCAGCTGAAATTTATTTTAGAAATGTAAAGTTAGTTTAAGATTTAAAAATCAAGTAGTGTAATATACAATATCAATAGAATAAAGAACTAAAACATATGCAATATCTTAATAAATACAAAATGGTATTTGAGCTCTGGCTGATGTGGCTCAGTGGATTGAATACCAACCTGTGAAATGAAATGTTGCTTGTTTGATTCCTGATAAGGGCACGTGCCTGGGTTGCAGGCCAGGTCCCGGGTTGGTGGCATGTAAGAAGCAACTGATCAATGTTTCTCTCCCACATGGATGTTTCTCTCCCTCTCTTTCTCCTTCCCTTCCCCCTCTCTAAAAATAAATAAATAAAGTTTTTAAAAATTATTTGGTGAAATCCAATATCCCTTTATAATTTGAAAAAACACTCAATGAACTAAAATAAAATGTCCTCAATCTAATAAACAGCATCTATATAATCTACAAATAACATTATACTTAATGATGAAACACTGAATGTTTTTCTCCTAAGACTGGGAAAGAGATAAGATTGTGCACTATTGCCATCTTTGTTCAACGCTGTACAAGAAGTTCTATACAAGGCAATTAGAAAGAAAATGAAACGCATTCATGTTTAAAAGGAAAAAGGAAAGCTATCTACTTGCAAATGACAAAAATGACAAGACACTGTATGTAGAAAATCCTAAGGAATCCAATAAAAAACTGGTAGAACTAATAAATGAGTTTGGCAAGGTTGCAGAATAGAAGATTATTATATAAACGTCAATTATGTTTTATACACATATAAAGAACAATCTGAAAATAAAATTAAAACAATTCCATTTACAATAGCACCAAAAAAATAAAATAAAATACATTTAACAAAGGAAATGTAAACATTTAACAAAAGACAATTCACTTAACAAAAGAAATCAAACTCTTAAAACTGCAAAATACTGTTGAAAGAAAATAATGAATACCAACATAGATAGAAAGACATTCTATGTTCATGGACTGGAAGATAATATTGATAAGACAGCAAATCTCCCCAAACTGATGTATAGATTTACCACAATCCCTATCAAAATGACAACCTTTTTTTTGCAGAAATTGACAAACTGATTCAAAAATTCCAATAAAAATTTAAGGGGACTCAAACTAGCCAAAAATTTTTTTTAAAAAGAATGAAGTAGGAAGACTTACTCTCCCTGATTTCAAAACTTAGTACAAAGCTACAGTAAGCCAAGAAAGTTCGGGGCTGGCATGAGGATAGATATATAGATCGATGGAAACTAATTAAGCATTCAGAATTAAACCCTCATATTTATGATCAATTGATTTTCAGCCAGGATTCCAAGACAATTCAATGGGGAAAAAATAATCTTTTCAACAAATTATGCTGGATCAACTGGATAGCCACATGTGAAAGAATAAAATTGGATCTCTACCTAACACCATCTACAAAAATTAGCTTAAAATGGATCTAAAACCTAAATGTAAGAGCTGAACCAATAAAACTCTTGAAGGAAACATAGGTGTAAATATTTGGGACTTTGGAATAGCATTGGTTGCTTACTTATGACACTAAAAGTACGTGAAAAATGAAAACATACATTTATCCAAACAACTTATGCATGAACATTCATAGCAGCTTTATTCATAATACCCACAAAGTGGGAACAGCCCAAGTATATGTCAACTGATGAGTAGATAAATACTATTGGGCCATAAAATGGAATGAAGAACTGATATGTGCGACTACATCAATGGACCCTAAAAGCATTATACTAAGTGAAAGAAGTCAGTCATGTTGTATGATCCACTTAGATGAAATGTCCAGGTAAATCTTTAGAGACAGAAAGTAGAAATGTAGTTGCCTAGAGCTGGAGAGAGTTAGGAAAAAAGAGGAGTGATTGCTAATAGATATGGTGTTTCTTTGGGGGGAAATAAAAATGTTGTAAAATTGTGATGATGGTTACACAACTCTGAATATACTAAAAAGCCATCGAACTGTACACTTTGAATCAGTGAAATGTATGATATATAAATTATTTCTCAGTAAATCTGGGTTTGTTTGTTTGCTTTTTAAGTGATTACAATTACTCTTTTCCTGATTTAATAAAGCAAACCAACCATTAATACAGAACAGCATCTTACCATTCACCTCTATACTCTCCACTCCCCTCAGACCAACTCTCTGCTACATGGGATGTCCAGGCAGAACAGTGCAATGGCTGAGAGCCAGTTGCCTGTGTTAGAATCCTGGCTTACTCACGTACCAGATGTGGAATGTTGAGAAGATTCCTTAAACCTCTTGGTGCCCGGTGGGAAAAGCCCTGCCTGGTCTCAGAGACTGCAGCCTCACCAACGGGCAAGAGGACTCCAAGGCTGGAGCTAATTCAAGGAGGCCTTGGGAAAACTGGCCACTGAGGAGATGAAACCGGACCCACTGGCAGGGGTGCAGCCTCTGCCCTCCTCACATCCCCCTGCTCGGCCCTGTGATGGTGGCTTGTTGATGATGGGTAAGTTCTCTCAAGAGGAGGGACGACCTAAGCCAGACATTGACCAGTATGGGCAGCAGACAAGGGCTTGGGGGACACAGAGAAAGGGCAAAAAGGCCCGCATCCCTCAGCTCAGCTTTGACATGGCCGGAGTCTTCATTCCATCTGAAAGAAGACTGCCTATCTTTTGGTGGCTCTGCTCCATCCGCCTGGCTCGGGCTTGAAGCTATACTAAAGGCAGGCACAGCCCTAAACTGCATTGGACGGTTCCTGGGGACAGTCAGGCCTAGAAGTAAGTTCCTCTAAGCATGTTTGCTCTTCCCCCAAAAGCAATGACAAGGGGCTCATACTGGGAAGGAGATTTACATTATTCATAGACCCTGACCTGAGGCAGATCTCTTGTGTTCTTCCAATTGTTATCCATGATCTATTTGTTTTCTGTAAACACAGCCTTTTGACATTGATTGATGAACTTTGCTTCCACACTCCTGTGCATATGGTTCTCAATAAAGGCCTTTGGACATGGGGGTTTGGGGCCTTCTCTCCTGGAGGGAAGTTGCCATGTCCCCTCTCCTGGCAAACAGAAGTGTTTGCGACAACTCGTGTTTATTCCCCCCATCTGTGACAACCCTGGGACAGGCTCTGCAGGATTCTGCAGATAACCCTCAGACTGTCCACTCGTCAACTGTCCAGCTGGCTCTGGACAGTAACCCTCAGGTCCAGGAGCCCCGCGCTCCACCGCAGTGCTCCCTGCAAGGCGTCACTCCCCGCGACAGGTGCCTTAGGCCTTGTAGCTATAAAGTGAGGATATTAATAATTCCTAGTTCAAAAGGGGTTTTAGGGGATTTTTAAAATATAATACATATAAAGCAATTAGAATAGTACCTAACACATAATAAGTGCTATATTATTCATTTCTTTATTATTAATTTTATTTATAGTTATTTATAAATTGCTTATTAATTCATTTCCCCCTCCTAACACTACCCTTAATCCCCCCCACCATGATGACTGGTCAGTCATTGTATTCCCTTCCCCTGTCCACAGTGACTAGTTCAAAGGAGGGCATGTGAGTTAATCAGGCCAGTCAGGGCCAGTCAGACTCCATTCTCAGATCTTGGTTGAGCTGTTGGTTAGCAGATTCCCTCCTTTCAACTGGCAATAAAACAAGGAAACATTTAGCTCTAGAGGCCTGGCAGTCACTAGGGGACCACAGGGAAGGGTTTACTGGGAGAAGGAGGCTCACAGGTTACAGTGTAAACTCAAGTTCCTCCGGGAAATCTTTTCCCATGATCGCCACACACACACCGGATTAAATGCTCCTGCTTCTCAGTCCCATGATACCCTCTAGAACCCCGAACCCTAAGATGATAGACATCCCAGTTTGCCCAGAGTTATCTCAGTTCAAACCTCTTGTCCTAACCGATTTATTAAGAGTTCCCCCTTTTCACCCTGAAGGAAGTCCCAGTTTGAATTATCAGTTAGATCTTCTTACCTATCTCAAAATTTATGTGCTGTACATTGGTAGTTAATCTCCTGACTCCCTTGTTAGACACTAAGTGTTATAAAGGGCAGGGACTATGGCCATATTGGTCATTGTTTAATTCCCTAAGCTAAAGCCTGGCAGGAAACAGGCGTTTAATAACTGTGTGCAGAACAAATGAATAAAGCAACTTTGAAAAATTATCACACCTAGTGCTAGCCCCAAGGTTTTCTTCTTTCAAAAGTATCACCTGTTGCCCTGACAAGTGCGGTTCAGTTAGTAGGAGCATCATCCCATACACCAAAAGGCAGTGGGTCCCATTCCTGGTCAGGGCACGTGCCTAGGTTGCTGGTTCGATTCCCAGTTGGAGAGCCTATGAGAGGTGGCCCATCAGTGTTTCTCTCTCACATGGATGTTTCTCTTTCCTTCTCTCCACCACTCTCTCTCTTTCTAAAAGCAATAAAAATAAAAATAATACCTGAAGATATAATGGCTAAAAACTCCCCATATTTGCTAAAAGACATAAATTTACTAAATCAGGAAGCCTAGTCATCCCTAACAAAAAACCATGCCCAAATACATCATAAACTGTTAAGAACAGCCCCCTTCGAAAAAGAAAAATAAATAAAAATATCACTGTCCCTTAAAACTGTCCCTACTATTTAGTTTTTAAGTTGACTTCACAATGAATTAAAATATATCAGAAAAGCAAGCATAGAGTAGGACGATCCTATAACTTGCCACACCCCCTTCAGAAGAGCAGGGTTTGCTCCAGCGGGAGCTAGTAAATGGAAACATTTTATTCTCTTGCACTCAGACACACACAACGCCTGAAAATTTCGGGACACCACGTTGAGTAAAGATTTTTTTCCACTTGAAAGCTGAAACTCAAGGTAAAATTCCCAGGAGCAGAGAAAGTCCTACCAGAATATTTTTCCATTAGAAAAGAAAGCAGTGGAGTCTTATAAAGCTCTTGCAGCAAACTTAAGTTGTGAGAAAAGAGTACTAAAAAACATTTTTCTGTGTTCCATACCTGACTGTTGGACTTCATTTGACCTCTCTGTTATGCATCTCAGCTTAGATTCAGTACATAAAGCTTTATCAGATCCTTAAGTCATTTAATTCCCCTACATTTTGCCAAAATATTTTTTTTCCACAGGCATGGAAAATCATTTGCAAAGAAGTTTTCTTTTTTGCGTTGAAATTATAGTGGAAACAGCAGGAAGGACAAGGACAAATCTGGGGGATGACACTCTACACAAATTCATGTATCTGTTTGATGTAACAGGATGAAGAGTAGGGAAAATACGCTCCAGAATATTTTTGGCATTCATGTAATCATATTAACAAGGCCCCAGAGGAAAATGTGGCCCAATTTAAAAGGTTCATTGTATGTTCTCAAGTTAAACTTAACCGAAGTTATTTTCACACCCTTAGGGTGTGCAACCAATGTTCTGAATCCAAAGGTTGGCTCAAGGGAAAGGAATGAAAGAGATGGAAAATGCCCAATAAAGAGGTTACATATACTTAGTAAAGGTGGTCACAACCACATGAATATTAATTGGGCCAATTTAAACCTCAACCTATGATTAAAACAAAAATATTTTTAAACTTTAGGAGAACATTAAGTAGGCTGATCTTCCCAAGCCATTTTTCATATCATTGCCTTCTGCATTTCTTACTGTTGGTCTTTATAATTGCAAGATTACAAAAAGAGAAACTATGCTTCCGATACTTCTTGATTACATATCCCAGAGCAAGAAAAACCAGTGACCTAATGCAAAGCCACACTATACGAAGAGTCATTCTCAACCCAAGAACTGGCTTTGTCATTTCCTTCTGCAAGCTCCAGTCATGGCCGGAAAAGGAATTTGGATCCGTGAATCTTTAGCCAGATGCAGAAGTCTTTTCTCAGTCTCGTTATTTTTCCTTCTCACTTAATGTTTTTCCTTCCTTTCCTGTTCTTTAATTTCCCCGTGCACCACCTAAAGAAACTTATTCACAAAGCTATTAACTAACTTCCTTTGCAGTAATATATGTTGAACTACAAAAAAAAAAAAAAAAAAAAAGGCAATGGTGTATGAAAAGAACTGATGTTGAACTTAGTGTGGAAATCCTTTAAGAGTCAGAATGATACCTTGAGAGCTGTGGCTCTTCCTTCCAAACTAGGTGAGAAACACTAATGAGGCTACATGTTCAAGACCTTTAAACAACATGTCCATAGAATTGTCTTTCTAGTACAATGAAAATCTAGACTAATTCTTTTTTATTTCATCACAGATGACCCTCGAACAGCGCAAGGGTTGGGGTGCTGACCTCGCTCCTGTACAGCTAAAAATCCTTGTATAATGTGTGACTCCCGCAAAACTTCACCAATAGATTACTGTTGACTGGAAGCCTTACTAATAACATAAAGTCACTTAACATATATTTGGTATGCTATATGTATTATATACTGTATTCTTATAAAAAAAGTAAGCTAGAGAAAAGAAAATGTTACTAAGAAAATCATTAGCCACCCGCCACTGCACCTGACCAGTTCTCGGTTGGCTGGTGCAATCCAGTGGTGAGCTGATACTAAACCCCAGCTTAGGAAACAGGGTTGTTCTTTATGTGGATAACGCTGTGCCGAAAGCATGGGAACAGCCTAACAAGAAAAAAAAAAAAAAAAGAAAATCATAAGAAGGAAGAAAAAATAAATTTATAGTACTGTATGTATTTATTGAAAAAAGTTGTTAAGGCGACCCAAGCAGTTCAAACCTGTGTTGTTTGAGGGTCAAGAGTACTTTCATTCTCAGCCCTTGCTGGTATGGCTCAGTGGACTGAGTGCTGGCCTGCGAACCAAAGGGTGGCTGGTTCGATTCCCAGTTAGGGCACATGACGGGGTTGTAGGCCATGTCCCCTCAGTAGGGGGCACACAATAGGCAACCACACATTGATATTTCTTTCTCCCTCATTTCCCCTCCCTAAAAATAAATAAATAAATCTAAAAAAAAATTTTTAAAAAGAGTACTTTCATTCTCAAAAGGAGAAATGGTCACTTTTTAAAAAATATTTTGTTTTAAAGATATGTTAATGTGCCTCACTATAAAAAATCTTATTCTTCAAATTTGAAACAATGAAACATCTCACTTAAAGCACAGTTAGTCACAATACAAAAGGAAGCACAATTATTCACAATCCAAAAGGTTCAATCCCTTCACAAGAATATTCATCACTGGTTTCTTTTAAGTAAAGTGGTAAGGTTTTTCAATAATTAAAATTAATTATATTTTAATATTAGCACACAAGTTCTTAGATTCCCACATTTTTAAATGTATAAGTGCATTCTTTTTCTAAGTGGATAAATAATTAATATCATTATTAGTTTCTTTCCCATTATACTGTCCACCACTGTACTGTTGTTAAATGGTATCTCATAAAAACCTTGTCCTGTTCAAAATATATTTCTCAAATGTATTTATGTAGTCACTTATGAATTAATTTTTTAATGAGTAACCCATGCAACTAAATGCCTATTGATCATCTATAATGTTTCAGGTCTTTTACCTAGTATAGTCAATGGCTCATACCACTTTATACCTCCCCTATTCTCTGGGCAACAACACAGGACCTACTGATTTATTTCACTAAAACTCAAACTTCAGTAAAAACCCTTATTAATAACTTCAATAGACTATAAAACCCTGCAGTGAATACAGTAGCATATGAAAGTTTGTACCATAATAAACCCAATATCTCAAATTGGGGGGAAAATACAGACTTTTAAGTAAGTGGTATTGGCCTAACCAAATAACTCTGTTTTAAAAAGGAAAAATCACAAAACAAGATAAATTCTAAATGTGCCTGAAATGTAATCAAATTTGTAGTAATAAGAAACTTGGAAGCAACTCCAGGGCCCATCATAGAGGACTGACTGAATAAACCAAGATATGGCCACACACTGGGGTACAAGGCAGGTGTGAAAAGAAATTAGAATTATCTCTATAGTATTATGGAATGAAATTCAGGTAAATTAAGTACCAAATAGAAAAAAAAACAATTGTAAAAAGGTGTGGATTATTAGGAAGGAGGAGGAGGCTATAAATACCTATAAGTACTTGTTCATTTAAAAAAAAAGCAATAAAAGGATAATTATAATTTTTTTAATGGTTATCTATGAAGAGAGAAGTTATTTAGAGAGGATATAGGACAAAGCAAAACATTTCTTAATATACTTTGATTTGTAGATTTGTGTTTGGCACATTGCAAATATTTTACATAATTATTAAAAAAATTAAACATGAAAAATAATCCTTAAAAAATTAAGAGCAAATTAATCAAGTAAATTAAACTGTATCAGATAGGGGGTAAACCCACACAGAGGAAGTATTCTAAATGGCTTTGAAACACTGTAAACTGACAATATGTCCCTATTAGGACGTACATGAGGGTAAAAATAACTGAAAACAAGTCTTAAACTGCTTTCAATTATCAAGTTGTTGATGTTAGTGGTAGGTACGGTTATTCTGAGTCTGTTTTATGTGTATCATGAGATTAAACAAATGAGTAATTATGTCGGTGTTATCAAAAGTTAGAATTTTTGCCATGAGAGAAAGGAAATAACAAATGCAAGAGCCATGAGTTAACACCCTGCCATGCTAAATTTGAATGAGAGGTATCAGCATGAGCTCACAATGCATTTTATTTTTTAAAAAAATACATATTTCCTAGCTCTGTCCTCTGAAAAGTTCTAGAAACAATGACCAACCCAAGAGCAATGAGCAGCCTAGGTCTCATGTTGCTATTTATATAAATCATTTCTAACCCAGGGGAATCATGTGCCCTTGGTGAAAAGGCTGATTCCAAGTCTGAGAAAGAAAATGTGGAGAATGAGCCTGGATCACCTTGCCATGCCATAAAGCAAAGATTACTAAGATGCTCAAAATATTCAGAAGACACTGGTGGGAAGGTCTAAGCACCAATGAGGATACTGACAGCAATGAGTTAAAACACATCAAGTATGTTTATTTCATAATAATAATTTTAAAAATTAGTGGGTCACCTTGGAAGGTGCTAACTGTGGATGGAGAGGGCTCTGTGGAAAGTAACCTTATAGGGGGATCTGATCATGAATTCCTAACAGGCAGATCATGGTGGGTAGTCAAGCTCTAAGCACGTAACTTCTTTAGTAAAAGGCTTATTTTTGCCTTAAGTAGGTCCTGTCCACTTTTTCTGTGCATCTTGGTTAACATACTTTTGAAATGCCTTTTCAGGCCCCTCAATCTAAAGCACACTCAAGAGGGCATATAATCTTAGTAAGCTCCTGTAATCCAATCCTACCTTGCTTTCTCCCACCTCCATGTAATATTCCTTATGTTCCCTTCTTAATTTCTAATGTATAAAACTACAAACTAGTATTCTCACAAGCATTTGAGAGCTTGCTTCCCAGCAAGTGTCATCAGTTTTGGCTCAAACTTGTAAAAAGTCTCTATAAGTTTGGATGTTTCTTGTGTCAACCTAACCAACCAACGGATGCTTTTGAAAACTGGTTAATTAAAGGAGAAAATTAAGCTTGTACCAGGCCTTAACTATTCAAGGTGTACTAGGGCAACCAGACAGCTGATAAAATGAATAAATGAAAGGGAAAAAGATAAATTTAAATATTATCATTTTGCAACCTCTAACAAATTAATAGATCTTAGCAATGATTTTCAGTGGCTGCCAATTTTACAGAAAGACAATTTGATATTAGGTATCTCCTAATAGAAGTGCACAGAACCACCTTATTTGTGTTCTTGTAAAAAATAAATTAATGTGTATCTGATTAAGCTTCGATAACTACTGATTTATAAGAAATATAAGAATACAGGAACATGTTAGACAGTCCTTCAGTGATATAATCAGCAAAATCCAGACTGTGGAGAATCCTATGGGATGAATTACCCAGCTTCTTCAACAAATTACAAGAAAAAATAAAATGGAGATGAAGGGAGAATTTTTAGATTGAGAAAGACTAGAGATGTATCAACCAACTACATTGTATGGCTTTATTGAGACCTAGTTTGAAAAAAATTACATTTAAAAACCTGAAACAATTAAGGAAATATGAAAAAGACAAGATAAGTGATTATATTGAAAAATTATTGAAGTCTTTGATGTGATATTGATGTTGTGGTTAGGTTTGAGAAAGTAGTCCTTAACTTTAGATATTTACAGATAAAATTATAGGAGAACTAGGACTTAGTAAAAAAAATTGCAGCTGAGGAAATAGTGGTTGGGGTCTAAATGAAACTAATTGGGCCATTTGTTAATAACAATTAAAGCTGAATAATGAGTACATAGAATCCCTATGCTATTTTACAAATTTGCATATATGTGAAATTTTCCATTAGAAAAAATTTCTACAAGGAAGAATATACAGAGGTTTAGAGTACCCAAAACAAGCTCCATTCTCTATTTAATAGGCAAACTATTGTTTTTTTCTTTCTGTAGTTTCAAATGTTTTAAGTACACATGCAATTTTTCAGCAGAAAAAAAAATGGTTCAAATAAGATGGCCTAAGTTGATTATTAGGGAGAAAACTGGGTTAATGAGGACTCAGGAAAGTATATTGAAAGAGAAAGATAGGTCGAAAGGGTGCTTTAGGATAGTGTTTGATTCTGAACAATGTGAACTAAATCTTCACAAGGAGGGATGGACCCAGGACATGCCTGATCTGCATGTTTCTCCCTTAGCTCTCTTCAGCAGTCTGCAGCTGGAATTCGGGTCCAAAGGCTAGAGCAAGAATGAAGTCTGTACCTGAGACCTGAGTCATAGAAAAAGCTCAA
Source organism: Pteronotus mesoamericanus (assembly GCF_021234165.1). NCBI lineage: Eukaryota > Metazoa > Chordata > Mammalia > Chiroptera > Mormoopidae > Pteronotus > Pteronotus mesoamericanus. The sequence continues at coordinate 10,911,197 of NW_026555277.1, read as the reverse complement.
GAGCTGCTGCTAGCCAAAGTCTTCCGAGAGAGCCTGGGTCAGGCCAGGAAGACCAATGTCAGTCTTTAAGTCTGTAGGACAGAATCGGGACTCACACAGGAGCTGAAACCAAGGATATTTAGTGGAGACTTGAAAAGATACCCCTGGTTATTGCCTCAAATGGAATTCAAATGTCCAATTTGCCTTTACTGGCTACTGGTCCCATGATGCAGGGAAGAGAGGTAGACTGAGCGGATTGATCTGCTGTCCTTTATACATATCTTGACCTAAGTCATGGGTGTGGTGGGCTGCAAAGGCCAACACTGGAGATCAAAGTTTAAAGCAGGCACATAGCTCTGAGGCCATTCCCAGTCCGTTCATTCCTTCACCAAGAATTTACCAAGCACCTTCCATGTGCCACACAGCATGGCAGGCATAGTTGAGTCAACAATGTGATTGTAACGACTTTAGAAATGTGTATGAAAATGGACAAAGACAGGAAGGAAACACAGTGGTGAACTTATTAACGCTGTTAGAGTGGTACAGTTATAAATTATTTTCTTTTTTTTTTCCATTTCCTTTAATGTGATTAAAATAGTGTTCTTTGACTTGACAGTAGACATTCTTAACAATTGTTCTTGGCTGAAAATGACAAAGCTGCTGATAAACAAATTAACGGTAAGGTTTAAGTGATTGATAAATGACACTAGGGGCTGTTCCTCCCAGAATGTTGTTTAAATTGGAATAATAAATCTCTTCTAGTAGATTTCATGAAAATAGAAAAAGCACTTTGGGGTACGGCTTTTCCCAAAAATTCTTTGTAATCTCTAGGGAAACATTTACTCTCCAGTGTTGAAGGAAGATAAAATATGCTTTCCCCCTGAATACCATCAAAAGATGGTAAGCATATTTCAATCAATAGTTACAGTAAGTTATTTGCTGAAAACAATATAAAAATGGAAATTTCCCTTTAAAGGAAATGACTATGATGTTTTGACTTTACTATTAATGTGATTCCTTTTGTAAAGAGAGTATATGAGCTATGAAGTCCACAGCAGACATTAAAGCAACAATGTATGAATAATTGGCACAATTGTCCAAATCTATATCTCTTCTCTAGGAAATCCTCTGACCAAAATAATAAACAAAAATAATCCCATTAATTCTGCAGCTCCCATTGCAGTTACTCTTTAAAGAATATAATTTATTATACAATAAAAAATGAGCATATTTAAAAGTTTAAACCTTCAAAGTTTTCTGAAGATTCAGTCTCTCGTTTGATATTGACTTGCCTATGGTAATTCAATAACTGTAAAATAACCGTTATAAAGGAGCATCTAAAGGATCTTATCTTATACCAGAATGCAAAATGAAAAGCAGCTCTGTCATCTTTTTGCTACATGTTACCACTGAGACCTTTAATTCACTCGCCAAGACAGTGTACAGCAAAAACACAGATAAAACCAAGCACAGTTTTGTAGAGAGATTCAAAAAGTATTCAGGCCTGAAAAATGTATTTCTGCCCACATGACTGGCTCATGAAATATACCCCATATCTGGCCAAATGATCAGAGAAATGTCAAAGAGGGGGGAAAAAAATCTTCCCACCAACCGCCTAAAATGCCTAGAATTCTGACCATTGAAAACTACTTTGGCTTAAGCCACCGCTTCTCAGTGTTTCATCCAAGAATCCCTGATGGGAGAAGGAAGTGAGAACAAATCCCAGGGTAGCTAATGACCAAAGTAGTTTCCCAAAAGTAAAAATTTTCTTATTTCTCATGCTTTATTTTTAAGATTGGGGAATTTCAGCTTTCACTGTAATAAATATCTCTATTTGCTTTCATCTGAAAATAATGTGGGTTTTCCCCCAACTAAATTTTCAAGTACATTTGAAGTTGCAGGAAAAATGTGTTGTGTGTATTCTGTGAATTTTTCCTTAAACATAGGACAGACTGTCAGGCCTGGGAGGTAAGGCATTCAAGACCCAAGTCAGATAAAATGGAAATGGGTTCTTTGCAAGGGGATACATATTTGGGGGTGATTTTTATCAACTATTAATGTGAACATAATTCATGAACATAATCATCAGCTTGGCATGAACTGATTTATGAGAACTGGCCAGTCTTACAACAAGGACTTGAGGTGATGAAACTCATAAACAGAGCCAGTCGCCACAGCAAAGGTGTAGGGAAGCCAGGTGGGAATGCTGGCCCACACTACCTGCAGCGGTGACGGAGATGGAAGGGCAAAGGAGAAAACTGTGGAGCAGGAGAAAGCAAGCCTGGAGTTCACAGGAACGGACAAGAAGTGGAAGGTTTCTGCAAGAGGGATGGAAGGCTCAGTGACAAATTTTTCCCACATCTTCTGTTTATCAAGAGCACCCTGACCATATCACCAGGAATGAAAACATAAACATCTGCTTAAAGCATAATCTGTGCAATGAATTGGAAAGTGGCTGGTAGGTTCCTTCTAATGGTTCTCCGGAGCCCGTGTGGAATGGAACGAGAGATAAAGAGAAACAGACTCCTTCTCAGCCACAGTCATGTTTTCTCTGCTCTGTTCCCACCAAACACTGGTTTGCAGAGGAGGTCATTTCCTAGGCAGCAAGTGCACAACTTGTCAGGTAATAAGAGCTAAATAAGGCACAGTGAAAGAAAACAAAACATAAAGGTAGTAATTTTATAACTCTAACATAGAACAAAGAAACACAAAGTAGGGTTGCCTCTTGTCAAGCAACTGCTTCCTAAACAAAGAAAAACCTAGATTCCAGAAAAGCACACCAGTCTATTATAAATCAACGAACCCAAAAGATGAGGAAGAGACAATCTCTGGAATATAGGTTACAGAATATCTCTCAAATATGAGTTATGCACATTCCAAAGCTCTATAAGGCCTACATAAACAAGAAAGCAATGCTTAAGAACCTGAGATTTGCCAGGATTTATGTAATTATAACATGCTAACACACTTTGGAAGGCTCAGGTTGTTTATCCTTCTAGGTACAGAAAGAAAAATATATCTGCTACCCTCTCTCTTTTTCTTCTCCAAGCATTCTTCATATTTTAGAAAAGGTTTCCTCTAGAAGAATAAAATATTCCTTGACATTTGGAATAGGAGTTCTCTTTGCATTCTCTTTTCAAAATTGAATCAAAATCTCCTTGAAAACAAGGACCACTCTATTTCTCTATTTACTTTTTAAAAAATTTTTATTGATTGATTTTTTTTGGAGAAAGGGAGGAAGGGGGGAAGAGAGAGAGAAACAGTAATTTGTTGTTCTACTTTGTTAAGTACTCATTGTTTGATTCTTGAATGTGCCCTGTCAGTGACCAAACGGCAACCATGGCATATGGGACAACTCTCTACCAACTGAGCTAACCAGGCCAGGGCTCTATTTATTATACTTCTTTGGTGTCTCCTCCAGCCAGCGCTCTGGACAAGAGACTCCAAAAACTTCCAGCTGGTTTTGCAACCGTACACAGCATTGTCCAAGATAGCTCAGAAGGAATCACAAAATCCTTAAAACACAGTTCATTTATAAAGTAATAAGTACAATTAGTTCCACATTGGTATCAAAAATAATTGCCCACTACACAGCACTATTTTGTAGAAATATGCAACATGTCACAAAAATTTTAAAAACCTGTCCAATGAAACTGGCTTGCCCCCAGACGAATGGCTTCTCCCAGCCCAAACATGCTGGGAACCGCCCCAGGGGCCTCTGCCCGCTTATCCGTGCAGGAGCCCGCAGGTGGGATGCCTACCTTCCTCCAAGGTTTCCTCTATTCGCCCTCAGGGCTCATGCGGCTGCCCCGTCCAGCACTCTCACCCCCTGCTGAGTTTAGCAGGGCCGGCCTGTGCCCGGGCGGCACCCTTTCTCAGGGGTCCTTCCCTTCCCTTCCCCTGGCTGTTTGCCACCTTCTACGGCTCTCGGATGAGTTAATTCCCCTAAGAGAAATTTTCTCTCCCCTACGTACACGCATCTACGTAAATATACTTTTCCCTCTTTTCTTTAATTCTTGCCCAGCTATCCCAGAAAAAGACAGCTGGCTCTGTCCCAGATTCTGTGACATCAGGACTGACAACCAACCCTCCCCACCCCCCATTCCCAAAGGCTGGGCGTGCTAGCGACCAGGGGCCCCCGAGGCTGCTCCTTTTTAGGGATTGCTTTCAGCTGGAAAGCGGCCTTGCTCAAGGCCACCGTTCCTCCTTGGGGGTGGCCCCTACCCTGAAACTGGTCAATGACTAGATATAAGGCTTGGTCTTGCCTCAAGATGGGACAGCTCTGGGAGGTCTGTGCCTGCGCCAAGGCCTCCGCGGAGTCCTTTGTCATGCCCGCCTTCCATCTCAGCCCAGCTTTCCCCTTCCCCAGTCCTGTGTCCTCACCCCCGGCAAGGGTCCTGCCCACCGTGTTCTCCCCAGTGAACTTGACCTCGGACTCTGAACTTCAGGAAACCCAACTTAGGCACTCTCCTTCTGTTTTCTCTGCATTTCTTTTTGGTGATTAAAAATGAAACTTATGGTGGCTGATTGCTGCTGGTAAAGCACGGGTGTCAAAGCATAGTTTTAAAGTAAAAATATTCTCTATTCTACAGCCTCTACTTGTCCTGAGAATCGCCCCCCAATAATTTCCTCCAATCTCCAAATTTCTTCCCTTCACCCCATTAAAAAGGCCATTGGCATAGCCATGTCGTAGAAGTAAGGAACTGCTTTTGTTAATTTGGTTATTTTCAGTTATAATTCATGGCTTTGCAAATACAAAGGTTGATTTTCCTACTTTTCATGGCACATGGATGCTATTCCATCAAGGTTTGGATTTAAATAGATTTTTATGGGCTGGCCTTTTGTTCCTTTTATTATTTTTCATAGGAAAAAAATAGTTTTAAGTTCAAAACAACTGACTTTGAAATCCACTGTTGGAACCCAACCCTCCACAAGTGAGAGAAAACTGTCACCCTTTCAGGAACATGGAACAACACTCAGGCTTCCCCCAATGAGGCGTCTGCCCTTGTGCCTAGCTGTGTGATAGCAGAAAGGTCCTAGCCAGCGGTGGCAGTTTGATTTCCCTGACTTCAGATCACTGCTTGGACCACACCCACTAACCCTCTAAATAGGATGGCCTGGCTATGTGTGCAATGGGCAGAGATTCTTTCCTGCTATGGGGCATGTGAGGTCACACAACACATTCATCCAAAGCTTCTCCCCACCCTCTTTTTTTTGGAAACAATGTAGGGCTGAACATTTTATTAGATCTTTTAATAATTTTGTTTATCAGCTGTACTTTCTGAGGAACCAGAATTATAAATGAACACATCCAGAGCTTACTGGCCTCATGAGGACAGTAACTACTGTCAGGACATACCAGCCAAACTGAAGGAGATGACGAAATTAGCGTATACAAATACTAGCAAAGAGAAGGTGACTTTTCAACTATTAATAAAGGATCTCGGTTAATGGATAATCAAAGCTGCTTTCTTTGTGTATTCAAAGGGATTAACAGCAGAACCAAAGCATCCAGTAAGATCAGTAAATAACATGAAGACCTACTGAGCTGCTAATGAACTCCAGGAACGCTGTCCTGAAAGTGGAAGCCACCCAGGCAAGAGAGGGACAACTCTGCCTGTGGCAGTCCCGGTCTGGCTGAAGCTGGGAGGAAGAGCTCTGTGTGAACAGACCCCCTCTGGCAGGAGGGAGGCAGGTGCTCTCCGTGGAGCTACAGCCTGGGCCCCAATCTGCTCCCCCTGCCTGGGGACAAGAACAGGGCCTGGAAGAGTCCAGTTTTCTGGCACAGGGGATAAAGTCCTATTTCCAACCAGGATACCAGGGGGAAGGGTCAGAGAGGAGGACACTGAGAGCAGAGTAGCCACATGTGCACATGTAGAGAAGCAATTGGCCCAGGGCAGGAGGAAGTGCTCCATTGCTTCCTCTGGCACTTCCACTTACTGTATTTATTGTTCTACCCAACGATAGTGTTTCTCAATCTTTATTTCATTAGCAACACTCTAAGGAAAAAAAAAAGTTGAATAAATTAAACACTAGAAAATAAGACTTTGTTGAGTAAGGCTGAGTTTTGAAGAGCCACAAACCATTTAATGTCTAAGTTTTTTTTTCCTCCCCCCTCCCCAAAAAAAGAACTTTCACCCTCTTGGAGGTGATATAGCCCATTGATAACATATGTCCTAGGTTGATGTGTCCTATGTACTAGGTCCAAAGGTACTAACAGATCTGCTAAAATATTTAATAACTTGAAGTTGACTTTAGTAGAATTAACTGAATTTAATTGAATTTTTTTCAATATAAGATAAAGAAATGACCATATCTCTGAACTAGTTCACAAAAATCATCTTCTCTGTATTATTTTGATTTCTTCCCATGGTTTAAAATAAAAAGTTCTGTATCCATCTGAAACATATGGATTTTCCACTATTTGTAAATACCATTATTATTTATACTGACAGTCATTGAGTCATGTTTATGCATGCAAAGAAATCTGTTGAGCATATTCTCTCTTGATAGACATCTATGAAATGAAGACTCTGAGAGGCAAGCTCTAATGTTTCAGCTTAAATATTCTGTGATTCTCTGTCTTATACCACAACTACATATTTACAGTGACAAAAATCAGACAGGAAAAATAAGTTGCTACAGGAACCTGTTGTAACATAAAGTAGGTTCACATAAAGACATTTTCTCTTTTGTCTTTAGCTGATATTTAAGCTGAAGTTCTAAGCCTTCTCGGGGAGTTACTTATTTTTCCCTGTGTATCTCCCATGTACATATGAGGTGTAATGTTAATGAACTTCCTCTTTCTTTTTCTTTTGTTAAACTGTTATTAAGTATATTGTAGTCTCAAAAAAGAACTCAGGATAGAAGGAAAATTATTTTCTTCCCCTACGCTCATGAGTTCTCACCCAGTTCTGTCCCATACTAGTGCGCATTAGACGATTACTTTCTCCTATCAGTGCTCATACTCATTTGTTCATTCATTCAATATACATTGTTGAAGGCCTATTATGTACATGAAATCCTGTTTTGAGCAGTGGAGATACAATGATAAAGGAGAAATAGTCTCTCCCAGTTCTTTCCACGCCAGGAAGCAGAAAAGGCTGAAAAAAGGAAATGGCCCTTGTATTGAGTTTTTTGGAAACTGTAACTTTATTTCATTGTCTTTCTTTTGTGTTCAAGATCACTGTGTCATCAAGTAGTACTTTAATTAATATAGCCTAATAAGAAAAAACAGAAGTAGACTTATGAAATAAAAGATGCGTTAATGCCAAATAAAAGCAAACAAGGTCGAGGTGTTACGGGGGGTATCTGGCTAGATCATGGGAAAGGGAAGGCCAAGGTGGTGCGAGAGGCTGCGGTCCCTGGAGTGGGGGAGGGGTTGGGAAGTGCAGGCGCTACTGGGAGGCCGCAGCCCGCGCCTGAAAGATTTCCACGTCCCTGGGTAAAGAGTAAATAAACCTTTCCAGGGTGCCCGACACTGTGAGCAGCTAGAAACCCTCCTCCCCTGACCCCATCCAGATCGCGGCAGCAGGGCGAGGGGCAGAGACGCTGCATAGGCTGACTGCAGCCTGACGAGCAAGATGGACCCTTACCTGGATGGGCTGGGAATTTGGGTCCTTCTGCCATGCTTGGGATTTTGGGCCTGGACTTTTAAACAGAGGGTGCGCAGAGTCGGCCCTTTTGGACTTCCTCTCACTCACCTTGTCAGGGGCTGGGAGCCAGAGCATTTGCAAGCCACAGGCCAGGAAGACCGCACGGTCTGGCGTGCTCCCCGTCCTCTCCTAGCACAAGAAGCTGCAGCAGAGTGGCTGACTGGCGCTGCACTGCCCGGTCCTGGGTCCTGCCCAACCAGAAACATGGATGCCCTGGCAAACCAATGGCTGGAGGGAGGGCATGTAGGAGTTGGGGGAAAGGCAGTGGGCAACAAGTGGGCAACGAGCACATGCAGACTCCAAAAGACACCTGAATGGGGACTACTACCAGAAACCAGCTGAGCCACCTGGATGGTCTTGCTGCAGCCACCTGCGTTTTCCAAGGGATAGTATTCTAAATGGGAGAAGGAACTTGGGGCACAGCCTATAACTGGTCTGGCCTGGCCGACCGTGGCAAGGTTATTTTTCTTCCAGGGCTTTAAAAGGAATTGGGTCTGAGGCAGAAGCCCATCATTCTTCCAAAATTGTATAGCTTTTAAATAAAAGACTCCATTCCTTTTCACCAAACCTCTGCCTCCAGAGTTTGCCTATTAGGTAGCAGGCAGTGGAACCCTACTTGCTGTTTCAGTAACCAAGGTACAAAGTTTCTCCATACAAAGCTCAAAGGGAGAAATGGCAGAAGCGTCGGGACCAGCCCACTGCATGAAGCTCTGTACACACGCCAAATCCCGAAACCTGTACAGTGGCAATCAGGAACATATTCAAACCGGGAGTTGCGATTTAATGTCAACAAAACCTCATTCTGTCACATCAAATTAATGCTACTAATTTGAGTTTTATTTGTTCTAGAGTGTTATTCTTATTTAGTCTGTAAATTTATTTTGGCATTGTAATTAGAAGAGCAATAAGCATCAAGAATTTATACTTAGTTTTATATTTGCACATACATAAGTAACATTGTCATTAAATGAATTTAAATTAACAATGACACTGAGGAAAACTGTTCCTTAGATTCATATTAGCTTCGGAAACTGATTTATTAATGAAGTTATCATTCCAGCTCCTACCGATGGAGCTACCCCTCTTTTCAATTGTTTAGTATTTCCTGGAGTTAAAAGAAAGTCTCTTTGTGCTATCCAGAAGCTTGAGGGGACACTTCTGGCCTTCTCTGCAGATGGACTGTAATTTCCTTCAAATTTATCAGTGAAACAAAATAGTCAGTTGAGAGTTGGCAAACATCTGAAAACAATAAAGTGGAAAGAAAAACCTAATTCTGTCTGTTGCCTTAGGGAATGGGGGAAAGGATGTGTTTTCTGATAACACATGGAAACGTGTGGAAGATACCAAATGACAGCTGCAGTCCCTACAGCAGTGGGGAGGAGCCATTTTTCACATTATAGATCTAGAAAGTGATACTGAAATCTATACCTGGCCACCTTTCTGTCTCCCTATCTCAAAAACACAAGTGAGGAAAGCAGCATTTTTTTCTACATGGTTGTCAAACGCTTGCTTTCAGACCTGCCATGACAGTTGTTTCCAGTCTTTGATGAAGTGAGAAAGATAAGGTTACCTTGTGTTTATATAAGCAGGTTGGTGTAAGTTTACTAACTGTCCTTTCCCAGAAAGAACTTCTTTGATTGGTGGTTGCCAGATTGGGGGTGGTGGAAAAAAGGAGAGGTGATAAAGGCAAAAGACAGTAAGTATAAACTTCCAGTTATTAAAATAGTCACAGGAATCTAAAGTATAGGGAATGTTGTCAATATTACTATAATAACTACGTATGGTGCCAGGGGGGTACTAAACATCAGGGTAGTTACTTTTAAGGTATATAAATGTCTAACCACTATGTTGAACATCTGAAACTAATCTAATATTGTATGTCAACTATAATCAAAAAATGAATTTAAAAATGAACTAAACAAACAAATAAAAAAGAACTGTTTTTTGTTCTGAAGTGTGACTCTCTTCCTTTTTTTTGGTTGAAATGCTCCAAGTATGCTTTTCCTTCAGATCAGAAATCAAACATATTCACAACTTTTGGCCTTCCAGAAACACAAAGTAATATGACATATTATATGCTAACATTTTAAAATATAATAAATATATTTAAACTCCTTTCTTTCATAAACTTGCATTGAGTAAATGATCATCATTTCACTTTTATTTTTCTATTTTTGTATATGAACATTGTAAACTTCATTTTAGTCCTAAGGATTTTTTGGTTTTGCTTTTTTTTTTTTTTAACTGATTCATGAAATCTACATGTTCAAGAACCATTGAGTAAGATGAAGAGTTTGTGACCTCAATTTAGAGAGAATGGGATTTTACCCCGAGATCCACCATTGGCTACACCACCTTGGAAAAAAGTACTCTTCCAAAGCCACAGGGCCCTCATATACAAAAGAGAGATGATAGCATCTTTCTTTATAGAGCCACTTGTGAAGATTAATTTTTAAAAAAATCAAAACATAAGCATCTGAGAGCTTAATAAAAGCTATCATCAGTAAGGCTTTGGTTTTCATACATTCAATATGAATTCAGTGGTCAAGATGTTTAATTGGGCAGACTCAACATCCTTTAAAATCAGAGACAAAGCACAGGACCATAATTTCCGACCTGACTGGTTACTTTGTTTTTTCTGGACTAGACCAGACTCTTTGTACACAAATACTCAAAAAAACTAAAGAGAAAGAAATTAGAACACCTAATAGCTTTTTTGCCTGCAAGATATCAAACAACCAGTTAAGCTGATATTTTTGAACTTAATATGACTTCACTTCAGACAATAGCTCCCAACATCCTTTGATGAGAATCCATCTAACCAGGCATGTACATACTGGGACAAAACAATACACCATGTTTTTTAAAATAAATTTTCAACATTAAACAAATATCTAGAGAACCAAAGGAAACAGGAATTAGGATTTTTGCCCAAAGCAATAAGAAATGCTTACTTAAAATTAGATATATTTATGTGCTCAAAATTTAATGCATGAAGCTTATTCATTTGTATGAATCATCTGAAAACCCTATAAAGATATTGTTAGTGGGCGGCTAATCTTCACTGGTCTTATTTACCTAAGATTTGTTTGTTTTTTTTTCTTTTAAGTGATGATGAATAGGTCTAAACACAAGCTAACTTCTTTTAAAAATATAGATGTTAAGAGATTTAAGTTGAGGAGACTACATGTTCTTCCTTGTTTGAATTACATTCAATGACTGTTTTTAGACTTTGGGGAAATAGCTCAATTTTATTCTAAACAGGCTCCAACTGAGAAAATAACACAAGACACTGTTTTGTTTACCTGGGGATTTGAGAACTCTGAAAGTTTATGTGGGTTTCATGAGTAAAAGAATCAACACTCTTTCTTTTCACAGACATGTCAAATTAGCTGCTCCCTAAATCAAAACACGGCAAAGTACAAACTGGGGTCTTGATGGGGCACATTTTTGACATGTTCCTCATGAATGTAAGTTTTTAATTCAGCAAGTTATTCATGTAGGCTTAGCAAATAAGCCCCTTACATGTTCCCTGACTCTTTCTTCCAAGCTGTGTTTTCCTTTCCTCTTGTAATTGGCAGTGTTTTAGCAACTGATAAATGATCCCTTGCTAGAACACCATTTGACCATTAAATAATATCCAGGAAACTGTGTTAGATAAAAACCATGGGCTCTGCACAGAGAAAGCCAAAACAGCCACCCCACAAACCCCCCACCCCCACCAGATAACTTCAAAGCAAGGGCAATAGTGAGAACTGTCTGCACTTGACTGCATAGCTTGCTCACCCTAGTTCTGTTACCCCCAGCCGAACCTTCAGTGGCATGGCTTCACTCCCCTAATTCAGCTACAGGGAATTGTTTTGATGCCCAGCATTCCCTAGACATGCATCCTGCAAACTTATATGAATCTAGGAAAACAGATCATTGCCTTGAGCCTTTCAACTTTTTTTCTTTGAAGGGCATTAGCCAATTTCAGGTGTAGTTTCTTTTTTTAAGTATATTTTACTGAGTATGTTCTTCGAGCTGTCCCAGTTTTTCCCCCTTTGCCCCTTTCCACCTGGTATCCCGCTTCCCTCCAGCAATCCCCACCCCCACCCCCACCCCCACCCCCACCCCCATCCCAATTTAGTTCATGTCCACGGGTCGCGTACACAAGTTCTTTGGCTTCTCTATTTCCTATACTATTCTTAACATCCCCCTGTCTATTTTGTACCTGCCAATTATGCTTCTTAATCCCTGTAACTCTTCTGCCATTCTCCCCTTTCTCCCTCCCTGTTGATAACCCTCCAAATGATCTCCATATCTGTGAGTGAATAAATTTGACATATAAAAATGTTTAAGGTGTACAGCCTGTTCCTTTGATACATTTATATATTGCAATATGAAGGTCAATGCAGCGATCTTTGTCACATTACATAATTATACTATAATATTATTGTCCATATTCATTATACTGTACATTAGATCTCTATGGCTTATTTACTGGTTACAAGTTTATACTCTTAAACACCGTCACTCTTACCCTCCCTTCCCACCATCCCCTGGTAACCAAAGTTTTACTCTCTGTTCTTTACAGGTTGGACTTTTTTCGGTTCTACATATAAGGGATATCACAGAGCATTTGTCTTTCTCTGACTTCTCTCACCAGCATTTAGGTAGTTGTCATATTTTGGCTATTGTGAATAATGCTGCCAGTGCATGTGTCTTGTCAAAATCTCACTTTTGTTGCTTTACATATATACCCAGAAGTGAAATTGCTGGATCACATGGTAGATTGATTTTTAACTTTTTGAGGAACCTCTATATTGTTTGCTGTGATGACTAGACCAATTCAGATTCCCATCAGCAATGCATGAGTGTTATTTTTTCACCACATCCTGTCTATTGTCTCTTACCTTCTTGATAAGATATTCCATTGCAGTTTTGATTTGGTTGCATTCCCTAATGATTAGTGGTGTTGAGCATCTTTGCATGTGTTTGTACAACAAAAGAAACAATTAACAAAAAGAAAAGACAATCTACAGAATGGGAGAAAATTTTCTTTCACAAACCATATATCGGATAAAGGGTTAATAATAACTCAGTCAATTCGATAACAAAAAGAATCCATTAAAAAGGAGGAGAATAACTGAATAGACATTTCTACAAAGAGAACATCAGATATAATTTCTAAATCAAAGAGTTGGGATTGTAATGCCTTTCTTCTTTTTTCAACAACTTTAGGGACCTCATTTAGTTCTTCAAAACCTGACCAAGATCTGGAAGAGAAATCGCTTCAGTCAGTATTCTCCATTTGCCAGAGGCAGGATTTCTCCAATGCGTGTCCTCATTCACATAAGCACAGATATACACTTGTCCTTGGCACACTAAGGAATGAGCCCTTTATATATGTAGAGGATTCCACTCTTAGAGACAACTCTTTTCTCACAGCCCAAATGGACTTAAAAATTGAACTTTTCAGTAGGAAGTTTGAAGTGATGAAATAATAAAAATCTAGAGCAATTCCTTTCTTTATCTCCTTGAAAATGAAAGACAGTAATCATATATTTTTATCTAGGAAAATTCTGTGAATCAATCCTTCTATATGTAGAGGGTAATAAATCACAAAGTTATTTCAAGTATTCACTTATTAAATTACTTTCCTTGTATTCATCATTTTACTTCTTCATTTGATAACATTACCAATTAAAATGCTACCTACTCAGTTTAGAAATCTATAGACATTAAACAGTTTCCATTTTGAAAAAAGAAGTCAACATATTAGAGAAACACATTATTAGTGGCAAGTAATCAAAAGTAGATTCTATTGACATTATTCAAATCCCATCATCCCCTAAGAATAAACTTAAATGCTAGCTTCTCCATGGAAATTCCTTGTGACATCTCAGTCTGAAAAGATCTCACGCTTCTGAACTTCCAAGCAACTTAATATTGTAATTAGTCACAAACAGCCTAGGAATAGGACTACATTGTTGCCTTGATTTTTCTGTACCTTTAATGTCATTTTATCTCTAATGTATCTACGTTGCCCCTCACCTAGCATATAAACAATTTGCTTTGACTCAGAGACCATGAGTTCCAGTCCTTTGTATCTCCACCCTGTGCAATCTTTTCACTCAAAAACTTATTCTTATTCCTAATAATAAGAATAATTTTCCACCTGGTATCCCGCTTCCCTCCAGCAATCCCCATCCTCACCCCCACCCCCACCCCCACCCCAACCCCCACCCCCACCCCAACCCCTACTCCATCCCCACCCCCACCCCCATCCTCACCCCCATCCCCATGCCCACCCCCACCCCATGCCCACCCCACCCCCACCCCATCCCCATCCCAATTTAGTTCATGTCATGTTCCTATTCTCTTATTCCTAATAATAAGAATAATTTTTGTCTCAACCCTTTAGAAAAAATGAAAACCTTCTTTCACTGTGCCAGTCAGTGTTCTGGGTAAAAGTAAGCTAGACCTATCTTTATACCTTTTGTACCTAAATAAACCTCCGATGGTTCAAAGATATAACTACAAAACATAAAATACAAATACAAAAAGAATAAGAGAATTAAAAATTAAGTTTAGAACCATTGTTATATAAGACAAAACAAATGTTTTGTAACATTTTTGTAAATGTTTTGTAATATTTTTGTAAATGCAGTGAAAAATATATTCAAAGACAATATTGAAATCAAAATATTTGTTAGTAAAGTCATCATAGGCAAAATTAAAGGAACAAAAACTAGAAAAAAATATTTTCCATTCAAATCACAAAGGGTTAATTTCACTAATATAAAAGAGCTCCCACTCATCAATAAGCAAAATAAACCAATTGCAAAATAGAAAAATAGACAAAAGACAGTTCACTGAAAGACAAATACAAGTGTTTTCTACAAAATATGGAAATATGCTCACCCTTTCTCTTTCCACCAGCTGTAAGATAATATTTTTCACCTACCAAATTGGCAAAGACTATAGTTGGATGACACATGTGCTTGCAGGTATGTTGAAACAGGACCACAAATATACTGATGCTCAGAATGTAAATTTTTCAACCAAATGTCAATGTCCAGAAAAATTATAAACACATATATCCTTGATCAGAATTTCACTCCTGGGCAACTATCCTGTAGATACAACCTTACATGATTGAAGTGCCCTATACAGGCTATGTATTGCAAAATCATTTGAGTTAATTAAATATTCGAGCAACATTAAGTGTCCTTCACAAGGGGGCTGGTTTAACGCACCATGATCCACACATACAATGGAATACTACGCAACCATTGAATGACACGATCTTTACGTACGGATCTGGGCAATCTTCAAAATGTACTTGTAAGTGTATGAAGTAAAGTGCAGAACAATGCATCCTATGATATTATCTGTGAAAAAGAGAAGGAAAAATAATATAGAATTGCTTGTACATGTGTAGACTATGTCTAGAAGGATTCTAAAGAATTAGTTGCCCTGAACAGGGAACTAGGGTGGCTGTTGGACAGGGACAGGTGGTAGACTTTTTGCTACATCCCATTTTCCTTTTATGTTTAGAATTTTTCTCTAAGGGCAAGACTTTCACATTAAAAAATTATATTTAGAGATTATCCTATAAAAACTAGATGTATCTGTATGTGTGTATATATAATATCAAATACATGCACTATATATACATATTGTGTATGTTTGCATATGTGTGTCTATACACCCATACAGATCATTCACTGCATGGGGAGAATGAATTGGAGGAAGATAGCAGCCTGGGAGAAAAGGTCAGAAGTTACAGTCATCCAAATAAGATATAATGGTGGCCTGAACAAGAATTGTGGTTATAGAGATGTAAAAATAGGAACAGATTCTATATGCAGACCTAAAGCAACTTTACTCCTAGAGCTGTCTTCCTGTATGGACAGGTTGTTCAGTTATCCAGGTAGAGAGGTAGGAAGGGACCCATTTAACACTAGCACCCTTATTTTTAAGGCAAGCTCTGATGCTTGCACTTGCATTTCAACGTGTGTGCGTGCGTGTGTGCGTGCGTGTGTGTGTGTGTGTGTGTGTGTATGAGAGAGAAAGAGAGAGAGAGAGAGAGAGAGAGAGGGAGGGAGATCTGCATGTGTAAGTCACTTACACTGTTGTTTGGAAAGAAGGTTTTCATTTTTTCTAAAGGGTTGAGACAAACTATGGTCATCATCTGTTAATTATATTTTCCTTTGGTCAATTTTCTATATTGAGTCCGGGGGGTTCCAACTTTAGTGATAGGAATCAAAAAAGAGAGAAAACTAAATGGATGACTTGGACAATCCACTGTTTTGATGTTTATTCTTTCTATGACACGCTGGCGGATGAAAGAATAATACACCTATGAGCATGAATAACACACCTACTGCATTCTATTTTGAAAAAAATTTAACTTAGTTTTTCCAAGGGAAAAGGAGGAATGATCCTTTGTTCTCATTTGCTCTGGTCTCACGAGTCTGGCACATGGCTGGGTGAGGCCCCGTCATGTTCAGGGAATAAGGCCAGAGCTGGAGGGCAGGCCTGCCAGGGTTGGGACACAGGAGAGGAGCTGGCAGGGACCTGGCCAGAAGTCAGGCTCAGGGAAGCCTATTAGCAGTTTTGCTCTCAGCTGCTTCATGTAGTTCACGGGCTTGGGTGGTTGGTTCCAGCAAAAGTGAGAACTAGAAAAAAACAACAACACAAGCCTCAATTCCTAGAGGAGCTGAAATATATGGGTAGATTATCAAGCAAGGACTGAAGCAAGAAAACCAAGATTTCAGAATGGTTGGGAACAGAAAAGTAACAAGGGAAGTATATTACTAAACCCCAGGATACTAGGATGAAGTTTTTAAAATCCTGGACTGATATTCTGCTGGAATACTCTCACTAATATATTGAAAAATACCAACCTGAGTGGGAATTAGCTACTTCCTGTAGCCTTTCCCCTACCCTCAACCAATTCCTCCTTTGCCTCTTCCAACCAGCTACAAACAGCTAGATCCCTCCCCAACAGGCCCTAGTTCAACAGACTGGCAGCCCCTTCTACAGTGTTCCAACCAACCCTATGCAGAGCCTCTGTTGGTAGCATTGGTCTCCCAGTGGGCGAATGCTAGATACCTGTCTGTATTCCCTCCCCCAGATTGTGGCTGCCCAATGGCTTTGGCCAGTTGTCCCTAGGAGGCCATGTGTTAGAAGTACAGCCTTCACTGTAGTCTACTGCCATCTACCAAATGTTAAGTATATTTAATAAATCTCTTCTATTTATGCCAGGATTGGTACTACACACACACACACACACACACACACACACAGCTATACCTACAGTGAGGCATGATGGGCCAAATGAGGGCAGTAATATCAGCTCTGGGGACAGAGAAATCAAATAGTTGAAGTCCAAGCAAAGTCTGATTCAAAAAAAAAAAAAAAAAAAACCTTTAGCACTATGGTTCTCAAACATAGCTATGCAGGATAATTTCATGGGGAGGGTGCTTGCTATAAAACACAAAACAGATTCCCAGGCCTACCCCAGACTGAATGAGAACTTCTGAAGGTGGGGCCCAACATCTACAGCTTTAATAAGTTCCTCTTGGAATCCTCCTGTTCAGCAGAGTCTGGAACTCTTATCTAACCCATTTCTAAAATAGTATCAGCCCTGTGTGGATTTCTTGAGAACTGCTGCCCACCGATACTGCCTTCAACAGATTTTTTTGCTGGTTGCTACAGCTGTCAAGAGTTGAAAGGAAGCTGGGAAGGACAAGGGTAAAAATAACAAGTTGAAGACAAAAGTTGAAAAAAATAACAAATAAATGAATACTCTATTGAGAAAAGTGTAAAGCAATCTATCCACCAGGTCATTTTAATTACTGTCTTTAAATTACTTTTTATACCACACAATATTGTAGGTTTGGGTTTGTTTTTTATTTTTACAAAGCTAAAAAAAGATGAAATATTATCTCGAAAGTGTACTGTCCTTGAGTCCATGTGGCTATTTATTATTCAAGATAACATCATACAGAACAAATGAAAAAGAGATGATTGTAAAAAATTATCTGTGAGGATCCTACTGGGGGAAAAAAATTCAGTATGAAGAAAAATTGTGAAGGGTTTAGAGTTCATGAAGAATCCACTAAAATAATATTCAGTGCAAAATTTATCATGAGGTTATAAAAGTTTATGACCATGTATAATACTCAAAATAAATGGGAAAAAATCAATATGAGTATATCTGCTTTGCTTCCTCTTGTAAGGGAATCTGTAGCTCGTTCTCACCATTCCCAGTGCTCCCTGCATGACCACGGCCATGTGATCTCTCCAGTGATCCTCCCCCGCCCCCATTCTCTTTCCTGTCCTGTCTGTCTACACACGTTGCTGTCTGGATCCCCCACTGAGGTCAAGCAGCAGCCTGAGGCCGGGTCAGTACCAAGGCCTGGGTTCTACAGTACTAGGGCTTGGGGTATAGGTAAAATAAATTTATTCAATAAAGGAAGTAAACATTCAAATTCAGGAAAATCCTAGACCAAATCCAAATGGTTACAGAGCTACTCTTTCCCCTCACGGACCCACAACTCCTTTTTCATGAATATCCTAAATAAAACATAGTTAGGTTAATGTTCCCTGCATTGGCTGGCTTGCATACATTTTACAAAAATTAATATTGCACATACTAGGATATCCACTTAAATACATACAAATATAACATTTATAGTGTTCCTACGAAATATTGATCCCTAATGTGACCCATTGTAAAATCAAATGTGACAACATTTTTGACCTCCAGTTCATTTTCCAGAAACATAACGAATCTGTTCAGGAATAGCCAATTCAAAAACCTATTTCCTTAAAGGAATAACTTCTCAACCAATCAACCAACATTTAATATGTGCCCAATATTGGACTATGTGTTATGGAGTAAGAGATGAAATCAACCCATGTAAAACAATGGACAGTACAGTAGAAATCAGATGCTTTGCTCTGACCAGCATCCATTTCCTCCCTGACTTTCCTTTGGGACCACCTCCATTCACCTACTCTCAAACCAATTGTTCTAGGTGGAATTGAACCTACTTTCAGTCTAGGCATAGATAGTGACCCAAACCTGGCCAATCATAGTATTCCAACTATGCCACAGTAATTGGTTTAGGGGGCACAGGATCCAAGCCAAACGAATATAAGTCAACTCCATATAGTGTAGTATTAATTTAATAGGCCCTAGAAAAGACCTTGAGTTCAAATTCCAGCTTCACCAATTACCAAGTATGAGTATAAGAACTTGTCAGGATCTGGCTGGGTAGCTCAGTTCTCTGGAGCTCTGTGCCAATGCACCAAGGTTGAGGATTCAGTCTCCAGTCAGGGCACATACAAGGAGCAACCAATGACTGCCTAAATAATTGGTACAACAAATCAGTGTTTCTGTCTCTGTCTCTCTCTATTCTTTCCTCTCTCTCTCTCTCTCAAAAAAATAAATCCATAAACAAAAAAAAAGAATTTTTAAGAACTCGTCACATTATTGCTTCTCTGCCAAGTCTGGTTCCCTGTATAGAAAATGAAGACAATAGTTTCTAGCCATGGAATTGTGAGACAGCTTAAATAAGATGGTAAGTGTAAAGTGTTCAAAATCATTTCTGGTACATATTAAGCATTGAAAAAAATGTTAATCATTTCTATTTTGGAAACTTTTTGGAAAGAGACTCTCTCTGCTGGCCATCTTGCTAACACGTGGCAGGAGCCTGCCTGATTTAAGTGAAACCATGAAGAGCAGAGCCGAAGGATTGGGAGAGATGAAGCCGGAACACAGCAGTCGAGCTCATGAGTCTGGATGTCAGATGAGCCAGGACTTTTCTGTGCTGTGAGTCAATAAATTCCCTTTTTTAAAGGTTGGTTGAGTTGGATTTCTTTTACTGAAAAAGCTCTGCTTAATACAGTCAGTAGTTTCAGGAGTAATTTAGTGCTAAATGGGTGTCACAGACCTGGAGAGTGCAGCGTAAGTCAAGTTCAATGTGGGCTCTGGAGAAAAGTGAGAAGAGGGTCACCCACCTCAAATTCTGCCAGCTCTGGCGGCACTGGCAGAAAATGTCTGGGAGTAACTGGAGATATCCAGCATTATATTGTTAACCCGGGAAAATTTACCTTCTAGAAGAATAATGTCATTTCAGAACTTTTCAGCAAAAATCTCTCCTTTCCCATAGCCAGGATCCCGAACTGTCTCCTTTGCTGTGTGGGAATGAGAGCTTCCAAAACGGCAGAAATGATGTTTGCAGATAGAAGGAAGAAAGGCTCTCAGTTTTATACCTGATCATCCAGTTAGCTGGATGTCGTTGGCATTTTTTTGAAGTGACATCTTCAAAGCAAGTCCTTTCAGGAAATCAGAAGGTACAGGATTTTTTGGCAGTTTCCATGCAGGGCTCCGCGGGACCTGAACCCCACACCCAGGGAATTGTCCCTTATCTGGATCTGAGTCTCATCGCCCTGACCCTCCTCTAGAATTTCCTCTCTCGACCGCTTCCTTCAGCAATTCAGCTTTCCTACCTCTTCACCCTTTCCCTGAAGAAATCCAGTTATCTTTCATTGTTTTGTAAGGTGAAGATAAAAAAGGGTCTGTCTTTTCACAATGCAGGGAGCAGGTTATACAGAGCATGACAAAAGCATTATTTCACAGGCCTAGGTGTGAAGCTGATAAGAGGTTTTCGAGAACAAAAGGTTATTGGCAGGCCAACTATGAGAGCAAGAGAAAGCCAGTCAGTGTGTGTGTGTGACGGGGTGGGAGGGAGGGGGCGGGGGCTGGGGAGAAAAACAGAGACAAAAGCAGCAGCCGGTCTCAGTTCTCCAAAATTACTATCATTTTTTTCTCATGGAGCAGTCAGCAAAGGCCTCTTCATTTAGAAAGTTCATTACAATTTCATTACCTTAAAATTGCCCAACACATATCAACAACCATAAAGGAAATGTTGGAAATGGAAATGTCCACTCTATTACTAATCTTAAGGGTAGTATCTGTTGGCAAATTCACCCTTGCTTCATTAAGGTCGTAATGCTTAGCCTTTGGCTTTCCTAAACAAAAGAAAATAAAGGAAAAGGAAGACTATATCAAGAACTCTAAAAATATTTTAGAAAATGCCTTCTAAAAAGAGGATGTAAAGACATCAGATCAGAATATCAACAGTTACTACAATTTCACTGTTTATGCCCCTTATCCATATTTTTTAAAAAGCAGGTCACAAACAAATTCACACGCACAATTCTCTAGCACTCATACAAACAACATTAATGTTGGAATATGCCATCAAGGAAGGTTCAAAAGTGATTATTCTGCCACGGATGTCATCGAATTGTCAACTGCTTATTTCTCGCTTTAGTGCTAAGCATAAAGGCCCTGATGGACTCGGCTCTCCACTAGAATTTCCTCCCATCTTCTCATTACAAGCCCTTCCAGTAATGGCTATAACTTTGAACGCAGACTACATTTTCTCAATGTCTTACTGAGTATGGAAATAAGTGGAAGGGAGAAGGGTGAAGGGGAGTCTGGTAAAAGGCTGTCACAGGCTTAGGGCTCCAAGGCTGTGCTGTGGCTGCCTCTGGGTTGCTCTGGAAAGGGTGCTCTTGCCTAGCGTGAAGTTTGCCTGCAAATGTGATGCCTTGGGCTAAAAGAGCCAAGGCTAACTGCCTGATTTTTCCTGGACCTGGGCCTGGGAATATTTATAATTTAGAATAAATCCATTCAACACCAGAGAAACTAGAATATGCTATAAATATAGAGGTGCCATTCAGCAAGATGTAAAGGAAAAGGAACAAACTCTTTCTCACCAGACATAGCTGGTTTATTACAGCTATAATTAAGCCAAGATAAAACCCCTGTGTTTTCTTCCCAAACCCTGAACAAACGCTTTCAATATCCTTCCTCATTGCAGTTTTGAGGCCATTTGAGGTTATCAGCTCCCTTCAATAAATGCTGGTCCAGTACATCTTGACCCATCAAATCCAACATCTCCTTTTAATAAATATGTCCCTCTTATTGACCGTAAGTAAAATATGTAAGTAGTACACACTATCTACCCGCAAAATTTTAAAAGTAAATGAATACAATGCCCAAACTGAAATATTAAAGGCAAACAAAGGGTGCATCGCCTTGAGCGTATGAGTCCAGCTGCACTGGAAGATACCTGTGGGCATCGGGAGGTGCCTCTCGCCACAGAATCTCTGTGTTATTGACTCACCAGATCCTGTGAGCATTGGCAATGCATATGAGATGGTGCACTTGCCTTCATCAATTGCTTACACGATAATTGCATTCATAGAAAATTCAAAGTATGTTAAAGCTATACAGTAAATATTTTGCTTTTGTGTGTAAAAATAGAGTAAGGTTTTAGACTCAGATAATTACAAACATGTTTTTTACCTACATGAAAGTTTGTCATGAAGATCAATGTTGTACAAGACAGGGGACAACTCTGTTTCACAGGATGAGCCTGTGCACAGCAGGACCGGCAACATCCTTGTTTTCGGCCAATCACTGTAACACCTAATCCCTCTCCAGACCTACAGTCTAAAATGCCATCCAGGGTCAGTACCCCCACCTTCCACTAAGTTCACTACGCTGATCTCTACTTAGTTCTCCAACCAACTCATCTCTGCTTAAGAATAATAGAAGTCTTTATTTCTGCAGTAGGCAGAAACTTAAAATTCTACTCTAATCCTTTCATTTAAAAGTAAAAACAAAAGCAAAAAAACCTGACTCTCAGAATTGTTAAGCGATGTCTTACAGCTAGCTACACAAGAGCACATCTGTAGCTAGAACCCAGGTCTGCTAAGTCTTCCGTGAGTCCTATGATCATTCCTGAGTTCACTGTTAAATCTGAGAATCATTATTCCTCTAAAGAATCACTTTAAACAACGATATCTTATTTCACTAAGTTTTCTAAGTGATAACTACATCACCAGTTATTGCTCTTCCCTCAGACACCACCTACAGAGCTGATTTCCCAGATAACACTGGACATGTAAAAACCCGTGCGGTGCCTGGCACAGTGGCATTGAGCAACAGGTACCACTTTCGTTATGAATCCCTCAGTTGGGGGCACAGGGTAGTATGGAAGCTTTGGAAACATTCAGAAGTTGTTCTAGATCTTTCCAACACGTTCCCATCGTGTGACTTTTGGCAATCTGCAGAGCAGTCCCATGAGGTTGGTATTATCCAAATCACAAGTAAGAAAACAGGACTCTGAGAGGTGATGGAGTTTGCCCAAGGTCACATAGTAAATGAAAGGTCAGAATTTTAGCCCAAGTCTTGTCTTATCAGCTCCAAATATATATAGTCCACTATTCTAGGCTTCCCATTCTCAAGAAATATTGGATTCCTTCTCTTCATTTTCTTTTCCTACCTGAGTTGGTATTCTGCTCTTTGTCATTTTTTTCAGTCAAACAAGAAAAAAGGGGAAAATATATTAGCTCTCTGCATCTCAACTAGATAAGAGTATTTTTAATCAGTAAAAGTGTCCCTTGTTCAAAGTTTTTTGCCTGTGTTATTGAATAATGCTACGACTACATTGCTAAAGAAGCCAACTCTCAGTAACTTAAACAAAACTAACAAAAAAGAAGTCCTTGTAAGCATATTAGGATTGTCTCCAGAATTTAAGTGGGCAAAGCAAACGTGAGAGATGTGGAATGAGGACAGCAGGGGACCCGCCAGCAGTGGTCTCGGGGCCTTCTCTTACAGTCCTCGGGCTAACTCTCCAACACTCCTCCTTTCTACGTCTCTCATTTCAAGTCTGGATCCTGATAAGTATCAGCCTGAATTTCCCAGCTTGGACCAATCATGTAGGACCAGTCATTAAGGTCATGTGTAAAACTACGGCTGCTAGGGGTCCACTTCAGTAAGAAGACTGGACATTTCTCAGAGGAAAGGGGCAGCTCAGCCAAATTAACGTGTCCGTTCCAAGAGGAGAGGGCCAAGGTGAGAACAGTTTAACAAGGGAAAACAGCAAGACTTGATGAAAGACCAGATATAAGGGTAATTGCCCAAACATTTGGAAAATCTAAGCAACCACCAGATATTAAAAGATAAAACAAAGCACTCACTCTCTTTATATTTTCATCTACTTAAAAGACCTTTAAAAATGAGGAATTCAACTTAAGTGTGATCTCAGCAAAGTCAGATCTGAGGTCCAAAATGACTCCAAGCTCTCAGCTAACCATCTAGCATGTTTCAGCCCCTTGCATAGCTAGGTCTAAACTGGCTTTTGCCACCTCCGCCCCCTCCTACACCCCTATGAAACTGAAGAAATACTAATTGATTGAGAATCCACTTAAGTGGAGAAACAACACTCACGGTTATTCTTAGCCTTTAGAGGGACTGTCTTTAGGACCTAATTATTTTGGCATTACCTCATCACAGGCATAGACTGTTTCAACCTTGCAAGTGTGTTCATTGAATTTGATTTCTAGGGCAGAGTGAGAGAGTGCCTACAAAGCCCATGAATGTTAATACACGGGATCATACTTTTCCCCAAAATCACTCTCATCCTATAGCAATTACTGAAAAGCTAAGGGGAACACATAACAATTTGAAATTAGTTTTTGTTTTTAAAAGGAAAGCGACCATTCAGGTGCCTACGCTAGAAGCAGCAATCTAATTTATACTTGTAGGCCTATATCACGGAGCAGCACACATTTATGCAAGGAGCAAGCCCAGGCTTGCATTTAATAACTCCAAATGAGTTGTCTGGCACCTTTAAATAGGAAATTGGCACGTAAAGGACCCAAGGGCAGAGGAAGGAAAAAAACAGTCCATATATATTTTCCCTTCTCACCCTCCTTTTCAGAATAAATTATGGCCCTTTTATTTGACTCACTAACCTACTGGCACTACTGCTGTAACAATAAGCTTGTAATTTGTCCTTGAAATGTGTGTCTAACCCTGTTGATGTTCTTCAGAGAGCAAAGAAGAGTCAGCATATTTCTCAAAATTAGATGATCCCCCTTTGTAGTTCTGGTATCACCCTCTAAAGCTTCAAAGGGCCTGGGCTTCTGTTCTTAGGAATATGTGGCTCCTTATAATATTCCTCAAAATATCATTGGCATTGACTGGAAACTATACATACGCTTCTTCTCTCTTGTCCCACACTCAACCCCAGTGATCTTTCAAACAGTCATAGTTTTGTAAAAGAGGTTGACTTTACAAGGGAAACAATGCAAACACCACATTCGCAAGTGATTTATAAAAAGGTAAGCCTAACAAGAACAGTCTCAGCCAGTGAGTGCATCACAATGAGCAACCTCTCCTCCCAACACCTGGAGCCTGGATGTTCTCCGGGGCTGGGCCACTGCAGAATGAGATGACCCCTAAAACTTGATTCCTTCCATAAGCATGATGAGTCTCCTGAAGGATGATTTTGAGTCTATTTTTCCCTTCCCCACCCTCCCACATTTCTCTGTTCTCTCTCCTGCCAGCCCTTTTCACCACATCCTCAGTGGTTCTTCTCTGCATCAAATGTTTTTGCACCAACCTGACCAGCACGCTCACCTTGGTGGAGTAGTGCCCACCCAAGTCATTACCTGGTCTTGCAGTGCCTTAGGAGAGCCGAGGAGAGTGTAAGCAACAGCACACTCGTCTCTGAGAAGTTTATCAGCTAGAAGCTCTCAGACTTCTTTTCCACCACGACACACCGACAGAAACTCTCCGCACACCTGTCACTTCCTCATCAGTGACAGTTGTCTCCTTCCTTCTCCTTAGAGCAGTGAGGATGCCAACCATGAGTGTTGTGCCGTTACCTGCTAGCTAGCTCCACCAGCGCTTCTTCCTTTCCCACTGACTCGGGGTGAGGATGGCCAGCAGAAAAGAACGAACACAAATAAACATTAAAAGTTGAGTGAACCAAAACAAGTGAACATGTATCTATTGTAGATAGTGGCAACTTTAAATAAATATTGGTAATTACAGGCAAATAAGAAAGACCAGAGCAGAAGGAGAGAAGTAAGTAACGGTATAGTCATAGATATGCACTTAAGAAAACCCCAGTGAAAAAGAAAAAGGAATCTTGTCTATATAGTGTTAAAGAAAAAAAAGTATTCCAAGACTCTGAAAAATAGTAAGGAAGACTACATTCAAGAAAGGGCTACTGCAATGGAGTTGTGCAGTAAGGGAGAGAGTTTGGACTCAATTCTGAACACAGCAAGGAAAAATGGGGACTTGGAGCCAAGGTGCAGGGTTAGGGGTCAATGGATGGAAAATTACTAAGAGACATCAGAAGTACAGAGACATCAGGGGGATATAGACTAAACTGACTTGTCAAGATTCTTTCTGGGTGATCAGACATCACCTGTCTGATGGTGGAGGATGAGGAACAGGATCAGATATCAAGAGTAATCAGATATCAGGGGCAGGGGATTCTGGCTCTTTTTGACTAGGTCCAATGACAGGAACCTAAGTAAAGTTCTGTTAAGGAGAGAGTTTTTGTCAATAATCATCCCTTCCCACCTAGAGAGTTTCTTACTGAAGCTCTTCTCTGTTCAAAACTTGGAAAGCTTTTCTCTATTGTATGTTCTTGCCTTCTTTGTCAAATATCAATTGACCATAAAGGCGTGGGTTTATTTCTGGGCTCTCTGTTCTGTTCCATTGATTGATGTCTGTTTTTATGCCAGTCCCATGCTGTTTTGATTAGTATGGCCTTGTAGTATAGTTTGAGACAAGGTAACAATGTGGTGACTGTTGGGAAGAGGGGGATGGGGAGAGGGAGGAGGATATGGGGGAATAAACGGTGACGGACGGACACTTGAGCTGGGGCACTGAAAACAACAGTGTACAGATGATATGTGGCAGAACTGTGCACCTGAAACCTTTTTAATTTTGTTAACCAGTGTCATCCCTATACATTCAGTAAAAAGAAAAAAATTTTGGAAAGCTTTGTTCTTTGTTTTATGATAAATCAGGAGGCATTGTTTTATATTGAAATAAGAATAGTAACAAGTAAAAATGTGCCACAGCTCAACTGTGCAGGAAAGCATTTCTAGCCTCTGTGAATGCATTTCAGGTGGACACCCACGCAAGCTTTTCCTATAGCACGGCCATGGCCACGTAGAGCTGACAACAGGAACACAGCCCTGGCAGCCAAGTGGTTAACAATTCCCATTCTAGGGCCGCCCTCAACATGGCCCACTTAATCAGTCAACTATTTTTCCTGCTTCAACCACATGGACATCTGATGGTCTTACACACATGTTTCAACTTACTCCACACTGGGCCAGCTCTTGCAAATGCATCACACTTAAGGAGTTTTGTATGAAAATATTTGAAACTATTTAAAGTAACTGCAAACATATGCATACTTGTTTTGTTTCATTTTCTCCCATTGTTATCGAGTCATGACTTTTCTTTCTCCATTTTTTCCCCCTTCAGTTAAGCATTAGAGACGAATTTCTACTGCAAGCTGAATTCTTCCTCAACCGAAACTATCAGAATTCTATTCAGCAGGGTGCATTCAGTGTAACAGTGCTTCTCAAAATGCAATCTGGGGAATGGTCTTCGGTAAGCTTAACATTTTTAAAAGTAGAATGCTATTTTAATGAATACCTTGAAAAACTTGATTTAAAATAATGAAGCTATTTTCCTGGCCTCTATGATAGCACAGACTAACATGGTTTTGCTCATGTGGATACTATAAATTGTATTTTTAGTGTTAAATACCTATTTAGATTCATTTATAAGGCATATCCATTTAGAGACTTACTTATCAATCAACAGCAAAAAATTGTTTTTAATACAAAATCTGTATATAATACATATTTCAAATATGATAAAGAGTTTGGTTTTTTTTTTAATAAGTACTTGGGATAGCATTTATCTATGTGTTCTGTTGATTATTAATAAAGTCTATTTTCCATTTTACTCTTATTTCTTTATCACCAGTATTTCTTTGTATCTAATTAACTAATTCCTGTTTCTCATTTTTGTCCATTCTACCTAGCTTAGAGTATGGTTATCATCATTTGTATGTATGATGAATTTTTGTATCTTTGTCACCTCGAGTCCGATCCCGCGTTTATTTGTGTTTGTTCCTTAGGTCCTGGGAAACAGAGTATGCCAGCTAGATTCTCTGGGAGGCAGACACTGAAGAGAGGTGCAGAGAAGTACTGGTTTATTGGGGAGCAGCCTCCACGAAAGGAAAGAGAGGAAGAACGTGGGCAAGCAAAGCCATCAGAGAGTAGCATAGACCTGATGAAGTCTCGGCCCAACAGGGAACAAAGATGGTCAATTAGATAAGTCTTACTTGGGGGGGGAGGGGGAAGAGGCCCTTGGATTACCATCTTGCTCCTTCATTGCCTGAGGGCTTCCCTAAGGAGAGCAGGATTTCAATGCAAAAGCAGTGGCAATGCTCAGGGAACTACAACTGGATGTATCCATCAACCACTCTCCTTACAGCTGGGCTGAGACTCCTTTCTTGTAGAGGGATCTGAGTGGTGCATTCCTGTGTCTGCTGCACATGAGACTCTTACTTTAAACAAATGACAAATGATCACACACAGTGTTTTGAAAAGTAAAGGGAAAATTTAAGACCAAAAGAGCTAAATATTGCATCAGAGTATATAAATATATACACTTCACTATCATTATTTAGCTTTCTAACACCACATACAAACTTACACACACATACATTTTGCTTGTTAATATTTGTAATTATATTTTTTCACATAAACATTTTAAAATATACAATGTTAGAAACCCAATGGATAGACATGGAGTGACCCAAAATGAGTGGAGAAAAACACAGTTCTTTATATAGGGATCTATTTTATTTGCTAAGGAAAGTTTGATTCTATATAAAGTATAAAGATGACACATTAGTACTGAAAAGATATGCAAGTGCCAACACTATTATTTCACAGATATAGGATGTTAGGGAAGTGTTGTTTGTTTGTTTGTTTTTGAAGTCCAGTTTACTTTGCATAGTTTAACTGAAATTACATATTTATTTTTAAGGATTCACCTACACAGTGAATCCTTAAATCAACAAAGTGTTAGATCTATAAATCTTAAGAATGTTTCCAAAATTATTTGAAATTACTCAAAATGTTTTGATTATGTGCACCAGTATCTTATATTTCTGTTTTCTTCTAACTACTGTGGGAATGAGTGAGCATTAATTGTCCATGGATACCAACTATTACAGAACACATCATAGTTAATGGTTAACACCTGCATTAACACTACATGTACCTATTAATTAACCTCCTTTGTGTGGAATGTTTATGGTGCATGACATTTTCTAATATTTTCCTCGAGATAATACAAAAGTTAATGAGAACCACACATGTGCATCACGAAGAGAATACAGCCTTTGTCCTAATCTTATTAAGTTTCTCCAGATGTGACAATATTGTCCTGTCTCCAAATGGCTTTTTTTATTATCACTTTAAACTAATAAGATTTAAAATTAGAAAACAAAGTAATACAAGCAAAGAACTTCCTGGACTTGCATTTATTTCTTACTTTCCTTAATCATTGTATATTTCCTATGGGTAAAAAAATATATATGATTGCAGAGCTAATGCACAGCTGATTATAAATCTAGGGGCATTTTTCTTGCACATAAACCTGAGTGGTAAAGCTCAGAGTATTTTCAGGTCCAAAAGAGAACTAGATACAGATTCTCTTGAGCATTAGCTAACCCATTTTAAAACACCATCTGCTGAATGACAACAATGTGTCTATAATACACTAAATGGTTCCACATATACTGTCCCACTTAATCATTTATTCACTTAACACATATTTATTAAGCACTTCCTGTACTAAGCAATAAAAATACAATAGTGAGCAAAACCAACATGTATATTTTTCTGTGCATGTTTTGATCGGGTGGGAGAGATTGATGTAATTCAATAAATCATCTATTGCTACAGAGCAAACTACCCTGAGGTCCTGGGACATACAGGACCTCCTACTGGGGCACTGGTTATCATGCCCATTGGTGTACAAATCATCTGGGGCATGTTTGCCATTCTTCTGGGACCAGAAAATAACTAAGTGCGTGTTCTCCTCAAAACAATCCCAGGTGTACAAGAGAATAAGACCACCACATAAGCACCGTTCAGACTTATGCCCTGGCCACTGACATCCTATTAGCCGAGTTATGTCACATAGCCAAGCCCCAAATAAGTGGGGTGGAAAGTACACCCTGCCCACAAAGGGACAGTAAAGAGAATAAACATGTTCTGGAAACTAATCTAAATTATCATAACAATGAATCACAAATTGTTGAATAATTTAAAACTCTGGAGTATGACGACAAATGGTTGAGTGTGTTTGGCCAGGGTCTTATCTGGGGTGGCCTGGAAGACTTCCCTGAAGACAAGGGAAGCGAGGTGAGCTAAAGGATGAACAGATCAAAAATTACTAGGTGAGGAGGAGGTGTAAGGAATCATCCTGGCAAACTGTGTGTAGCACAGCAATTTCAGGGAACTGCAGCGCAGGTCATGAAAGTGTTGTTTAGAGAATGAGGAGGAAGACTGAGGAGCATGAAGCTGGAGGAACGGGTGATATGAGACCCTGCAGAGACTTACAAACCAAGTTCATCTTTATCCTGAGACCAAAGGAGGCACTGGAGGGTTTTAAGAAAGTGAGAGGCATGATCAAATTCAATTCTAGAAATGACTCCTATTGCAGTGAAGGGAACAGCTGAGAGTGGACTTAAAGGAATTACAGCCATCAGCAAAAAAGATTAATCAACGTATTGGCATAGTTCGCTGTCTGTATTTGTAAACATAGTTTTATTGGAATATAGCCCTGCTGATTCTTTTATAGATTGTCTGCTATGGTTGCTCCAATGCAGAGTTGAGTAGTTGTGACAAAGACCACATGTCCCACAAAGACTGAAATATTTACTATCTGGCCCTTTACAGAAAACATTTGCCAATGCTTACGTAGATAAGATACCTTTAAGAAGAAATCATAGAGAGAAGGGGGAGAGAGGACCTAGGGCATAACCTGATAGAGAAAAGGTTGAGAGAAAAGAGAAAAAATTAACTAGTAAAAGAAACCTAGAATCCTAATGTATTTGACAGTTTTTAGCCCCATTTTACAGATTTAGAAACATAGGTCCAGAGAGTGTGGGAGTTGCAACATATGGCCCCAAATTCCTCCCCTTCCTATATGCGTAACACTTTGCAATTCTTCCATCAACAGGCAGGGCACACTTCATGACCTTGGTTCTGGGTGATCCTGATGACTTACTGTGACCAATAAGATGCAGCAGAAGTGGCACTATAGGAGTTCCAAGCCTTGGCTTCAAGAGGCCTTATATTTTCCACTTTCACCCTTTTGTTGTCCTGAGGCCACCATAGGAGAAGGCCTGAGCTAGCCTCCTGGTTGATGAGAGTCCATGTGGAGACAGGCCCAGCAACAGCCAGCAACACCACCAGACAGGTAGGTAAGTGAGGGCATTTAAGATCATCCAGACTCCAGAAAGCAGGCAGCTGACTGTTGTCAACTGAATGAGCCCAAGCATCCCCAGCATAAGAGCCACCCACCTATGTTTAGCTCAGATCGCTGACCCACAGGGTCGCTCAACTTTAGGGTAGTTTGTTACACAGCAAAAGATAACTGAAATAAAGACATTAAGTGACTTTTTTGAGATCACATGACCATACAGCTCTCATAGCAAAGCTAGGATTCAAATCTAGTTTTAGGATTCCAAGTCCATAATGCTCTCACTGTTCATGTTAAACATGGAAAATAATAACAAACATAATATTATGTTAGTCTGTCTTCCTTTTACTCTGTCTCAATGCACTGACATGGCTCATTCTAGAGTTAAATAATTTGTTGTTATGTGAAGGGGTCTTGGAATGCCCTTTCCATTAAATAGGAGGCATAGAATATAGAAATATTGTGCCAGTTTGCCAAGTGTCTGGAAATTCAATTGCATGCACCTTTATTAATTTTTCATTCTTTTCTTTTTTCCTTCTTTCTTTCTTTACCACATCTTACTCTAAAAAAGACTTCGCTCAGTTCTCCCCCATCAGATTCATTGTTTTGGTTTAGTACATTGTCCTGTTTGGATTGCAAATAATACTCCTGGGAAGATAGTTAGCAGTCACTAACTGCAGTGTGTAATTTTGTCTATGAACAGTTCCCTACAAGGCACAGATTTACTAAGTCTTAAATAATATTAAGGTGGCCAGGGACAATCATTGCCTGGACATACTTCAGAGAGACAGAGAGAGATACCCCACTGGGTAGCAGCAACCAGAAGGTAGTCACTGGCCAACTGAAGGTTAAGAACCTAAAGATGAGGAGAACGGAAGAGAAGAGACTTGGAAGGACTGAAATCAACCTTCACAGCTAAGTCAGAGGAGAAGCAATTTAGTCCTGAGCAAAAAAAAAAAAAAAAAAAAAAGAATAGTGAAAAAATAAGTTTAAAAGCAGATTTATGAAGGCTCCTTCAGCTTGTTAAAATTCAGGTCTGTGCAGAGTCAGTTTGGGTACAAAAAGTGAGGACGGTGAACTTGGCCTTCACTGCACTACTCTCCGTCTTCCAACCTCCTCCCCTACCCCCATCTCTCCCACCCCATCCCTGCCAGCTTTGCTGCACCTCTGCCTAAAAACTGTCTTTTGTCACTGAGACTATCCTTCTCTATATTTTTCTGTTGTCTTCCAAACCCTCTCTCAGGAAGCAGCTCTTGGTTATTTGCATATTAATTAGTTTAAATAAGTATGTCTGTTTGTTCCAGAGGAATTGCATCTGAGGTCTAATTAGCAGGGCAATGGGGGTGGGCAGGGCGGGTGCAGGGGATGCTGTATTAAAGGGATTTCCAGGGGCTGTAAGCATGTGAGAGAAGCTCCTTCTGGAGCCAGAGAAGTTCATGACTATGCCTCACCAGGTTCAGCTTGGGTACACACTCACTGCATTTATAAATAAAGACCTCAGTGAAAACAGAAACAGGCACATGAGGGTGGTAGGGCAGGCTGGTAATTTAGTAGGATTGTCCTGACTCTGTATTCAGGAGAAGATAGACTTGGAGAACCCTTGCTTGGGCAAGGGAACCAAAACAATGTTATACATGCTTGGTAACAAATGAGACCGATGGTCAGGAATAAACTGGGAGATACTGAATAAAGAGAACCAGGTTTATAGATAATAGGAATAAACAAAACACAGAAGAAAAGAGATGGAGCTAAAACATGATGTAAGAAATGATGGATGGAAGGATAATCATGAAGGACAGAGAACCACTAAGTTAGAATCATCAGAATGGTGAAAATCAAAAGACTAACAACACCAACTGTTGACAAGGACAGGGAGCAATGTAACTCTCATACATGGATCGCTAATGGGAGTGTCAGGTGGTACAACGACGTTGAAGAGGTATTTGGCAGTTTCTTTACGTTTAAGCATTCATTGACCCCAGTGATTTTCAACCTGTGTGTGCAAGAATTTTTATTTTTATTATTTTTTAAAAGATTTTATGTATTTACTTTTAGAGAGTGGGGAAGGGAGGGGGGAAAAGAGGGAGAGAAACATGACATGTGAGAGATATATTGACTGGTTGCCTCTTGCACGCCCCCAATTGGGAATCTGGTCCACAACCCAGACCTGTACCCTGACTGGAAATCAAACTTTGGGTTTGCAGGCCGGCATTCAGTTCACTGAGCCACACTGGCCAGGACTGTGTGCAAGAATTTTTAAAACATATAGTACCTGCCTATTTAGTCAGAAACATGGACCTCTTTTCCCTTAGACTGTCAAATTAAAAAATGGCAACAGCCAACACAACAATAGCCATCTGGTGTGAATGAATCAAAATTATAACTATTTTTGTCAGATAGGTAAAAAATATATTTTTTGGTGTGCTGCAAAATTTTAGTAATCAGTTTATGTGTGCCTTAGATGAAAAGTTGAAAATCATTGATTTACCCTATGACCCAGCATTCCCCTCTTAGATATTTACTCAAGAGAAGAAAATACATGCTCTCCAAGACTTGTATAAGAATGTTTATAACAGCCTTATTTATAATAGCCTGTAACTGGAAACAACCCAAATGTCCATCAGCAGGAGAAAGAATAAAGAAGTTGTCGTATATTCATATTATAACCTCAGTAATAAATTCATATATAATCCTCAGCAATAAAAAGAATGGACTACTGATACATGCAACAATATGAATAAACATAAAAAACTCTGTTAATCCAAGCATCGGCAAACCATAGTTCACAGGCCAAATCTAGTCTGCCATCTGTTTTTGTAACTAATGTGTTATTGGAACACCGCCATACCCATTTATTTCTGTAGTATGACTGCTTCGGTGCTACAACAGCAGAGTTGAGTAGCTGAGACAGAGACCAAATGAGATACAAAGCCAAAAATATTTACTATCTGGTCCTTCATAGAGAAATTTTGCCAATCCCTGCATTAAGCAGAAGAAGGCAAGCACAAAAAAGTAGATAGTATGTATTGTTCCATTTATGTGAAATACAAGAACAGACTAATCTCTGCAAATAGGGGGAAGGACAAATCGACTGGGAAAGAGCACAGGAAATTTTGGGGAATGATGAAAATGTTCTTTATCTTGTTTAGGGTGTTGGTTATACATCTGTGCACAATGGATAAAAATCATCAAACCAAACACCTAAGATACGGGAATTTTAGGAACAGTTATTTCTTTGAAAAAAAGTTTAAAAATAAACCACTTAGCCTTAGGGGAAAAAAAGAACTATAGAAGAATATTCATTTAATTCTAAGAAAATTAATTTGGAAACCCAAAAGAAAAAAAAAAAGACTGATTTACAAAAATAATTAACAATGACAACAACAAAAACCCCTGAAACAGTGAGAAAAGCAACTGATAGAAAATCAGGGAATCTAGGGGTACTGGTTTCCAAAACCAGTTTCCACTAATTTGATGAACAACCTTTGTTGAAGCACTGGCCCTCTCCAGGACTGGACAGCTGTTGAGTTCCCTCCCAGGTCCTTCATTCCATGTTTTATGGTTCATGCCACCAAAGATCAGTCACTTCTCTTTTATAGCATTGGTCCCAAATCTTCCACCAAGGTCTTTGCCTTAATTATCCAGATAACTGTGGAAGCTCTCCACTCCCCTTTGTCATCTGGACTTGCAGTTTTTGCTGACCAGTAGAGAAGGATCTAGGAAGGGGCCTCAGACAGGAATATTTCAGGCAAAGTAAGATTTGATCAACTGGAATAACGACAAAGACAAACACTGTTCATTTTTACAGCATTTGCAGAGGCAAGAAGCCCACACCTTATTGCTTCACTCCGTAGCGGTGAAAAGCTATCATCATTCACTCCCTCCAATGACTCAACCGGTAACATGCCACAGTGTCTCAATAAGCTATGCATTGGGTTAGACATTATCCTGACATCACGGGAGCCATTCTGGTGAGATGACTTATTGATGACTTCATGTAGCATGGTGACCCACTGAGAAAGTATCCTCTGCTCTGTTTTTGCTGCTTGAGACTCCATGCAAAGCAAATCAGCTTCCTCTATTCCTACTGCCTATTTCTCACCAGACTAGAAGCCAAGTCTTTGTTTACGAGCCATAGGCCCTCTGCATACCCTGTAGAGATAATAGAAGTACTTTTGTATTTCTGAGCTTTAAAAAGAGAAGTTACAAGGTATTTGGACAATCTAGGCTTACTTACAAACCCTCAGACCTATGAAGGCCAGGAAGATGGTGTAAATGAGTAAAGTGAACTTGGCATAAAATGACATGTAACAACTGACCTTGTCTCCAGTGATGAGGATATAGTAGAAACAGGTGGACAGTGGAGAGACATAGAAAGCAAATGCTAGCCATTACTTGGGGAATAAAGATCCCACCTTGCCAGGTTAACTTTTCAATAAAACCTGGACATATTCTTTATTGAAAGTTTGATATGTGAGTTATATCATGCTAAGTCTCTCAAAAATACATTCATGGTAAGAAAAACTACAGATTCCATGTCATAAATTTTCCAGTGCATTCTAGAAACTGTTTATTTGCAATGATTCACACAAAGAAATTACCTGAAGAATTTATTTTTTTAAATGCACTGGTTTAGGAATTAAAATATTTAAAGTAAAAAAAAAAATCTCAGAAAATATCATAATTAAACTTCAGTGAATTTTTATTTTTTGAATTCTGTTTGCATTTCCTTTATATCCATTTGAATAAAGAATTGTATTTGTGTCATGCTTAAAAAAAAAAACAAAACCTGGACATATTCAAATCATCATTTGTAAAGGATAGCAATTGATTCAGATTTTATACTCCATACTTGTGCACACTGAAGGAAAACAAGGGGTCATATGGCCCACTTTCCATCCCTGGTCTCGGTGCATTGAGGGAATTAAGTGCCCATCCAGGAGCAGAAAGGTGAAGATGGAAGTGGCCAAATGCCCTGTGCATGCTTGCATGTCCTGGGACGGGAAAGGAGATTGGGAGGATATAACTTAATGAAGTAGTGTTACCGAACAAAAGGACCCGTGGGGGGCGGGGCAGATGCTATTACCAAAACAACGACACCCTCCTTCCCCGGGACCCCTCGGTTGTGGGTCCTTTGCCCGCGGCCCTTGGGATTATGGCTCTGAATGGCAGAGTTTGGTGCAAAGGAAAAGGAACTATTTATTCAAAAGTTATACAGGTTTGATTAATGGCTAAATGTCACCCTTAAACCTCAAAATCCCTTCAAAACAACCACCAGCACACACACCGTCCTGCCTTCCCCTCTTTGCCCAGTTAGGCCAGTCAGGCCGGTCAGCGTACCATCCTTCAGAAGAAAAAAAGAACAAGTCTGGGGCTCGGCTAGGCAGGCCTCTGGCGGGTCTCAGCACCATCCACTGCGTCACCGCGATCTCCAGCTCTTAATCCATAACCACGTGGCACCTTCTCCCGGGCCCACTAGCAAGAGTCCTTTCTCCCCTCTTTCTTCCTGCGTGGTCTTCACACTGTTCCCCAGAGTCTGTGTCCCTTTGTCTCTCCTGCAGGCCCCTGTCTCTCCTCTCTCTCTCCCAGTTACATTCCGTGTAAAGTCTTTGAAACCTTTCTGATTAGCTTCGGTGATATGCAAAATAACCCTCTTTGCATATGAGGAATGAAGCTATCCTGTTATTAACATACAAAATGACTCTCAATGGCCCTGCTCAAGGCTCCCATCCCCCGTAGCAGCCTGCCCTGGGGTGGGGAGAATATATTTTTCTTGGACACCCCAATCTCTGGACCTCGTTACAAATACCCTTTGGCAGGAGCGGCCCTGGCTGTGCCCCATTACAGTAGTGAGACCACAGTGCACTTGGAATGCCAGGCTCCTGGATGGAGACAGCTCTATCAATGGCTGAAAAAGCAGCTCCATGTGCTATGACTTTGGAGCCTCAGCAAAGGTGCCTGAGTATGATGTGAAAGGGATGCAGTTGTTGACACAGCCACCTGCCCTTAAAGACCCCACCTGAAAAATGGCTATGGCCACTCCCCATTTTCCTAGACCATATAATCCCCAAGTTTCTCACAGAATCTTAGAAGCCGAGAGGGAGTTCCCTTCACCCCACCCTCTGCCACCCAACATAAGAATTACTGACCTTTTACAAAGCTCCCAGGAATAGAGCCAAGGTGGGGATTTAATTTGATACATAAAACTAAAGAGATCACCATTTCTTATACCCAAATCACTATTAAACAATTCATACAATTCAACAGTTGATTAAGAAACAGTGGGTGAAATAGGTGTTATCATTTCTAATCGTTAAGGAAGTGATTTCTTCCACCTCGATAAGTCAGATGCCTGTGCATCCCCAGCTCCTCCTCCGAAATGGTCCACGGGGGAAGGGACCTCCACGGGGGAAGGGACCTCCGCGGGACCTCCAGAGAGGAGGGAGCTTACACTGGGATGTTTTGCTTGTGAATTTCCTTGGACACTGTATTAGTTTCTTATTGGTGTATAATAAATACCACAAGCTTAGTGGTTTAAAACAACATGGATTTATTATCTTAAATCCTGAAGGTCAGAAATCAGAAATGGGTCTCATGGGCTAATGTGCTGGCAGGGCTTCATTCCTTTCTCAAGTCTTGAAGGGAAAATCTGTTTTTTAGCTTTTTCCAGAGGCTTCCCATGTTCCTTAGGCCTCAGCCTCCTTCCGTCTTCTAAGACGGCACTGGCACCACTCTCACCTTGGCTGCCAAGGTCATTGCTTCTTCTCGGGCTCCTGCCTTCCACTTACAAGGACCCTTGTGATTACATAGGGCCCACCCAGATAATCCAGGATAATCTCCTGATTTTAAGGTCAGCTGATTAGCAACCTTAATTACATCTGAAGCTACGTTCCCCTTGCCATGTAACAAACATGTTCACGACTTTGGGGAATTAGTACATGGACATCTTTGGGGGTCTGTTATTCTGCCTACTATGGACCCCCTGCCGGCAGAGCTAATAGTGCCTCTTCTAACTATTACCCTGACTGAAAATCTAATTATTCTCTGATGCATAAACTCACCCTACTGGACTCCCAAAGGAAACAAAGAGAAGGAAACAAAGAGAAGGTGTTTGTCTGACGCAGTAGAAACACAGAGCTAATGCTTTCCAAGACACTAAGAGAAAACTTCTCTTTAAAATTCATGCCAGAGTCAGCAATCAAGGTAGACTAAGGACTCTTTCTTTCTTGTGACAAGTAACAGGCATTTGTCAGAGGGATGGCAGAGATTAACAGAGAGACCCATGGCTATAAACAGAATAAGACCTCCGATATGGTGAGCACTCTGTTCCAACCAACTATGCCAGCCAACCTCAAATTCCATTTATCCACAACAAAACAGAGCGAATGAGAAGGTAGTACAACCACTGTTGCACAAGAATTCTAGTATTATGAAACTTTGTTATATACTTAGAGGTTTTATAATATTTCCAGCCACAATTAATAACCTGTGGAAGCATACAAATACTTCTGGTAAAGCCACACATGGATATATCTTTGCTTTCAACTGGAAAGAGATAAACTCAGTGTGCCAATATCAACCATCTTCTACTGATCAGTCATTCTCATTGGCTTCTGCATCTTCAGAGGAATGCTGGGTTTATCAGTGGCAGAGCAGATATTGTTCCTAAATCCATATATTAAGTAGTCACAGTGAAAAAAAGAGACAGTAAGCATGACCTTGAACCTTAAATCTGACATTTCTCATTTGGATCCTACCTACCCAGTACCAT
Organism: Pteronotus mesoamericanus; assembly: GCF_021234165.1. Classification (NCBI taxonomy): domain Eukaryota; kingdom Metazoa; phylum Chordata; class Mammalia; order Chiroptera; family Mormoopidae; genus Pteronotus; species Pteronotus mesoamericanus. Next base: position 10,872,391 of record NW_026555277.1, on the reverse strand, counting down.
TTCTTCCCTTTTTTCTTTTTTCTTTTTTAGTTACCTATGTGTCAAGGACCTGTATAGTGGGTGCAAGAGACACTGAGTACACAAAATAAACACAGCAGTGAATAGTAGCGTGAGGTGCTTATTAATATCTGAGCCATGGCTTTGACTATATGATTTCATGATGTCCTTATAAGTCATTATGTAAATATAGTTGCCTAAAATATGGAAAACTTTCCAATATAAACACAATAAAAAGTGAAACCAATGAATTACTACAATATAAATGCCACAATCTAGATAAAATCTTTGAAAACATGAGGTCTAAAGAGGAAATACAATAAAAATGGGTTCTTGGTAATGGAAAAGCCAGTAACCAATTACTGTTCTAACTCACTTGCCTCATTTTACAAGGCTCGGTGAGATAGAGTGTCCGTTAATGAAGCCAGGAGATGAGTTCAAGTCATGACACCAACCACATCTCTTTATTTCCTATAATCGTGCTCTTAATTTTATTTTTGCCTAAAAAGAGTGTGAGCACCCTAGTGCCTGTTTTCTTATGCTCTCTGACATTCTAAGCTAACTGTCCCTAGCAGTGGTCGAGGACGCAGCACTACCGACTATAACCCCTATAGTGACAGACTATAGACAAGAATGGTCAAGATGAATAGCGAGCTCACACAAAAAGTGGCCTTCCCAGACTTTGTGAGTTCAGTGCACCTAGCAGATGCACTTCCCAGTATGAACGATTAGGATCTGAAACGAGCTGGACTGGATTCCCTACAGTTTCTAATGTCACTGGTGAGAGAAGAGTTTCAGATTTATTGCTGGACAACAGTGAAATGAAATCATTGTTCAGTCATCATTTCAAACCAGCACGCAGTCTTACTTTTTTTTTTCCCCTCATAAAAGTCCCTTGACACATCTTTCTCCTTCTTCAAGCAAGCACTATCTGCACTATAAAAAAAAATGAGATCAAGTAATAAATTTTTATGCAATAAAGGTAGTCTCCCTGACTATCTGTCATTTAATGATAACATTTGCTTTTTAATTCTTTTCAGTTGGAAAAATGCCTTTATTTGTAAATAGCTGCTTAGCAACATTCTTTGTAAATGCTCATATCTCATTTGGAACACCTATCACTTGGTTCTGGAAATCCTGAAATTCCTTGGGGCTTATGTAGTATTCTCAAAACACAGACAAAAGCAGGAGAAATCATGTGAGAAAGGTGAATCGTTCCAATTTTCTAACCAGAAAAGGAATTTAATAAGTATGAAAACTGCCTTCAGTTTAAGTGGAACTGACATGATGTTGAGAAAAACATATATAAAATTAAGCTCTTGAAGATAAAGAGCAGCCTGTCCATCTATGACAGCACATGTCTAGAGCAAATCAGGAGACCGAGATTGGGAATGTGTAAGATCTAGAACTGGAGAGTTTTATCATCAGTTTACCACTGGGAATTTCTGGTGTCTTGGATCCAGATGCAGCCCTCACTTTTTACCGAGAGTGGGAGAGAATCCCAGTTCTTATGAGCCCCATCTCCTCACTCACATCCTCATAGCTGGAGATAGGGGGAGGGAACACAGAACCCCCCTGAGTGTGAGATCATCTAGTCCTGTCCCCATCACAGGAATGTATAAGTGAAGGGATTTCTCCTGGATGTGGCAGGCTCAGATCAACAGTGGGAAGAACTGTCTTCCCTCTTTGGGGTCTCTCCCACCCAGTACCATTTTCTTTCTTTTCTTAGTTATCCACACACCAACGATCTGGACAGATAGTGATGCTGACACTTAGGATGTAAGGGTGACTGTCCAGGGGAGACCCATACTCCCTTGTCAAAACTCATTGGCATTGCCTATGAACATGAATTAAATGGCAGCTCACCCTCTGCTGTACCCTCTCTTGAGCATTGGAAAAGAAACAGACACTTAAGAACACAAGAACATATAGAAATAAAACGTTATGTGAAAATAAGACAGAGTAAGTGTAGTAACCAGGATCCAAAATGGCCCCTGTGGTTTCCTGTATCTTGGTAGTTACATCCGTGGTTAGTCTTCCACACTGTACTGAGTTGCTCTGTATGACCATACGGCAGGAGTGATGGTCTGTCGCTTCCAAGGTTAGAGTCTATGTGACATTGCAACTTGCATCTGGGCTGCCCTCTCAGTCTCTGCCTCCTTTGGAACACACTCTGGGAGAAGCCAGTGACCATGTCCTGAGGACATTCAGGAGACCCCATGGAGAAGCCATGTAACAAGGAACTAAGACTTCCAGGGAACAGCTGTGTGAGTTAGCCTTGGAAATAAATCCTCCAGCACCAGCCAAAGCTTCAGATCATGCAACCCAGACACTGAGCCAGAACCATGCAGCTAAGCCACTCCTGATTTCCTGACCCTCAGAATCTGTGAGATAATAAATGTTTACTGTTTTGAGCCGCAAAATTTGAGGGTTATTTTTTAATGTAGCAATAGGGAACACACAATAAGTTAGAGCATAACATTGAAGAAATTTAAACCATAACCTCCCTAATGATAATGTTAGTTACTCTTTTAGAGAAGGAAAAAACATCCTGAAGAGAAACTATTTCATCTCATTAGGAGGCTATAAAATCCATTTTCCAGCCATGTTAAATTCAGTTTTCAAATCACTTTTATTCACTCAATTATTAAGGATCTTAATATTAACACACTACTAGGATAAAATGATAGAAATAGACATACCTATGCCTTCAAAGTCCTTAACCAAAAGCCCCACAATGACACCCTGTGGCATGTTTTATTTTCCTCCTCAGTATTTGTTTGCATTTTATTTAATCTGAGTTAATAGCTATCTATGCTGGATATTTTCCATTTGACCTTCAAGATCCACTCTCCCTCTGTTTCAGCCACTTTGTTATCTAGGGGGCTGACTTTTGGGGACTGAATCAACAGACCCTTTTGTTCTCTGGCTTTCTCCTGGTTTCTCCCAACAGAGGAACACGCAGGAGATCAGAGGACGAGAGATGATGGAGGTACTTATACCATTGGGTCCTTCACTATCCTGCATCAGCTACTTCTCCCACGCAAGGTTGGGCTGCTGCCAGGTGTCTCAGCCCTCTCCTATCACCACACCTGGGGGCTGCTGTTGCCAGCCCCAAGGCACTTCACCTTTCCTTGACTGGTGAATGAAACCAGCTCACACCTTTTAAACAATTCCTTTGTTTGTCAGTCACACAGTTTGAAGGTACCATATACTCACTGCCATGGCTGAACAATATGCCCACTTTTTAAAAATGGTAGATATTCCATAAAGGTCAGGGTATCCACACTCATTTAAAAATCAGAACATCTGGCAGTACTAGGTTCATTTTCCCAAGCAACTGCTATCTGTGCCCCTCTGAAGGCTCTCAGGCTCCCCATTAGTCCCCACCACTGGCTATTTTGTGACCCACTCAGTTGATTTTCAAACATTTATGTGATCTGCTTGTCCCTTTCTGCTCATTTGAGTTTGTGAACTCAGGCTAAATCTGTGGCAGGAAAGAGACAGTCTTGAACACAAATCACTCTCTTACAGTGTGGTGTGTTGGTGCCATGAAGTCATGACAATAAGGACCATGGCAATTAGGTGATGAAACATTCATTTCTGTCTATGAAAAATGTCATGGGGGAAATGGGCCTTGATGCCTCACTTTGAAGAACAACACCACATTTGAAGCACTATGGGGCAGGAGCTAGCTAGGGAATCGTCGTTATTTGCTTGCATGGAAAAACAAATTTTGGAATCCCAAAAAGCTGATTTAACAATAACGTTTTTGGAATAAAATCCATTCATTCAATTAGTGACCGACTTATAGGTAACTGTAAGCATCAAAATAATTACCTTTTAAACAAATTATATCCAAGTAGAAAAAGTCTAGGATTAGTGACCTTGATCCAAAAGATTTTAATGGAAAAACATTAAAATCTGAGGAGGGAGAGGGAATGGCGTTCATTATTGCCAAGATCATTTAACATCACCATGAATTAACTAATAAAGACAATTAGACAACAGAAATAAATGAGGTATAAGTATTAGAAAGGAATGGTCAAAATTATTATTATTTATAAATGATACGAGTTTGTAGACTAGAAAACACAAGAGAACTCATATTACTACTGAAAATAATAAAATAAATAGGGTGATGAGTCACAAATTATTTTTAAATCAACAACTTTCTATATTTTTGGTGATTCAGAAAATATTTAACAATTACTATTATTTGCTATGCAGTGTTCTAGACATTTGGGATATAGAGGTAAACAAACCAGATAAAAATCCTTATCCTTATAGAGTTTATATTGTAGTGAGGAAAGATAGACAACATATAAGATAAATAAATAAAATGTATGGTATGTTAAATGGTGATTAGTGTTAAGGATAAAAATAAAGCAAGGAAGGGGGGTATATGGTATATGAGGAATGGCAATCTTATATAGAGTGACCAGGGAAGAACTCATTGAAAAGATGACATTTTGTAAAGATTTCAAGGGAGTGATGGGGCAAACCATGAATACACCCCGTGGGTGACAATATCAAGCAGAAGGAACAGCAAGTGCAAAGGCCCTGAGGTAGGCTCTAATTAGAAAATATCATAGAAGATAAATTCCATTCACAAAAAAGAAAAAAGATCAAATACCTAAGAATAGACACCAAAAGGAATGTGTAGAATCTATATGAAGAAAACATTAACACTGCAGTAAGAAATGAAAGAAGAGCTAAGTAAATGGACAGTGTATCCATGACAGTCCCCCAAGGGAAGGAGAGCCACTATGAGTACTACGAAATAAGAAATTAATTACAGATTTAGACCTTACTCAATTGTGGAAAGAGCTGGGGAAATAAAAATCCAAAATGAAGAAATATAGGATCAGAAAAGTCACTAGCTGTCCTGAAGCAATGGCCCAGATGGAAAAGTCCAAGCTCGCAGGAGAATGAGGAAACAAGGCTATAAACAATGGTAAGTACGTGATGCTAGGAAGACCACATTTCCTCTGTAAATCTACCACCATTGTGAATGCGCAGTAAAGTAACACTTGGTGGGACTGGCTTGGTCTTGGTCAGTCAGCAGACAGAGTCAGGGAGAAAAACAGGACATGGAGAGAGGAAGAGTGAGAACTCATAGAACCCACTTGTACCTCTACATTGGCCTCTCATCACCTTTCCCCATGACAACTTTTATAGATAATTCACACCAGCCTTGCAAATCTCACACAAATTTGTCATGTGGTGAACTCCAACCTGAAACCACCCAGGGAAGAAGAATCTGGAAAACATGGCAAAGTTAATAAGTAAAACTTCCACAGAAAGACTTGTGCTCTTAAACAAAAAGAATCTTTGTTATGAAGATGGCAGTTTCACCTAAACTAGTTTATAGGTTCAATACCATCAGGATTTTTGTGGTGGGGTTGGGGGGGGTGCTGTCAATAAATCTTCACCAATAACAGTGAAAATGTAAGAATATCCAGGAAAATTCTGCAAAAGAAGAGGGTGCACCTGTCTCAAAAAACATTAAAACCCATAATAAAGTTATAGTGATTAGAACTGTTTAGTTCTAGAGAAAAACTGAAACATTGAAGGAAAATAATTGAGAAACACACCTAAATACATATAGGAATTTTAATAGAAGTGGCATTTCAATGCATTAAGAAAAAGACGAAAATGTTTTAAATGGTGTTAAAACGTGGTCGAAGAAGGCTTTAAAGCACAGGACAAAACACCTAAAAGCGAAAAAATAAGAGTGATAAAAATAACCACATTTCAATGTAAAGGTTTTGATAGGGAAAAAAATTATATAATAATGTTGAAAGACCAACAACAAGTATTGGAAAGCATATATATACTGCATTTGAGGCACAAGAGCTCATTTATTTTGCTTAAGAAGAATTCATGCCCCTCCCCCCAAAAAACTCACACAAATTTTAAAAAGGAAAAGATCAGCAACGCAATAAAGAAATGGATATTATACAGTTGACCCTTGAACAAGATGAAATTGAACTGCATATGTCTCCTTCTATGTGGATTTTTTCATTCACTATCTCTACTTTTTTTTTGTCCTCCCATGAACCTCCGTGGATGCAGAGGGCCAACTGTATGCATTGATTTACACAATTTTATAAAGGGGACTTGAGCATTCTCAGACTTTGGTATCAATCTTAGAGCCAATCCCTGCAGATACTTAGGAAGACTAAGCTTTTAGGGGGTCAAAAGTCACACACAGATTTTTAACTGGGCTGGGGTTGGCGCCCCTAGCACCTGCACTGTTCAATGGTCAACTGTGTATATCGAAAGTTTATAGAAAATATAAATACAAACAGCCAATCAATTATTTGAAAAGATATTCAGATATACAACCTCATTAGTAATTAAAGAAATATATGTCAAGAAATAGTAGAATATTATTTTGTATCAGTCCAATGAGCAAAAATTAGAAAGCTTGATAAAACCCAGTGTCAAGGGTAAGGAAAGTAAGAAATACTCCATATTCCTAATCTCTCCAGTCACTTTGATCCCTCACATTAGTGGCTGCTCTGGGTTGGTTTCTCTGCCCTTCACCTTTTTACTCTGAGTATGTTTTCAGTTCCTTACCTTTTCAATGCAAGAGGAGTTAAGACCAGAATGTCATGTTAAATAAAACTTTACAAGTGTTTGAGAATAATAAAAGTAGAATTTGAAGAGTGACTTTTGCTGTGACAGAAAGTAGCTGCTCACAATTTGACCCTAACCCTAAATTCCCTACCTGAAGCATTCTCATTTCAAGCCCCAGGATGACTGGGATGGATGAATAATTTCTTTCTGTTGACAAAGACCATAATAACCAATAGTATGTTTCTCAAAATCTGTTAGATAGCATCAATCCTATAGCTGTCCATCTCAAAATACATCCAGTTCTACTATCCATTGACTGTAGATACTAGCTACAGTCAGATCCATAGAAACTTCAAGTCTTCGTCAAAAAAACTCTAGGTAAGAACTTACTTTACACTCTGTCTGATGAAGAAGGCAAATAAAAATTGCTCCAGTTATGAATTAGTAATCCCACTACGTCCAGCAATTAAAAATGGAAGGCTCTCCAAAGGGTAATTCTCTCAATAAAAAAAGAATTTAAGATCTTATCTACATCAAACACTCGGCTTTGTGTGCATTTAAGTTTTCTAGTCTGTGCATTTATTACTTCTGCATTTAGGACAGTTTAATGAATACCCTTTAAAATAATCCATTTGCCATTTAGGTTCAGAAGACAAAGTGCATCTCCAAGAGTATAACCACTCTGAAAAATTAGCTGTTCTCTATGAGGATCAATATTAGACAAACTTGGGGCATGATGAGAGTTTATCTTGGGCACACTTTCTTCTCCTTTGGGTCTCTCCTCTCTTCTAAAACTGAACCCTTCTTCCTAGAGCGTATCTTCTTTCTGGTTCTTAACAACCTACTATATTGTTACACTAACTCAGGCATCACCTGGTTTCTTCTACATGCTGGCTGTAATTTAAATCAGAAAATCAAAAATGACATGAAAATTCTTCAAAGGCCTTTTCCTTGGGACACAGGAAAACGCAGACATCGTATAGCAGGAGAGGCCCTGTGGTCCTTCAAATCTTACCTCTTAATCCAATTGTAAACTTTCTCCTCCTCCTCTCCTTTCATTTGCTTATTCTGTTGCTACAGAGAGATGTAAAGGAGGGTGCTCTGATTTTATTAAGAGTTTTCAAGAGCAAAAGAGAAAAAAAATCAGAGAACTCAACTTCTTTAAAAAATGCACTCACATTGCAGAATGGCAATCGCGACAGCTGTAGAGAAATCTCACAACATGGAAATTAGAGCCCATCCCACATTTATCAGGCCCACAGCTGGTAATTAGGAAGCTTAAAGTGAGCTTTGTGACACATTTTTATAAATTTCTACAAACAAACTGTCTCAGCTTGACTCACCATCTTCTCTTTGTCCTTTCCTTTTCCATATGAGTCTTTTAATCTCTCCACATGTTTTCAAAATAAAGACTCTTTTCTTCAGTCGTTAACAGATACACCCTGCTGAGAACTGCAGATGGACTACAATCTGCTTAGCTTAACTGAAGGCTGGATCTTGTTCATCAGATTTCAGACACTGCTCTATTTACCTCCATAAACACCATCCATTGCCCACAATTCAAAGGAAAGTACACACACTCCCAGTGATCTTTTTGTATAACTTTCTTTCTCTTTAATGATCAAGAAGACAAATTTTATGCAGGGGTATAAAAGACAGGAAACTATCTGGCCAAAGTTTGAAAGCATCTGATAATGGCTTTAAAGATTCTGAAGATTAGGTTAGAAAGTTTTCAGGATGTTTGAAGAATAAAGCAGTGCATTAATTAAGGAAATTTGACTTGATTTAGAAGAGACCTCACCATTAAACATGGCTATCTATTACAGTTCCCCAAGTAGCTGTGGTAGTAAATGGAATCTTTTGTCTGTTTCATAATATCTTTAAATATACTTGGTCTCTAAATAATGGAGCACTGAGGCAGGCAGCCCCCAAGAAGACCCCAAAGTTCTCTGCTTCCCAGAATTTCTCAAGGAATCTCCTCCCCTTGAGTCTTTTTCTTCTAACCAATAGAACAAGACAGTGCTAATGAGTTGCTACCTCTCTGGTTACGTTGCAGAAGATTGTGACCTGCCTCTGGCCTGTAGACTGTCTCTTTTGGTGGCTTTCCTGAAGCAACCTGCCATGTTTCAGGGAGTAGAGTGTCCTTGCCACATTGCAAGGAATTGAGGATGGTCTCTGGCCAACGGTTCACTAGGTACTAAAGCACTCACTTCCAAGATCCCTTGAGGAACTGAATCTTGCTCCAACCATATAAGTGAACTTGGATCCTTCCCCAGTTGAACCTTCAGCTGTGGCCTTAGCACTGAGAGACCCCTGACTGCAGCCTTGTGAAAGACCATGAAGCAAAGGACCCAGCTAATCTATGCTCAGATTCCTGACTGAAATAAATGGCAGGGTAATAAAGATATTGTTGTAAGCCATTAAGTGTTGGGGTGATTTCTTACTCAGCAACAGATAACAAATACAAGTACTTATTTCCCATTCCAAAAATGGCCATAATATCCACAATTTTTATAAACATGTTACTGTTTTGAACAAAAATGGGGCTCTATAATAAATCTGGCAAATTCAAGGGACCAAAAGTAACCTCATAGGGTGATCTAATCATAAATACCTACTTGGGCAGGTTCTGGTGGGTCACCATACCCCAGGCATATCACTTCTTTAGTGAAAGGTTTATCTTTGCATTCTGCAAGCCCTGACCATCGTTCTTACATACCTAGGCGAAACAACTCTGAAATGCCCGACAAACCCTCTTTTCCAGACCCCTCAGTGGTGCAGACACCTCCAAGGAAGAACATAATCTTGTTAACTATCCTGTAATGGGAACACAGAGTTCACCCCACCTTGCTTTCTCCCAGCTTTTTATAATCTTCCTACGTTCTCTCCTTAATTCCGAACGTATAAAAGGAACTGCAAAACTGCCCTTTGATGCAGCATTTGAGATGTTGCTTCCCAGCAACATCTTGTGGTCAGTGTGGTTCAAATAAACTCTTAGAAAAAGTTTTTACAGCTTTGGATGTTCTTACATTGACACTGTATACTTGTAAAATGGCTTACCAGTTTTCCCTGACACGCTATTTTTAAATTTTAATTTTAGCTACAGTAAGACTCAGTGGAATTAATGATAAGCAGAAGAATCAGAAGATAAAAATTCTAGCTCAAAGTATAAAAAAAGGGTATTTGTAGTTTGGAAGACTGTTGGGAATAATTGAGTTATCTAAGGAAAGGCCTCTTACTCAATTTTGCCTGTCAAATATTCTACCATTTTATTTCAATGTCTGGAAATATAAAATTACAAGTTCTTTTGGTGTAAATTACTAGTGCCTTGTCTCTATTTACAATAAAAGTATCTCAGGGAGGTAACTCAAGTGCAATGTTATCAATTTATACCTGTATCTGAGTGTATGAGTTAGTTGTTTTCTTCTGGATTTCTTTGAAAGCAGGTTTTTATAAGGAAAGGGGACTGGTCCTGAAGGAGTAGAAGAATTGCAATATTAAAAAAAAGTAAAAAAATTTTATCAAGTGCTAGTCCTTCCTGGTTCAACCCTAAGAAAACTGGCATTCAGAAGAGAGTGCAAAACCTATCTTTTTTATTATGCTTCTGTGATATTGTGATACAATAAGAAATATATATTTGGCCTTATCCCAGGTTCCTGACAGAAGGCCTTCTAAAATCCTCAGGATTTCCTCAGTGATAGGGGTGAGAAATACATCTTTTTAATTCAAAACAAGGCCCTTTCGACCACACCTGAGTTTATACTAATGAAGTGACTTGGTGAGACCCTAGAACAGGAGCAATCATAGTCATTTGTAATGACAATTAAAGTTTTTCCTCACTGAACACCTCAGAACATAAATAAGCAACTTTAACACAATGCAGTAAGTGCTGTGGCCTGTTTTGGCACTAGGTACAGAAGTAATAATAACAACATTACCATAATAATGATGAATAAGATTTAGTGAGGACCTACCACATCTTACTGTGCCCGGCTTTCTGTTAAGCACTTTAAGTACTTCACCTATTTTAATACACATCCCAATTCCATGTGGTCGATATTAATAGGATTCCTGTTTTACGAACAAATAAAACCTCAAGCCTAGATAAAACAAGGAACTTGTAAAGCAGAGGGTGACAGGCTGGCTCCCCGAGAAACAGACTCTGAGGTGGAGATTTGAGTACAGGAGGTCTTTAGGGAGCAGGCTGTTTGGGGATCAGGCCCTGAGGAAGTGGGTAAAGGAAGCAATGGGGCAGAAGCTGAGCTGCAATGCAACCTCAGCAAAAGCCCAGCTAACCCCATGGGGACCTCTAAAGTAGGCTGGCCCCTCAGAATTGTCTGAGTTGAGGCAAGGGGGCACTTCAACTAGGCATTGGATATAGCTACTCCAGGAGGAGGACGTGACCTTGAGCAAGGTGGCTGTCTTTGGCTGAAGCAATCCTTGAAGAGAATTGACAGCTGAGTGCTCTCTGCCACTTGCAGCAGCTGAGAAGTAAATTCTTCATCCCTGCAACTCGATTTGGGATCTGGACAGCACAGAGCAGTACCCACCGTGCATAGAGCTGACTGTGGTTTGGGCCTATTCCTCTAAGATGTTAAAGAGTGCTCTTAGGAAGGAAATTGTTCTCTTTTAACTAGAACAGCCTCTTTGTGAAAGAAGAAACCTCTCTGAACTCATGTAAATGGAAAAAAAAAAGGAAGACAAAGAAGGGACTAAATTGCTCCACAATATACAGTAACTTGGGAAGGAAGTGGTTGGGAGGACCCTGGAGACTCAGAGAAAAGGGCAAGGAGAGAGAAGAAAAGTCCCCCCAACACAGCAGCAGGTGGCACCTGGAGATAAGGATTCTCTGAGAGAGGTTACCCACATAGGGTTGGCCAAGGATCTAAACACCGTATATTTAATTTTATGTTCTTCACTGTAATATACTGTTCGGTGAGCCCCCTCTCTTATACTGAAAACTTCAGTAAATCTCTTTGCCATACAACATTTTTTTTGTCAGCAGTGCTTTCAGAGGATATAGAAGGAGATGGTCCATGCCTAGTGGGAAGGAGGGAAGGAAGTTGGGTAACTAAAAATTCAAAAAGCAGAAAGCTGTAAGCCTCCCTGAGAATACCTGCAAATGATGGGAAGATCTTTGGACCTTGTATTACATGTGGATTGGGGATCAAACCAATGTATTTGGTTACCAATGGATAAAGTTATCCTCAGAAAACTGGAAGGCTTTAAAATATCCAGTTTATATTTTCTCAAAGGAAAATGTGGTCAACACTCCTTGGTAAAATCACAGAAGACTTCAGAGAGAAGAAAGACAAATGAGCTGGGTAGAGAAGGATGAATAGGAGTTTATCAGGTGGAGAAGGCAGAGATAAAGCAGGTGGGATTAAATACATTCCAGGCACCTCATTGTTTCAGGTTTTATGGAGGCTCCACCCTACTGACTTGGCTAATTAAATGATTAGTCATTGGTGATTAACTCAGTGTCCACCCCCGCTTCCCTCCCTGGAGGTCAAAGGATGGTTGGGTTGAAAAATTCCTCTAATCATGCAGCTGGTTCCTCTGGCAACCAACCCCTACCCTAAAGCAATCTAGGAGCCCACCAAGTAACCTCACTAGCATAAATTATTGAAGAGGAACAACTTGTGTAAAAGGCCAAAAGTGAATTCGAAACTATGCTAAAAGCAATAGTGAGTTTGGAGGATAGAGGATCAAAAAAGGAAAGAGATTGGAGCAGGCAAAGAAGTGACTTAGGGCTTTGTTTGCCAGGCTACAGGGCATGGATTTCTTTGTGGAACCTCCTGCTTCTCAAACTAATGTATGTCCACACACTGGAGCACATGTGGTTGGCTAGAGCTCATAGAAAAACACAAATGAATGGGGCTCATTTTTCTGGATCATAAATTTTACATGAAAGTATCAGGGAGGGACATGCTCTTTAGATTAAAATAAACATGGTACTATTTTGCAGCAATATACAAAAATGTATGATTTTAACATAAAAAATAAGGTTTCACATAAAGTTCTTGATTGATTCAGGCTGTTCTTGCTATATTCTCTGCTCTCTGTGATGAGAAACTTTGATGAAATTGCTAATATAAATGATAGAAAGTTTTAGGCAGCAGAGAACAGTAATCAACAATTATGTTTAGTTTTGCATTGTTCATATTTCATTTCTTTAATATTTCTCAAAATACCATGTTGTCATTAGTAACATGGAAAGAGGACAGAGACAGAGACAGAAACAAAGACAGGAAACACATGGAGACATACGTGTGTGCTGCAGACCAGCTGCCCAGGCTGGGCTTCATAAAATGTCTATACTTCAATGAATGTGCCCATAGGTCCTTAGTTTGCTTGGTCCTCGACTTTGCTGTTTGAAAATGTGGGTTTTGACAAGGTCACTAGGTCACCCATGGTGGAGCAGATCCTAGAGGGCTGAGTCCCACTAACTAAACCACAAGAAATATCTCACAACCCTACTGACAATATATTCAACATCAAAGAAAGCTGTATTCTTCTGGTGGCTAAGATTCTAGTGTCTTTTCTCTAAATATTTGGAGGGTCCTCCAAATGAAGAACTATGAAAAGTCCTCTTTCACACCAGCCTGTAAAGATGGTACATTCTTCTGGGACCAAAAAATATTAATATTATAACATTCTTAAGCCAAGTAGATCTACAGTCACACTGTCCTTTCCTATTAGATATTTACATGTTTGACCAGAAGAAAGATGAAGAACATACAAATTCATGCCTTACAAATTTCTGCCTGAATTGCCTTTGTTTAAAAATCTTAATTCCTAAAATATTTTGGAGATTTACCATTTGGTTCAAGTTCAAATGGACTCCATCTGGGTGGGAGTAGGGAATGGACAGGCTGCAATCACTTCTGCAGAGAAAGGTCTGAAAAAGAGTCAGGCCACCTCCCCCGTTTTTCAGAGCTCTAGCTCAGAAATTCCTTACAAAGGTTTGGCTGTTGCCTCTGGGCATCCCCTCTGTTGTCTACCTGCAAACATAGGAGGCACCATGACAGTTCAGGGTTTCACTTAGGGCACTGGGACAACTTTTCAATAAAGGGTTTAAAACACCCGTGGTAATTCTAGTTTGCGCACTGAATTTGGAAAGGATTTTAAAAAGCTTATGCATTCTTTCAATTGATTTCTGTCTCTCTTTGTCCTTATATTTTCACCTTATGGTGAAATAATCAAAGTAAGCTCTAAGACAGGCCAAAGAAGGGTACCTAAGTTGTGGCAGATCCTGGCTCATTATGGTGCTCCTACACCTTGAAAAAAACAAATCATGCATTCACAACGTTCTGTAGTGAACACAGAGGCAAAGCCAAAGGACCTGGATGGTGCCGTGATGAGTTTCCCTCAGCTGGGGCAGTGGGGCTGACGCTGAGGGCCTCACTCGCAGCTCACCCTCCGGGTCCAGGTGTGCTGGAGGCACACCCTCTCTCAGAAGGATAAACACAAGCACGCCTCACTCTTTCGGTCTTCTCTTTCTACACAGCAGGAGACTAACCCCTTCTGTTATAAAATTACCTCAGGGAAATTAAAATGAATTAGAGCACATATTCTCTCATATTAAGTGCATTTTGATGTCCTCAGTGAGATTTGGGGAATTCCATGGCCCATTGAATCTTGAGGGTGCCATTTTCTATAATTTCCTTCGAAGTCTGAAGTCTCTGGCTCCTTGGGAATCCCATGAAGGCCCAACTTTTCATTAATGCTACTTTACAGGAGAGATGAAAGTACACAAAACATAATAGTTTCTCAATTATTAAAGGCCTGCTCATTAACGGATGCTTGATAGGTGATATGACAAATGGAACTGTCCTTTAGAGAAAACTACCCCTAAATAAAGTCCTTCCATAATTAATTCCCCTTGGCTAGTGCCCAAGGCCCTTCTGACACTGAGCAGAGCAAACGGCTTTTATTGAGGTCCCAGAATGCTTACTTGGAGATATCTTTGTCCTTCGGCTCAATTAACAGCTCCATGCAAGGGCAATGGAGTAACTATTTGGGTGCCCCGACTTTGAGAGATCTAAAGGAATTTTTTCCTTTCCTCTAAAATCTGCTGTGATCAAAGAAGACTTAAGGGTGTCAAGAAGAAAAACAAGCTAACAAGATTTGTATTGAATTTTGAAAAATCTTTCTCTGTAGCCATGGGTAACTGGATAAGAAAATACTAAACAAGTCCCTTTGGGGATATTACATGATGGTATTCCATTTTATACCCTGCCTCCTGCATTGGGGATTTCTTGAAGATACAGACAGGCTCTAAGAGACAGACTTATATAAATAGAAGCATTGCTCAGTGATGAGATTACCCTTGGCTATAAGACAAAATTTCTTCTAAATAATAGATATGGCATTGGAAGAGAAAGAAAAGATTTCTGGTTTTGGTGCTATAAGAAAGAGCCTAAGCTGCAAAGAGTCACATGTGAAATTATTTCAGATACACCAGGAAACTGTGATGATGAACATACTTGATTTACCATTTTGACAGAGCAACCAAATTACCCGTCCACTCCCTAGGCTCACCAGATCTAAGAGTGACAATGGACACTGTTGAATTCTTGCTCCCAGAACTGCGGAAGAGAAGTGTTACATGTTTAGTTAATATTTTCTTTCACTGGGGAGTAAGACTCCTAGGTAACTATAAAAGTCAGAACTCCTTCTGTTAGCAGGCTATGTAATTAATTAGGGCCTGAACTGTCAATGTTCAATATGCTAATTATATGCTTAAGAACACTGATTATAATTTTTAATCTATCGCTCTGCTGGATATGGTACCTTCTGGATATATAATTACATAGCCAAGGAATCTTAAAATACTCTCAGGTTGCCTTTTCCCAGTCAAGTCACATCACTCATGTAGTTAACATAATTTTTGGCTGTATAACCACAGAAACAGATTGGGACTCCTTCCCCATCTTTGCCAGAAATTTTCAGACACATCCCTAATTTGTCATCTGAAATATTCATCTTTTCTTTTTTCTTTCATCTAAAAAATTCTTTTCCATCAGGCAGAATGTCCCCAGAGACTCCAGAGCTGTAAAACAAGTTCCTCCCCTGGGGGAGACAAAAGAAAGAAGATTCAGTGGAGTGTCTTATCTCTAGTCTAGACTGTGACTTCTGGAAATTCTAGGATGCCTGCCCTCATGGTCTCTGGGATTTAAAAACAAGTATAAATGTAAAAATGACACTCAGCAGGTTCCATACCTCCCCTCACTCCTGGAAACATATATTTCAGGCAAGCCAGGATTTCTATGACCATATTAGCCATTTTATATTTCATCACTTGTAGGGACCATCAACAAAGCTTTTGCTAGACCACGCCTCAACCCACATCCGTGCCATTAGGAGTCTGGGGAGACAAACAGAGCTCAGTGGGAACTGACAACATAGTCATCACCTCTGCCTCTGTAACTCTCAAAGGCTCCTAACCTCCCACTAAACATTCCGCAGAGGGAAGGAACAGTCTTCTAACTCATGAAGGCACCAGGAGACCAGGCAGGGATTTGCACCTCCACTGGAGAGTGCTGTGGAAGCCGCATGGCTCACCTCAGGCCTCTCGTGTCCCTCCCGGTGGGCATGACGGCAGCCAACCTTCATGATCGTCCCTCCCGGTGGGCATGACGGCAGCCAACCTTCATGATCGCTCAAACTGAAGCTTCAGAGGGGGAGGGAATCAGTCCGTCACCAGCTGACTCACTGGCCACAACAGCAAAAGGGAGCAAGGCCTTATGGACCCACCT
This sequence comes from Pteronotus mesoamericanus, assembly GCF_021234165.1. Taxonomy (NCBI): domain Eukaryota; kingdom Metazoa; phylum Chordata; class Mammalia; order Chiroptera; family Mormoopidae; genus Pteronotus; species Pteronotus mesoamericanus. The sequence continues at coordinate 10,856,048 of NW_026555277.1, read as the reverse complement.
AGGATACCTCCTCCCTTGGAACCCCCAGAAATTCTTGGAAAAGGAAAACTTTGCAAGGAGGCTCCTGAGTGAACAAGAGGAAGGAGAAGAACCCTTTGGCTGGGACAGTGTGCTGAAGATTTTTCTTCAGATACCCAAGCCTGGACCACTTTGGGTTCACAAGTAATTAATAAACAGTGTAAAAGGAGGTATAATGGGGATAGGGCCCAAACAACCAGAGAACAGAAAAGACACATGAAGTGAGGAAAACAAGGGGTTGGGGAGTCAGGGAAGGCTTAAGAAATGGTGAGGTTTTAGCTAAGGCAAAAGATGGTAAGTAGGCAAAACCCATCAGGCTGGCTGGGGAGAGGGGAGGAACAGGAGAGAAACCAGCTTACACAAAGGCCCAGAGAAACACACCACAGGACGAGTTTGGAGAATGGAAGATAGGTCAGTGTAGCTGGACCAGAGACAATAGAATGGGAAGGGGGAGAGGGGGCACATCTGGGGGCTCTGAAAACCACTTCATACACCCCGGACTGTTTGGTAAAACACGGAGAGGCACTACTGTTGAGTGCCACAACCTCATGAGATTTGCATTTGGGAAAGACTGCAAGAGCGGCACGGTGGAGCAGGCCCTGGAGGAGGGCCAGGCTGCAGTGGGGAAGTCGGTTCAGCCTCCCAGGGCAGAGAGGAAGGCGATCTTTGCCAAGGCAGAGACAGTGGGATGAGGCAAGGGCTACTGAAGGAAAACTTCCTCTGAGCAGAACAAAACAGAACAATTCCTTACCATGCTGGTTTCTGAACTCAACTCATTCATTCTCCCACAAACCCATCAAGGAAAGTACTACCTATAGTGTTTTATTTCTCCGTAAAGAAATGGGCTCCACCCAGAAATAAACCCACACCTAGACGGTCAATTAATATTTGACAAAGGAGGCAAGAACATACAAGCAGGATTAGGAAATTAGACAGATACATGCAAAAGGATAAAACAAGATCACCTTCTTACACCATAAACGAAAATAAAATCCAAATGGATTAAAGACTTAAATGTGAGACTTAAAACCATATAACTCCTAGAAGAAACAATAGGCAGTAAAATCTCTAATATTTCTTTTAGCCATATTTTTTCTGATTAATCTCCCTGAGCAAGGGACACAAAATAAAAATAAGCAAATGAGACTACATCAAACTAAAAAGTTTATTCACAGCAAAGGAAACCATCAACAAAACAAAAGACAACCTACTGAATGGAAGAAGATATTTGCCGATGATATATCTGATAAGGAGTTAATATCCAAAATTTATAAAGAACCTACACAGCTGAACACCAAAATAACAAACAATCCAATTAAAAAAAATGGGCAGAGAACCTGGATAGGCACTTCTCCAAAGAAGATATACAGATGGCCCGTAGACATGTGAAAAGATGCTCAACGTAACTAACTGTCAGAGAAATGGAAATTAAAACCACAATGAGATATCACCTCACACCAGTCAGAAGGGCTATATCAATAAATCAACAAATAACGAGTGTTAGTGAGGGTGTGGAGAAAAGGGAACCGCCACACACTGTTTGTGGACATGCAGATTGTTGGAGCTATCATAGAAAACAAGTGTAGAGGTTCTTTAAAAAATTAAAAGTGGAAAAAAACGGAACTGCTTTAGGATTTAGTAATTTCACTTCTGGCTGTATATATAAAGAAATCCAAAATACTAATTTTAAAATAATCTATGCACCCTCTCTATGTTCATGTCAACATTATTTACATGAACCAATCTATGGAAGCAACCCAAGGGCCCAACAATAGACAAGTAGATAGAAAGTCATGATACACATATACGATGGATATTATGCAGTCATAAAAACAATGAAATCTTAGCATTTGCAACAGCATGGACAGACCTAGAGGGCATCATGCTCTGTGAAATAAGTCAGTCAGAAAAAGATGAATACCACATGACTTCACTTACATGTGGAGTCTAAAGAACAAAATAAATGAAAAAACAAAATTGAAACAGACTCAAACCCAGAGAACAAATTGATGGTTGCCAGAGGAGAGGGAGTTGGGAGACTGGATGAAAAAGACAAAGGGATTAAGAAGTAGAAATTGATAGTTACGAAATAGTCACGGGAACATTAAGCACAGCATAGGGAATATAGTCAATAATATTGCAATAACTATATATGGTGCCAGGTGGGTGCTGAAAATATTGGGGGGAACATTTTGTAAGGCATGTGATTTTCTAAGCACTATGCTGTACACCTGAAGCCCTAATACAAAATAATAATGAAATAGACTAATTGAAACATAAAATTTTTAAAATAAATAAAATACATTTTTTTTTTTAAAAAGAAACAAGCTCCAGGTGGTTGACTCAGAGGAAGGAAGTTTCCTCCCAGAAAAAAGAGCTGGTGCTTTCTCCTCTGTGCCACAGTGCCTGCAAATAATGAGCTTACACTTTCAAAGCTGCTAACCGACCTCGGAGAAAATACATGCAATTTGAGAGAAATCCCACTGGCAAGGAGACCGAGTAAGGAGGAGAAATTCTCAAGGAAAATTCCCTGTTGTTCAGAAAATAACACCACTCTGAAAGCCATTTTTTGAACATTTAAATAACCAAAGAATTACATGAGAGATCTATGAGGGTTGGTTTTTAATTTTTTAAATATTATATTACTGTACATTTTCTTCTCTGTATTTCTATAGCTAGGGCCTATTTCTACCCAGAGATGTGATTTTGAGAATTATTTTAATATCGTACCACCCCCAAGAACATCTGGTAGATACATAAATGGTGAGTCAGCCTCTTAAATTCTGGGGAAAATGGGAAATCTATATACCTATATCCTGAAATGGGGAATCTATATGCCTATATTCCTTTGGAACAAGCAATATTAAAATGGCTAAATAAATTCATGCCTCATTTATCTTACCTAAAATGTGCATGCACTGAAATGAAATAGTTCTGAGTTCTGCCAGTTAACCGAGTATGTTTTACTCGGCAAACAGGTAGAGACAGCATGCCAGAGAGGAATAAACAGTAAAGATTTTTATCATAAACACATAATCTTTGAAGAGCAAAACTCCCTACTCCTTTGGCAGTGACCAAAAAGGAAAAGTGTAGGGGTGGAGTCTTCAAAGGAGCCCCCCGGGTGACTGCTCTAATGGGGAGAGCAGCGACTCTAATCCTGAAGGGCGGTCTGGCGAGAGCAGCGCTAGGGAGTCACGCATTTGCTTATCTGCAGTTTGAGACCCACAAGCATACCATCTTTAGTGGAAGAACACTGTTATCTAGATGAGAAGATACATGATATCTATAAGCAACGGGTTGCTGTCAAAACTAGAACCATGAGAGAAGACAATTCCTTCCCAAGGACCAGCCACATTCTTTTATCTTGCCCAAGCACTATGGAATTGACAATCACAATACATAAAACGAAATTCATAATGTCACAGCCAAATCTTTTCTTACTATAGCCTTTTTCACCTTCATAAATGTCACTTTGATTCACCCTGGTATTCTTTTCTGTTCAGCATTACTTTGTCTTCACATTTGATCTATTGCCAAGGTTCAACTTCATCTATTAATCTCAAACCACTCTTACTACCTTAGTTCACAGTACCATGTCATCTTCCTAGCGACTGAAGAGCTGCAAGAGCACCCACCCTCACTTGTGCTCCTACCTTCTCTACCTCCTCCAGCTAGAATGATCCTTAAATGTCAATCAGAAGTATAAAGTCTTTGTGAGGTTTCCCTTTGTTCCTAAGAGGAAACCTACACCCAATATAGAGCATGTCCCATGCTAAGTAGGATTTGAGGTCTGGTCCCAGCCCATTCTCCAGCTTAATCTCACACCTTTCTTTCCTCCACGCATTACTCTCCACAGACATGACCTTGGATTCCATAAATATGCCAATTAATTTCCCACTCCCAGGTCTTAGCACATGCTGTTCCTTTTGCATGGAACACTCTGGTCCTTATTCTTTACCTGGCTAACTCCTATAGCTCAGCGAAACTAACCAGTTTTTTCTGGCCCATCAATCTAAATTTTATTCTATTATGGCATGCTTTCTCAATGCAAGTACTTCTTGTCACTACAGTAATTTGAATCTACTATCTTTGTTGTATGTTTATATTTTTAATGACAATGTCTTCCACTGTCCTGTACCCTCCATGAGAGAGAAACCAGGTGTGTCTCTCTGGTTCACCTCTCTTTCTCCAGCACCTAGCAGAGCCTAACACATAGTAGGTACTCAATATTATTTGTTGAATGTGTGAATGAATACATGAGCCAAAACCAAGGCTTAGGGATATTTTCACTAAACACTGGGTTTTCACTTAAAACATATTAGTATTTAATTCCTTTTTTTTTTTAAGATTAGCAGAATACAAAGAAAATATAGTTGAATTAAGCAGACTTGTGTTCAAATGCTGTTTACACCACCAGCAGCTATTTAACATGGGTTTTTTAACTGTGTAATAGAGATAATATGACCCATCTCCAAGTAGGTTAAAGATCATATCTATTTTTTTTAACAGCTTTACTGCGCTTTCCAATCTTTCTACTATTAGCATCAGAAAAAAGCAATAAGCATTGTTTTAGAAAATTCACATCTCGTAAAGTTATGTGAAAGTTATCAATTAACTTGCAATTCAGATACTGTATTAATTATCTAGTGCTGAGTAAAAACCTGGTGATGTAAAGCAACAATATTATGACTCTATGGCTCTGGGACTCAGGAGTGACTTATCTGAGCAGTTCTGGCTTGAGTCATTCATGAGGTTACAGTCAGATACAGCCAGGGCTGCCGTTGTTCAACTAGGGCTGGAGGATCCACTTCTAAGGTAGCTCACTCGCATGGCTGGTAAGTTCATGCTGGTGGTTGGTTGGAGGCCTCAGCTCCATCTCTAATAGCTCTTCCCACAGAGCTTCTTGTGTGTCCTAGCATGCTGGTGGCTGGCTTTTCCCAGGGCAAGGAATCTAAGAGACCAAAACAAAAGTTGCAGTACCTTTTATGACTCAGCCCTGGAAGTCATACATTGCCAATCCCACCATTTTCTAATGGCCAAATGGAGTCTTCCCTGGTTCAGTGTGAGAGGAGACCACACTCAGGCCTGAAAGCAGTCACATGAGGGTATTTACACCATGAAAATCCACAAATGCTACAAATCAGGCCTCTGCTTATTTTGGTTTTGTTTGTTGTCTCTGTTTATGGAATACTGATTACACACATTTACCAACACAAAACTGGATTTAACTGTACATACCTAGAGACAAAAATAATTACAAAATACAATTACCACAAATTAGCTCCAGCAATCATTGTGTTGGTAGTAGTGTTGGTATTATTATTCTGAGATTGTCTTGTGAGTAGTTCAGAATAAACAAATGAGTAATTATGTTTCTATTGTTAAGATATGGGATTTTGCAGAGTAGGGAAAAGAAGACACAAATGTAACAAAATAAGTAAAAACCCTTAGTACTGAATTTCAGTTGAAAGTATTAGTTTGAACACATGATGAATTTTATTTTAATTTACATAACAAGTATATTAAATAATATAATCATAGGGATGAACTCAGCAAAATACAACTGTGGGAATTCTAGGACAAGCCACACAATTTCTTCGACAAAAACAACAAAAATCACAAGAAAAATAAAAAAGAAATGGGGGGACTATTTAATGATTAAAAGAGATAAAAAAGATATTTAACCAACCTAATCATGTAGACTTTTTTGAACCCTGACTCATATTACAAAAACAAAAGAGAAAGGAAAGAAAGAACAGAGAATATTTATAAGACAATTAAGAAAACATGAATAATCACTGGATATATGAGGTTATTAAGAATTTACTGTTGATTTTGTGTGATTATTGTGTATTATTGTATTATTATAATTATGTCTTAATAACATTGGCACTGTCTTTTAGAAGTACATCCTGAAATATTTACATACAAAATTTTATTATTGATATACCTAGGATTTGCTTCAAACTAATCAGGGGAAAGAGTATCGAGAGGAGATATATAAAATAAAATTGGTCATAAACTGATAATTTGTTGAAGTTTTGTGACAGGAGGTCAATACATTATTTGTCTGTTTCTCTATTTGATGCAAAATTTTCTTAAAATGTGTTTTTAAAGATTAACACATTTATGCCTGCTAGTCTTTGCTTTCCCCAAAATTTTTTTTTAAATAAGCTTCTTTTTATTGTGACAATTACCTGGACTTATTGTGATGATCATTTTGAAATATATACAAATATAGAATCATTATTTTATATACCTGAAATCAATGTTTGCCAATTATAGCACAACAAAAAAAAATAAACATTTTTATTAAGCTTCTCTGAATATGTTGTTACCCTCATCATCTAAAAATCATTCACTAAGTGCCTCATGTGTGGGCCTCAATTTAATAAACTTTGCAAATCACCAAAGTATAGACATAAAAGCATATTGAGTTAGTTACAAAAAAATCAAATCATTCGAGTCAAAGGATCTTGGAAGCAATTAATGAAATGCTTAATTAGGAGCTGCAAAACACTATCCAAACAATAAGCAATCAGAACTTCTTACAAAGTCGCATGCCTTTAAAAGTTATTGCTGCTGTATAACACTATAAAGCCCACATAGGAAGATTCTTTAAAACATCTGGAACCCAGTGCGTCCGCTACAGGTGAGCAAACAGAGCCTCCATAAAACCACGGAACAGACAAAACAGGCTGATTGACCCGAGGGGCACTCATATGAATAGCCCATTAGGAGGAGGCAGAGACAGCACTTCTACTCACAGTGCGTTTCTCAAGAAAATGAAACCTCAAAAAAGTGCAAAGACGCATCAGCCAAAACTATCCCCATTTGCTTTTGGTGTAAAATATCCTTTCCCATTCAGACAGACAGCAAATATTTAACAAGGAAAGAAGAGAAGCAGGTGCAGAATTTGGGCAATCAGTAATGATCCCACACACCATTCTGAGCCATCAGAGAGATGTTTAGGTCAGTGACCTTCGGACACAGATAGTGCTTTTGATCATTATGAAACGTAGGAGGCATTTTAGGAAGAGATCTCTCCCTGGCCCCCAACCCCAGAGTTCCAACCAATTAAGAAAACCACACACCATGGCAAGTCAGTGGTGAGAAACCTCAGTCATCAGCCAAGGTAAGTAATGCAAGCAAACCCTGAAAGTGTCCTGAAGCCAGACTTCAGGTGAAAGTCAACAAGCTGTTGACTTTGGAGCTCCTAGTTAATGTCCCGAAAGCCTCACGTCCCGAAAGGAGCACAGTTTTCTGAGTTACTCTCAGCCAATGTCCCTGCACATGTGTCTATTGGGCCACCTGCGTCAGACCACATCGAGATGCTGCTAAACACAGGCCTCCTCAACAGAATGGCCAGTGTGACTAGTGAATCTGAATTTTAAAGAAGCCCACTAAAATTTCCATGCCCACTAAACTTTGAGAACCATTGTTATTTACTATGACAAGCCTGATCAGAGAATGTATCACATCACAAAATGCCCAACTGCAGAAGCAAATGCTTATTATTTTTCTGTTATGTGGAATGTGTATGAAATCATTTTGTAATCACACATCTCTTGTCTATAAAATTTCTTGGGAGGATGGGGGTAAGGCTTGGAGGTTATTCAGGGTCAGAGATTATGTCTAACTCTTTGTCTTCTAGCTAGGTTTTATTTTTTTAATCTCTGAGTCACTCAGTTTAAGTGTTTATGTTAAAAAAAAAAAACAACAGGTCATAAGGACAGATACAACCTATCATTTTATGACTGTCTGTGGGTAGAGAGCATATTCAAACAAGGGTACATTATGTTGCCTATTACAAAAAGACTAAACCTCACTCAGATTAGTGGGAACTAGCAAAAGCCTAGAGCTGGATTGAAGTTCCAGTTATCAGCTGCATGACTTCAGATGGTTTAGCTAAACTTTCAGAGTGTGTTTTTGTCATGTTTAAATTAAGAACATAATGGAAATATCTAACAGGATTAAATGAAATACTCTATGTAAAAGCCTTGATACATGCAGAATATCAACTGAGCATAAATTGTTATCATCTTGATTCCCCCAACAGTGTTCAGTCATGTAACTACCACTGAGGAGGTACTACATGCAGCCACTGTGCTGATAAGCACTGGGCTCTTACCATTTAGAGAGATGACAGCCAGGGAGGGGTCCTCCCTCCAAAAAGGTCTTTGAGAAGGAATTTGAACAGAATTCTTGAGTTGGGAGAGGAATAACCTGAATGTTATATTTGCTCTGTGCATTACATGGGGAGGAGAGTCAGAACCGAAAAACCCCCAAACCCCCGAATCGCTTATCCTCAGGACACTGGGAACTCTGTGGGAAACCTGGGTCAAGAGCTCTGCCTGCAGAGATGCGTAGGGATCCAGCTTTCAAATCAGCAAGGGACTGGAAGAGAGTATGGCTCCCTCCCTGATTCAGGGGTTTAAAAGAAGGCACCACTCACTCCTCATCAGTTCTCAACTGGCAGGCTTTTCTTGGCTTTTCAAAAATGAACTGTTCGTTTCTGTTTACCAGGAACCAACTAGTGTTGCAGACGGGACTTTCCCTTCGTTCTCTGTGGGTAAGTGGCTATAACTGAGCTGGCTTCAGGTGCCCAGATCTCTCCTTTTCTTTTCTGCCCTTCCTCACCCCCTCTCCAGAAGCCCTATATCCTGAGTCTCTCCTAGCAGAGAAAACTAATAAATCACTGACATGATTTTGATTTAGTTTAATGTGTTACTCCTCACAGTGCCATGTGGAATTTAGAAGAGGGAACAAAAGAATGTATTCCTAATGATGTAATTTCAGGAGTAAATTTTTTGGTGTGGGAGAGGACAGACGGAGACGCTTTGGGTCCCCCAAGCACAACAGTGAGTGACTATGCTCACCATCGCAGACCTAAGAGCCAGGCTGTTCCAGTCACACTGTCTGGCCATGCTTGTCACTTGGTCACCTCTGTGCTAGGCAGCCATGCACCACTCTGTCATTCTTAACATCTGGTCATTTCTTTCTTCAAAGAGAGCCAAAACTCACCATTTCCCTGAAGTTTCCCTCCCTCTACCACTCCCCCCAGTCATTTCCTGCTGAAGAACCCCTTTGGGGATCCTAAAATTGTTAGGAATGTCCCAATGGATTGGGCCTAGCATGCCTGAGGGAAGCACTGAGAGTATAAATCCATGTTGGGGGACAATGGCCAAAGTCTCTTTCCCCCTGTGAATTTCCCTAATTCTCTCACCTGTTTCAAAGCTTTGCTCCAATCTCACCTTCTCATGGAGTCCACCCTTAGTAACCCTACTGAAAACCACTCCTGCTCCCCACTCTTTGCCTATACTCCTGATCTCCCCTTTCCTTCTGCAATAATATTTATCAGCATTCAAGATACTATTAAATCTACTTGCTTATGTTATCTGTCATTCACATCTTTCTTTTCCCACTGGCTATAAGCTTTGTGAGGGCAGGAATATTTATTTTGTTCATCAATATATGCCCTAGAAGTGTACCTGACACATAGTAGGCACTCCATAAATAGCTGCTATTAATCATATAGTAAGTTAAATAACTAATAAGTAATTTAATTCATAATATAATAGTTGTTAATAATAACAACGGTTATATGTTATTGATAGCTAATAAGGATATTGAAAAAGCATGATTGTTGACTGAAGAAGAGAGGTCAAGGAGAAGGGGGGATCTACTCCATGCTGGGCACTGCGCAGACATCCATATTTATTAATATAGTGCTCTCCATTCACCACAGAGTTTCTAGAAGAAGGGTCTTTGCCTGACAAGCACCAACCTAACAGTCAGTCCTAAAGCATGGCCTGAGCTGCAGCCAATGAGAACATCAGAGCACGCCTTTCCCCCAAGACTCGTAGAAACCCCTACAGGAAAAAAGAAATATTGCTGGGTCAGAGACTTATACCCTGCATGCTCCCTCCACCACTCCTTCCCCCGAGGAAAACCGCAGAGGTTTTCATAAGCTAAGAGGAGCTCTTCCTCAGGGAGCCCGGGGGAGTTGCCAAGCGCTCACCTCGGGCCTTGCAGGAGGCCCAGACGCAGCTCACAGGTCTATCACCGCCTGCTGTAAAAGTAGATAAATCAAACATGGGTCTGGGCTATTAAAGCTGCATTAAAAACAATATATATGAGCAAACAGAGCCCAGGAGACAGGAGCAGGGTTGCTGGAAAAATCATTGTCTCAGAACAAGGGACTGGCTAGGTTTGGCCGCTGTGTCCCGCCACGCCTTAATCAGTCCCAATCACTCCAATCCTACTCGTCTCCTAAAGTCTGAAACAGTAGCATCAGCACTTTGTAGCCTCCTGTCTTCTGAGCTGGAAGGCAAGCCTCACATGGAAAAACAAACAAAAAAAAAAATCTGGAAGGGCATACACTAAATTATTAACAACAGTTACATCTGGGAGAAGAAATCATAGGTAAAGAGGGGACGCTTTTAAATGCGTACACTTCTGTATTTTATGAATTTGTCAAAACAAGCAAGTATTGCTTTTGTAATTAAACACAATCAATCATGAGTGCTTTTTTTATGGAGTTCTCTCTTGGAGGGTAAAAGTAGGCTCTCCCAGCAAACATGCCATAACTGGATGGAACTTCTCAGTGTGAGGTAATCCCAGCTTGCTCTGGTGGGAAGCGTGGAAAAACACCTATCTCACCTGCTGGTAGACACCAAAGTCACATAGTCCCAGGAACCAGAGTTTTGCCTCGCAAATGAGGCTCCAAACCTGGGATTCTGGCTTCTCTGCAGCCAGGGGCAGGTGTCCTCCCTTTGAGCAGTTTGCTCTGAAAGGCAGTCTCTTGTGTCTTCTGCAAGTCAGCCTGCCCCAGACCAGGGCTCTCTTGGTCTATCTCAAATGATTCCTTGTTTGCAGGACACCCAGAGTCCTGCTGAACAAACTGGTTTAAACCATGGAGCCCTGTTCCAACGGGATACAGCAAAGGGATTTATGAGAAGTCGTGTCTGGAGGCAGGAAGAGGAAAAAATTGGGTAATGTGAGCAGCCTGGTCCAGAGGCTGACTGTGGTGTGTAACTAGACATCCGCCCCAAGGCAAAGCAGGGAGTTAGGGATTGCTACCTGGACCCACAGAACCACACTGGGCTCCATTCACAAAGCCACATCACCCCGCGGCCTAGAGCCAGACAGCCTCTGGGCTGAGAGCACCTTTTCCAAAATGTGGCAATGCAGACATGTAACCAGAAAGTCTACATTTGCCTGTGGTCAGTGTCTGCAACTGAGAATGAGGCAAAGCTGGCATTCCACAATGACTTTCAGAGTCGGAAGGGCTGTTCATTCTGGATTCATCAAAAGTGGTTTTGGCCTTGGCTGGGTAGCTCAGTTGGTTAGAACATCATCCCGATACACCAAGGGTAAGGGTTTGATAGCCGGTCAGGGCACATGAAAGAAGCAACCAATGAATGCATAAATAAGTGGAACAACAAATCAATCAATCTCTCTCTTTCTTCCTTCCTCTTTCTCAAATCAATAAAAAAAAAAGAGAGAGAGAGAGAAAGTGGTGTACCATGTATTTATTATATATCTATTTTATCATTTATCTATCTATGGCTTCCTCCCTGTGACTACAAGAGAGCCCTGTGGTCCAATCTCAGCATGAAGTCATGTTCAAAGAAACAGATGTCCATCAAACACTATCAACAAACAGTCCAAATCTATACTCAGCCTTTAAAGAAGAAGCCAAAGGGTGGAGTACGTTCTTAACGCACACCAAGATATCTTTAAAATCCATTACTCCCAATCTCTGCCATTCTCAATATCTTCCACATAGATGGCAGCAGCGTCCTGAAACCTTCCTCTCCATCCAGCTCTCGAAGCCAGACCAAAAATTTCCCACAACACCCAGCCTGTGTGACTCACCCACCTACCCCCTCCCTTCTTCGCCTCAGGTTTTCCATTATATAGCTCAGCTAAGGCTCTCTGGCTTCATTGGTGGATTTGTTCTTATTCCTCCTTGCTCAATATGAGTATAAATCCTCCTTCTTTATAAGGTAGGAAACATGGGAAAAGATTGTGAATTCTAATAGGGCGGTATTTTTTTCCTTGTTGCATTGAGGTCCCACGGTGGGGAAAAATCATTTTTAAAAGGATGTCACTGGTCCAGTCCATTCTAAATGGAGTCCCTGAGAAAATTCTAACCATTAATCATTCTGCTTCTATACATTATGTGACAAGGGTTTATGACTTCACAAAGCAAAATGCATAATTTTTTTTTTTTTTGCCAGCTTTCATTTGAGAAAGTTTTCCATTGGCCAGATTTTGTACAGGGTTTGAGGTCTGGCCAACGGTTCTTCAGTTTAAAAATATTTCTGTCCATCAACCAGCAGAAGTTTCTCAATATCTAAAGTTCCCATAATGACTGCCCAGGGACTGATGAACTATAAACACATTCTCTCAAACAGGTAAAACTTTCAGTCACCAATACCAACTTCATCCTCTAAATTCATTTCTCAAATTCACTGGCCAGGCAACTGGTGATACCTTGAGACTTGGGGTTAGGAGTAGAGATGAAAAAAGTTCCAAAGTATCAGATCATCAGATAGCAAGGCCCAGAGAGAACCCAAAGCAAAGTAGAGGAGGACCGAAACAATAGGAAGGAGCAGAGCCAAACAGAGACCCACTGCCCAGGCCTCCAGGCCCCAAAGTGACTGGCCTTGACCCACCAGACACAACCGTCAAAGAAGCCATGAGTTGTGATTAGTTGTCTACACTGTGGTTCCAGATGTGCTTTTGGAGTGGAGGAACTCCTGAGGGCACACCTTCTGTAAATGCTCCTGACCTGGCAAGCTCACTCTTATCTCCTCTTGTCTAACTACCCCAGCCGCCAGCTCATCACTGGGTTCCAAATACCACACCCATCCTGTTCTCCCTGTTCTGTCTTTTGTTCTCAACTTCACCTCCCCAAGCCCACCAAACTACTCACCTCTCACCCCCTGGTGGGGCATGAGGGCCTTGTCCTGACCCAGCCTAGTCTGTGCCCATGACCTAAAAAGCTCTGACTCTCTAAAGACTCCCCTCAACTAGCCCTTGTCTTCTCTCACTTGTACCTGATTTCTGTTCATCAGCTACACCTGATGTCCCCAGCCTCTAACAAACTTGTTACCTAACGCCCTTCCCACCTGACATCACAAAACCATAATGCTGAATCCCTCCATAATCAGGGTTCTCAAAATGTTGTTAGATGAGCAAATGAATAAATGAATGAGTGAATAATTGAATGCTTTATAAGATTTGGCAGGGCATGTCATGAAAGCTACCAAATAACAACAGAACTATAACAACAACAATAACAACAGCAAATATCTGAGGAGGTTAATGTCCACTATTTATCTGTCCTTAGAGCCCTGTCTCGCTCCAGAACTATAGACATTTGTTGTTTTTGTCCAATCAGCTTCCATTCCCTTTCTTCTGATTTTCCTTGCAAATTGTCAGTCAAGGCACCAAGGTAACCAAGGGATGGGCTAATGGTCTGGTTGGGCCATCCAGGCCTTTCTCCTCCAGGAACTTGCATCTTGAGTTGAGGGACCCAAGAATGGAAATAATTTGAGAAAATTCCTCGAGAATGCTGTGCCCTGTATAGACTGGCCAACTATTTAACAGGCATTGTGGTATCATGTGGGCTCTAAAGCCAAGTTGTCCAGGACTGAATATGGATCTGCCATTTATTACCCACATGTCTTAGGATTCCTTAAAGTTATTTAACTCCTTACTGTCTCAGTTTTCTTTCTCTATAAAAACGATATGCAATGCCTATCAGGGGTCTTCTGAGGTTCATAAAGAGACTCAGAAGGCAGCAATAGGCTCCACATTTGGCATCAGTTTACTCAGAAGCATGTAAGATGTTCTTCTTCAGAACAGGAGCCCTTACAATAATCCACAGAGTAGTTTTCAAGTCCAAGGGATTAAGATCGACATCAACTATGAATTGCTCTGCCTTAAAAACCTCATGACCTCCCCTCTTCCTTCCCCCTTGAAGAAGTCTTGTAACAAGTCCATAGGCATAGCTTGCAGGCCCCTACATAAGGACATGGCAGTTACAAGAGTCAGAGAAACCCAAAACAATAGATTCTTAACAGGTATTATAGTTTTCCCTGTCTCAGAGCCGTTAAACAATCGGGGGTCACTTCTACCATAAACAATGCTGCCTAGTGTTACGGTTGACACGTATCATTACATTGGTTTCCAAAGTGATAGTCCGGCAGTTAACCAAAGATCAAGCTGTCATGCCATAGGGGAATTGGGTTTTGTTAACACTTTCACCCACAAGATAATAATGGTACCCACCTCATAGCGTTTTTGTTAGGGTCAGATGAAGTAGTGAGTGTCCAGGGTCTAGACCAAGGGCAGAATCATAGTAAGCGCTCAATAAATGCTAGCTACAGTAATTACAGATTTCTGGAGCTGCTTGTGTTTTCTCTCCCTTAAAAGATCTCATTATGCAATTTTTTCTTCAATTCTCTTCGCTACCACTAATCCTTCCAGTAAATGGAACTTTTGGTTAAGTTGTCCAGAGTAACTTTGTACTACAACTTATCAACTCTGATTATGCAGGAGTAGCCAGAGAAGAAGAAGCCTGTCTGAGCCAGGTAGTCTGACCCAACCTGACTCTCAGGCCCTCTCCTAAGTGCCAGATTTCTAAAATTACGGCATGAGAGCCTGAAATTTTCAGTGTCGCCATAGCTCAGAGTGACATGGAACATGAAGCTGATGTGGCTTCCACCCCAGAGCCTAAGGTGACTTTGTACTCAAGCATAAAACTGGAAGAAGCCATGTTACTCTGCTTACCTTGCTCTTGAGATTTTAGGTCACTGTGTTTATTAGAGACTTGAGGATAGGGAACACAGGTCTTAGGAGAGAATTATCTTAGAGAAGGTAGGACAGCAGTTCATTAGGGAGGGGGGAGGGATAACTCAGGTAAACAAGACCAAGATGCCTCTGCTGTATGACCCTTGGCTAGAGAACAGGCCAAAGGCCAGGGAGGACCAGGTGATGGTAAAATCTGTTCCTAAAGGAGACACAGCACAAGTGGCACATTTACTACTTCCTCCTGCCATTCAATGAGTAGGAATGACTGTATCAGCAAGTCTGTGCCCCTCTGTCTCCTTGAGGTAACTATCTGGTGCAGAAGCAGATGACTCACTTGAAGGCATTTCTCCTCCTGTCTCCTGTTTACGGTCATGGTGTCTGGCTTTTTGAATTGATAATTCCTCCCCTTGTTCCAGCTTCCCTAGGTCTCTTCCCTCCAATGCACTGCATCAGGTCTGGCTTCCACCTCCTGCTTCTGACACTCTGAAAGCAGCAGAGCAACAACCCAAGGCAGCTTTCCAGTGCATTTATTACTCAAGTTTTCATGCCTGTTCTCCAGGTCTAAGGAACACTGCCTAAAAGACTTCTTTAGAAAAGGCAAGAGGATAAATATGTCCAAAAAACTAGCAAGTGTCTGAATACAGGCCAAGATTCCAAGGCCATCTTTTCCCTCAGGAGAAAGTCAATGAGATACAGCCCACATGCTCCAAACCCACTGGGCTCAAAATTCTTTGTGTTGCTGTCCTTCCTGGTATGGATGAGAGCTTCCCAAGTTCCTGTCATCTTCTTCATATATGACCCCTACCTATACTATTAGTTACGTAGTTTATGTCAAAATTATTTTCATCCCTTTTCAAACATTAATTTCTATTTACTCTCTCCAAACTCAAAATATCTATGCAATCATAAATTTAATGTGCATTTCTATTATTTCTTTGACACAGAACTCTTAAAGTATATCAGGCCCTACTCTAAGTACTTTACAAATATTAGTTCACTGAATCCTCACAACAACCCTATGAAGTAGGAGCTTCTATTATCCCCACTTTCTAGATTATTAAATTGAAATTTAGACTAATGAGGAAGGGAGTCACACAGTGAGCAGTAGAATTGGGTATGGAATCCGGGTAGGATGGTTCCAGAACTGGATTTTAACCCGAGTTAACCACTATGCAGTTCCACCTTTTTAATATAGATTTGAATAACCTAATTATTAAAATGTTTTCATTTTAATTTACATACCACCTAAACTCATCTCATCCACCCCCAGTGGTACATACCACACTTTGAGAAACACCGGCTAAGAGGAAAGAACTCTGGACTTAAGAAGATGACTTCATTTCAATTCTTTTTCCACTACTTACTTGCTGTGTGGCACATTTTGTGACCAGTGTAAGCCTCTGTTTTCCCACATGCTGACTATGGATAACAAGCCCTACTTCTTTCACAGGTGGTGGCAGAGATGAAAGAATTCCTACCATCGCAAGTGCTCTGGGAAATAGTACTGCCACGTGTCAACAACATCCCCTCTGATGATGAGTAAATGTTTAAAATTAAGGAAACAGTGCCCCTGCATTTTCGTTACAAGCAGCCCTTGCTGGTTGCAAAAGCTTTCAAATAAAAAGTAGGTCCTTTTGTTCCTTTGCGCTATAGAGGTTGGTGCTGCTGCCGCCAATTCAAAATAAATGACTTCATGAAGTAAGGTCTGTTTATGTTATTCCACTACCTGATGATTTCCTGTGCATAACATTCACATGTGAACATCTCAGCCAAAGGCCCATAAAGCCATTTCCCCCACACTTCACACTCAGCTGTGCTAAACATCTGCTTTTCCTGGCCACCTGAGTTGATGAGTTTTACTTTGCACCATGGTGAGGTCCAGGTGTCAAGCGAGAACCCAGGCATTTTCTTCCCTCATTGCCTCGAGAGGGGTCTGGGTTTATAGCCCCATTTCCCCCACAAGCTGGTAGCGGGGAAGGCACTGCAGCTGGGCTTCATTACCCTCAATCGATGGCCATGACTTTTTTTTAAAGTTAGCAGTCAGGGCTGAAGGTTGCATTCTTGCATTTTCAGCCAGGTTGGAGCTGTGGCCGTCTGGGAAGATGGATACGAATATAAGCGTCAATGAGGAAACTTTGGTTTTCCCTTCTCTGGGAGTTTCTACAACTTAAAAATTCCTTGAGTCCTTCCGTTGGGGGTAGTAATCTGTTCCCTAGACTGAACCTGTGAGTGTGGACAAGGATATGATCTCTGTTCCCTTTTGCTTCCCCTCATTATCAATATGAAAAGAGAATAAGTAACATAATATTGGTGGAGTGTTTTTGATATCCTCGCATGAACAGTAATCTGTAATAAATTAGTGAAACCCTGATATCAGAGAGGCCTTTTGGGGGGTCTCTTTCCTGATTCCAACAATCCTTAATTATCAAAGGATTTCTTTTGAGCCCTGTGCCCATTTTCACCTTAGAGAACACATCTCAGGATGACAGAAAACTTCACCAGAAAACTGATCGTTCTGAAAGAAGAGGCAAGATAAATACAGAGGAAACATCTAAATCTCTCAAGGCTTGTCTGCGCCTCTGTCAGCCAAACCAGAGCCTCCTAACATGGAAAGAAAGCAACTCTCTTCCTGAAACAACACGGGTCATATTTTAAAGACCAGAGCTTATTAAAGAAATTACTCAAAGCATGTTGCAACTGCACCAATACACTGATATCTCAGGTGCTGCCCATCACACCTTTTGTAGTTAATAACCTGTGTCCTTTTAACCTCACACTGCACCAGCGTTGAGTGCCTCCTCTCCTCTTGCTTTGCACTTCATGCATAAGGTCTGCTCGAAATGAACTCGCACTGCTCCCGCCTAACTGGTGGATCCTGCACCTGTGCCAGCTCCTGCACATGCAAAGGCTGCAAATGCACCTCCTGCAGAAAGAGCCGCTGCTTCTGCTGCCCTGTGGGCTGTGCCCAATGTGCCCAGGGCTATGTCTACAATGGAGCATCGAACAAGTCCAGCTGCTCTGACTGATGTCAGGGGAGCCTGCTCTCCAGTG
The DNA here is from genome assembly GCF_021234165.1 of Pteronotus mesoamericanus. Classification (NCBI taxonomy): domain Eukaryota; kingdom Metazoa; phylum Chordata; class Mammalia; order Chiroptera; family Mormoopidae; genus Pteronotus; species Pteronotus mesoamericanus. The sequence goes on along the minus strand of NW_026555277.1, from coordinate 10,838,153 downwards.
TCATAGAGCAACGTGTTGAAACTTGCTTTTTTTTTATTCCACCCTGACCCATTAGCCATATTCTCTCTTCTGTGAAGGATAATAAAAGTTGTTGACTTCAAAAAAAAATTACCTGTGGACCTTCATGTTTTTTTAAACAGCCAATGGATGGTGGTACAAATGGAAAAGGAACCAAGAGAACAAACTTATACATTCTTTCCTGGAAGGGGATTCGCACGCAGTGTACCATCTGTCTGACATGTATCCACACTTACAGCTGGGTCCTGCCAGGAGTTTTCCTAAGCCACCTCCATTGCATACCCAAAAAGAAAAGATCACTGTTTTCAATGGTCCTGGTCAACTGTAAATAACTGTATTCATTTAAGTGTTTGGGATTTTCCCTTCCTGTTCCTTTATTGCAGGAATTTATTTAAAAGCATTATACACTTCACATGCACTGCACAATTTGATCCCCAACACTTTAAGATAAGCTGAATACACCCCATCTCACAAGCAGGAAACCCCAGACAGGGAGAGGTCACAAACCTTGCAGTGGTCGATCAGGACCTACACCTGAATCTTCTCCAAGTCCTACATCTTCTATGTTAAATGAACTCCGAACTCCCTTTCCACTACTCTGAGCTATTTTAATTGTCGTTACTGATTACAGTTGGCCCTTGAACAACATGGGTCTAAACTTCATGGTTCACTTATACTTGTCTGTGGACTTTTTCTTTTTTCAATAGTCAGCTCTTCCTATCTGCAGTTTCGCATCTGCAGATTCAACCAAATGCAGAAGGAAAGCAGTATTTTCACATTCTCAACCACAGATTGCCAGATTGCCAACCGTTGATTGAAAATACCGTTTTCTATCTGTAGCTGGTTTAATCCAGGGATATTAAGGGTTGACTTGTAGAACCAAGTTGTAGCTGGACATTTGACTCCGTAGGCATCAGAGCCTCTTACTCTGCATTGCTCAAGAGTCACTGTGTTTACTCTCTTTGCAAGGAACTTCCTCTCTCATTTTCATCATGCTTGGAAGTCCAGCCTCTCCAGGCTCTCCAGAACCTGTCTTCCCTGCGTCTTGTGTTTTCTCCTTTCCACTGACAACCTCCTTCTCCTTTGCTGTCTCAGCCAAATTTCTGAAAAGCCAACTGCACTCTTCCCATTGCTTAGTTCCTATCTGCTGCTCACTCTCTTGAATATCCCCCCAAAAGACAATTTCAATGCACTGCTGGTCTTTGCCTTTATTTTTACTATGTTCTGATTCCATCCAGACCTCAGGCAAATAATAAGTATATGCTGATCTGTATGACCCCCCCCCCCAAAAAAAGATATATTTCCACATACACATTCCTCTTCATTAATTTTTCAAAGCGCCTTATAAATATTTTTCCACACTTTTTGGTTTCCCTTTGTTGAACAATTCAAGCTACCTGGAAGTAAGAACTATGTCCTCTTGCTCTCAGTAGTGGGCTTTAGGACATGCATGCACTCATATTAGAGTCAAATAAAATATGAAACTCAAACCCTTTCTACCAAATGGAATCAGCTGCACTCGTTCACTAAACACCAAAGCTCCCATAGCTCCAGAGAACAGAAGTAAGAAGAGCCATGTTATTTAGGAAACAACAAATTCTTTTTTGAAAGTTGACTAATAAAACATAGAAGCCCCAGTTTCCATAGATAGAGGAGAGATGGAAAGAAGTTGTTAGCTCTGTCAAAAACCTGAGCCAACTGTGTTAGCAGAAAGGTAATGTAAAAACTTCAATGAATGATGATGTGACTGTAAATTGGTAACACTTTTTTTGGGATGGGAGACATCGATATTTCTCAAAATAAAAAAATACATATATTCTGACCCAGTAATTTCACTTTTCTTTATAAATAATCCCACAGGTTTACTCATGTCTATGTGCAAAGAAACATATGCTGTAATGCTCATTGTAGCATTTAAAAAATGAGGCAGCTCAAAATCTTATGAAATGATCTCCAAGATAAGATATAAAGAAAGTAAAATGCAGAACAATGTGCATAATGCCAGCATTTATGGAGGCAGGACACATACACACATGCACCTGTATTTGAAAAGGCTGTAGAACATAAACACACAAAAAAACATTTGGGCTTGAAAAGATTGTCTCTGACATCTTATCCCAGAAAATTCTCTTAGCCATTGTCTTTGGGGAGAGGAATTGAGGCCTGGGGGCTGGGGGAGGGAAAGAAACTTAACTTTCCCTCTGGATTTTTATGTACTAACTTAAAATCTTGCCTTGTGCATGTATAAAAATTTTTTCATTTTAAAATTTTATGTTAACATGAACATCTTTTTTCCCAATTAAGTGTAAAATAATTGCTATAATTTAAACATTTTTTTTCCCAGTTAAGTGTGAAGAATTGCTGTAAGATTTGAGAGGCATGAGTAGGCCAACTCAGAATTGAGATGTTTCAGCCAGAGATCTAGGATGAAAGAGATTTTTACGGTGCCTTCCACTTGTTTTGAGCTTTACTATTTTCAGAACTTTAAATGAAATGTTACTATAAAGAAGGCACAAATTACTTAATCCATATACTAGAGCCTGTCTCATTAGTTCACATTCACACCTCTTAGCTCATGCAGCGGTCTTCAGCTATACCCGGGAGAGGTTTCCTGGGACAGTCTCACTGCTCCTTGAAATAGTTTTCCATCCTACAGGTTTTGGGTCTTAGAATGTAAGCAATTAACATTCACCAGCCCCCGTCCTGTCTGTTCCCTCTATGGCATCTTTGGTCAATAACATAAATCATTATTACCCCAACATTTCAGCTCTCTTCTCAAGCTCTCTGTTCCCAATACCCAGTTGCAAGTTTATGGCACCAGAACAAGTTCAGACTTTCCATTTCTGGCTCAGGATAATTTTGCTTTCTTCCCTCAGGAGCCCCTGTAACCTGGCCTCTTCTCAACAGTCAACCTCACACTTCAGGAGAGGAAGGCTGATTCTGGAGACCACCATCCCCCAGCCATGCAGGAAGCACCCACAAGGCAGCCATTAGCAGACATCCAGGGACTTCAGGCAGCTCTGGTCCTCGTAACAACTATTCTTGGAGAGGTGATTTTACGGCAGCCACCGTTGTCAAGTGGAAATAAATTTTTAATAATAAGAATAGCAGCAGCAGATTGATACTTTGGCTCTTCTGGAACAGCCATCCAGGGATATTCCAGCCTTCAAGTTCTATCAGTTCAAGCAGAAGTTAATGTTTCCACTCCCCATAGGGGAACACTTCAGCTCTTAATGTCGTTTACAAGCAGCAGAGGACTGCAGAAGAACCGACAGCAGAGGACCGGGCCATTGCCAGGTAGCCGGAGAATGAGCAAGCGCCGAGGAACTGCGGCCCTTTGTGTCTCTGTTTTTCTCACTAGTTTTTCTTTCCCAACCTTCCCATAGGCGCGGTAAATCCAAGCGCGTAATTCTCAGAAACCATAACTCACACTTTCTCTGGGTGCCGAACAATCTTAGAATGCTTTCAATAATCCACTTTGCCTTCTCACTTCAGCTTCTGGCATTGATCAAGAATAGGAAACCGCCTCCCTCTTTTGGCCTCCTCAATCTTGATCATGCACTATCGAGACTCACTTACGGGAGTAGAAAGGCTTTCAAGCACACAATGTGAATTTATATCTTTACCTATCTAATATACTGACTATTCCTGAATCCTCGTGCAGTTTGAAAGAGAACATAATGCAAGTAAAACCTGAATTGACTTTAGCCTGATTTTTGCTTGAACCAGGGGCTTATAAATCACTCTACATGTCAAACTCTGCTCTTTTTCCCTGATTCAGTAATCACTCTTGATAACTTGGGAGATCTAAACTAGACATTTGTATCTACCATGGGCCCTGACTGGGTTATTTATTTAATTCATATGAGAATTTGGGGTGTTATGTTCTATTAATCTAGAAATGACCTATTTTTATAATGATGCAGAGCCAACTTCTTTTGACATATTGGACTTACAGTAAATACAATGCAGAAAGAAGAAATTCTCCATTTTGACTTAACACTGTTTTTGTTCTAACTAGTCACATAAGAAAAGAAAAACCCTCAAATGCTCTCAAATTTTGAAGACATATTTTTTGTCTGTATGTTTACTCAAAAAGGAGATCAAGTCTATGGTTTCATTTCATATTTTAAATTAACAGCAAGAAAAAGATACTAAGGCAATCCAAAAACCCCAGCTATTCTGAATTAAAGCTAAAATTATGGAAATTAGTTATAAGTACAAATTATGTCTGGCTTTTAAACTATCTGTAATGCACAGATGTAATTTAGCCACACTTCATGTTAAAAAGTTTTAATGGTTTTAAAAGGTTTGTATCTTCTTTCTTTTTCTTAAGACTAACTTGTGCAGGTTCTACGGCACAAAGATCTGGAGTTAACTACTATTACTCATAATGGATTTTCAAAAATTCAAGTGCAAGGAGAGAATAAAAGCTCTTGACCAATGTTTGCCTATTAGAGGAAGGAAGGGTAGGAGGAGGGAGAGAGAATGAGCAAGCAGACAGAGCTTCAGGATTCAAAATGATGGCTTATGCTAAATTCCTCATAAAAAGGTAAATTCTCAACTATCACCTTTCAACCTCAAGTTAGGAGGTTGACTTTGGTGCGTGACTACTAATGGGATCCATGATCCCATGACTCAGAAATACCAGGTCATTTCAGGTACATTGCTTTTGCCAGCCAATATCTATGTCTCCATCTTTTAAAAGCATAGATTTCTTTCCTATTTTTACCACTCAACTTCAAATGTTCTCTTTTGGTCTGAGCTATGAGGTCAACATAAAACAGTCAGAACTGACTTTTCAGATGCTGTATTTTTTTTTCTGTCTTTGTGAGAATGCTCTGATGGAAAGGGGAGAAAAGCATACTCTCACAACACCATTACCATATAGGTTTTTTTGGCAGCCTCCTCTCAGAGTGTTCCATTCCCTTAGAAGGTCCTCCTCTGTCCCCTCCCCATATCTAAGTCCTTCCCACCCTCCCAACCACAGTAAAGTCTGTTCTAATGATGCTTCTTCCCCTGGTACCTAGCAAAGAGCCAGCCCCACGTGAGCACTCTGAGACTTGTGGAAGACTGATGTTGTGTTTCTGCTCATGAAGGCTCTCTAAGCTGTAACCTTGCAAGGCTTTCATGTACCCACAGGAGACAACTCAAGGCAGGGCAGAGGCTAAAGAAGATAAAACTTAGGTTAGCAATATTCGAAGCTTAGCTCTAACCGTCATCTCTGAGGAAGTGTGCCTGTGCCCAGGTTGTCGCCAAACTGTCTCCTTCTCTCTCTTCCCCCGCCTTCTGAAATGCTACCCACAAAAGTTTCACCCTGGCTTGTTCAAGTTATTCAACAAGGGTATGGGTCCTTTTCTTTCCCTGAAGGGATAGTCTGTTTCTCAAAAGAAAATGTTACTGTTATCCGTAAGGAACTGGGCCTGGAGGGAGTCTGCCTTGGGCTGGCCAGTAGTGTGTGGGTTTTTAACATCAGCAGGAAAGATTTCACAATACAAGTCCAGGTGATTTTGAGACATTTAGTAAACTGGGGACAATGAGACAAGGAAGGGCTTGGGATAAAAGAAGCAACAGGAGAGCCTGGGGCAGAGCTGCTTTGGCTCTCTAGAAGTTGTTAGCCAGAGGAAAGAAATGAGCTGAGGCTGGGCTGCTTTGGCTCACTAGAAAGTCAGAGAAAAGGGGGCCTTGGAGACAGGTTCAAGGGGTGAGCCCAGGAAGAGCTGCTGCTGCCCATTGCTCCCCTGGTTGCAAATCTCATGGGGTCCCTTAGAGTTTAGGAGATGCGTGCCTGAGAGGGAAGGAGAGGGGGAAGGGAAAAGGCACGAGTGTGCTCCCAGGAGAGGGAGCACTTCTGGGTCCTTCTTTTTTTTCTTGAGAGTTTTTAAAGGATGGGAGTTTAGGTGAGGTTTTAGGGGTGGATCTCAATAGAATATTCATCAACTTTATACCGATGCACCAAAATGAGATTTATTCCCTTAACTTCTTCTGTCTTTGGGTGTGGTTGCAAAAGACACTAATTGGATTTCTGCTGTCTATTTCCATAAGTAGGGTGATTTAAACTATTTACCCTCTGGTTGGGGAAAAATGCAAACCGTTTACTCTTAAATATCCTTGGTTGAAGGAAGATAGGATTTACTGGATGACTATAAATTGCTTGGCTGTTTTAACTATCTGTCTCAATTTCCCTGTTCTACTTGTCCTGGCTTACTAGCCTGTCTCATTACTATTGGAAAATTAAACATATGTAAGGGTAGAAAAAATTGTAAAAGACTTTGAAATGAACTGAGAAGATTAGAAGTTGTCTTTAGCTAAAAACTAGGCATTGTCTAAGTGTGATCTTCCGAGGCATTTGACTCCAAGAGGCCTTTGTGCCTTTTATTGACTTTTTGCTGTTTTACTTACAATTCTGCAAATTGTAGATAACAGAGAGTAATGCAAATTCTTCCTTTTGATAGACATGCAAATGAATTTTTACCTGACAATACAATTGATTTTCTTCTCCCACTGTGGAATGAGCCCAGTTTGCATATTTATAAATTTATTGCTGTATTATTACTGGTTCTTTGAATTCTTTGAACCAGTTGCAACATCTACTGGTTTCTTCACTAATTAATGACTATAATAACATCTCTAACATGTGTTAATTTGTTGTCTGAGATGCATGATTATACTTTATTTTGAAAATTGTCCTCTAGCACAAGGAATTCAGGGGACAGTAGGCATTATTTTTTTACTTTCGTCATTGAAAAATCTATGGAGTCCCCTTCACCTGGGCTTCAAAGAGCCCATCCTCACTAGTCTCTATTCTTGTTCTCCTCCATGCTCACTAACGTCTTTTCAGTCTTTTTAGTCATTTACCTCCCATGACAGGCTCTCAGCCATCCAGTTCCACCTGAAGGGAGGAGAGGTAAATATTCTGATCCTGTAACAGGGCACAGCCAGGCCCCCCCCCCAAAGGGTATTTTGTAATGAGGTCCAGAGATTGGGGTGTCCAAGAAAAATATATTCTCTCCACCCCAGGGCGGGCCGCCATGGGGGATGGGAGCCTTGAGCAGGGTCATTGAGAAGTCATTTTGCATGTCAGTAACAGGATAGCTTCGTTCCTCCTTTGCAAAGAGGATTATTTGGCATATCACCAAAGCTAATCAGGAAGGTTTTAAAAGACTTAATACAGAATGTAGCTGGGGGAGAGAGAGACAGGGGCCCACAGGAGATACAAAGGGACACATACTCTGGGGAAAGGTGTGAAGACCACGAGGGAAGAGGGGAGAGCAGACTCTTGCTAGCGGGCCAGGAGAAGGTGCCACATGGTTATGGATTAAGAGCTGGAGATCGCGGCGACGCAGTGGATGGTGCTGAGACCCGCCAGAGGCCTGCCTAGCCGAGCCCCAGACTTATGTTCTTTTTCTTCTGAAGGACGGTACCTCTGACTGGCCTAACTGGGCAAAAGGGGGGAAGGCAGGACGGTGTATGTGCTGGTGATTGTTTCGAAGGGATTTTGAGGTTTAAGGGTGACATTTAGCCATCAATCAAACCTGTATAACTTTTGAATAAATAGTTCCTTTTCCTTTTCACCAAACTCTGCCATTCACAGCCATAATTCCAAGGGCAGTGGGCAAAGGACCCACAACTGAGGGGTCCCGGGGAAGGAGGGTGTCGTTGTTTTGGTAATAGCATCTGGGCACCCCTCCCTCCATGGGTCCTTTTGTTCGGTAACAATCCTTCTGTTTCCTTAGCATAGAACAGCTATAGGGGGGAAAAAATAAAATAAAATAAACCTTTCTATTGCTAGTATTGTTGGTGGAAATTAGGCTCTTCCACGGGGTCACAAGGAAAGCATTCCAAGGACCCGCACACAGGAGACTGGTGTAGAAAGATTCATTCAAATGCAAGAAGATCCCCCTGGGTTTCCAACATCCTATACCCCTCCGTTCCACCATGGAAAAAGTCCAACTGTGCCCTCAGCAAAGCTAAAACAAAACAAAAGACCAATGTCCAGAGTTTCTGCTTCATATTAAAGCTTAGTCTTTTAGAGCCCACGCTGTCTACTGTGGACCCAATAGCTATTAGACCCACATCGTCACATGTTCCCAGGCAAGAGAGAATGAGCAAACGCTCAGGGTGCGTGCATTACCAGGAGGGTGGGTGAGAAAGAGAGCCTCTTTGTTCCCCTGGGATTGTATCAGCTTGGGTTTGGGACAGACCAAATGCTTTTTCAAAAGAACCCATCAACTGCCAAAGCTTTCACGGGCTTTTGATAGGTGCACCCCCTAGTTAGACTGACAGGCCTCCATGGTCAAGCACCTCCCTCTGTGCCCCCCAACAATTTGGTACTGGATACAGAAAATACGGAGTATTAATCCCCCTGGTAAAGCAACGCTGTGGTCTCTGGAGTGTGAAAAGCGGTAGCTTCCTGGTGATGCAAAGAGCCTTATGCTCCCCAGTTTATTAAGCTTGATTTTAATTCCCTTTGATCATCTTTCTTTTATTAGTAACTATTTACCTACAGTAACAATATCTATGACCCATCAGACCAAAACTCCAGTGGGTTATATTAATTCAAATTGTCAATGATCTCCTCCAACAAATAAGGTAGAAATGAAGGGCCTAAAACTCCATTCTGCCACTCTGAACTTTCACCCTCTTCCTATTGAAAAGTCATGTTGCTAATATGTCTTCAGTCAATGAGGATGATTTCTATGAATCCACTCTCCTTTTTCATTCTACTTCTCTCATGGTTTTCAACCAGGTCTGTACAACATTAATTGAGCACTTGCTATGTGCTAGGCATTGTTCTGTTTGATGGAGACTCATAGACCTCAAAGAGCTCACAGTTTTGAAAGAATCAACTCCACATCAATGGATAGTTATAACACAACGTAGCCATGCAGCACTTCACAAATTTGAACATTTCAGAATGACTGTCATGAAGATGTTCAGCCTGTGGCTAATTAAGTCTCAGTACAGCACTCAGACCTAGGATCCTTGACGTCTTTGAACTTAAGTTTGAACCAACCCAAACCTCTCCAGACCAGAAGAATCTCTCTGAACACAAAATAGTAGAGATCAGATATTTCAAATGGTTAGCTATCAAGTTACTGCTCACAATCCAGAAAATGACAATACACTCTGCACTGAGACTCAACATGGGCCGGGGGGTCAGTTCTGCTTCAGGGTGCCTTTCTAAAGTGAGTGGGCAATTTATTTCGCAGACCTTCAGGAGGCTTCCAGAGTTTGTCATGTGTACTAGTAATTTTTAAAGTACATTCTAGACCTCCTTTCCTTCCCAACTGCTCAGGCTTCACTAGGCTTTTAAACTTTCTATTTTATTACAGTACAAACAACTCTACAAGCAGGCCTCCCGCTTCTTCCCTCAGGCTATGCAGAATTATTCATACTCAAAGTATAAAGAGGAACATCAGCATGAAGGAAAACAGGAAGGAGTGAAAACAAATTAGCAATCCAAACAGCCCTCTCCCTGCCTGTCAGGAAAAGGCCTTTGGTGTCTCCTCCCAGAGCCAAGGGGTTTTCTGAGTCAAAGATTAAAGGATACTTTTCAGGGCTCAGAGAACAAACACACTGTGAAACGTATATCCACCCGAGGCAACCAGGACAAATTACGCCTATGCAGAAACAGGGTGTGCCTTAAACCCTGCAGTGCATCTCCAAAGCCAGATGAGCGTGCCTGAATGTTTGGCATTCTGCACCCACCAGGCACAGGTCTAAAAGTGCATTTCATATTTTCCTACATTCTTGGGTAGCGGGGGTCGGGGGGGAAAGGGAAGGAAAGGAAAAACAAGAAAGGAGAAAGATAAGCCAGTAAGCTACCTTTGGGGGTGTTGTAAAACCTTACCTTAAAGTAGTTGTTCTCAACTGAGGTAATTTTGCCCCACAGGGAAACATTTGGCAATGTCTGGAGGTATTTCTGATGGTCACAGCTTGGGGTGGGAGCTGCTACTGTCATCTAGTTGGTAGACAACAAAGAAGATGCGGCTAAACGACCTAAAATGTACAGGTCAGCCCTCACAACAAAGAATGAGACGGTCCCCATGTCAATAGCGCTGAGGCTGAGAAACCCCAACTTAAAGAGACTAAGCAGTGAAAACAGAATTCTCCCTTTCTTTCTCCTACACACACATTCACAAACACACGGTTGACGTCATGGGTGTGAAACCCATGCAGTTGCACAGGGCCCCACACTCAGGGGATTGAGATAGTCCCCTGCTGTTGCCCTCTTGAAAGTCTTAATAATTTTGAGCAAGGGGCCTGATGTTTTCATTTGACCCTGGGCCTGCAAATTATGTAGCCAGCACTCTGTACAAACGCACGTGCAGGAGAGAGACTCAGCTATTTACTGGAGCAGAACCACATGTGTCCAGCATACCCCCTTGTCAACCCCAACACTCCACTGCATCGTAGGAGTGCATGTTCTTGTTCCCTTTTGAAAACCCTTTTTTGGGCTGTGGCAGAGCTGAGGCTGGAAGATCTACCCACCTCGTGGACTTCAAAGTGCCTGCAGATTCCTTTGTTCCCCATCAAACTGCCTAGGAAGTTCACACAAGGCACCAACGGCCAGGCAGTGAATTGTGTGACATAAAAGACATTTTTTTCAAGGACCTGGAAAAGAGCTGTAGGGACTGTAGAGTGTGTTTTTTCTTTGCAAGGGCAGTAGGGCTTTGCTCCAATAACCCTTGCAGAGATAACAGAAACAATGTGAGACAAACATCTGCACACCAACACTTCGCTTCTTATTAATCACTTTTAATCTACTACTAGAGGTCCGTAAGCCAGTTGTGGAGGGATAGCCACAAATAATCTTGTTCACTTTTCCGAAGGGATCTCTCAAAATGTCCTGTTTGTGGAATAATTGACAATGCTTATATGGGGGGGAAAAAAAACCCACAAAGAACAAAAAAAACCCCAACAGCAACAGCAAATGCAGTTTTTGAATACCAGGCCCGTGCGAGAAACCCTGCCTAAAAGGTCCAGGTTCCTTTGGTGGAAACCTCCCAGACGTGTCTCTGCTGCCATCTTCTGAGGAACCACCCGGCGGCTGCCACTTGGGAATCCCTCTGAGCACTTTTAGAACTGCGCTTACAAAGTAAATGGGCTTTGAAAAAATATTAAAGCACAAATCAGAGTCACTGCCACATTAGTAAACAGTGGAGGCCATCAACGATAATTTCCAAGTTTGCAGGCAGCTTGACTTAAAACCATACCCAGAGAGCAGAACTCAACGCCGAGCACTGTGAGCAGACAGCCTTGACTGTGCCGTGGGACTCTTCAGGGACCCACGCAAGAACCATGGGAAAAGCTTAGGGAGAGAGTCCACAGGCTCTGCCTGGAGCACCTTGAATTCCAAAGATAGAGGTTTTTGCTTGTCTGCTCCTAGAAAGAAGAAAAGATCAAAGGCCGTGAGCCTGCCTTTCCAGGTAAAGTAGAAATATGATCAGCGCACTTTCTTAGGCATAACCTAAGGCATGCCTGTTTCTCCTGCATAGCAACCAGACCAAATTTGCAATAACAAGGATGATAGTAACTGTGCAAATTTCATAAAGGCAGGGACTTGATTTCATTCACTGCTCTATTCCCAGGGGTGGGTTCATAGGAAGTACTTAAAGGATACACATTTACCAAAGAAACAGTCACAGCTGCCATTTATTGATGATATATTTTATGCCAAGTCCTTTAAAGTTCTTATCTCATTTCTTTATAATAACCTATGACGTATATATTATTTTCCATGGATTATTAATGGAGAGAGTGACATTAAGCAGAATTGGTAAGGGCCTGACTGACCAGAGAGAAAGGTCATGTTATGTTACTGGTCGCCCATGGCGGGGTGGACGAATAATAATAATAAAATCAGTTATTAGGAAATTACTGTGTGCCAGCGAATGCTCGGCATTATCTTATTTACTCCTGAAAACAGCTCAATGAGATAAATATTACTGGATAGAGCCATTTCATAGATTAGAGTCAGAAAGTTTAAGCAGTTTGCTGGGATTCCAGCCCAGAGCTGCCTCATTGACTACGACTTCTTCTCCCCACATACTTGCCTCTCGTGATACATGCTGGGCTGCACGTCTTCCTCCAGGGAATCTCCCTGAGAGCAACAACACCGTGAGCCAGCTCTTATATGGAATGCTCACCAACTGGCTGAGAGCAACATGTTTTCTCCTAACATATTTGGCAGCATAGATACGGCAGGAAAAAAAGAGTCCTGAAATAGCAGTCGGAAGATTCAGGTTGGTTGGTTCACAGTGGAATGGAGTCTCCTCAACACAACGACAAAGGTGAAAAGGTCAGCTGGAAGAAGAAAGCCTGAAATCATGGCAGCAACTAGTCTCCTCAGCTGTCCTGTAACCCCGCAAATTTCACAAGTTCCAACAAAAGTCTTGCATATCCACACAACAATTGGTACACAAATGTTCAGAAAAGCACTGTACATAATAGCCCAAAACAGGAAGCAAACCAATTGCCCATCAACTGATAAATGGATAAATAAAATTGGTATGTCTATAGAGTGGAATATTATTCAACAATAAAAAGGAGTGAAAGGCCAGTACGTGTTACAATGTAAATGAATGTTAAAAACAGTATCCCTAATGAAGGAAGCCAGGCACAAAAGGCTACACGGTGTGTGATTCTGCTTATACTAAATGTCTAGACTACATAAATCTATAGAGACAGAAACTATATTAGCAGTTGCCTAGAGTTTAGGGCAGGGGAATGGGAGCAGATGTGAAGAATGAGTGACTGCTAAAGGGGACAGGGTTTCCTTTGGAGTAATGAAAATATTCTAAAACTGATTTGGGCAATAGTTGCCTAACTCTGTGGATACATTAAAATCCATTGAATTATATACATTAAATAGGGGATTTGCATTGTCCATTATATCTCCAAAATATACCTCAAACTTTGGCCAGTTAGTCTCCCCTTCACCAAACCATCGTCCCCCCTCATTCCTAACTGATCTTCCTTCCATTCTTGCAATCTTCCAGTACATTCTCTACCAATTGCAGGAATGACCGTCAGAGTAAAAATCAGATTGTGGCTCTGCCTGTGCGAACTCCTTCAGCAGTTCGCCTATCGCAGGGACACAACGCCCTCCTGCCCCATGGCCTCGGCATCTACCCCTTAGGATGCTCCAGGTGCACTACTGTCCCTTCTGTCCTTCCATTATGCCACCTCCAGGCCTTCGTACTTACTGTTCCGTCTGACTGGACCAGTCTTCCTTCACATAGTTGCCTGACTGGCTGTTACTCATTCTCTAGGTCTCAACTCAAATGTCCGTCTCAGAGAAGAAATCCCTGACTGGTCTATGCGGGGGGCTCTGGCCCAGTTCCAGTCTGTCTCACCCCAGGGTTCATTTGTATAGTTCTTACTGTACAATAATTTGTAGTTACTTTGTCTATTCTTATCTTCCCCATTAGAAACAAGATTTCATGTTTTCTTTATATGAATGATTAAGATAAACATTTATTTTTAATGAAATAGCGAATGAAAGCCCATAGAAATCCTACCTGTTTTGATTTGTTAATGATCCAGCCAATGAGACTGGAAAGATACTATGTTTCTGAAAACTTAGCCAGTTAAAAAAAAAAAAAAATGATCATGGGAAAAGGAGGATTCTAGAATCCCAGTGAAACTAGGAAAGACCTTACAATTGTGGTAGGCAATTAGACAGACATGAGCAGAGCAAGGACAACGGGCCAAAAGCCCCGGGTGCCTAGCAATGGGCAAAACTGGGAAAACAAGGACCTCCCTAGGATAACCTTTCCTCCCTTAGCACATCGCTGGCCACGCAGTTGGGACTCCCCCACTCCCCAACATTTCTTCCCCTGACATGTCACTAGGCATGCTGTGGGGAGCAAGACCTGAAGCCATTTTTAGAGCCCATACAGCACAGCAATGACTTAGAGAAATAATACAACCTCTCAACATGCACAGTACAGCACGGCAGACAACATGTGCTTATTTGAAGGGTAACACCACCCTTTCCAAGCATGTGCAGTAAAGCGACATCAACCACATGTGCCTATCGAGGTTGCAAAAACATGTGCCTATCAGAGCTGATGTATACACCATGTGCCTGTGGAGACTGAGGAGAATAACACGTGTTTATCCAAGTGAAGAAAAGCATGTTTATGAGAAATTGTGCAAAATCAACATGACTTTGTAATCAAAAGAAGCATAAAAACAGAAGACTTCAGATCATGGACGACACATCTAGAGAGTGAGTCACTTTGAGACATCCTGCACGTTCTGCCTTGAGAGAGAACAAGCTACACTGAGCTTCTGTCCCACTGACTCTGCCATGCAAGACGCCCACTGCCCAGTCCAGTTGCCTCCTGCAGTCGGACCTGCTCTGGACTCTGGGGACTCAGGTTCGTTATTTGCCAGTTCTCTTGTGTGGTGTTATTGCTGATCATTTCTGAGTAATTATTATTGTTATCAGGTTAGTATGGATGTGGATTGAACTTGCATTAATAAAAACTGAGTGAATGGCATAGTCACCGGTGTTGACTCACTGTTATTCCTCAGTGCCGGTGTCACCTATAGAACTGGTGGTCATATAGGCAGCCCAGCGCTTTTGGTTCCTGAGGCCCAGGTCAGACAACTTGGGACCTCAGGGACCAAAGGCTGACTTGTAGGAAAGACTATATTGCAAAACATATGCTCATGACCCATGCAGAAGACCCTCTTGGAGGAGGAACAAGGGGCAAAGCGTGGCCCTGTGTGACTCCCATGTGGGCCCTTGCATGATGACTCCTTTAAGCATTAAACAATAGGGATAAAACATCTAGGCCTTAGTTGTGTTTTAGCTCTAGGCCCAGAAAAACAGCAAAACCAGATGAAAGGACACCATGGCTGACATCAGGATCAGCCTCATGACTAGTGACCCCCTCCCTTGGTGCCTACCAATCAGTGGAGACCAGGACTCTGAAAGGACACCCCTGGAAAGCTGATGAATATTCTATTGAGACCCTCTCCTTAGAAGGTCACATAAATACCCCCCAGATGGAGGATCCAGTGCACGCTCTCTAGGGAGCACACCCATACCTTTCCCCACTCTTTCCCCTAGGCTAGATTTCCTTGCCTCTTATTTTTCCTAAGCCCCAAGGGCCCTTCTTTTGTCTCTGGAACTTGTTTCTTGAACCCATTTCTTCAACGCCTCACTTCTTCTACCCCTGTGACTTTCTAAATAAACTTTCTTTTATAGTTTGAACCTTGGCTCTGAATTCTTTGTTAGCTGTAACTCAAGTACCAAGGTTGTTGAACTGAGGTACAACCGCTGTTTTATTGCCAACAAAATGATTTTTATATTTACTGAACTAAAACAATAGCATATAAAACAAAATGATTATTGGTAACATTTCATAGAACTTAAATTCATAATAGTGGATGTGGTATAATTAATTTCTCCATTTATTATCCTAGTTGGAATTCAACATTTTGAGACTTTCTTCACACACAATTCTACATAGATACTTCTAAATTTGTTCTGCTTTGTATGCAGATAATATGAATTAAAGAGGCATTTTTCTTTTGGGTGTGGTTCTCCACCCAAAAGTTGGATGGTTTTCTAAAGTTGAATGTATCAGTCAGTGAGTCACTTTTCCCAAGTTGCAACTCAAAAAGGCTAGCAATTCATGTATGTTCTTTCAAAATTCTTATGGTTTCAGAAAAAGAATACAGACTATTATAGAATCAATTGTTTGGAGATATCAATAAGAAAGTTTGCCTATTCCTCAGTTAAACACCTCATGGGCAAGGAATAAACAGTGGGGAGGCAGGAATGGAGCAATTGGGCTGGTGTTCTGGAAGATTCAGCCCTAAAGCTGCCGGTCCCTGATTTTCATCCCTCCACCACACCGAGCCATGGTGAACTATGCTGTCTCAAGATTCCGACTCAGAGGTCTGCATGGAGGTTTAGAAATGTGGACATTTGTAACTCCAAAGACATTCTGCCCTGAAATCAAATTTGGAAAGCACTGTTGTAGGCCAAGCACCGTGAAAAGACTGGGTCACAGGAATACAAAGATAATTAGGATTTGGTGTTACCCCACAGGAAGTCTTGTCTGGGAGACACAGTTATGTAAACATGAATTTCAGTGTAATATGATAGATGCTCGAAGCATGTTGTCATGAAACTACAGAAAGAGAGAGAGCACTGTCTCCAAGTCAGAATCACATTTATTCTGAAAGGATGAGGGAATTTTGAGAACTAAAATGGGAAAAGGGCTCTCCAATGTTATTTGCAATTTTCTGTTTCCAAATACCTAAGAGGAAGGTATTCCCT
This sequence comes from Pteronotus mesoamericanus, assembly GCF_021234165.1. Classification (NCBI taxonomy): domain Eukaryota; kingdom Metazoa; phylum Chordata; class Mammalia; order Chiroptera; family Mormoopidae; genus Pteronotus; species Pteronotus mesoamericanus. The sequence goes on along the minus strand of NW_026555277.1, from coordinate 10,821,829 downwards.
TAACCAGCCATTAACAGACCACCCATGAACAGATCATAGAGAATCTCAAATAGCTCTTAACAGGCCCATGTTCCTTTAGTGCTTGGTTTGCTAAAATACTACTACGACTACTAATAATAATACTGTGATAATAAAAGAAAGCTAAAAGAACCCAACAAATTTTTGAAAGCAGCACCTCCGACCACACCCAAGGTGGCCTGTGGGCTTGCCTGGGGTTGCTACAGCAGGGATCAGACACTTGAACAAAACTAAGGAAAGGTACATAGTTTTGAAGATGGAAGATGACAGACTGTAGAGCAAAAGTTAACACAGGTTTTTGTTTAAAAATATTTAAGTTCTTGGATGTATTGAGCTGTCTTACAGGAGTACTTCCTCGTTGGAAATGCAAGCTGGAGCGGACCTTGTGGTGCCTTTGATGTTTACAATCATGTGCCAGTTTATAGCTTCGAAGGGATTGTAAAGATATTGTTAGTTCTGAATTCCTTTGTAGAATAAAATGTCTAAATCTACACACATTTACAATATGCACAGCTATTATAAGTCTAGCTATAACTAAATCTAACAATAAGTTGTTCTCTTTAGAAGATTCCTGAAAATGTATTTTAAAAGCTTTCGAAAAATGTATATGTAGAGCTGGTCTTCAGAAGAGAAGATACCGACTCAGATATGGACACAGATTTGGCAGAAATCAGGTTGTAAAGTAGTGTCATAAAAACATTTTGGAAATAAAGAGAACTAGGGTTTCAGTCAGACCAAACCATCAATCAGCTGTGCCAATTTGGGCAGGTGTTTAGTCTCTCGGATCCTCAATTTCACTATCTTTAAAATAAAGATGGTAAAACCTGCCTGAGAGGAAAATTAAGTAGATGATTACATAAAATTTGGTCATATTTAATGTGATAGGATAGGTTTATGGGGTTCACTATGCTAGTCTTTATATGTTGTGTTAAAACTTTTTCAAAGTAAAAAAAAGAGAAAAAAAAAACCTTTAAGTAAAAAACTGGTAATGGAGACAAAGCTATACAGACAGCAAAAGGTCAGTGGTTGCCAGGAGTCAGCAAAGAGGAAAGGCTGAAGAGATGAAGCACAGAGGTTTGTTTTTTTTTGGCAAAAACTATTCTGTATGACACTGTAATGGTCACTACATGTCATCATACATTTGTTCAAACCCATAGAAAATCCAAAACCAAGAGTGAGTCGTAACATAAAATAGGGACTTTGGGTGATGACGTGTCTGTGGAAGCTCCTTGACTGTTAACAACTGTACCAGCCAGAACGAGGGTGGCTGTGCCTGTGTAGGGGCCGGGGACATGGGAGAAATCTCTGTACCTTGTGCTCACTTTTGATGAACCTAAAAAACTGCTCTAAAAAATAAAGTCTGTAAAAAGGAAAAGAAAAAAAAAAAAAAAAGAAACCTGACTGACACCAACAATCTGGGCTATTGAGAAATAAAGGCAGCCATTAGCATACATTTGTTGTAATAAATATATGCCAAAGACGGAAACAACCTGGTATGCCACAGAACTAGAGAAACAAGGAAACTTGAGGGTGACTTGAATCTTTTCTCAGGCAGAAACTCAGAGATACAAAAATGATCTTATTTACAAACCTTCATTGTGAGTTAGCTGACCTTTTACCTTTAAGAAATATTCATGCCTCTTCATTTTTTCATTTTCTGCAGATTGCCAAATGTTCTCTAGAAAAAGACAATCTCTGAAATTTATTAAAAAACATACACACAGAAACTTCTCAATCTATCATTAAGTAGGAGAAAAATTAATAAGTCTTTGTATACTCAGGCATTTTTTTAAATTGCGTTTCCTCACGGAGACGAGGGGAAATCTTGATGTTAAAGGCACTAAAGTGATTCAACAGTGACATCTAGTGTTCAACTAGATCCTTTCCCCTGGATAGAGAGAGGAGGGTCCTGGTGTTAACAGCGGATGCTAATCTGTTACATGCAACCAACCAATTGAGATCATTCAGGTGCACTCACCTGAGCACTGGGGTGCTGCCTCCACAGATACTGGCAGGGAAAGGATGCAGGTTGTCTTAATTCCACAGAGAGCCAACATCCCCCAGCCTTAGAGTGCACCTGCAGTTAAGGAGTTGGTTCCATCCCCTCTGCCTCAGTCTCCCCTCTATATAAAGGTCAAGACGGGATGATAGACCCTGGAGGACAAGGGCCTTGGGTTATTGTCTAGGAACCACCTCTTGGAGTAAATTGAATAGGTCTTGTAGATCCTTGTTAATGTTAGAAAATAACCCTGGTTTTTCATTAACCTTTTACTGGCATCTTCAATAAATAGTGAATTCTGAAGAAATCTTAACCTATTGCATTCTATAATTAAGGAGCTATCTTCTATTTATATATACCAGCGATTTTCAACTTTTTTTTTTTTTTTTTTGCTAGCAGTAGAACTCTTTAGGGGGAAGAAATGAAATATTACTTGGAAAGACCACGTTACAAGGCATCGACACATTTAGATAAAAAGAGTAAATACGGCTGCTCTATTTAAAGCATCGCTAGGTAGAAGAACTGGAGATCCATCTCTCAGACTTCCTGAACGCCAGCTTTCTCTCATGCATCCTTACCTCTCTCCCCAACTGCCATGCCCCCGACAAATCATTATCGAGCTCCCTCCCCCTACGCTTCTGAGGCTTTCCTGCAGAGCCCTAGCTCCTCCCAGTACAAGCCCTTCAAACTTGCATCTATTTTCTTCAGGTGACCATTGGCAGAAAGCCACCTGCAGACCTAAGCAAAGGAGAGAGGCACTTTAATATAAGTGAAGGTGTAATTCGTTTAACGCAGGAAAAAGCCACAAAGAGCAGGAGGCGGGCAGCATTTTTCCAGGTGGAAAAACAAGCGTCCCTTCCTCTCTATGTCCACGAAGTTGCCCCTGCCCCCATTCTCACCTGCTTGCTGATGGCACCACATCTCTGGATCCGTAGAAACCCTCTGCCATTCTTCTGGGAAATTCGATGCCCCCCTGCTCCCCCCCAGAGCCCCCCATCTGTCTTCTCACAGACAATACCAGCAAAATTCTGAAGGCTGACTGGATGTTAAGTCAAGAGTCAGGGCTCCAAGGTTAGTTTTGCAGGGCAGCTTCCCCCAGCAGACCCATGTTTCAGACCTGCCTGCAGCATGTTCCTAAAGCTTTGCACCTTTGGAGCTGGTTTTCTCTATTAACTAAACACTTATTTACTTCTTGCGCCACTAAAAGAACATAAATGAGCATCTTCCAGACTATCCAAACCAAAAAAGAGGTGTTTGTATGATTTTTCTTGATATAAAAGCATCTTCTAAACAATCAACTGACAGCTACATCTCACAGCTGACATGTCATGGGTATGCTTTTGTCAGAAAATAAAGTGCAAAAAACTCGCAGTCCCCTTCATTTGGTCAAAACAAGCATGAGCACTCAGTAAGCTCTATGTGACAAATACATTGTCGTTCCTACTTGAAATTTATTAATGAACATTCACACTGAGCAACTGCCATGAGACAGGATATCTTCTTCATACCACATCTTGGGAATTCTTAGGCTCAGCACTATTGACATTTTGGACAAATCTTTGCTGTGGGGCTGTCTTGTGCATTGTAGGATAGTCAGCAGCTTCCTTGGCCTCTGTCCACTAGATGCCAACAGCATATCCCTCCAGTCAGGAGAAACAAAAATGTCCCCAGACGGGGCCAAATGTTCCTTGGAAGACGAAATTGCCCTCCTCCCCATTGAGAACCCCGCCTTATATGAATGTATTATGCAATCCTTGCAAATTTATATGAATTTATTAGGCAAATCCCTGCAAAAAATCCCTATGGATAAAGTGATCTTTCGTCTCCTATTTTACAGGTGAGTAAACCAAAGATCAGCTCAATTCCCCAACTTTACACACCTAACCTCAGTTTAGAGCCCAGTAATCCAGCTCCAGAGGGCGTACTCTCAACCACTCTGCTAATACCTCCGCTTCTAAATTCCTCCACCACTACTGCCAGGATCAGCAGGATTCTCAGAAGAGCTAGTAATTTTCCAGCCCTACCACAGTCTCGTGAGGACTTGCTACCTCTTCCAGAGGCCTGTACAGTTACATTAGATCCCATTCAGGTTTGCCCTTCTGTGTGAAGCCACTATGTCTCAGGTCCTGTCAGCTTAGAGGTTACTATAGAGTTTCAAGAGCAATCACAAAACGAGGTTTCTCTCCCTTCATCTCAACTCATTGGGAAATTCCACCCTTCACCTTTAAATTCTTTTCAAAATCTTCAGGTTCCTGAGTGATTCTGGGATCTCAGCTGGAGCCACCACCAGTGGGATCTCAGTGAGTACCTTTCCTGAAATGACTCACCTAAACTTTGTGACAGCTATTTTACCCATTTTGCAGTGGAGGAAGCTGAGGGCTAACGTGGTAAGGTAACTTGCCCAAGGTTACCTTGTTACAAGGCTGAGATCTAATAAATGTCAAAGCCTGTGCTGCTTTTTTTTTTTTTTTTTTTTTGGAGGGGGGAGGAGAAAGAAAGACAGGGAGAGAAACATCAATGTGAAAGAGAAACATCAGTCAGTTGCCTGTCACATGCCCCCCAACTGGGGACCCAACCCATAACCTAGACATGTGCCCTGACCAGGAATCAAACCAGCGACGTTTTGCTTTGCAGGATGATGCTTGCTTCAAGGGAAGATGTCCAACCAACTGAGCCACACTGGTCATGGCAGAGCTTGTGATTTTAACATAAACTGTGCCCTTGGTCATTTATGGTGTCACCAGTCTTTGTGGTGAGATTATAGCTCCCCGTTCCTGAAGCCCCAACCGCCTTGCTACGACTATGGCCGTTGCTGTAGAAGGCACCCACGTTGCACAGATGGTTCATTGTAATGCCACTGTCGATACCACTGTGCCAATACAGCAGGCAACTCCCAGTGTCACGGGATGTAGCTTGTTTAGCCTTTTCCCTTTTTGTGTGTCTTTTCACTTTTAAAGTCCGGTGTGAGCCCACAGTGACAAAGGAAAAGGAAAATGTCAGTGACAAACATAGATAGACTCAGAATGTCTCGTGTCCATCGCTGATCCTTTGTTCTGCAATCAAGCTCTGCCTCTTGACCTTCTCTTCCCTCAGGACACGGGCTTTCCTCATTCACTCTCAGCCAATATTTACTTAATATCTTCCGTATGCCAGCCACTTCACTAGGCTTTGGGGACAGAACAATGAGTGGAGAGAGATGTGGTGCCCGTCTGCTTCATGGAGCTTGCCATTTACGGAGTAGACAACCATTACTCTAATAATCATAAATACATTCGAGATGATGGTTGGGTTAAGAACCATGAAGAAAAAGTATATGATGCTCTAAGAGAATGTATATTCTCATGGGCCCTAAGCCAGTCTGTGGAGTTGGGAAAGGTTTTGTTGGTGAACCTATATCGAACTGAAACATACAGATCTGAAGGATGAGCAGGAGCGGGGAGCAGAAACCAGCTAGGAGGGGGATGGCGCGCAGGTAGCAGCAGCAAAGAGCGACCTGACCGTCGAGGCTCAGTTGGTTGGGCGTCATCACAGTGAGTCCTGCAGGGTGAGTCTGAAGAAAGAAGCCATGTCCAAAATTGCAGGACCTCATAGGATATTTTTACTTTTTCTTAAAAAATATTGTTTTAAGCAGGAGGGGACATAAACCTATTTGCATGTTTTAGAAGACCACTTTGCTGTGAAGGAATAGACAGGGGAAGGATGCAGAGAGGCGTGAACCTATCTGCTAAATATAAATTCGTCCCTGGTGGCAGCTCCCTGAAGCACATACTGCTGCTGGTTGCCTACTGAAGAGTCTCACATCCCTTCTTGCTAATGCACAGGACTGTGCTCCTGTTTAAGGTGATTATGTGCCCAGCTGAAAGTACTCACCTTCTCAGACTCCCTTCTATTCATGGTTGGACCAGTGACCCAGCTCTGAATGGTCACATTTTATAAGTAGAACTCTTTTTTAAAGTGACAGGTACAGCCAACTTGCTCTTTGTTCCTCTGGCCGTACACTTTCTCTTTCCCTCGGTGTAGATGCTAAGTCTAGAGGGAGCAGCCTCTTGAGGATTCAAGTCATGAGTTGAGGATGAAGAACAGGAAACAAACCACAGATTACACAGCTGATGGATGGGATGTCCATTGCCAGACTTATTGTTGCGTAAGACAAATAAGACCTTGCGTGCAGGGTTCTCTGTTAGTCACAGCTGAGTCCAATCCTTACTTCATCCACTAATCCCTCAGACACTCTCAGACGTGTCTGAACTGTAGAGTGAACACACATCCTGTCTTCCTCCAAATGTGCTCCAGACATCACCTGCCTCGAATTCTCCTCAAGTGGGAAGAGTTAAAACTGCAGAGTCTCTCAGCCAGGTGATTAAGATTAACATTGTCATAATAAGTCATGTTGATTTATGTACCCATCATAGGAAGTGATGAAAATGGTGCTTTACCTCTGTGTTCTTCCTCCCGGTCTAATCACAAGAAAAATATCAGACAAATCCCAACCGAGGTACATTTTATAAGACATTGTACTTGACGAATGCTTCTCAAAAAACAAAGGAAGTCCGAGAAACTGTCACGGCCAAGAGGAGCCAAAGACGTGACAACTAGTGTAATGTGGCATCCTGGATGGAGTCCCGGAACAGAAAAGAAGCATTAGGTAAAAACTAAGAAAATGTGATTAGAGTATGGATTTTAGTTAATAATAATGTACCCATATTGGCTCACTAGATATGATAAATGGATCATACTCATGTAAGATGTTAACAATATGGGAAACGGGGAGGAGGGTACATGGAACTTTCTGAACTATCTTTACAATTTTTCTATAGACCTAAAGCTATTCTAAAATACAGTCTATTAAAATGAATATTCCCAGTCTTCATGCCAGTCCCACAGAAGCACACTATCTTGGGTGAGAACCAGACACCTGCATCTCTAACAAGACCCTCAAGTTTGAAAACTATGACTTTAGGCCTGACCTGGGACTCCTACTGCACTTGAAAGGCAAGACTCTGCAGGCTACCCGCTCAGCTGCCACAGAGACAGATACAGACCCTTCAACAGAGAGGGGGGTTCAGGGTATCTAAGAGTGAATGTTCAGCTTCTAGAACAAAGCAGGCAATTCCTTTGTTGTATTTTATTGACATCAAAAGCCTTTAGAGAGAAGGCACCAATGTTTTGCCACCGAGTGGATTTTGAACCTCTGCAGTACCAATGCCACTTTTATTAGTTCCCTATAGTAAAATATCGGGACTACATTTTTGTACTTCAGTCACAAGTAAAGGTAAATATTTGGTGACTTTTCCTTTTTTGTTTTCTTTTTTTGCTTCTTGGCTCCCACTGTTACCCTATCTCTTGACATAAGAGAGGAAGAAAACCAGTATTTATAAAGGTTTTCTATGGCTCTGTGGAAATTTTTCACCAGGCTTGAAAGAGCAAAATAATTATTTTCTGTAATGGATCTGACATAAATATACATAAATACAGTCAGCCATTCATTAGCTGAATTCAGATATATCAAGACCCAATTCCATTGCAAACTGTAGCCATACATGCAGCACCAGAGGAAGGCACCATGATGAAATGGAAAAAAATTAAACTAGAGATCAGAATCCCAGGTATTAGACTGTGATGCAGTTACTTGCTAACTTATGTGACTTCGGAGAAGTAACAAAAACTCAGTTTCCACATTTGCAAAATGAGCAGTTTGGAATATAGCTTTTAAGATCCTTCTGTGCTTTGCAATTTTGAGTATGGAATCTCAAAGTCTAAACCTATTCTTGCCCCCAGAATCATAGTAATAAGACTTGTGTTTGTAAACTCAAAATATTTTATAATAATTTAACGATTAATCATAAAATGCAGGCATAAAACTTCAGCAGTCTTATTGCTTGAGAATTGTAGCCCACAAAATGAAATGAAGAGACAGTAGAAATGCTATTTAAAGATACCTTTCAATCCATTTTTCCTCTATTATGGACGCTGCCATATGAGACAGTGAGAGACCCAAGGACAAAAGCTGACAGCTAGTAGAGAAAAGAAAAGGCCCATAAAACAGATGTTTTAAACATAAAGCAGGTGTTGATGTTTATTTCTACCTGACTGCTACATAGATTGACATTGTTAAAATTTCAAAGTAGTTCTTCCCACAGATAAAGAACCAAGGAAATAGACAAATCGCAAAAGAAATGATGGTAAACAAGCGTATAAAAAACTGTTCACCTAAACTAGTAAACAGATGAGTTACCTTTTTTTTCTTTGCCAACTTTTTTTTCCTGGTGTAAATCCCAACGGTGACAGAGATATGATGAAACTACGCTTTCATGCATCACTGCTAGAGAGAACAGAAACTGGTACAAACCTTTTGGAAAATATCTGATTATGTACATTAAACAATGATTTCAGTATTAATGTGCTTTGGTTTTATAATTCCATTAAGAACAGAGGACATAGGGTTGTCAGTTCAATTCCCAGTCAGGGCACATGCCTGGGTTACGGGTCAGGTCCCCAGTAGGGGGCGCTCGAGGGGCAACCACACGTTGATGTTTCTCTCCCTCTCTTTCTCCCTCCCTTCCCCTCTCTAAAAACAAATAAATAAAATCTTTTTTAAAAAAAGAAGAAAAACAGAGGACAAAGCAATACGCATGGAGATCTTCATTGCAGAGAAGAATGGAAAACATCTAAATATCCAAACATAGATGAAAGATTGTAAGATGTATTACATCTACTCCATTTTATACCATGCAGCTTTGCCAAATAGATGCTCTAGAGCTTACTTACTAGCAGAAAATGTTTATGACCTGAGAAATGTGGTTAACTGTCAGTTCATGTATATATCTTTGGCTTACACAATGTTTTTAAATTTTTTAACCAATATTTATAAATTGAAAAAACTTATATAAAACCCTGTTGTTTGGCACTTGTCAAAAAATCAGAATAACTGGAAAAACTAAGAGCTTTTACATGACAACAATGATTTGGAGCTGAGTAGTAATTGTTTCCTTTAGGGTAGGGAACACATGATGCCCTTTGCTCTTCAGTCTCTACTCAATGACCAATGAGGACATTTGAATTCATGACCCCTGACCTAGAGATTTAATAGTCAGGATATAAAACTGCACATATAATTTCAGATATACACATGATAAAGAATGTAATCCCTCTAAAAGTTATGACTGGTTGTCTTTGAGTTCTAGTATTATCGTTAGTTCTTTTTTCTATTTTAAAATTGTCTGCATGATTTTTATATCTTAAAAATACAAAATGTATGATCTTTCAGCAAAGTCCCAGTATGTGAATATATATCAATGATTTTCAGCCATTAAAAGAGAAAGGTGAAGGCCATGCGTCTCCTCCCTCATAACCTTGCAGCCAGGTGCTGTATTACAGGACAATGAAAATGAGTCTTAGCCCAAATTCTAAGCAAACAATGTTTATTAGCCAGGAATGACAGATTTGCTTCCTGCAATCCCAGAAAAGTCCCCCTTTCTTTCCTCAGGGCTCACAATATTGAAGTAAAAATTTGAAGTCGACTTGAGTGACAGTTTCATTCTTAGACAGACACAACTATGTTCTGATAACAAAATCAGACAACACAGTGTCAGGTGTGTGAAGCAGGCAAAAGAAAGATGAGCTCCAGGCCTTGAACACTGCTGGGCTTCACAGGTTCTTAACGCCCCCTCCTTGCAAAGACGGCGGAGGAAAAAGCGTAACCACTTATCTTGGCAACTACTTTTTTCATAAATGGAAAATCATTCCTAACACTATTTATGCAGCTTAATGAGCCTTCTGGTGTCAATTTTGATAAAGATAATTAAAATGATTAAACAATCATCTTTGTAGAGTGCTGATTAGGATACTTCAAATTCTGCATGTCTCTAGGCCATATGACAAAGTTTACTTATCCATTTCACACTACTAATGCTGAAAAAATTTTAAAGTAAATTGCTATTAGAAACCACAGCTGTTGGTTTTTGAAAAAGTAATGATCTATAGGTCTATGTTTTATCAAGTTATTATGTGTCATAATTTAATTTTTGTTTTTATAACACTGTTCTTTCCAAATTTAATCTCACTAAAGACTTAGTAGCAAAATCTGATAAACTCCATTTAGTCACTAAATGATCAAAGGATGAGGCTTGCACTAAGGCCTGTTTCCCTGACTCAGTTCTCTAAAATCCAGTCTTCTATACCCACGTTAGAGGACTTGAAAACTGAAAAAGAGATGTGCCAAGTGTCCTTTGTTGTGTGTGAAAAAAGAATATGGAATTGTACTCTGGATGCAAATAATAACACTCTTGAAACACTGTAAACGGAAAGTTGCATGTGGCTGGCCATTTTCACTCTGCACATAGTAGTGATTTGGAAATTGAATATACTTTCTTCACAATCTACACACAGTTCTGATATTAGTAATTCAAAGTGATCTGAGGAAATGAATAAAGACATTAATCTAATGGAAAAGAAGCCAGGTGGGTGCCTTCCCGTTTTCACAGAAGCCAGAGTGGCAAATTGCATGTCATTAGGACAAGGACCGCACCCCCGTGCTCTTTAGGTCTTCCAGGGCAGCATGAGTTTCTGCCGACAACCTGGGATGTGGTAGTGATTTGGGTTTACTGTCTTGGCCAGGGGGTGGCGCCGTTTTCAGAGGCTTCTGCTTAGCTTTCCCATTAGGACAGTTTTTAACCTACAGGCCAAGAAACAAACAGTGGTTCTGACAAGTCCCAAATGTGTTCAGCTCAATCATTAATTCCGGAAGAGGGGAGATGATAGTTGGGTAGATCCATGGACTCGATGGTTCTACTGTTAGTCCTGAGATAGGGCTCCATTTATTATCTGAATCCTCTATGTTCTAAAAGGCACACTATAGAGGCAGTCTTGTCCCTGAGTATCGGTTTCATCTTGGACCGTGTATCCCATGTCCTCAAGAATGTTTGTGTCTCCTCCTTTCCCCAAGTAACCCAAGTAAATAACCACAGGTCATTTGGAGGAAGGGGGATCACTGTATACACCTGCAGAGGGGCTACAAAGCCCCCCTTCTTGGAGACCCAGCCTTTCCTTCAGTCAGTAGCTTCTGGGTCTGGAGATCTGTCAAGAGAGGACCACTTTGTATTAGGGTGGCTGTGCCCTACCTGTCTCTTGGTCCTCTCTCCACCCCTGAGATCTTTTGATAGTAGCTTGAGCAATACCCTCACCAGCTGCCTGTCTATTTTGCCCCGAGGGATGCCATGTTCTATTAACCATCTCTAAATCTCTCTACAGGTACCCCTCAGACCTAACTACTCATCATTGTGCCCACTATACTTCTGACAGTAACACGGCCACTGGGCCCCTCTTCTTCCATCCCCACTGTCATCAGTGAGCCCAGTTCTGAGACAGCATCTGGCCTGCAGGATGGCCACTGAGCTCTCAGAGATGCCGGCACCCCTCACCAGTGCGCTCCTCCTCACTTCGGGCCGGGTGTCCACCGTGCCTTCCTGAGTGCCCGCTTTGAAAAAGCATGAACACTACAAGGACCATATGATTTCCCTCATATGTGAAATCTAATGAACAAAATAAACAAGCAAAACAAAAACAGGCACATAGAGAACAAACTGACAGCCGTCAGAGGTGAGGGGAGTTGTGGGGCTGGGTAAGAAAGGGGAAAAGGATAAGCAAAGAAAAAGCCCTCACAGACACAGACAACAGTATGATGATTATCAGAGGGAAAAGGGGTGCAGGAGGTAAAAGAGGGAAAAGGGGGATGAATGGTGATAGAAAGAGACTTGACTTGGGAGTTGTAAACACACACTACAATATACAGATGATGTATTATAGAAATGTATACCTGAATCCTATATAACTTTATTAATCAATGTCACCTCACTAAATTCAATTTAAAAAGTTAAAAAAAATAAAAAACATAAATACTTTATTATTTGCTGCGATAATTAACATCCATTAATGGGAAACCAAATGCTGAATCTGTTAATTACAGTTTTTCCCTTGGTGTACGTTAAAATAAATAGCTATTAATACAAAAATTTCTATCATCTACTACCTAACATGGCCCTGCACTCACAGACAAACCTTTGAGAAGTACCACAGTAGTCAACAGGGAGACAGCTGTGGGTCCTGCTACAGCTGAAAACCTCTTGACTTTCAAAACGGTCACTTCAGTGACACTCGAGCCTCTCTTATGTTCTACAGTGTCTATTGAACCTGAACACACATCTGCCCCTTGACTGGCTTCAGAATTGGGGGAGGTCCTTAAACCCCTCTGGCTCTCAGTTTCTTTGCCCTTTAATTTGAAGGAAATATGGAGAGAATATCTGGTCCTCCTTATTTCTTGGAAATCTCACACACATCCAAATGAAAAGTAAATGCAGAGAGCCTTTTAGATTCCTTTCAAGGAAAATTTCCTGGCTAATTCCATGTGTTTTTATAATCATAGAGACAGTCTTATCCTTAGTCATTCATTACCAAAAATAAAGACTATCGGTACACTTTACTCTCCATAGAGGCAAACAATCTCATCTATTTTGACATCAAAAAGGCAGAATGACAAAACACAAATCCGAGAACAGAGATAAAAACAATGATTTTTCACTTTAAAATTTTATTTTATTGTTTTTTTATTTTGTGTCTATATTTCATTGCTTGTATGTTTACCTTGCAAGAGCCCATGGAACTGAGGAAAACTATCTGTAGGCTAATTTAAACAATATGAAAGGGATGAGGCACTAAATATTAAAAATAAGACTTTTAGCTTACTTATTAAACTAGGAAAAAATGTCCTGAACTGTATCAGTTAAATTGGTCTGCAACTCATTAGCAAATGGAGAACATATATCTCCTCTAACAAATAATTTAAACATTGCGTACACTACCAAAGAAACTAAGGAGGATATGCATATTTTCAAGTCACAATTCCCTAGGTCAAACTAAAAACAACTTACTTTCTAACCTACGGTCAGTAGAGCAAAATATGTAAAAGTGACAACATTGCCATTGTTCTCAACAATCTCCTCATGAATCCTGCAAGTTCTGAAAGTCTTTTCAATAAAAGGAACCCTGATTTCTTGGCAAGCTCCTTGCTTAAGGGGCAAGTAACTTTTGAAGCTGGAATTCTCAATCTGCAGATAGAAGCCAGCTGCATCGGCGGCATTGCTCCCCTTTGAAAATCATCTTCAGAATGAAAGTCCAGCGACGACCTTTTTCGAAGCAACATGGCCGGCAAAGATATAAGACTGCACGAGGTCCCTGGGCAGATGTAACTCTCAGCCAATGAGCCAGAAACAGATTGAAGAGAAGGAAGAAGAGGCCAAACATTTCTGTTTATAGATACTATCCTGGGTAAAACACCAAGGGCCTTTGGATTAGAAGTGGACAATATGCAGAAAGGAGGTAACATGCCAATAGTGTTGAGAATTCAAGATGCTTGTACCACAACTGAAGACAGAGTTTTTTGTATGTAGCTGTAGGATGTTCTGCTGGGGGTCATTCTATTTGGAACTCGTGTCTGAGCAGCACTCTTAGACATTTCTATTATCTGGTCCACCTGTATTTCCAAATTACAACTGATACCTAAAATGATGCCTCTGACCCCTTCCAAGGTTCCGTAGGTTCTTCCAAATTAAAGAATGGTCACACAGTGTCTGGTATTATTTTGGTATTAGCCTATATATAAAATAATTATTTTTTAAACTGGTCTGTCTTAGCACCTTGGGCTCAATGAGCACTCCCTCCATTAATCTTGCTGTTTTACTAACTAGAGTATCCCATTCTTCCAGGAGGATTAATGATTAAGGCTTATCGTACCACAGAAGCCAGCAAGAGGCCAAGGGGTTCTTGGAATCCAATCACCCATGACATAGCCCATTGACCAATTCTTTGATGCAATATTGCCAAGGTGTTTTAATGCAATCTGAACATCTCATAAAATAAAGTCCTCATGAAGACCAGATATTCAAATCCTTAGACTTTGGTAGGACTCAGAATCATTTATTACTTAGCCCTCTACTTGCTCACTGTTAGCTACATTCATTTGTCCAGCTTTGGTTGGCCGCTGGAGTTCCAGTGGAAGAATTCCGAGTCTGCCTCCCAGCCCCGCCTCTAGGGACTTGGGAGTGGAAGGTAGTGCGGTTCTTTCCGGTCATCTGCCAGGGAGGGCACCTCAGGCTTCTTGGGGTAAGTTCGACAGGCAGTTTTAAAGAACTCTTCTGCAGCATCAAGAGCAATGAGACGGTCCTGCCAAACATTAAATACAAAAATGTCAAGATGGAAACCGAGCCTTATCCATGGGAAAACCAATCTAACAACAAAACCTACTCTAGAAATAATAACGAGGAAACATTTATTAAATTTTTCTCAACAAATTCAGAGATACACCTTAATCACTTCCTTATATTATCCATGAAACATTCCACTGTTTCTAGAGTCCTCTCAAGTTCTTTTTCAATCTTAGGTTACATAAACAATATTTCTCACATCTCTGACCAAAAGGCTGACTATACAGCAGAACTGGCTGAAAAACACAGACTCTTGAGCCACAATCCAAGCCTCAACAGGTCTGACTGCAATCCTGAAATCTGAATTTTTATTTTTATTTTATTTTTTATGGTAACTTCTGAGACACGTTCCTAACGTGAAGGAGCGTGCCCCTCTTTGTCCCTTCCTGCTTTCTGGTGGCGGGAATGGCAGACATGTGGCAGGAGCAGCCACCACAGACCATGATGTGAAGGCCACATGCTGAGGACAGTGGAGCCACGGGAGAGAGGGAGCTGGGTCACTGCCATCGTGGGGCGCTATACCAGCCCTGAACGGACTACCTCTCCACTTCTGTGAGAGAGCAAAAATAAACATCAACTTTATTGGAAGTGGGATTGTTTCATTACACCAAGCCAAGTTATGCATCAAAAGCCCCTTTCTAAAACTGGCTCGCTGCCCTCCGCCTGGGGTCCAGCGAGCTCAGAAGGAGCTCTGATGCTCCAGACAGAAATCTGGGTTTGCGAAGCCCTCCAGGTGGCTGTGGCGCTGCTGGCCACTGGAAACCAAGCTAAGATGCCGGCACCACCTGCTACTTCACGTTGTGGTGTTGCCGGTGGGGCTGGAATGAGGAGGACACGGAGTCATAGAGAAGCAGAAACTGAAAGCAAAATCAGGGCAGATGAAAAAAAAATGCACCCACTTACCACAACATACAGATACCTCTCGGAGAGCTGCCAACCGGCTGGAAAAATAGTGGTCTCTTCAGCCAGTCTTAACAGTATCTCTCGCGCTTTCTTCATATTTTCAGAATCACTGATGGTGCTGAGTTTTGTCACTGACAACAAAGAGTCTGCTTCCTTTTGAAAACCTAAGGTAAAAGAAATTTACCTGTCATAAAAAGAAGTCACAGGAAGGGACTGTCCTGCAGTAGCATCCTGGCAGGAGATCAAGGGACCCAAATGTGGACTCTGAACAAACATCAGAAAACTGAAGCCAGAGGCACCACTCACTCCATGTGCTGCTTCCCAGCACAGGGTGACTGGCTGGCAGTGTCTTTCGTTAAAATGTGTTCGCTATTTCTTCCTGTTTAACTTTTTCCTCAGAGTTAAACTTCAGATACTCATCCACCTCCTGCTTTGCCCTCTTTTGGTTTGAAACCCTCCTCCCACTCCCTGTCCTTCACCTCCTCCCCTGCCCCCAAAATTCCCACCTGCTTTTGCAATTTGGAAGCCAAAGAGTGGCTTCCAGGTCCTTCCTTTTCCAAGCCCAGGTTCCCTTCACCAGGGTAATATGGTTGGTTGGTTAAAACTACTTATCCAAAGGGATAAAAGACTCAAAGATTCAAACCTGCCTGGAGCAAATTACATTTTAAAAAAGAAGACTATTCAATCCCACCAACACTGGTTGAGTAAAGGGGGCAGAAGTCCTCCCATCCCACTGTGTCCCAAGTAAAGCAACAGGGGCTAGCAACTGGGTACCCAGCTTTCAGGGAGTGATGATGCCAAGGCGTCATGCTCTCTTTCAAAACAGAAGGACTGAAGACTTCAAAGGTATACATTCATTTTTAAACATTAAAGTGAGCTTATTTTATAATGTGAAGGCCACATGTATCATATCACAACTCCAGCAGAATTAAGAACAATCAATGCCCAATAGCTACTCTAATGCCGCAGGGGTTTTCTCCAACTTTGAAGCTTTGCTGCCTTGTAGGCTTTCTGAAAGTTCACATAAACTTTGTCGTACTCTTACAAAAAACAAAATGTTTCTTACAAATAATATCTCTCCCAACCTGCCTCCTCTTATACAGCTATTACTAATTGGTCAATTACTCCCAGATGATTCAGTCAATGCACTACACCCCCAAGATTGAGTGGTAGCGACCACATGATTCCATCACCCTGTGCTACTTGACACTGAGGACAGATGGGGTAACATATGGCGAAACGTGTCCTCAAGGCACAAGCCAGTGGTAACAGAAAGGTCCCGTGTTTATTCTGGGGGAGAAAGGAGGACAGGGTTGGGGAACTAGTTCACACACAAGAGCCATAAGTGGTAACTTACTGACATTCCTTTTACGAAAACCAAAGCAAAGAACGTGAAGCGAAATGATCACAACCGCCTATTTTTACCATCTCGTGATCACTTTCAGACTCACCTAAATCTTCTAAAATGCGTTTCCATTTATTTCTCACTTTCCTTCGAGTCTGTCGCAGGGTGTAGATATCATAGTTGAGTTTTTGCCATTCCTGTAGGAGAATGAAAATTCAGTTTCATTTTTACTCTTTGGCCTAAACTTCTACTTAATTCCCAAACGTAAGCTGTTTAAACACGTGTTTCTCCTCTTCACTAATTTTCAAAGTGGATCTAGAAGAAGAGGAGGAGATGGAGGAGACAAGAGTCAAGAGGAAAACACAGCCCACCGTCTCTGTATGTAGCGGAGATATGACACATTACATGAATTAGGATAATTCATTAAACTCTTCAAATTACCTACTCTCCCAACTTCGATGATCTTACCTGTAAAGTGGGGATAACAAATGTGAATGTCCCATTTGGGATTGTTATAAAGATTAAAGGCGTATAAAAGCACAACACCTGCACACAATAAAATCCGTGTATTATTAATGCCATTTTATAGATGAAGAAACTGAGACCCAAAGAAGCTAACTGGCTAATCTAATAACATCCAGCTAAAAGTATCAGAATTTATACTTAAATCCAAGATCTGACTCCAAAGTTTATGAGAAAAATGACATACAAAGAATGTATAAGCCGACATTCCCAAGCTTCTTGGTTCCCAGGCAATGTTTCCTTCACCATATCTCAGCATGGCTTTCTTTCATTTATATTCCCATGACACAATAAATCTCTCATGTACTCAGGAGAACTATCATAAGTTTATCATTCTGAAAACTTGTCTTTTGGGTTATAGGCCAACATGTTGACCCCAAAATAGAACTTGGGTCTTACAGGAGCATTAGATTCTTTACTGAGCTGTGCACGTCTTTTAAATGTTATTGAAATTTGTTTTTAAGGACTTTTATCTAGGTGGAACAGTCATTTTATAAAAATATACTTTTTTCTCTTAGCAAAACCATACAACTACCCTAAAGGACAGCTTGAAAGAACATCATTCTAAAATGCTCAATTCAAGACTCAAGTTTTACGATATTTTGACTCCTCTCACTGAAAATGTTTCAGTGCTGCTATTATTTTCCTACCAAGCCCCTTTCAAGGTTTGCCTTGCTCATTGCTAATCAATGTTCATGACTGGTTAAGAGAAATCAATTTAGTTGCCATTCAAAACGTAAAGATACCACTTGGAAAAAGGAAACTAGCAGAATACAGTGTGTTTTGTTATGACTGTGTTTTAGATCTGTATCTGAAAATATGCCATCGTAAGGTCATGGATTTCAGCTATTTTCTGGAAGTTAGGAAGTGGGGAATTTGAGCACTCTTTCCTGTTTTGTTTTTGGTTTTGACGAAAGTCATGCACACACATGCATGTGTTCAAGAGTGTGGTGACTGGGGATCAGGGATAAAGTCTGTGGCCCTAGTGGCCTAGAAGAAAGTAAAGTTAACTGAGTCATCTCAGAAATACGCACCCCTGACCTCATCTTTATCATCATGTGAAAGCGCACCTGTACAATTCCCCAGAGACCGTATACGTCATAAGGGGGAAAACTCAAGTATTGTCGTTTTCATTGCATGGGTTGTATTGTACTAAATTGACCACTCAGTATAAAGCATCTGGGAAAAGAGTATGGGTACTAGGATCCAGGCTGCCCAGGTTGGGGTCCCGGCTCCAAAATGTATTAACGGCTGACTCTAGGCAATTGTAACCTCACCTGCCTCAGGGCCTCACTTGCAATACAGGGTTAGTAACACCACCTAACCACATATGATTATTGAGAGGATCAAATGAGTTAATGCAAACCTAGAAAATGGACATTCTCCTCCAAATAATGTGGACACAACAAAGAAACAATCCTCCAAGACTCGGGGTGGTTTCCACTCTGAGGACTGAGGACATTACACAGTACAGCATGCAGTGTCTTGTGGATCCCCAGGGGAAAAACTGCCCTGCTCTTGGCGTCAAGTACAGTTTTTCTTTTCCTGAAAATTACTTCTTCTTTCTGGACATCGTGAATTTTGTAGGTGATCAGTTCCCACACTTACATAAAAATGTAGAGTCATTTCGTGAAAAACTTAAAGGTATTTTCAAATTAATCAAAAGTTTTTACTATGTTTATGTTCTTATTCATGGTGGTTCTCTTTCTTCTAGTGTGTGTTACCTTGCTGTACTTTCATGTAAGTTGCATTAAGTCCTTTTTGATAAAAGGAGGCATATAAATAAATAAACTATTTCACAGAGCGGCACTGTGTTCATTCCCAACGACACTGACCCTCCTCTTTGCTGGACGAAAAGCGGTCAGACTCTTAGTCACAGTGATGAGAGCCCCACCCTACGTCCAGAGATTTATTCACACAATCTTAAATTTTGTAACAAACCACTAGGTGGCTTCAGAAACTTGCGATTAAAAGTTTCTGCTAATTTTTCTTCCAGCTTCTTAGGCTTCTGTCTTAGACCAGTTCCCTCAACTAAGTGTAGCCAAATCTCTATTTTTTGGAGACACAGACATCCTTGGGCGATCGAGGCTTCAGATTTTTTTTTTTAATCTTTTTCTTCCTTCCGGTCACCTACCAGTTATTTTGCTATTCCGAGATACAACACTAAATGTTTCACAAATTCTTTCTGTTGCAGTGCCTGTGACTCTGATAAAGTGTTTGATGGAGAAGCAACAGTATGACATTTACAAATCTACTCAGGATGGACCCACACATGATGCATCAGCTGACTGGCACAGGAGAGGTGCTTGTTCAGTTTAGTAGAATGAAACTATGCATTTCTTATATCCACATTGTTACTGTCTTCTTTTGAGAGAATAGTCATAGATAATCATATGAGAGTATCTGGAAGTTTTGTGCAAAATTTAAAGTTCTAATACCAGCAGAAGATTGGGGAGCATTTTGCCTAAGAATTGGGTTTTGGTGAAATAAATATTAAGGGGAGAATTTTAATTCCTCTTTAACACCCAACCCCAAAGTACAGAACCTAAAATGACAAATAAAAAAATGGTGATTTATAAAATCTGCTATAATTTAAGAAACTATTTCACCTGTTCCCTGGAACTAGAGAAAAACAAGTTTTGTGATATCCTTCTACGATTTCTAAATTGTAACAATTTGTTTTAGACAAATAATTTGAAAATAACAATTAAAGCCCCATTAAGTATTCTTCACCAGTGAGCCGAAACTCGAATCCACTAGATATCAAAAGTAAAAGTCTTATTTTCTAAAATAAACTTTTGTTTTTCTCATAATTTCTGAAATAATACCTTGTGGCCAATGTGATGCTATGGCCCAAAACTTGGAACAATGAGTAAATTATCAAAGGTGTAAGAAAAAAATTAGTGCAGCATCAATTTCACAAGATAACAAGGAACCAGGACAAACTGAAAAACATGTGACTGAAAATGAATCACTGAAGATGCTTATAGCTGAATTCTTGAACTTCTCCTCTCTAGTGGTTGGCCAAATCAGATTAGGGCCGCTAGATAAGAAGGTTGAAGCAGCGACATGAAAGGCAGAACAAAGCTCAGTCTCCTGCAAACGTCCACAGCTAGTTGTCCTCCAGTTTCAGGTCCTGTGAGCTGGTTTTGACCTTGAGTTCTAATTTAAACTCCTGGGATCATTTTATGTTTATTTATACTATATTATTGTGAGGTGGTGGACAAACGGGACAGTAAAAAAAGTATTACTTACTTCTTGTTAAAAAGGTGATTTAGACAATTAAAGAAATGTACTCTAACCAGACATCACACAACCATCTTGAACTCTTAGGAACAACTTCAAAAGAGATCAATCTATTTTTAAATTACAAAAATAACATAATCACATAGAAATAAAAATTCAAAGAGAACAGAAGAGTATAAAATGAAAACTAAAAGTTTGCTTTCCCATTCTCCTCTTCATATCTTATTTCTCAGAGGCAGCCATATTTGAAGACTTCTTCCCTCTGCCCCTCCTCTTCCTCCTCCTTTTTTGGTAGCTTACACTACCAATTCCTCTAATATACTACCAATATATTTTAAACTTTCTTTGTATCCTTTGCTATGTAAAAAGAGTAATTTTGCTCTGCCTTCTCTCTCTCTCTCTCTCCAAAGTAGGGAAACAGATTATTGGTAGTATTCATGATCTGTCCCCTACAGCTGACATTTTACTGTCCCAAAGTAAAGTTGGGTTCTGGTAGCAAGGAGAGAAAGGAGGGATACAGACACTGGGGCAGCTAGCATGTCTGCAACTAATACGTCTGCCACATGTAAACATTTGATATTCGCTTCCCCAACATCTATATTCCTCTTCCCCGATCAATCTGGGTGTCAAGTTTACCTAGATTTTCCTTTGGAGAACCGTTACTCACATTCTCAGCCTTTAGTGTACACTGACTGGCTTAAGCCAACAAACCCAACTTTGGCTGTATATTAGAATCATCCAGGGAGCATTTAAAAATAGCAATGCATGAGATCGCCTCCCAAAACAATGAAATCAAAATCTTTTGAAGGGGTTCCAGATTTGAAACCCAGTAACCAAAGCCAATCGGCCTATCCCATTGGCTCAAGTATGGACACATAACTCAACTCCAGCCAAGGAGATGCAACAGGGTCCATGGGGTATCTGGGACCAACCAGGGATTGTGTTCTCTCTTGTGATATGAAGACACAAAATCCAGAACTACTCCTATCATTTTAGTGCCCTGAGAAGAGCCAGCCTAAGAAAGAAGTCTACCCTCAGAGGAGGACAAATATGAACCAATCACAGAGAAACAGAGTCAAAGGACATACTGGGCCTCAGGATCAAATCTCTTCTGAAGCCAATCCAACTTCTGGAGCTCTGTTTTCTAAGCCAATTCTTTTTAGTTTTGGAGAACTAGAGTTCTTTTTCTGGTCCTTGCATCTGAAAGATTCATGTCACAAAGTCCACTAATTACGTACATAAACAAAAGAGAAACTATAAATTCTGCACAAAATACTAGTCTTCTATTTTCCTACCTCTAGTTCCTAGGGTTAGACAGCATACACACCTATTTAGCAGGGGATGGATATGGTTTACAGAGCATAGTGTTAATGGCTCTGCCTGCGTCTCTGCCTTTCTGTCCCAAGAATGCCTTAGGCAATGCCATAGACACAAAACCAGTCCTTTTCTTTATCCAGGAATTGCTTTATGGTATTCCCTCCCCGAGGCCTCCAAATTCTGTCCATCAGAGCAGAGCTTCTGTTGTTAAAACAGGGGAGAGGAGGTGGCTTATACCTAAGTGGCTAATTTCTTCTGAAGATCCTGGGGAAAAAGGTCTAACATTGGCTTAACTACTCGACTCCCTTGCTTACAATAGTATGTTGAATCCATCTGGCTGGATCTAATAACCAGTTCAAAGTTAACTTTGATTCAACAACTATGAGCCAAAATCTATTCACCACCTGAAACCCAAGTATTGTCTTATGTTTTTCTTGGAAGGTGAAAAACCATCTTCAAAGAAAGATATTCTTACATAGGCTCAAATCTACTTTATCTTCTTCATTCCATACCCAAGATCTGATAACCACAAACTGAACTTTAAGAAGTGATCCTTAGTATATCTGATCTGCGTAAAAAAACCTAGTCAAGAAGGTCTTCCTGAAATTTTACATGAAGTTATATAACTTTCCCCATACGTGACTACTAACAAATTCAAATCAAATCCAGAGTGACATACCCCCTAAAAAAAACAACAAAAAACTACTTATTGTTTCTTTCCCAACCCAGTTTCTTTTTTCTTCTGCATTTATTGTTTATTTACTTAAGTTAGGTAATACGTTTATATAAATCACAATTTAAAAGTACTAAAGGCTCCTCCCCCAGGCACATATCCTCTATATAAGTAATAAATGTTACCAATTTCTCCTGTAACTTTCCATTTTTTCCCCATAAGTGGTAGTGTACTGTATCCTGTACTTTTCACTTAATAATATATTTTAGCAGGCTGTATTAGAAGATAAGGCTCTAAACCCTTCTTTAAAGTGACTTGTTGACCATCTGGTATTCACAGAAACAGAATGTTCATAAACATGTATCTGCTTTATAGAAAATGGTGCCCTAAAAATTACAATATTAAAACTAGAAAATGCCTTAAGACTTTTTGCTTCTTAGTCATCCTTTCTAACATCACCATCAGAAAGTATTAAGTAAGTACCCACATGTGTCATGCACTATATACATCCCTTTAGAAATTTCCACTTCAACTCAATGCTAACATTAAGAGAAGACACCATACAACTGTGTCTACGACAGCATCGCATTACAAATATTAAACATCTAAATCAAGGAACTACAAAGGGGATAGTAGCCAAATACTTTTACTTAAAAGTGACAGTGTCTTGCTAAAATGAATTCTTTGAACATTGTAACTGTTATCTCTTTCCTTTTAATTTTCAGCAATTCACATCATCTTATACTACTGTCCACTTAAAATGAAGAGAAATTTTCTAAAAGATAGAAAAATCACATTGAATGCTTCTTCAATTAGTTTTCTTTCATTGGGTATGTAGTGGAAAATATCAGATAAGAGAAAGACATGCTCTGTATGGAGGGGGAATCTGGATTTTAACAAGCCTGTAACAGATTTGCCCGTCTTTGCTTTTCACAGAAATATGTGAGGTGGATAATGTAGAATAGCGTAGTGTCGCAGCTACTGAAGAGTACTCAAAATGGTTGCTATCAGTCTGGAAAAAGGTATTTAGTAATGCACCACAGGGCTCAGGTTCATCGTTTTTATCAGTGACTTCAGGAAGTCAAAAGTCACAAAAGTAGGAGAGAGCTAATATATAGAATGAGAGAATAAAGATTTGAAACATAACAAATTAAGGCCTATGAAATAAAACCTGCAGGTCAAAATTATTAGAAGTAAGTAAAAATACATCCTACCCACTCTTAGGTTGAAAAAAAAATCAACACAGTCCACGTACCAGATACAAGGACCTTCCTACATAACAGTTCATGTGAAACGTTAGTTTTAGAGGAAGTCATGAGAAAGAAGATCAGTATTAGAAGGAACTTTCTATTTGGAATGAAACCTTTGTAAGATAATGAGCTCTCCATCACTGGAACCCTGAGTTATAATTTATATAGAAATATATAACTTATAATTGCTAGAAATATAACTCCTATCGGCTCTTTCAACATAATAAATTTTTCTTGTATCACCTGACAAAATCCAAAAAGGATTTGAAGATACTTACAAAAAAGAGGGTGGTTAAATAGAAAGATAGATAGATAGATAGATAGATATAGACAAACAGTTAGATGGATGATAGATAGAATATTTTTAGAGTACTTACTACTTCCCAGGTACTACTCTAAGCTCTTTACATGTTCTTACTTAGTTCATTCTTATAATATGATGTGTTATTCTACAAGATGGATATTGTTATAACATCTTTAGAATAAGAAACTGAGGCTCAGAGAGGTGAAGTAACTTGCCCAAGTGCTCACACCCATAAATTGGAAGCTGGGATTTCAAACCCAGGCAGTCTGGTTGTCAAGTCAATGGACTTATGCACTGTCCACACTACCTCTTAAAACAGGAAGGGAGAGGGGTGAGCAAGGTGGGAAGGGAGGAAAGGAAGTAGATGAAGAGGAAGAAGACAAAAAAGCAGTTGATTAAAGAAGGGGCAAACCTGAAGCCACAGCAGCTGTGCCTGAGGAGAAACTAAGAAATTGTAACTTGAAATCTTGGGAGAAAAGAGAACTTTTCTAGAGGCAGACTCCCAGGCCAAGAATATTGCTGAACCCAAGAACATCCTCAAGCGTTGGCTCTCTGGGACACCGTGTCTGAGCCTTCTTTTGGGGACTTCAGTTCTCCCCTCCTCAAGGCAGGTGAAAGGACCTCAACCCCCTCCCACTTTCCCACACTCCTCCACATTCCCTTCTGTCTAGCTAGCAGCCACTTCATCCCTGAGGAGTGAGACACAGGCAAAACCATTCCCTTCAACATGTGGGGATGATGCGTGGTGAGGAAAAGAGGAAGTTGCAAAGTTTTGAGATTCTGAGGACCAGGAGAAAAGATCACTATTTTGGACTGGGCTGTGCTTGTCTGCAACAGAGAGCTGTGGAAAGTCCCATGCTTTTCTGCGACAGTGTTTCAGGCGGCAGGGCTGAGAACACCTTGGGTTTCTTACACCTACCTAAGGCACTTCCTCTGCTCCTCCCCTCGGATGCCCCACCTCTCCCTTCAAAAAAATCCCCGTTACATTATTTCCCTTTCCTTGGAGAAGTCGCTGGAGGCTCATCTCCCATGCTGGCAAGATGACAGGGTTACCAGAAAGCCCAATTCAGCAGTCCAGCCCAGTCCTGCTCAGAGCTCATATGACAACTACTTTCACTGGCTCATATGATGGGCCTCCCCCTCCCACAGCCAATCGGCTGGCACCTCTGAGCAAACACCGAAGAGCTCAAACCTTATATGCCAAATCCAACAGAAAAAGGGTTTTCCAAGGAACTAGATCCCTCTTCTGAAGGGGACAGCTGGTTTCAATGACGTGAGCAGCCAGGACGCCCTTGCCTGAAGCCTGCTACTTCCTCAAGCTCCATCCCAGTCTCCACCTCTCTTTACGCTGCCACATGTCTTAAAGGGGGAGCTTCCACTTGCTGTTCTCACTTCCTCCTCATCCCCCTACTCACCAGCCCCTTACAGTCAGCCCTTTTCAGATGTGCTGCCCACATAAAGTGCTAAGGTACTTTCCCCGCCTTCCTCGTGTCATTGGTGACCGAATGAGGTGTCTCATAGTCCCTTCTGAAGGCCTTCACCTTTTCTAAAGCACTACATCCCGATGGCCATCTCTTCTTAACATGCCTTTCCAGGCTTCTGTGGGAAACAGAACAAGGAATGAGCATCTATTTCAGACCCACTCGGTACAGCAGGCCTGGACTCCTCCACCACTCTGCCAGGTGGTACTAGAATCGCTGTGCAGTGGGGACAAGGTTCAGCGTCTCGTCCAGGGGCATTCAGCAGCAGGTCTGAGATTCGGGACCTGCCGCCCCACAGTGGGTCCTCCAGCTGAGCTTCCTTACTCCCCTCCCTTCTCTGTGCAGGTCTCCCTTCTTCCTTTCATACCCTCCCCTCCTGAGGCTTTGTCTAGGGCCCTCTCCTCATCTCCATCTCTGTGGTAATTTCCCCTTGTGCTCCACATTCTGTTGTCACTCCCCAGTCTCCATCTTTTGCCCTGACCCGGAGCCCCAGCTCCAGGTTTCAATTTCCCTCTTTCTGCTGGGTATCTCCATGTGGAGGAGCCGCCACTCAACAGAGTCTGATTCCCCCATCAGCCTTTACCAGGCCAGTGTCTTCTCTTACGTTCCCAACTTGGGCATCTCCTGCTCACTCCCCTTCAATCCCGCCTTCTGAATCCTTATCAGTCATTTAACCCTGTTGGTCCCCACTCCTCACAAATTCCCCTTTTCTGTATTCCCACGGCTTCAGGCTTCATTGGCCTGAACAGCTGCACTACTGGTCCCTGTGCTCCCAGAGGCTAACGTCTCCAATCTCCTCCCAACCAGCTGTCTTCCTGAAGGTGCAACTGGGTCTTTTTCCTCCTGGAAATTGTTGGTGGTTCCACACCACTTACTGAATACTGAATAAAGTTTCAATCCGGAACAGGGTCTCTGTGATCTGACTTTCCAGTCTTGTTCCGACGATGTCTCTCTGCTCACAGAGAACCCCCGCCACAGGGGACCACCAGTCTATGCTTGAGTGCGCCTTGAACTCGTGTGCCTTTGACCATGTTCTCATACTTCCTCATTCCATTGCCACCTAATCCCATCCACTCTTCACAGCTCAGCTTAAATGCTACCACCTTGAGAAGACTTCACCTTTCTTACTAGTTGAATGCAATTGCTTCTTCTTTGAAATTCCTCAGCCTCTTTATGAAAATTGTTGTAGAGTTATTTACTGTATAGATATTGCTCTACAGGTATTTGTAATGGCTCCTTCACTACTGGATTGCAGGTTCTGTGGATACAAGATTCATCCATGTCTTATACATCTTCTATAGAGAGCAAGCCTCCAATGGGTTTTCTGAGCTCAAATGAATATGACAATTCATCTAAAGGCCACATTCTGCCAATGACTGAGTGCCCACTATAAACTAGAAAGCAACACAAAATTTTATTAGAAGGAGTCACTTGGGTTCTAATTCATGTGTATTCCAAACGAGACAGGTTTCTATAATCAAGATATTTTAATTCTGTATTTTTGGGAAACAGAATACATGCAAGAAAGAGGAAATAAAACAAAATAACCCATCTATCTCTTCCACTCAGTGCCTGAGCAAGCATTTGATATTTGGAAAGTACTTTTCACATGTCTCTCTAAATAGTAATAGATATTGAGGCTGCACTGCAGCAAGCACTCTGTTATGTGTCATCCCAGGCATCAGAAAATCAGATCAGACGGGTTCATGGGTTTTTTTTTTCCTAGAGAGGTATTAAGTGTTGCTCTAGGAAGTTAAATAACTCAGATGAGATCTCGAAGCTATTAAGTAGGGAACCTAGAATTTATTTACTTATTTGGGGGGGGGGGTTAGAACTTAAACTGGGGTCTGTCTGACTCCATAACCCACACTCCTCCCAATACCCTAAGCCGCATTTAATTAGGCCTAAATTTAGTCTACTACATTGTCCTTCCCTGTCACCAATGTGGAAACTGGGACACAAGGAGAGAAATGGAACATAATGTGCGGGGGCTTCTAAAAGTAGCTTCTGGCACAGCCACTGAGGTCCAGAACGCAGAGACTCCCATCTCTGTTCCCCCACTGCCCCTGGCTGACACAGCCCTCACTCCAGCAGGAGGTGGGACAATGCAATCAGATCCCAGGGCAAGAGGGCAGACTAGTGAGACTTGCCGGAAAGAGACGCGAGAGTCCATTACACAGAGGGAAGCTCAGAGCTTCCTTTAAACACAGCTGATTCTGGACAGCATCAAGGCCACCTACCCAGGAGGGGCATCCTCTTTCAAGAGTATAAAAGCCTATTCTCTCCATCCACCAGACAGGGCGTATAAGTGGGAAAGATAAGATTGTGTTTCTCTGTTCCTAGACAGCTGGTCCGCTCATTAGCTTTCTGCTTCCACCTCGGCCCAAATGGCACAGGATCCAATGACAGCGCAGAGAAAGTCAGTGTATTGGAGGATAAACAACAGGCTAAAGAACCTTGGAGAAGGAGGTGGTAGGGAGTGGAGGCCATGAAGGGGCCAATGTCCGGGGACCTGGCACTTAGGTCAGGGGGGCTCCAGAACTTGAAGGGCTCTCCAACACCTCCCAACAAGGGCTGGCTTGACTGCTTCCGCCCACACATTTCATCACTCTGAAGCACCCATTCTGAAAATGGTCTATCTGTTGGTAACTAGGGCCTACGGAAATGAGCCTTTTTAGTTGGGTAGGTCAAACTGTGAGGTGGTTGTCTCTCCCCAAGCCTCACCAGATCCACCAATTCAGTGAGATCAAAACAAGCCTCTGGGTTATAGATTCATACCTGAGTCTCCTCCCTACCGACCTTTCAGAGTGATCTACTTGCCCTTTCTCTGAATCCCAGGTGAAGCTAAGCCTTAGTTGGGGGTTGGCCTGCTGTGCTGACCACTAACCCCTGAATCCCTACCCCAGCTGTTCTGATTCTTAACAGAAAATAAAGGGAAACTTTTCCTAGGTTTGGCAGCTTGGGCAGTTTGACTCTACATTCCAGGCAGAGCCTCAAACCCAAAATATCATCCAAGGCTTCCTGCAGTTTCTTCTCGGGACACCTTGGAAAGGCACTTCCAGACCCTGATAGCTAATGCAGTCTCACTGCCCTCTGCAAGGCTCCTGTGTTTTGACCTAGAACTAGAGCAAGAATTTTGACCTAGAACAAGTCAAATGCAAATGCCAAGTAATGCTTTTCCAACTCTCCCTGTTTATTTTTATTCCACAGCTCTGATGGAGTTCTGGAAACAGACTGCTTTGCAGCCAGAGGCCCCTGACCTAATTCTTTATTTGGTTTTAACCAGATTAAGCCAAGGGATAGCTCACAGCTCCTGTTGGGAAGTGTGCCAACAAAGCCATGGAATGGGGCTGCTAGGCAATGAGATTTCCAATCAGTTTTGTTTAATATGGGGCGTTCTAGCCCATGAACAGCTTTAGCATTAGGAGAAGGGCCAAATTCAGGATTTGGCCAATGCTTCCAGTAGAAAGAATGTGATATTGTTATTTCCAATCAACTAGCAGGAACCAAATCAGAGCTCTGCTGCTCCAGTCTGTGCTGGCAGGGAACAAGGACAATGAGTTGCTGTCACCAAAGGCAAAGGATAATAAGACTGAATTCCTGATCATGGAGAAGAAAGGGGAGCTTGAATTTCTGGCAAGACAGAAATAGAAATAGCCAGTTCATTCAATTGCTATGTACTATGGAGGAAGGCTGCTTCTTCAAAATACAGAAGTAAGTTTAGATTTAACAATGGGTTGTATGAATCAGCATGACATCTCAAAGATCTGGCTATCCCTCAGCATCTAGCCTTGTGCTGGGCAATACTGCAGCCACTGGTCACACATGGCTGGAGAGCACTTGGAGTGTGGCTTTTCCAAATCAAGAAGTGCTATGAATGAAAAATACGCACTGGGTTTTGAAGACATAATACCAAAAAACAAAATAAAATAAAGTATCTCATTAACAGCATTTATATTGATTACATGTTGAAATTGTTACTGTAGGTAGTTAGCTAATTATTAATCAGAAAGGGGAGCAAGGGAATTTGACACAGAGTTTAATAAACCAGGGAGCATAAGCCTGTTTTACCAGGAAGCTACAGCTTCCCACCCCAGGAGATCACAGCATTGGTCCTGCAAGGGGATTAACACTCCTCCCTGTCCCCAATCTGGTACTGCTTTGTTGTGGGGGCAGCGGGGGAAGAGGGGCTGAGTAGGGCGGCACCAGGGGAGGTACTTCACCATAGAGGCCTGTCAGTCTAACTAGGGGGTGTGGACCCATCCAAAGCTGCAGAAGCTTGGAAAATTAATTGGTTATTTTGAAAAAACACCTGGTCCGTCCCAAACCCAAACTAATATAACCCTAGGGGAACAAAGACCTCTCTCTCTCTCCCCCCCCGCCCCTGCCCTCCCTCCCTCTCTTTTGGTAATGCACTGGCCCCAACTGTCTGCATTCTCTCTTGCCCAGGAGCATGAAGCATGCGTGTCTAGCAGCTACTGGTGCCCGCAGCAGATGGTGTGGGCTCCGAAGAACGGAGCTTTAAGATGAAGCAGAAACTGTTGATACTGGCTTTTGCTTTGGCCTTGCTGAAGGCACAGCTGGACATTTTTTTCATGGCAGGATGAAGGGAGATGAGAAACTGGACACCCAGGGGCAGGTTTCCACCTGAATAAACCGTCTTTGCCATACCACAGTCTCCCGGGTGTGGGCTCTTGGAATGCTTTCTTCAGGATCCTGTGAAAGAGCCTGATTTCCATCGACAACAGAATGATAATATTTTGGATGTATTTGGTTACAATATATTATTAAATTTAACTTCACTTGTTTCTTTTTACTTTTTCAATGCAGCTACTAGAAAATTTAAAATTACTTCTGTGGCTTGCATTATATTCTTGCTGAATAGCGCTGATCTAGAGAATACTATCCCTAATTGTTTAATTTCAAAGTGTGACAAAATTTGCAAAGGGATACCTCTTTAGCCAAATCCCACCAGAAAGCACTCATGTGGGTCCCTAAGGGTTGCATGTTCTTTCCAGGTGAGAGTGTAATAGTGTTTACATCTCAGGGTAGAATTATGTACGGGTGACTTTTTTTTTCTCTTATACGGTCCCAATCTTCCACAATGGTTAGGTACTTCTTCTTTAATCAGACCCAAAACTTTAAAACCCCTAAGAAGTATTATTTTTACAACTTCCTTTGTTAATATAACTTGGTGTCTAATTACCTCCAAAATGGAATAGTCTTCTTATGGGTACTACTGTAATTTGAAATTTATTTAGAGAAGTCTTTACTATTTTTCTGATTGGCAACTCACTGACCTTAGCTCACTTGATTTCAGTAAGTTCTGTTAATTGAAAATCCTGTTGATAAATTTGCAAGTTCCTGTGTGTGTCCCAGTATTTAGGTGAAAACACTGTTGCTTGTGTGGGGCAGTTACTCTGTATTCAGGATCCCTGCCAACTTCAAAGAGAAGGAGGGAAGCAAGGGCACACAGCAAGAACAAAGTAATGACCAGGAAGGACCATACCCAGCAGAGTGGAGATCTCTCCGGGGAGAGGTGAGGGGAATGGGCATTCAGCAGAGCCAGCCAGAGACACAAACAGGGAGACAGACAGAAATTAGGAAAGGACACTTGCTTTTATAAACTAACAACCCTCAAGATCTGAAAGTTTCTTGTTTTTTTTTTTTTTAAACCCAAATAGTTCTCATTGTAATGGTAATCATTTTTGTAACTATTCTTCTTGCATACCTTGTCACCAGGGACCCTCTTTACAATTGCTCTTCATTTATTCCAAAGCTGTGAAATTGTTTATTCCTGCCTGACACTAAATAACCCCAGTGCTTTTCATCTTACCCCCAAGGAGGAAGGAGTTAAAACAGCTGGCCCTTGATTCAGGGGGCGGTGTGTGTGTGTGTGTGTGTGTGTGTGTGTGTGTGTGTGTGTGTGAAAACAGCTGGCCCTTGATTCAGAGGGTGTGTGTGTGTGCGTGTGTGTGTGTGTGTGTGTGAAGGAGTTAAAACAGCTGGCCCTTGATTGAGTGTGTGTGTATGTGTGTGTGTGTGTGTGTGTGAAGGAGTTAAAACAGCTGGCCCTTGATTGAGTGTGTGTGTATGTGTGTGTGTGTTTGACGTGGGGAGGATGACCTCCCGGGAACAAGGAAAGAAACAGGTGACCCTATCTAATTTCATTATCAGCTGAACCTGCTGGTAACTCGAGGAATGCTATTTGCTAGGAGGAAGAAACCTTATTTACAGAGTGTCCTTAACAAAACGTCTCTGGTCAAAGGATTACTTTGACTCGGGTACCCGACATCTTCAAGGTATGGCTCCCTGGAGAATGTCGCTATACTGAAAAATAATGAGGAGCTATGCAATGGAGCCCTTCATAATATAAATGCTTTTGACCATGTGAGATAATCCAGTGAACCTCATTTAGACTCATCCAACATTCTGAGTCAGAGATGCCCATCCTGTGCGGGAATGGGGTCTTAGGGGCACATTCTCAATGTCCCAGACCTCTGTCTGTTCCATCAGAGGCTCTCAATTGCCTGTGTCTTTGAAAGTATCAGTAAAGCTTGAAACTGGGAAAGATCCATGATCCACATGAATCCACTCTGAAAATGTGTCTTGCACGCCTCACCTCCCTCCCCATCACTTGACTCCAACTTTTTAATTCTTCTATATTTTATTGTCTACCATAGACTTCTAAATTATCTATATCCTTTTAAAGACATAGAACTGCAAACTAAACCACTTCCCTAATCACACCAAGCACATCTCCAACCCAAAGTCACCCCGAACCTACCACAAGAGGTACAGTTGCTTGTCTACATCACCTGCCCACAAAAGGGTTCTTTTAAGGAGTTGTTATTTAAGGTCAAATCTTATAAAACTATTCTCCTTACAATTCCAGTATCTCACTCACTGTCCATTATTAGTCCCCCCAACAATCTTCAACTGAGCCTCCAGGTGCTGCCTCCCCAACTCAAATATTTGGGGGTTACTCTGACAAAGCCTCAAGCATGATGTAATGCTACAGCCTCAAGGAAAAATAGTCACGTAAGACGAAGCAATCCTATAATTGTCTGGACACTCACTGGTTAACATATTTGTGTATAATTACTTTAGTCTTTATTGGCTATTCCAGACACATGGATGACCCTTTGCCAAGCCAATTGGGAAGCCTCCTGGTGAACCCTGAATTGGGCCACCATGTCCAGTTTTCAAGACCTTTGCTTCATCAGTCATCTGCCTGGTTCCTTATCACTAGGGCAAGCTCTCATTAATTCAAACAAAGCCCCTAACACAGTTTCTGTGCATTGAAAACCTAGAATGTAATCGGGGAACCGTGGTGTGGCACTAATCTGTAGTACACTTAACATGTCTGGGAATTACAGTGTATATAGATTGTTATATAGTCATTTTTGGAAAGAAGACTCAATGTTACGCACCCGTAAGTAAAAAGGCTAGAAGAGTCTCTCAGTTTCTAATGAGGGTCTCTTCTTCCAAAGATAATCAAGGTAGGGGGTGGGAGGGACGCAGGAAGCCCTCTTCAAAAGGGCTGGTGATGTGTCCTTTTTGTGGGAAAAATTGAATCCACAGAATCAAGTGAGCCAAGTCCACTGAGCACAAAACCAAAGGCAAAGCTCGAATGAGGGCCTCAGTCAAAGAGTATTTTAGGGTTTACGACTCATAAAGTCTCCATGACAACTATGCATCTTTGTCACTGTAGCACTAAAGCAGCCCAAGACAATGTGTAAACAAATAGTCGTCTCTGTTTTCCAGTACAACTGGATTCCACTTGTGGGCTACAGTTTGTCTAGAATGTGGACAGAAATGTGGCCTGGAGGGATCCAATCTACCTGCGTTGCTCTCGGAAATATCCCCAACCTTCATTCCAAGCAGAGTACACACATCTCATTCAAAGGTCACAAATGTGGTCAAGTGAAGTCCTTAAGATGCAGGTGCCCAGGAGCATAACATGTAATGCTTCTCAGGTTAAAAGCCACCTCACTTCTCCATAGTTCACAAGCCTTTAAATATGGGGACTTTTGAGGTATGTCCTCCATACTTCCCTCTGTCAGATGACCAAACAGGCCCAGAGAGATTGATTGAGTGGCTCACTCAAGGTCACCCAGCAAATCAGCCACAGAGTCAGGAGCCAGTAGTGGAGTTGGGCCCGAACCCCAGGAATCCCACCTACTGGGCCACACTTGTCCTACTGCTCTGTGAAATAAACATCTGCTTTACTTTTTAACACCTGCTGCCATTGGTAACAGAGTGAAGTGGATGAGCTTTCAAACTTGGAGACTCATTTTTCCAGGGGATAACTCATGCAGAAGCAGCATAAAATAACTGCGAATGTAAGGATGCCTTTCTCCTTCTGCCTGGTCCCACTCAAAGCTTGTGGGACACCTCAAAGAAATCAGAGGGATCAAGGAAACCAAGTTGTTCGAACATGATTTCATTTATCGTCTACTACCATCTCAGTACCTTTTGTTTCTAGAAGTCTCCTCTTCTTTTTAGACCTGCCCCAGTGCCCAGGGCCAACAGCGCAGGGGCCCTCCTGCCCAACCTCCCCCTCCATACCCTGCACTCAAACTTATCAGTCCTGGACCCTATTCCTTTGAAAAACTAAACTGTGCTGACCTATTAATCATGTGTAATTTTTAGCTAAAATACAACCAATCAGTCTCTAATAAGAATTAATTGCTTATTATCTGGAATTGCTCCCAGATATCAAACTTGAGTTTTCGAGGGGCCTTTTAGTAGCTCAATACAGTGTTTTTGAAATTATATTGGGTGGCTTTTCCAAAGATGCCTGCAGGGCTGCCCTTAGATGGGGAGGCTTAGGCTTTTATCCCTACTTCAACCAGAGCACTTTTTTCAGCTTCCTGGTAGGTCTCCTTGGGGGTAGGGGGTAGGGTTCCAAAGATAACAAAAAAAAGTTTAAAAACCACAGACATATGCCAAAGCATCGACCCATGGTCAAGATCTCAGTCACGATGCCAACGCAGATGCTACTTTAAGGGTGTGTCAAGAACTGTGAGCCATCTGCCATTTGACTCTTTCCCAGGCTAACAAGTTCTCCTGCTTCAGTTTCATGCGTGCTGTCAAAAAACACGAGACTCCTGGGTCAGAGACAATTGACCCAACAATAGCAGACCAGCATGTTTTATGCAAACTCTCTAAGCCAGGATTCTAACCCAGTAACAAGAAGTAGACCAAATAATACTGGTACATGCATGTGCACTAGGCTGTATTACAGGAAAGGATCCCTGAACTAAAGAAACCTGAATCTTTTCCAGGGGGCAATAGGCCTGCCTGCCCTTTGCTCTAGAGAGAGACCTACACCTCCTAGGATGTTCACTGTGCACACATCCTCGAAAAGACTCCCCAGAAGGAAGGGCAGACAGTGCTTTGCTCACAGCATGCCCAGAGGCCAAGAGACACATGGAGAATTATCTCTCAACAGGGAGAGAGGGCCAGGCCTGCTCAGGACTCCCAAGGACTATGAGCTTCCCAAATTGGGAGTAATGGCAGGTCAAAGAGAAAGAATAAATCTTACAAAAGGACAGATAGCATCTTCTATTTGTTTAGTTCAAAAGTGTACCGCATCCCTCTAAGAACAAAATTCAGAATCTTCACCATGGCCTCCTGGCCTCCATGACCTGGTCCTTGCTAGTCTTCCAAGGAGCACGTGGTACAGCTTCCTCCCTCACTCCCTCTGCTGCAGCCATGCTGGCCTTCTCACTGCTGCTGGCATCTACCTACCACGCGCATTCCTTCCTCAGAGCCTTCGCAAATGCTGTTCCCTCTGCCAGGAACATCCTTCACAAGGCTCATTCCCTCACCTTACTCAGATCTCCACTTCCGAGCCCAGAGTCACCTTCTGTTCCCTCACTTTGTCTTATGTGCCTTCAAAGTGCTTATCACAACCTACCTTATATTAATTTGTTATTGTTCTCCTTTCAGTAGAATGGGAGCTCCCTGAGGGCAGATCCTTTGTTTACTGCTATACCCAAAGGCCTACACCTGATCAAACAAAACAACTATTTATCATCATATCAATTGTATGTCTACCATTATGAATTGAATTGTGTTCCCAAAAATTCATATACTGAAGTCCTAACCCCAGGACCTCAGAATGTGACTCTTTTGGGAGATATGATCTTGAATGAAGCAGTAAAGTTGGAATGAATTAGGGTGGGCCCTAATTCAATGTGACCAATGTCCTCATGAGAAGTAAGGTGTCAGCTGCCATGACTAGTTAAACATTACGCACAGTCAACTGTTATCCCAGCCTGGAGGCAGTTCAATAGCAAAGCAACACTCCAGAGCATTTCAGCATGTGCTCTCTGTGGTTGCCATAGACCCAGAGGAGCTTTCTATTCCCCAAACATCACATTAAAGCAGGCAACAGATAAATGCTATGTCATGTATTAAAATGTTAAGGTGAAGACTGAGGCATTCTCTGTTTCTGAACACTCAACAATCAAAAGCCTGGGTACATGTGAGCCTCAGCCAGTTCCTCTTCATGATCAACTCTAACCATGTGTCAGCAGCAACATGTGCACAGAGACAAACACAGACAGGTGGGAATATTCTAAGCAAGCAAAAGGAAAGAAAGGACGGATGAAACCAGCAGAGGGCTGCTCGCTCCCCTCGCTGGTCGGTTAACACAGCCCTGGCTCTCTGCTTTCTGTGGCTGGACGAAGAGTCCAAGGGGACTGAGAGCAGGAGAAACAGGAGAGGAAGCGAAGACCTTTCAAAAGTAGGGCAGAGGAACAGGTGCGGCAAGTGTTATGAAGGGCAGTCAGTGTTTCCACATCGGCTGAGGCTCTACAAGCCAGTAGAGAGATCATTTCTCAAATGCCCCCGCCTGACCTAACCCCAGTCCAACGGGAAAGACATCGGGCACCCCCAGTTAGTTATCCACGTTCTTGGGCCAGGCACAGATGTGCCTGATGCTGAATGCCAGCTCAAGCCAAGTTCACCCCTTTAAACAATTCAGCCCTTGGGCCTCCCAAGATCCTGGGGGATGAACAGCAGTCTGGTTCATCCAGTCCCTCGGCCTCCATCCTCAGGGTTCTCATGCAGGACCTTGTCTCTCTCCCAGGAATACTGGGTCTCAAACTTCTAGCAGCATTGCCAAGATGATGAGTCTGCTCTGGCCCCAACGGAGGAACGACCAAAATTGCAGTGACAATATATAGGAACCTATCTGGAGGCCCAGCAAAACCAATACGGAGCTGAGCTGGCCTCTCTGTTCAGAAAACCTCTCCTCTTCCTCATATTTCACCAAATATAATGAATTTGGGTTCACAAGTGCCTCTTTCAAATCATCCAATGAATTCCTCTGGGTTTGCCCTAACTCTTGCTTCTTTTTTATTTCCGGTTGAACTGAGCCTACTCAGAGTAAACAGACATTTACTGGGTGAAAAGATGGATGGCAAGGGTGCGGGATGGGACACTTAGAGGGGAGAGCTAGGCCTGGTGAGGAGCCAACCACAGGGCATGTGGGCAGAGGGTCATGTGAGAATCCTGGAGGGTCTTCCACAAGCTAACAGCGGGCCCAGAAAGGAAGGGAGAAGGGTTCTGCATGCGAAGGCTGCCCATCTTGCTGGTCACCAATGCATCCTTGGGTAGCTCAGTCCTACCCCAAACAGTCCTACTTCATCTGGACACATCACCCATTCCCTCCAGACTCCTACCTGGAGAGGCAAAGGGATAAT
Organism: Pteronotus mesoamericanus; assembly: GCF_021234165.1. Lineage (NCBI taxonomy): Eukaryota > Metazoa > Chordata > Mammalia > Chiroptera > Mormoopidae > Pteronotus > Pteronotus mesoamericanus. Next base: position 10,784,797 of record NW_026555277.1, on the reverse strand, counting down.
GGATTGAGAGTATGTTCTGTAATCATTCCCCATTCCAAAAAAAAGAAATACGGAAACCTCACAGACTTTAGGTAGATAACAGGATATGCAGTAGAAGACAACACAGGGCATTTTTATATTTATTTCTGCATATTGTCAAGGCTGGGCTGAAAGTGCAGACACCCTGACCAGTCCTTGGCCTGAAGCCTCTCTCTCTTCTCACAAGCTGCTGCCACTTCCACTCCAAGCTTCCCTGAGAGCCCCCCAAATTTTAAGTCATTGCTTCAAAAAAGATGGTGCAAAAGGATAAAAGATCCCATCCCTGAAGCATGGTGTGTATTTAACAACAAACTCCACTGCAGTGGTTTCTTATTGTCACCACTTATACTTGGTTTCCAAACTTCCTGGTAAACTCACCAAAGATGCCACCCCAACCAAAAAAAATTGAAAATAAAAAGTAAGCTCAGCCTCAAGTGCAGTCAGCCATACAACTGAACCAAAGATATTTTGATTGTCCACAAAGGGCTCACTCTATTACACTCCTCCCTCATGACTTGCCCAACACCTGGGCCTGGTTAATGGGCAAGAGCACCTGGATCTTCTGGTTCTTGGTTGAAAAACACGATTCCACAGCCAGGACTGGCAACCTGTAGCCCAAATGCACATTTCCACTTTTTACAGAAGAAGGAACCAGTTTCATTGTGACTCAGGTCCATTGAAATTCACTCCAAGTCAAATGCTTTAAGAACTATGACAACAGCAATGTGGTCAAAGGGCTGGATATGACTCAACCTCACAGAACTTGTAGTTTAACATGACAGATGTTTCTAGAGGGCGGACCCAGTCTGTATTCCTGAGCCACAGAGCCTGCCTCTGAGATTGCAAAACCGTCACAGGGCACAGCTCACTTCTGCTCTGTAGACAGAATGATGATTTAACAATTATATAGCCTGGGATGGGGCACCTGAACGGAGGGGCAGTTTCATGTCAAGAAAAGTACCATGTCCTTCCAGAATACTTTGGGGATTTTAAATTTGAGAAGCAGCAGATCTGGGCCCCCATTAGAACCAGGCGAGCACTACCATCTTCCCCATGTGTTCAGTCCAAACCAGAAAGCAAGCCAAGTTGTTCTACAGGATGCCTCATCCGCCCTCCAAGATTCCCCAGCTGAACATTCTCCCATCAGGAAGTCCCAGTGTGCCAGTATCCAGGGCTCTCTCAGGCTCGGTGCAATCAACAGACAGTTTCGGTTATACTCTTATTGTACTGAGAGTACTGAGAAGTGCAAATCTGACAAGAAGGAGGGGCGGAGAGGGGCGGGGGCAGGGGTTGAGAGGGTGGGGATGTGGAAGCAGCCGACAAGTGCGGCTCTGTTCATTACCATATGAATTCACAGGCCCTGGGAGAGGAAGCCAGCTCCTGAGAAAGAGCCTGATTAATCAGAAGACCCACTGACTGAGCTCCAGAGAAAGAGCCTGATTTATCAGGAGACTCTCACAGCTCTGAAAAGATAAACACCCACTGAGTGCTTTTCGAGCGTTCTGCCTCGGTCCATTTTGGCAGGATTCCTCAAAGCCTGTTCCAGCTCCTCCTAAACTAACTTTCATTCTCTCTCCCTCTCCCTGCTCTCCCATCCCCTTTCTCCAGCACACCCACAGTAAAACAAAGTCAAGCAGTTCAGAAAGACGCAGGGAAACAGGGACCAGCGTGCTGTGAAGTAATAGGGAGAAAATTTTATTCTTTTTTGAAGTATATGTATATGAAGTAATAATACATGCTTATGATCTATAGTTGGTTTTAAACAAGACCAGGAAAGTAAAAGCTCCCTCCCACCACTCACTTCTAACTCCCCAGCAGTTACCATGGCTAACAAGTTCCATGGCTTCGAGAAATTTTATTATGTTTTTATACAAATGGGCTGTCCTTTACACAAATGGGATAATACTATACATACCCACTTAGCAAGAGATCATACCTATCTTTCCAAGTCAGTACCTATGAATCCTGCCACATTATTTTTTAAGCTGTATAGCATCCATTAGCATGGCTATTTACGATATATTTAACCAGTGCTTTCACCAAATACTTTTATTTCCAGATTTTTACTTTTCAAAGCAGTGCCACAAATAACATTTCTCTTTGCCTAATCATGTGAGGATATTCATGGGATGAAGTGCCAACAGCAAAACTGTTGGGTAAGTTGCTTTCATTTAGGTTTCATATTTAGGCCACTCCACCTTAAAAAAGAACTCCGAACTGGTGAATGGAGCCAAAAGGACTGATGAGGAAGCAGACGAGCTATTTTGATCACAAGGGATACCATTCTGGGGCAGCCACTTCCCATGGGATCACTTGTTTCTCAGCCAAGAGAAAAAGGTAGATATTTTTACTGACTGCTGGCACAGTCCCTTTGGGCCGAGATTCCTCACACCTCAATAGCCTCATCGGCTTCTGTGTCCTCAGTCCAGCTTGAGATATTAAATAATAAGTTGGGAAAATGAATGAGCCTTCAGTTGGAGAAGTGTAGCTCTCTATGGGCACAGAGATGATATCATTTGATTGGAAGGCTGGTGTCAAGAGATCTCATAGGAGAAAATGGGATAGTGGGACTTGCTGAATATTGGCAGTGCATTACACTCTGTCTGCAAAAATTGGTGTGCTTCCCCCAGACCACAATGTCTAGAGATCCCTCTTTTCCATACTTAATCAGCTGGCTCTCACTGGGTATCTGCCTAGCCTCTGTATAAAGTTGAGTCTTTATTGGCAACACCACCCTTGATCTCAGCCCCAGATTCACCCAGTATTACGTCATTCTGGATTTCCCTTGATTCCACATTCTGCTATCTGCCCTCCCAAATCGTGCCCAGCGCCTGAGACGACCGCTCCCCTGCAGGTGATTCCAGAAATGTCTGCCTACCACAATCCAGGGGCAGGGTGTCCTCACCAAGTGACAGTAGTAGTATATGAAAAGTACTTAGAAAAGCACCTGGTATACAGTAAGTGCTCCAGAAACGTCAGTTATCATTGTTCTTATTGTCTGACCCTTTTCACCAAGCCACCCTCTACTATAATCACCAACTTCCCTTCTAGAATTTATTATAGAGGAGAGGCGGCACTGACCTAGCAAGTCTAAGGCCCACCCGATGGTTACATGCATTTGGGTTTCTACTACCATCTCTGGGACTTTGGTTAGTGTTAGTAAAATCCTCTTTGATGGTTAATTTTACGTGTCAACTTGGCTGGGCCACAGTGCCCAGGTATTTGGTCAGACATTATTCTAAATGTTTCTGTGAAGGTGCTTGTCAATGAGATTAATATTCAAATTGGTACACTCCAAGTAAAGCAGATAACCCTCCATAATGGGGGTTAACCTTACCCAATCACTTGAAGGCTTTAACGGAACAAAGGCTGACCTCATCTGAGTAGGAAGGCTTTAACGGAACAAAGGCTGACCTCATCTGAGTAGGAAATTCTGCTAGCTGACTGCCTTTGGACTTGAACTGTAACTCACCTCTGATTTTCCAGCCTACTGGCCTCCTACATCAGATTTTAGATTCACCAAGACTCCTCAACTGTACTTTCAATTAATTCTTGAAAATAAATATCTCCTCACAGATGATAAGTAGGTAGGTAGGTAGGTAGGTAGGTATATAGGTGCTGTTGGTTCTTCTCTGAGAACCCTAATATATCCCCCTAAGCTCAAATAGCTCTAGGTCCCCTGAGAAAATCAAGAGACCTGCATAGCTGGTCATGAGATGGTAGGCAGAAGTGACAGCACCCATCCATGGTACTGCAAGCCTGTGAGCTCTGCATGAACAACCAGCCAGCCAGCCGCGCTCAGGGACACGTCCATCACACTGACCTAAGAATAGCTGTGAAACTAGAAGTGGGCCCTTACAATGATGAAAAGTAGAAATTCTAAATTAATGGCAACATCAACCACTTCATTTTTACACTGAGTTGAGAGGTAAGGTATCTAAAAAGAAGAGAAAAGAATTTCCTACATCCTTGTCACTAAATTAAGACTAAAAAATATTAGTCTTTTGGGTGTATGAATAATTGACAATACTCTAATTCCAAATCAAACCTACTTGATTTAACATGACATAGTCACTAATAAAATGAACCAATTAATACATACATCAGGCAGAATTTGAGCTCTCCTTATAACACATCATCAAATATATAAGGATATATCTGACATACTATTTGAACAGCCTAGATACCTTTGAAAAAACAATTACACACTGGACTTTTTTTAAAGATTTATTTATTTTTAGAGAAAGGGAGAATGGGAAAGAAACATCAGTTTGAGACAGAAATGCTGATCAGTTGCCTCTCTCACACACCCAGACTGGGTACTGAACCCTTAATCCAGGCAGGTACCCTGACCAAGAATCAAACCAATGACCTTTTGCTTTGCAGGATGATTCCCAACCCAATGAGCCACACTGGTCAAGGGCGCATACTATTATTTTCTTAAAAGAGAAATAAGTTGGACAGTGTCTTACATCTTTTCTGCAAAGTTCTAAGCCTATAAGCCTATTTTTTACTATCTGGTTGTTCCTATTCATATTTAAAATAAAGACCAAAGAAAATCATTCAGCCATCTGTCCTAAACCTTCAGAACCTTGTAGCTTTCGATCTCTACTCCACAGTTAAGGGCACTGATCCCTGGGTCAGGAGCCCATTTCTGCTTGAACACTATAAAGAAAAGTCACTTCACCTCTTTGTGTGTGTCTTTCTCTTTAACACATCGTTCATCAACATCAAAAGAACACTTTGAGAAGCCAGGTAACGCATATGGGAGGCAACGCGTCTGTATGGTAGGCAGGCATCTCTAATGATCTCATTTGTTCTAGGAAAACCCAAAGCCAGCATTGATGAAGGTTACTGGAGGATTAACTTGATATTAATCTCTGATATTCCAAATGTATAAGTAGTCAACTCTAAAAGTTTAAAGCAATTTTACAGTTTCAATTTCTTCTCAGGCCCAATTGGTTTATTCAAGTTGTAAAAAAACACTAATGGAAAGATACAATTCCTGTCCCATGCTTGCCAATATATGCATGCCCTTCCTTCTGGAAATTTCCACCATCACAAGCACTAAAACTCCGGAAGCTCAGAGGTGCAGCAACCTGCTGCTGTGACAGCGAAGTTGTAGGTACGGAGAAAGTCGGCCAGCTTCCCGCCCGCTCCCCCAGGTACTGCACTTTCCTGGAGGCATCCATCCTCCTACTTCACTGACCCGTCAGTACCCTCAAGGTACACAGTCAGCTGGCTTCCATGTATCTTTTTAGGGTCCAGGGAAGGAGGCCAATGAGGACAGAGTCTAAAGAACAGTAAAAGAAAGAGGCCTGGCCGTTACACTGTAGTACATGGACGTCCAGAAGAACAGAGTAGAACTCGGGGAGAGAAAGCTCCCTTCAGTTTTCTGCTCTCTCCATGTCCCTCCCAAGGTGCCAATCAGCTCCGAGGGGGGCCCTGCCAGACCAGACATCCGCCCCTTCCAGTTTTATATCCCTAATGTTGATGTTTACCAGGTGCATCCTGAAAAAGTCCAGCCATTGTTATTATAATGAAAACGGTTTGCACAACATCGTTGAAACTTGACCACCAAGGAGAGTGGACTGGAATGTGCATGTGTGAACAATGACAATTTCACTGAACTAGTCAGTGGGGGCAGTAGACACTGTTGAGTGGGCATGTGTATTGTGTGGCTATTGCATTCAAAACGACTGAGCAAGTAAAGCAACAAATCTTCATCAAATTTTGTGTTAAGTTTGAACATTCTTGCACGGAAACTATATGAATGATTCAGAAGGCCACAGCTCTGGGCAACTGATGATTGCCAGCTTCATCACGACAACACACCCACTCATGCATCATGTCTCATGAAGAGTGTTTTGGCAAAACATCAAATCACCCGGATGACTAAGCTCCCCCAGAGCCCAGATTTTGTGCCCTGACACTTCTGGCTTTTCCCAAAACTAAAATCACCTTTGAAAAGGAAGAGATTTCAGAGTGCCGATGAGATTCAGGAAAATATGACTTGGCGGCTGAGGGCAATAGGGAGAACTCTGTGCAGTCCCAAGGTGCCTATTTGAATGGAACTGAGGCATCATTGTCCTATGTACATTTCTTGTATCTTCTGCAATAAACGCCTCTATTTTTCACATTACATGACTGGATACCTTCTGGACAGACCTCGTATATACTTAATGGGCGGGGTGGACAAAAAATAGAAACATCACAAACAGAATGTCTTCGAATGTGGTACAGTGGACTTTCACACTCAGAGTGGTGCCAGAGGTGTTTAAAATTCCTAAAGCAACAGCATCTGAAGCACGTCACATGCAGAGCCCAGCACAGGTTGACAATGAACAAATACCAAAGCCACTCTGTGATTCAGTTCACACAGGGTGAGTCATGGTCAACAGATACACAGACCAGAGTGTCCAACTTGAAGCAGAAAGTCAACATCCATTTGGTAACTTTCTCTTTGACCAGAAAGGTGCCACTGAGGCTTTTTCTAAGTTGACTAGAGAGACTGGGGCAGTGTTTCCACTCATACAGGCTTCTGAGTCATACAGACCGAGTTATGATCCCTCCCATTCATTTCCTACAACGTCTTGTACAGACGACTGAAAAGCCTCTACTCTTATGTGTCCAAATGCCTCCTTCACAGGCTTACTGTGAGGATCCAGCATCTGTCTAGGGAGCATGCAGGGTGCTGCCTAGCACACAGCATAATACTCAGTAATACTGTTACCTAGAGAACAGAGGATAAGGTAACATACTCACAGATACAGAGAACAGACTGACAGATGCCAGAGGGGAGCGGGTAGGGGCTGGGTGAAAAAAATTAACAGATTAAGTAAAAAAAAAAAAAAACACAAAAGACTCTCAAAGGCACAAACAACAGTATGGCGATTACCACAGGAAACGGTGCTGAAAGGACACTTGACCTGGGGCAGTGAGTACACAATATAACATATAGATGATGTATTACAGGACTGTACACCTGAAACCTATATATCTTTTTAAGATAAAATCAGGTTTTATCTTGATTCTCAGATCCTAATTAAGTGCTTTTATTCTGTCCCCCTCTAACCTGCAGTCAAAATTCTTTCATTTTTTCCCTCTCATTTTGCTCCTTCGTGCTTGATGTAAAACCTGCAGTCCTACCTCCTACACTGACCAACGTCCACATACTTGCAGAGAAACCGGATGGCCTAACAGAGCAGATCTTGTCCAGTGCGTGGAGACCAAAGATAGAACTGCAGACACATAGCTGTACAGACACGTAAGAGTGGATCACCGCATCTCCATGTGCTACAGAGTTATATGGCTGGGACACGATCAATTCTACCCTCTCCCACTCTCTCATATCCTCCCGCCAAACATCCTAGTCAACCCTGTTTGGTCGCTTGTTTCAGTACTAGGGATAGGACAAGCTAGGTAAATAATCCAGACACTGCAAACAACCCCAGGGAAGGTCTATTGCTACTGGAAACACTTCATGGGGACTATTTACAATGCCTGGCAGTGCTCCGCCAGCAGGGAGTCCTGATACACAGGAAAAGCAAATTGCTCCTTGTAAACCAGGAATGGTTTATGGTTTTGCCTCTATAGTTTTAAAAAATAATAACATTAGGCTGTTCCCTGGGGTTCAGCAGAGTGTAGTTTCCTCAGGTTCACTCCAGCCACACAAGGACCTGTGTTCACAGGGACCCTGCGCTGCTCAGTGACGGGGATGCAGGCAGTCATCACGACAACTCCATGCATTTCTGAGCACATAATGATGTAATAACTTTTCAAATAAACACAGAATGTCTATCACCGATTAGGCCAAATAAACACCACTTATTTTTAACCAAATGGTGCTTAATAGTATTTATGAGAACAATTTGATTCTTAGCATTTTTTTTCTTAATGAAAAATGCAAGTCTTTTTTAGCACAGTAAAAAGGCTGATATCATATACAAAGCCCTACAGGAGCTATTACTGAACCATCAGAAGAGACACCAACTAACATAGGTCAGAGACCACACACTAAACAAAGTGAAGAAGGAATGGAAAGAAGATGATACATCTCAGAGCTAATGAAACAGAAGCCAGAGAAGTGTCTTAACCAGCTGATCTGCTGATGGGCTGTTGGAAAAGCCTGACTTGGAAAAGGTATTACATTTTAACAAGAACATTTCCTCAAACCAAGCACAGCTCCCATTCCCCTGCAGGGAGGATTCCTTTCCTGTCACTGGCATCAACAAGTGACAGAAATGGGCTTTGGACAGACTTTGCTCATGCACTGTGAAACAGACAATGAATCTCAAACAGTATCTGTCCCTCTCTTACAATGTCATTCATGGTGCGCATTATATTATTATGTTTCTGAAATCATGAAGCCTAGATTCAAATCTTAATTCCACACTTTCAGCTGTGTGGCCTTGGACAAGCTGCTTCAAGGAGAAATAATGGTACCTACATCACTGAGGTGTGAAGAGGACACAGTTAATATATGTGAAGTGGCTGAACGGTGCCTGGCACGGTTTTCATTATTATTGATATCTTGGAGGACAGTATCTTTCCATATAATTAAATTATTTATACAAATAAATAAGGTGTGTTGATACTTCACTAACCATTATTAAGCTCCCCAGAACAGACTGCGCTGGGTGAAGCACAACTAGCTTAATGAGAATGAATATAGGAATAACGATTCAATGCCATGATTGAGGTTGTTCGCTATTGCTTAGTCAAATTAAAGTATTTTACAACATCATTCAAAGACAAGTGCAGTAATTTTTCCACTACTTGGAGGTCTGCAAATGCATCATTTCTTCTCCTGAAAGTCAGTTTTCCATTAGCTTTCGAAGGCTTGTATAAATGAAAAGTGGATTCTCTTAGATTTAAATAATGCTTCTCTTTATATCTTCTGACACTCCAAGTTACTTTAAGTTTACACCTTTGCTTCATTATTCACTCTGCTATGTGTCTTCTCTGACTTTTCTTTTTCAATTTGGGAAAACACTGCAAATGCAGCCTTAACTATTTGTAGCCCTCCCTCCTCCAGCTTCAGATTCAATAGGGGAATATAAGGAGTACACCCACTGTTTTGAAATTATTTTTCATTTTTCAGAGGATTCCAAATATGGATGTTTCTAGCTCTTTCATGCTATTTATTGCTTCTCAAGGAAAAAAATAATGTTCAGTTTTCTTTAATATGTTTCTGGAGCTTCTAAACTGTATTATGAAAAGTATCTAGGGTTTCTTGTTTTCAAGTAAAATTTGTTTTTCTTTCAAAACTGAACTCCTGCCCCGACCTGCATGGCTCAGTTGGTTGAGCATCATCCTACAAAGTCAAAGGCCGCCGGTTCAACTCCTGGCCAGGGCACATTCCTGAGCTGTGGGCCAGGCCCGCAGCTGGAGCACGTGCAAGAGGCAACTGATGGATGTTCACTCCCTCCCTTCCCCTCTCTCTAAAAAAAAATATATATTTTTTAAAAAGCAAAAAAACTAAAACCCTCAGTTTTATTAAAATCTATACCAATTTCATTCTGTGTGAAAAAGGAAATCAGCAATATTAATAGATATGGAACTTCTTGAAATTTAAACACCTCCCCCCGCCCCCCGCTTCCCATGTCTACCTTCTAAATTAATGGTGCGTTTACTTTTCATTCACACTGGACATAATAACAACAACAAGTAGAAGAAACCCTCGTTATAAGTGTTCTTCATAGATCAGTAGCCCATAAACATATTTTGTTTAGTTGACATTTTTCTAATGTGAGTTATCATTTAAAATTATGGACATTTTATATGTAAATCTGGATTTTCAGCTCCTCCGAAAAATTAAAAGTTCTGGGATTTCTGGATCCGCATTGTCAGCATGGCAAACAGCTATCTGGGGCATAGTAGCTGCTCCCCTTCAATACAGTATGAACTTCCAATGCTATTTAGCTCTGCTCCCTGAAGTGCTTCTCATAGGTTCCCCCAGGAAGGAATCACTGTGACAATTCCATTTTGAATGCACATACTCTTTAGTTCAGAAAAAACTATGGAAGGTCATATAAGTAAATGTGGATATTTGCTGTGGCACGCCTTCTAAAAGCAAAAAACCTGAACCATCAACGGGGACTGGCTGATTAAATGATGGCAAATCCATCCAAGAGAATACCAGAGGGCCCTCAAAAGCAATAAGGTAAATCTAAGCACATTGAAATGAAAAAAAGAAAAGTGTCCAAAATGTATTATTAAGTGGGGAAAAAAAAAAAGCATGGTTCAGAAAAGTCTGTAACATACCATCCCATCTGTGGGCAAAATGAATAGAACTATTAATATATGCTTTTATATGCATTTCAGATTTGGAGAAGAAAATATAAGAAAAATTTTAAACCATGTATATATTTAAAATATATCTTTCAATACACATTAGATATAAAATATGTATGTATTTATATACCTTGTGTGTGTATATATAAAACACTTAAAAAAGGAAGCACCATGAACAGAGATATTTCAAATCATTTCATGAATAATTATCATCACATCTTCATGTTATGTATCGGATTTCCTGTCTTGGTTACAGAGTGCCTCTAGAGGTAAGCTTGGCTTCCTATCTTAGGCAAGGAGAAGAAAAAGCCTTCTGGATGCCCTTCACCCAGGTCCAAGAATAGCACAGAAATGACAGCCACTTGGGAGCGGTGTCTATTCAGAGTCCTTTGTAGCTCATGTTGCCTCTGCTACCATCTTTTCAAAAGAGAAAACAAGCAGGCCAGAGAAGCAAGAGCTCCTCCTGAGAGAGCTGCCAGGCTCAGCTCTAAACACCCCTTTCAGCCCCCTTCCCGGGTGTACAGGCCCTGGGGGTCGGGGGAGACAGAGGGATACCATATATCATGGCTGTTACTATTGCTGTTACTGCTTTGGGCTGAGTGGGGGAAGAAGAGGAAGAAAAGAGACTAGTTAGTTCTATTCTCACCAGCAGAAACCCTACCTGGTCAGCCCATACAGTAAAGGGCTGGCTCTTCTTCCCACTAATGAAAGGGGAACACTGTCTTGCCTTCCACTGTGCTCAGGAAGGGCAGCCAGGACAGCTGTATGATGAGCTGTAGGTATTACCTTTCAAGAAGAGCACTGTGCTGGGGCCACGGGAAGCCAGGGCCAGTGCAGAGCAGGCCACTAGTAGAATGCCATGCCCCTGAGTTACACCCTGTAATGGCTATCTAGCAGAAGCTACCCCCATTGGCACACCACACTCAAGACCAGACACTCATCCACAGCCACTGTGGGACTCTCCAGCCCAGCCTTGCCCCAGGCCTCAAGAACCAGAGGAACTGTCAGCCCTTCTTCCATCCCTTGATCCTACCTCCAGACACACCGCTAAGCCCACAAGGGCATCCAAGCCACACCTGAATAAAAGAACCAGGATGCATATAGCACTTCTAAAAGTTACCACCTCCTGCTAAATCATCGTTTGGGGAAAGAAAAATAGTTTGCAATTAATTACAAACAATAAAGAAACCTACATAAGGAACAGACAGACGACTCCCATAACCCTCACCCCCGACAGCCTACACTCACATACACGCACACACACGCATTCATGCGCTCATGAGCCTGTGTTTGTGCTTTTCTTGAGAGCCAGAGTCTGGGGTTTAAATATCCCCATTCTTTTCAACTACTATGATACAGAGAAACATGCAATCTATGTAGGCACCTACATTTCACATACATATCTACTGGGGACTAACAGGGACACACAGAAGCTAGAAAACCTAGGTTGTATTATTTAGAAAATGATACTCTTAATACTACATTATACTGTATTATATATATAATACTATACAGCACTACTTCCAAAATAAAAGAGAAAATAAAACATGGTCCCCTTTGCTCTTTTCTCTTAGGTCCTCCCTTTTTCAGTATTCTAGTGTTCCCACACCACTAACTTTGAATTAAGAGCCTGCTAGGGCTGACTCAAGCCTTATCACAAAGATGATCTCAAATATGGCAGATATGCTCCTGTTTGGTCGATTTAAGGAGCTATACCTAGAAAAGAAATAAAACTACTTCTGGCCCCACTAATTCAGAATTGATGATAATGCAATGTACCCCTCAAAGTTCAAGATGAATCTTCTAACTGTGGCCTGCTAAACACCTGGGAAGATAAGACATGGACTGGGTAAGCCATTTAAGATGACAGACTATCTTCGCAAACCTCCTGCCTTGCTGTCTCTGTACTATTATAATTTGTTATCATTAAGGTAATAATTACAAATGTCTTACTTGTTTACCAAGCAGGTCTACTAAGACCAGCTATAATCAGCGACTACATGCATTTAAAATACCTTCATGTCAAACATTTCATCCTTCATTTTTCTAATTCCGACTGGCCTTCTCAGTCATTGCTGTTTTTACTGGATATTGGAACGTGCACACAGCAAAATCTCCGAAGGTGCTTACCTCTGAATCTTTGGCCTGCTGATTACGAACGACTATCAAATTGTACAGGATTCTGTCATCATCCGCCTCTGTGTGGGACACATCGTGAGGCATGCTCCACAAATTCTTTTCATCCTCCCTCTCGAGAGTTGCTCCAAATGAAGAATATGTATTGGTAGAACTATGATATAAAAAAAAGGTGTAGGAGGATTTTGTAATATTTAAAATATATACATCATATGCAGGCAATGTAATATAAATAAAATAAATAGCAATATATTATATAACATATAATGTAATATATAAATATATCTCTTTAACAAAAAGGTTTGAACTGTCTCTAATAACTAAGCACAACACAAATGTCTGAATTGTCTCCAATAACTAAGCATAACACAATAGAACAAAAAAAGTCACTTTAAAAACAGCAGAGAAGAGAGGTTATCAGACACCTGGGAAGAGGCAATTTTACTATGTTAAACATGAAATGTAGCAGTGAATACCCTGCAGCTAAAACAAAACAAAAAAAAAGGGAAATTCAATTGTGACTAGAACTTGCATTATGAAGAGAAGAAAACAACATAAAGAGATGATTTTTTTTTCCTGGCTCTAAATTCAGGAAGCATTGTAAACTTAAAATACAATAGGATATAGTATTATCAATTTCCCGACAACAAGAAAATGAAGTAATAAATATGCATATCCAAATATTTTCAATAATCAATGCCAGATGTTGAGAAAGAACTTCAGCAGCCCCATTTGGCACATTGGTTTTATGATTTTCCCTTTATAAGGGGGTCTCCACACCTGGACTTAGGGAGAAGAGTAGCAGAAGTCACAGCCAGGACATGCTTGTACACAGCCCCAGTTAACTCCTGTGGGACCAGACAGGTAGGGTCATGCTGGGGATACCCCCTTCATCTAATGATACGTACAAAGCACCGACTCCATGTTAATGACAGGGCTCAGGAAAACTGTGAGCAGCATAGACATGGTCCTTGTCCTTGGACCTCACTAGAGTCTAGGTCGGGAAACGCATTAATAAATGACCACATGACTAGATAATTAAAAACTGTGATAAGTGCTGTAAAGGGGGAGTTCAGGGATCCTTGAGAGCTAACAGGAGTAGGTGTCAGGTCGGCATTGTGAAAAAGGAGTGCTTGAGCTTTACACTGAAACGTAAAAACAGGGTTCCAGGCAACGGTAAGAACATGTTCAAAGGCCTGCGGCGAGAGGCAGCAGGGTGTGTAACATTATGCATTTGAAGAAAGGGGACATTGGCCAGAGAGTGAAAGAGAAGGTGGGGAGATGGCTGAGGCCAGGTCCACATGGCTTCGTGGGCCAAGTTTTCTCACATTCTTTAGAAACGCGGTCTTTATTCCTAACGGCAAGGCAAGATGTGGAAAGGTCTTAAGAAGGGCTGTGATGTGACATGAACAGTATTACAACTTTAAAGATCTTTCTGGCTGAAGTGTGGCGAATGCCTGAGAAGGGTCAAGTGGATCTGGGGATTCATTAACATGCAACTGAGGCAGCTCAGGTGGACACGGTAGGTATCAGGATTAGAAGGAAGGTATGGAGCTGAAGAAAAGTATGCTATTCAAAGATACGCCGCAAGTGGCAGCTCTCTGGCTTTCCACCTGGAGGGTGAGTGATGTCATTCTCTGAGACAGCTAGGTGCCCCATGACCAAGGGGTGCAAACATACCTGCATGTGTGACATGAGGGAATGGTAAATGAGGACAGAGGGACCCCGATAAACAGACAGCATCTGGGAAGGAAGGATGGGAGTAACCAACAGGCGGGCTTAAGGTACATGTGAAGATTTAAACAAACATGAGCTACCCAAGAGCTGCTACTAAAAAATCTTGCAATAGGAAGCAAGGTCTCAATCTCCAAATTGGGGTTCAACGGCAGGAACCCTCATATAGCCTCTTCGTAAGAACAATGAACTAATGACAGGTGATGCAACTGATGCCTCCATGTCCTGCCCATTCAGGCTTTAAAGAGCATGTCAAATCCATTCATTCATTCAGTCATTCATTTATTCAGTTATTTGTTTACCTAACAAACATGTAAATAGGTGCCTGCTGCAGATTGGGAGCTGGGTAGGGTGCTTTGGGGACTTGAAAATAAACAGGACATCATCCCTGCTTTTAGTGTGACTATAATGCAATGAGGTAAGTAAATTGTTTTTAAAAAGTATAAACAGAATGCATAGGAGCAGAGAACGAGTGACAGATTTTGTGTTCGTATGAGAAGGAAGTGCAAGAAAGGTTTCGTGGCAGCAACAACGTCTAACCCAGACCTAAGGACTACACAGCTTTTGATCAGGAAGAGAAGCAGGGGGAAAGGGAACCAACTGCACAGTCGCAACATATAGAGACTTAGTTCCTGCAGAGCTGGAGAATTCCAAGTTCAATACCACTCAGTGCACAGAGGGAGGGAAATGCGGGCATGTGAAGAAAAGGGGATGGGGGTCAGACTGAGGACAGTGTTGGAGTTCAGGCCTGACTCGATGAACTGTGACAAGCTAACAAGGGGATTATGGGCCTTATCAGGTCTGTTGTTTAGAGAAATAGCTTTGCCTGAGGAAGGAACTAGAAGAGGCTAGGAGGCTGTCACCAGAGGGCAGGTGTGGTTTTCGTGTCCTGCTCTTTGAGGCCCTAGTGTCAGGGCGTGGGGGCCACTGGGGAGAAGTGGAGCAGAAGATGGGCAGGGCCCTCCCAGGCAGAGAGAGAAGCCTGCAAACCACCACAACCAGAACAGCTGCTCTATTTAAAATCTTATGGTTAGAGATACAAAGATTTCTTGGGGGCACACAAAAGGTAGAGTTCTATTGCCAAATAAATACATATGTAATGCTAAACATATTGAAATACTGATTGTGGTGAGAGTGGACGAGGGTGTGGGCTAGGGAAAGAGGGGTGGGAAATGGAAACTGAGTCGGTGGATTCCAGCAGCATCTCAGAGGGGGAAGTGGCAGCCCTGTGACAGGTGACAGCAGCAGCAGTTCAAGAAGAGGGGTCAGAGGAGGCCCACGACGATGCTTTTAACGGGAACATCACAGAGGAAGAAGCTAAGGCTGAGCTGTGAACCTGCAGAATGTTCACAGGGAGGTGGGATCTGGGCTTAAAGGCAAGGGCAGGGCTGGAGATCTGGACTTGGGAGAGAGGCACATGCATTTCAGTCCCTGAGGAAGCCAAGGGATCAGAGGTGAAGTGAGGGAAAACCTCAGGGGAATAGCTAGACCTGAGGGACAGGGGTGGGAGGGAGCTGGAGAGAGCAGGTGAGACCCAAGGAAGAGAGAATTCTGGGAAAACGAGGAACAGACTGGAGAAGCATCGACAATGTGAGAGGCATTGACTCCGATTTCTTTTTTGCCTGGACAGGTTTTGCAGCGATGACCAACCACCACTGCACTGTAGGGGGCAAGGCTTCCACATTCCATCCCTCCTGTTACACAGCCACCTGAGGTCAGAAGGGTGGCAGGTGGGTGACATTGCCCACTGTGCAGACTGGGACCCGCCTGTGGGGCTGCTTGACTTCCCCTGGGTCAGGCAGCCGGCTGACGGCTGTCCTCCGGCATGAGCCCCTGAGTCGCTGACGGAGCTCTCCAAGATGCCCCATGTCATAAGACTTGGCATCCAAATGCTGTGACAGGGACGCACCCAGAAACAGAGCGGCTCTGATAACAACTACACTGTGAAGTGCAAACTGGCAAATTCATCTGGGGCTTCTCCTCCAGGCATCGAGGGCGACCCCGGTGCACAGCTTTCGCGGGGAGCTGGGGTCACGGCTGCCGACGCCAGGTACCACTCAGGCCAGGAAACCCGTGTTCTTTCCTGAAAATGGTGTTTGCTTTTCCCTAACTTTGTTTCATTTGCCTAAGTCTTGCCTTTTTAACAAGTTGATGAGCTCCCCTAGGGCAGGGGTCCTACCCAGGATTCCCCTTACAGCCCACATTGCCCAGCTGGGTCAGGCACAGGGCGGTTGCTTTGATGGTCCTTGCTGAACGGAGCATGCTGAGCGGGGACCCCCATCTGCTGAAGAAAATCCCAGATATAACACAGTTACCACTTTTTAAAGGTTTTCCCAAAGCAGGAGGTTTAGAAATTAGCCAGTATTTACCTGAATAAGTAGTAGTAACATTTGCCCATGCACAATCTAGCCACTTTTTGTTTAATAACCCACACAGAAGACTATGACAGCTGCCTCCCTGGCCGGTGCCCCTACCCTCTTACAATCTCAGTGTCTCTCCCTCTCTCTGCCCACCCCTCTTCGTTTCTAACACACAGGCACGTGCACAAACATGCATGGACGGGCACGACTCCAGCCAAGGTGACACACCAGCCACTCTTCCTGAATCTACAAACTTGAATCAAGCCATCAAGCTCGTAGAAGGTCACCACCGGGCCTGTTTAGAAGCGCTCATGTCTCTAAACAGGTGCTGCCTCCCCAGTTCTCCCACATCTAGCTCTGCCCTAATTAGGGGCAGCGCTCCCCCCGGCGTCCTGCGAGCCTCAGACTGCCTAGTCACTGACACCCGGGGGATGGTGTAAATAGGGAAGAGAACCACAACCTTCTGCCTCTGGGTGAGCACGGACCCTTCCCGGGGGCCGGCTGATGAGAGCGGTCTGGCCGGCCAACCTCTGTGGAGTGGCCCCCTCCCCCGGGACCTCCTTCCCTCCTCGTTCTTCCTCATGAGAGTTACAAGTCAGGTTTCTTTGGGGCATAGTAAAGGTAGTTTCTATTCCTAAATAAATCATTAAGTTAATAATTTTATCTGAGTCCTGGTCAAGATGATGGTGGATGAGGGAGTGAGCTCACGCAGCAGGATCTGGCCGACCCGGCCTGGCTAAGGGACCCGGTACGATGCACTGGCACGCCTGTCCCTGCTCCTTATATGCTTATATCGTGGGTGGGCTGCCACCACCCAGTCAAGGCAGCAACCACTTTGCTGTAAAACTTGAAACCACTTAGGAGGGGAGAGAGCGCAGAACAAAGAAAAGCCTACAACAAGCCACTGGTGAAGCAGCTTGAGAAACTCCGGAGACTGTAGAGGACCTTGGGGCCTATGGAAAGAGATTACAGTGCAAAAGCCCTGGGGTCTGGATGCAGAAGCCCAGGAAGACGGAAGGAAAGCAATCAGCAGCTTCCCTTCCTCTCCCTACGTAAGGATCACTAAAAGGCACCTAAGAGAGTGAGAGCAGCTGCTTTGCCTCTGGCCACCATCTGATGATGATAAATATTTTATTGACCTCAGGCATTTGAGAGGTGGCTCCAAAGTCACATTAGAAGCAGAAGCTGCTTTTACTCCCAAAAGGGTAGGACGAGAAGAGTCTCAGATTCCATCCCCAACCCCACCTGGGGCACAAGACCAAACCGCGGTGGAGTCTTGTCTTTCAATTGGGTCTAGAGTTAAAGGGAGACTCGAGCCTTAGAAACACTGGACTCCCTGCCTGGGAGCTTCCGTGTGAAGGGCTACAAGGCACGGAAGTGCCTCCCAAGGGTTTCCTGTGAGTCCTCACCACCACCAAGGACCGTGAGTCAAAATTTGAGAAAGACCCACAAAATGCCCCGCACACAAGGCTGGCGCCTGGCGTCAGCAGCCCCAGAGATTTCACTGCTGTCCCCGCAAGATGGCTGTGTGTCCGTGATCACCGCTTTACAACTGAAGCTCTGAACGGGTGAAGAGAGAAAATTTCCAGTTAACAGCAACCAAAGCAAAAACTCGACCTCCGAAGGCTCTTGGTTGGGCGCCATCCCCTCACCCCTTAAGGCCTCTTGATCTGATTCCCCACTAGGAATGGGCCTGCCTCCTGGGCCCCTGGCTTCCAGACCTTTCCCTTCCTCCCTCCATGGAAACCTTCTGGTGGATGAGCAGGTTAATAATCTAAGATCCTTATCGCTCCCTCTTTCCCTCCTTCCCTCCATCACTCCCTCCCTTCCTTCCTTCCTTGCTCTCAAGACAGATACTCTGGCTCCCTTCACTTACATAGCTGATCCAATGTTTAAACGTTATTTAACCCTAAATTTAACCATTGTTCCATAGGTTCCTGGAGCTTTCTCAGCATTCAGGCACCTGGCTCATGACTTCCTTCAGCATCAGAGGTTATGACCTACCTCAACGTGCAGGAAGGAGGACACCGGAAGCTCTTTTCTGGCCCCGCTCCTTGGTGTGCGCCCACCCTTCATGCCTCCCACTCCATGGCTGGGACAGGGCCCTGTGTGACATGTTTTGCGTACTGCTTTCGGTGCTCTAAGGCTTGAAGGGAGTGCTTGAAGGGAGTGCAGACAAGAACCCTGGGAAGCAGGCTGGGGAAGCATTATTTTTTATTTCTTCTGCAGGGGCTCACAAAGATTAGACCCAGTCCTGGGTCCTTTTTCTGCTCACATTCACTCCTGGCCACTTCTTCCAGTCTCATGGCTTTAAATACCATCTTTATGAGGAAGAATCCTAAATTTGTACCGGTATCCCCAGCTCACGTCTGTCAAATCCCAGAGTCCGGTATCTACCTGCCTTTTTCCCATGTCAACGTGAACGTCTAACAGACCACTCAAGTTCAACACAGTCAAAGCCAGGCACCTGAGCTTCCCACCTAACCTCTCCCATGCAGTCTTCCCACTCAGAGGGTGGAACCCTCATCCTTCACATTGCTCAGGCCAAAGTCCTTCAAGTCATCCTTGGCTCTCTCATTCCCCACATATAATCCATTGGAAAATTCGATTGACAATACATTTCAAAGTACCCACCTCTGCCACGACCACCAGAGCCAGGCATCTGCGTCTTGCATAAAAATTCTTGCGTTTGGTTTTTTTTTTTCCCCCCACTGATCTATCTCTTTCTACCATTGCTTCCACCAAGTCTATTCTCAATGCCAACAGCCAAAATGAACCTTTTAATATGCAAATCATATTATAACAGCCTTCCCTCAAAACCCTCCAGGGGCTCCCATTTGACTTAAGAGTTTAAGCCAAAGTCCTAACCGTGGTCTCTAAGGCCCCACCTGCTGCCCTAGCCACTTGGGCCTCTCTGAGGCTCCCTGCACCCACCAGTCACAGGCCCAGGTCCGGCCCTGGCACCGGCTGATTCTTCCACCTGTAACGTGCTCCCCGCAGATATCCACACATCCCACTGTCTCCCCACCTTCAAATTTTTGTTGACACGTCACCTCCTGGGTGAGCCCTACCCTGACCAATCTACGTAAATGACAAGCGTGCTCCTCTGCCTCTGCTCTGTCTTTTCTTCTTCCTGTACACTTACGTATCTTCTAATTTACTTATTATGGTGTATTGTTTGGGGGCCCACCCCTCACCAGAGGAAAAGTCCCATGAGGGCAGGAGCTGTATCTATTTTGCTCCAGTGCTTAGAATAGGACCTGGCACTTAGTAGATGCTGGATAAACATTTGCTGAATGAATGAAGAGTTGTTTCCCCAGTTCACAGGGCTCTGATGGTAGAAATGAGGCTGGAGTCCCTGTCTGCAGACTCATAGACAAACTCTTAACATTTGAGCTGTTTGAATTTGTGAAGGTGAGGCTGGCTCTTAATCTTGTGCAAGGAAGGAGGTAACAAGCACATATTTTATGTCAGGTGGTAATTGGGGCTCTGAAGGAACACACGGTGGAAAAAGGACCAAGTGAAGAGGTATGGGTACTGCTTCTAAAAAAGGTGGTAGGGCAAAAACTTTCTGATGAAATGACTTTGAACAGACACCCGAATAAATAAAATGAGGGAGTTCCCCATACATGTAAGCCAAAGAAGAACAGTCCAGGCAGGGTGGGCAAGAAGTGCAAAGGTCCTGAGACAGGTGTATGCTTGGTGTGCCTGAGGACCCAGGAGCAGGCCAGGGTGTCCAAAGGATGAACAATTTCACTTCATGTGCTGACTTAAAAATTTAAACCATATGGAATAGCCCCAAACTGGAAACCACCCAGAAGTCTACCAACAGTTAAGGTCGAACAAAATGAAATGTACTCTGAAGCAATGAGAACTGCAAACTAAGCTACATACGGCAACCTGGATAGATCTCACAAAAAACACACACAGTGTAATCCCATTTACATAAAGTTTAAAATCAGGCAAAACTAAAGTATACATTTCAGGTGGATACATGGGTGGTACAGCTATAAAGAAAAGCAAGAAAATGACTATCCCAATGATCTAGATAAAATCAGGGGTGGGGAATACATGGCTGGCAACAGCTGTCTCTTGCTGTAGGTGATGGTACAGTATTCACTTTACAGTTGTTCTTTATACTGTACATGTTTTTAGCCTCTGACATCACATGTACCCACAAATTCTTAAGATTCTTAAAAGTTAAAGGAAAAAAATAAGCGAGAAGCAATTCAGGAAATTCTTATCACATGTCAGGCAGTATAGGGGGATTCGTTAGATAGATGCTGTCTCACCAAGAATTTCCTTAAAAAGCACAAAAGAAAAGAGTGCACAGTATAGAATTAGCATAAAACAAATATATACCAGATGAAAAAGGACTTCTGCTGCCAGCAGGGTAAACTATTTTACCTAACATTTACGCAGAATTTACTTTTTAAACAAAGGTGTAGAGGTAAGATCACCTTAAGATATCTAAAGAATAAAAAGTTCTAGGAAACCTAGATCCCATGATGCATAAGAGAAGAAAATGTCATCCTCTTGGGAATTTCCAATGTTACTAAGGCTGACTAATGCAAGTCACAAAAGCGGGCAAACGATATGGTAGGTTGCCTTGGAAGAAACCTTTAAAAGTCACCCTTCTGTGAATTTTGAGTGGCAGGCCCTGTTCTGAAAACAGCAGCCATGACCCTCCCCTCTCTCTTCTCTATCCTTCAAGAAGGCAAAACTACAAGCCTTGGGATGGACCCCTTACGGAGGAGCCAGGAGCTCCTCCCCACAGCAGGGATCCTCCGTGCCTCTGCTGTCACTTCCTAGGAATCTGCGGCTGGCCCAGGGCTGCGGGCTTTGTAAGCTGCAGGCTCTGCAGGAGGCCACGGTGGCTGGTGTCGGCTCAGGGAACCCAGCAGCACGTTCTGGGACAAGGAGTCAGGCCACGTGGGCCCTGGTCTGAGCTACCTCACCGACAGGAACACAGTGGCCAACGTTTTTTTAAAGCCCTTCCAAGGGCAGCAGACAATGTGATCTGCTCCGAGGTCACGAGAGTCCACACTGTGAAATGAAAAACTCTACACATGTAAAAGATTATTGTCCATCTACGCTGGGTGGTGATTCTCTTTTAAGTCTCTTAAACTCATCTCTCTTCTCCTCTGGTTTTACAGGCCATCGGACAGAAATGAGGGGCCAGTGTTTCTCAGCCCCCGGCTGTCACAATTCAGGGCAAGTCTCATACGTCAAACACAACTTCTAGCACAACCACGCAAACAGCTGGTTGCACGCCTCCCTGCATAGTAGGACCTTCTATGGGCCTGGAATATAGTAGGATTCGAACCCCAGTTCAGCCATCTGAGAAGCTACTGGAGGCTCTTGTGCCTGTTTCTTCAACTGTCAAGAGGAGACAGAGACATAATTACTGTCTGCTCTCATTATTTATTCCCAGATTCTATATTTGCAAATCTGCCCACACACTACCGTTTCTCTGTAATCCCAAAATCAATATTCCCAGTGTCCTCACAGGGCTCGAGATCCAAGTTCCCTGCTGAGGGCCAACG
The DNA here is from genome assembly GCF_021234165.1 of Pteronotus mesoamericanus. Classification (NCBI taxonomy): domain Eukaryota; kingdom Metazoa; phylum Chordata; class Mammalia; order Chiroptera; family Mormoopidae; genus Pteronotus; species Pteronotus mesoamericanus. The sequence continues at coordinate 10,762,707 of NW_026555277.1, read as the reverse complement.
AGGCTCTGCTTTCCCGTTTCAGCTCGCACACTATAACCACGTGGCCTTTCAGTGGTCTATTTGGTGCCACATTTTCTTTGTCATTTTTGTGCTTTCTGTTGGTGATTTCACTGTTTAGAAAAGGCCCAAGCACATGTGTGTTAGATGAGCTTCATTCAGGCCTGAGTTACAGAGCTATTGGCAGCAAGTTCCATGTTAACAAATCAACAATATATATTTATTGACACATGTTTAAAGGGTCTTTAAACAGAAACACACATAAAACAAGGTACATATTGATCAGTTCACGAATCAGCTGGCAGGACTCTAACCCTGGATTTTCCCCTTGGAGCAATGGCTCAATACTCTTGAATTCAGTTTTTGCAGTGACTAATAGAATATAACTACTCTGCATTACGAGAATCGACTATACCGCAGAGGGTTATGGCGAGGGTTTAATTAATAGATACAAAGCACTTAACGACAATGCCTAGTGCGCCATAAGCACTAAGTATAACCTGCAAAGGCTCCGGAGAAAAGGAATAGGGAAGACGTATGTCACAACTTCAGCCTCCCAGCCTCTTCTGCGTGCTGGATGCAGTACGACTCACACGGAACCATTCCTTCACAGTCAGGGAAATTCAAGTCTGGTGCCCACACTCACGGGCCCGATCGATTTCTTCTCAGAACCACTGTTCTTGTGGGCATGAAACAACCATCAAGAATAAACTGAGGGTTTATTTTATTTTTTCCCTAATGAAAATTCCAGGTGCTGGAGAAAAATGAAACATTGGCATTCTGTTCTCCATTCACTGCCCACAGATATGTGCGGAAACTCTGCTATCAGTAAGAGAAGCTGCCGGTGGGCAGCGAGAAGAGCAGGGAGCAAACCGATCTGGAAGCTCATTCTATGGTTCACTTAGGTGCCTTAAGAGAGAGCCACAAATTAAAGCTCAACCCTGGTTGTTCCTTCTCTGCCTCTCTTCTTTTACTTTTGAACAACCGGATAGTGGTGATCCTTCTCAGCTATATACAGCCAATAAAAATTAGAGAGTGAGAATTATACCTCTCTGAAAAAGTTCAAAAGAACTATATGAAAGATGCTTTTAGCATGTAATGTTTACACCACACTTTTGTCACATTCCATTTTAGACTCTTTTCAGGCCTGATGTGTGCATTGGATGTCACACAGCCAGGAGACATCCTGGTGCCAGGGGACTTGGGCAGCTCTCTGCTTAGAGGCGACTGACTGCAGGTGTGCCTCCCAAATCGTATCATTTCCAGGACCACAACTCATGCTCAGGTGGATCTGTATACGGCAGTAGCATGCTTTTATCACTGATGGACGGAGCCATGCTGGAAAAGTAAAATAAAAATCAATGTTTTGAGCTCATTTTCCCAAAAGTATCTTGTAGTAGATTGGACAGTGTCCCCTAAAAACTTCTAGGTATGTAATCAAAAAAAATCAAAAACATATGTACGTACAAAACCTTGATCACAAACATTCACAGCAACATTATTTATAACAGCCAAAAAGTGGAAACCACCCAAATGTCCACCAATTGATGAATGGGTAAATTAAATGTAATATATCCAGACAATGAAATTTTATTCAAATATGAAAAGGAATGAAATACTGACACACATTACATGGCAAAACTTCAGAACATCACACTAAGTAAAAGAAGCCAAATGCATCCAGGCCTCATACTGCATGATTCCATGCATTCAAAATGTCCAGAATAGGCAAATCTATAAAGACAGAGAGTAGATTAGTGGTTGTCTGGGGCGTGGAAGAGCAGGGAGGGAAGTCAACAAATGACTGCTCAAGGTCAGGGTTGCTTTTTGGAGTAAAAAAATGTTCGGAATTAGGAAGACAGTAGTAACGACGGCACCACTTCGTTGATATACTAAAACCACTGAACTTCACACTTTAAAAAAATCAAAAATCAAACAAATTTTGAAACTAGACCTTCTGTTGACTGGAGTGGGAAAGAACATGAAGGCAGCCATACACACACACACACACACACACACACACATACACAAAACACACACCACTGTTCCACACCTCCATCAATAAGCTGCTCTTCCTAAACATTGTTACATGGAAATGATGCCATAATGACGCTGGACCACAAAACACCAGTCCACTCATATCCACATGCTCAGAAGAATAATGATAATAATTAATAACTAAAATTTATTGAGTGTTTACTATGTGTCAGACATGCAACTAAGCACTTCACATGGAGTAGTAGCTCATTTCATTCCTCACTGCAGCCCTTTGAGGTACATACTATTATCATTCCCATTATGCAGCTGAGGAAATTAAGACAAAAATAAATTTCATAATTTGTGTCAGGTCACCCAGTCCAGACTTAACCCCAGGCAATATGACTCATGAGCACTGTGCTATTCTGCCTCAATTGACTTTGCCTTCTTAAAATCACTGCAAAATCCACTGACATCTACCATAAATCAAGGCAGGAAAGCGTGGAGATTTTAAAACAATCAAAACTGTTGACTCAAAGAGCAATCCTGGACAGAAAATAGGAAAGACCCAAGGCTCTGAGGATGAGACCAAGCTGAGGGTTGCATTTCATGTTACTATGAACATTCTCAAGTTGAGGGTACGACCCAAGTATGAAATTCTAGATTTTACCCACTTCGTTTAAACCTAGGGGTAGATTCCTGGGTTTCTCCCTGTCCACAATAACCTAATAATCTAAGTGAGTGCCCCATCGCAAGTGCAAACAAAAATATTGTGTGTTATGTGTATGCCTGTTTATATATATTTAAAACAACATGACCTATATTTACATAATGGGTGCTCACTAAACTGTGAGGGGCAGATGGTAAATTCTGAGTCCTAAATTACAGAGAGAGATGAACAAGGGCAAAGTAATCAGAGAGAACTGCTTGATAGGGTCCTTGAGAACTAGCCTTTAGGAAGGGGCAGGAACGACAAAGGTCATGATTTGAGGCAAGTTCAGAGAGAACAAAAATGTTGGATCATTCCTAGAGTGGCAAGGATGCCTGTCTGATTAAATCAAAGAGTGCACGATGTTTAATGTCCTGGAAATAAGAGTGGACAGACAGGAAGGGATTATGTAAGATACCGAAAGTCAAGGGGAGTGTTTGGCCTTGATGAAGTAAGAAAAGGTAAATCGTGCTTTTTAAAAAAAGAGTTGTGAAAGCTTTATCGTATCACAAGAAACACTGGCTTCAACATCTGCTTACCCAGTCCTGGAATTCCACCGTATATACTTTTTCCTAATTTCATTTTAAATATTCTGTTTCTTTGATATCTACCCCCAAGGCACGACCGAGTGGAACCTTCATTTCAGCAGTTAAAAGAAGATGACTGGAAATTGCAGCCCTGAACAAAAACTGTGTTGTAAGGTCCCTTCACGAAGCCACTTAATGCACTGCTAAAGTGCGTTAAATTTTCTCACACGTAATAGTAACAGCTTAACCTGTAATGAATCAACATCCTACTGATAAAATACACATTTTTAAATGTAAAAAATATTTCGTTGTGCTCAGTCACTGAAATGGCTTTCTTTTGATAATCAAACTGAGCGAGAAAATATCCAACTTTCTTCCCGGGTAAAACAGAAACTCACAATTCTATCAAATATATAGTCAGTGGCAGTTGTATTTAATCGGACCCCTAGGCGAACTTCTTTCCGTGCTCCCCTGCCTGGCAACTGCTCCCGAATTCTTGGCACGTTCTACAGGCATCCACCTGGGTCTCAGGTGCCTTTGAAGATTTGTGCTTTGGGGCAAAAATCTTACCCGAGGAACAAACCCAAGCAACGGGATATCCTGTAAGGAGGGATCAAAGGATGTAGATTGTACCTCAGCGTAACCTTAAAGCAAGCCCGTATCCCTAACTCAAACACGGAGGTAACCCCACTCCGCGACATCGGGCGGAAACGAGGTAACCCCGGATCCCGGCCAGGACTCGCACTCACCTGACCAGGGGCTCCTTCTCGGGCGAGGCAGGCTCCTCCAGGCACTTGCACGGGCAGCAGCAGCACGCGGTCCTCAGCCAGTCCCTCAGCCCCATGGAGAGCGAGCTGCCCCGCCGGCGCCGGCCGACTCCGAGAAAGCCGCGGGGGCGAGTGAGCGCGGCAGGGGCGCGGCCACGGGGCCGGCATCCAGGTGCGGGGACAGTCGCGGGCCGGGCTTCGCAGACCGGTCCGTGCGCATCACGCCGCGGCCGGACACGCGGGCGAGGCTAGGGGCGCCTCCACGGCCCAGGCTCTGCAGGGCTGTGCGCTTTCCTCCACTTCGGTTTTGTTTGGGGCGCGTGTTTTGTTGAAGCTTTTTTTTTTTTTTTCCGCTTCTAATTCCCCAGGCGCTAATTGGGGCGCATGCGTCCCCGAGACGCTGCGCTGCTGCCCTCTAAGGAGGAAGCAGGGACTCCAGCCAGAAGCAAAACTTGCGGGCACCGACGCTGACCCGGGCGGGGGGGAAGCACTGCGGTCACAGAGCGCGCGGTTGGGCCGACACTATTCACGCTTTTTATTGGCTTCACTCTGTCCCCTTCCCCACCCCCAAACCTTTAAAGCAGAGTTTAGGGCATTTTTAACATGTCAGCACCACAAAGAGTGAAAGTTAGTAGAAGAGTATGGATTGGCGCATTACAGAGGTGGGTTTCTTTTAAGTACTGTATTCACAGTGATTTTTGAAAAAATTGTTTTCAAAAACAATTTTGAAAGCCTCCCAGTTTTTGAATAACCCCCTCAAGGAAGGCAACCACTATCATTAGTTTCTTGAGGTTTTCCAGAGCTATTTATGTATTTATTTATGTACAAACTACTCTCTTTTTACCCAATCAGTGGGGTACTCCACGCATTTTTGCCCCTGGCTGGTCTCACTCAGTATATCATGGAGACTGTTCCATTCCAATATATATGGTCTTCCTCTATCATTTTAACAGTTGCATATTGTGCAGCCACATGGGTGCCAGTATGTTATTTAGCCAGCCCCCTGTGGGTGGATGGACATTTAAATGAATTCCAGGCTTTTGTTATTAAAATAAGGCTGCCACAAACACCCTTGAATTATGTGTTTTGACATGTCTATCTATTGGGTAAATGTTTGGCAGTTGAATTGCTGGGTAAGGTGACTTTTAAAATTTTTGATGGCTCTTGCCAAATCGTTCTCCAAAGAGGTAATTCCAGTTTACACTCTGACCAGCAACACATGAAAGTGTCTGTTTTCCTATACCCCCCCAATACAAACAGCCCATCTAATTTTCATTTTTACCAATCTGCATTATTCAACAAATACTTATTGAGCATCTATTATGTGCCAGGCATGTTCTAGGCTCTGGGGATACAGCAGTGAACAAAAGAAACAATGTTTGTTCCTACTCTCTTCAAGTAAACATTCTAATAGGAGAGTTAAATGAAACATGCACTTAATTGTATTAGAAAGCAATACTACATACTGTGGAAAAAAATACAGCAGGAGAGGGGATAAGTGCCAAGGAAGTGTGTGTGTGTGTGTGTGTGTGTGTGTGTGTGTGTGTGTATGTCCTGGAAGGAGGCTGGTACCTGTAGTTTTTAATGAGTTGGTCAGGGAAGGCTTCCTGTTATGGTGACATTTAAACAAAGACTTGAAGGAGGTGAGCAAGGGAACCCTGACATCAGAGGGAACAGCTTTTCAGGGAGAGTTAAGACCATGTGCAAAACCCCAGAGGAGAAAGAATAAACTATAGTGTCTGAGAAGCAACATAGATTTCAGGGACCCTAGGTATGTGTGGGCCAGAAGGAAGAGAAATAGGAAATGATGGAATCTGGGACCTTGTAGGACTTTGCAGGGATTTTGCTCCATATGAGTGAGTGGCACGTTGGAGGTTTTTGAGTAGAGGCTGTGATATGACCTACCTAGATGGCTGCTTGAGAAGAATCTGGGTGCCAACAGCTGTTTGAGGGAGAGGCAAATGAGTCTTGGTAATGATCCATGTCAGCAGCCCCCAACCGTTTTGGCACCAAGGACTGATTTCGTGGAAGACAATTTTTCCACGGACCAGGGATGGGTCCATGGTTTCAGGATGATTCAAGGGCATTGCATGCAAGCTCACCTCTTGCTGTGCGGCCCAGTTCCTAACAGGCCTGGACCAGTACCATCTGCGGCCCAGAGGTTGGGGGTCCCTGATCCACGTGACAAACGACAGTGACTTGAATCAGGGAAGTAGCCGTAGAGGTTGTAAGAAATGGTTGGGCTCTGAATGGAATTTGAAGCTAGAGCCAACCAGATTTGCTAAAGAGTTGGATGTAGGGTGTAAAAGAAAAGAAAAAGGGACTCCAAACTTTTGGGTTTATAAACTGTGAAGGTTAAGTGGCCAATGGCTGAGACAGAGGGAATATGGGAAGAGCAGATTTGGAGGGGTGAGGAGGAAGAGCAGGGGTTTATTTTCAGAAGTGTGAATTCTCATGGGTGGTGTGTTAGTTTTTAAAGTGTGTCACTCCACATAATTTTGTCCTGCCCTGGCTACATAAACAGGCAGAATGAACAGATCATGTGTGAGTTCATTGAGAGGCTGGCTATTGAGGATGACAGAAGAATAAGAGAGCAGAGAAGGTCCCTGAGGACTCTGACTCAGTTGGGGAGATATGGACCCATCTTGAAAAGTTCACTGGATATGACAAGAGTTCCAGCTGTCACCAGCCTGTGCAGGGCTGTGGTAGCAAGCTCAACACCATGTCAATTACAACTTGTAACTTCACCAGGATGGAGGCTGAGTGTTGTTCTTGACAGCAAACTTCCTGCTGGCTGGAAAAGTCCACTTGGTAGAACGCACTGTGTTCTGAAATTGAATTTTGGATTTGAGTTATTCCACCCAGGTTCTGGTAGAGGTGGCTGCAAAAAATGTGAACTCAGCCAGCAAGAAAATAAAATTTAGGATCTGACAGCTACAACTAACTATTGGAGTTGGGTTTGTTGAAAATACAGGAACTAGAGGGGCATGCAGCTTCCGGAAAGTATAGCTGCTCTACCCCTTTACTAACTTTGATCTTAGACAAGCCACTTAATTTTTCTGAACCCCATTGTTTTACTCTGCAAAATGGAGATGATAAGTCCAGCCCTACCTACTGGGCACCATCGTTAAACTCAAGTGAGATCATCTGAAAACCATAAAACACTGTGGAAATACCACAATTCAGCACTATTGATTAACTCTAAATAATATAGGCCTGTTGGGCAAATCCCAGTTCCAGTACTACCTGACCTACATGGGACAATGCTTCTTTTCATATTTGTACCTCTGCAATGTGTGGGCATCTTAGTTTGTTACAGACAGGATATTCCTAGAAAGCCCTAAAACCACATCTATTTAGCAGACTTGATCAGGATGTTAATGCCCCGCCTTGCTAAAGATCATGTGCAGTGTTTGCCTGCTTTAACAACTATTTAACATTTTTCTTTTAAAATTAATTTTAAATTTTAAAATTTACAAATGAAACATTCCTCTAGAAAGTTGAAATACTGCAGTTAAAGTTCCCTCTATCACAATCTGCAATCTTCTCTCCTTTCTACCCTCCCCAAGGTAACCATTCTTATCCATATGGCACAACTTTTTTCTGGACACAAACACATGTGTGTGCCCCTGTGGTGTATATAGAATATCATTGTGTGTCATTTTTTAGTAGTGAGTTTTAATTAACATAAAAAGGTACTCATTAATCTATCTGCAAACTTTTTCCATTTATGTCTTGGAAATCTATTCTTATGAGTACACCTCATTCTTTTTAACTGATATATTCTATTTCTCAGTTTTCTAGGAATAACCGTATGTGTTTTTATAGGGCCCATCTTCCCAGAAGTTGGATACCTTCATGATTTCCCTGGTTGTGGGTAAACTGGACCTTTGATAGGAGGAACGACGGCATCAAACCTTCCAGCTTCAGCTTCTAAACAGCTAAGACCACACTTTGGCAACTTCATTTCCTGTTTCGTTCACAGGCGGGCAGTGAGCGTTCCTTTTTTTAGAGTGATGCTAAACTGTTTCTATGGCCTGAGTCGATGCCAACACACCCGCCACAGTCATCTGACATTTACCAAGACCTCCTGGGCACCTGATGTTGGGGAGGAGGCAGTCCCCTGGGGGGACTGGTGACTCACAGACCTATCAGCTGCTTGTTTTTTAGGTAGAACTGCTGCCTGTATTTTCACATTTTTCCATGGCAGGGAAGACTCTGGAGTCTGCTTTCAAAACAACTAGTGTAGTTTGAAGTGCTCATTCTTTAAAAATTTACTGATAACTTCTGAGTGTTGGAGAAAAAGGCATATGCAGGGTAAAAAAAAATGGAAAATTAAAATACTCAGCTCCAACACATCATTAGTGCATGCCACAGAAAAGCTATGTTTGCATCAACATAGCACAAGCTGGTGTCATTCAGTTATTCATTCAACAAATATTTATTAAGCCAGGTACTGGAGATACAATGGTGAGCTGCAATGTAGGTTCCATTCATGAAGACAGGGGCTTTGTTTTGTTCTTTGCAGTATCCACAGCACCTAGAACAACCCAGACATGCAGTAGGCACTTAACAAATATGTTGAATAAATGCATGAAAACAGAAAAAGAACTATTTCATGAACCCAGAGTTTGCATGAAAAGTTTTATTTAATGTCTGGAGAGTCTGTTTATGAGCTGCCTCAATCCAGTGGAGAAAATCTGAAGAGCACCATCTTCCTTAGACATGCCTTCCTTGGTCTGACGTGCAATCCACTGCTCTTTCAGAGGCGGGGGATGCACCTACTCAGCAGGATTGGGTCTCATACACACCCCTGTAGTGTTCAAGTGAGGAAGAAGGGGGAGGCAGGAAAAGGGAGCCAGTTGGACAAAGAGTGGGAAAGTTTCCTAAGGAAAAGTCACCTGGGGCCACAAAAAAAAAGGGAATGGTTGCTGGCAAGGCAAAAACAACAAAGTCCACTGCACTCAGTAATGGTAGATGCTGATGCACTGACTCAAATATGCTGTGTGTGCCCAAGGAGCTCCCGCCACCTGAAATGGACAGAAAAGACTCTGGCCCGGGGTCCTAGTGGGTCCAACATCCAACATCTCAGACCACAGGATCTTTCTGCAAGAGGCACTTGAGAATCCCACTGCATACCCTAAAAATGCAGATAGTTCACCAATGAGTTCAACATCTACTCCCAAGGCCAAAGAAAAAGAGAGAAATTATTCCACTGGATGCAAAGGAACTGTCATGTGAGGCTGTTGGCACAGGCCAAGTTTCTCAAAGGGTGACCCTAAGCACCTGCATCGGAATTCTTAGGGATGCTTAATGAAACTCCAGGTTCTTAGACTCTACACGAGAGCTTCTCATTTGTAAGCTCTGGGGTTGGGGCCCCAGAATCTACCATTTGGTCAGGTTCTTAAGCAGGGCTGGGGCTGGGAGGAGGCTGATGAGGGACTTAGGGTGCAGCATTTAAGGAAGCGCTCACTCTTGGGGCAGACCCTGTACTTGCACAACCCCGAGAGTGAGCGCTTCCTTAAATGTTGGGCCCCAGGTCCCTCACCACCCTTGCCCTAGTCCTGGCCTATTCCAGACGCTTGAAAATTCTGGGGCATGCTGCTATGGACTGAATTGTGTCCTCTCCAAAATCCATATGTTCAGCATGTGACTATATGTGAAGACAGGGCCTTTAAAGAGGTAATTAAGGTTAAATGAGATCATTAATCCAACATGATTGGTTTCCTTACAAGGGAAGGGGATTAGGACACAGATACTGAGGGAAGATCAAAAGAGGGGCCAAAGGGAGAGGCCTCAGAATAAAATCAATCCTGCCGACACTTTGATCTCCGATTTCTAGCCTCCAGAACTATGAGAAGATGAATTTTTGTTGCTTAAGCCACCAAGTGGCAGCTTGCACACACCTAGTTTGAGAACCGTTGGCAAGGCGGTTAAGAGCATGGGCTCTGGGATCACAGCGCCCCCACGTGGTTGCAGTCAGGATTAGCTGAAATAATACATGCAGAGAGCAGCACAATTTCATAGGAGCCAGGAAGTGCTCTGTAAATGTTACCTACAATTATTGTTGTTAATGAAGTATTCATACTTTGGTCGGACTCTATCCCATAGCTTCACATAGCCAAGTGTGACCACTGAAAATAATTCAGTTCAACACCTATTTATTGTCAACTGTAAAAGCATGGCACTGTATTCAAACTCTTGTGGAATTCAAAGATGAAAAATATACAGTACTCATCCTCCTAGGACTATCCAGGGAAAAAATTGGAAGAGTATAATACTGAAATATTCGGTATATGTCTGTGCCCCAAGGCACTCATCCTTTTGATTCTTACAGTGTGCTCTTACCTCACCCCCCAACTATCCCAGGTGTAACTATCCTGCCATTTCTAACTATGCTCCCAGAGCTAACTACTCTGCTATATTTAACTATACTCTCATAGATAAGTATACTGACCTAACAATATTCCCATAACTATATGCCTGCATCTAACTGCTGTGGCAGCCAGCCAGCCTGTTATAACACTCTTCAATGCCCAGAACAGCCCTTCTGATGTGACCTGGAACCTGACCTTTTCCCACCTCCCTACAATCCCAAGTATCCTACAGTCTCCAGAGTCTCTCCATATTATACCTAACTAAAATTAAACATAAACCTGGCCCGTCAATCATGGCACTCTTGTCCCTAATTCAACTAAACTCTACTTAATATCATACCTTAGTAAATATTATTAAGCACCTGCTATATGCAAGGTGATGCCAAGTTACAAAATATAAGACATACATCAAAAAAGATGAAATTGGAGAATATATGAACACTGTTCATATTTGCTGTCAAAGGCCCCCAAAGGTTTGCCCCAACTTTAAGCCCAGATCCTATCAATTTTAATATTAATAGAGAACCAAACATACGTGATCAGGTGTTTGATTTGTCATATATATATAATATATAAAACATATATATTATATATATTACTTCTTTCTCCCAAACACTCACTGAGAGACCTAAACAAGTCACACCCTGCAACTTTCTACACAACCAAAACCCCAGGTAAAGCTCCCCATAAAGGTAACGTAGTATACAGACCCTCCTGTGGTTCTCCATGCTGCCACCTCGTGGGCTTCCATTGTAAATGAACTGCAGTTTCTTCAGAGCTGGATCACACATGGGTTAGAAAGCCGTCACTCAACAGAGGCAAAGTGGTTGCAGCTAACAGTGCCTGCGCAGACTTAGATCTTCAGGGGTCAGGCGCTATATTCTAGTGGAGGGTTTAAACTGGCTTCAGGCTGCACTAACAAGTTAGGGCACTGCTAAGCTGAGCAGTAAGTCCTGCTTCCCTCGGCTAGCAGGTGCCAGACATCACTAATTATCATTTTACTATTTCATTTGATCTTACTAAGCATTGCTATTTGATTTATTAGCCTGAAATCCATGGAAAAGTGCACAGGACATTACACATATTTCTTAACTCATGGAAAAGAGTAATTTAAATAATTAAAAATTCCAGAGTTTTTGTGTTTAAATTTTATAGTTTGTTTCGCTTTCTAACTACTTAAATCTGTCTTGGAAACAGTTTGATGACATAAACTGAAAGGCGGGAGTGCAATTCCCCAGAGGGAGGGCTGTCTGGTGAAAATTCCTTCTCATAAATGGGCTATAAGAGGGAGAAAAAGAGCACTATGTCGTTCTGCATAGTCATGGAGGCAAAGTATGAGTTGGTGCGAGGAGCAAGGAATGGGGAGAAGCCGGAACCGAGAAGATGAAGCAAAAATGAGGGACGCTGGTATCAGACGAGCATCCACATGCCTCAGAGAAAGAGTCAAACTCCCACCACTGACAGATGCTTACTGCTCTCGTTGGCCAAAGCTGAGGCCCCATGTAAGTACACGCCGTGGGCACCCTTTCCATGACTTTGTGAAGCCTGTTAAGTCTGTAAGCTCCACTCTCTCTTCCCATGCTGGGCATCGCCAGGGTCTTCTCTCCATTAGCTCTGTGTCAGCTGTTTTCCGTTTAGAAAGGCCTTGTCACTTCAGGCCCTGAGCTACCATCCTTATCTCTCAGCTCCTGCCCCGCTAACCCCCTCGCCTCCACCCCAAATACCCAGAAGACTTTGATGGGGGGGAAAAAAAAAGGGGGGGGGGAAACTTGTAGAGAAGACCTCTAGTAACCATAGCAAAAGAGCAACGCTTCTCAGCGTAGAGGAACTGCATTCCTCTGCTGGACACCTCATGTCATCACACAAGAAATCTGGTGTCACACATTGGCTTACCAGGGAAGCCGACTCAGGTGGAGCCAGCATCCAGGAGGGTTACTAGGGAGCGCTCAGGGCATCAGCCGCTGGAAAGAGAATGGAAGAAAAGGGAGCGGGACTGGGCCCCAGCCAGCCCTTAGGGGAGGTCTGGAGATAGAACTGTCACCAGTGAAGGGGTTCTTGTCCTCCCACAGGATAGAAGTCAAGAGAGGAGGAAAAACATTCAAAAAAAGAAGAGGTTTGCTGAAAACAAAATGGAAGGAGGGGAGAAAGGGAGCTTGATGCATCAAGGGAGCGCACACTAACCAAGAGCATGGTGTCCTGAAGGCTGCTGGGGTCTGGCTTAGGTAGCGCTGGGTTTCTTCACGCAGGTGCAGGGTGGGCCTCTGTTTCCAGGCCCGCGCGGTCGGGGGGAATCGACTGGCGCCGATGCGTTGGTGGGAGGAGCGTCTGGTAGAAGCCGGGGTTTGAACTCAGGCAGCAGACTCTAAAATCTCGAACTCCTGGAAAGGGAGAGTTCACCAAGAGCTCCGTAGAAGTGGACAGAAAAGGACAAAACAAGCAGGGGGACGGGATGCAAGGAAGCTGTAAGCAGAAAGGTCGTTAGTAACCTCGGCAGAGTGTTCTCGATCAGAAGGGGTTTTCAAGGTGTTTCCTTTTAGGTAACTGACAGCTTCAAGGAGAGCAGGTTTGGAGGCTACAGATGGAACAGGTCGGAGGGCCTTGCTCCACGCAGGGAGTGAGAAGTCACCTAGGAATGCAGTGTTGACACTGATAGCATCTGGACTTGGCAGGTTCCCACAGTCTGGCTCCCCCTAGGGCAGCCTGCACGCATGCTGCTCCCTCGCTCTGCGGGGAGGCTGAAAGCTGACACTACCGCACAGAGAGCCTTGGTTGTCATACAAACTGTAAATAGCATTGTCCACAAGAGTTAAAAAGTCCCTTAGATATCTGGTGATTTAAATGTCTGTTTAGGTTGCTGTCTTAAACCAAGGACTAGATCATCACAGGCTTTTGATCTAATATACCTTTCTTGAATGTGCTTTGGAATCTTCCTGCTAATTGATCTTATTTCAGGAAGCGACTTCCTGAAGTGAAACCAGTGAAGTGAAACCCTTGTAAACAAGGAGTGCAGAAGAAACACTAAGAGCAGAAACTAAAGCTCAAGTTGAAGCTTTGTGGCCAGGGCTTGGAATCCCAAGAAGGCACTGTCTAGACATAAGGTGATGCTTTTTGGAGCCAAGTCCCTGGGTAGTGTTAAAAGCAAATGGGACCAAAGCAGTTACACTTGCAGGGGTGTCCAACCTTTTGGTGTCTCTGGGCCACGCTGGAAGAAGAAGAGTCGTATTGGGCCACACATTAAATACATTGCAACATATAATCACAAAAAAGTCTCATCATGTTTTAAGTAAATTTACAGTTTTGTGTTGGGCCACATTCACAGACATCCTGGGTTGCATGCGACCCATGGGCTGCAGGTTGGACACCCCTGACACAGTCACATGGCAGCCATGAGAACACAGAGCTTAGATCCTGCTATGAGGAATGTAGTTGATTAACAGCCCTGCATCCACCAGCACATTTACCCTCGGATGCTTCCAGCCAAAGACGGAACATAGCCACGCTGTCAATTCAAGCCTATTCCTGTGAGCTGTGAGGCTGCGCCAATGGGTGACTGGCCCAAGGGCTTTCTGTCAGGCTGGTCGACCCTTTTTTGGATTGTACTGTAGCCTGAAATTCTTCCTTCTCTCTCTCCTTCACAGTTGTGTGAAATTCATTACAGCCGCACTCAGGGGCAGCCTACAAGACAGCGGAGAGGGGAAATCTTGTTAATAGGCCACCTGTAGGTGGTGCAACCTGTATTCACACTGGAAAGAAAAGGAGCCTGAAGTGAGAATATACACAGCTGGCTCATGGCCTGGTCTTTTGGCCAGGAACCTAAAAGGAAAAGGACAGAAAGGTTGGAAACCAGGAGGCTTGGGCCAGAAGCATGTCAACAAACTTAGAGGAGTGGGCAGCAAGTGCTATTTTTGTCTCAAACAGGCATGCCCCCCAGAAAGCATCATTATGGAGAGGCACAGGACACCAGGTGGACCAGATGACTCAGTCAATTGGTGGTGTCTGTCCCTTATCATCTGTCATTGCAGAACTGGCATAATGGGCAGAAGAATGAAGAAAAACTGCAAACAGGCCCAACCTCATTGACCCTCACTTAACCAAAGCCAATGCATTTGGAGCTGCCTCTGAATGTCTACCCTGTCCACACAGAGACCAACGCTGAGCCCCAGTATGGCACGGTCCCTTTTTTAAAAAGATTTTTATAGAGAGGAGAAGGGAGGGAGAAAGAGAGGGAGAGAAACATCGATGTGCTAGAGAGCCATCTGCCTCTCGCATGCCCCCAAGCGGAGATTTGACCCACAACTCAGGCATGTGCCCTGACCAGGAATCGAACCAGTGATCCTTCAGTTTGCAGGATAATGCCCAACCCACTAAACCACACCATTTGGGCTCAGCACTGCTTCTTAAGGAAAGCAACAAGCTGCTTGCTGGTAAGGCAGCAAGTGGGTTGGTTGTAGATGCATTGCTGCTCAGCTCTATGAACACAGATTGACCCTTTAGTTTTTCCTTTGCTTAGCTGGCCATGAAGCTTTGTCAGGAGAGGGTGATGGAGAGACACTGTGGGAGGCTCTGGTCCTGTATGTAGACTCCAGAGTGCAGGCTGTAGTGGTGCTCCATGGGGAGCAACAGAAACGTCCCCTGACATCTCCCTCAGGTCCTTGTATAACAGAGGTCTCTGGTGAGTCCCCTTCACGGCACAGTGTCCTCTGGCACTCTAGATAGTAGATTTCAAGCAAGTTGCAGAGGACAGTTTTCTAGCAAGTTCCACGAGCAGAGCATCCCAGTGACTGCTCAGACATGAAGTGAGCTGGGTCACGCCCTCCCAACAAGGTCTGGGGGTCAGCCAGGAGGAGGGGTGGAGGGGGAGGGAAGGGTTCTTCACCTCAGTCCTACGACATTAGTAGCTGCTCCTTGTACTGCTATTCCCATATTCTTAAACATTCTCTTTACTTCCTACCAACCAACCCCTCATTGCCTCAATCCCCTGTTGTAATAATAATTCAGTATATTAAACTTTCCCTGTTCAAATGACCATGTGGCATCTCTGTCACTACTCATAGTGAAAGGTAAGAGTTTGCCTTCCCTACTCACAGGAACTGAGGTGCCACCACCATTGGATTTATTATACACACCTAATCCACAGGCATGGAATCCCAACCTGGTACAGCGCCCAACCTGTGAAAGAGGTGTGAGAGCGGACCCCGGATCACGGAACCATTGACTGTATCACACACCACACTTCCAGAAGCAGCCAGGCCCAGGGGACTAGAACAGCCCAGGCACAGCTGACTCTGAAGGGATGGAGTACCATCTGTCAGGATGCTTCCCCAGGTGCTTTGGGAACGTCTGTGAACCAACGAGCCACGGGGCAAGTGGCCCTCCTTACCGTCACTCCTAAGACTCATGGCGGGACTGTGCATCCCAACGGGCAATTCCGGGCCCTGAGGCATGGGAGGCCTTGGTCCCAAAGCGGGCAACTCTTGCCAGGGGACACGGCAGGTCCCACGTAACTACAAACTATGGCTGATGCCAGGGTACTAGAGACTCTGTGTCCAGCCCCCAGCTGGTGAGAAAAGGAGTCACCACCACCAGTCAGAGGAGTCAGACAGCTACTTCTACAATCATCTCTGACAGCGGGGCAGGGAGGAGCACAAGTGGAACCCAGGGGACCCACAGAATGTCTCTGGGCATCCCCTTCCCCATGTGACCGTGAATGCACACGTGCAGCAAGCCCGGCCTGACAAAGTATCACTTTGTGGCTATTCAAGATGCTTCCTGTCAACTCTTCTCTTTCTCCCTCTTTACGCGTGTTGGGGCTTCCATCACAGCGAAGGCTCTCACTGCCTTCTTGGGCCCCCTGCCTTTTACCCTCCCCAGGCAGATTCCCCAGTAAGTATCATGCACGTCGTCTTGTTCTGGCATCTGCTGCTCAGGGGACCTGAATTAACACAGGCCATGGACCGAATGAGCAGGGTGAGGGGGAGGGATGATATCCATACGGGTCATCTTTGTCCACAAACTCTTTACCATAGCTATAGAATTGTTTTTGTTTTCCTCTAGATGTCCATTTTCTGTATCTGTATTTTCTTTCTGTTATATGCGTATAGCCCCACAACCTGATCCTTTATAGCAATAGAACATTTGGAAATTCTACATTTCTTTGGCCTGATTAATGGTTCTCTCTCACTTTTTCTCTCTTAATCTCTTCCTCTCAATGTCAAGCTCCGTGAAGCCAAGGTCCATGCGTATTCTGTGTATTTCCTTCCGTACTGCATGCCCAACTCCCACCACAATGCTGACCACGTAGTAGGGGCCCATTATTAACTGAGTGAATTATTAAGCCTATTCAGAAACATTCATTCTACAGCAAAATTCACAAGCAAAAGAACACTGTTGATGGGACACTATTACGCTACATCCAGAGGTCCTGGAGAATTGATTCTAGAATATAGATAATGATGGACTGTCCAGGAATGCTCTAGCAAGATGTAATACGGAGTTGTAGCTAACTTCGGTGCTCTGTAGGGCGGGCTCCATGCCCTAGGCAAAACTAATCAAATGCCAGCACTATGGAGATATAATGGGGCGTTCGCAGCCATAAAGATGAGGTATTGATGGTTTGAAAAGCAAGCCTCGCCTCTTCTGTCTTCTGCACCAACCTGTGTTAGGGCCACCCTGCCCTCTAACATGGCTTGCAATTTTTAGTTAACTATGATATTATTGCGTCCAGAAGGCCAGTGTTGTTTTCTTGTCTAGGAGGACAAGATTTCTGATTTTCCCACAGTAATAGCATGGACACAAAACTTAAGGCAGTGCTCACTCTCAGGGGCAACTCTGCACCCTAGGCATCTCACGATCTGCCCCCAAGTCCAAGCCGTGCTTGTGAACCAGATAAAGTGGCAGGTTCAGCGGGCCACCGCAGAGCTTGGTCAATCGTATACAGGCACTTAGAACGGAGAGTCACTGATAAAGAAAAGGAAATACCGACTACACTGCAAGACTGAATAAGCCCATTCAAGGAAACCTAATTGCTTAGGACAAAAAATGAATGTAGGCAGCTTGTATACAGCATTTCAGAAGTCAGGATACCATCTGCCAGAAAGAATCATTTGAAAGCAAAATACTGAACCCTAACACGTTTGTATAAAATTAATCAGAAATATGTGTTACACACAAAAAGAGAAACATGGAGAAGAGGGAATACTTTGGATTAAAAAGAATCGAGACACAAATCAATCACTGCAAAAAACAATGCTACACATAAGTTTACTTTTCTCTTGAATTGAGAGGGTTTATAGAAATTCAACTCCATGAACAAAACAAACCACACATTGGAAGTTGCCATAAAGCTTTACTGAACCAAAATATTTGCCAAGTAAAGTGAATCACTGTATAACTCCAGTGATCGAAATGGTAATGGTGCCACAATTTAAAGTTATTATCTATCTCTACAATTAAACCCTGTGGAAGATCACAATACCTTTTATTATTAATTAGAAGTTATTTCACTTTTCGATCACCTGTCTAGGATTAAAAAGTATAATCATAAATTATGTTAATTTCCATTCTTTAAAAGGCTAAAACATATTGATTGAGACTTTAAAATGCATTTCTATCAGGAATGGTCTTTGTACACAGAAAACTGATATCATGAGAAAAGTACAGTGATTTTACCATACAAATTGCAAACTCCTATAAGTACAGTAGTGCAGTCTTAAGATGTTAAGGCATCTGGGGACAAAAGACACTCCTTCTTTCCTTCCATTAGAGATTAGCTTTCAGCATTGAAGACTCTTTCATCTTTTTGACAACAGAAAGGTCCCCTGTTCCCTCTGGCCAGTTGTCATGATCTGTTAAATAAGTGGAAACTTCATGTTACTTGCAAATCTATTAACCCTGTAAGCCTTCCCAGCTTGCACCAAACTCTCGTTATTTTCCCTGGTTCACCTCTTTTCTCAGAAAGAAAAATGGAATTATTAGGACAAGTAGCACAGGTTTTGAGGAAATCCTGGATTTGATTCCCAGCCCTGGCCCTTAGTAGCTTTTCCGAATGTGGAGAAGTTAGTCTTCCTGAGCCTCCGCTTTCTTATCTCCTAAAGCGGATAACCACATCTATTAAAGTTCTGAGAATCAAATGTGACACGCGATGTACGGCACTTGGCATTTTGTAGGCACAATACGTATTACTTCCTTAATAAGAAGGATGATTTTAAAACAACGTACGTCCTTTGTACCATGAGCATCCAGCTGCCTCTGCAGTATCCAGGCCCTCACTCCTCTTTCCAATAATCTGTTTGCACTTAAGCTCCATGAGGTTCCAGGGAAGTGACCTCACTTTGACTACTCGCTGATGATGCCCTGACCTAAGTCAACCAATGCACCCCGTTCCCCTGGACATGGCTACTGTTTGGGGATGATCATTTGCACACACTGATCTGAAGCAGAGCAGATCTCAGAACTCTGTTGGAAAAGGTGAAAGAAAGTCATTCCCTTCCCCTCCCTCTCTGTCCACATGGATGTGAACAAAGAAGCATGGAGCTTTAGGAGCGGCAGGCAGCCATCCTGCATCCAGGACAGTTAGTCTTAAAGTCAACGTGATAGAAGCAAAGAGAAGGAAAAGGGAAAAAATGTCCTTGATGAGGTCACTGAACGGCAGAGTCAAGTCCCACCTGCTTTTCAGTGATTCAAGGCAACAAATTCCTTCGCAGCTCAAGCCAGTTGGACTTGCATCGGAAAGCATCCTACGGACCCAGGACTTTTAAGGCGCATCTTATAATTTGATCCTCAGGACAGCTTACAAAATCAATACTGTACGTGACCCCACTTGATAGGACAGACACTGGAGGCTCACAGAAGTTATCTTACCCACGGCATAGAGCTAGTAAGGGTATAGCCATGTTCCATGCCAGGCATTCTCACTCCAGGGCTGGCAATCTTCAAGAAAACACTACAGTGCAAGGCTGAATATTCCCACTCATACTTTTGGGAGAGTTTATGCTTAAAAAAGTAGATGTGGCTGCTTTCCT
The DNA here is from genome assembly GCF_021234165.1 of Pteronotus mesoamericanus. NCBI lineage: Eukaryota > Metazoa > Chordata > Mammalia > Chiroptera > Mormoopidae > Pteronotus > Pteronotus mesoamericanus. The sequence continues at coordinate 10,743,333 of NW_026555277.1, read as the reverse complement.
TACAAAATACGTTTCCTACACAGCCTTGTAGGCATTTCTGTTTCCAACTGAGATCCTGAAAACCAAAGTGTTTTATATCCAACACCACATTGACATTTCAGTGAAGAAATACATGTGGGAAGAGACATGATAGGTAATATTAGAGTCCCATGCTAGTTATTTATTCATGCAAAAGTCTTTAGCCTTGGTTAGACTGTTAGCACATAAAAGAGCAGGCTGAACCTGAGCCCCTGATATCAAGTGCGAAGACACATTCTAATTTTCTACTGGCCACTTAATCAACTCTCTTGATCAACAGTTTGAATACATTTGAATTTTATATATTTCTCTATATTTTGGGAGTGATTAGCTTCGACATGCCATTTGTAAACTTAGGGGATTGGGCTGATTTTTTAGGGCCTTTTTAAACCCCAAGTTCTCTAGTCTAGCCAGGAGGTACACACACACACACACACACACACACACACACGCATTTGTGTGAAATATCTACATTTGGTTGAGCCTTATAAAACTACTGTTTGGGGCATCAAAAATGAATACAGCAACTTCATATAGTTTCATTCAATATATATCCCAAAGGTAGTGTAACATAGCGCCGTAACACCCTTTCCCACCTAAGAGGTCTGATTCTTCTGCTCAGATGTACAAGTCACTTATTGGAGGAACCAAAGAATTTAATCTAAAAAAATAGGGCAACTTTTTGCCTTGTTTCTCTCTCCTCTTTGTACATATATATTCATACTGAAAACATTTCAAAGTTCATATTCTACCAACCTACACACACAAAAAAATCTTTTAAATATGTAAAGCTAAGTTTTAGAAAGATACTTAGATATTTCTGTGATGAAAAATATTTCATTTAAAAATTGTATCACGAATCACTTTACACAATTCAAAGTGGTGTAAGGAAAACTTATCTCTTCCGTAACTATTCAGACATTTTGAAAATGTGAACATGAAAAGGCATAATAAAGTGAGTGACTGCTCATTTCCTGACTACTCACCTGGTATTTCATATGCGTGACCTTTCAAAGACTGGCCACCATCCACAGCCACCAGCTGTCCGGTGATAAAGGAGGCTGCTGGAGACAGCAGGAAACATACCATGGAGGAGATCTGGAAATGGAAGGAGATATGGAAATGGAAACACATATGTCCACACGGAAAAGTAGACACATCTCATTCTGGCTGCTTCCCAATCCTGGGTAAACATACGTCAGGGCACATGACTACAACGTGGATTCTGCAGTGCATGTGCACCACAATCTGACAGTCCATAGACAACTGTCTTATGTTATTTGAGCATCTGCAAAATCAGGTAAGAGATTAGGGTGAAGAAGGCAAGACAAGATGGAGAACTTCGACAGTGTCCAAAAAGCTACACGGCATGAAGAAGCCAAAGTAAACACAGGACTAAACTTGCACTGTTTCTCAATTCAAACAACTCAGGTGGTTCCACACCTTTCCTTGCCCAACACAATGCTACTTTTCATCACTGCCATGTGCCTTTTATGTTTGTATCCCTGCTCTAGTCAATGTGTCTGTAAAACAATAACATGGTACTCTATAGTCCTGCAAACAAAAAGCCCAACAACTCAGGCTACAGGTGCCTTTTCCAAGAGGTACTTCAGAATCGCAGTGCGCCCTCTAAAGAAAGTGAGTGCGCAGGATCTCAGGAGCCAAATGAAGGGCCTGCCATGGTCTCCATCCCCTTCCCCAGAGATATGGACAGACACCACGGGGGTCCAACAGGTCCTTTTGCAACTACAGCTACATTCTGACCCTCCTGACTACCCCAGGGACTGTCACTGAAAAGAAAGTAACTCACCATCAAGCAGTTGGGCCAACGGCCTGGGTGAAAATTCTGCCCAAACGGGAGATTGCTGGGGCAATCGGAATATCTTGGACACATGACCTAGGGAAGCTGGGACGCAATTGGGCAGAAGCCAAAACCCTCCTCATGCTGCACCTCACAGCACCTGCCATCCTCTCTGCTTGGCTTCACGACCAAACTTTTTGAAGGCAATCGCTACATTATTGGTTAAAGTATGATCAGCAATACCCTGGCAGTACCTTAGACTTTTTCAGGAGATTTGCAAGGTCAAAACTACTTTCATGACAATACTAAGTCTTGATTTGCCTTTTTGCTTTGTTGACATTTGTACCTATGGTGCCAAAGCAATGGCGGCAAAGAGTGCCGGAGCCTCTCTATGAGTCATGGCAGGGACATAAAACTGACCTAATGACCCTTATCCTCGTAGTCATTATAGCCCTAACGGGCAAGTACTCATGGGGGGAAGAAAGAGTGTCTTGCTTTAGGGTGGCCTTGCTGAAGCAGTAAAAATTGTTCATTGTCTCAATCTTGACCACTGAGTCTACACCTTTTTAATATCCTGCACGATGAAATAGGAGTTACGCATTAAGCTCTTCTGTTGCGCATACAAGTATAATGGTTGCCTCAGGGAAAGACTGTGTGGTTGATTGGAGAACTGAACTAGTCATGTTTTTCATGAAACACCATTTTTTACTTGAAAGGACAAAGTACTGTTATTCATACTTGCACACCAGGCGGAGATTTTTCAAAAATTAGAATTTTGGAAACTTGCACTTGTCACCATGAGCTTGACAATTTTCTAATATTTAAACATTTTTTCCAAGAGATTGGTGGTGATGTTAACAAATTAACCTTTGGTGTGTGTGAACACTTGGAATTATGTGTCAACATTATAAGACTTACATAATTCAGGGAGTCCATACTTTCCAAAAGATCAATGCCTTATTTTACAAAATCATTTACAGCTCAAAGACCCAGAAAAACTGCAAGAAAGATCAATGGATTTTAATGTAACAGAGTACAGAACGTCTACTAACATGGTTCCAGGTTCCACACTGCAACTAATCTGTAAAACACTGCCACTTTTTGAATAGTAAAGAGGGATATTCACAATTATCTGAAAAGGCTATTAAATGCTTCTCTGTTTCCAGCAGTAAGTGTGCATGAAGCCAGGTTTTCTGCAGATGACTTAACCAAAACAACAGGTAGTAATAGAATGAATGTAGAGGCAGCTGTGAAAGTCGAGCTGTATTTCAAGTAATCCATACATTAAAGAGATTTACACAAATGTAAAACAAATGTAAAAGTTATATTCTTTTGTTTTTGGAAATACAGCTATTTTCATTATAATTTTTTTCACATTAACATGTAATACTTTTCTTAGTAATTTAAAATACATTGAAAAATATTTCTTAAATTTCTCAATTTCAATTTCTAATACAGTAAATACAGATAATGTTATTCACATAAACCAAAGGAGTGTTCTGTCTAAAATTTAGTCTTATCATTCCCTTAATGAAAATCTTTTAAAACCTCTCAGTTTTCAGAATAAATATCCAAACACATTGCTCAAAATAGCTCATTAAATGTTTGATTCAACAGTATCTTCTAAAATATCATGAGCAAATCCCTTCTGGTCCAAGAATTCCACTCCTAGAAAGTCACCCGCCCACACAGGCATGCATGACTATGTTCAAGGATGTTCACAGCAGAATTACTACAATATCAAAAACATAAGATATAAATGTGCAACAATACGCTCTAATTGAATCTCTTATGGCATATTCATAGCAAGTTGCAGAACATAAAGTAGATGCTCATTTTTGTAAAAAAAAAGGAGTCAATACATATAGACATTTTTGTGCATGTATAGTACATTTCTAGAAAGATATTCATCAAACTGACAGGGAAAGGTAGTTCTAGGAATGAGAATGCATTTGCTTCAAGAGTTTCATGATTTTGCTTTCCTATTTAGCACTTTAATACAGCTGAAAATTATTTTATATGTGATGTGAGAGAGGGGGTCTAATTTATTTCTAAAGGAACAGCCCATTGCTTCAAGACTGTTCCTGAATGGACTACTCTTTCCATACAGATTTGAAAGGCTACTTTTATCCTACAAACTTCCATATATACATGGTACTGATACAAGGGTCCATTCTATTCCAATAAATTTAATCTATTCCAGTACCAGCACCAGACATATTAAATAAGTACAGCACTGGACTATGTTTTGATATTAAAAGATCAAATCCCCTCATTATTCTTTTTCAACACATTTTCAGTTGTTTTTGTATAAATATTTTTCTAGACAAACTTTAGAATCACTCTGTTAAATTTCAAAAATATATTAAATTTATACATTAGTTTAGAAAAACTTGATTTTAATAAAATTGATTCTCTCCATTGAGGAATATGACATGTCTCTCTATTCTAGTCTTTTTTTTTTTTTCTGGTCACCAGTAATAAAATGTTTTTTGTTCAGAGCTATGTTTACTCTAGGTATTTTAGTTTATACTGTTATTATGGATAAGATATCCTTTTAAAATTACATTTTAAGACTGATATAGTGGATTTCCAGCCAAGATGGAGGTATAGGTAGACTTGCTTTGCCTCCTTGCACAACCACAAAAAGGATAACAACCAATATAAAAACCAAAACCCACTAGAACTGCCAGAATATTGAACTGTATGGAAGTCCGACAACCAAGAATTTAAAAAAGAAACATTAGTCCAGATGGGTAGGAGGGGCAGTGAGGATGCAGTATGGTACAGTGAGGCAGTAGCAGCCTGCAGCAGTGACCCATGGAACAGGCAATTCCATATTAATGTGCAGCAGATAAAAACCAGGAGGGACATCTTGGGGTGAGCTATCCCAGACCCAGGCCAGACCATGCAGCCCAGGATTCCAGTGATGGGAGAATACAGCCTCATAACCTCTGGCTGTAAACCAGTTGGGCTTGGCATGGCAGAAGAAACTGCTGGTCTCTCAGGTGAGTCTGTTTAAAGGGCCCTAGAACATCCACAAACACACTCACTCTGGGAATCAGCACTCAGGTAGTAACTAGAAGGGCACCAGATGCTTATGGGAAGTGGGGGAAGTGACTGGAAACAGGGAGAGAGCCGAGCAAGTAGCACTGTTCCCTCTCTGAACTGTCCCTGACATACAATGCCACAAAGTGGCAAAATGGGCTGCCCCCCTGCCCCCGGTGAATATCTAAGGCTCTGGCCCTTAAACATAACAGGGGCAACAAGCACGAGAACCAAGGCACCTGTACCTACCACACAGAAACACAGGGAGGCTGCCAAAATGAAGAGGCAGGGAGATAAGGCCTAACTGAAGGAATGGATCAAAACTCCAGAAAACGAACTAAGCAACACAGAGACAGATAACCTATCAGATGCAGAATTCAAGGCAGTGGTGATCAAGATGCTCAGAGAAATGATTGAGTGCAACCACAAAATAAAAGAAGTAAAGGCTATACAAAGTGAAATTTAAAATATATATATACAGGGAACCAAAAGGGAAGGGAAGGAAGCTGGGATTCAAATCAATGATTTGGAACAAAAGGAAAAAATAAACAGTCAACCGGAAAAGAAGGAAGAAAGAGGAATTCAAAAAAATGAGGAGAGGCTGAGGAACCTTTGGGACAACTTTAAATGTATCAACATCCAAATCATAGGGGTGCCAGAAAGAGAAGAGGAAGAGCAAGAAACTGAAAACTTATTTGAAATATTAATGAAAGAAAACTTCCCCAGTTTGGTGAAGGAAATAAACATACCAGTCCAGGAAACTCAGAGAGTCCCAAACAAGTTGGTCCCAAAGAGGACCACACCAAGACGCATCATAATTAAAACAAAGGTTAAAAATTAAGAGAGAATCTTAAAAGCAGCAAGAGAAAAGGAGAGAGTTACCCATAAAGAAGTTCCCATAAGACTATCAGCTGATTTCTCAAAAGAAACTTTGCAGGCAAGAAGGGACTGGCAAGAAGTATTCAGAGAGATGAAAAGCAAGGACCTACAACCTAAATTACTCTATCCAGCTAACATTTAGAATTGAAGGGCCGATAAAGTACTTCCCAGACTAGGTAAAGTTAAAGGAGTTCATATTGTCAAGCCTTTGTTGTATGAAATGTTGCAGGGACTTATCTAAGAAAAAGAATATCAAAACTATGAACAGTAAAATGACAACAAACTCACGACTATCAACAACAGAATCTGAAAAAACAAAAACAAACTGGACAAGAAACTAGAATAGGAGCAGAGTCATAGAGATGAAGGTCACATGGAGGGTTGTCAGTGGGTGGGGGTAGAGGGGAGAATGGGGGAAAAGGTGCAGGGAATAAGAAGCACAGGTGGTGGGTACAGAATAGAAATGAGTTGTTGGGAATAGTATGGGAAGTGGAAAAGCCAAAGAACTCCTATGTATGACCCACAAACATGAACTAAGGCGAGGGGGGCAGGGGCATTTTTGGAGGGAATGGTAGTACAGGGCAGAGAGGGGCAAAGGGGTAAAAATTGAGACAACTGTAATAGCATAACCAATGCAATACACTTAACAAAAAAAGACTGATAGAACTAAGAGTTAAGAAAGCTACTGATTTTTTTCATACTTAAATCTGGCCACCTTACAGAAGTTGTGTATGGAATGTCATATAGCCATACTCATCCACTTTATTTAGGATTCTGTATACCAGAAAATGTCATGTGATAAAATAACACAGCTGGAAAGTACAATGAAAAAATAAAAACACACTGTTCTTAATTTACACTGCATTTGCTCCTGAATGAAAACTACTGTGAGTATTTAAAGCACAGCCAGGATTTTCCCCAGAGCCAGAAAAGAAATGGTTTGGTGTCATGAAGAGGGATCACCTCTATCAGCCAACCACACTCCGTAAAAAAGACACCAAAATGTTACCAAGTTCAAAGTGTGAAATAAAGTCATTCTGATCAATGTCAGAAATATACATTACCTCCTCAGGAACTCCAAGTCTTTTAGCTGGGATTTGTTGAATGCACCTTCCAATTGTGTCTTTTGTTAAATGAGTATAGTTGTCAAAAGCAGTCTGGGAATAAATGGTTCCCTATGTTTAGATTTAAAAGAGGAAAAAAATAAAGTAAGTAAGATTAACTAATAATTTTAGAGACAAGGCAGTCTATCAGCCTATACCAAAGATTCAGTGCTTTAAGTTTAATACAAGAGTTAACATTTCTAATATTAAACTCTCTCAATATTGTTAAAGAAATACAGTCAACCACTAGTATGAATGGATTATCTGATGCTCACTTTGTGACCTCACCTTAGTTAGTAACAAAACCATAGATTTTTGTCATAAAATACCTTGTTTCTGAAAGCATAATTGAATGAGTAGATTAGTAAGGCTCTTAACTAGGAACAAAAAGACAGGGGACTCTATTTTATCTTCCACTGGGCTGCCCTGTTTAACAACATGAGACTGGGCTATGGTTATGTGAGATTCACAAAATGAGATATTTTCGTGGCTTTTCTCCTAAAGCAAAATCACAAAATTTGAATCCAATATAAAGAAGCTAAAAGTTTAACTGTTTAAGAATTCTTCCATATAGCTTTCAAGGGTTTATAAAGCCAAGAAAATTACTCAAAAACTGAATAGCAGGATAAAGCTATTTGTTACTTGCTCAAAACTGCAACAAAGGTAATGGGGAGTGGGGAGGGAGAAGGAGAGGAAAGAGGTGTAAAAGATGATGAAATCTGGAGGTATTACCTAGCCCCAATGACAGGTTACCATTAAACAATCTGTAGCCTTTTATTTCAAGAGGCTGACATCTTCTAGAAGTATTAAGGTTTAGACATTAAACTTAAAAACATCTTGGGTGGAGAATTATGTCCTTAATAATGTGCCTATAACACTAACGTGTCATTGGGGGTTTTCAAGAAATGCACTTTTGGAGGCCAGTATTCCAAGGTATTAACATTAAGAATGGAACTATATTTCATTTATCCTATAAATGTTTGCACGTAACACGGGGAAGGTAACATCAGCTACGGAGGACTGACAGGAAATGCTGTTCCTGGCTAGGAGCCTGCAATTCGTTAAATATGAGATTTTCTGCAAATGTCAACAAGTCAGTTCATACATAGTGTCCATGGGGAGCATGGATAACAATACCTATAGCTAGTATGCAGATAAAGTTACAGATAATATCCACAGATACTACAGAGTTTCAGATTAAGGGATCATTCCTATCTTAGCAATGATCTTCAACTGGGGGTTTCTTCCTAAAACTTTGACTTTAAGTTTCTCTCTCTCCTAATAAAGGGCTGATGACAAGCCAAGAAATAACAAAATTACCCAGAAAATTTCATTCTTTAAAGCAGTGGTTTTCAACCTTCACTGTGCATTTGCATTGCCTGGGTGGCTTTTAAAAATACTGATGTCTAGATACCACAGTCAGGAAAATACAGCCAGGATTGAGAATCACTGGCTTAATTCAACCTGAACAATCAAATCAAAGGATACTTGCAAATCGAAGAACACTTCTGATCTGTATGCAAAAGCCAGTCTTTTCCAGTACACATGCATAGAGACAACTACCCCTATCCACAACATAAATGGAATCAGAAGAGCACAATTTGTTCACGTAGAACTGTTACCTACAGGGGCGACACAGTTGATCCTGACGCCGCTCCTGGCCCACTCCAAAGCTAAGGTTTTGGTGAGATTGTAAACACCTTCTCTGGCAGCTCCGCTATGCCTTTAAAAGACAAAATATAAACATCATAATTAGCTTTACTGGGACATTTCTCTCGCTAACTACGCTGACAGGCGTGTCAATGACCTGTCAGAGCCCCAAAGGACATTCTTGCCATGAGGATCCGTCTTTTTGAGACTCTGTGGGAACAAGGAGAAAGAACTCGGTCCTCCCATGTTAAGACAAAACCACAAGACTTAATCTCCAGTAGCTGATCAAACTCCTGGGGTGGGGGTTTATGATAGTAGAGCTCCTTTTGGGGGTCTGTCTCCTGGCAGATGGGGAGAGCTCAGAGAAAGCTTCTCCCTGCATTAGCTGTTTTTCAAGGGCCAACTGCTCAAGATAACATGTCAAAGTAGCATTATGGGCTGGAATGTCCTACACTCCAGTGCCATATTTCAGTGTGACCACCCATTCAATTGCTTCTTGCTCACATTTTACAAACTGGTTCAAGTAACTGCTCACATTCACAGAGCAATTTCTGTCTCTGGTTTTCTACCTCTCTTGCAGTGCTGGTTTTCTCTCTTGGATGGCTACTAGTTTCTTTCTGAACGTCTGACGCTTGCTTCTTCAGGAGCTCCGTGTAACGTCTAGACCTCTTCTTGAGACGCAGAACCTCATGTGGTAGTCCTGCGGGCCAAGGGGCTGAGTGGATAAACACAATACGCCCTCCTCACAGAAGAGGGTCAGGCCTTGATTGTGCTTCCTACACAAGCACGTCAGTTCCTGCCCCTGCCTCTTGATCCTGGAAGAGCTTGTCATTTGTCAGTCCTCATTCGCAGCTTGGTGTTACTCCAGAACAGCCCCTCTTAGCATTGCTGGCGACATGCAAAGCAAGGGAACCTGTCCTGTAGATCTGCCCAGCATTGTTGGACGAGAAATTGTGGCCACAGTTGATGGTTATGGGGTTACACAGGTAATTGCGACAGATGGAGCTGCTGGCTGCTGCCTGGGATCCCACCAGGGTGGCTGCGGCTGATGCTGGGACTGAGGTGGGTTATCTTCAGAAAGGCTGGGCTCTGTCGAGATGCTCTAGCGAGAAGTGGATACACCCTCACAGCTGACATACTTGGTTCTGAGGACCTTGTTATTAGAAATTGGAAGTCATAGCATATTTGTATCCTCTTCCCAGAACCTCTGAATGGACAGAGACCTGAATATTTTGAACCTCTGTGGGAAATATATTATAATTAATTTAAATTTTAATATGTCTAAAAATGCTATTGAAATTATTCCTGCCTGGTGCATGAATGTCATATCCCTATTACATAAAATTGATTTTTAAAAAACCCACACTTTTTTAACCTTCAAATTACCCAATTTGTTTTCCTCCCTAATATAAAGTTCTTCACAATATTGCTCTTAGGTTCATGTGAATTGGGGGAATCTTACGTGGACCTACACAGTATGAGATTTCTTTGACTATCAGACAGCCATGCTTTGGCTTTAATGTGGAAAGACCCACTTCCTTCTCATTGTGCCTTTCACCAAATGAAAAGATGCCCCTTTCAGAATACACTCCTTGACCACAGTGTCGCCCAGAAGTTGAAACACCCATTTCGGATGAGGCTGAGGGGAACCGGCACTCTCCTACATTGCTGTCATGAGGGGAAAACGGAAAGAAGCTCAGCACCTGCATCCTGGTGCCTGTCCCCCGACAGCCACAATCCCTAGGTTCTCCTCAAGTGACTCCAGGCAGTACCAGCCTCCCTTGGCCAGTGCTCAAGGTGAGTGCCTGCAAACAAAAGTTTGTGCATTGCCCCTTGAAGAGTATGCCTGTGGCTTCAGCGGACTCCACATCTCCTTGGAAAAAGAAGCAGAAACCCCGCTACTTTTCTCAGTGGGCTGCTATGTGCATGCCTGTTCCTGGCTCCGGTGCTCTGGGCTGAGGGGCCTGGCCTGGGGTTTATGCCTCGCGCCCCTAAGGGGGAAGCACCCACGGCTGAGCGGGTAATCCCTCCAGTACCTCACCCCCGCCTGCCCGAGGGAGTGGGGCCAGCCCTCTTCGTGTCACTGCCCTTCCTATCAGCCTCACGGCTTCTGCTGCAAATACTTGGTTACCGGGGGCCTCTGCAGCAAGACTTCAGCTGGCCGTTCAGGGTGACAGCCCCCCAATTTAGCTGCATTTCATTTTGTCCTCGGAGGAGGTGCATTCGAAATCCACCTATTCCAGCACCACCTTGAAACTCATCAGAACTACAATTCTAAAGTTCAAATAAAGGGAAATGCTAAGTATTGAGATCACAAGTCATTAGAGGGTTAAGGATCTGGTATTTGAAGTAACCACTGAAATCGCAAGTACTGTAACCAATCGGTGTGAAGAATAAACAGTCACTGCTTCCTCACTGAATCAGCTGCTTTACAGCAACATACCCCTGAGCCTCATTCCATGTTTTTCCTGGAGTGCTCCCATTTGCAAACAGTCGTTTTCGTGTAAGTACATTGTCACTAACTCCTACTTCAGTGACTTATTGGTTTTACTTTGGCTATTTCTGAACCTCTGTCACATAGGAAACAATATATAACAATGCTTACACAGCTCCTGGAAATCCATTGTTAGCCACCATAGTGATATTCACAATAGATCCTCCATGCTCTCTCATCCAAGAGTTGTAAACTGCAGGAAACACACAAATGACAATCATATTAAACACTTGCTGACCTCTCATCCCTTGTTCTAGCATGCCACTGTGGTGACACACTGTAAGTTTTTATTTACTTTTTTTAATTAAAAGCCTGGCTGAGGTACAATTTACATATCACAAAATTGATCTACTTTAGGTACAATTTAATAATTTCAAAAAATATATAGCACTATGCAATCATCCACAAAATCCAGTTTTAAAACATTCTCATCACCCTGAGAGTTACTTTGTGCCCCTTTGCGCCAAGCCCACCCCTGGTAATACCCCTGCCACAGCAGCACATACTGGGGAGGCCTGCTTGAAGCCCTTCACTAACACGTAATCTGCTTCTTCCCTACTTCTTTACACTAAAGCAGCCAATCCTGTATCACTGCTCAGGTAGAGCTATATATCGCTACTTAGAGAAAAATTAAGCCTGGCGATGCTGCAAGAACTTTGACTTAGACATACTAACAATATACAGGCTAACCCACGTGAGAGTAAAGGTCCTTTGGATCAGAATTATACTCCTTCTATGTTGTGCATCATAAAAATGTCTTAGGTCGTTTACCCAATGTCAGGAGATTAATATCGCTGCCTATGCAATTTAGCCCTTTCTCTTTCCAATTACAATTTACATCTGATATTATTTTGTATTAGCCTTAAGTCTACATATAGCACAGAGATTAGACAATCTCATACCTTACAAAGAGTTTCCCCTGACATGTCAAATAACCACCTGACAGCATACACAGTTACTACAATATTATTGCGTATATTCCCTGTGATGTACTTTACATCCCATGACTATTTTGTAACAACCATTTTGTAATTCGTAATCCCTTTGGCTCTTTCACACAGTGCCCCCAACTCCCCTCCCCACTGGCAACCATCAATCTGTTCTCTATCTCTCTAAGTCTGTTCCGATTTTGTTTGCTTATTTTGTTCTTTAGGGTTGACACATAAGCAAAACCATACACTATTTGTCTTTCTCTGACCGACTTATTACATTTAGCATAATGCAGTCTAGGTCCATCCACGCTATCACAAAAGGTAAGGCTTCCTTTTTTTTTTGTGGTAGAGAAACACCCCACGGTACATATGTGTACCAGTGCTTTTACAACCACTAGTCTATTAATGGGCACTTGGGTTGTTTCCATAGCTTGGCTATTGTAATAAAGCTGCAATGAACTTAGGGGTGCATACATTCTTTCCGATTAGTGTTTTGGGGTTCTTCAGATAAATGCCTGGAAGCAGAATTCCTAGGTCACAAGCCAATTCTATTTTTAATTTCCTGTGGCAACCGCACCCTTTTTCCACAGTGGCTGCACCAATCTGCATTCCACAAACAGTGCACGAGGTTTCTTTTCTTCATATCCTCATCAACACTTGCTGAATATGGATCTATTGATGATAGCCATTATGATAGGTGTGAGGTGATAGCTCACTGTGGTTTTTATTTGCATTTCTCTGGTGATTAGTGATGCTGAGAATCTTTTCATATGCCTATTGGCCATCAGTATGTCCTTTTTGGGGAAGTGTCTGTTCATATCCCCTGACCATTTTTTAATTGGATTGTTTGCTTTTTTGGTGTTGAGTTGTTTGTGGCCCTTATAAATTTTGGATATTATGCCCTTATCAAATATACCGTTGCAAATACATTCTTCCATTCAGCATGATATATTTTACGTTTCCTTGACGACTTCCTTTGCTGTGCAAAAACTCTTTAGTTTGATGTATTATAATTGTTTTTTGTCCTTTGTTTCTCTTCCCCAAGAAGATATATTAGAAGAACGTTTACTAAGAAAAATGTCAAACATTTTACTGCCTGTTTTGTTTTAGGATTTGTACGGTTTTGAGCCATACATTTAAGCCTTTTATCCATTTTGAGTTCATTCTTGTATACGGCGTAAGTTGGCAGTCTAGTTTCACTTTTTTTCCTTGTACCTGTCCAATTTTCCTAACATAATTTATTGAATAGGCTGTCTTTACCCTAGTGTAGGTTCTTGCAGCCTCCATCATATATTAATTGACCGTATAAGCTTGGATTTATTTCTGGGCTCTCTATAATTGATCTATGTGTCGGTCTTTATGCCAGTACTATCCTGTTTTTATTACTACAGGCTTGTAGTATAGTTTCACATCAGGTAGCATAAAACTTCCAACTTTCTTCTCCTTTCTCAGAATTGTTGTGGCTATTCGGGGTCTTTTGCGGTTCCATATAGATTCTGCATTATTTGTTCTAGGTCTGTCAAGTAGGCCATTGGTATTTTCATAGGAAGTACACTGCATCTATAGATGGCTTGGGTCGTATAAACATTTTAATGATTGAAACATAACCTGCAATCCAAAGACTATGTCCTGCTAATTAGCTGTTAGTCAGAGGGAATGTGGACTCTGTCTGGTATTCTTCCTAGGGATCTTACGGACCAACAGGTCCATATAACAGCTTTAACAGATTTATCTCTTAAAAACAAACTGTTTTACTTTTCTTGAGCTCTATGAACAACTTTGTAGCTATACCTCTGTACAGATCCTTAACAATTTTCTCATTATACATTACTAAAAGTAAAATTATACGATCAACAGATATTCATATTTTATCAATAGTGACAAATTACTATCCAGAGATGTGGCCATTTAAAATCCTGTACTGTATGTGAGTAACTCAGAGCAGTAACTGTTCATGATTTGGAGATTTCAGAGCCACTCACATTTTCTCTTTCAGGATTCTCTATGGTATTTAAACAAAAACACACTGGATTGGGGTTTACTGAACACACTTGCCTGCTTTGCACATGTAGAAGGTGCCCGACAGGTTGGTTTCAATCACAGCATTCCATCCCTTTGAACTGATGTTTTCAGCGGGTGCAAAAAACTGGCCGCCTCCATTGTTTACTAAAAAATCGATCCTATTGTAAATATCTAAGGTAGACTTGACCAAATTATTTACCTAAAGAAAAACATTAAAAGTAAATTGGTTAATAACCTTAATTTGCTACTTGGGCTCATGGTTTATTCTCAGAGACCTTACAATCTCTCGCTGTTAATGGTAACTCTGAATACCACAATACCCACAGATCATAAAGCTAAATTTATAATTCTGTTTCCCTTCCTCTCCTTCTCATGAGGTGACGCACTCAATAAATCATTAGCAGAAGAATCTCCTTCACAGGCTCTGCTCTTGAGCTTCATCTGAACCAGCTAACATAGGAACACCTGAAGCACAGTCAAGTTGAGGAAGCTCTACTAGGAACTGAAAATGAATAAACGATATGGATAGATTTGCATTACCTCCTCTTCGTCACGGATGTTGCATTTTATAGGAGTGATGTGAGACTGGTGGGTGGGAGGCAGGCTGGTCTTCAGTTCATCTGCAGTAGATTTTAATACATCAAACTTACGGGATGTGATGACCACCTTGGCGCCTGAGGAGAAAACAGCCAATGAACAAGTAAAGATGCTTTCACTGGTTGCTGAAAATAAGGTAGAGCAAATATATCCTGTGTGTTCACTTAAAAAAGATGGATTAGGACTTCTGTTTCCGGTCAAGATGGAGTAACAGGAGCTGAGTTTACTCTCTGGCCCCATACCACTGAAAACCTGACAAACTATATACAACAATGGTTGTCAGGCATTGGACATGGGGAAGACTTGAGAGTGATCTCAGAGAGTGGAAACAAGCCAAGTGAGCTCTGTGATTGTTCCAGCTGCTGCCTGGAGAGACTGTTTGGCTACAGCAAGGAGAAGGCACCTATCCAGAGCTCGGCAGTCTCCTGGGTAGAAGAGATGAAGCTAGAACTCTGGGGTGGCCAAGATGACTAGATTACACAGGGCACAGAGAGAAAAGACATACAGAGAGAGAGAACTCCGAGATCTACAGAGAGTTCCGTCAAAGCTTGAGCTGCACACTGATCAGAGCATGTCAGTAAGGAAATTGCCTGTGGCGGGGAATAAATGACCCAAAATGAGCAGAGGGAACACACCCTGGCACTCACACAGCACTGGAAAAAGTGTTCCCACTGGAGAAGCTCTTCACGTGGCAATGGTTAACGCACTCAGAAGTCTATGGCCTCAGTAATGAAGCAAAATTAGCCCCAGACTAATTCGAGTCAGTGAATACCATTAAGCCGTCCCTTCAGTAACATTCAAAATGCATGGCATGCAACAAAAAAACTACCAGGCACTCAAAGGAGCAGAACAATGCAAACCATAATGAGGAGAAAGTCAATTATTAATAACATACCTAGAAAAGACACTGATGATATAATGAAATAGGCCACTGGTAAAAAGAAAAAAATTAAGAGCCGGAGAAAAAGAACACATTAAGTACACAACAAAAGAGACAACAAAGACAGAGTACTTATTCTCAGAAACACTGCAAGCCAGAAGACAATGGAATGTCTCGAAAGTGTTGCTGAATTACCCACCAAAATTGAGGTTCATGTACCTGATGTGTAATTAGGCTAAAACACTGAGATAGCAATGCTTGGATACAGAGAAAGATTTACTTGAATTGGCCATAGAGCAGGGACAGAAGAGCAATACCCCTCAAGAAGCAAAAGTAGGGAGTTTTTACATGGCTAGCGAGCAAGGGAGGGCTAGTTTCAGGGAACTGAGAGAGAACTCTGAGTCTTTAGTCACAGGCAACATATTTTTGTATCAAACTCCTGATGGTGCTGGAATTACCATTTGCTCTTGACAAAGAAACAGTCCATTAGCAACACAAAATTATATTGTGAGAAGAAGAGGTCTGGGGTGAAAAAATCAAGATTCTATAAAAGATAAGTTGAGACCATAACAAGCCTCCTCACTGCTCTGTGTGTGTCAAAATCGTGTGTCAGTGGCCTTATCTCTAAGAGAAAAAAGGAGAAACTAGGTATCTTGTAACTATCGCCATTGTTTGCGCTATCATTGTTTTATGCTTAACTAGCTATATTTTCCTATTATCTCAAGCAACGTGTCTTTAAAATTTTTTTTATTAATTGCTTTTACAGAGAGAGGAAGGCAGAAAGACAGAGAGGGAAACATCGATTTGTTGTTCCACTTATTTATGCATTCATCGGTCGATCCTTTTTTGTGCGCTGACTAGAGATGGAGCCACAACCTTGATGTATCAGGATGACACTCCAACTAAGGGGGCTACTTACCCAGGGGAAGCAAAGGGTCTTTTAGACATTTCTGGAACTTGCTTTACAGACAGTCAGAGCATGACTAAAATACTTTCTTCAGAACATAACTAAAACATTTTCTTCATCTTTGACTATTTTAGCTATATAACAATTGAAGCAATTCAAACATTTCGGCAAAGGCTATACCTCAATCCTAGTTAAGAATTAAATGATTTAATTTGAACTGTAAGTAATTCTGGGGTCATTAAAATCATGAGGAGCTCAGCTCCAAAAGTACTCCAGGGTGAATGGGGCGGGGGAGATTTATGCACTGGGAAATCTTGACCCAGTGAAAATAGCTTTCAAAAATGATGGCAAAATAAAGACTTGTTCACATAAATAGTAACTAGAAGATGTCATTAAACCAGACCTGCACCACTAAATTATTAGAGGAAGACCTTCCGCCAGACAGGCAATAATACCAGCTGGGAATCAATCTAGGGAAGAGAATCAGAAATGGCAATTATCGTAGTAAATTTAAAGACCTTTCTCCTTTCTATTCAAATCTATATAAAAAAGTGGTGATCGCTTAAAGTAAAAATGGTAACAACGTATTGAGATATTTATAGTATATGTAAAAACAAAATACATAAGAATAGCAACGAGACAGCCAGGAAGGGAAAATATAAGAACACGCAGTCCTTGTTTTGCTCAGCTCTAGTAGGCACTAATTTCAGTTACTTTAGCTTAGTTTAATAACACCAGTCCCCCACCAACATGGTTCAAATTTCCACTACCAGGATATATTAACTGCATAACATACAGACCTCAGGGCTAGCTCCTCAATCCACCAATCACCATGACAATAAGAGAAATCAATGACTGATTATGTCAATTCTTTCAGTGTCTCTCAGTAATCAGTTGCCCTGAATCTAACTTCAGGTCATGCACAGACAGCAAAATACGCCGCGTGTTGCCTCATCTCCCAGTGATAAACCCACGCAACATCTCACATAAAGTAGTGATTGAAAGAGAAAGATAAAAGTAAGAAGGGTATGGCTGTTCCCAGAGTACTCAAAATAAAAACTAGTAACACTGCAAGTGAAATCAGAATGGATGTAAATGGAGTTTAAAGACGAATAGCTGCTCATGGAGGAGCTGACGCTTCTACCCATGTTTTCCTTAAATGAAAATCCAAAGTTCTGCTTTGGCCAATGTAGCTCAGTTGGTTGGGCATTGTCCTACACACTGAAAGGTCGTCCGTTCAACTCCTGGTCAAGGCACATGCCTGAGTTGTGGGCTCATTCCCTGGTTGGGTGCATATGGAACATAACCAGTTGATGTTTCTCTCTCACAGTGATATTTCTCTCCGTCCCTCTCTACCTCCCTTCCCGGCCCCTCTCTAAAATCGATAAGCATGCTATTACTGAAGGGCATCTTGTGATAATAATAACCACAAAGGGTGCTCCAAACTCAAAATTGGTTATTGACAGGCTGAGACCATAACAAGTGTAGTCACTGCTCTGTGGAGTGGGCCCCTTCCACAGCGGATGGCTGTTGGCGGTCAGTGGGCACAGCCAGTCCCTGCAACGATCAGCCTGGGCAAACCCCTCCCATTGACCTGTCAACAGAGATCAAGGCTCAACTACAAGAGGACGGTGTTCACGGACCACATGGCGGGCACACCTCAAGTACCCAGCCTGGGTGATAGGAAAGGCTGTGCCACTGGACCCTACAAGACTCCTTCTATATTAGGCCACGCTACCAAGCTAGGGAGTCATAGCAGCTCTACCTAGTACATAGAAACAAACATGGGGAGGCTGCCACAATGAGAGGAGAAACAAAAATACATGGCCCAAATGAACAAACAGAACAAAACAACAGAAAAAAACTGAACAAAATGGAGACAAGCAATCTACTAGATGCAGAGCTCAAAACACTCGTTATAAGGATGCTCAGTAAACTCAGTGAGAACTTCAGCAGCATAAAAAAGGGCATGACAACCACAAAGAAGAGCCAGTCAGAAATAGAGGATACGCCAACTGAAATGAAGAATGATTTATAGGGAATCAACTGCAGAGTGGATGAAGCTGAGAATATACAAATCAGCAGTTCAGAATATAAGAAAGCCAAAAAAAACATTCAACCACGACAACATGAAGGAAAATGGATCCAAAAAAAATGCAGATAATGTGAGGAGCCTCTCTGGGAGAACTCCAAGCAAACCGCCATTTTCCTCATGGAAGTGCTGGAAGTAGAAGAGAGAGAACAAGAAATTGAACACCTATTTCAAGAAATAGTGACAGAAATCTTCCCTTACTTCGTGAAGAAAGTAGACATACAAGTCCAGGACGCACAGAGTCCCAAGCTAGATGAACCCAAAGAGGCTCACTCCAACACACATCATAATTAAAATGCAAAGGTGAAAGACAGAGAGAGAATCTTCAAAGCAGCAAGAGAAAAGTGTTAGTTACCTGCAAGGAAGCTCCCATAAGGCTGTCAGCTCTTTTTCAATAGAAACTTTGCAGGCTAGAAGGGACTGGCATACTAAGAGTGATGAAAAAAGCAAGGCACTACAACCGAGATTACTCTACCCAGCGAAGCTATCATTTAGAATAGAAGGACACATAAACAGCTTCCCAGACAAAAAAACGCTGAAAGGGTTACTTCATCCTCACCAAACCAGAGAACACTAGAACCCCTCATTGTTATCTTATTCTCCCATATAGCATCTCTGTGCGCTGTAAATGTTCATTGTTAACTCTGGCATACCTACCAATGTAAAAGAAGCAGGTGATTTTCCATTTCATTTCTTATCTAATCCCAGAGATTTTCCTCATTTACTTTCTCCCCACTGCCCTAATCTATCACCAGTGGGTTTCACATAATCTCCTTATGTCTCCTCCTTTGATTGTAATGTATAGAATAAAGTGCAAAACTCCCATTCTTCACAGGATCTTCTCAACTTGTTGAGGTTTTGCTTCCTGGAAAATTGTCGTCAGTTTGGCTCAGATAAACTCACAAAAATTCTCCTTTGAAAGTTTCACACATTGACAGTATTTTCATTTTTTTAGTTTCATATTTCAGTCATACTATCCAACAGGCATTAGACACACAATGGTAAATAAAGGCAGTTTACACATTCATAAAAAAATGTTCAAAATGAAGGCAGTTTAATCGCCCGTAATTCAAATTAAGTCCATAAAAGGTAGACTTGTGTACAATGGCATAAACTTCCTTTCAGTCTTGTTCTGTGTATACACTGTATTTTTCATTAACAATAGAACTGGAAACTTTATTTTCTTTACAATCCTGCTCTTTTCAATTTAAGGCATGCCTTTCTCTACATAGCATCTTCGGGAGAAAGATGTTTAAATAGCAACTTAAAATTTCAATGTTATTGATTTAACTATTTCCCTCATAATGAATAGAGAGTTTATTTCCAATGTTTCCCTACTCCATACTACATCCTTGTACATAAATCTGAGCTTGCCTCTGATTATTTCCTTAAATTCCTGAGAGAGAAATTACTAGGTCATAGAAGGAAGCATGAATATTGTTAAAATTTTGGTTTGTTTTATTTTCAAATTGCCCTCCAAGAAGCTTGTAATAATTTACCTTCCTGCCAGCCTTTTCTTGCATCGTCAACACTTACATTTTCCTCAAGATTTAATATCTTGTTAGAAAAACAATGGGATCTTATTATTGTTTTATTTTGCATTACATTGCCAATAAAGGTGATTGTTTTCTCATTTACTTATTGTCTATTTCTTGTTCTTCATTTGGTCTATATCATGACCATTTTTTCTTCCAGTGTGTTCGATCTTTTCCTTCCTTAGTTTTGAGAGCTGTTCACATCATACGTTTGGTGTATACTGTAAAGGTCCTTCGCGTACCTTTAAAAATCCCTTATTTGTATTTAATTCAATGACGATTTTACATTTCTATGTTTCACCCACATCGACACCTTTTTGCTTTGCAACTCCAGTCTTTCCCAACCTGGTCTAGTGCCCTCTGACTCCCAATCCCGAGTTACGTAAGCAGGTGCTTGCAACACAAAAACCCCTTTCAGACCACAGCCCCACTCCCGCCTCCGCCACCCCCAATCCCGGTCCCGCGGTCCAGGGCCGCTCACCCAGCCGTAGGAGCTCGGTCGCGATGGCCTTTCCAATGCCCGTGCCCCCGCCGGTGACGACAGCCACTTGACTCTGCAGCAAGCCCGCCGCCAGGCAGCTCCGGCCCTTAACCCAAACACCCATGATCGCTGTGAGTGAGGTCGCTCAAAGCAGGACAACTTCAGTACTGACTTCCTAGAACCTCGGACTTCGCCAGGCCTCACAGGCCCCGAGACAGCCGGGGCCCCGCCCCCAGCCCCGCCCCCAGCCCCCCACGCCCCGCCCCCAGCCCCCCCCACGCCCCGCCCGCCAGCAAGGGCTCATTTCCAACCCCAGAAACACTCCCGCTTGGCGGCGGCGGCGGCGGCGGCGACGGCGGCTGCAAAGTCAGCCAGTCGTTGTCCCCGTCACGTGTAGGTGAGACCCCCTCGTTCGTTTTTTGTTGTTGTTTGTTGGTTTGTTCGATGCCAAAGGGGTGTTGGGGGTGGGTGGCAGAAGGGAAGCACACAAAAGGCGGGAGTGTGCGCTGCTTTGAAAAATTCAATCCTCAGTGCTCTGGCTCTCGCGGTTAATTAAAATTACATCTCCAGGGCAAGTGGGGAAAGAGAGGCTGCCGCTTGGGAGCCGTGCCGCACCCGCCCGCGTCGGGCGATGCTCCGGCCCAGCTGCTGTGTGCGGCAGAACGAGGGGCCGGCTCCGCTGAGGGGGAGACACGCGCTTCCAGATCCTTTGATCCTCCGGAAGGGACCTTGGGGAGGGTCGTGGGCGTGGCCGAGGAGGGGACGCTCGCAATTCTCCACGGACGCACGATAGCTGCTTTAAAAAATACACTCGGGCTCCTCTCTACCTCATCTCCCTCTGGGGAACGAAGGGAAGAAGCCACCTTTACCAGATTCCAGATCCGATCCATTTCACCCAGGCTGCACAAATCGATAAAAGAGGAGGTTTCCTTGCATGCTTCCTGCAAGACGCAGCAGTCGGTGTGTGTGAGAACCGATCCCCAGTTGCGTCTTATGCAGGCGGTTGAGCCTACTGAGGATGGGTAATTTCTCATCCGTGTTTGGGTGCCCAGTCACAGTGATTTGTTCTTCAGATTCTCCTTCTTGTTCGTCTTGCATGGTCTGTCAACCCACCAGAGTGAGATCCCACCTGGACTGGCCGGGTGAGTGAGCCTTTGCCTAAGAGCCGTGTAGGTCGAGGGGTCCTGTTGGGTGCTGTGGTGTGAACAGTCCAGGCAGGATGCTATTTGTAGGTCTGTTGTACTGTATTTTCCCCAGCTGGGCATTAAAATACTGGAAAAGCAAACAAATGCCATTAATCTGTGCTTGGGCCCGCCACCTAGTCATTCACAAAGCAAATGGGAAGTGGTCAAGAGTGGAACAGGGCATCTCCCTTCTTATTCCTCCATCCCCTGCCCTTCTCTGACCTCCTCTAAGGCACAGGTACCCTCAACCGTTGTTGCTCTCAGGCTCTAATCTACACTCATTACAAAAGGGAAAGAAGTCCTTGCTCTTCCCATTTGCTAGATTATCTAGGAATCACTTACATCTACTATCAAGCCAGTTATGTAGTTATGACCAAATTTTTTTGAATTACACCATCACCTCCTTAACAAAGAAGTAAATGTATACAGTAAAGTTCGAAGTATTGTTGCAGAAAAATATAACGCTGGTGCTTTACTCGCAACAGCAAAAATATTTCTTTTTTAAAAGGAAGAGGAATGTTGACTCGGTTTCTTATTCCAGAGGTGTTTCTTCCAGAAAATTCCAGGCTTTCTTTCTTGGGAAGAAGGAACACTTTATGTTTCTTTTCAAGATAATTTTATAAAGATATAATTTAATGTGGCTTGTGATGGCGCTGGTCTTGTGCATTCACAGAGCTCTCCCGGTGGGTCCGTGTGGGCCTGGCTGTAGCACAGCCTCTGTGTGGTGGCTGAAGGGACTGGGAGAGAGAGGGACTCCATGGTCCCTCAGTGGAAAGGTGACTGGACTGGCTTCAAGCCAGCTTTGATGCTGAGGCTGACAAGCAGCCATTGCTCAGCAGCAAGGGAGATGCAGCATGAGCAATCAGAGAGCTATTTCTCCCGGTCCTAAGAGAGCCTGTGAGGAAGAGAGATGGGGTTCCTTTTAGAGATCTTTTGTTAAAAATAAACAGGCACGTCTTCTTCTGTCACTGACCTTAGCCAGGGTTTGAAAGTCTGCTGACCCCAGCAGGCCCGCAGGCCCAGCAGTACTTCTACCCCTCGGAGGCTCTGCGTTTCCAGATTTGAGTGGCTCCTGGTTGAGCCTCCTCTTCTCAGGCAAGCGTGCCTGCCGCACGGACTGCTCCTTTCGCACGGACTGCTCCTTTGGTGCATCCAGTGCTGCCCTTGCCTGCCCTCTGCCTCACTGCCCACTTTGTCCTGGTGAAAAAGGCATCGTCATGGCAATGATCGTTCAGCACTCCCGCCCTCTCATCCCCCACCAGCAGCGACTCCCTTCATCTTCTGAGATTCTCCTGCTCACCCATCTTCTCACCCACCTCTGCCCCATCTGCCTGGCAACTTCATTTTCTCCCACTGCAATGCAGCTACTGGCTCCGACTGACAGGGGCCTGTGGGATTCTCAACATTCGGGCTCACAGATTCCCTGTGCGGTGCAGACGGAATGTCAATGAGGCCTCTAGCCCCACCGCTCCCTGAAGTGGGAGCCCAGCTTACATAAATGAGGGATGCTTAACCAATTCACAATATTCAGCCAGTGTTTATAGAGTACCTGCCAGTTCCAGGTACTGTTCCAGGCATCTGAGATGCAGTGCAGTGGAGAAGACACTTAGGTGTCCCTACATTTTTGGAGTTTCTATTCCAGCATGTTTGTGTGTTCAGAGCAGGAGTTGCAAGTGGAAAGGTGCCTTGAGAGGTAAGATGACAAGCAAACAAAAGATCAGAGAGGGAAGATCAGATCTTACAATGAGGAGATGCTCATGCTCTTGTAACCAACTATCTTTGTAGCCAGGAACTATTTCCTCTATAGAGGTGGTCAGATCCTTCCAAGATGATGAACCTGTCTCACTGTAGAGCCCTTTAGAAACAAGTAGTTCGGTGATGACAAGAGAAATGCTGTCACAGGACCCCAAAGCAGCAGATTGCATGCAGCATGGCTGTGTTGACGGCCAAGTCAAAGCAACTGGCTGGAGGCTGGGAGTTCTTAAGTTGCCGTTTCATCATTGTTCCAGTCATTTGACAGCTGTCTGAGCCAAATTCCCTTTCATTTTTGCATTGGTGAGTTGTCTTCCCCAAGAGAGGCTAATGGTTATCTTCAATGGTAAAATGAGCAGCATTTTATTTCCTAGCCGGCCTCCTGCATCTAATGGTGGTAAATCAAGATGCTTTTGGGAGAATCTGGCCACCGCAGACAGGTAGTATGTGGCCCTTTGGGCGAGGCAAACACAAATCAGAGGAGAATTCAAAGAATAGCAGGCTGGAGCAAGACACAGTTCACGGTAGTGGTAAGTTAACTTCAAAATGTTGATACTCCACCCTCCCAGCCCCAGTTCAGCTTCCTTGGAAGAGGGAGATGGGTTCATGTGGGTCAAAGTGCAAAAAGTCAACTCCTGATTTTTCTTAGACCATTGGAGCAGGCCATACTGATTTTGAGACTTTCTAAGGAAGAGGTGGCAGTGGCAACCCGTCTGTGTTTCATTTTGGTTGTTTGTCCACTTGGTAATTTATTTAAATTTGTACTAATGGCAACAATTAAAGTCAGGAATTTTCACATGACATTTCGTACATCCCAGACCAAATGGACCTGCGTTTTTCTGTGACAGCAGTTGACTGAACAGTAGGCTTTGGGGGTTGAAGAGAGGAAACAGGAACTTCCTATTTAAGATGAGACCCGAGCTCCTGTTTGCTATAGCCCCCACTGCTCCTTATCACGCCTAGATTAAGGCTCAGCGTCATTGGCGCTTTTTAGCATTTTTTCAGCCCTGCTTCGTGTGCTTTACTTGTTTCTCTGCAGCAACTATAAGAGCAGAGGCTTCAGATCTTCCTGGCTTCTCCACCCACTAAGTTCACAGTTCTGGGAGTGTATCTGGAAGGGTTTGGAGAAGGCACTGGATTAGGTCTGCTCCAGTGACCACCTGGGAGCACAGAATTGTGAGCAAATGCCAGAAAAGTCATGCTTGGTGGTGAGAAGTCTGTGAACCAGCAGTAAAACAATACTATGGAGGGGAGGGGAGGACTGAGAACTGACTGGTAGGGGTCAGTGACAAAGTTACTGATTGAATGACAACTGGCCAGCGGGGAGTAGTGACCAGATTTCCTGCTGATGACTTAGCCCTACAAAGACACTGTAGCTGTGTAGGTAAGCTCATGTTGTGGTGCCCTGAGTCCCCTTTTGATACACTGTTGGCCATCTCATTACGAGCAGAGGATAATCGCTGTCTCAGTCTCTTCAGGCTGCTACAATAAAAATACCACATACTGGGTAGCTTATATAACAAAATTTTTTTTTCTCATAGTCTGAAGGCTGAGAAGTCCAAGGTCAAGTTGCTGGCAGATCCAGTGTCTGGTGAGAGCCTGGTTAATGTATATCATCCTAGTTCATAGGTGGACGGCTTCTTTCTGTGACCTCACATGGAAGAGAGAGCAAGAAAGCTCTCGGGGGTCTCTTTAATAAGGGCACTGATCTCATTCATGAGTGCTGCACTCTCATGACCAAATCACCTCTCAAAGACTCCACCTCCTAATGCCATCACATTGGGGGTTCAGATTTCAACATATGAATTTTGGAAGGGCACAAATATCCAATCCATAACAGAATTATATAGTGTATTGAGCTCTCCAGTGGATTCCTGGTGAGGCTTGTGCCAGCATCAGTGTGGTATCCTTCGTAGTGTACAGCTGAGCTTCAGAATTCCTGGCCCACCCAGGAGAATCAAAACTGCTTGAACCACCTAGTATCAGGGATGATGCCATTTTATGCTCAGACTCAGGAATGCATATCACAATGTGCTTATACCACAGGACTGATGAATTGGAACACAACAGAGGTATTGGGACATAAAATAATCTTGGACAGTCCCAGTGTATTGGGAAACATTTCTGTGTGGCTGCCTTAAGAGACCAAAATAACTCTGGCTTAAAACAAAAGCCAGAAGTACTTTTTTCCCCTCATATTACACTGCAGAAGAAGAGGATTCCTTCTTTCTCATTACTCTGCCATCCCTGTGGGTTTTCCCTTGTCTGCATGGCTCAAGATGGCTCATCAAGATCACATCTCAGCCATCAAGAAGGTGAAAAGAGGAAAGAGGGGTGCAGATGTGGAAGTTGCACACATCACTTTTACTCATATCCCATTGGCCAAGGACTAGTCCAGATCACACTTATCTGCAAGGGATGCTGGGAAATGTTATCTTTACCAGGGATGTCATGTGACCAGCTAAAACCCTCCATTATTAAAGAAGAAAAATAGATATAGGTGTAGCACTTAACAACTGTGTCACGACTGAGCTCATTAGTTATAAAGGAGCTTATTAATGTCTCTATTACACTTTTCTTCAGTCTCAGTCTTTGACAAAATCAGACTAATCCTTAATTGCTACCATGTCACTCCCCTCCTCAAATCATTATCACAGTCACTTAAAATATTTTTGAAAACCGACTTATTGGCCTACTAGTACGGTACCACTTTGTAGAGCCTATAGTCCAGTAGAGGAGACAGACAATAAACAAGCAAAATAACAAGTAAAACTTAATTTCAAATGTTGATAAGTCTTATATGAGAAATAGGCTGTTATGACAAGGCATAATGACAGGCAGAGCAGGGAACCTGTTTTCAGTGTGGTGTCAGGAAAGCCTTGGGGGAGGTGACTTTTGAACTGAGACGTGGGAGATACAAAGGCTATGGTCTTGTGAAGGGGCAGGGGTGGAACAGCATACCAGCCGTGTCAGACAGCATTTAAGGAGACTTCAAAAGGGGAAGCATTTGGTGTTCTTGAGAGATACAGAGGCAGCCAGTGTGCCTGAGCATTGGGGGTATATATGAGAAAAATGGTCGGATCATGCAGGTCGACATGGATCTCATTTCATAACAGTGGGATGTCGCTAGAGGGTTTAAAGCAGAAAATGGCATGATTTTTCAAATGTTTTCAAAAGATCTTTTTAACTGGTGAGCAGAGAATTGGTTGGAAGGCAGCAGGAGTAGAAGTCAGAAAGTAAGGAGCATTTTTTTAGAACCACAGATACAAGATGGTGGCCGTTAGACCAAAGGGGTAACAATGGGGATGAAAAAAGTGGTGGATGAATTTAAGGGTTACGGCACGTTGTCTTCAAGAATGGCTTAAAACCAGTTATATTAAGGATGAGTTTTAGAGTCTGAGTATATTCTTTAAAACATATCCCTCCTGCCCTCAGGATGACTGAGAATCCCAAACTAATGATTTGTTGAGGTTAGCTGTGCCGCATTTCATTCTGACCGTCTTTGGACTGGGAGCAAAGGTGGAGGATGGATAAGTGTAACATCCAGAGAAAGAGCAAAGTCCTTTCTCTTCTCTTAATTCTACAGATTAAAGTCTCAGAAATTGAAGAGATTGTTTTTACCCTCTGTCTTATGGTATCTAAAAGGAAGAAATGCTCAGAACCTGTTTCCCAGGTAAAATACTAGCAACATAATAAAGTATCCAAAAATGGGGAGATAATGAAGCCTTCCTCTCTTAACAGTTGTTCACATCTTATTTTTAAATAGGCATCTTCCCTTCTCTGTCTTATCAGGTCAACAAGTGTACACTAAGTATCTGTTATATGTTGAGCCCTGGGGTGTTTCCACTGGAGATGAGGAAGTATAAGATAGTTCCTGATTTCTAAAATTTTATAAACCACTCCCTCAACCTCCCTTTACCTGGTAAACAAAAAGAAAAGAGAATGTTCAAAGTGAAAAGTGCGCATGCTCTCCGCTGGTTTTCCAGCATGTGATAGGACGTACCTTGGGAACTTTCTTGGACCTTGGGCCGACAGGAAGGCGGCAAGCAGGTGTCCTTTATACAATACCAGGGTATACGTGGTTGGTGAAGTTGTGCCATCTTTGGGCGCCTCGCTGAAAGTGACATTCATCTGTTTGAGAACATTCGCAATGTACGACTCGGGAGCCAGGAGCCTGGAGCACTGGTTGTGGCCACCTGAATCTCCATCGACGGCAGGAGTAGGAGCGGTTTTTAACCCCCATTTGTCTGTAAGTCTTCCTCGCCCAGTTTTCTTATACTTGACTAGACTGATGGGGTTTACATAATATTATATGTCTGTGTAAATGACAAACATTGCAACACATAAAGTTTTATTCACGACAATTCATTCTTATAAAAGTATTTCTGCAGCACTCAAAATGCAGAAATGAAGTGTTAGGAGAAGGAAAGGGAAGTGACGACTTCTGTCAAGTTGAGGATCATTTCCCAAACCCCTTTCCAACTCACCCCATTCCCTCCTTGTTAATGGCTTTGTTTTCCTATCTTTCAAGTTGAACTCATCATTGAGACATCTTTGTGTAACCTCATTCAGGAAGAAGCTCTGTGATGTGCGTGTGATAAATTTGCTCAAGCAATTTGCGCTGTTCACAAGGAATAAGCAGACGTGAGGACTATGATGGAAGAGCCGACACTGGAAGGAAGCCAGGGTCAGCTCCCAAGCCCTCAGCAGGGCTCTCTGAGGAAGGCCGTGGCTGCTGCCCTGGCCCTGGATGGGGAGTCCACAATGGGTAGCAGGAAAAAGAAGAAGAAAGAGTTTCGCCCAGAATCTATCATCATCTACCGGTCAGACAATGAGAACGTGGATGAGGAGCCTGGGGAATCAGAAGGCGGAGACCAGCCTAAAGAGGAGGAAGGAGAGGACTTCCTTGACTATCCTGCTGATGACGGTAAGTGTCTCTCTGCAGCCACTTGCAAAGAGCCATGGGAAGGAAACCAAATGAGGATTCTGCAGAACACGGAAAGGCATTTGGTCACTGACCTAATTATTCTTGTTGGTACGTTTCTTCTCACATGTTGTAGTCTTCATTCAATGAATTAACACTATTTATTGAGCATTATGTTCTTGGTGATATGAAGGAGCTTTCTGCCCTTTCAGAACTCCTAGCGTAATGAAAGAGACTGATTTGTACACAAAAATTAGTAATACAAGGATACTGTACTAATTGCTTTATGCATGTAAGATAAGGAAACAATAATAGTTCAGTTTTATAATAATCAGGAAAGTGCCAATTATAACAACAATGAGTTACAGTATTCCCTCACTCTTACAATGGCCAAAATTGGGTAAAATATGATACCATCAACATGAGGAACTGGACATATGCTCATACACCTCACATGGAAGTGGGATCTGCATTAACCACTTTGTAGGGAAAATGGTCAATTTTTATTAAATTCAAAATTCAAAATATGCATATCTTATGTCCTGAAAATTCTCAGTATCTACCCCATGCAACTTATGCCCATGTGCATAAGGAGGCATGTATAAGAATGTCTGTTGCTGCTAATGAAGTTGTGGAGTGTCTGTATTGAGCATCACTGTGCAGCAATAAATGGATGAGGAAGATCTATTTGTGTAGATAGATTGGTCTCTAAGACATTGCCCACAGTGAACAAGCAACATTTCTTCTCTCACACAGTTGACCTTGCAGTGAGGGGAAGACAGACAGTGAGCAAGTCAGCAAATAAAAGATTGTTTCAGGTAGTGGTTCGCATTCCCAAGACCATAAACTATGGTGATGGGAAAATGAGTAACTTGTGGGTGGGGGACGATTGTGTGGTCATGCAAGGCCTCCCTGAGGCCGTGATGTTAGAGCTGATCCGAATGACATGAAGAAGCAAGCCATGAAAAGATCTTGGGCCGAGTTTTTAGAGGGGGGAGAACAAAAAAGTCAAAGACCCTAAGGTGGTGGGAACCTCCTTACCTGTTTCTGGAATGGAGTTATTACTATTAGGGAATATTGAGAACAAGGGATGGCGAGAGGTCAGAAAGACAGGCCGGGTCGGATCGTGTTGAGCCTTGCCGATCATAGTAATGAGTTTGGGATTTGTGGTAAGTGCAAGGGGAAATCAATGGAGGACTTTTAATTAAGCAAAGGAGAGACATCGTGCCCTTTGTCTTTTTTAAAAGAGCACTCTGGCTTCTCTATAAAGAATGGAGGACAATGGGTAAGAATTGAAGCTGATGAGAGACTTGTCTCCTGCTGCCACAATTGCACCAGGATGAGGGTGACAGCAGGGGAGATGGCTAGAGGAGACAGTGCAGTCAGGGACTTGCTGGTGGGTTGGAGGTGGGGAGTGAGAAAAGAGAGGAGTAAACAGTGACTCCTGAAGTTTGGACAGGGGCTGCAAAGAGGGTAGATGGTGGTGTCATTTATGGAGATAAGGGAGGCTGAAACCATTCGGTTCTTGGGGAAGAGTGCAATCCTTTTATCTGGGCAGAGTGCCTGCCACTACCCTGGGCCCTTCTGTTTAGATGACTCTCTTCTATTCCTCTTCCAGCCATGGGGCATGGAGTCCAACAGCACCTAGGGGACATGCCAACCTAAGTCTGGACTCTCCCCACCTCCTTCTTTTGTAGACTACACTTCACATACCAGTACCAAGAACCACGGACTTCCTTGTTTCAGTGCCTCCAGCCTCACTTCCAGGGTAGCCGAAGGATGGCTGTTTGGTGGTTGGTGGTGATGGTGGTGGTAGTGGTGTTGTGTGTGTGTGTGAGACATGTGTGTATGTGGTGTGTGTATACAGAGCTCGGGCATGAGGGCTGGGATGTCCGCAGGCTTCTGAGGAGGCCCCCTCTCAGGGCAGCATAGAGGCAGGAAGGGGACTGGGCTCCCCATCAGCACAATACATGCATAGTGCGACCTTCATACTCGGCAGTTGATACTCATAAGCAATATTTTCACAGTACTTGTAAACTAGAAACAAAATCACTATAAAATGGTGTCTGTAGGAAAGAAGCCCCTCCCATTCCTCCATATCACAGAGATCATGTCAAAATTGAGGCCCAGAAAAGTCGAGAGAGAATACAAAAAAACAAGTTTAACCTACTTCACAATTTTATCAGCGTGGACAAGAGTTCACTGTGGGAATAATACTACCAGTGGTCACCCTCCTGAGGGACCCGTTCAGTGCATGATGGAGTTACTGGCTCCAGCACCATGCCCGATGCCGTAAGAGTGGACACTGTGTCATCAGCCTCAGCCTCAAGGATAACACTGTGATGAAATGCCCACTCTTCTGATCTTGACTTCACCTCTTTTATGCCCTTCAGGAATGTGGAACATGCCTTTGGACAGCCGCTACGTCACATTAACTGGGACTATCACACGAGGGAAGAAAAAGGGGCAGATGGTGGACATCCATGTCACATTGACAGAGAAGGAGCTGCAGGAACTGACCAAGCCTAAAGAGCTTTTGAAAGAAACAACACCTGAAGGCAGAAAGATCTGCCAGATGGCAGCAGACCGCGGGCCCCACGTGGTCCTCTGGACGCTGGCCTGCCTGCCTGTGGTTTTTATCCTCTCTTTCGTTGTCTCTTTTTACTATGGCACTATCACTTGGTACAACATCTTCCTTGTGTACAATGAGGAGAGGACCTTCTGGCACAAGATCTCATGTTGCCCCTGCCTCATCCTCTTCTACCCAGTGCTCATCATGGCCATGGCCTCTTCGCTGGGCCTCTATGCTGCTGTGGTTCAGCTCTCGTGGTCCTGGGGGGCATGGTGGCAAGCTGCCCGGGACATGGAGAAAGGCTTCTGTGGCTGGCTCTGCAGCAAGCTGGGTCTGGAGGACTGTTCTCCCTACAGCATTGTGGAGTTGCTTGAATCTGACAATATTTCAGGCAATCTCTCCACCAAGGACCCCACACAGGAAGTGGAAACTTCCACTGTCTAAACTCTCAACAGTTTACTTCCTCCTCCGGTCCCAGTAGCCTGTATATCATCTTCCAATTCCAGAAGATTCTTTCTTATATTATCCCCCACCCCCTTCTCACAGTTCTGGAAAATTCTAGCCCACACTGATCTGTGCTATTATCTTGATGGTTCTAAGAGGGCAGGGAACAGAAAAGCAACTTATGCCTAAGTGTGCAACTAATGCAAACTCGTCTTCATTCCCTGCCCTAAAACAACCATTCATCTGGGACAAGGAGCTCAGTTATGTGTCATTTCAGGAGCCTGAAGGTGTAACTGGTGTCTGGAATCAAGGGAGCATATGACTAAGTGTGACAGGGAGAGGAAGGAGGTTCTGGGGTGACCAATAAAATAATAAAGATGCAGTGAAATGTTCAAGAAGTAGGCTTACCACAGTGTATCAGAAAGTAAAGATTTGTGTGTATCACTTAGAGTTACTTAGCTGCATATCATTAATATCCTAAAATATCAGTGACTTCAACAAGAGAAGTTTACTCTTTCCGTAGAAGAAGTCTGGAGGCAGACCATCAGGGGGCCTGAGGAGTCCCTGGGATCCAGGCTGCTTTTATTCCCCTGCCATTAGTGAAGTGTGACCCCCATCACCTTTTTCTCAATGCCCCGTCACTGACTGCAGCTGCAGCCACCTCACTGTTTCCGGCAGATCAGAGGAAGGGGCAGAGAAGCACATTCTCTGTGCTCAAGGGCACTTCCCACAAGTCCCACTCAACACTTCTTATATCTCATTGGCCAGCCCTTACATGACCTCACAAGCAAAAGAGGCTGCAAAATGTAGTCTTTGGGGCAGTTACATGCTACGTTAAATATTGTGGTTATGCTAATTTAAGAAGAAAAAGAAGAAGAGCTATTTTGGTAAGCAAGGAAGAATCCCAGTAATTATTAAAATACATTCAGATCCCAACCTGTTAATATAGTTTTATTTATTTATTTAGGTCTAAATCTTACAGAGATTTTATATATAGGTACTAGCTATATATACTATGTATATGCCATACATAGATATTAGTAACTCATGTACTTTGCAATTAAATGTAATGTCACGTGGTTTCAGGGCTTTTTAGAAGGGAAGATTAAACAGTTGAGTACAACCATAGAATTGTGGCCTATTTGTTTCTCTAATTACATAGTTGTACTATGTAATTGTATGAAGAAGGGACTGTGTGTGATATTTAATTTACAGGTTAAAGACTGTGAAGGGAGGCATTGCATCTCTTATCCCCTCCCCAGCCCCCAACAGGGATCAGTAACTCTAAGCAGGAAGAAGACAGTTAGCTTTCTGTTGTTTGGCAAAACCTCACTCAGAGCCTCATTCACTCAGAACATTCTAGAGTTTAACAAGAAACACAATCTTTGCTGTGCTGGGAAGACTGTCTTCCTGGCTACCGGGGGTCGGGGGGTATCAACCGGATGAATTCAGATTAATTGATTCTGAAATTTAAAAAAGATTTCATTCCTAACGGTATATTTCTTCTAATTTTTTGAAAAAATATTTGAGTCATCACAGATCAAGCAGTTTTTGGAGGTTTGGAGCCTTACAAGAATAGCCGGTACTTGTTTCTTATTTGTGTCTCAGGAAGAAGTTGTTGAAAGAACTGTGAATCAAACCAGACTAGCTGGGCATGCTCTCCCACAGAAGACCAGCGATATTTGCCTAATGCATGGTGCTGAAATCCATCTTCAGAAGATACCCCCCACCCCTCTTAAATAACTACTTTTAGTTTGACAAAATCAAAATTCCGTCCAGCGTTCTTGAAGATAAACTTGGTGCTCTCTGGTGCTTTTGCAGCGATGTAAACAATTGAAGTGAAAACAAAATAAAAATAAAATGTAATTAACATGTGCTCACTTTTTTTCTCCTTAACTATTGTACTTTGAATGCTGCAGTTTGCAGAAAAAGGGTGACTATAGTGGCTGTCATATATATGTATAATGCTCTTACTCTGAATCCTTATATCTTGACTCTTTCTGTGTACCACTCATTTATGGAGATTCCATTTAGGTGCACTATTTCCAAGGTTACATATTTACTAAAGCCTACATTTGGAAGTGGCAAACACTTTTGTCACATTTTTCTGAGGTTAGGGAAATCAACGGCCAAGGCCAAAAGCAGTTATAATGAAGACAAGGGTAAGGGGACATAGATGAATAGAGGAGAGGGGGGTGAAGATGAGGCCCAAAGAACTCCCAGGTGGAGTTGACAGGGCCCTCACTTTAGCTTGGATCGCCACCTAGTGGCTTGTGCATGAAAATTATTTCCAAAGGGCTCTATGTAGTAAGGTAGTAAAAGCTTAGACTAGTAGACAGAAAACAACCAAATTGGGAGGCATGGCTTATAGGGGGCACCCAAATAGCGATGCCATTCTCTTTTTCTCATTTCATCCATTTTCATCATATGTGACTGTGGCTCCCAAAATGTGGCTATCCAAAAATGCCCATTTTCCTCTACCAGCCCATAGCCCATTAACCTCTTGTCCTCCCTCATTCTCCCCAATTCCATATCATACAAATCCAAACAGATACTGAACTGACAGGGAGAAATGGAATGAAGAAACCCAGAACTCTTTGGTTACAGAGGAAGAAGGGAATAGCTTGGGAACACTCCAAACTATTGGGAGATCCTTAGCAGATGCTGTTTCATGCCTTGAGGTCTCTTACATACCATCATATTAATAATATCTGCCCCTTCACCCTTGATTAATGGAAGCCTTGTGTCAGTGGAAGCAGTGTTTAAATTTTATACCCATTCTCAGCATCACAACTGCCTAGCTGCCTGGAAGTGATCCTAAAGACTTCCATAAGGATGGCTAAGGTACAAACACACACAGGTAATAAAATCTCTTTTAATTCTCCCAGGAAGCAAAACTGTACTGGATGCTGTGTGGGTGTGAGAGAGAGAGGAGGGGAGAGAGAAACGAGAAAAAAAGGAAAGAGGAGGGAAAAGGCAAGAAAGTAGAGGCTACATGGAAGACGAAATTATGGACATAAACCATGTAAATTTTTTCACCATGGTGGGTCTCCAGTAATGCCATACTTTTGTGTCATATAAAAAGTTTTTAAAATAATAAATTTGAGTTTTCCAAGAACTCCTTGAGTTTGGATGAAAAGCTTAAAGAAGTTCCTGGGCTCCTGAAGCCCAGCCTGAAAATGTCTGACTCTCTTGGCTTCGGGGCATTTATAACTTCAGCTCCCTCAGGGCCCCTCTCTCCTCATGGCCTCCCCACATCTTTCCAGCTTTAGTGTCTACTTTTCCAGGTCCAGGTTTCAAGAGAGAATCTGGTTGGGTTTGATTTTCCGGTCTGGATAGAGGTTTGCAGATACTCTCTTGGTTGTTGGACCCTTTGTCCATTCCTCTGTCAGCTTGTGGGTCATTTGGTATAGAAAATAGCTGTTTCTGTGCGAGATTCAGCCTGGACAATTCTCCCTCAAAGGGACAGAGGCTGCAGGCTGGACGGTTTCCCTTTAAAGGGGCACTGTAATTGACAGCCACCACTTCCAGAATATGCATCTCCCATTCTCCTCCCTTCCAAGCTATCGACACTCCAAACTATCAGGAGATCCTTAGCAGATGCTGTTTCATGCCTCGAGGCCTCCTCTTACATACCCCATTTCTACTCCAAAGAATGTTCTTCCCACTTTTGATTGCCTGTAAAATGCTTCTTCCTTCGGGAACTGGTTCCGAAGTCACCGCATCTGTGAAGTCTTTCATTATCCGCACCTCCCCGCCCCCTTTTTAGAAAAAATAACAACTTTAAAGAAGTGAATTTCTGAATTCATACTCATTCTCAAGGAAATCTAACGTGAGAACTCTGACACAATACGCTGTAGGTGTTATTCTCAGTGACAGCATCACGGAAGTGAATCTTTCGCATAAGTGATTTGTATTTACCTAGTAATACAAAGAGTTAGGCAACTTCAAGACCACAATTGCTTCCGCACCAGGGCCGCGAGCGGAAAGTCTGCGCATGCCCAGAGCGTCGGCGCGCAGTTTTCCTGCCCGTCACAGGCTCCGCGGGAACCGGCTCATCCTAGAACTGCCTGGCTCCGAGTCCCCTGGAACTGAGTTGCGGCGTTGCAGTTTCCCACCCGGAAGAAGCAACCGAGGCACCTGTTGAGCGGCAACATGGCGCGGTCCGGGAATAAGGTAGTGGGGGGGCGTGGGCTTGTACCTTTCCCGTGCCGAGAATGGAGAGGGTGGTTCAGAAGCAGGAATCATGGGATGACGGCAGTGACAAGGAGCGGGAAAAGAAAGGAGATAGGTCATGGTGGGTCATAAATTAGGTCAGGAGGGCCTGGACCAAGGGATGCACTGGAAGAAAAGCTGGGGGTTTGGAGTCCTAAAACCTGAATTTGATGCTCGCTTACCTCCCACCCCCGTCTCTGACCTCCCATCCTCTCACTTCCTCTCCCTCCCCTCTTTACCGCACCTCCGTACCCAGTCGGCCACCCTCCAACCCTGTCTCCATTACTTCTGAGCCTAAATTTTTAAGATATATATGAAAATGGAAGTTAGCTATGGAAAGCACCTACCCCCACAGACTTGTAAAACTTCAGAGAGGGACTGTAAGTAAAGTTGAATGTGAAGTGTCATGTTATTACCTCTATAATAATATGATATTTCACATTGACTGAAAGCTTACTGTGTGCCGGGCACAGGTCTGAATGCTTTATGCGTCTCTCATTTAATCTTAACAGGCCCATGAAGTGAAAACTATTATCCCCAGTTTATAGATGAGGAAACCGAGGCATGAAAATGTGAAGTGATTAGCCCAGGTCACCTAGTCCATAAGTGGTGAACCTTGGATTTGAACCCAGGAGGTCTGGTTTCGGAACCCTGTAGAATTTCAGTGTTGCTAGAAATCTCTGACCTTAAGTGTTTCAAATTAACAACAAATATTCATATGATTTCTTCAATATAGGTAGAGAGGGATAGTTGGTTGGAAGGGTTGGTAGAGAGAGATGTGTTCCAGGGAGTTGCCTGCCCACCCGCCCAAAGGCTAGGCCCCATAATAGGCATTGGATATACAGATAAGATAGGAGTTTGAGCAACTAATCCTTAGTTGCCTCAATTTTCCAATGGAAATGTTGATTAAAACAATTATGAACATATGTTGCCACTCACCTCTTTTGTACCTCCTTTTTCAACTGTTGAAAACTTTGCAGTGTTAGTGGAGCAGCTATTTGTGGCAGGTGGGCTTGCCACAACACCCTGACAGCTTGTATTGCTTTGGTATATAAATGAACTGAGTTGCTATGCTGCCCAGTATGTTTTTCCTGGTTTTCTTACTGCTGCCAGAAAGCAACTTGAAATATTACATAGACTGTTATGCTTCCCTATAAGAAGTTCTTTATTGTGAAGCCCTTTGCTGATTTGTTTGTTTTTTTTTTGATACCTGATTCCTAGCAAAAGGCTTCACATTTTCTCATTTAAAAGTAATATTTATGAATGTGTATGAGATAAATGCAGCGACATATTTTGGGACTCTTAAATTTTTTAAGATTCTTATGTTTAGCCCTAGCTGGTGTGGCTCAGTGGATTGAGCGCCAGCCTGCAAACCAAAGGGTCGCCCGTTTGATGCCCAGTGTAGGGCACATGCCTGGATTGCGGGCCAGGTCCCCAGTAGGGGGCGCGTGAAATGCAGCTACACATTGATGTTTCTCTCCCTCTCTCCCTCCCTTCCCCTCTCTAAAAATAAATAAATAAAATCTTTAAAAAAGAGATTCTTATGCTCAAGGCATTGAAACTGTGGGGTGTAAATTTTATTATTCTCAGAGGAATTTTGTAGTTTATTACCACCTTTTCTCCGAACATGCTATCTTTATTCCGGGAATCTCTTACTATTAGTGCATTAAGTTTAATTCTTTGTAAACTAGGGAAAACCTTAGTCTTTCTTTTTCATGTGTTGCCTGAGATATAACCAAATTTAGAAATCAAGTACTGTATCAAGGTCCCCGATAGGAGCTCATCCAGCTTATTCAGACACTTCTAGGGTGAGGAGATCATCGCTTCAGAAAACTGGGTCTTTTACTCATCACTTCTAAAAGTTTTTTTTTTTTCCTTGTATGCAGTCAAGCCAATCTCCCTGACTTCCATCTGCTGATGCTGTTATCTCTCTCAAAGACCAATCCTTGTGTTACACAGCTGTCAAATATTTGGGAGGAACTATGATGTTCCCCTAAATCTTCTCATCTGGCTTAAATACCCATTTTTTTTTTTTCAAACTGTTCCTCACATCACATGTTCTTCAGATCCTTCTATAACTTTCCACTTTCTCATTTCATGTTCAGTTTTAACCGTTCTTAGAAGATGTGATGCTCAGAACTGCTCACAGCTTGTCAAACGTGGTCTGATCAGTACAAAGCCCACGTGAGGCTGTCAGTGGCAAGGAATGTTAACTCTGGACAAGACCTTAGGTCTCATCTAGTCCAACAGCTGCTTTCTGCCTCTGTGAATTTAACAGTTAGATTAAGTGACATTCCCGTGGACTCAGAACTAATTGATAATAAAGATGGGTCTGGATCTCAAGTCTCCATATTGCTAATCTTTTTGTGGAGATCTGCTTCCCATGGCCTTATTCTTGGACTTGTGCCAAAGGAGAAGCATCTCCCTGGAGCATACTCCTGTCTGGAAGATACCTTTTAGCTTTTAGAAAGTATTAGGGCTATTGAAAGCCCCTCCATAGTAAAAATTTATATGTTTTACATATATTCTCTAAATAGAACACTTTTGCTCCTTTTATCATTGCATCCCCTAAATA
Organism: Pteronotus mesoamericanus; assembly: GCF_021234165.1. Lineage (NCBI taxonomy): Eukaryota > Metazoa > Chordata > Mammalia > Chiroptera > Mormoopidae > Pteronotus > Pteronotus mesoamericanus. The sequence continues at coordinate 10,705,228 of NW_026555277.1, read as the reverse complement.
TAAGTACAGATTTTTGGGATAAAGTAAACAGAAGACATATCTCTTTTCTTTCTTTTTCATGACTGTTATTAAGAATTTTAAAATACTGTACGGAACTTTTTTTCCAGGCAGCTGTTGTGCTGTGTATGGATGTGGGCTTTACCATGAGTAACTCCTTTCCTGGTGAAGAATCCCCATTTGAACAAGCAAAGAAGGTGATGACCATGTTTGTGCAGCGACAGGTGAGTGTCAGATTGGCCTTGAGCTTGAAACTCATGTACTAACTGCTTGTTGCCTCCACTTAGTAATGCAAGGCGCCAGCCTGTTTACGTTATCCAGACTCAGTGTCTTTGGGAATCTGAGTTTTCTTACATATGCTGCCATGCAAGTCCAACTATCATCAGAGCCTGATATATTTTTCTTCTCTTATTTTTGACCCCTCCCTTGGATATTACAGTTTTTACCAGAAACAAGAGGCAATGTCAAGTCATGGTTAAAAGTACAGTCTCTAGAGCCAGATGGCCTGGGTTTGAATCCTTGCTCTGCCATGTCATTTATTGAGCTCATTGAGTAGTTGAACAAGTCCTTCAACTACTTAGTGCTCATTCTAGTAACCTTTTGCTGGTAACATACTATCCCAAAACTTAATATCTTAAATGATATCTTTTAAAAAAGCTTCTCTCATGGTTTTGTGAGATGACTGGGTGGCTCAGTTGGGTGATTCTCTTCAGGCCTTTTGTACAGATGCACTCAAGACGGTCACTGGGTCTGAGTCATCTGAAAACTAAACTGGGCCACACGTTCAAGATGGCTCATCCCACAGCTGGTAATTTTGCCTTCTGGTGGCTATGAACTCAGTTGGGGCTGTCCCTCAGAACCCTTACATGTGGTCGCTCCATATAGCTTGGGATTCTCACAGTGCACCGCCTGGTTCTAAAAAGCAGTATCTCAACAGTTTGTATCCTAAGAGACCTGCCTAACTGAGCTAGCTTTATAAATATCAGAAAGTCATTTCTGCTGCTTTCTGTTAGTCAAGCAGGTCACTAAAGCCAGCTCATATTCAAAGTGGGGAGGGGGTGAATTGGACTCTTCTGTTGATTTCTCCTCTTTCGGCCTGGTATGACTGCTAAGTCCATGAAGTTCTGCTTCCTTTGCTGGGTACTGCTGTCCTCCTGGACACCTCTGTGGTTTCTTGTAAGTATCACCCTCTCCACTGGGCCCTACTCCCTCTCACCTGTCATCCGAGATTTAAACAAATTCTGATGACCTGGAATCCTTAGTGTGTCAAAGAAGAAAGTGCCTGTAATCCCATTTTTGGTTATAGTATTTGTGTTGGTTGTATTCAAGGAGTGCTGCTGTGCCCCAGGATCGTATAGATTTTTAAAAAAGAGAAACAGTGCTTTTAGTTTTTCTTTTTTGGCTCTGCCCCTTCCATGGGAGTCTGAGTGAATGGGAGGCTGGGAGAGAAAACCTGGTGCCAGCCTCATGCTCCACTCAGAATTTCCTTCCCTCTCCTGACGGTTTGTTGATGAGCAAGATTACCTTGCCTGAGGAAAACACAGATAGAATTCTGGCTGGCCTATCCCACTGGTGGGCTAGACATGTTTGAACCCCAGCACCTGGGACAATTTCTGCATATACAACTAGGAATTATAACTGGAGTTGGTAAGAGACAGGGAATTTCACAGACCAAACAAACAACGAAGAATGACAGAATTTCATCCTTTCCCCATGTAGCAATCTCCCCATTGATGTAAAAGGCTTAATCAGTGGGTGGGAAATAGGACTGCCTGTTGTGTCAGATCCTACTTTTGTTTGATTATGAAATATTTTGTAAAAAAGGCATATGCAGAAAATATTATAATGAAAATCTATTTTCCCATTGTCTAGCAATATATAATTCTAAAGTTTTGCCATATTTGTTTAATTTCCTTTTTCTTTTTCTTAAAAAATAAGATATTAGAGATAAATGGGAAGCCTTTTGTGTATCCTTTTCCAATCCCCTTTTCTTCAGAATTTGCATAGTTATCACCATGCATATTTTATATTTGTGGTTATAATTATATTCATAAATAATATTTAGTATTGTAATAAGCTCTCAAAAGTGTGTGTGATGTTATTATATGCTACATGTAATCTTGCAGCTTACTTCTCAACCTTTTGTTTTTGAGATTTATTCCTGTTGATAAACATTGCACAAATTTATTTTTTTTAACTGGGTAGTAATATTCCATTTTATAAATATTCAATGTATTTTTGCATTCTCCTATTGATGGATAGTTCGTTTGTTTCCAGTTTGCCCTGTTTGTTATAAACAGTGCTGAAGTGAACTTTCTTGCTTGTTGAGTGCTTATGTACACAGGTAAGAATTTCTCTACTGTGTATATACCTATAAATGCAATTTCTGGGCTATAGGAAATGAACCAGCAAAAAAAATTTCTAATCCTTGGATAATTTAAACCTTTAATGGTCATTCCAGAAAGATGTATTAAAATCTTTTCAAATTATCAGTTTTCATTGAGAATTAGAGTCCAATTTTGCTAGAATTCTTCAAGAACAGTTACCACCGTACTGTTCCCCACCCTAACTTGTGCTGAAATGAAGCGTGGGGCCTATGGTCCATGAAAAAGTCTGCTAGAACCTCAGAATTATCATTGTCCCATGGGTCATCCAGCCAATATTCTGTTGTTGACTGTAGCCTCAGGAACCTGCCATAGGGGGTTATGGTTGTCTCGCTCCCTGAGGGATAGGAATCTAATGGCTTCCAGGTGGTACTACATGGTTTTCAACCTTCTAACATTTTTTCTCTAGGTGTTTGCTGAGAGCAAGGATGAAATTGCGTTAGTCCTTTTTGGTACAGATGGCACTGAGAATTCCCTTGCTTGCAAGGATCAGTATCAGAACATCACAGTGCACAGACACCTGATGCTACCAGATTTTAACTTGCTGGAGGACATTGAAAGCAAAATCCAACCGGGTTCTCAACAAGCTGACTGTATCCTTTTTTTGGCCAAAGAAGACTCTTAAGAAATTTTCTTTAATCTGAGGAATTATTACCTAGCTTGTTGAAGTTCTCTAGGAGTCTCAGCTCTGAGTGCCTGGACGTCTTTGGCCGTGAGGACATGGAGATGATGTGTGTTAGTATTTAATGGGAAACTAATCAAGGTGGGTTGGGTGCCCAGATTCCAGGTCCTCCAGAATAGAATCTTGCCCCGTCTTTGCACTAGTGATATTCAGACATTGAGAGGCATAGAAAGGGGAAGATACCAGGGGGTATATTTATTGACAGTGTGTCGAGGGTTTGTTTGGTGGTGGGGATGGTCAGAAATGTTTGGACGTAGAGAAGATAATTTCTAGAAGAGTATAGCATTAACATTCTCCACGCTTTCCTGGTTGGGGGATATTTTTGTGCCAAAAATCAGTCTGATAGCCTAACTGTGAGATTTCCAGTTTCTTCTACAGGTGCCCTAATTTAAAGGGGTTACTCTTATTTTTCTAAACAGTTAGTGTTTCCATCTCTCACCTCTAGGAGGTGCTGCTGTGCTGGGAGTGACTTATAAATGCTACATTGTGGATCACTTCATGTTTAAGAACTGACTGTTAATCACAAAAAAATGAGTTCTAGTCATTGTAAAACAGCATCATAATTTTTGGCTAAATGAATGAAACATGTTAGATTACCTTTTGGTTTATTTTACTTTTCCTGGTTATTATATGTCTCAGGATGTATACTTTGATATATAGCATATGTGACTATATGTTAGTGAAATAAATTTGGAACACAAGGGCCACTGGACAAATACTTTTAAGTCATCACATAGTCAGCCCAGTGTCCACATTTCCCGACACTGTGGGCTTTGTTGGAAGAAAGCCGCATGTTCTTGGGATGAAGGGGGTGTCTGCTGGCATCGTCTGCCCTTAACTAGCTGAGTCCTGGATGCACTCATCGTGTGCATGGATGTCATTCAAAAAGAAACTGTGTAAGTGTCTCTCAACTGAAGAGAGTTGGACATGAACCTTTCTGCAAAAATTGTGTTGGTTGATACTCCATGCGCTATGTGATTCATTGTTAATCAAGCAGTAAGTTTGTGGGGCTAAAGAAACATTGGATAGAATTCAGTGGTTCAGTTCAATCTCTCTTTTATAAAAGTTTAAAAAAGGGAAGGGACATACTGAGTGGGAATTTCTCTGGGAGGAATAAATGTGTGGCTTGTAACAAGGTTCCTTCCTATTTGACTTAAGCTAACACCCAAGAGTTTTTAAAAGGAATTAAAAAAAAATACTAAGTCATATAATCCATATGTTACTGAAGTTAGATATATAGTAACTCTGGCCAGCTTCCTAATTCATTACTTTTTAATAACTATGCCTTTAAAATATGTCTTTGAATATACATGCAAACATATCCCTTGACTGTTAGGAAAAAAGATTTGCACAAAAACCTCAGACCTAAATTTGTGTTATAATTTGTCAGTCTCTCTGTGTTCTTTGCAAAATTCTGCCCCCAGCCCTGTGAGAGGAATCAGACTGGGGTGTTTAGCAAGTGGACCCTTGCAAAGCTGAAGTAGCACCCAGAGAGAGATGCTTGTTTACCTTCTGCCTGTGTGGAGGCTGGAAAGGAATCCTTTTTAATCATAAGGACCACATCTTTAACTGAAGTTAGAATTAGGGAAATCAGGGACATAATAGTTCCGTAGTGCTCAGAAATTTGTCTAAGATGTTAAAAATATGAGTTATAATCAGGTGATTATGTGTTTGGTGGAAACTTAACTGAGTATCAACAATATGTAGACCTGAGATTGTAAATCGCATTTGTTAACAGTGTCTAGATTCATTCCTTAGCTTCTTTCTGCTTAGTGAACAATTTGCATTTGAATCTGCAGGAACTCATTCAGGAGAATGATTTCCTAACCTGATAACTCTCTCTTTTAGAGGAAAGAAGTTTGAGAAGAAGCATATTGAAGTGTTCACTGACCTCAGCAGCCCATTCAGCAAAGATCAGCTGGATATTATAATTCATAACTTGAAGAAATCCAGTATCTCCCTGCAGTTCTTGTAAGACCATAAGAATAATGTTTGTAAACAAATCCTCCACTCTCCAAACGTAGTGAGTGGAGCCCTTTACAGAGTGCTTGCTTCCATGAGTCGTGGCTCTGCTCTGCGTCGGAATCTTTCAGATGACTGATCCCAGCAAATATTCACTGATTACTCTCTGTGTTCCAGGAACTCGTCTGAGTTTGGTGACGAGGGGGTCAAAATCACAATGAAACACAGGAATTTAGCTCTTAAACAGCTGTAGACAACTGTATCTTACAGTTGATGTCTTTAGGGTAGAGAGGAACATCAACTTGGGAATCATTTTAAACACATGTAATGCCTGTTTTTAACTCTTTCAGATCTAAAAGATACACACACACATATAAAATGTAATATGCTTATGTGTATTTAGAGATGAGGTATACACATATAGGGGAGAATTTATTTTACAGTTTGTTAGGGAGAGAACTCTCCCTAATAACTTGAATTTCCCCTTCAGGCATTTCGTTTGTTTATCTTCTATGAGTTATTTTGACTACATTAATCCTTCCTGCTGTGTCTGAAACCCGTTTTTTTTTTTCTTGTCCTATTTTTAGTGAAAGCAAAGTGGTGGTATATAGTACAGCAATTTTCAGCTTGTGTATAATGGCACATGCATGTCATAAAAATTATAGTGGTACAGCAGTTGAAAATTGCTGGTATGGGATGTTGAATTATCAGGCTTCTGGGCACACTCATTTTTCAGACTGAGAGCTGTAGCAAGAAGCTTCCAGCTCAGAGCGATAAGCCTCTGGCTTCAGAATGCCTGCCGTGGGAAATTAAGCTCCTCTCTTGTGTGTGTGTCCCTCCTTAGAACTGCCGAGGGGCATCGCCCTTCTGTAGAAAAATAGTTCCGAATCACCCATCCTACTGATACTCGTTAAAATGGTACTTCACAGAAATTAAGTGCTTTAGAAGTGACACCTCTCTTATTGAGTTAAGGTTTTCACTACACTTCAGAGCCCAGCTCAGCTCCTGTTCCCTGTTCGTGATCTCAGGACGCCCTTATATGGCTGAAGCATACAGCACTTCTGTCAACGTCATTGGGAACGGCTCCTTGATTTTGTATGAGCAACACTGACTGTAAAGCATGCTGAAGAGGGCAACATACAGCCTTTTCTTCTGCTCGCTCATTGTTTGACCAGATGTAGTTTCTGAAAGGGGGTAATAGGGAGTAATATGCTTTCTTCCTGTGTTACGAACCTCCAGTGTGCAAAGTAGAGTTTTGGTTCTATAGTTTGGTGGGTCCTGTGTGTGTTTGGTTATTCTAGATGGACTGAAAAAACCCCCCAGCAGATCAGAGAAGCATTGAGTTCTCAACAGGACTGTTTCTTGGGCCTAGTTTTTAGGTTCTTCTGCTGACTACCTAGAAAGTTTTATTTCTGGTTTAATGCAGGGTAGAAAAACTCTTATTGTAATGTCTTTTTCCTGGTTAACTTCCTCATTTCATTTCTTGTCATTCTTCCCTTTTTCCTGGTTCATGTTACGGAAATAGCAATAGCCTGGTGCAAGCTCTCTGTTCCACCCTGTTTCCTGAAAGCTCTTTATCCTATAGGTAATGCAGGACATGCAAATATGTCATGCTAATTATACATAAAAAAATAAAAACAGGAAGCCCTATTTTAATTATAACAAATAAAATGGTAGAGAAATCATCTTAAAAATAACCATCCACGGAGGGTGACCAACAGGCTGAGTGAACTGAAAAGACTGCTGAATTCAGTTGTTTGGATTTCCAGGGGCAAAGTGATGTGATAATGCTACGTGGAGAAAAGGTGGCCCTTTTGATCAGATGACTAAATCTTTGCTCTGTCACTTATTAGCTGCGTGGCTTTTGCGGAATTATTTCATCTTTGTAGCTTTTTGGAAAATAAGATGTAGAAATCTCTATTCACCTAATACATAAGTGTTGAATTAGATTGTTCACATGAAAGCATTTGTAAAGTGCCATATAGAGTATTATCATGAAATGTGTTCAGTTGGCTTATTTTTCAATTTGTGTATTAATTATTGAAGCCTGAGCTAATTTTAGTTTCATTTCAGTCAAACGACTGGAGTGAAACACAACAAAATTGCTTTTACGTATTTCTAACAATTACCTGATTTCTGTATAGGAATTCTAGATCTATAATAATGGTAACATTATTTGAGTTTTAAGTGTTTTATACACATTCTCTAATCTTTATAATAACCTTGAGGGATCATTAATTAATAGGTAATTTTTAATTTATTTCTGTCTGCCTAGAATATCACTCAGCCTTTTTCTAAAAAGCATTTCTTCCTCAACTTTAATCTAATGGCTTGAATGAGGGCTGACATTTTCTAGATCTGGTCCCCAGGCTCTCAGTGATTCCCGTCTTTTTTTTTTTAATTGGAGAGTAGAGGGTTAAATACTCAGTTGCTTTTGGGTAGTGGAGTTGGCTAATGTGAGCTTGGATGTGCTCAGAGGGCACCAGCCAGTCCGAGAAAGTGAAGCCAGCGTAGAAGCAAATGAAGACTGAATGTGGGGATAGAGGGTGATAGGGTCAGATAATCTGATGCTTGAGACTAGTCATCCCAAGGTTATGTGCAATTCTGCCTTTTCAGTTACTTGGTTATGTATAATATCCCATTTTTACCAAATCAAAGAAGCTTCGGCTACTTGAAACTGACAGAATACTGGCTGAAGTAGGTAAGTGCCATTTGACAGGTGAGATTTAAAGCTCAGAGAGGTCGACTGACGTGCCCACTTTCTCATTGCTAGTGAGTGACAGTCACAGGATTGGAACCCAGTTTATTGTTTGGCTTTAGAGCTTGTCGTCTTAACTACTGCTGATCTTTTCCTTACAGTTTGCCTTTCCCAATCGGCAAGGAAGACGGAACTGGGGATAGAGGAAATGGCAACTTGCACTCAGATCACCATGGACCCTCATTTCCTTTAAAAGAAATTACAGAGCAGCAAAAAGAAGCTATTCAGATGGTGAAAAGGGTGATGATGTCTTTAGAAGGTGACGATGGGCTGGGTGAAATTTATTCTTTCAGGTGAGAAGTGAAAACCTTGATGATGATTTTCGGTTGTAAACTTTGTAAACTTGTCTTCTGATCAGAGGGCTTCCTAATGTTTTTCTCCTTTTGGGCCATCTTGAATTAGCAGTTTTGGTCTTTTTTTAAGATTTTATTTATTTATTTTTAAAGAGAAAGGAAGAGAGGGAGGAAGAGAGGGACATCAACGTGTAAGAGAAACATCCATCAGTTGCCTCTAGCACACCCCCAGCAGGGGACCTGGCCTGCAGCCTAGTCATGTGCCTTGACTGAGAATTGAACCGGCCACCCTTCGGTTTGCAGGACAATGTCCAATCCACTAAGCCACACCAGTCAGGGCAGCAGTTATTCTTTAATAAATGTTCTGATTTTCATTAAAGAAATGATACACCAATCCCTAATCTTTTTTAGGTTTGTGTGGTTGGCACAAGATTTGTCATGTCTATCTCCAAGACTTTGTCAGTGAAGTTTAGAAATACATAGATAACACAAAATATTTAACAAGTCAAAATGTAAAGGGTCAGTAGAGTATTTCTTTATGCCCAGCTTGGGGCACGTTTCTTAAGTCCTTTCATGTATCTACAAAACGTATTCTTAATTATAAAAAGTGGTGGCAGATCTAGATATTCAGCATCTTTTTCACCTCTGGTTTAGGTTTTAGAAGGCAAAATACTATAATATAATGACTTTTCAAAAAACTTTTGGCCACATAATGGTTTGGTCACACAAATCAAAACAGAACACCCTCCAAATAAAGAGAATTTATGACCTGCTTATTTCATGTGGGTTTTGTAAATACAGAATGATTTAAGAAATATGAAATCTTTGAAGTACTATAACAACAGAGCAAGCAGCTTCTTTCAACCGTCCAGTAAAAAATGAGACACTCTATCCTTTATTCTCATTATTCTTGGTTGGAATTGGACATGAACTTATTTACAGCAAAGAACCTAAGAGGGGTCACTAGCATCTGGAACAGTATGTGTTTGAGGGGCCTGGCTGAGTAAAGATGGAAATACATCACCATGCAGTATGGCTTGTGTAGCTTCAAGTTCTCAGTGATGATGCCGCTTGATGTTTGCAAATTAGTTCCAGTTCATCAATAAATACATAATATACAGGCATTTTAAGCAAAGCTCTTAATTGAAGTAAACCTTCAACAATTAGAATTTTTGAGTAGCTATAGTATATATCTGCTATAATTTCTTTTCTCAACCACAGTTTTTTAAATATTTCTGGTGAGCTATAATTGACAAGCAATAAATCTTGATTTTCTAAATGTAGATACCCTTGGAAAATTATATGTAAATGGGAATTTTGGAAATTGAATTGTAATTTCACAAGGGGTTGACAAAGAAATCAGTGAGGAAACCTGTAAAGTGGTGGTTTTTTTGCCATAATGTGTTCCTAAGTTATTTCGCTTTCGAGTTTGGACATGGCTTGCTCTAATGTGGGAATACATCTCTTAAGCTAAGATATTCACCGTCATACCAGGAAGAAAAATTATAGGCTAATACATATTACTGTTTTAAAAAAGTCTATTTTCCTATAGCATAGCATGGAGGGAAATTATTACACTTTGTCCCAGCAATTTCAACTATGATTTTAGGTCTGTCATGAAGGTGTGAACCAGAATTTTGCCAATTAATAGAGTACCCATTATCCTATGGCTATTTAAATTTAAATTCATTAAATTAAGTAAAATAAAACACTTAGCCCCTCAGTCACACTGTTTCAAGTGCTCAATAGCCTTTTGAATAGGCATGGTTAGAAACAGAACATTTCCATCACCACAGAAAGTTGTACAGATAGCACTGGACTAGACTTACCCATGTCTAGAAGATCTTATAAAGATGACTTGACTTCTACTTTGGGAGGTTCAAATCTACTTCAAAGCTAATCCAGTTGTTCTCAGTCATTATGTATGAGATGTTGGTTTTTAGAACTTCCTCTGGAACAGAATCCAGACCTGATGATGGTTTTAGACATGACTCATCCTTGGACTAGCAGTGTCCTGTGAGACAGATTGCACCTGGTCCAGACCTGTTCACTCCTCAACAAATCCAAAGGCAAAGTGTATCATAAGCCTTGGAAGTAGGTTGTCAGAGAGAGCACCTGCTACTCATTGTAAATTATTTCTGAAAATTGGAGTCTCTTGAAGCCTCTTTGTCCATAACTCTGGATAATGTCACGTAATTCTCTTTATCTTTTTCTAGATATATTTTTCACCGGTACCAAGGGGAATCAATCATAGTCTAGACTATATGCTTTGAATGTGTTTGGTCATTAATTCCTTCGTTCCTTATCTTAGTGACTACCACAAATTCCAAATATTGCCCATCATTTTCTGTTGTGTTTGATTGGGGGTGAGACAAAAACAGAATTGACCTGGACTTATGTTCAAATGAAGTAACACTTTATAGTGTGTTGGCTACCCCCCCAGTTTCCCCATCCCTCATCAGTAAGAAACCTAGAGTTTTCTATCTGCTTTACCTTAAGACTAAAATTCGGACTAGAATGTTCCTTTATCCCCCGGAGAGTATTTAGCTCTCCCCATTATACGTTATGTGCATGCAGATACACATGCCTTTTGTTTAAGAAAATTGGAATGAATAAGAACTGTAGAGTTGTGAGCAGTATGTAGGATGGTACCCACCCAGTGATATCCTAGATAGGGGTTCTTATCCTCAGGTCCATGGTTTTCAGGGAGTTGGGTGAACCCTTTATAACGTGTGCAAACACATTTGTGAATGTGCTTTTATCACATCCTCAGAATGTCCTTGGTCCTGAAAAAAATGTTAAGAACAACTGGTTGAGTTGAAAGAAAAGATTGAATAGGGGAAGATAGAGATGTTCATTTTCATCTGTCAGTAAAGTAATTCAGCTGCTTCCTCCTGAGCCAACTCAATTGGACCCTGGCTGTCTCCCAACTTGAGATTGTCACATTCCTGCCATCCCCTGCTGTTCTTGTCTTTATGATCAACAGCAGTTCACTTCTCATTCTAGAAAACTAAGCACATCATTTCAGCACTATTAACATTTTAAAATTGTTGCTTTCATTGCATATTTTTCTTTAAGTGAGAGTCTGAGACAACTGTGTGTCTTTAAGAAAATTGAGAGGTCATCCATTCCTTGGCGCTGTCAACTGACCATTGGCTCCAATTTGTCTATAGAGATTTTGGCTTATAAATCGGTAAGTGGTTGGTACACATTTTTTTTTTTTTTAAAAGAAATGTTACCTGGCAGGCAAATATGCTTACATAAGGATCTGACAGTTGATGTGTAGGTTATTCATTACCATAATTAACTGCTTCTCTAACTGCTCTCCCTGTTTGTGTCTGTTCTGTCTATCTTTTAGGAAAAAGCATGCGAGGAGAGGATGTTTTGTGAATTGTCTCTCATGGAGATTGGTTCCCTCCTCTTTCTCTCCATTGATAGTTAATTTTTTTTGTTGTTAATCATTAGTTCTAGGCCTTTCTCTCTCTCTCTCCCTCTCATTTTTTTTAAAGAAAGAAAATGGCATTAAGTTGTGCCATTATAGTATCATAGCAGGAATATAGGATATACATCTGAGGTAAGAAGTTGGAGTTTTGAGAACTCAGTTATACTTCATAGACACTGTTACTCCACTATTAATGATCTGGTAGTAATAGTGTCTGTGAAGTATCACAAATTGTTCACTTGTTACTGTAAAATTACCTTTTGCAATACCTGTATGTTTGTACATAATAGCATACATTCAAAAATGAGTTACTTTAGCTTGTTAAATTGCAATTTGAGTATGTGTCTCTGATCTATGCTTTTATATGACCCTCTTTACCTGTTTTAATTTAAATGTACACAATGAATATATAGAAACATTTAAATATATAAAATATACAAAAACGTGTGTTTATATAAGTTTATATATTCCAGTGTTTTTTTGTGCATTCAGGAACTGAATTCCAAAACACAGTACAAATTCATGAAATCTTTGCCGGTTGTTGTTTTTGTTCTTCTTTTTGTTATGTATTGATTTTGAGTATACAGCTTAGTGGTTAGACAAGCATATACTTTACAAAGTGTTCCCCTTGATATTTCCAGTACCCCAACTGGCACCATGCACAGGTATAATGATACTATTGACTGTATTCCCTATGCTTTACTTACTTCCCCATGGCTATTTTGTAACTACCAATTTGTGTTTCCAAGCCCCTTTACCCCTTTCACCCAGTGCCCCAACGCTCCCTCCCCAAGGTTATAACCAGTTCTCTGTATCTATGAATCTGTTTCAATTTTGTTTCTTCGTTTTATTCTTTAAATTCCATATATAAGTGAAATCATATGGTATTTGCCTTTCTCTATTGATTTATTTTACTGAGCATAATACCTTTTAGGTTCATCCATGCTATTGCAAATGGTAAGATTTCATTCTTTTTTATGGCTGAGTAACATTCCATTGTGTAAATGTACCATTGCTTTTTTATCCACTCATTTATTGATGGGCACTTTGGTTGCTTCCATAGCTTGGCTATTGTAAATAATGCTGCAGTGAACATAGGGGTGCATATGTTCTTTCAAATTAGGGTTTTGGGTTTCTTTGGATAAATCCCTACAGGTGGAAGCACTGAGTCTTAAGGCAGGTGCATTTTTAATATTTTGAGGAAACTCCATACTGTTTTCCACAGTGGCTGCACCGGTCTGCATTCCCGCCAACAGTGCACAAGGGTTTCCTTTTCTCCACGGCCTCCCCAACCCTTGTCATTTGTGGATTTATTCATAATAACCATTATGACAGGGGTGAGGTGATACCTCACTATAGTTCGAATTTGCATCTCTCTGACGATTAGTGATGCTGAGCCTCTTTTCATATGACTGTTAGCCTTCTGTATGTCCTCTTTGGAGAAGTATCCATTCGGATTGTCTGCCCATTTTTTAATTGGACTGCTTTTGTTTTTGATCAGTAGTATGAGTTCTTCATAAATTTTGGATATTAAGCACTTCTCAGATGTAGCGTGGGCAAATATGTTCTCCCATTTAATAGGTATTCTCTTCATTTTTTAAAATTACATTTTAAATATGCTATTACAGTTGTCCCAGTTTCCCCTCTTTGCTTCCCCTCCACCCAGTACCGGCCACTCCGTCAGGTAATCCCTATACCTTTGTTTGTGTCCGTGCATTATGAATGTGAGTTCTTTGGCCTCTCCATTTCCTGTACTGTGCTTTACATCCCAATGACTACTGTGCAGCTACCAATTTGTGCTGCTTAATCCCTTCACCTTTTCATCTACTCCCCCCAACCCTCATCCCACCTGGCTGACATCAGACCGTTCTCTGTATCTATGACTCTGTTTTTATTCTGCTTGTTTGCCTTACTTGTTTTTTAGATTCAGTTGTTGATAGCTATGTATTTATTGCCATTTTATTGTTCATAATCTTGATCATCTTCTTTTTCCTAAATAAGTCCCTTTAACGTTTTATGTAGTAATGATTTGGTGATGATAAACTTCTTATCTGGGAAGCTTTTAATCTGCCCTTCGATTCTAAATGATAGCTTTGCTGGATAGAGTAAATCTCAGTTGTAGGTTTTTATTTTTCATCACTTTGAATATTCCTTTCCAATCCCTTCTAGCCTGCAGTTTCTTTTGAGAAATCAGCTGGCAGTTTTGCTGCTTTTCAGAATCTCTCTTTTATCTTCAACCGTTGGCTTTTTGATTATGATATATCTTGATGTGGGCCTGTTTGCATCCATATTGTTTGGGACTCTCTGTGCTTCTTGGTTTTGTATGTCTGTTTTCTTCACCAAATTAGGAAGTTTTCTTTCATTATTTTTGCAAATAGATTTACAATTTCTTGCTCTTTTTCTTCTCCTTCTGACACCCCTATAATATGAATGTTGAATTGCTTGAAGTTGTCCCAAAAGCTCCTTATTCTATCCTTGTTTTTTCGGATTCTTTTTTCTTGTTGTTCTGGTTGGTTGTTTTTTCCTTCCATATATTCTAAATCATTGATATTCTCAGCTTCATCTACCGTTGATTCCCTGTGAATTGTTCTTTATGTCAATCAGTGTATCCTTCATATCTGACTGGACCTTTTCTATGACGTTGAAGTCCTCACTAAGTTCCTCGAGCATCCGTGTAACACAGTGTTTTAAACTCTGCATCTGAAAGATTGCTATCTCCTTTTTGTTTAGTCCTTTTTCTGGAGTTCTGTTATATTTTTTCATTTGAGCCATGTTTGTTTCCTTGTTTTAGCAGCCTCCCTGTGTTTGTTTCTATGTATTAGGTAGAGCTGCTGTGACTCCCTGCCTTGGTAGCATGGCCTAATGTAGTAGGTGTCCTGTGTGATCCCGTGACACAGCCTTCCCTATCACGCAAGCTGGAGACTTGAGGTTCACCCTTTGTGTGGGCTGAGTACATCCTCCTCTTATAGTTGAGCCTTGATTGCTGTTGGCAGGTCAATGGGAGGGATTTACCCAGGCCAGTCAGCTGCAAGGACTAGCTGTGCCCATTGACCACCAACCTCCACCCTCTGGAGGATCATCCGTGCATGTGCCCACTGCACAGAACAGGGCTGACTTCAGCAGGACTCTGGTGCCTGCTTGTGTTCTGTCTGGGGCCACTTGGCATAAGCAGTAAAGCAGTCTGCAGCTGGCTGCTGCTTGTGCTGGGCTTGGAGGTGCCCTAGCGAGGCTAGGCTGTGAACCAAAGCCAGCTGCTGGTAGTGCCAGGCCTGAGGCCACTTAGCAAGGTACTGGGGTTGCTAAGTCCAGCTTGGTTGTTTGAGAGGATTTAGGAAGATCAGAAGCATGTGCTAAGATAAGTCGTTCCTTTGGAAAAGCCACTGTTAACTGCATGGGGGGCCCATAGTTGGGCAGGGTGGAGCCTCATGGAATCACCGGGACAGGGAAAACACTGTTAGCCAGGTTGATAGAGTCTCAGGTATGGTGTCTGCTGTGCTCTGTGGCTCTGTGGGGGAACGGCTCAGAAGAGGAGAAAGCCTCTGTCAGCAGTTCTGTCTTGAAGAAAGCTGTCCCTCAGCTCTTGCCCTGAGGACAGACACTTCAGTTCCTCCCTGTGTGCCACTGGTCCCTTTCAAGCTGCTGCCCTGATGCTGAAGCTCAGCAGGACTGAGTATGAGTAAGTCCATTTGCAGACCCTTTAAGAGGAACTGCCTGGGAATCCAACAGTTTCTTTCACCTACTCAATCTCCCCTGGTTTTTACAGCGAGAAGCCACAGGGACTGTCTTCCTGGCACTGGAACCCTGGGCTGGGAAACCTGGCTCCCAAGGTATCCCTCCTATTTTTATCCACCACACGTGGATGGAAGACTAGCCTGTCTCATGTCTCTGTATCTCCTTACCTCCTACAAGTCTGGATGGATGTGGTTTCCTCTTTAATTCTGTGGTTGCAGGACCTCGATTTCTGCCAGTCTGAGTGATGGTTATTCTCTAGTTGAGTTGTAATTTTGATGTGGTTGTGCAAGGAGGAGAGCTGTGTTTACCTAGGCTGCCATCTTGGAGATATCTCTCTTCATTTTTTTGATGGTTTCCTTTGCTGTGAAAAAGTTTGTAATTTGATGTAATCTCATTTGTTTATTTTTTTTGTTTGTTTCCCTTGCCCAAGGAGATTATTTACACACACACACAGACACACACACACACACACACACACACACACACGATTACTATGGCCTTGCAGTATAGTTTGATCTTGGGTGGTACGATTCCTCCAACTTTTTTTCCCTCAAGATTATGGAGGCTATTTGGGTTTTTTGTGGTGTGTGTGTCATTTCATATAAATGTTGGGATTATTCTGGTTCTGTGAAATTGGTATTTTGAAAGGGGTTGTGCTGAATCTATAGATTGCTTTGGGTAGTATGGACATTTTAATGATGTAATTCTTCCTATCCACGAACACTGTGTGCCTCCATTTATTTTTATCTTCTTCAGTTTCTTTTTTTAGTGTCTT
The DNA here is from genome assembly GCF_021234165.1 of Pteronotus mesoamericanus. Taxonomy (NCBI): domain Eukaryota; kingdom Metazoa; phylum Chordata; class Mammalia; order Chiroptera; family Mormoopidae; genus Pteronotus; species Pteronotus mesoamericanus. Next base: position 10,689,203 of record NW_026555277.1, on the reverse strand, counting down.
GTAGTTTTCTGAATACAAGTCTTTTACCTTCTTGGTTAAATTTATTCCTAGGTTTGTTTGTTTTTTTTAAATGGGATTGTTTTCTTACTTTCCCTTTTGATAGTTCACTATTGGTATATAAAAATGAAACTGACTTCTGAATATTAATCTTGTATTCTGCTACTTTACTGAATTCATTTATCAGTTCTAGTAGTTTTTTGGTAGAGTCCTTAGGGTTCACTATATTCAGTATCATGTCATCTGCTAAAAATGAGAACTTTTTTTCCTCAGTTTGGATGCCTTTTTCTTCTTTCTCTTGTCTGATGGCTGTGGCTAGGACTTCCAGTACTATGTTGAAAAAGAGTGATGAAAGCAGACATCTCTGACTTATTTCTGATCTTAAGGGAAACACTTTTAGTTTTGCTCTATTGAGTAAAGTGTTAGCTATGGTTTTGTCATATATGGCCTTCATTATGTGGGGATTTTGCAGGTACTTCTTTATTTATGGTTCTGTCAAGGCCTAGAAAAATGTTCCTGGGAATTGAGGATAGTCTCCACTCATTCTTCTTCTTTCTAGTGTTTTGGGTTTTTTTTACTTTCGAATTTTCGTATTGACTTATGACTACTGATAGATTTCTTTCCCTTTCTTTATTAGAAAGTTGTAGTAACCAGATATATGGTCCTCTTTTATTAGATGGTCTGAGGGTTTTATATTGAAAGTGCTTGAATATATACAAATATTAAAATTTATCTGTAGTTTTACCCTGGGGAAAAGATGAAATGTAGAAGGAATTATGAAATAAACTAAAATTTCTACAATAGGCAAGCAAACAAAACAGTTCAACCAGATTAATTATTCTGGATTTTTTCTGTAGAGTGTATATTAGATTTTCACCTTTTGTTGATTAAAATCCTAGCTTTCTCTCTTTTCTATTAATCAATCAATTAATTAATTACTTTTTTGGAAATAAGATTGTACAGGAGAAAGTTAGAACAGCTTGGACAGTTGTGGATGCAAGAAGCCTAAAAAAGGAAGATATACAAAAAGAAACTGTTTACTGTTTGAATGATGATGATGAAACTGAAGTTCCAAAAGAAGACACTATTCAAGGTAGGCCAGTAAGAGTTTCCATTTTTTCCTAAAAGAGATGCTCTTCCAGGTGATATAAGGCAAGCTTGGATTTACATTATTATCATTTGTTTAGGGATATTTCTCTGAGTCTGGAGACACAGCTCTTTGAAGGGATCATGAGACACCAGGTCCTTTTGTTCATATGTAGGGTATGAGGCAGGGTGGGTCCCAGGAGTTCACTTGGGTATTCCATCCCTCTGAGTTTTAAATAACTCATGCAGCTGGACTTAATATTTGGCTTTGTTTTAAAGTTTGAAACTTATGAGCTAGGAAAGTGCTTATGTCAATGTGACTGAGGTAAGTTTTTAAATTTACTCTATTTTAATTTATACATCCATGGTGATTATTTTTCTGAGTGCCAATTTTAGATTACTTTTAAATGCCAGATATGCTCCCTGAAAGTAATTTAGGGAATAAGAAAAATGGTTCATGTTTGTTATATTGCTTTATGTTCACTAGGGTCTTTAAAGCTGTCCTTTTTGTGTTATACCCATGCGACCTGTAGAATGTGTCTAGATGGCATCTCTATCCAGGAGGCTTAGGAACTAGCTGTCTGAAGGGTCAAGAGCTAAAATTAGAAGATACCAAATGATGGTTAAGTTAGAAACCAGGGACTTTCTATAGGTTTATTTCCAGACTATGAGCTACCCTGCATACTTTCAGTTTGCAAGCCTTAGGAAAAAACGCCTTTCATCTGTGGCACTGAATTGCAGTATTTGTGGATATTTGTATGTGTTGTAGGAGCAATGGAAGGAAATGGTTAAAGGCTGTGATGGTGGTTATGGTTTCTTTCTTCCTCATGATAGATTATGGGTAGAATGTAATCAATACCCCACCATCTCTACTAATTCTTTAATTAAATTCAGTAGTGTAGTAGAGTTATGAACATGAATTTGGGAGTCAGACCTGAGTTATAATGGTGGCTCCATCACCTGCAAATCATTTGAATCCTAGTTAATGACTCACCCATAGTAGGTAGAATAGCATGATGAAAGACATAAGACCAGAAGAGTAGAGGGCCTTCTCGGTGATATCAAGTACTTGGTGTTGGTGTATTGGGCATATGCAGATTAGTACGGGAGGGTAGCATCTAATAAACAACCTATATTTTCTCTTAATTTTCACAAGCAGATACTATTGTTATTTTCATCTTATAGATAAAGGAATTTGTGGCTGATAGACTTTCAGTAGTGTATTTGAAGTCACACAGCTTCCCTGACTGGTGTGGCTCAGTTGGTTGAGAATCAGCCTGCAAAACAAAAGGTTGCCTCAGTTCAATTCTAGGTCATGGCACATACCTAGATTGTGGATTCAGTCCCTGGTTGAGACACTTAGAAGAGGTAACCAATTGGTGTTTCCCTCTCATATTGATGTTTCCCTCTCTTTCTCCCTCCCTTCCCCTCTCTCTACAAATAAAAAAAATAAGTAAATAAATAAAGTCATACAGCTAGCAAGTAGCAGAATTTGAACCCAGGGTTGCCCTACTTCAGAGTCTGTGATTTTATATGCTATTCTGAATTAGGAAGGGCTTTGAATGATAGGCTGAAGAGTTTATCCTTAATTTTGAAAGCAACATGGAGTCATTTATAATTTTGAGGAGCACAGTGTTATTGGAAAGATTAATATGACAGCTGCATGTAGGATAGATTGGAAGAAGAGATTAGAGCTGAGGGTGCCAGTTCTTTTTGTTGCAAGAAAAATAAAGCAGCTCTGGTTATCTTAGGCAAAAGGGAAATTTATTGATGGAACAATGGAGATGGAATTGTTAAAAAGGTTTCAGTTCAAAGAACATAGACATGCAGCTTTTCTGTCTTAAAGATTTTGTAGTTACTCATGTAGTCCCTAGAAACATTGCTAGAAACATACAATCCTCCAAAACTGAGTCAAGAAGAAACAGCAAGCATGACTAGACTGACAACAACTAGTGAAATAGAAGCAGTAATCAAAAAACTCCAGGCATACTTCCTGGACCTGGTGGCTTCAAGCACATTTTACCAAACATTTAAAGAAAACCTAACTCCTATCCTTCTCAGACTTTTCCAAAAAGTTCAAGAAGAAGGAAGACTCCCAAACTCTTTTTATGAGGTCAGTATTATCCTAATTCCAAAACCAGGTAAAGACACAACAAAGAAAGAAAACTACAGGCCAATATCTCTAATGAACATAGATGTTAAAACCCTCAACAAAATATTGGCAATCCAGATCCAGCAATACATTGAAAAGATCATACACCATGATCAAGTGGGATTCATCCCAGGGATGCAAGAATGGTACAATATTCGCAAATCAATAAATAGAATACACCACATAAACAAAATGAAAGACAGAAATCACATGATCATATCAATAGATGCTGAAAAGCATTTGATAAAGTCCAGCACCCATTTATGATAAAAACACTCAGCAAAGTGGGAATAGAGGGAACATATCTCAACATAAAGGCCGTACATAAAAACCTACGTCATACTCAATAGGCAAAAACTAAAAGCTTTCCCCTTAAGATCATGAATGGGACAAGTCTGTCTGCTTTCACCACTCTGATTCAACATAGTTCTGGAAGTTCTAGCCACAGTGATCAGACAAGAAAAAGAAATACAAGCCATCCAAATTGGAAAGAAGGAAGCAAAACTGTCATTATTTGCAGGCGACATGATAGTGCACATAGAAAACCCTATTGTCTCCACCAAAAATCTACTCAACCTAATTAATAAATGAATTTGGCAAAACAGTGGGATAAAAAGTCAATGTTCATAAACTGATGGCATTTTTGTATTTTTGAACTGTCAGAAACTAGGGGGGAAATGCTATTTACTATAGCAACAAAAAAAATAAAGTACCTAGGAATAAATTTAACCAAGGAGACCTATACTCAGAAAACTATAGAACACTGAAGAAAGAAATTGAGGAAGATACAATTAAATGGAAGCATATACCATGTTCATGGATTGGATGGATTGGAAGAATTAACATCATTAAAATGTCTGTACCACCCAAAGCAATGATAGATTCAACACAACTCCCATTAAAACACCAATCCTATATTTCACAGATCTAGAACATTTTTCAAAAATTTATATGGAACCAAAAAATACCCTGAATACCCTCAGCAATCTTGAGAAAGAAGAACAAACTAGAAGGAAATCACAATGTCTGATATCAAATTATACTATGAGGCCACTATAACCAAAAAAGTCTGGTACTGGCATAGGAACAGACACATTGATTGATGGAACAGAATAGAGAGCCCAGAAATCAACCCATGTCTCTATAGTCAATTAATATTTGACAAACGAGGCATGAGCATACAATGGAGTAAAAATAGCATCTTCAGTAAATGGTGTTGGGAGAACTGGATACATGCAAAAAAATGAAAGTAGAACACCAACTTATACCATATACCAGAATAAATTCAAAATGGATAAAAGACTTAAATATAAATTGTGACACCATAAAAGCCCTAGAGGAAAACATGGGCAGTAAAATTTCAGATATTCCATGTAACCATATTTTTCTGATATGTCTCCTGGGGCAAGGGAAAATAAAAGAAAAAATAAACAAATGGAACTACATGAAATTAAAAAACTTCTACATGGCCAAAGAAATCATCACTAAAATGAAAAGAGTACCAACCATATAGGAAAACATATTTGCTAATGATACCTCGGACAAGAGTTTAATCGCCAAAATATATAAGGAACTCATACGGCTCAACACCAGGGAGACAATCCAATTGAAAAATGGGCAAAGGGCCTGAATAGACATTTCTCGAAGGAGGACATACAGATGGCTTATAAACATGAAAAGAAGCTCAGCATCACTAGCCATCAGAAAGATGCAAATTAAGACCACTATGAGCTATCACCTCACACATGCCAGAATGGCATTATTAATACATCAACAAACAACAAGTGCTAGTGAGGATGTGGAGAAAAAGGAACTGTAGTGCACTGTTGGTGGGAATGCGGACAGACGCAGCCACTGTGGAAAACAGTATGGAATTTCCTCAAAAAATTAAAAATGGAACTGCTGTTTGACCCAGTGATTCCATTGCTGGGAATATACCCTAAGAATCCCAAATCACCAATTCAAATGAATTTAAGCACCCTGATGTTCGTAGAGCTATTTACAATAACCAAGTGCTGGAAACAGCCTAAGTGCCCATCAGTTAATGAGTGAATCAAAACACTGAGGTACATTTACACAGAAGAAATAAAGAAGGAACTCCTGCCTTTTGTGACAGTATGGAGGGAACTGGAGAATATTATGCTAAGTGAAATAAGCCAGTCAGTGAAAGACAAATAATGTATGATCTCACCTGTAAGAGGAATCTAATGAACAAAAAATAAACTAATGAGCAAAATAGAACCAGAAGCATGGAAACATGGAACAGTCTGACAACAACCAGAGGGTCAAGGGGAGAGGGGATAATGGTGAAAAGAAGGGGAAAGGACTAGTCAAGGAACATGAATGAATGACCCATGGACATGGACAGCGGTGTGGGAATTGACCATGGGAGCGGGGTGTGAGATGGATGGAGGAGGGCAAAGGGGAGAAATTGGGACAACTGTTTTAGAATAACAATACAAAATTTAAAAAAGAATATGTCTAATGACAGAAAACCTAGAAAAAACATTCGGTTTCAACATCACTCAATACCACATGTGCCATTTGTTCCCTGTTGGTTTTTTTAAAAGATGTATATAAAAGTAGAATTTTTTCGAATTAAATACATAACATCAATAGATAGAAAAGAACAAATACATACCGGATCACAAACTTGGCTTCACACACACAACTTTCTTAATTTCTTGGAGTAAGGGTACATGTGCTTTTCTTTTACCAAAAGCCAGAATCCTTGGATTTTGATGATTCTTCTCCCCACAAAATATAGATAAGATTGTGTATTGAAAGGGCATGACAGTCCACAGAGCAGAGAGGCCCTGGAACAGGATGGGAGGGTTTTTTTGTTGTTTTTTTTTTAAGAAGCCAAGAGCCTATATTTATATGAGTAACCTAAGTAATTAGAAAAAATGGACAGTCCAATCCCAGAAGTAAAATAAGTTTACATGCAGAAAAATATCCAGCTTATCAATTGAGTCTTTCTTTTTTTTATTTTTTTATTGTTGTTCAAGTACAGTTGCCTCCATTTTCCCACCACCATTCACGCTCCACCGTCCCCAATCCTACCCTGAATGTTTGTAAATAGAAGTGTTTTGGCTTCTACCATTAGGCACTTAAATATGTGCAGAGTGCATTTTTGAGAACATTTTGTTCTGAAAATTTCCTATGGGCATTTTCTTTGTGGGTCTCCATGTTTCTGAATAAATGTATTCTTATTATGATGTTTACAAATCATGATTGTACTTTAGTCAACCATGTTTCATATTTGGAAGATAACTAGTTCATTGCATTTGCCACATTCTTTCCTCTAGGCTGGATAATCATTAAGGTAACTAGATTACAGAATATGTACTTAAAAAATGTAATTAGATTTTAATCGACTGTATATTACATATATTGTTTGTGTATCTGCTGCTGCTTTTTCCCCATTCATCATAATGGGCAAAAATTTGATATTAGGGAATAGTATATGGAGGCCTGATCTGGGGTGTGCATGTGTTGTTAATGTATGCAGAGGGCTAATTTCAGCTCGTAGAAAATGGGGCCCCATATGCTTAACAGACACTCTTCTCTTATTCTCTAGGTTTCCGTTATGGGAGTGATATAATTCCTTTCTCTAAAGTGGACCAGGAACAATTGAAATACAGATCAGAGGGAAAGTGCTTCTCTGTTTTGGGATTTTGTAGATCTTCTCAGGTACAACACTTATTCTACTAATTGTAAACAAAATAAATGAGTTTTTCCTTGTTTTTATTTGAGATGGTATGATTTTGATTGGTCCTTTTATTTATAATATATGTTTATTTTACTTACAGTTTTCCTAAAATGTAGTCTTAGAGTTAGTATCACTATCTTTGATTTTTGAAGAAAACAAAACAAGCCAGAAGAATAGATTCAAATAAAAGTCACTTTTTAGACGAGATCGGGCACATTCAAGATGGGATGGCAATAGTGAAAATCACTTTTTAGTTTTTTTGTCAGACAGCTCATAGTAGCCTTAAAGAAACAGTCTCTAGTTCTTTGCTATTTTATTGCTTTTTTCTAAACTGTTATGTATAATGAAATGTTTTACAGGAATGAAGGTCTAGCTAGGCTTTGAATAACCATAGACCTCTTAGAATATCATTGATTTATTCTAGTCAGCATTCATCTTCATGCTCAGCAAAGAGGTTTAAGATGTGAAACTTGTTAATATGTGGTATGTTTTTTAGATACCAATGCAGAGACACACAAAATAGACACAGTGGGGAATGCAGTAGTTCACTGAAGGCCATGGGATACCATATACTATCCTAGAAAGGTTTTAAAGATTCCTGGAGACTTTAGATGAAATTATTCTTGAGGTAGGCAACCAAAGAGAATGATTAAGTATAAAATGTATCTTTTCAGGCTCTATAGGGATGAAAAGATTTTTGTTGATTCTAGATAAACTCAGTTGAGAAGTATAATAAAAATAAATTTTACCCAGTATACTGGGTTTTAACTTCTTCATGTCGCTTAAGCATATAGTCCCTGTGTAATTCAGTGGGGCTAGGGAGAATGTTTTTCATAATAGGATCAAATTATTAGACACATTTTTAAGACTCATAAGCTGAAAATTGGGAGGATTTACTTAAAGTCGAGATTTGAATAGCAAAAATAAATACTTTTTGGAAGTTGAGAGTCTCTAACAGTTTTCTAACAAATTACAGTAGATATGCTTTCCATAAAAATAAAATTATTCACTTTGGGAGGTATATAAACGTAAAACTTATGGGTATCAATGGCAATGCTTATGAATCTTTTCAGTGAAACAGAACCGTTATTCAGACGTGTTTGAAGAAATTGGCTTACAGGGAAATGAGTCTTCCTAATTCCAGACAGGCTGAGAAGGCCTGACCAAAACATCTGCAAGTGTAATTCAGAACTCAAAAAATTGAAATCATCTGTGCCTGGGTGAGAGTGGGGGCCTATTTAGTTGAATGGCAAAACAAAGAGTGGGCTGAACAAAAAAAAGCACATTTTCCATTTTTTAAAGTTCTTTTTAAATTTATTGGAGTGGCATTGGTTAATAAAGTTATATAGGTTTCAGTTATACAGTTCCATAATACATCATCTCTATATTGTATTGTGTGTTCACCACCCAAAGTCAAGTCTCCTTCTGTCACCGTTTATCCCTCCTTTACCCTCTTATACCTCCCCCACCCCCCTTACCCTCTTTCCCTCTGGTAGTCACTGTATTGTCTGTGTCTGAAAGTTGATTTTTTTTGTTGTTGTTGTTTTGTTTAATTTCTTCACCTTTTTAAGATTTTTATTAACTTAAAATTAATTTTTAAGTCATGAATTATTTTTGTAAATCAAGTTTTTTGTTTTTAAGCTCTAAATTGTTTTTATCTAGAGTGCAATCTCAGATAGGTAGAATGAAGATAATAACTACTATTTATTAAGTGATTATAATATTTCAGTCAATATACTAAGTATTTTATATAACTTCCCATTTAATTCTTTTATGACCTGATAAGGTAGATGCCATGATATGTATTTTATACATTAGGAAATTGAGCTTCAGAGCTGTTAAATAACTGGCCCAAGTTCATGTAGCTAGAAGGTGATAGAGGTGGGTTTTGAACCAAGTCTCTCTGACTCCAAAGCCTATGCCATTAATCAGTTGTAACCTGCCCACCAGATGGACGGTCTCATTTCTTTATCATTTATTTTCAAGGTTATATTTATTTATTTTTAGAGAAGAGGGAAAGGAGGGAGAAAGGAGGAAAGAAACATTGATGTGCAAGAGAAACATCCATCAGCTTCCCTTCGCATGCCCCCAGTTGGGGACCTGGCCCAAAACCCAGGATTGTGCCCTGGCCGGAATCAAACTGGTAGCCTTTTGGTTTGCAAGACAACGCTCAATTTTGAAGTCTTAATTTTTATATACCCATTTTTATCTTCATCTTTTTTTAAAAAATCCTCACCCAAGGATATGTTTTTATTAATTTTAGAGAAAGAGGAAAGAGAGAAAGAAAAAGAAGCATCATTGGTTGCTTCCCACACGTGTCCCCACCAGGGATTGAAGGATCCAGCCTGCAACCTTTTTGGTGTATGGGATGGTCCTCCAACCAGCTGAGCACCCGGCCAGGGCTTATGTATTATCTTACCAAATGCACACACATCATCTTAGGAGCAAGGTGTTTTCCATATCAACTAAGATAAAGTACAAGCGTGTACCTTCTAACAGATTAGTAATTATCTTTAAAGTAATAAAATCACGTATTTTTTCAAAGTCCTTTAAAGTGAAGGAAACTAACATTTCTGGATTGAATTGATATGAAACATTTCATTATATAAAATAGGATTTTTGGTTTGGGGTATTTTTTTTAAATGCAAATTACTTTTCTTTTTTAATATTTTAAGAGTCCTTTCAATTTGTCTGTCTCCAAGTTGTCAGTGTTCTGGGTATCTAATTTTAGGATGGGTAAGAATTTAGCCAGAACTTCTCCCAAATGTCTGGCTGTCTTTTGAAAAGTCATTTAGGTGCCTTAGGAAGAGATATCATTAGCTCTTCTTTAATCAATCAAGAGTTATTACAAATTCTGTTGGGAGGGCAAATCTATATAAATGTAGCAAACTAAAAATATAGGATTATTCCCATAGTTCTTCAAATAATGGTTTTCAAATGGGGCCTGGTAGTAGAGATGGGGGGGTATTTGAATTACATAAGCCTCACCCCGACACCTTTGAGACTTAGTCTTGAGCTATTGTTTCTATGAAAGTGCTCATAATTTCTTGACTTTAAGGTGGGAGGGCAAAAAAAAAAATTTTAGAAGCATTCCTTATACAGCACATGGCATGATTTTATAAATAAGCTTCAGGCTCAGGATTACCTAGATCAGAGAGAAGTTGATCTTGTTCAGTAAGTGCAGGTGGTTATGATATTGGGAACTCTTCAGTATTCATTTTCTAATCTTTAACCCCTCTGATACCGTGCTAGATGAGTGACTTAAAAGGGGAAAAAGGACACAGTATTCATTTTTGCTTTAGTCATGTTCTTCCTCCAGTCATGTTCTTCTATTTAGTGCTTTCCTCTGGTCTCTGCAATTTATCACTGCTCTTAGAATGAAGTCTAAAACCACTTACTTTTGCTGATAAGAGACTTTGTGACCTGATCTTTGCTAATCTCGCTACTGTCATTTTTCCCTTTACCCTTGCACTGTGACCTGTACGACCCCAGAAGCCGTTCCTCAAGTGTACTTGCTTTTTTGTATGTCACCGTAGACTTCTTCACGCTGTTATCCCTGCCCAGGACACTAGGGCCCAGACTTTTTTAATCTCAGTTCATACCCACCCTTTAAATCTTAACTTAGGTGTCACCATTTGCAGAAGCCTTCCCTGACCCTTCGTGACCAAATCAGATGCCCTTCTTATGTGCTCTTTTAGCACCAAACTGTATATTGTATTATGACTGGACTCTTGTCTTCTTGTAGCACTGTACGGTAGTCCTGCACTATAGCTAATTTCGTATTTATCTATCTAAGCTCCTCAGGGCAATCTATATTATGTTCATTATTGTGTTTATAGTGCCCAGAACAATGTTTGATGCATATTAGGTGCTCAGATATTTATTGTGTTGAATTCAGTTGAGCCTTAAGTAATATGTCGTTTCTAGTGCTTGTGAATGTTTTTTAGTAAGAACATTTTGTATAGGGTTTCTTAATAATGTGTGGCATTATGATTTTACGTGTTACTTAATTTTGGATTGAAACCAATTCTTTCTTCATTTATTCTTGTAGGTCCACAGGAAATATTTTATGGGAAATCAAGTTCTAAAAGTCTTTGCAGCAAAAGATGATGAGGTGAGTTATAGTGCCATAGAATTGAATTGCCACTTTTAAGTGAGTTGTTTGGGGCCTTTAACTCTGAAAATAAAGAAATGATACATGAATTTGTCATAGCACAAGCACAAGGCCTAAGGACATTGTCCTGCAGTTGGATATCAGGTGAGTGTTGAAAACAGAAACATTTGACAGAAAGAAAGGGGAAAGTGAGGAGGTAGAAGATGGTAAAGGGGGAATAAATGGTGGTGGAAGGAGACTTGACTTGGGGTGGTGAACACACAATACAATATATAGATAGATGATGTATTATAGAATTGTATCCCTGAAACCTATATGATTTTATTAACCAATGTCACCCCAATAATTCAATAAAAAAAGAAAAAAAAATTTGGACACATGCATTTAGTATGGGATCTCATAGTCAAATGTTCAGGGAATGTTCAGGTTGACATTTTCATTTTCATAGACATCGAACATGTAGTGCTGGCTCTAAGCATCCTGGAATGAGCTCCACTGACTCACTGGACCACTTCTGTCATTGAGGACTTTGTCTTTTCCAACCTCTCCCTTTTTCTTCCTGTCTTCCCACCTTCCCCAGAGAGTCTATTTTCAGGCTGGTTTCTGCCTGGCTAACAACCCATGACTCTTGCATCCTACACTCATACCTGCCATCTGTGTAAATATTTTCTGTGTACCCTCCAAGTCAGAACTTATTTCCTTGGAGACATTGATCTAAACTGGAAAATTACAATCTAACGTCTTTCTAAGACTACTGAAGCAGGTTTCCAAATCCTGGAAGCATTTGCATTTAAAATTATTAAACTGGTTGAAAAAGGCTTGTTTGGGGTGGGGGGGAGGGTGGTAGTATAAGAGGTCTAGTCCTCGTAACCCTCTTTTTCTCTTCATTTGTGAGGGGTAGCTGACTGCACAGCTAACGAATGGATATGCCATTATTCTATCACAACAGTTTAAATAGAAGAAAACACTTGGTTTTCACTCAGTACTGCACAGATTCATTAGGGCACACTAGGCGTATGCGATTCTTCAAATTTGAAAATCCCAGTTCATGGATTTCTCTTGAATCAGATCCTGCTGGTAATCATGTAGTTCTGATATATACTGTCAACACATCTTGACTGCATTTTTCACTTCTATTGACATTGTAACCCATACTTATTTTCGCTTTATGCAAAGAAAATTCTGGTCACTTCCTGTGATTGCACATCACAAAGCTGTGATTATCTTGACTTGCTAGCTAAGGGCAGTGTCACGGCTGGCATAATTCAGTCAGTCTCATGCAGACTCCATAGATCACAGGGTGACTGTGAGTTTACTCAAGAAAAAAATTTACTAATGGGAAAGGGCTACTTTTTGGTGTTGGTCCTTGGCATCATAGTTAAGAAGTAATTAATATTAACTAATCAGAGCTTATGAGAAAAGCAGAGGAGTAAGAACATTAGGTCATATGAGTGCTTCCAGGAAAGGATTGCGTGGAGAAGACTTGTGTGGGTCAGTAGGGGAGAAGGAAGGATGGCCAACATTATAGCCCTCCTCATACATTAGAGAATATGCTTCCTACCAGAGGGTAAGTTGGAACCAACAGTTGGTAGTTTTGTTCAAGATGAAGATTAATTTTGTCACTAAGGCTTAATATCCACAAATGGATTGGTTCCTTGTGAGATGGTCAGATCCCCACTCCTACAAGCTTCCCAGCAGAGTCTTTGCTACTACCAATCAGGTGTTGGGGAGGAAATTCCTTCCTCATGTGGGTTGTTAGACTAGATGAACACTTAAAGATGTTTTCTCTGGCCATTAGCATGTAATTATTTTTTGTATAGAGAATTGACACTTCTATGTGCTGATCAGCACTGTGTGTGGAAGGGAAGGGGAGGAGAGAAAGGAAAGGAAATGGAGTGTTAGTTGAGTTTCCCACTGGTGTAGTACTGTATTATAATGTAGCAGTCATTCAAGACTTCATTGTTCCTTTAAATATCCCAGTTGGTCCTATCAAAGACATCCAAAGAAAAGCTTGCAAAGAAATTGGAAGTAATCCTTTCCTCAGACTCCCATTGTGCTTATCTGGTCTCTCTTATGGGACAGGTTAGGATACACATGTTCTGTGTTTGGTACATATCTCCTGTCTGCTAGTACGAATGTAGTAGCTCAGTGAGATCAGGGACTTATCTTTGTTTTCTTTCAGGCCCTAAGACAGTGCCTGGCAGAGAGTAGGCTCTAAGTAAATATTCCTTGAGTTGAACTGAAAAGGTAATAAATTTGTCATGAAATCTGTAGAGGATTTTGTAGACAGGGTATTGAGGTCATAGGTTTTTAGTGGAGGAAATGGGAATATGCACAGTTAGCTTCGATAAGGGTTAGCTATCACACTGTGAAAAGTACAGATAAAGTGTTTGGGGAGTAATGGAGAGGGAGAGAGCTGGCCAAAGCACATCCGAAATGGAGAGCGAATCAATTCACTGAGCCTTAAAAATGCATTCAAAGCTAGAGAGCCATTTGGAGAGTTGGAGATGGCATTCTAATTAGAAAGAAATTGTATGAATAAAAAGCTAGAGGAAGGAAAGTACAAGACTTGCCCATAAATAATGATCAGCTCACTGAGGCTGGAATAGAGGAACCATGGGAGGTTTTTTTGGAAGGGAGTGACATGATCAGCTCTAGGAACAGGGCGTACAGTGATGGGAGAGAACGAATAGACTTGAGGGATGGCATAGAGGTAGAATCGGTAGAGTTTGGTGAACAGTTGAAGGTGAGGGATGAGTAAGGTGGCATTTTCAAAGACACTGGGGCTCCGTGCTTGGTTGACTAGAAGGTGATCTTAATGGAAGTAAGTAGAGGAGGAGAATGGGGGAAAGACAGTAAGTTAGTTTTGGTTATAAACAGTTGGAGATACTTGAGATATAACCAAATGAGATATCTGCCAGCGAGTGGGGTAAATAAGTCTGGATCTTAGGAGAGTTTTAAAGCTGAATGCACATACTTTTGACACATCAGCTGGTGAGACTGGATAAAATAATCCCCAGCTAGAGTTTCAGAGTGAGAAGAAGAAGGCAAGGTCAAGAGCAGAATTTCAACATTAGTTGAAAGAAGAGAAGAACCAGGAGAGGTGTGGCTCACAAAGTATAATAATCAGGGGAGAGTGTTGTTTCGGAAGCCAAGGAAGGAGAAAGCGGGGAGAAAGGGATGGTCAGATGCTGCTGAGAGGTCAGATAGCAGGGGGATCGAAGGCTCAGCAATTGGGGGGCCCTGGGTGACTGCGGAGGGTGATTTCAGTGAGACAGGGCAGGAGCTGAGTTAGACTGAAGAATAATTGTGTTCTAAGCAGGGACAACAGCGAGATGATTATTTCATGGAATTTAGAGGTAAAAGGAAAGAAAGATACAGATAGTAAATTTATGAAGAGAGGGGGACAAAAAGGTTTTATTTAGGAACGCTAAGACGTGAGTTGATTTAGAGGGTGCAGTTATGAATTCAGAGGATAAGGAAGATTGAAGCGATGAGAGAGCAGACTTAGGTAATGAAGTCCCAGAAGAGGTGCAGTGTATGTGATCAAATGCAAATGGGTACAGTGTGGCCTTGAAATGGGTCAAGGGCACTTTTGAAAAAATCTGAAACAGAAAGGAGGTGGAACATGGTCTTAGGAGTATGTGGTTCTGCTGTGAAAATTCGTCTGCGCTGGATGTGTGTTGATGCGAGCATCTCTGTCCCTAGGCGGCAGCAGTGGCCCTCTCCTCCCTGATCCACGCTTTGGATGAGTTAGACATGGTGGCTGTAGTTCGATATGCTTATGACAGAAGAACTAATCCTCAAGTTGGTGTGGCTTTTCCTTGTATCAAGGACACGTATGAGGTAAAACACACAGGTTTTTTATTCACATTTTTCCCCCTTCATGTTCTTTATTCTAAACAGTGTTTCTCAATGGTTAATATGCGTGGGAATTGCTTGTGGGGCGGGGGGCGGGGGACTGTTAAAATGAAGATTCTGATTCCATAACCTCATGGGAATAGAGATGACCCCTGTTGTTTTTTGTGTGTGTTTTGGTTGTTTTTTTTTTTTTTTTACAACCACTTTATTTACTAGGGATAAAGGTTGAGGATGTGATTTTGTCATGATCCTTGTGAAATTCATTTTACTTAGGACTCTCCTGTTTAAAATACAGGTCTATATTCCTTACCATTTCCTATTTTTCAAAGAACTTAACTGTGGCAGAACTGGAAAAGAGACCACAAATATCTTGACTTGCATACCAGCCTCCCAAGCACCTTGACTCTTTTCATTTGTTGTATAGGTCATGGGTTTTGCAGGTATTTGATAGTCATTCTTTGAAGCATCTTTTATGTGTCATATTCCATGTACTGTTTACAGTTGTATATAGCTAATAACAGAAATCAAAACACTTTACTTTCCATGTACCAGCATGGAGCCATCTGATTTTCAAAATACTTTTCTTCTGCTACTTTTACAGTGTTTGGGGCCAGTTTTATATTTCTCCACTAATTTGGTTGTTTTTGCTTTAACCACCTTTCTTTCTCATTAGTGTTTAGTGTATGTGCAGCTGCCTTTCATGGAAGACTTGCGGCAATACATGTTTTCATCCTTGAAAAATAATAAGAAATACACTCCCACGGGTGAGTTTATTTCCATTTTGTTCACTAATTGGCTCTAAACACAAACTATTCTTGGGAAATCACCTGTGTGTACTCATTGGTTGGGGCCAAAGTTTCAAAGGGTGAATTAGTTGTATCCAAGTCACATCATACATAGTAATGATGAAGGTTGTTCATCATGTATCTTTCCAGTAATAGAGATAGATTTGTGCTAAACTCTCCAAGCACTCTCTGGGTTCCCCCTTCTGACTTAGGGCTGTGCCTAGGGAGCAGCTTGCTAGGAAGGGATGTACACTGTCTAGATGTGAGCAAATTTGTCCTCTGCTGAAGTGATTTGACATGTATTATCAAGTGTCCTATAAAAAGTATATTGTAACTTTGATGTGAAAAGTGATAGTGCTGGAGATTACCTTTTCTCTTTGCCCTTTCTTTGTAACTTAAAGTAGCAGTTCAAGTTCCATTGTTCCTTATTTCCAGGAGTTACTTCTAGCTTGATGGGGAAAGGCCTTTATTAAGCATCTGGCTGCAAATGCCAGGGTGCTACCCAGAGTGATTCTCACAGACGCAGATCCTGTCTTCCAGAGAGCTCACTGCTTAAAACAGTTGTAATAAAATATAATAGTGGGCTAAGTGTAGAGAACATACCAAAAAGAACACAAAACTATGAGTAGATGTTTTAGTTTACAAGTTATATCTGTGTCATTGTAGGACTAGGGAATTGCAAAGTGCGTCTCAAAACTGGGTTCTCTCTGTATGTTTCTTTAGTTAGATCGTTTAGGAAAAACGTGTGCAGAGAAAAGCCCAGAAACAAACGGACTTCTAGGGCTTGTATCCTTACCTTCTTTCAGAAGTGGGTCTCTCTGCATCATGGTGGAACCAGGCATGGACTTTGATGTACAGAAGCTGCCAATGTGTTAGAGTGTCCTATCTCTCTCTCCAAACTTTAAATGAATAGAACACTTAAAAGAGAGAACTTCGCTGAGGAATTAAGGGCATACACCATTCACTCAGGACCTAAAACACTGAATATCTCTTATCTGTTGATTTGTTCTCTGTGAGTTGACATATTTTTGTTTCCATTTTCTCCATTGGAAAAATGTATTATTAAAACTGTTTGGCATATTTCCCAAGTCGACATTTAGGTCAGGGTGTGCAGTGCTAGAGTGATCTGGCCTGACACTAGCTTGTGATGGCAAACGGAAATCACTAAATGTTCACACACACGGAGCACCTACTACAGTTGCCAGGTGGACCCTGAAGTTGTCAGCTTCAGGTGGTGAGGGCTGTGCCAGTGCCTGAAGCCTCCCCTAGAAAGTGCAAAAACGGGGTAGAAAGCTTCATGACAAATACCTGCATGCTCTCTCATTTTGGAGTAGCCGTTCAAAAGGGAAATTTGAAAGGGTGATGAATAGAAGCATAATGGACATTTTAGGAACCGCTTACTCTTTTCTACCTTTTGCCTAGTGACTGTGAGTGATCCAGAAATAGCGCCTCAGCTTTTAGCAGCTGAACTGCTGTGTGAATCAGCAGAATGAAAGTTACACATGGGAGTTTAAGCAGAAGCATTTTTGGAAGCATTACCTTTCATCTGCATTGCTGCGGGCGGTGTCATTTTTACTGAGGAGCACTGGCTTTCTGCTTGGTATTAGGAGAGACGTAAAGAAAAGGAAGTCCTGTGTTTGCTCTCGAGGCTCTGGAGGGTTTGAGTGGGATGGTTTTAGACATGTACACAGGTGACCATGTATGCAGAGTGCGCATAGTGCCCTGAGGCCTGGGAGAGGAAAGAGCTTATTCTGACTTGGGGAGATTGTGAAGGAATCTGCTCACCTGGCCCAGTGGTGTCTTACTGTTGTTATACTCTGATACAAGCTGTATTATGTCCTTAGAGAATTACTGCTTCATTACCAAAGGGTTTTTTTTTTAATGTTTTTCTCTTTTAACTAATTATTAATTTCTTTTTTAATATTTTCATTGAATTCAGAATATTTTGGATTCTCGTATACAAGTTGGGTTTTGTGTGACTGTGGAGCATTCCTCTTGGACAAGCTCTATTGCTTTTGTTAGGATATTCCATTGTCAAATGTTCACTGAATGATAGTGCTGGAAAGGACCTAAGAGACCAGCTACATTTATATAACTCTCTCTTACAGATAAGGAAACCATGATTCAGGTAACTGGTTTGCATAACTAGAGACTATTGCTAGTCGAGCCAGGGCCGTATAACCTGCCAATATTGCGAGGAATCACTGTGAATGGAAAGCATTTCTTTTGGTGGAAAATAGTGGAGATAGTCATTTTTCATTTCTGCTTCTTTGTTTATCCTGATTTAGAGGCGCAGTTGAGTGCTGTTGATGCTTTGATTGACTCCATGAGCCTGATAAAGAAAGATGAAGAAGAAGACACCATTGAAGACTTATTTCCAACCACCAAAATCCCAAATCCTCAATTTCAGAGATTATTTCAGGTAAGAAAGAAAAGACAAACCAATCGTATTTTTTTTTAAATGAAAGAGAACCGAGTGAAAAATTAGGGTAATTCGCCAGTCAAACAATTGTTTTTATCCTCTGAGGGCCTCAGATGTTCTGTTTAATAGAATGCCACCTTCTTCTTTCTACTAAGAGAGGAAAATGCTCTGAGCTTCTGAGCTTTTAGGAAGAAACAAGTCAAGGATGCTTTCTAATTTTTTTTTCCTAGAGAGAGGTTGTTTTTTCAGGAGGGCTTAATAAAAAGCATATTCAATGCTTTTATGCTTTCTCCAGGCTTTTCTCTATTTTATGTGAATGAGACTTTTCTTTGTTTTTTAATATCCAAATACTAGAGTTTTTATGAACTATGTAGTGATCACTAATAGGGAAGAAGTGTTCCAGTGACACACGTGTCAATTTCATAATTAAAGGTAGCATAGAGGTCAAATAAAGAGGTTATAGTACGAAATTATTGAAGAGTAACTAAAATAAAGGAAAATATAAAATACGAATTTCTGAATCTTGTGCTGAAGGAGTTGGAAGGCGGAACTTGGATTAGGGTACCTGGTGAAGCCAACGGAGAGCCAACTTAGGCTGAGCAAGGGGAGGAGAGGACCTGGGTCAGCGGAGCAGGGCGGGGGTGCTCCAGTTCTGGAGTCACTGGGTGACAGCAGGACACGGGCTTCTCGGAACCCCCAAAAGCTGAGAGAAACCACAAGCAGCTTTGTCAGGCAAAGGCTCCCCTACAGAAGGGTGGAGCGCCGGTTTCTGGGGGGCTTGTGCGATGGAGAGCCCATTGCCTGTCCATCTTGATTCACTTCTCAGAGCATCCTTATGTAACTCAGGTCCATATTAGGGCCCGTTGAGATTTTGAGGCGTCCTCTTTCTATACAAGAGAAAGAGTCAGTTTTGGGTTGGTTTGTTTTTTGTTTGTTTGTTTGTTTGTTTGTTTTGCTGTATATAATTCCTTTAAGTGGGTGGGGGGAGTAACTTTTGTTCTAAAATTAAAAACATTAACATGTGAAGGCCTGACTCAGTGAATGCTTTAGTATTCTAAGAATATTCAAGTATAAATTACTTGTATAAAGTTGGTTGGCATTTTTGACAACTGGACTTCAAGACTGTTTTTGCCATTTGTAGGGAGGAGAGAGCAGACCAGCTGATGTGGAAAGCTTGCAAAAACAGGTTACTATGGTGAAAGATAGAAAGTTCTAATGCTTGGCAGATTTACCTCAGATGGTTTCTGTTTATCTTCAGTAAGTGTTTGTTGGATTAATGAATACATGAAAGCCATGAACATGGGCATTGTTATCTTTCAGAGCTATTAAGAACTGGCAACTTTGATTTTTACAACTTACCGACATTGTTTTCTTTTGTGAGGGAGAGTTTTTAATATGGCTTATCTATATAAAGTATCATTACTAGTGCATTTAAACATTGAGTTCACTCTTTATAAAACAAATATTTATTGAGTACTAACAACATGCCATATGTTAAAGGTAATATAAGCTCACTACTTGAAAGGATCCCTACAGAGAAATGAGAGGAGAGATATAAAACAAATAGTTACAACAGTGCTGGGTACAAAACTGCGACTAAGAGGAAAGAGAGTTTCTTGCAAGTGAGTGAGTTCAGGAAGGCTTCACTGAAGTAAAAGGGAGGCATGATGTGACAAGGACGTGCCGGGGAAGAGAAATAGCACATGAGGAAGAGTGATGTATTTGGCGATCCACAAATAGTTCCGTCAGGTTGGAGAACTGGCTCTATGGGAAAATGATGGAAAAAGTGACAGGGAATGTAAACAGCATTTGGACTTCCTTGTGTAGGCAGTGGGCAATCACAGAAGGATTTCGTCAGTAGGTGGGTGACATGAGGTTTAGAAAATAAGTCTGGTGGGTAGCTGAGGAGATGGACAGGAGACCAGTTAGGAAACCGGCAGGGGTCCACACGAAGGCCTGAATTAAATCAGTGACAGAGGGAATGGAGAGGGGGAAATGTAGAAGGTAGAGTAAATAGGATTTAAGGAATTAGAGGATGGTTGATAAGAAATAAACAGGAATTGAAGATAACAGGATCCTCCAAGCTTGGATGAGTGGAAGGATGGTATCAGTCACTGTTAATTATGATAAAACAGAGATTTTCAACTGGTATGCTGTAAGAATTTTGAAAACATGCAATATCTGACTATTTAGTAAGGGGCACTGACCTCTTTTCCCTTAGACTGTCAAATAAAAAAAATGACATCAGCCAACACAACAATAGCCATTCAATGTGAATGGATCAAAATTATGCCTGTTTTATTTGTCAGATCAAAAATCTATTTTGTTTGTGCTGCAGAATTTTAGTAATTGGTTTATGTGTGCCGTGAGGTGAGAAACATTGAAAATCGCAGTGATATGGCATATAGAATGAACAGACAGAAAAGGTAATTCGTAAGTTTTTGCAGGTGTTAAATTTGTGATGTGTTGGCTATAAACAGTCAGTGGGAAGTTGGAAATTGGGGTACAGAGCCTAGGAGAGCTTTCAGGACCAAATGGATTTGAGAGTCCTCCTCATTGAGGTAGAAAAAGAAGTGAGATCACCTGGGAGAGTGTGCGGCCTGAGAAGAAAAAGTCCTGAACAACATGAACATGTTCATGGAAGAGCTGTTAAAAAAAAAAAATTCCAGCCTCCTCACCGCCCCCTGCCCCCCCTAAAAAAAGTTCAGAGAAGTGGAAAGCACTAGGCGAAATGGGTACCTGAGGGGACACAGGAAGAGGAGAGTGCCCAGCAGGAAAAAGGCAGGCAGACGCTCTGCGCCTTGTTGAGTCCAGGAGGCGTGGCAAAGGGCCTTGGGGTTGTGTGGTTAAGTCTGTGATGATTTTGAAGGTCCAGCGTCAGCAGAGTAATAGGGAGTGAGCCAGGTTTCAGTGCTGGAGAAGGGAGCTTTCCTGATGAAAGAGAAGGGGGAGAGAGGGCCTAGTCAGCTGTAGGAGGACGCGGGACTCTGGAAGACTTTCTTTTCCTTTTTAAATGAAATATTTGTAACCAGGGTAAATGAGCTGGGGGGCGGGGTCAGAAGGAGACAGAGATTAATAATCAATGTTAGCAAGAGGTTAATTTAATTCTAATTTTGGAAAGAAGTGCTGAAAGTACGTCTTTTGTCAAGTGTACAGTTAAAACCGCCATTAAATAATTGATACGGTGTTGCTAAAATCAACATATTGGTAACCTCTGAACTAACCATGTAGTCTGCAGGTTTTTTCTATTCTTTTTTTCAAAGTGTAAAACTCACATCGAGGAATCACAGTTGCTTAAGAGAGAAATAAGCAGATTGAGGACTGATCTAAGGTTTCTCAGCTACTAAAAAGTATCACTTTCTCAGCCACATTTTTAAAAAATGAATTGGGATTTTTTTGATTGAATGAATTTTATAAGTATCCCACTGATCTTTATCTAAAATGTGACCTTTAAGAAAATGAGAGGTTGATGCCTTAGAACATTTCTTGTAGGTCCTTTATTACTGACTTGTGGAAGATGACACTACTTGAAAGACTTGCCTAGATTTTCATACTGAAAATCTGGATTGCTCTTCATTAGGGAGCCTGAATAAGGTATTTTTCCATTGCTGCTTCTAATTCTTTTCCAAAAATGTCAATTGAATATAATGAATAGAATCTTCCAGAGTGTGAAAGGTAATCTGCTGTGTTGGGTGTTTGATCACTGCTTACATCTTTAAGGGCTTTCCTCGCTGTTTTAGGTATTTTAATGACCTGAGGCAGAGCACTGTGAATTAGGAATTATGCACAAGGAGGTTGGGGGTGAATTCACAGGGTTTGGGATCATTTTGGTGTTCTTTTGCTTCTCACTAAGTAGGCCTAAGGTTATCGATGGTAAAGGGAATGGAGAAGGAAGACTTGTGGTTGGTGTATTGAAACAAGGAGCAGCACTTGAAATTTCAAGAGGAAATTGGTGTTTAATTTCTACTTCAGGGTTTTCCGACTGTAGGACATCAGCTCTTGGTTGGTATTTACTATTTAAGCCGATGTATCTTTTATTTCTTAGAACGGAGACTTCTAGCTTACGTGTAAGAAAATAGTTCATGGTGTGGTATAAATCATATGCCTTATGGCAGGAAATTGTATTTTGAAATTGCAGGAGCTATTCGGCTCCCTGTTTTTTCTCCGGAATTACTAATGTACAAGTTGTTTAAAGGTGGAAATAGTACCAGGCTTGTTTGCCATCCTCATCTTGGAATTGATACTCTAGCAATCAAAAGAAAACATCAATGAATTGATAGCTTGATTTTTTTCTGTTTCTGTCTTACTGGTGTCCCGTCCTTTTGCTTACCTTTTTATACTCTTTTTAGAGTACTTACCTTTCTGGGCAGATACCAGTACTGCCAAGGCCTAGCTTAGTGAATTGAAAGCTGTACAGATGATTGAGTGGAAGTGGCTTGCTGGCCAGGTTTCCACTCGTGTGAGCAACGGAAAACCTTCCCTGGCCACGATCATGGCCCCATTCTTGTTATTCCTTCGATCAGTATCTGCTGGGTGTTTGCTATGTGCCAGGCACTATTTTTGGTACTCGGAATTCAGCAATAAACAAGACAAACAAGCTCTCTACCTTCAAAGGGGAAGGTTAGATAATCAGTAAACTAAAAAATTGATAAGATAATTTTAGTTAATGGTAAATTCTGTCAGAAATGTAAAACAAGGTTCGTGACAAAGAATGACTGTGTAGTAGGATAGTGGCAGAGCCTCTCTGAGGAAGTGATAATTGAGTGAAGAACAGAATGATTAAAAAAAAAAAAAAAAAAGGCCAGCGTTGTCGAGAGCTACAGGAAGACAGAAGAGGCAGAGGGAGCTTTGAGCACAAGACCCCAAGTCTGGAACGGGCTTGACATAAGAGGGAAACAGGAACAGCACAGTCTAGAGGGGTTGCTGCAAGGAGGAGGGTGGCAGGTGACACGGAGCTGTGCAGGGGCAACCTTGTGTAGGACTTGAGGACAGTAAGGAGCTTGCTTTAAGGGGACTTTAGTTAGCTGCGGTAGGACAGCGGAAATGGATGCAGGCAGGCCAGTTAGAAAGTGACCGCGATGGCCCGCACGAGAGGTGACGGGGCCTGGTCAGGAGTGGTGGGAGTGGAGGCAGACAGAAGTGAAGAGGCGGGTGCGGAATAGTCCGGACTCAGCTCTCTGTGGAGCTTGGGACAGACCCGTGCTCTCGGCTCTGCCATAGTTTTTTTCCTGGGACTCAATGAGCCCGAGCAGCTCCCTGTCAGCCACGTGCTTCGTCTGCCACACGCTGTTTTCTAAGATTAAGCAAGGGAGAAAGCACAGTGTGAGAAGGGAGCTGAAAGGATTATAATTTAAAAAAGTTATAATCCCACATTGTCAGAGATCTTTGGAAATAATGTGTTTTAGGGGACTTCGTATATTCTCCAAGTAATTCCAGTGTCAGCCTCTTTTTACAAGATGGGGTTCTTTTCCAGGAGGCCTTAGGCTGACAGTGCTGCTGGGCTAGGGTCTCTTTTACAGCTGGTTTTAGACATTGTGCCTGTCCTGCTAACCAAGGTGGCTCTGGGCCCACTCTCTGTTCTCTTCTGAACATGGTAGGGATGACACAGCCCTCCCAAACCGAAGGTGGAGGATCCCTCACCGGAAAGTACAACAAAGCCGTATCTGGTGTCTACGTCCGCATTTTAAAATCCTTACACTTTTTCCACAGTGTCTGCTGCACAGAGCATTACATCCCCAGGAGCATCTGCCCCCAATTCAGCAGCATATTCTGAATATGCTGGATCCCCCCTCTGAGGTGACAGCTAAATGTCAGGTTCCTCTCTCTGAAATAAAGACCCTATTCCCTCTGACTGAAGCCGTCAAGAGGAAGAATCAACTGACTGCTCAGGACATTTTCCAGGACAAGTAAGTGTTCGATGTGGTTGCGTTTGACATTGGACTGCATGAGACTGGCGCTGGTCGTAGACGGGGATCCGAAGCTAAGGGTGGCTTGTGGGTTTGTGGGATCACAATGGTGGGAGGAAGAAACCTTTCGATGTTTGACTCTTGCATTGAAAATACTGCTTTCTCCTATCTGTCTGTTGTAGGTCTATTTTATTCTTGCCGTTCACCTGGAATGTAGAGTTACCCTCTGGGCTGCTCCCTTTTTGGTCAGCATCAGATTTTCAGTGAATTATATAAACAAGAAGACCAAACAGTTTTTGAATACCTAAGATGAAATTCTACCATTTTTTAAAGTAGGCTGCTGGGGATGAGAGGGGCAAAGTTCATAGTTTTTCGGTTGGAATGTTAGGTGTCAAGAGAATATCAGGGAGACTTTGGGAGGCAAAGCCGGGGGAAGGAAACCTGGCCCTGTGCTAGTGAGGTGCTTGCCTCTGCCGCCAGCGAGGTGTCTGTATTTTTAAGGATAGCAACAGGGTTGTCATATAGTCCTCAAGTCAACCTTTCAGGTAACCATTGCTGTCCCCCCACCCCCGGCTGCCGCGCCCCCACCCCTGTCAAATTCATTTCTGTGTCTGTATCAGTTTCCATTCAAAACAAAACAAAAACAAACCATAAGAAATTGTTTTTGATTATTCAGAATCATTTGGGTTTATAACATTGATTTTTACCAGATTTTGATTTGGTTATTGGTGACTTTCCCCCTCAAATCATAATGATCTGTTCATTTCCTAAGAGTGTATTCTGAGATCCAGGTTTAGACCGCATTTTTTTCCTTTGATTCCCTTCCCACAGTTGTATCTTTAGTGACCAAGATTATCATTTGTAATACCCCATTGGAGGAGAAGTGAGTAATTTTTGGAAACCTTCACAGGGTTCTATAAATTGTTAATTTAATGAGTTATCTTCCAAATTGAAGAGAAAGCTTTATGCTTTCTGTGACTTTTTAGAGGTGAATACCTCCAGCTTTGTTAGAACTGAAAAAGAAAAACATCATAGGATTGATAGATTCTACCATGTGCATTGCTAACACATTCTGGAGAGCTTTTGTTTCTCTTTAGTCTGTCATGTCTTCTTCTACACAGGACGGCTGCCACTGAAAACCCGCTTTCTCTCTGCCGTCCTCATCTGCCTATATCCCTCTGGATTAGTGTTTTAGAACAGTTTAATAAAATGTTGAGTCCTTTTCTCTCCCTGGCAGTGTGCTCACTGCAGTCATCTGGCTATTTTCTGTCTGTATTAAAGCTCCAGTTCAGGATCTTATTACCTTCTGCTGTTGTGGGAGAGAAAGGGGTCATTTCCCCTTCTCCCGTTGATTAAAGTGTAAATGAGCTGGTTAAAACCACACAGAAGCTGTTGTTCTTTGATTTGATCCCTGCTGTGATTACACCTGCAGCTCTGATCCCACCAGTCACTCTTTCTGGAAGCTTGCGCATGCTGGCCTCTTGTTCTTTGGTCCCATCGAGGTCAAACCTAGATGGCCAAGTTGCCTGCCAGGGCCTGAGAACCATCTCACTCACACAGACCTACTCACGCTCCCGTTCTCTGCCCTTTCTTTAGAAATCTGAGTGTTTAAGAATTGCAGAAATGACTCATGCAACAAATATATATTGAGTACTTTATTTAAGAAGAGGGATTCAGTCCCTTCTACAAGGTTCTTAAAACCCTTAATTTTTATGGTAGAGCGCCAATCCCACTTTAGAGGTGGTCTCCCTAAAGGGGCGGGGGGAGTACATGCTTACAGCTACTTATATTTTTGTGTATATTCAGCATCTCTATATGCAGGGTGTTTCCAGTGTAGGGGTGAGGGACAGAAATTGGGGAGCAAGCAAATGTCTGTTCAGTAAGTGTCAGGGGCCAAGACAAAGAGCCCTGAGCTAGGAGTCACCAGTTACCATTCCAACTTTGAACTCTTTCTCTGATTTTGCATAAATAATTTTACCTTTACAAGAGTTTCTTCATCTAAAAAGAGCTTCATCTCAAGAGATATTGTAACAATGAAATCAGAGATATCAAAGCATTTCGAATTATTTGGAGGGAAGGCAATAGTCAAAATGCAAAGGAATATTAGTATTGTAATTAATACAAATATTGAACATTTGAGAAGATCCATTTCTGCTGAATGAACCTTTTGGAACCCTAGTGTTAGAAGTGATAGCTTTCATTTCAAGAGGTTAAGAGCACCATTCTGACATTGTAGTTCAAAAATGTGCTAAATATTACCCTTATCATATAAAAACACGGCTTCCCTTAATGTTACTTGAAATGAAAATTTCATCTCTTAGGGAACTTGCATGAGAAGTAGGACATCTGAGGTCTAATCCTACTTGTGTAACTAACTCATGTGTGAACTTGATTTATTTTTGTCTCTGTGCAGATAGTCTAAACTTCTCTACTTTTTCAAGTCCCCTTAGATGCTCCATCACTTCCTTTGAGCAGCCAGCCTCACCTGGTTACTGGTTAAAACATCAGACTTCAAGACAGACAGTGTGAGCTGGTCCCCTTGCTCCTCAGGGTGACCTTAGGCGCAAGTTGCTTATCCTTGATAAACCTCAGTTTTCTCACAAGTAGAGATAGTAGGAATATCTGTCTCAAAATGTTGTTGTGAGGGTTATTTGGGCAATATATGCTATTCCCTGTTGTATTCCTAGAACCAGCACAATACCTAACACAGAGTATGCATGCTGTGCTCTTGAGAAAATGATTTACAAAATCCTGGTCATGTCCCTGGCACACTTGCGATGACCACGGCTGTGATGATGCTAATTCTATAGAGAAAACAGAGGCCAGGAGGTGGGAACTCCTTGGGTTTTTGTCCATCTTATGTAAAAACACATCTGTATTGCTTCTCCCTTTATTTCCTTCTCACCTGTCTCAGTGGGAGAGGGTACCTCATCCTGTCCCAAGTTAATCCTTTCACCTATGGCCTGAGATGCCATCTTCTCTCTCCTCTGCTACCTTAGCCCAACACTAAGTTCTCCCCTCTTTCTGTATTTTCAGCTTCTCCCTCTGTACCAGCTCCTTTCCCTCCACACATTAACATATCATTTCTTTCCTCTACACCAAAATAAAACAGTCCTCTCACTTCCTCCCTCTCTTACTACTTATCATCTTCTTTCGGGGGCCGGGCTAATTGGAAGACTAGTCAACATTGCTTCTTTACCCAGGACTGACTGTCTCAGGCCCTGCCCCCACTACTTCTCCGACTGGTCTTCTAGAAGACACCGCCTGCTTAAATTCACTTCATCTTGGCAGCCCTTTTCTTTCTTGACCTCTTTGTAGCACTTGACATTGTCCATTATTCTTTGCCTCTTGAAACTCATATATCTTCCTTAACTTCAGCTTCTGCAGGTTTTTCTGTCTAAACATTTGACAGCTCCCGCTCAGCCTCCTCTGGGGTCCTTTTCTTTCCCTACAAACCTTAAGCATTGATGTTCTGTAGGACTTTTCTTAGACACAGCTGACATTTATTGGATGCAGGTATGTGCTGAGTGCCTTGCTTTACACGTATTACCTTTTTGGATCCTTCTGGCCATCCTGTGAAGTAGGTTCTTTTATTCACCTCATCAAACCTCAAAGCTCAGGACACTCAGAGAAGGTAAGAAACTTGCCCAGGTTCACAGCTGGTTACACATTGGGGTGAGCAGTCTGACCAGAGCCTGCACTCTCAACCGTCGTGCCCTGTTGCCTTAGCAACGCGTGTTCTAAGACCTTTGATTATTTCACAGGCAAGTCTTCAAATAACTACGAAGTACCTGTCCATCCTGACATATTTTCATCCTGTCCCCTGGATAGCTTAAGTGTCTGTCGTGACTTCAAGTTTAATATGTCCAGAAACAGCTTCGTCGTCCTCTTTCTCTGTCCACGCTCCTTTGAAACCCCTTTCTGTGCTGCTCTTCTCTCTTATCTCAGTGAATGACGCCTAATTTCCAGGCGATCATCGCTTTTCTACTTTCCATAATTGAGCTGGTTCCCCAAGATGTATTAGATTTACCTCAAATCCACTCCTTTCACTTCAGCTTAGTATAGTGGCTAATAGCATTGATTTTGGAATCAGATAAATTTGGATCAAATCCAAGCGTTTCCCTTTAGTAGTGGTTAAAGTTGGCAAGATGCCCGTCATAACAAATAGCTGCCTTTCAGGAGGCTGTATAGCAGAGTGGCTAACAAGAGTTCAGAATTGGCTGTGGACCCCTTACTAACCATGCCCCAGACCAGGTCAGGCCCTTTTGAACCTTGTTTTGCTCGTTTGTAAAAGAACAGTAATAACTAACTCACAGGGTTGTTGTGAAGTTTAACTGAGATATTTTAAATATGCTTAACGTAGTGACTAGCACATGGTAAGCATTAAAAAAAAAAAAGGCTAACTCTTGTTATCATCACCCACTGCCATTGCTTTTATCTAGACCTCAGTTTAGCCTGCTTTCCTGAGATAACTCCTTAAGTGATTTCCCTCATTGCAATCTTATCCCTTCCAGCCCATTCTTCGTTCTGCTACCTGAGTCGTTTTTTTTTAAGAAACAAATTTTTTTAAGAAACAAATCTGGTCGCGTTATTCCCTTGCTAGCATTCTTTAGTGTAACAGTTCTCAGTCTCTCTCTCTCTCTCTTTCTGTCTCTGTCAGTCTGTATATGTATGTCTGTGTGAGATGGACCCTTCTGATAATCTGACCAAAAAACAAAACCAAACCATGAACCCTCTCCCCAGGAAAATACCATAACATACTAACTTTTGCATACATTTTCTCGACATCATCCTTGGACTCCTGATTAAAAAACCTTTATTTTGATTGCTTTCCATTACCGTCAGCTTAAGATCAAACTCTATTACACAAAGGAGAAAACTCAGATAAGCAGAAAGAAGAGAAGTACTTATCCGTAATCCAGCTGCTTAGAGAATCAGCTTCTTTCCTCACAGTTTCTATGTCTGTAATTTAGATATTTTCTTTCCTTATCTCTTGCTACCCAACATGCACCTCATGCCCCAGATACAGCTACCTGCTATCCTCTCACAGGGATATGCTGCTGGACTCAATGTTTTGTTAATTGTCTGTTCATATATTTATCTTTTTTATTTCGCCGGACTTCTTAAAGGTGTTGATTGGGCCTTAATTTTTGTATATTTATGTAGCCCAGTACAGTAGCTGACACATAGTGTTAGGTAAATGTTTGGCTAAATAAGTGAATTACAAAATTTATACATGTTTATGAAAGGAAAGGAGAATGAACAGCAAATTACCTATGGTCCTGATGCCCACGTGCAGCAGCTCTCAACATTTGTACGTCTGCCGTGGTCTCACATGGATTATTTCCAGAGCTCGACTCCGTCACAGATAATGTCGGGATGAGAGTCATTGCCCTTTCCCACTTCACATAGACAGTATGAGTTTAATAGATGTAGATTCCTAATGCTGTTAAATGATTTAATCTTGAGAATATTAATCATATTAAATTTTCACTACTTTCTGCTTATTTCTGGGCCTGTCTTTACCTGCCCAGGTCTAGAGAATTGGTATATACACCTTCTTATCCTTCTTTCCCTAGAATCTTATCTTGGAAGATTTAAGAAATTCTCTACATCATTCAACCTTGTATTCTCACAGAACTTAGCATAGTGCTTTGCATGTTTAATGGTTCTTAATACCACAATATAAGTTCATTTGTATTTTTGAAAAAGAATGGGTAAGTAGTTGATATACTCATGGTATTTTTTATCATAGTGTTTTTCTAAGGAGCAAACTGAAGATCAGAGAGAGTAGTAGCTTACTCGACTCTAAACTCTAGGTAAACTCAACTTAATATAAAATAAATATTTTTAAGAAGGTGTAAGATCCCAGAGCTAGGAACTGGCAAAACTGAGACTAGAATCCAGCTCTTATGTCTCCAAATCATCATTAGCAGCATGTTACCTATCTCATGGGAACAACTGGCAAGGTTTAACTGAAATGGCTGCATTTTTTTTTAATAGACTCAGATTCTGACAGAATTTCACGCTTCCTCGGGTTTATGCATTTTTCCTTTATTTTTGCCATCAAGGCTTTGTATGCTTATTTTTCATTCTGTTTGAAGGAAAGAACCCAGGATGACTCACCCTTTTGATGTTTCCTTGTCCCCATCCTTCTGTCTTCTCCTTTTCTTTGCTTCTCAAAGGGAAAAAGGCAGGTGGTGAATGGGAAAGATGTCAAGTAATAAAACTTTTAATTCATGTTTTTGTAAGGCTCTGTGATTGCTTTAGTCCTTCATCTAGCTGTAAGAGGAGATTCATTATTGAAATATCATTGAATAAGCCAGCTTATGCCTTATTATTCTTTGCTTTATTTTTAGAATAACCTCTTCTTTATGCCTCATTGTCTGAAGGTTGGGCTTTTGAACAAAAACACATCACATTTAGAAATACTAGATCTTAGTAATTTCCCTTCTCATTCAGCCATTTCTTGACAGCTGCTTTTGCCCCAGATTGATTATTTGTCTGGGAGAAAAATCTTCATCTCTCTATGTTCAGTAGCTTAAGGGAGATTGTGGGCAGAGCCTTTGGATTTGATTTTCTTCTCCTTTTGCAAATAACTTGACCTTCTCGTGACTTCAAGACAGGCTATTAAAGCCAGGATGATACTTGAAGCAAGATGTTTGATACACTTCCTTGGAGGCATTGTTCCCTTACCACACAGATGCTGCTGGACTTTGTTAGCATATTGCCCAGAACAGAATTAGGTTTATGAAAGAACAAATAAAAAGCTTTCTTTTGAAAGTGGTTTTTTTAATAGTTTGACTTCTCTAAGAGCAAGCTCTTGCATATTTAATTAAGGATTGCCTAGTAGGTTTTGAAGCTGTAAGTGGAGGCTTCAGATGTCTCACATACATGATGGAGAAGATGGGTTTTTAGGCACAACAGGCTTCTGTGTATGTGGGAAGCTAATGGCTATCAATTCTGAGACAGAAGCCAGCAAATAATACCAGAAGGGTAAGGGGTTTCTTACTGAAACGTTCAGCTTCCATGACCTGTGCTTGCAGTGTCACCCTTTGAGAGGGCTTTGTCACACGGCTGCTACTTGTGATCTCTGTGCTGCCGGAAGCAGCTGGGGCTGCTCCAGGTCAGGCCGGCAGGAACTCTGAGGCTGGATGAAGGAGGCAGGCTCCCGTAAAGGGGTTCTAAGCGCGGCTCTTTATTTCTGAGACTTGAAAAATTAAGTTGTACTTTTCACATCAGTAGTTCTGGGTTTTGTATTGTTTGTTCTGTTTTAAGGGGTTTGGGGAAAGCCACTTATTTCTTTTGCAGCCATGAAGAGGGGTCCAACTCCAAAAAATTCAAGTCTGAGGAAGGGGAGGCCCACTTTCGTCTCTCCAGCCTGGCCGAAGGCAGCGTCACCAAGGTACGCGGAGCTCATCCATCGAGCTGTGCCCTCGTGGGAAGGTTGTGGCGGGGAGTCCACATCGATGCGTGTTGGTCCTCTCAAGGCATGAACCATGCAGGAGCACCCCACACTTCTCCCTTCAAGTAATCATTGTCAGCCAGTTACCTAGGGCATTATCTTTATGATATACAGTACATAGAGTGCTATATAATACACAGAACATGGAATGTTTCAGTGGTAGTGCTTTTTGTAGAGATTTATTTGTTGGCTATTTTACAGCTGTTTATTTTACAGCTTTCTCTATAGTCAAAGTGATAGGATAAGTGGAGTTGATGATTTGAGTCTTCATCTCCAAGTTTATAAAATTTGAATGTAACTCTTCTTTCTAATATACAGCTCCAGGAGAGATTTTACAAGTTTAGGATTTCCCCAAGCCAAATACCCTTTAACACTCAAGATCTTCATTTACTGGGAAGGCTTTTAGAACTTGAACATATCTCCTTGTTTTAAGTGGCATCATTTTGAATCAATGGATCTTAAAAATTGTCCCTTACTAGCCAAATATGCTAGGAAGGACAGTTAGCAGTAGGCATGCCTTTCCCCAACCTCAAAAAGAAATGCTCTCAGAAAAACTGAATATCTGAAAAATGATTTGGGTTTTATTTCAGTGTTTTACAGTGAAGGGAAAAAAAAAATGATGACCTTGTTTGTTCTGCAAGCTTTCCGGACTGCTATACCAGGGCAGGCTGGAACCTTCAGTACATTTTGTGCCAAAGTTTACCAGCCATAGATGGTACAGCCCCATGCTCTTCTCCCCGGTGAGCTGGATGATACTTAGGCCCTATTTAGGCTGGGACTGGAAAAGTAAAGACACAGGTGTGATCAAAAAGTGCCGTATAGTGTGGCAGAGATTTTAGTCTTTGAAAGTAGCACTGCAGTAAACCTTGAAACATGATCCTCTTTTACTATTGGCAGACATCTTCAGTTTGGGCATGTTTATATAGTCCACCAAAACTTCAGTGCCAAAGGGTCAGCAGTAGTCCGCCCAAAAAGGGCAGTTCAGTGAGAATGAAGCACTAGGCTTTTATTTCTCATGTCATCTTAGTAGGATGCATATATTTGGAACTAGCCCCACATTGCAGCATCCTCCCCTTCCTAATTGGTTGGGTGTCAGGATGCTCAAGCAATCTGCCACGTAAAGTCTTCAAGCAGGACTGGCTGGTGGCTGGGTAGTAATACTTCTGACCCCTCTGGAAAAAAGTCAGCTTCCATAAAGGGAGGTAAGTAAAAGAACAGACAGCAGCTATTAATATATCTGCTAGCATTTAACAGAGCCCTGGAAATGAGAATGAATAGAAAGGGCCTTCACTTTGTCTTTGGTTTTATTTTATAAGAGGACACTTGCTGCATGAAGCCATCGTGTCTTGCCTGGGGTGCGGCCAGAAAGAGAAGTGATCCGCAGGTTTATTGTCTGTGTGTGTGTTCTAGGTTGGAAGTGTGAATCCTGCTGAAAACTTCCGTGTTCTAGTGAGGCAGAAGAATGCCAGCTTTGAGGAAGGTGAGTGATATGCCACTGACTCTAATATTTAAGGGAAGGTATTTAACTAGGTTAATGGATTTAAAATCTAACTGAAGAAGTACAGCCTTTTGTTTTAATGCTATATATAGTAGTTTTCTTACGGATCTTTGTGTGGTCCCATATTAGTGAGCTCACTGAGACATTATAAGCACGTGAGGATAGACTGAGTGGAGGTAAGCCCAAACAAAGAACACATTTGTGAAGAAAACCGTGGGCCAGAACCTTGGAGCTTTTAGGTCCACTTCATTGAAGTTCTCTGGGTTACTGTGAGTGAGCTTGGAATAAAATATTTTTATGTTATATCTTCCTGTTTGCCAAGACACATAATTCTTGTTCTAAGCCTAAGGATTTGAGCCCTTCACAACCCAGAAAGATCTTGCTGCTGCCCCTTGATTTGATCCTTCTGAAACTGATTACATTCTCACATTTTTCTCATCAGGTATAACCTAGAATTTCATTTGGGCTTGGGCTAATATTAAAACAGCTTCCAGGAATGGACAGAGGGTCTTGGACCGACATTCATACATTTTGTGTTCAGATTCCCACTCATTTAGCCTTAGAGTGGCAGCTGGCCCTTGTAATCCTGAGCTTTTTTGTGTACAGCAGTATTCATTATTGCTGCCCAGGGTCAGGCCTGCCTGTGAGCCTCCTTCCGTGTGAGTGTTTATGTTAATGTGTGCACAGAACTTTCTCTTCTAACTTCTTGGCATTTTAGTGGGAGGAATGACTCCTACATGACTGGAACGCTACACCATTGTAGTTTAATCCTCTGTCATGCCAGGCATAGGTCTAGGGCACCTTAGTACTTCACATTTGAGAATCCTAGCAAAATGCCTGGATGTGCTCTCCTTTGCCAAAGGCAGTCATAACCGGCTAAGCCTGAGAGAGCGAGCATGTCATCTACCAGGCCAAACCTTGCTGGCAGCAACACCAAAGGCCAAACCTGTGAGCATTTCTGGAGAAAGACCAGCTCTGTCACCATGGTAATGCGCATTCTTTTAGGTGGGTTATGTATGTTTTGTGTTTTGAGATTAGAGAAGCTTTTGTATTTTTGAAGAGAGATTATGGCCTCCTTAGCTCTTGATTATATGTTGTGAGTTACTTTGGCCCAAGTCAAGGGTCTCCCCTTTGGAAGTGATTGGTCTCCCTGGTTGGTATGGGTGTGGTCTCTTCAGGGTCTAAGTCCAGCATCATCACCATTGTAAAGGTAGCCGCTAGTTAGTGTCCATTATGTCTAAGTCATTGTCCTAGCACTTTATGATATCTTTTTGTTTTAGTTACCTACCCCACATAGCAATCCCACAGAGTCACATGAGCAAGTAGAGAAAATGTTAAAGCTTTAACAGCTGGGGCCAGAATTTCCTGAAAATTCTTTAGTTTCTCTCATTGGGAAAATGTGCTGATAAGTGCTTGGGGTTGAAATAGAGTCTCTGTCCAGACTTGCTTGTCGGCCGATGCTGGGGTTCAGAGGAGAGGGACACTACTGGCATCATAGAACCAGGAAAACTAGAACTTAGTCAGGAGAGGTGGAGACAAGGAGAAAAGGTATAAAAGTATGAGGGAGAGGAAGTGAACGAATTTAGGTAAGGGCCCAGTGTTCTACAGTATGTCATGACTACAGATATGCAGTGTCAGGAAAACCGGAATGCTTGGTTGGGTGCTCTGGTGAAGACGCAGCGTCTTGAATTAACCTAAGGCAGAGCCGAGAAAGTGTACCAGAGCACAGAAGGCCAGAGTGTGAAGAGATCAAGAGAAGGTAAATTCCTCAGAATTTTCATATCCAAGGTAAACATGTTTCCCTTAGGCCATGGAGCTGGTCATTTGAAGCAGATGTGTAAAAAATAACAAGGGCAGTGACCCCAGATGGCATACAGGTTACAAAAAGGTACTGTTATCCCCACTTCATGGATGGAAACGCTATAAAACTGGAAGAGATGAACTTTCCCCAAAATCACAAAATGATTCAAATCCGTTTCTCTCTTAAATTCTAGATTTTTCCTAATTGTTTCTCCTAATCCTAATGACCTCTTTCCCTACATATTGTTTTGTTTATACATTATAAGGTCATGAATTTTAAACCTTGTGTCTGTAGATAGGACTTTTGATGAGTAGACTGTCCTTTTACGTTGAATGTCACTGAGTCATGGTGCGTTGCTAGCGTTGTGATGGTGAATGTCCCTCTGTTCCTCCATCTTGGACTTCGTCAATCAGAGCTCTCCAGTGACCTCACAAAAGCAGGCTTTTTGCAGAGCTATGGGAAAATGGAGCTTCCCGCTTGTTAACTAGTTCTCTTTAGTGGTTCTAACTTGCCTTCCCTTTCTTGAGTCAAGCTTTAGAAATTTGGTTTCTATTGGGAAACACCCATCTGGTTTCAGGAACTGTAGCCTCGCGAATAGGCAAGAGGGCCCCAAGGCTGGAGCTGAGCAAGGAAGCATTGGGAAAATAGGCCCCTGAGGAGACAAAACCTGTCCCTCTGGCAGGGGCACAGCCCCTGCCTCCCTCACATCACCCTGCTTGGCGCTGGAGGATGGCTGGTTAGTCAATGACAGGTAAGACCCCTCGATAGAAGCGGCCACCTAAGACAAGCACAGCCATAATGGGCATCAGGGAAGAACTTGGGAGACACAGAGAAAGGGAATAAAGACCCTCACCCCTCGGCTTTGATATGGCCGGGGTCCTCATTCTATCTGAAAGAAGTCTCCTTATCTCTTGGTGCCTCTGATCCCTGGCCTGGCTCAGGTTTGAAACAATGCTGGAGACAGCCCTAAGGGCGGTTCCCGGGCGAAATCAGGCCTAGAAGTAAATTCTTTGAAGCATGCTTTGTTTTTCCCTCAAAAGCTATGATAACCAGCTCATGCTGGGAAGGAAATTAACATTATTCACAGACTCTGACCCTAAACCCTTTGGTGCTCTCATGTTTACACTGTCATGTTTACTAGTCTCCTCTCGGACCCATGTCAATTGGTGTGTTCCTGACATTTGTTTTCTTCAAAACATCATCTATGCTCTGTAAACATTAACATACTGCTGTAGTGATATCACCTGTACATTCCTACTACCTAGCCCCACTGATAACCCTTTCAATAAAAGTCTTTGGACACAGGGGCTCAGGGCCTTCTCCACTAGAGGGAAGTGCCATCCCCCTCTCCTGGCAGACAGAGAAGTGTCTGGGACGACTTATTTTATTTCCCCCATCTGTGAGGACCCCAGGATGGGCTCTGCAGGATTTAGAGCCCTGCTCCCTCCCTCAGCTGGTACCCAAACAGGGACCCTCAGATCCAAAGTCCGGCTCCCTCCACATGTTTCCTCAATACTTTTCTACCTCTGTTCTTCCGCTTGGTCATGTCTTTACTAAGGCCCTTTGTGAGCCGAGACCCACTTCCCCTGTAAGCCTGAAGTACCCCTCCAGTCTTCAAGCTGCCTGCCTGATATCGATCATTATCCCTCCTGGAGTCCCCTGTCTGGGGCACGGTGGGGACAAGCTGTTCTCTTTTCCATTATATCTGTTTTTTAAAATTCATTTGCTGAAAGTATGATGAATAATAGATAGTAAGATTGTTTTATCCTTAGTTAGAACTTAGCCCTTTTACCTGTTGCTCGAAACTAAAATGCAGGTGTAGTTCTTTCTCTGGCCTAATAGTAACGAAGTTGTACTGAGAGTATTATGATCCTATCCCCTTGGCATCAGTGGTCCTCAGTAGGCAGTTAGCTACACATTTTCTTATCTTCTGGTTTTGGTGTGAGGAATTTTTTTTTTTTTTTTTGTCCTAAGCTCATTGGTATAGAGGAGATAACACTGAGAGCCAGGAATGTGCCCTCTCTGGCTGCCGATGCTTCTGTAAGCTGTCTTTGATACTCAGGTCCCCTTCTTTTTCTGGTCTCTCGCCTCGTTTCTTACCCACCCCACCATTCTATCACTACAGTTTTACAATAGAAAAATTCTTGACCACAGATGTATATATAATAATTGTGAAAGCAGAGTTGTTTCCCTGACACTGCATTCATAAGCACATCTATTATCTGAAGGTGTAGGTTACTGGGAGAACCTGAGTCCACAGAGTTCGCAGACTCCTCTGGGCTATCCACTACATGGACACCCTCCTCCACCAGCTATGTAGCGGGGCCTCTTAGGAGATTTTAATTCTTTGCCCCTCCTCTGCTTTTACTTAAGAAGAGCACTAACGTGGTGAAAGGATGGACAGCAAATTGGAGAAGGAAAAGCCACATTACTTCAGTCTTCCAAATGATTCCTATGTGATTGAGATGTGTCTGAATTTAAAGGTTTCCACTGAGTATAAGATGCCAAATAAGTAGTTTAAATGTACCTGGTGCATCAAAAACAGGTTCTCTGAAGACCTCAAAAACCAGAAAAGATGGATATTGGAAGATAAAAGGATGGAATGTATAACTTTTTATACTATGAGAGGGTTCTTCCATGAACCTGTTTGCCACTTAGATCGCAGGTTCTAGGATGAGTAGGCATCTGAGTAGTGACGGGGTGGCGGACCTCCATTCTACCGAATTGAATTCAGGAATATGATTAGTTTAAGAAAACAAACCTGTCAAGAAAACATCCTAAGTAGAAATAGTATGGACTCCTATTTGGAGTCTGATATTTAACATTAGATTTACATACCAGTGAGCAGTAAAGTGTACATACCCATTTGATTACATTTCGATCACTTTATTCTATGACTACTGAAGCATTTCATTTTTTCTTGTATCTTTCACTGTTTTTAGATCACATCTCATCCTCAAGTCTTTGTGTCTGTTCTCCAGCTTAACCTTACTCTTATTCATCAAACAACATCCTGTCACTTTTAAAGAGTACTTCTTAAAATTTACTTCTGAAGACTTTCCAATACTAGATAGAATGTCATATAATTAGTAATAAACGTATATCATTCATCAAACCCAAATAAACAATTTTTTCAGTTCTGTTTTTTGTATTTTGTCCCATTTGTACAGGAGCTTACTTACATCTATGATTTTGTGCCATTGAATCAAGCCATAAATTATGATCTCTCAAGAGTTGGAATCTAAGAGAAATTGCCTGTGTCTTTTCTTTTTTTAAAGGGCCCTGATTTATGTAATCTTGGGTATGAATTATATAACCTATGATAGCTCTTTCCAGATAAAAATAAGATAAAAATATGGCCTTTATCTGTTGTCTTGCATAGAGATGGTAAATTTTTAAAAAAGTTTTGTCAGATAATACCTTGAACATCTTGAAGGATACAAATATAAATAGTAACTAAAATTTTAAACATCTTTATCTCTATAAAAGTTTTAACAGTTTGACATACTTTCTTAGTCCTTTCCGAAAATAGCAGTGATGCATCTAGTCATAAGAGAGAAAATACGCAGATATGATAGCAAATTCTAGAGGTTTAGGCTATACTTTATATTTTTTATTTAACATCTTACTTGTTCTCACTGGATTCCTTTACTTACTTTTAAATTGTTGAACACCAGACTTGATGATCCAGGCTTATTTTATGTCTCACTTATCAATGACTAGTAGTCTCATTTCAAAAACAAAAATCAGCCTTTTTGAAATTGTAAAGGATACCTTATAAAACGATATGTTATTATTTGATATGGTGATTATGTATGTATCAGTGACCCTTAGTGTCTTGTCACAATTGTCGTGTGGGTGGGCTGAGCCCCAGAGTAGTTAAGATGACTTTGCCCAGATTATTGTGAATGTGTGAGAAACACTGGATTGGATTCCAGAGAGCCAGCCTTTGGCCCCTTGTGGCTTCAACTCCTTCACTGTTGCATACATTTCACGAGATGACACAACTCTACCCTAAAGTTTACATTTTAATATAATAAAACTCATCAACCAAATAATTAAAATGAAATCATTGAAATGAAGACAAAAAGAAAAAAAGACATGACATAGAAACCAACAGCCATCATACATAACCACTCTAAAGTGTTTTCCGTTTTCAACAATACCTAAAAGGCTCTCCATTCTTACTTAGCGTCTAAAATCCTGTGAGGCTTCTGCCAGTCTGTGGATGAGAATATGTCTAATTGCAGAGGGTATAGCTCTTGTAAGATATAGACTGGCTACTTGTTAAGAAAGAGAGCCAACTGGTAGCATATAAATAAAAGCATATTTGCTGTTGTTATGTTCTCTGAACACCAAGATTTCTCCTGAGAGCATTAGAGGAAATCTACATATGATATATGACAGTGGTTTGTTTTCTCATCCCAGGTGGTAAAGTCTCTTGCCTTAAACCTGCTGAGTATCTTTTCCCTTTTTATGTTAAACATGGAAAGGGTATTTTCTCCTCTGGCTGAATATGTGGAACTCATGTCAGTGCTATCCCCGTGTCTGGACGACCAGAAAAGCACAGAGTCTGTTCCTGCCTGCTTTTCACAGAGTGACCGGTTGGCTTGCCCCGATGACCCATGCGAGCAGTGCAGCAAGGCAGGTGCTCGCAGTGGGCTCTGCTCGCAGCGCCAACGTAACAGTGGGTGCCTCGGAGGAAGGGTGTGTTATCCAACTTGCTGCTGGAGTTCACCCTTGCACCGAGTGCCGATGAGAGTGCTGGTGAGACAGAGGGCCCTTGAAGTACCTAATCATGGCAAGTTCTCTTGCTCGTGGTTCTTTCTCTCTGCCCCCTGTAAATTCTACAGTTCTTCTCTGCGTGGTAGATCATTGTCCTCCAGGACATGGCCCTGGTTCTCCTGGAAGTGGACTGTCTCAAAGACTGCTTCTTAAGCCAGCTGGTAGGAAAAGGAAACCGATTTCAGATTGTGCTGATGTGCACACTGCTTTAATCAGCGACTTTAAGTGACTGCTGTGGCAAACAACAGAAGCTCTTAACCAATTAAGATATTTCAGGATGGATGTTTGGCTTTTGTCAAAATAGTCACTAATCAGCTGAAATGTGTTAAGAGATGCCTAGAAACAGCTTGGAGTCCCGCTTAAATACAATGAAAGCGTTTTGGTCCTTCCCTTTTATATTGCAAGCCCAAGGCAAAAAAATATGCTGACATAGAAAGCACTGGCAAGTATAATTTGATATGGTCAGTCCTGTCTGTTATTCATGTCTACATACAACTTTAAAAAACCGGTATGCCTTTTTCTTTGGCCAGAAAAGGGAAGGGAGTTTGGTTTAGGTATAGCACATAGTTTTCAGCACAGCTTGAGAATAGTGTCAGCATAGACATCTTTTAACATAGGAGAAAACTTAACTATTTTATTTTTCATTATTACTTTTTTTTTACAGTTTCATATGGACAGTTAAAGAAAAATCCTTTTTTAAAGATTTTATTTATTTTTAGAGAGAGGGAAAGTGAAGGTGAAAGAGAGGGAAAGAAACATCAATGTGGGTTGCCTCTCACACACCCCCCACACTGGGGAC
This sequence comes from Pteronotus mesoamericanus, assembly GCF_021234165.1. Lineage (NCBI taxonomy): Eukaryota > Metazoa > Chordata > Mammalia > Chiroptera > Mormoopidae > Pteronotus > Pteronotus mesoamericanus. Next base: position 10,648,820 of record NW_026555277.1, on the reverse strand, counting down.
CTGGCCTGCAACCCAGGCATGTGCCCTGACTGGGAATTGAACCAACGATTTCTTGGTTCACAGTCTAGCGCTCAATCCACTGAGCCACACCAGCCAGAGCAGAAAAATCTTTAGTTAATAGTTATGATTAAAGGACCTTGTATAGACTGAATTCCCTGCCCCTCAAATTTCTATATGGCAAGACCCTGACCCGTAATATGATTGCATTTGGCGATAGGGTCTTTTGGAGGTCATTAGGTTTAGATGAGGTCATGAGAATGTAGCCCTCATAATGAGATTAGTATCCTTATAAAAAGAGAGGCTAGAGTTAGTGCTCTCTCTTCTCTTTCTCTTTTTCTCTCTATTTTCTCTCTCTTCCATCTTGAGAATGCGGTAAAAAGGTGACTCTAAGCTAGGAAGAGAGCCCTCACCAAAACCTGGCTGCTGTGCTGGCACTAGCCTGGAGAACTGTGAGAAAATAAATTCCTTTTGTTGAAACCACACAGTCCATGGTATTTTGTAATGGGAGCCTGAACTGACTAATACAGGACCGTTTTCCTTTCCTTTTTTCTATTACGTTACTGAAATCCTGTAGTTTATCTCTTTATGTCTTTCAGTGATAGCCGTAACACTGGAACCACACTCAAATGAGAACTACCTTTTGATAAGTCCCTTGTCCTTGGAATCTAATAGCGGTTTTCTTAGGGCATTGAGGATAGGATTTGCTATCTGAGCCTTAACAGTTATTCTGAAGTAGAAACATCTAGTGCCTCCCTTCTGTCTGTGGTAAATCTCCCCAAATCTCCTAGCAAATTTATGGTTGTACAGTCATCACCATAGTCCAGTTAAAGAACTTTTCCCTCACCCCCAAAAGTTCCCCATGACCATGTAGTCAGTTATTTTTTCCCCGCCACCACCTCAAGTAACCACTTTCTTTTTCTATGTATTTTCCTTTTTCTGGAAATCTCACATAAATGGAATCACTCACTATTCATTCTTTTGCATCTGGCTTTTTTTCACTTAGCATGTTTTTGAAGTTTGTCTATGTTGTAGCATGTATCAATAATTGGTTTATTTTTATTATTAAAAAGTGTTCCTTTTTATGGATATATCACATTTTATTTAACAGTTCATCAATTGATGGACATTTGGATTGTTCAGTTTTTAGCTCTTAGAAATAATGCTTCTGTGGACATTTTCCTGCAAGTCTTTGGATGTTTTCATTTTTCTTGAGTATGAGTGGAATTGCTGGGCCATATAAAAAGGTTTAACTTTTTAAGAAGTAGCCATTCTTTTCTAAAGCAACTTGCCATTTTGCATCCCCACCAGCAGTGAATGAGGCTCTGCTTTCTCCACATTCTTGATTACGGCAGTTCTAGTGGCAATGTGTTGGTAGCTCATTGTGGTTTTAACCTGCAGTTCTGTAAAGACTAACAATGCTGACCACTTTTCATGTGCTCATTGGCCATTCATTTATCTTCTTTGGTGAAATATCTGTAAATCTTTTGCCTTTTTTGGGGGGGGGCATATTTTGATTGAGATTGGTTTATTAAGTAAGATGTCAAGAGTTCTGTATGTATTCTGGCTAAAGTTTTTTTTTACCAGATAAATGATTTTAGTCTGTGGTTTGTGTTTTAAATGATGCCTTTTAATGTTTGTTAATTTTGATTACCTAGTTTTATCAATTTTTTCTGTTATGAACTATCATTTTATTGTATGTACGAAATCTTTACCTAGCCTAAGTCACAAAGATTTTCTCTGTTTTTTTTTTTCCTGAAAGTTTTAGGTCTATAACCCAGTTTTAGTTGATTTTTATAAATAGGTATGAGGTAAGTGCCTAGATTTACTGTTTTTCATAGGGATAACCAATTGTCCTAGGACCGTTTGTTGAAAAGACTGTCCTTTTCCCATTGAATTGCCTTGGTGCCTTACTGAAAATCAATTGACCATAAATGTAAGAGTTTATTTCTATACTTTTCAGTTCTGTTACATTGATTTGTGGCTGTGCTACACTAATACATTGTTTTGATTAATTTAGCTTTATAAGAAGTTTTAAAACACTGTAGTATGTCTTGCAATTTTATTCTTTTCTAAAATTGTTTGGCTAACGTTCACAGAAGCTCACTGGGATTTTGCTAGGTATTGAACTGAGTATGTAGAATAATGAAGAGGGAATTTCCATCTTAATGTGAATTTTCTGATTAAGGAACATGGAATATTTTTCCATTTATTTAGATTGTATATATTTTCTCTCCAAAATGTTTTGTACTTTTTATTATACAGGTCCTATACTTCTTTTGTTAAATTTTTGCCAAGTATTTTTTTCTTTTTAATGTTATTATGAATGGAATCTTTTGAAGTTATTTTTTGGATTATTTGTTTATAGTATGTAGAAATACTGATTTTTGTATATTGATCTTATGTCTTGCATCCTTGTTGAACTTGTTTATTAGTCCTAGTTGCTTTAATATACTCCTTAGGATCTTCTACATACAGGATCATGTTGTCTGCACGTAAAGGTAGTTTTGCTCCTTTCTTTCTATCCTGTATGCCTTTAATTTATTTTTCTTGATTGTACTGGCTGGAACATCCAGTACAACGTTGAATAGAAGTAATGAGAGCGAACATCCTTGTTCCTGATCTTAGGGGGAAATCTGTTTGTCTTTCACCATTAGTATGGTATTCTAAATTTTTCTTAGATTCCCTTTATCAGCTTAAAGAAGTCTTCTTCCATTCCTCATTGGTTGAGAGTTATTATGCATGGACGTTGAGTTTTGTCAGATGCATTTTCTACATCTATAAGATGATCATGTGGGTTTGATTCTTCTATTAATATGCTATCTTATATGCAGTGATTTTTCATTTGCTAAACCAGCCTTGCATACAGGGATAAATTCCAGTCAAACATGGTGTATCTTTTCTGTATGTTCTTCAATTCAGTTTGCTAGTATTTTGTCAGAACTTTTGTGTATATGTTCATGGGGAATACTTTTCTGTAGTTTTTGGTTTTTCTTTTTTTTTGATGCCTTTGGCTCTTATACCAGGGAAATGCAGGTTTCATAGAATGAGTTAAGGTGTATTATTTTCCTCTAACAAACAGATAATTGTTTGTTATCTGATAATCTGTAGTTTTCTTTATAGGACTTAGCATATTTGTAGTAATTTAAATAACTATTATTAGTTTGTCTGTTTTTTCCCATAAGCTGTAAGTTTTACCAGGGCAGAAAGAGTCTGTTTTGTTCATCACTGTATTCCCAGTATTTAGCATATAGGTATGCAAATACTTGTTGGCATACTAACTCACATTTTTTCACACATCTAGGATGTGTCTCTCATAACAGAGAGTCATGGGCCTGCTTGGACTTCCTCATGGGATGGTAGCCAGATTCCCCTAGTGAGCATCTTAAGAAAGCAAGGCAGATGTGCATGGCATTATTTTTACCTAGTTTGGGAAATCATGTAGTATGACTTCTATCATACTACACATGGTTTCTTTGTGGGAAACTTTTAAATACTAATTCAGTTATTCTACTCATTATAGATTTAGTCAGACCTTCTATTTCTGCTTGACTTGGTTGTAGTAATTTGTGTCTTTATAAGATTTGCCCATTTCATCTATGTTGTCTAATTTGTTTCCAAAATATTATTCATTATCTTTCCCTTATCAGTTCTCTGAGCTGATAGTGATGTCCTCACTTTTATTTCTGATTTTGATAATGTGTATCTTAGCTTTTCAATTGATCTAAGTAAAGATTTATGATGTTAATAAGCAAAATTTAACTGTAAATTGGCTTTATTAACCAACTCATGAATCAGGTGGCAGAAAAATACACTAGGGGGTTATACAAGATAGGTGACTTTTATAGAAAGGAGCATGAGACAAGAAAGTCATTAGCAAGAAGAAAAAAAGTTCATTGAAAGAAGGTAAGAGTTCAAGTGACAATGGCTTTTCATTGGTTGTGCTGCGGTATTTCCATTGGCTGGGCATTGGCTGGGCTTTGGCTGGGCTTTGGCTGGGCTTTGGCTGGGCTTTGGCTGGGCCAAAGGAAATTCTTCCTTCTCCTGCTAGAGTAATAAGTACCTCTGTTTGGGAATACAAGGTCGTCTCTTCCTGCTGAAGTCTCTTGACTTGGAGTGGTAGGGTGTGAGGGCTCTCTCTACAGGCCTTTTGGACTCCAATTTTAGTTGATGTTTCCTTTATGAATTTTCACAATGAATTTTATTTATCTTTTATAGAAGATAAGAACTTTTAGTTTTATTGATTTTTCTCCATTATCATTCGGTTTTGTTTTGTTTTTGTTTTGTTTTTTTTACAATTTATTGATTTCTAATCTGGTTTATTATTCTCTTCCTTTTGCTTGCTCTAGATTTAATTTGGGCTCCTTTTCTAGTTTCTTAAGGTAGAAGATTATTGATTTGAAGCCTCATTTCTTTTCTAATATAGTCGTTTAAAGCTACGCATTTCCCCCTCGCCAGTTGTTTAGCTGCACATTATATATTGTGATATTGTGGTATGTTGTATTTTCATTTTCAGTGAATTCAAATACTTTCTGATTTCTTTTGTGATTACTTTTTTGACCCTGGATTGCTTAGAAGTGTTTTGTTTAATTTCCAAATATGGGAGATTTCCAAATTTCTGTTACTGATTTTTAATTTAACTCTGTTGTGACTAGAAACCATCCTGAATGGCTTTAACCCTTTTAAATTTATTGAGACTTGATTTGTGGCTTAACATATAGTCCTTTCTCACAAATGTCCATATGCCCTTTAAAAGAATGTATATTCTACTGTTGTTCATTTGAAAGTTCTATAAATGTCAGGCCAGTTAGGATGATACTTTGTTCAAATCTGTATCTTTGTTGATTTTCCAACTAGTTCTCCGTGATGTTTTGAGTATTGAAAATTATTCATCTTGAGACTTTGTGGGCTAGTGAGACCTTTATAATTTTTGCCTTACCTAGCTAAACAAAAATCTAGAGACCCGAGTGAATTTTTACACAGTAGCAATAAAGAAAACATTGTCAGTTCAGGTAATAAAGTGTACTTTAAATAAAGGTTGTCAGGTATGGGAATTTAAAAAAAACAGATACATGTATTGCAAAATTATGTTTGTGTTTCAGAATCCTCTGCTTCATGGGAGAAATTCATTTATATTAGTAGATGACAAGCTTATTCAGTACAGAAAAAATTGTGTAGATTTCAGGAACTTGTTAGAGCACAAAGATAATTAGTTGTGAATAATGAAAGCCAATTTACATTTTAGTGACAATAGGTATTTTATTTTATTTTTATTTTTGACAATATATATTTTAGCACATCAAGTCTATAGAAACGGAAAATTTATAGATTCATGATTTCCTCCTTTCATTTGTTTCTTCTTTGGTGCCATTTCTCAAGGTTTATTTTGTTTGAGTCATTATTTATCTAATACCCTGAGAAGAACATGTATGGAATAACTAAGGTTGGATTATCACATAATTGTTCCCATTTCTCATTATTCCTTAGATGGACTATAATGCAGCCAGCAAAACTCAGATATTGGAATTTTAAATGTGTTTAATTATAGGGAGGGTTGAATCTACAAACCAAAAATAAAATTTGCCTGCAGAAAGTCTGATTCAAATTGGTAGACTTTCCTGAGAACAGTGGGTGAAAATAAACAATTTCTAAGGTCCTGTTTAATTTCGCTCTTTAAGTATGTGAGTAATAAACAGAAGTAAATGGTTCAGAAAGAATAAAACCAAAAAGAAATAAAAAGATCAATGAACTAGAAGTATTTTGAGCTTCACCATTAGTAAATACCAACCCATGAAAAATGTCTTTCCATTTAGGACTCACTAGAAATAGAAACAACTTTTATTGTCTACCTATATGATAGCTTCTTATATGTCTCAAGATGATTTAATTGCTCCTGTGGCTTTTCCTCATTAAAAAATCAGTACATGCTCATTGGAAAAAACACAAATAGTTATATAGCTGTACATAAAGTTAAAGGGGAGAGGTCTTCTCCCTCGTTGTCCTCCTGTCTTTCAAACCCTTCTGATACCCACATTCTCTACCTTGCTTTCCTATGCTCTCTCCGTAGGAATAACCCCGTTGATCCCTGTTAATGCCCTGTATTTTAGTCAAGATGGTTAATTGTTCTTAGGTATGGAAAATTGGGGGTTATGGCCATAGGCAGTACATTTTGGGAACCCCCTCATTCCTAATGGGATTAAGCAGTTTGATCTAAGAGGAGAAAAAGAAGCTTATAAAAAAAATGGAATGAGGCCAAGTCATGCTTGGTGAGCAACAACAAAGGCGCCTGCATCCATACCGTCATGACAGTGTTGGAAGTGATCTCATTCACATGCGCCTGCACACATCTCTTCCACAGCCCCTTATTTTTTGTCTATGTATTTCCATTTCGTAGAGCTTTATTTTAACCATTTTTATCTCTGTAAAATTAAGGAGAAGTTTTAGTAGTGATAAAAAAAATTATAGATCGGCCATTTCCCTTAGTGATAACCTATATTGAATAGGCAGTGCACGGGTTTTAACTGAAGGAACACTAAGAGACACCTTCATTCTGTAGGCTTTTAGAGGAATAAACCAATGAGGCCTAGATCCATTCAGCAAATGGTAGCATTTACCTTGAGTCATTGTGCCAAGATAAAGACAGTAAACAGGAAAATATATATAAAAGGTGATAAACACCCGTATTAGTTTCCTGTGGCTGCTGTAACAAAGCACCACAAACTGGCAAGCTTAAGACAACAGAAGTTTATTTCCTCACAGTTCTGGAGGCTCGAAGTCCAAAATCTAGGTGTCAGAAGGACTGGTTCCAAATGAGGAGTCAGGGGAGAATCTGTTTCATGCCCCTCTCTTAACTTCGGGTGACAGCTGGCAGTCCTTGGTGTTCCTTGGCCTTCAGATGCATCATTCCAATCTCTACCTCCATCTTTACATGGAGGTCCCTCTGTGTGTCTGTATTCAAATGTACCTCTTACAAGGACACCCGTCATGTACAGCACAGTCTCATCTTAATTTGATTACATCTCTAAGGATACCGTATTCAAATAAGGTCACATTCTGAGGTTCTGGAAAAGACAGGATGAATTTGGGAGAACACTCTTCAACTCATGACAACACTGCAGAAAAAATTAAAACAGGGTGGTGGGACAGTGGGTGCCGGGGTGAGATGGGCTTGTGATTGTATACAGAGGATCAAGGAAGACTCACTTCTGGGGAGTCATCTGAAGACAGAAAGGAGGAGAGTGGAGGAGACAGACTGGTGGGTATCTCTGGGGAGAGCATTGCAGACAGAGAGAGCGCCATGTTCCCCTGAAACAGGAGTACGTTTGCCTTTGTCTAGAAGGAGCCTTACGCAGGCCATTTTGCCTAGAGGAAAGAAGTAGAAGATGGGATGGGAGAGGTAGCTGGGCGCATATCACGTAAGGCCTCCTAGACCTTTTGCTTTTACTCTCAGTGAAATGGGATATTACTACTGAAGAGTCTAAGTAGAAAAAGGTCTGATTGGCTTATTACTATGTTTTAAAAGGTGCTCTGGCTGCTGAGTTGAGAATGGTCAAGGTTGAAGTAAGCAGGTAAGTTAGAAGGCTACTGCATTAATCCAAGTGAGAGAGGTAGTATTGGACGTAATGAGAAGAGGTCAGACTCTTGATAGTTTTGAAAGTTGAATTGGCAGCTTTTGCTAACGGTTTGAATCTAAGGTATGAGAGAAAGAAGAGTCAGGGAAGACGTGCAAGTTTTTTAGCCTAAGCAATTGGAAGGCATTGCTGTTTACTCAGAAAGAAGGGACATATTAATTTGGTTATGCAGGTCTGGACTTAGGAGAAAAGGTCTGGAAAGTCAGCGTAGAGGTACTTTATGAAGGTCTGAGACTAGATGAAATCCTTGAGTGGGAGAGAGGTGTGGGCTCTGAGGTATGGGAGGAAGGGGTAATGTAGGTGCACAGCCAGCTCATCCGGGGCAGTAAGACTGAAGGCCAAGTATGGGTGCAGATGCAGGTGGGTGACCAGTTTGAGGGAGAATTTGTGGAGGAGATGGGGGTAACCTGAGCCATACAAGGCTGGATGGGAGAGGGCTCAGAAAAGGGTACCCCAAGTGAGGCAGCAGCCTAAATGATGGAGTGCCCTGGTGCTGTGGGTGCTAATAGAGCTTTCCCCAGAAATAAGGGATTCTTGTTGCTACTCTTGTTTTGTCCCTTGAGTTTACTGTTTATCATTTCTAGCCATTTTGTACCCATTTCTAATTCTCTTCTAATTTCTAATCGTTTTCTAGACCTGTTTCTTCCATTTCCATCCTAACTACCGCTATTCTAATTCGGGTTTTCATTACTTCCCCATTGGACAGTTACAGCATTCTGTGTTAGTTATCCCCAGAGCTGTTCTCATTCAACTCATTCCGTATGTTGGTATATATTTAGCTTCTTCTAGCACAGTGTGATTATGGGTCAGCCCCTCTCAATTATTCCCCATGTCTTTAAAATCGATGCCCCATCCCAGGCTTTCCATGATCGGGTCCTACCCTGCCATTCCAGACCCATCTTCTGCAGGTCGCTTTTGTGAACCCTGAACCCAATCCAAACTGTATTCCTGATAGTACCCTTGTGACATTGGCTCTCCTGCCTCTGTGTTTGCTCCTAATATTCTTTCCACAAAGGATCTCCATTCTTTTTTTTTCTCATCCATTCTAAAGAGATGCTTGTGATTTAAGAGTTAACGTACCCTGGGACAGATGCTAATGTGCAGTAGTAGTTTCGATGTAGTGTGGGCCACTGTCACAGATGCATAGTAGTGTTATTGTAGTGTGAGTTGTTGTTAGAGATGCTGCTGCTAGTCTGCCATCAAGTAACCTCCATCTGTTTTTATGTTCTAAGTGCTTCTGGCTAATAGTCTTTTTCTTTAATTTCCATTGTTCAACAAAGCAGTACTCGGGAATAATATCAATTTGAATTTAGAATTATAGCAGAGTTAATTCTTGGGTTCCTTAGATTAATTCATAAATTTTAGCCCTATCAAAAAAATAGAGAAAAATAACATGTCTGTATTTTGAACTATACAGTATTATACGACTTTCTTCACAAAATCAGGAAAAGATAAAGGGGAAAAAAAGAAAGATCTGAGGGATCCTTAAGGAAAGATACCATATACACCCTGGGCACCATTATTTATCAATTTTTAGAAAGATTTGCCACATGTAATACAGTTGTAAAATTTCTGGTACTTGATATTTTCTTTAAAGACTGACTCAAATTTCTGAGGCATCATAAAGCATTGTGTGCCGCCTCCCACTCCTCCATAATCCACAAAAGTACATCCAGCCGGTAGCCACCTGCTTCTCTCCTTGCTGAGGAGCCTGACTCATCACTCACTTCATCTCTTCAACTAATACATGAATTTCACTTCCATTCAATTACCAACTTTTAATTGGATCCCATTGCCAGATTGGTCTCCTGTTCCAGAGCGTTTCTTCTTGGCTAAACTGTTACTATGGCTACTTGTTCCTTCTGCTTACTTCCTACGTTAGTTTGATGACATCCACTCAGGTATGAAGCTAGACATGTACGGTCGAATTGCTACAGTCCAAACGCTGTCATCATGCATTCTGCCTTCCTCCCACTGCTCATCTGGAATGCAGTCAGGTTTGGATGGTAAGGTTCTTAATTCTTCTATGCATCTTTTACTTTAGTGAGCTTCGCCAAGTTTTAGAATTCTAGGACCTTAAAAAATTACGGGGACCTTCTTTTCCTGGCCTCTCCTCTCTACCTCCCCCCGCCCACCACCTGTTTTCAAGTATATAGCATATGCGCGTATGTCGCATAAACAAGCTGAAGAAATCACTTTCTCAAGTGATGAGATCTTCCTCTAGTTTTTTTCTAATAGTAGTATCATGTCACAGTTTTGTACTTCAAGTGCATCCCTCTCTGGATTGGGAAAATTAGTTACACTAGAGTGGACTTTCTCTGGTCTTTAGTTAACTACTGTATACCCTGTAAATATTAATTGGTAACCTTCAGGTTTTGTGGGACATGTTCAGGGGGTCTTGAATGCTTAAATTCAATATTTTGAATTAAAAAAAAGAAAAGAAAAGAAAGACCATAGAATGTCATGGAACCTACCATTGAGCAGGAAACAAAATTTTTCAGCTGACTTGGGGACAGGTCTGATCTCACACCCAAGTCACTTAAGATGAGAAATGTTATCCACGCAGAATGAAATAGATTTGCTACAATGTTCTCTTACATGAAGCGAGCTTACAGCCAGTGGGCTAACTGGATGCCATTTCTCTAGTTTGTCAGTTGCACTATCACCTATTTCCTAGGGTAAGCTAAGACCAAGAGATCTTCAGTATCACTCTTCCTGTGGCTACAAAGTAGGACCCACAGTTAACTCAAGTAAAAACAAAAATGAAACAGAGATCTCATAGTCTGCAAGAATGGATTCAGACAATGAAGAGTTTGCATTTACTCTGACTTGTGCCTGGGGTTTTAATTTAACACTTCAATGAAAAGGCTGCATTTACAAAGGGGGGAAAACACCCAGCAGGACTTAACTTTTATTAGTGCAATTTGTAAGAAATTACTGCAGTTAATGAGAAAATCGTTAAGCATGAAAAAAATGGTCTGTGACTGAACTTGGGGAGTCTAAATGGTGAGGTTTTAATTGAGTTTTTTAGTTATTGGTAAGAAAAATAATAATAATAAAGCAACCAGGGCTGTATCTGTACAGCTGAGGTGGTCAGCACTTCCTGTACCATAGTTCAATTTCCTGTGCCACTGGTCATGCATAATATTATAACTGTGGTGTTCTCCTCTGTGTGGTATCCACTGACTTTTTCTGTCCTTACAAGGGAGGCAGGCAACTTCTGTCTGCTAGCTGAGGAAGTCGGGGCCACAGTCTAGCAGGACAATTTCTAAAAGGAGGAAGGACAGAGAAGGGGCAAAGAGCAGGACAGAGCCATATTTGCTTCACAGGCCACTGCTGAAAAATGAGACAACATTTGAATATCCTTCTCAGGTTCGAAAAGCTTATACTTTTTTCTTAGTTCTCAGTTTCTTTTGTTGCCACCCAATGATTTCTTCTTCCCCAATAAGATTGTTTCAGTAAAGACCACTGAACTAGAAACAAGAGGACCAGACCAAAGACCACAAACATTTGGGGCAAATTCTTCCTGGTATCTCAGATCCGAGCTCTTTGGGAAGTAGAAGCAGAAAGGATAATGAAGAAATAAATCAGCACATCTTCTGTCATTTAGAGGAAAAATATTTAGGATACCTCTTTTTTTGTGCTTAAATTTTTAGAAGAAATAATGCATCTGACTTCCAACAGGACATGAACACCCTGGGAGGAGTTTAGTCACTTCCAGCCCCTCTGGTTTCTCATCGCTGTCCACGCAGTGTGAGGCAGCTCTGCTCACTGGGTTAAACACTGTTTCCCAGTGTTAAACCTGAAGGAAAGGGAAATGTATGTAACTCTAAAGATGTTTCAAGTAGGAGTGAAAATCATATTTTTTACCTAATTATGTTTTTGTAGAAGTTCAGCTTTTAAACAAATGGCTGGGAAAAGCTTTAAATATGCTTATGAACCTGTTTAATAACTTCAGTTGAATTTCATTGTATTCTCTCTCACTGGAAAGAAAGGAAAAAAAAAATCTATACTTTTTATCTTTCCTTACTATTTAAAGAATACCGTGTTAATTTCCATCTCCTGGAAATAATCCAGTGCACGAAATGGGGCATCCACCTCTGTGGGTTTGTAATAACACATTGTGCCTCTAGTCCCTAAATCCACGCCTCGCCCTGTCCCTGTGCCTGGGGTCTGCGGGGAGGGCTGTGGCAGAGCAGGTTGCATTTCCCAGGCTTCCCCGTCTGCTGGTTTCCTACAGAGTTCACCAGTGGAAGACCCTGGTGGGAAGTTGGTGGGAAGTAAGGTGAGAGGGAGGAGATAGGGTGTTTCTCTTTCTTTCTTAATGTGTTGGGCAGCATCTTCAGTCCCCTGTGGTTCGGCTCTCATAGGACCATGCCTCTGAACCCTAGGTATATGCCTCTTCCTTCCTTTCCTTCCCCGCACTACCAAGAGGTGCTAAGGACTTCTCGCTCTTTCTAATCTCTGGGCTGCAGCACCATTCTCAGTTGGCACAACAGCTTTTCATCACCTGTGTAACAATCGCCTGCATTAAATCCTGGGTTAAATATTCAGTGGTTTCTGTTCCTCTTGTGAGGCCCTGACTGATAGACACACAGCCTCTACCCACAATGGCCAATTTGTATCCCATAGTAAGGAGACATAAGGAAGCCTGTTTGTGATCCTTTTCTGTTTTAGTTGCCTATATTAAAACAGACTCATTTTCTTATCGGGCAAATGTTTCTTGCAAGTTTCTGCCTTAAAACAGCAATTGTAATTTACATATAGATTTAATTAGTGGCAGATTGGACTACTTCCTTAGAATTTTATTTGCTGATAGATAATATTTCTTTTTATTCTCTTAATGGTTGACCTGACCAGATACTTACTTGATTTAGGTGCTTGAGTTTTATTGTCACTTTTTCATATTGTTTTATAAAGTTGTCATTGTAATTGGCTATGTAAATCTGTTCTTAACAGTTAAAAATGATTTAATTGCTGATATCTGCAAAATGTGCACCTCTTCAATAAGCAAAAGTTACTTGAGGCATTGAGATAATGATAAGAATTAAATTGGGAAATATCTTGAATAGTATCTGGGTTCAGCGATATCATTTGAAATGGCTTTCCAATCCCTCTGTGTAGTTTGTGACAAATGAGTGAACCTACTGCCTTTATTTATTTATTTAGTTAGTTAGTTAGTTAGTTAGTTTGTTAGTTTTTTGGCTCTGTCTGATGGAGGAAGAAAACCCACAATAAATGACTTCCTTTCACTTTGTTGGAAACATGTTGGCAAGGACAGGGTGATAAGTGAATGTAAAAGTTGGAGGCCACTAAGCACATCGTCCTGGGTGTTCGGGCCCTTGTGACTGCAGCAAGAAGAGAGACAGTTCATTTTGTGGGCTTCTGAACGGTGTTGGATGTGTTCTCCAGAAAGGGAGAACGTACGTTTCCATTAAACAAGAAAACTGCCGTTTTCCGCTTATGTAGCCCTTCTGAATCTGGACAGCATTGTAATATAACACTAAAGCATCATGGTTTTGAGACTTATTTTGTATATCAACATGTACTCATGTAAGATGCTGGGTTAATATATAATGCCCATATTTAAAACCTCAAAATCCAGAACAGACGTTTGTGAAATCCAGAACAGACGTTTTGATTTTGAAGACTCATTGATACAAATGAAGGCCCTGCCTGACTTGGGACCCTAAGACTGACGGCCCTTCCAGTGGCCATGTTTTGTATTAGCTGCTAATGAGCAGTACCGAGCCTTTGACTAATCCTGAAAAGCATTTTGGTGAATGGTAACTGGGGATGTGGTTTACTCAGTATGAAGACTGACAGGCCGTTCCTTAGCCCTGGAATCGATGTAGAAGCAGAGAAAAGCCCCCCGATGGTCAGCATTTCCTTTATGTGGGGCAGGGGGCAAGGGGGAGTCAAAAGCATAACCCGGCCAAAGAAGAATATTATTTGTGTTAGCCTTTCCTGCATTTTACTTATATTAAAAGTGGCAGTAAAGTATGAAGTGCCACCATATTTGGGAAAAGAAGCCTCTTGTCCACATCCCATTATCATGATCATATATTAAAGCATCGTCCTTAACAGCTACTCACTAGTGGTAAATGGTTCATCGTAGTCAGTGAGCCACAAAATAGTCTGGGTAGAGGGACAGAACTCAGAATCATGGGTCCGATGCACAGACTATGTATCTGATTTTTTCTAAAAGGGCAAAATCTGGTTCTTTGTATCCATTGGATCTGTTGGAAGTTTGGCTGTGTTCATCTGCCTGTGTTCCTGAGCCTTCTGGAGGAAAGCAGGGAACAGTCTAATATGTAAATAAGGAAACTAAATCTGAATCTGCCCACAAATACACAAGCTCTTCATTCTTAAATAGAAACTGAGTATTGACATTCCTACTTCCTTTTCTTTGAATTCCTTCCCCCCTGTCGTTATTGCGAATGGATTGTTGGCTCTTGCATTTGCTTTATTTTAGTCTCTTTTGAATATTTTTCTCTGTAAGATGACAACTGTGTGTATGTGTGTTCCATCATATTTCAAGATAAAATGGGTCAGAAAGTAGTATTTTTGCAAAGTGGTTCAGTATCTATTTAGTTACCGCATGGGCTCCTGGGTCTGAGGACTCCAGAAGTGTCAGTCCTTAATCCCTTGTGCTCTTGCTACTCTTTGCCTTCCAGTCTGTATGTAATACTAATATAGAACATTTACGTAATACTTGATGACACAGCAGACAACTCTGCTCTTCATTTCTTCTCATAGTATCTGTGACGCCATATCCTCCTGGTCGCCCATCTCCCTGACCATTTCTTCTTAGCCTCCTTCATCAGCTCCATTTCCTCTTTTCAGCCTCTAAAAGTTGTAGCTCCTTAAGACTTGGCCATGAACCCTTTACTTCCCATGATTTCTAAAGAGCCAGACTCCATCCCGCCTCAGGACTCGTATGCGTGTTGTTCTTTCTTTTTGGCACTCCCTCCCCTCATCTTTTACTCATTTTTACTCATCTTGTTTCCTCCTGTCTTCTGTCCATGGACCCCATGTACTGGACCATTTGCTTTTCTTCAAACATACCACGTGCTCTCCCACCTCTGGTCTTCTGACTTTTGCTCATTCTCTTTTCTGCTAAGTTATGGCCAAATTTTGTTTTGCATTGCTCAGCTGAAAAGCCATATTAATTCATGATGCTTTCTTATAATCACCACACATTCTAAAAATTCAGATCAATTGATATATGTCCATAGAACTCTTCACATTTACCTCCTGTTACTATTTTTGTGTGTTTATGTTATATCCTCTATTATAATATGAGCTCCTCAAAGGCAAGAATCTTACCTTCAACTTCCTTGAATCTTCTGCAGAACGTAGCATAGTATCTTATACATAACAGTAACACAATAAATATATACCAGATAAAGTTAATGAAAATGATAAATAAATCAAGCATAGAGGAACATTTACATTATACCTTGAAAGATCCCTCATTCTCATTCAAAAGAAGTGAAAAGCTAGGACTCTCTGGGATTGTTGCCGTTGACCTATAAAGGCTCTTATTTGTTTCCAGATATATAACTCTGAGGGAACTTTATATCAAACTGTCTAATAAAGCAGGCTGCTATAAGTGGTATAGGAAATATCAAACATTTATCACTTCACTTTTCCAAGCTGAAAAAGGGAGCTAGCTCTTGTTGTTTTGAGCTTCTGTCGATGATTTTCTGCTGTGGCTGCTCATCAGGGTTGTATTGTTCACCTTTAGAAAGGCCCAACTGAACAGTCTCTCCTTCGAATTGTTGTCGGACATTAACTTACTGCTGCAGAGTACATTGGTAAGGATTTCTGAAGTTGCAGGGAAGTGCTCCTTTCCTCCCTCAAGTTTGTTAAGTATTTTTTTATAATGAGGATCATCGTTTCCTAGTTGGTAGAAGAGATAAAATGGTCTCTGGGCATATTTTCTCTTGCCGCAAAATGATTATATTAGAAAATACTTTATCCAGTTTTTTAATCCTTTTCACATGCTGTAAGAGCCTTAGGAAATAAGTTGGTGACCAGGTTTCATGTCTCTTTCATAAGGCATTGAGCGGCGCTCAGGTCACTGTGATACAGCTAGTGGCCTGTAGGCGAGCCTGAAAATAGTTTGCGTTGGTACTGTGTGCAGACATTCATAACTGTCGGAATGCTCAGATGGGGCCATGATTATGACGGACACGCAGCCTTAGACAATCTTGGCCATTCAGCTTGCCGAACAGCCGAGTCAGCTAGTGAGTGGATTCAGGGGACAAGTGAGATTGAACCCTTAGGCCATGAAGGTGCATGTCTCCTTGGTTTGTTCTTCTACATAGATCACAAGGGTCAGTTTTGATCTGCGCAGCAACTAAAGTTCCCTTATGACTTTATGTTTCTGTGTTCTTCTGCTTTTATACTGAAGAATTGTTTGTTTATAAGGCAGCCCTAAGTTACAGTCCATCTTGGAAATGATAACATTATGAATGTATTTTCTCTGCCTGTAGCATTTATGACATTGCTGGCTGATAGTTGTTATTTATTAAGTATTTATGGAATGTAGACTCCTGAGCAGCATAGAGATCATTTGCTCAACAGCGGGCATAGATATGTAGCAATGACTTCCCATTCTAAAGGACATTATTAAATTAAGATGAGGCTGGTCTTTTCTAATTTGACCTGGGATTGATAGAAGATGGGGTATTCCTGCCTCTTTACTTTTCACTGCCTTGCACTGTTTGACATTTATCCTAAATAGAATAAGGGGAGAGACTAGAGGATCTAGCTATTATGAATATATCAGAAAAGGCAGTTTTGAGTTACCCAGTGGCCCCTAAATTCAGGGGGGGAGGGGGATAAAAAGCAAAAACAGCAACTTAAAAACAAACAAACAACTTAGTATTTGAAGTCCCAAATGGAAAAAAAAGAAGGAATTCCTACCTTTTTCAACAGCATGGATGGAAATGGTGACTATTATGCTAAATGAAATAAGCCAGTTGGTAAAAGACAAATACTATGTGATCTCACTTATAAGTGTACAAAATAAAGTAATGAACAAAACAGAACCAGAAGCATAGAGTCATGGAATAGACTGAGCTGTTAGAGGGGTTGTGGGAGGTGGGGACTGATTGAAAGAAGGGGAAGGGATTTGTCAAAGAACATACATGAAGGGCCATGGGCATGGATAACGGTGTGGGGGTGGGCTGTGGAAGTGGGGCGCAGGCTGGATGGAAGGGGGCAAAGGGGGAAAAATTGGGACAACTGTAATAGCATAAACAATAAAATATTTTAAAAGAATAAAACTTTCACATGAAGGATGTTTTTAACCTTCTTTTGTTCTACTCAAAGTCATGACATTGTTCAGGTCATAAATGACATTTAACATCAATTTAATCAAATGTTCCAGTACATTAAAAAAAAGAAATCCCAAATGGAACATTTAGCTATAATTCTAAGCATTTTAGAAATTAAATTCTATTTCTTGACAAATATCAGTGAGTACTACACAAACTTTTCAAATGAAGACTTTTGGAATAAAATTTTCCATCTCGTTCTGCCACCCCATCCCCCACCGCCCTCCACTCTCCCAGAAAAGAAGTCTTGTGCATACTGACCATGAGGCTCTTGAACCACAACACATACTTATATGCACATAGAAGTATGTATTCTCTCTAACAAGCATAGCTTAATAGAAACAAATAAAATTACTGTCTTGCGTTCTAGCGAGTGACCAGCTAATAAGTCACATTGAACAGTTTTTGGATACTAACGAAACACCGTATTTTATGAAGAGCATGGACTGCATCAGAGTCTTCCGGGAAGAAGCCATTCAGGTGATACTGTCCTACCTGTCTGCTCATCCTAAATGGCTGGCCCCCATCGCAGGGGAGAGGCATACGGCACCCCGCAAACAAGCCTGGGACTTGGGGAATAATCATTCTTACTACGATTAGCAATGTTTGCCAAAAGAAGTAGAGATACGGACTCATTTTACTATCAGTGTCATTTCTGAGGGGGAACAAAGATGGGTGGATGAGTGGAATGTTTTGTCCCTGGGAGTTAGCTTTTTATTATACTATAACCCGGGCTGTATGGTTCCTATTAGGCAAACAAAGACAATTCTGTTGAAACCTCTGGTGGGTCCAGTCATTTTTGTAAAGGATAGGCTAACTATTTCAATGATATTGATAGGAAATATATGTTGGTGTAATTATTGGGAAGGATTTTATGAACACAGGATTAGAGATCTGAATGCCAGGGGCAGAAAGAACACTGAGACTTAATTACTCTGTACCTCTATCCTACCTTTTGTGTGGGTTTTTTGTTGTATTTTATTAGAAATGTTAATAGAACACTTCAAAAATTCTTCCAAATTATTTCTAGGCATTTATACATAAACTCTAAGCAAGAGTAAGCAAATTTAAATTAGAAAGTATATTTTAAAGTAGGCACGGTTGTATTTCGTGTGTGGGTGCTTATTAATATTTGCTGAATGAATGAGCAGTATAATTCTTGAAAAGTTTAGGTCCTTGCAGAGAATAATAAAATGGGAAGATGGTTAAAATTAGAATAGAATAGAATAAAATAGGAGATTCAGTAGTAGGTGCCCCAAATGCCCTACAGATAAAAGACAAAGTTTTGACAAAGTCGAGTCAGGAGAATAAGACATGGGCGACGCGGTAGGGTGGAGTAAGGTTTGGTTGGGTAGAAGAAGGTAGTGAAAAAGCACTGCCTTTTAAGGACCACTGCTTCCCAGGGGGGATGGTGTGTCTGATAACGTTTCTGTGCACTCTTGCCACCACTTGTCCTTAAAAGTGCCGAGTGATGCCTTTTAAAGAGAGAGGGAGGGAGGGAAGAAAGGGGGAGGAAAAAAATGGAGGAGAACCTAAAGAGACTTTAGAATGGTATCAATTAATCTTAATGTAAAAACCTTTTTAACTAAAAATTGTTTAAAAAAATGTTTTATGGAACAGTTGGGGAAATGTGAATGTGAATGGTTATTTGCTCCGATTAAGGAATTATTATTAAATTTTTTGAGTATTTTTTAAAAAGAATCTCTATATGTTTTAGTATTGCATATTGAAATACTTACAGATGAAGGTAGAGGTATAGATGAAACAAGATTGGCTGAGCTGATAATTGTTGAAGATGGGTGCTGGCTGTATGAGTGTTCAGTGAATTATTCTCCCTTTTTGTTTGAATATGTTTATAGTAAAAGTTAAAAAACAAAAATACCAGGTCACCAAAAAACTGCATGGCTCTGGGAATTTCTGTACCTTCCACAAATGGAAAGATTTCAGGTTCCCAGCAAACAGGGCTGAAATTTGAAATAACAGTATCCCATTTACCAAAGAAGTGTGTGTATATAATAATTCTATATATATATATATAGGTTATAAAAGATGAATTCAGTATATATAGTGCTTTGGCCTGAGGATGACTGTGTTTTTATGTTTGCTCTGACTTGCCACCACAGTTTTCAGAATACCAGCGCTTTAACAATTTCCTGAAAGCCCTTCGAGAGAAAGTAGAAATTAAACAATTAAATCATTTCTGGGAAATCATCGTGCAAGGTAAGAGTAAATATAAATTCTAAATATATAAATTGCATTGTATGATGACTTTTGATGTGAATTTGGGAAATGCTCAGGATTCAATGAACTAAAAATATTAGTTGATAGGCATAAATACGGCATGATAAATAAGTCAACACATAAGTCCCATCTGAAACTCTGTGTAGGCTGACCTGTTCCCAAGATTGCACCTCTCTATTCAGTAAAAGAAGCTGTGAGGGCAAAATGGCCCCCTTTCTCCGATTCCTAGATGCCGAGTCCCGCTCCACCCACAGCCTTCCCAGTGACCCCTCCTGCCGCCTCCATTACCATGTCCTTGGGCTTTTCCCGTCAGCACCCCAGCATCTGCATCCTCACTTATTCCCAGTGACAAGGTAAATTAAACCTAGAAAGAAGGCACCATACACTTTTCTAAAGCTTGATTTTGATTTTCTTCTTGCCCTTGGCCCATTTTTTTAAGCTGACTTGATTTTTTTCAGAACCTAAGTATAAGCTATTACCTATTAAAAATATATATTTCAAAAACACTGGTGTTTAAAAGTATGAAACTTTTCGCTTGAAATAGGGCCGCAGAACACTTTCAACCTGGCTTTATGTGCGTTTCTGTATAAAGGAGTTACATACCCGTCTGCCCGGCTTCTGGCGGGCAGCTTTTCTTCATCGCACAGGCAGCCATTTCCCTGACAGTTAATTTTTCAGCCCTTTAACTTCTACACCGGGGAGCAAAAGCAATTAGAATAGGTGGCGAATGGGGCTTCCTCAAATTGCCCTTGTGTCTCTGCTGCCGACCCGGCAGATGAAAGAGATTGGTTTTGGAATTTATTGAATGCCTCCAGCATGTTGTTGGCTGAAAAAAAATCTTACAGGACATACACAAGCAACATATTTTCTGAAAGTGTGTATCCTATTGAGAGAATACACATGACTTGTGCCATTTCTAGGTACAAATGGATGTTAAATACATGCGCTTTTCTGAAAGTATTTTCACGCATCAGCCATTTGAGGCAGGAGAAAAATCTTAGAAGAGAAAACTAAAAGGGTAGATTTTTCTATCCTTGATTTGCTCTCACTGAGCTGAAATTGATGTACTGCCCTAAATGTTAGACACGGCCAGTGTTAAAAGCATGTTTCCTCCTGACCTTGGCCTTCTCACCACTCTGCCAATAGCCAGCAACACTACTGGAAGTCAAAGTGTCTTCAGGTTCCCGTATTGGGTACCTAATGAGTTTGGACCATAGCATACAGTCATTCAGTTATCATTTACTTACTGTGCTTCTGCTGTGTACCACATTGAGGGGAATATAAAGGTGAACAAAACCTGCCGTAGAGAAAAGTGTATAGTCCCATTAGGAGAGATAACATTTATACAAATAGTTCTACAGGATAAGATATGATGAGAGCCATTTCAAAAGCATAAACAAAGTGATCTGAGAATTCTGAAGGAGAGGTTATTTCTATCTGGATTTAAGCAAGGAAGCCTGCATGGAGCATGGGGCATTTGAGATGTGGCCTTTATTTTCCACAAGCAAAAATGGGAGAAAGGATAATGTAAGATGGAAGGAACAATGTAAATTAAGTGCCTTTATAGTTTTATATTCCTTACAGAGAAGAGCACCACCATAGTTTAAAAAATCCCCAGTACTAAATGGGAGGAGATACAGTGGGAAGAAAGGTGGGATTGGGGGGGGTTCTGTACTTGGATATTACTCTATGAATTACTTTTTAGATGGAATTACTCTGATCACCAAAGATGAAGCTTCTGGAAGCTCTGTCACAGCAGAGGAAGCCAAAAAGGTATTGAAAACTCCCTGTCTCTAGATAATGTATCGCCGTGAACATTATTGTCTTGATACCCATTCTTACTTGAAGAAGTTAAATTTTAAGGCTAACTAAATTTAGTGTGCCCATTTTAGTCAGCCAGCAGGCAGATTGCTTCAGCTGCAGCGTCCTTGTGGGAGAAATTGTGGTCTCACTTAGCTTTCCAGAGTCTATGGCAATGTTTCTAGAACCCACCTGTAATCCCAGCTTCAGTAGCCCCAGAGCTGCCAAAGTCCATAGTGCATACCAAGCTTAGCCTAGACCGTGGTAAAGGCTGTGGGATCTGTCTAGCCCAGCTTTTCCCATCCTGACCGCACATTGGTCACCGAGGGAGCTATTTTGTACCAAAAAAAAAAAAAAAATTGATGACCAGGCCCCTCCCCCAAGGTACTTTTTCTCCAAGATAGGTCCTAGGCATGGTTTTGAATTTGTAATTCAGATTGTAAGGGGCAGCAAGGTAGCAGAACACTGGTGTTCTGGCATAAGGCACATCTGGTATTTTCAGTAAGTAAAAGACCCCATGTATGAGGTCTTTTGTATTGACACAGAGAGTTAGGCCAAGGTCTCCCTGTTTGGTGTACAAGTATTGAATCTGATTCAGCTCCAAGTCAAATACGTGTGGTTGTGTAGCTCAGTAATCCTTCACTGTACCTCAGGTTTTGGATGAGATTTTAATGAAATTAAATTGAATAGCTCAAAAGCATATGGTTTATAACACTCAGCGTCAGTTACAGTGCTGCCAGCACAGCAGCTGGCAGCTGGCGGTTACGCACTGAGCCTCTGCTGTCTGCGAGGCCCTGTGCCGGGTGAAGGGACAGCACCCCTGTCTTCTAGGAACTCAACTGATCAGTTCAGGGTAGCAGAGGGAAGCAATGAGACTCAAACATGCGGTGCACACGCTGTGGGGGAGCTTGGTCTGCAATGCCAGGCGTGAATCTGTTAAGCGAATGGCAGGAACAAGGCTGGCAGTGTTCACCTGACGGCTAAATTCAGGCCAAATTAAAAATGCCTTGAATTTTTAGAGTCATTTGGCAGAAACTGGAATATTATTTGGGAGAGTGCAGAATATGCAGGAATTTTTATTAAGCACATTTTGCTTTCAGGGAGTAATATCCTGGAATTTTAGAAGCAAACCCTAAGATGCTAATTATTGTCTCAGAAGGGGTTCCACGGTGTCTGCACCCTCTCTGCCATAAGCAGTACCGTGGGTATGCCAGTACTTGAGAGAGTGTCACTTAACTGCTACATTGTATTTCTGTTTGTTACTTCATACAATGGCATGGTATTATTTCCCCCTTGAACTGGGTTGTGTCATTCAGGCTCTGCAGAGACACAGAACCAATAGAATGTGCATGTGCATGGGGGCAGCAGTGGGCAGGGGGGCCCGGATTTATTTATTTTAAGGGATTGGCTCATGTGATTGTGGAGGCTGGCCCATCTGAAATTTGTCCCCAAGCCAGCAAGCTGGAAACTCAGGCAGGATTTCTGTGTTACAGTCTTAAGGTGGCAGAATTCCTTTAACCAATTGGATGGGACCCACCAACATCATTGAGGGTAACCTTTACTTAAACTCAGCTGATTGTAAATGTTCATCACCTCTACAAAATACCGTCACAGCAACATCTAGACTGGCGCCTGACCCAACAACTGGCCATCACGGCCTAGCTAAGTTGATACTTAAAGTTGACCACCACATAGGGTGAAGCTTATCGATCAGCTTTTGCTAAACAAGTAAAATTGATCAACACAAATACTTAAATTTTAGTCATTATTGCATTCAAGCAATATCGATAACTTAGATGAGAGTTGAGCATATATTACAGTTTTTGGAGGAAGAGGGGAACACTGATCTAAAAAACGTAGTTTTCCTTCCAGAGGTACCTTTAACCAAAGGTGTCACAGCTGAGTGAATCCAGTGCAGTATGGAGGAAGGAAACCTAAAAGGGGACAATATCCTTCTTGCAAAGTATCTGAAGTGCCTGAGGTTTGTTCTGTGTTGCACAGCAGGTATCTTCTTTGGAATTTAAGGACACGGAACCTGCCCATCAGGAATTTTGATGTCTGATAACTAAGCTGTAGAGAGGAATTTCAGTTAATGACTATGTATAGGGTGGTCCTTACATGATTGTGCTATCAACAGAACTGATTTCAGTCATTTGTAATTTAAGACAATTCTGAAAACTTCACCTTTGAATAGGCAGAAAACATAGTAATTGCAGTGGAGGAGTGGAGCTCGGTGTTCTAACTCACCTGCACACACCGACTTGTCTGACTGGCAAGATTCCGCTTCTGTGTTGTGTGCTTCAATAGCACACGGACCCTTCACTTTGTTTTTCAGAGTGAACATTTAATCCTTTGTGTTAAAAACGTTTTTACATGGTACCTGTTGATTTCTGGAGTGAGGCGTAGAAAGGAGAGCGCATTTACAGATGATAATGGGGAGGGTGACAGAGAAAGTCTGGCTGATGGCAGTTCATTCCCTGTGGTTTTAATAGGAGAGACATGCATCGCTATTTCCCTTAGCCAAGTTCAGGAAGTGTAATCGCTTTGGACTGTGTGCTAAAACATTCATTTATGTTGCCTTTAAAAGAAGTGTTAAATTTGGTCACTTCTCAAATAATCAATTAAGGAAACTTGCCTATAATTAGAGAGATTGAAGAACAATCCTTACAGTGCATTTAAACTCTTTCAAGGTATTTACAAGTTGTTTAAAGTTGGCAAGATGTCAGATTCTTGCTGTCCAATGTTGATGACTTGAAAGGAAATAATTATCCAAGGATGTCCATTTTAAATTAAAATTAAATCGTATCTTTACACTTGCACATCTTAAGGAGAGCCATTTCCCCCAGTGTATTCTAGAAATGTGTGGATTTTTTTTATTCTTTGAGAAATATAGCCAAGTCAGCTGTGTTACAGAAATAGAAGGTTCTTCCATGACGTAAGTTTAGATACAGTCACATTCTTTTAAGTGTATCAGTACCTCTCATTGCATTTTGAAACCTCAACATAAATGTTACCACTTTTATATTCATTTTTATTGTCATTATAACCTTTCAGTTCTGTAATTGTTTCTGTTTCTGGTTGCTATTCTTAGACATGCCATTGACATTGATGTCTGGTAAAGTCTTTGTACAGCTTTTGTGTGCCCTTCATCCATTAGCTTATTCTCCAGGCCTGCTGGTGGGTAGAAGGTGTGGCTTTTCGTGCTGGCATGTTCCAGGAGCTCCTGGGACATCCTTTGTCCCAAGCCACACTCAGTAAGAGTCAGTGACTTCTGAAAGGTCAGGATAGACTGACTGTCCACTTGAAGTTTATTTTTTACCTTTTTTTAGGTTTCTTCTTGCTAACCTGTATTAGGGTTAGAACAGTAGTTCTCAACCAGGAGATTTTGCTCCGCAGGAGGCATCTGGCAGTCCAGACACATTTTTGGAGGTTACAACAGGGGGCGTGTTACTACTCCTAGTGGGGTCAAGGTCAGGGATGTTTTGAAACAGAACAGCCCCACACCAAGGAATTATCTGGCCGCCAATGTTGATAATGACACTGTTGAGAAGCCTTGGATTAGAAGAATCTAAATAAGCCAGATTCTTAACTAAGTCAGGACGTTGGCTTATGTTAAACAGAATTTTATTCAGCTGGAAAAAATCCTAATGATCTGTTAGCTAAGTTTTTATTTTTAAAACGGAAAGCTTACAGGGAAGCCTGACATGTGAAACAGGTAAAGGTGGTAGACACCTCAGCTGATGGTCAGTGGGAGTGGCAGAT
This sequence comes from Pteronotus mesoamericanus, assembly GCF_021234165.1. NCBI lineage: Eukaryota > Metazoa > Chordata > Mammalia > Chiroptera > Mormoopidae > Pteronotus > Pteronotus mesoamericanus. The sequence continues at coordinate 10,624,042 of NW_026555277.1, read as the reverse complement.
TGAGAGCACCTATGCCCAGGGGACAGAACCTGAAATGTACTGATCTGGTGCCAACTTCTTATTTTATAGATGAAGAAACTTAGGGCCTTGAGAAGTAAAATGATCAGTCTGAGATCTCACAGTAAGTCACTGGCCAGGAATCCAATGGTAGGACAGCTCCTGTGCCCCACCCCCAGTCCTCCATCCTTTTTACTCCATGTTAAGAACAGAGAGGAGAGGACTTCCAGTCAAGATGGAGGCACAGGTAAACACAGGTCCAGTCAAGATGGAGGCACAGGTCTCCTTGCACAACAAGAGAAAAAATCACAACTAGACCACAAAACAAGTATCACCCAGAACTGTCAGAAAATTGAGCCGTATGGAAGGTTGAAACCAAGGATTTAAAGGAGCCACATTCATCCAGATGGGTAGGAGGGGCAGAGATGGCGGAGACAGGCAAAGAAGTGTGGAGACATGGTGTGGCATGGACAGGGAGAGGTAGTAGAATGGGCAGTCCCACATTCACATGTGCTGGATAAAAATGGGGAGGGATACCTCAGGAGCGAGGGATCCTAGCCCCAGGCTTGACCACACAGTCGGATTTTTAAGAGACCCTTCTTAAAGGGCCTGCACAGACTTAGGACTTATGCAGACCCACCTCCCTGGGATTCAGCACCACGGCAACAGCTAGGAGGGCACCAGTGGCATACGGGGAAAAAATGAAGTCACTGGAAACTGGGCGAGAGCCGGGAGACATCTTCCTCCCAGGTGAACCTCCAGAGGCCAGACAGCAGCACTGTCCTCTTTCAGAGCCCTCCCCTAACACAGAACCACAAAGCAGTGAAGTGGGTTGCCCCACCCTGGTGATCACCTAAGGCTCTGACCTGCACAACTTACAGGTGCCTTTTCTCCAATATGCCACGCTACCAAGACAGGGAGTCAAAGCAGCTCTACCTAATACACAGAAAAAAAAAACAGGGAGGCAGCCAAATTGAGGAGACAAATATGACCCAAGTAAAAGAACAGACCAAAACCCCAGAAAAAGAACTGAATGAAATGGAGATAACCAACCTATCAGATGCAGAGTTCAAAACACTGCTGATGAGGATGCTCAAAGAACTCATTGAGTATAGCAACAGTAGAAAAAAGACCCGTGCGGAAATGAAGGTTACATTAAGTGAAATAAAGAAAAATCTACAGGTAACCAACGGTGGAGGGGATGAAGCCAGGATTCAAATCAACAGTTTGGAACATAAGGAAGAAATAGACGTTCAGCAAGAACAGCAAGAAGAAAAAAAGAATTCAAGAAAACAAAGATAATATAAGGAGCATCTGGGACATCTCCAAATGTACCAACATCCGAATCATAGCAATGCCAGAAAGGGAAGAGGAAGAGCAAGAAATTGAAAACTTAGAAAAAATAATGAAAGAAAGCTTTCCAAATTTGGCAAAGGAAATAGACATACCAGTCCAGGAAGCACAGAGAGTCCCAAACAGTTTGGACCCAAAGAGGACCACACCAAGACACATCATAATTAAAATGACAAAGGTTGAAGATAAAGAGAGAATCTTAAAAGTGGCATGAAAAGCAGAGAGTTACCTGCAAAGGAGTTCCCATAAGACTATCAACTGATTTCTCAAAAGAAACTTTTCAGGCCAAAAGAGACTGGCAAGAAGTATTCAAAGTGATGAAAAGCAAGTATCTACAACCTAGATTACTCTATCCAGCAAAGCTATAATTTAGAAGGGAAGGGCAGATAAAGTTCTTCTCAGACAAGGTAAAGCTAGAGTTCATCACCAAGCCATTACTACATGAGATGTTAAAGGGACTTATTTAAGAAAAAGGAGATCAAAACTATGAACATTAAAATGGAAGAAAATTTACAACTATCAACAACTGAATATAAAAGACAAACTAAGCAAACGACCAGAACAGGAACAGAGTTATAGATATGGAGATCATTTGGAGGGTTCTCAGCTGGAAGGAGGAAGGGGGAGAACAGGGGTAAAGGTGCAGGGATTAAGAAGCATATCAGGTAGGTACAAAGTAGACAGGGGGACATTAAAAATAGTATAGGAAATGGAGGAGCAAAAAAACTTCAATGCACGACCTACGGACATAAACTAAGGTGTAGGGGATTGCTGGAAGGAATGGGAGGACCCAGCATAGGGGGCAAAGGGGGAAATATTGGGACAACTGTAATAGCATAATCAATAAAATATATTTTTAAAAAACAGAGAGGGGAAAGACTAGTCCCCATGGCTTTTGGAGTATTGTTTCTCTATGGATTCAAAGAGGCTGAGCTAGCCTAAATAATCATTTGATAAAGCTCTGTGGGGGTGGGGGATCATTCTTTTAGCACTTGTTTTCCTTTAGCTACCTAATTTAGCTAGCTTTATTGTTGTTGACATTGATTAATTTTTCCACCTTAGCATTATACAGAGTGGGGTAAAAGTAGGTTTTACCTACTTGAAAAGTAAGTTCTTCATATGAAAAATAATACAATAATTAATAAATAATCACACAAGGATAAACTATATTTTGCATACTCACAACTGTAAACCTACCTTTGCCCTACCCTGTAGATGCTCAGAGCTTAGCAATCTGGTCATTTTTCAGATGCCATCTGGAAAGGCGAAATTGACCTGCCCAGAGTCGCACAACAGATTCATGGCTAGCAGAGCTGACCAGAATCGAGCCCCTGGACCACAGTCCTCTTTCTGCGACACCATGGCGCCAACTCCCCATGCCTTAGGGTGCCACCCGCCACCCCTACAGACAGAAAGGACGCTCGCACTCCCTCTTTCAAGAGTGCACCAGTTTTGTGTGTGAGAGTGTGAGAAAGGTCACCAAAGCCTTGTGAGGAATTATAAGATCAGAATTTAAGAATCATTTCTTGAGAGCTATTGTCTCTTAGCGGCTGGTCCCTGTTGAACCTCACAATATTCTCCTTTGCTCTTTTCCACTTTCCTTGTCTGCCTTAAATCTCTTGTGTAGTTGCTCCATATGCTAGTTCAAGAGAAGCAATAATGAAAATGTCACAGTCTCACCTTACATTTATTTTGAGCCTGATACTTGTAGGATATAATTTTTAAATTTTTATTGAGGTGGAACATACATACAGTAAATACACAAATCTCCAATGTGCAACCTGATGAATTCTCACACATTCACGTATCTGGGTGCCTGCCACCCAGAGCAAAACATAACATTTCCGTCACCGCAGGAGGCTCCCTGGTTCCTTCTCAGTCATAACTCCCCTGTCTCCTGAGGTAACCACTATTCTGACATCTGTCACTTGAGACTAGTTTTGCCTGTCCTTCACCTTCTTGTAACTGGAATCATGCCTGTAAGGATTCATCCATGTTGCTAAGAGTTGTTCATTCTTTATTATAGCAGTGTAGTATTCCCTTTTGTGGTTATAACACAATTTATTCACCCGTTTTCCTCATGATGGCCATTTGATTGTTTCCAGACTTTGACAGTTATGAATAAAAATGCTATGGATATTGTTATACATATTTTGGGGACATATGTTGGACATATTCCTAGATATTGGAACCTAAAAGCTATAATACCAAAAAGCATTTTTGTGTACACTGTTTCATCTGAGACTTACTGTATCCCCCTGAGATAGATAGGGTAAGTGGTGGTATTTCCTTTTTTTTTTTTTTTTTTAGGAAAATTCTCTAAAGAAAGTTTAGGTGGCTTGCCCAGGGATATAGAGGGACTAAGAGCTAAGGTTAGGGCTCTGTTCTCCTACCCTGGGTAGTAGGATTTCCTTGCTACGCTGCCCTTGTAGCATGAAATGAGCTATTGGTTGCATTAATTAAGCTTGAATGTATGAGTGTATTGTTTTAGACAAAATACACACAAGTGGACTTTTATTCTTCCTGATGTTTTTATGTATCTGGATTATGGGTGATTTTTTTTTGGAATCACATGATGGTGTTGGAATCAGCCCAGTGAAAGCCTTGTGCTTTTAATTTGGAGATTAGTAAGGGTCTGAGCAGAAGCTGATTGTTACTTTCTAGTTTTATGGAGGAATAGGACTGGAAATTTCTATATAGAGGCTATTGATTACATTTCTCTGCTTGGGGCCAGGATTCTTTTTCAGTGTAATAGTTTATCCATTCCCTGAAGATCTCCAAATACGGGGGCTCTTTCTTGGTAGCCCCAAGTAAATGACGGTGGTCTGATGAAGCAGGAGTATATCATCCAAGTGGCCGTTCTATTTATTTTCTACCTTTTCAGCATCTTGCAGAGGGAAAGAAAACAAGAAAAGATGAGCGTTGACTCCTACTTCTTTCTCCTGCCTTCAGAGAATCTGTTGCCTTTATTGAGAAAGCGGGCCAACCATTGAATTCTCTGCTATAGCTCTTGCTTCCCTGTCACTGTGCAGCCTGGAAATCACTTGCAGTTAGAACCTCTGATGAGGAGGAATGATATGTGTAAGAGCTCAGCCTTGCCTGGAGCTTTGGGAAGGATAATGGATGGCAGCCCAGCTTTTAGCCATAATTTGCTTCCGCAGAAATGTTAAGCAGATCTATCAGGAAAATCAGTTGCAGATGTTCAGCACTTGATGGAAATGAAAGTTTGTTTGCTGCTGTTCCACTCTTCCTAGGAATTTGGCCTAGTTTCAGAGATGTGCCATTTGTGTTTAATTATATATACCACAGTCATACTGTGCAGATAGTCCTGCCTCAATTTATCCTGTAACTGCAGTGTGGAAGGGCTTTGCAGGTGGGGAGGGAGTGAGAATCAGAGCTTTTAGGGCTGTGTGCCAAAAAACATGAGGGATTTTCTAGATTCATCAATAAGGACCTATCGAGGATTAAATTACTAAGGGGTAATAAAAGATGCAGTGGACTACAGAACCTTGCAGCCTATAGCTTTTGTGTTTGGAAGGTGCCGGTCATTTGTGGCTTCACAAGGCTTATAGCAAGACACAGGTCTACTTTTTATTCTTCTCATCCCAACTGGATGTCTTTCCCCTTTAGTCTGTTCTATTTAGTCTGACATAGGGAAAGTCATAGGGGGGTTAATGATTATGATGAGAAGAATAATAAAATAAAGATTATTTTTAATAGTGATAATAATTTGGGAAGTCACAAATAAAGATCAGTTGGGGAGTCTAGGATAGAACAGAGTTTAATCTTAGACATAAGCCATATACAAATACATATGTAGATTTCTAATTTGTATTTGACCCTCAATTTTCTTTATTAATAATTAACCTAAATAAATGAATAGAATTAGCAATATAGAATCTTCATTACAGTTCTGTTCTAGACTGTACACGTATTGCTAGCTTTTTATGTCTCTCATACCATTGATTCTAGTACTGAACACAGTCCACTTTAGGGTCAACAGAGGGCTATGGAAAGATCCATAAATGCCCTTAGAAAACCATAAATTCTTGAATCTCTCAGTCAAATTTGGAGACTGAACGGTGAGGTGGCTTTGACCGAGGGTTAAAAAGTTCAGGAGAGACGTGTGTCAGAAACCAACCACCTCTGCCGTGTGCACTTCCCAGTTCTGCACGCGCAGCCGCCCCTGTGGCGCTTTGTGACCTGTGTGTGAGGTTTCGCTCAGAGGGCTGGAAGGGTGTTGCAGCACTTGCTTCCAAAGACTTGCCGCACAGCCCAGTATTGAAAGGGTGACTCCTTCAAGGGACATATTTGAGTCTGTAAGTTTGAGGTTTCAGAGGCCTCGATTGTATCCACTGTAACATAAAAATAACAAGAAAAGCAGTTCTTGGGTTTCTTCATGTTGAGAACAGGAGGAAAGTATAACTACGCTTCTCCCTCAGAGGGGGGAGCCGGGGAGCAGGAGCGGGCTCCCTGCCCACTGACCCTGAGCAGGGCGGCCCGAGATGCATGCCCCACCTCCCCCGCGCCTGCAGGCTTGGCTCTGCTGCCTAAGTACTTGTGCTGCCAGAAGATCGCTTCTGTTAGGATAGATAAGTGGTTAATAAAACCCAGCTCTTAGACTTGGAGAAAAAGAGTCCCCACTGCTCTCTCTGGGAGGGACAGGAGGGAAAACAGGAGTGTTCAGATAGTTTCAAGGGCACTCATTGCCCTTTAAAGTCTGAGTTTCATTCCTAGATCCTTGCAGACGTCTGTTCAGGCCCTGCTCTGCTGTGTCTGCCTTGAGAAGCTCCAGGGCTGCTGAACAGAAGGGCACACTAGAAGTCTTCTCATCCACCTGTTTTCAAACAGTTTCTAATGCAGATTGAAGGATTTCCAGAAAAGGAATTGAACGACCTCCCAAGTTTGCCCATTTTTTTGTTTTACATCATGTACAGGAAGTACTTCCTTTTTCGCTCCTTTTGTTCACAGTGGAGTTGAAGAACAGCTGATTACAATCTTTAAGTCCTGACCCTTCATTCCTATGATCCCTTCAAAGGAGACCAGGACATACTTCTTTGGGGAGTTTGGTTTTCTCCTTAACCCTAGTGACCCCTCGTGTTTTCCTGTGGAAGCACAAATGGAAATATCAGGCATCTTTAGTGCCTGACATAGGACCCGCCACATGGTCACTGCCTTGGGGAGCCATGTCATTTTCTCCCTCCTGACAAGAACCTTCTCTGTGACTAGTTAGTGTGGAGTATTCAACCTCAGAATTATTCCTTTCATCAAGAGACAAATGAAGGAACAGATGATGTTTCTTTTGGGCCATTGGTAGCAGGTCTTAGGTTTGTCTGTGACGGTGCCAGTGGTTCGTTTCTACATCTAAAGGGGGGGACATGTTATTTCAGTATCATGACCAACTTTATATTCACAGTTTCTGGCTCCCAAAGAAAATCCAAATGAAGTCACGGCAGCCGTCTTTGAAGGAGGTGGTGATGTGGATGATTTAGTAAGTACTTTTAACATATACAAGATGTTCCAATGATTGAAGTCATCTGAGCTGTAAATATAGCACAAAGGCTGCTTATAGACTTGTTTCTTTTCTTTTTTTTTTCAGATTTTATTTACTATTTTTTAGAAAGAGGGGGAAGTGAGGGAGAAAGAGAAGGAGAGAAACATCGATATACAAGAGAAATACCAATCAGATGCCCCTCGCACGTCCCCAGTTGGGGACCGGGCCTACAACCCAGGCATGTGCCCTGACTGGGAATCGAACTGCCACCTTTCGGTTTACACGTCACCGCTCAATCCACTGAGCCACACCAGCCAGGGCTAGATTTGTTTCTTATTTGTGTTTTAATTTCTAACACTCCAGAAGCTCTCCACGCTACTATTTATTGCCGTTATAAATTTAATCAGATAGGTGATTTCATAATGGAAATCTCTGGTCAGTGGTTTTAGTTATATTGTTCATTCAGTTTTATCCTTTTCTTTGAAGGATTAAAAACAGCTGGTGAGGCTATTCCTGTAGGAGCAAAATGTCATAATTTACTGAAATCGCTTTCGACCAAAGTAAACAATACAACATGCAATTTGTGTGGGTTGACAAGTGAAAAACGGCCTTTAAAAAGCCTAATTCTTAAATATTCTCATTTAACTTAATGTAAACAAAACAGGCTAATAGGCATTTGGGGATTTCTGGATCTCATAGCCCTGTATCTGGATGCCTGGGGGGCTCTGTAAAAAGTGTTGGCCTTTATACCCATCTTTCATGTGTGGAAACTTTCTGCCTTTAAGCCTCACATGACAGCTGTCCAGTAAAAACTTTCAGCTTTTCTGTAGAGAAGTTCTTAGGATCGTAATGAGGAGATGCTTGGTGTTTAAGTCCTGAAGTAGTTAGCAGTGGATAGCTATGCAAGTCCATGCAAGCTACCACTGAAGAGAGCTGTTGTCATTAAACTCTCTCACCGGAGCATCAGTGGTCTGAAGTTGGCCCGGTTCCTTTCTAAATGTGTCATTCCTTTTTACAGCTGGATTTGATATAGGTCCTGGACGTGTGGAGAATCTACAGGAGTCTCCATCGCTGCCATGCTGGGACTTCTACACAGAGCAACCTGGAGGCAGCCATTCCAGGGGACCGGGAGCTCTGGAGACAGTCTCTGCAGGTCACGCGGAAGGGCATCTCCTGATTCTTTGTGTAATGAATATGTACACACATAAGGGATATTTAGACCCCAAACAAGTTTATAAAGAGTCATTGTTATTTTTTGATTGATGTGTTATTTCTCTTGTGGTCTTACTGATCTCATTATATAACACCTGCGCTTTGAAGTTTCTGGAAAACGGATTTCCTCCTGACCTACTGTTTTGGTGAGGATTGCAACCCTCCTGAAGTTCTCTCACCCAAAACTATGGCATGGTGATCAGTGGGTTTCTCAGTCCCCCCATCCAGGAGGTGTGGTCCATTGTCTAAGCCTCCACAGCAATCACAAGTTATGCTGATTAAATGGTGGCATTTGTCACCTACCAACAGAAAATGGCTTTGGAAAATCATGGGTAAGCCCTGACCCATGTTTCTTTTAATGTAAGCATTTTGGTCCCACTGTATTCTGGGGATATGGGGGACACACCCACCCACCCACACACACACCCCACCCCCCCACCCACCCCACTCCCCTTTCCGTAAGCAGGTAGGTGGGGAAGCACAGTTGCCCTGTGTACCCATTTTGAGCGGTGAGTTATGGTGGCCTCATGAAGAAAAGACAGTCTTTTGGCTCAGCCTCTGACAAGTGAGTGAATCCCCCCCCAAAAACAGAAACAAATACACCACAGTAGTTAGGATTTATCATTTCATTGCTCTGCTTGCAGGTCTCACCAAGAGGAAGTTTGGTTGCATTAAAAACACCCCTTTCTTAATTTCCCCATCTTTCCCATCTCTACCTCAGTCTCCTTTTCTTTCTCTCTGGATGATTTTTCCTTTCCTAAAATAGGAAAATAGCAAAACCCTTATCTTTTTCCTGACCTCATTTCTTCCCCAAGTCCTTGATGTCACAAACTTTGTGGAGCCCCTCTCCCATATCCTCAGCTCCGCCGTAAACAGTCATAGATTCACTTCCTTTTGCAAACATTAAAGGTGTAATGACTCACTTCTCCTGTGGATCACTGCCCGATCTCCAGTGCTGAGAATTCAAGGCCATCTGTGCATTGATTGCAAATGGATCTCCACGACAGAACACCTTTCAGTCAGCTGGGGGCAGAGAGAGAGGAGTGGTTTCCTCCGGACCTCTCAGACACCCCCCAGTGCTGTGCACACTGAGCCAGTCTTGACAAACACGTGCCCACCCAAAGCAACCCCGAGGCGGATGCCATGTCTTACCGTCAGGTTGGATCGTTCAAGCCCAGGGGAATGTTTGTGACTTGGATAAAACCTAGACATTTCCTAGAATCAAGAGGGAAATCTTTGTTCTCAAAACTTCTGTGTTACTCTGACCAGAGCCTCCTGAGTGTGTCCTCAGAAGCACCCCTTATCCTTGGCAGTCTGGGGAACTCCCTCTCGGAAACAGCCCTAGCAAACCAGGAAACCAGGAAAAGTTTGAATCAAGTTAGTCTTTTAGATCTTCTGATAGTTTTTGATTTATGTTGTAAGTAGTAGGTTATTTTTGCTTCCCTAACCCCATTTTACCTAATTATCTAAATACCTGAAGGAAGAAATGAGTTTAACAGGCTAGGGAGAGAAAGGACTAAATTAGCCGTGTCATTTCTGGATCCATTGCGTGTAGGCACTGTCCATGGGCTGTGTAGCCTTGGTCAGAGCATGCTGTTCTGAGTAGGAGCATCATGTCTTGGATGAACACACCAAGGTCTCATTGCCCTGAAATGAGATTTGCAAATCTGTAGACCTCCCAGGTGTTCTGCCAGCTGTGGCCTGGGAGAGCAGCAGGCAGCACGTTGTCACCAGTCAGGCACACGCTAGTCCTCAGAGCCCCCTGGTCCTGCACGTGACAGGTTAGTATGTGTGTGAATTGGCAGTCACCGACTATTGTCTCTGTCACTTTTGGTCTTACATGTCACTGACACTTACTGGTTTATAGAGGAGGCAGAAATAAAGGAGGGGTACTCACCCCCACATCATAACCTACCTGCCCCCTCAAGGTTATGTGCTGTCCCCTTGTTAAGAACTGCTACTTGAAGTGTGGACATTTTGCCGATTAATTTACATAGAAAATTTACGGTGCCAGAAAATGTTTAGATAGACAATGTTTACCTAGCCATGGGTAGTTTCAAAAATAAATGGACACATCTATACTTCCATTTTGAATATGTACAATGTTAATGACTGGCTTTGCAGCTCATTTTGATTCAGGCACATACCTGTTTGGTCCACTATATCCCACTGGCCTCACTTTGCATTGTCCCCTTTCCCCCAGGCAGCCTAGGTTCAGAGCACGATCGGGGAGCTCATTTGGAGTAGATGCCATGAGGGGATGCAGCGTGGGAAGGGAACGAACACGTTAGCCCAGATCCTGGATTCGGCTGCTTGCTGTGCGGCCTTTGTCAAGGTTCTGAACCTGTTACCTGCTTCTCAGGCTTATTAAGGAAGATCATGCCCAAGAAAGTACTTGGTAAAGTAAAATACTTCACACAAATAAAAAGTTGCTGTATTCCATTGTGAAAACTCAAAGCAAGAAGACATGGGCAGCACTTTTTCGTAGGCCTGCCGCCTCTCTCTATTTCCATTAGAACTATTCCAGGGCTAGTTTCTATAATCGCCTATTACAACTAGACTTGGGTTTTCTTATCTAGTTATTACATGAAAATTAGAGTCTGTGATCGAGGGAGGGGGCTACAACTCGGGGTAAGGGTTTTGTTTTTTTTTTATAGTTTTGATAGTTTGATAAGACGACCACGCATCCCAGTTTACTTGAGAATTACCATCCTGGCATGATTATAGTACCTCTCACTCTCAAGTGTCCTCCTGGGGCAGATAATAGGTTGTATGGTCCCCCAAAGTTTTGACCACAGTAAGTATCAAAACCAGGGCCCAAGGTGTGACCATATTCTGCCTTGCCAACCACCCGTCTCCTGTCAGCTCCCTGCTCTGCCGGAGCTTAAATGCACAGGAGCAAACAGCCACATGGAAGTCAACGTAGGACAGCTGGGCTGTGGCTCCTGGCTCAGGTCTGCAGTCTGCCTTCTGCATCCAGATCTTGCCACCAACTGGCTGCCCGGCCTGGGACAGAGCCAGTGCATCTTGCTGGGCCTGCTCAGAAATAGTGGGCCCAGCTTTCTCGCCTGGATGGCAGCAGGAAGCAGACAGTAGAAATGATTTGAAGTTTAACATACATATAACCTGTTAGGGGTTTTAATGACACCTAATAGCGATGGCCCAGACACCAGTCACATTTGTAACTCCTCATCCCTGTAGTGAACAGAGGACATTAGCACGGTGGTGGGAGAAAAGGCTTCCTCCCCCCTTCACCCACTTTCACCCCCATATAGGCCTGCCACATAATCCGGAGCTAACAATCTATTTAGATAGTCTTGGCTTTCTGTGGACATTTTGGAAAGGAAGGAAACACCCTTTCTTCCATCTGAACATAACCCCAGGCCAGACTTCCTTCTGTTCTTTAGAAGCATAATGGCATAGTGCTTTGAATCATCACCTGGATGTTAGATACTCCTCGGTTTATTAAATTATGTCAGCAGCAGTTAATAGCTCTGTGGCCTTAGTAAGTCCCTTCACCTCTGTAAGCAACAGAATAATGAAATCATTTGCATTTCACCCGTGGGCAAAAATGGCCTGGGAAAAGACAGGAGGACACTCTCAGTCAAATAATCTTTGGGCAGAAATTGTCGCATGTCTAACCCTAGCAGCAAGGGAGGCTGGAAAGGTGCGAGGATCTACATGATTATAGTTACCCTAGTTGAGACAGTTCAGGGAGATGAGGGGAAGCATGGATACGGGGTTAGCCAACCGACAATGTTGTCATCCAGCTCCTTCACTTTCTGGCCACGTAAACTCAGAGAAGTTGCCTTGTCCTTCTCAGCTCCCATTTTACTGTGTACAGGGCAATTGGTGGGTTTGTTTAAGATTTAAAAGCAGTCCATTGAAGTAACAATCAAGACACAGTAAGCCCATTTCAGTAAACTTCAGTACCTCCAGTCTTCCTATTTACCTGTCCCCCTACATCCTGTATCACAGCCAGAGATCACGCAGAAATCTCTGGATGGAGCTGAAACAATTCCTATCACCTGTCAAATGCCCTGACCTCCAGGATCTGCGCATCCAGGGCCCCTCCCATGCCAGAACATAGGTGAGTGCTTTGAGGAGGCACAGCTGTCCCTTCTATCATGATCACTGGCCCCGCACTGGCCCCAGGTGGGTAACTGGGAGCCGAAGGGGCATGGAGGGCAGAGGAAAGACGCGGAATTTCAGTTCTGTGATCTAGGCTCCATTTGTCTACAGAGTCTGCACCATTGGTGATTCCGCACTCCTTTGCCATCCCTATTCTCCTGCTGCAAGCCTGCTTTTCCACTTGCACCGAAAATCGTGAGTACGAGCCCAGCTTATGCTCAGACTGCCTACATTTCACATCCTGCCTCTACTGTTTTCTGACTGTGTGACCAAGGCCAAGTTACTCATCTGCTCTTGGCCTTGGTTTCTAGAGCCGTCAAGCAGAGCTGATGTGGATAGTACCTAGCTTCCAGAGTTGTCAGGATGAATGAGGTTAACCCACATCAAATGCTTGGCACATTTTAAGTGCACAGTAAATACTTCCCATTATTATCAGCCTCTCTGATTTTCTATTTCTTCCTCCTCTACACCAGCATCTGACTTTAAGATGTCCTTCCCTGCCTTCTACAATGGACACTGCTAGCCCCACGTGGATTAGCTAATTGGTAACAGCTTTGAGAGCAACAACTCCATCCCTGCCGTATCTTTCTCTGTGATCCAGGCACATCGTTCCAAAAGGCTGTGTGTTTTCTCCTGCAAAATGGATAGCTGCCTCTTGGGGATGTTAGTGAAGATGAGGAGTGGGCAACTCTAAGAGAAAACTCCAGGCAGCTTGAGCGCTGGATGGCAGAGACATGTTTGAACGTGTGTGCACACTTGTGTATGTATTTCAAGCCTCAGGACCTCAGCAGGTTAGTCACACAGCAATGTGTCACCTTGTTTAATGACTTCCTGCCCCTTTTTCCAGCCCCCTGGGCCCTAGATCCTCCACCAGCATCAGGCCTGGGTGCCTTTCATGGGCTACTTCGATTAGTGTCCTGACAGAAGTAAGCACCACTCATAAACAGCCATGTGCCCACTGGCAGAGAGAGGCGGGGGAGTACACAATTCTTATTAATAGTCTAAGCCAAGAGGGCACTCACAGTTTCAGAGCTGAAGGCCTCTGTGTGTGTGTGTGTGTGAGATGGTACAGGGGCAAAAATAATTCCTTGACTTTCAGGCATAATATATAAGCACACACAGTCTCAAACCCTGTAACACATACAGGGCAGGGCAAAAGTAGGTTTACAGTTGTGAGTACACAAAATAGTTTATTCGTGTTACTGTTTATTAATCATTGTGTTGTTTTCCATATGAAAAACTGTAACCTACTTTCACCCCACCCTGTACATTCGCTTGTTACACACAAGCATACTCCTGAGGCCCAGCATGCACACACACAGAGACATGTTCTCTTTCATGGCCACTGTATTCATTTCTGAGGGCATCTTCTCATAAGGAGCCAGTCATGCTGGATTAGGGGCCCACCTTATCCCAGTAGGACCTCATCTTAAATAATAAGGTCAATAATACCTGTATTTCCAAATAAGCTCACATTCTGAGGCACTGGAAGTAGATTACAACATAGCTTTTGTAGGAGACACAATTCAACCCACAACAGCCACTGGGATTGGTTATTATGTCTGCAGAGAATAAACGTAACGTTAGAAGAGAGTGGTGTTACAGAGAGGAGGCAGGTTAAGTTGGACACATGCACATGGACACGTGAGCAGGCCTTTGGAAAGTGTGAGTTTATGCCTATCATACCAAGAACACCTGAAATATGGAAGGGACTCAATAATTTTAGTCCTCTTTTTTCTATAAGGATGAAAAAGAAGTGCATGTGTGTGTTTGAGAGAAAGGTTTTTGCTCGATGAGGGGATAATGAATGTACATCTTGTGTGAGTGGAAAAGATCAGACTGCTGAATTGTGAAGAAAGAATCTGTCTCTGCATTTATTGAGAATGTGGGTATGAAACAAACTGCAAGGTTCTTGCTAAGTGTTAGCTGTTATTGGTATGTATGTATCTTTGTGTCCTATTCATGGATTCTCATGTTATGAGGAAGGAGACCACATGGTCATCGTCCAGTCCCAGGCAGGTGGCCCAGTCCTTTCATGTTCATCCTTATGGGCATTATGTGGGTCACAGGGATCTTCCCCAACAACACGGTTGGCTAGAAGGGTGCCTCTCTGGACGTTCCAGCTGCCCCACAAGCAGGTCCATAGGCCCGCCCATTCCCTGACAAGTGTCCCAAGTTTCTTGTCTGTAAAATTCAAGTTCATAGACTTACATTGAGCACCTGCTGTATCCACAACACTGCCGGGCACTGCACATTAGAGTGGAAGAATGTTGTTAGTCCTCCAGAAGTTCACAAATAACCAGAATCCACAAGGTAAGAAAGGCTATAATAGACTCAAATAGAGCTACGGGGGCACTGAAGAGATTGATTTCAGTCTTGGTAACCAGGGACAAGTTGGTGGCATTTAAGATGTACCACGAATGGAACAAGAATCATAATAATAGAGAGCCAGGCGAGGGCGTTCAAGCAGAGGACGCAGCAGAGTTCAGGCCAAGGCCAGGAAAGGGTGAGTGGCCTGGTTTGTCTGGAGGGTGTGAGCTGCATGACCGAAGACGGTGACCAGTTAGACTGCAAAAATGGGTCAGGGCAAGTATCATGGGAAAGCCCGTTTTGAAAAGAGAAATTCAATCAGATGGGCAGCAAGGTTGTTCTGGCAGCAATGCAGACAGGATGGAGAGGATGCAGGGAGAGCTTGCAGCTGTTGGAAGAGCCTCAGAGAGAGAGAATGAAGGCCCAAACCAGGCAGCCCCCAGCCCCCAAGGGGCTGGAGTGGGGGGTGGCCCAGGGCCTGATCCCAGCAACAGCCCTTCTGTGCTGGGGAATCTGTCTCTCCCTTCCCCTTGGGTCTTGAGATTCCCAGGAAAATGGGGCCTGATGTCAAGGGCATGTGCTCATCTGCCTGCTTGTCAGGCTGGGTTAGATTGTCACCTCAGTCTCTTCCCTCTCACGGCAAGTCACCTGGCTGCTCAGGCTCCACCCTGACACACCCTTCCCTCCACCTCCTGCCTCAGCCGCTCCCTCTCTGGCCCTTTTCCCCTTTTCAGGAAAGTGCTTACAATCTGCCACCTCCTGTTCTCTGCAGCCCGCTGCAGCATTTTCATCTGTCAACTTTACCTATGCCCCAGGGAGCAGGAAACCCTCGGGAGCAAAATAACCACAGGGCTGCAGGTGTGCTGGCCCCACCTTCCAGCACCCTGCAACTCTGTCCTGCCCCCTGGGACCTGCACTCGGTGGGAAGAGAGTTGAGAAGCACAGATGGCCCCCGAGTCGTGGGGAGGCCGGGGGACCAGGAGGTGGGTGCCTGGGTTGGGGACTACCTCCCCAAATCTGCGGTCTCTGTTGATTCCCATTTTCTGAGTTGTAAATTCAAAAAGGAGTGGGGGACTTCTCCCACCACGCTTACACGCTTGGACTGGAGCAGCAGCTTCTTTAATGTTTTCCTTATTGGGAGTACATGTGAGGCATTGTTTGATCATAGGGCTCTACAACTTTAAAAAGTTCAAAAGCATTGGACTGACTATATGAAGGCTTCAAGGACTCTTCAAGTCTTCCTAGTCTATTTTCACTCACTTTTTCCCACAAATATGTATGGAGCACTCACCATGCTCTGCGCACTGTTCTGGGCCCATGAATAAGAGACAAACAGCCAAGACCCTGAGGACATCCGGCATTCTCAAGGAACTGTAATGGAGCCTCCCCCGTTAAAATTCAAAGCTCTCATCACATGGGATTGTCCTGATTGCCACCACATTGCCAAACAATAAAAAGTCAAGAAAGAATCTCCAAATGGGCATGCAAAAGAACAGACATGGGGACACGGGGACTTTCCTTTCCAATCCCACAGTGAATTTGTAGGGGAGGCAAAATTTGAACACTTAAGTCATCTCTTGGCATGACTCAGAGTGTCTGGCAAGAGGACCCCAATTTCCTGCCCACCTTCTCTCTTAGCTGTATTTGTTCAATATTCAGCCTGAGTCCCACTCCCAGCTCTTGTTTCTGAGCCAACTCCTTTATTCTTCATGGTACCAAAGAGCAACCAAGTCTATATACGGGTTCATTCAAGGTCATGTTCAATTCTAGGACATCTTTATTCCTGAGAGTGTGTGAGTCTCCCAAGACAAGTCCCCTAGAGGAAGAAACCTGTACTCAGCTTCCTTCCTGGTGAGGTGATGTGGTGAAATGATGCTAACTTCCGTTAGACAGTTTTGAGGATATAGAAAAAGGGAGGGGCTGATCTTATGGATTAGTATAGAAGCCCATTTCTAGGTGGTCCCAAAGATCCCAAAGCTTCCCTTCTTTGTTCGTTGGTTCCTGTCCTGAAGTGCGTCTGTCTCATTTCTATAGCTCAAGGCTTTGGTTCTTTATAAAGTAAAATCACTCCTAATAAATATAACGTGTAGCTTAAACTATTTATACCACCTATTTATACCTCCATGTGAATGTTGGATGTAGAGGAGGCTTTGTACTGGGGGTAGTAGAAGGGCTGTGGGGACAGAGGTGTGGAGGACGAAGCGATGGCGAAACAGACGCCGGATTTCTGTAGACCCAAGGCAAACCGGACGGCGTTTCCGGGTTGTGAGGGCACAAAGAGTTACTGCTGCGGCTTCATTCCAGTGAAAATCCCACCTTGGATCTCACACTCATATCCCAGGACTGTGGGCTGCACAAAAAAAGACAGAAAAGTGGTGTCTCTGTTTTCCCCGCGGTGATGTTTTTTTCCTCAGGGGTTGAGACTTCCTTTTCCTCTGGGTTCTGACATAGAGATGAGCACGCCCTTATCAGAGAGGTGGGGACCAAAGTCGCCTTACTTACGATCAGGAAGGCACCAACGTCTCCCCAATGCAGGACTTCTAATGCACAACCTAGTGAGACAGAGAGTGATGAGCCCATGGCGTGCAAATGAAAAGTGGGGTATTTACTGAGCCTTAGCGTGGGCTTCCCAGGAAGGAGACTGCCGGAAACCTAAAGGAGAGGACGGAGATGATACCAACCCAGGAAGACCCTGTTCTCTCTTTCCGGTGTTGCTCTCTCTAGGATCCATCACAAAATACGGGCTGGAAGATGCTCCGATTAATTGCTTTCCTGCCCGGAGATGGCACCTCCATCGCCAGTCAAAGTTTTAATTAATCATGCCAGCAGATGGGCTGTCATGGGCCCCAGCAGCCAGGGTAATGAACTCATTTATTATCAGGCTCTGTCAGTGGGAGGCCGCCTAGGCTTCTGGGTAAAGAAGAGAGGCTCCTGACACCAGAGCCCAGGATCCATGCAGTTAGGGGGAAATCTCTGGAAATGCTTTGATTTCAGACCGTCCACTGGCTTTTAGGAAGAGAATGAAAGCGTAGCATGGGTGGGTACTGTAACTCAGTCCAGAGCAAGGGGCCTTGATAACGGTGCTTTAAATGGTGCTAGAGGTTGGCCTGGCCCTCTGGTACCCCCTGCACCCACCGATTCAGGAAGTTAGGGGGACACAGTGTAGCCCTGGCACGCATTCCTAAGCAGGGGCATGACAGGATACTATGGCACACTGGTCCCCGGAGGTCCACGGTCATGCCCTATGGGTGAATTGGTAGATTTTATGCCCTGGGTTGTCTCATTCATTCTTCCCAGCTATGAGTGACAAGAATGTAATAAATGTTGAATTAATGGGAGAATGAATAAGTAAATATTAAGGATTGGGTGCTCAGCATAGAAGCTACCACTATGAAAAAAAAAAAAAACACCCAGCTTTTATTGAGCCCAATTTAGGTCTGAAGCTCTAAGCAGCAGCTGATGAGGAGCCTGGATCTTATCACACTCACAGTTCTTGCTCTGGGGGATTACAGCGTACCTATGTCAGGACTGGGAAAGACAGAACCTGTAACAAGCATGATCATTCAAGTATGAGAAATCAGAGAATGGTCACAGAGTGTCACAGCCAGAAAGGACAGTGAGCAAACCTGGTCTGTCCCTCCCTTGGCTGAGAAGGCTGAGGACCAGCAGAGTGGAGGGCTTGCCTAAGGTCATTCGGCTAGCCGGCAGCACAGGTGAGCCTGGAACTCAGGTCTCCTCACTTCTACCCCTTATTCTTTCATTTTTTTCAGGCTACCTGAAGCCCCTTTTCACAACCTGCTCACCTGAGTCACTCTAAGCAGCCTGCCCTGTGTCCAGCTGCCCTGGGCCCCCTGCTGTGCCTAACCTGCCCTTTGAGTTGGTGTTTGTGTTTTGCCTAGAGAAGAATCCTTTTCTTCTACTCCCACAGTTTGTGTCAGGGAAAACACTGTGCCGTGGCTTGACCTCTGAGGGTACAGTTGGGCATGGGGCCTGCCTGCTGCCTTATGGGGGCCTCCCCATCTGTGAAAAGGGTCTGGGTGTTGCACACCTCACTCTCTGTTGAGCAGTCAACAGGGTAAACAGGGACCGTTTGGTTGGGCCTATTTACTGGTGTGGGAAAGGGAGAACACACCCTTAGTTCCTACTATGAAATCAAAAACTCTCTCCAAGAGGAAGCCTTTCCTGTTAAATGGTACAGTGGAGTGAGCTGCAAAAAACTTGGTTTGTGCTTTTGTAAGAGTGAAAGCAGTCACTTAGCCAGCACTAATTGTGCCAGGTCCTGATACAAGACAGAGGGACTCTAAGTAAATTTTCCATGTTCACACATGTAGTGCACAGTGAAAGCCAGATTTCGATTTAGGTTATTCTGGTTTCCAAATCTGCGCTCTTAGCCACCTTAGTGCAAGGTCTCCTCGGGGAGGCAGCTTGGGGAGGAACAGTCCACCTTTCCCCAGCTCCTTCCCCCTTGGAAGTACATTCACCCATTGCAACTATCGTTGGAGAACTGAATGAATGCTCAGCCTTTCAAAGGCTCTTGAAAACTGGAAAGAAGCTTAGAGGCTGCAGGTTCTTTCTCCAGGGTGGATGCCAGGCTCTGGCCTGGTGCAGAGGCTTTGGAGAGGAGATTGGCTGTGTGTGTGGCTGAAGGACTGGACCCTGGAGCTGGGCGGCTGTTGCCAGGGGCCAGGTAAGCCCATAAAGCAGCAACGCTGCTGGCCTTAGGAAACACACAGTCTGTCTCTGCGTGTGGTCTGTCCTATAGAAACAAGCATGTGGAGAGACAGGTCTCCACAACTCAAAGCAGTGGCACACGTGCAATGATAAATGAAAACACAAACCTTCCTTCGTGCCAGGGAGCAGTAGGGAGTGGTGAGGACTGTGGCCAGCTGTAGCGCATGCCCCCTCAGAGGGACAGCTGCCACTCGGTGGTAGCCATGTGGGAATACGGGCTGTTATCAGATTTTTTAAAAGATTTTTTAATTAATTAATTAATTTAAAAAATTTTTTCAAATACATTAATTTTCAAGAAAGACTATAAATATAGATTTTTTTTACATGAAACATCCTGATATTTTAATGTGGGTTCAAAAGTTTGAAATTTTAAATTCACTGGCTGCCCCTGAGCTGTGGCTTGAGGAACCTGTTGTGGAAGGTGGTGTCTCATGGTGTTGCTTCAGGTCAACTTCAGTGTCGCCCAACAGCTCCAGCTGGGAGAGACCCAGCACTCCACGGGGTCCTGAGTGGCACACAGGGACAGTGGTGGGTGGCTGTGGAGCTGGGCAGATCTACTCTTAGGACCCTGTAAGCCCCAGGACTGAGGAGGACCCCAAAAGGTTGGCACTGCCGACTGGCGGACAGGTGGCTCTTATTTCAATGGAAGGATTCAAAGGGATGCGACCATTCGTGGTCTCCTAAGTGAGGCAGAGCCTGCACCACTTTGATTGTATCCCCCAGGAGAGCCCTGAGAGCTAAGAAACCACCCGATGCTCACGGACTCAGATG
Source organism: Pteronotus mesoamericanus (assembly GCF_021234165.1). Classification (NCBI taxonomy): domain Eukaryota; kingdom Metazoa; phylum Chordata; class Mammalia; order Chiroptera; family Mormoopidae; genus Pteronotus; species Pteronotus mesoamericanus. Next base: position 10,604,043 of record NW_026555277.1, on the reverse strand, counting down.
GGCTAACTGGCTGAAAGGGACACAGTAAATATCTGTGATAGGAAATCTATCTCAATAAATATCTGCCCAAGTACACAGAATCAGACAGACCGGGCTCCTTGGCTCACCACTCGGCAGCCATATGGTTTGGAGCAAATTAGAGTTTCTGGGCCTCCTTTACCTCATCTCTGTAAAATAAGTGTGAAGCAATCCCAATTAGCTGTGTTGTAGAATGGAATTATTTGATGTGTGGGAAGCGCTTAGTGCGATGCCTCTCTCTTAAGGAGAACTCAATAAATGTTAGTCGTCTCTGCTCTTTCCAAGTCCAAGTCTTCGGGTATCACAGCCCATGGGGCCATTATTTAAGGTGTGCCAGAAACATCAAATGTACACTGGTTTTCAAAGTCTTAGAATGAAAACAAGAACATAAAATATCCCATTACTGCTGTATATATTGATTACATGACATAAATTGGGTTAACAAACAGATCATTAAAATTAATTTCACCTTTTTTTAATCTTATTTATGTACTTACTTATTTTAAAGATTTTATTTATTTATTTTTAGGGAAGGGAGGGAGAGAGGGAGAGAAACATCAATATGTGGTTGCCTCTTGCACGCCCCCTGCTGGGGACCTGGCCTACAATCTAGCCATGTGCCCCACACTGGGAATAGAACTGGTGACCCTTTGGTTCTCAGACTGGTGCTCAATCCATTGAGCCACAACAGCTAGGGCTAGTTTGTTTGTTTGTTTGTTTTTTAATGTAGCTACCAGAAAGTTTAAAATTATAGATATGGCTCATGTTAAAGTTCTGTTAGACAGTGTTGGTCTGGCTCCTAGAATAAGGCCTGAGACAGAGAGGGCCCTTGGGAAGGATAGGTCGAATGAATGAATGAATGAATGATTTTCATAGATTTCTCAGCCTTTGTTTTCTTCCTTGAGCCGTATGCCCTCTCTCTGGCTCCCCTACCCCTACAATGAACGACAACCACAGACGCTCAGCAATCATTCACCCTGAGACAATCCTCCCGCTCCCATACCCCAAGTCACAGGGACAGAGGCCCCAGGAGAGGGAGGGCCTTGAGAAGGACACAGCCAGTAGATGACAGAGCAAAGAGTGGAACCAGAGTGAGTGTGCCAGAGCACAGGCACTGATACATCACCTTGAGGCAAGCGAAGATTCTCAGGGTAGGACAGAGTAAGTGTTCACATGGCTACTAGCCTAAAATACTCTCTCAGGAGACTAGGCCATCCCTCCCTCTGAAACCGGGACCTTCAAATTGAGGTCAAGCCTCACCCCCACCACCCACCTCTCTATGAAGCGTTGAGGTTGCAGCCCTTCAAGGCGGAAATCAACATCGCTCTCATTTGGGGCGCTCTGTCATGGCTTTAAGTAAAAGGGCCTTAGGGTGTCCTTGTAATAGTGATAATAGTATTGAAAAAAGCCAAAAGATTTGGCAATAGCTCTTTAGAAGTCTCTGAAACCATTAATATCATTGATCCAGGGATGTTGCCAGTTGGCACTTGCTGGGCTGTTACTTTCTCTCTGTTCCCCTAACACACACACACACTTTACCGTCAGCACCACCAATGCAAAATCAGGGCCCAGGGAACCGTGTGCTAGTCAGTAAAAGATTTTGGACCATTCACTTAGGGCCAATTAACTCCAAATGTGTGACTGTTACATAATGTCATAAACACTTACAGGGAGGAAGGCTGAGAAAAGCAAATGAAAAGGACCAGAGTGCACAAGAGTGGTGAAAATATAAGAAATACCTAAGACAGGGGTTTTTTGGGGTTCCCCCCCCACAGTGTTCATCACTTGCTGGAGTGGCCATGAGTCTCTCTGTCTTATTTCTTTAGGACCTCAGAACACTTTACAGGTCACATTCTTTGTACCCAAACCCTGATAAGGCATGTGGGTAAGCAGAAGCTGGTCTTTCCATTGAGTGGACAGGACAGAGTGCCAGCTTGAGAACCCACAGCATAGCTAGAGCAGAACTAGAAGCCAGGCCTCACAAGTCACAGACATCCAACAACAGCTCACTCCCCAGATGCTGTGAGGCATAAAAGGAGGAACAAGGCTTCGTTCACACTCTTGAGAATCAGAATCTGGTGAAGAAGAAAGAACCGAAACCCTAGTGTTCAAGGTGTTCAACTCAGACCAAAGCAAGTCAACAAGTAGCCACAACTGGACAGGGTTGTAGACATATGTCACAGAGACTGCTAGAAATGTTGGCACTAGTACCAACTAGAACTTGGAGCCTTTTTATTTGGGGGTAGGCACTTGAAGCCTGGAGGCATGAGGAGAGCAGGTGGATAAGCCAATTGTCCTTGCTGGTAACCAAACAGCACTTGGCTGAAGAATGACCTTGAAGTTGCTCTTCAGACTTAGTCTTTGTGCAAGACGGTAACAGACAGCCTGAGGAAAAGGAAGTAGTTTGGACCAGAAATCATCCTTTTGGTCATGACTGTTATTGGTGGCCTTGCCATCTTTCTTAACTAGCAGTTTTTCAATAAAACTGAACTTACTGTTTATTCTCAGTGCTCCCACAGTGATGCTTTCCCAGAGCTGGGAGCGCTGAGCTGTGGGAACTAGGTTTGGCGGCTCCCTGAAAAAACGTCCGCCTGCTGAGAGCTCCAGTTGGCTTTCTGCCACCGTGATGAACATAACACAAAGCACAAAAGTGGGGCAAGTGGAAGAATGAATTGCAATAAAGGAAATGAAGCAACCTGTGAAAAACCAGCAAACAAGGCTACATCAGTAGTGAAAGTCAATGAGGCAAACGCCATCTGGCCCTGAAAATGAATGGAGCAGAAAAGGAAGGCCTCTCCTCCTGGGGATTTGTGCTCCAGCTGGATGCAGGGTCGTGTTCACGCCTGCCTGAGACTAGCCTGGGTCAGGGGCAAGGGTGGGGGTGGGGCACAGGTTAATATGTTTCTCCAGAGCAGGACATTGGACAGAGACTTTTTTCTCTTGATTACCTATCAGAGCATAGTTTCGCTTAGTGGAAACTCTGCAGCAGGAAGGAGTTATAGTTGCTGCTTCGTTTCCATCCCCACACAGAGCAGAAATGAGGCATTTGAAGACAATGGAATTGCCCATGAGAAGCGCAGCTGGTTTGTATCTGACCACTCGCATTCAGTCCTGCATTCACCCATCCTTCCATTCACTCACCCCTCTCTTCCTCTCCTTTCCACCACCACTGCTTTACACCATTGCTAGGGCCTCCTGTCTGGCTGGCCTGCCTCCCTCTGAGCTCTCCTCCCTCCACATGACCTCCAGAACCTCGTTTTAAGCCCAAATCTGCTCTGATGCCTCCTGATCGTCCATGACTCCCCACTGCCCACATACAATCCTTCCCTTGATAGAACCGCTCCAACTAGCTAGCCTCATCTCTCTCTGCATCATCCCTCCCCTACTCCATTCATGCCTAACTATCACAGGCCACCAATGATTCACACTGTTTCTTGCTTTGGACTCTTTGCTTATGCAGGGACTCATCCTGGAACATCTTCCCTTTTGTCTTTTCCCACATTTCCTTACCTGTATGCCTGCTGATATCACAAAATACAAAGACCAGGTACGGCAGCTATGAAAATGTACTGCTCCTATTTCGTGCTGCATGGGTGTAGTTGACAATGCCCCCAGCTGCTACCCTGCTGGACCTGCCACTCTTCATGTCAAGACTGAGATGCCTGTGGGCTGCTTCCAGCCACCAACTGAGCACGGTGGGTCACTAAGGCAGCCCCATCCAACAAAACTTGGGATTCCCCCAATGGGTAAGTTTGGTCCACACACTTCCCATTGGTCCAGCCAAACTGTTCTTGGAAATGCCCTGCAGTCAGAGACCCTTCCTGCCCCCTTTTCCTCTTCCCACAGGTATCACGCATGCACTGTGGTCTGAGGGCTCTTCCTGCCTTCTCCTGCTCCCTCCACCAATAAGTCCCTTGCATGTCTAACCCTCTCTTTGCATATGCTTTTCCATGGGCTTGAGCTAATTATGCCAAGTCAGCACCACTTCTTTTTTTGAAGACTTCCCTAGCCTTCTTTGTAGAATTGAACCCTGTCCCTTCACACCCTTCCCCTCTACCTTATACGTACTTTCCATGTTTGCACCAATAACTCTTCCCTGTAATTATCTGTTTATATGGCTGCCTCTGTCTCCCAGACTGTAGACTCCATGAGGCCAATGAGTTCAGTCTTATTTGTCTTAACCTCATTGCCTAGCCTAGTGCCTGTTACATTCATGAATATCATAATTGTTTATGAAATAATGAATAATTGATCTATTTACTCATCAGTTCCAGTTGTTCTAGATCATGTGGTAGGTACAGGGGATAGAGAAATTATTGAACAGGATTCCCTTCCTTTAAGGTACTCTGAGGTTGGTTGGTGGGATTAGTACGCAGATAACTCTTCGATAAGTGAGAATGGACTAGCTGCTATCAAAATAGTTCTAGCAAAATGAAATAAGAGGAAGGTATGATTAATTTTCAGTGGGTGGTGGAGGCAGGAGGAGGCATCAGAAAAGGCTCCCTAGAGAAAGTGGCATTTGGACTGGGACAGGTGGGATCTGTGGGCCAATGCACAGCCTGTGTGAGAGGAGGGTGGCCAGAGAGACTGCATGCACAAGGGCACAGAAGGGTGACGTGATGAGGGCTAGTTTGTTAATTTCATTATGAAAATTTTCCAATGCACACAGAAAAGGAAAGTGTCTGGCTTGTTTTACCTTCTGTTTTGTTGCTGCTGCTGCTGAAGAAGGCTTTGTTTATGTGATGTTTGTTTACTCTGCCTGATTACCTAGTGTCTCCATCTGCCTCAGCTCCCTGCCCGTGTTTGTTTTGAGTCTCTCCACACTGTCAGTCTCCTTGACTGACTTTGCAGGTTCACATCAGGCAGGTTCTGAGGCCAGGAAGACACCTGGGAGGCTTCAGGCATTTGGCTGGACAGGCAGGAGCCTTCAGTGACTATCTCCAGCTGACAAGTCCCTGGGCAGAGGACTGACTGGCTCCTATTATCAGAGCCCAGTGGCTCCTGAAGCTGGTGTGGATGTGGGGGCGGGGGGACACAGGCATCATCCACCTGGCCCACCGTCATCTGTTGTTGGAAGGCATCAACTGGCTGCTGCTTGAAATCCCTGGCCTAGGGAGGTGGGCAAAGGGAGGTAGGATGGGGAGGAGGAAAGAACCAACTGCCTTCAGGCTGGATGTTGCTGGCTCTGTGCTGGCCAACTTTGCCTGCAGCTTTTGGGTGCACGCAGAGCTCGGCTAGCAGGTGGCACTCTCAGCAACGCGCAGCTGCAGGTGAGCTCTGCCTCTCAGCAGGCAGGCTCTTCAAGGGTGTGCTGGCAGCAAACACTCAAGATCTCTGGGAGCTCCAGGGCTCCTTTAGAAACACTTTTGGTCTGGAGACCTATGGAGACCAGCGAGGGCGTGAGAGGCCATGTCTTCAATACAACCTGAGACCCTGCTCCCTGCCCTTGCCCTTGCCCTCTGTTAGATCCGCAAATGAGCTCTCAATTATAAATTTCAGGAACACAGAAACTTGGAGAACCCAGGAGTCCCTTATTCCATACCCCTCAGGGCTGCTGCTCCTCCAAAGAAAAATTCTCAGCAAGGATGAGCCAGGACTTCCTCCAAGTACAATGTACCTATCTTCTACAAAGATTTTAATCATTGTTGTCAATGGTTACTCAATATTCCACTCTCTCTATATACATCATCATTTTAAAATTACATGAATTCTTTCTGATTATTAAAGTGCTAACCACATAAGCAAGTATTTTCCCTGCACATTCCCTAACCTCACCCTTTCCCAGAAATAATGAGCTCTATCTAATTGGATGCATGGTACCGTTCCGCAGTCTTGGAATATGGCATTTTAACATAGAAATGTGGGTGGAGTTCCTTTTTTTCTTCTACACATAGGTGATCATTGTGCATATTGTCCTGCAGATTATATCTTTCAGTTAATAACGTGACTTTGAGATTTGTCCCTGTCAGTCCTTCCAAGTCTATGACATTCTCTCTGATGCGGGTGGTTTCAGGGCCTCAGACTTCATCACCCTCGTGTTGACAGAAATTTCAGGTTTTTTCCAGTTTGTTTCAATGTTAGAGTGATAACTGCTCTGCTCCTCACTTCCCAAGCTCTTTGAGAAGGTAATGTCTGCTGTTCTCTCTCTGAGAGAGTACCAAACAACTAGAATCCCTGGGTTGAAGAGTGTGTGCATTCTTAATTGAATAGCACGCTACCAAATGGCCCTCAGAAAGAGCACACTAATTTATCCGCCTACCCACAGGGTGGGGCAGATGCTCCTGGCTGGCCTAACCAGCATCCATCTCATCTCTTTTTCCCTTGGTGCCTTTCACAGCAGGAGCTGAAAAAAAGACAAATAATCACTCTCCCAGCCCCTCCTGCAGCTAAAGTGGCAAAGTGACATCTTTCTGCACATGCAAAAGAAGAGAGACACTTGAAAGCATCTTGGAGTAGAAACATGGTTCTGGGAAAACTTTTGTTGTTCCCAATGTGCGGGAAGGATGCAATGCGGGCCACCCCTCCTCCTTGCTTTCAGGCTTAGTAGTCCACTTGAGACAAGGAGATTACAGCCACAGATCACAAATCAACACACTAAGGATGCCAGAGCAAAAAGACAGAAAGAGCCTGGGTAGCTAGTGGCATCACTGAGCAGCTGGACCGATGCCAGCAGCCACCTACTCAGGATGTCTTATTACAGAAGAGAAATAAATCTTCAATTGTTTAAGCTCCTGCTAGTTGGGTAGAATCAGTTACTAGTAGCTGAATGAACACCTAAATGAGACAGAGTATTGGTGCCAGGTACTCATTTTTGTTTTGATTTAACCTTGTTTTTTCATACACTTTGGTAAAGGTACAATCTTCTGGTTACTCTGTTGAACAATAAAATGATAATAGCAATGATTTATTCACTGTCTACTTTATTTGCATTATCTGATTTTACAAAAATCCTGAAGGGCAGTTTAATTGTCTTTATGTTGAAGATGAAGAAGCCAGAGACTAATAAAGCTAAATTCCTAGCCCAGGTTCACAAAGAATTCCGACCTAGTTCTAGCTGTTCCCATAGGTCCCATTGTTCAACGCAGCGCAGGGTGGCTTACTTAATCCAGTAACAACACCAGTAGTAGCAGTAAGGTGCCTGTGTGTGTGGTGGGAGTCATGCCATTTGCCTGTCAAGGATAATGGGAACCTCCTTTGCTTCGGCCAGTGGGTCAAGGTCTTGCTCCATATCCCAAGGCACAGGGAATCTACCATCCTGTTGTGGGGAGAAGCCAAAAGTGGACTTTCTTTTATACTCTGTGATTCAACTTGAGAGCTCAAGTACAAGTTGAAAGAAAAGGAGACATGTCTCCTCCATGCTGAAGGCAGTCCCATCCTCCTCCAGGAATGTCTTAATCACTCAATAATATTTACTGAGTCCCTGCGCTGTGCCACGCACAGTTGTGCATCGTGCATGGAGAACAATAAACAAGACTGACAAGGTCTTTGCAGTCTTGGAGTTTACATCATCGAGATCCAGCAAACTTTACCGTTCTATAAGAATTTTTCATTAATCACCTGTTCTTCAGTAGTGTATTCTGAATGGTGACCCTGCATGACTACAAGATTCTGATGTGCCCTGTGAGTCACCAAGGACAACATAATGGCTACTGTAGTTGTGGTAATATGCACATTTTGTTGCAATCTAATACTTTTTTTGAAAATAGGTAGTCCATGTAAGACATCTATATTTTCCATAAATATTTAATTAAACCAATGGCCTGTTCTGAGACCACACAGAAAAATGCACACCTTTACTCTACAGGAGATATTCATAGTTTTGTTGGGTTTCACTCATTTATATGTTTTGCTTTTATGCATCCTTTTGTCTCTCACCAGCTACTATGTCCATCAGGGGAGGAGCCTTCCTAAGCCTGGGCACATCCCACTGACAACATATAGCTCAAACCACTGCTGCCCCAAACAAGGGAAAGAGGACAGGTCACATTGAAGGGGGGGAGATCTTGTCTGCTTCCTCATATGTCTAAGTCTTCCCTTGGGGCCCTGCCCTGGGAGGGTTCCTCTAACAGTCAAAGGAAAGGTGTCAGGAGAATGAGGTCCTAATGCATTGGCCCTTCTCCTGTGGTCCTTTCAGCTTCTGTAAAATGACCTGATGGGGTGAAAGCTCTCCAGGTTTCCCCTCAACACTTTTCTTCTCTGCTTCTAGATTTCCTGGGCAGAAACCAGGGGAGAGTTTGGGATTTGTTTCTGTTGACCTGAAAGGAGCCATCTGCCGGGAAGCCAAAAAGAGGCCAGGAGTCCCAGTGCTTCATAGCAGGCACACACAGACCTGTCCTGCCCCATCTGTACCCTCAAAGCAGGAATGAAGACATTCTTGATTTCTTGCCATGGGGAAGGCTTAGAAGTGGAGAAGACATAGGGGAGGCAAGGTAGGATTATACCACAGAGGGAGATCAGGACAGAGAAAGGAAAGCTCACATATGGAAAAGGACACTTGTGGTAGGGAAAGAAATTTTATTTCCAAGCTTTTAAGAGAATAATACAAACAACAGAGAGTTTTAAAAAACCCTAAAAACTGGTTTAAAAAAGTACTTGACAGTGTCCCTTGAATACCCATGGATGATGCAGCCATTGTGCAATGACAACAGGAAACTGCAGGTGACCACCCAGTGGCCTTCTGTGGCAGAGCCCCAGGAACCAGGAGCCAGGCCCGAGGGCCAGTGCTCCCTGCCAGAGTCCCGGGCCCCACCTCAGTGCTGGGGAAGGACCAGGGAGCACTAGCACTGAGGGCTTAGCCAAACAGCAGCAGGGAATATTCAGACTGGCCTTCACCCCACTCCCTGGGACATACCCAGCCAGTCCCTCCTGTCTGCTGCAGCAGCTCTCAGCATGTGCCGAGGCTGGAGGGGGCATGGCACTGAGCGTGTCCTGGCCGTGGGTGGGGATAGGCAGCAGGGAAAGTCGCTCCTGGATTGATAGCTTTAAAGGCTGAAGCCACAGCAGCAGGACTGTGCTCGAGATACCCATGGGAAATCTGTACTTCTCTCTAGCTCTGTGTGCGTGTGTGTGTGTGTGTGTGCGTGTGTGTGTGTGTGTGTGTGTCCTGTAAACACCTTTGAGCCAAATAACCATAAAATAAAGTAACAAGGGCACAAAAAGACATCCATCTCCAAACCTAAGCCCTCTTTGAGCCCACCTGAAATTGGGAGTTCCAGTTTGGAAGGTCTGGAAGAGAGGAAACCCCCCCCACTCCACCTCTGGCCGCGCACACCAACATGTCCCTCCCTACACTGTCCACCCAGAGTCATGAAGTCATCCGTGTTAGAATTCCTGCCCATCAGGTGAGCCCAGGGGCTGCAAAAACTGCACGTGATCCCTGCCAGCCCACACCCGTCCCTCTCCCTCCCCCCGCCCCACTGCCAGTGGATCCTGGCGCAGAGAGAAACCAAAACAAACTCAGGGGGAAAGCAGGGCAGGCTACAAGTGCTTCTCCCTCCTCTGCCCTTTGCATTTTTTTCTCCCTCCACATGTGCACATGAGGGCACCACTCCAAGGCCAGCTCCACCTTCTGCAGCCTCCACTTCTCCCACGTGTTTTGTGCATGGGTACATCTGGCCGATGTTATCGCTGTGTTTCATTAGGTTCCGCCTGTATTGCACTTTGTTCTTGAGTTTGCATTGGTTTTCCTTGCTCTTGTTGGAGAATGGTATTGACTGATTGCAAACCACAAAACCACACCAGCATCACTCACTCCAGCTCCAATCCTGCCCCCAGACCCCTCAAGGCCCCCCACCCTCTGCCTACCCTCTGCTCGGGCCCCTGGGGAGTCACATTGCCTTCCAAAACCTGCTCCCCAGACCAGCACACAGTGGGCCCAGCACTTTCCTGGTCCACCCTTCCCTCCTGTGCAGGGTCACGGCCTCACTTCCAGGTCTCCCTCTCACACTGTTGTGACCCTCATGACGAGCTCTCGGCTGCTGCCCTGGGGGTTCCGCTGCTCATGAGGTCTTAAGTGACTCAAGATGTGCAGGATGGTGTAAGCACAGTGGTGGTCAGACAGAGGGCCTGAGGGCTGGCTGGCTGCCCGGGCAGGGCCTTCCTCAAGGGCAGGGGTGTCCACAGCCTCCTCTTCTGAGGAGAGGGCATTGGCCTGGGTGGATGAGGAGGTCCGGGGGTTTGTCCTGCCTCCTGACTTTTGATCCTCCAGGTCTTTTGTCTTGTCATAGTTCAGCACTTTCCACTGCTGGTTGACAGCCTGCCACCGTTTAAAGATGCGGTACACAGAGGGTCCCTCGTGGATGATGAGACCTGAGGCAGCAGGGAGGTAAACAAAAGCCAAGTAAGAGAAAACAAGTCATAGACTCCCTTTATTTATAAAAGGATGTAGGTGTGGGGGCACGATGGATTTATATAGTTTGTTTTGTGCTTTTCAAATCTACCTTTCAGCTCTGAGTCACGTGGTCCCTACCCCTACATCCCTAGCCTCAGTGTGTCTTCAGTGGGTGCAAGGCTACAACACCAACTCCATGAAATAGCTGAGCACCTGCATGTAATACTTTTGCCTATTTCTACTCTGCCCATCCATGTCTTGGCTTCACAAAAATCCAAATTTGTTGTTTACTAAGGCATAATATAAATACAGGGTAGAGCAAAAGCAGGTTTACAGTTGTTCTTATGGAAAATAATACAATAATTAACAACACAAGAAAAAATCTGTGTTTCAAGTACTCACAACTGTAAACCTACTTTTGCCCCACCCTGTATTTTTTTCCTCCCTCTGCCAGGTATCCATGGCACCCAGTACTTAGCTGATGTTGAATGAATGAATCGTATGCTTTCAAAAGCACCATAAAAGAAACTCCATGGTCGTTCCATGCCTGCTGAATGGTGTCTGAAATTCTCCTTGTTAAGTCCTCATGCAAATAGCCCAGTACTACTGAAATATATACACCTTTGGGAGAGAAAACTTCAGCACAGTTACATTGGTCAATGGGAAGGTAGAGTCAGAAAAAAAGCCACGTCAATCTGGCAAATAAATATTAATTGCATACCTTCTGTGTGCCAAGCCCTAGAGATACTGCAGTGAGCAGGAGAGGCAGAAACCTGCCCTCAGATACCTCACATTCCCTTTAGTAGAGAAACACACATCAGATGTGTAAACAAGACAGTAGGACTATTTCAGGTGCTGAAAAAATGCCGTGAGGAAGATAAAATAGGGTTAAGTAGCCACTGGCTACAGATGTTAACAGTCTTGTTTTAGTGGTGGAAAGGCCTTTGGAGAAGGTGGTATTTGAATTGAGACTTATATGATTAGGAGGGATCCATCATGCAAAGATCTGAAAGGAAAGCATTTGAGTGGCAAGAACTGCAAGTGCAAAGGTGAGGGGGCGGAAATGGATGCCAAGGGTCAGGAAAGAGGCCAGTGTGGCCAGGGTGCAGGGAACGAGTGGGGAAGTGCAGGGCAGTAAGTGCAGAGGCCACTCTATCATAGGGCCTTGTAGGCCGTGCAAGGAATTTTTTTTTTCCTGGAATTTATAGTTTATTTTGAGTATATGGGAAACCATTGGAGTGTTTAATGAGGGGAATAGCATGATCTGATTTAACACCAGTAAGTTCATTCTGGCTCCTGAGAAACAATAAGCTGAGGAGGACAAGAGTAGGAGCAGAAGACCAAGCAGGAAGTGATGTAATGACTCAAGTCAGAAAGGCTGGTGGCCTGGACTCGGACAGCAGTGCAGACAGTGAGAAATCACTGGAAGCAGGATGTATGTCGGGGGGAGAGATGACAGACGTGCTGACAGGTGAGGTGTGAGTCAAGAGAACAATCTGAACAACTTGGAAGCTTTGGGCCTCAGCTGTTAGTAGATGTGAAAGGCACAGTGGTTGGGGATATGGATTAGTGTGCTGGTGGCAGTGGCTATATTAGTTTCCTATGGCTGCTATAACAAATTACCACACATTTAGTGGCTTAAAATAACACAAATATATTCTCTTAAAGTTCTGGAGATCAGAAGCCTAAATTCAGTCTCACTGGGCTTATTTGAAGGTGTCAGCAAGGCTGGCTCTTTCTGGTGGCTTTGAGGGGAGAATCCATTTCCATGCCTTCTTCTAGAAGTCACCTTGCTTCTTCTTTGCATCAGTCCACCTCTTTCAATGTCACTGCACCTGCTACTCTTCTGTCTTCAAGCCTCCCTCTTATAAGAACGCCATGATTATGTTGGGCCCGTAAGAATTGCCCAAGATAATCTCCCAACATCAAGATTCTTAAATCAATCATGTCTGCAGAATCCCTATGGGGGACCACTATTTAGCCACAGTGATAGCCTTATTTTATTCATGGTAAATTTAGGATGTCTGCTAGAAATTTCACTGGAAGGACCAGCTAGGCAGTTGGACACATAAGACTGAAGCTTAGGGAGAGGTGTGGCCTGGAGAGAGAAGTCATCAGTGTAGAGGTAGAATCTGAAACCCTAGGGATGCCTGGATCTCCTGGGCAGAGAAGGGGGACAAGAGAAGAGGGCCAATGACAGAGCCCTGGGGTTTCTGGTGTATAGAGGGTCAGTGGCAATTTGATGGAAGTGGAACCTTCAATGGAAGCTCTGGAGGAGCAATACATGGTGTAGAAGAAAGACCAGCAAATGTGGAGACCCAGATGGGTAGAGACATGTTTCAGGAAAGAGAATGTGAAAACTCTTTGAAATGCTGCTGAGATGTCAGTGGAATGAAAAGTGACCACTGGTTGGTGGGCACCAGGGAGGTAAGCTGATAGAAGTGATGGTGGGAAAATCAGGTAGTTCTCATCCAAGTGTATCTTTTTCTTCCTTGAAGTCATGAGCTAAGGGGAAAGGGATAAGGGAGGAAGTCTTGACAATTTGGGAAGAAAAGAGAAAGTGGGAAATAATTACCTTGGAAAGTGGGAGAGTGAATTTACAAGGGAGATGTGGCAGAATTATCTAGTCGTGTTGGGTGTCCATTTGAAATTTGTGGCCATCAATTTGAAATGAGTCCAGTCGTTGGTTGTGTGATTTTTCTCTCCACCTTAATGCAACTGCTTGCTAGGTGCATTTATGGAGTAAGAAGAGAGTTGGATGTAATTAATGTACCAGGGGTATTCTACCCACTGCCTGTGGGCCACATATGGCTCAGGTGGCTATGAATGCAGCCCAACACAAAATCATAAATTTACTTAAAACCTTTTTTTTTTGCTCATCAGTTTTCATTAGTGTTTGTGTATTTAATGTGTGGCCCAAGACAACTCTTATTCTTCCAGTGTGGCCCAGAGATCCTAAAAGTTCGGACACCCCTGGCGTAGACTGTTTCTCCAGGCAAGTAAGACAGGAGAGAAGATGATGGATGTTTGCAAGGGAATACTTATGACATTGGCCCATGGAGCTTAGGCTGGGAGGAAATAAGGACACAAAATGGGTAAGGAATCATAAAAAGTTAAAAAGGAAATATATATGGTCGATGAAAATAGGTCTCTATAAAGTTGGGGAATTGCCTTTTTCAGCTTCTAGAAGTCCCCTGCGTCCCCTGCCTCTTCTATACATTGGTCAAGGAATCTGTAAATTAAAAAGATGGGGGGGGGGTTGATAATCAGAGAATGGGATGTTTAAATCCAGATATGGGGAGTGATGTAGTTCTTGGCGACGATAAGGTCTAGAGGGTGACCACTTGAGTGGGGCTGAGGTGGGCTGGAGGAAAAGGACTCGGGTGTAATGAGGAGATGGACAGGTTATCTGCGTCCGCCATCCTCAGTGTTATCAGACCAAATGCTCCCTTTTTGTAACCAGTACATTTTAATATCCTCTTTCTTACCCTGAAATGAGATTCATAAGATAATATAAATCACTATGGTTGCTTTGAAAAAAAAATATAATGGCCTAACAGAGAAAGTAAAGAAGAACAAAGGAGAAGTCATTTGTAACAAAACTATATAAATTTCAATATGAATGCTGGGACACTACTACATTTGAGAACAAATGAAAAAACCTCATATATTTCCAAAACTTCCCCCTAGGGGGTTGTACCACTTCTGCTGAGAACCACTGATGTATAGAAATGCTGAAGACTGGTGGGAGGGAGTAGATGAGCCAGGTACATCAAGGAACATGAGTAGGCGGTCAACTGCCAACAGTATCAAGAAGGGGAAAGAAGTGGTAATACATGATGATGTGCACTGCAAAGGGGCTGGGGCCTCTGAAGGATAAAGGAAGAGAGGTGGTTTGGAAGTGGTAATGGAGAGCAAGGACAACATGGACCCACTAGACCTCACAGAACAGTGTATGAGAGAAAAAGCAGCCACCACTTGAGACAGCCATGCAAGAAACACTGCCCCCAGGAAGTTTTATTGCAATTGAGGGAAGATGAAAGTAACACTCAGAGAAGAGGTTGCCCATGATGTACCATGTGGTCCAGAGGGTACAAAAGAAGGGCTGGGAAGACGGGGTTGGTTAAGAGATGAGTAAACTGGAAAGGGATGATTGTCCATATCGGGAGGGTGGTCTTGGAGACTGGGACCTGTGACAGTGAGTGGCATGACTGGGGATGAGGCACAATGGGATTTACAGCAATTGTAAATCTAGAGGCAGCTGGTCTGGCCCCTGGCAGGAAGAGCTGATTCATAGGAGCAAACAGCAGTGAGTCATTCCTTGATGTGAAGCAAAAAGCCTGGATAGGAACACCTCAAAGCCTCTCCAAACTCCAACACACTGTGATTCTGGGACACAAGACAGCTACCCACTGCCACTCTTTTTACCAGGACTCCAAAACTCTTGAAATTGGACTTTGTGCAACAAGTCTTCAAGGGTTCATTGAAAGAGAGACAGTCTCTCTGTAGCTCAGTAGATCCTAATGTGTTTGAGGATCTCATGAAAGTGAAAGGCCACCTTCCTGGGGTGGTAGGGAGAGAAAGCCAGACACATGAATTGTTATGATTTTAGGGAGTTCATAAACCTTCTGCAGGCCACCCATGGACCTGCCTGATTCTGGACAAGGAGACTTCCTCCTTACCCAGTCTCTCACCCTCTCCCAATGTGCCAATTCTCATCACTTCTTTCAACCTTTTAAATATGTGTCTATGCACTCTTGGCATTGTAACATTCACTTGCTCATATATTCCACAAGCCTTGCTTGAACACTGCTAAGCGCTTTCCCTTAGATTATAAACCCCTTGAGGACAAAAGGTATGGTTGAGGCTTTGGCTGCTGACACAGTTTTGGGGGACTAATGAAGTCTTGGTGATGATGGAAGAGATGTGGCCTGGGGAGAGAGAAGCGGGATCTTCTGAAGGCCTAGGCAGACTCTTTCCAGTAAAAGCCACTAAACTTGATTCTTAATTACCTTCTTGATCAGACAGTTTTACCCTGATTGAGTAGGGTGGTTCAGATTTTTAGTCTGAATGCTGCCTTCCAATTATCTAATCGCCTAGTGTTTAGGAAGTAATTAAACCATTGTAATGGATAGGTGGCTGGAGGGGAGGAAGATGCATCTGTTTTTGTAGATAATGTTTGTTTGACAAAAGTTGGAAAAGCACAGACTACCTCATTCACATCTACTTCCTGGGGCTCCCTCAACTTCCTGCTCTACAAATTACTTATTGATTCCTTGGAGAGCAGAATTTTTTTTAAATGGGAGGAAATGGGTGGGGCTCGTCTGATCGGAGCAGATGAGGCGGGCAAGGTTGAAGATGTAGAAGAGAAAGAAGAAGGGTGGGAAATGGCAGTGGATAGAAAGAGAGAGACTGAGATTAGGATAGGAGGAAAGAAGGCTATTGGTGAAGGCAGGCAGGGAAGTAGCAGGAGAAAATGGAAAATTAGAGGGCATGGTAGTACTAGAAAGCCAGTATGTTTTGAATGAGTCCTTTCCTGGGGGTTTCTACTTAATTTAACAGGTACCTGGTATCCACATACAAGGTGCCTAACCCTGAGCTGTATTTGTGGAAAAGCCAGTTCCAGAAGAATTGCTGCCTTTGCCTTTCTAATATCTCTCTAACTTTTTGGCCCCCTCTTCCTCACAAAGCTGTAGGCTCCATAGGTTGTCAGAACCTTTCATTTGTGATCACCTCTCTCCCCCGACCTCCTGCTGAAATGGCCCTTGGTTCATCCGATGAGGATGGGAGGGAAGGTGGCCATTGTGGGCGGGTGGTCCTACCTGCATGGCTCCCATGCCCCTAGCTCCCCACAGCCGCGTCAGGAGTTCTTCCTGACAGGGCATGCCAATCCTCCCTTGCTGAACTGGCCATTGGCTCTTGCTGTGTCCATGGCAGTGAGATAGAATTTAATTCCATTTGGTATTTCCTGAGTACCTACTATGTGCATCTATGAGCTCCCAGTTCCCGTCACATTTGGAGTTAAGAGGCCAAAGCTAACTGAGAAGTCTGGGGAGAAGCCTCTGGCCCCCAATGCTAGAATCCCCCTCCCTACTCCCATCTCCTGCTGGAATCCTGGTGAAATGCTATAAAAGTTATAGACAACCCTCCAACAGTGCTTCTCAAAGTTTAGCATGTATCAGAATTGGCCAGGGAGTACAGATTTCCAGGCACTTCCCCCAGAGACTCTGACTCAGTAGGTCAGGGGTGAGGCCTAAGAATATGCATTTCTAAGAAGCTGTCGGGCAGTGCTGATGCTGCTTGTGTGCAGACTGCACTTGTGTTGTACTGCCTAGAACATGGTCCCTGTTCTGGCCCACTGCTCTCTGAAGGCTCTGCATTTTGAAAAAACATAACTGTAATTTCAAAAATCCTCTACTTCCAGATGTGACAGACATGAAAATGTAAGGCAACTGGATAAAAGGGTTATTCCTCTCCTAGACCCAAAGACCTCATGTCCCACAATTTAGAGTCAACTCACAATGAACATGTATTGAACACTCAGAGCACTGTCACTTACTAACCTTGTGGCTTTAGGTAAGTTACTTCCTTTTTCTGAGTAAATTGGGGCTGATACCCCTCCCTTATAGGGTCATTATGAGAATAAATGAGGTAATAAGCCCTGCGTGCTGGTGCCTGGCAGAGTGCTGGGCACACATTTAACACTCAATGCTGCATAATCTTGATTGTCGTGGTGCTGGGGGTGATGATAGGATAGAAGAGGCCCACTCTTATTTCTTCCTCCTTCTTCATTGCCAACCTCATCCCCAAACACAAGCACCTGTTCTATCGTCTAAGTGTCCTTCTTGATCCTCAGCCTGAGTCATTGTTTATCGATGAACAACAACACACTGGAACTGAGAGACGCCCTAGAGACTAACCAACTCCACTGATCAGAAATTTCTCTTGCATTAAGCCACTGAAACTTGGGGGGTTATTTTTAATATGTATCTGCTGGAGTTACCCTAACTAAAATCACTTCAGGGCTAGGTTAGAGGCCACAAGAGAAAAGCAGATTTGGGCATGTTCCATGTGGTCTCCAAAATGTATCAGATTGGGCTATTTCTGGTCACAAACCCACTGTCAACAGAGAGATATGCCATTCCGAGTCTGTTCCAATGACTGTGCTGCAGGCACTGAAGACAGTTCTCAAGAGGTATTCCAAAAAGATTTTGAGCCTATCAGCACAACTAGATTAAGTAAATTACCTCCCAAGGAGTCTCCTTGGAGGGGCACAGTGCTCACTTGCTGTGTCTGCTTCTAAATCAGGCCTCTTCATCCTCCAAGCACCCAGCATCTCAGCTGTGGAGAGAGGTGGCCATGCATGGGAAGCCGTGGGGGCAAGGGAGGGCATAGGTGAGATTCAAGTTCATAACTAATTTGGAAAGTTGGATAAGCCACATGCAGATAATGGCACATCGACTGAGCCCCATTTGCTTATTTTCATGGGTGATGCTTACCAGTTGTTTGCCCTGGCCCACCATTACTGAGAATCCCCCATAGCCACAGCTGTCAACCTCTGAGAACTATGACACCTTCTCACAATGGAAGTAACTTCAAAATCTCAGAATGTCAAACCTACAAGGATCTTGAAGGTTGTCAGGTTCAACTCTCTCATTTTACAGATGCATTAACTTAGTTGTAGAAAGAGGAAGTAACCTGCTCAAGGTCACAGAGGTAGTTAGTGGCTGATCTGGTTTTCAGACCTAGATCTTCCATTTCTTAGTGTCTTCCCCTGCCTCATGCTGCCTCCCCCATATTTTCAAAGTTTTCTGAACGGGGAATTAAAAGATTTGACAAACAGGCCATTTCTAGCCCAAAGGAGGGAAGAAAGAAAGGAATGTTTGTGGCACACATGTACTTTTAGTTAATGTGAACTAAAATTAAGTTTGAAAAGCAATGTTTTTCATTCCACTAGTTTTGATAGTTCTGTTTCCACTAGCCCCTGCCCAGTTCTGCTTCCACTTGCTAAAAATCAGTTGAGTCCCTTTGTTTTAGAGGGCAGGTGTCAAGTGTCTCTAAATCATAGGAAACACCCCTAATGGACAGCACACAGAGAAAGCTTTAATAAAACAGTTAAGAAATAATTTTGTTAATTACCATATTTCACTTTTCTAAATATTTGTAGCAAGCTCAGAAATGTTGCTCTCCTTCCTCCCCTTGACCCCATTCCACTCACAAGTACAAAACAAACAGGGGGAGGCTGAGGTCCTCATTTTTGCAAAGTTGACTTTTTGATGGCCAATCTCTTAGGTCTGTGGAGTGAAAAAAATGTTTTTGGTGCCAAAGACCTTAATTAATTTGCTCTTGTTAAATTCTAATAACTTGACCCACTGGAGCAGAGAACGTCTCATTTGTTTTCTGTGGGGTTCTGTCAACTCTGCTGGGGGAGACAGTGTCATTAGAGATGACAGAAGAGGAGGCAAGTGGAACGAGGACATTCGATGTAATCAGATCTTCTCATTGAGGGGACATGGGTGAGAGAAGACAAAACCTTCAAGAAGAAGCACTGCTCCAAGTAACAGTGGACTCTCAATCATGTGAGGATGCGGGGTGAGGTTCCTAGGCTGCGACTGGATTTTGCAAAGCTTTATTGAGTGCCTACTACGAGCGGAATCTACGAGTGCCTCCTGGCCTGATCACTCATATTTAAGAGTGCCTGCTCCTTCTCATACACCCTCTTATTCAATCCTCTCAACAACTCTGAAGACAGTATTATTCTTCCATTTCACTGATAAGGAAAGGGAAGCAGAGACTTCTGTGGGGACCCTGGAAACTATGGAAACTATACCCACCATTGTGAATCTCATCTCCTCCTCCCTGAGCTATTATTTGGAGGCCAAAAGGCTATCCCTGGACTAGGATGTGGAGTGTCTTGCAAGGACTTACCTGCAGAGGGAAACCAGACCTGCCTTGTAGGGGTCATGGTTCTCATCCTACATTTCTCTAAGTGACCCTGCTGTCAAGTGTGCTCACAATGACACCAGGGTCACTTAGAGGAATGTAGTTCTGTGAGTCTGAATATCTAGTTGAGCCTAAAAATGAAGATAACTCCAGTAGACATTGCAGGCTCCACCTGATTCTCCCTTCCCTAGAGCCCCTAAGAAGCTGCTAGTCTATAACCACTTGTGCAGTGCTGTGTGTTTTTCCTCAACTGGCCAGCATATTGCAGAGGAGGAGGAGTGACTCATACTGGAACTTTACCCTGAAAACTGGCATCATCACTACTGATCATGATCACCATCCTCAAAATCACCGTCATTGCAACCACCATAAGAATCTGTGCATTTCAACTATTTCCAGTTACCTGCCTCTCCCCTCTCTCTGTCACATATTAATTCTGTTTTGATTTTGTTTCCCAGCATTTTCTCCTGTGGACAGCCTCTCCTAGAAAAACACTGAACTGTGAGTCCTACTCTTCTGCCCGACTCAGCCTAAGACAAATCCTCCAGTCTTAATGTTTTACCATCTAAAACACTGGAAGAAGAATCCTTGCCCCTGGGGATATGCTTTGACACTAAATTAGCTCCAGTTCAAACCAACAAAATGATAGAACAATCTAAACAGTTTAAAGATGAGATGGTCTAAATATGACTGTATCTGACCACTGTTGGATGGCACCAAAATCAGTTAGGGTCCCTATGCATTCCTCTCCTATTCAATGGCTATCTGCAAGCAGTCACTGGTCTGTCAGAGACTCACTGGTCTGTCAGAATGGATAGAGCATGATGTGGCTATGCAGCTGAGAATTTATGTTTTCCTAAAAGCTTAGAGGAAAGAAAACAATGTGAAAATTCAATATTTAGTTCACTCCGCTTCTCCCAGAAATGGAGTGATTGCATACAAGATGGATGTAAGAAGAGAAACAAATTAGAAAGGTAGAAGTGGGCCAGGGGAGGCAGGCATATAGGAGATACCGTGAGCAAGAGAGGCCAGAGCACCAGGTAGGCCAGAGCAGGGGTGCTGGGTAGCTCAGAGCCCAGCCTGTTTATGAGGGCTCCTCCTGTAAGTGGGCCCAGGTGTACCCAACTGGCAGGTGGCATCTTCAGGTATCCCATAAGTGACACCATGGGACTCCTGCTATCTGATGCAGAAGGGCTCATAGAAGGATCCCTTGACTGCCCGTCAGGAGACTTTGCTTCTAATCCCAGATGAGCAAGCTTGAGCAGATCACTTCCCTTCTCCAGGTCCTAGCTCTCAACTGCAAAGCAAAAGAGCCATACTGGTCGATTGTACAATCTTTTCTTTGGTCAATGCTCTCAGTCTTCTTATCTATGGAACCCTGAGAGGTAGACAGTACTGATGCCCCTGTCTCTCATCCATGCTTACACCAGGGGAGGAGGAGAATACTTCCCTGTCCTACCACCTCTTTGATGTAAGCTTTGTTGGTAACGTGCATTGGCCAATGTCTGTGGGCAGAAGGAGCAATATGCCAGTACTGAGTTGGAGCTTTGAGAAGCGTTGCAAACATCAACCTTGGGATGTTTGTGCTCTTGTGCTCCTGCACTTGGCTAGGAGAAGAATAGACCTCTGTAGCCCCTTCTCCTTTAACGTGGGTCCCAGCATGAGAAGACATTCAGAGCAGGCCCAAACCCAACGCACAGTCAGAAGCTAAGCCCAGCCAAGCCCCGCAGAGCCACAGCCGTCTCATAGACCCATGAGTGGAAAATAAATGATTCTTATTGTAAGGCCCTGCAATCTTGGAGTTGTTTGTTGCTGTAGCCACAGCTGACTAATACACCACACGACAGGAAACATGTCTCATAGACGCTCACATCAGGGACAGATCAAAAGCCTGCCTAAAGGAGAATGAAGGGCAGCTGGAGGGGCCCCTACAGGAAGGCCCTCAAATGCTTCCTCTCTGTTCCAGAGCCCCATACCTCCATATGGAGAGACACCTGGTTTTTGGCATCAACAAACCAGGCCTCAGCAGGAGAGGAAGGGAGTTTTTTGGGAGAGGGAGCTAAATGAGAATGACTCAAAGTCAAAGTCCTCCCATTAACAGTCTTCTATTTCCACAGTCCTCCAGACCTGGGTAATCTGTTCCTTTCACTGCCTACATGCCATCATTAAAAGTCTCTTGAACTGGGAGCTGATGTACTAGTTTTGCTAGCATGGAAAGGCAGCAAGATGCTTCTTAGACAGATCTACAAGTTCTGGCATTACTGGTCTCTGGCTACTGTAATCAGTATGCAAGTCTCTAACTTCTCTGGTTCTAACATGAAAGGACCCCAGAGAAACTCACATTAATATCATCCCAGCTGAATTCCAGCTAATAGATGTTTTCCCGCCAAATGAAGCAATGTAGCATTTTGATATAATACCCAAACTAATGCCCAGAAAAGAAAGCTGTGGCCTAGGAGGTCATCTGAGAGTTCAAGGTCAGGATGTGCAACCAGTGCTTAAGCATGCTTTGTGTCACTCAGGGAAAACCAGGACCATTCTCCATCCCCTCAGATACTTGGGCAAAGACTTCCAAGTTGACAGCCACAATCATTTGTTGGAAAAAACAGAAAGACTCAGCACTCCACCAACCAACCTAACTTGATGGAAGAGAAGGGAATATAGATTTGGGAGTGGGAAAAGAAGGCATCATAGTGGTGGATTTCCAACTTTTTTCTAAACACTGAAGCCTTTTAAACAGAATCTTACCTGAAATGGAAACATGTCAACAGATAAAAGAATAGAAGCTCAGGGTTAAGCAGGGGTGAAGTTTCAGAGCCTGTCTTGGCAGCATTCCATTGCTCTCTTCTGAATGAAGCTGGGTGTGGAAGCCCAGGACTGCATACAGTTTGAAAATAACTAGACTAGAGGTGACTTGGGCATTGGGATAGGCTTATGGAAAGCTGAAAAAAGGAGGCAGGCATGGTTGATACTGTTTATGGGCATTTTGCTAAGAAGAGAATGGAATTCAAGGTACAGGCATTCCTTGTTTGGCTAGGCAGCCATGGGGCACACAGCAGAGAGGAAGCTTGCTGCATCCTGCTTGAGGCAGATAGACTGACGAACCGACTTTTCACAAATCTCCTTAGTGGCAAGCCTCCTTATCCTTCTCTTCAACCAGGAAAGACAGATTTGCCTGGGAAATATTTAGATTTTCCTTCTTTTCCCTGCTTCCCCCTCCTCCCCACTTGCCTTTCAGATCTAAGCCACTGGCCCTTCCTGAGCTCACAGGCTTCAAGGTTGGTGCCTTCTCTGCTTTGACCTTCCCGAGAGCAGGACCTGAGGGATTTGTCTAACTCATGGTCATGTGGCTTCCCACTTCCCCTAGAGAAAAGCCCGCAGACTCACCTATGCACACTACATCCATGAATCCATACATCCCATAGCAAATCTGGAAGAGGAGGTCTTGGCGCTGCCATTTTGCCGAGGGACTGAAGGTCGACCAGATGAGCCACGAGATGCTGGCGATGAGGAAGAGGGAACCCAGGATGGCGGCTGCAATCTGGACCTTCTCAATGACTGTCAGAGAGATGGCCTGCCACTGCGGGGAAGAGAATGGTAGGTTAGCTGTTGCTCAGATACACTCACCCCATTCCCGTCCCATTCCCACCCCTCTCCCTTCTGTTGTCCCAAACACTCACTTCTGGTTTAGGATTTCAACCAGGGCTTTCCAACCTAGTGATACAATGGATATTTTTTGCAAGTTTCTGAGTTTTACATTGTACATTTGATATATATGCTAGAGATGACCAATTCAGCAGACAAGAAGAAGACACAGGATGTTGTGGAGAGATAAGAAGAACAGTATAACTATATATGAACCCTGAGATTTCATTTTTTAAAAAAACAGGAAAAGTATTTAACTAATAACAGTATCAACGGATGGGTTGAAGGATAAGTTGTGGGTGAGCTTCAGCTCTGAAATTCTGCTCTTCTATGGCTGTTCTAGGGAGCAGGAGCCTAAATGAGCCTGGAGTTGAGTGTTTGGGATTTAGTCCAGCTGTCACTCAACAAATATGTACTGAGTGTTCTCCATGTGCCAGCCACTCTGCTAGGTGCTGGAGACAAAGTAGTAAGCAAAAACATACAAGATTTCTGCCCTTATGGAGCTTACAATCTAGAAAACACAAACAACCACATAATTACTTACAAATGTAATTTATCAGGAGAAAGAAAGGGAGGTAGATGACACTGTGAAGGTCTATGAAATGGGGACTTGACTTCCCAGTAGTGATGCTTCCCACAAGAGTTGAGCAGGAGTTGACTGGGAAAGGGAGGAGCGGTGCATGCTCCTGGCAGAGGGAAGCACATGAGCAAAGGCCCTGTGAGTATGAAAACCTGGAGGAAGGCCAGAGTGAGTGGAGCAGAGAGATCAAAGAGACTGTGGGGTGAGACAGCTGGAAATATAAGAAGGAAAGACCATGTGGAATCTTGAAGAGTATGCACAAATTTTTGACTTTGTGCTGAGTAAATATGATGCTTTTGAACAATTCTAAGCAGGGAAGTTGAACAGTTTTAAAAAGAGAAAATTGGGGAAGGTGGAGGGAAAGAGGATCTCCTGATTGTAGGAATTTGTGTAGCCTCTTGCTGAAAACACCCCCGAAAGCATTTCCGCCTGTACTAGAGGAAAGGCCGAGAACCTTCCATCTGCCAACAGTGAGCTGTCACTACGTGTTAAATGGCTGGGATGGGAGCGCTGATTCTGGCTCCAGCCCGGACTGCCCGATGGCCCATAGGGAACTGTAACCATTGGAAAACATTCCACTTGCTAGTCTAGATGTAGGACATCAGCCTTTACATTTAATTATACAGATAGCATCCCATTATAGGTAATTGGGTCTTTAAATTTTCCACTCCTTCCCCCAGCCTAGGGTTACACATAACAAGGGATTTTTCCAGAAGATGGACTGATCCTACAGACTTTGCTCACACACAACAAATGCCTTTTACAGAGCCTGCCCCACTGTCTGTGAAGAGGGTTCCTGACTGGGCTTTTTGTTTCTACCATTAAGTCATCAATAACCTTCAGTATCTCCTGCTCCTGGCTTCAAAAATCCTAAATCCAGAGGCAGAGAAAGGTCCCCTTTAATTCCTAAAGTCCCTTTCACTGGCTCCCAAGCCACCTATGGAAACTAAACAGGGCCCTTGACTACAATCGGAAGCACGATGAAGGAGGAGAGGGTGAGGGTACCACTGCCAAGGCCCTCCTCCTGTCTGTCTCATGGGAGGCCCCACAAAAGGTGTCAGCAGCAGAGGTGCAAGGAGAAAGCAGAGAGCGAGGGACTCTGGCATCTCAAACAGAGGCTGGGAAGGGGAGAAGGGCTCCAGAGGTTCCAAGCTCTGCTGCCACCAGACACTCAGCGCTTCGCTCCAGGGCAGATCCTGAACATGGGATCGAACTGCCCCGCAGTGAATGCACAGACCAAGCAGGAAGACCATGAGGAGCACTGAGCATGGGGCCTGGCGACCCAGTTCTAGCTGAGCTCTGCCCCAGCATGACCTAGGAGAAGTCCATACACCATAAAGACTCTCAAGGTTCCCTTTTGTAAGAGTGGAAATAATTAGTCTCACTTCATAGAGTATTATGAGGGTTAAATGAAATAACTCCCTAATCAATGCTTTGAAGGGTGTGGGCTGCCATAGTTTCCATTCTTCATTATGTCTCAGCAAAAATACAGTCACGCATGTGGAGGTGGGGTCTTTCTAAAGGTAACTATGCTCAGCAAACTCAGTGCTCTGCACTATAGATTAAAGGTTAAGGGTCAGACTCAGGAGTTAGACCCCTTGGGTGCAACCCGGCTCCATCAGGGTAACCCTGAGCAAATTGCTGACCCCTCTGCACCTCCACTGTCTCATCTGTAAATTGGGACTAATAACAGTACCCACTGTACTGGGTTGTTTTCAATGTTAAATGAGATGATGCATACAAATACTTAGGACAGTATTTGTGGCTAGACCCCAGCAAGCACCAACTAAATATTAATATGATTACAGTTCAGGTGTAGCAGAAACAGCCACAAAGTCTTGAAAGCACAGGGCCACCCTGAAACTCTTCCTTTCTCAGTGGCTCTCCTGCTGGAACCAGAGCTTGCAGAGAGTCAGTGGGAGAGCAGGCTGTTATGACCGTTGTTTCTCACAGCTTTGTATGGAGCCTGGAAGAAACCTCCCCACACTGAGCAGAGGGAGCCCTCCACCTATTGCTCCGCTCACTTGCAGTGGGGCCTGCCTGCTCCATCCTGAACTGCAGGTGGCCAGGCTGGGCTGTGGGAGCCGAAGTTGCCCCACTGAGCTCTCTCTCACATGGCTGGGCCCAAGGAGCCCAGGACACACAACTGGGACAGTTTGGGCCATAACCACACAACACTGCTGCTAGTCCAAACTATTTCCTTTTTCTGGTGCTATCTGGAAAAGTGAAATGGCATTTACTGAGCACACATCGTTGCATTTCCAAAAGTAACAGAATCACAGTAGTAACCTAACAATAAATTAATAGATCAATTTTGTCAATACTGCCATTTGCTTACTGTACTTATGAGATTAGAAAAATCTTCCCCCCACACACACTTCCCCCAGGAAAGACTTATCCCTAAATGGGTTTTCATTTTACAAGACAGATTCCAGTGCCTGTTTGTGAGCCAAGGGGGCACTTGGAGGTAGACTTGTAGGTTTGGACTCTGACCCTTCTCCAAGGCTTGAATCAGTGGAAAAGGAAGGGGAGAGTTAATGCACCCAGGGTGTGGAATCGGCTGTCTCACGACACTGCTATTTTAAGACACTGTAAGATTGGAAATGAATGGCTAAAGACGGAACTGGCACAGGGCGAGGGCCTCTTGTTCTGACCCCTTGGTACACCATGAGGAGGGTTAAGGTGCCTTGGCGTGGGTCGAGCGGCATGCAGTGCCCATGTAAAACTGCATAGTGTCTGCAATAAAACTCCCTAGTCGTTGCAGCTCCACGTTTCCCTCTGACCCACCCCTCATGCAGAGACCCTGACCCCACCACCACCACCAAACCACCGGCCCTCCTGGGCTTGCAGGATCGGCTCCCCTCTCCTGCAGGGAGGAGGAGTGAAACAACTATGCAGACTCTTCAGGCCCCCATCCTCACTAGTCTGATGGCTAATAGGCTATGCGACAGCTTAACTGGCTGACTATGCACACGTGGAGGTATTTTCAAGAGCCAAGTGCTCTATATGCAGGTGCCTCAAAGGGCGAGCTGTTTGAGTTGGAGGATTTACAAGGTGGTACAGGGCTGGCTGGCTCTTCTGGGATGTTGGATGTTTGGGGCAGGGTAGGGGGCAGGAGGCAGGGGACCTCTCAGCTCTTACAGGTCCAGCCCTGTCTGAATCTGCTTGGCAGACCCCGCCCCCAGCCCTGGCTCTCCCCGCCCTCGCCGTTCACAGTAGCCTCTCCAACTTTCCCTTCTTCCCCGGGGCCCATTCTTCTCTTTTCCTCTGCCTCCCTCTCCTGTCTCCTCTCCTGTCTCCTCTCCAGTCCCTTGTCACAAGAAGGGTGATGCGTGAACCAGCAGCATCTGCATCACACCCCGCTGCCTCCTGTCACCCGATAGCTTATCAGAAATGCAGAATCTCAGGCCCTGCCTCAGACTCCTGAATCACGTCTGCATTTTGACAAGATTCCAGGTGAACTGGATGCACATTGAAGTGTGGGCAGTGCCATTGAGTCTCCTCTCATCTTGCTTCTTCTTTTCCCGCCCTCAGCTTTATCTCAGTCTTTCTCCTCACTCCTTCCACCCTCTGTCTTTTCTCCAACCTGCTCTCTTCTGCCCTCTGGTCTGCCTTCCTTCCTTTCTTTCTTCTTTTCTTTTCCTCCCTCCCTCTTTTCTTTCTTTTTCTTTTCCTGTCCTTTCCTTTCTGCTTCTTTCCATCTATCCATGCATCACCCTCTTATTCTCTCTTCCATCTGACTCTCCACACTCCTTTCCTTCTATATCTATTTCTTTCTCTTTGCCTTATTCCTTTCTCCTCTTTTTGCTGAATCTTAAGAGGAAAAAAAACCGTAAAAGTTATTTCAATTCCTCTTGCCCAAATGCCATCTGTGGTCTTGCCCACCTAACCTGTCTCATTCCTTTTCTCCAAACTGCCCTGATTCTAAGGTGAAATGGTCCTCCAGCAGGAAAGCCGAGGGTGCAGGAAGCCCCTGGCCCCAATACCCTAGCAGCCCCAGCCAGCGCGCAACCCCCGGTTGTACCTGCAGAGGATTCTTTGTGCTTATGGCGATGACGTGGTACTTGTAGTAGCACAGCTCACAGCTCCAGCAGCCCCGCTCGCTGATCCACTTGATGAGGCAAGGCTGGTGGGTACACTTGACCGAGCCGTCGCAGCGGCATGGACTCAGTAGCTCCCCCTGCAGGGAGAAAGGCACAGGGTAGTGAGGCCCAGAGTCTGGCCGGCAGGCGGTCAGGCAGGCTGTAGGCTGGAGTAGGCCAGACCATGCCACTCAAACGAGGTCACAGGCTTTGTTGGAAGGCACCGGACCTCACAGAGGAGACTCCAGTCTCCCCACCGTGGAATCCAGACAACTTCAGGGAGTTCGACTAACTAAGCTGCGGGTCCCAGCTGGTGCTGCCCATGGCCTAGGGTTTCTGTGAAAATGAGTGAATCAATGTCTGTGGAAGCGTTCGGCCATCCAAAGGGGTGTCAGCCTCAGCTAGCTTCTTTCTAAAGGCTCAGCCAGGGGTCTCAAGTTCAAATGCTCTCAGGGTTAGATAGGTAACACAAGTGACAGAAATTAGCGGGTGAGGAATGGGACAGATTGGAAGGTCCAGACTCAAGTTAAAGGGACAACCACTCAGCTCCAGCCAGCTGTAGACATGGGAATCTATGTGGCAATTATATTTTATCTTCACCCAAGGGCATTTTTTCATTGCTTTTAGAGAGAGAGGAAGGGAGAGAGAGAAACATCAATGTAAGAGAGAGACATTGACTGGTCGCCTCTAGTACCCACCCAGACTGAAGCTCCCCTGAGCCCAGACCAGGGATCAAACCTGCAACCTACGTAAGTGCCCTGACTGGGAGTGAAACCCACAGCCCTTTGGTTACAGAACGACACTGCAACCAACTGAGTCACATTGTCCAGGGCTATGGGGCAATTTTTAATGTAAAATCTCTAATACTCAAATATTAACAGCTAGTACAGTTTAAAAAATATATAGTGAAGGACATTTTGCCCGAGTTTGGTTCTCTGGCCTTGAGCCTTTGCATTCTCCTACAAACCAGCAGCTCATAGAGACCCAGGTGCCCTCTGTGAAGCCTCTTCTCTCAGGTGTCAGAGTGACAAAAGCATGGCAGGTGGGGGTGGGCCTGAATCCATGGGACCTAGGAGGTTGGGCTGGCCAGGTCCCTCTGGGCAGCCTCAGGCTTTGCTGGGAGTAGCTGGGATGATCAGTCTGAGGGAATTGGAAGCAGGGAGGCAAACTACACACTCCGCTTTTCCAGTATAGACAGGCCACCTTCACTGTGGCTCCAGGCCCTTCCCACACCTCTGTTACGTATTTTCCCATTGGTCTCTTGGTCACAACATTGTAATCCCTCACAGGGACAATATTGTACTCATCTCTGCATCCTTAGCACCTAG
Organism: Pteronotus mesoamericanus; assembly: GCF_021234165.1. NCBI lineage: Eukaryota > Metazoa > Chordata > Mammalia > Chiroptera > Mormoopidae > Pteronotus > Pteronotus mesoamericanus. The sequence goes on along the minus strand of NW_026555277.1, from coordinate 10,575,117 downwards.
TATGGTGCCTGAAGCAGACACCCTACCCAACTTTGACAGCAGAATGTATGCATGCCTGTTTGGTGAACAAGAGGTCAGGTTCCTCTAGGACTCGGCCATCTCTGGCTCCAGGTGGGCAGCTGTGGCACCTGGAAGAGGAGTAGAGAAGGCAGGAGATGCCCACAGGACTGGGCACTTGCAGCTCCCATGAAAGCCTAAGAGCCCTTGGTATGGAGTAGCTGCTGTGTATCTCTGGGAAAGAAACAGGAGGGGGGTGTGAGGAGAGGTACATGTGGGGAGAGGTGCTGGGGGAGAAGCAAAGCCCTCATTATTCATGGCAGCATTTCCTAGGCTCATTTATTCTAACAGGATGAGCTGGGTTTGATTAATCGGGTTGTTAAGCAGCCATGTCAAATTGCCGATCAGGTAAGAGACATTACTCCTGGTCCCTGGCAAGGGTGCCAAGTGACAGTGAAGGCTGCACTCTGCTTCCCAAGCAGCAGCCATGAGACAGAGCAGGAATAGCTGGGTCCCAACTGATAACTAGACCTGAACTTTCTGTCATGGCTCTGGATGGGGGACCCCACACCCAGCCTCATACTTATCTAAGAATGGGGGAATGGCCTGGACCCAGTGCTTGGCTGTGCGGCCAAGAGGTCAAAGGTGTGCTGCTCCCCTTGGAGCTCCTGGTCCCCAACTCTTTCCCTTAGGACTGGACTACTGAAAAGGCGTAATAGAGACTTCTCAGGCACCACAAAGAGTAGAAAGCAGGGGCATCACAATTGTTAGAAAAAGTTAACTTTGATGAAGGAAGCAATCCAGAACTTTAGAAAAAAATAATCTGCCAAGAAGTTATTTTCACCTTGGCATTCATGCAAGTTTTATATTTTATGGTTTAGTATATTTTTATGTATATTGGGAGAAGAGTCAAAGTCTTTTTTTGGTGTGTTTAAGGCTCTAAGAGGATTTAACCTGGACATTTCACCATCTTCAACTAGTCAGATCTACTCTTCTTCAAGAGCAGAAGTGGAAATCAGCCAGCAGCTGGACAGGTTCAGGCTCAACTTAACAATGTCCTTTGTGGGAAACTCTGTTAAAGGCTAAAGCGGTGGAACATGGAAGCTGAGGTGGTAAACATCTCTCAACATAAAAGGGACCTCTATCAAAGAGGAAGAGGTTCCATGACCAAGTCAAGGTTACTTAGCCAGCCAGTGGCATGGCCAGAATGTAAAGCCAGGTCTTTCTGACATCAGACTCTGAGCTTCTCAACACACTGCTCTACTCATTCCTCTTCTGCATCCTGGTCCCTGGTGTCCCTCCCACATCTGTGCCTCTGGGTGTCTTCTTTGTTTCTCCTTCCCAGATCCCACCCCCTCCCTGGCTCACCTCCAGCCCCTCCACCAGGATACGTTTCCTCTCCCATGTCATCTCTCACCGTTTGGTAATTATTTTCTCATTGTTTCCTCTGAGATCTGGGCTGCTCCTGAGTACCCCATAGAATGGGGCACACAGAGAGAATGGGCCCCAGGGGATGGGACAGGGCCAGCCCCTCTGGCCCAGCTCCAGAGGCCTGTGCCTATGGGCTGGGAGGATTATTATGATCTTGTCCATGGAGCTCATCAAACTCCACAGATCAAACGGGCTTATTAAACACGAAGGGCACCATGCACTTCCTTGATGATCTGCTTGGAGCTTTGGGACCCAGAGGCTGACCTAAGAATGATTCGGGCAAGAAAAACAACAGTTCTTCCCTAATCCCCAGGGTCCCACAGGACACTGTGTGGGGTAGAAGGGAAGAGCTTGGTGTTTGGAGACAGACTCCTTAGGATCAAATGCTTCACCTCTTACTGGCTGTGCAAGCTTGGGCAAGTTTCTTAACCTCTCTGAGGCTGCATTTCTTCATCTTTCCATTTTGGACAATTCTTACCTTCTCAAGGGTGGTTGTAAGGATTGACTGAGATCATGCACACAAAATGCTGGACACAATGCCTGGCACAGGTAAGTCCTCTTGTGAAAGTATTACAATTCTAACTTGCATTTCCATAAGCATTTTAATTTCATAGTTGTTGTTTGTTTTTCCTACTTCAGTTCCACTTGATTCTCCTACTATCAAATGGCTAAGGAAGAGATTGCCCTAACTGGGTGGCTCAGTTGGTTGGAGCCTTGTCCTATATATCAAAAGTTCACGGATTCGATCCTTGGTCATGGCACATACCTAGGTTGCGAGTTCGATCCCTGATTGGGGCATGTATGGGAAGCAACTGATCAATGTTTCTCTCTCGCATTGATGTCTCTTCCTCTCTCTCTCACTCCCTTCCTCTCTCTCTCTCCCTCTCTCAAACCAATAAACATATCCTTCGTTGAGAATTTAAAAAAAAATAGTTAAGGAAGGGAGCCGGGTCTTAAGTCAAGGGTCAACTGAGCCCCAGAGAGAGGCTGAAATTAAGTAAGTGTTTAAGAGTCTCTCCTTCTGAGATGGGTATGGGGCCAGGAGGACACGGATCTTCTGACTCCTGACCCAGGACCACCCTCTGTGTAATTATGAAGTCACTGAGAGTGTTTGGGGACCCCATCCCTGAGGATGCTGAACAGAACAGAGAGAGCCCTTGGATGGGTTAAGTAGAGTCATGCTAGAGGCAGGAGGTGGGACAAGGTGAGCCACTGCCCTTGGCCGTGGCTGAGCTGAATGGTGGGAAGAGAACAGTACGGGTTCTCCTTGCTGCCAGGGACACAGCAAGAGGCAGCTTCTCCATTCCCAGATTTCTTTCCATTTGTTTTGGGCTTGCTTCATTTTTTCCCCCTCTCAATCTGAAAGGACTTGTTTCTGGAGTACTTAGGTTACGCGGCTGCCATGGCAGTGGCGGGTAAACCAAAGACTTCCCCTTCCACCCACACACACAGGCACCAGGTATCCCTGCCATGAAGCAGAAAGAAACAAATCCAGTCTAGCCAAGCAAAGGCAGCCCAGCCCTCTGCAGGGTGCAGTTCGGGGACATCAAAACAAAGGAGATGAAAGAAACACCAGCCTTAGGGAGTAGTTCAGAGGCCTCTTCCTTTTTTGAGACTAGTGTGGTGGGTAAGAGTTTGGGCTCTAATCTCCAACAGAATTGGGTGTATTTGGGCCCTTATAATATGTGTGACGCTGAGCAAGTTGCTTAACCTTTCTGGACCTCATTCAATCATTCTTTTATTCATTAAATATTGATCTAGTATGTTCTATGTTCTCTTCTGGGTGTCAGAAATACGGGAGTGAATGAAACTAACCAAAATTCTCTAGTAGGGAGAAACAGACAATAAGAAATATAAGAAAATTTCAAGTACCTAAGATGCTATCATGCTCTATAGAGAAAAATAAGCAGGGAAAAGGGAAGCAGAATATCAGGGAGGTGGCGAGTTGAAATTCTAAATACAGTGGCTATGGAAGGCTTCACCAAATAGGGACATCTGAGTGAAGACCTGAGAAAGGTAAGGAAGCAAGCCATGCAGGTGTCTGGGGACAGAGCATCTCAGGCCAAGGGAACACAGAGTGCAAAGGCCCCGGGGGCAGAAGCATGCTTGGCACGTCCTAAGGATGCCAAAGTGGCTAGGGTGTCTGCAGTAGTGTGAATGAGGGCAAGAGAAGTAGGAGATAAGGTCAGAGATGTACTGGGGATTAAAAATGACAGTAATCAGGCGAGGCCTGTGGGTTATTTACTGTGAATGAGATGGGAAGTGATGAGAGTATTTTCAGCAGAGGACGTGATTTGATCTCACCACATTTGATGGGATCGCTCTGGCTGCTGTACTGAAAATAGACGAGAGGGAAGTAAGGGCTGAACAGGCAGACAGAAGGCTGCTGCTGCAGTAATTCAGGCCCAGGCAAGCAACGATGGTGTTTTAGACCAGCATGGTAGCAGTGGAAGATCTGAGAAATGGTCAGTTTCTGAATATGTTTCTAAGATACAGATATTAGAATTTACAGATGGATTGGATATGGTGAATGGGAGAAGAAAAGTCAAGAGTGCTGCTGATTTTTACCTGAGCCAAGAGAAGGAGAGAGAGTTGCCTTCAACTAGGATGGGGAAGACTGAGGGAAGGGCAGGTTTTGGAGGGTAGATTGGAAGCTCAGCTGTGGACATGCCAACTTTGAGATGTTCATTAAAGTTTAAGTGGAGACATGAAATAGGAAATGCAATTTATATTAGTCTGGAGTCTGGGGGAGAGGTCCAAGCTAAGATACATATTTGAGAGTCATTGGCCTATAGATGGCATTTAAGGTCATGAGCTTGGCTGAAATCACCCAAGCACTGAGTGTAGGTAGGAAAGAGGTGAGGTACCAGGGTCATTCCCTGGAGGAGGCCAAGATGTCAGAGTTTGGAAGATGGGACAGAACCAGTAGAAAAGGCCAACAGGGAAGGCCAGTGAGATGAGAAGAGAACACAATGTTGTAAAAGCCAAAGAAGACAAAGTTTATCAATAAAGAGGGAATGATCTGCCCTGTCAGATAGTGTTGATGATGGGTCAAGTTGGTTGAGAGCTGAGGACTAAACACAGATATGGTGAGTTTCTTTTGATTTCTTCTTTTTTTCCAGGGGAAATAGGAAGCATGGTTATGAGTTGGAAGTGAATGTGAGGGAGGAGGTATTAGACATCTGAAATTTGGCATAAAATAGTCATCTAGGAGAGACTGAGTAATCAGAATAGAAAAATGAAGAATGGCGCTGGCAGCACTGGCGGTCCTTTCTATTACAATGAAATGGCTCGTCTGTGAAATTGGAGACAATATTTCAGTAAGAGAATATATTTAGCACCATGCCTGGTACACAGGAAGCTCTCAGTAAATGCTGGTTCATATGTAAGGGGTTATAATATGGGTTAAGGCAGATCCTCTTGTCTCTAAGCCCACCTTCTCACCTACTTCAAACATTGATCAATACCCTCCTTTCCTTCCTTCCTGCTCTATATAACATTATCTTCTTATTAATAATCCTAATGTTATAAGCATTTCACAGTTTTAATAATATTGCCATAGACATTCTACCCTTTACTACCACTGTAATTAAATGAGGCCAATAAGTGTTTCTCCTGCTTTACACATGCAGACAACCACTCAGAGAGGTTGTTCTTGTACAAGAGAAAGGCAGAGTAAGGCTCTGAAATCACTTCTGTCCATCAGACTGCCTGTACACACAGCATCTCTGTCACCCACCGCAGCCTTGTCTATCAGATCCTTACCTTTTCAGTTCTGATAAATGAATGGTCTTGCTGGCTCCCCTATTAACATATAAACACAAAGGCAGAAATCCTTTGCCCCTTTTTCCTTCTCCTGTGAACCCAGTTCCAAGCAGTGTTTGTTGGGTACTAATTGATGTGGCGGTGGTGGTTGTGGTGGGGAACAAGATGAGGTTTAAGTTCACCTCCACTCCCTTCTCACACCCTGTCCTTGATGAGGAGGAGACATTTGTTAAGTAAAAATTAAGAGACAGAGACTTTTGTAAGCATAGTAATACATTCAAGTTTTCTTAGTCGCAGTTTAGATTAATAAGGTAGTTTACTGATACCTATAGATGATCCACTGTGAAGACTCAGAGAACCTTAAAATCAGAAGGTCCCCTCCAGGGAGGACCCAGAACCTGTGTGTATTGGGGTGGAGTAGAGAGTAGAAAAAGTTCACTGGGATTGTAGAGAAGAATAAGGAGAGATGCCAAAGAAAAGCAGAGATCCCCAATGTTCATCCTAGGCAGTCTCTGGACTTAGAGGATGGATAGTTGACTTGATAGGAAAAGTAAAGAACTTTGCGTATCACTCCTTGGACTTCATATATTTGGGAGACCAACTAACAGTAAGGACTATCAATAACGCTTTCTCCCAACTTTATGGGTACAACCAAACTGGTCCATGATGTTGACCAACTATTTGTGTAGCTGTAATCTGATTTGATGATGGTGGAGGGCTGAGGAGGGAGGAGGCAGAAGGGGAGCACACATGGGCCCGGTGGATTGAAGGAAACCTACAAGATTCCAAGGGTCTTCTTCCTGCAGGACACCAGACAATGATTTTTTGATTCCACAGACCAGTATGAGGTCAACATATACTGATACTAGGATCAAGAAAAATGACCTATCATGAAGACTCACTTACTAGCAAAGGTTGTGATACGAAGACAAATGGGAGAGAGTGTGACTCCTGCCTCTCTGAAGGATGGTAAAGCAAGTTCCCTCTTATCTATGGGAGGCAGGTTGATTTGCCAGATTTCCTTCAACGGTCTTGTGAGATCTATTCTTAATTACACAAAGACAAGCCTTTCTCAGCTCTCTGCATAGGGGCAGCTCTGTTTTCTGCCCAGAGCCTTTTCAGACCAAGCTTTCCCTCTGGCTCCATCCACATTTACCAGCCCACTTCCGGCCCGGCCCGCCAGGCTCCGCCCAGGCCTCATACCGCCCCTCCCAACGGCACCAAGACCAGTCCTTGGCTCCGGGAAACTAACAGTGTATCGACACTGGCAGAAGGAAATAAGAATTGCCACAGACACTTTTATTTTCAGGGAAAGAACTCTATTACTAAGTAGAAAAGAAATTCTAAGGCCTTAATGAGCTGTAGTTGTCTATACGAAGTCCAATTAGCTAAGAAGTATTTCTGGTTTTACTCTCATACCACCAGCTTCCTTAACACACACAGACACACAGACATACACCTATAATCCGCCTCCCTCTTCGTGGAAAAATTTCTAGCCTTCCTGTTCATCAGATCAAAAAAAAGAATACAAAAAAAAAAAAAAAAAAAGACAAAGAAAACACACACAGAAACCCAAACCAAACTCTCCAAACCATGTTTTCTCATTTTCATGACAATTATTTCATTACAGTAGTGTTTTTCTCCCTATAATTTAACTGGTATGAGACAAATGTACCTATTCCCTCTAACTACCTCTAAATTTACTCAGCTGGTACTAGAAAGAAGTTAACCTCACAATAATTGAATTTAAATAATATCCAATTCCATAAAGTCAAGCACGATCTGTATAATAAACTAACCACACTATTCAAGGAATGGTGGAAAGAAAGGCCGTATTTTATGTGTATATTCATAATCATATCTGTATTATTAAAGACCTAAATGTGCAATATACTGTCCATTTGTCTTTCTGCATCACCCATCACTACCTTCATCATTGTTACCGAACAGCTAAAATTAAAGGCTAATCTGCCCTCAGACCTCGGCCTGACTCAATCGAAAAACCTAATTTCTCTAAAGCTTGACTGGCCAGAATTGGGCTATTTGCATAGAACAGCAGGCTGGGCCTGCTGCCAAGGTTCCAGGCCACCAGGCTGAAATTCCTGAGATTCCAGGTCACTGTGTCCTCTCTCTTTCCTACAAGTCCAGCCGAGCCAAGCACCTAAGTCAGTGGCAAGTTAAGGGGCAAATACTCAATTTGCCCCTGGGGTCAGCCGCCACCCACCAGTCCCTTTGCACTGGCAGAGCAGTGCCCAGCTACAGGTGTGCAAAATTTTCGTGTTATTTGAAGGGGCTGTGGTGAAATTATGCAAAAATTAGTTTACAGTCACTGTAATTAATGTATCATTCAGTGCGTGTAAGGGATACAGCAGATATTACAAGTATAAACAAGCTATGATGACATGTTACATGTCACAAATGTTTCGAATCCCAGCCCTAGACACTGAGAACCTGATATATGGCTGACCTACAAAGCAAAAAAGCAGGTCTTTGCTGGGTGTCAGTTCCAGCTCTGCCACTCCCTGGTTGGTGACCTTGGGTTTAAGCTCCTAAGCCTTGATTCCCTGGGTTATGTACACAGAACTCAGTGTACATAAGAATTATCCAGGAAGCTACTCTAGAGATTCTGATTCCATGTAGACTCCCTCTTCCTCTCCTGGGGTACGGTTGGCTAAGCCTCATTTTGTGAATCTCTGGACCAGACACTCCTTAGCAAGCCTTCTGTCTCTTATATCACTTTAAGACTCTTGTATATACAGATAAAAATAAGTGCCAAATAGCTAGAATTTATTGAGCACATACTATGCCCTGTATGCACTCTGACTGGTGGGTTCAAATCCTGGTTCCTCCTCTTAGTCAGTGAGGGGCTTGTGCAAGTTACCCACCAGGAGCCGCAGTGCCGTCGCAGCTGCATCTGTACTGATGTGCAAAAGCTGCTGTGGCTGCCTCTCCTACTAGCTCATACCTATTGAGCACATGCTGAGGGCCAGATATTGCTCTAAGCACTTGACATGCACGAGGCAGTACAGCATGGTTACTGGGGCCAGTGGACCCAGACTGGCTGCTTTGAATCCTTGCTCAGCCATTGAGTATCTATGTGACCTCAGCAAGTTTGCTCAGAGGCAAAGTGGGACCAAAGATACTTCCAGGGTCTCATGGGGATTCAACGAGATAATCCACAATGGAGATAATCCACAATGAGAATAATCCACAATGGAGATAATCCACAATGAGAAGTACTTCAAACTCTGCCTAACACATAGTGAGTGCTCACTGTAGGTCATTGTTTATGGTCTCCCAAGTGCCCACCTAACCTGACTGAATCTCTTCACATCCTAACAAGAGGAGGTGGGCAGAGGCTGCTGCCCTCTCCCACTGCGAACCAGGGGTCTCTGCAGTATGCTCCTAGCCACCTGGGTACTGAGTGCAGGTAATAACAGTGTGATGAATGCCAGGAGTCTCCAGGTGCTGCTCTCTGCCCTGTTATTTCAGGGGGAGAAAAGGATAAAAGAGATACCCCAGCTACCATCCACTTGGCTGCCTTGCTGTCTCTTAGGAACTGCCCTCCCCAAGCCTTCTTCTCCCACAGGCATGTGATTCTAGCTCCTATGATGATGTAAACAAAAAGGGATTAAGCTTTGAGTGTTTATAGCCATCGCTTCTCTTCCCTCCTCCCCCTTTCAGGCAAGGCTTGGAACTTGTGTGTTCATGGCACCGCGGGAGGGCTTTGTGATGCCCTTGGAAGTACCAGAATGGAGGAGACAAAAAAAAAAAAAAAAAAAAAAACCAGGGCGAGGAGGCTAAAATGATCTTTGTCAGTAAGAGCGTAGTGAGGAAAGGGAAGAAAGAGAGGAAAAAAGAGATCTTCGCCCTATTAATTTCCTCTGCCTGCTTTATAAAGAGATTGCAGCAAACATGGAAATAGTGTTCAATTTTCTCTATAGGGGACTTGCATTTCTTCTTATGATGAGCTTCATTCAGATTATAATCCATTTAAATGGAAAAAACCTGAAGCCCAGGGAGGACAGTGGCCTTTCTTAGGGTGCTGCAGTGGGGCAACAGTGAAACAGGAAAAACTTACAGACCCCTCCCATGCTGGGTTCAGAGCTTCAAAGAGTCTGCCCCACATCCCTATGGGACTGATGCCTCTCACCTGGTGAGACCCAATCCCAAGCCGGCTGAAAACTCAGCCCAGTTCTTTTCACACCTCTCAAGGAAGAGTACTATTCCTGAAGTCTTGGCTCCAGTTCCCTGTCAGGAGTAAGCGTGCTAAAGAGAATTTGAATTACTATGGCATGTGAATAGACTCCAGTCTGTTGACTCCAAGCTTCTGCTAAGAGTGGTTGTAGCTTCTGTCATCTTGGTAGTTTTACTTTTTGTTTGGAACAATTTTATACCCCTTACTTCTGGGGCTGAGAAAGAGAGTCTTCAAAGGCCCTCCTCTCTATTCTCATCCTCTGGTCAGACAGGATGCTCCTGTACAGAGATGACGCCAGGAAAGGGGACCCCAGGGCCTCCCATGCTTCCCAGTGCCTTCCAGTATTCTCTTTCAGATCCATCCATGGGAACCAATGCAGGACAAGGCTAAAGCTCATAGAATAGCCCAAGTCTGTGGACTCAAGAGTTGGAGGGTCCATATATATATGGACCAGCAGTGTTTCCCTCCAGAAGACTGAGACTATAGTCCACAGTCTCCTTCACTTAGGAGCCATTCAGCGGCCTTGGCTGGGCACTCAGCCTGGTGCTGAACACTCAAGGAGGTGCCTGCCCAGGAGACATGCACACACAAAGACATGCTTTCTTCAACACATTCGGATTCTCGGCTTTTGCCATGGTTTTTAGGTCTGCATTTCACTTCATTAGTGGCTGGTATGTAAAATATTACTTCCTTTTCTTTAACAAGGAGGTTAAGTAAGCAATCAAGATGCTATTTTCAATGGTTTTCTGGGATTTGGCAACCCAAGACCATGTTCTCTCTCCACTTATACCTCATGATTTTTTAAAAACTTATTCATCTTCCCTTCAGCAGTCATCTCTCTGCACTAAAAAGTCCTATTTTTAGATTCCATTCTCATGTCATGCATTATTTCAATCACTTATTTCTAGATCTTCACCAATCTCTTAGGTTTTTGAGGTGAGTTTTTCTGCTATGTCCAGATAGCCAAGAATCTACATGTCCAGAGGTGGGAGAAGAAAAGGCCACATCTTAAAAATATAGAGAGATGTATTATAAATCAAAATTTTCCTCATAATGATGGTCCCCTCACACATAAAATTTTCCCTAAATCAGAAACATACAGCCTGTTATTAACTTGTATTTTCCCATTTACATTATATCATCAAAATTTCTTATGGTGATCCATGACTTCATGGGTCAGAGCCATGATTATATCTTTAAAGACAGCCCATGAATGGAATTACTAATTCAAAGGGCATGGACATTTTTAAGGCTGTTGATACCTGTCAGCAAATGGTCTTCAGAAAGAGGACCCCAGTTTCCATCTGTATCATTATAGTATGTCAGTACCTACTGCTGTTGCCCCATATTCAAGGTCTTGTCCTTTCTTCACAATCTCACGGACAACTGTTGGTAGCATCACAGCTGTGACCCTGAGAGGGGAGGCTCAGCAAATGCAGGCCATCTGCTCCTTTTTACCTTTCTTTCCACTGTAGGGAAGGAGCAGGAGGTGGCTGTGGGACTGGCGCAGAGTTAGGTTGAAGATTGGCAGCAATGCCACCCAGACATTCTTGGGAAAGAGTTTCAGCCATGAAAGAGAATCAGGAGGCACCCAGCCAGCTGGAGGCTGCAGAAGCTTAGTCTGGGTGCTGTGGGGGCTTTTTCTGCTCCAGAGAACTCATGAATGATATAGATGATTCAGAATATATTTATCAAGAGTCTCAGCATAGCCCAGTCTCTGAGATGGCAAACTACATGGCTAAAACACCTAGGGCAAAAGGCCCCACATTAACCACCTTCACCTGGATAATTGCCCACCACTGCCCTTTAAAATACCTAAATATGGTAATACATTCATAATACATTACTGGGGGTAATAAGCCCAGTAATACCCTTGTGCGGCTGGGCAACTTTGTTTTGAAAAATATATCCTAACCTAACCTGCGTCTTCCTGCTACAGTGTCCATCTTTTTCTATCTTTTCATGACAAGTGGACAATGCACAGGCCTTGAGATCAGACAACTTCTGTCTCTGCCATTTACTAGTACCAGTTAGTTCTAGCTACTAACTATGCTCCTGAATATATAACCTCAAAATCAGTGGCTTAAAATAAACCATTTATCATGTTTCACAACTCTACAAGTTGGCCAAATTGTTCTGCTGATCTGGGTTAACTTGTCTTGGCTGGATTTGCTCATGCATCTGTGAGTTGGCGAGAGGCTGGCTGATCTAGGATGGGGTGGTCCCCTTCTGCTCACATCTCTCTCATCAGCCAGTAGGACTGCTCTGGCTTGTTCACATCATGGTGGAAGAGTTTCCACTAGCAAGGAAGGACAAACCCTAATCACAAGCACATTTCAAGCCTCTGCTTACATAGTTTGCTAATATCCCATTGATCAAAGCAAGTTATATAGCCTACTCCAAGACACTGCAAGCAGAAATTACCAAAAGGAAATGACTATTGGTAAGCATAAAGATCTAGGGCCATTAGTGTAATCAATCTATCACATTAGCTCTGTGACCTTGGATACTTTCCTTAACAGCTCTGAGCCTTATTGGTTTTATCCTCTGTAAAAATATAGTTTTTGTAGGAGTCCTTGCTATACTATATGTAAAATGTCTGGCACATAGTAAACATTCCATATGTGTTAATTTCCCTCTCTTTTCCTTTTCCATCATTTGGGATTTTCTCTTTTTTCTTAAATGTATTATTCCCATGCATTATCTTCTATGTGTAAAGCTTCAACATCATAACACTAAACATTATGCCCATTTTCTGTTTAATTCTCAGTGCCTGACCTGTGCCTAAGCCCTTAATTCATTCGAATTATCTGGAATTTGGGTACTAAGGCAACTGAAGGGTTTCTCCTCCCTTTCTTCCTGGGACTGTCCAGTTGAGAGGTGATCTCTTGGCTCTCTGGTTTAGCTCCACTATCAAGAGTGAAGTAGCAACGGTTAACACATTTGCATGAACTGATGACTAAACAGAGGCAACAGGATGGGGAACCTCCATTTCCTAATTTAAAGGTGGCCTTGGGGGTACAATGAGTATCCTAGCCTCTCCTTAGCTAATCAGGCTCCAGAAGAGACATTAATTGGAACCAGTTCATCCTGCTGCTGAGATCCAAGGCTGCCAGCTCCCTTGCTGGGAATGGAATAGAATTTTAATTGGCTGTGAAAGCACCATGGCAGGAGGTTTATGAAAGGGTTGGTCCTCTCCCCTGAAGCAGGTGAGAGAAGCTCCAAGGGAAAGGCCCTAAGGAGGCACAAGGCAGTAAAGACCCACCACATTCAGAGGCCTTCTCAGGTGCAAACCGTTAGTCCCAGGTCCAGGGCTGGACATCAGCCAAGGTCAAGGGCCCTCTCGCACAGTGCACCTGGAGAGGACAGCCCAGGCGCACTCTGCCTATGGACTTCTTATCTCTGTGCTCTATCTGACATTTATGAGAAAAGCACTATGTACTTACTGTAACTTGTATAGCCAAGAAGACCAGTATTCCCTACCTTGGAGAAGTCTCCAACTTTAAGTTCAACCCCCCAGTGTGTGTGTGCATGTGCATGCACATGTATGTATCCATTGGTCCATTTGTGTGGTTTGAAGCAATGGCATGGTATCTCTGTTCTGTTGTTTCAGAGCAATGTTCATATACTTTCACTCAAATTAATGTGATAATGTTTGGGGGGAAATATGTTCTTGAGGCAATATGTGTGCTTGTTCTGCCATGGCAATTCCTAGCACACACATATAACATGTGATTGCATGGGTAAGGCAATGGATGTGACTATGAAAAATAAGACAATCTAAGCTTGTTAGCATAAACATACAATGATGCATGTTGTGGTTTTCAAAGACTGTTGAGCAAGTTATTTAACCTCCTTGTGCCTTAGTTTCCTTATCAGTAAAATGAAGACAATAGTAATAATATGGTTGGAAAACATAATAAGATGTAGACAACTTACAATAATGTGTTTTCATGAGTACTAGTGAAGGGGGCTGAGGCTGGTCATTGATCATTGTGCTCTGTCAACCTAGCGATAAAATATATCTGTTGGCAGAAGACAAAGCAAATAAAAAATATAAAAGCAAAATCAATGCTTTCAGAAAACTATTTTGTGAGAGTATAGCTTGATAAAATTCAGAATTTTCAATATCTTAAAACTTCATTAATACTTTATAACTTTATTAATACTTTAAAACTTAAAGTGATAAAACATCACTTATAACTACTAAACAGTTTTGTTTTTATTATATAGCTTGATGGTTATTATCAAATTTTTATTGAATGCTTATCACAAATTTAGTTAGGGAAAGGGAAATGCATTGAAGGAGACTGTTGAAAATGAAATTTTATCCTTTATAAAGATATGAAGACAAGCTTCTAAAACAAAAACAAAGCAACTCAATTCCACTTCCCTTCTCACCACCCCCTCCCCATTCTTACCTCCTGTTTTCTCACTGCGAAATAAGACACCTTTCTGGAATAAGCTCACTGAGGGATAAGACATCTGTCTGGTATAGTCAGAACAAAATAATGGCCAATAGCAGCACCTACTCTGCAATGGTGGGAAATTCATCTCTTAAAAAAAGCAGAAGTCTTTGACCTTCAGGAAAAGAGCCCAAGGAAGATGGCATTGGTTCACACACTCAGAAGATAGAAAGGCCTCTCATTGCTGAAAACAGCCCTTTCCCCCTCTAAATCTAATCCGCAGATCACACATGAGTGCCCAGGCTCCTGTGCCTAATTTCTACCAGCTGGGACCACCAATGTTTTGGAAAGTAACAGAACAGCCATTTAAGGAAGTACAAATCACCTCATCCTTTCAAGAGATGATTTTTCTACTTTTTCTGCTTCTCTAATAGATTGGTATAGTCAACAGAGACAGATCCTATTCTTCCTCTGCTATCCAAGGTACTAAAAAGCATGATTGGCTATTTGAGTAGGGGTGAGGCTGAGGTGACAATGCTATTATCCCTGAGAGGTCCCAAGACCTCTGTTTTCTCCTTGTTTAAGTGGGGCATTAGATTAAATAATCTCTAAAAACCTCTGAAAATTTTGGACTTTTTTGTATCTGTAGTTGCAAAACAACTCAACATGAAATTTTAGGAACTATTTGAAGGTGAACTAGGCCAAGGGCGTGGAAGCAGGAGCTCTTTATGATGGAACTGAGCACACTCCGTAAGCAGATGAAGAGGTCTACTGGAAGTGACATCACCAGCCCATGGAAGCCCCCTGTCCATCCGGAACCCTGAAGCAAGGCACCCAGAGAGCACGATTTAGGGGTGTGCTTCTGCAACACAGCAGAGAAGAGCTACAGAGAGCACTGAGAAGATTTGCTCTTTAGAGTGCAAAAGGGTAGATTTCTATCACTGGCTCCACCTTACTTTTAGAGATAATCCGATTCACTTCCTCAGGTCCCATTTCACTAAGTAAACTTCTTATCTTTTGTTTGGCTTCTCAGCTATATAGGATCCTAGAATGAAGTCCCATGACATGGGGACATAAGCACTCAGGGATTGAAAAGAGGTGTCTTCTACTATAAATGTAAATCAGCTTTCTGATCTCTAGCTTCTTTTCTTACAAGATTTTTTTGGCCTGAATTATGTCTTTTAAGAATATGATACCTTGGAGTAAAAGGTTATTATACCTGGGTCCCAGATTGGCAAAGTTAATACCTAGATCCCATCATGGAGGAAGAAGTTTAATGACCAAGGGCAAAAATGATGGCTTCCCTTGGCCCTACTTTGCAGCGGAAGGGCATGTTCCTCTTAAGGATTGCTGGCCCCTTTCCCCCTCCTTTCTATCTGTCCCTGCACCCTCATCCAACAAAGGAAATGAATACTTATGATATGTAGGTGATGTAAGGTCAATACCATTTATTTCTGTTTTTATTCTGTTGTTTTTGTCTTTATTCTTTAAATCCAGCCAAGTCTGTCTTAGTCTCTAGAACAGTGCGGAAAACATTTGTAGACTCCACAGAAACCAGTCAGCTTGTCAAGCAAGCATGCCATGTGTGCTGTCCCTAATCATTCGCCCGCTTCTCAGTGACAGGAAGCTCACTACTTCGCAAGGCTACCCACTGCACTTCTTACTGGCTTTAACCGGGTAGTGCTTGCTGGGGGAATAATAAATATTAGATTGCAAGCTGCAGGACGCCAGGGCTGCATGCAAGTCACGGTGAAAAGCACTACAAAAGATGGGAGGTTGATTAGGATATATGGTGATATGTACCTGTTTGGGTAAGAATGGTATGCGTATGGAACCAGAAAAGGAAATAGGCAGATGTAAGTTTAAGGTTGTACATTATGGGTTTGCCTGAATGTTCATGTGGTCATGGTCCATGGTCCAAGTGCCCTTTCCCATCACCCTTCTTGCCTTGACTGTAACCCTCAGACAAAAATGTCAGAAGCAAGAAGAAAGGAGGAGAGGCAGAGAAGAAGGGAATATGGGATAAAAGAGCCAACCTGGGTTGCTTAAGAGCTGCTAAACAACTCACCAAGTTGTTTAGTGAAGTTAACAACTTCCATAGTGGAATGGACGGGTAGGCTCCTCACTGCCCCAGCCAAGCCGGCAGACATCACACATATAAACTTAGTATGGCTAAAGGCTCCAATTCCATGCATCTGTAGCCAACCACCTCTCAGCTTGGAGTTATCATAGGCCCATGTGGAAACTGAGCAGCTTGTGCTGGGAGTGTGCTAGGCCTCCTAGGTGGACCAATCATGTGGAAGGAATCAAGGGCTGGTTGTTGCCAACCATCTCCCTCTACTCATCCCTTTTTCCTTAGCCTGAACCCCTCAAAGGAATGACATGGTATAAACCCTAAAGAATAGAGGCAGATCTTCACACACATCTTAACCTGGTATTTTCTATACCTAAAACACTCTCCTTTCTAATCAGGATATTCCAACACATCTGCCTAACGGCACTCTACCCTTCTTTCACCTAAACATTTTTCTTAATAGTCATTGTCCTCATCATCATGAACCCAGTAGAGACTGCTTTGATTGCACCATTTGGACCCCAAGGGCATTTTGATTCTGTGTTTACAATTGCAAAGTTTTAATGGAAATTATATACGCTTTAATGAACTCTCCTTGAGAATGCATTTTCCAAAGAGAATTCCATTAAGCCAATTTAATTTTTGATCAATCTTGTTTAATATAGAGAAGTTAAACTATTTTCAATTTTTTTCTATTTCTCATTTAACATTATTGAAATTTTTCATTGGGCTAAATCATTTTATAAGTAAAATATGTGTACATGTAAAATGTGCATTAAAGCACACTAATTACAACTTCTGTCATTGAAAGTTTTATTTTGTGGCCTTTACAATCTTTCCATATTTAATTTTTTCTGGTTCAAAGTTTGAAGATGCAAATTTTGTCAAGAAGTTGTATCTTCTGCCAGGTTTTAATAAGTAAAAAAGTTTACTAAGAGCAGTTTTTCATCACTATCAGTTTTCTTTTAGTGCATGTTTCTAAATAGCATCAGAGTAAATATATCCTGGCCCATAAGAGCGGGGGTAGTTTATTAACTGTCTAACACATACAGACATCAAGTAAATATGACCCCATTTAAGCCCGCAAAACAGTGCTGAGAGGTGCGTGTTATTAGCCCCATTTTATAGATAAGTGAACTGAGGCTAAGAGAGGTGAGGCCATTTGCCCAGAGTCATACAGTGACTATGTGATGAGCCTGGGAATTGAAAACTAAGCTTTTGAGTGTTAAAAGCTTTCATTTTGTTCTGCTGTAGCACAGCGTGTCTCTTCATTCACAATGATACTGCCTCCCCTGGCTGCATACACAACTCATACCACCTTTCACCTTGCCCTTACCAACTTCCGGTTCTCTCTCTCTTTCTCTCCCTGTCTCACACACACACTCTCACGCTCACACTTACACTGACACTCACTCCCTCTGAGCTTCTGATGGAGCACATCAGACTGCCATCTGACTCTGGGCCTCGCCCTGGAACAGTGCAACATGCTTCCTCCTCTCTCTCTGGTGAGTCCCACAGCCATCCCTAGGACCCCCGGGAGGGGCTCCTGTTGGCAGAGCCTTAGGTGGGGCCTCCTTAGGTTCACATGCATGTGCGCCTCCAAGTTCCCGTGGAAACCTGAATGAAGTATCCATGTGTGTGTTTGTGTGTGTGTCTGTTTGCATGTCGGTGTGAGAACAAATGGGCCCCACCCAGGGCAGGCTTGCAGACTGCTGCCCAAGAGGCAGGCCTCTTAGCCCAGCCACTCACAGTGACTCAGGGCGGGGCTCAGCCTCCTGGGCAGGGGGATACATCAGCATGTCATTTTTTTCATTCAGGATGAACACATCTATTCAGTGGAACGGAGCCAGACAGTTTTCTTTTTTAACAACAAATTACAGGGGGATGAAAAGGAAAGGAAATGGAGGCAGAGAGAAATGGAGAAGGACTTCGATGTTTTCCAGGCATTAGGTCTATGGAAGTTTCTGTGAGAAAGGAAAACGGGAGGAGAAGATGAGAGGGAGCAGAGGGAGCTGACAGAGGGGCCGGTCTAGGATAATGGTTTTCGAATATACTCTTTTTTAAGTAGCTGGAACCTTTGCTTCAAATGTATCCTATGGAGAATGCCAATATTTAAAACAAAAAGGGAGCTGTGTACACTGACATGAACATGTGACATTCCAGATCCCCACCCACTTTGCCTTGCCCTGTGCACACAGTGGCCCCTGAGAGCTCCACTAAACACAGGCTCACACCATGTACCCAACAAGGTGCAGGAAGAGCACATTTCCATGTATTCCTTCCTTCCTTCACTCATTCGTGAAATATTTGTTGATACATATTATGTGCCAAGTGCCATGAAGGGTGCTGGGGGATATAGTGGTAGATAAGGCAGTCCCTGGTCCCTGCTTATGGTCTAGTAGGGTAGACAAACATTCACAAAATAATCAGGCAAACAAATGAAAAACTGTGGCCTTGACAAGTGCTGTGAAAAAGAGGACATGGTGATCCACCAGGAGGCTGCCCCGTGGGAGCCATGTGTGGGCTGAGGGCTGAAAGACACTAACTAGACAGAGAGCAGAGGATGACATTCTGGAGAAGGGGGGTGGCAAATTCTGGGGTCCTGTGCCAAGAGAAAACACGCAAGCATTTGAGTTATTGATTCCTGCCTAGCAACCCATCCAAAACTAAGTGGCTTAAAACAACCACCACTTTTACTACTCTTAAAATTTTGTGAGTCAGAAATGCGGTTAGTGCTTGGCTGGGCACGTCTTCTGCCCATGTGGCATCAACTGGCCGCTGGGCAGTGTGCGACTGACAGATTGGCTGGTCTGGAAGGTCCAAAATGGTTTCACTCACGTGTCTGGCACCTTGGTGAGGATGACTGGAAGCTGGACTCAGCTGAGACTGTAGGCTTGCACACAATGTTTGTGTGCCCCCAAAATTCACATGTCGAAATCCTAACCCCCAGTGTGACGGTATTTGGGCATGAGGCCTTTGGACGGCAATTAGGTCATGAGGGTGAAGCCCTCATTAATGGGATTAGTGCCCTTATAAAAGGGACCCCAGATAACTCCCTTATTCCTTCCACCGTGTGGGGACACAGCAAGTAGACAGTCATCTGTGAACTAAGAAGCAAGTTCTCACAGACACTGAATCTGTCAGCTTCTTGATCGTGGACTTCTTAGCCCCTAGAAATGAAATAAATGTTTTTTTGTTTATGAGCCAGGCAGTCTATGGTATTCTGTTATTGCAGCCCATATGGACTAAGGCAGAAGCTAGATGTACTTTCAAAGGTCATATTTGTTCCATTTTAAAACCAGGCATGCCTCTCTGCCTACCCATGCTCACCCCAGGCACTCTGGGCAAAAGGCTTGTTTTGTCTGAACTTCCCTATCTGGCCAATGCCAAAGACATTGTACCATGCCTGCTCTGTTGTGTCCCTCCTGTGCTCAGACCTTCCTGACCTGTCCTAATTTGTCTACTGGACAGGCTCTTTCACACCTACTCCTGATTCCACCCTGACTCTCTGGCCCTAACTAGATTCTGCCTGCTAGTCTTCCCTACTGGGCTTAGTGATAGCTGTAGTTCTTCCTGATGAACTTGTTTCTCTCCTGGGTTCAGCCTGGCTCAGCTTTGACCTGATTTACGGCTGAACAAGCCACGAATGCTTGCCCAAACCTCAAACCAGACCTTGAGAGGGACTTAGCAAGACATGGTTACCAATGGGTTCAGACTGTTACATACAGCAGTTATTTGAACTTCCTCATTTGCTGTGGACTGTTGCTCTGTATGAATATATCATAATGTATTATTCACTCTACTGTTGATTAATGTTCCTATGAACATTCTTGTACATGTCTTGGTAAGAAGGATGGACACTTCAGGAAGAGAGACCAAAGGAAGCAAAGTCTCCCTCACTGGCCTGATGACAAAGGCCCCCAGTAGCCACCCTCTCAGTCCAGCTGCCACTCCTCCTCCAGGTGCCCCTCCCATGTCCCACTTGTGGTCTTTTCCAAGTCACTTCAGGTTTGATCAAAGTCAGATTATTTCTAAATGTGGTCACAACTTTCAATGGTTAACTGCAATTCTGAATTGGCAAGTCTTAAGAGTTTAGACTGACTGAAGATGGGATTATAGCCCCTTCAAAAGAGAACCCACCAGGACTTTTCCTTCTTCCCTTGCCTCAGGGATGTTCCTGGAATAAATATACCTGGCCCTAGTTACCATGCTCTGTCTTCTTATCAACTATTACTCATCTTGGCTTCCAATTTGTCTCTGGACTTTAATCTTTGGGCATACCTGCTCTATCTTGGCAGCTCCTGTCGTTCTGGTCTATCCCTGACTCCTAACAGTGGAAAGGAACCCACTTTTATTTCATAGGCCAAGTTTGGGCCTCTTGTCCACATTATCCTGCAACCCCCTGTCATGAATGCCAGGTAATCTGGAATAGACCACCCAACACCCTTGAACTTTTCAGTTCTCTTGTCTGCAAACTGGAGCCAGTAATTAACCCCTGTCCAACTATAGCACCATCATTGACAGCCTCCCTGGGTTTAAATCCAAGCTCCACTCCTTACTAGCTACCTTAGTTGATCTGGGCTGCAATAACAGAATGCCATGGATGGGGTGGCTCATAAACAACCAACATCTATTTCTCATAAGAGAAATCCAAGTAGGCTGGGAAGTGCAAGATAAAGACACCAGCATATCTGGTGTCCGGCGAAGACCCCCTCCTTGGTTCATAGTGAGCCATGTTCTCACTGTGTCCTCACATGGTAGAAAAAATAAGAAAGCTCTCAGGGATCTCTTTTATTTTTTATAAGAGCACCGATCCCATTTCTGAATGCTCCAGTCTCAGGACCTAATCGCTTGCCAAAGGCCAGACCACCTAATACAATCACATTGAGTTTAGGATTTCAAGACGTGAACTGGGGCATGGGGGAAAGACACAAACATGCAGTCTGTAGCACTAGCTCTGTTGTATTCTTCTGCACCAGTCACTGAACCTCTCAGTTCCTCAGTGTCCTTACATGCAAAACAAATAGTACCCTCCTCACTGGGTCCTGGGGAGAACTGTGTGAGTTAGTGTATGGAAAGCACTTGGCACATGGTGGGACACAAATCAGCATTAGCTAATATTATTAATACTTTGGCTTTCACATCTAGAAGGATGAAGGAAGATGACTGTGGCAGTGAGTCTTCGATACCATGTGGCACAGGCAGTGTTTCTGGAAGTCCTAAGATAATCAGTTAGTCCAAGACCCTCAGGGTGGGAGAGCATAGTCTTGGAAGTCTAAAGGACCTGGTTTGAATTCCACTCTTCTGTGGCAGGATGAACTTGAACAAACTGCCTAAGCGAGGGTTTGTTGCCTGCCTAGTGGAACTGATTATGAAAATTAAAAGAGAAGTAGGTGACCTGGCTTGCGCACAGTAGGAACTGGGTTCATGCCAGTTTTCTGAACTACCACGTGGCCCTGCTCTGATGTAAGCAATGCCCAAGCCTGTTGCGACAGGGAGTCCTACCTGTTAGAGATGAAGTTTAGTGGTTCGCAGACAAGGTGAAGCTACAGGAACCTTCAGTCTCTGGCTCAGAATGTGAGACATGCAGGTGCAAGTGACACGCTGGGAGGCCCCCCGCTGGGGCTGCTCTGTCAAAGACTTCCCGGGTGCTTCATTAAGTGATCTCTCAGTGTCTGTCTCTGGGTACAAAGCATTCAGTGTGGTTTTCAGGAAAAGGTATTTATAAGCCATTAATAATGAGCTGAGTAAATCATCATTGTGCTCTATAGATATTACCACTCCTTATAGAAATGGGCCGGGAAGGAGAAAGAGATGCTAGATCATGGTGTGACTCTGTGGACAGATGCAAATGGGGAAACTGGGGCAACCCTAAGAAGGCCCTGTCATCATGACATCTGGGCCTGTCTTCAGTGTTTCAACCTGGGTCTGGAGCTTGGGGCTCTGCATGGGTGACCCAAGGTGCCTAGGCCCTCCATCTCCATTCAGGCTTCCTCACTCAGTGTAGCTCTATTTTAATCTGCTTGATATATTTGGGTTACATGAATTCTGTTTCAAAATTAAATCCTGCTGATAAAAAAAAAATTTTTTTTGAGAACTATTGCATTAGTTAAACTTAGGAATTAGGTTTTTGTTAGATGCTAATTTCATTTTTAACCCTTACTTTGAGTTTGTCTGTTACACAAGGGCATAATTTAAAAGTACGCGAATGCAAAAAATAATGATGATGCTTGCCTATATTTTTCTACCATATTCCACTTTGCACTGTGCCATTGATTGCACCTTTCATTTCGTTCTTATAGTAGCCCAGTAAGCTATTCAGAGCAGGGCTTATTCCTCATTTGCAGATGAGGAGAATGGGGTTCAGGGCTCCAGAAGTTTCCCAGGGAGATGAAAACCTGTTTGGGAAGAGGGCCCATCAGGCTCTGGACGGTGGTATCCAATCAGGCTCTGGACAGTGATGTCCATGATGCTGCTGACCATAGAGCAAACCATTTTTAAGTGCTTATTTTTGTCAGGTCCTGCACTAAGAACTCTAGACAGCATGTTTCTTGGTTCTCACAATGACCATGTGAGGTATGTAGTATTATCAGTAAACTCCGGTTTTGCATCATTGAGTAACTTGCTAAAGGTTACAAAGCTAAGAATTCATGCCCTGAACTTGAGTTGAATCATGAGGAAGTGATCAAAAAAATCCCAAGTGAGGGGCAGTTGATAAAACAGCCGGACTGGACTCTGGATTCTTCAAAAATGTCCGTGTCCTAAACAATAGGGGTATATAGAAAAACATCAGCTTAAAGGACAGCAGGGGTGCAATCGGGGATTTTTGAATATAGATTGCATATAGGCTTTTAGCATTGTATAAATACGAATTTCTTGGGGGTGATCGTTGTATTGTACTTATAGAGGAGAATGTGCTGTTCTTAGGGCCATAAAGAAGTATTTAGGGGTGAAGTATCATGAAGTCTACAACTTACTTTCAAAAGCTCTAGGGGAAAATTTTTGGTAGCTGTCCATATATACATATATGTGAATGAATACATAATACACACACTAGATGTGTACATGTATATATGCATAGGTATAGATAAATTGTGTATAGATATCTACCTGTAAATGGATAGATGATAGATAGATAGATAGATAGCACACAAGGTGTCAAGATGATGAATCTGAGTAAAAGAAGATGTATTTTTCTTTTAACTTTTCTATATGTTTCAATGTTTTTAAAATTAAATCTTAGGAAAAATATTTTTTTAATGGGAAAAAGTCAGGCACATGGAGCGCCTGTCCTGGACTCTAGGCCTTGCTATCTATCAATACAACAGGCAGGGAAACCAGTTTCCTGAGGGCTGACGATGGGTCTGTGTAACCTACGTAAGCAGATTGGACAGGTGTGCTTGCCGCACACCTGCCGCAGGTGTGGCTTGTGAACCAGGACCACACCCCACTTGCTGAACCCTGTGTTCAACCCTCCCACTAAGCATTGTGCTTCCCACCATTTGTCCCCAAGAGTCCCCAAAAAGCAAGCTTACAGGTTGACAGAGGAGCCCAGACAATGACATTTGCGTACTGCCCAGACAGTTATGTATCATTCATAGCTCATTACCCCGAGCTAAAAAAGGAGAGCCACTCAACATAGCCAGCTGCTGATCCTCCTCAGGGCACTGACCCTGGTTTGGTTCAAATTATACAATTCACTCTGTGCCCCCAGTTCCCAACTTCTACTCCATTCACAGAAGAGTGTGAGCAGTCCAACCTATCAGGGTTGTTCTTCATGTTTGCTTCTTGTGGCTGGCAGAGGCAAAGTATTTGGAGACGTAAGAGAATAGTTAACATGGCCAAAATGAAACCCCAAGACTGTAGACTTCTACTTCCTTATCTTTTGACTTTTCCTCACACTCATCCCCCATAAGCACAAAAAATGAAGAGTTGATTCTAGTGGCAACATATCTTTACAAAGCATCTGGTTCTGAAGATCCCATGGCACTTTACAGATGGTTTCTGGAAAACCTAATTAATCCTCACAGTGTGTCTGTGAGGGAAGAGGTTTTGATCTAAATCTACCCTGTAGATGGAACAGAACAAGAAGGGTGGAAATTATGCAGAAGGAATTTAAGCTAGAAGAGAGGTAGAATTACCAGATGGTATGGATGTGAAATAGATTTCTATGGCAGTTGGTACACCCCTTTTTCCAAAATATTTTTTTAAATAGGAGAGAACTCCTGCCCTGAGCAATGTGGCTCATTTGGTTGGGCGTTGTCCTGGAAAGCAGAAAGTCACTGGTTCAATTCCCAGTCAAGGCACATGCCTGGGTTGTGGGTTCAGTCCCTGCTCATAGCACATACAAGAGGCAGACGATTGATGTTTCTCACATCAATGTTTCTCTCCCTTTCTTTCTCCCTCCCTTCCCCTCTTGCAAAAAAAATAAATAAAATCTTTTAATAAATAAATATATAAATACATACATACATACATACATACATAAAAGAGAATTCCCTATAGTGGGCATAAGACACATTCCTTTCTATATCCTGTTCAACCCAGAAGGCCCATATAAGGCAAACTTGCCTCCACCACACCCAGGTTTCAGGTGTGTACAGATAACCCAGCCTAGCCAATCAGGGGATAACTACCCTGGGACCCAGATACAGTGCCTGGTTTAAAAATGGGTCACATGACCCAAACTGTCTACAGAGGTCTTTTTGAAGATTTTTGAGTTTCAGAGGGAGATACTGTATTAGTCTGAATTCATGAGCCTTTACGTACAACATAAACTCAAGACGGTCAGAGACCATCTTGCTTCCACATTAAGAGGCTTCAGTCATGGAGCCAGACTCAGCTACATGGATCAAGGGATGGAGTTAAAATCTGATTCTCCTGCTATTTAAATGATTTGAATTAACCCATAGATACCAATTGGAATTGGAAATGGGTATTAGGTTTTGAAGATTAATTGAAATTTCAATTGCTAGAGATATGCACCATTGAATCCAGCCACACTGCACCCAGTCCCATTCACTTTGGCTCCCCTGTTTTTTGGCTTAATACACTTTCTGTTTTATTTGATGCAGTTTCAGTTGGCTTTCTGTCACTTACAACCAAGAGTGCAAACTGATACAGTTCCATTTCCCTGATCTCCAAGCCCCATCCCATGGCATTCACAAACACACGCCACTAGTCTCAAACGGATGTGATGTCTTCCTGCATGGAACTGAGGAAGTAGCAAAAGAGGGGGAAATGACAAAGTGATATTTCCAGGACTCCCCCATGCCCATCTTATCATGGGCAAAGCATAGAATCATTGGTTCTATGGCACCTTGGAGGGCACCTAACTGATATAAGCGCTCAAGTAATGCCAGATCCCTTTCAGTTTTGTCCCCAGGTTGTCACCTGGCCATGAGCCCTGCAATGGGTGTCCCACCTCACTGAGGCTGCCCCTTCCCTCTGGGGCACTTTCAGTCATTAGCACTACTTTCTTACAGTGAACCCAAATCAAGCTGTCTGTTACTTGCAGCTTTTGGTCTTTCTTTCTGGGTGACACAGAATAGTTTGCTCTTTCTGCTTCATAATAACCTCAGGTTATTATGCATAGGCTTCCCAATCCTACCTATGTAGTCTAGCCATTTTTCATGTCCCCCTTCATGAAGGGAAGCTTTATGTCCCTTCGTCACGTCACTCTCTTATTAACCCACTTCTGGAGGTGTATGCTCTTGCAGGGGTGTCCAACCCGCAGCCCGCAGGCCGCATGCGGCCCAGGCTGGCTATGAATGCAGGCCCAACACAAAACCGCAAATTTACTTAAAATGTTATGAAAGTTTTTTGCTTTCATTAGTGTTTATGTATTTAATGTGTGGCCCAAGACAACGCTTCTTCTTCCAGTGTGGCCCAGAGACAAAAAGTTTGGACACCCCTGTAGGTCTTCATCCTGCACGTAACAGGTGTGAGGCTGGCAAGAGAGACATGCAGGAGGGCCCTTACTTCCCTTCTCTAGATCCCATATTTCAGTGACCGTAGCCCAAGACCACATTAGCACCACCATAGAATGGGAATGGAGAAGAGGAGGAAAGACTCTTTTAAAATAAAAAGTAATACAATCGACTCTAAAGAATTTGGAATTATTAAGAAGAATATAAAATATCACCTATAATCCTACCAGATAATCACTGTTAACACATCATCCTCTCTTTTCTAATCCTTTTACTATAAAAATACGTAGCTTAAAAATAAAATTTGAAATCAAACTCTGTATTTCCATTTTTTATGTTTATTTTAAAAAAGCTTTTACTGTTATTCTGTCACAGCTGTTCCAGTTTCCCCCCTCTTGCCCTCCTCCACCAGCCCACCCCTCGCCCCCAGTCAGTCCCCCTACTGTTGTCCATGTCCGTGGGTCATTCAAACGTGTACTCTGTATTTTTAGATTCAGGAGCATATCCAACCTATGTCATTAATTAATTCATGGAAACATTATTGGTAATGACTTTCTAATAATCCATACTGTGGCCGGATCCTGAATTTTTTCATGTCCTTATTGTCAAACACTTAGGTGTTCTCCCGTTTTTACTTTAATGAACCATTGATGAGCGTTTTTAGTAGAGATTTCTGGAAGTAAGACTATGAACCATTGTAGGATGGACATTTGTCAGTTTCTTGCTTCTTCCAGGCAAATTCCATTCTAGAAATGTTGTATCCACTTATTCTCCAGCCTGTAGCATAATGAATTTGCCTTACCACATTCTACTCAGCATTATGCATTATAATTTCTTATATTACAATGAATTTATTAGGAGCAAATGGTTTCTAATTGTGGTTTTAAATTGTATTATTGGTAAAGCTGAAATTCTTTTAGGTTTAATAAAACAATTTTTAAATGGAGTAACATTAGTTCCTCTTTTGTGACTTCTTCCATTTTTTAGAGGTAAATGGTATCTAATTGCTCCTTGAAGTGGCATTCCCTTGATTATTAATAAATCTTAACATTTTTAGTTCATTACAACAGTTTTTAAATAGGCTAAAATCAATTCTTTCATGACTTCTGCCATTATATTATGCATAGTGTATTACTTTCATAAATTGGAAAGAATTACTGGCATCAGATCTTACAGACAGAAAGCAATGGTCTCCATGAGCCTGATCATAAAACTGCCACAGCTACTGTAATGGTCATTTTTGAAGGAGCAAATGGCATGCGGCGTAAGGCAACACTCGGGAACTGTAAAAGCACATGTGAGCAATCTTCCTCTTCCTGACTGTTTCTGAATAACTCTCCTTTTCCCTCCTCTTCATTCACAACTGTTAGATGTGGTCCCTAGATTTGAAACCACATTTAACAGTTGTGAAAAATCCAGTTTGGAGAAATCCAGTTTCTGAGGGTTTCAGAGGGAGCATAGGTTTTTCAAGGCTTTCAAGGGTTGATGTGAATATTGTATGAAACACATCAAAGATATCTGATTTCCTTGCCATTTAAATGATTTGAACCAGCCAGTAAATACCATTAATTAAGGATCCACTCTAGGCTCAGCCCTGAAACAAGCATTATGGGAAGCACTTAGTGCTAAAGCAATAATGGAGAAAGGGGAGTCCTGGTAGAGAGAGGAGCTGATGGGGCTGGAGCGCCATTGATTCTATGCCCCTCCTGCAATCCAGGTTTCATTTCTTTGTTCCAAGTGAAATGGAGACTAGAAGAGAACAAGTCTGCATTATAGCTGTGTGTTGTAATCACAAGATACTATTTTAAAAACTTAAATGAGATCTGTAGTTCACACCTTATACCAAAACAAATTCTAGATGATTTTAGTATTCAACAACTTTTAACAAATATCTCTTCTATATCTGCTATGTGCCAGACACCAGGTTAGGGGCTGGCAATACAAAACAAATATGGTTTCTGCCCTCCACAGAGTTTACAGCCTAGCTGCAAATATTGAATAAGGCAGGTAAATAAAATCTGTTACTATAATTCTTGATAAAACTTACAAAGGAGAACAATAAGGTGCCAAGAGAAAAAAAGAATGGGGGTTGGGAGAACCTTTACTAGGTTCTATAACCAGGAAAGTCTTCTCTGGGGAGATGATAGTTAAGTGAGAGTTGAGAAATGAGAAGGAGCCCGCAGTTGCAGGAGACATAACATTCCAGACAGAGGGGACAGAGGTCAAAAGACCATGAGAGTTGAGAGAGATACAACACACTAGAAGAAAGTACAGATAAATATTTTTTTTCAGGCATGGAATAGAGAAAGGCTTTCTAAATGTGGTTCCAAATAAGCTGGAACCACAGAAATTAGGTCACACTAGAACTTTTATTTTTATTTTATATATATATACATTATTGATTATGTTATTACAGTTGTCCCATTTTTTTTCTTTCCTTTATTCCCCTCCCCCCTGTACTGCCCCTCCCCCCCAGAATTCCCCTTCCCCCCTTAGTTCATGTCCATGGGTCGTACATATAAGTTCTTTGGCTTCTCCATTTCCTATACTATTCTTAACCTCCCCTTGTCTATTTTGTACCCACTATTTATGCTGCTTATTCCCTGTACCCTGTACCTTTCCCCCCATTCTTCCCCCTCCCCTTCCTCTCTGATCTCCATTTCTATGATTCTATTCCTGTTCTAGTTGTTTGCTTAGTTTGTTCTTGTTTTTGTTTTTGCTTTTTTTAGGTTCAGTTGTTAATAGTTGTGAGTTTGTTGTCATTTTACTGTTCATACTTTTTTATCTCCTTTTTCTTAGACAAGTGCCCTTAACATTTCATATAATAAGGGCTTGGTGATGATGAACTCCTTTAATTTTATCTTATCTGGGAACCACTTTATTGGCCTTTCCGTTCTAAATGATAGCTTTGCTGGATAGAGTCATCTTGGATGTACAGCCTTGGCTTTCATGACTTTTAATACTTTTTTCCAGCCCCTTCTTGCCTGTAAGTTTTCTTTTGAGAAGTCAGCTGATAGTCTTATGGGAACTCCTTGGAAGTCAACTGTCTCCTTTACTCTTGCTGCTTTTAAGATTCTCTCCTTAATCTTGTGTAATGTAATTATTGTGTGCCTTGGTGTGTGCCTGCTTGTGTCCAACTTCTTTGGGACTCAGAGCTTTCTGGATCTCCAGGAAGTCTATTTCCTTGGCCAGACTGAGGAAGTTCTCCTTCATTATTTTTTCAAATAAGTTTTCAATTTCTTGCTCTTCCCCTTCTCTTTCTGGCACCCCTATGAATGATTCGGATGCTGGAACGTTTAAAGTTGGCCCAGAGGTTCCTAAGCCTCTCCTTGTTTTCTTGAATTCTTGTTTCTTCATTCTGTTCTGGTTGAATGCTTATTTCTTCCTTGTGCTCCCAATCGTTGATTTGAATCCCAGTTTCCTTCCCTTTACTGTTGGTTCCCTGTAAAGTTTTCTTTATTTCACTTTGGGTAGCCTTCACTTTTTCCTCCATTTTGCAACCATACTCAACCAATTCAGTGAGCATCCAGGTTACCAGTGTTTTGAACTATGCATCTGATAGGTTGGCTATCTGTTCATCGCTTAGTTCTATTTTTGGGGCTTTGACCTGTTCTTTCATGTGGGCTATATTTCTTTGTCTCAGTGCATCTGTTACATTGGAAGGGGTAGAGCCTTAGGTATTCACCAGAGCAGGGCAACCAGGTCTCTGCGCTGTGACACTGTGTGTGGGGGACGGGTCTGAGAAGGAACAATGCTGCTTGCTCAGCTCTTGGCTGGCTTTCAGTCACTTCCCCTGATACCCACAAAAAAATTGGGCCTTTCTGGTGCTGATTCCTGAGTGGGTGGGTTTGAGTATGTTCTGGGACTCCATGGGTCTCTCCAATGGACTCTCCTGTGAGTCTGGGAGTTTCTCCCGCCACTGCAACCTCCACAGGTTTTTACCTCCAGAGGTTTTGAGGCTTTCTGTTCCCACACTGGAACCCTGGATTGCATGGTCTGTCTCGCTGCCCAGCTGTTCTTCCCAGTTTATCCACCTGTGAATGTGGGACTGCCTGGTCTGCCAGCTGATGCCTCACCCACCTGGTCCTCCAGCCACATCCTTGCTGTGCATCCTCTCTGCCCCAGCTGCCTGTCTCCGCCCTTCCTACTGGTCTGATGAATGTTTCTTTAACTCCATGGTTGTTGGACTTCCATACAGTTTGATTTTT
Source organism: Pteronotus mesoamericanus (assembly GCF_021234165.1). Taxonomy (NCBI): domain Eukaryota; kingdom Metazoa; phylum Chordata; class Mammalia; order Chiroptera; family Mormoopidae; genus Pteronotus; species Pteronotus mesoamericanus. The sequence continues at coordinate 10,545,109 of NW_026555277.1, read as the reverse complement.
CTGGCAGTTCTGGTTATTTTTTGTTTTTAAATTTGTTGTTGTCCTTCTTTTGGTTGTGTGAGGAGGCAGAGTGTATCTACCTATGCCTACATCTTGGCCAGAAGTCCCTAGACCACATGAGAATTTTTAATTTCTTCATGACAAAAACTGCATAAAGACATGTGGTAAACTAAGCAAAACTGTTATAACTTGTATAACAATAAGTTATTATCTTTATTGTCAAGAACCTACTACTAACTAAATATCAGAAAAGTTAATACTTCTAAAGAGGGGGAGGGAAGGTCAAGACAACTCACAAGAGACAAATGGCCAATTAAGTAGGAAAAACTGTTAAATTCCTTTAATAAATAATGTACATAAAAACAACTGTAAAAATTATCTTTCATTTATGAAATTGGCAAAGATTGAAAAGGTTGTAATCCCCAGAACTGAGGAGGGTAAAGACAGGCAGGTACTCTAGAGCCTAGTGGTGGGAATGTACACTGTTATAGTTTTTTTAGAGGACAAAGAACAAAAGTCTTAAAAATGTGCATACTCTTCAACTCAGCAAATCAACTTCTCAGAATTTATCATAGGGGAACACTCTCAGTTCTGCAGAAGAATTTGACTATGAGATTGTTCATTATAATATATTCTATCATGACAAAAAGTCCAAGGCAACCTCAAGGGGTTCATTTATACAATGGACTATGGTTAAATCATTAAGAATGATTTTGTTAAATTTATATTTTATTGACAAGGGAATGTGTTCAAGATGTTAAGTGAGAGATGCAGGTTACAAAACAGTATTGTACATATGCATAGAAATGTCCTTAAAATGTCAATAATGTTTATCTTTGAGTGATGGGCTGAAATGTAATTTTTGCTTTCTTCTGTATGCCTTCATGCCTTCTTATGACCTTTTTAGAAGAATGAGAAGGCATTAATTTTTTCTTTTTTAAAGATTATTATTTATTTACTTATTATTTATTTTTAGACAGAAGAGAAAGGAGGGAGAAAGAGAGAGAAACATCAATGTGTGGTTGCACATTGCATGTCCCCTACTGGGGACCCGGCCTGCAACCCAGGCATATGCCCTGATTGCAAATCAAACCAGTGACCCTTTGGTTCACAGGCCAGCGCTCAATCCACTAAGCTGCCCCAGCCCGGGCACATTAATTTTTTTAATATCATTTTTGTAATCTTCACTTTCATTTTGTATTGCTTTTCAGAGAGAGAGGGAGAGAGAAAAACATCAATGTGAGAGAGACGCATCAATTGGTTGTCTCCCTTATATGGTCCCTCCCAGGCCAGAGATTGCATGTGCCAGGACCCCAGGACCGGGTATCAACCTCACAACCTTTCTGTTACTGGGTGACGCTCCAACCAACTGAGTCACACACACTGGCCAGAGCAAGAAGACATTATTTTTTATACTAAGAAAAAATAAAGCTGTGTTCATATTGAGGTGGGTAAAAAGTGAGTCATCACAGTGCCCTTGGGCCAGAAGGAACTGGAAGATGACCTTATCTATTTCACTTCCTCTGAGCAGACCTGTTTGATCAGCATCACCTGAGCCCTCAGGGATTAATTCCCCCAGGAAGTAATATCCTTTTCCAATCCTTTTCTATCCCTGGTTTAGACACAGTCACACCACCCACATAGGCCCCCTGCTCCACGTTTACTCTTTTCCCGAGAAACAAAGCCCCTTGCCAGCTCTAATCCATCGCCCACTTGGGGGCCAAGTCACTGGAGCCTGAGACGCAGATGTCTGGGTACACGGAGCGACACAATGCCTCTGGAGTAAGGGCGGCCCTTCCGCCTCCTGGGCTGTGAAATGTCAGGCGTGATTAGAAAGGTCACCTGTCCTGACAGCTCTCTGTGCTTCCCAGAGAGCAGCCTTCCTGCTGGGAACATTTTAATTGTGCTTCCTGTTGAAGGGTCCCACCTCTCACTCCCTTGTAATAAGAGGGGCCCTATCCTCTTCCCAGTTCTTCTTGAACAAGGAAAAAAAAATGCCAAGGAATGCAAAACCTTGCAATACAACAGCTCTCTGATTCAAGAAAAAGATGAAAGGTGAATTTCTAGGAAAGGGTGTTGCAGGGTAGAAGAGGGAAACTGCATGGCAAAAAGAAATTGCAGTCCTTGAGGAGGTATGGGGCTAGGGAAGAGAAGGGTCTGAGGAACAGGGAAGAAAAAAATAGACACCCTCCCCCCAAGTCATGTCCTTGAGCAATGAACTAAGAGCAGCCCAAGAAACTGCAAAGCACACAGTCTGAAGTCTGAGGCATGAGTTCTCAAACATGGCTGTTTGAAAAAATTCTGATTCTGGAAGTCAGGGGTGCTGCTACAGCATCTATCTGCGTTCTAGAAGCAGCTAGGGTTATTTGGAGCAGGCTGTCCACGCACTTGCCTTTGAGAATCGCAGCTTAAAGTGTGAGGATGGACGCGTTTGGGGGACTGGTTGCTGGCACATCAGACGAATCTAAGGGGGTAGCGAGTGAAGGATGTGGTGGGAGAGGAACATTGACTGTAAGAAAGGCGAAGGGATATAGCTACATAATCCTCTAGCTTCTTGAGCCCAAACTAGCCCAGACCTGGCTTCTGACCCTATCAAATAGTTGCAACATTATTCACCACAGCCAAGATATGGAAACAACCTAATGTGTATGAACGTATAAAGAAAGTGTGGTCTATACATACGCCGAAACATTGTTCAACCTTAAAAAAGAAGGAACTCCTGCCCTGGCTGGTGTGGCTCAGTGGATTGAGTTCCTGCCCATGAACTGAAAGGTTGCTGGTTTGATTCCCAGTCAGGGCACATACCTGAGTTGCAGGCCAGGTCCCCAGCTGGGGGCGTGCAAGAGGCAATCAATCAATGTACCTCTCACACATTGATGTTTCTCTCCCTTTCTTTCTCCCTCCCTTCCACTCTCTCTAAAAGTAAATAAATAATTTTTTTTTTTTAAATGGGAGGAAATCCTGCTGGATGTGACAACCTGGATGAACTCGGCGGACATTATGCTAGGTGAAATAAGCCAGCCATAGAAGGGCGAATACTGCATGATCCTACTTATTCAAAATTCAAAACTATAGAAACAGAAAATACAGTGGTGGCTGTTGAGGGCTGGGAGGAGGGGACATGGGGAGTTGGTGTTCATTGGGTGTAGTTTCACTTATATAAAACGAATGAGCCCTGGAGATCTGCTGTACAACACACCACCTCTAGTTAACGATACTGTATTGTGCATTTAAAATTTAGGCAGGTAGATCTCAAGTCAAATATTCTAACTACAATTAAAAAAAAAAAAAAGATTACCAGGAAAAAAAGGGGATTTTGCCAAGCAAATACAACAGGGTCTTCCCAGCTGACTTCAGAGGCAAGCTGTGGAAATGATAGGGTGCTGCTCATCGGAGCATCTTCCCTTCTTGCAGCAGGAAACTCATTACAAGTCACCCGCAGAAAGCAGAGTGATCTCCACGTTTCTCATCTCCAGGCTCTGCAAGCTTACCTTTGAGGTTGCTCACCTACACACAGCACATCCCTAAAAGAACATTACACCAACGGAGGCAGGCCGCCTCCTCGCCACTTCCACCGAGCAAAATGTAAGGGGTATATTTGTGGCAAAGCAGAAGCCTCAGTCCAGGGTCAGGTGAATGTCTCTCGAGCCAGCCACTGCTCTAGGTGCTGAGGATACAGCAGTGAACAGACCAGACCTTACCCTGGCTCTCAGGTGATTCAGTCCAATGAGAGGAGGTAGACCACAGACAAGTACTAAGTATGTATGTTAGGAGGTCACAGAAGATAGTTAAATCTGAATAAAGGAGGAAAGAGTGACAGAAGCTACTAAAGGGTGATCAAAGAAGGACCCTCTCAGGAGATGAAATCTGCACAGCAGGGGGCATGGAGTGAGGGAGTGAGCTGTGTGGATGTGGGGGAGGAGACTCCGCTCGAGGCAGGGGAGCACTGTTCTCAGGCGTTGGAGCAGGAGCAGTGTGGTGGGTGCAAAGAACCACAGGAAGGCCTCCATTAATGCTGCGAACTGCAGGGCATGAAATCAAAGGAGCAGCCAGGGGCTTTGTCATTCAGGGTCTTGTTGATCAAGGGAGAGACTTTGGATTAGCTAACGGGAAGCATTTGGAGTCTAAGAGATTTCCTCCTCCAAACTTTAATGATATGACTAAGGAAAATCATCAAAACTACTTGTGTAGAGATTGCTGAAAACAGAGACATTAGAAAAAGAAGACACAAAAATGAAAATAAGTCTATGTTAGAGACATGGGATTATGGAATTTCTTTTCTTTCTTTTTTTTTTTTTTTTTGAAAAATAGATTTGTGATTGCTACAATGCTTCTAAAGTATGCTTTCCTTAAGAAAGCCTACCACCTCAGGGACAGGGTGGTGCTCCTTAATGCCCTTAGTACTTAGAGCAGCTCCTAATCCATGTCAGACATTGTGGACTCAGTGAGCTGAACCTCTTGCCATGGGTTACAGGGTCCCCCCGTAGCAGAAGAATAAGAAACACTTCAGGCCCTACCTGAATCACATCAATACGATTCTAGCTTCCATACTTCATCCTTGGAATTTTATCATTTTCAAGGTCGCCTTGCTTATAGAGAGTGTGATTTTGAGCAAAGAAGCTTTAGACCTTCTATTGGCCTTTTGGGAAACAAAACAAGGTAGTCGCCTGCCTGCCCCCTGCCATACTTGACCAATCTGGAAGACCATATGAATGTATAAGCTGACAATGCCTCAGTGAAGTTCATCTCCCCAGTGTTCTTGGTGATGTCAAAGTGTGGATGAAAATCTACTTAGAATCTGGAACCATCATAAGACACAAAGGTAGGTTCAGAGAGCACAAAGGATCCAACATTAAACAAGTCTTAAATGTTATCAGCTGTTCAGGTGTTCTTCCTTTCATATTTTCTGGGAAATAAATAAGAAATGCAGATGTCATGTGTTAACTCTTTTTGACCTAACTTTTGTAGGTACTCAATTCTCTACTCTTATGAGCATTCAGCTTTCTTAATAAGTAAGCACCTACTGATTGAGCAACTATAGGTCGGGTTCTCTGATAAACATTTCCTATAGCTTAATTTAGCCCTATGAAGAATATATTATTATCTCCAGTTTACAGATTAAGGCAACTCAGGCTAAGAGACATTAAACAATTGTTCAAAATCACACAACCAACAAGTGGGCAACCCAGGTTTGAAACCTAGTTCTATTTGATTCCAAAGTCCATGTTTTAAAACCACCACACTAAATAGCCTCTCAGGGCAGATAAGGATGTATATTGTAGCCTTTCCCTTTAAGTAAGATTTTGAAAAATTTCTCTGAAGTTAGGTAAGACTGGAGAGGAATGATTATGTTATAATGCTAGCACTGTAATGCACAGATCAAACATAGAAGGTCGGGGTTAAGACAAAAGGGACATTTGCCCTAGGAAACAGGCTTCCTACTGCTCATAGAAGGGCCTTACCTCTTCATTGAAACCTCTATGGCTTCTCACAAACTGGTCTAACTACTTCCCATTCATTCATTCAAACAGATATTTAATTAAACACCTACCGTGTTCTAAGCAATAGGAATACAATGATAGGTACTAATAAAATGGTGCCCATTCTCCTGAAAGTTAAGGCTTTTTGAGAGATGTATATTTTAATAATCTACATATTTAATTATATATTATAATATTCAATAATGTCCAAAATAAGTATTAAGTTGCAATGTTGGTAAGTCCAATGCAAGAGAGCTCTGTGGAGCTATAAGAGCATGTAAGAGGGGATGCTTGAGCCAAGATACGAATGTTCGCTAGGAAGTAAGCAGGCAAAGAGGAAAAGGCAAATGCTAGGAGAATTATTCAGCCATTCCCATCTTCTCTCCCTCTCAACTTGCCATAAAAGAAACCTGAATCCTGTGAAATGGAGATGGGGCAGTATAGGAAATGGATCCTTCAGGTCTTATTCTTCTAAGGGAATGTAGCCCCGGGCACACTGAAAGTTTTATTCATCGGGGAGAAAGGAGAGACATAGTGACAGGGCAATACAAAACCAGGAAAAGGGCACTGGTGTTTTATCCTCTGATATGTGTCTTCTTAGACTCCTTGGTGACGATGCTAGTCAGGCAGGGCTGCCACAGTGCCTTCCGCGGCATTGGTTTGCGCTAGAATAGGAAGCCGATGCCTCCAGGAAGATCCAGCCTTGGGCCAGGGCACCTGGCTTGAGGAGTGAAGCATGGGCTAGATTTCTACCCCCAGCGACCACTTCCCTCAACCCAAACCAGGTACTCTTATCCAGTGACGACTGTCACAGCCATACGTGGTGGGCCTGTGAACAGACCTCTGTTAGACAGGTCTCTGTAACTGAGGGAGCAGTGAGAGGAGAACTAGACCGATTAAAAATGTTGTGCACAGTGATGTACATTCGGAGGTGTGCATGTCCTGGTGAATAAATATAAATTACCAAAGGTGGCTAGGGAAGTTCTAGGGGAGTAACAGGAATGAGAACCAGCCTCTCCTGGAATGTATTTCCCAGGACCAACTTACCAGGAGGCAAGGAGAAAGCAAGAAATGGACGTGAAGTCATTAGGAGAGAAGACAACTAAAACCGTGTATTTGGTGATTGGTGATGAGGTGCCTGGAAAAACCAGAGAAGTTGCAGGCTGGCTTGGAGTCCCTAGAATCTAGCCCCACCCTGGTTTAGAGCAAAGGTTTTTAATCTGGGGTCTGCGAACGAGCTTCGGGGATCTCTTAACCCCCTGAAACTGTAGTAGTATTTTGCACATGTGTATATATAAACATTTTTTCTGTGGGGAGGGTTAACAACTAGATTTAAGCATCAGATGCTCAAATTAAGAACTGCTGGTTTCAGGATATACTGATGATCTTTCTGGGTGGACATCTTGTCATGAGGTGTCCTTTCAGAAAACAAAGCTATTTATTATTAAGACCAAGGAAGTTGTAATTTTCCATGAGGACCTCCTGAGACTTCAAAGTACCTTTTCAGCCTTGTGTGGAATTAGACCACCCTGCCCGTAAGAACCCCACAGGAACTCTAAGTGGTTTGAGTTTTCTGTATGAGTGTACCAAAAACTGCATAAGCAAAGCGTGTTCATCAACAGATGTTTAAGCTGGTACTCCGGTAAGTTACATTCACATCACTTCTACCTACTCAAGCTTATAATAATTAATGTTCCCTTCTTCGCAATCATAGATGATGTTCTAATTATCTGGATGAGAATCTGGGCACTGGCATCCTTCAGTCTGGATTTCAAGATTTGGCTCTCCCAGGTACCCGCTGGGGAAATTGGTAGGTTATGTCATTCCTCTGAGCTCTAGCTTCACCACATGGCAAAATGGGAATAATGATATTACCTATTTTAGGAGGTACTGTGAAGATACACAATTCAATTAACCCACGTAAGGTAGTTAGTACAGCATATGTGCCTGATACAAATTAGAACTGTAATTCACCCCATGGCTCCCTGTTTTTGTTTTTACTTCGTGCTTTTGGAAATTGAGATAAGTTTTTACAAACAAATGCACCTTTTTTCGTACACAAAGGTGATATACTTTTTCTGTTGTCTATGTGGTGTAACTTCTTTTGTTTCCCAAATGTTGGATTATATTGCCATATACAACTTATCTATGAAAACTCTCCACCCCTTTTCCCTCCAACACATGATTTTCAAACAGCTCCTCCCCACCCCCAGCTGTTTAAAACCTGGAATGGACTTAGTGCAGTCCTTTTGCCCTTCCCCTGCATCCAGGAGGGGCTGTGCACAAACCTGTTTTATTTTTAGGTTTCCAGGGAATGTGTTTCTACAACCTCCCTCATCACCTGCTTCAGTGCTTAGCAACACTTAACATTAGAAATCTCTGTCCCTGGGTGTCTCTGACTTTTAAATGAGTAATAACAACTAATATTGATAAAATGCTTTAGCAAGGGCCCCAGACTGAGAAGAGGTGGGCAGAGATGGGCGAACTTGGCAATGTGAGGGCCCATGGGTTCGTGTTGACAAAGGGAGAGCGTGACCCAGCCCGGACTGCGTTCCAGCAGAGAATGAGGGCTGCTCGGCCCCAGCCCATCAGTCACACTTGTGAAGCCAGGTCTACCATTGCCAGATCCGTGCATGTTTTTCCCAGAGGGAAAGGCAGATATCTGTATTTTTATGTGAAATAAGAATTTTTAAAAAACTTAGGCTTGGTTAAAAAAAAAAAAAGGCAGCACTTTATAGGCCAAAAAAGAACAAATGCCCACTGCCCTTTGCAGCCCGTGGGTCAGTGTACAATCTCTGCTTTAGAATTTACAGTTTTCGTATTTGGCATCTCATTCAACCTTAACTGTATCTGTAAGACAGGTAATGTAACAGGGTGCAGCTAGGCCCCCCAAACGGGATTTGTATTAGGGTCCAGAAATTGGGGTGTCCAAGAAAACTATAGGATATTCTCACCCCTTCCAGGCGGGCTGCCGTGGGGGATGGGAGACATGGTGCAGGACCATTGAGAGTTATTTTGCATGTCAATAAAAGGAGGATAGCTTCATTCATCATATGCAAAATGGTTACTTCGCATATCTACAAGACTAACCAGGAAGGTTTGCATAACTTAAATTTGGGATGTAACTGGGCAAGCAGCTCCCTGGGTTGCAGCCTGCCAAAGGAATTGGAGATGGGGCTGTTGGGGAGGATTTGCACTGAGGTTTGGACCCGGGCACGGCAGCCATGCTAGAGGCTTTTGACCACGTGGTTTTGCGAAGCCGGAAAGCAAGATGTAGCAGCCATGCATTATAGCGTGCATGCATGAGAGGTCAGAGATGGTTCGCTCCATGCCATAGGTGAATAATGTGAAAACTATGTGGGAAGGAAAGGGGAGAAAGGACTCTTGCTAATGGGCCATGAGAAGGTGACATGTGGGTTTGGATTAAGAACTGGAGATCGCAGCGACACAGCTGATGGTGCTAGGAACTGTGAGAGGCCTGCCTAGCCAACTCCGGACTCCTGTTTTCTTCTGAAGAACAATTTGCTGATATGTAATTCTTTACATGCATCAGCAAGAAGAACCAGGTCTCCTGTCAACAGTAAAGCAAGCAAATATACAACCTGGTGTTTAAGAGATGAAAAAACTGAGGCTCAATTTACAGTCGTCAAGATAGGGAAGCCGCCCATGTGTCTATCAACAGATGAGTAGATACAACAACTATGGGACATTTACACAATGGAAATCTATGTGTCTGTAAAAAAGAAAACTTTAGCCTTTGCAACAATATGGATAGACATATAGAACATTATGCTAAGTGAAATAAGCCAGTCAGAGAAAGACAAATACCATATGATTTCACTCATATGTGGAATCTAATGAATGAACTGAACTAACAAGCAAAACAGAGACAGACTCATAGATGGAGTGCAGGCTGACAGCTTGGGGGGCGGGTGCAGTTAGCAGGTGGAAGGACTGAGCAAAAAGGAAAAAGGATCCATGGACATGGACAACAGTGTGGTGATTGCTGGAGGGAGAGGATATAAGGGGACTAAATGGAAATGGAAAAAATACAATAAAGATTAAATTTAAAAAAAAAGAAAATGAGGCTCAGAAATATTACATGGAGTTGTTCAAGTTATACAGTTGGTAGAACCCAGGTCTTATGGCTCTGTTTCACTGTTTCTTGTGGTATGTCCCAGCTTTGGTTCCAGGGGCCATTAGAACCTTGTCTACATCTCAGTGGATAGGGCTGTCACCTATATCAGTTGTTTATGGAAAGTGCTGGGAGAAATGAGGAACAACTCAAAACTGAAATGTGGATAAGACTGAATATTGACTGCACAAAACAAAAACAATAATATTCATGCGGTTTTAAAAATTTGCAGAATTTAAATTCATGATAAAAATAACAAAAACATCCAGCAGTGGTTCCAATGGACTGAATGTTGATGTCCCTCTCCCCCAAACTTATATGTTGAAATCCTAACCCCCAGTGTGATGGTATCAGGAGAGAAGACCTTGGGAGTGATTAGATCATGAGAGTGGAGTCCTCCTGAATAGAATCAGTGCCCCAGGGGGCTCTCTTGTCATCTCTCTGCCAGGTGAGGATACAAAGAAATGGCTGTATGCAACCTATTAGGGGCCCTCACCAGAATCTCACCATGCGGGCACCTTATCTCAGACTCTCAGCCTCCAGGACAATGAGAAATAAATTTCTGTTGCATATAAGGTACCCAGTATGTGGTACACTGTTATAGTAGCCTAAACTAAGATTGCGGTTAAGAGATTTAAACATTCCGAGGTCTAATGAATGAGTTTGTAACAGTGCCAAAGCAATCTTTGGGTCCCCTATCTCACTCTTCTAAATCTAAGCCTAAAATAAGCCTAGCCAAAGTGATTTTTCTTTGTCATCCTTACCCAAGGGTTTGGGGTGGTTTGTTTTTTTGTTTGTTTGGGTTTTTTTTTATTTATTTTTTGAGAGAGGAGAAGGATGAGAGAGAAAGAAACATCGATATGAGAGAGAAACATTGATGGTTGCCTCCTGTATGTACTCCAACCAGGATCAAACTTTCAACCTACATATGTGTCCTGACTGGGGATAGAACCCACACCCTTTTGGTGTGTGGGGCAATGCTCCAACCAGTTGAGCCACCTAGTCTGGGAGTGATTTTCTTTTTTAATGACAGCTAATGTTGACATGGTAGGCAGAATATGGTCCTTCCTCAAAGATATCCATAGCCTAAACCGGAGAGCCTATGAACATATTACACAACAAATGTAATTATGGCTCTAGCCATTGTGGCTCAGTTGGTTGGAGCATTGTTGCATACTCCAAGAGGTTTCGGGTTTGATCCTCCATCAGGGCACATACCAAGGTTGCAGGTTCGATCCTTGGTTGGGGTATGTATAAGGAGAAACCGATCAATGTTTCCCTCTCATATTGATGTTTTTCTCTCTGTAAAATCAATAAATATATTTTTAAATGTAATTAAGATTCCTAATCAGCTGATCTTGAATTAGAGAGATTATCCTACGTCATCCAGATGGGCCAGAACTAATCACATGGGCCCTTAAAAGTAGAAGAGGAAGGCAGAAGAGTGGGTCAGACATGGTCACCATGAGAAAGACTGGCAGCTGTTGCTGACTTTGCAGATGAAGAAAGGGGCTAATGAGATAGAGAACGTGGCGGCCTCTAGAAGCTGAAAAGGCCCTCAGTATACAGCCAGCAAGAAAACAAGGACTTCCATCCTCTAATCACAAGAAATGGACTTTTGCCAACAGCCTCAATGAGCAGAAATGAATTCTCTCCTAAGGTTTCCAGAAAGGAGCAAAATGTGCCAACATCTTGATTATAGTCCAGTGACCTCGTATTTACAAAAGTGTAAGACAATTAATTTGTGCTATTTATAACTACTGTGTTTGTAGTAATTTGTTCCAGCAGCAATAGAAAACTAAGATAGTGGCAAGGGTGCGAGGAGATGGGACTTTCACAAAGAAGCAGGCCTTTTTATCAGAAAAGGATCTGCTAACACAGTGAATTTGCTGGAGTCAGTTAGTTCAATAAGTAAGCAAATTGACAAAATTTACTCTAAAAATAACTTGTGGATTCTGAGTACTGTGAGGATTGATTTGAAGATGGAAACTTCAGAACTATTGCCAGTGTTCACACAGCTATGTGCTATTTCTAGTAATGACGTATGATTTATATGCAGGAAAAAATAAATAGTATCATCAATTTGGAAGAAATTTACAGAAAATTTATATAGTGTCTGATTCGGGACAAAATTTGTCAAAACATAGGAGATATCAACAACAGAAAAGAAGCAGAAAATCTGCTATCCTATCAGCCATAAATGTGAAATAACTGATGAAGGAGCTAAATATTAATTGGCCCCAAGTCTTATAAACTCCAGAAGATGGGCTAAGCAAGAAAAAGGCAGAAACAACCACAGCAATTAATTCCAAAAGTGCATATTTAAAAGCTGATATGCCATTTGAGGAGCCCCAAATGACTGGATTGGATAAACAGAAAATGACCTGCAGAAGTGTCCAAAACAATCCTATCACAGAAATGCTGAAATTTAAAAATTTAACTGCTGCACATGCATTAAGGCTAATGTATAATTTGGGGAATTAACAAATGAATGCTGAAGATGTATACAATTGAAAAAATGTAAAAGATATTGACCAGCACACCAAAGAAATTAAAGGAAACAGTCCCATCTAATACAAAATCTTGACATTTTGGTTTCTAAAAAGGAGTAACTGGGATATGATGGCTTGATAGAAGTTAGTAGGAGACTTGGCATGAAAGAGCAGGCAGCAGAAAAAAAAAATACCACAAGAATCCAGAAGAGATAAATGAACAGAATGATGAGTGCCTCACACTGGATGGACATTGATCACCAATGTAAAATTACTGAGGAAGGATAAAAAGTAAGTTGGTTACTAATCCTAAAAGTGCTGGACATTTTTAAGCTAAGATGGGAACTTAGTGGTGCCCCTATCACATATTAAGTTTTGTTTACTAATTGCTAGAAGTAAATCAAAAGGACTATTGAGAAATTAGGTGAAAATTCATACAAATGTTAAGAGTGTCACAACAGGAACTGATGTAAAAAAGAATTAAAAAGAAATCAGTAAAAACAGAAAGATTCCCACTTAAGATGCCACCATTGTGGTTCTTAATTAGGAAATATACTTTTTTGATTATTAAAGCTACTCACACACAAAACCTCACCATTTCAACAGAGAAATTCTTCAATTGCTGCTATAAGGACAAAATGGCAACTGGTCCACTTACACTTGAGGGCAATCCCCAAAACCTACATGAAAACCTTCCTCATGCAATACAAATCGGTTTACAACAACAATTAGCAGTAGATTTGTTAAATTAGTTATTCTGTTAATTGATAATTTAATGAATTGTCTTTGGCTTTCACTCTCTCTCTACCTCTCATGGTCTATCTGTCTTTCTTACTGACCATTTGGTGAATCGGTCATTCAATGAACCAATTTTTGGTAAAATAGCATTAGATCAATTCAGCGTTGGGAAGTTTACCTAGAACCATTTCCTCTATAACACGTGAGGAATGCAATTTTTCTTTAAAAAAAAAAAAAAGCAATTTGGCAATCCTTGTTAAAAGCTGTGAACTGTGCACATTCTGTGACCAGTAGTTTGACTTCTAGGAAATTACAGAAACAATGGTAATGTACAAAAAGGTTAGGCTACACAGATTTCATAATAATAAAATTTTCTGCTGCAGTAAAATATTAAAGACAAGCTAAACATTTAAATATTATGGGGATTAGTTAAATAAATCAGTGAATGTGTACAATAGATTGTTATAAAGCTTTATAATTTGTGTTGTAAAAGAGTATTTAATGTCTTGGAAAATTGCTCAAGTATTATTGTTAAATTTTTAAAAATAGGTTATGAAACAGACTGATACTACTGTAGTAAGAAAAAAATGCCATCTGTGTATGAGTGAATGGATAAACTTCAAAATATTTACTGTGGTTATTTTGGGGGTTGGAATGATGGATAATTTTCTTTTCTTCTTTTTGCTTACCTGAGTTTTCTAAACTTTCCACACTGAATATATGTTTCCTTCATAAAGAAAAAAAGTTTTTGTTCACCCACTATCTTAAAAGCCAGGAGATCTGACGATCCTCACTATGAATGTGACTGTAAATAAGCCACTATGCTTCTCTCCAAACCTTCATACTTCTCATTTTCTTTGAACTTCGCATCTCTCTCTCTCCTGGTCTTTCCTTTACCTCCACTATAATTCTGTTAGCGACTCGCTGCTTCTAGGAATTCATATCTCATAAACTCTGGCATTGCTTGCAGATTGTGTTGAACAATTATGTTGTGTGTTGACCTATGGAGCTTTCATCCAATAATGTTGAGTGACAGGCACTCAGGAGCAAGGGAAGCAAGAGGAGGCAGCTGCTCCTAGGAGCCCATACTCTAGGTGAAGAGACAGATATTTGATCCCAATGGTACTGCAATGGGATCATCGCTGTACTAAGAATACGAGCAAGGTGGTCACCAGAGGTCAGAGGTGACTTAGTGAACAGGTGAGATGCGAGTTGGGTCCTGAAGGGAGGAACAGCACAAGCCGGTGGTTATGGAATGCTTACTACAACCAGGCACCTTACCTCGCATCAGCCTCACAACAGTCCCACCAGGTAAGTCATGAGGTACCTTCTCCCCACTTTTTCTTAAGCAGCTGAGAACCCTGAAGTTTAAGAGGGTAAGGAATGTGCCCCAGGTCCCTGTGCGGGTCACTCCTGGCCTTGCCCCGTTCTGCTTTATGTCGCAGGGCACTGACCCCTGCAAACTATGCTTCCCAGGCTCCATTGCTTTCTGGTTCGACCGAGTGGGAGGACGGAGGGTGGGAGATAGGGAGAAGCCAGGGTAGTTCCACATCCCTTCCCAGCTTCAGGTAACAACATCAGCAGTAGTTGTGTAGCCCCCTTAGTTCTAGCCCTGTCCACCTCCCACTGCACCCCCATCCCACCCTCCTCACTGGTCCCAGATCCCACAAGGAGGCCTGGATTCCCAGGCTGCAGTAACCCTCCCCCTCTGTCCCTCCAGCTTAGGGCTGATGCTGCCTCACTGCATGGCTCCTCTGTTCTGCCTCAGTGTGTTTGGACTGACAGCTACCCCAACACCTCCATTACTAGTTCCCCCGTGAACTACTGGGCGTGGTCTCTGCTTTCCCAAACAGACCCCCATCTGTACATTCACACAGCCAATCACCAGCTGAGCTAGGACACTTATGGCCCTTGGACTCCAAAGTCTGCAAACATGATAGTCCACATCCACTGAACACCTGCTAAGTGTTGAGGTCTTTAAAGGGATCATCTAATCCTCACCACAACCCATAAAGTGGGTGCTATTTTTATCTTCCATTGACAAGACAAGAAGCTGAAGCACATGTAGCAACTTTCTCAAAGGTACAGCAAGAAATTGGAGGCAGGAAGAGGTGGGCTCAGGTAGTCTGAGTCCAGGGCCTGTGTCCCTAACCTCTTTGCTGCCTGTAGGTTGCACAGCAGAGAAGAGGGAGGTGGGAGACAATCTCAAGAGAGGTAAGACTTAAGCGCAAGGAAAGAACACCAGAGTGACCTTGGATCACTCTTTGACCTTCAGTGTGGCAGTTCCTGAGCCATAGTTAAAGAGGAGAGACCAAGAACCGCAGAGGTGCCCCCAGCAGGAGCCCCATCCTGCTGGCACCTGTGAGAGAAGGAAGTGCTTGGCTTCGGACCCAAGATGCCAAGAAAGTGACAAGGCAGTGTTACTCGACCCTGGCCTCCGCAGCCCCTGCCGCCTGTCCTCATCGCCACCTTTCCACTTTCTCTGCGCCTCCATCTTCAACTGAGAACAGCCCACAGACCCCTTCAGAACACCCATCCATCCTCCCAGCTCTTGCTCCCTTGGCACTTGCATGTGGCAGGGAATTTAGGTTGCTCTGACTCTAATTAGCAGGTGCTAAGCAGTTTCCACATTCCTTAGTAAATATGTCAAAACACAAAATCCATTCATTTTTCACACCCCTCCCCCACCCTTCTCCTTTAAGACACACTTTTCTCTGTAACTCTCAGCCAGGGAGTGTTTTTCTTCAGCAAGAGCGAAAAGTGGCATTAACGCGGGGAGTCTGGCAGTTTTACAGGCCTTTTCAAATCCTCATCTGCCCTTCTGGTCATTCACCCATCTGCTCATTCATTCATTCATCTGCCCACTATGGGGCGGGCGCTGACAGGGGTGCTGGGTTTTGCCGATGTCTCTCAAGTACAAAGCTGGAGTCACGAGGACTCTGCCGGGGTGAAAGGGGACCACGGAGCCCGGGGGAGCCGTGCATTTAATTTCCACCCTCTCTCTGGGCTCCTGCTGGGGTGATTCTTAACTCCTGGAAGGCAGCAGCGGCTGGCTCGCGGGCTCCGCCCCCCGCACCCGCCCAAGGAGACGCCGAGTTTCCAGCCCAAGCCACCGGCCTCCTTCCCCGACCTCGGACCCAGGGCCCCAAACCCAGGAAGCGAACTGCAGGTCGAGAGAGTGGGGCCGGCTGTTCAGGCCGGTCGCTCCCCGGGGCATCCCAGAGCCAGATGGGTTTTACAGTTTGGGCTCTGGGAACCAGGCTTCGTTTTCAGAGCCAAAATGAGGGGCCGCAGGGTGGGCTGGGGAGCGGGGTGGGGCGACGGGGGCGGGGCGGAGAAGAGCTTTCCCGTCTGCGTTGTTTGTTTTAATCTAGGGAGACACAGGGACATAGAACCCAAAATTATTTTGAAGTGCTGGCAGTTCAGTTTCAATCAGGAGCTCACACGTGGTGCCCTCCTAGCCTTCACTCCGGTAGTGTGCCTTTTGGGGGCAGGGGAGAGGCAGGGGGGCCTTCGGGGTGAACGGGAATGTAACGAACCCCCCCCCCCCCCCGCCCCCGGGATCCCGTCAAAGCCGGCCTTTCCAGCTGACCCCTCCCAGGCTTCCTCCGCAAGCAGCCCGCCTGGCTGCTGCCTGCAGCAGGCTTGGCCATCCCTCTGCCCCTGCTTTGGTCCTTCATTCCAACACAGACACAGCTCCAGGACCCCACGGCCAAAAAAGGAAAAGAAAATTAGCCTGGGCCCTCAGGAAGAGCTCCTGGCTGAAGAAGAGAGAAAGATTCCAAATAATTTCAATAGAAGAAAAAGGGGCGGGGTGTGCATTAAAGAGCATGGGGGCGGGGCACCAAATACTGGGGCTGGCGGGACCTCGGAAGCTGCACTATCCCAGTCTCTTCAGCGATATGAAAAAGGAGGCCCAGAGAGGCTATGCGATGTGCCCAAGGTCACGGAGCCAGGAGCAGCAGCCCAGGACTCTCGTGCAGGCCTTCTGGTCTCTCAGTTTGCGGGTCTGCAAGTTTCTGTCCAGGCTCCACAGTTGTCAGTTCCCTCTCCCCACCCCACCCCCCACCTCCTCTTCCTCCGAATCACTCAGCTTCTCAAAGAACTAATGCCCTCCCTTCTGCTACCAAATCTCCAAGTTCTTTGTCCTCCCCAAATTCTTTGACCCCCCCCACCCCCCGCCGCCACCCAAGTGCCTGGGTCTCAGGGAAGCAGTCGCTAGACCCATTCCAAGGAGACGGGCAGGCAGAGAGAAGTGGCGGCAGAATCATTTTCATTCATCTATACCATTTTGCAGCTCCTTCAATCTGCCTGCTCCCCGCTGGTCCTCCCATGTCCTGACTGGGATTGCTGTTCTGTTTGTTTCTATTGTCTGAGAAATAAAGTGGTTTTGATTACACCCACAGTCTCCTGCGTGACTGCATTTGGACTGCCCGTGAGACGGGAGGCCCGATCTGTATTCCTCTGTCCCCAGCTTCTGGGAGAGGCCTGTGTGCTGCTGAGGAGCTCAGATGGGGAGGGGGGGTCGCCGGGGGTGGGCACCAGACCCCCCCCACCGCAGTGATCCAGTGTGAACTGAAGGGTGGAGGGACAGCTGAGTAAAGGGGCGGGATCCGGGGTGGACCCGTTTCCTGTTCGCTTCCAAAGAAGGGGAGGGTGAGGGGAAGGAGAGGAAAATAACATTTTCGAGAGTGTAAGAGCACAGTCAGTCATTCAGTCAACAAATGACACCTACTCTGTGCCAGTTCCTGCTCCCAATGCTGGGGACTCAGAGGTGAACATGGGTACAAATACATCTGGAAATCGATGTTTTTCAAGCTATCTAACAACTGGACCTGCACAGATACCAATCATTCATCTGTCCTGTAGCTCTGAGAAGGGTCTCAGAAACCCCCTACTGTTGCTGCCTTTTGGTGAGGTCAGCGGGGGAGCCCCAGGGGAGAAGTCAGGGCCGCCAGGGTGACGGAGCCCCAGACAGCAGTTGCGCACCAGCCA
The DNA here is from genome assembly GCF_021234165.1 of Pteronotus mesoamericanus. Taxonomy (NCBI): domain Eukaryota; kingdom Metazoa; phylum Chordata; class Mammalia; order Chiroptera; family Mormoopidae; genus Pteronotus; species Pteronotus mesoamericanus. Next base: position 10,527,269 of record NW_026555277.1, on the reverse strand, counting down.
GCCCAGGGAATTGCAGTATTACAGTGATGTTGACTATCAGCCATGCACACAGAAGGGCACATTAAAGGCCTGGGGAGGGACTTAAGCAAACTGCCCATAATTAGTGGCAACAGCTCATAACTGTCTCTTGGGAGGAAGGGACCCAAAGATTCTGTCTGGATCTTCCAATTTTCAGCAGTGCGTTCTGGAGTGCATGCGTGTGTGTATGTGTGTGAGAGTGTGTGTGTTTTCTTTCTTTCTTTCTTCTTCTTTTTTTAATCCTCATGAAAGGACTTTTTAAAATTGCTTTTAGAGAATGAGGAATAGAGAGAGAGAAGCATTGATAAGTTGCCTCCTGTACACACCCAGACCAGGGATCCAACCTGCAACCTTTCAGCTACAGGACAATGCTCCAGCCAACTGAGCCACACCTTTCTTTTGATTAAAAATAAGTTATATACCCAGCCCAGGTTAAAGGAAGTGTATCTTTGCCCACACAACACCCTAGAGCTTCCAATTTGAGCCCTCCGGCCTTAGGACACCAAAAACTGTCCTGGACTTTACAGGTTAAACTACAGTTAATCCTCACAACCACCAATGATGTTTAGGCTATTCCCTCCAGCTGACAGATAAGAAAAACCAAGGATGAGTTTTCTGGGGGGGTACAGGAGCCCAGAGGGGCACCTGTCTGGGACAGGAGAGGGCAGCAGGTTGAACGAAGGTCTGCCTATCTCCAAGGGAAGGAAGGCCCCCTTTGCATGCAGCAACGTTCTGATGCTCCACTCGGGCACCTGTCCTGTCGATGGATGGGCTGAGACTAAGGGCAGATCTGCAGAAAGACAGCATGGGAGCTGGGGGTGGCTGTGACTGGCCTGGGATGGCTATGGAGTCATGAGAAAGGAGGTATAAACTATGTAGAATTAGGAAAGGGGTAAGTATTCTAGAGAGAGTCTGGAGCAAACTTGGGTCATGGTGGGGAAGTCAGATACCTGCAGAGAGAGTTGGAGGTTGACTGAGGTTTTATTTTTCTACATGCCTGCAGAAAAGGTCCACATGCCATTTTCTTCTCTACCTGGGATCCCAGGTGCGTGCTGGTGACTGTCTGCAACAGTACACCCTGCCCTTGAAGGCATCTGCTGCATCTGGGCTTGAACAGAATCTGTCTCCGCAGATCTCTGGTGGGGCCACCACCTGGTGGGTGGGCTCTTGGGATCCCCATCTTCAAAACTGTATTGTAGTGACAATGATAAGAGAGAAGGGCCAGCCAGACAGAAGACACTGCCAAGGAAAAGAGCAGAGACAAGAACGAGTGTGTCTGGGGAAGGGATGGCGAGTTGTACCGCAGTCCAGAAGGACAGGGACTTGTGGAAAGTGAAAGCTTCAATGGAAGGCTGTGGTCATGTTGGAGGACTGGTAGAACACTAGGACCAGAGTTACAATATTTTTTTCATTAGGCAACAAGGAGCCATTGGAGGTTTGGTAGCAGAGTATCTGGTGAATTAGGAGGCTAGAAGCTAAATCTGAGCTCCTGACTTGTGCCAGCCTCTTATATATCCTTCACGTAGCTTTCCAGATATTCTTTACATATCTTTTGACTAATGCTGAAAACAGCCCTGTGAGAAGAGAACTATTTCCACTTTGCAGGTAATGATATTGAAGGTCAGAAATGTCAAACAACATTCCCGAGGTCATATAACTCATAAGTGACAGTTCAGGATTGTCACTGCCTGGGGGACTGGGAGAGTAGTTAGAAGGCTATTGTAATATTCTGGGCATGAATAGTATAATCAGCAAATGAAGCAAGAGGAAATACAAGGGGGGATGGAGGCTACAATCCTCAGCGTGGGACCTCGTGGCTAATTAGGTATGAATGGGGTGAGAGGGAGAAGTCACAACGCCCCCACCCCCCCCACCCCCCGGCCCCGATGGGGGATGGGAACACTGGAGAAATCATCAGCAAAACAGGGAGTTGGGGAGGAGGATTCAGTTTTCAGAAGATGGTCTTACTGTGATTTTAGAAATGTTGCAGAGTTATGGAAAGTGTCATTTTTACTTCCCAGTTTGGCAGTTCAGAAAGGCAAACTAGAACAGAAGTTTCTCAATTTTTTTTTTTACTAATCAGCAGCAAAAAACATACATTTCACAATGCTTAATGTTGCAACATGTAATGTACTCAACTTTTTTCCTATTCTATTCTAGTCTTTTTCATGGTAGGGTAGAGAGTGAAAAGGAGATGGCTGGTTGCAGCTCAATCATACAATTGATATCACGAGTCCCACATGGGAAATGACCCAAAGTCTGGACAAGCCTTCACTGGAAGCAGGTGGAATAGATGTTGAGCAGCCAGTCTTCTCATTCACTGCACATGGATATCCACAAGGACAGAACCCAAAGAGGAAAACATATACGCAAGGAGTGTATATGTTTTCACAGAATCAAGAGTCTCTTGTATGTAGAGGAATCAAAAAAAAAAAAAGAAGTCTTCTAAAAGGCCGCTTGTTCTTAAATTAGGGACTTCCCAAGGATTATTTTCAGTCATTGGTGGAGGCGGAGTGGGCACAGGGAGACAAAAGACAGAGCACTACGCCTTCAAGAGGTGCTGAGGATCTGAGCATGCCTGGATGCAGAGGAGAGAGCCAGGGAAGAAGAAATCACGCAAAGTGTTCAAGAAGGATGTGTGTGAGAGCAGGGCGGGGAGGTGGCAATGGATGGAGTGAATTCCCCATGGTGATGGAAGAGGCCAAGGTGGGCAAGGACAAAGAGCACTGGTGTAGTCACTTTGGGAAAGAGGTAAATAGGAGAGAAAGGGGGAAACTAAGTAAAGACAGACGCTAGCAGAAGTGAAGACGGAGTCATGGCAGGTGGAAGGGGGAGAGAATGGAATGTGAATTGCTAACCCCAATTTCCTTAATAAAGTAGGAGGCAAGGTCATGTGCTGAGAATGAGGTTGACACTTGATGAGAACGGGCGGTGTTTGGAACACCTGCTAGGAAGCAACAACAAGCAAGGAAATAAGAGACACCCTCAATAGTTGGAAGACCATTCTAGATGATCTGGGCTGTGAAACCTGTGATTTGCTGGTTTCGGAGACCCCTGCTCTCTCTTCTCAGATACTTCCAGAACAGTGACTCCCTTTTCTTTATCACCCAAAGGGGTCAAGAGGTGTTGTCATTTCCCCACTAAACTGCCAAAGAACACAAACCTTTATGTCCTGATTTTTTAAAAAAAGAATCTTGCCTGTAGGCTTTCCAAAATAAGCTCCTTCCTTTAGATTTCTGAATCTACTTCCAATAAAGCTCTTGACAGCACAGCCTAACCCATCTGGACCAATCAATCAGTCCTTATCATCAAGTGGTATTTTTCTCTCCTTCCTCTCCCTGGGATTCACAGCCCTGTCTGCACATTGGAATTGCATAGGGAGAGTTAAAAATACTGATGCCTGGTCCCACCCCTAGAGCCTGACTTAAATGGTCTGGGGTTGTGGCTGGGCAACTGTAGAATGCCCCCAGGTAATTCTAATATGCCAGCTAAGGATGAGAACCACTGATCCTTGCTGCTCAGTGTGATCTATGGACCAGAAGCACCAGCATTGACCTGGGTACTTGTAGAAATGCAGAACCTCAGGCTCTATGCCAGGCCCTGCAGTTCAACAAGGAGTCCAGGCAATTTGTATGCACATCAAAGTCTGAAAAGCTCCATGCTAGAAATCTAACATCTTAAGCCCTCCCTTCTGCCCTGTGTATGATCAAAGAGAGGGGTTCTCACAGATCACACCTCCTTGATTCTAAACAGCCTGGCAAACAGCTAATGGCTGCTTTCTCCTAGAGTGTGCAGTCACCAGTCAGCTGATCAATCAACAAGTGCTTCCCCACTTACAGCATGTAGACACTGAGTATCGAGGGCTGTTCCCTGTGTTTAGCAGTCTACAGTATAGCTCATTGGAGCACTCTGGTGGGATGATCAACTGTCCTAGTTTGTCTGGAACTGTCCCAGTTTTAGCACTGGATGTCCCACATCTTGGAAAATTTGTCAGCCCCCCAGCAAACTGGAATGGTTGGCCGCCCTGTGTTAAGTAACACTTAAAACTGATTTTACCCTCCCCGCCACATATACATACACACCATCAAAATAAGATCTTCTGCTTCTATAGCACTCAACACCCCCAATCAACACATATAGTTAGGAGCTACAGTGTTTATTGTGCATATAATTAGTACTTAGGAGGTATTGATTCCTTCATTTAACAAAAATCCATTGAGTGTCCTCAGTGTGTTGGCCTCTGTGCACGGTGCTGGGAAACAACAGCACCAAGTAGACACGGCACCTGCCATCTCTGGGATTACAGTTTAGAGGGGAACACAGGAGTGATGACAGTAGAGTGGGATGAGTGCTGTGATCACCAGGATGAGTGTAGGGACACACCGAAACTTACCGGAGCAGTGCCCAATCCATACACAGGGCCAGGGACTTCTGAAGGTTGGGAGAAGTTAATAAAGTGAGACACAAAGCATATACATGAGGGGGCAGAGAACTTCCCAAGCAGAGAGAGTGGAGCTCCACAGGCTAGGATAAAAGACAATGTGGTTCCTTTGAACTTAAAAGAAGGTTGCTATCTCTAGGAAGATACAGTGGGAGGTGAGAGGTGAGGGCAGGCAATAACTGAGTCTGGAGAGGTAAGGAGAGGCCAGCTCCTCAATGGCCTTGCAAAACAAGGCAAGGAGCTGGGCATGGTCTGGAAAGAAGCAGACCCACAGAAGAACTGAAAGCAATTTTAAGAACAGACTTGAATGAGGAGTCGCTCTACAATTCCGTAGAAAAAAAAAGAATGGCGCAAATAAAAGTGAATGCAGGGAGTCAAAGTAGAGGCTTAGTAATCCAGCGGAGACATGAGGGGAGCTTGGGCTGCCACGGTGGCAGTTTAACTCCAGGGAAATGGCTGCATTGGAGAGACATTTAGGAACTACAAGAAATGGAAGAATATGTTGATCGAAACACTCCCATGATGGAGAAAGGGTGAAGGGAAAGAAAAAGAAGAATTGAGGATTACGTCTAGGTTTCTTCTTTTTAGCTTTTTATTTTAAACTACTTCTAGACTAACAGAAAACTTGCAAAAATAGTAGTTTCCATGTATCCCCCGTTGAGTCTCTTCCAATGTTAACATCATACATATTCACCACGCAACTGTCAGAACCAGGAAATTATGCTATAATAGCACAACCAAACAAAAGAGCCCATTCCAACTTTGACAATTTTCCCACTAACATCCTGTTGTTGTTGTTGTTGTTGTTGCTGTTGTTGTTACAGGAGCCCACATTTCATTTTGTTGTTATTCCTGCCTGGTCTCCTGCAGTCTGCAACAGTCCTTCGGTCTTCCTTGTTTTGCACGACCATGACACTCCCAAAGCCTATTGATCAGCCTGGCTGGTGTGGCTCAGTGGATTGAGTGCTGACCTGCAAACCAAAGCGTCACCGATTTGATTCCCAGTCAGGGCACATCCCTGGGTTGCAGGCCATATTGCCAGCAGAGAATGCGTAAGATGCAACCACACATAGATGTTTCTCTCTCTCTCTTTCTCCATCCCTTCCTTTATCTAAAAATAAGTAAACAAAATCTTTTTTAAAAAAGACTATTGATCAGCTGTTTGCTGGATATCCCTCAATTCTGGCCTGTCTGATGTCTTCGGGCTTCTGCCCCTGACATCGAGAAGGTAAGCTCCTTGACGGCAGGGATGCTCACTGCTCACCGACGGATCCCCGTGCCAGGACCAGTAATGGACTCACTGCATGTAGGTGCTCAGTGTGTTGAAGAAATGACTGGGGTGGGGAGTGATGAGTCTGCCACTGAGATGGTTAAAAACATAAACTTCATAGATCTGCCCTCCCCGCTATATTAGTCTCCTTGGCTGCCATATTGAGTGGCTTAAACAACAGAGATTTATTTCTCACAGTTCTGGAAGCTACAAGTCCAAGACCAGTGTGCCAGCATGGTTGGGTTCTGGTAGGAACTCTTCCTGGTTTGCAGGTGGCCACCCTCTCACTGTGTCCTCACATGGCAGAGAGAGATCCAGCAAGTTCTCTGGTGTCTCTTCTTGCAAGGACACAAATCTCATCATGAGGGCTCCACTCTCTAGACTTCATCTAAACCTAATTAGCTCCCTAAAGCCCCATCTCCAAATTACCATCATCTTGAGAGTCAGGGCTTCAACACGGGTTTTGGGGGAAATCCTTAGCGCCCACCTTAGCAGAAAGATGGAAATGTCCATTAGAAGGGGGAAAATGGGTTTGTTTTTTTAGTGGATTCATGAAAGTATTCAAATACCTAACAGATTTTTATTTCATTAACTACACTATCTTTTTGATCGCCTACAACTGCCAGGCATGGTGGGTAATACAAAGGTGAACTGGACTCGTGGAACATGATCCCGTGAGCTCACGTCTATGGAGAGAAGAAAATGGGGTCAATGGCGATAGCGGGGCAGGCAGTCTGGGGTGAATAAGTGCTATGGAAGCTCAGCCAGGGTGAGGTGAGTTGTGGGACGGGAAGGTGACGTGCGAGGTAGGGTTCGGTGGAGATTAGGGTTTGGGCTGGTAAAAGATGATGGGAAGGATGACCTGGAAGGAAGAAAGTCTTTATATAGAAATAAAAATGAAGAGGGTCATGGGGTGTATGTGGGGAATGGCAGGCGATGGGGAGTGGCTGGAGCATCTGATGGGGAGAGGAGTTGTGAGGCTGGAGGCTGGACAGAGCTTAGGTCCAAGTGCCAGCAGTGCTTGACTGTACTTTAAGTATCTGTTGATTGAGAATACAATACTTATTGACGAGATGCTACACAAGTGAAGAATCCTTTTCTAAAAAATTTTTAAACATTTTATTTATTTTTAGAGAGGGGAAAGGGAGGGAGAAAGAGATGGAGAGAAACAGCAATGTGTAAGTGGAGCATCGATCTGCTGCCTCTCAGAACCAACTGGGGACCTGGCCCACAACCCAGGCATGTGCTCTGACTGGGATCGAACTGGTGACTTTTGCCTTGCAGTGTAACATCCAACCAGTTGAGCCACACCAGTCAGGGCAGAAGGATGCTTTTGATTCTGTTCATCACAATGGCTTCCATATGCAATTGAAAAATAGTATGCAGAGCTGTGAGAGAATTTGTATTTAGGCTATCAGCAGCACTTGGGTATATTTAGTTTCATCTACTCCTGTGATATCTTGGCAGCTCCTCCTGAGGTTAGCCCACAGTTACACACAGACTGAGGTAGAAATGCTCAAAAAAATTGGAAAAAAAGTTTGAAGACAATAGAAACATACAATTTATTGCATGTTTGTATTTCACACTACGCCAAGATTTTTCCATGTATTACTATATCATTTGAGCCATCTGGGTCCCACAACAACCTCTGAGACAGATACTATAACTATCATCCCATTCTACAATGGAGGAAATGAAGATTCTGAGTCTATAAGTAATTTGTTAGACATCACACATCTGCACAGCAACACTGGATTTGAAAGCAGCTCTGCTTGGCTACAAAAGCCCACGAACTTATCCACTGTGCTAATTTTCTCGAAAAGCATTTCTGATTCTTTGCTGCCATTGTTCATATGCCTAGAACAATCTTTATTTTTCAAATTCTCATCCTGATCTGTTTTTAAGGCCCAGTTCTAAGTCCATTCTTCCAGGGAGACTTATCCTTTCAGCAGAGGGAGGAGTGGGATTTATACCAGCCCCAGGTATGGCTCTTCCGTTTTATGTGGCATAAAAGCAGGCAGCAGAACCAGAAGGAACTGGACATTCCTGGGTACAACCTCCTCCTTTTACAAATGAGGGAATAGTAACAAAACTATTTACTGAGTGCTTTCTGTGGGTCAGGCAGTGTGTAATCTGATTTAACTCTCACAATACCCCTAAGAGGGAGGTTCTAATACTGTTGAAGGGAGACTTGTAGAGCTCACTCATGCTTGGATTGCTCTCTGTCCAGGCACCCAAGAGGATGACCCTCCCCAGCACTATTGCTATTAGGCAGTTATGTTTTAGATCTAGCCAATGAGTTTTAGGCAAAAGTGATGTCATTCCTGAGCTGAAGTGCGTCATTGCATGTTCTCTGTGAGCTGTGAGGGAGTGAGCTGAGCACTCTCTGTGGTCCTGCTCTGGGAATCTGGGACTCTGGGGCTTCCCCAGGCAGGACCTTGATTTGACTTTGCTCAGGAATACCCTTCAAACATAATTCAGGAGTGGGAAGTGATGGTTTTATTAGCCAGGGAAACTGACATGAGCAGGGCAACAGACAAACCCAGTTCTCAATGTCTCACACAAGTAAAGTTTGTATCTATCCCATGGTACGGTCTCGTGTGGGTTAGACTTTTCCGTCTTGTTGCTATCCCATCTGAAACTTGTAGCTTCCAAATCACTGAGGCAGGAACAGAGAGATAAAGAGGCATTCCTTCCTACCTCTGCCCTGAGGGACACATGTCGCTTCTTTCCTGGTCACATGGTTCTGTGCCCTCCCTCCTCCTCCAGTGCCCACACCTCTGTTCCTTGTGTGTCCAGCAACCTCAGGTCTGGAGGAGGCATTTCTTCTCCCCGTTTAGCTGTTTCTTCAAACTCCTGCCTCGTATACAGTATTCCAAAAGTGATCACCTACTTCGGAATTGTCAAACTGAATTGTAAATGCAGATTCTGGGGCGCCCCCCCTCCCCCGGGGACTGAGACTCTGTATTTTCCCTCTTCCTGAAGCACTTCTTGGTGCCCCACAGATGTCTCAGAGCTGTCATTGTAAAGCATACATCCCTGGTCAGTGCTACCCAGACTTCAGCCACTTCTACTTTTCAATGTGTTGATGGGCCATCTATATACTATTATTTTCTTCACACTTAACATTTTTCTCTAAGTGGCTCACATTTTTTACTTCAATACATTTATTTATAAAGGAGATTTCTTTTGCCACTACCATAAATAAAAAACTGGAATCATTTAAAAAGAAAAAAAATAGACAAGTTGTGGTACATCCATATCATAGAATATTATTCAGAGCTAAAAAGAAATGTGCTATTGAGCCATGAAAAGACATGGAGGAAGTGTAAATGTATATCACTAAATGAAAGAAGCCAATCTGAAAAGGCTACACACTATATGATTCCAACTACATGACAGTCTGGAAAAGGCTGGGCTACATTGCCAAGAGTTCCAGGTCAGCTCAGAAGGATGAATGGGTAGCTTTTTAAGGCAGTGAAACTACTCTGTATGGTATTGTATATAACGGTAGATCCAAGCCATTATGCATTGTCAAAACCCTTAAAATAAGCATCCCTGAGAGTGAACCCCAATGTAAACTGTGACCTTTGAGTGATACTGTATCAATGTTGGTTCATCCATCATAACACATGCACGACTCTGGTGCAGGATGTTGATGGTTGGGGAGTGGGTGGGAGGAGTCGGGAGGAGGTGAATATATGGGAAATCTGTACTTTCAGCTCAGTTTCACATCGAACCTAAAACTGCTTTAAAAAAATAAAGTCTATTAATTTTAAAAAAAGGAATAAACACACACAAATACAGACAAAACAAGATTAACAGATTCTCGCTAGACATTACTGTGCATCCAAAGGTTCTGAGCCTGACGCCTTCTCTCTTTGTTTACAAAGGAGAGTGACAAGTGTTAGAAAGGTGTTAAAGACATATTATCACTCCAATGAGATTTATTTCTATCCTGGACATAATCATAAGGCATGAGAGCAAACTGAAAAGAACAATGTTCTCACTTGAGAATCAGTGTTATTTAACATCATGTCTGTCTGAGGTATCCATCCCATCTAGGGCTTTCAGAAGCACTAGTCTGGGGATGGCCCTGAATGCAAACATCTTGCTGTCGCATTGTGAGCAAGTGTTTTTTTCCCACCACTTTCTCTACGTGTTCCTCCGGGTGCAGAATCGGCTCCTGCCCTCTAGGGACTCAGAGCCCAGGAAAGTGTCTTTCTTCACAGATCCTGCCAAGAAGAGAGTGCTGCTTAATCAAGGTCTGTCAGAAACATGGTGGTGATGGAGATGGATAAAGACCACTAGGTATGTTGGGAGTGAGGGTCCCATGCAGGAAAGGACAGAGGTTCAGCTGAGTCCTTCACACAGAGGCAAAAGTCTGCTGAGCAGGGACATTGGGTCTCAATGTGCATCTCTGATGTCAGGCACAAAAACAGCTGTGGATTTACTGTGGCTGAAGCACAGCCTTCCTTATGGTGTCTGACTTTTTAAGGCTTTAGTAAGGGAGCGGTGTAGGAAAGGCAGCAGTGGGACTTGGGGCCCGGCTCCAGGCCTCTGAGCCCCACTGAGAGAACGGGATGAATATCACTCCCATTGAACGAACAGCTGCTGTGTGCCTAGCACTTTCACAAAGCATGTCCCTGTCTTACAATGAGCGTGCAAGCTCAGAACATTATTCCTGTTCTGTAAACAAGGAAATTTAGGACCAAGGAGTTTAAACAAGTTGCCCAAGATCACCCAGCTGGGAAGGGCCCAAACTGAGATTTAAATCCATTCCTTTCTGACTTCAAAGCCTCCGCTCTTCCCCTTGTCCTGCAATAGAAGGAGCAAAGCTCTGCTCTTGGCCAGGGGGTCTCCGGTCAGGATGATGATCACCATGATTAAAAGGACAAGAATCATCACTACTCGTCCTGACAGAATCAGAAACAAGGCTGGACAGGGTAGAAGGGGTCTCAAGGATTATCCATGTTCCTTTTGCCTGACACTTTAATTTATACACATGTGTGCACACACAAATATACCTTCTACCATGTGTGCACTGGGAGCCAAATGCAGCATTATCAGTCTGGAATGAACATGGGCCAGGGGGGAGGGGAAAGGATCAACAAATACTCAGCCCCTACTGTATGCAGAGCCTTATACTAGCTGTTAGGGTGGCTTCAAGGGGCTTCTTTTGGAGAGACTAATGTTGATTTTCTTCAACCACATCCAAAGTAACCTTTGCATAAAGAAGGAAATTGACTTGCTCTGTCCTCCGCAATGCCTCTGAGCACAGGTCCTGGAGAAATCCTCATGGAAGTGATGAGCTGGGTCCAAGACTGGGACCCATGTGTCCTCCTTGTGGGCTTAGATCATGGAGTGGGACAGAGCCCATATTTGCAGACCCCTTTTTTTCTGACAATTTGTACCTACCTGAAACTCAAATTGTGACATCCCATTTTGCCTATTTTGTCATGAGGCAGTCAGTCCCATGTGTACCCCGATTTCACTTTTCACATATGCAGAGGGTGGTATCACATATGTACTAAACATAGTTGCACAGGTAGACTCTGTCTTGCATGTGACACATCTCAGAGGGGGATGGTGTGCAGCTCAGGACACACCATATTCACTGGCCAGCTCCTTTCCATCTGGGCTCACTTCCAAGTTGGCTTCCTTCCCAGCAAACAAGAAGCAGCTCGCTCATTCCCACATTCCTTCTAGTATCTTCTCCCCCTCATACCTACTCTCCCTCCCCCAACTCAGGGGCCACAACTGGGCTTCTTCAACATACCAGCTGGAAAGGAGAGAAAGGAGGGATGGGGAAGAGAGAGAAAGAGATTGAGATTTCCAATATCTCTCCTTTCTTCTCCCAGGCTCTTTTAAAAATGCATATTTCATGCCTGCCCTACCAGCTTTATTAAGTAACTCTGTATGGGGGACTCAGCTAGAAGCCACACCCAATAAATGAGCCAACACACCCCAAGGAGAGACAGGCTGGCAAGTGAAGGAGGATTATCCCAAGATGCACACTGTTAGAGGATCTACAGACAACTGAGGTGAGAATCACTCCACAGCTGTCAAGACACCAGGTGTCTCCCTTACTCCAATCCCTAGTTCAGTCTGTAGAAATGACACCAATGCACTCAATGTTTTATCTGTGTGCTTGCATGTGCATGTGTGTGCATAATAGATAGCTAAATCTGGGAAATAGCCAGGGAAGTGATGGTGGGGTTTGAACATTCTTACATCACCTCCCAATAAAGAACTAGAGCACTGGTGAGAATCCTGAGTGATGAAAGGGTCTTTGGAGCTTCCAGATCAAACAGTGCCAGGACTGGCTAAAGTAAGCACTGAAAAACTACAGTGGAAAAACCCAGATGGGAAAATGAAAAGAGCCCACTTGTGACTCTGAGGGTGGGGTAACTGGGCATCCCCTTTTCTGGGATGGTTCTGCATCCTTAGGTCCATGATGGTATCTGTTGCCTATTGTTCATGAAATCCTTGCTGTCCTACTGTGGTATGTGGGTGGTATAAATTCACGATTGCAGCAATCACGTGATTGTCAACAACTTGGGATTCCTAGGAAAGCAAGATGGAGACTATTCTTTGCGATCTTTGCTGAAGACACTGGGTTTAGACACCCTAGGAGAAGATGACTCCTTGAATTGGGAAGGGGTTCAGGCTCATCTCTTTCTGCTTGGATTAACATTTTCTCTGGACCCCCAAGCAATGTCATTGTAATGAACCCCAAGTCGCAAGCTCAGAAGGGATCTTGGGGGTTACTAGTCCCAGTCACTCATTTGAGCCCCCTTTTAAAGCAGCGTATACTATTTTGGGACAGCTGTGGTAGAATGTGCTTTCTAACATTAAAACCCAAGTCACATTTTCCAGAGATTCCATTGCTGGCCAAGACACTGGCCTTGGAGATTCCACAGAGCCAATCTGCCCCTGTTCTGCACAGCACATATCCAGCATTTGATACCAGTGAGTACTTTTCTCCCTGTAGTCTCTTCTCCCCAGTCCCCCCTCCTGTGGAGCTGCCCACTGAATGAACTTTAGGAAGCGGTCCCCAACCTTTTTGGATCCAGGGGCTCATTTCACAGAAGACAATTTTTCCATGGATGGGCAAGAGGTGAGGGAGGATAGTTTCAGGATGATTCAAGTGCGTTACATTCAAGCTCACTTCCTACTCTGTGGCCCAGTTCCTAACAGGCCTGTGGCCTGGAGGTTGGGGACCCCTGTTCTAGAGTCTCATTCATTTAACAGATACTTTAGAGTGTGAAGCAAGTGCAAGGCAGTGGATTGGGAGCTGATGGCCCAATAATGAGTAAGTACAGAAGTTGCTGCTTCCAGGGATCTTGCAGTCCCTCTGCAGTGCCTTCCTGAGACCCAGGCAAGAGGGTCTCTTGCTGTAGAGGACCCCACTTTGGTCCTTCTTCAGCTGCACCCCACGCAGAGGGTGAGGATTCTGCAGGGTCAAGGAGACACACCGCCCTGGAATTTCTGCCTATTGAGCCATGAGTTTGCCCCCAGAACTCAGGGTTCTTTTCTTCAAGTCAAATGGGAGAGGGACAAGGGGCAGCATGGCTAGAGCTTGGACAAGCCAGTTGGAGTGCCCTCATGCCTGTGTACAAGGCTCTTCATGGTGCAGGACGGAGCCAGCAGTGGAAAGGGAATCAGACTGGCCCATAGTCCAAGGGCCAATATCCCCAATTGTCTGGCACAGAATTAAGAGGAATCTAACAGTTCTAAACTCAAACCTGTGTTCCAGAACATTCTATAGGTCTATTTGTCAGAATAGAAGGATAAAATGCATTATCTTTAACAGTTTGTTTGCTAGATTTATTACTTTTAAATATCTTGGCCTATGCCATCTCATCCTCTATACTCTTGCCTGAGGTTCCACGAATGTTAGGAATGGGTCTGTTCTTTGTGGAGACATATATTAATTAAATAATCACACAAAGGATTGTAAAATTGAACCATAGTGCTGAGAAAATAATGCGCTTTTGGCTCTCTGCTAAAATGCTCTATACTTGATCTCTGTTCCCAGGATTCTAATTGCATCTTGGGGTCTCCATGTTTTCTTAAGCTCTGCAAAGCCCTTCTCTTACTCCCCAAGAAACCAAAACACTGTCTAAAATATTCCACACTGGCCCTGACTGGTGAGGCTCAGTTGGTTGAGCATCATCTCACAGAGCAAAAGGCCGCAGCTTTGATTCCGAGTCAGGGCACATGCTTGGGTTGTGGGCCAGTCCCCTGTTGGGGCACTTACAAGAGGCAACCAGTTGATGTTTCTCTCTCGCATTGATGTTTCTCTCCCTCCCTTCCCCTCTCTTTAAGAATAAATAAATGAAATCTTTTTTAAAAAATAAAATACTCCACACTACCCTTGCCTTTTCTGAGTGCAGAGCTCCAGGGAAGCAGACTCCAGGAAGAACAAGAGAGGTAGATGAAGTCTATTAATCTCTTCCAGGTTTATTTCTTGCTTTTCATTGGGTTCAAAACAGGTGCCCCACCACCACCACTGCCATGCAGATTTTATCTCTGTGCCTACCCCTAGGTGCTCCACAGCTGGCCCAGCTGAGGAGGTGGTCCCAAGTCTTTGTCAAGGTTCCCTTGTGTCTCACATCTCTTCTGTTTCTGGCTTCTTAAACTCAGCCTAAGTCTATTTCATCTCACTTGGTCTTCAGCAGCCACAGAGAAGAAGCCTTGTCTGACTAATTGGAGAAAAGGTAGCAATTCTCCCACCTGTTTCTCTGAATAGGCACCCCACAGGCTAGCTGCTTTTAAACATGCATCCCTTCCTTGTACCCGATATTACTATAATTCACCTGCGACTCACTGTCTGTGTGTTCTTGATCTCTATCAACCTCTGTGATGTCTGGGTTGGATTGCCAAACTCCCAGAGGGCAGGGCCACATCGGCCCTGTGCCTTTAGATCCTGCTCAGCAGGACAGCAGGCACAGGTGGGCACTTCGTAGAGACTTTTGATGGTAGAAACAGGGCAGCACAGGGAGCATTGTAATTGCACCAGAAGCAACCTCCTGACCCAGCCACACCATGATCACAGCAGTCCCCCTGCCAGACTGGGAGCCAGGGCACATTTCTCCTTTTATATGAGGCAAGGAGGGACCCTCTTGCTTCTGAGACAACGATGACAACAACAACAACAACACCACACTGTGATGGCACTGCTTTAACCGTGTTGACTCATCCGATTCTCAGAATGACGTTATGAATTGGGGACTATCATCATTATCCCAGTTTTACAAATGAGGACCCCAAGTCCCAGAGAGACTATGCCATGTGTTCAGACTTCAAACTGGGGCCACCTAGCTTTAGACACCTTGGCTTACCCACCAAGGGGCACTGTCCCTCAAGGTGAACTAGAAATGGAGAGTGGAAGGGTTGGTGACTGGGCTCTTGTCTCATACTCTCATGGGTCTTTGATCCCTGTCCCACCTGAATGAATGGCTGAGAGGAGGAAAGTAGGTACTCAGTCAGCTTTCCGGTGTGAAGCCAAGCTGTCTCTGAAAGCTTTGGTTCACACCTGTCTCTCTCCCTCCTCCTGTCCTCTCTTCTCTTTCTCAAACATGTTCAGCTTGTTCACACCAAGGCTTTTGAACCTGCTGTTCCTCCACCTGGAATGCTCTTTCCCAGACCTTTGCCTCAGCAGATCCGTCTCATGGTGTGGGTGTCAGCTCAGAGGGCACATTCTTAGGAAGGCTGTTCCTGATCAGTGTACTTGATGTAGCCACATCTTTTGCAAGCCCTCTCTTTTATTCTTGTCTAACTCATTTTCCTGCTGTACTTTCACCAAGGCACTGAACACCATCCAAAATCACTTGTTTTTATCTAGTAGTTTATTTGTCAATGTCTGCATCTCTGCTAGACAGTCAGATTCAGGAGAGAAGAGATCTCATCTGTTTGGTCCACTCCTGGACACTCAGTGCCTAGAACAGCGTCTGGCACGCTGGAGATACGCAGTCCGTATGTATTAAATGCACATATGAATGAAAGATGCAAAGTCCTTTAAAAATAGGTGGCACAAGCTGGATCCTTTGGTTGACCCTCACCACATACATTATACGTCCCTAGAAGGAAGAGACCACATCTTTATTTTTGGCAGTTGTTTAGCCATTGGCATAGCGGCAAATGACTGGAGCCATTGGGTTCCTTTGTTTGGGCAGGGAAAAGGCCAAGACATTCAGCCCTGAGATTACAGACTATCTGTACTCCTTTCAGGGCCATGTGTGGGCAACTGCTGGACAGCTCTGTCCCTGAAATCTTGGCTTCTCTCCCCCCGACCATCCTCTCTCTCCCTCTTTCCCTTGTCCAGAAAGTTTTTCTCATCTCTTCCCCCTTTGTCTCCCTTCCTCATTGAAATGCTGTGGAGAAAAATGAACAAAAAGTGGGAAAATGTGTTCCCCACATCTGACCCACATTACTCTTAATACTTCTTTAACATCATCTCATTTTAATCTCCTGGTTCTTGCACACATAAAGCAAACCCCCAAAATATAAAAATCATACTTGATTAGATCCAGTCTTAATGCCAGCATGATATCCTATTTCTCCCACATAATAATAGAGCCCATTTCTTTCTTGGTGTTAGCTTTTGTAGTCAATGTTTTTTTTACGACCCATTGTAAAAATAATAAACAAGAAGGAAAAGCTCCTAATCTCTGACTCAGCCCTGTAGCACGTGAAGGTGTTTCACAATATTCTTATGATCTCATTCTTTTCTTTTCTCAACAAACTGCTGCTTTTTCATGATCAAAATACATGCTATTATATATTAATCGCTTTCAAGGCATTTTCATGCTCATTATCTCTTGGATCTTCCCAACACATATAAGAAAAGGAGGGGAGGCTGAAAAAGGTATCTGTGAATCACAGAAGTTGGAAAAGGGGTCCAGAGGCATAAAGTGATTTGAAGTTCACACAGCAGATGAAATACCGTTCAAAACAGGCTCCAAGTCCTGCTGTTCTCTATGGACAAGAGTGTTCTTACCAGAAGCCACATCCCCCCAGCCCTTGTGACCTACAGATCTGAGCAAGCCCTTATGGGAGAAGAAAGAAATAGCTTAAGAAGTTAAGAAACTAAATAATTCCTTCTCTTGGAACAGATGAGGCTCCCGATTGGGGCAAGATCCTGACCAGGTGCACCCCAAAGTAAGGCATCTCTCCTGCTCTCAGCTGAGCCACTTGGCCTTGTGTCTGCTGTAGGCCCAGCACTTGATGTGCAGAGAGGGGCTGAAGGAAAGGCACTGAGCAGGGATCCTGGACCTGCTCCCCTAACAGGATCCCTCAACTCTGGGCAATACTTCATTTGGGACTTCTGGCCGTCCTCGTCACAAGAAGGCTGGCCCTCAACAGAGAAAATTACTCACCCTGAGATCTTTGTCACCTCCCCTCATAATATCCAGGCTGTGGCCCCAGTCATCATCTGTTCCTGAAGTGCTTTCTCCATTCAGAACAAAGAAAAAAATGAATGAAAATGCCAGCTAAGCCTGCCTCTCACATGGCAAGCCCTCAGCGAGAATTAGGACCACTCAGGAACACCAGCATGGTATTCTAATGCATTGCATTTGTTCAGGGGGCACCCGGGAGTCTTCCCTCCACTTCTTGGAAGTCAGCGAAGAAGTGGCTGATGTGACTGCATAATCCTGCCCAGGGTGCAAATGAATATTCTTTCTCCAGCATGACTAACTAGATCAGATTTTCAGATCTGGGATTCTGTGGAAAATGTTGCCACAATATGACTCTTGAAGAATGTGCATGTGCTATCCAGCCCTGCAGACACAAGATTGGAAGTGGAGCTCAAAGGGAGTGGGATAAATATGTCTGTGAAAATCTGAATTAATGGAGTAGTGAGAACCCTCAGACTTGAGAAGACTCTGGTCCATGAGGTGCTTGCCATCCCCTATCCTGGATGAGGAGAACTGATGGGACAATCTAATTTGATGTGTTTCAGGCCTGAGAAGGGGAATAGATATGACAAGATTTCCTACTAGCTTCTCTATTTCCCTTAAACTCACTCTCATCCCACTTACCTGCCTGCTTTCAACCTAGAAAAACTTGACTCTGCCAAGAGGTGTCTTAGCAAACTGTGGTCTTCTTGGACCTAGGATCCCTCTCCATTTCCTCTGCAGTGATTGAAACACGCTGCTGAGAATACAGTATCATGTGGGAGGAGGGAGCCTCAAAATGAAAGATCAGGCACAGGCTTGTTGGGCTTTAGTCTATGGAAACAGGGAAAGGGACAAGATCTCTGCACACCCTCATGGAGGGAAGAAGTTTGACTCTGGGACTGAAGAGAGGCTGCAGAGAATGTCACTAACAACACATCGGATAAAAGGACACTTCACAACAAGTGTGAATAGACCACATAGTTCCTTCGTTTCATTGCTTCTGACTTCTGGCTCTTTTATTCTGAGGACACTTATGGAATTTTTGCATGCAACTGAAGGCACTAGCATTGGAAGGTAAATGCAAAAACTGAGTTGCAAGTGAGCCACCAAACAGGCTCCATCAGGAACAAGACATCTTTTAGGAAAACTTAACCAGAAGAAACATCATTGAGGAGTCCTTAAAACTTATAGTCCTCACATTACACACGACACAATGGTTCCCCAGGGCCAGTAGGCAAGTAGCAATCTGCAACAGCTGGAGATATCACAAGGAAGCAGGAAGAGGGAAAAGCGGTCTCACCTGTTCCGGCCCCTGGAAGCAGATGCGGCACAGCGGGGTCCTCATGCCACTGTCCAGGCTGCTGCCCAGTGAGTAGCGATCCTCAGCCTTCCCCTTACAGAAGTCATCTGAGGAGGCACTGCTGAGCAGTGAGGCAGGTGGCTCTGTGGCTGGGCCACCCCAGTCATCTTCCACAGAAGGTGGCAAAGTTGGTGGAGGTGGCAGAGGAGGGGTCTCCCTGCCCACCCCTTCTCGAGGGCCCCTCCAGCCTGCCCACCCTCCGGCACCCAGAGCCGGAAGGGTGTTGTTGTTGGCTGTCAAACCGGGGGGCTGGGGGTCGCCGTGCATGGGCAGGGGCGCTGGAGGGGGGCGCCGCAGTAGGAAAACCTTCAGGTCATTGAAGAGCATGCGGCAGCGGCACTTGAGGAGACCCTGGTGGCGCAACATCTGGGGAGCCGGGGTGCACAGTCCACAGCGGTACCAGGCACAGCAGTAGCAGCAGCAGCACCACCAGAGCAGCCTGCTCAGGGGCATCAGCATGTGCCCCGTGGAAGCAGAGAACCCGGGAGGGGCAGCTGGAGTCTTTGCAGAAGATAGGACGATTTTGGGGGTCCACAGCGTAGCCCTGTTACGCGGCAGTCTGCTTTCTCACTGGCTCCTCTAATACACCCTCCAAGGAGCAAATAAATTACCCTCAGGACTGATGACTGCAAGTCACTGATTCGGAACTTTACCTGGAAAGCCAAACAACAACCACAAAAAGTTGTTCTTGCCCTCCACCACTACCTCACCCCAACCTTGGGCTTTGTTCGGGGTGCCTCCCCTCTGCCTTTGACCTAAGGGCACTGGTAGGAGCAGGGGGATAAAAAATGTCAAGGATAGGCCATGAGGGCCTTGAGATAAAGGTCTAATTGTTAGAAAGTTCCCCAGGAGAGGATTATTAGGTTGTTCTCAAATTCCTGGGCAGTGGGAAATCTTTTTTCTTGTATATAAAAAGGTGGGGAAGATTATAAACCAAATTTAGAGTGGATCGAGCTGGGATTAGGGCAAACTAGCTCAGTGAAGAACTGAGGACTGGCATGTGGGAGAGAGAGAAAAGATTGCTTTTCCTCAGGTAGCAAGAGATTGGTTTGTGTGTGGGGGGTGGGGTGGGTAAAGTGGAAAAGAGAGGAGGTTGGGACAAATTCTAACTCTCCTGGGCAGAAAACTGGGGCAATTAACCCCAGAAGCACCGGCGTTGCTTTGAAGAGAGCAATTGGAGACAGGGAAGGGTTTGCAGGTGAACTTGGGCGAGCGGCTTGTGCTTTGCTTCAGCAGCCAAAGGGCTGCACCGAATGGAGAAAAGCCAATTAGGAGAATAGAGGTGGGGAAATAAGGGACTGGGGAGGGGGAAAGAGGAAACTAGAAAAGATCTCTTAACCCTTGCAGAACGCCTTCTTTCTGAGCCTGAAGATCCTGGCCAGAAGAAGGGTGTGTACGGGGGACAGGAGGCAGCTGAGCTGAGAAAAGAGAGAGAGGCGAGGGGCGTGTAGGGAGGGACCGAAGGAAGGAGTAGTTACATGGTCTCAGCCCCCAGCCCGCCCCTGCGGCAGTCTGTAAATCCAAGGCCCCCTTCCCTTGGCTCCATCAAATGTCCCTTCCGGCGAGGGCCAAGGGCCTGGAGAAGGGCAGGTCCAGGCGGGTGAGTGGCCTCGCTCTCTGCTCCTCTTCCTTCGCGGGGCGGTGGTCGCCCTCGCCGTCGGGCTCCGGGTCGGCCCGCGGCCGGCGACGCTGCTGCTGGGGAGGCGGTGGCGACTGCTGCTCGGCGTCCGGGCGTCTCCGGGGCGGAGGCTGCTCTGGCTCGTCCTCGGGCTGCTGCTCGCCGTCCGGCGCGGCCGCGACTTCAGGCTTCATGATCCTCCGCCTCCTCCTCCTTCCCGGGGGGCCGGCCCCGCGCCCCCGCGCCGGGGCAGCGCGGCCATGCAACCAGGGGCGAGGCAGGCGCAAGGGTGGGGGCGGCTGAGGAGTGAGAAGGCGGGTAATAAAAAAATGAAATGATACTAGTGGAAGAAGAATAATTCGGTACTCAAATAATCGGGAAAGAGCGCTTCTGGAGGGGCGGGGGCGCAGGAGGGCGGCTGCCGGGTCTTCACCTCGGCTCTGCCCCCCCACCCCCACCAAGGGCGGCCTCGGCCCGCTCCCCGACCCCTTCCACGCCGCCACCCCCTCCTCTGCACGGCCTCCGGCTGCCTAGGCTGGCTGTTGCTACCTCTTCTCGCAGATGCAACGGGGTAAGGGCTGTTTGCGGGGCCAGTGGAAGGCGGGCAGAGGGGAACGAAGCAGCGTGGCCCAGGCGGGATGCAGTCAGCGCTTGGCTCCGGCTTGGTCCTCGCGACTCCCCAAAACCGTATATAAATATATCTCTTATAAAGGCGAGAGGAAGTAAATCCGATTCCAGGCTGCTGCCAGGTGTTGTCTCGTATTCCGCCGTTGCTCGGCACCCGCCGCCGCGACTGCTGCCCCCTTGGCTCCGTCCCTAAAGGGGTGGTGCTGGAAGGGAGGTGGCGTGGGCTGTGAGTTGACCGTCCGAGGACTGGGAACAATGTGCTTGGAGCGCAGAGAGAGCTCCCAGCTGCCTTGGCCGCCGCAGCCGCCGCGGCCGCCGCTGCTGCATTCAGCACCCGGGGCGAGTGGACAGCTCCCGCCCAGACCCCGCGCTCCAGGCAGGTGGGGGCCTGACGCAACTGCCGCGCGGGGGAGGAGGAGGGAAAGGGTGTGAGAAGGAAAGAGGCTAAAGAGGGAGGGAGCCAGACGACAGAAGAACTGAGCGAGGGAAGGGGGTGGGGAGGGACCGAGGGGAAAGGAAGGAAGGAGGAGAGGGAGGGATTTAGAAAGGAAGGGAGGAGGGAGCGAAATGGTGGAAGAGGGGGGACGGCAAGTGGGGTGGAGGAAAGCAATTCAGGTGTTAACGTGGGTTTGCCCCCAGCTGGAAAGTATCAGTGGATGCACGGTTGTAGAATTCCCTCTCACTGTACTCTATCACTGTGCCCCTTGACACACACAGACGGACTTCTGCCTCTGAAGCAGAGTCCATTTCCCTGCTCAGATACAAACATGTAAGCAGATAATCAGTCTGCAAGCTTTGGAAGAGATAAACTTTTTGTGATTATGGTGTCGATGGTGAGACTTAATGGAGAACAGGCTGTTCATGACTAGGAACTCACAAGAAAGCAATACCTCAAACAAGGAGGGAAATGCTAGCACAATTTTTGCCAGTTTCTTCTAGAATATAAGCTCTGAACGGAAGAGAGAGTTTAGAGAGGTCTATTTTTATTCCACGCGTGTAGGTCAGTGATGGCATGTAGTAGGTGCTCAATACGTGTTTGTTGAATGGATTATGACCACCGCCACCATCACCACAGCTATCATTGATTACTCCAAGCCATAGATTTCTTTCAATTGCAGAGCATAAAAATCTCAAGTAATAGTACAGCTTCATCTTAACCAATATCTCCAGCTTTCCACTGAGTCACTGACAAGAGGTAATTTGAAATGGATTTTAATTTCTTTTATTATTTCTATATCTGACTCATGTCACCCTACACCATTCTTCTCAAGAAGTTTCTAGTGAGCAGAAAAGTAAAAAAAAAAAAAAAAGTAGAAAAATACTCTCCAAATGTGGAGAGAGAAAAAAAGAGAAAACTTAAAGTGATCTGTAAAAATACTCAATGCTTGCTGCATTGCTTTCTTGCTTTTCCTCATAAACACCTCTCTCTCTCTCCCCCCCTTTCTCTTTCTCTCTCTTTCTCTCTCTCTCTTTCTCTCTCTTCTCTCTCTCTCTCTCACACACACACACACAAACACACACACACACACTCCTCCGGGGCCATAGACTTGGACAAGCTATCCCAATGAGTCATTCACACAGCTGTGGTAATGTCTTTAGAAATAGTGAAACCATAGACAGAATAGCGTTCAGAATCACTGCACCAAAATATCATTGGCATGAAGTTCAGCCCTATGAATCAAAGAAAATTACCCCTTTGCTGCCATCTCCTTGAATGATTCATTCTTCCAAGCTCTAAGGAGCAAGGACTTAAGTCTAGGTCTTGGTTAACCCACTGTGGCTTCTTGTTTGAATCATGCCTCTGCACCCACCAAGGCTGGTGAAACCTGGCCCAGAGTGAGTGATTTGAAGATGATGCTTTTGCTATTAACAAGTACAAAATAATGTGTATATTATTGATATCGGCATGACTACTGTGCTGCAAAAGGTAATTTCTTTGTTTAAAAAGAATCCATATTCTCTCAAAGAAAATTGTCTCCACATCACCCTTGCCTGACTCTGACATTGTGCAAATCACACTTTATAATAATGGTCTTATTATACATTCTCTCTTTACACGACTTAGAATTCCCTGAAGGCAGGGACCAGCCTTTATTTCTGTATCATCAGCTCATGATATAGTGCGTGAAGTCTGGTGGATGATCAAGAAAATGAATACTGAATGAATGAATGAATGAATGAATGAATGGTCTTTTTGTTTATTGAAGCTATCATATTTCTTCCCTTCAAGCTAGACACATATATGTGAGTGCTCTCATACATGACTGAATATATGCTTTAGCTAAAATTGATCATCTGGTTTTTGTGTTGGTGAAGTAACTAGTTCCAAGTGTGGCTTGCAAGTAAATTGCGACAGAAGCTAGACAGGCCACATAAGGCCTGTATTAAGATTCATAGAAAAGGATGATATCCATAAGACAACTGTTTTTTCCCAACTCTTCCACTGAAAGCAAAAGGATTTCTAGAAGGAGAAACCTGCTAAAGATTGGAAGCAACAACAGGGCTGTCTTCAGAAAGACTGAAAGGCTTGAGAATTCTATTTTAAATATAATGTAAATCCTGAAAAGCACTTCACTGAGTTAGAGTCTCCTTGTACTGATGATGAAACAGCGGTTGTGAGCCCCAAGAGTAAAAGCCACAATAAACAAAATGTTAAATCAATGAGTCTCCATTTAAGCATTCAAAAAATATTTACTGAACACTAATCATAAGCAAGCCATTGTGTTGGAAGATGTAGGAAACACAAAAGTGAATTGGAATTGCACCCTCAAGGGTGTAGTACTCTAAATGTTTACATAGTCATAATGGAAGGTACAAAATAATAAATACTACAAAGGCATACAAAGTTTTGGGAGTGTTTAGAATAAGATGATAATTAATGCTTACATCTTGGCAGCAATTAGGAGAAGTGGTGGAAGGTTAAGATCCCAGAGTTCTAGGAAAGCCCTTTTCAAGAAGCGACATCTGAAATGAGTTAAAATATGTAGAATTCAGAGGAAGGAAGCATATTTGTGTCAGTGGGAATGCAGAGTACATTAGGTCCCCCTTTTGACTGAAGTGGAAGGTACTTGAAGGTAAGTAGCTGGAAGTAAAGTTAAAAAGCTAGACTGGGGCCAGATCACAGAAGGCCCTGAATGCCACTCTGGGAGAAGATTTATGTATTGACCAGGTACTTGTTTTAATGGTTTTAAAGATTTGGAGCTGAAGGTGAAGGGCAGAAATAAACTTTATCTCTGAGCAGGTTAATTAACTGGATGGAATTTCACTGCTAACAGGTGAGAAGCAATCAATATTTTTCATTTCACGCCAGAACGTTCTCAGCTCCTTAATAGATTTATTCTTTTAAACCAGGTTGTTTTCAGATATATTTCATTACATACAGAGATGCTGGGGTCATGTGAATTAGAAGAGTAGAGGAATGAGAGCCTCCAAGGAATAGTCTTCAGGAAGAAATATTGAGATGCAAAGTTTCTAGAAGACTTATTATGGAGGCCACTGCATTAGCTTCTCCAACCAGGGGAGCCCTAAAAGGATCCCATGCTGGCAGCTATTGTCTCTGCTTTACCTAGACAGAGTGTTCTGTCTAGAAGGCTTTTTACAGAGGCTGGAGCAAAAAGAGGTCCAGAAAGATTAGGTGGCTTGGTGCCTAAGAACCTACAGCAAAGTCAGTGTCAAAGGCTAGAACTTAAACATCTTCTAATCCTCAATACAGTTTGCTCTCTATTCTATTATAGTTGACTCTCTTCAAACATAAAGTTCCTCAAAATATTGCAGAATTACTGTTCTCATGCAAATTATTAATAGATACCATGTACTGAGCCACACACTTTTTTCATATGTGCTTAGAAATATTTCAGCACTTATTAAAAATAGAAATTCTTAAGATGTCACCCCAAGTTTACTGAATAACAATTTCTTGGGGAAAACTTAGAAATCTGCATTTTACATGTGCCTTGCCCAACTGATTATTCGATCCTCAAAACTACTTAGGTGGTAAATATTTTCCACCTTTTTTGGATTAAAAAAAAACAGAGGCTCAGAGAAACTAAGTCTAAGGTTATGAAGTTGTTGAACACTACAGTTCATATTCAATAGAAGCCTCTCTCAACCTGAAGCCTATGTTGTTCTTAGGAAGCAGCACTGCATTTTAAATTAAATTTTCAGGTACCAGATACAGTATCCCATACAGTTATTATCTGTCTGCCATACTAACTAATCCCATGTCAAAAGATAGTTCAAAATTCGGGCTAAGATGTGGTAGGAAGCTTCTAAAAGAGCTCCCAATGATCCTCACCTCCTGGTACTCATGCCTTTGTGTAAGTTTCTCCTTTTGAGTCTAGTGACTTGTTTCTAATAAATAGAATACAGCAAAAGTGATAAGTCCCTTCAGAGATCGGGCTACACCAGTCACTCTGGCCATGCTTGCTGTGCCTCAGGTACTCTACTCTGACCTCAAGCCAAGTTGATCACTCACAAAACAATGCAAGTGTAAATGTGAGCACTCACCAGGAAAAAGAAGTATTTTGGTATGCCTCATTGGCGGGCTGAACTTTAGACCTTGGAGAGCTCTTTTCAAGCCTTTGTGCCTTAAAGATCACCCTGGGTGCTTGTTAAGTTGTAATACAAAAATGAATAAATAAATAAAAAATGCAGATTCCTCGGTAGAGTCCTACCACCAGAGATTCTGACTTATTTATCTAACATGGGACTTGGGGTATATTTTTTTGTCTAGTTCAATGGGCGATTCTGAAACAGGTGGCCCTTGGACTCCACTGTGGAGAGCACTGGCTTAGAAGATGAGTTTCAAAGCCAGGGTCTTATCCTCCAGTTATCAGGCGTCACAGGACCAGGGCTGGCCACTCCCCTGCTAGGAGTTGATATTCTTTTCCAGACATGAATGAATAAAGAGCAAGTTCCAAATCAATAGAAAAAAGAGGCAAGATAGTGACATGGAAAAGGTGCAGAGAAGATATTTACACGTTCACCACCGGAGTCTGGATCATGACTGGTAATAGTGATTCATTAGGGAGCAAGACAGATGAAGGCTCTGCTCTCTCAAAGTTCAGAACCTCGTGTGGAAAACAGATAAGCAGGCCAATAAATAAGTTAATTTCATATGATGACAAGTGCTATAATGAAACTAAACAGGATAATGTGATAGGGAACGACCCACTAGCACATGGGTTGGCTGGCAGAAATAGTGAGAAAGGGCAAAATAAATTTTATTGTGTTTTATTCCAAGAATGGAAACAGAGTCTTGGGCTGTAGAAACAGCTTGGCCACTAATCAACTGTATGACTTCAGGGCTGGTGAAAATCTGTGCCTCAGTTTCCCAGTCTGTAAAATGTTCGCTTGGGATCAGAAGAACAACGTGGTTCATTCTAGCTTCACCATTTTATGAGATACACAGCAGTAACCTGAATTCAAGCCAAATTCTCAGATGTGAGTAGAAAATAAGTCTCTGGTTTCCTTCCCACTTCCTGGTCACTTGATACCCGCTCAGCACTTCCTCTTCCGCTCTATGGCTGCTGACTGGTGCCTGAAACCACCTGCATGGCCCCCTCTGTCTGGCCCAGCCTCAGCCCAGAGTCATGTTAGTGTTCAGTCAGGCATGCTCCTGGAGGGGGAGGACTGTCAGCCACAGCCTTACTGCCCATCTCCTGTACCAATGACTGTGCAGGCTTCTCTGAACTCTTTCTGGGAAGGCAAATGGTATTATTAAATATTAAAAAAGCCTGCAATGAGGCAGTGGACATGAAAGACGGGATCTGCTTCTCAATTGTGCTGAGAGAGCACTTGCCTGCTCAGAGTCAAGCTGGGATGAAGGGAGAGGTGGCTTCAGCGAAAGATACCCCAGGCTTCTCTGGATGTGCCTCTGCTGTGTCCATCTCAGTCTGGTCCCAGGGCATCATGGGGAAAAAGCTCTCCACTGACCTGCCCTCTTTGCTAACATATCGTCTTGCTCCAAGGACATGTGACTAATCATAGAATTCAAGGTGTTTACAATGCATGTGTATAATACATACATACATATTCCTAAACAGAGATGTAATGTGTATTTATAGCACACACTCCTCCAGTTCACATGTGTGCATTGATGCTCACACCCTGCGAACTTTAGCCATGTACACAGAACCCATTTTAACAGAGAGCCCACTTAGTGCAACTTGACTTTAAAAAAGAACCTGTTTTAAATGGCTACCCAATGTGCACATGTAGGTCGATAGCCAGACAGATAGAAATATTGATTTTTAGATATATGCATAGCAATAATAAAACCTTGAATTTATATATCCTTCTTCTCCTGGGAAATTTACAGGATACGTCAAGTCTTCCCTATACAGAGAACAGAAAAGTTTATCTGTGCATGAGATATGAAGCAGAATGGATATAAACACAAAGAAAGCCCCATGGCATCCTGGTTTATGCCACCTGTACCTCATACACCCTGAGCATCTGAATTCATAACCCTCTAAAATAGGGGAGATTTTAGTTCTATGAATTATAACAAGACGGCTATAATACCATCCATGTGTGTGCTGTACCACTATATTCTGAGTAATTTTACCTGAAGATTTTTTTATTGTGCCTATACTTCCTGCAGTGTTTATCATTTCTACCTTTTCAGATGCATATAGTTATGGATATAGAGAGCTGTTACAGGAGTATATAATTATGTGAAAATCCACTAGGCTACCCACTTAAGATTTGTGCCCTTTGCTGTGTATAAGTAAATACCAATACAAAGTTGCCTCTTGAAATCCAGGATGTAAGCTCATTAACAGAACCCTGAGAGGAAAGGATACTTAGTATGCGGGCATGTCTCAGAACTGTGTTTGTGCAGAGGGTGGGATGCCGAGTCCTGATCGGGTGGTTCATGGTTGTGTGAATTTGGCCACTTCACTCATCCTCTCTGCCTATCTCCTCGTTGGCAAACAAAGTAGAGCCAACCTCATACAGTGGCATAAAGACTAAATAATAAAATTGTGGACAGCCCTTCACATGGTGTCTGGCACATAATCAACTCTCAGTAACAGGTGGCTATTCCCACGACGATGGCAGCAGCCCCCAACTCCTCATTGAGAGTCGTTTATGTGCCATAGCATCACTTACGTGCCACAACCTCTGCCCCCTCCAAGCATTTGCAAAAGTAAAAAAGAATAAATATAACCAGAGGCCCAACTAATAATTTAATGCCCTGTTTGTCCAACCCCATTCCCAATAGCCAAACAAATAAATCTTGGTTTTCCAAATCCCCAGCCAGGCATCGAGTTTTTCATCTTCCTCAGCAAACACGACCTCTTGCCATTGCTGGTGCCCCTGTCTAATGTGATGCTCTCCTTTCCTAACCTCAAGTCTCTACCTCCTGGTCCTCATCCTGTCTCCCAGGTGTTCCCCTGTATGGACACCCCTGCAGGTGTTTACCCCCCCAAAAACCCAGCCCAGCCAGCATTTCTTCCAATTCACTTATGTGGGGAACATGTATGGGAGTGGAGTGTGTGAGTGTGTTTGTGTCGAATGAACAAATCAAGGCCTTTGTAATAAAAAAGGCCTGGATATGAATTCAAAGTGTGAACCTCAATGCAAGTCACTTGACCTCTGTGAGCCTTAGTTTCCTTATCTAGAAAATGGGACCCTTACAGGGTTGTGGTGAAAATGGGCTGAGAACACACATGCTAAGTAAGTGTCTAGCACAATGCCTGGCATTAGCACTGCTGAAGAGAAACATGGACTAGGGAAAACTAAGAAGGAGTTTGTTGTCAATTCCTTGCGTAGGAGAATGTTTGTAGTTCTGCTGGGCAGGATAACTCTTTATTAACTGAAATAAAATCCCACGCCTTCTTGAGAATTACCTTCTCTGAACATTTTCATTGAGAGTTGGTCCTGGCTAAGGCTGGCAAGATTTGTGCAATTCACACATACTCATGAAATTCAAGAACATTATCTCTCACTGACAGACCATAATGACTGTAATAAACAGGAAAGCTTCTGTTCTAATAAACAAGTAATTATAGTTGACAATAAATGTGTAAACATGATGCTAATTAGCAAATCCTCTCATAGCTGTTCCCAGTTTGGGGACCCATGTACACATGCTTGGGAATATGGGTACAACCAGGCACTGTGTTCTCATCCATAGGTATGTGAATATGTGAGCAATAGGGCCACCTACTTTGTCAATCTTTTTTTTTTATTAAAGAATATTATCTTCTTCAGTCAAGAAAAATGTGGTTATTTTGGCGCTTTGGTTTCCAATGTTGTCCCTTTAATCTCAGGTTTCCTGGTAACCTTGAGGGACTGTGATTTATTGTACAAAGTTCCTTTTGATATGGGGACACTGGCCTCTTTACCTGAGTTGTTTTCAAACTTAGGTACAAAGACATGGCCTTTTGATCCTTGGAATTTGGGGGTGATGGGTGATAGAAGGCTGAAAGGAGAAGGTGGTTAAGATTAATAAATGGTCTTAAACCAATAAATGTTTTTATTGGACCTTGAAAGAGATAAGCCACATAGGGAGACAGTGGCCCAAATGAAGATCCTGTGCTGCTTGTAGGCAAAAGGGCCACATGGGACTGTTCTTCCAAGGCAGAGAGTATCCTCATTCACGCTTCCTTAGAGGTGGGTTACAAAATGGCTTCCAGTGAAGAGCAGCTACGATTAATTCTCTGGCCACACCAAAAATTCTGAAGGCCCTAACTATAAAGCTTTCTAAGAAATCCACTCTTTAATTTTCT
Source organism: Pteronotus mesoamericanus (assembly GCF_021234165.1). Taxonomy (NCBI): domain Eukaryota; kingdom Metazoa; phylum Chordata; class Mammalia; order Chiroptera; family Mormoopidae; genus Pteronotus; species Pteronotus mesoamericanus. Next base: position 10,497,795 of record NW_026555277.1, on the reverse strand, counting down.
TTCTTTTTTTTTATTGATATGAAGAGCAAAGGAAAGATAGGTATGATTTTCTGCTAATCTCTTTCCCAAATCTTTTATTCGTCCAGTAAGAGTCCTCAGGAATATCACTTTTCTTTCTTAGGCCCCCTTTACTCACCTTTTCAAGGCCACAACACTATCTCAAAGAAATCTGGGATAATAAGCCAGCGAGAAGCTGTATTGCTCAGGCCGAAGGACAATGACTTTTGTTTCAAAAAGATTTGGTTTTGACCCCAGCTCCTCCACTTTTTCAGCCAGGGTAGGTTAGGTTAAGCTGCAGTAACAAACAGTACCATATCTTCTACTTCTTAACACAATACGAGTTTGATTCTGCAGGACAGTTGCCTCCATGTAGTAGCTCAGCAGTTGAGGCTGCTTACATCTTATGGAACCTTCAGTCCCTGTCTCGATGCATGTTCATGTGACTGCAATGACAGGAGACTCAAACACGAAAGATCATGTGCCAGCTCTGAGATGTGTCAGCCCAGGAGTACCTTGTCACTTGAAGTCACAACCCATTGGCACTATTAGTCACAATACTCTCTCTCATTACAAAGATAGATGGGAAATTTAGTCTTCCCTGTATCCAGGAAGGGGAAGAGAATAAAAATTATTGGTGGCCACTGGTATTAACCACCAGAGCCACATACCAGTTGTTTTATTTTGGTCAAGTTACTTAACTCTGTGAGCCTCAGTTCCCTCTTCTAGAAAATGGAGAAAACATTAATATTGAACCCATAAGTTCTTCACATGGATTAGATGAGATAAAACATATAAAGTGTATGGCACAGTTTATCCATATTACAAGTGTCAAGAAATGGTAGTCACCATTGTCAAGTATAACATGGTAGGAACTCTTTTTACTTGCTTAGATAATAGAGAAAAGAGGTTGACAGGAATTAGAAGGAGAAAGAGAGAATAATGCTTGAATCCATCATTTTAACTATTAAGCTTTCTAAGAAGTCTAAACCCTAAGGAACAGGTGTGACGGCTATGCTTTAGGCTCGTGGAACTTTGGGTGTAATCAAGGCTGTGGTACCCTGGAATGGCAGGCTGACATGAATGGATCTTGTACCTACCACCAGCCTTCTATACCAGTCAAGGTTCTTTGGGGGACCAGACAACACATTCACAGACTTTCTAATGACGGTTCTATATACAAATCTATAAGTAAGATTAAGGGAACCAATGGGGAGTGTTCAGCCACCCAAAAAGATAACACCAAGGTTTAATGCCACCTTTAGACCTGAAGAAGAAAAAGGAAGAGACAGGGATATGGAGCCTAAATGAAAGTGGCACCTTGGAGAGGGAAACACCCATCAGAAGTGTTAGGCACAGTGGGATGTAGACGCTCCAGAACCATGACAAAGCAGGGAGGAATCAGGAGGAATAAATATCTGAATCTCTCCTCCTTCCCTTTCATCTCCTGATGATGCCAACTAGTAACCAAAGCTGACCAGAAGCCAGAGGACAAGGGGCCCTGGATGATATAGTCCCAAGAGTTCAGCTGCAGGGCACAGAAGTCATCTAGGGTTGGGGACACACAGCACACCTGTCTGCACCCCAGCTCACTCTTTGTCTCTCTCTCTGCACCTTTCTTAGCTGCCACCTCCTCCTCTCCCTCTCTCCCCTCTATTCCTTCTGATTTCACTTTGCCAGGTTGACTGAGCATCTCTTTAGACGAAAAGTGCTGCTTGGATAGAGGTAATTAAAGCCACAGGACTTCTACTCACTGTGTGGAATGAGCAATTCACAGGCGCCAGCTCAGAGTGTTCCTAGACAGTCCCATTGACCTCCCACTGCTGCTGCTGCTATTTTGAGTCCAAGTACAAACACAGTTTTTGCCACTGTAGTCTCTTGGTGAAAGGAGTGGAATGGTGGGCGAGTGCTGTTTCTGTTGCCCAGCACTATTCACCTCATCTTGATTACCAGTTCTCTCTGGGCTATTATCATCCCCAGTTCTCTCTGGGATATCACCCTTCCCTCCTCCACTCTCATTTCATGTCTTCAGGTAGAGTTGACTCATCCTTAGCTCAGAGGTGGAACATGTGACCTGGGCTTAAACCAATCATTGCCTCTCATTGTCCTGTCCACAGTAATTAGTTCAGAGATGGGCATGTAATGCAGTCAGAGCAATAAAATATAGTGAGAGTTTGCTATAACTATTGCTATTTCCCAGATAGAACATTGTAGAAGACATTATGTCATTCCACCCTAGGTGATCTAAGCAAGGGGTTTTCAACGTCAGCACTACTGACATTTTGGACCAAATGGTTCTTTGTTGTCAGGGGCCATCCCATGCATTCTAGGATGTTTAGCAGGGTCCCTGTCCTCTACCCACTGGATGCCAATAACACTCCCCACTACATTTGTGACAATCAAAATGTTTTTAGATATTTGGCCCTTGTTGCACATCTTTCCTGGTTGAAAACTGCTGGTCTAAGTTAACCAGGGTAATTTTAATCCAACAAGTGGTTGGTTGAGGAATGAATAAGTGGAACAATTCTGTTCCATAAGACATGAGAAGTCCTCTAGGAAGTTCTGTGAAACATTTCCTTTTTTCCAAAGAAAGAGCTGGAGGAAGAGGTCGTTTCCCCCTGCACATTACAATGTTTACACATGACACTGAAATTCAACAGCCATTATGTCACCCTGAGGGGAGCCATTCTGGGAAAAGAATTGATATGAAAATGAAGGAGTAGAAAAAACTTGGGTCCTTGATGACATTGCTGAGCCACTTAATTAACCAATCTGGATCTATGACTTTGTATTTCTTCTTATGTGAGGTAAAAATTTCCTTATTGGTTAAGCTAACTTAAGTCAGATTTTCTGTTGTCTGCAGCTTGAATTACCCCAATTGGCATAGACTTCAACATGAATATATGTAACCCTGGAAGTTTCTTGATGTTCTGTAGTGATCACAAAGGAAAATCCTACCTAATACGAGTAAATACAGAGGATGCAGAGCGGAGAGGACTTAGAAAGAATGTATTTTAGTGACAATTGTTCAGACATATGAGACAGTACATTTTCCTTGCATGGCTTTAGTCCATTAGAGTTGGGTTTTCTGTCCCCTGCAATAAAAAGTGATCTAACAGATATAGATAGAAGAGGACTAGAGCCTCCAGCATCAGAAATTTACCTCAGAACAGACAAAAGATATAGGTACTTTGGATGTCAGTTCACTCAAATTAATCTGACCCCTTGGGCTATGGTTATAACAGCAAATAAAGTAAATGAGGCACTACCCATCCTCTCCCAGCCTGCCTTTTCCAAGAACAACAAAATACTTCTGCCTAAAATATTAATAAAATTAAGGAAAGTATGCACCTAAAATATAAATACTTGTCACAATACAAAATTCTGCTGACTAAGTGTAGATTTGGCTATATGCTTCATAGGGATATTTGGTATGATATTTGGTATGATAATATTGGATGATATTGGATCTATAAAAGGAAAAAGTTAAAAAGAAACTTAGATACACCCTATCCCACGTTCTTATTTTACAGAGAAGGAAACTGAAGCCCAGAGAGGGGAAATGATTTCCGAGGTCACACAATTATGAAGTAACAGAACCAAGACAAGAAGCCATGTGTCTTGACTATTTTACCACTACTCATTCTTCCTCACCTTATGTACCCAACCTTGAAGTCCATTTCTTGAAACAGTCCATGTAGGAATTGAGCATTTGGCTTGACTTTCTCAAGATCCAGATCTTATTAGTGGCACCCATGAGAACACACTCTTTAAAACCTACTTTCTGGAACAGCTGTATCAGCAGCCCTAGGAAGCTCTGGGACAGGCTGGAGGGACCCTCACCCTCAGCTAAGACAGATGGCCAGTCTGGCAAGGCTGGTCTGGCTGCCTGTGCTCCTCCAGGCTGAGTTGGAGCCAGCTGGATGCTGGAGGGTAGAATAACTGGAAGGCAGAGTGGGAGGATGGGCCCTCCCAGTGGCAGGAGGCACAGAATCTTTTGTGCCACCAAAAAATGGAATCCAAATTTAAAGCTGACACACAGGTGGAGTGGGCGGGCCTCTGTGATTTGATGGGTTCTCTGAGGTTCTGGTTGCCTAAAAATATCTTCTCTACCCACCTGCCTAGGACACCCTCCCTTCTTATCAGGCCTGCAATTCCTGCCGTTAGAGTCACAAAGGTTTTAGATGACAGAGGATGGAGAAGCTTTCCCAGCAGGTCACAGTTAAAGCAGGTTTCCTAGGAATGGAAGGGAGGCCCTTGTGTCTGCTCCTTTTAGCACAAAGACCTAATACTGCCAGGAGCTCAGAGGAGACAAGAGTGGCCTACTTTGCAATTTTGCCTACTGCTGAGACACAAGACACTCAATTCATTTGTGCCCATATGACCAGGGCTTTGAAGAAATTAGGCAGCAGGCTTTAACAAAAATAAGACGAAGCGCCATCGTCTGCCTTCTTTGTGTTCCTCTTTAGATTTTTTTCCCAGTGGAAATCTGGGTCCAAGTGAGATAGGGTATGTGGCAAAATGGCTGTAACCAGTAAGGGCTACAAGGACTGCCAAGGAGCTCAGAAGACCAACGCCCAACAGATACATGGCTTAGAACCACCAGAAGACCAGCTCATTCCAACATGGTGACTAATTTCACCTTTCAGTAACCCCAGCCTCATTATGTGCTCATTGTAACACAGTAGCATCCTAAGTGACACACTTCACACCCCTGTGATCGAAAAGGGAAAGCCGCTATAAGGACAGGAAATGGTCACCAGGACTCTTCATAGAACTTTCTATCCCTTTCTCAGAAAAATCCTGAATATTCCTCCCCCTTACTGAATGCCTTACCCATGCCCCAAATTAAATGAGCCTCAGTAAAAGAAGTAAATCCCACTAGGGAGGGGCTGTTTTGTTTGTGGAGTGGCCTTCTTTCTGTCCTGCTGCTTCACTATAAACTCTCTTTCACTTTAAACTCTATATTGGCTCATGTTTTAATTCTTTCCAGCATGAAGCCAAGAGCCCACAGTGGGTCACGGACCTTCGGGTCCCCTGACTCCCAGAAAGCCAGCGTCACAAGTTGGAGAACTTCTTTCCTTGTTCTTGCTTCAGCCAGACATCAAAGTGCGTCCAAGCCCTCCAAGGCTCTCCTATTATTGTTGTTGTTGTCCCCTAAATTCTTTCCCATTTCTTTTTGCCAACACTTCCCCTTGGCCGATCCCAGAAGGAAATGAAAAATCCTGGCATGCTCTTGAGGAGTGCTGGGGCGAAATGGCGGTGTGCAGGGAGGGGCCGTGGAGGAGATTTATGACCCTGCTGGCTGGTTCTGTCCACCCCGGTGCCACAGGCGTGAGCCTTCTCTCTGGTCTGTCAGAGGCTGGGGTGAGGGAGAAAGATGGACAGGAGGGTCAGAGGGAACCACTGCTGACAGGAAGAGCCTGCCAGGCAGCAGAGTGATTAATGATCCTGGGCTTGGGGAGCACACAACAGCCAAAGAAGGGGAGGGGAGCTTTCACAGGGTTGGGAGTTGTGCTACGAATTTATAGGCTCCAGCATGAAGGGGAAGCTCTCTGAATACTTAAGATGCTTGGTGTAGGACTCGTTGGTTGTAATCAAGGTGGGTACCTCAATTGGCGCAGATAATTTATTCATTCATTAGCAAAGTGCACGTGCCTAGAACTGAAGAACACGGTTGAAGTAATGGATTCATGTCACACCTTTCTGTGATTGTCTTATCTGGACCAGACACACCTAACGTGGGAAAGGAAAGGGCTTGACCTTGAAGCGAATGGGTACCCCCATTGTCAATCATCCTGGCACGAATTTAATTGGATATAAGGATATAAGGAAGAGGAATGTACATTGGGGAGTGAAAAATATTTGTTTTCCCTGGAGTAGGATGTCTCTCCTGCGGGCAGCCCAAAGCCAGGAATGGCCCTGGGCTATTTCTAGTGCGAATGCCTGCTGGGAAAGGGGGCAGGTCGCGGCCCTTGGCAAGCCAGGAGCTAAGCAAGTAAACAGACCAGAAGATGAGCCTGATACAGAGTAAGAGTTTTTAATATTTCTGAGTTTTCATAATTTCTTTCCTTAAGCCCAGACTTAGAGAAAAGTCTCTTTAAGGTTTGCAACCTATTTCAGTGATGTGATCGTGGCTGAAGGAAGAGACTGATACTTGTTTGGGATCCAGCAGTCGGTCAGTGACCATGATCCCTTCCTCAAGGCCAGAGAAGTAGAATGAGAGGCCATCACAGGACATCTGTGCCCAGTAGGAGGGTTGATGGCCAGGGCAATGGCTCAGGACAAGGCAGGGTGAAATAACCTCGTCGCCTTGTTCCTAGATACGGGTAAGCCAGCACTCTAGGAAGCACTCAGAAATGGTTTGAGAGATCAGGTGGGAGAGGGGAGGGTGGTCTCAGCTCAGGCCACTGTGAGTTGAAGCACTTTCTTTTAAAACATCAGACCTCTCTGAGGACCCTGGCATCATGGTGGGCTCTAGGGACACAGGGATAAATTACACACGATCCCTTCCCTCAGGACCTTCTTGCCTCCATGACTTGACCCTGTCCTTCCCAGTGTCTGGACCAGAGGACCCCAGGTAGGGAAAGGCACCTGAATCCTGGGCTCACTTGTCTTCCTTTCCATTGTCCATGTTTCTAGGCCCTTGGCTTGATTTTAGGAACCACAAGCTTACATCTGGAAGAGAGATTGGAGAGTGTCTGGCTAAATCCCCTGATGCCATAGACTTCGAGGCATCTAAATGGTAATATCGGGTGGGGAGGAGGGCACCCAGAGCTGTCCCAAGGCAAAAGGGTACTTTCTGCGAGTAATATCAGAGCGTCACCCTGAAAAGGAGGTGAGTCTTTGGCAAAGTGTGCAGGCTCCGACAAAGGCTTCAATCCTCGTTCTGACTCTGCGACCACGGGCATGTTTGTGAATCTCTCAGAGCCTTCATTTTCTCCTCTATAAACAGGGACAACAATGGCAATTACCCACAGGGAGTCTGCTGAGGATTAAATGAGGAAAATCTGTGTCAAGGGCTTAGTACTGTGTGCGGCACATTACAAATGCTCCATGGATTTCAATGATTTAAAAAGAGCTTTTTCCCAAAATGTGCTGGAGTGGGATGGATTCGCCTTTTTTTTTCTGCTTCAAGCACATGTCCACTGTAACCCTTGCTACTTTTAATATTATCAGTCATTAACAGTTGATGAGGATATTCTTATGGAAGCTCTTGACTCTTCCATTTTTCCTGCAACTGCAGTGCTTTTTCCTGTATCTCACAGCTTCTGTTATAACACTCTAGACAAGAGGTAATGCTCCGGTTATTTATAGTTGCATAACAAACAACCCTACAATTTAGTGGCTTAAAACAGCTATATATGTTATATATCACGAATTTATGGGTCAAGATCTTGAGCAGGGCTTCATTCATCTCCTGCTTCATTTAGTGTTGACAGAGGTTACTTCCTGATACTCTGTTTGCATTGGTGCAAATTGCTGCTAGAATTCGGGGCTCAGCTTGGAATGGTCAAGTGCTTGCACATAACCCCTCCAACATGGTAGCTTGATGTAGTCAGACCTCTTACACAGCAACCCTATACTCCACCTGGTTTCAAAAGTCCAGGACATTATTTCTATCATGTTTAAGCAAGTCACTAAAGCCAGATTCAAGAAGAAGAGAATTAGACTGTACCTCTCAAAGGTAAGGGTAGCAACAAATTTGCAGCTATATTTAATCTACCAGAAGGAATGAGAGCATGAAAAGCAACATTTTTAATGTAAATATACAAAACATTGGGGGGGGAAGAAGAAATAGAAATGATTGTTTATTCCTTCAATAGATGGGGAAACACTTTAAGCATAAAAATATTGAAAAAAAACACAAAGGAAGATTTTGATAGGGTTCAAACTTCTGTATTTCAGAAGCACTGTAAATAAAATAAAGCCGTAGAAAAATAGGTACAATAAGAGGTTAATATCTCTAAGGTAAATCATTGATACAAATCAATAAGAAAAATATAAATCCAGTAGTAAATTAGGCAAAGTGAATGAAGGGGCAATTCTCCCCAAACAAGAAATGTTATGTGACTAATAACTATGAGGAAAAAATTCAATCTCAGTCCAAAAATAGTAATCAAAGATATTTTCTTATCTCTTTGACTTTGGCTGACCAAAAATACTCTATTGGGTACTGGCAAAGATGTTGGGAGACAAGTATTCTCAACAACTTCCTGAAAATCAGCTTGATAATATGTATATATCAAAAGCTTTTAAAATGTCAAATTCTTTGAACCACTAACTCTGCTTCCAGGAATTTATCATAAAGAAATCATTATTAGTGCGCTCAAAGATTTAGAGACAAAGATAATCATTACAGTACTGTATAAAATAACAAAACAGGAAAAATCTAACAAGGCATTGCTTAAATAAATTATAATATATTTGCATAATATAATACTATGTAGCCATTAAAAACAAAGTAAAATATGCTATTGACATTAGAAAAATTTCACAATATGTTGTTAGGGAAAAACCATGCAGTATGATTCTATTTTTACAAGAAAAATTATATTTACCTAGAAAACAACATTGGCATCAGACAAATATAATTGTGTCTACTACTCACAGCCACTTACAGACGCAAGCCTATTTCAATGTGACTGTCATGGGTGAAATTGTGTCATCCCCAAAAATGTTGAAACCCTAACCTTCGTACCTTTGATTGTGATGTTATTTTTTTAAAGCTAATTTTTTAAAGATTTATTTATTTAATTTTGGAGAGAGGAGAAGGGAGGGAGAAAGAGAGAGAAGGAAATATCAGTGAGTGGTTGTCTCTTATGCTCCCCCTACTGGGAACCTGGCCTGCAACCCAGACATGTGCTCTAACTGGGAATAGAACCAGTGATCTTGTGGTTCTCAGGCCAGCACTCAATCCACTGAACCACACCAGCCAGGGATGATCGTGATGTTATCTGGAAATAGGATCTTTGCAGATAATGAAGTTAAGATGAGGTCATTAATGTGGGCCCTAATCCAATAAAAGAAGAATTTGGACACAAATACATACACACAGAGAGAATGCCATGTGCAAATGAAGACAGAGATTGGACTGATGCAGCAAATGCAAAAAAAAAGGGAGGGCGGAGAAAAGGTTCTCCCAAACCATGGGAAGCTGGGGTGGGGGGGGGGGGAGAAGCACACCCCTCAGGTGCAACCAATCCTACTGACACCTTGATCTTAGATCTTTGGCCTCCAGAACTGTGAGACAATGAATTTCTGTTGGTTAAGCCACCCAGGTTATGGTACTTTATTATGATAGCCCTAACAAAGTAACACATATTTGTGACCCTGTCTACCAGGTGAGTCTGCCTGGCCCAAGCTGGGACAATCAGTCAAAAGACTGAACAACTGAGACTGAAAAATCATGGAAACTCCAGAACAGACAAGAGGACCACATGTGAACTAACAAGTAAGCAAAGGAAAGTGGTCCTCAGAGAGAGATTGGAGCAAGTGAAGAGCTGAAGCAGAAATGTCACGGGAGGGCGATCTTAAGGAGCCAGGAAGAGTAGCTTCGGTGTCTGCTGGAGCTGAGTTCCCCCGAGGCCCAAGGATACCCTGTGCCCTGCAGTTTTCCCAGAAGCCTGCTGCAATCTTTGCTACTATCCATGTGTTTCGGTCAGCCAGCGTAGGTTTCCATTCCTTAGCACTCAAAGGACATCAGTGAGAGCAGTCAAGGATACATAGCAAATGTCAGTACCCGATACTTCCAGATGGTTTTTACTCCATTCCTAAGGATTATCACAGTTTCTAATTTGTCTATAAGAAACCCATATAACATGTTTCACTTTATTAAGCTAACTAAGTTAATTCATTTATTCATTCACTTAACAGTCATAGAGAGCATCCTGTGTGTGCATGCTAGGCACTACTCTAGGACCTAGGGGTGTAATGAACAAATCCACAAAAATCCTTGCCCTCATGGAGGTAAAGATAAAGAACATGGATAAATAAGATATATATTATATTAAATAGTGATAAGGGTTACGGAGAAAATAAAGTCAAAGAAGGAGATGAAATTGTCAAGAAAGGTGAAGAGTTTTAATTTAAAATACAGTTATCAGGCACGGTTGCATGGAGATGTTAAGTGTGAACAAAGGCTTGAAAGAGGTGAGAGGAGCAAGCGATCTGCATGTCTGGGAAAAGCGTGACTCAGGCGGAGAACTCCACGAATGCAAAGTATCTGAGGCAGGAGTATGCCTGGAATGTTCCAGAAAAATCAGGGTGGTCAGTGTATCTACAGCAGGATGAAAGGGAGGGCAAAGATGAGGAGATGAGGTCAAAGGTGTAACTGGAAAGAGGAAGGTAGACCACCTAGGGCCTTGTAGGTCATGGTGGGGAGTTTGGTGTTTTTTGGATTATTTTTCAATTGGGGTGTGGCTTAAAACAACAGCAAACATTATTATCTCACGGTTTTAGTGGTTTGGGCTTGAGTTTCCAGTCAAGGTGTCAGCCAGGGCTGTACCCATCTGAGGGTTTATGTGGAGCTAGAGGATTCACTTCCAAAGTGGCCACTCACCTGGTGGGAATGTGGGGCTGGCTGGTGGCAGGAGGCCTCAGCTGCTCGTCTCTCCCTGAGGCTGCTTGAATGTCCTCATGATGTAGGGACTAGCCCGGCTTTGCTAGGACTAGTCCCCGCTTTCTGACCCAAGACAGAGGAAGGTGAAAACCTTGATGTCGTTCTATGATTGGGCCTTAGATGTCATATTCCACACACAGTATTTCACAATATTTTATTGATTACACGAGTCAGCCCTATTCAATATGGAAGGGGACCGAACAAGAATGTGAATGTCAAGCAGCAAGCATTATTGGGAGCCCTTCTGGAAGCTGGCTACCACAGTTATTTCATTTAAATATAATTTTCAATATATGCAAAGACAGACATTTTGCCCAGTTCAACTGTATCGCCCTTGGTAGGGTTTATCTAAATATAACCACACTGAGGAAATAAATAATTCTCCAGTTCTCACTGGGACCTCATCTATGGTAGTCAATCTTTAATCTGTAAATCCTCTCCCAGCATGCTATTTGTCTCCAGAATGGAAACATCTTACTAAGATTCTTTAGTTGTAAATAACAGCTTTAGCTGGCTTGAGCACAAAGAAGTGGAAATTTGGGGGAGGATTCTGTGGTGTCTCTCAGAAACCATGAAAGAACTGAATTGCTGACCCCCATAAAGGGCAGGAAGCAGGGTGATTTTGGAGACCTCTGCACCTGCCATACGTGGCTTTCCTAGAAGTGCTGTTAACGTGACTCAGCTCTCACAGCCCAGGCTCCGTGCCAAGTTCAAAATGCCCAGTTCCTGTGAAAGGGCATCAGGTGGGCTTGAATGGGCCAGGTGTGCCCATGGACCGCCCTGCCTAGACCAGTCCCCTTGGGAGATGGGTGTGTGATATACACCCCACAGCTGAGGGTTCACCTTGAGTGTTATATGGGGGAAGTTCCCAGGGAAGAGTGAGTCTTCATGAGCTGAGCAGCCAGCCCAGGAAATATTTCCTATAAAGCTTGTAGGCATGTTATACTCCGGTGGTCAGTACTGAGATTTATTTTCTGCATTACTGTATGCATGTCTGTCTGTATTTTTACATAAAATTATTTTTTCATACCAAGCAAAAGGAGCAAAAATTCTTTCATATCATCTCATATCCAGTGTAAAAGCTCTTGATTGTCTCAGGGCATTTTTATACATTTAAAATTTCTTGGTTGTCATTTAATTTTTTTTTACATTTAATTTAATTTGATTCACATATTTAATTTAATTTAATTTGATTCACATTTTAATTTTTAGCCTACCACAGGATCACCCCCTTAGGGAACATTTTGCAAAAGTGTGGAGTGTTTTGGGTTGTCCCAGCGATGGAGAGAGGTCTCATTCCTGGCAATAGAGGCTGGGACCAGGGCCCCTTGCTTCTTTGCAATCTGTGTGACAATTCTGCAAGTGCCTTCCCCTGTGCTCCACACAACTTTAAAATGTCACACTAGATATTTATGGGGCTGGAAACTTGTTTATAATCTGAGCTTTAGAATGTAATTTGGTTTTATATATAAACAGAAGGAATTTTTAAATCGTTTTTAATATACATTAAGAATGGCAGTACCATGTAAATTAAAGGAAGATTACACTCTATTTTGTTCCGTGTACAACCTGCCGCCCACGGGCTGTCTGCGGCCCAGGATGGCTATGAATGCGGCCCAACACAAAATCGTAAATTTACTTAAAACGTGATGAGATTTTTTTTGCGGTTACATGTCACAATGTATTTAATGTGTGGCCCAAGACAACTCTTCCTCCAGTGTGGCCCAGAGACACCAACAGGTTGGACACCCCTGCTTTTCCAGGAATTGCTCAGTATTGTGGAAAATCGTATCACTGGACAGAAATGCTGCTCGTGGTAACTGAGCCTCCCATATCCCCGTATTAGCCTTCATTGATAGCTGTCACAGGGGTGCTGACTGTACTTTTAGGAACTAGCCTCTATTTCATTATGTCTTCCAGTGTTGTCCTGCCTGAGCTGTTACCTATTGAAATGCAGTCCTCTGTTCATTTCCTAGCATCTTTCAATTCTAAGTGTCTCTCTGCCCTTCTTCTTACCATGCCCAAAGCTGACATGGAAATCTCCAGCGGCATTTGCCCTAGCACGGCCCAGGACAGCAGGGCTGGGAGTGAGGACGGGCAAGCGCCGGACCTGGATTTCTGAGCTCCCTGGCATTTGTGGGGAGAGGATGAGGGAGGCCCCTGTGGGTCACAACAGAAAGAGAACCAGCGGGGACTTGCCGGGAGGAAACTCTTTGCTGTCTCATTCCTGCCACCACTGCCACCCATTGCTGCCACCATCATTACCACCCACCTTCTAACTAAGCTGCTAATTTATATAGGCTTCGAGTTTAACTTACATTTCCCCAGCACTTCCACTATGCCAACCATTGTGCCCGACGTCTCACAAGCACTGAGGCAGGCAGCATCATCCCTGTTTTACGGGCAAGAAAACTGAGACTCACTTTTTACTGTATGAAAAAGACCCCAAGAAGTCCTCCTACAACCCTCACCCTGCTTCCAGGAAGGGGTGGAGGGTTTGTTCCAAGGTCAGGCAAACACGGGGCTCCTCTCTTTCCATTCTCTTTGTCCTTTTTTGTGCCGGGCAGGCTCGGAGGAGAAGGGGGCTGAGAGGAGTTCTGGCCAGATGGCAGGGTAATAAATAAATCTGATTTAATAATGTGTTGCTCTCCTCTTAATTAAAAGGCTTTTCCCTAAATGACTTGCTGAGCACACAGGCAACACACACTGGTTGGACACGGATTGGGGGACTGAGGGGAATCCGGACCGAGAGGAGGAGTTAGACAAAGAGGTCCCTGATGGGCAGAAGCAGCCCACCCTATACATGCCGGTGGGCCACATTCAGGGGCTCCGTCTTCACATCTGAAATGTGTTCAATTGAATGAGCCTTGGAGTACTGGTTCTTCTCTGGGCCCTGTGTTTGTCTGGATGCTGACTTAACGACAATGCTTTTGAATTTCTGGGATCAAGATATAAGCTCCATTTTATCTAATATGTGGCTCAGAACTCAGTTATCCCAAAGCCCCATTTGGCCTTGGGAGTGGATAGATGGCCTATGGATCATTTTGCACATGTAATGTTACTTAAATACTTGATATAGAGGGGCGGCAGCAGGAGGGAGGTTGGGGCGTCTACTGTTCTCAGCACTGTCAAGATCTGCAGTTGCAATCAAATGATACTCTTTAATAAGCTATTTCTTCTCTGCAATTCAGTTCCTGTGACTAAAATCTGCTTTACAGCAATTATCATACAGAGGCATCTTTTCAAAGCCTCAGATGTAATTAGAATGTGTTATTGATAAAGCGCTAGCTGAAGATTTAGATTTTGAGCTTGTTCTTGAGAGACTGGTTTTGTTAGTATTGATATCCCCTCCCCCTCTTCATTGCCATTAAAGAGTTACACTGATCTGCCAAATTCAATCAGAGTCCACGTGACAACCCCACCTGGGGACTCCTGGCTCTCCCTTCCTCATTCGGACTTGTCAAAAGGATCCCAAAGATCATGTTACTCAGAAAAACCTCCTGTCAATCTATAACTCTCTCTCTTAAACTTTATTTCCCTTAATTAACTAAATTTTCCTCAGCATTTGAGATTCCTTGTAACCACCATCTTCCTTATTATTTTTGGATGTCAAATTCCCACTTATCGTCAAAGGCCAGTTCAGACAACTCGGCCTCCCTTGTTCTGTGCAACTTGGGTACCCTGTCACACCGGCCAGCAAGGAGCTCACCAATCCTCACAGCAACTTACTCTTTCTGTGTTACATTTTTGACACACATCTGCTTTCTTCCCCTAGACTTGAAGCTCTCAGAAACAAACTTTTTCTTGTCAGTGTTTGTATTCTACCCACGGACAATGGTATCTTGCACACAAATTATAAAGACTGAGGTGCAGAAGCTTCTTATTTTGTTTCATTCATCTGCTATTATTTATCTGGACCACACTGTTTTCATTACAGCAGCTTGGTAGCATATTTTAAATATTGACAATGGAATAATAGCTTACATCTATTGATAACTTACTATGTTCCATGCAATGGGCTCAGTGCTTTACATTATCTCATTTAATTCTTTTAAAAAATTTTTATTTATTTTTAGAGAGAGGGGAAAGGAGGGAGAAAGAGAGAGAGACATGTACAAGAGAAACATTGATTGGTTACCTCTCACACAGCCCCAGCTGGGGACCTGGCCCACAACCCAGACACATGCCCTGATCAGGAATTGAACTTGTGACCTTCTGGTTCGCAGACTGGCACTCAATCCACTGAGCCACACCAACCAGGGCTCATTTAATTCTAATGGGAAGTCTCTGGGATAAGTACAATTATTTCCATCTTACAGACAAGGAAACCAAAATATGAAGAAATTAACTTTAAGACAAATGCAGACAGTCAAGTTCAGGGCAGTGTGTATAGCATGTTGATACTTATATAAAAGAACTGAGAGGTAAATATGCTTTTACTTAAATGTGCATGAAATATATCCAGAAAATTATGTGTGCACGCGCGCGCACACACACACACACACAAACCTCTCAGTAGTACTGGTTTTCTGTTGGGAAGGGAGTGTGGTAGCTTAGTGACAGGGATAGGAGCTGGAGCAAATTCAAGTTTTGGAGGCACCAAAGCTCATATAATTTGGGGATGGGGCTACCTTTAAGGAAAATATAATACAAAAATAATACAGAATTAGGCACAGGACCTTAGAATAGGACTATGCAAGCCAGGGTTCCTGAAGTCAAAGCTTATAAACTTCATGTTAAATCTGCTTCTGGCTGTAAGAATACATTTCAGTGTTGTGCTCTTATATATGGAGTTTGAATTATGTGAATGCATTGCCTGTTCAAAAATACATAGTTTTTAAAATTAATATATTTAAATGGCATTTCTCCAACTGATGGCATAAAACAGAATTTTAAACTTTTCCAAAAAGCAAACAACTTTTTATTCCAGCAGAGACAGATGTGCCTGTAGCAAGCTGGAGGGGGCGCTGGGAAGGAATGCTCGAGTACCTGTTTAATGGAAGCTGGGCAGTGGAAGGTGGGGTTTACTCTATTGTGCAGTTGTAGAGCCTGGGGCCAGAAGTCTAAAAGGCTTCCGTGTGTACTGCTTACTGGACTACATATCATTTGCTGTACAAGTAGGGTTAAGAAGAGAATCCCTGCTCTTTCAGAAGCTTACCAGAGAAAAAGAAAATAAAAACTCGAATATTGAACTGATCGCTAAGAGGGAGCCAATTTCCAGGAAACAAGTACTGGAGGACCAAGGAGGTGAGTGGACTGGATGCTAATGCTCTTTCCCAAATGGAGCTGATGGCCCGTGGTTTTCCATTATTGCATGCAGGAGGAGGAGGCCCCTTACTGTAAACTACCTAGAAAGCATTCATTCTCTTAACCGCTCAATTAGAATAATTTACCCTCGTGATGAATGGGACTGTTTCTTCTCTCTGACTTAGTCAGAGTGTGCCTCCGTCTAATGCACATACAGATAGCTCTGTTTGAGCAGGTGGTCAACGCTGTGTCCTCAGTACACTAGCGCCTGAAACTTCAGCTGGCAACCTGGCTCCGTGGAAGGAGTTGATCACAAGCCCCGCAGGCCAATAGAAACGGAAAACACCGAGCAGCTCCTTTCATATATCCTTCTCCCCTGGACAGAAGAAATTTGGGCTGGCAGAGAATTTGGAGTGGACACTAAGGAGAATCTTCTGACAGCAAGAACCCTGCAATCCTGGAGTCAGGGAAGGAAGGAGGGGCCTTTTCCCCCAGATCCACAGGAACTCCATACTTTGGATGGTTATTTGCACAGGATGCAGCTCTCAAGGCCTCTTAAAACTTCCTCTGCTCTTGAAATTCCTTAACAATTGAATGACCTTTTTGTGTGTAATGTTTTTTGGGCAGGGTCAGGAGAGGATCCCCTTTCTTTTTCTATGGAAGCAGGGAAGGCCACATAAGTAAAAATCAAACAAATGAGAATGGGGAAATCCTAGGGGAGGGAAATATGAAGTGTTTCACTTGTACTTTTTCAGAACTGAAAACCAGGAGCAGTTCGACACGCAACAAACTACTGAAAATAGCTTCAGTATCATGACGTAGGCGGGCTGGATATGGGGTTAGAGGAGCAGAGTGAAGAAAAAGACTAATAAAAGAGTCACAAATGTAACATTAAACAGAATGGCATAAGAAGTGACAAAGCATAAGTATAGAGAACCAAGAGGTAAAGAGGGGCCCAGAGAGAGGGATGGGTAATGGAACAGTGACACTGCCTGGCTTTCATGGACTATTATTTGCCCCCTGGTGGCCTCCAGGGATACTGCACTAAACCAATGACAATCCAAAGTTCAGTGGTCACATCTGTAGACACAAATGGGGTGTTACCACTTGGGCAATTTCCTGTGGAATGGATAAAACTATATCAAGAGCAGAATATTGAGCAAAGTCTGGTGGCTGTCCCCTTGCAATAAAACCTCTGGAGCAGCACAGGAACAAGGAGTAGGAAGTAGGACCTCTGAGATGGAGTTTGGGCTCCAGTGTTATCTATATTGTGCTGTTTTAGTGCACATTATACATGAGATTACTCCCATTATTATACTCATGGTATGTAACCATTACACCCATATATAATGCGCATCCTTATTTTTCCCTCAAAAATCTGGACAAAGAAGTGTGCGTTATACATGACAAAATACGTTATCTCCTTGAACTCTACTTAGCAACTCTTTCCTCCCATTTTCCACTAATAATTATGAAAGAACATAATTGCCCTAACTCATACCCTTGTAAAAAAGCTGCCAGAAAAAAAAGAACATCAGTTCATAAGAAAGGTCAGTTTGCTACCTCATTTTTCTAAACAAACCTCGTGTCCATTGCAATGGGGCTCCGAGTGCTGTGTGTGCGCTCGCACATGCCTGGCTCAGACATTCCGGCTTCCTGAGAAGGAGGTATGGTGCTGGCATCTCCCCTCCAGGCAGGTTTCCATAGCAACCATCTAGCCAGGCCACCATCCATCTCTTCTTCAGATTCCTGCCACGGCTCCCCGCAAGGCCTCCCTGCTGGCCCACTTGCCTTCATCCCCCGCAGGCTGCACTCAGCAGCAAGAGCACTCTTCTTAGGACACACATGAGAGCACACTGTGGCAGTGTGAACCCACTGAGGGGTTTCCCAGTGCTCTCAGAACGAAGTCCAAACTTCTTCTCGTGGCCCACAGGACCCTGAAATTATCAGCCCTACCTGCCTTTCCAGTCCCACCTCGTGTCCCTCTCCTCCCCTCACACCACCCTGCAGCCACACTGGCCTTGTTTCAGTTCCTCAAACACACCCGGGTCTTTCTGGCCTGGGTGCAGCGTGCTGTCTTTGCCTCTGGTTGAGAACCCTCCTCCATCCCACGTTCGCACAGCTGCTTCCACTCCCTGTTCCGGTCTCAGCTTCGACGCTTCCCCTTTAGGAGGCCATTCCTGCCCACCCTGAAATACTTTCCTCTTTAGGTTCTATTGCGACCCTCTGTTTAGGTCATTTGGTTTATTTATTTCCTTTTTTCCCCCTTTGGTCTGGCTCCCCAGCTAGACTGTAAGCTTTATGAAGAAAGGGTAACATCTCTGGGTTCTTAGTTACTGCTGCAACCCCAGTGTCTTTGCACAGTATGTGGCCCATAGTAGACCCTTGGATTGTTGTTAAATGAATATATGCATGAATGGATGAATAAAGTGGAACTTGACATATTGGAGAAAAAGGAAAAATTTACAGGTCTAAGAAAACAGGCGCAAGGGGTCAAAGGGGATGGTTTTGGCAAAGGACATATAAGCCATTTTAGGAGTCAAGGTGCCAGATTTGAGGGTGTGAAGTAATCACAGCTAACATGATCTCATAGTTTGAGAAATTAAGACGCTTGGAGAAATCTTACACCAAATTATGAAAGGCACCATGTAGAAATAATACTGGAGTTTCTGCCTTGTAATACATTTAGAGTTTTGAGTGGGGGAGGAAGCCTAGGGGAGGCAGATGAGAGGAGAGAGAAAAACTGAACTGTCAGACTCAAAGCTATTAAGTCCACCAGAACGGAACAAGCACTCTGGAAGGTGAATTTCCTGGCTTATAAACCCTCTCATTGCCCCTCTGTGCTTTGGATATGCAAATGTACTTGCCAACTGACAGCATCAAGGAGGGAACAGCCAGCCTCCTTACCCACCCAAAGTCTTGCAGCTGCTCCCCCATCTTATCTCACTGCTCTAGGTGTAATTAACCTGAGTGATGACATGCCCTTGAAATGGCTGTCAAATCTCCCTCCCAAAAGGCCCGTCAAACTCTCTGTAAGGAATCAGAAGTGGAAAGAGGGAAGCCTCGCATCTACATCACTCGCATGTGAGCTCCAGGGTGAAGGGTGTTAAATCCCAGATATACCACCAGGCAAGGGCAAACCTGCAACAACTATTTTGTCTGTTTAATTAGTGCCTATAAAGTGCTGACGTTGGAACTGAGGTTCCCTGTTTCAGCCTGCCTCCGCCTGGTCTGTGACATCAGGCACTGCTAACTTCGCTGTGTTTTTGTAACACACAGAAGTCCTATACAGACTGTCAGCTGATGTGGCCTCTATTGCCTCACCTGTGACCTAAAGTCTCTCCTAGCTTTATTATATCAGTATACTTGTGAACCAGCTATCTAGCAATGTATAGATTTGTTTGCTGCTCAACTAAGTCCTGAGTCACTGAAAATAGGAGTGAACTATTTTTAAGATTTTATTTATTTATTTTTAGAGAAGAGAAGGGAAGGGAGGGAGAAAGAGAGGGAGAGAAACATCAGTGTGTGGTTGCACCTCACGCACCCCCTACTAGGGACCTGGCCTACAACCCAGGCATGTGCACTACACTGGGAATCGAACCGGTGACCCTTTGGTTCGCAGGCCAGCTCGCAGTCCGCTGAGCCACACCAGCTAGGGCAGGAGTGAACTATTTTTATAGTTGTCAGATAAAATATAGAGGACATCCAGTTAAATTTGAATTTCAGAGAAAATAACAAACACTTTTTTAGGATATGTATGTGCCATGCAATATTTGGGACAGTTGCTAAATCTGACAATTTTAGCTATTTTTCTTTTGTCCTCCAAATACTGTAACCTTCTCAACGGACAGGCGATGGATCTTAGTCATCTCTGGAATCCCTTACAATTGTGTCTGCCAGATTTTTGGATTCATAGACTAAACATTTTTGGATTTTTTGGAAGGAAAAACAACTTTTTATTTTGGTAAATGAAGACATTTACAACCATCTTCACTTTACTAAAGAAAAGCCAGTTAAAGATTAAAAACTATGAGATGAATTCTCATGTCATTTTATATGGTTGTATATAATGATATAATTTACATAAATTTTATAAATCATTTAAAACTTTACAAATACTCATCACATTGTCATTTTGTTTGTGTGTTTCAGAGCCAAGCAGGCGATGCCTCAAACCAGTTTGGCACTGCCCAGCTGACCTATGTTTGGGAGCTGCAGTTGTGTAGTACTTATCTGAAGGCCTTGTCCGAGAGTCTTACGTCTTTGCTTTAGCTACCAGCAAGCTCTGAGTTAAATTGGAGCTTACCTGCTCCTACTGTCTTTTCCTCCCTCTGTACTCCTTGGCTCCTGTGCTTTCCTCCAGGCCCTTAAATCTTTTTAAACATTTTTATTTATTGATTTTTAGAGAGAGAGAGAAAGAGAGAGAGAAAGGGAGAGAGAGAAGGAAAGACATTGATTTGTTGTTCCACTTATTTATGCATTCATTTGTTGTTCATTGGGTGTTTCTTATATGTGCTGTGACTTGTGATCGAACCCACAACCTTAGCATACCGAGAAGATATTCTAACCAACTGAGCTACCCGGCCAGGGTGTAAATCTTTTAATAAATGGACTTTCATTGTAAGTTGCCTCAAGAACTTTGGGAGTATAGGAATCTTTTTTTTAAAGACTTGGATAGGGTAAGACCTCAATAAAGGATGCTATTGACAAAGCAGCAATGAATATTAATTTCTATTAAACTATATTAATTAAACTAATTAAATTACTCTCTGAAGATGATTTTAACTGAATTCTTATTTCAATTTCCCATTCCTAGAATTTTAGAATGTTATTGCTGGAAAGATAATCACGTTTCTGAGGAGTCCAATTTCAGACCTACCCAAGTGGGATTTGGGGGATAAGATTCATGAATCTATAGGAATTCTAGGACCCAAGATCCACTCACCTATATGCCCTCTTAACATATATCAAAGGGCAGTGATAACATATATCATTTTACAGGTGAGACGACTGAGTAAAACCGAGTGAAGTGACTGTCATGAGTTGGCGGCAGGCACGGGTGAAGTGCACAGCACCCAGCTCTTGTCGCAAATTAACTGACTCTGTGGGAGACTGGAAGGGCAGGAAGAGGTGTTCATCTGGTTCTGTTCACATTATACAGTAGGACGTGAGTGCTGGATGGAGAGAAATGAAAAGACCTGAGATTTACCCCAGATAATAGCGACATCCCTCTCCCATCTGCTCTGATATTTCACAGTTCACTAAGCACTTCTCCCATTTTGTTCTGTCTTGCTTTGATCCTCACCACAAGAAGGGGATTCAGCAAAATGGCATTGTTTTCTATTTTACAGTTGAGAAAATGGAATAAAAGTGACTGTGTCTATGTGGCCAATAAAACCATAGAGCTGAAATTTGAATGCTTTCTAATACTAAACATCATTCAAGTCTGGTAAGGCAGGCCAATGTCTTTGTCCTTTAAAAAAAGTGATCTACTGTTTCAAAATTCACACAAGATCTACATGATTATTTTAAGAAACAAAGAACTCAGAAAAACATATTAAAAAGTAGACGAGTATCTCATTCTACTCCTGGTCCTGAAGAGTTTGTGGGTTTTTGAATTTCTTTTTTCTATGAGTTTACATGTATTTACAGGTACAAAAATATTTTAATGGATCAAACTATTTACATTGCTGCGCTTTTGTCTTGGCCATTTCACAAAATTCTAAAGATATTCCTCTTTAAGATGAGCGATGTTTAAAAAAAGAATAGCAACATTCATGTGTATACTGATGAAAGAATACTATATTCACCACCAGTGTTTAAGGTGGAGTTGACTGTGTAAGGGAAAGGGTGTTGGAGCTCAGAAATGGATTAAACTGACTCTGATAGCGTCAGGTTACTAATTTTCTCTCAAGAGCAGAGGGCCGGCGTGGGCGGGGAGGTGGGGGTGCTTCACAATCAGAATCACAAATCGCTTCAAGGCTGTGAAAATGTTAGGTATAGCTGTCTCAGTGTTCTCATCTGTAAAATGGAGATAGGAGTGTGTGTTCCATAAGGTTATGGTGAGGATTAAGTGAGTTAATTCACATTAAATATCATCACAGTGCCTCACGATGACGGCGAAGATGTTGATGATGCTGATTGTCCTTTGGTCCGGGGATGGGATAGAGGGTGGGGCCTAATTTACAAGGTTATCAATACCAGGAAGAATGCCCCAGGGGATTGGTTTTTTTTTTTTTTTTTTTATTAAGAGCTACCGAACAGTTCCTTCTGGTGTGCCCTCTGAACACAACTCTGACAGCTCTCTGGAGACCGTTCTGGCAGCCAGACTCCAGTCTTGGAAACCTCAACGTCCCAGGTTCTCAATACCCCGTGCTTGGTTTAACCTTTGGGGAAGCCCAGGACTACAACCCCCAGGGTGCACCACTCCAGCCCCGCCCTGCCTCACCCCTGACCTTGAGTCTTTAATTCTCGTCAGGCTCTAGGCCCAAACTACAAATCCCAGACGACCTTACAGCACTGCCTGGGTCTCGTGGCTAACCACTCCCACTATTGGAAGCGCAGCTGTGCCCCGGTTGCCCGCTGGGAAATGTACTAAGCATCCTTCCCCTTTCAGGCCCAGACACTACAACCAGGCGGGCGAACTGGCAGCGCTCGAATGCCGGGTCTTAACCGCCCAGTCGGAAGCGTAATCTAGCGCGGGAGGACTTTGGAGAGGCGCCTGGGCTCGGGGTCCGCCGTGCATGTGGCTCGCGTACTAGGCCATACGCGGTGCGAAGGTAGACTGGGAAGAAGGCGGTGTCGGCGGACGAGACCAAGTGCCAGCTTGGAGCAGGGAGTGGTCCACGGGGAAGGGTGAGTCCAAGTGGAGTTAGTAGGGGTGGAAGTGGGGCGTGACTCTTCTTTACCAACGGACCGGAGTGAGGCGCGCCCCCAAAGTTAGAATTTTAGAATGTCTCTGCGTGGAGAGGAAGAGAGGTGTCCATATGGTGTGATGTTTTTATGGTTTGGGGCTGATAGCAGGATATCACCCCGTGGCCTTCCCAACCCTTGCTCATTCAGGGAGGCAGTAGGCGCCCGGGGCCCTGGACGAGGAGAGCGCGATGGTGTAGGAAAGCTCTAGTTGGAAAGTTAGGCAGAAGTGTTGGCAAGTTACCCAGGGAACCTGAGGGCTTCAGCTGTGTCCGGGAACGGAGCCTTTCCCAGCTCTTTCTTGTTGGTGGGTGGAGGTGGAAGGTGTTTGGCAATAGGTGTTTGGGGGGCCCAAGGCAATCCCAGCAGGAAGGAAACCTCTGGATCCTCAGAGGCTTAAACAGGACGTCGGAGTGCCCCAGTGTCATAAGCATTACATACCATTACATTAGATGGGGTGCTATTTAGACAGAATCAAACCAGGGAAATTGGTGTCCAGCTCCTTGGCTGCAGAATATTGTAAAAGTGGCTTAGCCCATAGAAAAATGACTTGAGTAAATTAATTTAAAAAAATAATTAGGGTACAAAACAGAATGTATATAATGACCCTATTTCATAATAAGCACATATCTCCCACATATGTGACATGCGTCTATGGATATGGATAAAAAAACAGAACTATACTGTACCCTTAACTATGAACAGTAGTTATTGATGGATGGTGAAATTACCGATTAATTTTACTCTCCATCTTTTGGACATCTGAATTTGTACAATGAGCATATGTTACTTTTTTTCCCCCTTATTTTTCCAAAAGAGTCACTGGGTTGCTCTGAAGTGGTGCGTTTTGGAAGACAGGCACGGAGGCCAACTACTCTGTGGCTTGCATCTAGCCACCTGCAGGCTGATTTGCGAAGAATCGTAAGAGGATTGAATTTGAGGGGTGAATTTAGTGTGCAGTCCATGTGAGGCTAATGCTTTTTTCTTTCTTCCAGGTTGGAAAGAGCTTGTGTTAGCAAGTGTTACACCATGGTATGTGGTTGTTTTCGTCTATGTCAGTCTAATCCGTTATCCTTTCCAGTTCGAAACGTTCTTCTCATTATTTGGTAGATTTAGGTTGCCCTGCATAACTTCCTTGGGATCTGGTAACTCAATGCTGGCTGGGGGATGAGAGGGAGAAAAATATTGCAGCTGAAATACCTCTTCAAGAGCTTTGGATTTGATGTTTTTTGCTCTTTTGTCAGGATCATTGTTCTGGCCTCTGCTACCTAGTATTCTTGTGTGCGTGTGGCTTTTTAAATTCTAAAAGAAACTTTCATATATCCTTTTTGTACTCTTTGTGCATTTCCTGGGACAAAAGCTTGTTAAAATCAAGGTGGACACATGATAAATAAATATATTTCATGTTTATTTCCTTTTTTTTTTTTTAGATTTCTCAGCTTCTGCCACGTGTCTGATTAAAAGATTGATGTTCCTGCATAAGCGTTTTCCTGTTAAAATGTCCTTGCCTCTTACAGAGGAGCAGAAGAAAAAGATTGAGGAGAATCGACAAAAGGCTCTGGCCCGGAGAGCCGAGAAATTAGCAGAACAGCATCAGAGTGGAGGCTGGGGTTCCCCCATTGCTGCCTGTCCTTCCCAGTCCAAGCAGGGTCCTTCTTGCCATCTCCCCAGAGACTCTGCTAAGCCAGTGAGCCATGGTGTCATTTTCAAGCAACAGAAAACCAGTAATTCATCTCTTGGTGACCAAAGTCCTCATAATCCCCACAGTTTTCATCTCAGCACTTTGGAGCAGGCCCAGGGGACATGGAAGAGGCCGGAAGAGATGCCCACAGCCTGCCCACACCAGAGCCCACCCAGTCAAATGACTCTCACTGGGATCTCCCCTCCATTGGCACAAAGTCCCCCAGAGGTTTCCAGCCAGCAGCTCCTGGGTTATGAGTCAGGTCAAGGTCATCCTCAGGTTTCGCATGGGACCAAATCAACACCCTTCGTTAGCACAACTCATGAGCCTTTGGCCAAAGCAAAGAGTTCCCAGGATACTCCAGCTTCTTTCTCGGGACAGCTTCCCAGGGATCCCGAATTAGAGGCCAAGACAGCCAGACCCTCCACCTCAGGGCAGAATGTTTCTGACACCCATTGTGGCCCAGGGAGCGTGATGCCCGGGATAGAACGAAGTCTCCTGCAGAACTTGGGGGCCTCATCCCACAAAGCAGTAAACTCCCAGGAGGGAGCGTGTGTGAGGGATGGAGACCGTTTCCAGGTGAAGATTGGGTACAATGCGGAGCTCATTGCTGTGTTCAAGCGTCTGCCCAGCAGAAAATTCGGTAATGAGTCTTCCTTTAGTTCTTCAGATGTGTTTTTTTTTCTCTTTTAGAGTCTCTTTCAATCTAGCAGTTTCTCATAAATAGGAAGAGCGTGCATTGGCACATTCTGTACATCCAGTTGTTAAGATTTTTCTATTTTAGCTCATGTTTCTTTTTGTCATAGATGTTCCTTCACACAGGTGCCAAAATTGGGGGCTGCCACATGGCCATATGGAGAATGGCTGAGTGTTTACTGAGAGGCCCGCTCCTCTGCCAGGTGCTTTCTGTGTGCTGTAGCACTTAAGCCTAACAACAGTTCTTTGAGATAACTAGATGTTATTTTAAAGGCAATGGAACTGGCTCGGCAACCTGGACATGCTCAGGGTGGTTTGTCTGAGGGGCAGAGCCGGGGTGTTGCCAGCTCTGCTGTGCTGCAGGGCACACCCCTCCCACCCGAGCTTCGCCGCGCTACGCGGGGTCCCCCGTCTGCCCTCAGTGCTCTGAGGTGAGGCCCATAACATTTGCAGAGGCTGACTTGAATTTCTCAATATAGAATAAAAAGCATTATCATTTATAGTTGCTCTTTGTCCTCTTCAAGGATTTTGTAAGTCAGTGGGGTCTTGTTCAGCCAACTGTTTTGAATTTAGTACTCATTCATTAAATGAGCTTTTTTATTGAATGTGCAAGGGCAAATTATAACAACAGTCATCAGCCTTATTGTGTGTGAGCAGACCAAGTATTTGTGTTTCATTTCAGATCCTGACACCAAGACGTGGAACTTCAGCATGACCGACTACAGTGCCCTGAGTAAGTAGGTGTGTTGTCATCCCTCACGCAGGAAAACACGGGTGTTGAAAAGTTTCTCCGCAGCTATAGATGTGCTCTGTGTAGATGTGGAGCTATAGCTCGTGGTTCAGATGGCTCTCAGGGCACCATCCCAATGCTCTTCTTCCTTCTCACAATGGCCAGCCTAGTGAGGCAGCTCCTTGGCTCATAGTCATTAGTATTTTATCAAAAGCTAGCATTAGATGGAGCCTGCTGTGTTCCACGCTGTACTAAACCCTTTCCACATCCTAACTCTTATTCCTTATAACAGCCCTCTTCAGATGGGACAACTGAAGCCCAGAGAGGGTATGTAACTAACAAAGGGTCACACAGCCAATAAATTGTGCAACTGGGATTCAAACCCAGACAGTCCAACTTGAGGCTGCATGTTCCCACTGGATTACTGGCTCCAGCCATGGCAGGCAGCTATGTCAGCTGCTGCTCCCAGGAAGGTTTACAGTTCAGCAAACAACCCAAATCCTCATAGTTAACTCGAGAGCGCAGGGAGGGGCATTGCCCAGGCAGACTCCAGCCAAGGCCAGGGCTGGGGAGGCCAGGTCAGGTTGTTGTCGGGCTCCTTAGGTGCATGTATCACTTTTGAGATTTTGTTGACTGTCCCTACTCCAAGGTTTTGGTGACCTCCTCCTGGTGCCTGAAGTCTGCTCTTCTGCCCTGGGTGTCCTCACATCTCCCAGCAGCCATTTCTATCCCCTCTCTTCTCTCCCTTCTCCCCAGTTCAAAAAGGGAAAACATACAGATGCATGGTGAGGTCCCTCCTCCACAGACATGGGGCACGGGGCGGAATTCTCTGGTGTCTCCAGCACAGGTTCTGGGGGTTGGGGGGATGGGACAGCTCCCTGCAGAAGTCCCTATTTCTCTTCTTGGCCTCCCCTGCTTTTCTGTGGTAGCTGCTGGTGACCTTTTTGGGAGGCTCATTTTTACTATTACTTTAATCCTTTTGTGAAGTGTTAGGAGGGGGAGAACCTGTGCCCTAAGTTAAGATCGCAGGTCTTGACACCTAGTGCTCCCATGTTGCTCAGATTAAACCAGTGATTTCCAAGGTTATGGTTTTGTTTGTTACATTGTGTTTTTAACTCCCTTCTCTGACCACAATGCATGGTGACCTGGATAATTTCTGTTTGCAAATTCATTTAGATTTTCTGTGTTGTGTGGCTGCTTTTTATAGTGCTTCACATATTTTTAAAAACCATTTAATGGGTACAGAAGTCTGTACATAGCTTTTATTTTTGTTGTTGTTTTTTTTTTTTAAAGATTGTATGTATTTATTTTTAAGGAGAGGGGAAGAGAGGGAGAAAGAGAGGGAGAGAAACATCGATTGGTTACCTCCAGCATGCACCCTGACTGAACCTGCAACCCAGACGTGTGCCCTGACTGGGAATTGAACTGGTGACCTTTTGCTTGGCAGGCCGACACCCAGCCATTTGAGCCACACTGGTCAGGGCTGCATATAGCTTTTAGATGAATTTGACCGATTTTGAGTTGTTTATCTCCTCTGTGTCCTTAGCAGTGTTTTGCACACTTGATTGGCTATTGACCAAGATATACCTACCTTGAACACTCTTGCAGCGATTATGAATTTTTGTATTCTTTCTTTTAAATTTTGAGATAGGTTCATGATTGTCGTGTCTTAGCAGGTTCTGCTTTTCATTGACACAATGTATAAAGGCTGTTTCTGTCAGTCTTTTCTGTCATTTTGCTTTGGGTGTACCTCTGGATTTTGGCTTTTTAACTCTACCACACACTCATCATGGAACATGTGGAAAGGATACCAGCGTGCACAGAAGAAACACTATCCCCATAAGCTCCTCATTCAGTTAACCACTACTGACATTTTGGTTTTGTTCCTTCCAGCATTTTTTATAGCATTAAAATATATAAATATTTATCTATGTAATGCAGTTTTTTTTCTTGCATTTTTCACTTAGTGTTGATACATGCTCACAGTTAATTCTGAATGATGAAAATGTGGGTGCCATTATTGGGACCCTTTGACTTCCAAAAAAATAATATTATACCGTTGTACTTAATATTCTTTTGGTATGTTTGTCTTTTCTGAAATTTCTTCCAAAAAACAATGATTTGTTATATGATATTCCATTTTATGAATATGTCATAAATTGCTTAAATGATTTACTTTTTGTCTTTTAATTTGCCCCCAGTTGTTTTCAGTATTAAAGCTATAAGAAACACCTTTTCCATAAATTTGTATATTTGGGAGATATTCCCAGAGGTTGAATCATTTGCTTTTCAAAGGGTTTTATTCCCAACTGGCAATGCAGACATCTGTTTTTGTTTTTGTTTTTCTTTCAATTTTGCAAGTTTTATAAGTAAAAAAATAGCTTCTTATTTCTCTGATTATTTGTGAAATTAAACATTTTTTCGTATGTTTATTAGTCTTTTTCCCTCCTCTTTTCAATTGGTGGCATCTCTATCTTTTGTGGTCTTGGTATTTTTTTTAGAGTGTGAACTCTGTTTCTCTTTCTTGCAAGTATCTTTACTCAAGAGTTTTGCCTTTCAACTTAGTTTGTGTTTTTTGACAATTTAGTTTTATGTAGTCCTATCTATTCATCTATAAAGAAATAGATAAAATAAAGCTCACAAATGCTTCTGGGCCTGGAGGGCCTTTGTCCCTCTCCCTGGCTCTCCAAGCAGCGTAGGGTCAAGTGGGAGATTTCCGCTGTGTTGACGTCAGCAACAGAAACTATCTAATAAACTTGCTCGTTCTGGTGAGACCCCTCTCCTTCCTGTTAATTTCCGACTTCTAAATGTCTTAATTTGTAAATTTAAGGAGCAGAAGAGTTATGTTCAGTAAATACTGAAACTTCCAAAGCCTCCGTGAAAGCACGCTTGCAAAAGCTTCCCCACTCAGCAGTGCCTTTTCTCGCCTCCCTGCCACGTGTTGCTCCCCTGGCCTTGCCCCTGCCCTGCACTTTTGCCTGCCTGAGCCTCCAGGGACCATCTGCTCTTCTCTTCTTCTTCGGCAGTGAAAGCAGTCGAGCGCCTGCCCACGGTCACCCTGCAGCCTCTGGACGGGGCCAGCAGCCTGGCTCAGAGCCGCCTGCCTCCGGCTCCCTCTCTTACGTTCGTCAAAGGGCAGTGCCTGCTCATCTCCCGGGCCCGCTTCGAGGTCGACATCGGCTATTCACAGGAGCTGATCGCAGTGTTTAAACAGATGGATTCCAGAAATTACGGCAAGTAATCGGCCTCTGTCTGAGGCCCAGGATGCATTGCGGTCTGTGTCTCAGAGTAGAGTGTTTTTCTCTCTGTTTGAACACTCAAATGACTTTCTTGGTAGAGCCTTTCTGATCTGCTCTTCTTACTACAGAAAGGCAACGTCTAAGTTGTTCAGATAGTGAACACAGAGTGAGCCCCATTAGTCCTCAAAGGCCTCCTGAAGAGAAGACCCCACCGTTTCCACCAGTCCCCTGGTCAGTGTTTTCTTGGTAGAAGCAGACAAATTCCTGCTTCAGCCATTTAAACCTACCTGTTTATATTTTGTCCCTAACAGAGCTTGAAAAATAAATGGTGGTCCTAAAAATAAATGCCTTTCTGCAGACTAAGACAGTAGATCGCAAACTTGAGCGCACTGCCTGGAGGGCTTGGTGAACAGGATCACTGGGCCCCACCCCCAGGGTATATGCGGTGCCTGCGTCCCACCCTGAGACATGAATTCATGGCTTGAGGTGGGCCTGGGCATTGGTATTTTTTAAAATCTCCAGAAGAACCTAAAAATCAGCCATGATTGGCAACCACTGGCCAAAGCTGAGCAATTTTGCTTTATTTTTCATGAGGTTCTTCTAAAGCTGCCCTGTGAGAATATGTGGCAGAAGTCAGGTTTAGAATCCTGAACTGGGTTTTCTCCTCAGCTTGGACCATGTTGTTTTACAAACAGTGTGGTTTTCATGGATTAATACTCCAATTCTGAAATGGTTTTAGCCTTTCCCTAGACAAGTAGAAAGCAAGCTCTTAAAACCTCTTGCCTCTGAGACGTCAGTCAGGCCACATCAGGGAAGAAGCCTCCGTGGAATCACTTGCTCGGAGAGTTTTCCTCCGGGCCCGGGGCTCCTTCGGGAGGAGAGGGGTGCTGGCTGGTGTCACCGGTGAGATCCGGCCGGTGAGCAGTTTGGATGAGATGTGCTGGGCGCAGCCTGAGGCGTGGGACGAGCTGTTCCCACGGGGGCCAGGGTTCTTTGCCTCTCCTGCCCTGTCAGGATGTTCGGCTTTAGCTTGGGGTGACCCTCAATACGCAAGTACAGTTGACCTCTGTCTTCTGAAAAGCGCGACTTTTGAAGTTACACTTCTCATGTGGTCTGCTGTTTTGGAAATACAAAGAGCTAAAATATTGACACCCGGTCCCGCCCACACCCAGACATCCAAAAACGACGATTGGATTTTTTGCCATAGCTCCTGGTTACGGACTCGCTCTCCCCTGTGCTGCCGTCAGGACAGGGTTCCCACGGAAGGAGTTGTCAGCCAGCTTTTGGGCTCGGCCAGATCTCCCGAGGCTGCCTAGTCTTTCTCCTGCGTCTGACTCGTTCCGC
Source organism: Pteronotus mesoamericanus (assembly GCF_021234165.1). Lineage (NCBI taxonomy): Eukaryota > Metazoa > Chordata > Mammalia > Chiroptera > Mormoopidae > Pteronotus > Pteronotus mesoamericanus. The sequence goes on along the minus strand of NW_026555277.1, from coordinate 10,467,328 downwards.
CCGTGGCGCTTTTTCCCAGGCCACCTTGCTTTCTCAGTGGCCATGCAGAGAAGTCGCTTTTGCTGTCCAGAAAGCATTTATCGAGTGGAAGCCTTCTTGATTTGCTCAGAAGGCAGATTGGTAGGGAAAGCTCTCTTAAGTAATCAGCCAGTATTAGGTAGTGAGATGCTCAGCCTGCTTAGTTAATACTGCATGTATTTTATGCTACATGATGCTAATCAGCAGATGGCATGATAATAATAATCATAATCGTAATATATAACTTTTTTTCCCTGAGCGCTCCTTGTTTGCCAGGCACGCTTTCAATAAGCACTTTACATTTAACTTTAAAGTAATCCCTAGAAGAACCCAGAGAGGCAGGGGCTGTAGTATCCTCCTTTTTCGGATGTGAGGACTGAGCCCCAGAGAAGTTATGTGACTTGCCCTCACAGCTAGGCCGCACAGCTAGGAGGTGGCAGAACTGGGCTTTAAATGTAGGCTGCGTGACCACGCGGACCACGCGCAGCTTGTTCCCCAGGTACAAAATGGAGCTAAAAATAGTGCCCAGCTTGGAGCATAGTGAGGAGCAGAGGAGATGGTGCGTGTGAACCTCATGGTACTGTGCCTGGCTCAAAACGAGCACTGAGTAAGTGTAAGCCACCATTATTATCCCCTATCTTGGAAATTCAGGGCATTTCTGACCTGGTGGGCCACACCAGGCACGCATTTCCAGAGCAGTTTATCAGCAGCCTTACAACCCAGTCTTGTCACCGTGACTGCTTGTCCTAACTCGCAGAAGCCTCACGGGCAGGCACTTCTCAGTTTACTCTCTGTATGCCCTGTACCAAGCACAGGGTCAGCCACATCATCCGAGCACACTGGAGGGTTATGAAACCAGGGATTGAGTATGTGTGAGGACATAGCAGAGGGCAGGATGTCATGTTTGCTTATTTGTTTCTTCTCGTTGCAGATGTCAAGACCAGGAAGTGGAACTTTCTCTTGGAAGAGCACAATAAACTCAGTGAGATGCTCACCTTGCTTGTTTTATATCATGCTATTGTTAGGCTTTAATTATCTGCCTTAAATGTAATACATTTTAAAAGGTTGTCCTCCTCCTCCCACCACGTGACTTCACATGATGCGTACAGGACAGGTAAGGGTGGAGATGTTCTTGGCAGCCCCGTCCCCATAAGCTGAGATGGTGGCTTCACGACGGCCCGAGCAAACACGAGGTCTCTTTTTCTGTCAGGGTGAGTGAAGCACTGCTAGTCAGATTCCTGAGGCCGAGAAACCTTCCGCCCATCAGAGAAGTATGGGGATCAGAGGTGAGCTAGGATTGCTCAGCTCAGATGGAAGCTACTTTAGCTCCCTCTGAGAACAGACCCTCAGAATACTTCCAGAACCAGACAATCAGGGATGGTTGGAGAGTCTCAGCGGTACCAGTCTTCGGGATGGGCTGAGTTCTGCCAGAGGCAGAAGCCTAGGCCGGGACGCATATGCATTTAATGAGCACTTTGGAGACAGACCAAGGGAAGGAATATGTGTACAGATATAGCTATAAGAAGGAGAAGCCAGTTTGGACTTTTCATTTTTCCTCTCTGCCTTGCTTGAGTGGAGCAATACATTCTAATGTGCCCGAGAATGGGGGACGTGGTCTTATCTCACCCTGTCCTGAATGTCGGTCTGTCACCCATCTTCCAAGTTGTCACAGTTCTGCAGTGGGTATGCGCCTGGCATAACCATTCCTCCTGCCTGACTCCCTGATGACTTGTTGGGCCTCCCAGCCAGTGTTTGTACTGGTCAGGCCAGGGAGGACATGATCCAGCCCAGGGAGCGCTGAGGCGTTGACTGTCTTGCCCACCAGGCCAGGGCTCTGTAGAAGAGGAAGAGCTGGGTTTCTTCCCTTGGTCTCCTCCTTGTGTGACTTACTATGGGACATCAGGTAGATAATTCAACACTCTGGGTCCAGGTTGTCCTTTTAGTGAAAGAAAAAGGGGGGAGTGTGGCAGGGGTTGTCTTTAATCCGGATGCGCCCTACTGCCAGAAATTATATATAAGGGAAGGGCTTCTGATTCCTTGAGGAAAGAAAGACCTATTGCAAACTCAAGGTTAATGCTGAATATGAAGAGATACTTAGTATCAGGGAACGCTAGCTGAAGCAGAAAGGATCTGAGACTCCATGGCTGCTGCCATTTGGAACGTGTGATTCAGAGCAAAATCTTTGGACAAAGCTGAATTTTTGGTGACCGGTAAGAGTGGATTTTTCCCTCTCACCACTTTGTCTTTCAACCACAGAAACACATATGAATATATTAGTTATAAACGCTTGACTTTCAGGGAATGACAAAAAGCAGGATACTTACAGCCTTAGCAGATGAATGTAACATTGAAAACCGTAACTCACAACTCACATAGCATAAGGTTTCTAATCTTTAGTGGGCCATATACTCTTTGGAATATCTGATGAAAATGATTCTTCATTCAGAAAAATGCACATAATGGCCACACATAAAATTTCCATTTGTTATTAATAATCCCATCGATCTGGAATTAATTCTAGATTCAGAGTTCAGATTGCTTTGTTGGTTTTTTGTTTTTTTTTTTTTTACATGCTATCTTATCATTACAATGTCTTGTGGAAGCTAAGACCGATTATCCCAATTCTATGAAAGACCTTCTGAGTATAAGAATGCTTGCTGATGAGGTGGTGATATTTATCTTTTCCAGATTAGGTGAATTTAAGAGGTTTCTGTTCTCTTTTCTAAGCGACTTGAGGCTTTTTGCGGACAGTGAAATTGGCATCAGGCCTTTTGTTTCTCCTGATTGTCACAGTCCAGAAGGATTCCGCATGCCCCTCAATGACTTGTCTCGTCAGCTGCTATTTGAAAACATTCATATCTCTGCTGGGTGGCTCAGTAGTGGTCTGCCAAAGAGCTATTTCACAGAAACGACTTCTAGATGACTCATGCAGCAGACAGCCTATTCCTGTCATCTCCCAGCCCAGGGAGAGGACGACAGCCACGGTGGTTGACAAGTGTGGGCTTTCTCCGAAACACACCCAGTTGGCCGAACTAGCAGCATAGGGTTTTGGAGACAGTAGTTGGTAGGAAACAGTGGAGGCTGATGTTTTCCTCTTGAGTGGCTGAAAGAACATAATGCTTACAAAGCACCACATTTCATACCAGCTGGATTATCAGCCGTGTCTTAGTTTTCATCAGGAATTTGAGTTCTGAAGATTACTAGGATTAAAATGAAAGTGGTTTCTGAGAGCACATAGAGTGCTCAGTCTCCTGAAGAGTGCAGAAATCAGCATGCTCAGATTTAATTTGGAGGCATAAAATGTATTACTGCACCAGTATGGACAGGCTGTTTTGTATTAAAGCCGTCAGCCTTACCTAATTTCTTATCCTGGTGATTCTGCTCTTGCAGACTCCTTCCAGAAATAACTGGCACGCATATTTAGTGAAGGACAGAATGGATTTAAATGTATTACCAATACAAAGTAAGTTAAGGTAGCAGTAGATGGTTCAGTCCTCCAGATTCACTTTAGTATTTGCAATGGTAGCTAATTGGTTGTTGTGGCAAAAGACTTGTCATACCTTCTGAAGATATTAAGAAAAAATAAAATATGACCATATGGAGTAGAGGACTTACAACCTTGGAATCTCAAATAATATTGGGTAGAAATGAAATGCACCCGGTTTCCCTTTACTGGATTCCTGAGGACAAGGAGCCCTTGGCGAGATACCGTGACTCTCCCAGGGCGCCTCTGAACAGGGAAGGGATAAAGAGCAAGTGAGGATCTCTACGCCATGCTCACTCTTCTAATTAGATGTTTCAAAGGACAATTCTGCCCTGGCTGGTGTGTCCCAGTGGATTGGGCGCTGGCCTGTGAACGAACAGGTGTCAGCGTGATTCGCAGTCAGGGCTCATGCTTGGGTTGCAGGCCGGTCCCTGGTTGGGGGTGTGCGAGAGGCAACTGATGTTTCTCTTACACATGAATGTTTCTCTCCCTCTCTCTCTCCCTCGCTTCCTCTCTCTCAGAATAAATAAAACCTTTTTCTTTTCTTTTTTTTTTTAAAGAACAATCTACAAAGGAAGAACATCTAGATAGTTACAGCCCATAGGACATCAGGCTGTGTTTAGTAGTTTAATGATAATTCTACCACCAGTGATCTCTAGGCCTGTGATCGTTAACTTTGCAGTTTTTTAACTTGTCTTCCCCTCTCCCCCCAATTGTATGTTTTATTTGTATCTCGGGTTTATTCTTTTTCTGTTTCTCTATTGAAGTTCTTTTCCCTCTTAATTTTAAAATCAGGTGAGGCCTAAATTCTTTCGAAGAGCAAGATGAGTGAAATTAATTTGCTTTTATTTCCATGTAGATCTCAGGTAATTTATTTTTCCCACTCAGGTTAATGGCTTTTGACTAGAAGAGATTTCCCCATCCATTATATGGAGGTCTGGAACCTCGCACTTGGAAGGAAAGTAAAGACCCCTAAAGATAAGCTTTAATGGAAAGAGTCAGAATCATGGTCACTTTTAGTAATAGTTGAGACTGAACTTATCAGGGGTTGGTAAACTTTTTTTGTTGAGGGCCAGGTAGTAAATATTTTAGGCTTTGTGGGCCATGCAGTCTGTTCCAGCTACACAGCTCCGCCAGTGGTAGCATGAAAGCAGCCACAATCCATAAACGCATTGGCAAACTGCGTTCCAGTGACACTTTACACAAACAAGCCAATTTGGCCCACAGGCCTTCACTTGCCAACACCTGCTTTAGAGGCTGGGGAGGAAGCCAGCAGGTCACCTTCAGACTAATGGACTTTCTAGCTGCTCCACCACTAGGTCACTCCTGTAAAACTCGCCTCTCACGAGGAGATCGTCTTTCCCCTGTGGGAAGGGTCAAGAGTGTGCAGGGCCACATGCATTTTTACCGGTTGGTGGCCTTTGCATGGACCCTGCCCTTTGCTGTCATTTATAAGTAGCACTACCATCCTACTTGTCTTTCTCGGAAACATCTCGCAGAGGAGCACAGACCACAGGGCTTCCTTGCATGTTGGCAGCGGGCGACTTAGGGTTCTCTGACTTCTCAAACACTGAAACCAAAATAAAACACAAGAAGAATGGAAACAAGACAGGATGTTTTCATTCTAACTCTTGTTTTTTCTGGACTGAACTTTTTAACAAATAGGGGTCCTTATTTGAGTGGGAATACTTAGATATATTTTTGAATTACTTTTGGTTAAAACAAGATCTGTCACAGAATCTCTTTATAGTTCTTTACAGCATTTGTGTAGTATAGAAAATCAATTTCACATTATCGATTGCCCTCTTATTTGCAGAAGTTAAGGAGTAGAGAGGGAGAATTTGTCCTCTGGCATGAAACTCTGTCTGCCCCAGGTTTTTTCCCTGGTTACTTTTTTGAAGCCCAGTCCCTTTCCCAAGATCTCTTGGACATAACACTCCAATTCACATGCCTCTTTTCTTCTTTCCAGTCGAAAGGGTGCGCTGCCTTCCACAAGTTCAGCTGAGTCCTCTGCCCAAGACACTGACCCTGGCTTTCGCTTCTCAGATGGAGAAGACGTCTCTTGGTCTCACGGCAGACGTCCCTGAGGCAAACCTCTCAGGAGTGGACCCCAAGCTCGTGTCTAATCTGCTGCCCTTTCAGAGAGCTGGAGTCAAGTAGGTCCTTGATCTTCCTCTTGCTCTCTTTTGCTCGTATTTCTTCACTCACCACCAGCTGGGCTCAGATGCTCCTCCTTTTGTGAACGCTCATCTTTCACAGATGTCTACGAGCATTTAGACATTAAACAGCCAGGTGTGCTGTTACCAAAGACTGATTGTAACCATTGATTTCAAATCCCATGAGTTATCAGGACTCTGCACTGCAGGTGTCCAGAAACCCAATTCAGACTAGTTGAAGATTTCTAAGTGTGTGCGATAGAAAACCCAGGATCTCAAGGGATCTCATCAGGAGGCTGTCCCTTTCTCAGCACTGCTTTCCTCTTAGTTTGCTTTCTTCTTGGCTGGACGCTCAAGTGTGGCAGCTGGGGCTGCCAGGGGCTTCCGGCTCACATCTGTCAGCTCAGCAACCCAGCGGAAGCACCTCTTTCCTAGGGGTCCTACCCTGAAATGCATGGAATCTGGTGCTGACGCAGGAACCAGTTAGTCCTTGTGGCCAGGGGGCATGGAAGTCTTTTTGGTGAGGCTGGGTGATAGGCCACCCGTGGAGCGACAGGGTAGGTTCTGCCTCACACGAATTACTTGGACGGAGAGTGGGAGGTGGTAGTTTTCCAAAGGAAAGCCAGAGTGTACTTATTATAGAGAGAAGAAAGATAAACCTGTGGCCTGACCTGTCCTTTTTTCCAGAGTTTTTTGGGATAAGCAAAGTGACAGGTTTGAACTTGCCTTTTAGAGAAAATATGGGAGGTCAATGAAAGGGAGGAGGAGGTCTTGATAGTCTGTCCAGAAATATGAAAGTCAGGTCTGTGGACGGGCAGTGTGGGTGGGGGGAGTCCTGTGCAAGGGGAGGGATGAAATTGTCGGTGGGCCTGACAAGTGAAGGCAGGCTGTCTGCATCCAGCCCGCTGTGGTGGTTTGGTTAAAGCTGGGCTGTGGTCTCAAGACAGGGTTTTGTTCTGGGTGTGGTCACGGCACAGTCACACCTTACTGAGGTCGCTGATCCTCATCTCTAATTCCTCTCCCCTTCCTTGCCGCCCCTCCTTGGAGACTGTTTCCCACTGTCCTTCTACTTACATTGGGCTGAGGGTGACTCTTACTGCAAACTTCCAGGGCCCCGGCTCTCCCCACCCCTTCGTCTTCATTTTCCTCACCTTCGTCCCTCAGAGGTAGCACAGCTCGCCATTTCATTCCCTCATCTGTTCTTATGTCCTTTGGGCTAAGGGTGGTTTTTTCCTTTGCCCTTTCTCTGGCTTCTTCATTAATGTTGCCCTCTCTGCGTTCAGCATCCAGATCTTCGTGGCTCCAGCAGAGGTCCTTGAACCCACTTGGTGTGTGCGGGCCTCGCCAGTTAACCTCCTCACCACTGGGGGTGTGCGCGCATCAGGACAGAGTAGCCCATGGCCCCCGTCTCCCTCTCTAGGGCTGCGCGAGTGCTAACGGTACTTGTCTCCAACTTTCTAATGAAAGCCAGATTTTAACTTTCATTCTCTGAAGAGGAGGGGTTTGATGTTGAGGGAAGAGGACTTCCATGCTTTTGGGGGGTTTTTTTGCTTTGTTTTTGCATGTAAGAATTCATTTGAAAACTCCTTTAAATCTATGGAGCAAAATCTCTTAGATACTTATCAGCTTCCTCGACTGAATACATGGTCTCCCGAGGGAGGCGTGTGAGTCGAAACGCAGAAGGACAGCCGTCTGCCCAAAGTCACTCAGCTCACACGAGTGAACCTGATGATGACGTTTTTTCTGTTACGCCATATTGCTCTGCGGAGGGCGGCATCAGCTGTGTGATTGTTTCTCTTTTTACCCAGGTGGGGTTTTTTCTGCTTTGTTCTCCTTTTTGGCTGCTTGGTTCCTTAGCTGGGCTACCTCAGTGCAGGGGAAAAGGAAAGGCTGAAATGCAGGGGTCCATTCTGCTTTGAGAATGACCATGCGACGTTGTAAGTGGTTGTACCGAGGAGGCTGCAACACGAGGTCCTGTGGGTCTGCTGCCTCGGTGCTCCCTGCGTGCCCTGGCCAGCACTTTTGTAAGTCAGAAAGTGAGGTAAAAATACACCTTTTCACACGTGCCCTCCTCCTGTCTGTCTGTGCTGAGGGGTCGTCCTGGAGATGGCCCAGAAGACGGAACGGAGGTGGGTGTGCCTCGGTGAGGAAGCAAGGCCTGGTCAGGGAGGTGAGGTGGCGGCCGCTGGGCCCCTGCCTTTCTGCTGAAGGAACTTGGTGACCGTTGCCCAGGGGATGTGGGAAGGGATGTTCCCTCCCCCTGGGTGGGCTCTGTGACTGCAGGGAGGGCAAGGAAGTGCCATGATGAGATGCCCCTTGTCTCCGTGCACTGCCAAACCCAGGCATGTTGGCCTCATGCCACCCACAGATCTGCTGCTCTTTTCCACCGGCATTGAACACTTTGAGAGGTAGAAACGCTATTTCCAGGCAATTCAGAAAGGCCACATGCAGCCTAGAATTCTTGTTGGCCATACCAGCTGCTATTTAGAAGAGGCTACATTCTCTGTCTTTATTGTGAGAGAAGAGAGAAGAAAGAAAAAGAATTGTTTGTCTGGCTTATTATCAGGGGTCTGAGCGAATGATCCATTTTTCAGGAATCAGATGAGTGACAGCTGGTGTTTGGAGCAGGAGATCAGACACTTGACACTAGGGATCCTGTTAGCTTTTCACTGACTCATCAGGTGACTCGAGCAAGTCATTCTTACTCTTTGTATTTTGAGTATTTTTCTCCTCTTCGAACATTCCCCTGATCCTTACAGTGTTATCAAGCACTGTTTTAAGTGCTTTACTTTTTACCTTTATTAATCCTAGAAACAGTTTCTAGGGTAGGTCCTGTTGTTATTCCCACGTGTGGCTGAGGTGCAAGGAGGTTAGATGACGTGCCTCGAGGTGGTAGAGTGGGGATTCCGACTCCGGCCACCTGGGCTCCTGAAGAGTGGAACCCACCCTTATTCACAAACGGTTAGCGAGAGCTGTCGCCCTGGAGGCTGCTGTTCCCTTGTGGACAAACACCCTGCTACATCCTCTCCTCTGGCTACTCCCCTCCTCCTCTAAGCGCCTTCGCTCTGCCCTTGTGCGCACAACGTCTTCGCTGATCCTCATCTCTAATTCCTCTCCCCTTCCTTGCCGCCCCTCCTTGGAGACTGTTTCCCACTGTCCTTCCACTTACATTGGGCTGAGGGTGACTCTTATTGCAGACTTCCTCCCCGGGGTTCTGTGACCTTATTATCTTACTGAGTTTCTCCCTACCTTTTACCACTACTTCACATTTTCCCAATTTTGAGTTCTTTTTAAATTATGATTCTACCCCCCCAGCTGACTCCTGGTTTTCCCTGTTCGGGGAGCAGGTCTCTTCTCAGGAACTGGGCCCCTGCTGGCTGGTGCAGCAGCCCACACCAAGCCATGCGTGTTTCCTTCCATGGTGGCCTGGTGGCAGGCGAGCTCATGCCCCTGGGAAATGTGTTGTGTCGCTCTCCTTACCTTGTCTGCTTTCAGTTTTGCCATCGCGAAAGGAGGCCGCCTGCTCCTTGCCGACGACATGGGCCTGGGGAAGACCATCCAAGCCCTCTGCATCGCGGCCTTCTACCGGAAGGAGTGGCCGCTCCTGGTCGTGGTGCCGTCGTCTGTGCGCTTCACCTGGGAGCAGGTCAGGTCTCCTTGTGTTGTGGTTTTGACAAAGAAGGTTTCCCTCAGGGTTAGAGGACCCAACTAACAGCTGGGGTATGGGGACTGAGATCTTCAAAGATCTGTTTCAGCTGAAGGTGGGAGGGAAGACGAGATGGCCTCCTAAGGCTAGGCTCCTGGGTCTCTGACGTAGCATCCGGTCAGACCTTCAGAGAAAAAATCCAAGGAGTCACAGAGCTCGGACTCCCCTCATTCTGTTGGCAGGCCCTCCCTGATTCCCTCTTGCACCCCTGATCATGGCACCTTTCATCTGTGCCACACTTAGTTTTCAAAACATATAGTTCCCATAATCTCACAATAGCCATGTGCGGTAGACACAGTGGGTATTAACCCCATTTATGGATGAGAAAACTGAATCTCAGAGAGGGTAAGCACCACCCTCCCTGCTCATGAGGAGCAGCGCAGGGCCCTGAGGCCGCCTCTCCTGTCTTCTTGGCCCAGGATTTTTGCACTCAGTAGAAGGGGGCGAGGACAGGAGGTTCACTGTCTACCTGGTGCCTTTGTAGCTAAAGATTCTGACATGAACTCAGCTTTATTATTGCTCAGCCTTGAGCTTTGTCTGCCATAAATCCAGGATCAGAGTGGCTCTGTGAAATGAATAAAAACCCATATAAGCAAACTTGGTGAGGAAGGAAGCCTCAGTTCATGCTCTCAGCTTTTTTCAGCTCTACGCTGCTGGTGGTGGCTGCCAGCCTCCTCACACCTCAGCTTCTTCCTGAGCCCCCCATGAGCCGCTTGTGGGGAAGAAGCAGCTCTGCCTGCAGCGGCTCAGCCTGGTTACCAGACCTGCCCTTCCAACGGAAGAGAAAGCCAAACTTTTAAGTTGTGCATTGAAACAATGCCACATTCTTTTCCGGCCCTTGTGATCTGAATTCTGCCATTACCTCTGGAAACAAATAATTCAACACTTACTTATTTTGTGTGTGTTAGATTCCTAGAGCACCCTAAAAAATCCTAGGGGAGGGTCAGATGGTCAGAGGGGGCTGGAGAAAGAACCAGCACCCCTTGTATTAGAGTAGTGTCAGCCCAGACACGCCAGGACAGCACCCAGACGCTGACAGGGAGGTGCCTGGTGGCTTCCTGTTGACCCTAGGTGCTGGCTTTGGCTAGAGATGGCAGCACTTGTGGAGACAGCAGGTGCTTTATAGAAAATATCACCATTAGTGTGTTCAGTGTTTTGAGCTCTGCTAAAAATTCCTTTATAAAATTCTTAAAATAGTCACGTTCTTTCTCTGCAGAAATGTGCTGTTTAGTGGTCACAGAAATGAAATCCACAGACATCACAGAGTGACTGCTGTGACTGCACTTGCCTGTAGAGGAAGGAAGTGTTCTATTAGTGGCAAGTGAAGGGGAGTGGATGGGTTAAGAGGAAGATGAGGACGGTTGCCATTTGTGAGGACAGGGTTGTGGCAAATGTGGGAGGATGTGGAGGGACAGGGACCAAGCTGAATCCTGAGGAAGCGTTAACATTGGTCCGCGTGGAGGAGTGCAGCTAATGGATTGGCTGGGGTCACAGTGGCCAGCGGCTGGGCTGCATCATCATTTTTGGGTTGGTTCTCTCCTGTCCTCCCCAGGCCTTCCTGCAGTGGCTGCCGTCTCTGAACCCAGAGCACATCAATGTGGTGGTGACCGGCAAGGACCGCCTGACAGCGGGCTTGGTCAACATTGTCAGTTTTGACCTTCTGAGCAAGTTGGAAAAACAGATAAAGACCCCTTTTAAAGTCGTCATCATTGTAAGTGACTTGGCAAAGTCTTTATCTCGGTAGAAACTTTCTTCTTAAAAGTCCCTAATCTTTCATATCTGTCAGCGAGAGTTGTTGCACAGAGCCCCACTCGGACTCCAGGAGAACAGAAACCATTGTCTTCGTTTTGTGGCGACCTGGCATTTCCTTTCTCTAAATTGGCGGTTCTCAGCGTTGGCTACATATTAGAATTCCCAGGGGAGCTTTTTGGAAAATGCGATTTACTAGTTCTGTGCTGGGGGTTCTAGCCCGTCTCCCTGACACGAGGGCATGTGTGGAAGGCCCGCAGGTGGACCCCAGCCCTGGAACTGCCAACGGTGGGCCTGCGTCTGGCGCCGTCTTAACAGAAAGGCACGGACGTCCTGTTCAAACAGTTAATCAGCTTGCTTCCAGCAGAGGGAAAGGCGCGCCCGCCCCGCCCCGCCCCGCCCTGCCCAGGAAAGTACTCTTCACTCTGGTCATTTTTTAAATGGTGGCTTTACCAGGGTCCCGCTCCCAGGAGTGACGGCACACCTTTCAGTTGCTGACGTTCCCTCTCCCGGTCTCTTGGCTGTTCCAGCCCCCGCTGTCAGGAGCTTGCTGTATGTCACGGCTCACAAATAACATTTCCGAAAGGGGTGCAGTGTTCTCCGCCCCTGCCCCTGTTGTGCAGTTCCCATCCCCAGGGCAGGGGACCGCTGGTAAGCGTTCAGGGGTGAAGCCTGCGGTGGGTGATTGCCAGCGGAAGTGTACCCGCGTTTTTCCTTTTGGCAAAACAGTGAAACCCAGTGCCTCCAGATGAGATGAAAGGTTCTTCATTCAAATGTGCGAATTTTAAAAGCCAGTGGCATTTTCCTTCTCTGAAAAATAGAATTCTCGACTGACTGCGGAGAACTCTATGCTCCAAGTTGGAGAGCATATCTTATCTCGGTGGAGAGAAAGGAAGGAGCTTTCAGGACACCCACAGAAGGAGCGTGTCCTAGCCGAGTGGGATGACAAGATTGTCGTAGAGACTCGGTGCCTTGGGTTTCCCGGCACAGGAGTGACTGTCGTGTTTGTGTGCTGGGGGTGGGGGGATGGGGGTGCATTTCTCCATCGGTCCAACTAGCAGTTGAGTCCCAGCTCCGCACCCTGTACAGCGCTGTGCACAAGGTGGGGGGGGGGGGGGTACAGTCAGTAGGACAGACAGACACATGCACAGAATACATTTTAGCGCTCTCATAGACTTGTGAACTAAGTGTTGTGGCCGCTCTGAGAAGGGTCTGTTTTAATGATTTGGACATGAGAATCATACTGTGTTCATAGCATAAGCAAACTTAAATGTTTATATTTTTTCAAAGCTAAAAGGTACCACATCTTTGGGGGAGCCATTTCTGGTTTGGCACCAATTCAGGTGTAGCTTTGAAAAATGCCAGCGTGCATGTGAAATGAAAACACTGGACGAAGTACCCCAGGACGGTGGAGGCGGTGCTGCGACGCGCAGGGAGAATGATGCCCTCAGGTCTCGCGTGTTCCTGTGTCAGGGGCTTGATTGTAATCGCTGCTCTTCCCAGCGGCCCCCAGGCGGATCCTGTCCCCATTTCACAGCTGATGGAAACTGCCCGTGAGAGAGGGTTACATAATTTGCCCATAGGCACAGAGCTGGCAAAATGGAGAGCCACTGATCGAAGCTGGATCGCACCAGGCTTTAGAATTCCTGTGTTTCTGTTTCTGACTCAAGACTTAATCTGCCATATGACTTTTAGCAAACCACTGACCACCACTCATGGTTTGTTCTTCAGTTACGGAAGATCCCTGTCCTCTTCCGACTCCAGAGAAATGCTGTAGGAAGGCATAAAGTGACGGTTCTGAGATGTTATATTTCTCAGATGTCACAGTTTTGAACATGAAGCTATTCCTGTGGTTAGTTATAATAGTGGTATGTTGTTACCCTTTGGTTAAAGAGCCCACACTGCCTTCCATATCCTCTGCACTTTGTGCTGTTTTCTCTACAAAACCCTTTTGCTTGTCTGTCATGTGGACTTACCATCAGACAGAAGTATGGATGCCACACCCCAGGTTTCTGGGAATAGATACAGTGACATTTGGGGATTCATCTCACACTCCCCTGCATTATGCTTTTGAGGTCCCTTTGTTGTTGTTGTTCATCTTAGCTGAAATAGAACCAGGGCGGGGGGGATTGTGCTCATGGGTCTTTAGCAGTAAGCCAGGATATTCCTGGTATCGCTATGCTAGGGCGACTGATACCAATGAGTGCTTATTAAGTGGCGGGACTATTCTAAGGGCTTTCCATGTGTGAGCCCGTTTACGACAGCCCAGTGCATTAGGGTCTGGTATTATACCCGCTTCACAGATGGAGACACTGGCACCGTGGAAAAGCCAAGTAGTTGCTTAGATTCACATAGCAAGTAATTGGAATGTGTACCAAAATAAAAAATTTCCCACAGAATAATAAGAATGTGTTAGGCACCCAATGAGCTTTAGAAAATATGACATCTTCGAGTTTGCTTATGCACAGAATACAGAGCTGTAAGTAGTCAAACTCCATGTTCTAAGCATGGCCATCGGTCCCTTGAGGACAGAAAGCCTGCCTTCTTCCCTCCTCCAAGTCCCCGCAGCACTTTGTCACTCCTGCTTCAGCGACAGCACTCATCCCATCCTCCGATCTGTTGTCAGTGTGGCTGACGTCCTTCCCGGACTGTGAGCCCCTAGGGGCGAGGGTGGGGCCCAGCAGAGACCCCCTCTCGGACGTTTGTTCAACACAGCCTGCGAGGTGGGCAGGGCGGGGCAGTCACTAACTCCACTTTACAGGTGCAGAACTGTGCTAAAGAGGGCAAGTGACTTGCCCAGAATGTAATGGAAAACTCACCAGAGCCGGGGGCCTGACCCAGGCCCATAGCCATCTCCTTGAATGAGAAAGTGCGGAGGGAGGATCTTTGATGTGTTGCTGTGCCAGGGCTGAGCTTAACGTGGGCTCTGCTTCCTTGCACACGGAATTTGTCCTTGTTCACCTACCCGCCTGTTTCTTTTCAGGATGAATCTCACTTCCTCAAAAACATTAAGACTGCCCGCTGTCGCGCAGCTATGCCCCTCCTCAAGGTGAGTCCCGCCGCGAGTGGACTTGGTGCCGGAGCCCACTTGGCATTGAGATCGGCTGTAGTTTGTTCTGCAGGCACGGGGTCCAGGAAAGCGGGGCCTGCAGGTTCCAGACTGCGGGCCATGGATGCAACTTAGTGTCACCTTAGGGCATCTCTGCTCAGGGCTGTGGTGCTGGGTTCCGTTTTCCTGCTGCCATCCTGCTAAGGAGCTCAGGGTCGGTGCAGTTTTCTCTGCCTCTCGAAGGCGAAGACCTGTTGACAGTCCCAGGCCAGGCGGGCAACTGCACTCCAGGTCTCCGGGGCCCCTCCTGGACCAGGCCGAGGGGCCCCCAGCGGCGTGTCCTACGGCCCAGCGGAAACCGCCTGTCCTCTAAGGCGCCGCGGAGCACGGCTCTCTGGTGCCCTGGAACCGAGGGAGATGAGTGACACTGAGGTGTGCCGTGTAAGCTGAGGCCCTCCCCTTGAGCCATCCTGAGCTGTGTTGTCCACGGGAGGGTCGGCCGGCCGGCCGTCCACCCACCCGGCCCTGGGGTGGTGGGCCGAGCGAGCCCCCGGCTGGCTGAGTCCTGGCTGCGGGGTCAGGCTGGGGGAGGGGGTGCCGCAGCATAGCACGGCTTCGAATCTGTCTGTGAAAGGGCTCTGCCCTGACGTGCCGTGGAAGCGCCTGCCTCCTCCGCGTGCACTTCCAGACTCGTGTTTTGTGTCCCGACAAAGGGAAGACCCCACCCCCCAAATTTCCTTCCATTTGTAGTGAGCTTTTTCTTAATATTGGGGGGAAATAGTGAAATTGGAAAAGTAGCTTTTTCTTTCATAACAAGGTAGGGATCTCAGAGGTGATGTTGGGGGGAATCTGTGTACACTGAGCAAACAAAAGTGCATGTTTGTCTTGTGCTTTTAGTTGTTTTATTTACATATTATCTCGTGTCTGTGTGTATAGCATTTTAAAACTGTAGCTTTTATTGCCTAAAAGAAGCTTTAAATTCTACCTCAACTAGGGAAAACCACTGTGTTAGATGTTGGTGCAACTTACTAGCATTTGAAAATTAACTTAATTTTTCCACCTCCCCGCAAGACATACACAAGTGTCTACTCATTTCAAGTTGTGTTTTGTTTTAGGAATAACAAATTACGTGATAATAGCAAGTAATATGATACACCTTCCAAAGCAGGATTATGTCATGTGCTCTGAACT
The DNA here is from genome assembly GCF_021234165.1 of Pteronotus mesoamericanus. Classification (NCBI taxonomy): domain Eukaryota; kingdom Metazoa; phylum Chordata; class Mammalia; order Chiroptera; family Mormoopidae; genus Pteronotus; species Pteronotus mesoamericanus. The sequence continues at coordinate 10,451,975 of NW_026555277.1, read as the reverse complement.
TAAAAATAAAAGTCCTTTACTTAAAAACCTCAATCCTCTGCTCATGTTTCCCTTAAATATGAGAGCCGTTTATGGACACTCTTAAATGCAGTGTTTTTCCCAGAGTGCCGCCCTTCTTTTGGGAGGCTTTAATATGTACTCTTTTGAAAAATGTTAGTAGACCTTGGTACTGTAGTTCCAATATTACAGCTATAACTAAAATTAAATCTGTACCCCTGATTGTTTAGACAAAAGGAACTGCACAATGGATAGATTGTATCATTATCAGTGTAACAGGAAGCTTCTCAGGAACCATCTTGTGAGTGCAGCCAGTGCCTGGTGGGGCATCAGGACCACACGCTGGGCTCTGAAATGTGTGCTTCTGAGCCAGGCCATTTAAAGCAGCATTTACATCTTTAATATCATGGGCATATTTCAAAGTGACATATTTAAAGCAAATCTTTTAACTGTTGTTATGCTACTGTGCATTTGCTGTGGAATTTGGGTGAGTTAACAATAAAACAGGAGTCAGGAATACAGTCTGCTGTTTATGCAGGTGCCTTAAAGCCTCTCACCTCTATAAAGTTGACTTCACATGATGCCAGACTGTTGTCAGGACCGAGTGGACGTAGGGGTGAGGCGTTTTGTGTTATTCTGTTAACCTTTCATCTCTGCTGTATTTTCGTCTAGGCTGGAATTTCTCAACCTTGCCAACCTATTAACTTTTGGGGCTGGATAATCCCTTATTGTGTGGAGCTGTCCTGCGCGTTGTATGATGTTTAGCAACATCCCTGGTCTCTACTACTAAATGCCAGTTGTACCCCTGCATTGTGACAACCAAAATTGCCAAACATCCCCTGGGGGGCAAATCACTGCTTCCCATCTCTACGGAGAACCACTGATCTAGATATGCTGAGGAAATGAATCTAAGTATTTTTGGAACAAGAGGAGAGTTAGAAGTAAAATAGGCCTTCAAAAATCCACTTAGAAAGAGGTAGAGGGAATTGGTTTTATGGTGATGGATAGCGACTAGGCTTTTGGGAATGATCACTTTGGAGTCTACAGATATCAGATAATGAAGTTGTACGCCTAAAACTTATATAATTAAAAAAAGAAAGGTCATATGAGAACCTAAATTAATATCTCTTGATTGCTTCTCTAACTCGTGCATCTCTTAGAACTATATTCTGGTAATATATTTCAAAATTTTTAATATTTCAAGGTCTTTCAACAAATGTGCATGAAGAGATAATTAGTTTATATCATATCATCTGTGAGATAGCCGGGCAAGGTCACATCTGGACAATGTGGGTTCACAAATGACGTGTAGGGGACATGTTGCTTAGATTGTAGGAGACTGGTGTCATTGGGCCAGGGGCGTGTGACCGCTCTCTCTTTCCATAGCGCTGTTTGCCTGGGCTACTAAGCAAGAGTCTATTTTTATATATAAATGCGGTAGGCAAGACAAAACTATAAAGAACATTTTTATAATCATCTTTATTCCCTCCAACAGTGAAAACCACTGTTAACAGTTTGGTTAGTTTTCTAATATGTCAGTCGAGGGCAAGGTCATCATTTTTAATGGCTGCTGAGCATCTGTTACATGAACATATTTCATAGTTTAACCCTTAGTGTCGGACGTTGTTTTGCTATTATAAATAATTCTGCAAATCAACATCATCTGCATATTCGTAGCTTTCTTACTTTGTCCTTTTAAGGTGAATTTCCTTACTCAGAATTGCTGGGTCGTAACTTTACCTTTTGGTGAGTGCCTGTGGGTTTCAGTCTGGGCAGGCATCACATCTCCTCTCCCACTCCGCCCGAATCACAGGGCCTCTTTCCCCACGCGCCGAGCACCGAAGGTTAGCAGCGTGTTCCCTTTGGAGCAGTGAGAGGTGTTTGGGTTTTCTTTAGCTGCGTTTTACATACAGTGCTTTTTATTGTTACAACAATATTATAACATTATTAACATACCCAATTATTTCTTTAGAGGGAAAAAGATCTCCAGAATCCCACCATTCTTTCCTAATAAATAACTCTCTTCTTGTGTGAGTAGAGTCATTTTTACTATTTTATCTATTGACTTGCTAGATGAGATGAGAATAGTGGTCTAAAATGTATGAGCTCTTTCTTTTTATTAAAGTAGTTTAAATAGATGATATAAGCAAACAGTACAAAAAGGTATAAAATGAAAATATTTCCTTTTCCCACCTCTGGATCCCCAGTGCCTTGATCTCCTTCCCCAAAGGCAGCCATACTAAACCATATTTTCAGGTTTACCTCTAAAAACTAACCTGTGTCCCGGTAAGTGCACACATGTTTCCTTCTCCCTTCTTAGACCCTTCTACAGCCTCGGTTTTGCACCTGCTTTTCTTCTCTTCATAGTGTATCTTGGGACTCATTCCACCTCGTTCCAGGTGACTTGACCGCCTTCTTACAAATAGAATTCTCTTGAGTAGTAGCATTCTGGAGAATATGTCATAATATGTTTTATCTACTTCCTTTTGATGGATTTGTAACCAGGCTTTGACTATTGCATGCAGCACAGTAATGACTATCTTTTCATAGAATATGCAAATAGAGAGTACAAAACCCAGTTCCTCTGCGTCCAGAGGATGTGGCGCTCTGCCCCAGGTGACCGGACTACAGGAGGAGTCCCTGGGGTCTGGCTAGTCTGATAAATTTTTTCAGTTTCATCACAGAATCAGCCTTAAAATGAAAAGTATGGGATCAATACTTAAGTTAAAGTCGACGTTTTTTCAAAGGAAAAACCCCCACTTTATGTGTACTGTATTAATACTATACAAGAGTGTTTTGCATGCCTTGAAGTTCAAAATGGCATAACTTTAATCAGCTGTAACGACAGGGTGGGGCAAAAGTAGGTTTACAGTGGTGAGTATGTGAAACACAGAGTTTATTCTCGTGTTATTTTTATTAATTATTGTGTTATTTTTTCCATACGAACAATTATAAACCTGTTTTTGCCCCACCCTGTATATCATTTGACATATGCTCATGACATTGTTGTATTTTTTAATCAGTACACCTGTAGGCACAGTCTTTATTTGGCCAAGAACTACTTGCCTTGTATGTAGCATCAGAATTTCATTAATACCAAAGCAGCAGCACTCACATAGCTTGAAAGCACGACAGTTATCATGCAGATCAGTTTAGTAAAGACAGTGCCATCCAGACTTGTGACTGGGACTTTGTCTCTTTTTGGAAAAAGGCTCAAATTTACAAGGAAACATTTTTATGTGAAATGTATAGACCTAACCAGAGACTCAGGAAGGCCACTTACCAGGTATCACTGAATGGTAGGTGGCTCACTGCTGGTCCTTGGGGTGGCTTCTGGTTAACAGTGGTCATAATGATGCCATTTGTCTTGGTTAGGTCTTGTTTGTCACGGGAACTGACGTTGTCAGGAGCAGTGAAGAGTAGAAGCTCAATCTTGTACGCAGACTGCAGTCGCTGGATTTCTCCTAAACATTGAGTTTTCCCTCTTGTGCTCAGGCTTTAAATGAAACTACAGGTGTTGATTCTTGTTACTTCTTGGGGAGTGGCTACACTCTTGCACTTGTCTTTGATCTTGTACTTTTGGTCACTTGTAGCTAAGCTGTGCTTGCCACTCTCCTTTCTAAAGATTCTATAATGACTTCCAAATTAAAACACAGCTCAATGCCAGGTTAGTCCTGCCACATCAGGACTAACGAATATTGGGACACTTGGGTGGTATGGGCTTGGCCTCTTTGGTGTCACCTGTCTTCTCATGTTCTATCTCTAAATCACAGGGGGCTTTGCCTCTAGCATAAATTTATTGAGAGTACCATTAGGAATGATATTGGCTATAAGAATGGGACTAAGCTTTAGGGAGCATGACTTTTTTCCTAGTCTGGGGTCTTGGTGAAATATATTATGGCCAATCAGAATAATTCAGTAAAGCAAATTATTGGCTCAGCTGGGAAAAAAAAGAGGTAACTACAGAAAGTGATGAAGAATTCCCAGACTGCATCTTGTATGATCATAAAAAACAGTTTCAGCTCTTTTCCTACGATAGAACATACTCCTGGCTCATTTTTTTAAATCTGTAGGTTATTGCTTTGAATTACTTCATCGGATTCTCCTTGGCAAATTATATATTCCAACTTGTCCTGCTGTCGGCCTGCAGGGCTGCCCCACCCGTGACGCACAAGTGCTAAACCTGGCCTTCAAGGTCGTCTGCCCCCTACAGTGTCTGCTCCTGTCAATCACATAATTTCTCTCAGGCCACATAAAAATTATTTTTTACTTTGTTCCATTGTGGATTACTTGGGTGCTGTTTTCTTTCCTTAGACAGAGGGGTTAACTGCAAAGTGTTCGATGTAGTGTTGATTTATGTAGTTTTATGCATTTATATTTTCCTAGAGTTGGAAGTTCTCAGGGGTGGAGGGTGACACATAAATGATGTGCAGCTGCGCACGATAAAGGCATTATGGATGACAGTGAAGACAGTACGAACGGGTCGGGGCTGAGCAGGGAGCAGGCGAAGTCATCTCCTAACTGATGAAACTCCGTCCTGGTTTCTTTTCAAGGCCGGCCCTTTCCCATGATGCTGCCTCCGCTTCCTGACACCCACCAGTGCCCATCAACGGTTCTGTCACCCCCTCGCCTGGGCAGTGTGTGGGAGGACCGAGACGGCACTGAGTCTACTCTGTAAATGTCTAATAGAGGACCGTGGAGTGAATTTCCATCGCCTGATCTCAGAGCCGCTGCCCAGGCTCCATCCCCGGGCAACAATAGCAGCAACCTGGGGAATAGGTTTGGGATGATGGGCTGATTTTCTCTTATTGATAAGACTTTTCATTTTCCCTGTTTCATTCAAATGGCCTTGAGCCAAGGCAAGCAGTGCTACAGACGTCATTCAAGAAGCTCATTGTTATTTTAATGAGCCTGCATTAAACTGTGCAGGAAATTAGAGGGCCTGGGTAATTGAACTGGGGAAAATTATAGCGGGAGAAATTCATAGCTCTCCTGTCATAATGGAAGTCAGTATTGGCGGCTGCTGAGAGGGCAAAAGTGCATCTTGAGAATTGTATATACTGTATATTTATAAGGAGTCATTTCTCTTCCCTCTGTTGCACCTTTATTTATTTATTTTTATGAGGCAAGTGTATCCATTAGAAAACCTAATTTCCTCCCTGAGGTGATTTACTGCATGCCGTTGCCTTACACTACTTTATACCACTGTCATTAACTCAAGGTTTCGGTGGTTAACAAGCTGTTTCTAGACAACCGAGCTCTGCAGTAGGGTCCCTTCCCAGAGCCGAAATGAATTTCATCTCCAGTAATCTTTGGCGATTACGTGTTCTAATACAGAGGTGGGATATTGGGGCCTGATCCCCTTGGGTCCGGTTGGCGTCGGGATAGTAAGAACCTGAAGTTTGTCGTTGAAATCAACCAACTCTTATTTCCATGCTGCCCAGTGCTGAGCTGCTGTGGACTGGGGCTGCGTAGGGTAAATAGACCTGGGTCCCACCTTTGAGGTCCTTATTAACTGCAAAATGGGCTCAGTCAGGGGTCTCTGGGCTCAAAGCATTGTGCAGCTGAGCAAGTGATGGCCTTTTTTTTTTTTTTTTTTTTTTTCTTTCTCCTCTAAAGAAAATCAAATCACAGGCTTATACCTCTCATCCTGGGAGGGAGGGAGGGCTGGTCCTAGGTGTCGTCTGCTCCGAAGTTCAGCTTGGATGTCAGAATCCATGCTGAAAGTTCAAGCCTGTTGCTATCTCCCCCGCTTCCGCTTCCTCTTCCAGTGCTGGATTCTTTGAGTTTATGACATGGTCCTCAGGACACTAATTAGCTTCTTCGTGAATATTTTTCAACATATGGTGAACATTATTAATTACTTACTTTGTGCCAAGCACTGTGCTACAGCAAATGAAGGTGAATACAGCCAAGTCCTTGACGTCAAAAAGCTTGCAGTCTAGTGAGGGGGAGAGAAAAGCGAATGTGCCAAGGACCGATGAGATGTGCAGAGGGTGCTACAAAGACTGCTTAGGCGATGACATGCCGACGCTTACGTGGGTCATGCCATGAGGTTCTCTGGACACACTTTATTATTTTTAATCCGCCATGGTACAGCAGTCCCCAGCCTTTTTGGCACCAGGGACTGGTTTTGTGGAAGACAGTTTTTCCACAGACAGGGTCTAGGGACAGGAGGCAGAGCTCAGGCTGTAATGTGAGCAAAGCTTCACTCACTCACCCGCCACTCACCTCCTGCTGTGCGGCCCGGTCCCGAACAGGCCATGGACCCGTACCCCTCCGTGGCTGGGGGTTGGGGACCCCTGCTCGAGAGTACGGCTGGTCCTTAGTTGGAGTCTAGATCCACCTCCATGCAGCAGTCAGTGCAGCCAGCAATCAGAGTGCCCAGGAAGTGAGAGCTGTTCGCGCTAGTTTCCAGGGGATATTGCCATCCCTGGGGCTTCTGTCTCACTGGGGCTTTTGGGATAGTCCCCATGTGCTCCTCTCTGTCCTCAGCACCTCTGGCTGTTTGTTTCCTAGGTTGCCAAACGCGTGATCTTACTGTCAGGCACGCCAGCCATGTCGCGACCCGCAGAGCTCTACACGCAGATCATTGCCGTCAAGCCCACGTTCTTCCCTCAGTTCCATGCCTTTGGCCTTCGCTACTGTGACGCCAAGAAGGTACGTATTCTTGCTTTCCTCACCAGCCCACGCACCTGTCACCCTGATTTTGACACTTACCTTTGTGTCCCTGTCTCTGATGATGGTTTGATCAGAAGAGCACCAACCAGGGAGCTGAACGGGGTGTGGCTCTGCTCTGACCTGGGAGTGTCCTGGGAGTAAGATGAGAACAGTCCCTCCTAGTCTGAATGCTCCTGGGGATTCCAGGCTAGTGTTTTCCGGCAAAGGGACCAGTGGCTAATGCATAGGTGCGTGGAGCCCGCAGAGCCAGCAGCTCTTTGCCGGGGAGAATGGCACTGGCTCAGCTGGAGGCGAGGCCGAGGCCTCTGGCAGGGGAAACAGAGTTGATGAGGCAGGAGAAGGTCCCTTGGCACGGGAGGTATATGAAACAGACCTCTGGAAAGGTGAAAACAAAGGCAAAGGAAGCCTCCGAGCAGGTGGCATGGGGAGCGTGGTCTCGCGCCGCCTCAGCGGGCTCTCCCCAGTGAGCCTTGACTCATCGTCGTGCGTGGAGCCTCTGACTGCACATCATTTCTGCGAACGTGGTGCCAGGGCAGCAGGTGCCTCAGCAGCTACAATCTGTGCAGCTCCCGTTCTCCAGAAATGGCGGGGGAAGCCATATAAACACAAAGGCCGTGGCAAGGGAAATCTTGATTTCCGAGACCTTGGGATTTTTTTTTTTTAAATGGGAAAAAAAATGTACTTAGTGACATGGGGAGATAGAAGAGTGGAAAAAATAAGATGTAAAACTTTTCCTCTCACTCTCCATTTCTTCCGTTCTCCCTTCCTTCCTCTCTCCTCCTCGCTCCTCCTCTCTCATACAGGACTGGAAGGTAATACACACCAAAATGATTCCTTTTATGAGCCGAGAAAAATCAACATTTTAAAAAATGTCTACACTGCATTATACACAAATCCCAAATTCTTCCTGTTGGGCCATTGACTCCATTAGTGCTCAGTAGTCTGACGAAGCCAGCTGAGCATGGGATGCCGCTCTCCTCAGGTTCCTTTGTTCCTCTTCCAAAGCCACCCACTGCAAAAGGATGGCCTTGCCAGACAAAGGGCGACCGTCAAAAGATAAATCGGTTGCTTTGTTTTCCTCTTGGTCCTCCAGTTTCTCACTTTTGAATATAGATCATAAAAAATCCAGCTACTACGAACATTCTCTCTAATTAACCAGAGGGAAGGAGTCAAGGAGGCTGAGAGGAGGGGAAGTTGCCTGCTTTGCTCTTTTATCACTGGATCGCCTCGTCTGCCAGTAGATCACAGGCCATGTGCATGGGCGTGTGTGAGCTGCATCTTTGCACAGGTGAATTTTGCAGATTCCCTGTGTAGGGACCCTCTGTCCAGAGGACCTTGGCTGGTCCCGTGCTCACCTCTGCAGTCTGGAGGCCAACTCCGGTGAGCAGAGAAACGCAGAGAGGATGGGCCTGCTCCCCATGCTGGGGGCTGGTCGCAGTTCCTTCACAGCTGCGGTCTTCTCCTGTGGACCGATCACATCTGACATCCTGTCCCCCCCGGCAGTAACCGTGTTGCCAGTTGCCTTTTCAGAGTACACCAGCGCTAGGTTTGACCTGTGGGTGGCCAAAGAGGCTCTGCCCCAAATCCTTGTGAGGTCTTTTTCTGAGACGTGTAATCCACAAATGCCTCCCCTGCATAATTCTTTCACCTCTGGTGTTGTTCCTTCTGCCTTCTGCAGGCTGAACTAGGCCTCTCTGCGGTGGCCCTGCAGAGGCCGGGCCGCCCCAGAGTGTGGCAGACCATAGCCAGAGCTTCCAGGGTGTCCTCCTGCCCTTGTCTGCGGTCACGTCTCCCTTCCAGACCAGCAATGTGCTCTTGGTGCGCCCAGCATGTTTCTTGGCCAGAGCTGGGAGATCCATCCATGTCAGGCGGCCATAGCCAGGTTGGCCGAAGCCTGTGTACATTCCCCGTGTCCATCCCCAAATATAACATGAGAAAGGATGACCCAGTGAACCAGCCTCTTGTCTGTGTGGCTATTCATTTTTTTCCCCTTAATCGGCAGAGTGGTTTTTTGCTGCGATTAGGCTGCTTTCTCGTTGGGAAGAGACACACTGTCCAGGGCCGCCACCACCTCCATCTTGGCTTTGTGGTGCCTTCGCTGTTTCGGACCCTCCAGTGGGATACAGCCCATCTGTTTGTGCGTGTGCCGGGATCCTGGTTTGCTTGGCCAGATGGAAGCACAAGTCCTAGTCACGAGCATTGCTGACCGTGTGGTGTGGGTAGGGGTGGTTTCCGTCTTCTCGAGTAGCTCTCCCTAATCCAGTCTCCAGAAAGTCCATAATCTGAAAAGCAGAGGGAAGATTCACTAATTTCTCTTTCTAATTTCTACTTTTGTAACCATGGCCCTCATCGTCCCTCATCAGTATAGTAAGGTCAGGCTTCTCAAGCGCCTAAACTCTGCCCCATGAGGCTCCACGTGGCCCTGAGTTCGAACACCAAACTTTGGTTCCTCTCTTTAGTGCAGATTGTGTCTCCCTTTTCCCGGTTATTCTCCTGTGACTTTGTCAGCCCTGAATCTGGCCTTGTCTTGTGGGCAGTGCCCCTGCCGCGGAGGACTAGCTGGACTCTAAAACCTCATTAATTCAGACCTTAAGGATTTCTTCTTTGTGATCAAATCACAAATACGTTGAGCCACTGGTTTGCATCGAAGACACTGACTTTGGAGAAGTGACTGCAGCTTCCTCATTGCCCGCGCCAAGATCACAATGTAAATAAGACTGTCTGCCTTATTTTTAACTACTTTTTTAAACAGAAAATAAAACTGTTCAAGTACTTAGAAAATAGCCACTTAGTTTCAAACAAAGTATTTATAATGTAAATTGTAGTGCTTTGCAAAGTGAACTGCAAACCACTTTTAGCTGGCTACTGGGACAGGAACTTTCTCAGTTATTAAATATACTTCGTTAATAAAATTTGTGAGGCACTTTCGCTATGGGTCAGTCCAGATTGTATATTGTGTACACGGTCCCTCAAAACCCTTCATATGTGATTTGTGCCTTTGTTCTATTTGCAAATAATCCACTTTCTGAAAGGGATCTTCTCTCCCTTGGTTCTTGGAGCACAGGAGGTAAGGGCCAGCCAGGGATGGGAGGGGCCGATGGTGGAGTTCATTGCCTTCACTCGTGAAACTGTCCCTTCCTGTGTGCCTAGTCTCCCTCCACCGTCTCCCCAGTTTCTCGTGCCATCCTCGGGTTCACCCTTTGCCGCCTCCTTGCTGTCCGGTACCCGCTCCCCCCGCCCGATAACACAGTCAGAGGTGGGGCCCTCCTCATCTTCATGTTCTTTCTCCCACCCAGCCCCGTGCCTCATGCGTGGTACGTGTTCAATGTAAGTGTGTTGGATTGTGATTAGTCCAAAGTCCTATTTTAAATCTTTGGTATTGGGTTTTAACCTGCAAGATTAAGAGCTGATAATATTAGAATTTAGGAGCATGATATCCAAATTAATTATGATATCGTTTTGTTCCCAGCATGATTTTTATTTAAAGCAGCCCGGAGCCACGGCCGCTCTTTGTGTGTGTGGCCAGCTTCCTGCGTGCATAGGAGCGGCTGGAGAGAGAGCCCCACGCGGAGCTCATTTTTAACCCCATAACTTGAAGGCATTTGCTGAGAACTTCCTGTTGATTTCAGAGATTTTTTTTTTTAAAGACATAGCTTTTGATTTTTTTATGTCTTTACCGTTGACTTTCTCTTTGTATTTTCAAGTGAGCAAAGGTTTATAGGACACCTACCATGTCTCCATAATTGTACAAGGTCCACCAGCCCTGGAAAATGAGCAAGGCTCGCCCTTACCCGTGGTAGTACACAGTCCAGGGGATCGTGAGGCAGGAGAGGAGACGAGTGGCTAAAAATATAAGGAAGCAGACACCCTGGCTCCTTGATTTTTTTACACGACTGTAGAAATCAGTCTTGTTTCCAGGAAGATTGTTAGAGAAAGACAACATTTTTATTTTAACTGGTAACATCTTCAACTGTGAAGCAAGTAGTAGGTATCCTTGCACAGTGCCTCCATGAGCTACCAAATGAGGGAGCCAGGTTTATAAAGGCTGCCTGGGGCCTTTGAAATCCACCTGGGGTTTCAGTGGGACTGGCAAAAACTTGTGTTCCATGCGCCTCCCCCAGTCCCTCTGCCGCTCACACTGCAATTGCATTGACTGCGTTGGCCTTGGATGTGTTGGTGTGACTCATACTTTGGAACAACAGGTTTTTAAATTCCTATAAATCTCATCAAATAAATACATTGCTGACATTAGCTATGATGCCGTACAGCGAACTCTGTAGGATAAGCCCTAGGGAATATTATTTCTGTATTTCGTATCCAGGTATAGTCTGACAAGCTGAGCATCTTGTTGGTTTTTTAATGTAATGGTCACCAAGCCGCTGGCACCCTGCACCTGCTGCTAGAAAGCAAGTTAGTGCCAGATTGTAAAATGCCATGAGACACGGTTTTTGTCCACCTCGTCCTCACCGACGTTTCCCTTCTCCTTCCTATTTCTCACATGGAACAAAGCCTGGGAAGAGAAAGTGGTGATAGGAGAAACCCACCTGGAGACGGCAGCCCTGTTCGCTGGGCGCTGGGGGATCTCACGGGCTGTGTCTCGGTTCTCCCCCTACAGCATGCCTGGGGATGGGATTACTCAGGCTCCTCCAACCTGGGAGAGCTGAAGCTCCTGCTGGAGGAAGCGGTCATGCTGCGGCGTCTCAAAGCGGACGTCCTTTCCCAGCTCCCAGCCAAACAGCGCAAGATGGTGGTGGTGGCCCCAGGCCGGATCAGTGCCAAGGCCAGAGCGTCCCTGAGTGCCGCGGCCCAGGAAATGACCACCAAGGACGCGTCTGTGAGTCTGGGGCTGAGATGGGGATTTGGGAGTTGTGCTCAAAGGTGTTTCTTCCCGGGAGGAGCCCTACAAACATTACCCAGAGTTCTTTGAACTTGCCTTTCCCATCATCTCTTCCTACCTCCCTGGGCACGGACAGTGAGCCGGTTTCATTTCTCAGGCTACCTAGTTTACTTCAAAAATCTAGTCATTTGTGGGTTTATGCTTATGTAGATCACTGGTGGTGGATGGTCATAAAATAAACCCCAGGAAAACTATGGGTTGATGATTATATATTCTGAATCCCTCAGAGAAAGCTAGAGTTTATGCATAGTGTATTTTGAGAATGCCTCAGCATAGGAATGGTTGTTAGAAATTAGTTCTACCTGTATTTGATATACATATTAACCCTCTAACCATCCCATGTCATTTGCTTTAGTCAGAATAACAAATTGACAGTTATTTAACAGAGTTGAATTTTCAACCCCTCTTAATCCTTTGCCTCCTTGTTAGAGTCATTTGTGGTTGGCAGGACTCCCATTTTACAGACAGGGAAACTGAGGCTCATAGAAACTGATTTGCCTAAGCTCTCATGGCTACTCTGTGGCAGAGCTGAGTCTGTATCCAAGCCTGTTACCCCGATATTTTAGGGCTCTTTCCACTATGGTGGTTTTATCTTTTCAAAACACTTTCATTTCATATCTGTCATTAGTGTCTTACTACGCTAAGTACCACAAGATAATCTACACCAGCTCCATTTCTGTCCTCTTGGGACAAAGCCTTGTAATTTTCATTGCCAAGGAAACAACAATGATTGACATTTTTTGACATTATCATAAAGCATTATCTGGGCTTAATATTACCCTGGATAAAGAAACTTAGATCTAGATGAGATCTCAGCCTTCTGGAAGATTACGAAATAAATAAGAATGACAAGAGACAGAATGTGTGATTTTTTAAAAATGTCACTTTACCATGTGATTGAGCAGACTAACTGGATACCTCTAAGAAGCAGAGGGTAGGGAAGAGGATGCACAGGTCAGTTGTCAAGCTGTATTTCATTTATGCTGTATTACATATAATAATCTGGATGGCCTGGAGGAAATGATAGGCATAATCCCTTCCCCACAGAGTTTTCAAACACAGCTCACAGCGCTGAGGTGGGTGTGCAGACTGGCGGTTCTGAAATTGCGCTGCAATGGAACCAGTGTTCCATTGCTAAGGTCAGTCTTAGCCATCTTTTCCGATTTCCAGACATAAAAATTCAACGAATGGGAATCTTTTTCTCAATTTTAACTTTTTCCTTATAACTTTCTCAGACCTTTAAGGTATACTGACTTTTGTCCACTAGTGAACTGTGCCAGATAAGAAAGCCAATGAGTCAGTGCAACAAATATAATATTACTGGAAAAGTTCAGACGTGTTAATTTTAGATGTGAGGATCTGAATATTTATGAAATGCTATGTTTTAGTTCCTTGTATGTGTGATGGAAGTAAGTTGGTACCTGGTCCACCTCCTGAACCAGGTTGAGAACAGCCACGATAGACAACTGAAAAAGCAATTAGTGGGCATTTGAATTGAGGATGAAAGTCCCATTAACTGGCCAACAGGCCGCTGTAAGTTGTGCCGTGTGGCCAAAATGAAAACGAGAGAGATGTATGGGAATTCTGTACTTAGTGCAGCAAGGTTTGAAAGCAGTTTTAAAACTTTCTGCCAACTTGCGCAGTTCCTGAAGTTAGGTGAGGGACTCTTTCAGTGATTTCAGATGCAACCTGGGAGTCTGGTTTTCTGAGATTACAGACAGCGATGTGAAATGGATTAGGCTGAGCCGTGGAAATCAGGAATGTTGGGTGTATTATAACTCTGGTAGCTGTGCAAATTCCTTAAGTTATTTGGGGTATTTTGATGTCTTCTTACCTAAATAATGAAGCCATGGCCTGCCGTCTGGGCTTGTTGCTAGAAAAATATATCAGGAGAACGCCAACTGCTCAGAATCCCACCTGTAGGGTGATTATCATCTCTGCTCCTTCAGAGTCCCAGAGTCTTAATGTGTTTTGCAGATTATGAAAATGAAGGCTAAATTGCAGTGTAATTCTTCAAAAATCCAGCAGAGAAAGAGCCTAGAGCTCTTCCCAGCACTGTGCCTGAGAGTTGCTATCTGCTTCCATGGGATCCTAGAAAAATGAAGAGTTTGTCCCCGAAAGAGAAAAATTGAGTTGATACAGATTACCCTCAGCATCATGCTGAAGCCAGATACTAAATTCTTTCTGATAATAATAAATCCTTGAAAATGTGCCCCCCGCTTTGTGTTCTGTAATGTGAACTCATTTTTTTAATGGAAAATCCAAGGAGAAAACAAGCGGTGAGCTTTGTGGTTTGTACCATCTGAAACTTCATTACTCCAGAGCCACCATTTGGCACACCTGTAAACTGGATCCGATCAGGATCACCTCCCTGACAGCTCAGGGAGGGCGGTCAGTGTCAGCTGGGAGTGGGACGCATTGGCCGTGGACATTCCTTCCAAACCTTGACCAGCTATGATATCCTGCGCCCAAAGACTTAAAATGGGGAATTGCGGTTCTATGGTTTTAGTCAAATAAGGAGGCCCTATGGATCTCGAGAAAGTCGCCCCCCACACCCCATTTTTATAGTTACTTTTCAGGCCGAGGTGTCCCTGCAGTTTTGTCCAGCATGGCAGCTCCGGCAGAGCAGTGCTGACCTGTCAAGAAGTGACTTTTTTCTCAGTTCCCTCACACCTTCCCATCTGGAGGAAGACATTTTTGAAAAAGCTCGAAGTCACAGAAGCCAAGGTGGAAGAGCCAATTTATAAAGTATAATGTACAACAATTAAAGCCTTTTCTCATTTTCAGCTGAAATAATAGAGACCTCTTCACAGGCCAAGAAAATCTGGCTCTAATCATCTTTTGTCTAAAGCCATTTTTTGATCAGCAAGAATAGGAGCAGGAAAGTAGAACAAGTCCATGCAGACTTCCTGGTGACAATATCAGTTCACCCTTCTGCTGTTCGACAGTCCTTTCAAATGTCCAACATGGAAAAAGAAATTGGAAACCCCAGTGGGTCTAATTTAATAAAAGTCTAGGAGACAGGAACAAAAAATGCAGGTAATTTAAAATCTCCTTACCCATGGCTGGCAAAAGAAATGAGATCATTAATGGACTAGTAGTCTGTCTACCCAGTTTGGGGGAGTTTCTTTAAAAAGATAAAACTATTGATTTCTCCCACATTAAAAGTTCAGTAGATGTCTACTGTATAAAATCTGAAATAAAAGTATGTACAATTAATAGCATTTATTAAATATGTTTTACTACTGCACTATAAAAAAGATTCATTCATGTTTTATATCACCTAATTTCAGCATTTATTATTTGGATTTTTAATAAAATGTATGTATATTTTGCTTTATAATATATATTTCTATATTCATTTATATGTAAATATATATATCACTTACAATCATGTATTTTTTAAAATAGAATTGGAATCATATAAACATACATCAAGTGAGGAACAAAACAGGTTATAAAACTATATCATGAACACTTTTCCATGTTGTTAAATGGTCTTTTAACATATATTTAAACACAGGGCAGTGTTTTCTCACATGGTTTATTAAAACTTTGCCAGCCGTTTTTAGTTGGATATTTAAGCTAATTCAGCTGTACTCTAGTCAAAGTAATACTACACTGAAAAAGTCGCATACGTGTGCATTTGTGTGCATTGGTCTGTCAGGAAGATAAACTTCAAGGAGCAGCTTGCTGGGCCACAGGGCTGGGCATGTTATGAAGGCTTTGGTACACATCGACAGGCCATTCCCAAAGGTCAGCCACTGTGCCGTCCCCCCACCCGAGCATGTGCAGTGGAGACGCCTGTTTCTCAGGCCCGCCTCGGCTCTGCATGGTAGATCTTAGGGAAGGTTTCTGAAAGGGCCTCTCTCCATTTCTCCTGTTTGTTTTGGAAAGTGTGGGCGGGAGGGATGGCCCTGACAAGTAAGGACAGTCTCTGAAGGACACGGGGGTACAACTGTGGACCGAAGGTGCCTGGGGTGCAGTCTGAAGACGCTGCGTGTGAGGTCATCCTAAGGAAGCCTGGCTCTGTGCCCCCTGCTGAGGACCACATTAGGTTAGAGGGCCTAGCCTGCGGCAAGGGACCCTTTGAGGGCATACCAGTGGACTCATGAAGGTTGCGAGCTCATCGGCCAGAGGAGAAAGGTTGCGTGTGAGCAGAGCCTCATCAGAGCTAAACTGGGCCCGTAGCTGAGAAACTAGTTAAGGATATAGTGCCATGGGGTTGTATCTTCAACACCGGTTCCCAGGAAGTGTGAGCTGTTAAACTGGACTACTTGCCACAAAACAGGCCTCCACTGCCGTGACACACATAGACGTGAAGTGGCTCCACCTCCCTGTCAGCGCCCCCCGTGAATTTCTGTGGCTCCCGGGTGTCTTTCTCCTTTCTCATCAAGACCTAAAGGAAAGACACTGTTTAAAGCAAGCAGCTCTTTCGAGCAGGCAGCATTTTTGCTAGTGGAAGGAGACGGCAGCCCTGCCGGTGATGGTAAGAGTATTTTTCATCTCTGGGAGCCCAGACTGATACTAAATCTTACCTTATATTATGATGAGCATCTTCTCTGTTTGCGTTCTTTATTGGGATTTATTTAGATGCAAACTATAGAGGAGACATGGTTTCTTCTCTTTGGAAGTCATTTACCGTATGTGGAAGACAGGCCAAAAATACACGAGTAAAGGTTTTGACATGGTATTAGAATAAACTGGTTGCAGTCTGTTGGAATTGACTTAGGAAGGCTTGAATGGCAGTAAAGCTTTGTCCGTTGGATATGGACAGAGCTTGGCAGAAGAAAATGGGGAGGCAAGAAACACAGGCAATGATGTGTCACGTGTAAGTTGTCCCCAGGCTTCAGTGAACAGCTGTGCTTAGCGAGGCTGCATCTCAGCTGGTCATGTGAGAGTGGCACGTCTGGTGAAGCTCTGCCTGCAATGCCTTTCCAAAGAGCTCTCGTGTTCCTTGCCCCTGTGGAGTCTCACCACAGTTCTCAGAGGGGGACAGAGGAGTTGTTCTGCCATGTCTCCAGTGACCTGACCAGAGCTCAGGTAGTTCCTGTGGCTTGGCTAAAGTGAGTGGGAGGGTAAGTCAGGGTCACCCGGCTCTGGCAAGTGGTGTTCAGGCTTTAGGATTCATCAAGCTCATAGTGGCGATAATTACGTCAGCTTAGCTGAGTCCTCAGAGTGGGAGACGTTAAACCCTTGACTTCTCTTTTCACAGAAGGGACAGCAGAGAACAGCCCTCATTCTCTACTTCAACAGAACAGC
Source organism: Pteronotus mesoamericanus (assembly GCF_021234165.1). Taxonomy (NCBI): domain Eukaryota; kingdom Metazoa; phylum Chordata; class Mammalia; order Chiroptera; family Mormoopidae; genus Pteronotus; species Pteronotus mesoamericanus. Next base: position 10,435,138 of record NW_026555277.1, on the reverse strand, counting down.
TGAAGCTAAAATCCCGTGTGTCATGTAAGTGGTCACCAAGTGTCAGCACCTCTCTCTCATCTTTAAAAACGAACACCTATTACCTTGGTCTGCCAGAATGCTTGCACTGCCGTGTGAGAAGTGATCGGAGATTCCAGTAACAGCTGCCTTGAGTATAAGGTGTAGGGCACACGGCCTCGTCACCCACACACAGGGCACGAGGAGGCTTGCATCTAGAGCACCACCAGGACATGCTTGGGGACCCTAATAGGTCCTGTCCCAACCCAAGTGAGCTGGAGCTGCTGTCACTTATGGGGAGGGTGGGATGAGCCCAACACTGAAGGGAAGTTTTCCTCTTACTAGGAAAACTGTGCTCATTTGCTTTTGGGAAAATATGGGGGCTTTGTGAAAGATCGAGAAGCTGCCTGGTGGTACTTCTGGGGTTTTCTCCAAAGACATGAAGTTTCAGGCGTTACTCGCCTACATAAAAAAGAGAATCTCAAAGTTTGTTCAAAGGATATGGGCAACTGGCCATTGTCACATTCACACTGAGTTCTCCTTCCACCTTAGAAACTACACCCAAAGTAATAATTTCTATTCTTAAAATTATTCACTGACTTTATAAAAACCTCAATTGTCTGCTTTTCTTAAAGAAAGAAAACCCACCCATGTTCAGGTATCACTGTGGTAGAAACCTGAGGCAGCTCTAATGATACGCAGTTTGCCTCATTTTTTATTGCTTAGCATTCATGCGAGCCTCTGGCAGGATAATGGACCAAGCGATTACATCTCAGTGAGAATGAATCGGCGTGGGCTGAGCAGTGGCAGATGGGCGGGGGGGACAGAGCGCTGTGGATACACTGAGACACACAGCCGCTCCCACCCTCTCCCTCAGCTGCCAGCTCTCCGGCCTCCCCAGCCTCTCCCTGCAGAGAGCCAGTTCACTGCGTTGTTCAAATCTAAGGTTCTCCACAGAGGCCACCGAATGTTGGCCAGCTCTCTGGGCATGGCCCTTTTCATCTATGGCACTGGGACGAGACTGGTGAACTCCAGATGAGTTTTTACAGCCTGGAAACCTCTCTCAGAAACAAACCTGCATTGCCCCCACCTCCCCGTTTCTCACGTGCCGCCAAATAACAGATGGCGGGGGTGCCAGTCCTCTGCCTTGCTCGCTCAGCTTAGGACCCACAAAATTCAGCGTTTGTTGAGTGCTGGGCCTAGAACCAACCTTTTTCCTTGGAAAGTGTAAATCTAACCACCTTGCCACCTCATAAATAAGCTTGGTAATACTTTGTCTTCGTCCGTGCAGGCCACCATAACAAAAACACCATAGACTGATACACTGGGGTGGCTTAAACAACAAATACTTCTCATAGCCCTACAGGCGGGGAAGTCCAAGTTCAAGGCGCCAGCAGATTCAGAGCAGGTGAGGGTCCTCCTGACTTGCAGACGGCCGTCTCCTCAGTGTCCTCACACAATGGAAAGGACAAGGGTGCTCTCTAGGATCTCTTTTTTCTACTAGCCCTGATTTTGTCACCTCCCATGGGCCCTGCCTTTCAATACCAGCTCATCTGTGAATTTTGGAAGGGCCCACAAACATTCAGTCCATAACTTATATATACTTTTTTCAGAATTCCATTATAAATTATATAGTGCTTTATCATTTCCAACAATTTTGATACCTGTTAACTCATTTCACATTTACAGCCTCTTTGTAAAGTCAGTTAGACTAAGTCATAGTGACCCCATTTTTTAAATGTGGAAACTTAGTACATTTCATGGAAATCTCTATAGACTTGAGAGTCACATAACATAGCTAGTAAGTGGAAATTAGATTATAAGTCTTAAAACTCAACCCTGGCCTGGTAGCTGAGTTGGTTAGAGCATCATTCTGGTACACCAAGGTTGCGAGTTTGATACCCAGTCAGGGCACATACAAGAAGTAACCAAATACAAGAAGCAACCACACTTCCTTTCTTCTTTCTCTCTCTCTAAAATCAATAGATAGTAAAAAAAAAAAAGAAATGGTTAAGATGGTAAATTTTTTTTAAAAAAATCTTAAAACTAGTCTTTGTTGTTTTTCATTCTTTTTGTTGTTGAGTTTTCGTTTTTGTTTTTTTGCTGTTGTCTGTTTTCATTTTAATGGGCCTCTTTCAATATAAAACCCAAGGTTACTCTGGTAGGCCTGGTAACTTAGGGACGTGGGGAAGAGCAGAGCAATGAGGCAAGCCATGTCCGAGATGCAGAGGGGAGAGGGGCTGTAGGAATATTGGGGCCTCTGGTGATGACGATGAGCTGACTAAGTTGATTTTATGGCCTTGTGACTTTTTAATGCTATAGCAATAAACATTTTTTGCTTATGTCTGGCAAATTTTATGTGTCTCAAACTAATTAAAGTAGGTTCTATTTAATACCAACAACTCACAAATTATACTGTTATTTGAAAATAACTCTTAGATGTTTAGAGAACAGTCCACTTACATTTCTGCCACCTACTGATAACAGGAAACCTTTGAGATTTATGCGTGAGGGTGGCATCGGGCATAGTGAAGGCTCCTTCTGTCCCTGGAAGCTCACCTTCCCGCTGTCCTGCAGGAGCAGTGCCCTGTCCTGGGACTGTGAACCCTCCCTCTGCAGGGCACCAGTCCCGGGGAAGCCTCCAGGGCATGCCAGCTGGGCGACTCTCCCCTGCAGCTCTCCCGGTAGCTGCCTTCCTTTAAGTTCCCTGCTAAAGAAGGACGAGAAGTGGAGAAAAAACACAGTGCATAGAGAAGTAAATTAAAGGGAAAAAAAAGACCAAGCAAATAAGATCCTTCACCCTATATATTCCTTCGCCTCAGGAGAGAATGCACATACCACTGACTGACCTCCTGGCCCTGCGGTTGGCCAGCTGATGCGGGAGGGAGCTGGAGCGCTTTCCTTGACCATCTCTTCAGTGTTACCACTTAGGTCTCAATACCACTCTTCCAGAAATTTGATTACTGTCAGGAATCCCTTAATCCCCTGCCAGGCCATTTTCAGATCTATAGACAGCACTTTAATTTATATTGAAAACACTATAATGGTGGTAGCAGCCAAGGTGCAAACTGTTAATTATCGTCATGATCCCAGGTAATAAAAATGTTTCAGTAGCATATCAGAGATGCATAAAACATCAGGATACATGCATTTATTTGTATAGGGGAGATGGCTAAGAAGTACGGAAGAACTCTTTCTGCACATGCCAGGAGATGGCTTATTTCCCACAGCTCCTGATTTTGCTTTTATTCAAGTGACCTGGCATGAGGGAAAGGGGGAGAGGTGAGCTCCCAGAGGAGAGAGAGAAGGGGCTAGACGGGGCAGGTACCCCAAAGGTGTCTGCTACAGGTGCAGTCACTTTCCAGTAATTAACCTCAACTGGATGAGCGTATGTTTAATTTATGTTATTGTTGTCAAATGCAGTGAATATATCTTGGACCTACTGGAAAGTGGAAGAGAGAAGTTTCTAGTGTTTGCGCACCACAAGGTGGTTCTGGATGCAATTATTGAAGCGCTTGAGAAAAAGGTAAGCTCCTTTGAAATTCCGCAAGGGCGCTCTTATTTGTGTTGGCTGCTAAGTTGTTCCGAGCAGGCTAAGGTCAAATCAGCAAAGACATGAGATGATGGTTTTGGAAACATTGCTGAAGACTTTCCGAACTGTTCTTGCTTATAGAACTGTTGGGTGGGTCAGAATATTTTCCCAGGGTGTCATTTAACTTCCTTTATGCTCTGTGCGGATGTTTAAGCGTCTTGCTTTGAGAATATCTCCGTGGGGGTCTTCCCTCATTCTCTGTAAATACGTAGAAAATCAACAAGAGATGAGGTAGCAGGAATCACTTTCCTGTGTGAAGACAAGTATTTGTATGAATATCCTCTTCCTTTTGTCTCTCCTTAATGCTGTCAATGTGGCTTTCTTAATTGTACATGGCCGTGCGCAGACTTCAATACAGTTTTACGACCCTAATTAAATCAAGTGAAAAATATCTAGAAGGATTTCCTAGGATGTTCATGAAAACTAAATACATCATATTTTCACCCCCCTTTTCATTTTCAGTTAAATTTAGGATTATAAACTACCTTTTGTCTGTCTTTTATATTTATGTAATAGTTTAAATATACAAAAGAGTGTAGAGAAATAAATGACAAATTCCTATTTCCCCATCCAGATTTAAGAAATGAAAGGTTTTGCTGTATTTATTTCAAAGTTCCTATTTCAAGTAATAAAAGATGGATGCCCCTGCAGTGGCCCTTTAGTTCATTCCCCTTTCTTCCTCCTCACATACAACCTCCATTCTGAATCCTTCCCATCCACATTGTCATACTTTAAAAGTATATGTTGTTAAACAACACTAGTCCTTTTTTTAATGTATTAGTGTACACATAAGTGGCAGCATAGTGTAAGTATTCTACAGTTTACTTTTCTGCTCAATATTATTTCTGAGGATTCTCTACCTAGCGTTACGGGTTTAGTTCATTCGCTGTAATTGCCAAATAGTATCTCATTGGATGACTGTGCCATAGTTTGTCCTTTCTCCTGCTGATGGTGAATTTTATTTACAGTTTCTGCTATTATGTGAATGTTTTTTTGTATTCAAGTGTACACATATAGTTATGCCGTGTGTGTGCAGAACCTGTCCGGGTAGGAGCTTGCATGATCGTTAGATGAGCTCATCTTCAACTCTGCTAGGTATCGTCACATTGCTCTCCAGGGTGGTTAATTCAAATTTACAATCTCAGCAGCAGCATTTGAGGATTCCTGCTGTTCTGGGTGTTCAGCAACACTTAGTATTAACCAGACTTTTTACTTTTCCCAATCCCATGACATGAAATCCCATTTCATTCTTATTTTAATTCGCATTTCTCTACCAGTAAACGGTGTATTCTTTATGTGTTTTTTGGGCATTTCAGTCTGGCTTCTGTGAATATTCTCTTTATCTCCTTTGCCTGTTTTTCTGTTGGATTTTTTTCTTACTGATTTGTAAATATTCTTGATAAAGTCTGGATATTAATCCTGAGTCAGTTATGTTTTATCTTTTCACTTTAAGTTTCTATTGAATAGAAATTTTTAATTTTTCATTATAATGTATTTCAAGTTTATTAGGTTTTTTCCAATAATGGTTTTTAATTTTTATGATTGGTTGAAAAAAATCTTTCCTGAGTCCTGGCTGGTGTGGCTCAGTGAATTGAGTGCCGGCCTGTGAATGAAAGGGTCACTGGTTCAATTCCTAGTCAGGGCACATGCCTGGGCTGCAGGCCAGGTCCCCAGTAAGGGGAGCACAAGAGGCAACCACATAGTGATGTTTCTCCCCCTGACTCCTTCCCTCCCTTCCCCTCTCTAAAAATAAAATAAAAATAAAATCTTTTTAAAAAAATTAAAAATCTGTTTAAAAAGAAAAAAGAGAGAAATCTTTTCTGAAGTCATGAAGATTTTCTCCTGTATTTTTTTTTCTGAAAATTTTAGAGGTAGATCATTAATCTACCCCTTTTAAATTTTGTTGATGTAATGCAGGAATTCAGCCAATAGAATTTAAAGCTATAATCCCTGGAAAAATCAGAGCTATTTTTATTTTCAAGAACTCCAAGACAATTAATTGGAAAACTATTAGACTACATGAGTTTAGTAGAGTGCCTGGATTCCAAATAAATATACTAAAATAAATTACTTTTTTATTTTACCAGCTATGTCTAATTATTTAACATAATGGGGCAAAGATAGGCAGCAAAAAAAGCTATAAAGTACCTAATAATAGTCTCACAAAAAAGAAAAGTAGAAACTAACAAAGAATTGCAGATATTTGTGCCATGCTCCTCTGTGTAAAGGCTAAAAAGTGTAAAAATGCCTGTCCTTCCCGAGTTAATTTGTAGATTTCATTCATTCAATTTTTATAAAAATTCCAATTAGATGTTTAAGGGAACTTTATATTATTATCTCAAACAATGTTTCAAAATAAAAGCAGGAGAGATATCATCTAAGACAATTTTTAAAAAGGAGAGCAATGTTGACATACTTGTGCCTCCACATATAAATATCTGCTATAAAACTCAGTCGTACTGGGCCAAAAACTGGTGGTGGCCAGATGCATGGGACAGAATAGATAGCCTTTTGGTATAAATTAAAACCAAATATGTGATCAAGAAATTGTTACGAATCAGGTTTAATTAACTCCACAAATAAAGTTTGGGTAAGGGGCGGGGGGTGGGAATCTTGAAGGAAACTTCACTTCACTGTTTACCATAGTAAACTCCAGATGAATCAAAGTTCTTTGAAACCATAAAGTATTAGAAGAAAACATAGGCAAACATACAGCTGATCACCAGATGGCGGAATGACTTTCTAAGCATGAAAACAAAGAAATTTTGAAGAACTGATTCAGATTATCTGAACAATGGGTCCATTCTGTCATACACATACACATTGGTCAAATCATGGTTCTTTTTTTTTTTACACATTTTTTTTTCTTGCATAGCATTTTGGCTGTTACTTAATGCACATGCTGATTTTGTCAAACTCCTGTTCTAGGGATTTATTCTAAGGAAATAGCCACACCAGTTAGAAAGATTTATGTACAAGAATATTAGTCCTGCTGTTATTTATAATATTGAATAATTAGAAAACTAAATGTTTATCAGTAGGTATACTGATAAATAATAATCCATTCAGCCATAAAAAAAATAATGATGTAGACCAGTGGTTCTTAACTTGGTGGTGATCCCCGGACCCTTTAAGAGTCTGGGTGCAGCTTCTCTCACTTCCTCCCTGTGTCCACAGCGGGTGCAGCACATCCGCATCGATGGCTCCACCTCCTCAGTGGAACGAGACCGCCTGTGCCAGCAGTTCCAGCTGGCCAAGGGGCACGCTGTGGCCGTGCTCTCCATCACCGCCGCCAACATGGGCCTCACCTTCTCCTCGGCCGACCTGGTGGTATTCGCCGAGCTGTTCTGGAACCCAGGGGTAAGGGGGGCAGAAGACTTGAAGTTCCCCGGGCGCGCTCATGGCTGTGGGGAGGAAGGAGCTAGGGCCGGTCGGGAAGACAAGGTTTCTCTGAGCTGTCCCTAGGGCCAGTCGCCTCTTCCATCCGTTTCGGTTAGCCCTCAGAAACACGTTTACTTTCCGGTCATCAGTCTTCACTGAGAAGTGAGAACTCCCACATCTATTGACTAGCTATTTAGGTCTTCACAGCAGCATCCTAGGTAGTAGTATCGACTCCATCTTATCAACGGGAAAGCTAAAGTGAATCTTAGAGGTCATCTCTCTGCGAGGAAGCTGGGGCACAGATAAGTGCATAGCTGTCACCAAAGGGGAGCATGTGGCAGCACCAGGCTGCAGCCCAGGCCTCTGGCTTTCCACCCTGCCCCTTTCATTAACCATCACTGTGAGCTGCGTTAGCCATTGGGGCCACAATAGGGTGACCGCTGTGAGTGTTCCCTGGACTTAGTCATTGTACCCACTGGCCTCATCTGCTCAGCTGAGGGCTGTGACAGCAGAGAGAAGACATTTGTTTGCACTCATAAAATTTTCTCCTGAGCTCCAAGGCATGTATTTCCCCTCACATGTTTTCACATAGTATGGCTCTTGCTGGCCACACATAGGTGATGAACTTCGGGGTGGAATGTGTTTTTTAACGGAAACAGTGCTCTTGGTTTTCCTTATTCCTTGTAGAGCTTCCACCATATTAAAAACAAAAACAAAAAACCACGCTACCTCCTATCACATATGGCTTCTCCCTTTGGTGCATATGTTGCTTTAACGAGGAGGTAACCGGTTTTATTTCACAGAAAGGAGGGAATGTGCTAGGTTTCCTTTGTTGTCCCTTCCTCACAGCATCCAGCACTGTGCACAACACAGAAAGGCTGTCCACAGCTATCCAGCCGCAGATTCCATTCCCCAGCCAGTGTTTTGTATGGGTCTGCCTTTTGTCGGATGACAGGTCATTTGTAGGCAGAGGCTCATGCGCCCTCTGCCATAATACACAACAGCGAAGTCCTCTGAGGAAGAAGAGTCGTGGTGGGGTTTGGGGGCCAGGGGCTGCCTGCTGTGATGGGCTGAGCTGCCTCAGGCCTTGGCTTGCATACACCCTGATCCCTGGACCTTGCAGGTGCTGATGCAGGCCGAGGACCGGGTGCACCGCATTGGACAGTCGAGCTCCGTGGGCATCCACTACCTGGTGGCGAGAGGCACGGCCGATGACTACCTTTGGTACGGCCAGCCCTGGCCTGGCAGTTGGGGGTTGAGCAAGGGTGGACCCCGATGGTGTGTTTCCTTTGCTACGTAAGGGCTTCTGCTCTTGCTGAGGGCTTCCTCCCACTTTCATCAGGACCACATGTGGCTCCTTCCCAGCATTCACTGGGGCCTCCAGCGTGCACAAGGAAATGCAGGAATGAGGGGGTGTGGCTCCTTCCCCACTGGCCTGAGACAAAGAAAGAGAACTAACTGTGATGAAATGTAGATCAAATTTTTAAAACACTTAGTTTCCAGCCATGAAAGCGCTTGCCAAGACAGGGTGACAGCCCCCTTTGCCCCTTTGTGATATGTGGCGGGACAGTAAGGCCCCATCCTGCAGCTGCTGGACCACTGGGACAGGGCGGCTTATGCTAGGCCACATGGTGCTTTGTTAACACAGCTGGGGGTTCATGGCTGTTACCTAAGCAAAAATTACCCAAATGCTTGTTCCCAATCCCATTTCCCCTTCTTGATACTAAGTTTCTCAATGATCTCAGTGTCCACTACTCCCCTTTGTCCAGCCCTGTGATTGAGAGGTCGGTCTTACCCCTGCAGTGTGTGCGGGTTGTCCCTACTTCCTTCTCTTGGTTTAGCGCATTTGTTAATTACGCAGCTCATAACAACACCAGGTTCAAAATTTTGTTGCAATGAGGCAGCATTTATTTCCTACACATCTTTCAGTATGAGCCCAAAATTGGTTGGTTCACAACTGAGAGAGGGCAGATATCTCTGGTGGACATTTGTGCCTGGAGAGATACAAAGATAGGAAACACTAAACATGTCACTGCCCGCCTAAGAACGAGGAGGGTGGTCTCGTTTTAATCAGTCCGCAGTTCTGTGCAGGGTGGATTCACTGATGCTTATTTCTCCCCAACAGGCCCATGATTCAAGAGAAGATTAAAATTCTGGGTGAAGCTGGGATTTCTGAGGCCAATTTTTCAGAAACGACAGAAGCCACTGATTACATCTACAAGGTAACAGCAGCACATGGCTCCTCGCCACTGGGGCAGACGGAGGCATTAAGCGGCCTGCCAGCCCTTGGGTCCTGAGCAGGAAGGTATGAATGACTCCTGGGCCCTCCCCCAGCCCAGGAGCTGAACGTGACGGCCTGCAGTCATTCTCAGGTCAGTCCACGTGTGCATCCTGTATGGACGAGTGATGGCACCGGCTCCTCCTGCTTCGGGCCTTCCCTCAGAGATTCTCATCAAACCAGGGCTTGCTAATGCTGCCCTTCCATCAGGTCATTAGACTGACAGAACTCTCCTGGTGGCAGCTGTTGAGTTTTTGCAAAAAGTACATAACAACACCATGTAGCAGGGCTGCCCCCTGAGCAGTCCCCAGCACAGAATGAGGAATATTCAAAATCAGGTATTGCTTTATATAACTTATTTCCCCTCAGTCATTGCAGTTTATTCTCAGTGTCTCCTATTTTGTAGAGGGGTGAACTGAGGCATGCAGGAAAAAGAGACTTGCCCACAGTCACAGGCCTCGTGAAGAGAGCCCCCCGCGGCCGGCTCCCCAGCTCAGCCCCGCTTTCCTTCTGCTGCAGCCCCTCTTGTTGTCTAGGAGAGGAAGGGGCCAGTGAGCGTCCTCCCACGGCCAGGCGGGCCTGGCTGCAGGGGCGGTGAGGAAGGGGTTGGCCTCTGGCCGGGGGGGACAGGCGGGCCCAGCCAGCCTGGCCTCGCACTTGCGCTCAACGGCTGCCACGGCCTCCTCCTCCGTTCCAGTGAAACTCGATGGAGAGGAGCAGCAGGCGCAGGGACGAATGTTTCACTCAGTCTGGTGGTGACATGGAAGGGGAGGGCTCAGAGGTACCACCTGCTGGACGGCAACTCCTGAGAGAATTGTTTCTCACGAGAACCGAGACAGAGTGTGAGCCTAACGCAGGAAGGCGGCCCCACGGTCTGGTCCTCGTCAGGAAACCGAGGGGCCGTCCCCTGTGGAGCTGCCGAGCATCAGGAGCTGAGTTGTAACAACAGGATCCTGGAGGCGACACTGAGACTTCGACTCTGAGGGCCTGATCTTCCACTTCATTTCCTTAACAACTAAATCCTTCCTCCAAATGTAATCATGAGATGAGTAAGCTCAGAGATCATATTTTTAAATGGAGAGTATAAATTATCCTTTTAGATATAAACAGTTAATAAACCACTTTTAAAACCACCTAATCTTTAAGCTTTTTAAAGAACTATGTAATTCAGTTGAAGGGCAACTATTGTAACAGAGCCTTCATTATTATATGCCCTGCGAAAGGGCCTTATTTTTCAGGGATTCTCAACCATTGAGAATAAGTTAATTTATGAGTTTATTTATAAATAAGCTCATTTATTCATCCGGCCTTATTCTCATTTACTCTGAATTAGTTAAAAATCTCAGCCTAAAGTACAGGTACGATCAATATTTATCAATATTTGTTTTGATTAATCATGTCAGTTAATTTTTTTATTAAAATAGAGCTGAAAATTTCATCCACTCCTAGGAAAATAAAATGTTGCTGCCTATGTAGGAGACAAAAGCAAAGATGTTATGTCTCACTAAGAAGGGAAGGGAAATACCAGTCTGGTCTTGGAGCTTGCCTGCTCTGAGTTAGCACCTAGCATTACCTTCACCATCATCGAATGTCATTAATTGGTATTTCTACCTGGAATGCGCAGCCTTGCCTATGGCATTTCCTTGGCCTTGCAGGTGTTCTCACGGAGGGGCATGAGACTCCAGAGGAGGGCACATACACAGCATGGAACGGACCTTAATGATCTTTAATATCATGTCCCATTTGAAAGGACAGCCATTTCTCCATCTTTTTTTTTTTCTTTGCCCAACGGGCAGTAGAGAAGATGCCAGACACTGAGGCAGAGCGGCTGCTTTAGTGACATGTAACTTACTGAGCGGGCCTGCGCTTGCTGTCGCGCAGCACCCAGCAGCATGAAATGTGCGGCCCCCCCCCACCTGTGTGTCCCCTCAGCAGCCACAGTGGCCACCATCTGCCTTGGAGCCTGGGTTCTTTTATCTTTCCCTTTCTTTCTCTGATGCAGGACCCAACGCAGCAGAAGATCTACGACCTATTCCAGAGGTCCTTTGAGGACAGAAACGATAAGGAGCTCCTGGAGGCAGCGGAGGCCTTTGACCCAGCAAGTGCTTTGGGAGCGTCTGGAAGTGGTTCCCAGGGCTCCGGAGACTCGCTGGACGAAAGCACGTTGACAGACAGCCCAGTGAAGAAAAGGAGATTTGAGTTTTTTGATAACTGGGACAGCTTTACCTCTCCCCTATAAGAGAGGCAAAAATGGCATTTAAAAATCATGGAATTCATTAAAATAAAATAGACATTTTGTTTCTAAAGCCTGTGCTTTCTTGTCATGACAGAGGTCCTGGTCTCTCTAATCACAGCGTGTTCCAGGCCAAGGGTCAGCATTTCTTTCCCAGCCTCATAATGTGTGGGTTTGTTTGGGTCTTAATTAACCTTAGCTTTCCAGGTTGAGAAGTAGAGACAGTAGGTTGTAGTAGTGGTAATTCATATTTAAATAATGAGCTGCTTCCTACACAACCTCCAAATAGGAATTTTTAAGTTGATTGACTCAACAAATACTTATAGAGCACTGAATATGTGCCAGGCACTGTTCTGGGCACTGGCAGTAATTTCCTGAACACAAGAGAAAAAAGCGTGTGCCTTTCCATCGGTTGTCATATCATGGGAGAGGCAATAGTTATACATCCTAGGGAGAAAAAGTAAGGAGGTAAGGGATTAGAGGAGGGGTTGATGAGCTTTTTCTGTTCATAGCCAGGCAGTAAATGTGTTTGGCCTTATGGCCCGGGACATCTCCGTTGAAAGGACTCAACTCTGCCACTGTAGTGCAAAGTACCATAGACAGTCCAGAAGCAAGTGATCACGGCTGGTTTCCCATAAAACTCTGGACCCTGAAATTTCAATTTCATGTAACTTTCATGTGTTGCAAATTATTACTCTTTGGATTTAGTTTCAATCACTTAAAAATGTAAAAACCATCCATAGCTCACAGGCTGTGCAAAGCAGGCAGCGGACAGGGTTTGGCCTGCAGGCCGGGGTCTGCTCACCCCTGGCTCAGAGCGGCCCTGTCCAGGGCAACACACACCACAGATGTGATTTTCATTTTCTAATAAGAGTATTTCAGAAAATAAAGGGATCAAATCAATATTTTGCTTAACCCAATATATTCAAAATAGTCATTTCAACATAGAATCACTAAAATTTTCATTCTCTGCCTGTCCTCTTGTCACTGAGGTCCTCCAAAGCGAATTTTGTTATATCATGTAACCTATGCATTTTCAGGTACACCACCAGAAATATGCCTCTGAAATTTATTGAGAGTCATCGGCTATTTCCGTGTGACTTAGTAAAAGACACTTGAATTTATTTATATGGAGACTGAACACCTTTGGGTTTAAGAAAGAATTTCCACACTAACTCCTTTTCCTTCTGTACTTTGCAGCGCAACCCAGACACACCCCAACAGTCACTGTGTTTTCTAGAAATGTCAGTTGGAGTAAAGAAAATGTGGGTCCATCTCATCCCACTTCTGTCCTTGCCATCAACTGTCCCCTTAAAGGGTTCTACTAAATGTCCCCCCACCCCAGGTCCACTGGCACTGTCTCTGCCTCCTCACCTGGTTAATTAAGCGGAATCTTGTTCCCTGAGTGACCCTGATTGATACCTGCCTCCAGGGCCCAGCGTCAAAGATCCTGTTAGCCTTGGTCTGCTTGTGCTTGAACTGATCATGTCCTTTCCTTCTGGGCTCCGCACAAGCCTTTTTCTACGTCAGAGGGAGAGCTGGGAATCAGCTGGTGGTGCCTTCCCCCTGCTTCAGGCTTTTGGGTTTTGCCTTGTCTGTGTGTTCCTGTCTGTTGGAACCTTGATGCTTTATGAAGCTCTTTTTAGGTGAAATTTAAACTGAAGAAAGAGTAAAAAGTCTATATTTTTTACCCCATCCTTTCACTTCTTACCAAGTTCAGGATTACAAAGTAAAAAAAGAAAATGGCTGGGAAGTTTCAAGGGGTTTCATTGGAGCAGTCTCATAGTTGTGCTTTCCTTTGGCCTTGCGTTTTCCTGTGGGGGCTTGGTGAAGGACGTGGACTCCTAATCACGGCAGAACACGCTGAGAAGCCTGTGAGTCGTGGACCGTCAGATACCGGGACAGCCAACAGTTACTCGATTTTGCAACACCTGCTCATACGCTCCACTCCATCTACAGCCCATTAAATAGATTTTATTGAGTGCCAGGTATCCTTCCTCTGTTTTTGATCCCCCTTTTAGGGGATAAAATATTGGGTTGGCCAAAAAGTTTTTTTGGTTATTTCCAAAGTTCATTTGGTTTTTTTCCTGCAACATGGCTCTCGTCATGCTTAGTTGTCTTTAACTTCATTTGAAACAATTTTGTTAGATTGTATTGTGATAGTTGTCATGTCAGCATGCATTAAAATAAAAAGAAAACAACTTACCAAGTTGGTGAATTTTTGTGTAGCCATTTTAATATTGAAGATGGAAGAAAATATGCAATATTTTTGGCATCTTATGCTTTATTATTTAAAGAAAGGAAAAACGTAGCTGAAACACACAAAAACGATTTGTACAATGTATGGAGAAGACACTGTGACTGGTTGAACGTGTCAAAAGTGGTTTGTGAAATTTTGTGCTGGAGATTTCTCACTGGAAGATGCTCTACAGTCACGTGGACCAGTTGAAGTTGATAGCAATCAAATCAAGACAGTAATTGAGAACAATCAATGTTCTACCATGTGGGAGATAGCCGACATGCTCAAAATATCCAAATCAATAAAGTTATTAGTGAATATGAAAAATATGTCTTTTTTGGAAAATACCATACATTTTGGCTAATCCAATATAATATACAAAAGAGCTTACAAAACAAATTTAGAGCTTAACAAAATATTATAAACACCTGTGCAATCAAGATCCCAAGGTCATGAATACTTCTAGAAGCTTTATTGTTTGGCTTTCAATGTTTAGATCTACAATCCACCTGCAGTTTAGTTTTGTACATCGGGTAAGGTGAGGTCAAGAGTAATTTTTATTCCGTATGAACATACAGTTATCCCAACACCACTTGTTGAAAAGACCTTCCCTTTTCTGCTTCCCTTATACTGCTCCACAGTGGCTTCTTTTCACTGATGTAAAAATTAATCCAAAAATATATAAGTAAAAAAATGACATCCTACATTCTCATTCTTTCTACTCATCCCTACTTCCTAGAGATAATAGCTCAGATAAGCAATTTGGGGTAGAGCCATTGGTAGTATATTCCCAATGTGTATAATTATACAGAAATATACAACAGGTCCTCAGATAACATTGTTTTGTTCAACATCCTTTTTTTATAACATTGATGAGATGCTGTACGAACTTAGTTCTTGTTTATGTAAATTAGCCTATGGTAAAATTGGTTTCAATATGTATCATTTCACTTAAAGTCACAGTCCCTATCAATGACATTAAGGATTACAGAATAACTCCATTCTTGATAGGTGCATTGCCTCTGACAATGCTCTGTGAAACCTCCATTAAAACAACAACTAGAATGCATTTAAAGTGAACCTGTGGGGAGAAGGGAGAGAGGGAAGAATCCATGCACTGAATGTATTTCACACACCGGATTCTTTCTCGGTATCAGGACTCAGCCTTGGAAAGTCTTGGCCCCCTCTTGCTGAGTCTGCCCTTCCCTGCAGAGCTTGGACCACAAGGTTTTTAGCAATCTCTGCAAACTTTGCTCTTGTCTATGGCCACCAGACACTTCGGTGAAGCAAGAGTTCTTCAGGCAGGAAGTGAAAGAATAACACAGAGCCTGGTTCTCCAGAATAAACCCTGTCTCCAGCATGAGATGAATTGGGGATGATGCTTGCCCCTCAGATTTCTCTGGAGGGTAAAATGTTCCATATGCTCCGAGGAGAACTTGTTGACTCAACAGCTAAAAGAACTCTTCTCTGGAAGCAACTTTTAAATGACTTTTCTAAAGGCAAAAGTGAATTTTGAGTGCTTCTGAAGACCAGGGGGTGACTCACCAGAGATTTTTACTGAGACTTTTATGGATACACATTACAGTTAACGATCTGTACACCTGATGATCCTCAGATGAGGATGGAGATTATGTGCCCACAGATAAGACAAATTGAGATTTTTATGGGAGATTCAATTCTCTGAAGCCACTGGGACATGATTTCGTGAGCATGCTATTTGCACATCTTCAAGCTTGCTATTTAAAAAGAATTGTTTAGTTTTGACAAAATTGCCATGAACATGAACAGTTTCCTCTTATTATGGAGAATCACATTTTCAGCCACTCTATTGCATTCTTACTCATGCAGGGGATGGGTGTGAGGAGGTGGTAAATGTTTTAAATGATGATCTGAACTAAACTCTAGAGCCAGCCCAGGAGAGTGCCCCTCAGGTTTGGCTGCCCTAGTGTGATGCTGGCCAGCTTACCCACTGATCAGGGCAAGTGAACTCCACTGCTTGGCCTGGAGGTGCAGACTGGAGCATTAGAGTGTTTGTTAACACTGCTTCTACTAGTCCGTTTTTACACCCACGTGTATACATTTCTGTTTTAATGTATAATTTTCTGGGAGCAGGGCATAGTTTTGATGGAAAGGTTTCCAAAAATCATCCCCCAAGTTCAGTGTGTTTTTCTACTGGGGAAGGAGAGACTTGCTCCTTGGGTCCTTTGCTATTCTTCACTCTAAAGAGGAAAACAGTCCATGAGGCCTGTGATGGAACCAAGAGACTTGAGCACATCCCACTCCCTTTGGGGACCTCAGGTAGCAGCAGCTGTGACCGATTTTGTTCAAGGTAAAGGGATTAAGGAGAAAAGTGATGGGCAAATTTTTAAAGGAAACTAGGAAGCAGATCTGTTTAGTCCCCTGAGTATGGCAAGAGAGGAAATAGTACTGAAAAGGCACCAAGAGACAATGAAATCGGGTCTTATCATCATCTTAACAATAACAACCACCACTTAGAAATGCCCTCTAGGCACTTCATCAAAGTTAGTTCATCCTCCCAAGAACCTGACAAGGGGTGTGGAAACATTCACTTCACAGTTGAGGAAACAGCTGGAATCGTGTGATATGGTAGAAAGAGCACTTGTCTGGAAGTCATTTCTTAGCTCTATGACCTTGAGCAAGTCATTTGACCTCCTTGAAGGTCTCAATTTCTAGTTCGAGTTAATTATCTCGCAGGGGTGTCCAACTCGTGCCCTGTGGGCCTCACATGGCCAGGATGGCTATGAATGCAGCCCAATACAAAATCATAAATTTACTTAAAACATTTTTTGCTCATCAGTTTTCATTAGTGTTTGTGTATTTAATGTGTGGCCCAAGACACTTTTCTTCTTCCAGTGTGGCCCAGAGACCCCAAAATGTTGGGCATCCCTGCCTAGAGCCTTTTTTAGTTCTGACCTAAGTGGACTGACCCAGACAAATTAAACCCTTTACAAACCCATCTCACCATCATACCATGCGAAATACCATTTCCCCTTTCAACAAGGATCCATTACCACAAACATGGCCAAAAACTGTCTCTTCAGTCCTGGGATGCAGCGACAGGCGTATAGGCCCTGCCCACATCTTGCAGTGACCTTGGGTGGTGGTTGTTTATATAGACTATTAACGACTTACATTAGTGTGGTGCATCAGAGTGGAGCCTTAGTTTTTGGTCACCATAGTACCAGTGTCCCCTGCACAGGGCTTGCCGCTTTGAAAAGATATGATGTAGGAAAAAAATGCGACTTGGAGTCATAAGATTTAAGCACTTTTGGAAGCCAAGAACCCGTGAGCAAGTCCCTTAAAACTTGACTCTTTCCTTGTCCACAAAATGGAGGAAACGGTACTCGCACTGCAGGATTTGTGATGTAAGAAAACGTGGATGCGGGAAAGGGCCGCCACTAGAGTTTGTTGCTACCATTTGTCAATCACGGTAAATCTGGCACAGAGACTTTTTCCAACCCTCTCCAACTGACGCCTCGTTCAGGGAAACCTCCGGATCATAGAGCTCAGATCCTAGCTGGCCTCACACGCACCACTTCCGTTCGTCTTCCTAAAACCGCGCCTGCGCAGTGCAGCGCTTCCTCTTGGGGTCCGATCTACTTTGCGGCAAAATGGTGAGTGTTGGTCTCGCAGAGGCCTAGGTTGTTTATCCACCTGCATCTGTCCTTTTCTTGATTTCTTCGCCCTAACCCACGTCTGCTGGCCAACCCTGTCCTGTGTCCTCGGCGTCTGTGCCCTCGCCGCTTCTCTTGGACGCAGACGGCAGCGGACTGGCGGGAGTGGAGCTGTTGGTCGCGGCCCGGGCCATTCGGGCCGGGTTAGGAGGGAGCCCTCGGAGCACCGGGCTTGCCCTGGGCCGTAGTTGCACCGGGGTGGAGTGGGGGCAGCCAGGACAAAGGCAGGGGCTGGGTGGGTGGAGGAGTGGTTACGGAGGCGCTGGGACTTGGGGGAGTGTGGCAACCTGTCTGTTCCAGGGTCCTGGTATTTTTGGTTCTTTCTTACTAGGCTAAACGCACCAAGAAAGTCGGAATCGTCGGTAAATACGGCACCCGTTATGGCGCCTCCCTCAGGAAAATGGTGAAGAAAATTGAGATCAGCCAGCACGCCAAGTACACTTGCTCCTTCTGTGGCAAAGTAAGAAAGGCTCCCGTTTGGGGGGCGGGTGGGGGGGCGGGACGGCGGTGAGGGAGCGCAGGTGTCCTTCCTGGCGAGGCCTTTCGAAGTTTGTAAACAGTGCTGGTTCTGAGGTGTTGAGCCGTTAGAGCCGTGTGCACTACGGATAATCAGTTATAAGGCGATGGAGTATTGTTGCGTACTTTAGATTTGGTGAAACGTTTTTCACCCGAAGAAAACCACGTAGGAACTAAAGGGTAAAAAATGACGACAGAGCCCCAGCCTAGCCAAACCTGCATTGTCTGGTTTGATTGGAAATGATTCTGTGAGTTCTGTCTACTGGAGCTGCTAAGAGATTTTCCTGTAACATCTGTGCATCGACTGGACTTGGTCACAGCAGTCCTTGTTTTTGTTTTTTTGGGGGGGGGGGGGGGGGGGGGGGCGCCTTTTCATATCTTTGGCAGTATCACCAGGATGAGTGCAAATTTTGCATTGGAGAACTTAGGGGTATTAGAAACACATAACCTCCCTAAAGATTCCAACGTTCATTTTCTAGCGTAAGTCAGATCCCGGAGTGCGTTTGGTTCTCAGGGAAAGTTGGTTGTTTTTTACAGACCAAGATGAAGAGACGAGCAGTGGGCATCTGGCACTGTGGCTCCTGCATGAAAACGGTCGCTGGTGGTGCCTGGACCTACAAGTGAGTCTGTTTCTTTGTGGTGTTTCGAAGTGTGTGGCCCAGTCATAGTTGAGGCTTAACACTGTGTGGGCTGGTTTTAGCTCTTTACAGGACTGGGAAAGTAAGGCTCCTTTTGTTTTTGTTTTTTTTCCCCCCAGGACTTTTGAGTTGTGGTTTGAGTTATTAAAAGAATAAGAAGAAAACTACCAAAATAAAAAATTAAGTCTTGGTTCACATTAAAGTTCTTAGGGTCATCATGAGTATTGTCATGATTCTGTACAACCTTGGTAGTGGGGAACCTTGACTTGAGCCTGCGAGCTGTTCTTGAAATCAAGGAATCACTTAGCTTAGTAACTATGAAAATCTGAGGCGGTCTGAACCACCACACCTTTGTCGCTCACAGTATTGGGCCTTTCTGAGCCTGACAAGGGCCAGGTGACACTGCTGAGATTAACTCTGTGCTGGTTGTGGATTGTGTGGCCTCTTAAGTTGATTCATTTCTGGAAGTTAAGATTCTTTGGTGATTCTGAAGGGGTCTAATCTTGGAATTCATTGCAGACCCTGAAGGCTGAGGTGTTCTTCCTCTGGCCAGTGTCTTGGCTTGTGTTGTCCAGTATATAAAAGGCCACCTCTATATAAAATGATTTGGCTGGTGTGATTGAAGAATTGGATTTTAATTTAATTTTAAAACTTTAATTGAAGCACTAAAAAATTGGAAAATGTTGAAATACTTATAGTGGGTATAAGGATAAATGCCTGTGGGGTTTTAGGAGGGCAGAAGGCAAAGTGGGGGCGGGTAGCAAGTTCTCTTGGTTGTGATAGTAAAATGAATCAGCATTCAGATAGCCACAGGGTGCGGTGGGGGGATGTGTTTTTCGGGTACAGTTCCTCAGTGTAGTAAAACTTTGTAGTTATTTTTAAATGGCTGTCTTTCCAAAATGTACTTTAACTTGCTCTACCATGTTAAACATTGCTTTCTTGGTACCTCTTATTTATTGTACCATTTTATAATTTATTAGTTTCTTCTGGCATTTTGTTCATTACCCTTTTACGAAGTTAGGTCAGTCCTTTGCAACCATTCTTCCGTGTTAATTTGTTTATGCTCTGTTGTCTGAGAAGTCAGATGTTTAGTTCAGGTTGCCTGTCGCATTCTGCAAGTCTGAAGACATGACTCATAAAGGATGTCATCCTTCATCATTTAGATTATACTGTAAAAGTGAAGCGGATTAGCCATTTCACATATTGGTGTAGTTAATTACGTTGGAACCAAATTTGTTTTTCTTTCCAGCACCACTTCTGCTGTCACAGTAAAGTCTGCCATCAGAAGATTGAAGGAATTGAAAGACCAGTAGAAGATCCACAATTTGAAGCATTGCTAGCCGATAATAAATGGGTTAATTTATGTAACAAAGTTATTTTGGTCTGTAATTTTTTTAAGTAGTTGTTTCAGTTTATATTATATTTTGTTTTCTGAAAAAAAGACTTGCAAATTAAAAATCCTTCTAATTTTTCAGTAGTCAAATGATAATACAAGAATATAAGCCTTATAGGTTAGGTATGTCTTAGCTTTTTATGTCTGTTTTTGCCCATTCAGCTTCGAGATAACTGGTTCAAATTGTGCAAACTTGTTTTTATATCACAGTTAATATTTTTTTAAATGTTACTAAAGGTAGGATGGGCATATACTTACTCTCGATATTTTGTCTGTTGAACCATCATCTTCAGAAAACTGAAACAATCAGAATTTCAGGACAAATTTTGTTACTATCTATACCATTCTCCATTTTTTTCAGTCTGCACACAAGGATTCCCAGGATTTAGTTAATTTGCTGTAGATGGTCACTAAATAGAAAACAAATTTCCTTGTAGGTATTTAAGAGTTGCGAATAGTTCAGATTGTGATTAACTTTTTTCTTCATCACCTTTATTCAGTCCCTCTTTTAAAATATTCTGCAAGGTCTGTACTGAGATTTATCCTTTCAATCTGCACTGGTTCTGGCACAAACTATCAGAGTAACCCCCTGTGCCAAGCTCTCCTGAGACTAATAGAAGCACTAACTATATGTTTTCTTAATTTGGATTATTGTTGCCCTGGACAGTTCTGTTCACTGTCATCCCCGGTGCCTAGTATAATTCCATGCATACTGCATTCTGGAGGCTTAAATAATGAGCAGATGGGTATGTGAATCTCAGTTTTGTAGTAAAATAGTGCTAACTGAATGTAAGATAAGATTAAGTACTATCAGGAGTAGAATCAGAATTGACAAGTCAGGATTGTAGAAAAGTTTGACACAGGTCTTCAGGAATTCCCAGGTGAAAGGCTAGAATTCCGCATCAGCATAGGGACTTGAGTAAGCTTGGGGTGGCTAGTAGTTGTGTGGTCTAAGTTCAGTTACATCTCCACAAATTTCCTGAACAATGCCTAGTATGGCAGAATGGAGTAAACTGGGATCTAGGATCACTAATTTGGAGTCTTGCTTGAAAGCTTCCATGTAACTTTGCTTAGGAGTTTGTATGTGATTCTGTAAGCAACAGAACCAGTAGAATTTTGTAAACATTTTATATTTAACATTTTTTGAACCTCTGTATTCTAAGCACCAAGTATCATTTAATTCCACAACTTTTACTTGATGTAGCTGGGTTTTGAACCCATGTATTCTTGGCTCCAGAGTGATAATCCTGGGCACTGTATATTGATTTTAACTTTTTTTTGATGCTAGTTGAAGAGTGGATTTATCTCCCATGGTGCTTTCTATCCTATGGTGTTCTCTCCCCCAGAGCCAGGACGCATAGGTCAAGAAATCAAGAAATGGAAGTGGGACTGATACCACTGAGAATTATGCCAACTGACAAATTGAAGGCATTTTTGGTACCCCTGTTTGTTGGTGAGTTTGGAGGTTTTAGTGCCTAAGGAAGCAATATTTCTCTCAGGGAACACAACCTTGGTTCTATTTAAATTGAAACCTTGAGACAATTCTCTGATCATTTTGGGCTCTTTATGTCATTGAACCAATAAAAAAGGGAGTCTCTCAATGACACTTCGCCTTCATCCTCAGCCCTGTGCTCTAGGAGACTCTGCTGTGTATGGCCTGTAGCTTGTTCCCTGGCTTCTGGTTGGTTTCAGCAATCGGAAGTCACCAGCTAAAGACTTGGCAGATGAGAAGAAAGTGGAGTTCAGATATTTCCTGTGCTGCTGCTTGCAGAGTTGCTTCAGGAGTCTTACAGGCTGTTCAGGACATTCAAACTGTCAGACTGTTGGGTTGAAGAGCTGTAACCTCCTACAGCTCTGTTAGGAGGCTCTTTTCCTATTCTGTAGCTACTCTCTGAGACTTACTAACTACTCCCTCCCCTTCTGTAGGCCTAGGGTAGTAATGGCTTCATGCTGTTACTAGTCCTGGAGGACTTCATCCATTATTGCTTTTCCTTAGCCTGAACACACTGTTGACCTTAGTCCCTTTATTCAACTTCCCTTAAGTACCCCGCTTGAGTATCCCGTCTGTTTTCTGACAGGACCCGGAACAAACCAGGTGTTTCACAGTAACCTGCTTTGAAATTTCTAGAGCGAAAATCATTCTGTAGTGTTTCTTTTCCTAACATATTATTCCTCCCTCTTCCTTATGTTTTGTAATAAGACATTTTGTCTCCCAAAATCTCTTTCTTAGAGCAACATAACTCTGTCACTCCATTTGGTTATAGTGGGGTTACCAAGGGTTTCCCTTGGCCACCAAAGGATGGTCACATGACATAAATTGCTATAACTGGTTGAACATTATTCTAGGAATTTATAATTTGTGCAGAGTTACACAGAGAGGCAACTAGTTGGAATTAAGTCTTAGTGGAACTACCTAAGAGACCATGAATTTCTGCCTCTAAGATGGCTTGAAGTTGTACTGGTACTTGCTTAGATGCAGAATCAGAATTGGTGACTAGAAACAAGTAAAAAAAATCAGAAAAATCAATGGAAAAGAATGAGTGTGAGGAGATAACAATGAAGAGTTCTCTCGGGGAGAGGAGGGATGATGACTCAGGATTTTTCAAAACCAATTAAAAAACCAAGCCACATACTGTAAGCTTTAGGTACAGTAAATATAAAAAATTACACCTAAGAATATCAGTATTAACACCAAAGACAAAAGAAATATCTTAAAAGCAGCTAGGAGAAAAGGGAGCAGCACTAAGGTGACTTCACAATAGACTCAAATTCTATACTCAACATTCACCCCCACCCCTGAGATTTTCTTCAGAGAGAGGGGAAGGGAGAGAGGGAGAAAGAAACCAATGGGTTGCTTCACATGTGCCCCAACCAAAGACAACCTGCAGCGCAGGCATGTGCCCTGACCAAGAATCAAACTGGCAACCTTTCGCTCTGTGGGACAATGCCCAACTGAGTCACACCGGTCAGGGTTCAGTAATGACACAATATGAAGGTAAAATAATTGCAAACAAAAAAATGAACATCCACCCACCTACTGTACAGAAAGTAAGTAACCAAAGGAGGAGACATGAAGATACCGGAAGGAAGGAAAGTCAACAAAAAGGGGTAATATGTAAGTACATGTAAGTGAATATAGATTAATAGCAATAATAAATTCTGGGGATAATACTAAAATTATTACAGCAAAAGCAAATACAGGGGTGGGCAAAAGGCTGAAAGGTGAGTATGCAAAAGTTATTGTATTAT
Source organism: Pteronotus mesoamericanus (assembly GCF_021234165.1). Taxonomy (NCBI): domain Eukaryota; kingdom Metazoa; phylum Chordata; class Mammalia; order Chiroptera; family Mormoopidae; genus Pteronotus; species Pteronotus mesoamericanus. Next base: position 10,411,927 of record NW_026555277.1, on the reverse strand, counting down.
TTACTAGTTCTGTATATTGATTTGTACTACAACTGTAAACCTACTTTTGCCCCAGTATGTCAATCAAGAGGGTAGATAGTGTTGAAATGTTGCAAAATTCTTGCATTGTTCAGGAAGAGGTAAAATTGCTAATCAAATATATATTGTAATCTCTTGTAATCATTAAAAGAAAATTATTAACAAATTAATAGAACGGATATAGATTTGAAAAGCACTCGGTAAGGGGATGGGAAAAGAACTAGTAGGACAAATAGTATGTAGTAACAATAGATAAAGCATATACATGTATACACGTATGTATATTTCAGTTATAACATGGCACATAAATGCTTCAATTAAAATGTAAAGGTAGTCCAGTTAGAGTACATACAATATAAAAAAGACATACCTAAAAAGAATCAGATATAAATAATGAAATATAAGGATACAGACACATTAAAAACAAAAGTTTAGAAGGATGAGAAAAGATGTAACCTGCAAATAGTAATCCATGAAACAAGAACTGTAGTTCTATTTGACCAAGTGAACTTTAAGGCAGAAAAGCGTTGCTAGAGACATTTATATTGTAAAACAAAAACGTGTGTACATGAATTCTCAGGATTTCTGAGCCATCGATGAAGATAGGCAACACCAGGTAAGTGGGTGGTGATGGCTCTGAAGATGTTCTTGAGGAGCAAGTTGAAGAATTAATTGAAGAACTTACAGAAATACTGGTTAGAGAAAATCAAAGAGAACGGATATATTCTACATAGCCAATGTGGGTATCCAAGAAGACCTAGCAAGCTGGAATGGTAAGCTGGAAAACAGGTGAATTCATTAAGTTACAAATAATAGATATTTCTATAAAGCAAAAACTCAAAATACCAAGAAATGTCTTAGCAGCTCAAGACAGAGTAATGCTAGTCATTGTTTAAAAATCTTTCAAGCTGATCTGCAACCACACTCTCTGTGGTGTGTTCTCTAACTGAAGCTCACCACGCTGTCTTGTTCCCTGGATAGACAGTAAACATGGATGCATTCCTAAAATGGTCAACGGGGAAACAGAATCATTTGTATCACTACAGTCACTATTGGTTTTGTGTGCCAGCTTTGGAAAACAACCTTCAGAGCGTGTCACCGTATAGTCACTAGTTCTCTAGATATTATTGAAGGTTTACATAGTGTACTTTGGTCTTGGAACCCAATGAATTTACATATATTCTTTGGGAATCTAATCTATAAATCAGGAAAGTACTTAACCATTCCTTCAACAAAGCAGAGAAATTTGTCAGCATGTGTTGGCTGCAAGCGTCATATGTAACACCAGGGGGTGATACAGTATAACTGGAAGAAAGGAACATAGTCTGACAAGGGTAAGGTTTGGCAGATTCATCTTGAGGACAAGATGGTTAAGAGCTTGTGTAAAATTACAGTTTAGTAAGTACCAAGTTATTCCTAAGATTCCATAATGTCATAATGTGACCGAGCAGACTAAGGTAAAGAAAAAAATAAGCCCAAAGGAGTTAATTATAGGTCTTTGGGACAAGCAATCTACTAATATGTAATTAAGATGAATTTGGGTGTATTTTCTAGGGTCTGCTAGTTTGAAGAGAAAATTTGAATTTAATATTTTCATTTTGTTAATAGTAAGAATCATTTTTACCAGTTGTAAAAACAAAACTCTTCTGCAGTGATAATGCATTGTTAAAATATGTTTAATTGAATAAGATTTTATGTATCAAGTGCTTCTCAAATTAGGTTTACAGGCCTCAGACCACATTTTCAGAGTCTTCAGGAATTTTTTCTCTTTGAAAAGGTGAGTACAGGAGGAAAGTATTAAATACACCACAGAAACACTGCGCTTTGTAACTGAGTAACAAGCCATGGAGACACAAACCAATGAGGGAAGCTAAGTGAGAGCAGGGCCCCCCAAAAGTGGGTCAAAGGGTTACACTAATGCAGGGAGATGCCCTAGTGGTGCTACCACTGGGCAGAGCCAATGGGTGCTCAGTGGGTGTATGACTTGGAAGGCAGCCAGTAGGAGAGGGCTTCTCTCTGTCTAGAGGGAGCTGTGTGTGTGTGTGTGTGTGTGTGCGCGCGCGCGCGCGCGCGCATGAAATGGTGCAATTTGTTGAGATTCAAAGGCCAATATGATAGAGGTGACGTAAGGGTCTTTTCTTCTCTTTATGCCCTTTTTCTCTAGCTTTTTTTCCCCCTCCCAAGCGATTATTCTTTAGCTCCTCAATTTGAGGCTGTTCTGCTCATAATTTTCCGTGCTTTAGTTTCTAAGTCGTGGTTCACAGTGGGGGTGTTTTATTAGGAAACCTGCCACATGCGCCCTGCTGCGAGCGTGGCTGTGTTCTAAGGGTGGGCCTGTAGGAAGTCACTCAGTCCTCATGCCAGCCCTGCACTGGGTAACTGGGACCATGTTTTACAAGGCTCTTCATGACTGTGTTCCTGCTTACCTTTCCAACCATATCTACTGCCATGTCCTGTTTCTTCTGAAGAACCCGCCATGCGGGACTTCCTGCCACTTGAACGCACCGTGCTTTAAGATCACAGCTAGTGTGGGTTGTGCTCTTTCTGCTGCCAATTCTCTGTTTCTCCTGCAGTGTCTCGCCTTCTCCTCACACCAAACTCATGGGATTAATATGATTTCCCCCTTCCCATTTTAAAAAAGTTAAATGTTATGTGTGTGGTCACACACTTCAGGGAGGGATAATAATGTGGGGAAAGGATGAAGTTATATTATGCAGCTTCAGCTCTGTCATTTACTAGTTTGAACTTCCGAGAATGTTATTCTGTTTTTACAGAAGAAGAAACGGAGGTTCTCTGGAGTGGCATATTGTGAAGGATTTTGTGATGGGAGTGCCGACCTAGGCAAGAGACGAAGACAAAAAATGAGGGGGAAAGCCGCAGAATGGAAAGGAAACGGTGTTTTCAAGGGACAGTGTTAGCCAGTACAAGCAGGACTCGACGGATTAAAATGGGGCGCACGCACATTCAGACTGAGGAATCTGGGCACGTCACGTTGTATATAGGAAGATGAGTGCAGGGAATGGACGGCAGAGGGAGCCCTTGGTAAGTTTTGCTCAAGTCTGAACTCAGAAGAATGAGAATGTGGCATTTTCCCTGATGTTCCCTGACCATGAGCTTATTCCCCTCCTTATTCTCATCTTGACTCATCTTGTTAATGAGGATATCATTTCCCTAAAGAAGTGCCTAGGACGTGCTAGCAGCTGTGCCTCTTCTTATGAGGCCCTGTGAGGCTGCTGCGTTACTCTTTTTCACTAGGTGAGAAAACCACGCCTCTGAGGAACTGAATAACAGCCCCACTTTAGTTACACAACTGATAAGTAGTTGATTAAGGATCCCAGTTCTTAGGGCTCTAGGATGCTAAAGGGCAGCCTCCTCAACCCAAAGTCACTTCTCTATGTCCCTGGAACTTTTATGGGTCCGTATTTATTCCTCCTCTGCAAATACAAACTAGGGTACCAATGGGGTTAAAAAGAACTCTAAGAGTAGCATAGTTGGTTCATTTCAGCAGAGATATTTTAAAAACAATGCTTTCACTCAAAGGAGGTGCCCACACCCAGCAAGCCAGTAGGAAAGAAATGTGGGGGCCAGTGGCAATGGCAGTACCAAGGGTGGGGGTCTGAGCTTTCAAATTCCACTCCCCCTCACCCCCTGTAATTTCAATTTGCCTCCTCTCTCTGTTTCCTATAAACAACTAATGTTATCTTAATTTTACATTCCAGCTTTGCAAATATCCTACCCTGGCTGCCCCCTTTCCACCTTCCCTAGACTCCACTGTGCCGGCTGTTAGTGGCAGCACCCAAACTCCCTTCTGTGAGTGATGCTGGGTTAGCACGTTTGGGAGACCCCCAGAACCAGAGAGCTCTAACTTCACGTCTTTAGTTGCTACAAAAGAAAGACTGCTATCTTCTCCCCTCCTGGGACCCCACCGTGCGGCTCAGCGTGAGACCAAGTCCTTGGGGGGCTCAGCAAAGACTTGGTGACAGGCTGATTGATGGGTTCCCGCCTCTGCCCCCCCGGGCCCCTCCTGCAGCCCTGGCCCAGGTCCACCATTTGGCTGCCTGAGGGTCTGTTTTTCTTTGTTGAGTCAGCACCAGTGAGCCAGGGCCAAGATCAGCTGGGGTTAGGGGTTGGTACTGCAGGACACTGGGAAGGGAGCAAGAATTCAGTGGCCCAAAGGAAGATGTGGTGGAGAGCAGCCGAGTGGAGGGCTCTGGGGTTGTGGTCAGAGGAGCCTGAGCCGGGAGCTGACCTGTTGGTGTCATTGACCACTGGCTATTGGGGGAATGCTGTGTTGTAGACAAACACAAGGGGCTACTCGCGTCATATTGCTTAGGGCCCTAAAAAATCCCAGCCTTGCCCGCCTTGTGCTTCAACTCTACTTCTTTTAAGAGATGCCAAAGTGGAACCCAATTTCCATGAACTCTGCTAATGGAAGATGAGGAGAAGATGGGTGAGTGAAATTCTCAGACACACCCAGCAGCCATTCAGCCATCCTTTTGCCAGGGCTGCTGAGAATCAAAACAAAGTAGCTGATGACATTGGTGGCAGGTAGGGAGAGTGACAGAAGTTCAGAGAAGTCAGCCTTCCAATAACCACTTCCAAGAGGGAGGAGGGAGTAGATTAGAAGTAAACCAATGATGCTAACAATCAGTCAAGACAGTTATGCCACCTGGCTGGCGTGGCTCAGTGGATTGAGCACCTGCCTGTGAACCAAAAGGTCATAGGTTTGATTCCCAGTCAGGGCACATGCCTGGGTTGTGAGCTAGGTCCCCAGTAGGGGATGCACAAGAGGCAACCACACATTGATGTTTCTCTCCCTCTCTTTCTCCCTTCCTCCCCGCTCTATCTAAAAATAAATAAATAAAATCTTTTAAAAAAAAAGTTATGCCAATACTGTCCCCAGAACCACAGGCCTCATGGCATCCTGGAATGATACTGAGAGGGGTATACTTACAGGTCGTGCCATCTAACTCCATCATTTTGAAGAGAAGGAGGGGTACAGATCCAGGGAAGTGATGTGACTTGCCCACAGTGCAACAAATAGAGGGCTGCAGAGCCCAAGCCTAATTCAGAGCTTTTTCCGTGACAACCAAGAATCAAATCTGCAACCAGCCTTGGAGGAGTTCAGGGTCGTTTGGGTACGGGTTTGGGGATGAGAAATCACTGCCCAGGGGCTGAGAAACTCTGGAGGCGCTTGGTTCGACATTGCTGTTCCTCTGAAAGATCCAGTGTCTTTTCAGGTCAGTTGGACTCCTGAGCTTGTTCATTCTCAAGAGCAAGGTCTTAAGAGATAGGACCGAACAGAGTGAAAATGTTCTTTCAAAAAAGCCTTGGGTTTCTGCCTAACGCAAGGTAGATGCAGGAGGGTCCTGCACGGTCTCTCTAACTGGGCACAAGGTAGGGAGGGTCTGTGCAGGTGCCCTGCCAATGCCATTCTGTGAAAAGAGCAGGGCTTTCATTCTTGGGAAAATTCCTATGTCTTGCTCCTTTCTTAGAGGCTGAGGAGTGCCTGTTGTGAGGATTAGTAGAATAAGATGATCAAAATTCCCTAGGACCTGGGGCTGCAAACCTGAGTCCAGAGCCACATATGAGGCCACGCCCCCTCAGCCTGGCCTCCCCCAAGAGAGGTCCCCCTCCCAGGGCTCCGCTTCTTCTGTAACTGATTTTCATCCATATATAAAAATCTGGCAAGAGCAGCAAGGCTTTGTGCTTTGGCGGCACATTTCTCACACAGCAAGATGGCAGCTTCACAGAGGGAAGTGGCTAGAGGGACCTCCTAAACCCCGGGAAGGCGTGTCCTCAGCTGTGGACTGGGGCATTCCCCCCGGCTTCCCCAGTGTGCTCCTCCAGGACATTCAGAGGCCAGCACAAATGATTTCCTTAACCCTGTAACAGTAGGGCAGTGGAGGAAATAGGTGTTGGTTTTAGAACTGAAGAGCTTCGGGTAGTTGTTGCCATATGGCAATGTCCTATGAGTCTTAGCGGGTCCAGGAGGGCAGGATCTTAGCGATGCCCTCCACAGATACAGCACAGGGGTCAAGAGACTCGTCTCTGGTGTCAGACCATTTGTGTCCATCTTCAATTATTCTTAGTATCTTGATTCCCTTGGGCAACTTGCCTAACCTCTCCAGGCCTTTGTTTCCTTGTCCCTAAAATGAGGATAAAAATATACCCACATGCGAAGGTTGTTGTGAGGATAAAATGAGATACTTTCTTTAAAGTGCTCAGCCTGACACGTAATAAACATTCGATTAACATTTGATATTGGTGTTATGTTATCATTCTTTCCATCACTTTAAAAGCATGGAAACTATGGCCCACAGAGGTATTTTTAAGAAATGTATTTTCTTAAAATCACAAAACCAGCCTGGTCGTATGTGAACATTTTCACTGACTTAAAAACGGGACGTGCCGGCACCTGGACATGAGCCAGGAAAGGACAGTTTATGTTGCTGTAGCAACTCCCAAACGCCAGGGCTCTCAGTGAAAATGTTCGCTTCTTTTCCACACACTTGTGTTCACTGTGGGTCAGCTTGGGGCTCTGCTCCTATCATTACTGCCCTTCTTCTGGGACATGGGCATTCAAGACACAAATCTATTCCACAGCATCCATCCGGAAGCCTCTCTGATCACTTCTGCTCACATTTCTTGACCAAAGCGAGCCACAAGGCCAGATGGGAGTTTAACAGTGTGCATAAGCATGATCCCTTTACAGGAGGTAACCAGATACTGGTGAAAATTATACCATTTATGATCATCTGCTACGTAAACAAAGGTAATCTTAGTGTGACTAATCCTCTGGCATGAGCCAATAGAAACACCTGCCCTAAGACGTCAAAACTGGTATGAAAAACAGAGACCCTTCCACAACCTTAAAAGGAACAACTATTGATGACCACTCCTTGAAATTTTTTTCTCAAACCCCCAAACCATGGACAGGTGAAAGTCTCCATTCTTTGAGAAACAGCCACACTCAGTCATGTGGCTCACCCGAGGATGAGAGGGTCCTTGCACTTGAATATCACAGAGGGTTCACTGCCCTCTCTTACCCTAAAGTGTTTACCACCCATCCCTTTGCGGTTCACGCGATTAACCACTGCTGATTTAGAGCTGATCACTGGTCTTCATGGTGGAAGGAAAAGGGAATACAGCCCTTGTCCTCCAGGAATGCGGCAAGCTTCCTACTAGTGGGAGAAGGCTAGCAGTAAAGTCAACAAAGAGAATAGTATAAAGCAAGTACTGGGTTGGTCCAGGAGCTGTGGAGCCACAAAGGAGGGTCATGTAATTTAGCCTGGCAGGGTCTGAAAAATTCATATGGGAAAGCTGATGTTGCTGGAATTTCATTCTTAAGGAAGGGTGGGAATTACGCAATTGGTCGAAGTTGTGAAATGGTATTTAGGACAAAATGTACGTCCTTTAAGAAGGAAATGTTCTGGCTTCCTGTTATTTCTCATTTATTAGCAAGCATCTTTTCTGAGTATTGAGCATTGGCTACATATCAGGCAGTTAAATGACACATCTGTGCCTTTGGGACTTAACTAACCTGAAGCAGAGGTTCTGAGAGAACGGGTCTGAGGTCACTGACAGGTGCAGACTTGAGGAGCCCACCCCAGAGTCTCTAGGTGTGGAGCCCAGAAACTGGCAGTTTAAACAAATGCTTGTCATAATTTTGATACACTCAAAATTAGGGGGTTATTACTTAAAAGGTGGTGGTAATATTGGTAAGTGTGGAAAGGACCCAGGGAAAATGAGATGAGTGTATTGAACAAAGAAGTACATTAAAGTAAAAAATATTTGTGTTACCTGTGAGTCAGCGGCCAGTGCCCTTTGAAGTGTGGTGCAAAGGTTAGAGAACTTGGCATTTCTTTGTCCGGGCTGCTGTTGACTTCCATTCAGGACCATCTTTCTAAGCTTATCCTCTTATGCTAACAAGTTTTGGGTTTTTTTTTTTTTAAATTTGTGTTGCCTTTTTATCTCTTCCAATAAAACAATTTAATTATAGAATCTGGTACTCACTTTGTGTGCAACAGCCAATTAGGGGTAAAGTGATTAGTGAATGAGGAATAATGACATCTCTCTGTTGGCATAGAATTTACAAAGAATTTAGCGTCTCATTTGATCTTCAGCCAATACTGTGGAGGTAGGTTTCTTAATAGCCTAATTTAACAGTTGAGGAAACTGAGTCTGGAGAGGATAAGCAACCTATCCAATGTCCTATAGGTAGTTGGTAAGCCAGCTGTGCTGAAAAATTAGGGATTTCTTTGCGAATTTAATCTTTGGGATTATTCCTTTAAAGTAAGCATTGGGTTGGTCTGGGAGCTGTGGAGCCCCAAAGGAGGGTCACTTAATCTAGTTTGGCAGTGTCCTAAAGATTCATATGGGCAAGCTGGTGTTGCTGGAATTTCATTCTTAAGGAGGGGTGGGAATTATGTAATTGGTCGAAGTTGTGAAATGGTATTTAGGACAAAATGTATGTCCTTTAAGATGCAAGTATTCAGTCTTCCTGCTATTCCTCATTTATTAGGAAGCATCTAAGGAACCTGGGTGGTTATTTTGTCTCATTTGTAGCCAGACTGCCTCTGACAGAGAGCTCACTCCTTCAGGAAAGCCCCATGAACCTCGCCCTGCTCACTCGAGCCCCCTCTTGAAACCTGGTGTCCTTGAACACGGCAGGATCAACAAGAATGAGGAGCTCCAGGTGAGTGTGAGGGAGAGAAAGCAGAGCCGATCCAAGGAAAGGTCGGAAGGCGGAGGCCTCTTTCTGCGCCGACTTCAGCAGGCTGTTTATACTATGCCGGACCAACTTTAGCAAAACTATACGTTTTTCTGTGGCCCGCAGTCCTCCTCCTCTTCTCTCCGCTGTCTTCCTCCCCGCTATCCCCTTGTCTAACTTTCAGCTCAGTGGTCTCCTTTTGTCCCAAAGGGATTGTGCGCTCTCTCAAGGTGAAAGGGCACGATTTTGCTTGGAGCATAAGGCCAGTTTTGAGAACTGCACAATCCAAAGGAACAGATTATTAAAGGAGAATGTTGGCTGGGAAGGAATCACCTTGTCGGTCACAATGGAGAATCCTAGAGAGCTATTTTCTGACTTCAGGTGGGAGGAGGATGAGCCATTAACCCAAGAGCTCTGGAGGGTCTCCTTCCCTTCCTTGTCATGACCTTGAGAAGTAATACCAACAATAGGAGGGAGTTTTGGCTTTAGAAAACTGGGCTACACTACAAGTCCGACTCTACCAAATGCTTGCAGTGACCTTTGAGAAGACTCTTCACCCTGTTCCCCATGCATTGAGTGAGTGTAGAAAGGCCTGCCCTGCCCACCTCAGAGCATGACCAGGATGCTCAAAGGGGAGAAAGCTAAGCTAGTGCTGGTCACATGGTATGAAGATGCCACAGGGCAGGGCAGTGTTGCGGAATTAGAATGGAGATGTGGAGTCCCTGTGGACAGGTGCTTTCTGAATGACCGACTGCCAGTGGAAGATTCTTATCCCCTCCCATGATGGGCATGAACACAGATCACCGGCTAACCTGTAATTGCTATTACAGCTAACCTGTAATGGCAATCTGGAGTCATCTAATAGGCAGTAAAGGGGAATGGTTCAGAGAGTGGGCTTAAGCCCTATCACCTGGGTTTTTCTGCCTCTGGCTTTCCCTAGCTGTCTGACTCTGGGAAGATATTTAAGTTCTCCGAAACTCTGTTTCCCCATCTATAAAATGGAGATAATAACGATCCCTATCTCAGTGAGTGGCTCTGAGATTTAAATGACACAAGATTGGAGTCCCTAGCACAACACGGGGCACAAGAAAGAAGCCTGAGTGTTAGCTGCTGTTGTTGTTGTTATAGTTGACTGCAGGGCTAAGCTAAGGTCAGTGTTCCTGGTTGCTCGTGGGGCCTGAGGGACACAGGCTGAGCACTGAGCAAATATAGGAATTAATTAAGTGGATAATGGATACAATTAATGAATAACGCACTGACGCTTGTGCATGCCAAGGACAGGTAAGGGCATATCTGATTGGGTGGCTCTGTCTCCTGTGCATGTTCTCTGAGGTGTAGGGGTAAGGGCAGTCACACAGCAGTCCCTTTGCTTCCGCATATGCTGTGTAACAGACTATTGGTCTTGCCTAGCAGTTCTCCCTTGAACCCCTAAAAGGAAAGAGAAGTTGAAATCGTGACTCTTATGACCAGGAAGCTTTTCATCCTGGCCATCTGGCTGCTTCCAGACTTGACTCACCTTCGTCAGTATGTATATTCACGGTACCAACCTGCCTGTTCCCCGCCCTCCCCGCTCTCCCCTCCTCACAAAGCATTCTCCTTCCAACCCCCCGGCCCCCACCTGCACCTCAAGTAGAGATGAAAATGAGGCAGCAGGAGAGCAGTTGGTATCACTTGCAGTCCCTGGTTCACATTCTCAATTTCTTTCTACTTCTTCCTGGGTCAGCCTTCAAGAAGCACCACCCTCCCCCATTTATTTTACTTAATAGTGATTCCTTCTGGGAAACCATGGAAGGGGTTTTGTGCAGAGCCTTGGTCATGTATGGAGTCACCAGAAAGTTTGGTGGGAGGCACCAAAATAGGGAGGGGCAGTCCCTTATACAGCCGGCCATTTCAAGACTGGTGTTGGGGAGGGGAGACAGACCCCTGCCTTTTATCACCTCAGATGCATTAGCAGCATCTGTGGAGGTGAGAATGGGCAGGAGACCTGCTCTGTTTGACAGTGCAATGAAGGTGGGGGCCTTTTAGGACTGGTGTTCGAGAGAGTGAATTGGTTTGAAAAACAGCGGGAGTGAGTTCCTACTTCTGTTGTCACTAACTCACAGTGTTTAGTACTTCCGAGCTTTGCAGGCATTAGGAAACTTACAAGTCCTGAAAAAAAGGATACCAAAAGGTAAATGCAAGATCAAAATTAAGATATCTTTAATTAAAACTTCTTATGTCACCCTCATTAACTATTAAACTTAGCATGTAAACATTTCCTATGAAAAAACAACTTTAGTTGAGGTTTTTGTATTTTGCAGGTATTCTAGAGAACACAGTTATTAAAATTCCAGGGAATCATAAGTAACCATAAGTTTAATAAGTTACTGATAGTCAAACCACCTCAAAAGCAAAATTAAAATATATTTCTGAGATTATGCAGAAAAAATTCATTCAATATGGGTGTATTTGGGCCTGCTTGATATGATGCAGAGCCTTCAAAAGAACAAGTCCACAGGTCCTAGGGACATCCTGATCAGCCTGCCAGCAAGCCAGTCACTTTCTCTCCTGACATTTTTTGTTCAGTGGAAGCACCAAGTTAGGAGCTCTCTGTTTCTTCTAGGTCTAAAAGTCTGTGGATAGTCTTACTGTTTTTTTCTTTTTTTAAATCACTTTATTTTTTAGCCTATAAGATTTAAATGATGCTCAATAAGCAATTGATCAATCAACTAATAGGAGCCAGAGAGAGACTCCCCTGGGAGGCAGTAGAAAGAACTAGGCAGTGTTTCTCTGCACTGGCCATTTGCATCAGACCTGGCCTAAATCCTTCCCATCCTTCAGGCCTCAGGCCTCCTTCTGCTACACCTCCCCCACCGCAGCTTCCTTTTCAACATCCCTGTCTCTTGTTTCCTACTGCAGGAGGCTCTGAAAACTCAAATTCAATAGAATCTCGGGTTACTCTTGGAAAGAGAATTCCACGAAAGCTAAGCAGGATGGAACTAGGAAGGGAAGACAGCATTTACATAACAGCTTTAGTCTCCATTAAAAAAATAGTTTTGTCAGCAGCATATGGCATCAGATGTTAGACCTCAGTCCTTGAGTTTGCTAAAAAAAGGAATTCAGAGCCAAGGGACCCGAATACAAGCAAAAGTTTATTAAGAACTCACAGAGGTAGGGGAAACAAGTTACAGAGGCAAAAGAAGGGCACTTGGAGCTTAGGAGAAAGAGAGCAAAGGTACATGCCTTAAGGGAAGAAATGGGGCAGGAAAGGCCTGGGTGAGAGAGAGAGAGAGAGAGAGGGAGAGAGGGAGGGAGAGGGAGAGGGGGGGGGAGAGAGAGAGAACTCTGCTGGGTCCTTCCGTTTAAAGGCTTTTATCTGGAGGTCTCAGGGGAGGATCTCAACAGACTATTCATCAGCTTTGCAAGTGTATCTCCTCAGGGTCATGGTCTCCACTGATTGGTCAGCGCCAAGACAGGGGGTTGCAGCTGGTCCTGATATCAGCCATGGCCTCTTTTTGTCTGGTTTTGCTGCTTTTCAGGCCTGGAGCTGAAACACAACTGAGACCGAGATGTCAACTCTAATTGGACCAAAATGGTGTCTCTGTGGCCAACAGACCTGAGGCTTTGTTCCTAAGATCATTTGATGCAGGCCAGAACCTCATTGTCTTGAGGACTTAAAGCTTAAGGGAGTGGTTATGCAAGGGTTTATATGGGAGTCTTATGAGACTTTTCTCTGGCCCCCTTGCTCCTTCTCTAAGGGGGTCTACGACGTGACTGGTGACAAGGGAGGCGGGGAGGAAGTCAGGGTGGTCTAAACCATCATCAGCGATATGCTAGGGGAGGAACGGTCGCTCTGGGGGTGAGGTCCCGCCCTACAACACTTGGCTTTCCAGGTTTTGCTTGTTGCTCGGCACCCAGGGCTCCGTGCCCTGGTGGCCTTCTGTACCTAGCCTTTGTTCCTACTCGGCTCTGCTCGTCTAACTGCCTGCTCTATCAGTTCTGTGGTTTGAACCCACATGGCCCAACACTCTTGAGTTTTGTTAGTGCTTCTCTGTCTTTTTAAGGCTCTGATACAGCCCCTGGGCAGAGCTTTGAATATCCTGGGATAAACAATGAGTATACTGTGCCCAAGTGCAGCATCCTTGAAGCAAGAACAGAGAGAAGTGAGTGGGTGGCACTTTGTGATCACCCTGTCCAGCTTCTCCACTTTAGTTTTACAGATGGGGAAACTGAGACCCAGGGAGGAACTATCTCACCCAGTGCTATATGGCTTATTAAAAGGCAGAGCTGGATCTGGAAGAATTTTTTATTGCTGATCCAGTGCTCTGTTGGCTGCTGTGCAAAGGCTTAATTAAGACTTTCAGAAATTTAAGAAATTCATCTTAACATCCCCGTCCTGCACCTAGTCAGGCACACAATTGCACTTTAATTGGGGATGGGGGTCATTTTTTCAAGATGCACAGATGTTAGAACCAGTAAGACCTGCAGCAAAAGTCTAGCTGCTTCACCTCTTAACAGCCTTTTGATCTCAAGCAACCTCTCAGAGTCTCGGCTTCCATGTCTGTAAATGCGTCTAAGGCTGCCTGGGCCACAGGAACGTGCTGTGGCTTCAGTAAAGGCATGGATGTGAGTGCACCCGGAGCATGCCAGATAGACAGCTGGCACCCGGCATTGTCCTAGGGATCTGGATTTGCTGGGATTGTTCTGTAGCTTCCCATCTGGTACAACTTGTATCCTGAAACAAACTGAAAGCTCCCCTGTTACTCTTACTTCCTTTATATCTCTACAGAGCTTGACACATAGCTGGTGCTCAAAAATTTTTTGCTGCATGAAGGAATGCCGCAAAGAGCAAAATCTGCACTTTGGAACTCACCCCACAGTCAGGGCCAAGGCTGTTGTAGAACGCGGAGCATGTATGCAATCTGCAGGGGAAGGCCTGCTTTCTGCAGGAGTCTGGGGCAGGTGGGGACTGGAACAGCCAGGCCAACCTTCTCATTTTAACAGCTCTCAGGAGACTGAGGCTTGGACAGGGAGGGAATTGCCTGAGGCACACCCCCAAGAGAGGGCTCTGTTGAGCCAGGCCTCTGCAGGCCAGCCAGGGTGGAGGCTGGATAAAGCTGCTTTGGGTTTGAGGCCCCTGTGCTTTCATCAGTTCCAGCCTGCCTGTCCCTGCTAGGGGCCCAGGCACGTTCACGGCTGAACAAGATGTGGCAGGAAATCATGAATCAAGGGGTGAAGGTGTTAAAGCAGTCGAGCTGACTTCTGGGTCTAAATCCCTTTCCCTCTCCTTCCGGGCTTGCTCTGGCCTGTCCCTGCCTGGCAGAGTCTGGAGGCTGCCCACAACTCTGCCTTTCATATCGCTCTGGGGGCCTGGGGACAGCTGGAATTGCCCAGGGCTGACTCAGCACGCAAAGGGAAAGTCAGGATCTGCCACCAAGATTGATTGCTGCAGGGATGGATGCCCTTTTATAGCATAACTTTTCTGAAAGGGAATTTTATCTGAAAGAGGCAGCATGGCACTGAGCAGTGGTCAGCAAACCTTTTCTGTAAGGAGGCAGATAGTAAATATCTGAGGCTATGCAACCTCTCCTACAAATATTCCCACTCTTCTCATATAGCACAAAAACAGATAATACATTAATGAAGAGATGTAGCTGTGTTCTAATAAAGCTTTGTTTATGGATGCTAAAATTTGACTGTCATATAATTATTTTAAAGGTTCTTTAAAAAAGATTTTATTTATTTATTATTAGAGAGAGGGGAAGGGAAGGAGAATAAGAGGGAAACATCAATGTGTGGTTGCCTCTTGCGCACCTCCTACTGGGGACCTGGCCTGCAGCCCAGGCATGTGCCCTCACTGGGAATTGAACCAGAGACCCTTTGATCACAGGCCAGCACCCAATCCACTGAGTCACATCAGCAAGGGCTATCATATAATTTTTGCATGTCACAAAATATTAGTGTCCTTTTTATTTTCCCCCCCAACTATTTAAAACCTTTCTTCGCTTGATAGTCTTACAGAAACAGGGACAGATGGTAGGAGGGACCCCTGGACTTGGGATCATGAACTTGGGAGTCAGGTGGCCTTGGGTTCAAACCCCAGCTCAGCTGTACATTTAGCTTCTGAACTTTGTCAGGTGACGTAATCTCTCTGAGTCTCCATCCCCTCATCTGTAAATAGGGATAATAATGTCTATCTCATAGGATTTTAGTAAACATTAAATGAGGTCAAGAATGTGAAGAGCCTGACAGGGACTATTTGAAGTCCTCGCTAGGTGGATGTTACTATTATTGCTTTTATTATCCATAAGGAAACTGGTAATGAGGGCTGAGGGTGATAGTCCACTCTCCATTTCTACCCAGAAACTCTGAGGCCTGTTTAGAAAATGCAGTCATCATAGGCTTTTTACAGAAGTCATAACCCCTTGCTCTTGGCTACAGTGAACTCATCCTGTTTGTGTCCAGTTCAACCGAACACTTGCTCACAGAGCACTGACATTGTGCAGGGCTCGAGGGTCCAGTAGGAGTGAAAAGATAAAACACTTGGCCTAGTTGCTGACAACAAGATAGGTATCTCCTTAGGAGGAGAGAGAAGATGCAAACCCGACAACCATAAGTCAAAACAGCATGTGGAAGAAGACCCCTAGGGAGGCAATCATGCTTGCCATTTATTGAATGCTAGGCCTTGTGCTGTGTGTTAATATGTTAATCTCAAATATATAAACCCACAAAGCGAGGCTTATTATTATCCCCATTTAATAAGTGGGAAAATGGCGACAGAGACACTGGTCACACCTGAGTGAACAGAGAAGAGAGATTCACAGCCAGGTCAGGCTCATGTCAAGCCGGAGCTGTTCCTGCTGGCCTGAAGTGTCTCTGGAGCCCAGAAAGTCCCTTCCAGTTGTGGTGGTTGGGGACGCCTCACAGAGAGGGCAGCTTTTGAGCTGGCTCCTTGAAGCTGGGAAGGGTTTCTCCAGCCATTGATGGGGGGTGGGAAGGGGTAGAAGTGGGGAAGATTCGTGCAGAGGGAAAAATGTGAGCAAATGTCCCTGGGAGGGGTGTGGAATGTTCTAGGCGTGTTTGGGGAACAGCAAGTGACCCCTCTAGCCCAAGGAGGGTGCGTTCTGTACAAGTGTCCTGTCCCCTCCAGGATCTCCCTGTGCTGTCGGGGGGCAGGGAGAGGCAAGGCTTGATTACCTCACTGCGCTGAAATAAATAGGAACTTCCTTGCAACAAAGAAAGAGCTCATTGTAAAACCGCCGGCCGTGCAATGTATTCAGTTCTCGGAACTTGCTTTTTCGTCTGTCCCTAGTTTTTCTCCCAGCTCCTAGATGTGACTTTCCTGGTGTGAAGAAAAGGTCATGGGGTGTATGGCAACCAGTGCTGGGCATGGGTGCAGGCTCTGTGTCACGCTGGGCTGGCCACTTCCCCTCTCTGGTCTCTGTTCCCTCAGATGTAAAATCAGGGGTTAGGTGATCTCTAGGTCCTTTCCAGCTCTAACCTTCCAAATGAGAGCATGTGGTTCCTGTGTCCATATGGAGGCAGCCTTGGCCTCTAGCTCAGAGCACGTGAGGCTACCACAGAGAAGGTTAGATCACTGACAGGGGAGCGTTGGGGCTGGATTAGAACTTTCAACCTTAGAGTAGTCAACATGCTGCTTAGATAACCTGCCCCTTACTGAAATGTGGCGGTCCACGTTCTTTGTCCATTTATCTGCAAATACTTCACTGTTTCAATCGGTTCATTATTTATTCACACCTGTCCTCGGGAGCCAGACTGCCTGAGTTTAAATCCAGATCTACCAGCTCTGGGACCACAGGCATGTTACAGAGTCTCCCTGTGCCTTAGTGTTTCCCTCTGTAAAGTGAAGATAATAGAACTTGCCCTACAGGGTTGTGAAGATTAAACTGGTCATATATGGAAAGTGCTTAAAACTATTCGTGGCACCGAGCAAAGTGCGGCCTAAGTTTTCACTGTTAGTGTTGTCATTTAAAGTATTTCTTGGGACGCTGTGTGCCAGGTGCGGGGTTAGGAGCTTCTCCCTTGTAACACCTTCCCTTTCCCCACATCCCTGCAAGGTAGGCATGACTAAGCCTACTTTTCATAGGAAGAAACTAAGGTTGGAAGAGTTTATCTGACCTGCCTGAGAAGGGCCACTGACGCCACAGGCCGCAGAGGGCAGGTCAGCAGGCCCAAGGAGCGGGGCAGCTGGGAAGAGCAGGGAGGGCACCTCCTGCCCTTGTCACTTCACATCCATCTCACATTATGTCCCTGCTCGCTGCACTGTTTGGTTCTTGTTCAAACCCGGACTCCTGCTGGTGTCTGGTCTTGAACTGTATAACCTGTCAGCACATGAGAAACATTTGCAGGGACTGGGGAGAACTGCGTTTCAGGTGCGGTGAGAGCAGCTCAGTGAGAGCGGAAACCTGCCCCGCCGCTGATTCACGGTGCGGCTGCCTCTCAGCCAGACCAAAGCGGGAACAGCCTGCTTTGAAACAATCAGGGTGTTACTACTGAGATAAGTGAAGACGCACACGTCTCAGCTAAGACCCCAGGCATATCGGACTGATTATGTTGCACCGTAGTACAATTTCCTCTCGGGTTTTCTTTCTTTGGCCCAACATTGTGCAGACGATGTGCTCTGCTTACTGGAAGTAAGTGTGGAAATGATAAAATGGAAACACGAGACACATGGACAACACTGGAGCTGCAACCTGACACTACAGGTGTGATTAAAAATCCAGCATGTCTCTTTCAAGACCCTTTCTCCCTGCTCCCCCTTCACCGCTGAAGTGGCCCGCTACAGTCCCCAGTTCTCTCCAAGTCTTGTTAGCTCTGCTCTGTTAGCCTGACTTCCCCCAGGGGATGTTCGACCAGATAATTCTCCCCCTTAAAGCCCCAGGACTTGTAAGCATGCATGCCCATACAGACACACCCCCCTCTTGGGTGCTGCTCAAGGCCCCCTTCCAGCTTTAAACTCTTCGCTGATGACTTCCTGCCTGCCGTCCACTGAACCTTCTTGAGTTTCTCGCTCACACTGTCCATGGAAAAGCATCTCCTTTGTCCTTAGAGCTCCATCTCCTTCCTCCTTTGGTGCCCAGCTGGAGGAGCCCCTCCTGCAGAACTTCCTCCTTGTCTCAAATCCCTATCTTTGGCTTGCCTTCTCTTTGTCCTAGTAGCCTGTACTTATTTTAAAGTCTGCTCTCAAGCAGAAATCCTACTTTCTTAAAGTTTCAGGATGCCCCTCCCTTCTGCCCCAATTTCCAGGCCCTGCCATCCTGTAAATCTGAAGCCCTTGTTCCTCCTGCACTTCTGACGATTTCCACATCAATTGCAGGTTCCAGGGCTTCCTGGGTCTTCGCAGCTCCTCCATTGGGGGCTGACTGGGATTTCTGAAACCCTCTTTCCCACCCCACTCCAACTAGACCAACTTTAGTTTTACCAAACCTAAGACTGTTGTTTTGCCTCCTTCCTTTAATAATGAACTTGCTTCCAGGAAACCAAGAGCCCAGAGAGACTGGCTGCTGATAATTACTGACCCATCCTAATGATGTCCCTCATGAGGTCCATCCTCAAGGCCCTGGTCCATTGCATGTGCGAATGTAGGTTCCTTGGGGATACCAGTTTTGCTTCTCAAGCCAGGCGGAACTATTGGCCTGCCCTTTGACCCCACCTTCCCATGGAGGTTCGGTGTATAAAATCTGTAGATTATGAGGAACATGATGGCTGGGCTTCGTTTTAGGTCTTGCATTTTAATCTCTTTGAACCCCAGTTTTTTCCTCCCATTGATTTCAAGCCCTGGTCTCATCAACAACAAAGCCATCAACTGCACTGTTGCTGTACTACTCTGCACTGAAGAGGGGCCGGCTTGGCATCCTCAGAGCTCAGGCATCCTCAGAGTCCCTGTAGCCAAGGGCAAGGCAAAGGCACACGGTGGCCAGTTCGCCTGCATGGGCCCCCTGTGCTCCCTGCAGACTTCTTTCTCCTGGCTTCTCTAAGGCACTCCTGGGCCCTGCTCCCCGTCTGAGTGAGCTTGAGCTGCCGCAACAGACCATAGACTGGGCGGCTCAAACAACAGAAATTGATGGTCTCCCAGCTCTAGAGGCCGGAAGTCCAAGATCAAAGTGTTGGCAGGGCTGGTTTCTTCTGAGGCCTCTCCCCTGGGCTTCTTCCTGTGTCTTCATATGGACCTCCCTTTGTACCTGTTGGTGTCCAAATTTTCTCCTTATCAGGACATTAGTGATAATGGATTAGAGCCCACCATAATCACCTTGTTTTAACTTAATTACTTCTTTAAAGACTATCTCCAATAGTCATATTCTAAGGTCCTAGGGGTTAGGACTTCAACATATTAATTTTGGGAGGACACAGTTCAGCTCCTAACACCTTCCAGTTTTTAAAGATACACAGCCCTGTTTTAGGGTACCCTGGACCTTCATTTGGAAGACATTTTCTTTTTTAGAAAGTGGGATCAGTAAAGATTCCGATCTCTTGAGGCTGCTGTGAAGACTAAGTGCCTATGAGGCTTAACATAGGCCGGGCTTATAGTAGATGTTTAGTAAATGTTAAAGCCATTTAAATAAATAAAGATGATGATGACGATGATAATAACACCACTGTTATTAGCAGGTGTCTTGGCCATAACAGAGTTCCTTTTTTATAGCACTAGATGATCATTTTGCTCATTCTTTCTAAAAGAAGTTTCCTTGTGGCTGCCTGACACCCCCAAGTCTGGGTCAGAGCTAGTTTTCACCCCTGCTGTGAGGAATTGGTGCTGAGCCTGCCCCACCTTTTCCATCCCCCCCTGGTAACCAGGAGGCCCTGGGGCTCCTTAATCATGGCTCACTCACTTAGGCAACTGCTCTTGACCTCAGCACCTCCCCCTGCCCTGAGCCAGGTGCCTGGGGGGCCTGCCAGCTCTCCCAACCTGCCACGCTGACTCTTTTCCATTGTGCAGCTGATATAAGAAACCCCATCTCTCCTCCCTGGACTGATCGCAGAAAAGGTGCTGCTGTGTGGACACACAGCCCCGCCACCCTCCCCTGCATACACAATACTGGGCTCACACTCAAAGTCCTTTCTGATAAAGACTCTGCTCCAGACTTTCTGTCTAAATGCATCCAAGTGTCCATCTCTGTCGGCAGTGTTTAAAATGTTAAATTGTAAGGCTGGGTCTAATTCTGCTCTCTGTCCTGTGCATTACATCTGCATAAACATGCCCAGTGGAGAGGCTGGGGCTTTACACTTCACAAAGCAGTCACGGATGAGCACTTTTCCCCTCTCCTCCACCCTTCTTATGCTTCTATGCTTTTGTGTCTGCTATTTCCTCTTCTCCGGAAGCATGTCTCCTGCCTTATACCCTGGTGAGCGCCTGCCCTAAGTCAGGGTGAGGCACGGACTCTGTGAGGTGCATTACTGGCCTCCCCAGGTTGGACAGATGACCTCCTCCCTGGTGGCTCCCTAGCACCTTCGATGGCATCTTCTCCATGCTTACCATACTGTGCTGTGATTCTTTGTGTAGCTTCCCCAGATAGACTGGGAGCTTCTCGAGGGCAGGCACACAGGATGAGCCATTGAGCTTTGCACCCCACCCCCCTGCGCCCAACCCCAGGCCTGGCTCCGGATGAATGAAGCCCTGAGGAGGGATCTGGGCCGCTGGGCCAGGCAGTGCCTTTCATGGCAGTTTTCGTTCAGCCTCACCTCTTCCTTTGCCCCGTTTTTAGCCTAATTCCTTTCAAGGCTCTGGCATGAGACTCTGAGCTCATTTTCATGATTGCTTTAAATATTTGGGGCTGTTGGCATGCCAACACGGGGACCCACGCTAAGGAGGGAGAGGAATTCTCTAGCTCTCTGGGTCCTGCCCAAACATAAAAATGTGCCAGAGGCAGGGGAGGTTCTGAGAAAGTGCCAGATTGGGTCGAACTAAACCACTTCTCTACCTGGCTCAGGGAGCTAGGAATTTTGGCAGGAGGCAAGTAAGTGAGAGGACACAGAGGCCTGGGGGCCATGGGGTACGGGCGGGGGAGGGGTAGCATTCTGGGAGACCCAGGAGGAGCCCGGAGGGAAGCGAAAGGAAGCAGCAGCGCAGGTCGGGGATGCGGTAACTGCGCCTGAAGAGGTGCGGGTGATGAGCCCCCTGGAGGCCAGCAGTCCCAGAGCCGATATAGAAAATCAGGGAGACAGGAGGACGGGGGAAGCTCTGAAAGCCTTGTCCTGAGAAGCTCAGAGGCCACAGAAAAAACCTCATGAGCATCTCCGCCCTTCGCAGATGCCCACGAGCTTTGAGGGTTTGGGGCGGGGAAAAGGGATCAATAGTGCTAAATGCTACCACTGCAGAGGAAGTCAGGCTGGTGAAAGCAGACCTCTTGGGTATTTTAAAGAAGAGATCAGGGAGACTGTGGACAATCCAACATCTTTATAAATTGAGCGTGGGAGTGTAAATTTGCAAAAACCTTCAGAAGGTCGATTGGACAATATGTTTCAAAGGCTTTTAAAATGTATAAAATGGCTAATCCAGAAATTTTTCTTCAAGGAATATGATAACACCAAAGACAATAATTAAAGTTTATTGAGTACTTTCCCAACCAAGGACAGTGTCAAGGGTGGCACTGTTTTTAAGCACTTTACATTTAATAATTTATTTAATCCTCAGGACAACTCTGTAAGTACAGTACTATTAATGCTTTTTACAAGTAAATTTTTATTTTACAAATAAATGAAATAACGCCCAAAGAGGTTATATCATTTGGGCAAGATCTAACGACTAAAATGTCGTGACATTGGGATTGAGATTTCGTGAGAACAGCTGCAAGGCCCTTGTTCTTAGCCGTGGGGCCACCTTGTCTCTTGAAATGATTAGAAATGAGCACAAGGCTGCGCCCGGAGGGTACTCAGTTTTGCATTATACTATCAGGAAGCAATCTGAATGCTTAGATGCTGGAGGTTGGCGAAATAAAGTCTGACTTCTAAATGAGACCATGTTATAGAGATGTTGAAAATCACGTTGTAGGAGAATACTCAATGACATGAGAAAATGATGATGATACACTTTTAAGTGAGAAAAGCTGTTTTCAAAACAATATGGTCTCAAACATGAAGAAAGAAAGACCTTTGTTATTATGCACGTGTGCGTGCATTGGCAGACAGACTTGGCTTCCAACCTGGACTGCCTCTGCCTCCACCAGGTGCCCTTGTCCTCCTCGCCCCGCCTGGTGCAGGAGCCCATCCTTATACCCCAGCTGGTTGATGGCGGTCATCCTTACACCTCTGCATTGAATGAAGTGCTGCATATTTTAACAAAGATAAGCAGGATGACCTGGCGGAGTTCCACACCCAAAATGTCGTTGTTTTCCCTCAGGTCACTCCAAGAACACTCTCTGCATGAGGCAGGATTTTGGGGAGTGATGACCAATGGAAATGTTTGGGTGAAGCTCATGGGAAGAACATTTCACATATAGGGTGGCACTTAAGAATAGGATGGGTCCCTCCAATGTAGGGCATTCTGGAAAGTGCCTAAAGGGAGGGTATCCTATGCTTTGGGCCATGGAACGTAGGCCTGTCCCCTGCGCCTGGGCTCACCAACTTTCTATTGCAAACAGCTGAGCCCCAAGGTGAGTCAGAAATGCCACTCAGGATTGTCACAGCTTTCTGTCCCGTGCTTCACCCGGGCTGTATATCCATGTTCAGGCAAAGCCCAGAACTGACTGCTTAGAAAAATATTTAATTGAGATTCCTCCTACTGTGATTATTTCTGTCTCAATAAGGCCTTGGCATGCCATAGGTAGCTAAATATATTGGCTGTTTCCTCTCCAATGCCAACCTAGTTTTTCAAATGTTCCCAAGTACATCTGCCCAGCTTTCCCCTCAGGGAGAATTTACAGCTTTCGCCCTCTGTAACCCAGAAGAAGAAAAAATTGTGGAGGAGGTTAGCTTGCTTAGAGAAGAGAAATCAGGGGATGGTGCTAGTACAGAAGGAGCCTGATCGCACCTTGCAGACGGCTCTGGCTCATCACTCGTCTGGTACTTCTGGAAGATGACCTGGGGTGGAAGCTCCTTCTCACATGTCAAGGTCTTCAGTGTCTCATACGGACTTGACTCTCTGCAATACCCATAAGGCAAGGCAGAGAACAGTCTCCCCATTTTATAGATGAGGACACTGAGGCCCAGTGTGGTTGTCTTTTCCATAAAAGGACAGCAAGATTCACTTTTAAGAGTACAGCCTGTATCTTGCATTCTCACAGGTTCCAGAGTTTTTTCTGTTCTCTAACTTTTATCCATTTCATTGATATAAATCATTGCCTCTGCCTTTATCTTTTTCTTTCTAGATGCCTAGAAAAATCTGAAGTTGGATTTCCTATTCTTCCCAACATCACATAGAAGGCAATAGAGGTATTAGGGGGTCTAGAATGAATGACCTGTAAGAGTTGTGGCAGACTTCCATCTCTGTTCAAGAAACACTGCTTTACTCCTCTTGGCAGGAAGCCAAGGGTGGACATGGGAATTTTAGGGTGAGGGGATTTCAATCCTGGGGTGTCTGTAATTCCCCGAATCTTATTAACACAGGTGCTGATAATACCAGCTGCTCCTCTGGGTCTGCACACGGATGCCCTTAGCCTTCCCAGCAGCCCTTCTCCACTGGTCTGGAACCTTTAGAGCATTCCAAGCCCCCGCCCCTCTCCCCCCACCCCAGGGCTGGCCTGCAGTCAAGCATCTTCACACTCTGCTGCTTCCATCTGGAACTCCCTTCCTTGATTCCTGGTGCTGGCTGCCTGCAGGCCTGCTGGCTGTTCTGGTGCCCAGAATCCCACACGGCTCTGCCAACTGAAGCCATGGTAGACCGGCACAGGTTAGAAAGGGTGGGCTCCCTGGAGGCAGGATGCGCAGGCAAGAGGATCCATCCCAAGTACCTCTGAGCATTCATCAAAGTGTACCTTAAAAAAAGAGAAAAGACGAGTTACCAGCTGGGAGGAGATACTTGGCTCATGCACAACCAAGGAAGGATATCCTCAAGAGCACATAAAGAACATTCCCAAAGGACCTTGGGATTCTAAGATTCTCGACAGCATTGACTGTCCCTAAGACATGCGACTTTGCCTGATATAGAATCATATTCTTTCCAGAAACTCTTCTTTTTCTTCTGCGAAAAGGTGGGGGAGTCTGAGCACAGTATTTGGGGCTGCTGACCGCGCGGACTGTTTCAGGGACCCCGCTAAGACTTAGGAAACACAGGTGGGCAGCCTGCCTCTGGCTGCCGCCGCAGAGCCTGCAGCCTCCTCCCTGCCTCCGGGCAGGCCTGGCTATGAGGTCAGCGGAGGCCTCAGGAGAGCTGGTGCTGCAGTAAAGCGAGAGGAGGGGAAGAATTAAATAGAAGTAGAACCAACCCCTGCCCTCTGGAGGTGTGCACGCTGTGGGGACATCTACACAAAGGGCTCTTGTTCAGTCATCTCACATAAACAAAATTAATCGAATGGCCTTCTCCTTCAGGCAGCTCCCCCTTTTAACTTCTCAGTCTCCAGTGCTGACAATACACTTCCCTTGCCGCCCTGCCTCACACCAGGAGTCACCCCGATTTCCCCTCCCTTCGATCCCACACATCCAAGTCATTGGTGAACCTTCTCATTCCCTTCTTTGTGGACTCTCCACCTGCTCCTCCTGCATTTCATTCCACAAAACTCTGATCGCGTGGTGTCAGAACCTACAATTAACCCCGGTTCCGATGAACTCATGCCCACCTGCTTCTCCCTGGCTTCCCATTGCCTCCACACCAAGCCGCGGCAGCCCCGTGGGGCCCCCGCCATGTCCTTCTGTGAGGCTGCCCTCCACAGCTTCTCTCCTCCCATCAGACCCATCGCGTCACTCGACTTGCCCACGAACACGTCAGTTTGATCCCGCCCTCCGCACCTGCACCCGAAGTACCAGCCTCAGCTCTGCTCCGAGCTACCGGTCCTTCAAGGCCCCTCTCCTCTGAAAAGCATCCCCAATCGGCCATCCCCTATAAGTCCTTACGATTTGTGTGTCCATTACTTGCAGTTGGCATCGATTTGGCAGTTTACGATGTATTACTAAGTGTTGTCTTTTCAGCAAGGTTGTAATCTTCCTGATGCAAAGGGTGTGGTAATACCTGTTTGAATCATCTCTCCACTGCACCCAAGGCAACGATGTGGAAATAGGAAAATTAACATTTATCAGGGGCTTTTAAGGCATGATCTTGAATCCTTTCAATTCTCAGAGCTGGATATTTTTGTCTCTATTTTATAGATGAGGAAACTGAAGCTCAGAGAAATATTTTTGCACCCACAGCTGGTAAGGGTTCTAAACCAGGGTTGCTTGATAACAAAGCATCTTTTACTACTTCATGTCTCTGAGGTGGGGCGTAGATGCTCAGAAATGCATTCAGTCAGAAAAACAATTGGACACATGAAGCTGATGCGCGTTTGAATCATTGCTAGCATTGGAGTCCTGTGTTTCTTTTAATCCCACTCTAAAAGCTTGAATCCCTTTGATTCTCATACTTTTTTTTCCAGAGAAGCCATGAATAAGAGTTATGATTGATATCCATTTAAAAATGTCCTATTTATTTTTCTGGAAGCATGGCTGTTCTAAAATTTTTGCTTGGGCCCGAGGATGTTTGATGTTGCTGGTAAACTGAACCAGGGAAGAGGCTGTGATGGCTGGTAGTGTCCCTCCCATGGCACGTGTCACAGCAGAAGGCACTTTTGACCGTGCATGTGATTAGATTGTAATCAAAGGAACAGGGGGATAAGCAAAGTCTTGAGCTGGAACTCAGATGCTGTGGACAGCCGGGTTCCCACAGTCAGAAATTCCCTGATGAGCCCCAAAGGAAACTATTCATTTGCACTGGATTGTGAAGAAAAGGGAGTAGGGGTAAGGGGGATGTGAGAGCATGAGAGTTCAAACACAGATTAGGAGGAAAACAAGAAAGAAAAAGCGGAACTGAGGAAAACAAAGAGGAAACTTACAGCACATTTTCTCTATTTAAAGTGGATGGAAAAATACCTCTTGAATCTTCAGAACTGGAAGTGAAGCAATTTTGTTTTAAATGACTACCCTCCCCAAATCACTTTCATGTCCCAGCAGCACGAATATAAGGCCTGGTGGTTTGAGACGTAGGCTGAGTTAAAGCAGCTTGGCTTCAAAAACGTCCTTGTTGGAACCTGCTGATTCAGGACCTGGCTCTATCTGGCAGCCCCTGACATGTCCCTTGGTCCTTCCAGAGTAGGGGGAAGAGAGTGGATATTGTTGACAATTTTATCTGTCACTGGGTGGTTTCTTGACCTTGATTCTCAAGGACCTTCACTCTACAGAAATAACGATTTCCCCCTGGTCAGTATGGCTCACTTGGTTGGAGCGTCGTCCCATGGACCAAAAGCCTAGGGGTTTGAGTCTTACTCTGGGCACACACCTAGGGTGTGGGTTCAATCCCTGGTTGGGGCATGTATGGGAGGCAACCAATCGATGTTTCTCTCTCTCTCTCAAATCAATAAATGTACTTTTAAAAATTAAAAAAAAAAACTAACAAAAAACAAAGCAAAGCTTTGTGGGGTATTAGCTTAGAATTAACCAGAGCTCTCTGTGCTTCTAAAAGTGGCACCACCTGCTCTCTGCTCCTCTGGCTCTCTCTCTTCATTTTCCTTCTCAGTCTTCCTCTGGTTCCAAGAAAGTGGGGTCAGAAAGGCCCAGTAGCCTGGAGGAGCTGAGGTTGTAGACCTGTCAAGCAGCCCCATTGCCCTCTGTCCTGGCCCCAGTGTATCACACGGCCACATACCCCACAGCCCTTTTGGAGCTTTGGGAAGAAGGCAAAGGCGAGGGGTTAGTCAGGGTGAGAGTCAGCCTCTGTTGTTGAACTTGTCAGGATTGAAGACAGAAGGGCAGGCATTTGCCAGGGTTCTGTCCAGTGCTCAGCCAACAGGTCAATGCGTCCCATGCAGTGAATGCTGAGATAAAAGTGCCACATTCTTTAAGAGAAAAACCCTGTTTTGCAGAAGATGACATGCCATAGTGGAGACAAAATGGGCAGTCAAACATATACTTTTGGGTTCCAATCCCAATTTCACTGCTAAATAGTGTACCTGGTAGCTTTTCTGAGCCTACTATGTAAACCTAGGGTGGTCTGGAGAACTGAATGACACAGGTACCTAATACAAATGCTTGGTTGTCACAAAGCAACTGCCAGGCACACCTTTCTCCTTTTAGGTTGTACCCCAGTGTAGAGAGAGCAGGAGCCCCTGGTCATTCTCCAGATTTATTTCCTACTTCTGTCCTTTTACTAAAATACTAAGACACTCCCCACTGAGGGCACTGACACCTGATGCCTCGTTGGCTTGTCTTGTTGCCCCTGGGCCTCCTAATGTGTCCTTTGCTCCATTCAAGTCCTGGCACAGACATCACCTCCTCAGGGAGATTTCCTGGACCAGGCTGACTAAGCAGCCGGCCCAACACTCACCACCCCTCCTCCACTTTACCGGCCTTGGTAACATAGCACTGGCCACTCCCTGTCATTATACTGTCTCCTCCAGGAGGTCATCAGCTCCACAGGACGGAGATTTTGTTTGTCTGATTTTTCACTTTATTTCCAGTGTCTATAACAGTTCCAGGCACTTTCTGTACAGTTGTCCCTCAGTATCTGTGGAAGATTGGTTCCAGAATCCCCCGCAGATACCAAAATCCACAGATGCTCAAATCCTTTATATAAAACTGTGCAGTGTTTGCACATAACCTATGCATATTCTCCCCGTATACTTTTTTTTTTTTTAGATTTTATTTATTTATTTAGTTAGTTAGTTTTAGAGAGAGGGGAATGGAGGGAGAAAGTGAGGGAGGGGAACATCAATATGTGGTTGCCTCTCACGTGCCCCCTCCTGGGGTTCTGGCCCACAATCCAAGCACGTGCCCTGACTAGGAATCATACCAGCGACCCTTTAGTTCGCAGGCTGGCACTCAATCCACTGACCACACCAGCCGGGGTCTCCCTGTATATTTTAAATCACATCTAGATTACTTATAATACCTAATACAATGTAAATGCTATGTAAATAGTTGTTATACTCTATTGTTTGTGCAATAACAAAAAGAAAAAAGTCAGTACATGTTCAGTCCAGATGCAACCATCCTAGGCCTAACTACGTGGTACATGTTAGCAACCATATAACATTCATTGATTGAATATTTTCAATCCCAGGTTGGTTAACCCATGGATGCAGAACCCACAGATACAGAGGGCTATATCCTATATTCCATGAATATGTTTTGTTAAATGTCCATAAACCAGAAATATGGGGAGAATAGGTTCTGCGTGACGCTGGGGAAGGGTGCGGGGCACAGGGTCCCTGCTTCCTGCAGGGACATGTCTGGGCATGTCGGTCCCGAGCAGACTCTCAGCCTTCTCTTGCACCTTTACCTGGGTGCCCTGAGGTGGGTTATGACTCATACAGCCCAGTGAGGTGACCTGGGGGATGAGCCATATGGTTATAGAACTCGAACACTTTTGGCTCTTGTGCCCAGACACCTGGATTCAGATGCCAGTCCTCCCAGCATGATACCCAGTGAGCTTGCCACTTCCCCTGCCTGGAGCTGTGCTTCTTCCCCTGGGCAGGGGACACACGGGGTGGCGTGTGTGTGTGAGGAGAGGGCAGGCGCGCCCCCCTGTAGACATGTCCCAGCAGCCTGCATCACCCTTCCCACCTCAGGGCCATTTTCTGGAAGCATCATCATGGGGCAGATGAGCCTCAGCTATGTCACAGAAAGTACGGTTCCTACCTTCACAGGGATGGCAGTGGTGACTTCGGAGAAGTTTTATATTGGCCGGAGTGAGTGGGGATGTGAAGCTCAGGAAGGGGACCAGATGACCCTGGCTTTGCAGATCTCTCCTCAGCTGCTGGCTCCTCTAGAGGGAAGGTTCGTGGCTGGATTGGAAGTGTTTTCTCATCAAAGACGAGCTCCTCTTCATGTTTAGTGGGCTGGTGGAAGGGCACTGGCTTGGGGTCGGGAGAAGCGGGGCCTAGTCCCAGCTTTTTCAGGCCAGCCTCTTCCCTGCCCTGACCTCAGTGCCCTCTGGCTCCACAGGTGGTGTCCCTTCTCAGAGGCTTATGGGGGTCACAGTCCCATGAGACCAGTCCCACGGGCTGCACACTGATTGAACAAAGCATGACTAGCTCCTTCCTCTCCGTTGCCATTCCTCAGTCCTCTTGTCATTTTCATGGAGAGAAAGTGGCCTGCTTCTCCTGCCAGGGACATCTGAGTGGTCCCTGCCTTCTTCTGGTTTCTAGAGCTGGCTCTGAGGAGTCACAGCATATTCCATTTGGTCACACATGCCCTGGGGACTATCAGGGACACGAGGTTGTCCAGGATTCTCAGGAACAGAGTGGGTGGAGGGGGAGAGATGGAATTGTCCACACTGTGGGAGCTGGGGCGGTGGAGCAGAGAGAAAATCTTACCTTTCCCTTCCCAGCCCAGAGCCAGCGGCTGCTGGGCAGAGAGGGTGTGATGCTCACCGACAGACTCCTCATCCCATCCAGCCACACGAGTGCCACGGTGCCATAACCAGCTTGGATTGGAGGAGACCCAAAGAAGTGATCTTGTCTGTGCCCCTCTGTGGCAGTTTTAAAACATGGCCCACAAATTCTTTGCCCCTTATCCCCTTGACAGGTGGGATCTGTCTCCCCTCCCCTTGTGACGGACTGCCTTGTGGCTGTTTAACAAATGAACACTGTAGGCAAGTCTTTGAGCCAATGCCTGGGCCCAGGCCCTCACAAACTGGCACTTGCACTTCCTGTCTCTGGGGATGCGTGCTGTTGGAACCAAGCCACGGCTCCGGGAGGAAGCCAGAGCAGCCCATGGGGAGCAGAAGCCCACGTGGAGAGGAATGGATGTGCTGAGCCCATGGCCCTGGCTGAGAGCTCAGGGCCAACGTGCCTGCCCTGTGAGTGAGCCATCCTCTCCCCAGGTCCAGCCTCCCCAGCGGACAGCATGTGCAGCGGAGACGACCTGCCCCACCACGCCCTGCCCACAGGGCAGGGACACAAGTACATTAATGCTTGTTACTCTACTCAGTGATGGAATTCTGAGGCCACTTGTTATCGGGCAATAGAAAACTAGCAAACCCACCCATTTCTGGGACAAAGGCCCTCAAGTTTTGTCGGACTGTTGCTATCTTTTTCTTAAAACAGCAGCTACTCCAACCATCCTGAAGACTTTTCCTCCTCTGGAAAAGACTCCCAGCTCATCTCTCTCTCTGAGTGAAGATGACAATTAGTAGGAATTTTATTCCTAGAAGCCCAGTTGTCCTCCCTCTGCATTTCCTGTCTCCCTCACGACGTCCTTCCCCCACCTCCTTTTTCTCACCTCAGGCTCCTGCAGCTCCCCCCAGGGACTCGACTGCATGGCTTGGCGAAATCTCGTGCAGTGCTCCTTGTGTGCACGTGTGTGCATGCATGTTCATGTGTGTGAGTGCGTGTGTGTAGGTGTGTGCCCAGGATAGTATTACAAACATTGGAGGTGGGGAGCAGGCAGTAAGTAGAAGAGCTGATGATTTCTGACTGCTGATGTTTTTGGTGGGTTGATTGGAAACCAACTGTTCTTCTTTTAAGAGATTTTAAAATTAAAATCAGCCTTTTCTGGTTATACCATTCTGCATTTTTCACATTTTTTACAGTGAACATGGATTACTTTTGTAATGAAGAAAATAAAACTCACTTCCAATTCCAACACTCAGAACTGACCAGAATTCACATTCTAGTGGATATTTGAGATCATGCCACAAACATGGTTCTGTCTTAACTTTTCACTATATTTTATACTTTAAGAGTCTCTTTTTCTCAATATTGCCACAAATCTAATTCTTAATGGCCTAGTGGTGTTCTAGAATAGATAAATAATTTGTTTAGTTATTTGTATAATTTGTTTATCATAATTCATTTGACACATCTTCTATCTATGGCACAACCTAAATGTCAAATAAATGTGTCAGATATATTATGTGCATGTATGTATCTTATAACCTAGCACATAAATCTTTAAATCTTTGAATGTTTTCACTTTGGTTCCTAGAAGTAAAAGTGCCAAATTAAACACTGAACATTCGGGAGGCTCCTGATAGAGCACAAAGCAGCAGAAACCACCCCTTCTGAACTGTCTGCTTGGCTGCAGGAACGTCTGACTGTCTGGGTGTCTCTCACTCTCCCACTCTCAGGGGTGGACCAAGGAGAGGAAAGCAAGGGAAGGAAAGACCAGGCGAAGCTGTGGCAGAAAGAATGGAACAACTTACTTTTCCACACATATATGAATGGCTAGGGAGATAATTTTTGTTTTCTTGCCCAACTTAATATGATGAAGGAGAGAGGGAACTAACAATGGGTAGAAACCTTCCATCCATTACCTCGTTTAATCCTTACAAGGACCCTGAGTTGTTATTATCCCTATTTTATAGATGAGGAACCTGGGCTCTGAGAGGTAGCTAACTTGTCTGGAGTGAGACAACCGGCAAGGAGCAGAGCCCAGGTCTGTGCCCTGGATAGCCCAGCCTCAGAGCCAGTGAAACGAGCTGCCCTCTGGCCCGGCATCTCCATAGCAATATAGGGAAAGGGGAATGGGCTCTGTCTCCCCCTCCCCCCACTTCCTCCCTGTCCCAGTTTGCTCTTTATCCCTTTGAATAGGAGGGACTGAGATGAAGACTAAGGAACCCTTTTCCAACTGTCACAAGATACTCAACACTATCCCCCAGAAGTTACTTAACCTTATTCCCTGCAAAATGCCTGGATCCCGGTGAATGCTTCCTTCCCTGAACCCTGCCTGGATGACCTTCGGAGGACCCGGCAGCAGAGGATTTCGCGGGTTGCTGGGGAGCCCTCTGTGGCTGTTCTGACCTGCATTCTTCCAGCGCATGTTGTCTAGGAGCATAAGCCCTGAGCGTGTGCAATGAAGGGAGGGAGGGCCTGCTGGCAGAGAAGCCACAGGGAGTTGAGCCCATGAAGGGGTATTAATAATGAGGCTGCTGGCTGCTAGGCCTGCCCTCAGAGTCTGTCTGGGGAGGGGCCCAGAGGGCAGCCAAGGGCAGAAGGATGCACAAGGCGCCTGGGCCCTGTGTTTCAAACCCAGCATGCTGCGAGGAGATTGCCCTTCAGTCAGAGCCTTGGTCCAAGCCCTCACTCTCTCGACCACTAAATTGCATCTCCCGCCCCTTCAGATTTCCTTTGCAAGATTTCTCCAGGGTTGGGAGGGGGCATCCCAGATGGACCCCATGTGGCTCTGTTTAGATGCCTCATTCCATTTAGATAGCTTCATCTGGGGGTGACATTCAAACTATTTAAAAACAATAAGAATGACTTTAGTCCTAGACCAGTCTTAACAGATAGCCAACTCCGAAGGCAAGAGCAGGCTTGCAAAAGCCCTGTGCTGGGGCATGTGTTAACTCCTTAGTTGCTGGCCTGGCGGAGGTCTGAAGGTACCAAGAGAGCATAGGATGGCCAGGGGCAGGACTGAGGCTCAGGGTAGTGGGTAGTGACTATTTATCGAGTGGGACAGATGTTTTTCAATATTTTAAGAATGGGCATGGCTGTACCCATATCTACAGGTATGGCTGGGCCCTGTCTAGATGGAAGAAAATGAAGGCCTGGGCACGGGTCCTCAGGGTCCTTGCAAATGAGTCTTTCCTGACTCCGCAAGAGGCACGGCCACAGGTCCCCCTTCCTTTGCATCTCCATGCAGCGCTAACAATGGTTTCTGGAGTCATGTCTCTGCAGTTGCCACATTCCAGCTCATCAGCGATAAGCTTAACATGGCCAAAAGCCTGCTCCCACTTCCACAAATTAGGGGCCCTCGGTCTTCAGTGCCCCCACAACATAAGCACTCTCTGATACCTCCCTCACGGCCAATACCCAATCAAAGGTGGCTACAATCAAATTTTGGTTTTGGGAGGGTGGTTTAAATTCCCATTTGTGAATTTAAATTGAGTCCTGTGGTTCTCAAGGGCAGTGTGGTTGACCAGCAGGCTCTTTACTCAGTGGATCTGAGCATTCCTCTCTTTTTTGGTGACAGGACACTGACCTGAAATTCCTGAAGCTGAGCTTTCAGTCCTGGCTGCACCATCACCAGCTCCATGGCCTTGAATGAGAATTCCCCCCCTCTCTGTGTTTCATTTTCCTCCTTTGCAAACTGAGGCTTGGGAAAGCCAATCTCTGAGGCCCGTTCAGTTTCTAGAAGATGACTCCGTGTTTCCCTTTCACTGCTGCAGTGATGGAACATTTATCATGGTTCAGAAAGGACCTTGGGAAACCAGATGGTTGAGTTCAAATGCTGGTTCAACACTCTACGACTATTAGCCTTGGAATGATAATAAGATAGCTGTGTGGGTTGGATCACACCAGTAAAGTGTTTAGAACACTTGGTCCTTAGTAAACTCTCAATAGGCATTTTTTTTTTTTTTTTGCTATCTCTGGTTAAGTGTAGGTTTCATGAAGACTTGGTCTTATCTCTCCTTTATTGACTGATACCCAAAGCCACCATATTGAGCTTTAGTTGAGTAGCCCTGTGAGCAGGTTACCACCAGGGTCTCCATCTTGTATGAGAAGGAACAGAACTAACACTCATTGAGGTTTTACTCTGGGCCAGACTTTGTGCCAGACACTTAACATACACTTTTTCTTTTATTTCACCCTCACAACAATGGCAAGAAATAGGTATTTTTCCCACCTCATTTTATTCTTAAGGAAATGGAGACTCAAAAAGATGAAAGCCATACCTCTAATAGTAATGATAGATTCAGACCTAGTTCTATGGGGATTCCAAGCCAATGCCAGGGTGAACAGAAGGAATTCTTCTGGAAAGACAACTCCGTATGAGTCTAGGCTTTTTCCTGGGACAGAAAGCTGACACCTGCGTGTAGAGAAGGAAGCCATCCTGTGGGCGGAGGGCCGAGCATTTCCCCTAAAGCCCTCTCCCTCTCCTGTCAAGCCAGGTTTGAAGGTCCAAACCGCAGAGGAAGATGAAAGGAGCTTGCTGATGAAGTCCTCCACCCTGGGAAAAGGAAGACAAAAAAAAAAAAAAAAGAGAGAGAGAGAGAAGAAAGACAAGGAGGAAAAGAACACAAGGAAGGGGGAGGGAATAGTCCTTGACAAATATTTTCTGTTAATAAATTCCATTTTGCCTCTGAAAGGTTTGCCAACTATCCAAGCAGGAAAGATTTTTCACATACCAGGGCAAACCGTTGCCGAAATGCCTCTCCCGTCGGCCTGCCTGCAGCCCCTGTTTCCATAGCTTCCCAGGAGGCAACCTCTCATGGACTTTTGTGGTCTTCTTCTAGGAAGACCTGCCTTTTCCATGAAAACATTGGCGGGGGGAGGGTTATGCATACTTCCTTCCCAGTTTGGGGAGAAGATGCTCCAGGAGCCTTGTAGATCTTCCTGTGTCCTCAATTTCCTTCCCCTCTCTCCTCCCCTCACCCCCTCCCCTCCCATAGCTCCCCAGCCCTCCTCTCTCCTCTCTCTGTCTTTGACCCAGAGTGTAGAAAACTTCTGCCTCAGTCCAGGATTATCCACTTCTTTCCAGCCAGGAGCAGCTCCCTCCTACCTTTCTTCCCTTAGTTCTTCTCCTTCCTCCTCCCAAGTTGGAAGGGAGAAAGTTCTCAAACCCTTAGTGTAATCTTCTTTAACCTTCAACACTCTGTATTCATGCATTTATGGATTCAAAAAATTTTTGAGGCCTTACTGGTGGCTTCCATTTTTGATAAGTGCATCAGGCCCTCAGTGTTGGATCTGGAGAAAAATCTAGCTAACATCAAGAACTCATTCAGCTTGTTTTATTGAGCCTGCTTAGGTATAAGGCATCTTGAAGACCCTATGGGTAAAATTGTGCCAAAACACACTGTTCGGGGACTCCTGAAGCCATCAGGAGATACCTAGATATAAAGGAAATGCATTTGTTGACTTCATTCTGCCATGCTGGAGAGTAAATGTGGATCTAGTTAAAACTAAGGTGAGGCCAGGAGGTTGATTATCTTATCCCTTGATGGGTCACCTTTCTATGTCCAGCTCAGCTTTTCCTTCCTAAAATAGAGAGAGGCTGGTTGCTGCAATAGCGTTTTCACTCAGGCCAACCAGGAGAGCAGCATCTAACACAGCTCCCCATCTCAGAAGGAAGCACGCTCGCTCTCCAATAGCCTGCCCTTGGTGTTGAGTTCTCTTCTTTGGTGTACTCTGGAGGCTTTTTAAAGGACCTGATGATTTCTTATTCTATTAGGTCATAGAATCGGGGCCTTTGGGCGAGCAGGACCTCTCGGGGTGAGGGTACCCAAGCACACACCTCTATTTAATATAACCCTTCCTTCCTTTAGCAACTATTTATTGACACTATGTTCTAGGCATGGTGCTTGATGCCAAGGATGCAGTGATGAGTAAGACATATTCTTGCCTTGCTGGAACTTATGTTCTGGTGGAAGAGATATATTCAAGACATCAATATGGGTCAGTCAGTGTAGTTCATTAAGAGCCATTTTTAATCTTTCTGATACCACATTTTATCCCTTGTAATTAAAAGCTTTATTTTAGTGTCTACTCTTTGACCCTGTAATTCTATTTCCAGAATTTACTCTTATTTATGTGTGAAATAGCACCTGCACACAATTATTTGTTTAGTAGTGTTTGTAATGGTAAATGAGTAGAACACAATACAGTGGTCCCCCCCTAATCTGCAGTTTGCTTTCCATGGTTCTAGTTACCCATGAACAACTGCAGTCCAAAAGAATTAAATAAAATTTTCCAGAAATAAACAATTCATATGT
Organism: Pteronotus mesoamericanus; assembly: GCF_021234165.1. NCBI lineage: Eukaryota > Metazoa > Chordata > Mammalia > Chiroptera > Mormoopidae > Pteronotus > Pteronotus mesoamericanus. The sequence goes on along the minus strand of NW_026555277.1, from coordinate 10,376,426 downwards.
TTTAAATTGCACGCCATTCTGCGTAGTGTGATGAGACTTCACGCCAGGATATGAATAATCATCCCTTTGTCCAGTGTCTCCACACTGTGTATGCTCCTAGCTCGCTAGGCACTGGGACGCGGTCTTGGTTGTCAGGTTGACTGCAGTGGTATCACAGTGCTTATGCTCAAGTAACCCTTATTTTACTCAATAATGCTGCATTCACATAACGTTTGTTGCACTATATTGTTACAACTGTTCTACTTTATTGTTAGATATTGTTATTAATCTTGTACTATTCCTAATTTGTAAATTAAACTTTCATAAGTATTTATGTATAGGAAAAAACATAGTACTGTATATATACATAGCATTTAGTACTATCCAAGGTTTCAGGCATCCACTGGGGGTCTTGGATAATATATCCAAGGCTAATATATCCTAAAAGTCCATCAGTAGGGTATTGATTAAATGCACGGTGATATAGTCATACAATGGAATTCCATCCAGCTGTTGAAAAACAAAACAAAACAAGGAAGCTCCTTTTTACAGACATGAACTAATGTCCAAGACATATTGTTAAGAGATAATGGGAAGGTAAATAGCAGGAAGTTTAGTGTGTTATCATTTTCATTAAAAAAAGAAAAGAAAGTGTGAATGTGTGCCTTTGTGTTTTGGTTGTTAACATACAAAATATCTTGGAAAAGTATGAGAGAGGAATTTTTTGGCTGTGGGATAGCGTTGAAAAGAGACTGTTCATTGTATCCCCTTTTGTAGCTTCTGACTTCCCAACTTGTGGATATAGTACTTCTTCAAATATTTACATTTTACTTTAAACAAAGACAACTGGTGGAGGTGGGAGCAGAGACCCTCTGAAGCACGATGCCCTGTCTAAGGCCTGCGGCAGCTGTGCAGCTTTATCCATTATCAGTGTGGGGAGATGCAGGTTTAATATTGTCAGATCTTCCCGATTGTTAAGAGAAGCTGGAGATGATAGTATGTTTGGGGAATCTTCCAAGTATAAAATATTGGCTCAGAAAACAAACACACAAACAAACCCATGCTAAATGAAGCAGATTTGTGAGCTATGTCCAGCCTGGGTCCCTCAGTGTGGGATCCTGTGGAAGGGACTCCAGGATCCCTTAGGAAGTTACTGATTGTATTTGGGAGAAAAGGAATGAAGGCCACCTAGGACAGGGACAGGGAGTGGCCGGGCAAGGACAAATGGAGCAGACTGTGTGTGGGTTGGGGCAGGGTAGAGCAACAGGATCTGGTGACAAGAGGATGTGGGGGATTAGGGGACAAAGAGAGGTATTTTTAAGATTGAGTGGTTCATAGGATGGAGTGGTTTATAGGCAAAATGGAATGAGAGCGGCTCTGAAATCAGGGAGACCGGGGTTCTCACCCCTTCTTCACCACCTGGGGGAGAAGTGGGTATGCTTATCATTATATAGAGAGAGTAGTACCTACCTCATAAGGCAAATACTAATTAAAATGATGCACATAAAATGTTTATAGTTTGCAAAATGTTAGCTGTTACAGACGTTTGCTACTTTTGGTTATCAATGTTCATTCTCTCTCCTCCCATTTTCCTTCCCATCAGTGTGGTCCTGATGCAGGTGATTCTACCCCCAAGAGGGAGTAGCAGGAAGTACAGGTCTAGCCAGTGCTTCTCCCTGGTAACAGTAGTAGGTTGAGTGGTCCTTATGGGACCCAATCCAGACCAATCAGAGCAGACGAGACCAGCCCTGGCACTTCCATTGGAATTGAAATGAGGGTGAGGTGGTAGCTGGGACTGCTGTGGGCACCTTGCCAGCTCAGGGAAGACAGGTCTGAGGGGGCACCAGTCAGAGTTAGCACAGCTGAGCAAGGAAGAGAGAGAAATCAGGGCGCAGGGAAATACTTAATGTCCCTGCATCATGTCAGCTCCATGCCCAGAGTTTTCAGCTTACACCTGAGCCAGTACATTCCCTTTTGTTTTCAGTAAATACATTTGAGCAAACAAATAAACAAACATAAGCATCTGTGGACTGAGGACAGAAAGCTGCTAAGCAGGCCACTTGGTGTTTGGTGTCCCAGTGTCCTAGGAGTCACCAGTTCTCTCAAGCCCTGGAGATTTCCAGGGCTGAGACGTAGCGCTCTTATGGGCAACCTCCCTGTAACAGCACCACAGAGGCTTCCAGATGAGCGAGGACTGCGCCATACAGTCTAGTGTGAGTCAGAGGTGGAACAAGGGAGCGGGAGAGACTGCAGAGTCAGAGCAGGAGAGCGAAGCAGGAACATCGATGCTGCTTCTAGATTTCTGTGCAGCAAAGCATAGTGGGAAGATGAGGATTCCATGACACTGAAGCATGCAGGTCACCGCTGCAGCTTGGGTGCTCTTCATCACGTAGGCCCCGTGAGCACTAAAACAACACCGCCCACGATGTGGCACTCGCAGAGAGACATCAAAGTGTTGAAGCTGTTCCGGCAAGAGGAGGTGAGACCCGAAACTGTCCCCCGAATGAGGGCCTGGCAAGGGGTGTGGAAGGTATGTGTGAATGTCTGTCTTCCCATCTCAATCGTCAGGGTGGAATCCGGGCCCTCTTCAACTCAGCAATTCTGTAGAGGAACCCAGACAGTGCTTGGTGCATAGAAAGAGTTAGAATAAGGCATTTCCCATGCAAACCAAGTGGAAGACTTCAGCAGGATGCTGCTTCCCTTCCTGGAAGAGCAACACTAAGCAAGCTGGCTAAACCTGGGGCTAGGATATTGGGGCAAACCCTGGGGGGGCGGGGAGAGAAAAGAGTGTGGGCTGAGATCCCTTAGAGAGACATCACTTGGCTGGGAGGGTTGACAGGGAATTGGGGTTAGTTGGCCTGACACAGTGTCTTCTTGCCAGGCTTCCCTGGGACTGCGGAGGCAGGGGGCAAACCGTGAGTTAAAGGGTCATGTTTGGAGAAGGAAGGCAAGTGGGAGCCTGCTGGTATCTTTGCCCAGCCTCCCTGCCTTCAAATACCAGCAAGTATTTTTGTCTGGAGGGTGCTGACTGCTTTCCATTGCTGCCCAGCTACAATGCTTCTGAGCAATTCTCCCATCACAGCTTCTGGATGGTCTGCCCCCTTTCCTGCCCTCACTCCCCCCCAGTGAGGTACCTGGCTAGCAACCACTCTGTCACACTGGGATTCTTTGGGGTGAGAAGGCATGAGTTTCCATCCCACACTTCAGACTCCTTTTGGCAAAAAAGGAAATTCCATCCGCCTCCAAAAGAATGGGAGAAAAATGACCGCTGGAACGGCAGGGCTGGAAGATTTCAAGGCCTCTCGGGATAACTAAACCCTGGGCTGTCGCCCTCATGGCATCATTGATTAACATGTGGCTCCTGAGCAATTCAATTCAATGTATCTATTCACTCAACAGACACTGAGTAATCACTGTATGTCAGGTACCAAGTTATGCATCAGGGATAGAAAACTCACCAAAGAATATTTTCTATCTTCACGGACTAAATGGGTAGATAGACAAGCAGTCAAGACAACTAATTATACCACAGGGTGGTGCTTGGTGCACTGGGAGTGACCCAGGGGCACTGGAACCCTGGCAGAGGGCTTTCTTCTGTGGGCTTGCTTGCTCATCTGTGCATGAAATGTCTGGTTCCAGGTCATGAAAGAAAGGTAAGGAGGCTTCAATGTGCCTGTCATGAGCAGAAACCTGGGACCAGGACTAGGCTCGAAAGCGATGCCACGTGGCGGTTCTCAGCCACCAATGTGCATTAGAGTCAGAACCTGATGGACAGCTCATTATGAAAAGGCAGGTTCCTGGGCCAAACCTTGGGAATTCTGATTCGGTAGGTTTGTGATAGGGCCTCAAAATCTGCATTTTAACAAAGCATCTGGGGTTAATTCTGATGCAGATAGTGTATGGACCATGCTTTGGAAAAGACTGTCCCTAAAGTCCCTGATCGCTCTGATGTACTAGAACTCCCTCCATGTAAGGCTTTCACTTTGAGCGAGCAGAAGTGCCCAGGACAGAGCCTGGATCTGAGCTTCTCTTCCAAGACATGAGCTTCTGCTTTATGAGACTAGCCAGTCACCATCGCCAGGCTGTCTGTGTGTTTGACAGAAAGCACGGGCCAGTCATGCAGTTATTTATGATTTAGTTGTTTGGAGAGAAACACTATGAAACTGTAATAGGGAGTCTAAATCAATTTCCATTGCAAAAACACCCAAATACCCTAAATAAGAAAGCACAACAGGGCACGAATCAAGAGCACAGGTCATGGAGCTAGTTTGTCTAAGTTTCTATCTGAGCTTTTTCACTTGCTAGCCATGAGAACTTGGGAAAGTTACTTGACCTCCCTGTGCCTCAATTTGCTGACTGAAAAAATAAGACCGAATAATAGCACTACCTCAAGGTGTATTACAGAAGTTAAATGAGTTAGTGTGTATAAACATGTAGCATGGTGCATAGACAAGAAATGTTACCTGTTATGAACAAACCTGAGAGTACAAAAATCTCCAGGAGCTAGAAACCAAGAGGGAACCAAAAACTGGAAAAATAAGTGCATGGTTGTCCTTTGCGGTTACCATGGGGGCGGAAGAGCAGGGTAGGTGTCCGGGCTGGTCTTATTTACGTGGGGGTTTAGGTTTTAATGCTGTTCAGGGACAGAAACAAGATCTGGAGCTGCTGGGAGGTGGAGTGTTGGCACCGAGACTTCCACATCAAGCCAAGACCGTGGAAGGACAACATCCTTTAAACAATTGTAGACCAGAAATAGTCAATCTTTAGCAGAGAAAAATGGAAAGAGAGCTTGTTTTTCTTGAATTGAACTCTAGGTCAGAAGGGGAAAATGTCTCCCTTAAGAATTCAAAACCACTGGCATGAGTCCTTAGTGGGTTTGGGTTTTTAATAAATAGTTCCTGTACAACCTAGAAACCCCTAGGCTAAGAAATAACATAGAATTTGTTTTGGGCCAATGATACTCTGTTAGAAGCAAACTCTTTGATTACATTGGTTTCTCCAGATGAAAGTCTTGCTGAGGATGAGCTCGCGATCTGAAATCACACAATACACAAGGAAAAACCATGTGCAAGAGTCCACAGGTCCATCAAACAATAGGACTAGACCTCCCAAAAACTTAGATGATAGGACCATCAGAGAAGACCATAAACTAGGCATATTCAAATGACTACTAGCATAAAATAAGGCTTCAGAAATAGAATATCTGGAAAGTGAACAAAATGAGGCAGATTTTAAAAAGAAAATAAACAGCTAGAAATTAAAAAATACACATTAAAATCTAAAACTCCATGAAGAGACTTAGTGGATTAGACATAACTGAAAAAGAATTATTGAACTTGGAGGTAAATCTAGGAAATTATCTAGATGGAGCCCAGAGATGGAAATTATGAAGGTGATCTTAGGAGATGTGGAGGATAGAATGAAAAATGTCTAACATACATCTAATAGGAGTTCCAGAAGAGAAACTAGAAGGAATGGGACGAGGTGATGTTTGAGGAGAAGATGCTTGAGAATTGGCAAAAGATGAGAATGTTTAGATTCAGGAATCATGACAAACCCTGAACTAAAGAAATAAAACCAAACATTCTTTTACCTAGATGGTAAGGAACCTGTAAAATACCCAAGACAAAGAGAAACTTTACAAAAGAAACCAGAGAGAAAAAACAGAGCTCTACTGCCGTTGGGAACACCCTGGGAGAAGCCAAGAAGGCCACCTGGTGTCCTGGGAGTGGGGCCTGCCCAGTGTGGGACCATGGAGGTGAGGCAGGTGGGGGCAGAGGTAGGGGCTGAGACCGAGGGCTACTGTAACAGCAGGCAGGGGACTTGGACTCGGTATGGAAGGCTCCAAGGAATTTTTACATTGCTGCAAGGGCCCAGTGAGACACCTAAATAAACGTGTTAACGAAAAAGCATTTTTTGAAGGATTGTTTTGCAGCGACTGTGTTGTGGAAATGAAACTATTCTGGGACTCTTTGTTCCCAACTCCAAACTGCTGGGGTTTTTGTTTTGTTTTGTTTTTCCTTTCCTTTTCTTTTAAAATAGCGCAGGGAGGTTTTGCAACAATCTGAGGTGCTTGGAGAAAAGTGTTAAATCGTTTTTGAGCAAGTTTTCATTCTGGATTAACTATTCTGTGAGCAGTGTTGATATTTTGTTGATGGAAATAACAAAGATTACCCTACCTCCTTTTCCTTCTCGATTGCTTTGTCAGATTAGGCAAACCATGCTTGGAAAAACTCTGCTTTGGGCCAAACAAGGGTATGTTCTGGGCAGAGGGGATATTCCTGAAAATTTTGATTTCACATACAGGTTGGTTATTCTCTGTGGCCTCCAGCTTCCTGGGTTGTTGCTGACAAATGGAAAGTTGCTAAACATTTGCTCAGGAAATGAAGGATAAAGAATCTGGCACATAAAGAATCAGGCACAGAATGCCAAGGGATGTGAATAAATTAGCAAAGGCTGGCCCCAGGGACATGAAGAGACGGGATGAGGACTACTCTCCCCACATCACCCTCTTGAGAGCTTTTATTTCACTGGCCTGTGACATGATATAGTTGGCCGAGAGAGAGCTAATTCTCTCCTTTTTTCTTAAAAAAAAAAAAAAAATATTTTATTTATTTATTTATTTTTAGAGAGAGGGGAAGGGAGGAAGAAAAAGGGAGAGAGACATTAATGTGCAAGAGAAACATTGACCAGCTGTCTCCTGCATGCCCCCAGCCAGGGACCTGGTCTGCAACCCATGCATGTGCCCTGGCCAGGAATCCAACCAGGGACCCTTCAGTCTGCAGGCCAGCACTCAATCCATTGAGCCATACCAACCAGGAGAGCTTATTCTTTTTGACACATTTTTATGGAGAGATAACTATGTGACAGTCATTGTGCCCAGAGCACTAGGGCCACTATAGTGATCCAGAGAAGATTCCTGCCCTCTCAGAGTTTAGAACTCAGTGAGAGATACAGGTAAGTAATTATGATGTAGCTTTTAAAGTGTGATATGATGGGGATGATATAGACAAGGCAGTAGTGAAACTTATAACTGAGGCTTGAAAGAAACAGTAAGAGTAGCTGAGGGAAGGAAAGAGCAAGATCTATTCAAAGAAGTGTACACTGTTCAGTTTTCCTAGAGCACCAGAAGTGAGAGATGAGCAGTGAGAAACTAAGCTGGGAAGGCAGGCAGGAGCCAGACCAGAAGGGGTCTGTTAGCCATGGTCAGAATAAGCCTTGATCTGGAGGAGTTGGGGGCCATTGAAGGGTTTTATGCAGGAAAGGAATTTGATCAGATCGTATTTTTAGAAAGCTTGCTCTAGCTGCTGTCCGGGGAGTCCATCAGAAGGGAGAAGTGGGAGCCGGGGAAGTCCATTGGGCAGCTATTTCAGGGGTTGCCGCTGAACCAGATGGCAGCAGTGGAGATGGGGAGTGAGGATTCAAGAGCTGCTTGGGCAGGAGAGTGGGTAGGGGTTGGTGATGGAATGTGAGCTTTGAGGGAGGGAAAAGCTGAAGAATGATGTTCAGGGTCCTGGTGTGAGCATTAGGCAGGTGCTGGGAGAAGGACTCTGTCTCTGAAGCAAAGGAGGGCAGAGAGCGATACAGCAGGGAGTCTAGACAGAGCTATAACCTGAATGGGGCAGGAGAGATAAGGCTCAAAGAAACTCAGGGCCAGCTTCATAGGTCTTCAACCCATGAGTCTTGCTGGGAGCCATGCTCAGAAGGGCCCAGTGCTTGGCTTACTGCTCTGCTAGCCATCTTGAAATCTAGAATGATTTTGTTTTTGAACTTGTGTTTGGTAAGCAAAAATGATGGAGCCTGCCCATGAGCACGGCAGATATGTGCAAACTGTGTGCCCTCTGTCCTTTGCTGCCATTTCACACAGAGCTTTGGGGATGCCCCAGGAGCACTGAATTCTGGTGGACACAGCAGGTGTGGCAGTTCAGTGAGGCACGAAATGAGTGCAATATAAGCGTGTTGTGGACGCTGGCTGCTCTCAGTCTCACTGAGCCCCAGGATTCCCTATGCCTGTTCCGTAGCAACATGACTCCCACCAAGTAAGTGGGGTGATGACTACTCTGCAAAACCACACCTTCCATTCAGATCATTTGCTTTAAATGCAGAAGAAAGGCAATGATATTCTAACAGAACCCCCAAGGAACCCTTTCACCATGTTGCTTCCCTATAGGAGCCAACCGTTTATGCTGAAAATGACAACAGGGGCAAAGGGACAGGGCAATGCATAGTTCCTTTTATTTTGACTTTTTCCTTCCTTACTGAATTGAAGGTAGAGCATATTGGTATGATGTGCACATGTCAAATACACTGGAGTTAGTTTTGTTCAATGTTTCTGTGCTTTTGGTAAGAATGAAATATGTGTACACATATGAGCTACAAAATACAAAATTGTGTAGTTTTGATGATTCTACATGTGAATTAATGTTCTTATAGTTACATTTAATACTGGCATTGCATAATATAAAATGAACAGTAACATTTATGCTAATAACTTTGAGTTTATAATTTCCTTTACTTGGAACAACATTTAATAGCAAATAAAAATACTATGACAGTGGAAATGTGAAATGGTACAGCTACTTTGGAAGACAGTTTGAAAGTTTCTTACAAAACTAAACACAATCTTAGCATATGATCCAGCAGTCACACTCCTACATATTCACCCAAATGAGCAGAAGACTTATGTCCACACAAGTACCTGTGTATGAGTGTATATGGCAGCTTTATTCATATTGCCAAAATTTAGAAGTGACCAAGATATCCTTCAATAGGGAAATAGATAAATAAATTGTGGTACACCCTACATCCATACAATGGAATGTAATTCAGTGATGGAAAGAAATGACCTCTCAAGCCATGAAAAGATATGTAGGAAGCCTAAGTGCATACTGTTAAGTGAAAGAAGCTGGTCTGAAAAGCCTGCATATTATATGAGTCCAATTATGTGACATTCTGGAAGAGGCAAAGCTATAGAGTCAGTAAAAAGATTAGTGGTTTTCAGGAGTCTGGGAGTCAGAAGAGAGGGGAGGGATGAATAAGTGTAACACAGGAACATTTAGGGCAGTGAAACCATTCTGTATGACACCATAACCGTGACGATATGACAGTACATATTTGTCAAAACTCCTAAAATATACACCACAAAGGGTGAACTCTGCTGTAAACTTTGGATTTTAGTCATTAATAATGTGTCAATATTGGCTCATCAATTTTAACAAATGTACCACACAAATGCAAGAGCAGAGAGGGGGTATATGGGAGCTCTCTGTACTTTCTGCTCAATTTTTCTTTAAAAAATTAGGTCTGTTAACTTAAAAAAGTTAAAGAAAGATAAAGAAATGTTGGTCCCATGCCACACTGACTTGTGGGCTAAGAAGCTACAGAGTAGAGAAAATGATGTCTACTCTAGAAAGGCCTCAGAATGACCAAGGGGCCTCTTTGCTTTGGCTTGGGTCCCTTTCTTTGTCAACAGCAAGGACCCAATCCCAGGTCACCTTCTCCATTGGGTGCTGCCTGGACTTCAGGTGGACTTTGTGAAAGCTGGCACTCAGGTGTGCTTTGCTGATGGATGCTCAGCCCCTGCTCTGCCCTACCTTCGGCTTGCCACTTTTCAGAACTTCAGAGCCATATATACTCTGAATCAACAGAAGGTAGTGAGTGACATTTCTCCCTAGATAGCCAAATAATGATCAACGCTATCAGGAAAGAGACTTTAGTATCATCTCTGCCACTCACTGGGTAACCTTGATCAAGTACCCTCACCTCTCTGGGACTCAGTTGACCTATGTACAAAAGGGACTTGGTGGAGGGAGACAAGTTAGGTCATTTCCCAAGAAGTAAGTGTGGCTTCTCTGATTGAAGACAGGGAAAAATAAGAGAGGGACAACCTGCAGCCCCAAACCACCCCTCACCTGTCCTCTTGACCTGCTGGTGAGCTTGAAGCTCCAGAATGTCTAGAAACCTCAAGGCACCATGAAACACAATTCAAAAACCCCTATCTAGTCTATCTCCCTCATTTTAGAAATAGAAGAGCAAGGGGCTTGTTCAAGGTCACACAAGGAGTAAGTGGTCACAATGGAATTTGTACCCAGGTCCTCTGACTTCTAGTTCAATGCTCTTTCCTCTTACTGTTTTTCCCCAATCATGCTGTGACCACTTTTTGTTTATTGAGTGGAAAACACCCTACCAGCCCAAACATGAGCTCTGCCCTCTGGAAATGGAAACAGCAGCCCACACACAAATCATTGCCACCTCCTATGCGGTAGCACCCACACAGAGTGCCCGCAAGATGATCTTGACTCTCACAGGCTGTTTGTGTTTATAACTAAGTATGAGATTCCAGAGGTATCTAGAGCCTCTGATAAAAGTTCATCAGGGATTTGAATGAGCCATTAGTTGAGTCTTGCAGCATTAACCTTTGTCCTCTGTGTCAGCACAGTGCTGTTATGCAGTCTTCTATTCTTATGGCCTAGTTCTTTCATGAGTATTGGTCATATCTCCACTCAATAATTAGACATTTCCCCCATACCTAGCTTGGTGTTCTGTACACAGTCAGTGCCTAGTCAATAGTGCTTAGTCAATCATGCTTCTTCTCAAGGCCATTGTACCTTTTCTTCTGCTCATATAACAGAAAGAGGAATAACGTCGGGAGACTGTTCCCAAAGCAGCAAAGTTTTGAACCTATCAGAAAGGACATGGCTACACTTAACTTGGCACGTCATAGGTGAGAAGGGGCTAAGCTGGCAGCCAATCTGAGCTACTACAAAAACACAGCTACCTGTCAGGAGCTTGACTGTGTGGCAGACATGGTGCTGAACTCTGTGGGTGCATGATCTCCAGGAGTGCGGAAAACAACCTGGGATGAACTTCTTTCTATTTCTTTGTACAGATGAGGGATCTGCGGTTCCGAGAGGGGAAATAACTTGGACAAGGCTTTGGGACTACCACTAAGCCTGGTCTAGTGGACTCCAAAGCTCAAGCTCATAATCTCCACATCAAGGCAACCAAGGACAACATGATTGGGTTTTGAAAGATCCTATGGGTAGGAAAAAGAGAGCTTGTATATTATATATGTCTGGTCTTTGCCCTTCAGCCTACCTTGCTGTCTACCCCTCATGCAGTCTCTTTTTAAAATTATTGATTAGAGAGAGAGAGAGAAACATCGATCTGTTTTTCCTCTTACTTATTATGTATTCATTGGTAGATTCCTGCACATGCCCCTGAGTGGGGATTGAACCCACAACCCTGGCATATTGGGATGACACTCCAACCAGCTGAGCTATCTGGCCAGGGCTGCCTCTTAAAGAGTTTAGACAGGACACCAATTGAAATAGCTAGAGAGTGTGGAGCCAATGAGTTTCTAAGCCAGACATATTAACATGGCTCTGAGACCCTTGGGAACAAGGGGCAGGAGGTGCTGGCTGATACATTAACACAACCAGAGTTGGGGTCATAAATACATAAAACTGCAAAGTTTATCCCAAAGGTCTTTAAATCGGGAACATTGTGGTCCTGCTGAACAGTCCCTCAGAGGCAAGCATGATGAACTCAAGCTTTTTCAGAGTCCCCTGGGGCTCTGAGATTGTAGTGGATGGTTACTTAGGAATCTCCTGGAGTCACACAGACATAGCATTCCATCCAAGATCCATATCCTTCACTTAATAGCTGTGGGGTTTGGGGCAAGTTACTTAAGCCTTTAAACTTCAGTTTGCCCTCTATATCTTGAGAATAATAATAATGCCTACTTCAGAGGGTTGTAAAATTAAATGAGATTCTTGCTGAGTGCTTAGCACAGTATTTGGCATATTGTAAGCATTCAACAAATAGTTGCAATTATTGTGATTATATATTTAATATTCCCCAGGTTCAGTTTTTCATCAAGTTTAATAAAATTCTTTAGATAGCTTAAGTGACTAAACTTGTCCCTTTAGGGACAAAGCCAGTCCTTGGCCCAATGCACAATTTTGCTCTTGCTCTCTGTTTCATACTTGCTTTGTGGTGTTTGTGTATCTGGAGGCCTTCCTGAAGCCCCCTGGTAGAAAGATAATTGTGTTGGCTCTTTCTAAGGATAGATTGGGTGGTAGGAAGGAAAATTACGCAGTCCTGACTGGAGTGGCTCAGTTAGTTGGGCGTTGCCCCACCAAACAAAAGGTCACCAGTTCAATTCCTGGACAGGGTGCATGCCTGGGTTGTGGGTTTGGCCCCTGGGTTTGATGTTTCTCTCCCTCTTTCACTCCTTTCCCTCTCTCTAAGAAAAAAAAGTGAATAAAGTCTTTTGAAAATTAAAAAAAAAAGAAAGAAAATTACTCAGGCCCCAGAATGTTTTTTAAAAATTCATCACCTGAGGATATGTATATTGATTTTAGAGAGAGAAGAAGGGAGAGAGAGGAACATTGATGTGAGGGAGAAACATTGATTGGTTGCCTCCTGTATGCACGCTGACTGGGGATCAAACCTGCAACCTAGGTATGTGCCCTGACCAGGAAGTGAACCTGCAGCCTTCTGGTGTACCGGGTTATGCTCCAACCAACTGAGCCACCTGGCCAAGGCAGACCCCAGAATCTTTAACTCTCCTAAAAACTATTGAAGCTGCCAGAATATCCAAAAACCATAAAATCATCTCAAGTTCTCATTCATCTTCCCACAACTATAGGCTCAAAGTGTCTGAGCTAGGTTACTCTGTGGGAACTTAGAAGTCATCCAGTCCAACCTTTTCGTGTTACAGATTAAAACACTGAGTCCTAGACAGAGGGTGCAACTTTGACTAGAACCACAGATTAGCAGAATTGTAAGGCAATCAACAGCAATGAAAGGCTGAGAATGAGAGCAAGTCAAGAGATTCTCTGGATCTAGTGACCTCTAGACATCCCACATGTCCCCAAACCTGTGGCATTCTGATGACAGTTCAGAAAGGCTCTGGGCTCTGTTTTTTTCCATCTCTGTCTCTCTTGGTGAAGCCTTCTCTCTGACTGTCTCTCTGTTCTTTCTTTTTTATCTTCACCTGAGGACATGCTTACTGATTTTAGAGAGGGGGAAGAAAGGGAAAGAGAGCGGGAAAGAAACATCTCTCGGTTTCCTCTCCTATGCACCTTGATGACCTTGAGTAGAGACTGAAACAGCAACCTAGGTATGTGCCCTGACTGGAGATCAAACCTGAAACTTTCAGTTTAAGGGATGATGCTCCAATGAACTGAGCCACATTACCCAGGGTAAGTCTTCTCTCGTGCATGCGTGGTTGTGGAGCTAATCCTGGCATCAACTCATGGTCAGAACAAAGTCAACTACTTTTCCACCCTCTTGTGCTCATTGGGCTCAGTGTCCCTGGAAAAGTTAAGTAGCAGCTTCCCCTGGTAAAAAACAAGGGAGCTTTATTCCCAGGGCAGTTCTCACAGTTCTGTCAGAGGTGGTTGTTAGGGAAATGCTGAATAAATAAATCAGAATCAGGATAGAGAAAACAGGGATCCAGGTCAGAGAGATGGGGACAGGTTTGTGGGGAAGGAAGAAGAAGGGGCAGGGACCATATGGTCATTACCCACTGTGCTATCTGTAGTACACACCTGATGTTCAATAAATATACGCTGAATGAATCAATGGAGGGAGGGACGGAGGGAGGGAAGGAAGGAAAGATATGCAGCTTATTAGACCACTTGGAGAATTAGACTGGGAGAGGTAATCTGGTCAAAGGGCCATTTAGGCAATTCCAGGAAAGAGGAAAGTAACTAACACACATAGCACCTCTGAAGTGGACCAGGTCCTGTGCTTGGCCCTTCCATGTGGCATAGCACAGAATCCTCATTAGCACCCTACCTCACAGGCATTGCCTATTTCACAACCAGGGGTACTGAGATTCAGGACAACTTTAGTGTTTAGATAGAGGGAAAGCCTTCTTGGAAAGAGTTTACACTGATGAACTCTCCTTCTCTAGATTTCTCGTGTGATGATTCTTCTCTGTTTGCCTCCACTCCCTGCCAGATTCATCATATGCCCTTCTCTTCTGCCCCATTACTTGGGATGCTGACTTCTAGGACCCAGACTCTCTTGCTCTGGCCTTCTGTTGGGAGGCACTGGTCAGAGATTAGAAACCAAAAGCGAGAGAGAAGTTGGAGCATTTATTCTCCTGCTTTCTCTCTGCCTTGCAATCCTCAATGGCTACAGCTCTTGTTAGATGGCACCTCTCTCACCACTTTCATTCTGCCTGGGCTCTGGTAACAGCATTCCCTCCCTGCTCCCAGTAGCTCATTGTTGCTTCCTCACTGTTGCTAATTTCTAGATGCTTCACTGTTCCTTTGCAGCTCTCTGAACTTTGCCTATATCTTTGTAAATGGTACTTTCATTCAACTCTCTTCAGTTAAACCCTTTTGAATGACATGCTCTTCTCCTTCTCTGTGCCTTCAATCACTCAGTTTCCAAAATGTGTAACAGTCTCCTCCCTCTCTTCCAATCCAGAACTTCCCAAACTGTCATAGCATTCCCTCCCTGCCCATCACCCCCAGTCCTCCAAGAAGTCTCCTCTGACTATTTCCATGCAAAATAATCCTAGTGTACCCACTGATAGGCTGACTTCAGGGCAGAAATCTCCTGCTCTATTGTCCTTGTGGTTCTAGGACCCAGTGATTTGTCCTCCTGGTCATCTCTGCAGGATAGTAAACTTTTTAGCAGTCATACTCATAAAATCACAAACCTGTTTTGCTGTCAGGAACCTTAGAAATAATCTCATTCCACTTCTTTATTCTACAGATGAGGAGATGGAACTTCAGACAGGGAAACAGTTATGTTCATGGTCACCAGTCACATAGAGCCAGCTCCACAGCCTAGTCTCCCGCCTACTTCCTCATGCTCTGTTGTTGCACTTAGTAGGACCTCAATATGCTGATGACTCACCACCCAATTTTTATCTCTAACCTAGCTCTCTTCCCAGAATCCCTAACTTGTAAATCTTACTTCCTACTCAACACCTCTACTTAGGATAAGTAACAGATAAGTCTCAATGTGTCCAGAACTGAGCCCAGAGAAGGCTGATGTGTGTGAGTGTGTGTGCCTGGTGTCAGGGGCTAGGGAGCAAGTACTCATCACATGTTAGCTCTCTATTCACTAGAAACACTGTTCTAGCTAATAAACACTTGTGCTAAATAGATTGCATTGCACAAAAGGCTTGTGTGCCTCTACAATGCTCTTTTCTCCTTGTGATTTTTAAAAGGACTTTATCCTACTGAAATTGCCTATATGGAAGGACTGAAAAGTGCATTGCTAAGTTGGAGCATTATATATGATTGGCCAGAGATCAAGTGTGCACCTACCAAATACAAATGGCCTTCACTAATGCTAAAATTCTCTCTCTAGCAAAGATGACCAACAAATTCATCTGTTTTTAAGTAAGACTGAACCATGTCAGAAAAAATAAAACCAGGCCAGTGGCAATGGGACTGAGTGAGCCCTTCAATTTGTTATGGCAGGAAATTACACATCCAGTGTCCTCAATAGCCCTTCCAACTTGTTCAGATGCCGACTCAACAGGGAGGTCCCCATGATAGGCAGCCCTTTCAAGTAGAATCTTTGGAATTGGAGATTGTGTTTCTCCTAAGATAGTTCTTCCTTCTCTGATTTCTGCAGTTGAGTTCTCTTATGCACTATGAAGAAAAAAGTAATATAATCAGGACCTATGCTGATGTTGTACGTGTCAGCCCCCTAACCTTCTGTCTTTTGGACTGAAGATGGACCATCAGCTGATGAACAACTCAGAAAGTCTTTGTGGCCTTTATCTGTTTTCCATTATTTACCCTCAGGAAATAGGGTATGTTAGAACAATTATATTCTAAAACTTTTTTGAATGGAAATTAGAGATGAAACAGAGAAGAAAAAAAGGGAAGCAGAGTCAGTAGTTAATTTCTTAGTGGCAAGCTGACCACACATTTTGCTCTCCTGCATTTCACACTGTTGATCATGCTATCAGGGCAAGGCATCTTCCTTCCTGAAGATATTTTCCATAGCAGCCTAAACAAACTTTAACTTTTTCTGAGATGAAAGCTCTGTTTTTCACATGAGATGTGCTTCTCCCGGACTGGAGGCTAACAGGGATTTAGTCTCATGTCTACATGGTAGTTTTCACAGTTCCAAAGGTTTACTGGGTGGGTTTCTGTTGGCCTTGCAGCAATGACCTAGGCAGCTACATTCAGTGGGCAGATCTGCAAAGCCCTGGACTTGGTTGCGAAAACAGAAAAGGCTGGGTCCCTCTCTTCCCGTGGTCTTTAGTACTCAAGAAGATTGGTCTATGCTTCTTCACATGTCAATGGCAGCGTCCCAATAGAGTAAAGGTAAAATCTGCAAGGTCCCTTAAGAGCTAACCCAGAAGGTTCTCACAGTATTACTTCTTGGACATTGTATTGGTCAATGTAAATCATAATGGCAGCCCAAGTTCAAGGGGTGGGCAAATAGACTACTTGCTGATGGAAGCACCTGTAAAGGGACACAGTGAAGAGAAGTGAGTCCGGGGAGGCATGATTCACTAGGCACCATTGTTGTAACCATCAACCACATATAGCACTAGTCAGGTCCTAGAATATTGGAGCCAAAAGGGGCCAGAATAGGGACCCAGGGCTTTTGACTTCTAATCCAAACCTCTTTCCACCAAACCAGTTATTCCAAGTAATCACTCTCTCAACTGTCAGGAGATTTAAGCACATCATGATGCTGAATGTGGCTTCTAGCCCCAGCCAATCAAATGCAGAGGTCTGCCGTCTCCTCTTGGTGAGTCTGGCCTCCTCCAGCCCTTCCTCAAGCTTCGCACACAGTTTTTATACATGTTGTAGCCTCAACACATCCTCCATTAATTTTAACAAGTTGTTGAAAGAAATCTTTTTCTACAGAGATATTGAATAAGAACAAAGACTTCAGCAGAGGGAGGCATGTCTAGGAGAGCAGGCATTTTCAAAGAAGAGTACATGAAGTCACAAACAGTCACAGCTAGTTTACTTAGCATGGCCATTCATGCCTAACTAAACATTAGAATCCCAGGAAAAAGTCCACTCTACATCACGTTCCAGACACTCACTTTGTAAATGGTCCTTTAAGATGTGTACACTTGGCGTATTTGGTGTGTATAAGATATATTGTCTTCCCTGCTCACCCAGCTCTTAGCCCTATATTTAGGTCCTATGGGAGAGTCAATTTCTTGGTTCTTCTAGACCCTAGTGGCAGCCAGCATTCCTTGACTTGTGGTCACATCACTCCAATCTTTGCTTTTGCAGTCACATTGTCCCCTTCTCTTCTGTTTGTGTCATTTTCCTCCACCCCTCTCCCATAAGAACATTTGTGGTGGCATTTAGAGCTCACTTTAATTATCCAGGAAAATCTCATTTTAAGATCTTCAATTACATCTCCATAAATTCTTAAAAAAAATTTTTTTTTTCAAATAAAGTAACATTTGCAGGTTCCAGGGACTAGGAGGTGGATGCCTTCATAGGGTCATTTTTTTGCCTCATTAGATAGAGGGGAAACCTGAGGCTCTGCAAGGTGAGACAGCCAGCCCAACATTTTGGCGAGAACAGAGGCAGAGGCAGGCTTCCAACTACAGGAACTCAATCCGGTCTGAACTCAATCCATTGCTCCTTCCAGTCCAGCTAGCTTCACCCCAGACTAAAGCAGGATGAGAGAAGGACCCTGTGGAGGAGGATGTCCTCACTGTGGGGTTCCCCTTTAGAGGGACTGAGCACAGCAGATCAGCAAGGACTGTGTGGTGAGAGAACCCTGTTATCATCTGTTTGGAGAGACACCAGAGATTCATACTTGGAAGCGAGAAATGTGACATGAGCTTCAGACCCAGAGAAACCAAAGTTGGAAAATGTCTCAGGTGCAAAGTCCAGGGCTGCTGGAATAACTCTGTGGTGATTCCACTCCACATGCTGAGGCTAGAGACAGCGTATCTCTTCACAAATGAAGCCGTGGACATGGAAGAACTTGCCAGGTCTTGTTCAAAGAGACACCGGAGGGCATTCTCTGGTGGATTCTGAGGGTGGTGGCTTGCAGGATGGTTTGGACCTGGGCCTGGGGTGAGGAGGAAGAGGAAGAGGCTGAGGGGGTACACAGCTGACTGGCTGGAGGAAACAAGAGTCGAGGCCAGGAAGGGTCAAGAAATGGCAGGGAGTGGGGCACTCAAGAAACCTGTCTGGATATCCAGGACTTTGGAAAGAGCATGGAAGATCAGTAGAGTCCATACAAGGCAGTGACAGATGCCTGGGTGATGAAGTAGGTCAGTAGGAGCCATCAGTTAAGATCCCTCTTATGGTCTGAAATGCGCCCCCCAGATGCATATGTTGAAACCTTAACCACCAGCATCTCAGAATGTGACTGCATTTGGAGACAGCGCCTTTAAGGAGATAATTAAGGTAAAATGAAGACTTTAGGGGCAGTCCTAATCCAATCTCCTATTCCCTTTATAAGAAGAGGAGATCAGAACAGATACACTCAGACCAAGTTAAGACACAGTGAGAAGACAACCATCCACCAACCAAGGAGAGAGGCATCAGAGGAAGCCTGCCAGCACCTTGATCTCAGACTTCCAACTTCCAGAACTGTGAGAAAATAAATTTCTGTTGTCGAAGCCACCTAGCATGTGGTATTTTATTATGGTAACCCTAGCAAACTAACACAGTCCCTTATTTATCAAAGAATTTTATTTGAAAACATTTCTTAAAAAGATTTTATTTATTTATTTTGAGAGAGAGGGGAAGGGAGAAAGAGGAGGAGAGAAACATGGATGTGTGAGAGATACACCAATTGGCTGCCTCTTGGGGACCTGGCCCACAACCTTTGCATGTGCCCTCACTGGGACTCAAATTGGCAACCTTTTGGTTCACAGGCCGGTGCTCAGTCCGCTGAGCCATGCTAGCCAGGGCTTTATAAAAGCAATTCCAAACCTTCCTAACAATTTTATTGGGGAGCATTTTACCTGGTCAAACCTCTCTTTTTCTTTTTCTCTTTTTTCTTTTAAATTTTAAGAAAATTAAGAACTACAAAAAAGTCTGAAGAACATTAAATACTCATGCCCTCATTATGCAGAATTAGCAACTTTAAAAATAGTTTTGTTTCAAGTGTTTTTGATAAAATAGTTAAAATATTACAAATATGGTTAAAGTCTCTTTTACCACAATCCTTTCCTCTTCTCTCCTCTTCAGATCCAGTCACTACTAAGAAACTGATGTGCATTCTTTCAATCCATGTGTCCATGAGAAATATTTGGAACTGGTTCACATGGGTTTTTAATTTTTTGTAATCACGCTACATGTCTTGTGAACCTTGGCTCTACCATTTTCTAACGTCATGTTTAGCATTTCCAGAGCATAGCAGGCAAACCAAGGCACAAGAAGTCATGACAACTGACTTCAGAAGGGCACACAATACTCTTGAATAAAATAGGGACAAGAGTCATTCCCTCTAGATCAAGTCAAAGAGAAACCTCACATTGGGGTTAAATCTCTAAAACTTCCTAATTTCCACCCTGGCTGGTGTGGTTCAGTGAATTGAGTACCAGCCTGCAAACCAAAAGGGCACTGGTTCGATTCCCACTCAGGGCACATGCCTGGGTTGCTGGCCAGTTCCCCAGTTGGGGGTGTGCAAGAGACAACTGATTGATGTATCTGTTTCTCTTCCTCTTTCTCCCTCCCTTCCCCTCTATCTATAAATAAATAAATGAAATATTTTTTTTTTAAAAAAACTTGCTAATTTCCCTTTTTAACACAGAGGAAAATACAGGCTCTACATTTTCAGCAAGCAAAGATATCAGGCTAGCTTTTCATACAATTGTCATTTTCCATGAATTGATTTTTATGATTACCTCCTATTTAAGGTGAGTGATATTGGTCTTTCACTTATGACACTACAGTAAAGTTATCCTATAAAATAAAAGTAATTGTAAACTATGGATTTGAAATAAAAATATTAAGCCAATAATGGTACACATTGCAAGTGAATATAGAAAGTTAGTGAAGGGTATTTGTGAATAGGATTTGCGAAAAGCCAGATACACCAATAAGCATGCCTCTATCTCCCATTTATGGAGGACTCAGACTGTGTCTGGTGCTATGGAATGAGTTCTATGCATTATTTATTGTAATCTCATAACAACCCTCAAGAAGAGATGATTAGTTGCCTTTTGCAAATTAGGAAGCTGAGGCCCAGCCCATATTTGAACTGACTCCAGAACTCATGTGCCTAAGCTGTGCCTACGACCTTGGAGCCTTGTCCTGATCTGTGAAATGGGGCTTAAAGACACCTAGTCTGATGAATTCAAAGGGCTTTTAGGGATGAGAACACACTTTGAAACCTGTGAAATGCTGTCCAGATGCTTCATGGGCTTGTGGCTGGTGCAGGAGGACCTACCCTTGGTTTGATGCTTTACCGATGCCATCTTGAAATTTTGACCACTTTCGCCTGTGATTGTGTTTGTAAGTGAAGTCCAGTGGCACAATGGAGCATGCACAGGGGCCCTCGACCTCTGCTCACGTGGGGTCTACCTCCCACGCTCTGGTTCCTAGTTCCTGGGCCCTGTCTGGCCTTCCCTCCCCATGCCACCCCAGAATGGCTGCTGCCCTCTGCCCAGCATATCAGCGGGCCATGCTCTGCTGTTAATTTGCCCTGGCCTGGGTACAGGCAAGGAGGGTTGGTGTAGGGGCGACTAGAGACAGTTTGTGTCTCACACAGGGCGAGGTGTCTGTCCTCCTGGGCGTGTTTGTACACAGCTGCGCATGAACCCCTCTCTCACCTTCCATCTAGGGATCCAGGGTATCCTGGCACCAGGGTTGCCATCCCTGGGAAAGCTGGCCCAAAGGAAGGGGAGGTAGATTTCCCCAGCCCCGGGGGTGCTGCACATATTATGTAGGCAGCCTTGAGTTCTGAATAAGTGCAAGGAAGCATTTGATGTGTGTGGCCATGTGGAAAAGCAAGAATCCAAAGGGGAATCCAGGAGAGAGGAGCGGTGTTTATTTAGAGAAGCCTCAAGGGGCAGGAAATCCACACAGACATGGCAGAGAGCAAATGAGAGAGGCCAAACCTAACTCCCTGCTCACTGCCATGGAGTTGCAATGTGTCTGGGTTTCTGCATTTATGAAATGAGGAGACTGGACCAGAGGGGAGGCCTGAGCTACATTCTGGTCTCTGAGCATAAAATCTATGGGCCTTCTCCCCAGAAAAGTGCCCAGACCCTCAACTTTCTGCATGAAACTTCAGAACAGCACAACTTGCACAGAAACCCATGCATGGACCACGAGGACTCTGGGCGAGAAAGTCCTGGACTGGGGTCTCTGAAGCTACTTCCAGCACCTGCACCAGCAGAAAGGAGCATACCACCTACAAAGGCTCAGGGCATGGGACGCTGGCAGAAATTTTCAAGCACCAAATGAGACTGAGAAGAAAAAAAACCTTAAAAATGAGCAAGAGGTCTGTGAGAAAGGTAGAGTGAAGAAGATGGTGGAGTGTGTGCAGGCTACAAAAGTTTCCTGGGAAACCAGGCAGTGAGAAGAGGGGGCGGGGGGAGGGAGGGAGGGAGAGAGAGAGAGAGAGAGGAAGAAAGGAAGAAAAGAAAAGAAAAGGAAAGGAAAGAAAAGGAAAGGAAAGGAAAGGAAAGGAAAGGAAAGGAAAGGAAAGGAAAGGAAAGAAAAGAAAAGAAAACAAAACCCATACTCCTAGAGTAGCAATTGATGACTCAGCAGAGAAAGACATGGACAAAGCTGGGGAGGCTGCAGGAAATAGGAGAGTTCTGTGAGCGGAGCTGACTCATGAAATGTTTGCACTAACGGGCCTCTGGGGGGCTTACCTAAATTCCATGGTGGGAGTGGCAGCTGCTAGCCTGGTCTCTGATGGGCCACTGATTGATTTCTGGGGCCAGCTGGCCAAAGGGCTGGAAAGAAAGAGTGGGTACACACTGTCTCCAAAGAAAGCAGCTCCGGGGCCTTGGGGAAAAGGAAAGAGGGAGGAGGGGAAGAAACAGTGCAAGTGAGTGAAGCAGCGAATGTCATGGCAAATATGCTCGAATTCAGACAGGAAGACCAGGGTCCAGGGCTACAGGCAGAGAATGGACGTATCCGGCAGGGAAGCGGGCACCCACGGAGAGGGCAGAAAGGAAAATAGGAACTTCTGATGTTCACGAGAGATGTGATAAATAAATGGCTTTGTTTGTGGGAGAAGATGTAAATACTTGAGTTACCCATTTCACAATTTAATTGCATAATTTGTCAAAAATTAACAACCCGTACAAAACAAGACCAAATGTAATTCACGGACACCTGGATCGAAAAAGAATGCTCTTCGAGGAGTTGACCAGGCTGAACCCACGAGTGGAATGATTTTTCCAGAGTGTGGGCCCCCTGGGAGTGAGAACCACAGGCCTGGAAGAGCATTTAGAATCAGACCAGGGTTTAAGTCTATACTCTGCCACTATTAGCTCTGTGATGGTAGTGATTTAAGTTATTTAAATTCCAGTTTCATTATTTGTTAAAGAAGAAAGTAACGTTTGTGGGGCCTGTGCACAGGGTGGTTTGCTGGCTCTATGGAAAAAATGTGTGCGTAATAGCTTTGTAAACTGTAAATCACTTCCAATGGAAGTCTCTGTTTCTTTGTCCATTTATGTGTTTATTACACATCCAATTACACCATTATCCCAGCTAAACAATAAGTGTTTGCACAAAGTTAAGGTCAAAATACTATAATAATTCAAGCCACATTGTCCTTCACTTTATTACTGTCATCAGCGAAACACGGGCTGGAATGAAGGGTCATCCAGCCCTTCTTTCAGTTCTTTATTCTTTCATTGGGTCCAGCATTCATTCTACACATGGCAGTGAGGCCCTGCTGAGGGCCTGCTGAGGCTTGATACCTTACAAGTCTCCAGGGCACCGAACATGGCATTTCCTGTCTCCAGGTAGCTCAGTGATGGAAAGAGAAGAAACTTTCCCCATCTTTTTTTACCTCCATTCACCCTGGAGCTGATCTAAGTTTGTTTTCATGAACCAAAGCAGGTTCTAGAGATTCATTTGACTTCTGCCTGGGCCACTGCTGGCTTTCCTCATTTTCATTTTCCCAAGACCCTTCTCAGTTTTCTGCTTAAGGTGTAAATTAACCCCATCCTTGGAAAACCCACTTTTTTTTTTTTTTGGTTCAATTTTTCAGTTATAGAATATGATACCTTCTCCTTGGGCTGCAAACTCCTTAAAGACAAAAGGTCCTTTCTCCTGAATTGACGAGGATTCTAGGTCCCATGGCTCCAAATACGCTGGAGTGCTGGCCACAGGGGTCTGTCACCCCACCGGGGGAACACAGCGCCTCAACATTCCTCTTGAATCCTGTGCCTTCCTTCAGGTCACTGCCAGCGCCTGAGCTGGGGCTGTGAAAAGCGGAGTGAGGACCACAGTTGGTCGGTTGGTCTTGCCTTTTGGAGGTTGATCACAGCTGGATGGGGAAGGTCACAAAGGGGGAGAGTGGCATAGAAGTAAGGAGTGACAGCCTCTATCTCTGGGTACAACACACTCTGGAGACAACATTTAGCTGCCAAGTCTTGATGTTCCCTTCAAGCCCAGGAACTATTTGTAATGCCCCAAGGCCAGCTCGTCCGCAGTGAGTATAGCATCCAACTCAGTTGCCCACTGCTCCCTAGTGTGGTTCTTACTCCCTCTAATCCCTCCATCACACCACATCGAGGTTTTGACTTTTCTTTATTTCTAAGCAAAAGCTCTCCTGTGTCTGGAACCTTCTCCAAGCATGCTCATGCCTGTCTACGTACACTTCCACTTACTCCAAACTTGCCTCAGGTGCTCTTCTTCCCGTCTCTCCTGAGGCAGGACAACTGGCTTACGGCTCTTCAACAGCCTTTACACCTGGGTTAGTGGCTCACTCACATGCCTAAATGTCACAGAGGCCACAGGCAGGAGAACCGTGAGGTGCCGGGACTGAAGCACTTCACCCTTACCATACAGACCACAGTGATGTACCAATTCCAAGCATGGCTGTCACGTGATGCCATGTGGGTAATTCTTTACTCTGCCCCCATGCTTAAATGCTCCCCCAATCCCAAGCCAGAGACAACCTATTAGAGAGTCAGACTTGTATCTTCTTGTCATGTTGTAACAGTGCAGGGAGTTGTAGGAAAGGCATGTGGGCTTCCAGGATCCTGTAAAACTGCAGGTCAGCTCTCAAGACTCATGGGCTTATTCTCGAAAGAATGACCTTAATGTTTACTGTGTCTAACCAAACAAATTCCTCATTCTTTAGCAAACATTTCCTCCACACGCTGTCCCAGTGACATTTTTGTGGATGATCCATCTATTGCTTTGATCTATGGCACTACTAAGGGATAATTTGTTGAAAGCAAGGATCTCATTCTCTGTAATCTTCACCAATACCTCCCCCAATCTAAGAAAAAATATTGTTTTCTTTGCAGACACAGCTGCAAGATCCATTGACAAGATCCCCTTCCCACCAGACTGCCCCCATGCTCCCAGATGAGTGTGCTGGGGCCAGGCCACCCTGATGGCAAAGCCACACCACCTCCTCCTACTCCACTGTCACCCACCCGGCAGCTGCTCCAGCTCCAACCACGCTCTGATTGCACTCTCTACCCGCTTGCTTCCCTCCATCTGCTGTTTCAACCTTTTATAATCACTGGGATCTGTCTCAAGGACAAGCAGCCCAAGGCCATGGTGGTACATGTGGGTTGTAATCCTGGCACTGAAATTCACAGCCATGCCATGTCGTCCAAGTCACTTCTCTCTGTTCCTCTCGGCAACTTCATCATTTGTATGAGGGCAGTGAAATCAACAATCTTTCATTTCCAGCTCTTCAGGTGCCCAGTGGCGTTTACTTTTGTATCTATATCATATCTAGATGCTGCAATAACCAGCCCTTGGCTGGGTCTCCAGCACTCAGGATGTTTTCATCCCGACTTTCTGCTGTGCTCCTTTCTGCCCATGCCTGGCTAGTGCTGATCCTGACCATCTGCATTCCCTGGTTTCATCTCCCAGATGGTGAAGGGTTTCTGAAATCTGATCAGGTTTCAATTTCTGCTTGGTTAGATCCTTACAGATTCCTACCCTTGCATCTGAGCCGAGTCTCACTGTTGCAAAGAATTGCATTTATGTATTCTTGAAGACCCATTATTGGACACCTCATGTTGTCTATTTCACACATTTTTTTTTTTCTTACCCCAAGTTGCTGTCTCTAGTAGATGCTCTTGGTGCTGGAGCCGTATCTTCTCGGCTGGTATCCTTTCCAGGCAAGCTTGTGAATGCCCGCACCAGGCTGCCGGAGCCTGCTATGCCCTCTCTGCCGGTGCGCGTGGGACTGTCCACTAATGTGCCTGTAGGATGCATCCCTTGGAAGGAGCCCTAAAGCGGTGACTGAAGGAAGCTGGTAGATCAATTGCTAGGCTCCCTCACTTCCCTTGCAGGATAATTCTGAGAACTGTGCTCTCTGGCAGTTCCCAGGGCTCTCCAGTGGATGAAGCTCCTACCATGATCCCTGGCCTGAGAATGCATCCATTCCCGGCTACCTTTGTTTCCCTGTCTCACGTATCTGCTTCCTCATTGCTGCTTCCTGGAATCAGATTCCAAATAAACTCCTTGTCTCAAATTCTATCTCAGAATCTGCTTCAGGGGATATCCACGCCAAAACACCATCTCTCCTCCATCTACCTCCATTATAGCTGATAAACTCAAATCCTATTTGTGGAGAACATTGAGGCCAGCTGAGTTATATGAAAAGCTGTATAACCTCATCCACTTATCTCTATATTCAAACCTTAAAATTTCCAAATCTATCCCTACATCTTAGCTTTGGAAGGGGAGGGTGAGGGAAGGGGAGGGCAAGTCCTGAGTACCTTTCCTTGGGAGCCCTGTCCACCATGGTTCTTCTTCTAGTGCCCTTCTTCCTTCTCTCTACTGACTTCTTTTTGTCTTTAATCTGTTGGGAAAAATAACACAGCTTGCCTTGAACCTGTCCCATAGCCTATTGACCTTCCCTTTACTCTGAAGCTTCTCATTAGGATTGCAATACTCTTCATTTTCATTTCAGCACTGCCTACCTTTCCCTCCTGCTTTGGGACCTGGTTTCCACGTAGGTCACTCTAGGATGCCACTGCAAGGTCATGGATAGTGCCTTGTTGTACAAACCCATTGATCGTTGCTTGTCCTCGTCACATTTTTCTTGACTGGTCATCATTCCTCGGCTGTAACCTGTTTGTCATACTTGGCTCCAGTTAATATTATAAAGCCCTTCTGTGATCACATTACTCTCCTGCTCAAAATTGTCTGAGGATAAAAACATTTTTCTGACTCTTACACTTCAAGTCCTCCACGACTGGCCTCTAACTTTTCAGCTTATCTTGCAAACCCTCCCCTATAGGCAACTGGTCTGCTAATTAGCTCCAAAGTAGGTCCATTTATGTCCATTTTTGCCTTTCAGGATTTCCTCAGTCCAGTTTGCCTCGTTCCCTCTCCTTTCTTACATGAGCCATTCCTCGAGTTTCAGACAGGGCCATTCCATTCTCATTTATAGAGTCTTCCTCATTTTCTCCCAGCCCTGCTTCTTTATCTAAAGCCCCATGGGTACTGGTCTGTCGTTCCTTACTTGGCTCTTTCTCTCATGGGTATGCCGTATCTCTCCAAAGAGACAGAGGCTGTGTGATACATGGCATTCCATGAATGTTCGCTGATGTTGACAAAGATGAAACAGAATGTCTGAGTCAGTACTGTGGACGTAATCTACTTGCCACCCTGTGCCTGCCTCCCTGGCAGATGGAGGATTGGAGACCCTTCGCCATAGAGATGGCCAGTGCACAGTGTGGGACCTCCTCCTTCTTCACTCTTTGGGCACCACCCCGGATTCCCACCCTAGGTTTATTGCAGCAGAGTCTGGTCTCAGCCTATTTTTCATGAAATTCCTCTGGGGACTCTGGGAAGTATGAGCCCTGTACTATCTTTGACAGGTAAGGGCAGGAAGGTCTCAAGAGGAAAAGCAAGGCCACTGTGCTGATAAACGGCAGAGTCAGGATGAGAATTCATGTCTCCTATATCTTAATTTAGGATGCTCCCTTGTGGGAGCCTGGGTAAAACTTCAACTTTAACCCACACAGCAGGAAATGGGAGACCACCATTTTCTAGGAAAAGACCACAGCTTTGGAGGCACCTGGGTCTGTCTCTTACTAACTCTTTGATCTTAGACAAATCATTCAGTTTTTTAAATATTTGTTTCCTCATCTATAAAAATGATCACATTAGCACCTCCCTCAAAGAGTTAACATAAGAATAAAATTAGATGCCTTATAGAATATGGCATCGGGAAGAGGTAGAGTGTAGTGTTGAGGACATAGACTTGATTTTGAATCCCGACTGTAATTTCTTGGCTGTGTAATGAGGGGTGGAAGGGGTGGGGAATGAGGTGTTAAGTCGGGAGAGTTACTTGACCTCTGAGCTGAAGACCCTGATTTTCCTACATGTAAAATGAGGATAATAACTGTACTCCACAGGATTAAAGGAAAACATGTAGGTATGGCAGTAAGCACGGTGTCTGGCATGTGGTGAGCCTTCTGCTGTTACGGACGATCCCCCTGCGTCTGGCGCTCATCAAACATCCAAGGAATGAGTTTCCTTCTTTGTTTTACAAACAAATACTGTAAACATGATAATGGGAACCGCATTTTAACTATGAGAGAGAGATGGGGGAGGAGGGGAGAGAGCGAATTGTTTCCTGGGACTTTAGAACGTTTTAAGCAACCACTTACCAGCTCTGTTCTGTTGCTGATGTTTGTGTTTCTCTTCTGCACTAACCTGTGAGCAGGTCTAGGGCGGGGTCCTGTGTTTTCCCAAAACAGAGGATAGTATTGGATACACAGTAGTGATCAAAAATGTCTGCTGAACCCCATAGCAGCATTATATACAATAGCTAAGTGCTGCAAACAGCCTAGGTGCCCATCAGTAAATGAGCGGATCAAAAAACTGTGGTACATCTACACAATAGAATATTACACAGCAGAAAGAAAGAAGGAACTCCTACTCTTCAAAACAGCATGGATAGAACTGGAGAGTATTATGCTAAGTGAAATAAGCCAGGTGGAGAAAGACAAATACCATATGATCTCACCTATAAGTGGAACCTAACCAACAAAACAACAAGTGAGCAAAACAGAACTGGAGACATGGAAATAGAGAACAAACCAGCAGTGACCAGAGGGGAGGGGGAAGGGGGATAACAGGGTAAAGAAGGGGAAGGGGTCAAGTCTAAGAACATGTATGAAGGATCCATGGACAAAGACAATGGCAGGGGTTGGGGACTGAATGTGGAAGGCAGAGGGTGGGCAGGGCAAGGGGGAGCAATGGGGGAAAAATGGGGACAACTGTAACTGAACAACAATAAAAAAATTTTTTTTAAATGTTTGCTTAATCATTGTCGCAAAGTGGTTCTTCAGGAAGAAAACATTGAAGTATTGTTTGAAAAAGACAATACAAAGTAGGATGAATACTTACTTGATGGGATAGAAATATAAAATAATAAATCTTAGAGTGGGTTCTGTGTCAGGTACTGTTCTATGTATGCGATGCTGTGTTTAGTGGTTGCCACGAGCCTTATGAGGCATGTACTGTCATTATTCCCCTTTTATGGAGGAAGAAACTGAGACACAGAGGTTAAGTAACTTGCTGGATATTCTTTAACTATCATATCACTAGTAGCCCTGAGATTAGAACCTGGGCAGCTTGGCTACAGAGTTTAGGCTTCCACCCACTTTCTCTCCTCCCCCACAGTATGCCCAGGGGCGGTGGTGAAGTTCAAATGAATATAAAGAACCACACCCCCACACAGCAGATGCCCAATAACCCTCAGCTCCTTACCAGTCTCATCCATTCATGTGGCTCAGGCCATAAGAGATCTGTACTCGGCAAGCTAGTAGGACAAGAAAGGTTATTCTTGTCAGAAGTGGTTGCAATAGTAATAGAATTTCCTTTTTAAAAAAAGCATTTTTTGACTAATTAACTGAACTTCCTTAGCACCTTCTGTTTCCCTCTCTGCGACCTTTGACCTGTATGGATGGGGCGGTTTTGTTCTTTGCATCCACCCGTGTCTCCCTGGCTGATGGGCTAAGCTACTTGAGAAAAGACCTGACCTGCTTTTTTAATGTCGCCACTTCCTGCCGTGCCTAGGACAGTGCCTGGCACAGGACAAGCGTTCCGTAAATAGTTGTGGGATTTTTGAACTAAATTAAGTTTCACAGTGGAAAAACAAGAATGAAATAGTCCATGAAAAGGCAGAAAGTAATTTGTACTGCCGTAGTGCAGATGATTTGTAAGCTTTTATTCCTCCTTTATATTAGGCAAAAAATACAAAATGAGAAAATACAGATAAGCAAAAAGACAAATGTTGAAATCAGCTATGATTCCATGATTAACATTGTAATTTGTTCCTTCTACTCTCCTTTTCGCTTTATCTGTATCTGCTCCTAATCTTATACACAGGCAATTTGCATGGCAAGGATAAATGTAAATGACCTATGTTCTGGCCATTTTTACTCCTTAACTCAATTTTATATAGGTTTTACTTTGTCCCTACTTGTTTAATGGGGCATCTTTACTATTAACATTTATTATAGAAATTTTTGAAAGTCAGAAATCTGAGAATAAAAAAACAGAAATGAAAGAATCTCAGCAGCCAGAGTTAATGTCTGGGTCTTCTCTCCCTCTCTCTCTTTTCTCTCTCTCCCTCTCATACATGTATACACATACACACACACCCCAAAATTGAAATTATATACATGTTTTATATCCTGTTTTTTTTAAACAAAACTTTTACATTTATTCAGTGGATATTTATTTTCTGATGGTTTCCAGTGCTCTTCAAAAGCATGAGTCTCTATGGCTGTTATTCCATTAGTTGGATATTACCTTATGTATTTTTAAAGTACGGTAGGCTATATAGTGATAGGCAAACTCTTCAAAGCTTCAAGTTCAAAGGATAATTCCCTTATGGGAAAAGTTTTTTTAAAACTACTTGATTGAAATAAGGTTTACATACCATGATGTCCACCCCCTAGTAAATTCGATGACTTAGTAAGTTTGTGAAGTATGCAACCATCACCACAAGCCAGTTTTCAAATATTTCCATTCCCCACCCCCCCCACCAATGAGGAATGTTAAGCACTTTCGATAGGCTTAATTGGAGACAGTTCTGGGGACTGGAACTATCTTTCTGCAGATCCAAATCTGACACAGGTAGTCACCTCTCCCCGCCAGCAAAGCAGGGGATGGAGCTGAGACTGGGAATCAGGAGACCTGGTTGCTGGCTGTCCTTAGAAGTGGCTGTACCACCTCTCCTCCTGCATCTTCCTGTGTCCCCATCAGGGAGAAAGAACTTCCGGTGTCCTGATTTGTCTGATAATTTTAATTTTTCCATCTGACATTCATTTCTTTTCCTTTTCCTCTTTCTTATCCTTCACCCATCATCCCCTATCCACTGAGGCTGAGACAGGTCGCAGCAGCTCATCTATCAGACATCTCTGAGCATCTTGTCACTTATATACCAGCTCCATCTTTCCTCCTCTGGACTCTCTGCTGTCTGGTCTTCACCCTGCAACCAGAGGGATGCTGGTCCGTTCCTAACAAGAGCGGTTTGCACCCCTGCTCAAAACCCTTCCATGGCTCCCCATTCTTCTCAGCACACTGGTCCTGCTGGTCCTAGAACCTGCAGCACTTGTTCCCACCCTGGAGCCTTTGCATTTGCTGTTCCTCATTTCTCATTTCCTTACTTCCTCATTTTACTTAGTCTCTGTTCAAACGTCACGTCCCTGGAGAGGCCTTTCCTGTTCTCCTCCCCCATCATTCTTTATCCCTTTAACTTGTTTGCTGTGTTTCTCATTTTGGCTTGACCTGCAGTTATATTTTTAAGTGCAAACAGTCGACTGTTTATTAAATGAATGAATGATTAACTAACACACAAGTAACTTTGATCTATAGAGACATCTCCATAAAAGGTATGAGCTAGAGGATTTGCATACATGATGAAGTGTATAAGAAGAAGGCTGGGAGTCCTGTTGAGGGAGGTAGTCTCTGGTGTCCCATTGTCTAACTTCAAATTCATCACCTATTAGCTATTTTCATCATTAATTAGGGCCTGTTTACAATGTCTTCCCTTGGAGCCTTTATGGAGACTAAAGGTCCTAATATATATAAAGTACTTAACCATGTGTAAAACTTGTTCTAAGAAGCGAGGCTGTTGTTTTCATCACCACCATGTCTTCATCGTATCATCATCAACATCATCATCATCACTCTATTTATTTAGAATATTGACAATGCTTCATGATAGGCTGCTGCATGATCACCCAAAAAATTGTTAGAAATTCAGTTCCAGCCCTGGCCAGGTAGCTCAGGTGGTTAGAGTGTCTTCCTGAGTCACCAAGGTTATGGGGGAAAAAATCAACCAACGAATGCATAAAACAAAGTTTTTGCATAAATAGGAGGAACAACGCATCTATCATTTACCCCAACACCTGCTTCCTTCTGTTTCTTCTCCTTGCTCTGATTATAAAAAGCGAAACCTGCTCCCTTGCAAGCCCCTCCTCTCCTCCCAGCCCCAAGCACTGCCCACATTTGGAGGCTACTCTGTTGCCTTCCTCCACCTGCCTGGCACCCAGAACACCTTTCTGGTATCTTGCAGTGGAAGGACCTGCAGATGAGGGACAGGCCACTTAGGGATCAGGGACAGGAAGAAAGGCCCGGTTGCTGGCATCGCAAGGAGAAAGGGAAGGGAAGGGAAGGGGTGAATGTATGTGTGAGAGAGAGAGTAAGCAATGCTTGTTTAGGGGTCAGAAGGAGCAAGGGTGAGGGTAGAATATATGAGGAATGGCGATTTAACCTAAAACAGTAGTTTCAACATTTTTTGACCATGGCCCACAGTAAGGAATACATTTTACATCTCAACATAACACACGCTCTCACACACCCATTCAGCCCTTCACACATAACTGAGGCCCTAGTATACCACGCTTACCACATGTGGTGTACTAATAGTTGCTATTTTCCTTCTTTTTTTTTTTTTTGGTACATACTTGTATTTGTCATTTAGTTATAATAAATAAAGTTCTGTTGTTGTCAGTGGAAATCAGGCTCTTCTCCATGGGATTTCTATGTGAGGAAAGCATTACAAGGACCCATGCACGGGAGATTGTGATATGGCAAGGTTTATTCGGGTGGAAATAGAAACTGACCCTTGGGTTTCCAATGTCTCATCTCTGTCCGTCACGCCATGGAAAAAGTCCAACCGTGTCCTCAGCAAGCCCAAAACAAAAGCCAGTGCCCAGGGTTTCTGCTTCATATTAAAGCTTAGTCTTTGGAGCCCACAGCATCTGCTGTGGGCCTGGTAGCTGCTAGATCCACGTGGTTGTGTGCTTCTGGGCTAGAGGGCTTGAGAGAGCACAAACGAATGGGGGGAATGGGGTGAGTGAGGGCGTGGGGGTCAGGGGGGGAGGAAGAGCATTTCTTTGTTCCCCTGGAATTATATTAGTTTGGGCTGGGACGGACCAGGTGTTTTTTCAAAATAACCAATCAACTTCCCAAGCTTTTTCAGTCTTTTGGATAGGCCCACCCCCTCGTTAGGCTGACAGACCTCTATGGTCACACACCTCCCCCTGTACCTCCCACCAGTCTGGTACCCGAGTGGGGAAAGGAGGAGTGTTAGTCCCCTTGGGGGAGCAACGCTATGATCCCTTGTGGTGTGAAGCTGTAGCTTCCTGGTGAAGTAAACGGGCTCATGCTTCCCAGTTTACTAAACTCAATGTCTAATTTCCTTTGTTATCTTTCTTTAATAACTAGTTAACTACCTACAGTAACATTGTGATATTGTGATTTATAAGAAATACATCTTTGGTCATTCAGATAAATATATTTTTCATTAGTATTTAGTCTCCGTCCACAGTTTCTGGCTCACGGCTCTGGAAATCCTAGGAATTTCCCAAGCGATGAGAGTGATAAAGGTGTCTCTTGTTCTGCAAATGAAGTAATGTGGGAAACACCTATGGATGAGAGCAGGTTTTGAGGAGAATCAACCACTGTAATTCAAGACATGGAATTTCTAGTCTCATCCCCTTCTACACACCTTGGAGGAGGGGAGAAGAGCTAGAGATTGAATCCATCACCAAGGGCCAGGGATCTAACTGATCATGTCTGTGTCATGCATCCTCCATAAAAAATCCAAGAGGATGGGTATAGAGCTTCTGGGTTGGTGAAAATGTGGAGGTGCTGGGAGAGGGGGTGCTTGGAGGGGGCAGGGAAGCTCCACACCCCTTCAGCTACCTTGCCCTACGCATATTTTCCATCTAGCTCTTCCTGAGTTATATCCTTTTACAGTAAGCCAGTGATCTGGTAGGTGACATATTTCTCTGAATTTTGTGAGCCATTGTTGCAAATTAATCAAACCCAAGAAGGGGCTTGTAGGAACCTCTATTTTTAGACAGTTGGTCAAAAGTACAGGTAACAACATGGACTTGTGATTGGTTTTTTGAGTTGGATGGGGTCACTGCAATGTCCAGTCTCTAGCCGCTTGGTCAGAAGCACAGTTATGAGTCCAGGCCTGTGGCTGGTGACTAAAGCATGTACATTGGAGCTGGGGGGGACAGGAGGACTGAACCCTTAAAGTGAGGAATCTGATAGTGTCAGAATGGAACTGAATTCTTGGGTACCTTGCTGGAGTCTTAGGATTGTCTGTTAGTGTGGGGGTCCCACATATTGGAAGGGATCCAGGGAACCCTTTCTAAATGCATAATATTACACCTATTACAGTGATTTCACATCACACTAGCTGTTAATAACCCATAGACTGAAAACAATGACCTGAAGATAGGCAGTTGAGAGCATATTTATTATTGGTCTCTAAATCTATGGAAGGTGATTAATAAATAATAATAACTAACAGGCACGGTTCTAAGTACATTTATAGGCACTGTCTTATTCAGCCTTACAAATCTATGAGGTACTATTATTTCCATTTTACAAATAAAGAAATGGATACACTGAGAGCTTATATAATTTTGTGCAAGCTGGTTATCGGCTGAGCCAGGATTCAACCCTGGCAGCCTGACGCCGGAGCCACGTTCCAATTTTCTGCTACTTCTGCACAGGATAAGAGGGTAAATGTACGAGCCGCTCGTTCGTAGCTTTGAGCTCAGTGCTTTAGGGTTACAAATGACTGGATGCAGCTTCTGCCACTTTTGAGGGGATGGCCACAGGTAACAAGACATGAAACAGAGAAAGACCAATGTGACAGGACAGAAGGAATCATAGAGATCACTAAGGCCAGACCCTCAGTCCACTGTGGGGCATTGAAACCCCGGGACCCACAGAGCTGGTGGCAAAGCTGGGTAGGAAACCAAGAGCTCCAGGCAACTAAATCTGCTCTCTCCTTCCAAGGACCTCCCTGTGGAGGTATAAGAAGCCAAGACAAGAGAGCAAATATTTGTGGTTGCCTCTAGGGATTCTTGTGGGCGACTTCATGAGTTCCTGGAGAAGGGGGCATGTGTCCGATTGCATTCTGCTGTCCCCCAGCACCAGGCTGGGCCCACTATATACTGTAAGTACCTCCTACCAGGGGTGTCCAACCTGTGCCCTGCGGGCCACATGGAGCCCAGGATAGCTATGAATGTAGCCCAACACAAAATTGTAAATTTACTTAAAACCTTTTTTTTGCTCATCTGTTTTCATTAGTGTTTGTGTATTTAATGTGTGGTCCAGGACAACCCTTCTTCTTCCAGTGTGGCCCAGAGACGCCAAAATTTGGGCACCCCTGCGAGACCATCCATTTTCTTATTCTTGCGAGCTGCCTTGCCATTTCTCTGCTAGTCTTTTTTCACATTTGTCATTTACATCTGTGTTTTAGTTAATTTTCATTGCATTTTATATTCCCCCAGCCAACTAGAACCATAAGCACCATGAGAATGTAGAATGTGCCTGTTTAACTTACTACTATGCATTTACTTGCCTGTCCTATAAGTAGATGTTGGATAAGGGTGTGAATAGATTGGGAGGGAGGGGAGGCGCAGCTACAAAATGGGAACCATAGCCATCGGTTCCTGAATCACTCCTTCTTGATTCCTAGTTTGAAGATGTGCACAAATGTGCCTTGGTCTGCTGCCTTAGCAGCAAGCAGCAACTGCTCACCCCATGGGTCAGGAGAATGAGAGCAAGGGATTCAGAACAGGCCTTGCCAAGATGCGCTACTTTGGCAGGTGGATATTTTGAGCTAAAGGCAATTGAGACCCTGTGGGTTCAAAAAATGTTCACGTCTCCCTTCAAAAATTTAATACTGGAATGGAGGGGAAGGAACACACTTTGCTCTATTCCTCAGGCTTCTTCTGGCTGGTCTAAATATCAAATAGACATGAGGCAGATTAGCATGAGAAAATAACCAAGTTCGATACATACATATGTACGGGAACCTCACATACCTGAGCGGTTCAGAGACAGAAAGGGAACATGGGTAGATGAGATATCTTGACCCAGGGAGGGATGAGGTAAAGAGCCCTGGGGGCTTCAAAAGGTCATTGGGGGATGTTAAGAAGAGCAGAGCTTTAGTAAATAGAAGTTTGCACTGCCATACAGGTGGGTGAAAAAGGTTATCATTGATCATTTCTCATGGGCTAGTCCTCTAATTCTGACTCTTCTAGGTGGTTAAAAGAAGGTGGCAGGAATTTCTCCTGACCTTGTGGCTAAATGAGCCTTTAGCTCAAAACAATCTGCATAACACAGAGGCACATCTTAGAGTGACTTGTTCTGGACTTTCACAGCTTTGCCCATAATAAGAGTTATTACTAACAATAAGTTCGAGGCAGAGAGAGGAAAGGAGAGAGAGAAACACTGACATGAGAGAGAAACATCCATTGGTAGCCTCCCGTATACACGCCAACCGGGGATCAAATCCTCAACTTAGATTGAAAGATGATGACAGTGGGGACTGTGGTCAGAATGAAGAAAACAGCACACAGAAAGATGGTAAAAGGAAAAAAAAAAACCAGAATGAGACAAAGGTCAGAGCAGCAGCAAGAGGAAGGCTGCTGTCCCTGGACCAGCAGAGCATCCCCTGCAATACAATTACACCAGGTACTCCAGGAGAACCCCAGCTGACTCACCAGCTCACAGAGCTATGAACAGAACATCAAGCAAATTGGCACTGTTGCCTCTGTGGAGCAATTCAGGAGGTTTCATAGCCACATGGTACGTCCTGGGGACCTGAGAGGCCACAGTGACTTCCATCTCTTCAAAGAAGAAATTAAACCCATGTGGGAGGATGAGGCAAATAAAAATGGCGGCAAGTGGATTATTCAGCTACAGAAGGGCTTGGCATCCTGTTACTGGGAGAATCGCATCCTGTTGCCGGGAGAATCTCATCCCGGCCATGTTGGGGGAACTGTTCAAGGCTGGGGAGGAGATCTGTGGGGCTGTGGTCTCTGTCCGGTTCCAGGAGGACATTATTTCAATATGGAACGAGAGTGCCAGCGACCGAGCAATCACAGCCTGAATCTGGGACATGCTTTGGAGAGTGTTTAACCTACCTTCCAACACCATTATGGAATACAAAACCCACACCGACAGCATCAAAGTGCTGGGCAGGCTGGGCCCCCCAAGGGTCCTGCCATCCAGGACCCTTTCAAAACCTCCGGAAGCCACAGTTGAGGTTGAATGGGCCATGACCCTCTCTCCCCGTCTGGATGGCACCATCATGAGGCTGGTATCACCAGAGTCTCTTGTTCTGTTGGTGTGCTACCTGGAAGATCCTTCTGTCCTGGAAAAGGGAAATTGGAAGAGCACTTCATGTTTTAAGAACAGGCTGACATGCAGCAGCAACAACAACAGCTGAGATCACTTAATAAATGGTGCTAAACTAAAAAATAAAAGAAGAGTTATTAAGAAAAAGGACATTTTTATGACCTATGGGTTTGCAAGGCAAGTATCTAATTCCTGAACATCTGCTCTTCTTTTTCTACAAATGACTCCCTTCCCCTCTGAAGTCACAGGTGCCTCACCTCGCTCCTTAGCTCAGAATGCCATAAATCCCTTTTTACCTTTCTGTCTCTGAACCTCTCATGTATGTGGGGTCTCTGACTCACGCATATGGGGATCCTGTACCTATATGTATAATTAAATTTGGTTATTTTACCTTGTCAATATGCCTCACATCGATTTAATTAGTAGACAAGCCAAAAGAACCTTTAACAGTAGAGGAAAATTTCTTCCTCCCCAGCAAGAGCAAGGACTGCCAAGGGATGACTTGATTGAGTCTTGGGACTTCATTTCAGCCCATGGATAAAATAAAGTTGGGGGCATTGGGGCTGGCAAGTCTGGTCATCCTGTGTCATTTAAAATTACTGTATGTTTGCTCTTGGATCCTTTTCCTGCCCCTGCCATATTTTTTTTCTTTTTCTTTTTTAAAGGTTTTATTTATTTATTCTTAGAGAGATGGGAAGGGAGGGAGAAAGAGAGGGAAAGAAACATCGATGTGTGAGAGATACAGCCACCAGTTGCCTCTCACAGGCCCCCAACCAGGGACCTGGCCCACCACCCAGGCATGTGCCCCAACTGGGAAATGAACGGGCGATGCTTTAATTCGCAGGCTGGTCCTCAATCGACTTAGCCACACCACCCAGGGCTCTTTATTTCTTTTTTAAATAATGTTTTATTGTTTATGCTGTTACAGTTGCCCCACTTTCCCCCCTTAGCCCCCCTTTGCCCCCTCTCCGCCCAGCCCGCCCCCACTTCCATTGTCAGCCCTCACACCGTTGTCCTTTTCCAAGGAGTCCTTCATAAATGTTCATTGACTGATTCCTTCACCTCCTTTGCCCTCTGTCTTCTAGGAGCTCGGGCTGGTGGGAGGACCCGGCGGGTCTTTGGAGGGTGGAAGGGAGGCGGAGCCAGACATTACTCCTGTGTAATGTCTGTGTAAGAGGCGGCAGCAGCCCCTGCCACCTCTGTGGCCCCAGATCCTTCTGAGCAGCCCCCTGAGGTCGTTCTAGCTCCTGCTGGGCGTTGGGTGGTCAGATTTAATTAAAAAAAAGAAAAAAAACACAGAACACTGGTTAAATGTGAATTTCCAATAAACGAAAGAAAATGTATATTCAATTTTTATTATGGTAAAATAGGTATAGCAGAATTTATTATTTTCATCACTTTAAAAAGTGCAGTTCTGTGGCATTTAACACATTATATACTAAATTTTTATACCAAAAAATGTGTATTTATCTACAATTCAGACTGAACTAACGTTTTTCATTTTATGTGGCAAACGTGGCGGTAGAATCCTTGCTTCTACGCTCCTTCTGCTTTCTCTAACCCAAAGGAGCTCTCCCTGACCTCTGTAACCGATTTCCTTCTTTTAGAATAAAAGACTAGAATGCGCCCTCCCCTCCTGCCCTACTACGAGACATTTCCACCCCTCCCGCCTCCAATCACCGAGGGATCAGAACAAGGTTCCCAGAATAAAGTTCACTGAGCAGTTCTGAGAGGGTCCTCGGGTCTCACCCAGCCCTGCTCTATCATCCTATGCCTCATTTTCCTCAGCAGCTCCTAATTCTCCCCAGTTCCAGAAACTGCCAGGTGGTTTTTAATTCTCAGGTGCATCCCCACCCCATTGCCCGGGGTAATTGGATCCTTGCTTCAGCCTTTGTCACATGGCCCCTCCCCCCGCCCCTCCGCCCCTCCGCCGGGCGCCGCCTGCCATCCGCCCACCTGCCTTCCTCCCTCAGTCCCCTTCTCGCGGGGCCCTTCCTGTGGCACGTCTGGCACGTCCCCTGCGTCTGCAGGCTGTCCTGCTGCCTCCCTGCCCCCTTTCAGGGCATGACAAAGGAAAGAAAAGGGTGGCTATTGTTGCATTCACTACGTTTATTAATGAGTGCACGAACAAAACCAGCTGGCCCTGCAAACATTTCTGCTGAGCTGGGGTGTTGCAAAAGAAGACGGAATCCTAGTGTTTTGGTTTTGGAGGGACGTTTGGAGCTAATTAATTTCACTCTTGTACAATACAGGGGACCTCCCCCTAAGTCACCCAAACCAGGAACACGGCGCGAGCGGCTCTCACGAATCCTTAATGCTGGGGTGAGCTGCGGAGGTGTAACCGTTCAGACTTTGGAGTTCAGAGAAGTGATTTTATTTTTTTCTTTTTTCTTTTTCCAGAGCCCAACTCAGTCCTTTATATCCTCAGGCCTGAGAGAGTGGCCAAGTGCGTATCGCTACTCAGAGCGGGTGTGGCCCCCCTGCGGCTCCTCCCCTGACCAGGTTGGTGGTGTAGAAACTGAGAGTAAGCGTTCAGAAACGTTTAGAGCAATTTTCCATTACTGCACCATCCAAACACATGATCATTTTCCTCGTCATTGCTTTTACTGTATCTTACAAAAGTGGCAGGCTGTGATGAGTTGGGGGGGAGGGGCTGGTGTGGTGTGAACCTGTTTTTCACTCATGTAATTTGAGAGACACTGTTTTAGAGAACCAACTCCTGAGCGGAACCTGGGTTGGAAAAGAGGCCATGCGCCCTAAGGCACATGGCTTCACCTCTCCCTGTGTATCTCAGTTTCTGCTCTGTGAATGGGGACAACAGCAGCTCCTGGCTCCTACCTTGTGGGGTTGCTGGCAGAATTCTGTAAGTTCTGGGTCCGAGGGCTGGGAAGTGCCTGGCACAGAGAGGGGCAGATGCAGTAACTGTCTTATTCTTGGGTGCTTATTGCTTGGAGTTGACTAAAACACCAAGCTTTCTGTCCACTGACCCTCTTTCTGGAGATCTCTGAGAACAAACCTTCTATTCCTACTCTTTGTTTGCTGTTTGAATAGTTACTGATCTTAAAGTTCTCTCCTTAAATGTGGAAACATTTCTATCCCCACCCCCTACCTTACATCACAGGACTACATGATGAATCCTGGGTTTGCAGGGTCAGACCCAAACAGTGGGTCAGCCATGGAACTGGTCTGGGAAGTCAGGATGAAGTGGAGGGGAAATGCCAAGGGCAGCTACAGGGGTCTGAAGACAAAGCATCAAACTTGGGGTGGGAAGGGTCGCAGAACCCAAGTCACGGAATAGAACTGAACTGGGGGCTCTGCAAGGGCAGCAGGGGATGGATTGGGAGCCGGTGGGCATAATTCTAGCAGACACTCCACCAACTCACAGCTGCCTTTAAAGTGTGGGCCGTGTAACTTCCAGCTTGAGCTTCTGGAATGCTATAGGGGTTCTTGAGGTCTGACAACACCTGTTCACACCATAACAGCTCTCACTCACCCCAGGAGGGGATGTCCTTGCAGATCCTGTTACTTAGTGAAGGGGGAACATTACCACACCTGTTCTCTCCTTCCAATGGTGCTTTTTCTTCTGTCAGCAAGCTGGCAAGTCTCGGGGGCCC
Source organism: Pteronotus mesoamericanus (assembly GCF_021234165.1). Classification (NCBI taxonomy): domain Eukaryota; kingdom Metazoa; phylum Chordata; class Mammalia; order Chiroptera; family Mormoopidae; genus Pteronotus; species Pteronotus mesoamericanus. The sequence continues at coordinate 10,336,051 of NW_026555277.1, read as the reverse complement.
TAAGCAACCCCTTTTGTCCTGCTTGCACTTCTATGCGCCAGCCTGGGTCTCCCTCTCCTTTGCACAACTCAACTGCTAGAAGAAGCCTCTGCCAGAGCCCTCCCCTAGCCAGCCCTCAGTTCCCATCTAGCTCATAGACATGTTGCGTGTGCTTTGTACCATGTTTTTCTTTTCTTTTCTAAATAGCGAATTACTTGCCGACATTTTCAAATTGGCAGAATTCATGCGAAAGTCTGGAGAGCTGGTTTTACTTTGAAAATCATCCAGTTTGGCTACCTTGAGCCCTCATTCTTCAAGGCCACAGTCATTTGGAGCAGAGCAGAGGCTGGCCTGTTTTGATGGCATGTGATTTGCCACAGTCCCCACCACTCACTCTGGTCTTTTGCCTGTTTCGCTTACTTATGTTTGCTTTCTGGTTCACATTAAGCATTTGGGTGTATAAACCCTTGCCCAAACTTTGGACTCTCACAAAGTCCCCAATTAAAATCTTCCCTTAACGAATTGCTGGGACATTGTCTTTGTCATTTTCACTCTGTTCTCCATCCCCTACTTCATTCCTCAACCCTAATCTCAGCTCAGCTGGTATTAACATCTGCACAGCATTTCCAAGATATTTAGATCCTATGTAAATGGTCCCAAAGCCTCCAAGCTTGCACTCACCCTCGGTCCCCTACCTATGTGGAGAAATATTAAAATTTATAGTTATGTATAAAAGGCTCTCCAGAGTGGCTGGCATGTAGAAGGAGTTCAGAAAATGGAAATTCTCATTATTGCTTTTATCATACTCTAGCTCTCGGGTGCATATTCCTAAATTCTTGAACCCCCCTCCCTTTGCCTTCCCTACAACTCAAGACCACGCTGTAGTCTTTTCTCCATGGACATGGCCACAGCTTCTAACTGGCTTGTCTGTCTTTCCTCCTTCCCTTTCAAACCCTCCCTCCGCTCCTCCAGCATCTACCTAACATGCAGTTTTGTCCATGTTATTCTTCTGATTAAAACCTTCAGTGCAGTCCCACTGTTTCAATAGGAAGGGGTCCAAAATTCTTCACAGGACTTGCTCCAAGGCCAGGCCCCTCCCTACTGCTCCAGGTCCATCCCCACCATTCCCAGTCTTATACTTGACTTCCCAGCAACACTGACAAGTAGCGGTTCTCACAGCACCCCCAGCTTGTCTACCTCCACACCTTTGTCTGTGCCACTGCAATAGCCTAGAAAGCCCTTTCCAACCCAAGCAATTCTTATCTGCCTCTAAACTCAAGGAGGCCTTCTCATGCCGAGATTGGTGTCCTGCAACATTGCCCTAGAGATCTTTATTTAATTTTTTTTCTTTTATTGATTCCAGAGAGAGGGGAAGGGAAGGAGAGAGAGAGAAACATCAATGTGAGAGAGAAACATTGATCGATTGCCTCTTGCACATGACCCAGCAGGGGACCAAACCTGCAACCCAGGCATGTGTAGTGACGGAGAATCGAACCCATGACCTTTCAGACAGTGCCCAACCGACTGAGCCACACCAGTCAGGGCAGCCCTGGGGATCTTTAGCACAGTACTGCCCCCACACATCCCACAGCCTGCCTGCTTTGTTAGTGTGGCAGGACTTTGAGGACAGGAGCTGGATGAGTCTAGTTCATTTTGATATCCTCAAAGCACAGTAGGTGTTTACTCAATACATGTCGAATGAATGAATAAGTAAAGGAATTCCTTTTATGTCTCCAGTTAGAGAGTAACTTTTGCAGTGCAGTCTTGCACATGTCCAGTGAAAAGGTGAGTAGATGATATGGAACAGACGTCTCAGGTACACAGCTCCCAGCTCTGTGAAGCTGGACAGTTTCTGCTCAGCATTTTTCTATAAACAGGATTGACTAGTGACTCACTTCATGCCCATTTCTTCTCCAGGATTTCACTTCACAGTGGCTTCTATTTTCAACACAGGTGCAGTGACCATATGACCTGGACTGAGGTCAAATATTCTGTCTTTGTCCCTGCCATATGCACCACAGTTCCCAATTTGAGTTTTAGGTGCCAAGGGCACCCTGCCCACAGTTCTTGATTCCCTGGCCTTTCACTTTTTAGAAAAGAGAGGCTCGCACAGATCAGATGAGGAGATTAGAAGTACGGGGTACAGGATGGTGGTGTGAAGGAGTCATTCACTCAGCAAATCGTGTTGGGCCAGGCCCTGCTGAGGCTCTGTGTACACAGTGGTTAATGCTGTAGTCAGTCCTTGTGCAAGGAGCTTGGAGAGATTATTAGAGAGGGCAGGAGGCAGGAGAGGAGCAGAGAGCCCATGTAGGACCTCAAAGGCAGGTCTAAAGCTTTGGGTCTCTGTCCTAAGAAAAAAAGGGAAGCCGCTGAAAGGTTTTGAGTCGAATCTGAGTTGATCATATTTTTGTTTGGAGAGAATCCTCGCTGGGTGATATGTGGATTGCAGACTGGAGCTCGGCGGAGCTTCCTTAACAGGAAAGCACTGAGCAGAAACCTCTTTTGGTGTCTGCCAGTCATTCCTGTGCTCCCTCCCATGTAAGCTCCACCAGGGCAGGGAAAGCTGTCTCTTTTGTTCCTTGATCTATCCTAAACAGTGCTTTTCACATAACAAGTTCCCCCCAAATTCCTGAGTGCCTTCAAAACCCCCAAGTGCTTCAGGGCAGGACCATGTCCATCTCAGGTCCTTTTCTGGCTAAAGAAGGTATCATTCATCAGCTTGACCAGCTTGTCCTGGAGCGTAGCATGTGCTCATGCCAGAGACACAAAGGATCCCATTGACTCAAAGGGAAGAAAGACAAAGCACCAAGAAAATGGATAAGGCAGGATAATAAGGGCTGGGCTGTCGATAGCACAGAACGATGAGTTCCTCAAAAATGGACCTGTGGGCCCTGACCAGTGTGGCTCAGTGGGTTGGGTGTTGTCCCGCAAAGCAAAAGGTCAGTGTTTCAGTTCCTGGTCAGGGTGCATGCCTAGGTTGAGGGTTCAGTCCCCGGTTGGGGCACATATGAGAGACAACTGATCAATATTTCTCTCTCACGTGGATGTTTCTCTCCCCCCCCTTCCCTCTCCATTCCCTCTCTCTAAAAAGAAAAATAAATAAAATCTTTTTAAAAAAATGGACTTGTTGGAAGTCCTTTGATCAAGGTCAGCACAATCTCATTTTGTACCTGCTCTCTGCAAACGGTATGACCTTGGGCAATCAGTTTACCCTCTCAGAGCCTTGCTTTCCTTTGTAGGGTTGCTGTGAGAATTAACTAAGATAATTAAATGGGATTATTTGTGTAAGTGACTTTGCGAAGAGACTGGTACTTAGCAGACTGCCCAGCTATGCCACTGCTTTCTTGCTCCTCCTTCCTTCTCCTTCCTTTTCTTTCTCCTCTCCTGTTGTTGTTATTATTATTGGCTGGCCAGCCTGCCTGGTGTCTCTCCAGAAAACCATTAACCATGTTTAAATAAATCACTCCCTCTTCCCACTCCCTTATAATTGCATAGAGTTGCCCACTTGTGAAGCAGCACAATTGCGACTCTGACTGCAGGTCCTCATGACGTTGGTTTGGGGCTTTATTTGAAGCATGTTTGTTTTCTCTGTCCTCGATGGCTTCCTGTGTGCAGCCTGTCCCACCTAATCGGAAGTTGCTCCAGCCTCCCATTGCATCCCATGCATAGCTGCACTGGAGGATGGCTGCCCATCCAGGCTCTAGGGGTGACTTCCTCTCCAGGCCACTTCAAAGGAAATTTTGCATGCCCCTCAAAACCCATATTTTAAGTCAAATCTTTTGAAAAAAGCCCTCCAGACCAGGTGGAAAATTTCTCCAGGCACTTTTATGTGAAGTGGAAACAGGAAATCTTATTTTTATGAAAAGTCCATTCCAGAACCTTCCAATCTAATGGAGAAGGCTGGGGTCAGCCTGGGATGCGTGTTACAGAAAAGGCCTGGAGGGACAGGAGTCCAGGCTACCAGCTGCCTGGAAGGTCACATTAAATTCTCGTCTATCATTACTGTCCCAGTGGGCTGAGCATACCTTTAGGGACATGTGAAGCCTGACTCCTGTCCGTCTTTCCGTGTCCTTGCTGAGGCAGTTTGGGTGAGCAACAAGGTGGACTGCTGTTGAAATACACCCCCTACCTCACACTGTGGCCCAGAGGGACTGGAACTCAATGGGATGGGGCAGAGTCATAAACATCTCCACTGGCTACAGACACTGTGCTTATCTCCACAAATATTGACTCTGGAGGATCAAACAGGTGGCCAAAAAACAATAATATTTTCCCTCAGAGAGAAGGTCCTGTTCCAGACAGCCAGGACCAAGTAGGCAGACAGCAGTGGCAGGTAGTACACCTGCAAGGTGAAGGTCTCTCGCGGATACTGCTCTGGCTCAGAGGCTCCCTCGGCCAGGGAGGAGGGTTGGGGCTCAGGTGCCGACACGTGTTCCTGAAGAATCTCAGGCACCTTGTATTCTCAATCGGAGTTTTCAAAGTCAGAAGGCCGGTCTAAGAAGCAAGAGCCCCACAGGAAGCCCGCAGCTCAGGCTCAGCGGACATTGACTTGAATCCCTTCTTTGGACTAGACATCCCTCTGGAGGCTTTCATGCGTGATTCCACTAGGTACCTACAGAAGCCTCGGGAGCTATGTATTCTTACTCTGTCTTGCAGATGAGGAAAATGAAGCTCTAAGCAATTTGATGACTTGCAAAGAGTCACCCCATAGGTTAGCTGGAAAAGTTGGCATTGGGACCCCCAAATAACTGCCTTTGAATATGTTGTCCTCATGCTGGTTGTTTCAAGTGATGAAACCCTTGGTGTTATAACTCAAATATCCCTTTATACGCTGACGGTCCAGAGACCAGGATTCTAGACCAAGGGCAGGTGCTGAGGTCATTGACTTGCCTGAGCCTCCGGGTTGTTTACTATTTTGGAAAAATGTGGATGGAAATAATAGTAATTATTTTTTACACTTTACATTTTTTATTTATTTGTTTTTTCCAGTTACAGTGTTTAATGTTCTTTTGCATTAGTTTCAGGCGTAGAGCATAGTGGTTAGTCAGTCAGACTTTCCAGCGTTCCCCCTGATACTTCCAGTACCCGACTGGCACCATAGATAGTTATTACATCATCGTCAGCTACATATCCGATGTTGTGCCTTACATTCCCATGGCTATTTTGTAACTATCGATCTGTACTTTTCAATCCCTTCAGCTTTTTCACCCAGTCTCTCAACCTCCTCCACTCTGACAACCACCAGTCTGTTCTCTGGATCTGCGCATGGGTTTCTGTTTTGTTTATTTGTTTATCTTGTTTGTTAGATCCCATATATAAGCGAAATCCTATGGTATTTGTCTTTCTGTGACTGGCTTATTTCACTTAGCGTAATGCCCTCTAGGTCCATCCAGGCTATCGCAAAAGGTTAAGGTTTTCTTCTTTTTTATGGCTGAGTAATATTTCACATACCTATGTACCACAGCTTTTTTACTGGATGGAAATAATTATTGATTTGTCATTCTGGCTTGTGGGTGGAGGCACAGTTTGGAAATAATTGGCAAGAGGCCCAATGCTATACCCCAGTCATGCATGTATGTTACATGTGTGTGTGTGCGACGGTGGTAGGGGAGTCACTGTGACTCTAAACATTCCCTTCTGTCCAACCCCCAATGAACCCTTAGAGTCCCATGGCCACTCATTATCATTACAATAGAGCAGAGTCCTCAGACTCTTTTCTGTAGAAGGAAAGGGCTGGGTCAAAGAAAGAGGCGTCTAGCTAGGGGTGGGCTGGGGATAAAAAATGACATCCTTAATGAAGATAACGATGGAGAAGAAGAGGCAGAATATGCAAAGGGAAAGTGAAAAAGAGACCAACCCAAGATGCGTTACCATGTGACCGGGAAGAACAACAAAATAGAAGATAGAAATAGGTGCACTGGGACTAGCTGCAGAGAGGCGAGGGACGCACTCTGCAGAGAGAGAGGAAGCTGCGTTTCACTGGGGATGGACGCCAGACAGACTCCCAGTGGGCAGAAGGCTCATGCGGAAGCTATGGGTCCTGAGAGGACGTAAAGGGTGGCTGTGGAAGGGACTCAGAGCAGCAGAGGGTGCTGAGTGCTGGGAGACACCCCAGAAATACGGGTGCCGCCATCTCTGTTGGCCCTGATACCCTACTGACCACCAGCCCCCAGAAAAGCAGTCTCCACCAGGTACCTGCTCTCCTTGGGCGAAACCTAAGGGGGATGGAGAGTGGAGACGAGGGAGAGGAAAAAAGAAACACCCTCACAACCAAGGAGCCAGAGCTCTGACTTGTAACACACCTTCAGGAAGCCTTCCCAGGCCACTGCTTGGGCTGCCAAGCTCCCCGTGAGCCATTCAGAGGCTTGTTGTCCCCTTGCTTTGCATTTATAGCTCAATAGAATTATAATCAGAGCTATAATTCCTATATGCTCTTTTATTTGTGTATTTCATGTGGGTGGGTATTGTTTCTTTTAATAGACTGGACATTTCTCTACTATTTCTGTTATATCTTTGCAGTATCTGGTGCAGGGCTCCTGTTCTTTTGAGTTCTATTCCTTCATCTTTTAGCAACTTATACTTTTAAAAAACATTCCCATGCTTATTAACCTTTATGCCATTCCCCTGGCCATGGCTTCTATCAGAAATTCCCTTTCTCCTTGTTAGCCTTTTCAACTGCCCTTTGCCTTTCATGGGGCTTTATTATCTCGTGAGGGTAGAGCGGGCATTTTGTTCCCATTTTTTAGAAGAGAGGACTGAATCTCAGAGACTTGCCTAAAATACTCAACTTGCAAAAGATGAAAAACTTTGTACATTTTGTAATGGAACATAAGTGGATTTTAGGTGGTATACCAAAGGTCATCTTTTATTTGACAAGTTATGTATTTTGTTGTCATGTGTAAAGAAAAAGTAGTATATTAAACAGGTGTTTTCAGACATATTATTGCTTGCAGTATTTTATTTAAATAAAATGAGTGAGTTGGTCTAAAAGTAAATATTAAGGAAATAATCACCCAGGTGGTTCAAAGACATGGCAAAAATTAGAAGCATGTTCCTGAACCACTAGTGTTTGGGAAATGCCGCTTGGAGTCAGTTCTGCACACGAAGGCCCTCAGTCTGCAGGGTTCTGTTGCCTGCCCATGGCTCAGATTAAAAGGAGGGAGTGCCCAGTGGAGTGCCCAGTGCTCCGAGAGGGAAACCGTAGATTTGTCCAATGACCTTGAGCAAGGAGGGGCTTTGTTTCTTCAGGCCGAAGTTCTTCCCTTTGTGCAAAGAGAACTCATGAGGCCGTCCACACGTAAGCACACGGCGGGACTTATGTATCTCTGTGTAGTGTGGGCAAAGCCAAGCAGAAGGGGGTTGTGTGAGCGGGGAGGGGTGCACAGGAAGCAGAGAAGACCAGTGCCTGCCCTCACCCAGCTTTCGGTGTCACGGGGAGATGAAGGAGATGGAGAGAGGACACACAAAAGAAACACAAAGCAGTGTCAGCTAAGACCTAAGGACAGTTTGCCCAGCGCTCTATTCCTGAATGGCGGCATCAGGGGCCATGGATGGGGATGGAGGAGGTGTGCCTCACCTCCAGGAAGGTGATCTACCAGGATAGGAGCAAGAAAGGTGTTAGAAGAGAGGCTCCCAATAATGGGGGGCTTCCTTCACCCTCACATTGGTGTGTAAAGAATCTCCAAGGTGAGGGTTGCCCTCTTCTTCTAGGGAAGAGTTCTTTGCTACCCCCTCACTCCAAGCGACTTAGTTTCCAAATGGGATGACTTCATCATCTCCTCCCATACTCGTCTATCTCTCTTCCTCCTCCATCTCCTCCTCCTCCTCCTCCTCCTCCATCAGTTGAGTAGTTGTAGCCTCACTAGATGGCTTCTGGCTGGAGAAAGGAGGCTGAGTTTTAAGTCCAGAGCGAAGGAGAAAGAGGGCTGCCTGTGAAATTGTGGCGTGTTGTCCATACAGCCTTCCCCAGGGGGGAAAGAGGTGGGGAGGCACAAGGGTGCTGTGCAAACCCATTTTTTACCACCACCACCACCAGGCCTCAATTTTGTAGGAAACCAAACTGCCTACGTGCCTACAGCAACTCCTTGCTCTCCCCAGTCTCTGCTGAGACAACACATTTCCTGGAAAGGGGAGTTAGAGCGATAATGTCTGTGTGACTTGGAAGGAAAGGAGGGAGAGGATGGGGAGTGGGGAGATCTGTGTGCTCAGCTGGACACAGATTCTGGAGCCTGCACTGCAACACGCCTTTGCAGTGGACTTGGGTTTCACCTGTAGGAGGGGTTGGCTTTTTTTTGTTTGTTTTGTTCTTGGGACTTTGGGGGAGGCTGGTGCCCCTGGGGCTGAGGAGGCAAGCTGAGCCAGTGAGCTTGTGATTTCACATTGCCAGCGCCTTGCAAAAGCTGGCTGGGTCTCTTCCCATCCTTTATTTGTTTGTCTTTGCCTGCTTCTCAGTGGCCTCAAGGGGGTGAGGGTGGAGGGAATGGGGAGATGAGATAATCGTGGGGGCCTGAACAAGTTTGCTCAGACGGTATTGTGTGGCCTAGATCCACTGAGCAAGCAAGAGAGAGCGCGGGACCCCCTGGGAAGAGAAGGGAGAGGGGAAAAAACCAAATACAGCAATTCTAAAAGTGAACCAAAAGTCAGTAAAAGGAACACTCAAAACCAAGAATCTGTAGAGAGGAGCCGGCGGTGGCAAGTGTGAGCAGTCTCCCCCAGTTGAGGGCCAGGGAGTGGGGACAGCAGGGATTTCCTGGGGGGTGGGGGATGCCTGCAGACAGGTTTGGGATTGAGAAGTCCACTGTTGCGGGAACTCCCCCATTGGAATAAGACGGGCCGTTGTTTGCCAGGGCCTGAAAGGTTTATTTAACGATTCCAGATAGAGCATCGCCAAACAGATGTAGTCTTGTTCCTAGAAAGAAAGCAAGCTGCAGCAGGGAGGGGTGGGGGGCAGGCCCGTCTAGTGGGGGCAACAGCCCACTCAGATTTTTCACAGATGCCGCACGCACGCCGCTTGAAACCTTTTCAGGAAAGAGCCGGTTCTCTCCGCTGTGACCTGCCGCATCTGCCTGGCCTGCCTGCGCCTGCCTCCTCTCCCACCTTCCTTCCCCAGGAAGTCTCTGAAAGTGCCCTCTCAGGCTCTGTGTCTGGTCCTGGAGGACGAGGAGGGTCTGCTGGGGCCTGGCCAAATGCCAGATTGAGACTCTCTGCTAGTGACATTGGGGACCCAGACATCTCACTGTGGGGTTCTGGGAGGGAGTGAGGACCCTGAGAGTGGGGACCGAGAAGGAAGTTGTGGGAGCTGGGACACCGCTGACATTGAAGACATCTCCTGGGCCGGACAGTGTTTGAAAGCCAGTTCTGTAATTAAGGAGGCCCCAGTGCAGGGGTCAGCCCACTGCAAACCTCAGGCCAACTCTGGCCTCTATCTGTTCTCTGAAGTAAAATGTTATTGGAACCCAGCCACGCTCGTTTGTTTGAGTATCAGCCTTGGCTGCTCTGAGGCTGTAAAGGCAGAGTCGAGGAGTCGTGACAGAGACCATATGAAGCTCACAAGACCTAAAATATTTACCGTAAGGCCTGTGACTGAAAAAGGTTGTCAAGCCCTGATCTAGAGAATTCCAGTGGAGAGAGAGTCTTTGTTTAACACTCTTCCTTCAGACGCAGTGGGTCCCAAGGTCCTGAACCCGTCAAGGATTTCCACAGCACCTTGACTTCAACAACCTTTCAAAAAGGGACGGGGACATGGGCGATTTGTTTACTGGGTAGCCCCTCTACCCAACGCATGAAGCGCTTTGTAAAACTGAGCCTGAGAGGCTGGGTGGAGTGGGTGACCCAGTGGAGGAAAAGGGTTTATTTATTTCACTCCTGACAGCCTGCCTTGGAGAGCAGCACATGCCTCTGGCTCCCCAGGGAAGGACCAGAGGTTTGAAAAGTGATCGCCTGGCTCATATACAGATGTTCTCATGGAGGCTGGTCCAGCTGTGCCTTCCAAAGGTGGTCCCCACAGTATCTTCTGTCCCATATGCCATTTCTCCACCCCCTTGAAGGTGAGGGGCACAGGGGACAGGCAACTGTGGCTACACACCTGGAAGTTAGCAGCAGGTCCTGAATTAGGGCTCTGCTCTCTTGGCTCTCCTGGGGGCATGGCAAGGTGAGGGTTTGACATCGGGCTCTATAACATAGTCGCGGGAGACCTCTCTAGCCTCATTTGACACCTACGAGTATTCAATGAAAAACCACTCTTGGAAGTGTTTTTACAAACTTTCTGCTCTTAATGTTGTTCCTTTTCCCCCTCTTGTCACTGCCTTTGGCTGCCTGTTGCCATGGCCACCAGATCCGCAGGACCTCCTTATTGCAGGGAGAGGTTCTGGACCCCCGTGGCCAGTTCCACGCTGTCTTCCAGGCCTCTGAGGGCCACTCTGCTGTGCAGTCTCCTCCTGTGTCATCTTTGACTCCCCTCGGTGTGCTTCCCGGAGGCTCTGCGTACCCAGCCATCCGCACTCTGCTTCCCCACACACCGGGGAACAACGCCCAGCCCACCCCACCAAGCGTGGTGACGTCTTTCTCCTGTAAACATCTTCCCAGCTTGATTAGAAGAAGGGCTGTCCATGGGGTTCTCCTGACCTCCCACAGAGACACTCAGCCTCATGCCCCACTCCTCACTGTGCCCAAAGCACGGGCCCCTCCTCGTAAGCACGGCTATCTACTGTTGAGGTCTGCTTGCCAGCCAGAGTGCTAAGGACTTTACCTTGATAGTTGCATTTACTCTTCCCAGCAACCTTCTAAAATAGGTGCCATTACTATCATCTTCTCATTAAAGATGAGGGAACTGAGACCTGAAGAGGTGAGGTCACTTGACCCAAATGACATAGCCAGTGAGTAGAGGAAGTGGACATGAATGTGACAGCTGGCCTCCAAGCCCTTTCTCTGAAGTCCTCCCCTGGCCTCCAGTGCGCACATTCTTATTCTGATCCTTTTTGTGTCGTCTCCCTTTGACCACTATGGAGTCACTCAACCCAATCCAGTAACTTCAACAGGGCAGGGCCATGCAAAAGCCTAAGCTAGCATCTGGAAAGAAGCATCGGGTGAAAATGTCCTGAAGACAAAGAGCATGATGGGTTGAGTTGTTGGCCTGGCACTTGAGGCTTGTTTGAGAAATCAGCTCACAGCCTGCAACCCTAACCTCTTAGTTACCCCAGAGCACGTTTTTTCATCTTCCCCACAGCGATGCTCCTCAGATTTTCATTACGGAGTTTCCAAACAAGGAGTTAGATCAGAAAAGCCAGGGATCCTCCCGCCTATTTATTCTGCTTCAAGACTCATGAAGGAGGAGGTGGGTCTGGGGAGATCCCAGGGTTACGGAGAGAGAGAGTAGAGACACTGCCCTGTTCTAGCTGCACCAGCCCTTTCCATCTCTTCCCATCTTCCCGCACCATTAACAAAACTGAAACAAAAACCTCCATAATACATTTTAGGTGTTACTCAAGAAGTTTAATCCGGGTACATGGGCATGGCATTATATAACATTATATGACATGATTCCCTTTTAAAATTCTTCCTGTCATTAAAAAGGTGTTTACCTTCAGCAGTCATTAGGGAAATACAAAATGAAAACACCATAAGATACAACTACATATCCATCAGAATGGGTATATTGAAAAAGAATGGAAAATCCCAAGTGTTGACTAGAATGGGGAGCAAGCGAAACCCTCTGTAGGGATTCAGAACTGGTCCCCCCAAGGTGCGCCTCTGTGGTATACAAATTATTTTGAGCTAAACCTTCAGGCTCAAGAGAAACTCCACCCCTCCCCCATCCTTAACTATTTAGAAGAATTTAAATTAGGGGCCTTGTCCATAATAAGAGTTATTACCAGAAATAACTTTCTATGAACTATTTATAGGGTAGGGCAGACATGTAATTACTGAGCACCTGCTTTTCTTATCGTTCTGCAAGTTACCTCATTTTAATTATTCAACCAGTCAACAGAACCAGAGGAGGGAAGGGGGGGGCATTTTCCCCTCCCCAACACCTCATATATTGTGATAACAGTACAGATTTATACATCTACTTGGCAAAACTTTCTGACCGCACCTCCTAAAGCTGAACACATGTATGCCCCATGGCCCAGAAATTCTTTGTCTAGGTATAGACCCAACAGAAATGTGTGCACATGCTCTACAAAGGACCGCTTCTGGGAAGTTCATGGCAGCTGTGTTCATAAGAGTCAAAAATAGGAAACTATCCAAATTCCCACCAACAGTAGAATGTATGAATAGATTGCGGTGGAGCCCTACCATGGAACACTACCCAACGATGAGAAGGAACCCATAACTATATGCAAGAATATGGATGAATTTCACAAGCATAATGTTGCGCAAAAAAAGCCAGAGAGAAAAAGATTGCATGTTGTACGCTTTCATTTATATGAAATGCAACAGGCAAAACTTACCTATGCTGTAGAAGTCAGGATCATGGTTGTCCGTGTAGGGGGCAGAGGGCAACTGGGAGCGGGCATAAAGGGGGATTTTGAGTGCTGTTTCTGTTCTCTTTTTCATCTGGGTTCTGGTTGTGTGGGACGGCCAGCTTGGAACATTTATCAAGTTTATGGCCTGAGTACTTTTTTGCATGTATGTCATATTTCACTAAGATGTTTTGAAAAATTATGCCTCTCCTTCTGATGGCTTAATGGAGAAAATCTCAGCTGGGGTCTGGCTTGCCTTAATGCTTCCCTTAGACTGGCTCATCTGCTGTTAACCAGAGAGAGCGTGCCAGGCTCAGAGGCTTCCGTAAGCCTCACACTGAATAACTTTTGTTTCCTTGTGTTTATTTTTATGGTTGCCATCTATATATGGCCATCAGTACAGGTTTTCCGTTTATGGTAGTGATGTAAAGTTTCTTTGAAAAAGAGCTTTAAGTAAAAAAAAAAAAAAGTGAATTGACTTACATTAAAAATATTGTGTAAATAATAGTACAGGTGGTACTTAGTTACAGTAACCCTTGAGAGGGTGGAGTTGATGAAACACTTTTCAAACGGAACAGGCAGAGGTTAGGGGGAGGGGAGAAAACCAGTTTCAGCCTGTCCCCATCTCTCAACGAGTCCTGGCTGCACAGCACAGACAGATTTTCAGGCCTAAGGACATACGTATCCTTCACAGAGGACTCACGAAGAACATAAAGCAAGGGCGCTCCAGGAACAGTGGGCAAAGCAGGGACTAGGGGCAGAGAAACTCAGTTCACTCAACAAATATTGACTGAGGCTCTGTGTTTCAGGCACTGTTCTAGGTCACCCTAAGTGACCTGGCTGGGGGCTTTGGTTCAGCTCTACCACCTCTGTAAGCTTCAACTGATAGAGGATGTGCTGGATTGGTGCCTTTCTGAAGCAGAACTCTGAACCGCATGGCACTTAAAAAAGGACTTAGCAGCGGTGATGGTGGTGGTGTATGTGTGAGACTTAACCTGGGAACTAGGAGAAAACAACTGGGGAGTGGTCTTCAGACTCACTGGCAAGAGAACATTCATTGAAACTTTGCATTGGTCAAGTTAGCCTCACTTTGCCTGCTCACCTCCAGGGTTCTTGGCTAAGAGATCAAGAACTTTATACGGAGGCAGAGGGAGAATCTCAAAAGGTAAGCGAGTAGCTGAATGAATAAATAAGTGCCTCTCCTGTCCTCGCAAGGCATTCATCCCAACCTTTCACCCATAGCTGCTGGGCATTGCTATGGAGATTGAGAATGAACGGCCCTGCCAGGAGTATTTTTAGAGATGGCACTTTTCATTCACTCACTCACTCATTCACTCACTCACTCATTCATTTAGTGAGTGCCTACTAGGTGCCAGGCACTGCATATTAGACCCGTGCCACATCCAACATGGTAGCTACTAGCCACACGAGGCCATTGAGCATTTGAATTTTGGCTAGTTCAAATTGAAATGTGTTGTAAGTATAAAATATACATCAGAGCTTGAGGATCCACTACTATTTCACTCCTCTACTCACACGTGGACACCGTTCCCCTCTGCCCACCAAACGAAGCCAAACCTTCACACAAGTTAACTGGATTCTGCTTCCAAGCATTCTGCTTCCTTTTCCAACCTTACTTTATTTTCATGTCCTGGCTTTGGCTGGTCTCTCAGCTTGGGGTGCCCCTGCTATCCCTACATTTCTCCTGGTAGAATTCCAAGCTTTAATTTCAAGTCTGATTTACCCATGAAACCCCCATCACATCTCCACCTAAATATTTCTCCTCTTCAAAGCCTCTGGCGACCAGTTATTTGTCCATCTTATCAAACTCTCACCCACAACATTGTTAGTTTCTTAAGATCAGGAAGGAACTTGCCTTCCTGGGCCTCTAGCTCATCTTCAGGGCCAGGTGGCCACTTGGTAAGTAGCTGTTGAGTTGACTCAAATGGCTCTGATCTGGAAAAAGTTAGAAAGAGCTGGAGTGGAGGGCTCTGGCGGGAGGTAGTGTGGCACAGAGGTGGTTCACTGCCTAACGACAGGGGCACGTTCTGAGAGATGTGTCATTAGGTGACTTCTTCATTGTGGGAACATCAGAGTGCACTTAACCTATTGCTCCTAGTCTACTAGCCTGTACAGCACGTTGCTGTACAAAACAACACGAGATACAATGAAGCACAAGAGAAAATGAGGCAATCAAGATGCTTGGGAAGCAGGAGATGGATGAGGCTGCTGTCAGTGGAACACCACGTATTGTTTCACAGAACACTCTAAAATGACGATAAAAAGCATAGCATAATGAATACATAAGTGAGTAACAGTTGTTTACCATCATTCTCCAGTATTATGAATGATACTTTTGTACAACTGCCAGCCTAGGTTTGTTTATACCAGAATCCCCACAAACACATGAGTAACATGTTGGGCAATGACATTATAATGGTTATGACGTCACTAAGTGATAGAATTGTTTCAGCTCCATTATAATCTTACAGAACTACCTTCGTACATGCAGTCCCCTGTTGACAGAAACGTCCTTATGTGGTGCATAACTGTGTTGAGAAATTACACCTGTGCCAGAGGCAGCTTAATGGTCGGTCCCTCACCAACAGAATCTCTCTGACAAGGGTCTCTGTTAGCATCACAACCTCGGGAGATGGAGATCCAGCCTGGAATGCTGGGGCACTGGAGACAATTTGGTCAGATGACTCAGTAAATCAAACAGAACAATGAAGGGAAGCCACCCTTCTCCATCCACCTGCATTATTGGAGAGGACTCTAGCTGACCTCACTCTAGGGTGTTCCGTCACACCTGGAAGGCTGATCTGACCTTCCCAAGACCCCTGAAGGATGTTCTGGGATCAGTCCTGCAGCAAATGCCTCCAGATTTGTGGATGGGGCCCCAGGTGGCTAAGGGATTACTTTTTGGAGACGGGAGGGCAGAGCAGGTGGAGAGGAAGGGAGCAGGTTTCTCAGTGTCCAGAAATTGCGTTTCTTGTACTTACATGTTACAATATGCTCTGCAGGGTGGGGAAACTGACATGGTCTCTAAGGGGGGCGGTTAGGGGCTAGGCTGGTCTAGAGGATGAGAACCTCGTCCCAAATCACTCGACGCCAAAATTACTGTCCCAAGCAACGCATCAGTGGGTCAGTGAAAACCGGGGATGAAGGGAGTCCTTGTGGTTGGGAGTGAAATCTACTTGGAAGGTCAAGACCATGCCTTTTGTTCTTTGCATTCCCCCAGCAGTTAGCCCAGCGCCAGCCACACGGGAAGAGCGCAAACGAACTCATTGTGAATCGAACCGAAAACAGAAGAGAGAAAGGACCCACTCTTCAGTCCCACTCAGATCCTACTCAAGCCCCCAAGTGATTCTTACTCTCCATGAGTCAGGGACCCCGGGGTCGAAGGGTGTGGTGGGACAGAGGCGGGGTAGGCGGGGGGTAGGGGACTTACAGAACTGGGAACAAAGTGAGGGTGGACAAGAGGGCGTGCGCGCACGCACAGGCCCGCGCGCGGGAGTGTTGGGGAAAGGGGGTGGTCTCCAAAAGGGGGAGGGGAGAAGCCAGGGGGCGGGGAGAAGCAGGGCCCTTTAGGATCCGGCTGCCGCGGCCGGGGAGGAGAAAGAAGCCCAGGAGGCGGCTCCTGAGCTCTCAAGGCAGTGCCACCTGCCCGCTCTCTCGCCTCGGTCGCGCTCACCATCACCAACATGCTGCGGAGACTGAGCGGCCCCGCGCTGCCGCTGCTCCTGCCGCCGCTGCTGCTGCTGCTGGGCGCCGGCGTACGCGCCGAGGTGCTGTTCCGCTGCCCGCCCTGCACGCCCGAGCGCCTGGCCTCCTGCAGGACCCCGTCGGCCGGGGCCGGGCGGCCCTGCGCCGAGCTGGTCCGGGAGCCCGGCTGCGGCTGCTGCTCCGTGTGCGCCCGTCTGGAGGGCGAGACGTGCGGCGTTTACACCCCACGCTGCGCCCAGGGGCTGCGCTGCTATCCCAACCCGGGCTCCGAGCTGCCCCTACAGGCGCTGGTCCAGGGCGCCGGCACTTGCGAGAAGCGCCGCGACTCCGACAGTCCCGAACAGGCTGCAGGTAAGGCAGGCTGGGACAACTAGTTGGGAGAGACTTGGAGGGCAGCGTGAGGCCTGGCTGGAGGCTGTTTTGCAGGGAAAGTGTGCGCGGCAGGACCTCAGAGACCGTGTTAGCGGAATCTTGAACAGCTTTGGGGGACTATTGGGAGGGGGGCCCGAAAGTCAAGCCCGCGAGGGGACTGGAGTTAGAGCGCGCGGAGGAGCCTGACTACTGATCTGTGGGGATACGTAGGGAGAGGAAAGGCACCTCTGTTACCACGGTTTCCCCGGGTGGAACGTACCCTGGCTTATATTTTGGAGGGGATGTTACTGGGGTGTAAGGGGTGATCAGATCTGCGGAAGTAGGCACCGAAAAGTCCTGGAAAGGGTCTGGTGGAGGGCGCTACTGTAGGGTGGAGGTGGCGGATGCTCGTGACACTGAGGACCTCTGCTGAAAAGGGGCGCAAGGAAAAGGCAGCGGCGCGTTGAAGAACTCTTCTGCCCCTGGGATTGTGAGGTGAGAAGAAAGGACTTGTTGGTACCGGCAGGGTGGGTTGATTAGGGGAAAAATGAAAACGGACGCCGCTGCTTTTTTTTTTTTTTTTTTAAACACAGAGGACGGAAAAAGATCTTGCTATTTTGTTGGACGGAAAAATAAAAGAGGGGCATTTGGGAGGCAAGGAAGAGACCCCAGCAGTTGAGTCAATGGCACTTAAGCTGGGTCCCCGGGTGCAGTCCCGGGGCAGCATCTGGGCCCCAGGAGACGCCTGGGCGTTGGACGCAGCTCCTCTTATCGGAGCGAGGTGGTACCCTCATCCCCCTTTCTTAATTTGAGGGAATTCTTCCTCTCCCAGAGAATGGAGACCCTGAGATCCTTTGTAAGGGCCTCTTCCCCGCCCCCAAAGTTTCTGGAGGGACACAGCCAAACTATAAGGACCTCGCTTGTTTTTTGTATGTTTTTAAGATTACAAAAGCCTTCTGCCTCAGTGGTCTGGAGGAGGCTGTAATTATTTTCTTTCCTCTTGGAGACAGTGGTGAAGTGTGTCCACTGACCACTGCTGTTTAAAAAGCAAGTGAGTCTGACCAAGTTTCTCAAACTTGGAAAAAAAAAAAAGAAGAAGAAGAAGAAGAAGAAGGAAGAAAGAAAAGAATAAGTGAAAACATTCTTGATTCTCAGCTTTTGTGGTCATTGTACAACCAACCGCCAGACTCCTTCCCCTCACCCCCTTTCTCTGGCCTGCTATTGTTTTTTTTCCCTGTTCTCCTTGAGAACAGAATTAGGGGCCAGAGTTGAAATCTTTTTCTATTTTTCTCCAGCGTATTTTGACCTTGAGTGCAGAGCGAGTTAGGGCTTCCTCTGAGCAGACTCCAAACGGGAACACCTCAGTCCAGTATTCTGCCTCTGGCTTACTTCACCAACCTCCGTACCCCACCCCACCCCCAGCCCCAAGCCTGCCTCAGAGTTAACCCTTCCATCCTGCTTCTCTTAGAAAGTAATGCTCAAAGGAAAAGGACTTGGCAAAGGCCCTTCACGGTGGGCTGCCAGTCCCTTAGTCCTGTGTTCCTCCCCCGTCGCCCCCTGGTACCCTGTGGTCCACCAGGGAGATTCTGCAGCTTCTGAGCTGAACTCTGTCAAATTAAACAACTTCCTCAGCAGGGTGAACTTTTCAAAAGGCCTCCAAGTTCATAGAATCATTTGGATTTTGACTGTTTTTAATAAAGTGTGTGTTACATGGCCTTCCTAAATGTTTTACTTTTTTTTTTTTTTTTTAAATTTTCATCTCTCTCAGTCTTGGCCTGAAAACTAGCTGTCCTGCTTCCCGAACCCCGGCAGCAGGTTAGGGTCTTCAGAAGGGAACAGATGCAGAGGTTCCCCATTCACGCCTTCCTGGAGCCAGGAGGAGGCAGTTGTCAGGGGAGCCAGGGGACAATGGGGTCAGTTCAAGGGAAGAATGCCACTCTGGATTTTCTTCCTGGTTATGGGACTCCTTCCTACCCGCTAACCCCAGTTGCCTCCTGAGCTTTTGGCATTTTTCTCTTGTGCTCCAGACTGGTAAGAGGGGACACCAAAGTTGGGGATGGGGAGGGAGGGTGGGGGTGGGGGTTAAATGTGGAAGCCTAGTGAGCACATTGGGAAGGAGTGACCAAGAGCAGGGTGCCTGAGGCACGAGCAGGGCCGGGGCTGCGGGGCACTGCCAGGGGAAGCCGAGGCTTGCAGGGATGTCAGGAGGAGAGAGGAGCAAGTGTGAGGCTTCTGTGCAAAGAGGTACTTGGGCTGGGGCAGGGAGGGGGCGCTGCCTGGAGATTGCTGGGGTCTGAATCGGGTGGGGGCAGGGACTGAGCCAGGCCCAGAAGAGACCTCTGCACTGAATGGTGCTGCCTCCTACTCTTCTCCCATCCCTTTCCTCCCCCTCTGAAGAGTGAGCCTACACCCCCCCCCACCCCCCATCCCAGCCTGCATTCCTCTTTGAGCAGGTTGCTTTTGAGAATTTTAAACATACCCTCTCATTTCGAGGCAGCAAACCCCAGCAGTTCCGGCTTCGCTGTTAGCTCTTTTGTCTTTGTTCCCAGGGCTCAGGGGCTGTGTCGCTGGCTTCCTGGGGATGGCTGGGATGCAGGGGGGTGGGGGTGGGCACTTCAGCCGGTTCTGAGCCTGCATCCCCTGGGGGTGATGGGCTGGGACTTGTCAGTTCAAAGAAACCCAGAAGTCAGGACTGGAGGTTGGAGTGGGTGGGTCTGGAAGAAAGATGAGAGAGAGATTCTGAGATCTGTGCGAAGTCCGAACCTCAAAAGTGTGTGGCTGTGTTGGGTGGTGGAGTGGGCAGACGTGCCTAGAAATGCTGGGTAAGAGGGTTTGGGCCCTTTCAGAATTCAGGGTCTTCCTGAGCAGCTCTCTGCCTCCTTCTCTGCCAGGTACAATGCTGGGGATTACGAGGGGGGAGGGGGTGCAGGCGGAGCTGCCCAAGTGGCCGTCTGGCCCACATGAAGGTACGGTAGGACTGTGCCGTCATTCAAAGTCCCAGGGCAGGCAAGCAGGCAGGCCGGCAGGCCGGCAGGCCGGCAGGCGGGTGGGGTGGTGGGCCACATGGGCTTTGCTTCTGCAGTTGCTGGGGGAGGAGAAAGAGGGCAGAGGCAAGCACTGATTTACAGTGGTTCAGTGCAGTTTGAAAAAAAGGGGAGAAAAGCAATGGGACTTCTGGCTCAAAGTGCTGCTTTGCATCTTGTCTTGCATAAATTTGCATACTGAGTTCAAAGTCATAAAATAGACTTGGGGAATGAGTGGGACCCACTCTCAGGGATTGCTAACACCGCTATCTTCCGCTCCCTCCCCCTTTCTGGACAGAACATGCAGAACTCACTCTGCTAAGCTGCTCCCCCTGAGTCACCGCCCCACTGGAAAGAAATGGGGGAGCTGAGGGCTGCTGTTCCTGGATCCCCTTTCTTGGGCACTCGGCGTTCCTTGGCTATGGGGACCTAGCAGGGGTGGCACTGTGCGGTCTGGCGTTGGAGGCAGGACTGGTCTGGCAGATGTGGCTCCATAGGTCCTGAACCTGCTAGGCAGGCAGTGTCCTGGGGCTGCCATGATGCTGGAGGCCTGAGATTTGAGGAAGTCACAGAATCCGAGTCTTTGCCTCCAGTCTCCCTACCCATCTTCCAACCTGTGTCCAAAAGTGTTCAAGGAAGACGGTTCCCTTTGTGTGGTAACAATGATCCCGTCCATTCCCTTGGCTGGGTATTTCAGGAAGCTTTGAGAAAAAGCAGCTCCTGTATAACAGCATTAAGAGCTTTTGCAAAAACAAACACAGGGCTAAGGACTCTGAGTTAGAATAGGTGGTAGAGCCTTAGGGGAAAGAAGAGCTCAGCTGGTGTGGTCATGAAAATCTATCTATGCAGTGGTTCTTGGCCAAATTGGACTACTGAGTTTCCTAGCAGGCAAAGGGAAAAGTAAGTTTTATATGGTTCTTACTGTTAGTTTACCTTAGCATTGAGTTTTAAAATAAATTTTTCAGGCAAATCAGTCCTTCGGGTGGGGGGCGGGCAACATGGAAATGTGTCCTATAAACATGCCCTTGGGTTGCCTGCAAGTGGGAGCATTTTCAGTCACCCGTTGTCAAATGTTCGAGGGATTACTTTGAGAGAGTCATTGCTCTCTAGCCCAGTGCAGGTTCGATTCTAGCTGGCTCTCATATTAGGTGTTCTCTGCCGTTGAAAACGGGACACTCAACTGTTAAGTTTTGATATGAGGAAGTTCCGAAAATTCCTGACTGTAATGAAATGCAGAATAGGAGCTTTATTTTCAACGGGGAGAGGAGGGCAGAGGGTGGTGGCAGGACAGGCCAGGGGCTGCTAAAGGGAAGGAGCAGAAAATAAACAGATTGTGCCCACATTTGGTTTTGTCGTTGGCTCTCTCCACGTTCTACAACACTGTACAAGAAAGTTATTGTTATTATTATTTTAAAAGAGACTCCACGTCCAGGGACTACGTTTAGTTCCAATCTGCCCTCTCTGTGTTGCCTGCTGCCCTTTTCCTCCCCTGCTTTCTCCATCCTGTCTTCTCAACACCTTCTGGACCCTTCTCTCTTCCTGGGACCTGACCTCGGACACCTGGCTGGATGCAAGAAAATGGCATGGAAAAAATATTTGCCCCAGCCTTCCTCAGGGATCCAGTTAGAGGGAAACCACATAGGTGATTGGAGGCTGGAATGTTTGAAACAAATCTACTCCTTAAACGAGGCGGGTGGTTGGCAGGCAGTGCAGGGGCCATGCTTTGTGGGTGGGGGGAGTGGCCATTTTCCCCTAAAAGAGTGTTTGTACTAGGGCTGCTTCTGCTGAAACTAGAGCTCAGAGGAGTGAGGTTACCCTTTCAGTCCACCAGGGGAGCTGGTGATCTGGTTGGCAGGTGCTCTGGGCCCCTCTGCGTCTCCTGTCTCCTTGCTGTCTCTGGCCAGCATTTTGCTGAGGTGGCAGTCATCTTCCAGGAGATGGATCGTCTTCCCCTCTGTTCTTATCCTGTTATGAAGCAGCTTCTTTGCCTGCTTTGTCTTCTGTCTATGACATCCCTGAGAGGGAGGCTTTTTGCTTCCATTTCATAGGTGTGAACTTGGGCTTCGTCAAGGGGCATGTTAGCAGGTAAGTAACAGGATGAGAGGCTGACCTGGCTGGATATCTAAGGGAGTGGAATGTTGGCGGAAGAAGCCTTTGATCCTATCAGCCAGAAAGAAGGTTTGTTCCTGGATACCTGGCAATACACGGGTTTTGATTCATCTCTGCCAGGTACAGATTCGGTTGTTTGCATTCCCTTGCCTCCTCGAGAGGCCCACGTCCTGGAGCTTGGGGACTTAAGAAATGGAAGTGGCCAGTGTGCAGCAGTCAGGAGAGACGGGAGGCTCCCGGGTGCGTTGGGGGCTTCTGGAGTGGAGAACTCCAGGACTGGAGGGCACGAGGGGACTGAGAAGAGGCGAAGGTGGAAGCAGCCTGGCCTCCGCTGTCCACCGACCTAAGTTCCCCTGCAGACCGGTCTGTGGGAACCTGAGTGGTGAGAGCATGAGTGTATGTCTTCTTTTTCCCATTTAAAAAATTTTATTTGAAACATTTACGCTTAGATACACTTAGATATATTCACAGAACTTGCTTACCCCATCATTTTTATTTTCAATTTTTCAATTACAGATTACATTCACTATTATTTTGTACTGGTTTCGGGTATACAGCATAGTGGTTAGACAGCCATATACTGTGAGTGTGTTCCCCCATACTTCCAGTGCCTACCTAGCTCCATACATAGTTATTACAATATCATTGACTAAATTGTATCTCTCAAATGGGGTGTGTGAGACAGGGCCGCTGTGGTCATGGGAAGTGGCTGGCATGTAATAGCTTCTCACACATGGCGCTGCCTTAATCTTGGCAAGCGATGTCTCCTTTCTGATCCTTAGCTAGCCGGCCTTTAAAATGAAGGCCACACCACTGTGTCAGGCAGGCTGGTCCTCTCCAAGGGTTTACTATGGCATGTAGGGGCCTCATTAGAGGCGTGTTTTCTCTGAGCCTCAGTTTCCATATTTGCAAATCAGGAATGGATAGAACCAGCTCCACGGGGTCATGCCTGCATAGATGTGTGCGTGTGTGTGTGTGTGTGTGTGTGTAAAAAGAGATAATGCATATAAAACTTAAGCACTTGGGTTTTTTTCTTTTTAGTAAGGGGTCACTTAATTTCTATCTCTTCACCTATAAAATGGAAACATCCATACCCCTGGCCTATTCTCATAGGCGGTGATGAAGCCCTTTGCAGAAAGGGTAAGGAAACTATACTTTAAGTGCAGTATAAACCCAGCTGGCAATGGTTTGAAGTCAACAGGCTTGCATCTTTAATGGGATGAGTTAGGCAATGCTCTTTGGGGGCCATGTTCGGTGTCTGGGACTGACCATTGTTGGGAGCTTCACTCTGTTGTGCCTAGATGGGGCTAGAGGGACTGTGGGGAACAGAGGTGGCCCCAGAGTTGGGACACTGGATACTCGTGCTGGCCCTGCTGCTCACAGGTGACACAGGGCCGCCTTCACCTGGCCAGCCAACCTGCAGGACCCAACCCTACAGCTGCCTGTGTTCAGAGGATTGCTGAGGCTACATCATAGGTGGGAAGCTCTCTCCTCCGCAGGTGGCCCTCCATGGGACACCTGTGAGGACCCAGGCTTCGGAACAATGGGTTCGAACCCAGCCGGCCCTAACACCCTTAGGATGCAGGGCGCCTGTGAGCTGGGAAATATTATTGAGTTGTCAGAAACAGCAAAGACACCACGGTGCCCGTTTCCTGCTTCAGGAAAATGGGCTTTCAGGTCCATCCTGTCTGAGCCGAGGGTGCCAGAAAGTTGAACGTGATCCTGGCAACAAAACTGGATGTTCCATCCAAAAAAGGTGACGTTTCCTTACTGTGAGCCTCCAGAGTTTACCTCACTCTCAGTGGGAAGCAGCATTGCCTTTCGCGGGGGGCTGGAGAGACTCATCGGAGACGCTGGAGTTTTTCCTAATGTCTGATTGCTTCTGTGGTCCCAGAAAGCCCTTGGAGTGACAGCCTGTCTGGGCACAGTGATGACTGTTCTCAGGCATCTGATGGAGCTGACACCTCAGGAAGTGGAGGAGATCGATGCTTGAGACTTCATGGTTAGCATATGCTTGTGGGGAGACCCAGGGCAGTAAGGACAAAGCACTGGATTTGCCGCTGAGAAGCTGGAGTGGCTGGTCCCCTTAGACTCTGGGCCTTCCTGGTATGCGTGGTGGGATAGGAAAGCCCACTTTACAGATGGGTACCCAGCCCAGGAACTTCCTTGGCTTTCAGGTTCCAGAGTAACTGCCCCCCACTTCACCTCCCCTCCGCTATGAGTAAAGTATATGAACTATAGGAGATTTTTTTCTTTCTGTTGGAAAATGCACCATCCCCCTATGCCTCTGTGCCTACTTGGCTCCTAACCCTCGACCCGCTCCTGCTCCTTCACAAAGCCAGGGAAGATCTGGGCTGGCTCCGCTCCTGGGTGTCAGTCAGCATGCAGAGGGAAACCTTGCTTAGAAAGCTGCTCCCCCGGAAAGAAATACAAAGTGGACTGTAGTCAGGAATTGCTCCCCCCCCCACCACTTTTTTTTTTGCGGGGGGAGGGGTACATTTGGCAGCCCTTTGGGGCCCCTTCTGGCCGCCAGCCCCACAGCTCTTCCTGGCTTTTGGGAGGCGAGCAGGAGTGAAGGTTGGGGAGAAGGGAGCAGGGGCTGGCAGGCCTCCAGCTGCCGGGCAGGAGAATTGGCCCACAGGCCCTGATTAAGTTGGCCCGAGAAGAGCCTGGGGAGGTTTCTAATTAGTGGACGGGTGTAGGTGTGTCAGCCTGTGTTCATTCAAGGAACTGAGCTCTGGGAGCCAGGAAGCTGAGGAGGGGAGGGCACTGAGCCCAGGAAGTCCTTGCTAATTTGGGGAGGTGGGAGTGGAGGCAAGGCAAGAGGAACGTGCTCTGCCTGTTCCATCCTGATAGGAGTTGAGGAGATGGGGGCCTTTTAACTGCAGGGATCCGAGCTGGATTGTCGGGGTGCAGAGAGCAAAGGGGCAACCTCAAAGGGTAAATGGCAAAACAATGATAATTAAAATTGTTTTCTTTTTTCCAAGACATTGTCCATTTCTACCCAAGTGCCTGCAGGGTTTTTTTTTTTTTTTTTTTTTCCATCTCTGTTTTAGCCCCAGGATTCTCCCCACTTGACAGGTAAAGAAATTATGGCTGCATTCAGACTGAAATGCCAAGGCAAGCACAAACCATAATGGATGGACCAGAATGGAGTCCCGTCTCCAGCTTTTCATTCCAGGGCTCCAGTCCATCAGACGCACACATGCAAAGAAGCACTGAATTATATACTGTTGCTTGGAAAAGCTCCTTTTCCCTGGGAGGTAGTAATTAAGGCATAACTGCTCAAAAATGTTCCTTTATGCAACTTCCCAGGAAATTTTTTTCAGGCCTATTGTCTTGACTTCTGGGTGGAGGTGCCAAGTTGCCTCACGATGGTGACCTTGCTTTCTAAGTGCCTGAGGCCAAGATAAAATGCAAATGGCAATTCATTCGGGGCCTGCCCCTGTATCTGCCCGATAAGGCTGGGTAGTTTCTATAGCAACAGTGGCATGGGGTGTGCCAGGCGGGATAAAATTGGGGGTGGAGGGTGGGAGGTGGGAGGGGTTTATTGGATCCCAAAAGCTTTTGAGATGGGTGGGGCCAGCTGACACCTGACCTGGCTTCCTTCCCTAGAAGATGGGGGTCCTGTGGAGATGGGGAGGGGGCGAGGTGATAGGGAACAGAAGAGATGAATTGCTGGGGTCAAATGGTCTGGTTGAGGGTCTTAATTTAGGTGATAGCAAGTGACTAGATTCTGGGTGGTTAAGAGATATGAGGCTAAACAACCTGGGTTTGGTTTTTGGCTCTGCCTTGCCTACGTGACTTTGTACCAGTGGCCTCAGACCCCATGGCTTTTTCTTCAAGTGTGAGAGGGGATAAGAAATTATCAACCTCATGTGATTGATATTAAAACAAAGTTATGTACACAAACCACTTAACACGGAAACTGGGTGTTAGGAACTTGGATAATCAGATGTGGCCATGTAGGTTCTGGTCCCCTTCTCCCCCTTCCCCTGGTCTCAGCACACAGAATAGAAGGTGAATGGCAAGTGCCTGTTTGGGGGTGTTTTCTGATCGGCCAAGTTTATTGAGAAGAGATATTTATGAATCCTGTTTGGGTGTGGCTTACCAGGGCAGCTGCCATTGGCGTGGCAAGTCCAGCCTGAAGTCAGTGGCGGGAGGTTTTTCCAGTGGGCAGTCGTGGCCTTTGCCGTTGCCAGTCATCAGGGTTCTCCCAGTGGCCGAGGCTGGCCATGGGCCCACGTGTGCCCGAGAGGTGAGGCTGGCTTTGCTGGTTGCCTGTGGTTTGGGATGCTGCCTCTAAATCAGGAGAGCATAACCAGGGGAGGCAGCTGATATGCAGCATTTTATCAGACAAAATTAGTGAACTTTTAGTTGAAGGAAAAGAAAAGCATGGTGACCTATTTAAAGATACTTATTTATATTCAGGACGCTTCTTGTGCTGGTTTGAGAGTGTGGCCGGCAATCCTGGACATCTCTGCAGGTTTTTAGTTGTGTGTGTGTGTGTGTGTGTGTGCGCGCGCGCGCGCGCGTGTGTGTGTGTGTTTTTAATCCTCTGTGTTCAGTTTATCAGTATCTGAGAACACTCTTACTGGCATGGAGAACAGGTGGTCAAGGGGGAGTGTGGTAGCAGAGAGGTGAGTAGGTCCCAGCCTTTATTCCTCTATGAGAGATGGTTTGCTGGGTCACGTCATTGAAACTGTGGGCAGGGACAGTTGTTTGGGTCCTGGGAGAGGGAAGTATCCTTCCTCCCCCTGCTCTTGCTTCCATTAGCTCTCTGCATTTCCATACTCCTAACCACTTCTGCTGCTCTGGGGCCTAGATGGTGAGGGGAGAGGCCAAGAAAGTGAGACAAAGAAGTGATATAATGTGATACCCTAGGCTGGAGGGTGGTGAGGTGCTCTCTGGGTAGCCAGCTTTTCTAATGGATTGAGTGCATACTGTGTGCAACCTCAGAGACTAACTACATGAAAGTGCAGCTGTCATTACCACCTACAGCCCATGCTTTTTGATCCTGGAGGGGAACAAGAAAAGCACTGGGAGAAGCTGAATACTGTCTAAAAAGAAACCGAGTCAGTGGAGATGTATACAAAGCTAACGCAAATAAATGGGTGGCCCCTTCTGCTGCCTTTCAACAGGGAAGTCTGTGCAATTTGTCTCTTGCTTTAGATCTTTCCCATGAAACTCTTGGGTGGCTTCTAACCTGGATCTATCCTGTTTTGATTTAAGGCTGCTTTCTCTCTTGTCCTCAAGGAGCCAGAATAGGTGTCTCCCTTCCATTGGGCATGACTGGCCCTTGGGTGCCCCCACCACTCTGCACCTGTGGGCACCCCTGAGCCCTTTTGTGCTGCACCAGGAAGAGCCCGTCCCTCTGTTTTCTATTCTTAGGCCTAGGCATCTTGGTTCCTTCGTCTTCCCCTCCCTGACCTTTTGAACCTGTTCCTTCATCTTCCGTCTTTCCTCTGACTCATGTCCCAGTTCTTCAGGCCACACAGACCTGACCAACGGCCCATGTGCAGTGTCTGACTGGCAGCCCTGGCCTCTGAGGGTGGCAGTCAAGTTGGCCATGTTACTATTGTTGGGTATTGTTGGAACCCGTCAGTGGGGTTCCAAGGTCACCCCAAATTTACTAACACACCTTGACAAGAGAGAGGTGATCTTTTAAAAAAGGAAGTGATAAAGAATGCAGAAAAGTACTAAGAGTTGTATAATAACACCAATTTACCGCCCAGAATGGGGAGCTGTTGATTATTTTCTCATATTTGTTTCAAGTCTTCTCCTTCTTCTCCTTCTCCTTCTTCTTTCCTTCTTCTTCTTCTTCTTCTTCTTCTTCTTCTTCTTCTTCTTCTTCTTCTTCTTCTTCTTCTTCTTCTTCTTCTTCTTCCTCCTCCTCTTCCTCTTCCTCTTCCTCTTCCTCTTCTTCTTTTCTTCTTCTTCT
The DNA here is from genome assembly GCF_021234165.1 of Pteronotus mesoamericanus. Classification (NCBI taxonomy): domain Eukaryota; kingdom Metazoa; phylum Chordata; class Mammalia; order Chiroptera; family Mormoopidae; genus Pteronotus; species Pteronotus mesoamericanus. Next base: position 10,308,461 of record NW_026555277.1, on the reverse strand, counting down.
TCCTTGTTTGATTCATTCAAATATTTATTGAGCAGTTAGGGAGATAAAAAGGTGTTTAATATATTTCCAAAAAGGTGAGGCAAATGAACAAGTAGAAAGAAAAGTTCACTGAATCACAGCATTCAGACAAGATCGGGTACATTCGGGGCGGTGTGGCGGTGGACTGAGTCACAGCATTCTAAAGAACAGTGCTTTCGGAGAGTGAGTGCGATTTAGCTTCCCAGTTGTGCCCAGGATTGTTCAATGCATTTTTTCTATGCATGCTTGCAATTTTGCTTTAATCTCTCCTACAGAACTAGGTCCTTTTGGTGTTTTAAGAGCTTTTTTTCCTGTTATGTGAAGGACTCTTGACCTTTTGATTTTGGTGTTGATGGTTTTTCCAATCTGGTTTGATTTTTGTGCATTTTTGGGTGGAGTATCTTGTATAGATTTCTTTACTGGAGATTTTTCTTGAGTTTCCACATCCTCAAAATCATCATCATCATCTTCTTTATCCACAGCAACTTTTACTTTATTCTGTGGAACCTTGCTACCACTTCCAGGGGCAGAAGGCTTTCCAGACATACTTAGGAGCTTCACATCCTCCTCCTCACCTCCTGACTCTGCATCTTCCTCCATAGCTACGAAGTGCTGTCCACGAACATGCACAGGTCCTGAACCACACTTCAACCGTAAGACCGTAAGACCATGTGTGGTGTTATTTCAAAGCCACCATGGGCAACTGCTGGCTCTACAGGCATTCCCAAAGGTGCCAGTGTTACTTCGTTTGGGCTGCCTTCGTAATTCATTGCCCGTGCTTTAATACCATGCAGTTCATTCTTTGCACCAGCCTCTAACCTGACCAGTTGTAAAGACAATTGGTGCTCATTTTCATCATTCTCCACCATACAGTGATAATCTTTGTTGGCCTTTAGTTCACAACAGTTCTGGAGGTTGGGAGTCCAAGATCAGGGGGCCAGCCTGGTCAGGTAAGGGCTGTCTTCTGGGATGCAGACTTCTGGTTGTGCCCTCAGAGGGTGGGAGAGGCTCTTCAAGTCTTTTTTTAAGCTTCCCCTGATGCCCTCCCCACCAGCCTCCAGTTTGCCATCCCTTCGCCCCAGAGGCAACCACCAGCACGCATTATTTAATGTTTCTCTTTCTTATCTAAACAGATTTGGTAATAGATGAGCGTTATTAGACTTGTTCTCTGAAAATAAATTGCAAATGTACATAACAACTTTCATTCTGCAACTTTTCTTCCCTGTCAACCTTAGGTTTTTGAGATCTATTCACATCAAGTAGATCACACGAGTGAGCATAGTTCAGAGCTATTCTTTTTATCAGCTATATATTATTCTGTCGTATTATTCTACTGATTTACTTATCCACCCACCTACTGAAAGACATGTGGGTCCAGTTGCTAGTAGTTTTTTATAAGCACGAATAATGCTGTAATGAACACTGTTGTACCTTTGCGCACCTGTCTCAGAGAAGCAGAATTGCTGGGTCAGGCACATTCTTCCTGCTCCCATAGCCCCTGGTCCAGGTTTGCACCAAAACACGCTCTACACTCACTCAGGCCTGCAGCAGATAGGTCACCTTGCCGGGTGCATTGATGGCTTTAGTTGAACCAGAGGAGAAATATTTGGGCACCATGGAAAGGAGTAAGCTGATAGTGCTGTTTGCCATCTTGGTATCAATTTCTCTGGCTCTTCAAGGGCAGCCTGGCTCACGGAGTCCCAGAGGACCTTGGCTGAATTGGAGCTTGTTTTTGTTTTCTCAAACTGTCTGCCTTGGCCCTGACCCTCCTCAGGCCTTTGTGATTCCAGGAATGACCCTGGTGTTTATAAAGCAGCCCTTTGAGAGTCCATAGGCAGGGAGGCTCTGGAGAGGCCATGCCGTTTCTGCTCACTCAGGAGATGGCAGCGTGAAGCCATGCTCCAGAAATCGCCACGATGCCTGGCCAAGAAACGCTCCTCCGTGTGCACCCAAGCACGCGTGTCTGTGTATGAACCCATGGATTGAGTGGAAAGAGCTCACTTGACTGCGACTTCACAGATCAGATACGCAAAGCCATAGCTCTTGAAAAGAAGAGGCATCTTCCTCCCATCACAAGAAGTTCAAGAAACTGAGTCAGGAGAGAGGATCACAAAGGGATGGGGCCCTGGAAATGCCAGAGTTTGAAGGGGGTTGTTAAAAATACAGATTCTTTGACCTTTGTCCAGGCTGCTGTCTTTGAACTTGTGGGGCAGAGTTCAGGATGTTATTTTTAGATAGCTCTTCAGTTGATTTCTGATGAACAGCTATGTTTGCAAACCAGTCACCTGGTCAAACCCCCTGGATTTGCAGATGAGTACACTGAAGACTACACATCTGAACTTCTTTGCTGGCGTTACTCAGAGCCTTGGGCGGTAACATCAGGATCAGGGCCTTGGGCCTCCAGGCCAGTGCTGTTCTTCCTACTGTGCTAGAACTGGCCAGACAAGGCTTTTGAGTCCAAGGGCTGGTGTTCCAAAGGAAACCTAGGAAGGGCTCAGGGGGCCTTGGCAGACAGTTGGCTCTCCGCCCTGTATGATGGAAGGGGCCTCTGTCTATTGACCATTCCACTCAGAGTTGACTGAGCTCTTCAACATTTGGCTGGGTGACAGGCCTGTCATACTTGTGGGGCAGAGAGAAAGGCCAGTTCCTGCTCTTGTGTGATAAAACCTGGAGGACTTGTGGATCTGGAAGGCCTGAGGAGGCTTCTTATGGCCATTTCCTCCCATGACGGGAATTCAGAGAGAAGGAACCACCTCCTTTTGTTTGAAAACCATGCTGAGGAGTCACTAGTCTGTTCCCAAGGGATTTCTCCCAGATCGTGGTGGCATCTGAGGGATTCCAGGTTTGCTGAGCTGGCTCCCTTGCAGGGAGCAGGGACTTAGAGAGGGGAAGGAGGAAAAGGGAGATTGGAATGAAGCTGGCTATCAGCAGGGGGCGGGTGGACCGAGCGGGAGAGCACAGTGGACTAAGCTGGGCTGTGTCCTGGGAGCCAGCCGGCAGCCCAGCGGCCCTGCGTACATGCATTGTTCATGCACTGCCACGTGTCGCCTCTGGCCTTCTGAAAACTAGGCATCCCCCACTCAGAGACACTGAGGACCTCAGGTTAAACTTTAGCTGAAAAATAGCGAATAGGCCCTCTTGCCCTCCCCATTTCTGACTTCCGCCTTGCTTCCCACCTCCCAGCGTGGCCTGAATTATCTGCCCAGTCTCTTGGTGGGCTGTGTTATTGAACATAGTGGCCACATGCTAGAAAGAGTTAGGTGACCACAATCAGCCGTCCAGAGAGCCCGGCTTCAAATTCTCTCCAACAAAAGCCGTTTCCCCGAGTGTTGGTGAGTTTACTTTGAGTCCTGCCTCACCTGTGCATGCACAGCAGTTAAGAGTCACCGCCTGTCCTCCTCCCTCCCAGCCACTTTCTCTCCCTCCTTTCCCCTAAATTCTGTCAACAAAGTTAATTCAGGCAAATCCATACTTGCCCAAATGGCAGAGATTTAGTAACACAAAGGATGTATATTATCAATAAAATCAAGGTTTAGAAGAAATAAGCAAATAGAACTCTCTTATTAAAACTTTTCTCCCCATGCATTTGGCTGTTTTACAGAGCCGGTATCACCCACTTTTCCCTCTGTCTATCAAATATAGCTTTCCTTTAGCCATTCAAGAAATAGCATGTTTCTTCTAAAGCTTGATTGTTTTCACATTGGGAATTTGAGTGATAATCATACTGTATCTTATTTAAGTATCAGCCTTCATGTTAATTTAGGAATATTATTCCCATTTTCCAGACTTGAGAAATTACAGCTCAGGAAAGTTACAGGGTTTGGCCAAAATGATGGTTGGGTCATAAGTGGCGAATTCAGGACTAGAACTCAGGGCTCTTGACTCATAGAGCTCTTTACCCAGTTGGGTTTGTTAATGAATTGTCCACTGCCATGGGCATTGATAGAGAAGTCGTCCAGGAGGGAGGAAGATGATAATATTCATTCTTTTGCTCAACATATGGTAAGTATAAGTGCTTTTGGGGAGAAATCAACGAAGAAGTCTGGAACCAGGAAAGCAGCTAGTATCCTCCTGGCCTGTTAGCTGGAATCCATTGGAAATGGGCTGTTACCTGTTGAAAGAGGTAAATCCTTTGGAGGGAATGGTAGATGTGTGGTTGGATTAGGTCATCTCTGTAGTGGCCCAGGTTCTTAGATTTCTAAATAACCATAAGATAGACTAAGGAAGTGGTTAGACAATGACTAGATTTTTTTTCAGAAGAACCTGTTGCGAAGATGTATGATGGTTCTGGAAAAAGGTCTCCTGAACAAGAACGGATGCCTCACACTCTAAGCAGGAAGGAACAAGCGGTTACTTTTAGATCCTAAGGTCTCCTTTAGATCATGAGTCGCCAACTGTCTGTTGGAGTACTGAGGTCAGAGTGTCACGCTAGGAGAAAATGAGGTTTCATGGGTGCAAGGATCTGCTGAACACCAAGAGTTTCCATTCATCGAGTAAGGTTGTCAGCGCTACAATCAAAAAGATTACAACCGGGGTGGGGGAGGGCTATGCTGAAATGACGTTACAAAACCAGTGTGTGATATGAGTGCATAGAAGTAGACCAAGTTCTTCCTCTTGGTGTGTTGGCTCCCAACTGCCCTCCTCAGCTGGGTTAGTGAGGCTGGGTCAGAGGACAGTGTGGGGACAGCAGGCCACTTGTGAAGCACCTCTGATGATGGCAGAGAGGTTGTGTGTGCTCCTGTAGGCCCAGATGGTGGTCCTTCTTGGTTTGCTCTCTGTAAAATGGGACAACTTGTCCATTCCCTCTCATTCCACCACCCTTTCAGGATAGGAGTCCTGTCTCATCCAGTGCGCCCAAATGAGACTGGGATTTTCTATTTTGCATCTGCTGTCTTTGGAAATGCTTTACCTTCTGTAAATAACTGGGAACCGCCCTGCTTTCAGCATTGACCCATTTCCTGGGTCTCTATGTAGAGAACAGCTAATGCTTACTAATTCTCAGGAAAATCTCTTCGCGGGCCATGGAGGTCCCTAGCGGTCCTTTCCAAGCCCGAAGGCTTTTCCAGCGATGTGATTTGGCTTTAAGAACTGTTACTTGGAGTGACTTTTGTACTGCATCCCACGGAGCTGCATACATAAGTGGTTGCTTAATAAATATTATTCTGAACCTAACTCTCTTAGGCAGAAAAAATGCATCTTGGTATTTTTGTTCTGAGGGCAAATTCCATCTCTAGCTGGAGTTCTACATCTGGAATGTTTTCTTGAGGATGGCTTCTGTCACCTATGAGAATGTATGGGAGGAACTTGCTAATGTGTGATAATGGCCCTGTCTGACCGAGTGTGGGAGGCTGTGGCAGTACTCCCTCCCTTGGAGGGGGGATGGAAGCAGCTAAGCATCTGTTGGAATCTTTCCGGCCTCCTATTGGAGGTGGCTGCTGTCTGTCCACGTATTACCGATGAGCAGAGCGGAGGCGCAGAGAGCTTAAGCCACGTACCAAGGGCTACACAGCTAAGTGGTGAAGCTGGGATTCAGTCAGGGGATTAGACTTGGGAGCTTGAATTCTTGAACCTCTTTGGTGGGGGGTAGTAACAGTCAAGGAGTTAAGGCTTCTCCCAGCCTACAGTCCTTTCTGATCTCCGCCCAGTCAACTATTTCCTTCCTCTTCCCGGGGCTTTACTTCAGGTTGTGGAGCGTCAGCATGTGCGTCAGCAAACCAGACCCATGGATTTCCTCATCTAATTGGCATGTTCTTTGGCAGTGATGAGATCAATAAAGGAATGGAACGCAACATATCTTTGAATCCATGTGGCCTCCGTGTGGGTGGACAAACTGACCTTCACCTCAGAGAGGTTGGGGGCATCTCAGGACAAGAAGCCAGCTTCTCCTGGGAGGAGCCTGCCGAAGAGACCTCCATCTTCTGGTACCTGGATCAGAGCTTCATTAATGACTTTTGTGGGCCCCTTACTCTGTAGAAAAAAAAATAATTCTAAAATCATATTTTATAACTGCATCTTGTAACTGAAGGTATCAGTATTGTACAATATATTAAGACATTGTCTTGGACCTAAAAGCCCCTTTTTCCTTCTGATTTTACAAGAAATTGAGGCATTCTGTTAGACCCCTGGGCACAGTGCCTGCTGCGCCCAGTGAAGGAGCAGGCCCTGCCCAGAGCCCACAGGCCCGGCCCACATTCGTCTGTGCGCCTCTCTTTTTCATCAGACTTGTTTCCAGGGCTTACGGAGGGCCTGGCATTCTGAATGCTGACCTCTAGGACTTGGCCGAGGAGGGCATCTTTGGCTCTGTCAGTGGTACGAGTGCCCGGGAGAGCTCAGAGAAGAGGGGGCAGCAGCCTGAGTCCTCTGGGATGCCCAGGGCAGATCCCTGCCACGCCGAGAAGGTGGACTGGTAGGCCAGAAGTGTGCCTGGGCTGAAACGGCGGGGTCCTAGCGGAGGGTGGGGAATAGAGGGGAGGCTCTGCTTTATGTGGGCTCCGGGTTCTCAGCACTGGACCGGAACATTTTTAGGCCTCTGGATAAAGTTTATGTCCTCGACAGTGGTTTTTCACCTGGGCAGTTTTTCCTCCAAGGGGCCATTTGGAAATGTTCGAAGGCATTTTTGATTGTTCCGACTAGGGAGGGTGCTGCTGGCACCTAGTGGGCAGAGGCCCAGAAGGTTGCTCAGCATTCTGCAGTGCTCAGGGCAGCCCCTAGGAAGAGGGTCTGGTGCCAGTGTCTGTTGTGATGGGGCTGGGGGACCCTGGTCCAGGGAACATTCCAGGCATTGGGTTCAGGTGAGTGGAGCCTCCCCTTCTCCAACCAGAGAAATGTGTGGTTGCAGCCACAGTGGAGACCAGCTGTCTTAACTTAGCCTGGGGGCAGGCAGGTAAGCCTTCCCACCAAAAGAGAGGAGAGGAGACGAGACGGGTACGTTTCTTAGAGTCACAGGCTTCTGACAGCAGAGTGGAGGGTTCCAGAAATGGGGGCAGTGTGCTGCACCAGCCAATTCCCAGAGTTCTCGTCTTGTCTAATTCCCATGTGAGCAGAACACAGGGTGTCGAGTGCTGGACGTGCTGTTGAGGTCTCCAGAAATTCTCTCTCCCACTGTTGGCAGGAAGCCAGCTGGTCAGGGTGCCGTGAGGATGGGGTCATGCCAAGGGCAGCTTCAGGTACAGGGGTTTGGGCAGCCAGGGAGTTCCCATTGGATCCTGGGTGGTTCCCAATGCAGGAGGGGATAAAGGACTTTTCTAGGCACCTTGCTATCCTCCTCCTGTGATCCCTGGGCCAGGGCCTGCAGGGACGGGGACGGGAAGCCTGAGGCTGTCGCACCAGGTGCAGAGAAGCTTGAATAGGCGGAAATGGCAGGAGAACTGGGATGGTGAGAGTGGGCGTGATCCCGCCCCTTGCCCCTTAACTTGTGCCAACAACGGGCTTATGTTTCAAAGGTTAATACGAAGGATGTGGAGAGTTACTGAATCAGACCATCGTATTTATTTTCCAAGTTTTTCCTCAGACTCTCCCAAGCCTCTCTCCTCCAGCCTCCTGCCCTTCACCTCTGTTATCTGAAGAGAGAAGGGGGGTCTTCTTCACGGTTGGCCACACCTGCCTTACCAACCCCAGAGGGTGTCCCTGGGCAAACCTGGTGGGACAGAGAAAATTTGTGCAGCCAGTCAAGGCTCCATGTGTCCGTGCTGACGGGCAGCTGAGCCAAGAACTGGGACGACTCCTGGGGCCTCTGGATTTCTCCTGTTTTAGCCCCAAAGAGCCACAAGAAGATCGCACGGTGGGAGAAGAAAGTTGGGATGGACTGATGGGTCTGGCTGAACAGGATGGAACAGGTCCTGCCCAGTCTGGTGGCAGTTGCTTCAAATCAGCCTTCCCCTGTGGGTGGTGTTGGGGCTTTTGCAACAGGATTGAACCTGTGCTTGGTTTGTTTATGGTAAAACCCAGGCTACCCAGAGCCCCTGGGGAAATAGCCATTCTAAAGAGAAAAATTTTCCAGGTTTCAGAGGACTGACTTATTTAAATATTTTGATTTTTATTTCTCTAAAGTTTAACAATTAAAAAAAAATGTTGACTATTTGGCATGCTGACCCTTTTCCCATTTGGACATCCTGAGGTCATCATCGTCATCATCGCAGCTGTCATTTGGGGCTCCGCTGTGTGGAAGTCCTCAGGGGTCATGGGTGGGTGCAGAATTGTTTGCTATGCACTCAATATTTCCAAAGTTCTTATGTTTTGTTTTGTTTTTAACGTGTGTGTGTGTGTGTGTGTGTGTGTGTGTCCTCTCTCCTCCCTGCCATTTGATACTTCTTGCCTCTATCCACATGCCTTTCTTTTTTTCTCCTTTTAATTTTGTTGATTTTATTCTGCGGTGGCCTCGGAAACCAGACATCCAGAAACCAGGCTGACGGGAGTGCTGTGGCTGGGAACCGTCGGGGTTCCCATGTGCTGGTTCTCCCGTGTCTTGTGAGTGAGGCCCCCCCCCCCCATTGATGATGCACAACGTGGTGATAGCTCTTCTAATGCTTGGAGACTGATCTTCCTCTGTCTCCTGGATTTGGTCGGGTTCCACGTTGTCTAGGTAATGAGAACGGAGGCAGTTGTCCTCTTCATCGTCATCACCATCGTCGCAGTGATCACCACCACCAACACGACATAGAATTGCTGTGTTCCAGGCCATAGCCTAACTGCTTTATCAATAACACATGCGCAATAGTTCTGGGAAGAAGGAACTGTTATTATCTATCAATTTATGGTCAAGAAAACAGGCACGGAGAGGCTCTGTGCAGGAGAAATACTGCTGGTACAGAAAGTGGCAGAGCTGGGATTCCACCCAAGGGTTCCTGCTTCCCTGGTGCTTCTAGTTGGGAGATAACGGGCCGGCCTGAAAAGGGATCTACTGGCGCTCATGAGCACTGACCAGGCATCGGGCCCTGAGCGAAGGAAAGAGATGGGAGCCAATCTCTGTTGGACACTGCCAGCACCATGCCAGTGCCTGGTCCCCTGGAATCAAGCGCCAACTACCCATGGCACAGAGGCATGCCCATCCCTTAGCTTGTGAGTGGTGGCATCTACTCACTCACAACAACCTTGTCCTTTACAGGGAAGGGCCAGCCCTTTCCACCATACTCAGCACTGCCCCCAAGACAGTGACCAGCTGAGCCCGCCACACGTGTCTACTTTCTGAAGGGGCCGCTAAATACTAAGAACTTAGCCTGAAACTTGCGTATAGGAATATTTTAAGAGCCATCAAGTTGTGTTTGGGGCTGTGCGTTTCTGAAGGTGCATTAAAAGGGAATAGAAAATGTGCAAAATTTGTTTAGAAACACTCCCTCTACACCCCCGGGTCTTGTCGGAGCCTGCAGGGCAGCCGCTCTGGGCAGTGTTGTCTGAGGCCCTGTTTGCTCTGCTGTGTTTGCAAGGGGCTGTTTGAGTCCCGGCCCTCCTTGTGTTCCGGCGACTTGTCGCTCTGGTTCCTGCTCTGATCCTCTGGCTCACTGCCGTCTGGATACGCCTGAGCCAGTGTGAGACCTCGGCAGCTGGGGGCTGCTCTCAGGGCCCCCTCCCGCTGAGCTGTGCACACAATAGGAGCCTTTTCCTCTTACTCACTTCTTGGTGGTTTAAGAAAGCCAAAAGAGCCCTGACCAGTGTGGCTCGGTGTGTTGGGCATTGTCTTGCAAAGCTAAAGGTCACTGGTTTGATTCCTGGCCAGGGCACATGCCTGGGTTGTGGGTTCAGTCCCCAGCTGAGGCATGTGTGAGAAGCAACCAATTGATGTTTCTCTCCCTCTCTTTCTCCTTCCTTTCCCCTCTCTCTAAAAAATAAATAAATATTGAAAGAGACTTCATGAATGTTCCTTGGATGAATGTTTGGTTGAAGTAAAATGAAACTTCAAAGTTGAGCAGGTCATCGTTCCTGTTCTTGGGGCTCTCGGTGTAATAGGGTTGGCAGTGGCACGCCATGCACAGATGTGGGGACAAATCAGGGTCACAGTGGTACTGCTGCAGAGGCTGCAGGGGAACTTGAGAAAGGGCAGACAAGAAAAGGAGGAGTCACAGCAGAAGGTATTGGGACTGTAGGTTCTGGTCCTGACACAGCTCCACCTTCTTTATGTTTTAAAATTTCACCCAGTCCGTGCCCTTTCAGACCATGCATGATGAATCTCTTAAACTGGGGGTTAGTGACGGGTGACTCTGGGAGGTCTTCGGGAGAATGACGGACCCCTGAAGGGACTTCACCCCATTGCACAGTGAGAGCCTGAAAGCACGATCATTCCTCTGTGTTCCTCTGCTCCGCTCCCGGCTCCTGGGATGGAGGCAGAACAGAGCAGGCATCGCATGCAGGCATTTAAGGGAGGGCCCCAATAAGGCCACCTAAGAGTTTCCGTGAAGCCAACATTGATAAGGCTTGTATATCACCAGTGCAATTGCTTAGATATTAGTTATCTCTGTCGTCCTCATTATCAGAGGCCCAGACAGTTCCCAGATGGCCCATCTCCCTGGAATTTCTTTGCTTCTTCTCCGCAGACAATGGCGATGACCACTCTGAGGTTGATGACCATGGGGACGGGACAATCGTCGGAGGTGGAGGCAGTGCTGGCCGGAAGGCCTTCACGTCAGGCATGAAGGAGATGGCCGTGTTGCGGGAGAAGGTGACTGACCAGCAGCGCCAAATGGGCAAAGGTGGCAAGCATCAACCCAGCCCAGATGACTCCAAGAAGCTTCGGCCGCCATCTGCCAGGGTCAGACGGGGTCGGGTCTAGTTGGAGGGGTGGGAGGACAAGTGGAGTGAGGGGGAGGCCACATTATAAAATCATATGAAGGCAAAGCACTTCCTGGTCCTGCCCTTAACATATTCAGTGACCTGGAGGCCAAACAGAAGAGAATGTCTTTGGAGGGTCCGCAGTATCTTTGGCTGCAAAATGAACTGGGCATATGGTTTCTTGAAGTTCTTTCCCTCTAAAACCTCCACATATCTGCGTGGCTTTGGAACATGGATGCTAGAGATGGAGATGGAGCCGCCTGAATTTGCTCACTGGTGCTGCGATGCACTCCCCTCGCTTGGCTTCTGCTCCTCCTCTTTCTGGCCCAGCTGTGCTCTCTTGGGTCTTGGCTCCAGCTGAGTTTATGGAAGGGAATGGAGGTTGGGCCACTAGCTTGGGGTAGAACTATGCAGAGACAACTACTTGAATTCAGTATTTGCAAGTAGATTCCATCTTGACTCCTGAAAGCCACCAACACAGCAAGGAGAGGAGTGAAAATTCACAACCATGTGACCTTCTTTTGGGGGTTGGTGAGGCACACTGAGAAGGTGGTGAGCTCACTGAGCTGGGGGTCAGAAGACCCTTGTTCCACGAGCTACCTGTGTGGCCTTGGGGAGGTCCCTTCCCATGCATGAACGTTTATTTATTTTTTTTAAAGATTTTAATTAATTTATTTTTAGAGAGAGGAGAAGGGAGGGAGAGAGGGAGAGAAATATTGATTGGCTGCCTCTTGCACACCTCCAACCAGGGACCTGGCCCGCAACCCAGACCTGTGCCCTGACCATGAAGCGAACCTTTCAGTTTGCAGGAGGACACCCAACCCACTGAGCCACACCATCAGGGCTGAGCTTCTCTCTGGGGTTGCTCCCAGGGCCATTCTCTAAGTGTCCTCTGTGCCCGTCTGTTCTCGTAGACCCCCTGCCAGCAGGAATTGGACCAGGTCCTGGAGCGGATCTCCACCATGCGCCTTCCAGATGAGCGGGGCCCCCTGGAGCACCTCTATTCCTTGCACATCCCCAACTGTGACAAGAACGGCCTGTACAACCTCAAACAGGTGAGAGAGGATCTACCTGGGCCTCTGGGGTGCCTTGTTCCTGCCCCACCCACCTGGAACCCTCGCAGGTCTGAGAGCCAAGTACTGGAGAGCTAGGCTTCCCTCCCTGGCCACAAGCCTGGCAGAGGCTGACTCTACTTGTCCAGCTACCCTCCAGTAGTGGTTGGTGCCCAGGTTGGGAGGGAGCCTCTTAGGGAAGGGATGTGGCTGACAGCAACCAGTGCTTTTCAGCCTTTAGTGAGCATTAGAATCACCCAGAGCTCATTCCCAAGCCTGACCCCCAAAGACCACCAGGAGTGTGCATTTCCAACAAGTTCCTGGGGTGTGCTGATGGCCCATGGGCCACAGTTCCAGAATCACTGATTTAAACCATTGATCAAGTAGCTGCTCTGGTTTTCAAGGATCACAGGGAACAGAGACTCAAGGATGGAGAAATACCACTTAGTAGTTGTAGAAACAGTAATGGAACAGCCTTGTAAGTCCATTAGAGAGCAATAGGGAAGTGTAAGTAAACCACCCAGAAACCGTCTCTCCACCCTTCTGCTCTGTTCAAGTGCCTCCTAATCATCAATGTGTACAGGCGGTATGTCTCCTTAACAGTATCAGTATTTTCATAGAGCCGCATGGAGTTTGTAGTGATGATTGGCTGTTCAATATTGGTCACTTGTCTCTTGACCAGCCCACCTCTCACCTCTTCCCACTTGTCCCCTGTATCGGGAGAACGACCATATATAAGTGCCTTCCGCTTACGAAGCGGAAGAGAGAAGGCATGGCAGGGAGAAAGGGGCGAGGCGTGTGGGCCCCCCTGGACATCCTGTTTTCAAGCAGTGGCTCTGAGCCCTGGCTGCGCACAGGGACCTGCTGGGCAGCTTTAACCATCACAGATGCCAGGGCTGCACCTGCGAAGCTTCAGTTTGTAGCCTGGGCGATGGCTGGGCACCAGGATTTTTAGAGCTCCCTTGGCAACCCTCCTAAGTGGGCAGTCAGGATGGAGGTCGAAGGCGGATATGTGGAACCCAGAGGTGGAGTACGGGGTTCTACTGATCCTGGCGCAGGGGAGGGGTGTCTCTCTTCCCCACTTTCTTCCCAGCATGCCTCGCCCCTCTCATTCAGTCCAGCGTTAAATGCTATTTGTGCATGTGCCCTCTGAACGTAAGCCAGCTACCTTATTTGGAGCTGTAAAGGAGAAATAGTGATCTTTTCTTTAAAAAAACCAAAAAACAATAAAGAACCAAGCTGTGTGCTCTACCATACGGGTAACACTACAGGCATTTGCGAGACTCATTCATTTACGGGTAGAGCAGGGACCCTGCGAAAGAAACGCCTGGGTGGGCATCTCAGCTGCGGCTCTTCCTAGCTGTGTGACATTGGGCAAATTACTTAAGCCCCCTGTGCTCCTGAATCGTCATCTATAAAGGGGTGACATAATGGGAATTCCCAAGGTGGTTGCGAGGATTAAATGAAAGTATATGGTAGATATAAATTGTAACCGAGCAGCATGTAGATTGCTTGCACGGTGCCTGGCACATAGTAACGCCTGTGCTAGTGTTGACTTTCACCATTATGTGCATTACGTGCATTTTTCATCTCACACTGGGACTGAACTCCAGTGTGCTGGGTCCCCACGGGCTGGGACCCCCTGCAGTCTTTCCATCTTTGGGCACCTCCACAGCCGTGCGTATCAGAGCGTGGTTCCTGGGCCAGCAGCTTCAGTGTTAGCTAATTTCAGGCTCACCCCTGACCCACTGAATGGGAATCTGCATTTTAGCAAGATCCCCTGGTGCACATTTAAGGTTGAGAAGCACCACCCTGCGGCCCTGGCTCCGCACACAAGGCGCTGCTCAGTACACGGTTGGGCTGATGGCGGAACGAAAGCTGGTGGCTGCAGGGTGGCCTCCATGGTCTCTTCTCTCTCTTCAGTGCAAGATGGCTGTGAATGGGCAGCGTGGGGAGTGCTGGTGTGTGAACCCCAACACCGGGAAGCTGCTGCAGGGATCCCCTACAGTCCGTGGGGACCCGGAGTGCCATCGCTTCTACAATGAGCGGATGCAGTAGACCACAGCCGGCCGGTGCCTGGCACCCCGCCACCACCTCTCCAAACACGGGCAGAGAGAGGAGAGAGCTTGGGTGGTGGGCGGGGGAGGATTTCCCAGGAGTTTTGACACATGTATTTATATTTGGAAAGAGACCAGCACCGAGCTCCGCACACCCGCCGCCTTGCCCCTCCCCGCGGGAGAGGCTGCACCCCCTTCTCGAGTCCCTGCTGGGAGGAAGGGGTGCCTGCAGAGGCAGGGCTGGGCTCCAGGTTCGGGAGGGGGAAAAAGAAATTTTTATTTTTAAACCCCTGTGTCTCTTTTGCTTAAAATTAAAGAAAGGAAAAATAAAGCATGTGTCTTTTGCCTGCATCTTTGGGGTTCCTCCGACGACCGGGAAGCAGGAAAAGCATAGCCTCAGCTTCCCATTGTGAGATGGGAAAGAGGTGGGCGGGGCAGGAGGGAGACAGATCTCCTCCCTCTAGTGGCCTTGGCCTGTGGGAACCCAAGTCCCCAATCCAGGTGGGACCTTCCCTCACAGCCTCAGGACAGAGTGTCTCCTGCCTGGACCTCTAGACAGGGCCCTGTCCCCACCTCCTGAGGTGGGTGCGGACAGGAGGATGGGGGTGGGTGGGGGGTGCCTGTCTTCCTCCCACCCATATTCAGATGATTCTCCAAAGGGAGAAACACTGGAATTGGGGCCTCTGGCCCCTGAAATAAAACAGCTTCCTTCTGTGTGGGGAGACATTCATTCAGCCCCCAAGGAAAGGGAGTGGACGGCTGTGGGCCAGTGTGTTCACCAAGGTGCTGCCTCAGAATTCAGGGGCATGCTCTGCGGAGCCCAAGTCGCTGGACCCTGAACAGCAAATATTACAGGGATGGCGAGGCACAGATGCGAGTCCTATTTCTGAAGCAGGATTCCGTGCAAGAGCTCTGCCCACTGTGTTCTGCTGGGGCCTCAACCCCTGGTGAATTGCAGGGGGCTCCTGAGTTTGCGATGGGCCGTGGGGGAGGGAAGGCCCACTGTCCGCTGTCTTTCCCTCCCCAACCGGAGGTGCAGAGCCGCGCCTCTCGAGATACCCCGTCTTCTGTGTCAGGAGTCTGAATCCTTCCTGCCACAGGGCACGCGGGCCCTTACCTGGATGAACGGAGCTTCTCTCCTGGGAGTAGAAGAAAACCGGATCCCTGTCTGCCAGCGGTCCCTTAGCTAGTGGCTGGCCCCCCGGGAAGCACATTAATTCAGTTAATCTTCATGAGTCCACAAAGGAGGCGCTGCTACCCGCTCCACTTTAGCGATGAGGAAAAGGTCTCTATAGCTGTGCCCAACCTCGAGCCAGTGCCTGGAAGCCCCTCACCTCCAAGTGCGGGTGCTGATTGGCTTTGAGGTACGCTCTCCCTGTGGGATGAGTGGCGAGGCCACAGTGCCTGGGACCCCGGGGTGGATCTTGATTCTTTTTTATCCACTGCGTGGTGCTCGGCCACCCTCTCCTGCCCGCTCAGCCGTCGTCCGCCGCTGTCCTGGGGTGGGGCAGCCCCTGCTGGCTCTCCCGGGAAGTGCAGCGCTTAGCCTGAGCTAACATTTGATTGAATGACAGGGCACTAAAAAAATACACCCTTGTCCCTTGCCTCCCCTTTAAAGACTCTGATCTGATTGGTCTAGAGTGGAGCCCAGACGGGGTGTTATTTGTTAAAGGTTTCCCAGGTGATTTTAATACAGAGCCAGGGAGGAGGCAGGAAGGGTGCTGGAGTCAGGAGGCCTGGGTTTGAATCCAGTCTCATCACTTACTACGCCGGTACTCTGGAGCCCTGCCTTCTCTGAGCCTCGGTTTTCCTCCTCTGTCTAATGGGGATGATTTCAGCCTCAAATAACGGTGGTATCAGTGTGAGGTGGTAGATATGAACGTACTTTGTCAACTAGAGGGCTGTGTGAAATGGGAGGGATTGTCATGGGTTATTGCTGGAGTCAGCCCTCATGCCAGCCCCCCACACCCCATGGTTGCCAGCTTGCTCGGGCCATTTCTGGAACGTGTTTGTAGACTGCTCCTGAGGACACCTCCCTCTCCCTGCCCGGTTCCATGTCGCTCGCCTGGTCTTCTTGCACGTGCTCTGAACCCTGGGCAGAGGTGGACTGTACGGGTGTGTGAGGAGCATTGCCGCTGTGGCTCTGACTACAGGAGTCACACTGATGTATAAATGACCAGAAGCCTTTGCTGAGGAAAAACATAATCGCACCCATGTAGCAAGATTGGGCAAGGGATCTTGGAGATGTTAAGCCTATTGCGCGCCTTGTGGAACTACCTTGTTAAAGTTTAAAACCTGACGGTTGACAGACACTGGGGTTATACTGCCCCCGTGTGGCAGCACGGGAAACTGCAGCTGAGCTTCCGCGGCCTCTGAGCCTATTTTGCCTGAGGTGGTCCCAGGGGTCCAGAATGAGTCATCTGGGAACGCTTATTAAACTTGGGGAATTTTAAATTGGGGAATTATAGGGCCTATTATACCAGGACAAGAACCTTAGGAAGGGACCTGGAAATATGCATTAAAACCTGCCTCCTGGGTGGTTATAATTTGTAGAATCCCCTGATTTCTAGGTGACCTCATTTGTAGGATTCAGGGTAAAATGAAAATCCAGAGTCCCTTGTTCAGAAATTGTGAAGAATTCCAAGACAGCAACAGCAGAGCGTTCGGTGAAGCTCGGGCCCTGGGCCCGCCCACGTAGCTGGCCCCTGCTTGTGCTGCCTAGTTTCGGAGACTTCCCCATTGCGACCACATCTGCCCAATGTGTGTTGAATATTAGCTACATATGATGTGGTAGTTGAGAGCATCGGCTTGGAGGGGAGATAGTCTTGGAACAGAATTTGGGCTCTCCTACTTATGGCTTATGTGAGTTTGGACACTTTTCTAACCTGGGAACCTCACTTATTTCATCTTTAAATGTTGGGATCCTTTCTGTCTCAAAGAATTGCTTTAAGAATATAAAATAACTTCTGTCATACACTAAGTGTTGCCTAAACGTAGTTAGTAGTGTATCCTAGACTTAGGGTTTTAGGATATGATGTTAAAAAAGATTATGGTCCCTGTCCTGAAGGGCTGACATTCTAGAGGAGGGAAAAGCCGTGTAACTCCATGATGACCACAGGAAGTGTGCCCAGGTGCAGGTAGCAAGACTAGCTATGCCTCAGAGACAGAGTTGTAAGGAGGACGTAAGAATTCAGGGAAAGGAGTAGAGTGTGTGTGTGTGTGTGAGAGAGAGTTTAGACAGAGGGAATCATGTAAGCCATGAACACAGAGACATACCTGTGGTAAAGGCAAGGTACAGGTAGAGGAGTGGCTAGAGAGGGAGCCAGAGGAAAGCTCACCAGGAAGGACCGAGATATCTTCCTGAGGAGTTTCAATTTGGGACCAAAAGCTCTGAAGAGCCAAGGAAGGAGTTTAGGCAGAGGATGGGCATGACTGGATCTATATTTTTAGAAAGTGAACTGCAGCTTTGGCAGTATTATTGCCACTGAGGTTTATCCAAAGCACGATTATTGCTGATGGAAAAAGAAAAAGAAGAGAAGAGGAAAGAAGGTAAACTCCAGTTGAGATATCTCGCTTGGAAGACAAGACACAGAACGGGAACTGGCAGAAGATCCCGGCGGGAGGAAGTTGCAGTGACCCAGGTGAGAAGTGAGTGTGATCTGAACTAGGCAGGGGAGGTGGAGGGAGGGGTTGCCTTTGAGAGTTGTCACTGAGCTAGCGTAGTCCTGGGACTTACTGGATGTGGGGGGTAAACGAAGGCAAGAATGATGGCTGGGACACCCCTGGCTGGGTCTCAGATGGGTAGAGTGTCATCCAGCTACACCAAGGCTGTAGGTTCAATCCCCCATCAGGGCACATACAAGAATCGACCACTGAGTGCATAAATCAGTGAAACAACAAGCCCATGTTTGCCTGTTTCTTTCTCCCCCTTTCTTCTTCTTTCTCTCTAAAATCAATAAATGTAAATTAAAAATGCTTTTATTTTTTAAAAGATTTTATTTATGTATTTTTAGAAAGGGACAAAAGCAGGGAGAGAAGCATTAATGTGTGGTTGCATCTTGCATGCCCCCAACTGGGGACCTAGCCCACAATGCAGACATGTGCCCTGGCTGGAAATTGAACTGGCAACCCTTCGGTTTGCAGGCCTGCACTCAGTTCACTGAGCCACACCAGCCAGAGCTAAAAATGCTTTTAAAAAGAATGATGGCTGAGGGTCAGGCTGGGGTGATTGGATGGTTGGCGGGTGCCTGTCTCTGAGGCCGCAAATAGAGGAGGAGGATGAAGTGCGGGGGGGGGGGGGGAGGAAGAGGAGAAGGGAGACAAAGGAGGGATGGTTTAGGGGAAAGAGGAGCTCAAATTTCTGTTTGTTGTTGAATGTGCACTGTAAGGGATAAGATACAATGATACACAAGCAAAGTACCTGAGCATAAAGGATGAGCTCAGTTTGGATCTGTTAGATTTGCATTGCCTGGGGGATTCTGGGTGGAGAAGACATCCTTGACTTTCCCTTCCTCCTCATCCCAACATCCAATAGATGAATGAGTCTCATCAGGACATTGTTCATCTCCACCCCCTTCTCTCCCTCTCCTTTGCCACCTGTAGAGCGAGAGAGGGGACAGTTGATGGAGGAGGTGGGGGAGCAGCAGGTGGGGGGAGCAAAGGAAGGAGGCTGTCCTTGGAAAAAGGGGGACTGATGGGGAAGGAGAGGAGACCATGATGGTCTGTAGGATTTGGGACGGGAGGGGAGTGGTCTCACAGGCGGGTCTTGGTTTCCTCTGAGAGGGAGAGGATGGTATGAGGAGACGCACGCCAGTGTGCTGTGGACCTGAGGAGCGCATGGGAGGGAGACAATCCAGGCAGGGGTCCCTGGAAGGCTCCCCAGGCAGGATCTGACGCTCAGGTCCTGTGGTGGTGTCAGCTCACAAGACCGTGGGACGACTTTCTTATCAGGGCTCAGCACGGCTGTGCAGGGGTGACAAGGTTGGCTGGCGAGATGTATCCAGGGCAAGTGAGACCCAGATAGGTGGCAGCTGTCAGTGGAGCCATGGGCTCTGGCCTCAGGAAAGGAAGGAGGGTCAGAGAGGGTTGACGGATCAAAAACCAGAGTGCGGAGACCAAAGACTCCATTGTCCCTTAAGCAAAATGATTATGCTTCTGCCTCTCCCCCCATTCCTCTCACTGGAATAGTAGACTGTGGATGGAATAGGGGAGTGGGCTTTTCAGATTGTCCCTGAGGAAACTTTAGGTCCCGAGGCTCAGAGTGTGGCTTCGGTGGATGAAGGGGAGACTTGGTAGAGTTGAGCAGCGTAAAAGAGTAGTGTTTCTAAAAGTGTCCATTACACATGTAAAACTCCAGCCGGTCTTACTGGATGACAAAGACCGCAGGTGAATGTGTGATCACTGAGGTGCTCTGTGGGTTGTCCAGGGTGGGGTGGGGCGAGGGTGGAGCTGGAATCCTAGAAGTTCCTAGACGAGGGATGTCACGGGAGGGAGGAGAACCGGGGGAGGCGTGGAGCATGGGGTGGGGGTGGGGGCATGTGAGCCCTGAAGGAAGAGCAGCAGTTGAGGAGCGTCCTGCTCACACCCCCTTCAGGCAGAATGTTGCTGACGCAGCGTGAGCCTCTGCTGTGGAGAGGCCAGGAGGCGGTCCCAGGGCAGGCGGCGTCCTGCAGCCCAACAGAGCCTTCCTGCACGGCACTCTTCCTGCTCCCCGGCAACCCCACCCCTGCAAAGTGAAGCAGGCAAGGGCCCCAGTCCCCCTCTGCGCCTCCTAGCAAAGCTTTCACATCCTCCACTTTTGTCTTCACTGTGTAATACTGCACGTTTGCAAAGCTGCGCACAGGCGGAGCGGTCGTAAGGAAGTTTCAATGACCCAGTGACCCTTCAGAGGGAGTGTGCCCAGTGGCCCGCCCCCTGGGCAGGCAGAGCCATTCCCAATTTGTCCACTTGACAAGTGACTCGCAGGGGACAGGGCAAAGAAAGCATTCAGGGTGGTCAGCGTGGAGATGCCACCAACTCTGTCTCCCTGCTGTGCCTGCAGACTGGGAGGACCTTGTAAGGTGAGGTCACAGGGACACAGGAAGGACAGTGTGTTGCTGTGGGATCTGCAAAGGAAGAGTGGACATGGGGATTGGGAGAGAAGCCCAAGGGAAGGGGTCCAGGAGGAACTGCAGCAGGGTGACTGGGGCAGAAAGGACAATGTGGGAACCAGGCTCTTAAGCCCCTGAAAGGTTGAAACCAGAGTCACTAGCTATTCCATTGCTTCCCTCCTCACTGGGCAGAAACAGCAGTGGGGCTGGGTAGGGGCAGGAGGTAGGGTTTGCCTGGCCAGAGGTTCCCAGGAGTAAGTGACTGAGGAACATGCTAGAAATGCTCTCCTTAAAATCCTCTCCAGAGAGAAGAGACCCATCATTTGCTTAAGGATAGATTAAGGCCACTTTATTTAATAGCAAGGGCTGAGATTAAATGATAATATAACATTAATAACAGTAGCTGAACATGCATTGACTACTCGCTGTTCTAAGTGCATGGTGTACATGAACTCATTGAAACAGTTCTGAAGGGATGGAGAAGGGGACACCCAAGTTCTGGAGGGGAGGGCGGGGCTGGGGCATCCCCAGGGTCCTGCCTCCACCTGGTCCTTTGTCCTTCCCTCGGGAGCATGGCCTGAGGAGAGTCCTGGGTCCCGGAGGAAGCTGACGCAGGCTAACTGAATGCATAACTTTATTAAATAAATGCTTTGTCATGACAAAAGACAAAGATCAAGGAGTAACATAAATTATAAGTTGAATAAATAGTATACAGCAATCTTCACCTTTTTAATAAAACGTGAGATCCTCTGGTGGTTTTTTTTTTCGTTTTTATTTCCTTAGGTACAAAATGCTAAACAGGAGGCGAGTTCTTCCGCATTCAGATGATTTTTTTTTCCCCCGCATTTTTTTTTTCCACCACAAACTGATTTTGTTTGTTGGTTTGTTTATCCATCCTTTTCACCAGTAAAGATTATGAGCATTTATTTTCTTTAAAAAAGTTGAAAACAAAAAAGAGGAGAAAATAGAGCTATGGTATGTATGTACGTAAAACTATCAAGAACTACAGTAATATGTGCTGTGGTTATTGCTGTCTTAAAAAAAAAAAAAAAAGAAAAAACAAAACCAAAAACACAAACCGGTAGGCAACTCGGAATCTGAAGGATCTTGTCTGACAACTGTCTATCCGTGTGGGCTACTGTGTGACGGCAGTGGTGGCGGAAGGTGGGACTCAGGCTGGTGTCCGGGGACCAGAGAAGCGGGGGAACGGGCGCGGGGCGGTGGCCCTCCCACCTCCCTTTCCCCACCCAGAAGGAGTTAAAGAGAGGAGGCCAGAGTCTGTGGAGATGGCTAAACTATATGCTCCACGAGAAAACCAAGAAAGTATGTTTAAAAAAAGACACAAAAACCTAAGAGGAAAAAAAAGTGGAGAAAAGTGCAAAACGTGTCTTGCACTTTAGTGGTTTCAAAAATAAAGACAGTACAACGCCCAGGTTGCTGGCAGGTAAAACCCCATTCCCTTGTCCCACCACTTCTTAAAATGTAGCCTCCTTTTTCTTGGAAGCCCAAATTGTCCTCTGTGAGACCAGAGGGTTGTTGCTTCTTCTTGGCCCACTCCTCTCTAGGTTCCCATTCTGAGCTGGAGCCCTCTAGGCAGCTGAGCGTATGGAGAGGGAGAGCAGTGCCCACTCCCAAGGGGCCCGGCGGTTGCCATGGCAGCCTAGTGGCTGCGAGAGAGCTAGATGGTGGGAGGAGGGAGGTTGAGGCCCATCTCTCCCGGACCCCAGAGGAGGCTGACCCTGCAGGGTTACCTTGGAGACCACCAAGGTGGTGATGGGGAAATGGGCAGGGGGAGAGGAGGTGGGAACCTACAGGGCCTCCTGGGCCTCCCTTCCTCCCCCGTGTGAGGGTTGAATGTCCCCAGGCCTGCCTGTCCAGGCCTGGCTGTCTGAGAAACTTTTAATTCTCTTCCTCCCCAGATGCCCTGTCTTGCCAGGCGGGGTAGGGCAGCTCTGGGGGAGGAGGATCAGTCCTGGCTGGGTCTCCCTCCATCACTGGGCAGCAGGTGCGGTCTATACTGCTGGCGTGAGGCAGGAGTCAAAAGGGAGATGGGGAGAGATCTCCTGTTGCAGGGGCAGGGCAGCATTTAGACGTGAGGCCACAGAAAAGCTGGAGCCTAAGGTCTCTAGGTGAGCAGTCAGTGGCCAATGGGCAGCCTGGCATCCAGGGGACGCTGCCCAGGACTTCACAGCTGGCAGCGCCCCACCCTGCCTTCCCTCCCACCCTGCCCAGGGCTCGGGCTCCATCGCCCCCAGTGACTCTGTCCCCGTGGTCTCTCCACTCTGGGCTCAGGCCAGACCTCCCCTTGGAGAGGTTTAGTTCCACCTGTCATGAAGGCCCAGTGTCCTCTAGGGATTGGCCAGGTGACCCGAATCACCCCCTGCAAACCCTGGAGACTCACAGGTGTGGATTAGTCGTCATGAGCTTTGGAAATCTAAAGAGACTGGTGGAGTTAAACAGGCCATGATCCCCACCGCGTGGCTGACAGCAAGGAGTCGGCGTCAGGGGCAGAGGCCCATGCAAAGTCCAGTAAACATCGGTGGGGGGATATCCCCTCTCAGGAACCAGGTCCAGGCCTGGGGAGGGGTGGGGATGGGGTATGCAGTTCCTGGCTCAGTCTTTTCTTAGGGGGAATGGCACCCCAGTATCCACTTGGCAGATCCCAGTTAGATGACTGCTCAAGATCCAAAGGAAGGATGGGCAGAAAGAAGGAAGTGGGGAAGGTTCAGGATACTGGCCTACGGCATTGAAATGTGAGTTGGGGGTCTGGGGACAGTCGCACAGAGAGATGGGGTGCGCTGACACAGCAGGCCAGGTAAGTCCTTGTGGCTGCCATTCCCGTCAGGCCCTGTCCTGTGAAGATCTCCCACCTCTCCCATCCCCAGCCAACTGTCCTGTCCAGGGGAGTAGGAGACATCCCCCAGGTTCCACAGCTGCAAGTTTTCTGCTAGCTGGCACAGATTTGCTTCTTTGCTGTCCCTCTTCATTGCCCCCAATTCAGTGGTGGAGTGGTCTCCACGGTGTCATGCCATCAGGAGAGAGTGGAGAGAGCTGGGTTCACGGTGAGAAGGGGTCTCCTTGCCAGTGTTCAAGCCCCCTTTCCTGGCAGGCTATCTCCAGCCTCAGGGGGCAGCTCCAAAGCCACCCATTTGCTGAGGAAGTCGGTGGAGAAGGGGAGTGTCCTTCGGTCAAAGTGAGGCTGCCAAAGAACAGCACTCCTGAGCACCCATTCCCTGGCTGGCCTGGGCCTTTCTTCCAACCTCCACCCCAGGGAGGAAGCCTGAACTGGCCAGAGTGAATGAAGAGCTTAAAAGATGCTCTGGCCTCAGCTCCTCACCGCAGGAGGAAGATGGGCACCTGAGCACAAAGTCTTGTCCCTTCAAAACCTGGCCAATCTACGGATCTTCACTCCGGTTTAGCTGCTAAGTCTAGAGCCCTCCTAAGGTGACCCATCTTCCCTGGCTCTAAGGCCTGGCGTTAGTTCATTTCTCTTTTACAGCCTGTCCCCCCATTTTCCTCTCTACTTCCTCTTGAATCCCAGAGGGGTTATTGGGTGGGAAGCCATGGATGTGTCCCATGGCTCTGTCCCCCTTTTTGTTGCTTTGCTTCAAAGCTAGGATGGGGCTGTTAGCCCCATGTCCTCCTGGCCCTCTGTTGCCTTCCTCCATCTCTCTGGCCTGAACAATCACCTTTACTGCCCCCCGGTACTGAAACCTCTTCACCTCCATCTGCCTCCCCCTACCTCTCAGTTCAGTCTCTCTCCTGCTCTGCCAGCGTGAAGAGTGAGAGAGGCTTTCAAAACGCAGGCTCTGCCCACAGGACTTTGAAAGGCTGGGCGGGACCAATAGGTGAAACCTGGGCCTTACAGGCTTGCTCAGCGTGGGCTCCGGGGATGGTTACTTCCGGAGGGTCTGCAGGGACGTGCTGGGGAGCATGGCGGGTGCGCACCGAGTGCTCTCAGCCACCCGGCTGGGTGGTGCGTGGGAACACGTGTGCATGTGGGAAATCATGAAAAAATCCAACACTGTGTCCCACAAAGGGTTGAGTCTGCTACTTATGGGAGCAGGCAGAACTGGTGTTATGGGTTGTGTTAGGAGAATATGAATTTTCTTGGTTTTCCCAGAATGAGGAAGCTCCTCAATGCCCCCATAGGAACTACTTTAGAAAGTTAATGCAAACCTTTGAAAGGAAGGAAGGAAGGAAAAAAAAAAGAAAAAAATAGATTTATATGCCTATATATGACTACATGGAGCCTTGTAGATAAATACAAGCCCGCATTTTTTTTTTCAGCCTATCCTCCCCCACAGAGGGCTGTGCTAGTTGTGAATCAAATGCATTGAGGGGCTTAAACCACATGCTTCTGCATGTAGTTTTAGTCACCCTGGAGGAGCGAGTCCTCCTACTGTTGGGGTGCGTGTTAATTTCTAAAAGTTCGCACAGGGAAATATGAACACACGCTTACTATTTATGTGTCCGCTTAGGAAAACCTATCTATCTAATATCCCTCGGTTATTCATTTGCTTTGTTTTGAGAGGAATGGAATGCATTTAGTGTTTACAAATTTGGGGGGAGAGAACACTCTACTGGGGTGAGCAGAGGAAGGAGGGTTCGAGTCGCCCACATTGCTGGCTGGAGAAGGAGACAGACCCAGGAGAGGCGCTGACACCTTTTTGTCTTTGCCTTTCTCCCCCTGTGACCAATCTAAACTGGGAAGGCTCCAAGTGTGTCATCAACTACATCTTGGGCCACAACTCCTAGTGCGCAAACATCTCCCCAGCTCGGGCCGGGACTGCAAGTGAAAGGTGAATCCTGCCACGGCGCCTTGGTCTGTCTTTCCTGCCCACATGCCTCCTCCTTTTTTCCTGACTCTGTTCATCTTTCCCTCTCTTGTACACATATTCTTCTTCCCTTCCTTTCTTCTTATTCTTCCTCTCTTCCCTTCCCTGTTCATTCAACTTGCCTCAGAAAGAAAACCATTTAAAGGGGTGGGGGGGTCTCCTTAGCTTTTTTCATCTCCGCTGTTGCCGTTTTCAAAGTTGAGACCTTGCTAGAGATTCCGAGGTCCTCAGTTTCCTCAATTAGATAGATATATGTATTTTTTTTCCCTTAAATGAGATGAAATGAGTGGCGTCCTAGGGTGGAGGGAGGCACTGGCTGGAGTTGGGGCTGGGGGTGGGATGGGGTGAGGGAAGGATGGGGAGGGGACGCATCACTCAACGTTGCTGCTGTCGAAGGTGTGGCACTGAAAGTCCCCGTCGACATACTCCATGCTGGGCAGCTTCATCCCGTACTTGTCCACGCACCAGCAGATGCCACGTTTGCGGCCACGGGAAGGCTTGCACTGTGGTGGGGAGAGAGACAGACAGTGAGGACGACTGTGACCTGAGGAGGCTCTGCTCTTGCCTGGCCCTTCGTTTTCCTGCCCCAAGGCAGACTCTCACCCCCAGAGAGTTGAGGGGGCTGTACCCAACCTTTGGAATTCTGGTGTCCCCACAGCACAGGGAGGTCCTGGGGAAAATGATAAGTTAGGCGGTCTGCCCTTGGCTACCTCCCCTAACCTCTGTTTTATGCCCCCCATTCAGGATCTTCCAACTTGGTATTCTCCAGAGAGCTCCATGATCTGATCATCTGATAATAATAATAATAGGAGGCATCATTTCTGCAGCTTTATGTCATGTACCAGCACCGCTAATTAATACTTACTGTATCGTAGGTACTCTTCTAAGTGCTTTACAGAGATTAACCCATTATTCTTCATAATTGTGTGAAAATAATAAGTATAACTATTCTACGTTTTACATGAGAAACTGGAGGCAGAGGCATTGAACATCTGGGGTGGGAGGACACAGCCAGTAAACGGGAGAGCCAAGAATTGACGCACGGCCCTCTGGCTCTTGACCTCTAACTTAGATGAGGGTACCCTTAATGGAGCCTCAGGGTCACAGGGGAAGGAACTTGTTAGAGAAGCAAAATTCTCAGAGTCTATCCATACTCACCAATCAGGCACCCTGGGGAATGGGTAGGGACAGTAATTAGTGTTTTAACAAGCCTGCTGGGTGATTCTGATGCCCCAGGAAGGCTGAGAACCAGTGCCTGGAGGCAATGCAGACCCAGTTTAATAGCTTAGCTAAGTGCCATTGGTTTACCCATAGTGGGGCTGCTCAGAAGGAAGCCTGGGTGTGAAGGGGACCTCGCATGATTTCAGGTGGTACATGGTGGAAATATGTTTTAAATACATATATGTGTGTATATTTATGAGTGTGTGTATTTATGTGTGTGTGTCAGGAAAAAACCACATACAACATATGGTGTGAAAAAGTGATGTAAAGTTTCAAAATTCATGTAAATAAGGTGAATCATTAAAACTTATGTAGATCATAGTACAGGTAGGAATGGGAATAATCACAATGGTGGTACAGGTATCTGGGGTTCAAAAAACACTATTGTTAATGACAGAAATTTTAGGCATTTAGCGGGGGAGTTTTCCTGGTACAGGTTTTCCTTTGACCTTGGGGGCACGGCACGAGGGCATACCTGCTTTCTCTTGTAGAACCCTTTGCGGTCGCAGTTGGGCAGGTACACGGCACGAGGCACCATGCGAGGGCTGGCCTTGAGCTCCTGCAGGGAAGCCTCCATGTGTCTGCGGCAGGGGCCCTGTGTGTGGACAGGAGGGATGAGAGGCATGGCCGGATCCAGGTGGACGCCACCTACCTGTGCAGAACGCATGGCCTGGGCTGCGGGGATTCAAGGGTCCAGGCAAAGCCGCCACCTTTTGTTCCAATGAATTGCTACCAAAAACCTTTCCTCCTTCTCACCTGTTATGCAACCTGGATGTTTAAAGTGTGCAAAACCTACATTTTGACCAGGTACAGAGGCACCCTGTCCCATCCGTTTCCATATAATCCATCAACTTTGCCATGCTGCTGAGTAGTTACGACTCGAGGTGGTCATCTGTGGGTGCTCGAGGACAGCGATTTTCAACTGGTGTGCACAATAATTTTTAAAACATGCAAAACCTGCCTATTTAGTCATGGACACTGACCTCTTTTCCCTTAGACTGTCAAATAAAAAAGTGACAACAGCTTACACAATAGCAGTTCGGTATGAATGAATTGAGATTATACCTATTTTTTTGGGGGGGTCAGATAGAACAAAACCATGTTTTTTTTGTTGTGCCACAAAATTTTAATAATTAGTTTATGTGTGCCATGAGATGAAAAAGGCTGAAAATCGCTGCTCTGGGAGAATGCTCGGCGCCTGCCTAAGGGAGGACGCAGCTCCGGGTCGTTCACGCAGCTGGGGTTTGTTTGCTTGTGTGCTGCCTGTGGCTGGCTGGCACTTCCCTTGAGTACTGCCTCTACTCCTGCTACTCAGACCAGCCCTCAGTCCTGATAACTGCAGGCTCTAAAAACTCCCCACGGCAAGTGGCAGGTCCTTCACTAGGTCTAGCCTAAGCACCTCCTGCTGCCACAAATGCAAATTTAGATGCAAGTCAGGGCACCAGCAGAGGCCGCAAGGTGTGGGTGCAGAGGGAGGTAGAGGAGAATCCTAGAGACTCACCTGTTCAGATTCCTGTCTCATCTCAGGTGCGGAGATGACCCGGGGGTGGGCAGTGTTCTCAGCTCCCCCCACAAACTTGGACTGGGTCAGCTTCTTTCTGCGGTCCTTCTTCACGGCCTCAGCCTTCAGCTCGGAGATGCGAGTGTGCTTGGGCCGGAAGATCTTGGGGGAGTAGGTCTCCTCTGCCATCTCAGAGGTGGTTGGGTCCTCGTGCTCCTGGGAGTCTCGTTCTGCGGGGAGAAGGAAGCAGAGGGTGAGCCTCTGCGGCTGAGACGCAAATGCGCGGAGCCCCAGGCTGAGGTGGAGGTGCAGAGACCGGGTCTCTGCCCTCCCGGAGCTGAAATAAGAACCAGGGCCTGAGTCAACACTCAAGAACTGGTGGGAAGTTGCTAGAAGGACTGGGGTCCTGCAGAGGGAATCTAGGAAGACTTCATGGAGTTGGGGGTGGGGGGTTGTTGAGAAGGTCAAACTGATAAGGGAAGTTTGACAGGAAGGAGAGGACATTCTGTGGGCAGGAAAGGGGAAGGAGGAGGGAAGTGGCCTTTGGGAGGGCTCGGGCCTGGTCGAGGGCTTGCTTATTGGGGCCGGCTAAACAGTGGCTGGAGGTGAGGCTTTGACGTAAGAACACAACCTGGAGATTTTTGCTCTCAGAGGAAAGGAGGACACAGGCAGGGTGTGGACAAGAAAGTCCAAGTCAAGCCCTGGCTGGTGTGGCTTGAGCCCCAGCCTGTGAACCAAAGTGGATTGAGCCCCGGCCTGTGAACCAAAAGGTCCCGGGTTTGATTGCATCAGGGCACATACCTGGGTTGCAGGCCAGGTCCCCAGTAGGGGGCGTTTGAGAGGCAACCACATGTTGATGTTTCTCTTCCTCTTTTTCTCCCTCCCTTCCCCCCTCTCTAAATAAAATCTTAAAAAAAGAGAGAAACTCTTGGAGTTGAGATATATTTGGATTTAGGGAACTAGGGGGCTTGGGGAGCCCTGGGGGGTCTAGTTCAGCAGGGTGGGGAGAACCATCATGAAGAACAGGAGGGGACGTGGGAAGCCAGGGATGTGGGGTTTGGAGGGGAACGGTGCCGGCAGGTCGGGGGGGATAAGGAACCCCAAGGCCTCACTCCCTGCTCTGGCTCAGAGTTGGCTCTGTGTTCCGGCCCGGGATAGGATGCAACATAACACAGCTCCAGGCCAGGAGAGGCCAACAGCTGGCTTGGACCGGCGCAGTTATATATAGGCCTGACTCGGTGACAGTCTATACTTAGCTGCCTTATGACCTTTAAAAAAGTAGGGCTTTGTTCATTTATTTGTTGATCTGTTAATTCTACCCGCCCAGCCTTTTCTTGATCCACAGATTTCCATTTATTTCTTATCTCACAGGCATTCTCTTCTGGGCCATTGTTCCTCCTCTCAGTTCCTTGACCCCACCCGCCTTTGCAGGCCCAGATCCCGGAGGTCTGGACTGCCCTTCCCTGGGGGCAGGGTGTGGCCAGGATGTCCACAGGGAGTTCAGGTGCACGAATTGGGGCAGGAAGGCCCTGTCTGCATTGCTCTCTTTTTTATTCAAATTCTAGAAAAAGAAAACAGGGCTTTGAGGAGACCCCAAATAACTTAAATGGGGTGCCGGAAAAGCCTGTTCTCTGCCCATTTTGCTATCACTGGGCTACCCAGGAGCAAGGTATTGTGATGGGAAATAGAAGAAGAATCTGAGCAGGTGAGGGTGGGGGTTGCAGGGAGAGGGAAGCTGGGTGGGGAGACTCTGTTTTGTGTCCCCAGGGCAGGAGTTTTCGGCCCAGGAGAAGTTACAGGTGTGTGTTAAGAAAGGCATTTGGAGACCTGGCCAAACTCGGTGGGGATGGCAGGTGGCAGGAAACACTCAAGCACCTATTTGTCCCTTGGCTCAGGATTTGTCGCTTTTAATTGAACAGGTATCCAGTCGTTAAGGCCCTGGCAGGGAAGTTCCCAGCCCCGAAGAAGGCCCCACAGGTTTGCAGGGTGCTGGGTGGTTAGCTGATTTGGGTTATTTATCCACAGGAGAGGAAGGGATGTAGTCACTTGAGAGGAAGAAGACAGGGAGTAAGCAAAGAGCAAAGACAGAGGCAGGCTCTCCCTGAACCTGGTTCAACACCAGGATGCCTGTCCTCTCCTTTTGGCCTTTCTCTGTTCTCCCACCGTGACTTGACTCCGTGTTCCGGCTCTACTTATCAAAACCTGCTGTGCTGACTCATCAACACGGGATGTGCCTGGACAGTGGAATGTAGCCTTCTAGGAATTAGCTAATAGAGTGATGCTTTGCGGTAAACCTACTTTTCTTGGTTGTGTGATGAGCTAGAACGGGAGTGGGATGCAGGGACAAGCATAGCTGGTTTGGGGGACTCTGTGCAAGTTGCAAAGCTAGGGCTCTGTTATCTAGTAACTCACATCCAAACCCAAGGTCTGGGGGAAAGGCGGTGACGGGAGGAAAACCTAACCGCGGCATGGACCCGTTGCTGAGCCCACCTTCCGGAGTGACTCAAGACTTTTCACTCAGCCTCTGTGTGCAATCACTTGAAGCACCCTCATTCTCAAAAAGCATTTGACCACTGGGATGGGGGAGAGGGCAGGAGATGGTTGCCATTGAAAGGCTGGGGGCATTCGGGGCGGGGGGGTGCAGGCCATACTCCCTCCCCACTTCCCCAATCAAGATTGTAACCAGATGAAGTGAGGGGAGCGGGGGAGGGGGCTGGGTGCTGACCAGTGCATGGAAGAGAGGTGAGTGTTTCCTTCAGGGCCTGCTCTGGCCTGGCGGGCCAGCAAACTGCCTTCAGGGACACCTGTGACCCCAGGCTGCCAGAGTCGCCTTGCCAATGGGAGAGGCCCCAGGAAGCGGCTCCCCTCCAGGGGTCTGGCCCAGCTCCTGGAATCCTTCCAATAGACCATCTAGTCCCTCCCCTGTATCCAAGCAGGAGTAAGTATATGCACCTATCCCTGTGGTACTTTTTCTGCTTCTGAAAGCCATCTGGGATGGGCGTGCCACCACTCCTCCTCGGGCCACCTGTTCTGGGGGGACCCTCTGTCCCTTGGGTCAGAGTGTCATCTGCCAGATGTCACTTCATAGGGCATCTCCCTCTGGCCTCAGTGGACATCGAAGCGTGTTGGCTTACAGCCCTGAGTCTATCAACAGCTCTTTTTAAGTCTCCTCACTTTAGAGCTTTTTCTAAGACAGCCGTGGCCCAGCCTTCACCTTGGGTCCTCCTTCCTGCGAGGAGGATGGGGCTGTGAATGGTGTGAAAAAACTTTGGGGCAAATTAACTTTGACTTTTCTTAGTCTTTTCTCTGAAAGTGTTCAAGTATGGCCTTGAGGCTAACCAATGATGACACTGGAAAATAAAATGTAGATTCCTGTGTCCTCTTTAAGGAACTCAAGGACACTTCTGCGAACCCGCGCCCCTTCCTTTCCCGGGCCTCAGCAGGGCAGGGCTCCCGAGGGTGCACCCTCCCCAGGTGATGGCTCTTTGGCTGCTCTGAAGGGCAGGCTTAGAGTTTTGATGTGCCTCCTGGTTTTTGGTGCCACTTAACCCCAAGGGACCTATTACTTAGGCAGGGGGGAAGAGTCAAGTATCAAAGATACTAATCAGGGTCTTGTGGTCACCTGTAGGCTCCAGAGAGACAGTGGAAACTTGGAGCAAAGCCAGGGCAGAGCCACTGAGATTAAAGGGCTGGAAAGTAGACCCAGAGCTGGAATGCTAGAGCCAACAAGCCCTACTCAGCTGCTTTGTGGCTGAGTCAGAAATAGGCTTTCAATTTGGGAAGGGTTTAAGTTTGAGATAAAACAAGAAGGCCCGAGCAGACTGGCTGCTTCTGAGCTATTTCATCAAGAGAAAGTGGACTGAGGTTGTGGAAGGGATTTAAGTGAAATTTAAGGGAGGACTTCCTGGGGAGGTTGCCCTGTACAGAAACAGCAATTGAAGGAGCAGAACAGTACACACTGGGTTCTGGAACCCGCTCAACAGGCAGGTCCATACCTCCAAATGGCCAGTAGATGGCGGAGGAGACTGACGACCACGCAACATGTCCCTGGTGCTCATTGCTAGGGACTGTGAAGGAATTTTAAAATCTGGAATTTGTGTGCCAGTTTCTCTGACAACCACTCGAACCCTCTCCTTCTTTCTGTGTGTCTGCAGCATGCAAAGAGTCAGGGAGCTGGACAAGCAAGGACTGGAAAGGGCCCCCAGGAGGGGAGGGTGGAGAAGGCAGGTGTGGGAAATGGAGGGGAGGGGAGGGGGCAAGGCTTTATCTGTGCATAACCCCTCCCACCCCCCAGCTGTTTCTTACATCTGCAACTGAAAAATGATCTGGGAAAGAAGTGAAACATATCCGGAACCTCCCTTCCCATCTCTAGGTGTCCTTCTGAAAGGATTCTGCAGAGGATGGAAAATGTGGAGCCCTCAGTGTTACTTCCTTCTCCTTTAATCCTGTGATCTTGTGTGATGACTGAGGAAGCAAGAGCTTTCATACTGTCCTGATATCCACCTTGGGGGTGGGTTGTGATTCTGCTCTGACTCCGACCCCCCACCCCCAACCCCGAGTCCTGCCAACCAGCTCTGGCCGGCCCAGCACCTGCCATGTTATGCGGGCCATCTCAGCTCCTCCTTCCTTCCTCAGGCGCGGCCCATCCTCACTGGTGCAGTAACATTCGCTGAGGCACGGACGGGCACACACGTCTTCCCGGTGGCAGCACGCATGCCTGCTGGAGGACTACACCCTTCTCGTGTCCCAGCAAACACAGGAGGCATTGTAGGGTGAGCGGGTCTGCTCATGGTACAAGTGCATGATGCATGCCCCCCACCCAGCCTCTACCACTGTCTCCAGCACGCCCTCTTGCTGCTGCTGTTTTCTTGTAGGGGCAGGAGGCTTGAGCCACACTAACGGGCACGTGCTCTTAAGAAACATTCTGATCGCACCCTGCTCCCCAGTTACAGAGATGAATGGGTCCAGCCTGGGACCTGCTGCTCCCTGCCATCTGACCTCCACCGCTAGGGCTCTCGGTCCCACCCTGGTGCCACTAACAGCTCGCTCCTGGGCTGACGGTAGTTCCCATTCTATCTTAACCTCATAATCAAACTTCAGAGAAAACTGGGTGGCCCAGGTCTTGTGACTGTGCTTACGGAAACGGAAGAAACTGAGGCGTACTTGGAATTCACAGCTCAGGAAGAATGTAGGGCCCTGCCAGGCCACCTGGACCTGGAGAGAGGAAAGTCTCTTTTTCTAGCCAGAAGACAAGATGGGTTTGCCCAGAATCTCTCTACAGGAATGAAAAAAGGGAGCT
Organism: Pteronotus mesoamericanus; assembly: GCF_021234165.1. Lineage (NCBI taxonomy): Eukaryota > Metazoa > Chordata > Mammalia > Chiroptera > Mormoopidae > Pteronotus > Pteronotus mesoamericanus. The sequence continues at coordinate 10,275,625 of NW_026555277.1, read as the reverse complement.
GGGTTTCCACTGGCTCTCGTTTTAGCTCCCCATGTGGAATTTAAACACTAATCTCCTTAAGGGCAGAGGCTTGTCATTTATCTTTGTCTCTACGACGTATGGTACTCAATAAATAATCTTAAATGGAGAGATCTATGCAAGAGACAAAGTGAAGTGGGTCTAGAGGCTTTTCTGTCTCTACCCTGGGGTACGGCAGCGCTCAATGGATGCCCTCAGAGGTCATCTCACCGGTGCCACTGCCTTTAAGCATAATGACTGCCCCCGAAGGAGCAAGGGAGCAGAGGAATGAGCCCCTCAGGACTGGTAGAGGGCCCCTGGATTTGCTGCGCTTCTCTTTGATCTGAGGCTTCACTGTCCAATACAGTAACCACTAGCCACATGTGGCTATTTAAATTAATAAATGTTAAATCAAATTACAAATTCAACTCTAGCCACCCTTCAAGTACTTAATAGCCACATCCATCGTTGCAGAAAATTCGACTGGACAGCTGGTTGGAGGGCACTGATCCATGCCTGGGTATGGCTAGATGCTCCTTGTCCTCTTTCCACCTTGCCCTGTTTCCTAGCCAACCTGCAGCCTCCTTGTCTTTGCTACAACATGAGGCTCACAGGAGAATGATGGATTGGCTGCTCCCTGTTTAAAAAACCGTAAGGCATGTCTCAGTCTCTTGAAGTCTGACTGTTCCCCAGCTGTAGATGCCAAATGACTCAATTACACTGCGTGTGCGTGCCTTTGCATAGAGAGACAGGGGCTGGGGCGGCAGGGAGGGGCTGCACAGCCTTCCAGGAGAGCTGCAGCGGCCCTCCTCCTGCCCATTCCACCCCCCTCCCCCCGCCAGCGTCTGCCTTGTCCCAGTCTCTCTTGGAAGACACTGTTTTCTTTTCCTCTGTGGTCAGTCACAGACGTGCATGTTCTGGGCTCTTTTTAACCCGAATTATGGGCTGAGAAGGAAAAAAAGCAGACTATCCAAGAGGAAAACAAACCCAAACAACTGTCATCCTCAGTTGCAAGATGGGAAGAGTTGCAAGAAGACGCAGAAGGGGAGACCTGCTGACTTGGGGTGAGTGGCAGAGGTGGGAGCAAGTTCAGGGGTGGTGACTGGACAGTGAGGGCCACAGGCTTACCCTGCTGAGCTCCTTGCCAGCCCCCGCCCCATTTCAGGCCAGGAAAACTAACACGGTTAGGTGCCGTCAACGAACTGCAAAGTTGGCCACTGTAGGTATGTCCCATCTCTATTCTAAGCAGAGAAATAAAGACATCATATAGCAAACTGGATAAACACAGCCTGACTACCTGCCCTTAACAGTCAGCCATCCTCCTGGGGAGGAAGATGGCATGGCTGATGCTGATGGTTCCATAAACCTCAGTGCGATTTATTTAGACCGCACTTGGTCTCTTCCTCCTCTCTCTTTGCCTTGGTTTTCTCATCTGAGTTACAGGGAGGGTGACAATAGCCCTTTTTCCACAGCGTTCTTAATGAGGATTGAGCTGATATGTAAATTACCTCTCAGCACAGGTCTCTGTTGCCTCTCACCTCCCTCATTCCAATCATCAACTAAAAATTTGGTTGCTTGGCACCTGGTTGGCAGATACCTACTTGTATAGAATCTAAGAATCACAGAATCTAAGGCTCCCCCGACGCAGAAAGTTCTGCTGGAAAGTGATGGCTCTGTCCTTCGCTCTGGGGAGTCTGACTGCCAACCCCCGGTGAGAGGGACTTTGCACAAGTGCTTCTGGGAACCAGTCCCCACCTCGAGAACTCCCCCTCGGAGTTCTTCCCTCTGTCTAACCCCATTCCTTCATGCCGCACTAAGGCAGCTGGTTTCCTTCCCTACAAATGGAGAGAGAAAAGGTGGGCAAACCATGACTCAGGGCCGTGACTCAAGTACACATTCCGTGGCCCCTGGGAGACAGCTGGTAATAAATTGGCACATAAGAAATACACACTGATGCAGAACTCCCAAGATGAGTATCTTCAGCCAGGTTTCTCTAGAAGTGGGGAAGGGGAGGTGGCTCAGTAGAAACATCTGTCTTTTCCCCTAACACTCCAAATCAGAAAGTAACAGAGGGGCTAGGTAGGAAGCAGCCTCTGAGATGAGGGTGTGGAGGAAGCTCTGGTCCATTTCCCTGACCTGGCAACACTCCCACTCATGACTCATCACAACCCATTCAGAATGTTACAATTAGGCAGCCACATTCCCTGTAGGGCCTGCATGACCAGGAGGGGGCGACAGGGAGCAGGTGGCTTGCATTCTTCCCTGGTCCCTTGAGAACAGAGGCCCCAGTATGAGCCAAAGAAGGGAATTATCTCCTGTCCAGCAATCAAAGCTCAGACTCTTTTTTGTTTTGACGCTTTGCGGGGCTGGAGAAGACAGTGGAGACAGCAGTTTCCTCTCAGATGCAGGAGGGGCTTGCTGGTGGCCACTAGCCACATGTGGCTTTGAACACTTGAAATGTGGTAGTGGGTATGGATTTAAAATTTTATTTCCTTTACATTAATTTAAATTTAAAAACTGATACTTGATTTAGTTATTGGGTCATTTTTAAGTATGTTTGGAACAACTTGAGCACAAAATCTACTTTTCAACCATAAATTATCAGCCAAGTACTTCCAATGACAATTGGGTGTCTGAAAGTGAGAGGTTCTGTCAATGTAAAATACACCTCAGGGTTCAAAGATTTCATATGGAAGAAATCACGAAAAATATCTTATACTTGTTTATTTTGGGTATATTGAAATAGATGATTAGAATTAATTTCACCTGTTTCTTTTTACCCTTTTAAAACAGGTGGCTACTAGGAAATTTGACAGATGTAATTTGTATTATATTTCAGTCGAGCAGTGCTGTTCCAAAGGGTTGGGGGTGAGCGTCATCTTTGCGGGGTGACACAGAGCCGTTACAGCTGTGACGGCACGACCCAGGGCGGACACACCTGGAGCCCTCGGAGAATGTCTGGGCAAGCCAGCAGAGATCCTGTGAGGCTGGGTTCGGAGTGCAGATTCAGTCTGGGTCTTGTTTTAGGGTTCAGCAAGGGAAAGCCTGAGCGATCCAAAATGAGCTAGCCTGTTTATTTTAGAACTCCCCATGGGCGCACCTGGCGGTCTAACCTACTGGAAAGAGGGGCTTGTCTTATTGGCCTCCTGCTTAAAGGTCCCTCAGGGGAGCAGCCGCCATGGCTTTCGGGATGCATCAGGAGGGCTCTTAGAAATCACTCAGATCCACTCCAGTAATCTGGAGGCCTATCTCTTTGCTTCTGCAAGATCACCTACGTGTCTGAATGTGTTCAAAAGCCCCCTGGCCCTCTTGCTCTCTTCCTTATCAACTCTGTGGCATGCGTTTTTCTCTCTTTTCTTCTGATGGAGAAATCTCTCAACCACTCCCTCATCCGACCCGAGCCCACCAGCTCAGTTCTCATCATCTTGCTTGCCTGGCTCCATGAAAGCCCTGTGCCGGTGGAGGCTGTGGCTTTGAGAAGCATGCCATTCTGTGTCATGTTCTCCTTAGAGATTACAGACCACTGCACTGCCAAGGCGCAGCGAGGGCCTGCCTGCCTGCCCACATTAGGGGCATTCCCAGGGAAATGAGGTTTGGCACATGGACCGGAGGCCCCTTTCCTTCTTCCTTGCCCCCATTGCTCAGCAAACAACCAGCCTAAGCCATTCTCCTTTGCAAGACTGTGTAGAAAAAGGGACAGAAGAGAGAACGATGGAAAATAACAGGGGTGTTGTATTCTCTATGTTGGGGCTACTTCGATTCTTCCCCTAAAATGGAGCACCCCTACCCAAGTTCCAAGCTCTTATTTCCTCTTCACAGCCCTCACTATGGGGTGATAGCATTGGGTGATATTTGCCAAAAAATTCCTTGCAAGTTAGACTGGACCCAGGCAAGAGCCCTGGTGACTAGTGAAGAAAGCCGGGAATCACAGAATGGAGCCCTGAAATCAACAGGGAAGAGCTGAGTTCTAGTCCTGATTCTGCCGCTGACCCTGCATCAAATTTTGGGCAAGTGATTGTGCACACTGAGCCTCAGCATCCCCGTCTGTAAAATGAGGGCCTGACCTCAAGGGTCGCATGGGTTCCTTCCACCTTTAGCATTCTTTGGCCAATACTCAGGCAATTCCTGGAGAGACGTTAGGACCTTGCTAAGCCAGGTGGCTAGGCAGGAAAGGCCACTTTGCCCTTTATAGTAATCGCCAGTCACTCCTTTGAATAAAAAAAAAAAAAAAGACATTATAACAGAAATCATGGAAAGAACTGGACCTGGAAAAATATGGGAGATTGTTTGGACATAGAGGAAAAGGAAGTAGAAGCCTAGAACTCGCTTCTTTGTTTATTTGCTTATTTATTTTTGCAAGTCTTGAATAAACCATTGTTTTGAAAAACACATCCAGATGAAAAACACATCTCTAGGATTGCAGCTTTTGGACCAAAGGTAGTAAGAATGCAAAACAAAAACTCAAACAAAACTCGTTCAAATTGTCTCCATGTCTCTCACGATAACCATCCTTTCTGATCTGTTCCTCCTGGTCCTCCAGTTTCTGGATGCAGTGGAGCCTGGAGTGTGGTGCTCTCTTCTTCAAAGTTTTATTTTCCACACACTAAATAACTCAAAGTTTCAAAGGCATTGCTCAGGTACAAAGTAAAATATTTAGACAAAAGTCACCTTTTCTTCCTGCTACCCTGTCCCCGCTCCCCTCCCCCCTATGAAGGGGACCAGGGCTTCTACTGGGATTCCTGCTCCCATGCCCTTTGCCATAACCCTCAGGGTGACCTCTGGCTCCTGGGGTCAGTCCCGACCCCCCCCTACAGCTGCAAGCCCACCTGCCTGCTCAAATCCAGCCCAAGCCCTGGGACTAAGGCACAGCTGCTCTGACTTAAAACTCAAGCCCTCCGGGCATGCCTTGGCAGTGGGGGGGGGGGGAAGGGAGGGAGGTTGGAGGGAGGGATAAGGTAGAGGAAAATTTAAATGGAAAGAAAATGTGGCCAACTGTGCTTGCTCTCCGATCCTGAGCTGACACAGCAGAAAGGGGAGGGGGGTGGGGGGGGCGAGGGGGCGGTAAGAAAAGTCAAGTTAAAAGCAGCATCACTTGTCTTCCCAACTCGGTTTTGGTTGGCACAGGCTGCAGCCAGACTCTCAAAGACTTATTTCAAAGGGAGGGGGTGCGGGTGGGAAAGGAATCTGCCTCCTTCAGTTTTCCATGATCTTGTTCAGCCCAGACACAAATTTGGCCAATAAACCTAACTCTGGAACTTGACTTCAACATGGCATTTGGACCAGGTTTGGAGTGGAAGCCAGGGCTGGTGGAGGCCAAACCCCTAAAAGAAGCAAAGGCTGAATTCATTTTTATTGAGGTACTGTTTTTTTCTTTCCCAGAAGCATATTTTGTCTTTCTCTCTCTTTATTTTTCAATGGTGGTACTGAAACCCAGAATCCACTTCTCCCCTCACCCTCGACTTAATGTCTCCCAGGCACAGGAGAGATCTCCCAGACAAGGCAAAGATGCATGCTCTGCCACCCTCCCGCCCACGAAGCCACAAGGCTCCTTCTGCAAACAATGCCCAGAGCAAAGCCCAGCCCTTCCTCGACTCGATCCAGCTCACCGATCTTTATTGAGCTTGGCCCAATAAATAACTCGTCTCCCGCCTCCCTCTGGTTTCCTATGTACTGCGCTCTGTTTCTATATCTGTCTTTGCCCCTGCACTGGCTGAAATAAAATGCAGGGCCCCGCGCACTCCCAGCCCCAATCTCTCGGGCGGACTCCCTCTCCCGTTGCGCAGCAACGCGCGCAGCAAAACACCAGTCTCCGCCCGCCCGCCCTCCGCCCTTCCTCCCAGAAGCTTTGGCTGCCTGCCACCTCTCCCTCCTCAGCTCCCCATTACTAATTAAAATGCATTCTTTTTGGGGGGGATTGAAAAAAGATATTGATCTATTTCTATATATGCATATATATTTTTGGTGTGTGTTATCTATCCCTGTAGTATCTATATTTATATGGAAACTGCGGTAGAGAGGGGCACACCCAAGTTCGCATTGCTAGTTTTGGTGGGTGGGTGGGGGGAATGGTGGTGGGGTGTGCTGGGGGACAAGAATTTTGGTCAAAGGAGCTGACACGCTCCTCCATCTCTCTTCATTTTCCACTCCCTAAGAAGTGCCTCTGCGCCATCTCCAACTTTTTGGGGGCCCACTCAACGGTTTTCGAGCTGAAAAGGTATAGCCAAGAAAGTCCACTCGCCTCCTACCGGTCCTGGAGGAAGTCTTCAGCCCCGGCCACCGGCAGAGCGCAGCCATTGGCGACTGCAGACGGTTAGGCACCTGCCTAAGGCAGGGTGGAATCCATGGAAAGGGCTCGGGCAGGAATGGGGAGGAGGCGGAGAGGCTGCTAGGTATTGGCCCAGAGGTACCTTGAAGGTGGAGGTTGAGGAAGAGGCTGCAGAGAAATCTAAAGGGCCTGTTGCTTGGGACAAAAGCTGGGGGGGGGGGGGGGCGGGGGGGGGGCGGAGAGGGTGTGGATGTGCGCGCGCGCCCGCGCGCGCGATGGGTTGAACTGGAAAGTTGGATGCGCCTAGTCGTTCTCAGTAATTGCGCGCGCGTGTGCCTTCTGCGCGCGCGCGCGCGCACACTGCACCTACCACATCACACCAACCACACTGTTGAGCAAAGTAAAGTGGGGCCAAAATGCGGCTGATACCTGGCATACTTTCGATGTGACCGGATTGTTAAGCAGAGCGCTCGCTCTTCCAAGCCAGGAAATAGATTCATACCTCTTATCCGCCACTACTGCGCCCCCCCTCCAGCTTTTTCCAAATTCACAACCCCCACGATGAAGGCGGGCGGGACCGCCTTTAAAAAGTGGTTCTTAATAAAAAATAACCCCACAAACTGGCCTCTGGGGCCTTCGGAGTCTGCACGTTACCCTCCGTCTCTTTTTTGCAGGCAGGAATATGGAGAGAGGCTGCCTCTTGCAAAGCTGCAGGCGCGGCCGCCTGTAACAGGCAAAACCTGCAGGGCTTTGGGACACACAGTTTGAATCTAGGAAAACTCTCCTGTCTCTTCTTAAGTGCCGACGCCCTTCTTTCCTACATGACAGTTCTGTAGTGTGCAGTTTAAGACAACTCATGTTGGGGTGCTCAGAGTGGAAGGGGATAGAAGGGCATTGGCCCAGGAAGTAACTACGTAAGTAAACATTATTTAGCCAAGTCTTAATCCCTTTTGGAGAGAATCAACAGTTTGACGTTTCAGAATGCAGATTTTTGTGTATGGTTCTTTAAACTATTTTTTAAAAATTTAAGGTCAGGTAACTCCAAAAAGAAACCCAGTCTAAAGGGAACAGAACTGTTCTCACTAAAAAAGTAGCTCAGTGAACCTTTTAAACCCTAAGACTTCTGGAGCTGAGAATTGGGGGCAGGGCGACTTGGGGGCGGGGCGACTTGGAGGCGGAGGGGCAGCAACGGGGCGTGGCCTTCCCAGCCTCTGCCTCCTTTATTTTGCATTTTGCGTTTCCAGGGCCCCTTTTACATTTATACCACACCCACTCGTGATCAAGTTTGAGAGATCGGGGCGGGGGAGGGGGATTAGTACTGAGAGGGAAATTATGAGGTCTGAGTCTCACACCATCCTCTTGCCTCCCAATCCTATACATCCACCTTCCGTCCTAAGTAAAATCTGAATTGGGGCGAGGGAAAAGTAATTAAGTTCAGGTACAGATATCCAGCACAGAACAACAAACACTTCTTCCCGACGCCCCAACTCCCGCCCCCCGCCGCCCCCCTCCCAAACTACCCCAATGACTTCCCTCGCCGCCGCCGTGCGTGCCTAAAGTAATTTTTCCCTTCCAGGGAGGAAAGAAAAGGGGTGTTTTGCATTTTAATCTGTTTTACCATCTAACACAATCATATCAAATCAAAAGTAATGGGTGTGAATGTGGGAGGGGCATCGAAGCCCGCATCCAAAAGGCTGTAGCTACCGAGGAAGCGTGCGGGTGTGAGCGCGTGCGCGTGCGCGTGCGTGTGTATTGGGATAGATGAATAGAAACATCAGAAGGGACCGGTAGTGGGGTAGAGGCTGGGAGGGACAAAGGTGGAAGGAGCACAGAACGCCTCTCTTTTCAGGTACCCAGTTAAAGCAATATTTTAACAAAGAGATTTTTTTTTCAAGTTCAGAAAAAGAAAAAAACGTGTTAGTAGATGGTGGAGGAGGGAGCTGATAATGAAACATGCACCCTTTCACCCTGGAGACTGAGTACCTGGGGATTTGGACCAGGAGGCTGAATAGGAGCTCAGAGTCAGTATTCAGACGAAGGGGGAGGGGTGGGGTGGAGTAGGGTGGGGGCAGGGGCGAAGAGCCGAAGCGGAGACCGCGAGAGGCTCGGATGCACAGCTGCCTAGGGTAGCTGGATCTGCCAGGGGTAAAGACCCTCCCCGCCCTTTCCTCCCACCCCCCGGGATGCACCCCGGCTCTAAGCCGCGTTCTGGGCAAAGCGCGCGTGGCCGGCCCGTCCCCTGTCCCCTGCCCTTGCGCCGTGTACTACACTGAGCGCGCTCACCGATCTTGACTTGCTCGCGGTAGCTCTTTTCGTTCAGGCAAACCCCGCGGCCGTGCAGCAGGGCATGCAGCGGTTTCTCCTCATCCTGACGTGGGAGGCAGCGCAGCCCCTGGGCGCAGCGCTCAGTGTAGACGCCGCACGACTGCCCCTCGGCCAGGGCGCAAGTCATGCAGCAGCCGCAGCCCGGCTCCTTGACTAGCTCGCAGCCCAGGGGGCTGGGGGGGCACATGGAGAGGGCTTTCTCGTCGCAGGGCTCGCAGTGCACGAAGGAGCCCAGGCCCTGGGCCGGTCCCGCACAAGCGGCCAGCAGCAGTAGGACCGCGGTGAGCACCATCTTCTCCGAGTCTCTCCCTTTACCTTGGGGCGGGGCAGGAGAGCGAGAGTACAGGGACAAAGGGGCCAGGAGGGTGCCGGAGAAAATTTTTTAAAAAAATATTTCTGGCAGGTAGAGCAGGTGCCTTCCCCCAGACAACTGCAAAATGTGGGGAGAGTTGGAGGGCTGGGGTGCCTGCAAGCAGTCCCAGCCACGAGGATTAAAGATTTGCAACAGGTTGGGGGGAAAAGAGCAGCGCCAGGTGCACGCACTGGGACTGGGGCTGGACAAGCAACCCCCGCGCCCGACCTGGTCTGAAGTGCAGGGGGACAAGCCAAAAATTGTTCACCCCAAAGCAACCACCGGAATAAAGAGCTCGGAGGCTGTGGAGGAGAAGGGGTAGGGGGAGGAAAAATGGATTTGTCTTAAAAATTTTTGTTTAAAATCTAAAGTACACCCGGCTCCTTTCTAACCCTCAGCTGCTAGCGGCGCGCGGCTGCGCGGAACAGGTAGAAGGTGGCGGCTGGAGCCGCAAGGACAGGGGAAAATGTTGAAATCAAGAAATAAAAATTAAAAAAAAAAAAACCCAGATCCAAAACCCTAACACCTCTTTTCTCCCACTCTGCAACCACCTCTTCGAAATTCGCAGGTTCTGCGTGAAGTCGGGAGAAGGGTGCAAACGGAAGAGAGGGTAATTAGAAGGAGCGAAAAAGAGGAAAAGCCCCACGCCGCTTTGCAGCTCTTCCTAGCTCTTTCCCCCGCAGAAGTTTCCAAAGAGACTACCGGCTCCGGTCGAACAGGCGCTTTTAAATAGACGGCCCTGGCTGCCAGCCAGTTTGTAGCTGCAATTTGAGCTCCCCAACACCCAACCCAGGCAAGGATGCCAAGGAGCTTTGCAGTACGAACTCACACGGGGTGGGGGTGGGGAGAGGCCTTCGAGACACACGGGGGCTCCCCTTCGCTCCATGAACAGTGCCCTCCTCCCCCCGGAATGTAAGAAAGGGGCATGGGGGACTGGGCCGGGGCTGCAGGAGGGAGGAGGAGGTCGGGGGCGCGTGGATGAGAGAGTTCTTCAGTGCACGGTGGACACAATGAGGAGTAACTCAGTCTCCCCCTCCCTCCCACCCCTTAACTAGCCCAGGCCCAGGCTGGAGGGAGAAGCATTTTCTTAATTGCCAACTGGATATATACAGTGCCCAAGAAATTCTTCCCAAGCTTTGGGAAATGGCTGTCTGCTAGTGTCTCACTTACCATGCAAGGGGGTGGGGGGTGTGTGTGTGTGTGTGTGTGTGTGTGTGTGTGTGTGTGTTGGGGAGGGGGGAGTTGTTAGTGTAGGATGGCCAGAGATGGGTGGTGAGCTGAATTAAAAAGAAAGAAAAAGAAGAAAAACTGGATTCCCCACCAAAAGCCTGGGGAAGGGGATTCAATCTAGACTTTGTGTTGCTGGTGGAGTGACTGTCTTCAGGCATATGGTCAGGCAAGAGTAGCCACTTTCCTCCAGCCACATTGTTGGCCCAGTAATGTTGTGTGTGTGTGTTTGTGTTGTGTACACTTGGCAGAAAGGAACATTCAGACCATGGCGTTGTAGGGATACGAACAGAGACTGGCAGTTCGAAGAAATGCTCCGTCTGAAAATCTTGCCCAGTGATCAAAAATGTCCTGGGGTGGGATTTTTAGATGGAAGGAGGGCAGATTGGAGTAATACTTTTCTTTCATATTCTTTTAAAGGGGCGTTTCTATTGGGCAGGGCTGCATCTTTGGAGGGAATAGATGAGAGTCCAGAAAGACACCCATTTAAAAGGTTAATTGGCACACATAGGTACGTCCCAAGAATGTGAGCTACAGGCCCCAGGACTTGATCTGAAGAGATTCTGGCCAGGACCATTGTTATCCCATTTGAAATCTCAGATTATCTCTTCAGACGCTGTGGGCTCCTTCTCTCCTTAGCAAAATAAAAGAAGGCTCCAGTCTTAGAAGAAGGAAAGTGATGATTTTATTTTTTTCTGAAAGTGACATGGACAGGTTGTGGCCCTCACAGCCACGGCAAAGAGAAATGACCAGTCTTTGCTGACCCATTTGGGAGAAATTGGGGTGGCACTGTTACTTACTATGTTTCCCTTCATCCCTTTGGAAATGCTCTAACTTTCCTTGGGAGAAGGGGCTGCATTTCATGAAGTTTGCCACTAGACTGCACCCTTATCTATGATAAGAATTCTTTCTGCAGGACTGCTTTTAAGAAAATATTTCTCTTGCTGGTTTGGTTCAGGAGCAATTCTCTCTATGCTGTTAACACTCCCAGATTCTGATCTCCCCTCTCACTTATCTACTTGCCGAGAGGCACATCTTTAAAAAAAAGAAAAAAGAAAAAAAAGAAAAAGAGTTTAAAGTCCTGCTTTTGCTTGTATTGCCAGAGGGGTTTTAGATGTTGGCTGGGAGAGGGAGGAGGAGCTGGGTGTAATGATGAAAAAAAAAAAAAAAAAAGCAACGAGGCTCCTAGTCGGTTCTTCTCCCCTCTGTCTGGGGCTTGGTAAATTAGGGGAAAATTAATATTAAAAAATTTTGGTTGAAGTATCTGAGGAGGGAGGGTGATCGTGTGTTATTTTCTCTTTTGTGTCAAGTTCAGACCAGAAGAGTGGCCGAACAGTGTGCCCTGTGTGTTCCGGCCCCTGCTCCCATTTCTGCAGCCACCCAGCAGCCTGCCGAGCCCAGGCACACGGGGGGCGTTTAAGATGAAGGGGTGAAGGGGGAAGTTGTGGTGCCCCTTCCAGAGAAACAGGAGTTGCCTGGTTCCAGCCACTCTCCGTTCTGAGAGAGACAGACTGCTTACAGTGATGTGTCTTTTTGTCTAGCTGACTTCAGTGGCTGGAAAATAAAATGTGTGAGGACAGGTAAAAGGAAGAAGAGATGATTCACAGGGAAGACGAAAGGGTAGGAAGATGACGAAATGGGGGGGGGGGGTTGTAGCAGGAGCTAGTCCTTGGGGTAGGGCGGCAGCTTGGGCCATGGAGAGAGGGGACTCTGCAGGAATATACAGAAGTGACCCGCTGTATTCCGATTTAGAGGTGGGCTTAGTCGTGAAGGGTTGAGCGCTGATGAGACACGAGCTGCTGTCCAAGGCACCCTCACTCAGGTAGGCTCCCTGGGAGGGCATGAGAAAGAATTCTTAGCAGCCTGGGATTGTCTAAAGTAATTTTGTCCAAAGATGAGATACTGGCCAGATGGGTTTGCTTCTACAAGCCCATGATTAATGTATGACAGTAGAGTGGGATGTTCTGTTCCGGGAAGTTAGAGTTGGGGGTGCCTGAGAGCCTTTCTTGATTTCGTGCCCCACGCCCCACTTCCATTCTGAAGGCCTAGATCTGTTCACAATCACCTGCAGAAGCTTGCTTCTGAAGACGACAGTTTGCATCGATGAACTTAACAGGGAAGGGCTCATTTATTCCTGCCGGATACGCATGTCAGAGGCCAGCTTCCCTTCCCTCGTTCAGGGCCCTGAGCTTCTCACCCACTGCTTCTTAACTCGAGCTTTGATGCCTTCCAACCACACCTTTCTTGGAGAAGCAAGAAATTACATCTCATCAATTTGTGTGCTGTTCCCCAGAGATCACCCCTCCCCATTCCTTTAAAAGATTAGCTGGATATCAAAAACAAATTTCAAAAAATGCAACCAAGTAAAAATGTGTGCTTTTATAAGCACAACCTTTTGAAGTGTGTGTAGCAGTTGTTTTATAAAGCTTGTATCCTCCCTGTGGTCATTTTTGAGGCAAGGGTGATGCCTGGTACCATGGACTGGGAATGTTATATGTTTAATACTTCATAAAATATTGTGGATTTCTCTGGTTGGAAAGGAAAGATGTCAGCTAAGGGTCTTGTCTTCATTTGGTCTTGTCTTCATGGCTCTCAGCACTCTCAGGCAGGTTTGCCTCCCATTTTCCACAGTGAGTAATTATTCTGTTTTAAAGACCCTATGAAACTGACATCAGTCCCTTTCTCAGAAGCCAGGACACATCAGGCATACTAATGCCACTGCCTCATCGTGGTATGGTGACCTTCAAGAAATAAAGTACCCAGCCTCTCAGGTCCCTCCCCAGACACGGGAAATTCAGCAAGATTGAGAAAAGAGCCATTGAGGGCAGCTTTGTTGTAGTGATGTGGCTGAAGGCTAGGTGGCAGGATGGATACATCGTTTAAAACACGCCTCCTTTCCAGAAGGGCCAAGAACGGGAGACTGGTGGAAGTCTTTAACAATGGGGGTGGGATGTGGGAAGCAAAAGCTGGGATGGAGGGCCACATCCACACTCAGTGGGTCCACTGTGTGCGGCCCCAGCCGGGGCACTGCCCTTAGCCCGCAACGCACAGACCCAGCTGGTGGTGCAGCGTCTCTGAGGCTCCCCCGGGAGGCTTTGTTCATGGCCACTTCACCTCCAAGACCAGCCAGGTCAGAACAGGATTATTTTGGGTCCATCATAGAATGCCCTAAAGCTTCTCTGATGAATAATTAGGATGTGGGCTTCGCCAAAAGTGCATAAGCAAATGTCCTTTTTACATCTTAAAATATAAATTATGGAATATTTCGAGCATTCAAAGATATGCTCGGGCAGAAGATAATATAATAGATATCCTTTACTCACCACACACATTCAACACATGTTAACATTTTGCCCTTCTTGTTTGAGATTTTGTTAAAAAGTACAGTGGTACAGGGAACAGCTCACTTACTTCTCTGGCCCCTGCTCGGCTTCCCTCCACAGAGAGAAAGAGCTTTGTATCCTCTCTGCAGAATATGTTTGTAGGTTTTGCACGAAGTTTCTTACAGAACAGAGTTAGAACCATTTGGAGGGTGAAACCACATGCTACTTGAGAGTTAATTTTGTAGTGGTGCTTGCTATGGTGGCAATTTAATTAGAGTCTAAATTGACCCTCTGGCTGACTTTTGAAGGAGCTGGAGCCAACTATGACTCAGAGTGATTTATATTTCTCTGTGAGCAATATAAGTTAATCGTTTTAAGAACTGATGTTTAGGAGGCTCTGGAGCCAGTCCAGAGAGATATGGAAGAGCAGAGGGGCTCCAGAAATAATTTCTGGTTGCAGGTTTCCTATCTTCTTGGTTCATGGGATTCTGGGGTGTTTCTACAACAGACAAGCCCAGAGTTGTGTTTGAATTTTGGAAAAATAAGGTGAACCAGGAAAAATGACCACTTGTAAGTTAGAAGCGTTGGTAGAACCAGATCTAGGAGGAGAGGGATAGTCCAGGTGGGGAAGATGGAATCGCATGGGATAGGAGAAAATAGAAAGTGTTACTTTCCATTTTCTTGAAACAGGTTTAATAGAATGTAGTTGAGCCATGAAAAAACCAAGTAAAATTATAGTGCATGGTTGGAATTTAGGTTTCATTACAGTTCAAAAGGGAGAGGTGGTAAGTACCAGCTTACTACCACCAGCCTTTAGGGCAAATTTCGATAATTAGGAAACAGTGCCCTTCCTCAAGGCGCTTTATTTCTATTTGCTAGAAAATGATTATAAAATACATATTTTGTCAGAACAAGACACTTGACTACCCTTCCAGGAAACTGTCCTCATGAATGTACGTACCTATGACGTGTGCTGTGTGAACATGTGAACACTGCTATTCAGATGTGGTTCTTACTGTGTAGGGCATGACCTGCACAGCTCCATGTGCCAGCCCAGTTTGAAAGAGTTGAGCCTGGTTTCCATCAGGAAACACTCCTTTTCTACTGGTATGGAAAGGACTGGCCCAGTCACATGGTTTGATTCGTCACCAGGGTTGAGGGATGGGCTTGAAGCCCTTCAAAGCAGTTGACTCTGGCCATGGTCTCAGCTGGGTCGATCTATACCTTTGTGCCATTCTTTAGAGAAACCATGCTTTTCCATGCCCCCACATCTGTTCACATAGTGTTTATTCTGATAAGAAAGCCCTTCCCCTTTGTGCTGACTAGTGAACTCTTAGTCATCCTTAAAGACCCAGATGAAATCATACCTACTTTGGAAGGTTTCCCTAACTTCCACGTGTGATTCCCTGAGGGCACCTAGCTGGGTAGCAGCATTTATCCCAGGTGGTCCTCTGTGTCCTCATCAGTAAAATAGGGGGAAGAATTGTTTGCCCCATAGCATTGTTGTGAGTTTTGAATGAGGCAGTCTAGGTCAACCTCCTTGGTGCTTAATCAGTCTTACCTATTGTAGCCCTGTCTTCGCATTCGACTGAAAGTCTTTAAGAACCCAAGGTCTTGCTCATCTTGGGATCTTATTTCTACTTTTCCTTCTTTCCCTACCTCTTTGCCACGAGCCATTAGTATAGTTCTTAGCATAGAAGACACTTAAATTATTTTTGGATGAAAAACTTTTACCACCCCCTAATCATTCCAACGTCTTCCTAAACACCTGGTTATAGTCCTGCATCCTTCGGACTGATGGTAATGCCCATAGCGATGTCTTTCAGTTTTGTCCCTTTATATGCTAGTCTGGTCAACCCTTTATGTCTCAAGTGTAAGTATTTATGGACTCTTTTAAAATAACAGTGAATTCCAATATACTCCTAGTGTCATACTTAAAATATGTTAATTGTAGTGTAACCTAAAAATGTACAAACATATTAAAGTATAAACTCCATAAACTTATCTCAGGGTAAAGTCCAACAAATATGTAAATAAATGCAATCAAAACTACAAACACAACAAAATGTAAAATGACAATATTAGTTTAGTGTGTTGGTTAATGTTGGGTTGATGCTTCGCTGGAAAGAAAGAACTACTCATATGATTATGGTTTAACTGTTACAGTGCACGTTTTGTGAGCTGGCATGCACATGTTTGATGTCCTGTTTGATGATTTAATTCTCCCACTATTTTTTTTTAAACTACAGTGGAGTCATGGCTTATATAGTGGTTAAAGCCAGCCTGGAATACAAAAATTAAGTATAATCAAAATTACCCATAAAAACCCCTTAAGTCACTAGCAAAACAAAACAGCATTGCAAAACCTTCACTTTTGTAACATAGCATCATGTCATCCAGCCTTCACTCAGCTCCTACATGCTGTCTCAGGATCAAGTCCACATCTGCTCTTTAGTCCATTTACAAATGATGATGAGAATGGTGTTCCTGGGATCCAATGTGTTTGAAAATGGGCAGTGTCTTCTAGACCTGGATAGAAGGCTGAAGTAAGGAACCAGCATGCAACTGAGTGAGAAGCCTTGGACAAAAACACAAATTAAACAGACAGAGAACACGAACAGTCTGTACTGTTATGGCTGGTGTTTGCATGTGTGGGTGATTGTGTTTGGGGGGCGGTATATAGGAAGTTGCATACAGAGATGGCACGAGGCCAGGAGAGTTGGCTACCACTTTGTTGGTAAATGAAGAGGTAGAAATTAGATTCTATATACAGCATGAACATCACAACTCACTGGTCCTGCTGCTGGTGCAGACCTAACATCAAAAGGTACCAATTTGATCACCAAGCAAGGAATGGAAGCATCTTAACCATAAGCCAAGCACGGACAATCTCTGTTCAAAGCAAGGTTTGATATCCTGAGTGGAGACAGATGTGGGATTTACCCGATGAGGGTAGGTTGGGTATGGAGGGCAGGTGTCCCTGAGTCCCAAGCTTTGAATACCACTGCCCTTTTTCATTAAAGCAGCTTAACCTTGAGAGAGTTACTTAATCCTCCTCAGGTTCAATTTATTCTTCTGTAAAATGGACTATGTACGTTTCAGTGGGTGGTTGTGAGAGTTGAATGAGATAATTTATGTAAATCACTTAGCACAGTACCTAGTACATAGCATATTACTTTGCTAGGCCTGTTGTAACAATGAACCACAAACTGAGAGGCTTAGACAACAGAAATTTATTGTTTCACAGTTCGGGAGGCTGGAAGTCTGAGATCAAGGTGCTGGCAAGCTCCAGGGAAGGATCTGTTCCAGGCCTCTCTCCCAGCTTCTGGTAGTTCCTTGGCTTGGGGCAGCATAACTCCAGTCTTCACACGGCGTTCTCCCTGAGTGTGAGTCTGTCTCCAATTCTTTTTTATAAGAGTGCTGGTCCTACTGGATTCAGGGTATATTCTACTCCAGTATGAGCCCATCCTAACTAATTACATCTTCAATGACCCAATTTCCAAATAAGATCACATTCTGGGGGTTAGGACTTCAACAGGAATTTTGGAGGGACACAATTCAATCCATAAACACTCAAGTGGTAGTTGCTGTTATTTGCAATACCTTCTTTATTTAACTTTCAGTTGGGTATTTCTCTAGCCAGAATGATCAGAACTCTGTTACTGTCTTTCCAGGCATGTTTATGTCTAGAGAGAAAGTGCCATGAGAGCCGTAGATTTCTCATTGTGCTCACATCGTCTTTCCCAGTGCCTAGAACAGAGGTTGGTACACAGCAGACACTCAGTGAGTGATTGTGGATAAATGAAGAAAGTCTGTTTCTTTCCTCCTTTCTTTTTCCCATTTTTTCTTTTTGATTTCTTGGTAGCCAGCCCTCTACTTCGTTATCTTTCCTAGATTGCCAAAGCATGAGAGGCACAAGAAATAAAACCAAACAAACTTTAATTTCCTTTGTTGATAATTATTAAATTCTTCCTAATCACTTGCTCCCTGCAGCCAGTTAGAAACCCCGGCAGATGGCAAAGCACAGAGTGAGGGGGTGTGCTGGTGGGGGTTGGGGTGAAGGTGCTTGTATGGGAGACACCTAGAGCCCACTTCGGGCTTTTTCTGGGACTTGGCCAGGGCTAGGACTTTGCAGTGAATGGGACCCAATTCTACTCTGAGAGTCTGGGAAGACATCAGTGAGGTCAATATTGCTCTAGAGGTTGAAAGCCTAAGCCTAAAGGAGGGGCCACAGACCTGGAAAGATACAAGGACTTTATTAGGTCCTCAGAAAAGTGTGATGCATTCCTCCTTCATTTGGTGTGACAATTCCTCATCCACACACCACCAGTACAGGTCCAAAAGATGTGACTACCTTTATCATGTAGCTCCTGGCTTGAAAATAAGTCATGAGTTGCATAGATCTTGGTTTTGGGGAGGAATTAGAGTGTGAAATGTAGGGAGACACTGCTCTGGACTCTAGAGACCCACGGATGAATTGTTATCAGCTAAAAAGAAATGATTGCAAACAGAAAACACACGTGTAATTTACTGATTGACTGGTATCATCTATGTGCGTATGTATCTATCTATCTACCAATACTTAGCTATTTTCTCACAGCTGGAGAACAGATGTTACACATGCACACAGCCCCTGGCAAGACACAAGAAGGATGAAGGCCAGTGGGGACTGGGGAGAAACATGGGTTCAAGAGGGGCAGTAATTTACTTTCAGCCTATTGTTACTATTGGGACTGTGAAAACCACATTGGTTCACTCTCATCTGAACTTTTCTTTCTCTCTCTCTCCCTTCCTTCCCTCCTTCCTTCCTCCTTTTTTTAAAAGATTTGATTGGATCTTTATTTAATTATATTAAAAAACACTTTATTTTTATTGTGGAGAATACTCTCAAACATACATAAAAGTAGGCAGAATAGTATCATAGCTTCTTATATGTGAGGGGGTACCCCAAGAAAACTGGAATTTATTTATAAAATATTGTGTATTTATTCTCACATGTTTAAACTTCAGCCACCTTCAAAGTACTCTCCATTTGAGGTAATACACCTATCAGACTTTTTTTCTGCTGCTCAAAACAGTTTTTGAACATGTTGATTTTGATGCCTTCCAGTGCTGCTTTTTCATTTCACCTCTTCCACATCAGCAATATGCTTCCCTTTGAGGACTTTTTTCATCTGGGCAAACAAAAAAAGTCACTCAGGGTGAGATTGGGTGAATAGGGAGAGTAGAACATGGGGATCATGCTATTTTTGGTCAAAAGCTGCTGAAAACTCATTGCAGAGTGGGCAAGTGTGCTTGTAAATCACCCATCATGAAATGAGCAAATATGTTGAAAGAGTCTTCAAAAGAAATTCACTGAATCCTAACACAGCCTCTCACAACACCACCGGCTGGCACACTGATACAGATGGGTTCTTACAGTGCTCACCTAGTGGGGGAAGCCTGTATTGCAAGGGGCCTGCCCTCCAGAAGAGAATGCCGGTTTTTTTAGGATCCCCCCTCATATGCCCATCCTTCAGCCTGAACAATCATTACGCCATGGCCATCTTGCCTCATACACACAACTCAATCCACATTCTCCATTGCCATGGACTGAATCTTAAAATATAATTAAAACATAACTCTTCAGCTTTAGATACACTATTATGTTTATGGAGCTTTTTTCTAGTCATGCTCTAAACATTCACTCAAACATTCCCAAATAATAAGTAGGAAAGTAGATGATTCCTTTTCATATTATGGAGGAAGAATTTGGTTACCGATAAAAGAATATTTGAGGAAAGTGGAGGATAAAGGACTTTGTGTTTCCAGGTGTGGACATCTGAGAGGATGGGTGGGAAGCAGGTTATCTGGGCAAAAGAAGCCCTGAAGGGAGGTGGAGAGAAGGAGGTGGGACGTCCAGGGAAGCTCCCCTGAGCACAGAGAATACAGCAGGTCTGCAAAGAGCAGGGCTGGTTGTAGAGATCCAGAGATTATCCCCCAAAATGTGGCAGTATAAGCATGGAATCCCTTCGCACAGAGGGAAGGCACTGTGCAAAGATCACCTCAGTTACTCAAGTTATTGCCAAGAACCATACTCAGTTTCCCAGGAAGGCAGAGAGGTGGTGTTGGGAAGGGATGGAGGACCTCTGTTTGATTTAATCTTGGTGAAGAAGGGCAAGAGCTGGTCATCATGTCAAGGTGGGAAGAGACTGGGATGTATGGAGAGAAATGAGCATTTAAAATAGCTGGGATGGACTGGATGGGAAGGAGGCTCCTAGGCAAGTCAGAAGAGGGGGTGGTTGTCTGCCTACCCAGAAACCAAGCCCCTTTACCCATACCAAAATGTATCTCTACCTTCAGGAGAAATCTAGATTCTTTTAAAAACAGTTCTCCTAATTAGGTCAGACTCACACTGGGTAATTTACCTTTGATTAACTCAAAGTCGACTTCAAACTACATCTGCAAAATCCCTTTGCTTTTGCCCAAAAGGTAACATAATCACAGAAGCGATATCCTATCACCTTTGCCATATTCTAGTTGTTGAAAGCAAATTACAGGTCCAACCCACACCGGGTGGAGATTACATAAGAGCATGGATCGTTGGGGTCGCTTTAGAATTCTGCCTACCACAATGCTTGACAGGTTGCCATTACTGTCCTCAGGTTCCCTACCAGTGAAATAATAGGACTCTGAGTCCTTGGACTCACAGATAGACCCAGTTGTCAAGAGAGAAAGGACTCGAAAGAGGAAGAAACATCAAGTTGTTTTCATGCTTCTCAAGTTCCGTAGTGTTTTAAAAAAGTCAGAGGAGACTACCAGTGAGTGAATTCAAGTCAGCAGACATTTGATGAGAGCACTTTAGCACTAGGCACTGTCCTTCCCTTTGTGTTACTAGGGTCACAAAGATGAGTGTGTTTCCTGATCACAGAGATCTTTATAGTTTTCTATGGGAGATTGGACACATACAGTTAGTAGAAGAATGGTCGAAGGCAACATCTGAAGAGAGGTAGGCAACCTGTCTGAGGGCTGTAAGACCCACACCCAGGGCATCTCTGTAATACACTGGAGAG
Source organism: Pteronotus mesoamericanus (assembly GCF_021234165.1). Taxonomy (NCBI): domain Eukaryota; kingdom Metazoa; phylum Chordata; class Mammalia; order Chiroptera; family Mormoopidae; genus Pteronotus; species Pteronotus mesoamericanus. The sequence goes on along the minus strand of NW_026555277.1, from coordinate 10,255,084 downwards.
ATGTCTCATGGTTTCTGGTCAGTTAAGCACCTCCTTGTCTTTCTGAGAGTCCTAGGGAGGACTATGATCAACTCCAGAGAAGAACATACAGGCTGTTATTGCCAACCTGTGCCGCTCGGCATCGGCTGACATCTGGTCCACCCCACAGCACTAAAGCTGCACAGACCCACAGTGCAGAAGGGACTGACGGCCCCACTCCAGCCCTAACTGCCAGAGGTTACTCAAAGTGTCAGGGATGTGAGAGGAGGGAAAGACATTCAAGAAAACTGACATGGAGTGTTTGGGTGGGGAGTGGAATCTGGTCCCATCCTGAGGCTGGCCCAGAGCACCCCATCTTACCCCAAGTCTTTGAAGTGTGTTACCTGGACGGTGAGCTAAGCCATGCTTGGCAGGAAGGGGGAGGGAAGCTGTGTGGTCTGGCAAAGAGCAGAGCAGAGGGGCAGAGGGACTGAGCCTGACTCTGTGGCTGACTCACAGCACCTCTCATGCCAGGCATTTCGCCATTCAGTCCAGCTGGAAAATGAGGAGAAGACCCAAGTCAGGATCTCACAGAGAAATCCAGATGCCTTTCACGAGAATAAACAAGGCAACTGTCCTCCCGCTCTGGTCTCTGTTTCTCTGTTTTGATGTGAGTGTGTATGTATTTCTGGGTCCTTAAGGATATGTGCGTGTTTTCTTTTGATTGTTTCTTTCTGTTAGCTTTAGGACTTGATTTTGGTCTCAACTTCTGTTACTGTCTTCAGGTATGATTGGGCAGACCCCATAGTGCCCCCTCCCCCCCTATGCCTCCCTTTATCTTCCTTTCTAGCTCAAGTGAGGTCTTGGTTTCTGCTGCATCTCTTGAGTGGTGTGTCCTGGCAAGCCTCTGCCCCTCTTCTTGACAATGGGAATGTTGGGGGTCGGGGCAATAGGAAACGCTCTTGACCTGGCAAAGCCTTGCAGGGCTCTGCTTCTGTCTGTTGCTGGAGCAACGGCAGAGAATTTTTTTTTTTTTAATAGCCACTTCTGGTACAGGAACAAAGAACAACAGCAACAAAAATCACTCCTTTAAAGCAAGTACTTTTCTATGGCCTTGGATTTCATTTTTCTCTGCTTCCCCCTGCCTCACTCCCAGGGTCCCCAGTCAGGCCAAATGTTCTCCATTTTTCTACTGTTTCATCCTTCCTGTTTACTCAGAAAAAAAACAAACCCATTTTTTTCTCCTGGCCTTCCTCTTCCTTCCCATTCTTCCTCATTTAGGGTGATTTTGAGAGTAGATTGCCTTTTGTTGTCTGCATTTCATTTGAGTCCATTTGCAGAGGGAGAACCTTGTTCAGTGGCTTCCTGGGTCTGAAAACATACTGGTTAAAAGTCACTCAGACTTAAGTTGGACCACAGTGCTTCTGCCAATCAGCTGTGACTTTGGTGAGTTACCTTGCTGGCCTTCAGTTTTCCTTACCTATAAAATGGAAATAATTTAGCCTATTGTGCAGGACTGATGGGAATACTACATGGGCTAATAAATGGAAAATTCTTAACACACTACCCACTAGATGGATGGGTTTCTGATCTGAAATTCTTGTTTTTCATATTCATTGTGAATACTGAGAGCATTTCCTTTGTTAACGATAGCATTGTCTTCCTGTCTCAGTGTATCCTTTTTCCATTCTGTACCAAGCATGATGATGATGGTCCTGCCTCTGCTCATGGGTAGTGAGGCTTGAACCCTCCCTGCTTCATCCCAGTGACTGGCTCAGGGCAGGACATATGACACCATTAGGGCTCATGCATGGGTAAAGCTGAGACCATTAGATTCTCTTTCTTCTTTTAAAAAAAATTTATTGAATTAATTGGGGGTGACATTGGTTGATAAAATTATGTTTCAAGTGTACAACTCCCTAATACATCATCTGTATATTGTATTGTGAGTTTACCACCCAAAGTTAAGTTTTCTTCCATCACCATTTCATAAACGTGAAAGACCCAGAAGGAAGAACCATTTGGTAGTGATTGTAGGCCCTGAGAAGGCTTAGGAAGCTGGGATATTGGGACAACAAGAGGAACACATATTCAGTAGCAAGTGAACCAAAAAGCTAGGGATGAGTGAATGACCCTGGATCACCTAGGCTGTTGGTTTTCTTCCAAGGTCCCATGATACTTTCCCCACAATTCCATTGACATTCCTGATATCTTGTTAACAACCCCTCCCACCCCTTGAACTAGTTTGAGAGGGTTTCTGTTTTTTGCAAACCAAAGATGTTTTATTAAGACATCTTCATGGATCTGAAAATTTTGGGTGGTCACTGACGTCCTCTTCTCCCGTCTTGAAGAGTGTTGGGACTGTGTGTCTTTATGGAATGTTGACTTTGCAAGACGTCGTGTGATAAGAGTTTATCATTCCGCCAATTTTCACACATGGAAATCTTGTACTCTTAGGAAACTCCTGAGCTGTCAAACACTGGTCCTCTTGCTGAAGTCTGACTTCTTCTTCCCATCATTCTTTTTATTTCCTCTGGGAGCCATGCAGCTCTTTATTTTTCTCCAAATTATTTGTGTTCTAAGAGACCACAGATCTTTTTTTCTGCATCTTAAAGACTGAGTTTCTTAAGGGAGAGTTCCTGGAGAAATAAAATCTCTTTTGAAATAAAAAATCTTTTTATTTCTCCTGGAGAAATAAAATCTCTAAACCATATCTTACCCTTGAAAGATGTCTGATGTTTCAGATCTTGACCTTATCCTTCTGAAAATTTATAAATTCATAGATATCATCTCTTTGGTCCTCCTGACTGTACCTGGCTGGTTAAGTGAACTCATTCTACTAACCTGGAAATAAAAGCCCAGAGGAAGGCCGGCTGGTAGTGTGTTGTTTCTGAAGCAAGTCAGCTTTGGAAACCTAGGGAGAATGCCCCCTTCCCCACTATCTCAGGCTCACTTCCAAGCTGCCAACTAGAGACCTGATCCTTGGGCAGAGCTTGTTTCAGGCTGAGTCAAAAATCTGAGGGAGTCTTGTCCACACGTACCTGGTAAAGGTGAAGGACCCTGGCCGAGATGTTTCAAGGAGCCTCATCAGAGACATGGAAGAGTTTGCTCTTCTCCACTAGGAGAGAGAGCCCACCAACCTGGAGGTGCTCAGCTTTCCAGGCTGTGAGCAGGGAAAGAACTCGGAGATGTTCTGAGATCCTGTCTCCATGGCCATGGTCAGTCTCTATGGGGGCCATTCTCAACAGGCACAAAACATACTGCCAGCTCTTTAACAACAGATCTGCTAAGACAGCGCCATTGCTGTCCTGAACCCTTCTGGGATGTTACCTTAGAAACCAGCTAAGTTGCTTCTTTGATTTTCTCTAGCACCTGAGAGTTAAACTCTTCACTTGAGCCAGTGTTTCCAGCCTTTTCCCAACCTTAATGAGCACTGTGGTGGAGGAAAAATTTAGAATGAATGAGCTAATGATTTGGGGGGATACCAAAGGTCTTTGACATTTGATGACTTTGAACACCGCTGTATCCCCAACTTCTGAGTCCCTGACCCCATTCTTGATTGAGATCGAGAGTAAGGCAAATAGTAAAGGGCCTGCAAAGAGCCTGCCACACCTTAGGTCCTCAGCATTGATATTTTTCAGATGACTATATAAAAATAGGAAAAATTCACAGTGGATCCAGGTTCATGTTCGTGGTAGAGTGTCTACGGGGGGCTAGGTGAGAGTACTTCCATGTGGGACCTAAAGGTACATGCCTTAGGATTAGGGATGCCAGATAAAATATAAAGTGGCCAGTTAAATTGTAATGTCAGATAAACAATGCATAAATTTAGTACAAGCATATCCCATGCAGTATTTGAGACACACTTATATTAAAATTTGTCGTTTACCTGAAATTTAAATTTAACGTGGTGTGCTGTAATTATGAGCTCTGACAACTCTACATAGGCTGGGCACAATCCCAGGTATCTTCAGGGACTGTGTGGAGATGGTATGTGCATACCTTTGCCTGTGGGACGTATGGGTACTAAAGCAAACAGGAAGGCTGTATGTGTTAAAAGTGGATCTTTGAAGGAAATAATATCTGGGTCAGAGGTCGTTTCAGTGCTTTTTGTTCTTTTGAATAATTCCAAAATTCATTTTTTATTTCTAAATGTTTCTTAAGAGCTTGGAGATCCTTGGAGAATTCAAAAGGACCTCCTGAAACTTGAACAATTGATCTTCTAAATTAAATATCCACAGTAAGTCATTTGGAAGAATGAGGAGCTAGGATTCATAGAATAGTATGTAGCTCTTTCTCCCTCTTTTAGACAGAATTGTGGATGCAGAGAGAGTTTTGATGGTTACCACATTGGGTGTTGGGGGTGGAGTTTGAGGGAATGGGTGATGAGCTGGGATTAAGAAGTACAAATTGGTAGTTACAAAATAGCCATGGGGATGTAAAGTACAGTATAGGAAATGGAAAAGCCAAAGAACTTCTATGCATTGATCACTGGACATGAACAAAGGTGTGGGGGATTGCCTGAGGGGGTGGAGGGTGTTGGGTAGAGGGAGGCAAAGGGGGAAAAAATTGGGCAACTGTAATAGCATAATCAACAAAATACAACTAAAATTTTTTTAATGTCAAAAAAAGAAAAAAATCATTATTTAGAATTATTCTCATCACACTCCTTTTCTCTTTGATGAGCCACTGAAGAGATAAAATATGAAGACAGAAGCTGTAGGAGCTTAGGAGTGGTTGGGGAAAAATAAATCAACTCTTAGAGGTTCCAGTGCAAGAGAGAGGGGCATCCAAGGAGGGCTCTGCGGGTGGGGTGAGAACAGGCCCTGGGCTAGGACTCGGGGGAATCTGGCAGCTGATGAGTCAGTCAGTCAGGGCAGGTCTAGGAATGGAAGACTCTGCACAGCTGGCTCCTGGCTGTGCAAGGGGTGTGGCAAGTGAAGCCTTGTTAGCCCCAAGCAAAATCCTGGTGGAGGGGGAGGAGGGTCAGTCAACAAAACAGGTTGCAACAAACTCCAAAGCATCGCCCAGAGCTCTTCGGTTGCTCTGGGATGGAGGTGTTAGCTCAACGGCCAGGCTGAGGTGTCTGGATCTTTTTGTTCAAGGCAGAGCATTGCCACTGCTTGAGGCTGGTTGTCAGAGAACTTGACCAGGATTAAGCAGTGTTAAGTACAGGGCAGGGGCGAGGAGGCACGCTGGTCCCAGGTTTCCAGCCCTGGCAAGCTCTCCCTGTTTGCCTGGGTGGGACGCACACTGGAACCAAGTGTTCCTGCGGCATCCAGGGCGAGCATCCACTCCTCTCCTTGGCGACTTTCTCTGGGGATGCACTGGTTCCAGCTCCAATACCTGGGAGCACATACCCGGTCTCAGTGAGGGGCCACCCAGGCAGGGGGAGAGTGTCCAGCCCCACCAGTGTCTCCTACCCCAGACCCAGAAAATACACCTCACTGCAGATTCTGGAAAATTTGGGTTTGGTCAGGCTGGAGACTCAACCTGTTACTGTAAGCAGGAGGACAGGATTTCCGCTGGCTTCCTTGTGCCTTCAAATTCCTGGCCAATGCAGGCACCAGTGTGTGTCCTACTCAGGCAAATGGGGAGAGCTTGCCAGAGTTGGAAACTTGGAACCAGTTGCCTCCTCAACCCTGCCCTGCACTTAGCACTGCTTAATCCTGGTCAGGTCCCCTGACAACCAGTTCTCTGCAAACCCTGCCAGAGTGTTCCCTTCTCGTTGCCATTATCTTTGACTCCCATTTAGCAGAGGACCACAAGCTAATATATCCATTTGGCCTCAGTTTCCTCATCTGTAAAATAGGTGGCATGTCATCCCTCTCCAGCCTCAAACTAAGACATCCCTTTTTTAAGCCTATGATGATGATCCATAGATTAGATATTGAGGTAAAACAAACAAACAAACAAACAAACAAAAAAACTCTTTGTAAAGGCTCTGGGGGTTGTCTCTAACATGTCCATATCCTTAAATTTGGAGAGTCATGATCTTGAAATAAAAATTTTTGGGAATGTCAAGGGTTTCCTGTCCATCAAAATGTTGATGGTTTGTTATGTTACAGATTTTGTGTCTTTTTTGTACCGTGTGCACGAGTATGCGTTACTTGTACCAGAAGAAATAAACATTACTTTTAAAGGCTCTCTTGAGCGGGAGAAGTCCAGGCCATTTGCTAACTTTTGCTGGAGGGTGCTGGCAGATAAGCAGTGACTTTTGTGTAGGAAGGCAGGGATTCAATTCTATGACCTCTGAGAGGTCCTCCTAGCACGGGCGCCCAGGCTCAGTGCCCATGGTCAACTCATACCTGTCTGCAGAAACATGTTGCCAGGAACCAGAGAAGGAGGAAGACAGAGAGAGAGTGGGAAAGGGACAGTGGAGGAGGAGAGAGACTGGAGAGCCAAAGAGAAAACTGCACTGTCATGAAAGCTTGAAACTGCCCTTTCAACCTTTCCCTTATAATTAGTTGGAGCAGCTGGTGGGGAAGAACTGTTGGTGAGTTGCAACTTGTCGGGCTCCAGTCCTCAGGATGTTTCAGGCTTGCTCCGCGGTTGAGGGAAGCTTGGTTCTCAGATGGTTCTTCCTCCCTCTCCATCTATCTTTCTGTTTTAATTCCCTGCCTTGAGGGGGTGGTGTGAAGGGTTGGGAACTTCCTAGAGTCCTGGTCAGAGAAGGCTTGCCCCCAGGACTGGCCCGGAGATGCTGGCAAGAAATTGGTTGAGAGAGGTTTCTCTCCATGAGTGATTTGGGGGCCAACTCTGCAAAGGTCTGTGGGGAGCAGTGCAAAAGAAGGGAGTCTGCGGTCCAGGAGGGGCAAGTGCAGTCAGGTTGGTTTTCCCCAGGCAGTGAGCCTCTTGCGATCCCAGAATTGCCATGGGAGCCTCTGCCTCTCATCGTCCTGACAGAGACTATGGCCATCATCAAAGGCAACTTTTGCATCAGTTTCTCATCTAATGGTAAAGTACCTCCTTAAGAAAGTAGCTTTGAATAGCCCCTGGCACACAATCAGCATAGATACCAGCTTTTATTATGGCTGCCCTTACAGGAGACCACATGGGCACATCAGCTTTCTCACCCCACCCAGGGTCTGGTCCATCCAGGAAGGACTGAGGCTTCATTCTGGTGAGAACTTCCAGCTGTAACCAGTTGGTGTGGGCCTGGGAGGTGAAGGCACTGCCTTCATGTTGGACCAGCGCAGGGTGCTGGTGAGGCTGCCTGGAGGTGGCTGCCCAGGGAACAGAGGGCCCCGTGGCCTGGCTGGCACTGCTCCTGGCTCAACAACTGCTCCTCTCCTACTTGTCCAGTTGGCTGTGTCTGGCACGAAGCCAGAGCTCAGCACTTTTGCCGTTACTCCTGAGCAGTGTTAGCCAGGTGAGTGACAAAGGTCATGGGGGACAGAGGTGCCGTTACCTGATTTCCATCCAGTGTGATGGGTTTCTCCCTGCACATGGGCCAGCCCAGTAACCACGGCAGCAGCTCTCATCTTCTGAGCATCGGACTATGTGCAGGCGCAGTAACTACATTTAGCGTTTCCTGTCTGCAGAGCAGCTCTATACGTGGGAGTAAACATCCCCACTTCATGGATAATCCACTGATGCTTAATGAATTGAAACTACACACCGAAGTTAAGTTTACTGACTGACTGTATGCCAGTAGGGGCTGGGATGAAGAATTGTGATTCCAAAGCTTGGGTTCTTACTAATAGTAAGAGTAACTGATGTCAATGAGGCCATTGCCATGTGGATTATTGTACTGAAAGTTTTGCACCAACTATAGGGCATTTGCTCTCTTGTGAATGGGACATCCCAGGTGGGGAGCTGAGACCAGACTTTTTCCTGCAGTTTATTAGCCCTCTCGCAGTGGCCATGCGGGGGAGATCTGATCCAGTGGCAGCCCTTTGTGTATCTCTCAGAGATCCCTGAAACTCTCTAGATTCTCTGCCTGTCCTAGGTGCCCCCCTAGGGACCTGTGGGGACCTGCCTGTGTCCCCCCACCAGACCACAGGCTCACTAAGAGCTGAGACTGCATCTTACTCAGTGCCGATACTGCTTCATACATAGTAATCATGTAATAAATGCTTTAAATAAATTTGGTCACCATCCTATTAGCTTACATTTATTAATTGCTTGCTGTATGCCTATTGTGTAGAATATATACCTGCCTTCACCTGTGTAATCCTTTTAACAATCTCATTTGATAAATGATGAAACGGAGGCTCAGAGAAGTGGAACTGACCTTGTTGGTGTCACTAAGCAGCAAGGGGCAGAGTCTGGAACTGGAGAACATTTTCTGCCTCCAAACCCTATGCTTGTTTTTCTTCAGGGATCTGCCTAGGGCAAGGCTGTCTCTAGAGCCTCCTTCTTTCCCCCTCCATTCATCTCCCTGAGGTTTCAGGAGATGGTTTCTCTTGGTCCTTTTCCTGGGAGAGAAAGAAGTTTGCAGAATACTCTTCATGGAGTGGGGCCACTGAGGTCCCTGGGAACTGGCCAATGCAATTTTTTAAGCAAAAGCGCTTTATTTATTTATTTAATTTAATTTTATTAATTAATTTATATTTAGAGAGAGGCAAAGGGAGGGTGAAAGCGAGGGAGAGAAACATCAATGTGGGAGAGAAGCATCGATGGCTGCCTCTCATACGCACCCTGACAGGGGAAGAGGCCTGCAGCCCAAGCACGCACCTTGACCTGGAATCGATCCCGCAACCTTTCATTTTGTGGGATGACACCCAATCAACTGAGCCACACTGGTCAGGGCAAACAAGAGGTACTTTAAATGGCCAGGCCAGCCACCTTCAGACCTGCTCTGTCACTCTTTGCTTTCTCTCTCTCTGTACCTCCGCCTGGGTCCCAAATCCATGCCTCTTGCCCAGGTAGCACCAGAGCCTGCAGAATGGGGATGTCACTGTCTTGGGAGAAGGTGATGGGTTTCCCTCGATGTAGTTCAGTCTTGGTCTACTCCCTTTATCCTTCCTCACGCCATTCATGTTCCCCACCAGGCTCCGGGTGCCAATGAGATCCCCTCAAAGGATCATATTAGTTTTCTATTGCTGCTGTAACAAACTACCACACGTTTAGTGGATGAAAGCAACACAAATTTATTCTCTTACAGTTCTGGAGGTCAGAGTTAGAAGTGAGTCTTACAGGGACTAAAATCAGGTGACAACGGGAGGCCCCAGGGTGTTTCTTGCTTCTTCCACCTTCAAGCTACAGGCATACCTTGGCTTCTTGGGTTGTGGTTATATTGTTCTAGCTTCTGCTTCCTTCTTCACATAACCTTCGGCTTATAGTGCTCCTGCTTGCCTCTTATAAGGACCATTGTGGTCACATCATTGGCCCACTCGGATAACCCAGGACAATTTCCCCACCTCAAATCCTTTGCCTTATGTCTATAAAATTTATATTACCTATAAAGTAACCTGATTATAAGTTCTAGGGATCAGGACATGGACATCCTTGGGGGACATTATTCAATCGACCACAGAGATGGTTTGTGCTTCTAGAACAGTTCTCTACTTACCTGCCTGAGCATCATATTAGTAAACAAAGCTACCATTTACCAAACACGGATTCTGTGCTTGGAGCTGGACCAAGCTCTCCATGTGCAGTGCCCTGCTGATTCCTCACAAACCTTTCTGATGCTGGCACTACTATTTCTATTCTCAATTTACAGAGAAGAAACAAAAGCTTGAGATTTAAGTGACTTGAGGTTACACAGGGAATAAGTCAAGGACTTGGGCTTTGAACCCAGGTCTGTTGGATCTAAGATCTTTTTCTTCAACATCCCTCCCTCCTTGCTGTGGTAGCTAGACCCTAAGAAGGCCCCCAATGATCTTTGATCACTCCTTTATGTAGGCCCCTCCCACACTGTACCAGGATTGGTCAGCGTGACCAACAGAATTCCATGAGAGTGAGAGGGCATGTCTTCTGAGGCTAGGGCATCAAAGACACAGTAACTGCTCTCTCTGATGCTCAGTTTGGGGGACTAGACACTGTATCACAAGCGTTCTCAAGCAGCTCTGTGAAGAGGTTCTTGTGGTAAGTAACTGAGCCTCCCACCAGCTACCAGCACCAATCTGCCAGCCATGTGACTATGCCATGGAAGGGGATCCCCACCCCCCGTAGCCCCAGCTACGTCTTGGCTGCAACTTCATGAGAGACCTAGAGTCTAAACCACCCAGCTAAGACATGCCCAGAAACTGTTACATAATACATGCTTATTTTTTGTTTTTAGCCACTATGTCTTGAAGTAATTTGCTATGCAGTTATACATGACTAATACAAGGCCCAAGTTCTAGAAAGCTGAGATTTTGCTCTGAGCTCTAGGTATGTCAAAGGAAGTACTAGTCAAACTTCGATCCTCCAAAGTCTGTGTTCCATTTCAGCAGGTTAGCTGACCAGCACTGGAGTTGGGGACCCAAAATTCCAGGATGTTCTCCATCCCCAAGCCACTTCCCACAAAGGACAGAAATATTTTTAATCACTTATTCCCCTGCTCTAAATTATCAGCGGCTCCTTAAAGGCCCATAAATACTTCTCTCAAACCCAGAATCCTTAGCCTGGCATCCCCTCTCCCCTTCCCCCTTCATAACCCTCTGGTCTCATTTCTCCTTGTTCCTCAGCTGGCCCTTCAAACCTGTCAGACTAAGGTGTTCACCTCTGTTATATCTCTTCTTGCTCTGCTTGGTTGTGCTGTTCTCTCCTTGACAGCTGCAAATGGATGAACAAATACCCACTGAGGATCTGCTACGTATCAGGAGCTAATGACAGATGCTTCTACGTGCAGTGTCTTCATTTGCACAACAATCATTTTTACAGAGAAGGAAACTGCAGTTCAACGACCTGTCCAGAGTCCCAGGGGAAGTAAGTGATGAAGTCAGTACTGATAGAGTCATGCCTGTCAACCCTTGTGGCTGTAAGTTCAGTGATTTTCCACTACCCCGTATTGCTTTTGACTCACATTTCTATGGAATTTTACAGTTTATAAAGCCCCTGCTTATTACAATTTTTATTGAGCTTCACAACAACCCAGTGTGATAGATGGAACAAGTACTGCTTGCCCCATTTCACAGAAGATAAACTCAACATGAGGAAGAGAACTTGTCCTCATGGGGCCAAGTGTCAGAGATGTGATTCCAACTTAATATCTCACTCCAGACCCACCACTCTTTCCTCCATCTTTTCTTTGTACCTCTCTCTAAGCCTACCATGGATTTTTGCATGTAATTGATGCCCAGTGCATCAATTTGTTGGCTGATTGATTTTTAACGTATTCTTTAGTAAATGGTGCAAAAAGGGGTCTGGAGAATTATCTCTGATGACAGAGACTAACTTTAAAAAAGAACTTAGTGTAGCAGCAAGGTATGAGGACAGACTTCAGAAGGACCTTTGTAGTAGAAAGGGCTGGTAGTAGTCACTGACTATTGAACAAAGGAGACTGAGGAATTAACCATGCTTGGGAATCTCCAAGAACGACACACCACTGCCTGGGTCCACGGAAGTACTGTTTATTCTTAGGTGCAGGGGAAAGGACAAAATGAGCTCTGGAGGACCCAGATAGCTCAACATCAGCATTCATGACCCTGTGATGTGGCTGTCACTGCTGCCTGAATCACTGAAGCACCGCCAGGGAAGGAGAAGACTATGTCACCCTGTTGGAAATTTCTTGTCCCCAATGCTCAGGACTCAAGCTGATGAAGCAGCTGTACTTCAAAGAGGTTCTTTGAGGATAAAGTCACACAGACTCAGGCTCCTTGGGCTTGTGAGGCCTCACAGGTCATCCTGCCTCTTCTTAGATATCCTAAAATACTCCAATGGGCACTCATAAATATTTGCTGAATGATTGAATGAATGTTACGTAAATTGATGGCTGTGGCTTTCTCCTGTCTCTGCAGGGTTCTAATAATATTTCTCCCTGTCTTGGAAACCCATTCCAATTCTGATTGTCCTTTGTTTTTAGGGATTCCTCTCGCTCTCTAACCCCACTTCAATCAAATCCAGTGGACTGTTGTCCTGCCTTCTGTGCACATAGTCCATGATTGGCCACCCCCAGACTGTGATCATCTTGACTTGGGTTCTTAAAACAACTTTACATTCAGATTCAGAAGCTGTTTGAAATAAGAGATGGAAAGAGATTCAGGCGCAGCACAGGAAACAAGCTGGATTCAGTGTGCTTTCCTTGTGCACTGGGCTCCCTGCAGCTAAGCCTTGCTTCCAGAGTCCACCCTGCGGTGTGTGTATGGATGAATGGCGGGGGTGAGGGAATCGTTCCCTGGATCACAGTGTGGAGTGGCACTAAAGCCTCCATCTGGGAGCCAGGAGAAATGGGGTGAATTCAGGGTCTGCCACACACTAACCAGTGAGTGTGACTTTAAACAAGTTCTGCCCCCTCTGGTCCTCACTGTGAATGAGAGGATTGGAGTCCTTCATTTTGTCATCTCCTCGACAACCGTTTCTGAGCACCTATCATGTGTCAGGCACTTGGATGATACAGCAGTGAACAACATAGAGCTTCTGCAATCACAGAACGTGTGGAGAGGTGGGAGGCAGACCAAATAAAGCAGCAAGCAAGTAGGTAACAGCTGTCATACCAGATGAGATGAGAGTGATGGAGGTACATACGGCAAGGTAAGGTGGAGCAAATAAAGGGGGCCTATCTTAGATAAGGTGGTCATGGATGATATCTCTCAAGTGGTGACATTTGAGCGGAGCCCTGAGTGGGGGTGGGGGGCAGGCCTGCATATATTTGGAGGAATGGATCCTGAGAAAACGAACAGTAATTGCAAAGGCCTTTAGAGGGAACCCAGAAAAATGGCCAGGTGGGAACAGAAGACAGAGAAGTAGCCAGGGGCCAGGCCATGGTAGAGACACTGGATGGTATGCTGAGCGACTGGGGAAGCCATCAGGGCACCGCATGGTCAGGCATGGTCTGACTTGTGCGTTAAAGGATAAGTTGATCCTAAGTTATAGGGAATTGGGCTTCTTCCAGCCCGTGGCTAAGCAGATCTGGCTTGGTAAGGCAGGGGCGGGATAGTCCCAAAGCCAGGTCCTGCCCTAGAGGCAGACTTTGTGAGCGGTGCCAGCACAGACTGATGGAATCTGCCCGCTCACGTCTCATCCTGCCACTGCTCTTAAGCCTCAGCTCAGCTCCAGACCTCGCTGGTGTGCAGGTGCTCAGGGCTCACTGACAAGCTAACCCGCACCCCAAACCCAAGGCCCTAGTGGCTGCTAGGCTGGGCTGTGGGAGACTAACTCAGGGGTTATGACATATTCTTTTCTTATTAGAAAAACCGTTCCCCTTTTTGTGCCTCTTCCCTCTAACTTCCCCAATCCCCCTCTTCATTTATTCTTCTGTTTAGTTCCCTTTCCTTCCTTGTCTATCCATCCCTCAAGGATTACATAGCATCTCCTAGAAGTCAGAAGCTCATCTCCTGCTTTCTGTGCCCTGATGGCTTCCCCAAACACTCAGCGTGTAATGTGGACTTCCTGGCCTGTAGAAAAGGTGACACCGAACTTGTGTCTCAGAACTAGAGAGTTGTAGAGTCTCTATTAGAAGTCAGGGAGCGTGACTATAGTCCTGCAGGGATACCTCCATTTTATTGTCTCCTAGGAGGTCCTAGAGAGTTGCATGCTGTGATAAGTAAGGCCAAAGATGCAGGTCCACCCAAGGCTCTCTGGAAACAGAGAAGGGGGCACCAGCCTTGTGGCTGAGGTGGAAGGGGCTGTCGGGGAGTGTTCCTGGAAGAAGGGGTATTTGAAATAAGTTTTGGATAAATACATGAGTAGCATTTTTAAAAAAAATTTCAATTACTATTGACATTCAATATTATTTTGTATTAATTTCAGGTACACATCATATATTTTACAAAGTGATCCCCCTGATGTTTTCAGTACACCTGACATCATGCAGTTATTAGAACATTATTGACAGTATTCCCTATACTGTACTTTACATCCTCATGACTATTTTGTGACTACCAATTAACACGCCTCAAACACTTCACCTTTTTCACTCAGCCCCTCTACACCTCTCCCCTCTGGCAAACATCCATCTGTTCTCTGCATCTGTGAGTCTGTTTCTACTTTGTTTGTTTGTCTGTTTATCTTTAGCAGCCACTATATAAAACAGTATGGAGATTCCTCAAAAGATTGAAAATGGAACTGCCTTATGACCCAGTGATTCCATTCCTGGGTATATATTCGAACAAACTAATTTGAAAAGATATATGTACCTTTATGTCCATTGCAGCATTATTTACAATGGCCAAGCTATAGAAGTGCCCAAAAATAGATGAATGGAAAAAAAAGCAGTGATGCATACAATGGAATATTACTCAGCCATAAAAATGAATAAAATTTTACCATTTGCAACAGCATGGATTGACCTAGAGCTTATCTTGCTCAGTGAAATAAGTCAGTCAGAAAGACAATTACCATAGGATATCACTTACATGTGGAATCTAAAGTTGAGTGGGATTTTCCCGGAAGAGAAGCCAATGTGGAAGTGGGGATGAGGATGGACTGAAAGCAATAGCGCAGGGAAAATCCCTGGCGTGTGTTTTGGAAGCAACCAGTCAATTATCCAATACCAAAAGGGATTGATTACCTCAGTGGAAAAATCAGACACAATGGTTGTTTGACCCAATCCTGGAGTTTTTGTTTTGTTTTTACGTAACTGTCACTAAACAAACAGAATAAATACAGATAATTTTCAGGTAATAAATGAGATTAAATATTTATATTATGTTCAGGTCAAGGGGTAAATAAGATGAGGGGGAAGACGGAAGGAGGAGGTTGGGGTCAGGGTTGGGAATTTCCTGTTTAGACAGAACAGTGTCTGGTCAGTTGGTGACGTCTGATCCTGAGAAGAAAAGAAAAAAGATTTTGAAGCTTGGTTGAAAGGATCCAAAACACTGCACTCAATTGGAAAACCACCTCTCAAGTCTCCTACTCCATCTTCCTAGAAATGGTTTATTGCTAAGAGTATTAAGTGAAGAAGGAATTTAAAGAGAAGAAATGATGATTCATAATAATAATGCCACACCTTTCTCCCAAGATGCTCAGAACATTGTAGGGAAGTTACATCATTGACTTCTCATAAGCTCATCCCTGCCTCTCTTGCCGCTCGACCTGGATGTAAAGGGGTAGCTCTGGGCACAGCTTGCATGGTCCGCATGGAGCTCCAGTGGGATCTGCCTTGACTTCCAGACCTCAGGTCCCAAGGCTTGGCTGTCTTAGCTCCTTCCACTCAAGAACACTAGACTTCTGTCAACTTATCCACAGTGAGCCCCCGACACAAGCCATATGAGATGTCAAGTGCTGTCCACCTTTTCTAAAAAGTTCCAAAAAAGAAAACACCCTGACTTTCTTTGAAAGTGCACCAAGCCCCTGCAGAGCGAGGAAGCTCTTCTCAATACCTAACACAACTCTCCTTGGCTGCAGTGCAGCTCTGGTCTTTCGGTCTTGTTGGTCCAAAGAAGGGGTATCTTGTCCCCACCACTTCAAGGACTTACCTGCATGCAGATGTGAGATTAGTGTTATCTCAGTGAATGAATGTGACCACCATTCTGCAAAACTTGTAAATAGTGTTTAAACACACAGGTATAAATGACATTTCTCGTAGTAAGATAAAACAAGACAGGCATTAACCTCTTTTGCTTAACTTCTTACTAGCTACATCATCTTGAAGACATACCTTTATTTTCTCTATTAGTGTTTTCTTAGCTTTGAAGCAAAATAAGACCAGTGGGCTCATTTCACAGGGCTGATGTGACAACCGGATGGGATTGCATTAGTTAAAATGCTTTTCGATCTGATCAGGACGTTGTACATGAAGGAATTGCTGCTATTTCTATTAAAACTTGGGGAGAAGTGTCTGTGGGCTTCAGCATTTTCAATGCTTGTTATGTGAGTCTTGCCTAGATTTTAAATAGGAAGCAGAGAAATGGGACGTGGAAAGAAAGAGAAATTGGGCAGGGCAATTTAGGGAGGTCATGAAAAGATTCTGTTATTTTTTTTATTTTAAAGATTTTATTTATTAATTTTTAGAGAGAGGGGAAGGGAGGGAGAAAGAGAGGGACAGAAACATAAATGTGTGGTTGCCTCTCACGCACCCTCTCCTGGGGACCTGGCCTGCAACCCAGGCATGTGCCCTGACTGGGAATTGAACTGGAAACCCTTTGGTTTGCTGGCTGGCACTTAATTCACTGGGCCACGCCAGCCAGGTCATGAAAAGATTCTTGAGCTTTAAAAATTAGGAGAAAGGTGAGTGGCATCACAGCTAGAGAATAGGATTTCCTGTCAAAACAATAGTTGCAAAAGAAAATCATCCTAGTTTCTAACTGACCTGCAAAATCACCTCTTGGTCTCTCCCATGGGGCCTCTGCCCCCTTATCTCCCTCACCCATTACCACTGCGCTCCCCTCTCCCTCTCTCCTCCACGCCCCTCCAAGAATTCTTGGGCTGTTTTTACTACTTTTGCAATCACTGCTCTTTTACCTTGGAAAGAATCACCCATCACTGGTCCTTAATAGAGTTGAGGATAAAGAGAATGGAACTAAGTTCCAACAGGTTTCCAGAACTCAGGCCTCTCGTTTATGCCTTTATCCTACCTGAGATTTCAGCATCCATCATTCTTGACAGTCGCTTGCATGGGGAGGCCTCTTCCAAATCTGTAAATCCCAGGTGCTCCAACAGGGAGGGCAGCTTGCCCGCAGCATCTCAGCAAGTCTAGATGTCTATCTTGACATCTATGCCTACAACACTGAAGGCACAACTACACATAAATTAGACATCGCCCATCCAACCTGGAGTTGGTTATGCCAACAGCTCGCCCGTCGTGCCCAACCCCCACTCCGGTCACCATGATGCCAAAAATGAAACGTCACAATTCCATACTATCTCACATAGAAAGAACACACTAATCGACAATAACAAGGCTTCCAGGCTCCCTCGGTTGCCCTAAAATGTTGGTTCTTGTAGATCTGGAAACTAAAGATGTCGCCTCACTTATTCTATTTCCATTCAATTCTCTATACAGATCATATCAGGAACGGGTTTGTATGTGATTTCTCTTTGAAGTTATTGCAGATGGAAACTTTGCAGTGTCCTCTGGTCACTTATTCAAATGCTTTGCATTCTCACAGTTTGGCAAAGCTTTATAATTATTCTGACATTTTGGTACTGACTGCTAAGCATACATTTCCTCCTTCCCCCCTCCTGATAATGCCAACCTATTATTTTCATATAGCAAAATTACCTCGCGGTCAATAAATAAAGTCTTGACCTGATCCAACCAAGAGGCAGGTCTCTGTCCCCAGCGATGCCAGCGGCTTTCCTGTCCTGGGACTTTGGAGATGTCAGTGAGCCCGGAGTGAGCTGCTTTCCTGCTCCACAAATACCCTGACATATTCCGGACCTGGCCTTTCTGAACCTGGCCCCCAGCTCTCCTCTAACCCACCCAGCCTCCTACATACCGCACCCCGTCCTCCCCCCCTCCCCGAATAATCCCTAGTCCCCAAGTGAGTTTTGTTTTTGTTTGTGTAGTTTGGCTTTTTTTTCCCCTCAAGGCTGCCAGTATTCATTTTGTTTGCTCCTAATGAAAGACCCTAATTTAACTTTATTATAATCATTCTTTTCCTAAACAAGAATATTCCCACCCATGGCCCCGACACACCATCCATATATTGGAATTTAAAAATCTGACTTTCAGCTCCTGACCCTTTTCCCCAATTTCAGATTCATAAATCCAAGTGGACTAGGCTTCTCCATCAGAATGTACACAGCCATGCTGTGTATCCCAAATCCATGCAGTTCGTCAACAGATCTTTTTTTTAAGCATGTACTAGGCACCAATCACTACCCTGAGTACTGGAGACTTAATTCGGTCCCTTTTCTTTAGGGAGCTACAGTCCCTTGTGACCTGTAGAAAAGTAAACACCCCCTTTGTAAAGGTGTGCTAAGTGCTGTGCAGGGAAAATCAAGGGGGGCTAACCCAACCCCAGCTTTAGGAAAGGCTTCCTCAAGAAGATAATATCTAGGTAGAATTGGAGTTAGACAGGTAACCCTGGGAGCAGGGTTAGGTCTGGCTCTCCCCGGCTCTCATTGTCTCCCTTACTCGTCCGTTGTCTGAAACGCCCTCACTTCCTGCCGGAAGTCAGTGACATCCCGGGAGCCGTGCGCTCATCGCTCTGTTCGCCTCGGTATCCCAGGAAGAGAGCCTGGCGCATGTTAGGTGCTAAAACAGTTCTGCATAAACGTGTTCGGAACAAGGGACACCTCCTGAGGTGGGTGCCCAGGCCCTTCCTGAGAAGCCCTGGTCTCCCTGCATCGGGCCGCGCTGGGGGACACCATGCTGTTTCAGACTCTGGCCCTTGCACGCGAGGCCTGTATGCTCCCTCTTCCCTCCTCTGCTTGACGGCCTGTCATCTTCCACAGCCTAACCATCAGGTTCTCATCGACCCCTCCTGGACACAGTGCCTGACCCCGACCTTCTCCTCGCCTGCGCCCCCTCGGCTGGGTCCAGCTCCCCGTCCCCAGCCCACAGAGCCCTCTCCAACATGCTGTCCTGGTGCTTCCTGCCCAGACTGCCAGATTTAGCAAATAAAAATACAGGACATCTAGTAAAATTTGAACTTCAGATAAACAACATCTTTTTCTGTTTGTTTTTTAGTATAAGTATGCCCCGTGCAATATTTGGACAAACTTGTACTTTAAAATTATTCCTTGTTTATCTGAAATTCAGATTTTACTAGGTGTCCTGTATTTTATGTGACAAGCCTACTCTCTGCACTGGGTTATGGCCTCTGATTTTCCCTGGTTCTTCCCATTCACATCACTGCAAAATGTTTCTTCTCCTGTCTCTCCTCCAAGTGCCATGACTTACGCAGATCTGTACCTTAGCCCCTGACTGCTACCTGTGAGGCCAGCCTCTTGGCCACTCAGCAGAGCCAGACTGGAGGCCACATCACCTGTGGGTACACCTGATGCCTCTCTGCAGGGGAGGGGGCACGCAGCGGGGTGTAGAGTGCAGAGAAGAAAGCGACTCTTTCTCCTGGCTTATCATGGGGATGATTTTTTTCTTTCTACTTCTTCCCTTCCATCATCTTTTCCAAACTCAGGAACTTCAGAAATGAACAGTAGCTCCGTTGTGGGGATGGGGCTGGTCAGGTGACAAGATATATTGACTGTTGCTACTACTACCACGAGCTTGCGTGACTTAGGTTCTGGACACTTTACGGAGTCCTCCTTAAAAGCATCTCATTTAATCCTCACAAGAACCCAATAAGGTAGGTAAATAGTATCCCCATTCTACAGATTATTATTACCGCCATTACAGAGATGAGGGAACTGAGCTCAGAAAGGTTAAGCGCTAGATCCAAGTAACACAGCAGTGAATCAGGACTGGGGTGGGAGTCAGGCACTCTCCCTGGCACCGCCCTGTCTGCCCCGACGCTGTGCTAGGACAGGGCTGAGGAACACGGTGGATGCATCTTGGTGCCACCCCATCCCATCCATACAATGGGTAAGCATTTTCTGGGCTATTACTCTGAATATATAAATTCTTATTTTTGCCAGCCTTTCCCTTACTGTTTCACCTCTTATACACTTCATCCTCCCCACCCCCATCACTCACGACCTGCCCAGTGGTTTCCCAAGCTTGGCAAAGAAGTTTTGGAAGCCTCACCTGGAAAAGACCCTGCCTCCTCAAGCCTCTTAGGGGCCCAGAGCCATGCTGTGTGGATGTGCTTCCTGAAGCTGTAGGCTGAGTGGGAGCCCTTCGCACCTTCTCCCTCAGCCTGACAGCTGTTGAGCAGGTGGGCCCCTCCCCTGGTGGCTTGGAACCTGGCCTTGCTCTGCGTACCTGGAGCCTTGGGCAGCCATCCAGGTCTTAATTGCGAATACACCCACTTTTCATGTTTTCAGCCTTTGCTAATTGCCAAGGCCGTTTGACCTGGAGCTCAGGTTTGGCTCCCACATAAATCCTGAGTACCTTCTCCCTCCCCCACCCCCCTCCGCCTTACCAGCAAGTGTAATCACAGGATCCTAGGGATAGCCTTAGAGCTGATGTCAGGCAGAGACTGTCTGATCTCATTTCTCATTTTCCACATGAGGAAACAGAGGGCTAAGGAAGGCTAGAGACTTAATCAAGCTCACAGAGTCAGCAGTGATTTGTCTTATTTGGAAGTAAGGCTTGAAGACATGAATCAAGCACCCCAGAGAGCACTGGCCGGTGGGTTTGGGTTATTCTGATAACTGTAGCCCCCGTGGATATGGGAGAGGACAGAGTTGAGTCTCATGAAGCGTCTGGCTTGGCTATCAACCAGGCTCTATATATTCGGATAATTCAGGGTCTCTGTCCTTTATGTGACTGATATTTTCAGAGAGGTCTGCTTATTAACTTTCCGAGGATCGTCCTTAGAATGGGCTCTTTGGGGACCCGGGGGTATGTGATCAGGTGGAAGTTGGAGGGTCACCAGATGGCTAGACTGTAGGGGGAATTTGCATGTGGGCTGGGGAGGGCAATGGGAAGACCCTCAAAATCTGTCAACCCCCCTGATTTTTAGAAACCTCTGTAAGCCAGGACTCAAACCCAGGCCTGAAGGTGTTTTGTTACGTGCTTGTTTTCCAGTTAAGACATGCTGCCTCTGCTCAGGCCAAGAGAGTCCTGAAAAGTCATTGTCACTATCCCTCCACCTCTTCACCCCTCCAATCTGACTGAAGTCCATCAAGATGGCAAATACCTCCAGGGAAGCAAATTCAGTCTCTCTGGAACCCCGAGCTCTCGTTTAACATGCACTGGAATTAGAAAGTTCCCCCAACTTCTTCCCTGGGAACAGTTTTCATTCTCTCCTTCTTTGAATATGAAAATCGTATCAATTAAACAAACATTTACTGAGCATTTACCAGGTAACACTGTGCCAGATTAAGGGGGTACAAAGATGGACACACCCCTCCTTCTTTAAGCTCCAGCTGTCCGCAGGCTGCCAGGCCACGATGAAGGTTTCTTATTCAGCAGGTCACTTGGCCCCACCTTCTCTCTCTCTCTCTCAAACCCAGGATTCAGTTACAGTTAGGGGCCCCTGACAGGGTCTGATTACATTTGGAGGGTACTACGCCCCAATTCCCTTCCTTTCAGGGGGCTCTCCTGGGGAACACAGTTACGTCTAGGTATTGGTGGGCAGTGGGATGACTTCAGAGTCCAAGAGATTTCCCTTTTCCTTCTAACAGTTCCCCACCTGCTTGCTGATGAAAAAAAAAATCTTCCTCCTGCTCAGAGCTTTGCTACTTCTTAAAATGTAAATCCTTCTCAAGGAGGTCTCATTTATCCTCGGATCAATTGTAATGCTGTTCATGTAATTGATGATGCAATAAGACCCTTTTCTTACTTCCCCACAATTATAAAAGTCATACCTAATCACTGTAGAAAATTTGGAACACATAGAAAGTGTGTAAATAAGGAAACAAACGTCATCCATGTTCTTATAACCCAGAGACAACTGTGGGTGAGGTTTTGTTCTAGTGTCGAACAGGCATAGAGCTTAGTTTACTGAAAGGCACAGCGGTGTGTGGAGCTCAAAGCCAAATCTCTGCACCAGGTGCTAAGCCAGTTACTGGCTCTGTGACCTTACACAAGCGACCACTCTCTGCCTCACTAGCCTCGTCAGTAAAGTGGGGATAACCGCGGTGCGTAAGCTGTAGGCTGCTGTGAAGGTGTGGTGAGTTAACACGGGTAAAGAGCCTAGAGTGCTGCCTGACTCAGGCAGTGGTGGGCGTCAGTATTATCGGTGCTCTTATTGTCCGTAGTTTGTTATTGTTATAACGAAGCTCCCCGGGCTGCCTCCGTGACCCTCGTCCTGTGCTATCTGGAGGCCAATCATGGTGGTCCCCAACCCTACCCACCTCCAGTTTCCAAAGCATTGGTAAATTTTTCTAGACTCTTTTGGGAGAAGATGGAGATCTTTTTATCACTCCATGCAATAAAAAAATAAATAAAAAATAAAATGGCATCTCCCTTTATATACTTTCGAACACCTGTGTGCTTTTGCCAAAGCTTTAATCCTGTGGGAATCATCTCATTCTCTCTTCTCTCTCTCTCTCTCTAGAATCTCTTCCTTGGCCTCCCCAGCCACCTGGCACTTAAGTCCTCCCCACACTCCCTGAAGCTCTCATCAGCTTACGAAGCTAGCAGCTGCGCTCAGAAGAACCGAAGAGCCCAGCCCCGACCAAGCACACCCTGGGCCTCCTGTTATCCGGCCTTGTACAGATCAGCTTACACATGTGCGCACACTCATGTCAATGCACCTAGATAGACACTGCCACTCCACCCGCCCCACCAAACTGGAATAGTATATGGATACTTCATAGGCTATTTGGTGTCTTGCTTTTTTCACTTGCCAATATAGGTGATCACTCACCATTTACATTGTAGCACAGGCCATTAGAAATCTCTTAAGAGATTCTTTTCTGAAAGAAGGTGTGCTTTTTTCTTGTTTGTTTTGTGTTTTAACAGAGGGGAAGCCTGAGGCTGTAGGCACCGGGGGCAAGAGGCCCCCTTGAAGGCAGCCGGTACCATCAGCTTGCCCACTCACCCTCACAGCCCTCTGCAACGTGGCTCTCGCACATCTGCTTCACTATCGTTATTCCCTTCAGAATGTCCTCAAGACCATCCATTGGAACTCACCTTCCCAGACTCCTGGCAATTCCTCTTCATTGTCCTCTGCCTGTCTTCCCAACCGATGGGTGCCCCTTGGGGTTCTCCCTAAGCCTTCCTTCATCTCCTCTCTGTAGAAGCTCCCAGGGCCCCTTCTTGACCACAGGGCCTTCACTCATCACTCACGTACCCAAGACTCCCTGAACTTTTCCTCTCCCGACCCCTCCACTTAGCTGCCTCCCAAGTCCCAGTCAACATGTCCAAAGTGGGACTCATTGTTCCGGGCCCAAACCTGCTCCCCCGTCTAGGTCTCTATTTCAGTAAATGCCATCCCCTTCCATTTACTATTCAAGCCAGAGACGATTGTATGTTTTCTTTCCCTTCCTCAGTATCCAATCAGTGTAGTAAGTTTTTCATTAAATTTTATGTATTCTATCAAAACTACTATGCTTTCTTTTGAAATCATGTGCATCTAGTGCCTTTGATATCAAAATGCTTTTTTTCCCCTTAAAAAAATGTGGGATATGGTAAATCGCAGCTGCTTCTGGCTGTGTGTATGTTTTTAGTATCAGTGAAGGAGACACTGTTGATTGCCACCAAAACCCAGACCCCTTTCCCTCCTCCAACAGGATCCAGCTTTGTTCAGATGTTCACTCCACCCCCTACTTCAGAGGGTAATTCTGATTAGGCTAAGCCAGCCATTTTCAGCATGTGTCTAGGGGACCCTTCCACAGCATCTGGGAGGTCAAAACTACTTTCATACTAAGCCATTATTTGCCTTTCTCACTTTCATTCTTTTATGAGTATACACTGGGTTTTTCCAGAGGCTAACTGTCATGTGATATTGCAACAGATTGAATGCAGAAGCAGATATGAGAATCCAGCTGTCTTCCATGAAGCCAGAAATTAAAGAGATTTGCAAAACCATGGAGCAATGCCACACTTCTCACTAAACTTTAAAACATAGTTATTTTTCATAACAAATAGATTATTTATGCTAACCTGCAATGAGTTTGTAATTGTTATTTTACAATAAATTGATTAATAAATATTAAAAAATTTCCCCATATTAATTTACAATACAATACATATCAATAGATATAACCTGCTTAAATGAAAGCTCTCTGAGGTCTTCAATAATTTTTTAGAATTTTAAAGGGGTCCCAAGATGGAAAAGTTTGAGAATCACTGGTCTACTCTGGTAATAG
The DNA here is from genome assembly GCF_021234165.1 of Pteronotus mesoamericanus. NCBI lineage: Eukaryota > Metazoa > Chordata > Mammalia > Chiroptera > Mormoopidae > Pteronotus > Pteronotus mesoamericanus. Next base: position 10,231,270 of record NW_026555277.1, on the reverse strand, counting down.
CTCTTTGTTATGTAAGTGACCCAAATTAGTCCAATCAGATTAGATCATGGAAAGATTTATATTCCAGGTCTGGGAAAGAGATTTCCCTGCTTTCAGTGGAAGTTTTCAGTCTCCATTGCCACTGGTAGCCTCTTGCAACCTTGAGGAGAATTACGGATGCAGTGGATAGCAGTTTGAAGGGAAGGAAAGACCTCAGGACCTCTGGGGTGTCATTAGGCTGCTAATGTGATGCCCCGTGCTCTTCCAGTGACATGAGAAGATAAATCTTTTTATCAATGGATCCAGTTTGCATTGGATTCTCCATTACTTGCCTCTGAAAGCCCCCTTCACTGATAAAACACTTGGGAAGTGAGGCGTTGGCATTCTCATGTCGACCCCAAACGCTGGAGGATGTTTTACTCTTCGTGTAATCTATAAACCACCACATTAGATGATCCTTGGAGGTTTCTCCAAGCACGAGGACCCATCAAGAAAGAAGAAAGGGGCCGAGAGGAAGGAGCTGAGGTTATGCCACGCGAAAGCTTCACCATGTACAGAATTGCTAGTGCAGAGGGTGAGAGACAGATTAGAGGAAGGAATCCCATGTAATTCATAGTGCTGCTGTGCTCTTCGAAAGCCAGGCTCCTCCTCGCTCCCACTCCTCCACCTCTTTAGTTCTCTTTTTTTGTAAACCAAACTGTCAACATCTGTCCGGGTGAACAGACTTATGGTGACAGCTGTGAAGATTTGCTCCGCTGCTTGACAAGTGGCATGAAGCACCTGGGGAACTTGGGTGGCTGTCACCAGTGCCTTATCCTTCCATTGGCAATTGTCCTAGACACTATTTTTTCACTTCGTTCAGGACTTTCAAAGGCTTTTGCAGATAAATTTGGACACAATGGGTGGGATGCAAACATGGTAGTGAAATAACATTCCTGCCTGTTTAAATAGTGTTGTTACTTGCTTAAAATAAATTTGGTGTCAAGGACTATCATTGATGCCTTTCCTAATAGGAGGGTCTCTGTCCATGCCAGATATTTCCTGGGAGTGCTAAAGTGACTATATGCAAATTACAGGCATCTTGGGTTGGAAATTTCAAAGTGAGGTTATAATGAAGCTCAAAAACATTTGTCTGATTTTTACTTCCTTTTTGGTTGTTAACAAAATGGAAGAGGAAGAAGGAAAAGAGCTTGGGGACAAATTAGACTTTTTTAAAAATAAATTGCAAGTAGGACACTAAAGGTCCTTTTTCTGTTAGAAAGACATCAAAGCGAAAGAGAAGCTTTCTGCACTATTGTTTTTTTTTTTTTTTTTTAAACAAGAAACTGCTACAAAGACACAAAGCACACTAGACTTGGGATAAGCCCTGGGGAGTCATTATGTCCAAGTTAGGGTAATCGAAAGAGTTTAATTTACTCAGTTCTGGAATAAAACCAAGCCTGCATTCAGCAATATTTGAAACCAGTTAAAGGTCAGTGAATGGGATGCCATTGTATTTAAATGTTTGTATCTATTTATTCATGCTTTACATTGTACTCTAAATTACATTACCTTCTTTTTTAATTAAGAAAAAGATAATTGTTGTGCCTAGTCATTTTAGCATAGTTTTTAATTGTAAAATAAGCATAAGAAGTGAAAAAACACTTTCTAATCTTCTTGATTTACTTCTTCATTCTTAGGGGTTCTCAAAGCCAAAAAGAGTGTCTGTTAGTGAATTAGAGTAAAACCACAGGGTAATTACTTTCTGGGCTACCAACGCAACATGAGTTGCTTTCTGTTGTAAGAATGCTGAAAAGTTGCCATACAATTAAATCAATTAGAATAATAAGGGGGCAGGAGAAGATTAAATTTATTTCCATTTGATTTAACTTACTAATTTCTCAGGGGAGACGGATTTCCCTGCCGTTGACCTCCAGGTTTTAACCCATGAGCCCCTTCTGTCCTCATGACATACTTGGGACGTAATTCATACCCAAAAACCTGGGTCTCTTTGCTTGACTCAGGAAGTAGGTTTGTAGAATGAGAGTCAGTGAACAAGTTAGGCAGTACACAGATTTGTTTGGAGACCCTACTACATGCCAGGGATATTCTGTGGCCTGGGGATTCAGTGCGAACAAGTGAACACTCCTGACCTCCAGAGGCTTAGGCTCTAATAGGAGAAAACAGATAATAAACACATAGACAAATAAATCAATAAAATAACTGATAAATGCTGCAAAGATGATAGGAGAGGGCAATGTGATAGAAAGTCACTTCCCAGCAGGTGGGTCAGCATAGGCAAAGGTCCTGGGGCAGGAACACACATGGTGTGTTTGAGAGTGAGAAAGAAGTCCTGCATGAAGGAGGCTCAGGACTCCAGGCCCACCTGCCTTGGCTCCAGTCTGCTCCAGTAAAACGGGTATCTCCTGCTGGTGCTCCCTTCCTTTGTGACTTGATTGCAAATCAAAGCCTTGAATCAGCGTCTCTACTTCATAGGTCCCAAGCTGCATCCCAAACCTTTAACTGCTTGAGTGTCTGAGAAATGTAGTTTTGGAGGTTCTAGTCTGTGCAGTAGAAGAAAGCCTGCTAGCAGCTGGAATGGGTGCTGAGCAAGGCAATTGAATGAACCTGCCACCCTGGCAATTGAGCTGGGCTCACACCATCTGCCCTGTGAATATTGGGGCTCATTCCGTGACTCTGGCAGCTTTCTCTCTGGCACACAAGGCTGGGACAGCTGGGAAACCACAAGTAATTTTCCTTTGCAGATCCTACACTCAGGGGTGTGTCCCCTGAGGAGAGATCTGATCTCCATTGGGCCAGTTTCACCTGAAGGAGATTTGGAGGTGCTTGGAGGAAAAGCTCATGACAAGAGCTGACGCGGAGTCTCCAGGCCCTGAGTGTGGACAGGCCATGGTTGTTTTTGCTCATTTTCACAGCTGCAGTATCAACACAGAGCTTGACATGTGGTAGGCACCCAATAAATATTTATTAAATAAATAAATGAATGGAAAAAAGAATAGGGCGAGGAGTCCTTTGGCATTAAATACTGGGCAGATTCATTTGAGCCTCTGTATGTTTAACAAATGCTAGTAATTCTTGAAATGTGCCAGGCACTGTTCTAAGTGCTTCACAAATATTAACCCATTTAATTCTCATATCTACTCTCATATGGACTACTATTAATCCCATTTAAAAACCAAGGTACAGAGAAGTCATGTTACTCGCCCAAGGTCACAGAGATAAGAAGTGGCGGGACAAGGAGTTCCCTGGATTGGGTTGCCCCAAGCATCTTCTGTTGTTACAGGACTTACTGATTTGACCGTTAAAGATAGTCCTACATGCCTCCATGTGATACTATGGAAGTAAATGTGTACAATAACATACATAAGGTTTGCTGTTGTGAATATACTGAAATCTGCCTGTATACTTTATTCCCCCTCTTCTCACTACTGCCTTCCAGCTTCTTCCAGGCCCCTCCAGGCTATGCCTGTTCATTTCTCTCCTTCCCCGTGTCCCTCTCCCATCCCTGTGCTGCATTGGGTTTCAGTGGAATTTTGGTTCCCAGGTGGCCCTCTCAGGTGCCCCACTGAGTCACCAGGAGGCTATGCCAACTTGAATGAATCCCAACGCAGCCATGGAGTCCCGGGTGGCACCCACTGTGCTTCTGGTTCAATCCAGCATTGGACACTTCTGATTGCCCTGACTGTGGCAGCATCCCAGAGCTCAGTGGTTCCTTCTGGAAATTCTGGGGAGTCCACGACAGCAGCACAGAGCATCCTGTCTCCTACTGTCCACTAGGACCAGCTGCCAGCCTTCTCCTTGGTTGGTTGATTTTTGGGTAATAGATGCCTCAGAAAGGCAGAGATGGAGTGCTGTCAAAACTCTCCTGGCATGATGTTTGCAAATACTCTGGAGAGCTGGCTCTTCTAACAGGGGCAGCATGGATTATTTGCAAAAGCAATAGATTCCATTGGCATTCTCACAGATAACGCGGGGCGTGGGGAAAGCATCCTCTTTGCCAGCACAAACAGCAGGGTGGGGGGACGCAGCGTATGCTTTTTCTTCAGAGTTCATTCCATCCATCCCATGCCTCCAAGCAGGTCAGCTGGTCCCAATCTTAGATGGACCTCCGGAGGCACCTTTCTTCCACGGAGGCACCTGGCATGGAGAAGCCTTTCTGAGAGCTAACTGCTGGGCCTCCTGCTTCAGGACTACTGGCTCTGTATTCCGTGGAAGTCTACCCCAATGTGCTTCAGGTATGGGGGAGAGGCCAGCTGTGCACGGATCACTGCCCCTGACAAAGGACTTCCGCCCTGTGAGGGGATCGAGGCTCCCCGTGCCCGGGTTTGGAAGAGCTCCTCTGCAGACCTAGTGGGTTCTGAGCCTGTTAGCTCTTGACCTTCCTGTGTTTGAGCCACAAAACTACATATCTAGCTTCATCCCTTTGGAGCATATTTTTTTCCCCTTGAATTTTTTTCTCTCTTTGGTGTTTACATGAACTGGTTGAACCCATCACGTGGTGAGTCCATGTTTATATTTGCAGAAGCGCTGCCCGGGGAAGTTCTGTTTGTATAGAGGTCACCCCATCTCTTGGGCTTGGCTGCAGCCCCATGCTGGGGTTTTAGCTTCAGTAGCCGAGCACATAGCAGGGCCACCCTCCCCCTTCTCACTGCTCTCTCTGGCTCTGGCCTCAGATTCCAGGCTCTTGGTCCCAATGGCTCTGTGCCTGCTGGAAGAAGAGGCAGACTCTCGCGCAGAGTAAGGCCATTTTCTTCCCTCATTCTCAACCCAATCCAGAATTTCTTTGGGGCTTCTCTGTGTCCTGTCTTAGAACTTAACTGTTCTCTATGGTCTCAGAAGTAGACTTGGGTTGGTGGAGTAGATGGTAGAGCTTAGAAATGGGCTGCTCTAAGACCAATTTCCCTTCTACCGGGCTAACAACCCAGTCAATATCCTAGGGTGATTGAGCCCATGGATTTTGGAGCCAGACAGAACTGGGCTGGAATCATGTCTTTTGCCAGTTGCTAGCTGTGTGACCTTGGACAACACCTTTACAGCTCAGTTTCTTCATCTTAAGTGAGTGTAATAAATACTTACCCATCAAGATTGTTAGAAGAATGAATTTAGGTCATGAATACAAAATGTTTTAAGTTATGATGATGATGATAATAATAATAATAGTAACAACAACGGTAACAACTATCTTAGCAGTTAGAATTGGCAACGTTCCCCCCTCCTTGTTTCCTCTATTAGAAAAGTGTTTCTCAACTTTTTGTCACTATCATTCCCCTAAAGAGCATTTTTAGGTGATGATTTTCTTATTATTTCTCCTCCTTCTCTATATACTCTCTATCTGTTCATGTGTTATGACTCTTTGGAGGCTATAAATTATGTAACATCTAAGTTTTTTTTTTAAATCTCTCCCAAGAAATAAGTTTAATGATATTACCCCAATGGAGAATACATGTATTAGAGAGAGGCTTTATTATCAGGGAATCATGCAGTTTATTATTAAAGTTTTTTGATAAGATGGAGAAGCAAGTAAGTCCCAGTGTAGGCACTGTCTGGGGATGGCTGTCCATAGGAGACAGCCCCAAAGAAACCAGACGTTTATCGTACAATAATGAGCATCCATTGATCATAAGGGTGGGGCCAGAGTCTTTACCCACTACGATTTAAATTGTATCTTTTTTTTCCCCTTGCCCTCATTTAATTTTTGTCTTTGAGAGAACTCTTCCTGGTAGGGGGATCAGAGGGCCCATATTCACTTGTGTTTATGGGACTGGAGCTTTTCTTCTACTAGTGTCCTTAAGACTTGGTGATGACCAACATGGCTGCATCTATAATCCTACGTGAGACAGTAAAACATAGGACTGATTTAGGGAGCTGAGACCTCCTTGGATGGAAAAGAGAAGAAGGTTCCTGAAGGAGAGTAGCATTTAGGACACAGAGACTTGCAGAACTGGGTGCTCTTGGAATGACATGAGTACAGATGAGGCAAGGCCGCCATTGTTGCTGTGTACACCAGGCCCTGCACAACTCCGGGGAGTCACTACATAGGCTGTTGTGTGAACGGCACTCCCAGGAGCTGTGCAATATGGCGGCCCTGCACAGATGACTTCTTCCTTCTGAAAGTCTGCACTTAGATTCCTTCCCCTGGGAGCTGATGGAGAGTTCAGTAGAAAACTGTCCAGTCCAAATGATCAGTCCCTTTTTAGTTTTCCCTAATTCTTTAACAGAGAAATTTCCATATAACTTCCCCTTGGTGTCTTAGCCTTGTAGTGACCAAGGAAAAGGGGAGAGGCGTGTCATCTCATCTTGACTCTTCCTGAGTTCCAGCTGAGAAGGGATAATGACCTCTTGGAAGGGATATGCTTGCAAATCTTGGAGTATCCAGAGAGTGGGCCCAGGTGAAACCTGTGGCAGATTATCCTGAAAGGACATATGCACAAATTAATGTTTGATCCCGCAAATACTGACCCAGGCCAAGCTCCCTTCAGAATGGATGCATTGTTGGGGTTAACTTCTGAGGGACAGTCCTCTGCTAAGGACTTGCTAGGTGCCAAGTAGAGTGCAAAGTGCTTAGATTTACATACTTGGCCCACAATATAGATGGTGACGATGATGATGTATATTATTTAGTTTGTAGATTTAAAAATTTTCTTTCAACCTGGCTTGGCAAGGTTATGTCCTGGTCTCTTGTAGCTCTGACATCTCATGGAATCTGCATGAAAGACTTTAGTCAGTGCCGCTTCTGTGTGAAAGTGCTCATCGGCTTCTTTCCTGAAAGAAAATGTTGCATGATGTCCGAGAAAGGAAAAGACAGGAAAAGGAACAGGGGACACGAATGCTTGCATTTTATGGCTGTGCCTGGAACACAGACTATTTTAGCCTTCCCTTCAATACCACTTTCAGCTTTTGACCTTTCCCATTCCAAATATTTTAAGGTCTTTGCTCTTTCCCCATTTCTCAGCCATTTTCCCCTTCCCTGAAATTTTCCCTAGAGACCTTTGTGTTTGATGTGCCTTCACCCCCATCTCCCAAGCTTCTCTACCTGCTGCATGGTGTCAGACTGTACACTAAGAATCAAGGCAGCCCTGCTGGACAGTAATCCTCACTCCAAAGCAGGATGCATCTTGGATCTGTGTTGGGGGAGGAGGGTCAACCTCAGTGAGGCTGGGAGGGCTCACGGGCTGGTGGTGCAAATATGAATACAGAGTCATGCAAAGAGCCCTAGAGCTGGATTAAAAACACCAGCCACAGCCTTAGCTCTGTCCTAACCTGCCATTACTTTGAGCAGGCCAGTTGGGCCAACTGAACCTGCATGCCTTCATCTGCAGAAGGAAGAATTTTTGAGATGACCTTTGAGGTCCTTTTGCCAGCTGTTGGTGATATGTGAAAACTTTTAAAAAAATTAGTTGAAAGAATCACCAACTCCTTCTCCCAACAGTGTCTTCCTCTCACTTATCAGCCACTTAGGCTCACAACAACATCTTTCCAAGTGAGGACTTCAATTGCCCTGTGAACGAGAGATGACAATGGTTTTTCACTTTCACTTTGGCTTGGGCTTTTTATTGCAATGATTTTATCATGTTTCACCCCCTCACTCCCCTGCACCTGCTCACCCTTAGTTATGAGTGTACTGCCCCATGAGCGGCTGGCTGAGGGGCTGGAGAACACAGACATTGAAGGCTGAAGCTGAGTCAGGAATGAGTTCTCCAAAGAAAGTAGGGAGAGGACACCGATCATTAATAGCATCAGTCAGTTCCCAAAACCTCCAATGATAACTGCATAACCATGAAAAACTTCTCCATTCTTCTCCTATCCCAGGTCTTTGGGCAACTAACCTTGGAAAAAAAGAACCTCTTTTCTTCCAAACTGTGACCACTCATTTTTGCTCTTTTTGGTCCTTACACATCCTGAGTCTTTCCTGAGCTTTATGGACCGTGGTAAAACTGACCCAAAGCATCTGGTGGGTTGCTCCCTGAGGGTCCCACAGAGCTAGGTTTTTTGTCTTTTTGGACCAGCTGGAGGTAGCTGATGTCTCTTTGGAGGCTGGAGACAGAGGAAGGGTGGACTTCTCTCTTGGTTTTAGTACATCCTCCCTGCTCTATGGCCAGAGAAGGAAGCTGAGTGGTAGAATACATCACAACTCCAAGCTAAGGCTGGCAGCTCCTCTGCTGTCCTGTTGTGCCCCTCACCTGGACTGTCACCTCTCTGATGGTTATCCCCTCAACAAATCAATATCTACTCCACCTAACAACTACCTTTGTTTAGCTCACACGCTTCTGCTTCAGACATTGTATCTAACCCTTTTCTGGATCTCTGTCTAGAGAATAAGAAGGTAGAGCTAAGTACTGGCAGAAACAGATATGCTAACACTTGTTAAAAAGTATGTTTGCCAACAAATCTCCAGTTCCACAGGAAAATCATTTTTAAACATTAAATTTAGTGGGGTTAACCTTGGTTCATCACATTATATAACTTTCAGGTGTACAGTTCTATACTACATCATCTATATATTGCATTATGTACTCACCACCCAAAGTCAAGTCACCATATATTTGACTCCTTTTACCCTTTTCACCCTCCCCCCGCTCCCTTCCCGCCTCGTAACCACCATACTGCTGTCTATGTGCATGAGTTTGTTTTGGCTGATCATCTGCCTTTAAAGCAATATTTTTAGGAGTCCCTCAATGCCTCCTATGTGGAACATACCTAGTCTGAAGAAAATGAGGACAAAGGGCTGTGTATGTTTAAGAGGTAGGAGGGTGTGGTTCTAGGAAATGAGAATGTATGTGAATATATTTTACAGAGGAAAGAAGGCATCAAGAAAAATTCATTAAGAACGATCAAACACTAACCCCCCTTGGTAGGAGGAGGCGCATTTTGTGCATCTCTTGGCGTGTAGGGAAGACTGACCACAATTCACCCTGAACAGAGATCCAGGGAACTTAAATCCACTTTGGAGTATAATTATCTTAACAGTCAGCAGAATTTCCCTTACAGCTTAAGTTTTCATTGCTTTTCCTCTTATTTTATTTGGACTGTATTGTATTTGGAAATAGCCTTGCAAGAGCTTAAACACAGCAACTCAGGATTGCCTTTAGTCTCTCTTCTCCGCTGTGAATCACCTTGAACCGCTGCAACAATCAGAGCTCAGATTGGTCTCCACTTCATAAGAAAGCTGGATGGGCAGACTGGGGTAACATGGAAAAATGCTTGTGGTATAATGTTAGGAAAAAGGAAAAAGAAGACATCACAGGAGTTGGTGAATTGCCTGATTATTATATTTATTTTAAAGGATATGTAGGGGAAGAAACTGGAAGAAATATCCAAAATGCTACCCATGATGAAATTGTGGGTAAGTTTTTTTTCCCCTTCAATTTCCCCAACGTTTAAAAATGCACCCTTTTGCAGAGTGTATATGTTGGAGGTGAGACTGGGTCCTCTCAGTCATACAGTCGTCTTCCGCTCAGGGCCTGTCTTCTGGATTTAAGAAAGCTGGCTGGGAACCAGGCATTTTTCTGAATCAGAAGACCTGTGGGAGGTTTTCTGGTTTCATACCTATCTCCTTTACCTCTGATTTTCTCCAAGCAACCTGTGCGCGCGCGCACGCACGCACGCACACACTCACACACACTCCCTTCGACCCCAAGCTATGTGCACAGGGGACACTGAAGTGTTTCTGCGAGGTGTTCTGTGCACACACTGTTAAGGCTAGCCAGCTGGTCTCAACCCTCTCTCCAGCCACTTGAGATGGTGGGAACTCGGCCGTTGCTGAGTCGGACGTGGGAGAATTGCAGAATCCACTGGTGAATTGCTCCTTTGTTTGCCTCCTAATCTCCTAATCCTGGGGAACAGAGGAAGGAGCTTTCCTGCGACTTGGGGCTTGGTCTTCCAAATCCCTCTGCCTTTGACCCCGCCCTGAGGGTTGGGATTGGGGAGGGCAGGCAGGAAGACACCAAGGAGAGGGTGGTGTCAAGGCTGTGAAACATTTAACAGTGGCCCACCCATCACCTTTCTCAAGGAGCTAGGGTTACACTAACCTCCTGTTGGGACCCCTGCCTTTTGTGGTTCTGGGCCACGGCCCTGTCTCAGAAGTCTCCATGGACTCCCTTCCCGCTTCCCCTGCCCTCCACCCCACAACAAGGCCATGGCTGAGAGCCAGGGAGCAGGGGCAGACCTTCCCATGTGTGTTTAAATCTGAAATTCTCCTCACTCACTGGCCAATCACCATTCCAATAATCAATTTGTCCTTTGGTCTATGCATGTTATAAGGGCTTGATGCCCTGTATTTATCTGGTTAAAAGGCCCCATGCAAGAAGACCAAATCCATAGTCTAGTTCCTATAGAAACCATTTAGCTTTGCTCAGGTCTGTGGCCATTGGCTGCTGCGTCCTTAAGCTTGGCAGTGACTTTTGTTAATATGTGCGGGAAGCTGCAATGATAACAATAGCTAGTGTTTATCGAGTGCTTGATGTGTGTCAGACACTGAGTTAAGAGCATGACATGTGTTAACTCATTCAGTCCTCATCTCTGCTCTATGAAGGAGTTGTCATTAGTGTCGTTCCGTGATGAGGAAGCTGAGGCATGGCGATAAGGAACTTGTTCAAGCCGGAAAGTCGCAGAGCCTTCTTGGAATAGAGCAATGTGGCCCCAGATCCCACTTTCCCCGCTGTGCTACTGGATTTACTGCTGCCCTGATCAAGGAGCCGGATGACTCTGGGGGACCCAACCCTGATTCCTGGAGAGTAGTCACCGCAATGGCAGGAAGGAAAGGGGCTTGCTGGCCACATTCGCTATGAAGACACCATCTTGCAGAGGCCACATGTTTCATTTGTGTGTCCTCAGTTACTACCATGGTGCCAGACACAGAACAAGCATGTTACACTATACTAAATGAATGACTTCTTGAGTTATTAAACATGTGTCTGAGTCAGAGATGGGGCTTTACATTCTGTAGGGGCAAGAGCAGATATGTCTAATATATTCTATACAAATGAGTGTGACTCAGTTTGTCGGGCATCATCATCCTGCAAAGCAAAAGGGCACGTGTCTGGGTTTCAGGTCTGGTCTTCAGTTGGGGCATGTGCGAGAAGTAACTGGTAGATGTTTTTCTCTCACATTGATGTTTCTCTCCTTCTTTTTCTCTCTACCTCCCTCTCCCTCTAAAAATAAATAAATAAATAAATATATTTTTTAAAGAGGCCCTTTTTGGATGAAGTAGAATATGGAAGTTACATTCTGTTTGCTGTTTTTCTTATTCATCTTTACATCCACCTCTTCCTGCCTGCCCTGCACATGCACACACTCATCATCATACGTTACGATTATTTTCTCAGATGTCTTGGTGCTGACATCTGACTCCCCTCTCCCTGACCTGGAGAAGAGGGCTTTTCCCAATTTGTTCTCTGGAATTGTGGACTGATCCCTCTCAAGTAGCAGCTTGGGGGAACTCTGAGACAAGGCTGGGGGTTCATTATGCCTGTGTGGTTTTTGGCAAGTTGCTTACCCTCTCTGAACCTCAAAAGAAAGCTATTGCACCCTTACGTTATGGAGGGGGGTAGAAAAACTCTCCCAATCTGGGTTTTGAGAAAATTCTCTAGCAGCCTGTGGTGGCAAGAGAGGCTGCACGCTTGGGTTGAGGGCCGAGCTGAGCTGGAATCTGCGGGGGCTGTGCTGGTGGATGGACTTGGTGAGCAGCAGCGTGGGGATTTGGAAAGCTAGTCAAATGGCTTTAAAAATGATTTCTTAGTACATCTGGGTTTCTTTTTGCCTTGTGCCAACCCGCGCCGTGCTAGAAGGCGTCTGTGAGGGGGCCGAGGCTGCAGGTGATGCAGCTCATTCCCACATTAGCTGGCATGAAAGCAAACACCTTGCTCTCCGAGGGACACCAGCTCTGCCAACTCCAGGCTTCAGATGCTGGCAACTGCTGTCCAATGTGTCTAATGGCTGTGGCATGGGCCAGCAGGGCATTCTGGATATTGACATGCAAATACGTGGGGCAGAATTGTTGTGTGGGTGGGCAGAGGGAGGACTGCTTGCAGTTTTGGGCAGTTTTTTTACCCCAGGGGGATGGTCAATCTCTCCTTAATGCAGTGACTGAAGAGTAGGAGGGTGGTGGCAGGAAGAGGAGAGTTCAGAGAAAGAGAAAGGAGAAAGAACAAGAGTAGGCAATGGGAAACCAGCTGCAGGGACACAATGCCAGTTCATGTTTCAGAGGCTGCTTGAGAAAGAACTGGGCCAGATCTCAACGGAAACCTCTGGGCTGCCCGGGCTGCCAGGCACGCCGGCCATGCAGTCTTCCTCTCACACCTCGCTAGCCTTCCCTTGTCAGGAGCTTAAACTCCTTCCGTCTTAGCTGCCCTCGGTGGTTCCAGTTGGTCTTTGAACATAGAAGCAGCCCTTCTCTGAGACACATCTGCTGTCTTACCCTGCTCCGGGTAACCAGAGCTCAGAAAACTCAGGCTTCCCCTCCAGCAGCTCCTTCACTCAAACCAGTCAGCACCCCACCCTCAAGCTGCGCAGAGTCAGTGGATGAATGGATGTCAAGTCTTCTCTGAGCATGCTTGGGGACCTGCTCCCTACAGACAGAGAACAGCTCCTGCAATCTCATTGTTGCCCCAAATATCACTTTACAATCAGCCATCTACTCTGCACTGTTTTAGTTAGGGTAGGTTAATTTTTTCAGCAGTCTGCACTGAGATCTTGATGGCTTGCCACCATTAGTGTTGACTTTTTGCTCCCATCTCCAGGGGAGGAGGGTAGAGTTGTCTAGGGTGGGGGTCTTCATTCCATGAAGTCACTCATCCATCTTGCAGGTCTTTTCATCTATAGCTGTGAGTCCTCTGTGGAGACACATAGCCACATGGTGTCAGGGATGAGGGGTGAGAGGAAGAGACTGTGCAAAATCCCATGGGAAGTTTTTTATGATTAGGGTCCATAGGTGGTGTTCAACAGTCCCCCCCAAAACATGTGTCAGACTAGAAATGTAAACCCTGAGGTAAAGGCCAATGTTTTGTTGACAGCTAGATTGTCTTTGCCACAAACACCTGTGCTACAGAGCATACTCTTTGACATTGGAAAGGCTTTAGCTAAAGCTAAGCCCCGTCACTAAATGAGTGCTCAGAACTTTGGAGAAGAGATTGACCCCTGGCATTAAGTGGGGAGGAAGGTGTTCAAACTGAGGTCATTTTGACACTAGAACTGTGTGATTCTGGGCTGGTTGCTTACTCTTTGGGCCTCCTCCCCCCCCCGCCCCACTTGTAGAGTGAGGCTAATGACTCACCAAGGTGGTTGTGCAGATAAAAAGATTTTGTATTTAGGCCCTTAACACAGAGCCAAATCCATAACGTCTTGATGAATATCATCTGTTAACTGTTACCAGTACTTAGAGTCATTATAGTTGTTACTTCATAGTAAATCCTGTACTAGAAACTGGGGACAAAAGTTAGAAATTATTCCCTGCCCTCAAGGGTCTTCCAGTCTTTTAGGGGAGATAGCACATCAAACAGTAATTTCAGTGTGTGGCATTCTTTTGTGTGTATGTGTGTGTGTGTGGGGGGGCAGCCATGTCAAGGATGGGAACGACAAACTCATCTAAGTGATTTGAGGGAGTTGGGGACCTCTGAGCTGTAGCTGGAGGAGGTTTTGAGTGGCGGAGAAGTGGGAAGTGGACAGCTGGGGGTTGGGGCTTGGGAGGAGGGCAGGACAATGAGAACGAGGCACGGGATGAGGCACCACTGAGCAGCCCAAGTTGGGTGGGTGATGGAGTAGAGCCCAGTGTACTCCCCTGGAGAGATGCTGGGTCATAGTGGAGGACAAAGGATAGGTTAGTTGCAGCCAGATCAGGAAAGCAAAACAAAACAAGCTTGACTTTGGCCTGTAGAGTAATTGGGCTTCCTTGGCAGTCCCTGGTCTTGCCTTGTGTTTGACCTGCAACCAGCTTTAGCATGTTGTCACTTTCAGCAAAATTATCAGTCAAAACTCACAAATTATGCCTCCAGAGCAGGGGAGATGTCCAAAGAGGGCACATCACTTCCCATATAACAAAATTTCCTAAACATCCCCTTTAACCATCTCTGTTCTCCCTCTGGTGACTTCCATATTCTTTTTCTTGACTTTTCTGCCAACTTTCTCTTTAATTTCCATTTCCCTGACTCAAGAGGGTCCAAGCCTTCTCCAACCACTCAGGACTCCTAGACTGTCCCCTAGGTCTATCTTCCTCTTACACAGAGCAACTTATTGCTCATTTGCCTTCTCATTATGCATACTCATGCCTTACCCCCTTTCTGTGAAGCAAGGGCCTTCTTACCCTTACCTGAGGGGACAAGTTAAGTGGGGTTTTCCTCCCTGTCATACAGGTTAATTGATCCTCCACTCCATGGAAGACACAGTGTGTGGTTGTCTTTGGTTCTGTTTCCATTCATGGGGTAGAGTTATCCTTCCCTACCCACTGGAATCCAGATGTGGCCAGCAACTTCCTTTTGATAATGTAATGTGTGTGGAAGTGATGGGTCTTACTTCTGGTTAGAGGCTTTAGGAGCTACGGCGGGATTGATAAGCCTGGTGATCAGCTTGGATCCATCATAGACACACATTGTCTATCCTCAGAAGGTAGAATCCTAGATCACTATGTCCACGAAATGCTTTCTAATGAGAAGAAGGAAGACTGGTGGGGGAGGGCGGGTGGTGACAGTGGGAAGCATCCCCAACTCCTCAACAGAGAATACCCCCTAATGTGTGCTCCAGATAATTCTGTCCTTCAAAGACCTCACGCTGGAGGCTCTAGCCTTCTGTTTATTTCCTGCATTCCTGCACTGCCTGTGCAGCCTCTCTTCAGCTATTCCACTGTGGCAGGCAACTTTACCAGGGTGTGAAGCCATCTCTGAAACAAACTTTATGTAGGTAGATGGTTTGTCAGGTTAAACCTTATGTGCTTGGTGGGGGGCTGGGGAGGGGATAGGGATGGGGACAGAGAAAAAAAGAAACCAATGGGCTGGGAAGCATCTTTCAGGCATAGGTGAGTGCATGAAGGGTCACAGTGAAAGAGGTAGTGTGGGAGTATACTGAACTCAATCTCTAGTGTCCAGGAGCTCTCCAAAGAGATGATAAATTATACTTAGTTTGAATTGACCTTAGTGCTTGTTTGTTCATTCATTCATTCAAACCAATACCTATTAAGAGTTGCAGGCATTATGCATTTAGAGACAATCAAGACATGGTCTAGCAAGGGTGTCCAAACCTTTTGATGTCTCTGGGACATGCTGGAAGAAGAGCTGTCTTGGGTCACACATTAAATACATTGTGACACGTAATCGCACAAAATAATCTCATAATGTTTTAAGTAAATTTGTGATTTTGTGTTGGGCTGCATTCATAGCCATCCTGAGCCACACGTGGCCCATGGGCTGCAGGTTGGACACCCCTGGAAGTCCTCCAGGAGCTCCTTGACAGATACAGAAAATTTTTATTAAAACACAGGGGATTAAGGCTACAACCAAATGGGCATTAAGTGGTTAAATAGGTAAGCTCCCAAATTGCTATTGGTCCTGAGGACTGAACAACTGATCCATTTCTTTCCAAGTTTCCAAGAAGAAGCTTCCCTTTCCTGTGAAAAGCAATTTGGAATGACTCTCCCAGTCTGGCGCAGAGGACACTGGGAGTCTGAGATCTTAATTCCCAGATTAGAGAGAAAGCTCCTGCACTGCACAAGCAGGCCCGGCTATGTGTGCAGTTTGTTACTAAGACAGGGTTTGCTTTTTATTTTTTTAAACAAACAAAGCAATTTGAGCTTCAGTAAATGAGAACTGAAGATGCAGAGAAAGCTGTAAGATGCACAGGTCGGGGCAGAGGAGCTGTGAGTACCTCTTGGAGGACAGGCCAAGACTGAAGAGCATGTTCCCTAAAGTTCAGGGGAGGGGAGGCTGACAGGTGGTATGAGAACACCGTCCACAGCCTCCTGGTTGCATTGGTTAAGATAAAGTTACTTTTATAGTAAAATGTAAGCAGAACTTATTGCAGAGTTTGGGTCCTGGCTGTCTCATCATCCTTTTAGTGTCTTCAAAAAGCTAAGAGTTAAAAGTGTTCCAGGTTATTGTTCAGACCGAGAACTGCCTTGACAACCAGGCAAGATTCTGCCTCTTAGAGTCACAGGCCAGTGTGAAGTGCCCTTGTCCGGGGCTCTGCCAGGGCCTAGCTTGTTTGGGTCTGAGAGGGCCGTAGCTGATGCAGGACCTGGTGTGCAAAGTCAGGGGTGGGTCTGAGAAGGGGCTGGTTTTCTCCTAGTGGTGGTCAAGGACGGTCCCCAAGAAAACAAGGCTTGCATTGTATTTTCTGGATGACTATGGGTATTTCAGGCAGAAGGAACGGCTTTTGAAAAGGCACAGGGGGGTGAAACAGCCTGGGGAAGTCAGGGAGCTGTGAGTAGATGAGAATGACTACAGCATCGTGTGCTAAGGCCGAAGGCTTATTTTATCATTCCAAGATAACATGCAGCCTAATAAAATGATCATGATTTGGCAGGGCCAGTCTGTTTTTCCCCAGGGAGGTCAGCTTGATTTCCATCACAGTCATGGGATATCTATTCTCAATGTTCTAAATACAGCCCTTGGTTTTAGGGTGAAACTGCCTTACACTCAGCCACTCGCTGATTCCTTCCAACCCATATCCTATTCCTTCTCAGCATCTCTTTAGCAAGACTTGCTTGATTGGGTGTTGCTCTTCTGAACCACCTGAATGCCTGTCATAAGTGATGGTATCATCTGACAACTGACAGCTTCTTTTTCTTCCCTGGTGGAATCTCAGCTAAATGGTGCATCTGGCATTTTAGATTCAATAGATTATTTTTTAGTTGGTGATGTACTTCTCCAAACCCAATGAAGTAACACCATCTTTGGCTTTTAATTTGACTTTTTCTAATTTCCCTTGTTCTGTATGCTTGCTCCTATCACAATTATCAGCTTAAATGGATTTCAATTAGCTACTTGTCAATAATCATGAAATTGGCATGCTTAAATCTTATTTTACTTTTGATAACCTTTTGCTTCATAGTGAATTGTAGATTAGGATTTAAGATGCGATAATTTTTAAGAGGATAGTTTGGAGTAATGAAATATTAGAAACAGACTAAATAACCACCAATAAAGGATAAGTTTAATAAATTATGATATACTTATAGAATACCATCTACCATGAAATATCATGTCAAATATTTATATAAATGACAAGTGAAAATGTTCATGTCTCATTAATATATCAGAAAAGCAGGTCAGGTACAGATTAGATACATGATTCTGCTAATGTTAAAATATTTAGATACATGTTTACATACAAAGAGACATACATGAAATACATTTTGTTTTCCTTGTGTTCTTTCTCTATTTTCTAAATTAATACACTGAACTGATACTGCTTTTGTAATAGAAATATATTAAGTGCACTACACATATTTGAGAGGGGAAAATTGTTTGCCGTGGCTTTTTAGGGTCAGGCAAGGCTTCTTCAATTTTTACTGGAATTTGTAGTCCTGGAAACAGAAAGTAAGAGTCTTTGCAGACTGTTGCCTGAAGATAGGGCAATTAGCTCTGGCAGAAGGAAAGCCAACACGATGCTGAGTTCCATCAAAGTCAAATAAGCCAGTCAGAAAAAGACAAGTACCATATGATCTCACTTACATGTGGAATCTAATGAACAAAATAAATGGATGAACAAGGTAGAAGCAGAGGCACAGACACATGGAGCAGACTGACAGCGGTCAGAGGAGAGAGAGGAGGGGGGAACTGGATGAAAGAGGTGAAGGGCTTAGCCAAAGAATATATATGCACAACCCAGAGATACAGACAACAGTGTGGCAATGGCCAGAGGAAAGCGGGGGATGGGTGGAGGTGGACAAGGTGGGGAAAGTGGGGACATCTGTAATAGAGCCAACAATAAGAATTAAAAAACTAAAAATACAAATGGGGCAAATAGTGAATCATGTAATTCTGAAACTAATGTAATGTTACATGTCAACACAAAGCATTCTGTACAAAAATTAACAGAAAATGGGATATTGAAACCAGAAGTCAATGCTCTGACTTCCTCATGCAAACAGTGATGCCAACACATTGTACTCGCTGGGTCTCAAATAAAAATAGTAGAGAGGCTCGCCTCCTGGCGCAGCTCATGGAAGATGTTTGTCTGCGTTAACAGAGGTTCTCATGCTGAAATGTGGAGACTGAGGATTTGCATGGTATTGATTTAGTATCCAGGGTTGGAAAAGGCTACCCACAGAGATGACATTGAATTCCTTCTCCATGAGAAGGAGAGAACATGTTTAGAAGCATGAAATGGGTAATTTTAGAAGAGAACTTAAAATGATACAAACTTTACAGAGCCATGAATACCTTCTTTAGAGAGTCTTACCTTCCCAAGGTGGTACAGGTGGGTGACACGAAAGTTTGAGTTAGTGGAGTTGGGAGTATGTCCTTACCTGGTGGCTTCTGGCCTTTCTGCACTTCTGGGATAATATTGGAAATACACTTGATATGATTAAAGAACTCGAGATCGCCCTTAATGAGCCAACGATTATTACAATGCAGTCAACAACAGCAGTCTAATAATGCCTTGTAGACTCTATAAAAGGACCCAGTTTCTTTACGTACCCCCATGTTCCTTTCAGCGCTGCAGTCCTTAGTGTACTTGATCACTCTGACACTCTCGCCTCCATCTTCTCCAGGGGGCCTCGCATCTCCCACCGAGCACGTGCTCCTTCTCTGAAACTCACCTCTGCCCTTGCAGTGGACTGAATGCTTGTGTTTACCCCAAAGGTATATGTGGAAGCCCTAACCTCCAGTGTAGTGGTGTTTGGAGGTGGGGACCTTAGGAGGTCATTGGGTTTAGTTGAGGTCAGAGAGCTCACAGCACTGGGCTACATGCACCTTTGGTCTGACTCAGGGTGACACCCCTTATGTTTTTGCAGAACAAATATTTGGAAAACGAAGGAGTGAGATATTCTTGGTGTTTCAGAGGTCTCATTGTCAGTAGGATATTTTCCTTGGTTGTATCTCTGGAGAACTCTGGGGCTGTGACAATCCATCCATTCTCCTTCCCAAGTTCCATTGCCCAACACTGCCCCCCATCCCCAGTATAAAATGAGGGAGGGTGAGGAATGTCACGTTCAGGTGAGAGAGGACTTGGGGGAAAACCACTAATTAGAGGAGTCTTTCAGGTGAGACCAGCCTCTTAGTTTTGGCTGCATGCCAAAACCTAACTAGAAGCTAAAACACTGGATCAAATGAAAAATGTATGTGTGTGTTTTGGGGGAGGTTCATAGGTATGTGTTTGCCTCTTGGTGAGGTTGTATATTGCTGCCCTCACAGATTGGGCTCCCCAGGCTACGGTCCTCACAGAATTATGACAATCCTAACAGAGTAGAATGTGTTTGTTGTTTGTGCCTGCGGGTGGGTGAGAGTGGAACGCATAGAGAGGTTGAAAAAATTCCCTGGGTGATTTTGATTCATGCCTCACATGAGAATTACTCATTTAGGGAATTGTCACCTCACTTATGCTTCCTCAGGAAAGGGCCATTTTGTTATCCTTTCCCTGGATCGCCTTCATCCACATCCTGGCCTCATCACATTCTGCCGTTATTATCAGAGGGCACATTGCCCAGGTTATTAATGTGTTAATGATTCACCAATTGTCTGATTTTGCAGAGCAGTCTCTGGCTGTAAGAGGGACAGGCAAACATGGGTTACTATTAATCAAGTGCTAAATCCTAGTGGGTAGACAAGTTCCAAATTCTAAAGCTTAAATTTTTTTCACGTGTTTGGCTGAGCTGAGGTTTGGATCTGGTGAATGGAGGTTCACAGAGTCCTTGATGCTTCAGGTGTAGGCTGGGAGGGATGGGGCAAGGTCAGAGGTGCTGGGGGGTCCACTGGAAAGGAGCAACAGGCAACCCAGCTGGTGTGGGGGAGGAGGGGTCTGAGCCTATGGCTGATCAGAAAGTATGCAGATTAGGGGTCTTGACCCAAGAAGGAGAGAAATCCCATGTTCTCTCTTCCTCCCTTCATACGACAAGCCGGTGGATTCTCTCCCAGAGGAGTGGTAAACTCTGAAGCCTGAATCCCACATTGAGGTCACTTGGTGTATTAATTTTCTATTTGCTGTGATAACAAGTTACCCCCAAATTGGTGGTTTAATGCAACATGAATTTATTATTTTACAGTTTTCTAGTCAGAGGTTCAACACAGGAATCTCTGGCCTACAAAGACCAGCCCTGTGTTTCGTTTTGCAGGATAGAGGGGAGAACTTCATTCCTTTATTTTCCAGCTTCTAGAGGCCACATAAGTTCCCTGACTCAGAGTTGCCTTCCCCCATCTTCAAAACTAGCAACATCAAATCTTTTGGGACCTTTCTTCCACAGTCCTATCATTCCCTGATTCAGCTCTTCTGTCTTCCTTTTCTGCTTTTAAGGTTGCGTGGGGTTCGCCTTGATCATCCAGAATGCTCTTCCATCTCAAAGGCAGCTGATTAGCAAATGTACTTCTACCTGCAACTTTCATTCCGCTTCACCATGTAACTCAATGTGTTCACAGGTTCTGGGGATTAGAGCGTGGGCATCTTTTTACGGGGCGATCATTATTTTGCCCACCATGCTTGGTTTTGCTCCTGGTGCCCCTTCACTATCCAGGGAATTGAGGTGCCAAAACTTCTTCCTTCTACTTCTGGCTTCTTCTGCAGCTTATGTCTCAGCCTGTAGCACTCTAGTGTGTAAGGAGTAGTTTTAGAGGGGAATTTTAGAAGGTGTACTACTACCAAAAATGCAATTATCATAGGACCCAGCAATTGACTACCAGACATCTCCAGATAAATGAAGGCTTATCTTCACACAAAATTGAATGTTTAATACAACTTTATCTGTAAGAGACCAAAACTGGAAACAACCCAGGAGTCCTTCAACAGATGAATGTTTTAACAAATTGTGATACGTCCATACCATGAACTACTACTTAGCAACGAAGAGGAGCAAGCTATTGATACATGCAACTGATTGGATTAATTTCTAGAGAATTATGCAGAATGAAAAATGGCAATCTCAGAAGGTTACATACTATGATTCCATTTATATAATGTTTTTGAAAAATAAAGTATATTAATAAAAATAGAGAGCAGATTGGTGATTGCTGGGGTTAAGGAGGGGGTTGGGTAGGAGAGAAGTGGGTTTGGCTATAGAAGGGCAAGATGAGAGACACTGGTTAGAATGGGAATGTTCTGTGTTCTGACTGTATGAGTGTGTGCATACGTGTATATACACACCTGGGGCACATACGCAGGTTGCGGGTTCGATCCCCAGTTGGAAGTTGGGGTGTGTTCAAGAAGGCAACCAATTGATGTTTCTCTCCCTTTCTCTCCCTTCCTCTCTCTCTAAAAGCAATGAAAAAAAAATGTCCTCAGGTGAGGATAAAAACAAAAACAAAAACAAAGTCTTTGACTTATAGAGCCAACAGCTGGCTTGAAGCAAACAGGGTAATTCTAAAAGGTTTCCTGTGTGCCTTCGAGGGCAGATGGTAGGCTGAGGGAATGTATCGCAACCTGTGTCACTTTGGAAAAATTCCTTTTCCTCGATTTTGAATATGGGCAGCTAATTAATTTCCTCCAATGCCAACAAGTTATTTTCATAAGCAGCACCAAGTGTATGGAGCCACTGAGGCCTCCAGTGAACAAGAGGGCACATCCCTTGGTAAGGGGTCACCTCCTCTGTCCCCTTGCTCTCTTTCCTTCTGTAGCCTTCTCTGATCTGCTGGGCAGAGGGTGCCTGAGGGCTGAGGATTGGTAAAGGAGTTCAAGAGAAGAGGGGAGTGGACTGCGTAGGTGGGGTTCTCTGGGTCCCCCCTCTCCTCCTCCCCCATGGACCAGACAAAGCCACGTGCAGGCTGCGGGTGGGCGGGACAGCCATGGGAGAGCTGGGTCAGCAGCACCAGGCTGCTCCTGGCTGGCTCCCTGGCTGGCTTTGCTCAAGGCAAGAGCTGTCAACTCTGCCCTTTTGAAAATGAGCAACAAAGGGGAAAAGAAAAGAAAAGAGAAAAGGAAGTAGGGGGAGCACAGGGTGGGAGTGGGGGGAGGCAAGGGCTGAGAGAACAGGTGGGGACTATTTAAACAGAAGGCCTGACTCAGCCATTTCCTTTCACCGAATTTCCAAAGGACTGTTTGTTTTAGTCCCCCAGGCGGGTGACAGGAGGGAGGCTGGGGGCCCATCCCTGGGGAAAGAAGGAGCCAGGGCCTGGGGGTGGGGGGGTGGGGATGGGAAGTGGGCATCCCCTGGGCTCACAGCAGCCGTCCTCCTGAAGGGACTGGGTTAGGGGTTCCCTTTTCTTTGCTCTCTGGCCTGAGCTCCAGGGTAACATTTGTCAAAGGGCTTTCACTTAAGGAAACAGTTGGCCCTGCAAAGCTGGGAAAGTGAGGATGAGAAGCCTAGGGAAGAACCATGACTGCCCCGCACCCCTAAAATGGAGAAGAGAAAATAAATGCCATAAGTTGGAAATTCTAGGTATTGATCTAGAAAATGTGTAGGTGAAAAAAATCAAAGAGGGTGAGGAAAACCAGAATTCTCAGGCACTCCGGACTGTTGTAAGATACCAGGCCATTACTTTTCTCTTCCCAAAGGAATGCCTACACTTTTTGAGTAGGCATTCACACAATTATAAGTTCCACAATTATATTCACAAACAAGGCAGAGCTTGGGAGTTGCAATTAGCTCCTGGTAAATGACACCTCCTACAGGAAGGCCTCCAGGTCACCTTAAGGGGAATTATATTTGTATTTGGTCTCTTCAAACTCTCTCTTAATGAATTCACCCTGGACCTGTACATGTAACCCTGGAGGTAGAGTACCTCATCTACAGCAGAGAAGCACAATCTGTAAAGGCAGGGAAGTGTGGCTTTGTTTAAGCAAGCCATTTTGATAGCCAGTTGCTTTCAAAAGGTTCAGCTCTATTGGGCTGCCATCAATGGCTATGAATAAATGAAGTGGTTTTAGGGTTTGATATATTTCTCCCTGGGAGTCAGGCTGAACCTGAATTCAAACTTGATATACATTTGGTAGAGCAGAGAAAATTTCACTCAAACCAACAAATAATTAGCATTAAAGGAGAAGTGTAAACGGGACTCTAATCTATGAATTTGCAAACTCACCTTCACCCCCACGCAGCCTACTAGGCTGTAGCCCAGCTTGATCTTATCAGGTACGGTCGACACTCTCAGACTCCAGTACTCTGTGTTGGGCTCTGGGCCCCTCCTTTGTCTCCTCTATTCCTCCCTCGGGCTGCCTACGTGTAGCCCAGCAAGGCTTTGCCTGAGCTTGTTCACTCCCAGAGGTCAGGGAATCTTGCATTGGCCCTGCACAGAAGCCGGCGCAGTGTCGGGCGTAAGTGCTTATTAATACATACCTTTGACTTTGATGGCAGCCAGCAAGGGAAGGAGGGGGTCTGGGGCAGACCCACAATATTTCACCTGATTGTTTCACTTGACATCAAATTCGATTAAAAAACCAACCAAACAAAAAAAACTTGGGCATTTCCACATTTGCCAGATTCATAATCAATCCAGGAAAATATTCTCGCCCTGAAGATGTGTCGGGTATAAGGCTATTCTAATCTCTCTCCTTTAGCAGAGAACTGGATGAGGGGGTAGGATCTGTGCCTTACAAATCCTCTGGCAATTTTGGACAAGCTCCTTTGTTCTGAAAAATTAAGAAATTAAGAGGGTAGATTAAATGAGAAGTTTGTTTTTTTAAACCGCAGAAGATTCCATGATTTTAAAAAAACTTTCACATGAACTCCATGTTGTAGAATATTTGTGATTAGGATCTTTAAGAAGAGTGTTCAATATTCCAAATCCTTAAAATCAAAGCCTTAACTGCCGATTAATGTATAATTGATATTTACCCTATGAAGTTCATTTAATTTCAGGAAAAAACCCCCTGCAAATATTACTATTGTTAAGTGCTGGTCCTGTACCAAGCCCTACGTGCTTGATCTCCTTTATTCTCAGCAGACCCTTTAAGGTAGATGTTATTATGTTACCTTTTCACCCATTATGCCCATTTTATAAATTATTCATGCTGTGCTAAAGCTTAAAAATTTAAACAACTTGACCAAAGTCACACCATTGGTAGGCTCTGGTTGAATTGGTATTTGAACCCAGGTCTATTTCAATCCAAGACTCCCATTATTCTCTACCACGTAATATTGCCTACGTTTCCACACTCCAACTAGTACCACCATTTCATTTAGCTTGGTGGCTTTTTTTCAGGTTCACTATCTACTCTGCCTTTTAACATCTGAAATATAGTCACAAACCCTCATCATGAGCCTGGTCAGGATTACAAGCCAAACTACGGCAGCTTTGAGAACCAGCTGGAACGTGGTCCTGTTCCACCCTGGTGGGGATGAGAATCAGGACAGAGCGCCTGAGGAGGGGGAAGAGCCCCGCAGGGTATTCGGGGCGTTGCTCTGGGGAGCTCTTGCCAGGAGGGAGAGCACAGTAGCGTTCTGGTGGAGTCTAGGCCACGACTTGCATCAGAGAGCACAGGGCAAGCACAGGGCTCGAGTCAATGTGGAGGACCTATGACTAAGAGAGCTGAGAAGGAAGAGGTTCAGAGTCCCTGTCATTTCAATGAGACCATGGGCTCATGGAAGCTGGAGACCTTGCCTTGTATTTGTGGTTCTGCCCAGATCTCAGGGTCCTGCTTGACACATTGTTTGTGCTTGGTAAATGCTTCTTTTGTCCTTTCAATCTATGCTTACCCTTGCAATTCTCCTCAAGGGCTTCAGGAGGAAAATTAATGGCTTTGAGACAACTCTATCCAATTTCCTAAAGTCCTGCAGTTCAAATAGTCAGTAGGAACTTACTTGGTGGATTCTAATTAGTGACAGGGACACGATGTCTCACTGGTCATTTTCTGTTCCGATTACAATGCTTCTGTCTTGAACTGACCTCCAACAGGAGAATCGCAGGTAAATCACAATATTAGTACCTCTTTCTTCTCCCCTGACTATTTTATTTTGTGGTGATGGTGACCCTGAGTCATCTACCTCTTTGTCTGTTAGATGCTCATTTTCAGTCATTGTGAACAACATTGAAATGGAGTTGCATTAAATAATATGGATTCAAATATACTCTTTTCTAATTAACAGAGAGCAAGAGCGAAATAGTGAGCAAGTCAAAATGGCATATGTGGTGACATGAACCTGAGAGGGGTGCTGTCATTCTGCTACCATGTCCTATTGTCTGTCCTAAGGTACCTCCCTCAGTACAAGCAGCTCACCAGGTGAAGGATGGCTCTAGTGTTTCCCTTTCGGTTTCTAGACATTGTTTAAACTCCACTTGCTGCACAGTCAAAGAAACTCTGATCTCCTTCTACACTGGATTTAACACAGACTTTGCTGGACCTGTGAAGAGGTGGTGTGTACCCTGCAATGGAGGGAATTGAAAGCTTACCTTGGCTGCACGAGGCAGTTGCCTGAGACTCTGACTTTGGAACCAAATCTCTAAGTAAGATGCTTCACTGGAGCTACTTCTTGTAACTTCAGTGTCTGTCACAAAGTTGAAATGAATGAAGGTCGGGCCCTGAGGGAGCTCACAGTCACTGTCCTGTCCCTATTCCACTCCCTGGTTCTACTTCCTATATCTTTTGAGGTGACCATATGACCCTGCTCTGCCTTTTCTCTCTCTCTAATTGATCTGACATGTGAGGGCGAGGAGAGAGTTGGCCAGATACACTAAATAATTTCTAACAGATCCCAATGAGAACTGTTGATGGATCTTATTCTTTATTAAGAGAAAAGAGGTATCTGTTCATTCCTGGTATTGAAAGCAAGATTGAGTCAGCTTTGGTGTGGTGGGCACCCCAAAGCCAACTACAATGGTGGATTTAAGCAATTGCTTTAGATTGTTCCTCATTCACCCTCCATCCATTAGTCCCCCCACCCATCCATCTACCTGTCTATTCTAAATAAAAAAGTCGTATACCCATGGCAAAGTGTTATATACAAAATATAAAATGACTTACAGTGACAAACTTCCTCTTTTCCTTGCTCAGCTTTGTTCCCCCAGTTTTTCTCCCCAGTTTTAGTGTATACTTTCAGACATTCCTTGCAAAAAAAAAAAGTATTATGTTTAAATCTTGTATTTTATTTTCTCTGATAGTATCATAAAATATATACTTTTCCACCTTGCTCTTTTTCACTTATCAACAAATCTTGGAAATATTCTCATCTCTCTTAAGCTACTCTTCTTTCTCACTCCTCCCTGGCACTTCGTTTTTAGCTCTCCACACTGAAGTTCAAGTTCTACTTGTGGCCTCTTCAGTTTTGGCAATATGTCTGGACAACAACAACAACAACACAGCAGTGTTACATAACAGTTTACCTACAGGGGTGGGCAAAAGTAGGTTTACAGTTGTGAATAGGTGGAACAGTTTATTCTTGTATTTTTAATTATTTATTAATTATTGTACTATTTATTTGTACTTGTTTTCCTTAATGTTATTTTGGATAGCTACTTATGATTTATCTTTTAGGTAATCATGCCTGGTAATTTAACTCAGGCTTGCCCACCCCATATTTGAACTTATTTCATCTATACGACAAAATTATCCCCACTTTACGGATGAGCAACCTGAGGCACAGCGAGGCCACAGTGGAGGAGGGGAAGTGCAGCTGGGATTTGGAAAAGGCAGGCTGGCTCTGGAGTCTGCGAGCCCGACCTCTGCAGTTTACCTGCCTCAGTCATACGTATTCGGCTTTGCTGGCTTTATTGATTTCAGTATTTCCTGCATCTTCAGATAGAGGCTCTTTCTTTTGAGCTGGGCTCTGCCATCCACCCCTAACATTTAATCAGGACTTGGGAATGATAAAACTGGAATTTGGAAGCAGCCTATACTCCCAGAGGGAACTCCAACATTTACATGTAATCCCGCCTTCCAGGGTTGTACCTGATTTGGGAAAATATGGGTCATGCCAAGTCCCCAAACATTGTTTCTCTGCTCTGGATGATGTGTCTTTGGGACCTGTAGCCTGTCCTCCCTCTAATTTGTCCCAGAGAGGTTTTGCAACCCTTGTTCCATGTGTGCTACACAAATCAGTTTTCTTGACCATTTCCCCTGGAAGCTACCGACTTTCAGCTGCCTGTCCCGGCTCCCTGCCAGGGTGCCTCTGACTTTGCAAATGCCACAGGAGGCAGTTACATTTTGGATGGCTACCAAAAAGGCTGCCACCACTGGTGCCTGCCTGCTCTGCACTGGAGGAGATAAGTGTCTTCCAAGAGCTCTGAGCAAAGTGCTTGGAGAGGGCACTTCGAGGTGGGAGAGAGCCTTTTGGAGCTGGGGGTTGGGGACTGCTCACAGGGGTACCTTTGATCTGGAGACGGTGTCTGTGGATGCGGGCAGATGCTTCTCTGTGTAAGAAGAACAACATGGATGAGATCCATAAATCTGTCATTTGCAACTATTGAGCTGTGCTCTGTGCAGAGCCCTGCATGCAGCTGGAGGAGACCCTGGTTTGCCTCCAATTCAAATCCTACCTGACTATGCAGGGCCCTGGGGTGAAGCTCGGCCTCCTCTCCCTCTAGCCTGTCTTGGACTTCAGTGAAATTTATCATTCAGGAAAAAGCAACAAGTATTAATTGAGTGTAGGCTGTTTGCCTAGCACTGGTTTCGATTTGGTGCATATCGAGAAGCTCTCTTCCTGGTCCCTTGCTTCACTGGAGTTGGGTGAAGTGGGAATGACACAGAACCCTTCTCACCTCCTCAGTCTCCTCCCCCTCTCTTCTCATCCCAGGTTGTAAAGGTTTTTTTCATTTCTTAACATCCATTGAGTGGTAGGCGGTCTTGTCCATCCAACACATGGCCCAAAGCTTGGAGGTGATGAGACAGATCATTGGTCTGGCAGCATCAGAATCTCTTCCACGTCAAGGTCCTGAGAGGTGTTTGGATTCTTGTGGATGCATTTGTGAATCCCTGGTCAAATTCTTTGGGAGTAAACAGAAGGGAAAAGAAAGAAAAGAAGGGAGAATGCTCTCACATTGTACTGCAGAGAAGACAGAGCAGTTAAACAGCTTTTCCAAAAAGGCAGGCAGAGTAAAGGTGACCATATGACCCTGATCTGCCTTTTCTCTCTCTCTAATTGATCTGACATGTGAGGGCGAGGAGAGAGTTGGCCAGATACACTAAATAATTTCTAACAGATCCCAATGAGAACTGTTGATGGATCTTATTCTTTATTAAGAGAAAAGAGGTATCTGTTCATTCCTGGTATTGAAAGCAAGATTGAGTCAACTTTGGTGTGGTGGGCACACCAAAGCCAGTTACAATGGTGGATTTAAGCAACTGCTTTAGATTGTTCCTCATTCACCCTTCATCCATTAGTACCCCCACCCATCCATCTACCTGTCTACTCTAAATAAAAAAGTCTAAATACCTGCTTCAGTCATACGTATTTGGCTTTGCTGGCTTTATTGATTTCAGTATTTCCTGCATCTTCAGATGGAGGCTCGCTCTTTTGAGCTGGGCTCTGCCATCCACCCCTAGCATTTAATCAGGACTTGGGAATGATAAAACTGGAATTTGGAAGCAGCCTATACTCCCAGAGGGAAGTCCAACATTTACATGACAGAGACCCTGATACCCTGGGACACAGACTCAGGATCTCATCACTACACACTGCTGCTTCTTAGAGCCTGAGGTT
Source organism: Pteronotus mesoamericanus (assembly GCF_021234165.1). NCBI lineage: Eukaryota > Metazoa > Chordata > Mammalia > Chiroptera > Mormoopidae > Pteronotus > Pteronotus mesoamericanus. The sequence goes on along the minus strand of NW_026555277.1, from coordinate 10,202,583 downwards.
TCTTGATGCTGCCCACTCAGAATTCTTCAAGGGGACCTGGGGCTCTCCACACACCTGCAGGAGGCCTGCTCACAGGTTGTTAGGCTGTGTGACTTGTAACTGGGCTAGCAAAAAAGAAAACCACATCACAGCCTCATAAACAGGGGCCCCAACCACAAAGATGGGACTGCCTGCCTTGGGGGAGATGGTTGGAGTTCCTTGATATTTGAGAACAAGAGTCAGTTCTTATTTTCTGAAAAGAAGCAGGGTAGAAATTTTTAAAAAATCAACCCGGGAGTTGGATGTTTGGAAGGGTAGTTGAAATTCCCACCCCATCAACTTTTGCAAATGAGAAGAGTTGCAGCAGCTTTAGAGATTTCAGGGAGTTCTGGATTGTACTGGAAGTCTATGGAAACTGAGTGGGGCGGGGGGAAGGATGGGGTGCCTAAAAATACTCCATGGAGGAAGAGCCCATGAGATCATCTCCCCAGGGTACTCCATCCACCCTGGCTTGACTCTGGCTCCAGTTTTTTTTTTGTTCAGCTCTAAGTACAGTCATTTGAACAGAGCTGGAACTTAGTAACAGTGTTGATTGACAGGCAGCTTGAGAGGGACATGGGGAACCTGGAGAGGGTTCAGAGGAGAGACCCAGAGGTGATGAAACGGCTGGTCTGAGACTAGAGCTCGGCGGCAAGGTCAAGGGAATGGGACAGGCTCCACCTGGACAGGAGAGGAATGGGAGTGAGGGCGGAGGGAAGAGCCGTTCTCAGCCTCCCCGGGGTCAGGCAGTGGCTCCGCTGGGGCAGGGCAAGGATGGTGTCAGTCACCGTGTGGCTTTGCTCTTGGGGTAGACTGGGGTTTTCAGAGCATTTGAAATCCCACAGTAAGGTCTCCTTCTGTAAATGAGAGTGACTAAGACTTACAGCCATTGCAGCTAATAGATTCCCAAAGCCCTCCCACCTAGTAAAATGACTTGTGAATGGGGTGTTTCAGACAGCTGCCATGAGGGTGGTGGGGACAGTTTTGAGCAGGTGGGGAACCCATCAATCACCGTCGGTAAAAATCCACTTTTACACTGGACTGTGGAAGGCAGGACCGGAGTGAGGCCCAAGTGGGTGGGTAAAGACTCTTTTCTCTGGCAGAAGGGAACAAATTCACATTTATGGAGCCCCTACTATGTGCCAAGAGCTTTACATGAGTTTCAATAATGTTATGGGGGAGGGAGGAGAGGAATTATCTCCCATTTTACAGATTGGGAAATGAAGGCAGAAGTTAAGCAATTTACCCAAACCCATGCAATTGGGGTGTGAGCCAGGGAAGGTCTGACTCTAGAGCCCATCTACAGTTGGTGAGGGCGGTCTGGAGAATGCAGCCAGGTGTTCATTTGGCTCCTGTGCTCTTCACTGGTACTCAGGGGAGCATCCTCAGGGCAAGCGCGCTTCTGACTTTGGACCTAGGTCTAAATTTAGAGGAGGCCAGCTGAAAGGTTCTCCATTACCCGCTCCCTATCTCTTCGTTTTGGATCTGCTGTAAGTGGAGGGTCTACCTTGGAACACCCTGAGGTCCTTCCTGGGGTGGGAAGAAAGCTGCGTGGGGCAGAGGAGGGACGTGGTTTATGTGTCTGGAGGTGGTGAAAGAGATACAATCCCGAAGCTTGGATTTACAGTGGGTGTCTGGTTGCCTCAGCCTGGAATCTGAACCGAACCATTTTCCATGGGCGAATTAGCTAAACAATCCAGCCCACAAAAGGAGCAGCTCTGATATGTCAGTTAACAAGCTCAGAGGGGTGGGGGCATGAGGAGGGTGCCCCAAGTTAGGAGGGGAGGGAGGAGGCTGCTGGCGAGAATTCGACCTTCTCTTGTCTTGCTGCCCCGAGTCCAGCCTTTCTGCTTGGGAACCTGGGAGGGAGGCTGGTCTGATTTCCCCGTGGTCTCAACGGTGGGAATTTTTTTTTTTTTTTGGTGGGAGATTATATTTTCCTGGGGCAGTTTGAATTACACCTGCCCCATTTCACTTAATTAGGGCTGGTGCTGCTGTCTATTGTGTCCAGTGGGCCTTCCTGCATGAATAAATAGTAACATGTTTGTTTTCTTTTGGGTGGGGTATTCTTTTTTATAATGATAGGGTTGGCAAAAGAAGGCAGAGCATGAGCACCGATGATGATGAAATCATCAGGAAAGAGGATGTGAGAAGGCGAATTCTCACCCCACGGAGCCTGTCGTGGTGAATCGCACCCCCACGTCTTCTTGGACCCACTTTTACACAATGTATTCAGAGCCTCCTCTGTTTTCACTGCTATTCTTTGACCAGGCTTTCTTTCTCTTTGCGATTTACCTGGGAATCAGGCACTTCCTCCCTCAGGACTACTTGTCTCCCCTGTCCCTTCTCATTTTACTGTAGTTTTCCACCCAATCTCTCTCTCTCTCAATAGCTTCTGGCAGCTATAAGATCGTTAACAAGGGACTTGTTGAAAAAGCCATGACACGGTCTTGCCATGGAATGTTATAAAGTCAGGAAGAAGAGTATAAGGAGCTCTATATGTGGAGTGGCTGTCAGGAGACAGTGTAAAGAAAAAAGCATTGTAAATATTATGCTCCTTTTGTAGAACAGAAGGATGCATGTAGGTGCACATAATATTTCTGGAAATATACGAAAGAACAATGGTTGCTTCTGGAGAAGGAAAATGGAGCCTGAATTTGGACAGAGATCTACTCTTATATTGCATGCCTTTTATGCTATTTTATATTTTCATTATCATGTGCATGTATTTTTTCAATAAATGATCTGTAAAAGGAAGACATGAAATATGAAAACAAAATACAAGAGAATACATGCTTAATTGCCAGGTGAACAGTAATTGAGTCACGGTTTAGAGGATCCAGGTTTAAATCCCAGTTCTACCAAATATCAAGTATATGACTGCAGGCAATTTACTTACTCTTTGTAAATACCAATTCCCTCATCTATAAAATGGGTGTTGTAATGGCACCTACTTTAAGGTTTTATATCTTATACTTTGCAGGGAAGGCTTTTGATTAAATATGTAACTAAATGGATTTAAGTTTCAATTTCTTTTATAATTTTTCAAGTGAGTAAATGCACAAATCATAAAAAAGTTGATCATGACCTTGATTTTTCATTTAGAAAATGATGTCAATAGCTTATGGTAACTTTAAATTCTAAGGAACATGACAGCATTGCTTACCTGCATGGTGAGGCCATTCCAGTTACAGATAACAGTGAGGTCAAAGGGCCCCAAGAAAGAACAGAGAATCTTGGTGATGCCGTGAGTAAGCCAGTTTGGCAGGAGGAGACGTCTCCTCCAGAGCGTAAGAAATGGAGACAAACAGCTCGAAACCAGATGTTTGAGGTCTTTGAAGGCCAAACCAAGGATCTCACACTGTGTCTCAGAGGCAGCAGGAGGTGTCGGAGGTGTGAATAAGGCAGTGGTCAGGTTGGTCATCTCTTGTAGTGTAACAGATCATCCCCAAACATACTGGATAAAGCAACCAGTTATGCTCACAGAGTCAATGTGTCAGGGATTTGTTCCGGGTATAGCAGGAATGGGCTCTCTGCTTCCTAATGTCTGGGGCCTCAGCTGGAAGCTGAAAAGTGGTGGTGACTTGATGGCTGGGGCTGGAATCATCGGAAGGCTTGTTTACTCAGATGTCTGCAGTGGATACTGGCTGTCAGCTAAGATCTTAGCTGTCTCTGTCTGCCAGAACACACGTACTCATGGCCTCTCCATGTAGGCTGGGCTTCCTCGTAACATGGGGGCTGGGTTCCAAGGATTAGTGTCCCAAGATAGCCAGGGAGCCTTTTCTAGCTTAGCTTTAAAAGTTATGCAGCATTTCTCAGCAGATTCTGTTCTTCAAGGTAGTTGCAAAGTGTCATCCAAGTGCAAGGGGAGGGGAAACAGAGTTTATCTTTTGATGGAGGAGCAGCATATGGGACCAGAAATCTTAGGGCCATTTTGCAAAGGGCAATCTCTTGTAGAGAATGACATAGGAAGAGCCATTCATTCAAAACAAATATTTATTGAGAATCTGTTATGTCTTAAGTGCCATGCCAGAGGCTGGAAAATAGAATGACGAGGAAAGACAGACCTGATTCCAACCTCCTGGAGTTGACGGCTGGTACAAGAGGCAAACGTTAATCAAATCATCATACAAAAAATGTATAAGTTCAAGTATGGTAAGTCTTGGAGGGGAATGTGGGACTATGAACTCAAATAACAGATGTGGATTTCACAGGGTCACAGAAGGCGAGCAATGCTCCCCAGAGGAAGCGATGTTAGGGCTGTGAACAGAAGGGCGATAGAGCAGAGTGGGAAGGAAGAAGAGTCTTTGTGTGAAGGGTCCCATGGCAGGAGGGACAAGGTGTGTGTGGTGGCTATTTGCCTAGTCCCAGTGAGGGAGGACAGTGGCAGTGAGAATGCATACCCATTTATTCTATTAAGAGAGAAATTTTGAGGAAAGAATTACCTGACTGAACATGAGGAAGTTAGGAGAGGTGAAAGATCAAATGTTTCTATGAAATTTCAGGTCAGGATGAAGAGGAGGATGATGCCACCATGACTAGGAGTCAAGAAGTCAGGAATGGGGGCAGTTTGAAGTATAAGGAATTGGGTTCAGATAGAGAGATATTGAATCTGAGGCAATAGAGATATAAAATAAAAAGAATATGGGTGGATACTTGGTTTGTCTGAACACGCTAGGAGCTTTCCCCTTCTGACTTTGGAGCAAGTGATAAAAAACAAAGGGTGGAAGCCATGGGAATGAGTTAAATTTTCAATGAAGAGGAGTTGTAGATTAAGAAGGGCCTGAGTTTGGGGGAATACCCATGTTTAAGGGGAAAAATGAAGCAGAAAGGCAATGAAGGAGAGGAAGAATGGTCTGAGACAGAGGAACTGGGATTGGGAGCAATATGGAAAGTCAAAGGAGGAAAACATCTCAGGAGAAGGTGGTCCTTGATGCCACATACAGCAACTAGGAGAAAAAAAAAGCTGGCAATGAACAAAAACTCATTAATACTGAGCTTGGTATAGAGTTTTCCCAGAGGGCTGGAGATGGAAAGAAACAAGAAGGGTAAGTCAGGGAGAAGAGGATGGTAAAGAAGTGCAGGCAGATGATGGGTATGGCTTGATAACCTTGTCAGTAAAATCAGGAGCCAAGTTATAGGCAAAAAGCAGAGAGAGTAAGGTCAAAGGGGGAAGCTGGACAAGACTGGGGAGACCTACTCTTTGGAGACAACATGAGAAAGAAACTGGAAAATACTGGAGAAGTTAGGACATGTTAGATGGCGTGTCTGTATGACTTTGGATCTCCCTTTGTCTAAAGATTCCTTACGTATTTTTTGGATGGCGACTCCAAAGGGCCATGGTCAGAGAAGACCCTGTCAACTAAAGAGGAGTGAACCCAGCAGAGATTGAGGCGTGCTTTAAATCCATGTCTGGCCAAGCAACTAATGTAAGATTTTACCTAGTGTGTTATGAAATTTTGCTTCAGGATTCCCTAGTAATGAAGAAAACAATTTGGAATGTTGAAAAGTCCTCCATAGGCCTCTTATATATATTCCATGAGAGCATTCACAGTATTTTGAAATGGTTTGTTTATATACTTCTCTTTCCTGCCTAGGTCCCATGCTTTCCAGGGGGAGGTTGTGTCTTATTTTTCTTGAGTGGTCAGAACCTGGACCTGGACCTGGTGTGTCAGGGTCTCTTAGAGTTTCAGAGGCCTCTTCCATTTCCAAACACTCTGTTATTGATTAAAAATGGAAGGAATGACAGAACACAGTTATAAAAATCACAGCATACTTCAAAGGATGAATAGAATGAGTTAACACTTTCCCAACTCTTGCACAAAAATGAAACGTATGCTATTCACAAGACAGTTACAGATCTATTAAAAAATTACTCTTAGTGAAGATGCTTTTTTCAAGCCTGCCAATCTCTGTGCATAATCTCATGGGAGATGATGTCAGCATTTGCATTTGAGGCTCTTAGAGCTATGAGGTAAAGGCCAAGGGACTGTTCTGTCATGACAACTTTCCTATAATCTCCCACCAACCCTGCCTGGTCCCCAGCTGGACATGTGGCATACAAAAGGCACTCGATACACGTGCTGTTTCCTCCATTAAAACCACACGGTCCATGGATATCTCTTTGGCTCCTTCCTTCACCTCTTTCAGGTCTTTGCTCAAATGTAACCTCTTTTGAATGGTTTCCCCTGACCATTCGATTTTAAATTGCAGCCTCCTTCATACCCCTACACTCCCTAACCCCTGTCTCAGCTTTAGTTTTCTCCATGCCCTTATGGTCACATACTACTTTACATACTTTGCTCATTTTGTTTGTTGTCTACTTCTAGAGTGTGAGCTCTATGAAATCATGAAGTTTTGATCCTAGAATGAAGGTACTTGATGCCTACTCTGATTTTTGTATTAGTGTGCCAGAGCTTCCATAACAAAAGACCATAACAAAATGGATGGTTTACACAACAAAAGTTTATTGTCTCACAGTACTGGAGACTACAAGTCTGAAATCAAGGTGTTGACAGGGTTAATTCTTTCTTAGGGCAATGAAGAAGAATCTATTCCAGGCCTCTCTCCTGGCTTCTGGTAGCCTCAGGTGGTTCATGACTTGTAAGTGGCATTCTCCCTATGTCTTCACATTGCCTTTCTTCTCTATCTGTGCCCAAATTTCCCCTTTTTATAAGGATATCAGTCATATTGGATTAAGGCCCACCACAGTAACCTCATTTTAACTTGATCATCTGCAAATAAGGACATATTCTCAAGTACCTGGGGTTGGAACTTCAACATTGCTTGGGTGGACATAAGTCAACTTATAATAGTAGTCAGCAAATATTTGTTGAATAAATAAATAAGGTCACTTTCTTTACTTAGAAAGCAAATAGACAATTTGAGGGTAAAACCATCTTGATATACCTTGGTGGGCATGTGACAGGCACCTACTGAAGATGGGGTGGGAGTTGGGTGGAGAAGGCAATAGAGAGGAAGACCCTCTGGAGCTGATGTGGCTGAGACTGTTGAGTGGTAAAAGGCAGGGACTGTCTAAAGTTAGATTGGGGTGGGGTACCTTCCACACTCAGCAAAGCAGAGAGCAAGGCAGAGTTCAGAGCGACCCGGAGGGTACAGGACAGTGGCAGAGTGCTCTACAAGGAGGTCTGAAGCCAGAGGGGATGGCTAGGGAGAGGCAACCAGATAGAGAACAAGAAGGCAGGTTTTGGAATGGTCTGAGAATCCCATGAGACTTGGCAGCCGAAAGGACATAACTTTTTCTTGAGCCAGAAAGATGAGCAGCTTGGCCAAATATTCTACCTGGGTCCCAGGTGAGCCTGGGCAGTGGGAGCTGAGTGTCCTGTGTGTGGTCTGGCATGATGTGATGATAGAATTCTGGGCCATGTGACCTGCCTGCATCTATGCTTTGATACACTATTTTTACCCCCTTGGCTTCTTTTTTCTTTTGACAAAAGTTACTTTTGCACATTTCAGTTTTTCTTGGCTGACTTAAGGGGAAAAAGAATTGCGGATGGTGAGGCCAGTTGGGGTGGAATGGTTAGAAGGCTCCACGTGGCTAAGGCAGCAGCCAGTTGAGCTTGAGAGGAGAAGATTCCTGGGTCAAAAACTCAGGAGAGAGCAGGCCTGGTGGGCTGACCACCACGTCTTTCTTATTTCAGGCTCTAATTCACAGGATACGGGAGCTGAAAAAAATAGCTCATCCTTGATCTCCTGCTGATGTAATGTCACTGGACCAACAAAGCAGCTACACACATGCAATCACACAAGCACTGACTCAGCGTGTAGGGCAAAGGAACCTTAATTCAGTTTGAGGAGCAACTATCGATCACCAACCAGCAGAGACCAGACACTGGGGATGCAGAGATAAATTAGCAGTCAGGTTGAGGAGACAGGCAAGTAAATAAAAGTTCAGTGCAATAAGGAAAGTGTCTAATGAGATACACAAGTTGCCTGTATTAGTTCCCTAGGGCTGCTGTTAACTAAGAACCCCCAAACGGGGTGTCCTAAACAATTGAAATTGATTGTCTCACTGCTCTGGAGGCCAGAAGTCCAAAATCAAGGACAATGCTCTCTCTGATGACTCTAAAGGAGAATGTTTCTTTGCCTTGTCCAGCTCTTAGTGTTTGTCAGCCATCTTTGGTGTCCCTTGGCTTGTGGATGCATCACTCCAGGCACGTGGCCATCTTATCCCTATGTCTTCTTATCATTTTCCCTCTGTACGTGTCTGTTCCTGTGTCCAAATTTCTCCTTTTTATAAAGGACGCCAGTCATACTAAATTAAGGTCCACTCTAATGACTTCATTTGGACTTGATTATTTCAGCAAACACCTTATTTTCAAACATGGTCTGAGTCCTGGGGGTTAGAGCTTCAACATATTTTTTGTGGGGGGGACACAATTCAACCCATAACATTGTGCAGTGAGGGAGTGATGACCTCCAGGTGTGTTTATGTGCGTGGAGGGTTAGGGAAGTTTTCTCAGGGGCAGGAAGGTGGAAAGAAAGGCATCCAAGGTGGGCAGAAGAGCACAGACAAGCAGACACAACGATAAAGACTCAGGATCAGGGGAAGAAGGACCTGACACCTCTTGGGATCCTCCTGGGTTTCAGTATCATATCAGATGCCACGTAGATGCCATCATTCCATTGAACCTTCACCATATTGCCATTACTACACCAACAGACAGGTGGAAACTGATGTGTGGGGACAGGAAGTAACTGGCCGAGGGTCAGAACACAGTATGACACCATAGTGGAGACAAGAACCCACACCCTGCCCCCTATGTCCTGTGACTTAACTAAAGAATGGCCTGAAGACGAAGGGAGCTGCGAGGCTGTGACTGAAAGGTGCAAGAATGTTTGGAGGTAAGACATTGTCTCAGGAGTGCCCGATACAATTGCACGTGGATGGGAGCCTACTCCACACTGACCTCACACGAAGGCCTTGGGCTGACCTCTAAATATCTAGGGAAATCAACCCACCGATCTACCTCCTAGAGGATTATGGATCCAAGCAACAACCATCGTGATAGGGCTGAGTGAAATATCCCATTGCCGAACTGGGCTTGAGTAGGACAAGCCCTGTTCCTGAGGAGAAAACTAACGACCCATTCCCCGTGTGTTCAAGGGCTTAAGGAAAACAGGGAGCAACCAGGAGGCCCTGGCTCTCCTGCCTCTGTACTTTTGCTCAGGCAGATGCTTATTCCCCACTAGCTGCCTCTAAAGTCCTAATACTCTGTGACATTGGACAATGCATTGGACAATGCCAGCTCCCCCAAGATGTGGTGGTAAAATCTCTGCCTTTGAAGGTAGAACACTGTGTTTGAACTGGGGTCCTCTCACTTACTCTGCAATCTTGGCTGCATCAGGTCTGACCCTCAATTTCCCCTTCTGCATGTTGACATAATAATACCTAACACACAGGGTTATAGTGGGCATTGAATAAGAGCACATATTTTGTTAACATTAAAGTGCTGTGTATATACAAACTATTATGACTCATCATAGCGCCAAATCAGATAATCTCCCCTGTATTCTTTCTTCTTCAAATAGGACCCTCTTAAACAGGGGTCTGCGCACTCAGGCCCATGGGCCAAATCTGTCCTGTTGCCTGTTTTTCTACAACCCATGAGCTGAGAATGACTTTTATGTTTTTAAATCATTGGCAAAAATATCAAAAGAAGAGTTATATTTCACAGTATATAAAAATTTTATGAAATTCAAATTTCTGTGTCCATAAATAAAGCTTTATTGGAATACGGCTTGGCATGTGGCCATGCCAGTTTGTTTATATCTCTGGCTGCTTTCATGTTACAAGAGCAGAGGTGAGCAGCTGCGACAGAGACTGCATTGCCCACAAAGTCCAAAATATTTACCATCTGATCCTTTACGTGAAGAGTTTGCTGGCTCTTGCACTAGAAAAACAAAACAAAGCACATAAAAACTCTGAGCTAAGCTCCAGTTTGGAAGCCTTCAAATGAGCTGTGTTCCCATCTCAGATCTTCGGGTCCCAGAGATGTTCATACAGACTTGATATCTAAGGGTCTCTGACCGTCAGCCTGAATTCCTCATGGCTTGGGCAGGATTGACAAAGTCCCCCAGGAGAGCTCTTGTGCCAGGGGTGCTTGCAGCTTCTCCCTCCAGATCTGAGGGACTGAGGAGGAAGGCCGGTCCTTTAGTGGAGCTGCAGATCTCTGAGCGCAGAGCCACACAAATCCCATCCTTCCTGCTGCACTTTAGCCATGGAAGCAGCCTCACGTCAGCTGGTGCAGTGCTTTGCCTGGTGACAGGTCTCCCATTTAGATATAATCACCTTTTTATATCCATGTCGCTCTCTGAATCCTCTCCCCACGCAGAGCTTTCCCTGATGATTGAAAAGAGCTCAACCAACAAATGGCATTATCTCTTTTGAATGGCCTCAGTTTATCAACTGGACAAGCCCAGAAACTTCCACCCTGAGCTTCTCTTTGTTGTAGCAACAGGTGCTCAGGAAGAGGGTGGGGGTGGGCGAGGGGGAGGATGGGTTTAAACACCGGAACGGGGCCAGAGAGGGAAGGCTGCGGAATGCTCTTTAGGGGAGATCTTTAGAAACAGGATCAGCATCATTACTCTGGAATGGGCTGGGACAGAATCCTCTCAGCACTCAGGGGGCTGGCAGGTGACACCATAATCTTTCAAGGTCCTGAAAAAGGATCTATGACAAGCCTGCCTGCTTTATAAAAAGTGAGAGTCCTAAAGAATTTTCTTAAATTATTCTAATAGAAAAAAAGATGCCAAAGGAAGATTTATTTTTCTTGATTTTTTTTAGTTCTGTATATAAATATCCCTATGACTTGGGCGAGTTTAGAGACTGCATTGTCTACCTAGTCTTATCTGACAAAGGCCCAGGAGCGTTCCATATTTCCCAAAGGCATATTTTTTTTTAAGGTATTAAATTGTTTAAACATACTGTAAAATGTGGTGTTGGGAAGTCTGGAACTAAACTTCAGAGGAAGCAATATAGTATAAGGCAGAGGTTGGCAAACTTTTTTCTGGAAAGAGCTAGACAGTAAATAGTATATAGGGTTGGGAGCTACGAGGTCTCGGCTGCATCTATTGGACTCTGCTGTCACTGTGAAGAAATAACCATAGGTAATATGTAAATGAATGATCATGGCCGTGCTCCAATAAAACTTCACTTGTAAAAACAGGTGGTGGGTCAGATGTGACCATGGGCTGGCCGTAGTTTGCAAATCTCTGGTATGGGATTTTAGCCAGCTCCGTATTAGCACTCTCTGTTTTTCCCCATCAGACTCTGAAGCACAGAGAATGCAATTCATGGCAGGAGGAGTCCTAATGGGTCCAATGTGAGCTGAAGTTATGAGAAAGTGGAATCTAGCAGAAGAGGGGCATGATGTTGAGGGTCCAGGTGGTTGGCAGCAGGAGAGTAGGAGCCAGGCAGGGAGGAGCTAGGTCTGCCTAATGGCAGATCGTGGGAAGGTAGATGCTGAGGTTGGGGTGAACGGGACAGTAAGACATCTGTTTCTCTGTGTTGCCTAGGGCCTTGAATGACCTCGTTCTTCCAAGCTCCACAAAGTTCATTTCTAGTTTGGCTCTTGGTCCTTAGGGCCACCCCTGAGGTCTCCTGGGATTTCTGTCTCTTTTATCCCACCTACATCCTTCTTGTAAACTCCCAATATCTACTCTCACAAAATCCTTCAAAGCTCTCCCACAATAACTCTGCGTCCATGATACCTTCCCAGACTCTCGATATTTAGAATGTATTAACCTTCCTCCTCTATACTTCCCTGGTTCTGAGTGCTATTTACTTCTACCAGGTATAAATTATATACCTGGCAAGTTATATTATGGCTTCCTCATCACTCAATTGTGAGCTTTGCCTGTGAATGGTTTACTTACATTTACATTTTCAGTGGCTAGTGGGGGGAAAGTGCTTGTTAAAGAAAGAAAGAAGTAGGTGCACAAAAGAGTTAATTCCAAACTACTCAGCGTGGTGCTATCTTGCATGACTTTCCATTTGCTTTGTTTATGATGTCTTCTAACCGAGGGAGTTATACTGTTTTTGAACAGGGGAACAGGGCTGTAGTAAACAAGCAATCTCAGCTAGAAGGGGATTTGGTGGTTCCTGTAACCAAAGCAAGGGAGAGCAGAGTGCAGCTGGTCTCAGGGACACCTGGGAACAGGGAAAAGAAAGGGGGACGGGACTCATTGATCCTCATCTTCGTTTCTTCCCATGTGCCAATTTCGTTCACTCAGACAGGTTCTCTTTTTGAGGGTACCAGAAACCCCCAAGTTTCACACCTGCCATCATTACCCAAAGGAGGAACTGCCTCCCCCTGCAAGACCAAGTCTTGGGGAAGCATTAGTGTGCCCAACCCGTAATAAGGGAGGCCAATTCTCATAATTAATAGCCTCTCATAAAATATAACTGGCATGGGTGGGAGAAAGACACCTCCAAAAGAAGGAAGTATATTTTGTAGAACTAGGGAGGTGGTATGACAGGGAGGCAGAATAAAAATCACCACTTCCCTGTCTTCCCTTCCTTGGAGCTGGGGCCTAAACTGGACCTTAACACACGTGGATCAATGTGTGCCATTTTCCTTTGGAAGTGCTACCTCTCACTCTCTGTTCAACACTCATCTCCAGTCTGAGACCGCCAAAGACCATTTCTAGAGTAAATGCCTGCTCTAACTCTGATGGATCAAGAACTCACCTTTTTTTACAGACTTGGTAGGAAATGCTGCTGTCGATGTTCTTCTTCCTTCCTAGTATTGTAAATATTGAATAAACAGGTTCCAACCATCTCTCAGCCATCCAACACACATTTGTCCAACACATTTTAAAAAGATTAATAAACTTAATTTTTTAAAGGGCAGTGTTAGGTTTACAGGAAAACTGAGCAGAAAGTCCAGACTCCCCATCCAGCACTTATTTTTCATAAGCTGTTGTGCGATGAGCTTTTATTGACTTTATCTCAGTTTTTTTCTACTCAACAACTCTGTGAGGTAGAAATGCATTCCTGTCTGTACTTTTCAGAAGAGAAAACTGAGGCCAAGAAAGGTAAAAAGGCTTGACCAAGGCCTCGCAGCTTTCAAGGGGCTGATTTGGGGAGCTACTGTGTGTTTTCTTGGGCACTTTCAAAGAGCAGAAGGTTCCAAGGCAGGAGCAGCTGACTCTTTAATGGAAGAATTCTCCACACCCATATTAGACAGCAGGAAAACAGTATAGGCCTTGAAAGGTTCTCAGGAGCCCTGACCTCAGCAAACAAACCAGGTTCTGTCTGCCCAAATTTGTTTGAGTCATTTAACTCGAGTCCGCATTGTGTCCCTGGAAGTGAGTCTGGCAATTCAGTTAAGTGATGGGGACCCTTTCTGTGGTCCTCTCCCCAACATGGATGCAAGCACTCTGACCCCTCATGCCCACTTTATTGGCAGCAAACAACAAAGCACCCCGAGCGGAGGGTGCCAGAGTGGAGCTGGACATGGCTGACAAGGTTCTCCAGATGCCTCGTTTGTCTCTTCCAGAACTAGTTCTCATGCCCAAAGCAGTCTCGTGGCTCAGCCCATGAGGCCCACAGGGCTACAGTTCCAGTTTCTTCTTTCTTTGGCTTCAGTACTTCCCAGCTCTGGTCTCTTGAGGGTAGGGTGTATATGGCTGGGAAGTGAAGACTGGGGTAAGGGAGGGGGCAGTCGAGTGGAGAGGGTGGCTGGTAATATTTTCCAATTCTTTCTAAAGTGTCTGTCTTCCCTTAATGGATACGGAAGTGAGCCAGCCGAATGACTGCTCCGACTGCAAGATTGGTTACGGCTTACATCATCTGGGCAGTCAGACTGGGGACAAGGGTGGGGGGAGATGGGGGGGAAACTGAGTAGGGATTAATCCAGCCCCAAGTGAATTGATAGACAAAGGTGGTGGTGATCAGGTAACCTTTTTCCCAAGCACAGGCCTTGGGGAGGTGGAGAGGAGCCAGGTAGTCACATTAGTGCATGCCTGGGGTGCTTCGCAACTGCTCCGCCCTTTACCAACCTTTTAGTTCCATTTTGTTCCATTCCATGCTGCCTCATCCTGCAAGATTTGCTGAGAATCTGGAGTGTCCCAGGAATATGCAAGTGGAGGAATGATAGAGAGAGATCTAAGATTAACAGCCCTCTAGGGAGGGACATCCTGTGTATCAGTTAGCTTTTGCTGCCTGATAAACTACCCCCAAAGTTAGTGATTTATGACACTGTTCCTTTATTGCTGCTTCCAAGTCTGCAGAAGAGCTGGGCAGTTCTGCTCTATCCAACTGTGCCCTGTGGATCTCCACTGGGCTTGCTCATGTGTTTGTGGGCTCGCCAGTGATGGCCTGGACAACTGGAGACTTTGCCCACATGTTCTCTCATCCTTTTCCAGGCTAACCTGAGCTAATTCATGTGCAGGGGCAGCCTTCCGAGAAAGTAAGCAGCACATAAAGCTTCTTGAGGCCCAGGCTTGAAACACACGTGAAGTCTCTTTTGGCTACCTTCTCCTGGCCAAAGTGAGTTACAAGGCCAGCCTGGATGGAAGGGGTAGGGGAAGGACCCTCTTGATGGGAATTGCATTTTTGCCCTCTGCGCTAGACACACATGCTCTTATTATACACATAAAGCTGATGGTCCTCTATTACTGTTTTCATCACAAACTGCTAGGCAGGATAGAGTAGGAGAAATGAATTCTGACAGAGGTGGGTGAGTGGGTGGGAAGATGCCTGCAGATAACACCACAGAGAAGAGAGACTTGCAGGACAAACAGTATTTCAACAGAAGCAGGAACATGCACCTGTTTTTCTTCCTTTTCTATTCTGTTCCTCTTGCCAAAATCTGGCCCTGGGCCCACCAGCTACTACCTGGTCCATTTGTAGGGATTCTGTCAGTGACTGGGTGGGTTATCATCTCTGCCCCCTGTACCTGGAGGCAAGAAAAGCTCTAGCCTGCCCTTCCATTGCTTAGAAAAAAGGGGTTCCTTGACTCATGTTTTTTGTCAAATCATGGCATTTCTCTCCTATCTTCTCTTCTTGGGTTCCTTCCTTATTTCTTTATCTTTCTCCCACAGTGATTTCTAAAGGGTATGGATCATTGGATGTCAGCAGGGAAAAAGATAAGCAAAAATTGCTTTCATTCCATTTTCAATTAAAAACACATAAATTCATTTCTCATAGTTTGTCAAGGGGTCATGCAGACTATCCCATTTATTGGCACGAAGATTTGACATAAGGGCCCAGTGCTGGGGGTGGAGTAGGCGAGTTTACTAGGAGTGGGGGTGACAGAAGTAGTAGCAATTGCAACTATTGTTGTATCTAAGGAGTCTTCGGAAATGACCACATTATTTGAGCAGACCTCTATTGCCTTAGTAGAATTTGCTGGCATGCTTTACCAGTATGATCATTAAAAACAAATAAGCAACTTTCTGTTTTAGCACATGCTTGGGAAACGCCCCTTGAGGGGGAAGAAAACCCCAAAGGAATAAAACTTGAGCCTCGGGTGAGTCTTCCTCTGGTGAAATCTCTCCTTGGCCAGGGCTACTCCTACAAAGAAAGGTGCAGTGCCCTCCGATCCTGGTTTGTTTTTTCTCTGCCTCTTCTCTGTCTGTGAAGTTCCCAGGGGCCTCGTGCTTTTGTTGGGTACTGATAATAGACTGGGATGGAGTATTTGGTGGGGCTCCTGTTCAGCGTATTTCCAGTCTGGAAGATGTGGCTGAGAGTGGGTGTGAGAGATGGGGCCCCAGTAGCCCAAGCAACCTCCATTCATACAGTGTGTCAGATCTTTTTCTTCATGACATAAGTAATCTGAAATCTTTGGTTGCAAGGAGCAGGAATGTACCTCTCATTAGCATAGACAAATGAGCCATTTATTCCACACCTGGGCAGGACACTGAGGTACCTCAGACATAAAGGAAGAGCTGCAGGATTCAGGATCCCTTCTCATCGCTGTTTGCCCATGTCTGCTCTTCTGAGCTTCTCTCTGACTGTTAGTTCATTTCAACCACTTCCCAGAGACTTCCGTATCCCAGTAGGGACATGGCAACTGGCAGTCCCTTCTTAGCAACCTCTGCAGAAAGTAGGTGCCTTCCTCCACACCCTCCCAATATCCTTAGCTCATTCCCCTGGAAGGAATTTGAATTTCCCTACTTGGGTTATGAGCCATTGTTGTCTGTACACGGACCATCAGACTTCGTTGGCCTTTGGCCATGTGCCCACCTCTCTAAGCAGGGCTTTAGGGCCAGTCACCAGAGGGAAGAGGATGAGAATGTTTGCTGAAGAGACACCAACCAGTAAGTACTCTTGTAGACACAAAAACCTAAGGTGAGAAGCTCCCTTTTCATTGTTACAGTGCCCATCAGAGCAGTGGCTGTAACCTCTTCCTTCTGGGACTAATTAATAAATGGGGCAAGAACTAGTGCTCTGTGAAGTTTAGAGAAAAACAACAGCAGCAACAACAACAACAACAAAATTTATTTGGAAAAATTGACCAGAAGTGGAAATTCCAGTGATGTTTACGTAGTGGGAGAAGGATAGTTTTACGCCCTGGGATGAGGAAGGGATCCCTTGTTTGTATTCAAACTTACGAGAGAGCTATATATGGCAGTGGAAAGAAAGTATGAAAGGGGTGTAAACAGCAGGTGCTTAAGAGGAGTGGGGAAATGTGGTGGGAAGAGGGAGGAATTGGGGAACTACTATATTACCTAAGGTAGGACTTGATTGAAAATTTCTGGTATTGTGATTCTGTCAACAGTAGAGTCACTGCTATATCATGTAGGGCCCTAGCCATCTTGTCTACTGACAGGTGAGGACCACCCTCTAAGACTTAGCCTCAAAGCCTTGGGGAGTTCCACTTCCCAGAAAGGTGGCAGGTTGTAGGGGTTGGTTCTGTGCTGATGCGGGGGCCCAGGGCTCAGAGGACAGATATTGGGCCGGATGAACAGAGGGACCAAAACATGTCCTGGATTCACTGTCCCAGAAGGATCAGGGTCAAGGGACAGGGTTGGACTAGGATCCATCGCAGCCCTCTGAGTTTTATCTTCTCTTTTCCTCAGGACAATGGGAAGAATGAGGTTTTCTTTATCTTGAAAAGACTTTGGAAAGAACAAATAATGCTAAATAAGCTAAAGGAAATAAATAAATAACAACCAGTAATTTACCAAACTACACAGAATTATCTAATTATAAAGCAGGAAAGAAAAAGAAAAGACTAGGCAGGTAGGAGATACAGAGAACATCTAAGCAGGGGCTACAGGGAGATAAAGGAGTCAAGATTTTATTAGCAGGAGAGACAACCTTCCCCTCTTTCTCTCAACTCCCTCCCAGATGATCAAAAGAGGAAAGGCCGTCTAAGTGGCTCCTTCACTCTGACCTGTGAGGATTCAGCTATGGAAGCTCTCTATGCACCACTTAAGCCACATCAACAATGCAAAACCAAATCACGGAAGGAAATAAAAATTTATCAGTCACTTGTCAAATGCTCCTGAGCCAGAGAGGAAGGCTTCTGACCCCTGGAGGCCCCTGCAGCCTGGAGAGTCCTTCTTTGTGTTGCACATTTCCCCCTGAATGGAGGCTGTCTCAGCAATGTGCAGACAGCTCCTGGGTTCATAGTAGTTTGCATTTGGAGTGTGTGTGTTTGTGTGTGTGTGAGGGTTCCTATGTCTCTGAATGTATCCTGCATTGCTGGGCTAGCCAAGGTGGACACAATTTCATGCCTGAGGTGGGGGCCCAGCCTGGTAGTGGGGGGATGAATGTACATGTGGGTGTGAGCCCACCCGGAATCGGGCCCAAGGCCACTGGGGGCCTGTCACCTGCAAGGCTCATTATAGAGGAGACCAGGTGCTTGGAGTGTCCTCAAAGCGATACAAAGTGCACTGTCATGAGTTTGAAAAATATTCCTGCAAGAGATATAAATAAAGACTCCGAGCCCAAAGCCAAGGTTTTAGAAAGCCATCCTTAAACACAAGATAATTTATAGCCACTGCTCTCTTGTCCTGTGGATGACTCAGCTCTCTTAGCTGGAGCAGGCCCGGCCTGCTCCAGTAACCTCTGGGTTTGGCTGACAAGGAAGAGCTAAAGCAGCTCCAAGGAACCCGGAGGGCTAACCACCAGGCTACCTGCTTCTCTCTCCTCTTTTCCTTTTGGACAAATTCCAACAACAATGTGGATGACTGGCTCTTGGGAGCTGAGAAACAGAATACTTGGGTCTTTCCAGCTGCCTGGCCCTTTGGGAGCCTCTTAAACTGATTCCTGGTACCTCTGGGGTCTGGTGGGTTCTATGACCCACAGAATGGGCCTGTCTTCCAGCTCTGAACTCACCCCTGGGAGGCAGCCGACTGAGAACATAGACCCACTTAAAGCTACAGAGTGGTTCTCAGTCTCAGAGATTCTCGAGCCCCATAGAAAGAATAGGGATGAGAGCACTTTTCTCTTTTACTTAAAAAATAATATACACAAGTCAAGTGTCAAAAAATGGCTGAGAAGGGGGGCCGATGGTGATATGCTTGAACGTTGTGGTGAATTTGCAGTGGGAGGCAGTCCGAAATGAACACAGTTAGTTTTTTCATCCTCTCTCTCCTCCTTACCTCCTCCCTCACTTCTTTCATTATATTTTTAGCAGCCTCTCTGGCCAACCACGCCTAAAGAGACAAATACAAGTACAGAGAGTGCTTATCAACACCAAAGGATGTTTCTTTTTCTTCTAAAAACCTTCCAGGAGTGTGGAAAGGACTGGAAGTGCTTGAAGGTCTTTCAACCTCATGCCTCACCCCAGCTTGGATCTCAAGAACGTTTTTATGCCAAGGCCCATGTGCCAGACTGTCCAAGTGTAGGGGGAAAAAAAGCACAAACATTATTCAGGGCTATGTTAAAAATAGTTTAGCTCTTTGATTAAATTGCTAAACAGCCCTGAGTCAAGTTTCCTCTGCTCTAGCTGGTGAATTTGTGCAATTGGCCTAATTTTAAAACACTTCCTTGCACATTATCGGTACTCAATAATTGAATAGATGAACAATTTCTTAAATCTGTAACTGCCTTCATTCAACATGCATATGCAGAGCCTCTGTGTGTGTGTGTGTGTGTCTGCTTCTACTAGTGTGTGTCGACAAAGGGAGTTGTTGAAGGTTTAAGTGAGTAGGCACTGGGGTTTGGATGCCAAGTGAGGCCCAGGCCACTCCACATGTCAAAGTAGGGCAGTCAAGAGGCTCGACCTCTGGGCAGGGCAGTGGCCTTGGTGTCCACTGCCGCTTGGTGCAGAAATTATTGCTCAAATACATTGTCCAGCAGGGGAGGCACTGCGTTGGGCTTGCAGGCACCTATTGTATATAGAATATGTTTGTGATACATAAGATTTTCTTTATTTTGTTTGTGATAAAGAAACACCTTTTAAAGAGAAAAAAAGTCAGTGGCCTCAAGTCAGCCAACTGAAAACACACACACGCAAGCACACACGCACACACACACACATGCATGCATTCTGCCCGCCCCCCCCCGTCCCCCCGCCCCCCCGTCCCCCCGCCCGCCCCATAGCTGCACAAACTGACTTTGTAAATGATGGAAAGCAGAGGACCTTGGTAGCCGTATAAGTGAAACCACAGAATTCCGGCCTGGCCTGGCCTTGTTGGAAACAGACGGCCTCCTTCAGACTCCAGAGCTCAGTCTTTTGAAGTCTGCCTTCTGCCCCTGCCTCCTCTTCTTTCTCGTCTTTCCCTCTGGGAGTTGTTTCCCACTTTACATCTGTTTCTAGAGCCCCCTTCTCTTAGTCACCTGTCACTTCATATTATCAAAATAAGAAAGATTGCTGCCACTCATTCATTTGCATGGTTTGATCAGCACAAATGGACTGATCAGCACATATAGATTAGACACATGCAGATTGATTAGACCCCTGAGTTTTATGGACAGGAAACACCTAGTGAAGAAGAGACTCTCAAAAGCACACAGTTATTGAAGAGCAGTAACCTAATCCCTTAAACTGACTGAGAATTGATCTATAATTATTGTTAAATAAGAGCCATAGGGAAAATTCCACAAACCTGCCAGTGAGGAACTTGAGGTTGCACAGAGGTTGAGTCAAGTCAATCTTTCTGTCCTTTTGATAGCTGATCAGTCTGCTTGGATCAATGCTATTTGGTTCTGCTTCCAGTGGTTTCTTCCACATTATTTGAGATACACACACTGTACTCAGAATTCATAGACCTAGCTGGGCCCCCCTGACGTCATCTGTTCTCTGAAGTTCTCAGCAACCAGACAAAGAGCCTCAGCCCGTCAGTCCTGACTCTGATGGATATGGGGGCTCGTCGGTAAGAAGACCAGGCTTCTGGATTTCTGGTTTTTCTTCCAGAAAGAGAGAGGGAGACAGAGACAGAGAGAGAGAGAGAGAAAGTGCAAAGTCAAACCTGGAAGCCCCTGCTACTCACATGCACATCCATTACCTGATTTTTTGGGTTAAACTATTTAAAGACATAAGCCATTATTGTGGGTGCAGCAGGGGACTCATGGAGCCACAAATATACAGACCTTCTGTTTCTTGGGTTAGGGCTGGAAGGAAGGCAAATACACATGAGTGTCTCTTGCTCAGACTGTGTATGCACACATGATGGGGTGGCCTTTGGCTGAGAGCAACATAGTTCTGATCTGACGGACTTGTAAGATGGTGTGATCATGTGTGTCACAACCCATGCCGAAGTCCCAGGGTCCCAGACACATGACTACCTTGTGAAAGAAAGATCTGTAGACTCTGGAGAAAATCCAGATGAGTGCTGAGGGAGAGAATGAGGGAGAGAGTAGAGCAGGAGCTGCCCACATTTCACATCCAACCTCTACCCTCCTTCCTACCTCCCCGCTCCCCTCCCCAAGGCAGAATAGCCAAGGGCATGTGCCAGACCAGAGCCAGCTGCTTCTGTGGCCTGTTTATACACTGTAACCAGAGCCTGTTCTTGCTGAGGCTGCCTAACAGCTGCGGAGATAAGGGGATGGGCCTTCGCTTCCAGAGATTGGATGACCTGTGCGGACGTCTGTCTCGGGGGCAGGTTATCCTGATCATTGCACAAGCCCAGGGGTGGGATTGGGAAGAGGTAGGGCTGGCAACCAGCTACTGTGCAGGTTTCAGGGACCATCTTCCTGAATCCACGGTGAAGCTTAGGGCCCTGTACTGAACTTGCTCATGTGGCTTCTCCAACACCAGCCACCCCCCCCTCCCAGTGGGGTTGCTTTCTACAGGGTCAAGGGAGGTAAGAGAGGAGTTCTGCATGTTTCATTAGTTTGTTTTCCTCCCTCTTTATCTCTGTCATCACAGAAACAGAAAAGAACACGTGGTGAAGCTCTGGGTCAGGCTGAATTCTAGATTTTGCTGCCAAACTCATTTTTCAGGCCAAACACTTCTCTCCTCTGCCCCATCTGAACCTCCCTGCGGAGTCAGCCTTGTCTTTCTCCCCCTCAGCTCTCCAAGGCAGTGGCAGGGAACTCCCACCTCCCAGCCCAGCCTGTACTCCCTGCAAGAAGGCAGGAGTAGTGAGCCCTCCCGTCCCATGCCTGGTGATGCTGAAAATTCTTCAAACCAAGCTCACCCCTGGTTTTCTAGGGAACTGTGTCCTGGCCCCCATCTTCAAGTCCACATCACCCTTCCACTCTCCAGTTGCCTTTCCTCCTTTCCTGTTAGCTGCCTCTCCTGCAGCTTCCTCGGACAGTGAGCAGCTCCCATCTGGTGAGTGCACACCGTGTCCTGGTTCTTTGTGTTCACACCTCCCAAGCTGGAGATTTGCAGGTGGTTACCACATTCTTTCCTTTGGTCTCCTGCTTCCTTGTCCCTTGGGCGGGAGATGGGGAGCACAGATTGAGCTCATCCTGGAACCCAGCACTGGCATGACCCAAGACTTGGGACATTCAGAGCTGCCTGCCAAAAAAGAGCTCTTGACTGTCTTGGCCTGTCCCCTCCTCTGATGGCAGCCTTGGCAGGGGTGGGGATGGAGCTCATGGTGTTGGCTGGGTTTGTTGAATAGCTGCCTCAGAAAAGAAAAAGTGAGGGTGAGACTCTAGGGTATGGGAAAAACAACAAGAAAACAAGGCAATTAGTCTTAGGGAGATCTGAGTTCAAACCCCGCACATGGCCAATGACCAGTTGCGGGACCTTAACAGTTTCCTAGTCATTTAAAATGGGAATGGTGATGTGCTTCACACTTATTGGGATAGATGTCAGGCTTATAGGAGATACTGGAAGAAAAGAGCCTTGGAAAATTGTTTTCTTAGTTCCTGGTTCACAGTGGGTGTCATAAATAACCCTTGGTTATTCCTACAGTCAGAATGTCTATGTGTCTGTCAACAGTCAGAACAAAATCATGCAAAGCTACACATCTTTTGTTTCATTTGTTTCCACCTTCCAGAGAGTACACAGGGCCAAGGAGAAGTAAGAGGGCATGACGAGGGTCCATGAGTGATACACCCTGTGGTCTTGGGGGTACAAAGAACACTCAGCCATCTCCAGGTGACTCATATGGCTGGGAATTTGGGGAGTGTGTTCTTCTCACACAATAAATTAATGTTTAATGAGCACTTGCTATGTGCCAGGCAGTTGACTTATCAGCAACAAATAAACTCTCAGGTGTAGTTACCCATATTATTTCCATTTTTCAAATTAAAAACAAAAACAAAAAACTAAGGTACAGAGTAGTTAAATAACTTGCCCAAAGTCACACCGCTACTAAGCAATGGATCTCAAATTCAATCCAGAAAGAGTGACTGTAGCACGTGTGTGTGTTGCTACTAAATTCACTACCAGAAATGGCTGTTTCAGAGCTCTGTCCTGCCCACGCACTGAGATCTGAGATAAAAAATGTGTGTGTGTGCGCACGCGCACAAGATTCAGGAACCAGGAAAGAAAAACTAGGCAACTTGGGCAGGTGCCGGAGAGAAGACCAGAAGAACGGGAGAATGGGAGCCAAGGAGAAGTCTCATGGTTCGCAAATGTTCAGCCACACAGGTCTCCGAAAAGCACCCTGGCTGGATGGGAGCTGAGCGCCAGTGACCTGGGCCTAGAGGATCAGCCTGACACCAAGGAAGTGCCAGATGGACTATAAGCAGCAACAGTTATTCATGGTTGAAGCCAAACTGCTTGGAGTTGTGGGGTCAACAGATGTCTGAGCAGGGTGGGGCTTCCGAGGCTTGAGCTGGCAATCGACCCATTTCTGGCGGAAGGAGCGCAGTAGCTCTGCTTCTCAAAATGAGGCCCAAGGGCCACAGTCAGCAGGATGAGCCAGAGAGTTCACTAAATTGCAGATTTCTGGGCCCCACCCTACAGAGCCATGGTCTCTGGGACATGACCTTGAGAGCTGCCTTTTTCACAGGCTCCTCTGGTGATTCGCACTGCACTCAAATCTGAGACTCACCTGCCTTTAGAAATGCATAGCGGGCTGTCTTAGATCAGGTGCCCCAGAAGCAGACCCTAAGAAAAGGATTCTTACACAAAGATTTATTATGGAAGTGACCCCCAGAAGAGCCAATGAGGAAATGGGAGAGCAAGACAGGAAGAGAGGAATGGAGCAGAGGGTAGGCTCAGAGAAAGTCCTGTAAAAGGAAGCTCCTGCCTGGTCCCCCAGAGTCATGATTCCAGGGTTAGTCACTCAAGTCCTTCTAATATCAATACCTTCAATACCTCTAAGACTTTGTTAATGTGCTGGTCAAAACTGGGTTTTTACTGGTGAAATGAGTGACTTGCTTATTAGCATGGAGAATAATGGAAATGGGTTCTTTTGTGAAATATATATTCACAAGTATATAAATTGGCTAATTTAGAAACACTCCCTGCCTTGCATGAGGAGGTGTGAAAACCCAAAGAGACCTAGGCCTGTGTTAGGATGGCTTCTGGGATTTGGCCCCTAAGCGATCCTTTGTCCAGCCATTGGTCAAAAGGATTTCTTATGGCCTGATGTTGATCATCAGCATAACAGGAGACTGCATTTGGAACCATGTGGTTTCTACCTCGAATAAACTTTCTGCGGGAGATCAGAGCATCTATAACAAGTCCCGTAAGCTAACAGAGCATATGTGCTATCATGCCTGTTGAACCATGAATGCTCATTGGAGAACTGTGAGTACAAATCTGGTCTGAGACTTGCTTTCATTAGAATGTGGTAGCCAGAATGAGAAAGAACAGTTAACCTCTCCCAACTCAATCTTCCTTGGCTCTACCATTAACCACCAAAAAGAGCCTAAGGGTTGTGCTTGAACAGATGAACTCAGGTTAGCTGTGATGGGGAGGACAACCTGGGAGCGACACAGTTAACATAGGGTGAGCAAAATATATCTTCAGGTGTTCACAATTGTGGGTGGGGTTCTAGACCATCTACCTCAGATCACTCAGGGAGTGGAGCTTGTTAAAGAGTAAATTCCTGAGTCCCTCCCAAGACCTACTCAATCATAGTTAATGAGGGGATGCAAGCTGGCATGTTCTAGAAAGCAAGTGCTCCACTGATTTTCTGCACACTAAAATCTGAGAACCATTGCTAAAGAAATTTCTTTTCAGTTCCCCATCCTCACTCCCGAAGGTCAAAGTTCGTAGTGGGTTGGTGGATCTCCAAGTTTGTCCTTGATTGCGCCTTTTGATGAAAAGAGAGCCATCCAGGAAGCAGAAGTTGTCAAAAGCAGGGGAGCTGGCATTTGTGAACTCCACTATTAGGAATTCAAGCAGGAAGGTACACCTCCCATTGGCCACCTGGTGTCCACTCCCCGAGCCAGACCCTGGTCTGCCCACCCTGAAAGCCCAGGTACCCACCATGGTCACCATTCGGCAGCTGGGAGAACGATGGCCCCTTGTGCAGAGCATGGGCTTGGATGGATTAGTGAAGGCAGTAGCAGGGGGGATGGCTGTGTGAGGAATGGGTGCAACGGTCAAAAGTTTGAAGAAACTGCTGATGATGGCAGAAACACTCAGATCTGCAACTCTACAAACAACGCATTGGTTCAACTTCAGGAATGGGATGGGACAGGAAAATACAATAACGACACAGTAAGAGGTGGGAAGTGAGTGGTGAGATGCATAATGAACCTGCACTCAGACCTTTGAAAAAGCAGAATAAAACTTCCATCCTCACTTCTGATGACAATTAGCTGTGATAATAAACAAGCTTAGTTCAAGCCTCCACACTGCTTTCTTTTTCATTATTGTGCTCAGTTATCTTTATCACAAACATTTTACATGGAAGTATTTCAAAGTGTTGGTTTAATTAGGATCAACCCTTTGGTTAGTAAATAAACTTGTTTTTGCAAATAAATAAATAAATAAATAAATAAATAAATAAGACTCCAGGCAGGGGGCAAACACCCAACAGAGCTTCTAGCTATTATCGCAACAGGAAAGTTAATATTCAGGTACTGCTTATAGGACTTTTGTAAAGTTCTACAATCTGTATAACTTCTCCCACATTTAATAAAACAAAAATGCAAGCAGGTAGGGTTGGAGGTGATGGGCTTATCTTTGGTGACAGTGAGGATATAGGCTAAAACCGGTCTGTTGGGGGAAAAAGCAGAACAGGAAATAGAATGAAGGGTGACAACTCTCCAGAACAGAGCGGGGACGGAGCTACTCTACTGGACAGAAACCAGGAACTGTCATCGTCTGTGCAAGGACCCTGTGCGAGGCCTTGGGCCAGGGGCTTCCCTTACCTGATCCCATTGAGCTCTCCCCAGAAGCCAGAGGGTGTGTCTAGTTTTTCTCCTTACAGATAAGTAAAGTGAAACCCAGAGTGGTTCAGTGACCTACCCAGGTCTCTCAGTTGGAAAGTGACAGAGTGCTGGAGGTGACCTGCATCAGAAAGTGTTCCAGGCACAGGTGAGACACTGCAAAGGCCTTGACGAGGAAGGAGGCAGAAGTCTAAGAACCAAGGGAAAGCAATGTGCTTCCAAGGGGGAACACAGTGTGTGGGGGACCCCAGGGAGCAGTAATACTTGGTAGGTGAGGCAGCCCTACCTTGGCAGGAAGTCCTCCTGAACACGAACCAATAGTTATATTAATAGGTCCTCTCTCTTTCTGCTCCCTTCAACTCTGATCAAGAGGGGGAAAAAAAAAAGCCTTGTCAGTGAGCACCCAATTACAAAGTTGAGACGCAGCAAACCTTGGAGCCAGACCCTGCAAGCTCAGCTGCCTCTAAGTTCAGTTTGCTTTAGATTTCAATACTGAAGAAGCAGGGTGCCACGAGGCTCCATCTGTCTTCCTCCCTTCCTTCTTTCCTCTGTCTCTTTCTTCCCTCTTCCATTTTTTTATTGAGCTATAATCAACCGAAGACACTGTAAGTTTGAGGTACATGCTATGTTGATTTGATACATTTATACATTGCAATATGATTGCCACTGTAGCTTTAGCTAGCACCTCTATCAGGTCACATGATTATAATTTCTTTTTGTGGTGGGAATACTTAAGATCTTGTCTCTTAGCAACTCTGAAGTACATACAGTGTTGTTGATTATAATCACCATGCTGTGCATTGGAGTTCCAAAATGAATTCATCCTCCAGTTGTGTGTTTGTACCCTGTTTGTGCCCTTTAACATCCCTCCTTACCCGACCCCAGCCCCTGGGAACTGCTATTCTATTCTATTTCTACTAGTTCAGCTTTTTTGATTCCACATTTAAGTGTCATACAATATCTGTCTTTCTCTGTCTGACTTACCTCACTAAGCATAATGCCCTCAAGGGCCATCCATGTTGTCAGCCTATGGCAGGAGTTCCGTCTTCCTCATGGCTGCATAATATTCTAATATATATACAGCACACTTTTTTATCTATTCATTCATTGACAGACACTTAGGTTGTTTCCATATCTTAGCTTTTGTGAATAAGGCTGCAATGAATGTGGGAGTCCAAATTTCTCTTTGATATCCTGTTTTTATTTTCTTTAGATATATAACCAAAAGTGGGATTACTGGATCATATGGTTGTTCTACTTTTAATTTTAAAAAACCTCCATACTGTTTCCCCTAGTGGCTGCACCAATTTACATTCCCACCAACAGTGCACAAGCGTCCCGTCTCCTCCAAATCTCTGTCAACACCTGTCTCCTCTCCTTTCGATGACACCTATTGTAACAGGTGTGAGGTGATAATCTCATTGTGGTTTTGACTTGCATTTTCCTGATGATTAGTAATGTTAAGCATCTTCTCATATGCCTGTTGGCCATTTGTATTTCTTCTCTGGAAAAATGTCTACTCAGTTCCTCTGCTCCCTTTTTAATTAAATTAAGGTGGGTTTTTTTTTGCAGTTGTTATTGGGTTACATGAGTTCTTCATATATTTTGGATATTAACTCCTACTCCAATATATGGTTTGCAAATATGTTCTTTCATGCTATAGGTTGCCTTTTCATTTTAGTGATGGTTTCTTTTGCTGTGCAGAAGCCTTATAGTTTGATGTACCCTTTTTTCTTTCTCTTATTTATGCATGTGGGTTAGGAAAATGCAGGGTTTTTACTAGAAAGTGGCCTTGCCAACATATACACTCACCTTCACAATCTCACATATGCATATGCAAACTCACATGATATATTCTCACATACACATTCTCTCATACTTTCTTACACTTACATGCATGCACACGGATATGCCCATATATACTCACTTTCACACACATACCCTAACCCATATCCTCCCACACATATGCTCACAAATATCTCATACCTTCACACACATTTGTCACACACTCATACAGTCCTCACACAGACATGCTCACACATTCTCCCAGTCTCACACCTACATGCACAACTTCTGTGGAGTCAGCATGAAAGAGGTCTTTACTGGGAGGGGGTGGAGCTGGCAAGATCTGAGGATGGAGGAACAGGAGGAATTCAACAGACTTTCATGCGGCCTACTGTGTGCTAGGCCTGGGGAGGTGACCAGTATCCAGACCTAATTCCTATGTTTTCTGAGTGAGGTGCAGATTCAAGCCGGCCCCTGGGTTACACAGAGCAAATGACGTCTGAGCTGAACTCAGAAGCCTGTGTGAGGGGGTGGAGACGCAGGAGGCGGGGAAAAGGCACAAAGGGGAAAGTGGATGGCATGTTCCAGGGAAGGGAAAGCAGCCAAGGTGAGTGGGGGCTCAGACCTTGGAGTGACTTGAGTGCTTGTTTAAGGAGTGTGGCTTTTGTTTTTCCCCTGTGAGCCACGGGGTGAGCAGAGGTCTGGAGGAGGAGATGATGTGTATTTTAGGAAGATGATTCTGACAGGACAGGGTCAGAGATGACCAAAGAAAAGCCTGGCTAGGAAGCTATGACAGTAATGGGGTCCATGTGAGACAGAGAGGAGCTCAATAAGTCCAGTGGAAGAGAGTTAAGGTCATTGGGCAGGAGTCTGTTATGTGGGGCTTTGTGACTGATGGCAGAAGGCTGTCTTGGGGAAGAAGGAAGGAAGAGGACAAGTTAGACAGTGAGGTTTCTTGTGAGGAAGCAGGAAAGATGGTGGGGCTGGTAACAGTTCCAAGGACACAGGAGAGAGGACAGACGCGAGCAGGAGAGGCAGTGAGGAATATAGCGTGGATGTGCTTAGGGAAGGGGTCTCGGGGAGCAGGCTTGGGGGACAGTCAACCCTAGCAGGCTGTGCCGGTCAGGCACGTGGGGCAGTGCCCTGAGGAGAATGCCCATGTGGGAGGCTGGGGAAGCTGCCAGCGCTCGCTGCCAGAGAGGTCAGGCAGAGAGTATTTCACTCGGGAAGAATGGTCAGTGTGTGTGTGTTCTGGGACTGCCCTTCTTTGTACCCTCCCCCCTAGGAGGCCGCTCTCCCCTCTCAGGTCCTGCTTTTTCCAACCGACCTCTTCCCATGGTCACTGACAAGGCCCAACTCTAGTTCTATCTACATCTTCGCTGGCTGAGGAGGAACCGGTAGCCTGTGGGTAAACTTTTCTCTTAAGAAACAACAACTGTGAATGAGCCAGAGCTGGGAACCACTGTGACAGAGAAGAGATGTGGTAGCAGAAGATAAGATCTGTGGCCTTGACATGGATTAAGGTCTCCTCTCTGGCAAGTGCTGGACAAAGCTCCAGGGGTACGAAGATGAATGAGACCGAGTCCCTACCTTCAAGGGCTTCGGAGACCAGCAAGGAAGAGCTGTGTGCAGACACCCCCTGAGATGATCAGGCTGTAGATGTTGTAATTGGGATAGCAGTGGTGGGACCACGGAAAAGGGACCCGTGGATTCTGGGAGTGTTATGGAATATTGCCCTGGAGAAGGAACTTTTTTCCCCTGGGCCTGGATTGGTGAGCAGGATTTTTAGGCAGACTGGAGCAGTGGGTGGGGTGGGTTACAGGGTAGGATGGGTTACAGAGCAGGGAGGGCATTCTTGACAAAAGAAATCACATGAAGAAAGTCGCAGACCAGTGGAGGTAGCAGCCAGAGAACATGGGGGTTGGATGCGGAATACAAGGGAGCCAGGGGGTGGCTGTAGCCGAAGATGAACCTGGACAGGTGAGTTGGGGCTAAATTATGAAGGACCCTGTGGCTTATGAGAGTTTTGAGTGTTCTCTTGCAACATTGTGCAATAGAATTTTCTGTAATGGTATAAGTTCTATATCTACACTGCCCAATATGGCAGCCACCAGCCACATGTGGCTATTGACCACCTGAAATGTGGCTTGTGGGACTAAATAACTTCTTTATATTGCAACTTAGTCATGTGTGGCTAGTGCCTACTGTATGGGACAATATATCTCTAGGCACTGGAAAGCTGTTTAATTTTTTTATTTATTGATTTTAGAGAGAGAGAAGAAGGGGGAGAGAGAGAGAGACAATGATTTGTTGTTCCACTTGTTTATGGATTCATTGAATGATTCTGGTATGTGCCCCAACCAGTGATCAAACCTGCAACATAGGCATATTGGGATGATACTCTAACCAACTAAAATAGCTGGCCAGGGCCTGGAAAGCTGTTTAAATGAGGGACATTGAGACCAGTACAGGAGTGTGGTTGACATGATGACAAGCATATAACCAGTAACTAGCCTAGTACAATATATAAAGTCATTCATACATAATATAGTCAGGAAGTTTCCAAAATCAGAATTTTTTCACAATGATAACTTGTATATATACACTTTCTGCACTCACATCTGGGAAGTTGTTTGCCCCTCACAATAATTCTATGAGTTGGGCAGAAATCGTCTATTTCTTTTTTAGGCAAGCTGGGGTTTTGCAAGAGGATGTGAATATTCTTCCTTCCTTCCTTCCTTCCTTCCTTCCTTCCTTCCTTCCTTCCTTCCTTCCTTCCTTCCTTCTTGGCCCCATTCCAGTTTCCTGGAATAATTTCAATAACTAAGGCCCCTGTGTTCAAGCCCTTGGCTCAGGCTCTGCTCTCAGAGGAGACACTCAGCTTAAGAGAGGCTTGAAACTCTACTGGGGCTTCAGCTGGGAGAAGAAACTAGAGCTCAGAGCTGCAGAGAATTTTAGCAAATTTCAGCCGAAAGCTCCTGAGAGATCATATAGCACACCCACTCATCTTACAGATCTGGAAAAAGGCCAGACACTTATCCAGGACCATCCCCCAGCCCTATCAGTCCAGGGATAATCTGGAATTTCTGCTCTTCATGAGGTGAACTAATCTGTATAAAAGCAGAGCGCTTAACACAGCAGGTGCATGGTGAATGTACAAATGAAACGACACGGGGAAGGGAGTGGATGAAGGTTCTCTGTGAGAGTGCACAAAATGTTTCCAGATGCCTTTGTGACAAGCTTTTGCCTTCAGGATTGTGGCTTTCTCCACCTGTTGCTGCTCCCCTGGGCTCTGATTTGCACAGATGATGTCAAGGAGACTCTATGATTACAGACATCCCAAGGAAGGCAGCTTTTGGGGAAGAGGGGCTGAGTGAAAAATCTTCGTCGAAACCCTTGTTCTTCCATTTCTGTACCAGGGGCAGAGGATTTGAATAAAGGCAGCCGGCGCTCCCTGGGAACCGCTGCAGGGGTGTCCAACATTTTGGTGTCTCTGGGCCACACTGGAGGCAGCAGCGTTGTCTTGGGCCACACATTAAATACACAAACACTAACAAAAACTGATGAGGAAAACAAAGGTTTTAAGTAAATTTACAGTTTCGTGTTGGGCTGCATTCATAGCCATCCTGGGCCCTATGCAGTCTGGGAGCCACGGGTTGGACACACCTGGGAGTCTCCATGGGTCAACCTACCTCAAATAATTTAGCTCAGTTCCACAAGTTGTTGTGCCAGGAACTGCCTAGGTCTGAAGAGTTCGTAATAACTATTATGACTGATGCATGCTCCAGGGACCTCACAGGCCTGTGGGTCATAAAGGCAGGCCTTCTGAGAAGGGAGGCCTGGACTAAAGTCATTGAACCAAGGCTTTGAGACGGGTACCCTGCAACCTTTAATAAAGAACCTGCATCAGGGAGAAAAGAACAAATAAATGACATGAGAGAAGGAAGAATGTTTATTACTTTCACTGTGGCAGAGGCTTAGCCCTCAGAACCACCTTTCTTTGTTCTCTGTTCATGATATTGATGAATTCATGCTAATTAAGCATGCTAGCAGGAAGTGGCCTTACTAAGACACATGAATGTCAGAAAGTGGGAGATAAGTTCCAAAAGGTTCAGAGACCTACTGCATCCTGTATGCTTTTAGGGGTCCAGTGGTTTGGAGTGCACCAAAAGGTAAACGCCTTTTAAGGTAAATGAGTTGTTGCTCCTGAGCCTCCTACCACTACCGCAACTCACTCTGGGTTCCTCATGCCAATGGACTGGCAGGCAAAGAAAAGAGTCACTATTTCGGTGGGGATAATAGACCCTGATTCACATGAGGAGCTATATGGCTTCTATACAACAATAGACAGGGAAGGACATACATAGCATTCATGGGATTAATTTGGCATCTCTTCATGCTTTCTTGCTCAGTGATATTAGTGAATGAGGAATTTCGCCATTCATAGCCAAACATGGGCAAGGCAACTAAAGATAGACCCTCCTCTGAGGGGCCTTTGATACCCCACAAAGAAAGTAAGCTGAGCCCAATCAAAATGCTGAGTGAGAGAGAGGGAAACGAAAGGGTGGTGGAGATGAGGAGTATTAATTATGGCTTAGGAAACTGTCCCAGGAGAGACTGTAGCTGGTTTCATTAACCTTCTTCCATTAGATTGTGGCTGGCCACCCATCTGAAGGAGACTCTGTAACTACTTAGACTTAAGAGAGGAAGAATATGAGCAGATCCAAGTGGCAAAAGAGGTGGCCTGTATCAGTCACTTCCTGAGCATCGCTGTATGTTCTCTTGGGCACACTTCTTCCAGCCACTGCTGCAGTGACCACTCCCACGGAGACCTCGACCCATTTCAGAAAGCTGCAACTTTTCAATGACTTACCTCATGTCCCTAAGGTGTATCTCTGGCTAACTGGGTTTTCTGATGGCACAATATGGAGTACACATATAAACTACTAGGTATTCCCATACATGTAACCTGGAAGTGCAGAGCAATTGACACCCCTGAGTGGAAGCAGCCCTTAACCGATGGGGGGGAGGGAGCATGATCCTTCCTTTCCTGCCCTCACATGAACAATCTCAATTGATACAATGATACAATTCGTAAAGTTTTTTTCAGATGAATGCAGGATCAAGCAAGCCAGCCAATTTGATACCATGTTTTAGCATTGTCTCTCCCTTATTTTGTTTCAATTTGCTTGCTCTTTACTCTTTTTTTCATTTAAAACTTTTTAAAAATAATAGAAATAGTCAAGAAATATACAAAAACAGGTTTAGTTTCAACAAGTAATAAAGGAACAATTAAAATAACACATCATTGTCACAATCAGATTAATATGTATTAAAAGTATTGGTAATATCAAGTATTGGCAACTGTGAAAGGAACTGGGTACTCGTAGACTCTTTTTCTTCATTTTAAAGCAGGCCCTTTAGCATATTTTGCAGTGCTGGTTTGGTGGAGGTGTATTCTTTTAGCCATCTTTTGTCTGGGAAACTCCTTATTTTGACTTCTATTTTAATTGACAGCCTTACTGGGTAGAGCAGTCTCGGTTGCAGGCCTTTGCTTTTCATGACTTGGAATATTTCTTGCCACTCCCTTCTGGCTTGTAGTGTTTCTGTTGAGAAGTCGGCTGCTAGCTGTGTTGGGGCTCCCTTATAGGTTACTACCTCTTTCTCCCTTGCTGCCTTTAGGATTCTCTGTTTGTCTTTGATATTTGCCATTTTAATGATGATGTGTCTTGGAGTGGGCCTCACTGGGTTCCTCTTGAGTGGGACCCTCTGTGCTTCCTGGACTTGTGTGACTTTTTCTCTCCTCAAATTAGGGAAGTTTTCCAGCATTACATTTTCAAACAGGTTCTCTATCCCTTCCTTATCCTCTTCTCCTGGTATCCCTATTATATGGATATTATTACTTTTCAGGTTGCCCTGCATTTCCCTAAATGTCTCTTCATTCTTTTTGAGTCATTTTTTTCATTTTCTTGCTATTTCTGGGAGCTTTTTTCTACCTTGTCCTCCCGCTCGCTGATTCAGTCCTCAGCTTCATCTAGCCTGCTTTTGATTCCTTCTACTATGTCCTTCAATTCAGAAATTGTATTCTTCATTTACTTTTGTCTCTTATTGATAGTTTCTATGTACTTTTTCATGCTGATATAGTTTGAAGTAAGGTCGTCATAGTTTCCCTGTAGTTTTCTGTAATTCTCTCTGAGCTCACTGAGCTCATTGAGCTCATTGAGCTTCCTTAGAACTGCCATTTGGAACTCAATGTCTGATAGGTGACTTGCCTCTATTTCATTTAGTTCTTTTTCTGGGGATTCCTCCTTTCCCTTTGAGTGGGGGTATTTCTTTGTTTTCGCATTTTTTGTGAGACTCTTCTTTTCTGCTTCTGCTTCTTAAGTTGATCTGTCTTGCTTTCCTGACTTTGTGGTGTGAACGTCTATGGTAGGAGACCACTGTTTTTACTTTCTGGATTTGCTGCTGATGATGTCAGATGTTGTCCCTTCTGATCTTAGGCAGTCTGTTTGAGACTTCCAGGAGTCTACTGTCTGTGGCTGTCTCCTTTGGCTGTTAATCTAGTCACTCTGCAATCAGCAGGCCTCCTCAGACAGCTCAGGGCACAGTGGAGTTCCTCCTGGGGGCAGGGTTATTGGGTCCTCTCATCCTGCTGCCGTACAGGGGAAGAGTCAGCACTGGGATCCTGCTGGCTACTCTCTCTGTTCTCTCCCCAAAGCCTCTGTCTCCAGTCTCTCCTTAAGTGTCTCCAGACCTCTCTACGCCCCCTTTAGCCAAGGATCTACTATATGTGGCTGGCACTCTGCACTCAGCAGGCAGCTTAGACAGCACAGGGCATGGAATCTCACCTGGGGGCAGGGCTATTGGGTCCTCTGACACTGCTGCCGCTCAGGGGGAGTGGTCTCTGCCTGAACAAGATGGTTGCTGCCGCATGGGAGATGAGTAAGCACTGGGATCCTGCTGGCTACTCTCTCAGTTCTCTTCCCAAAGCCTCCTTCCCCAGTCTCTCCTCAGGTGTCTCTAGCCCACTCTTCCCCTGCCTTTGCCAGAGACCAGGGTAAGTGGCTGCATATAAAAATTTATGCATTGGCCCTTTAAACAGTTCTTTGCGTCGCCAGCCGCCTGTCTCTGGCAGAGAACAACCCTGCCGCTTTTCGCAGCTGGCTGCTTTCTGTGTACTTTTTGGGCTCTGGTGCTATAGACTAGAGATCCCCACTTTTGGTTTAGACCCAGCTCTTCTCAGGGGGATGCAACGGGCAATTTCAATATCCTGGTGCTGCTGCCCATGGGTGCCCTGCCTGCCTTCTTGAGTCTCTACAGCACTCCTTACTAGTTAGATTGCGTTAAAGTGGATTCTTCTGTGTCCGAGGTTACAAGGCTCCTCTCTCACTATTGTTCAGTTGTTTGTTCCAGGTGATTTCTCCGCAATTTAGCTGTAATTCCAGGTTGGTCCTGGGAGGAGGTCAGTGTGACTTCCACTCCTCTGTCATCTTGATTCTCATCTGCTCTTTACTCCTGATCCTGGGATCACATTCCTGAATAAACAGCTGACACACAAGTCTTCATCTAGGGCTCTGCTTTTTCTGGGACACCTAGGCTAAGACAGATTACCAGGTTTTTAGGTTGGTTGCTTACTCTCTTTAACTCTTGCCCCTCTCTGGGTTGAGGGAGATATTCCCTGAAGCACTTGGAATTCTGAAGTTAGAAGAAAATGGGGCTATGTTAGAAAAGAAGAGAGAGATAAATGATTGTTAGTAGATGGATCAGTCAGGGTCCTAGTGTGTGAAAGAGATGGTACACTCAGAAGTAATGGTTGAACAAAATTTAGCAAAGGAACTATACGGTGTGGACAGGGTTTAAGGAAGCCAAGAAGGGGTGATGAAGCACACAGTGGGAGGCTGCTCCCACCTCTAGATGTGATGTTGTCAGGTAGCTATGAGAGATAGTTATCTGGCAGGTGCTATGGCTTTTGCTAGAGGAAGTCAGCCACTATTAAGCTCAAAACCAGCAAGGAGGGAGTCAGGGGATAAATAGCCCAATATTTTTTCCCTACTACCTTCCATCTGTTACTGATACCTTCCTTTGGCTGAATCCAACCCAAGGCCAGAGGACTAGGAGGCCTGATTGATCCAGTCTATACAGGTCAGCCTCCTGGGTCACAGAACAGGTTGCAAAAGGGTGGGTAATGGACCTGGAGGGGCAAATGAAGAATTTCTAGTCTAGTGGGAAACAAGCACCTGCCCAGTAACTTTGTTTAAAATGCATAACTATAGTAGCACACACAACTGGCATAAACAAATTTGGGAACACATAAGCAAACAGCTCAATTAATAAGTGCAATAGCGTATGAGAGAGTGGCCAGTGGCCGTGAACAATCACTCTGTCTTGGGGTTTTCTGGTTTACTTTTCAGTGGAAATGAAGGGCATGTTTGGTCTGTGAGTGAATTAGAGGTGGTAGATTAAGAAAGTGTTCCTATTTTATTTCCCTTCGTTCCTGGGGTGGAAAAGAAGCACAAGAGATTCTGTTAAGTGCTATTTAGTATTGTTTATTAAGTACTTCCTCTGTACTTATTACACAGAATTAGATGCTGTAGGGAAAAACAGAGGAAGGACAAGATATGGTCTCAAGCCTCCTAAAGTTTACATTCTATGTGGAGAGGAAGGTTCCATAGATGAAACAGAATAATAAAAAGTGGAAAAAATTAAAATGTTAAAGTGTGGGACTCAGGTGAATCACAAGGAATTTGACAAAGGAGGCACCACATCCAAATACATGGTTTCTGTAGGGTGCTCAAGGGCTCCCACCTAGAGACCGCTAGGTTAAAGCCCTTATGCATGTGTTTGGAGACCAGGGTGTGTTTAATCAAAATTGGGCAATGGGACTAAAGAGAATGTATCATACTTGGACTTCTAATTTCCTCCCTTTGGGGTGGAGTCCTCTTGGATCTCCTTGTTGTCATTGTGTCTGTTGCAAGCTCCTGTTGGGTTTCTCAGAGCCCAGACTGATGAGGGGTAATAAGCAAGAAAAGGCACTTGGGGATCCTTTGCTCTTTGATGATATTGGATGTGTCTATCGGAAAGTCATTTGCAAGCCTGTGCGAGTCGTATTCTATTCCAGAGACGGTGGGGTAAAAAAGAGCTTTAGTTTCCTCACCAGTCCTGTCCTTTCTACACACCCAAAGGGAAGGTGAAATGTTATGGTCATCCGTTCTCCCTCAGAGGTTGGAGCAGGCTTTCACAAAATGTATTCTCTGAGACATAAAGGCCCAGGCAGTGATGAAAAGTATTTTAAGTTTCCTTTAGTGAATAAATTTGGGAAGCACTAGATTAAACAAAAATCAAATCAGGTTTTTCACTGCAAAGCCTCTCTCTCAGAGTTTTTTTATTTATTGATTGGTTTTTATAGAGTGGGGAAATGGGAGAGAGAGAGAGAGAAAGAGAGAGCATAGAAATGAATAGCAGGGGTGTCACAGGAAAGCCAGTGTTAAATGTAACAGAAATAGTTTCCCTGCTGATAAAAATGTGGACGAGAAAAGCTCACTTGGGCATATTTCCAAGGGGTGAACAACAAGATTAGAAATCCATGACAGGTCTAGACTCACAGAGATAAATGGGGAGCTTGTGGGGACTGGCTCTTAGGATTAGGTGTGCAAAGACACCGGGCACACTGTTGGTCTTTGGGAGTGAGACACTGGGACCTGGGTTTGATAGGGAATTCTATCATAAGCATTAACTCACTTAGACATGAGAAAAAGTGAAATAAGAGAGCCAGCATTAAGAGAAATTGAACTCAACCTTTCGGGTAGTGACTTTTTCCTTACTTTTTGGCTTGTTTCTTCCTTTGTCTCCTCATTATACCTGAAATCCAAAGTGGAGGATGGTAGTGTAGGACTGGGAGACAGGTGTATAAAGGGACATGGTTAACATAGGGGAGTGTGATCAGCTCTGGAGGATGACATTAGGAGTCTCCATCCCTATCCCCTCAGCTAGTCCTTCTGGAGGACAAATATAGCTATAATAATGATGTTTTCTAATTTTCATAATTTTACAACTTACTAAACAGCCACAGATATTATCTCATTTATTTTGCTTTTCAAGCAACCTGTGAAAAAGGTATTGGAATTCCCCTTTTCTAGATTATGGCTCAGAGGGCAATTCTTCAATATGGTAATTGGCAGAATCAGGTTCAAACCTGTGTCTTTGGACTCCATATTGCTTTTGTTTGGTCTCTTGGAGTGTGGTGAAGGCCATCACATAACCAGAAATTCCTAAAACAAAAGAAATTGTTAGGATACTGATGGAGTCCAGGCAGGTAACTGGCATAAGTGAAGCTTGTTGGATATAGGGACATAGGACATTAGGGAGCGGTGGGAACTATGGCCCAAGACTGGTGAGCCCACACCCCACTTCAGGGGGTAACCATTACTCAGCTCCAGGTGATTATTGCCAAGAAGAAGTACCAGCCTGATTTTTTTTTTTCTGAGAATAGGTGGAAATTCAATTAAATATTAGTAAGTGCCTACTATCCATCAGGCACCAGGGATAAAGCAGTGAATAAAATAGATTAAAAAAAAAAACAACTCTACATTTTTATGTGAACTTGTCCAATTTTTAAGTGTTGGGAACTAATAGAAAATTTAGAAAACATTGTCCAGGCCAAACAAAACACATTTATGGGCTATGTTTGGCTTGTTGGCTGCCAGTTTGTGGCTTCAGTTCAAAGACTTTGATGGACTAAATGTTCTCCAAAGAGGGAACTGTGAAGAATGGCCCACTAGGTCAAGGGAAAAAGTTGTTAGCACTTTCATTTATATATTTTTTAAAACCTCATCTTTAAAAAATTCTTATCTTTGTGAATGCTGTACCATATACATAACTGATTCATACATAGCACATGTATATTCTAGTAATTATCTCAATAAATATTATTTCTATTGAAATAACAGTAGATATTATTTTCATATTTATTGACTATTTAATTATCTACAAATATTTATATTAAATAGTCCAATAGAAAGTAAAGTAATGTCTACTGTTATTGTATTTTAATATTTAAAAATCTATTAATATCGATCAAATATTCAATAAATATTAAATATTTTAATAGATATATTGGGAGGACATGATAGGAATGTGGATAAGGAAAGGTTTAAGACCACTGAGGATAATCCTTAAAAGGAAGATATTTGTGCACCTTCTGCCTAAAATATGGCTTAATGGTCAGAGGGCTTCAGGGAACATGGGAGTGGACAGGGTGTCTATAGCAAGATTGACTGAATCCAAACCATTTCCCTGCTCCTTCTGGCAGAGCTTTGTCCTGTGAGTAAAAACTGCAGGTTCTGCTGAGTGATGGAAGAAACAATCAAATGATAAAGCCAGTTCAGAGCAGACCAACATTTCAACCACTCCAGCCATGTTTATGGGGCTGTTATGGTCACAACTGTTTTTTTTTTTCATCTTATAAAATGAGATGGCTGTGACACTATAGCTGTGCCAGAGCAGTGAACGCTGAGGGGTAATTTCGTCCTCACCCTTAAGTGTCAGGGAGGTTGTTATAGGAAGGCAGGTGATCATTCTTCAACTTTCCTGAGGACAGGACACAAGTAGGTGGACATAAACTGCTAATGGGAGATTCGGGTTACTGTTACAGAAGACATTTCTGACAGTGAGCTTGGCGTCCTCTTCTAAAGCCTGTCTTGGACGCTGTACGTATCATGTGTCAGTAGAGTGGCAACATGACATAGCAAAAAGAGCATTGAATAAGGAGCCAGGAAGTGAGTACTCTAGTCCTGCGAGGACCTTTTGGTCATCATGACCTTAGAGGACGTCAGATTCATCTTTCTCTGGGTCTCCTTTTCCTCTTTCGAATACAGGATATGGTCTATGGTCTCTGTAAATGGCTTCTTTCCTTGTTCCAATCAAGTCTTAGCTCAAATGTGTCTTTTTTTGAGGGGATTGAGTGTCTACCTTCTCCACCCTTTTCTAGCTCCTGATCCATTGATCTCTCCCCCTCACCCTTATATCTCCTTAATGCACTTCTCACTTTCTGAAACTATTTTCTTGACTTGATTATTTGTGTATTATCTGCCTTTCTCCACTAGAATGTTAACACATAAGTAAAGGGATTTTTGTGGGGGTTTTTTGTTTTGGTACGATTTTCTTCTCCATGGCATGTATAGTAAGCATTCAATAAATAGTAATTGAATGAATGAATGAATGAATCAATGAAGAGAAAATGACCACTGGACTTTTGCAGAGACAGCTGCTGCAAGTGGTCAAAATTTTTCCATAAAAGGAAGAGAGCTGAGGACTTGGGTTTGATGGTCAGGGTGACCTTGAGTCAACCTCCTTCAGCCTCGGGTGGTGACACTTGAGTGGGGCATAGGCCTCTGACACAGGAGACCAGCTGTCTCTACCTTGTGGCCCTGATCAGATCCTGCCCGCAGAGATCTGTGGCACCTCTCCTTTTCTCTTTTTAGGAGGTAATTGGTTGGCCTCTCGTGAGGTGTATTTGGCTTCTTCTTCAAGCCACTTGGTCTTGCTGTTGAGAAATGACTAAGCAGATTCTCCATCCCGCAGTGGCCAGCTGTCATCCTGTGAGAGTTGACATTGCCAGCTCAGACTGGTTTGGAAGGACAGGTCCTCCTTACAGAAGAGCCCCCTCTCCTTTGCTCTGTGTTCAGAAAAAGCACAAAACGGATACCACCATCGTGCTTCTTTGAACTAGCCTGACCTCATCTTGATGGAGGTCTCGGCTGACTGCTACAAGGGAGAAGAAAGCAGAGATTAATGATTCCTGCTCTCTAGACTCAATATCCAAGTCATGCTGGATGTTGCAAAATGACTGGTAGCGGTGGTGGTATAATGAAACCATATTCTGCTCACTAAATGCTTGCTATGTACCAGGAATGGTACTAACCTTTTCAGGTATGTTAGCCTGTTTGATTCTCACAACAAAATTATGAGGTAAGTGTTGTGACTGTGTAAATAAGGAATTGGAGGCAAACGGAGCTTAAGAAACTTGCCCAAGGCAGCATGGCTTATAAATGGAGGGACTGCATTTAAGCACAGGATTCTCTATTTCCAAATATGGATGCTTCCTCCTCCAGGCTGTACTTTACACCACTGCAGAGTCATTCCTAGAGCTGAGAACAGTGGGAACACTAAGGAAAACCCAAGTAATTTTTCCAAATCCCACTGCTGTTATCCGCTTAGCTCACATCAAAAAACAAACAAATAAACAAACAACAAAAACAAAAACCCCTGATGAGTTTAGTGGGAGGTTAACAGGTTTAATGTGGAAAATTGGTTTACAAGTGAACAAAATTTGGGAACTACTGGGTGAAAATAAAGTTAGAAAACACTTTATAGAATCATTTGTTGTTGACATTAATTTGCAAATCTAGAGAGAGAGATTTATCATGCTGCCATTCTTAAATTTAATTTAACGAGGACACTCCCCCCGCTTGAGTATCTTAGGGTTCTAGATGAACACTCTGGAAATTTCTGAGCTCTACTAATACACACACTGATCTA
This sequence comes from Pteronotus mesoamericanus, assembly GCF_021234165.1. NCBI lineage: Eukaryota > Metazoa > Chordata > Mammalia > Chiroptera > Mormoopidae > Pteronotus > Pteronotus mesoamericanus. The sequence goes on along the minus strand of NW_026555277.1, from coordinate 10,161,575 downwards.
TAAAGGTGCTTGGGTGTTCTTGTTATTCCCACTATCCTCATCTGAGATCCATAAATCCACAGAACGTCTACCCTAGGTAAATTCTAGGCACCATGCACGGTATTCTCACCCATGTCATCTTATCCATTCTTACTACAAGCCTATTTTGTAGATAAAGGATCAGAGAATCAGCAAGATCACACAGCTGGGTAATGAGAGGGCTGACATTAAAACTCAAATTTTCCAATCCAGATTTATTGATTTTCCCCCTGTACTTCAGGGTTCATTTCTGCCATTGCTTATCCAAATTCTGGGCATTTGTTGTAATCTCAACTCAAATCCTGCTTCCTTCAGAAGTCATGTGTCCCTTCTTCCCTGCCTGCCCCATGCATCTCTCTGTCTTAAACTCCCTTCACACTCACTATATTTACCAGAATTTAGTACCCATTTGATCAGATTGCACTTGGCGCGTATCATCTCCTTAAATTGGCACATCAACATTAGGAGGGATATACTATCAGACCTATTTTATAGATGATATATAGTAAAGTTCAGTCACTTACCCAGTCACAAAGCAAGCCAGGCCTCAGGACCCACATTCCTTCTATTACTCTCTATGCTGTCTCCATGTAGTTCAATGTCTTGTTCCACAGTTGGGGAAACTGAGGCCAAAGAGGGGAAATGACTAGCCCCAAATCACACAGCTTGTTGAGTAGCAGTGCTAGGATCACTTGTTAAACCTCAACACCAGGCACCTTTCCTTCCAGCAGGCTGCCTCCCCAAGTTTGCTGCAGGTCCCAACCGTAGCTGCCAGTCAGCACCTGTTACCTGGAAGCTGTGGAAATTACACCTTGTAGCTGCAGAGGCAGCAGGAACCTGGTAGCCTGCTCCCTGGGGAGCAGCCAAGGAAGGTCAGCCTATTAGCTGCGGACCTAGCACCTAAAATAAACCAGGCAGCAAGCTCAAAAGAAACCACGCAGTCTTCTAACTGCCTAAGGCCCGATGCAGCCTCAAACTCCCAGGTTCCCTTGGCGCCATGCTGAGCGCAACACTGAGTGGCTGCTGCTTCTTCCTTTTATTTTGAAGAAAATGAGTTCCTATCACTCTGGATCTAGAATTGGGAACTGACAGGGTCGAGGGAACTAAGATCTAGGAGACCCTGGGACATTGGTGGGGAGAGGGAAGGAATATTTTTCAGATTCTTGGCTCCCAAACTTGAATGCTTATCAGAATCACTGGAAGAGCTTTCAAAAATGACCCAGGCTTCATCCTAGATCCACAGAATTGGAATCTCTAGGGACAGGGACAGGGACAGGGACTCTCTGAACGTGTTACCCAGGTGAGTCTCTTCTGGTCCAGTTTTGTGAACCACCGTCTCAGATTTATTCCTTCTATTTGCTGGCCTACTTGATTCTCATCCCCACTCCACCCACCCCCCCCAATTATCATCTCTCATCAGTGCACATTTTTTTTCACTTGTGGAATTTAAAAGTTGTCCATGTCCCTAGCATTGTGAATGGTGTTATAGAAACACTTACTGGAGTCTCTGTTACGTTTTTAAATGAGGATTTCAAATTCTCTCTCTAAATTGAAGTTTAGGAATTTTCTGTTCTACAAGAGGGTTAAATTCTTAGAGCTGTCAGTTATGAGGAATTTGGTCACCTAAGAAATCTGTCACCAAAGCCCTGTGCATCCAAAGCAGTGTGTAAAAGTTAGAGGTTTCCAAGGTAACTACAGTTGCCAGGGTTACTAAGTTTGCCAGGGTAACTACAGTTGCCAAGGGACGTGCCATTGTATTTAAATTTCTTAGAACACCTTTGCCAACAGATGACAATACCTGTTGAAATAGGAGAGTTTGTTTTCTTATTTAGGAGAGACCGAAAATTACTTTCCTCTATTTGGAAAGAGTCAGGGGTTTAGGTTGGGTAGAGAACTTTTTCTCTTCATATCCAAAGGGAAGAAGGAGGCCTCAGTGGGAATGAGGACTTCCTCAGCTCATCAGAAGACCAGAGAGGAAGAACACGCTAAGACTCTCTTTTTCAGCAAGTTAAAGCACAAGTGGCACTACTTAATGGAAAGAAGACCCACATCTGCCATGGGGGACCCTGGATGGGTGTTGATACCAACACCCATGTGATCTGAGCCCTGGGCTGACATTCTGGGTGTATGTTCTCACCTGGGGAGGATGTGCTCCCATTACAGGCTCCCGGAAGATAATTAGCTGCACCGTAGTGGAAAGAAGACTGGCTCCCATGCTGCACCTCCTCACCTCATGATGGGGCAACAGTAAGACAGGAAGAGACAGCTCGTATTAGTTGAACACCTACCGCAACATCGGGCATTATGTTGGGTACAGGGAAATAAAAATCACTAAGACATAATTTCTACATGCAAGAAGTTGTTGTACAGAGGCAGCTCACAACCAGAAAAGGCAAGGAGTTGTAATTTTGTTTGCAGACTAGATTTCAGGGATGGACTGTGTCTGCACTGGATATGTGTGTTTGCGGGGAGGGAGAGATGGATGCCACTTGCTATGTCTGGGTCTAAATAAACCATAGCTTCGTCTTGCTGCTCAAGGGAGCCATGTGTGCAGTGTGGCCTGGCTCAGGGAAGGCCTCCAAAGATAGCTGTTCATGCTGCCCTGAGATGGATGAGGCCTCAAGAGAGGCAAAATTTGGGAATCAAGACTGGACAAGAGGTCATGGCCATTTCAGGGTGAGGCAACAGATCCTTATGTAAACTCAGGGAAATTTCTGTTTTTTGACCCTTACTGACAGCACTAGGCCTTAGCAATACATAAAGTGGACCGAGTTTTTCTTTGGAGGTACTCCTGTCTTGAACACTTTAATCCCTTTAGAAATTCTTTCCCGAGGACCCCTTTGTTGTAGAACAAGTCCCTGTTTCCAGAGACAGAAATTGTCAAATAAATTACTTGAGTTATACTCAAAGTAACTTAAAGCACTTCTAGAATGATTTCAATTTAAAAAGGAGAGAGAGAGAGAGAGAGAGAGACAGAGAGAGAAGCACTAATGTTACTGAACAGTGGACCCGTGGGGGGTGCCCAGATGCTATTACTGAAACAACGCTCCCCATCCTTTCCCCGGGGTCCCTTGGTTGTAGGTCCTTTGTCTGCTGCCCTTGGAATTATGGCTTTCAATGGTAGAGTTTGGTGAAAAGGAAAGGACCTATTTATTCAGAAGTTATACATGTTTGATTAATGACTAAATGTCGCCCTTAAATCTAAACCTCCCTTCAAACCACCCACCATTTAAAACACCCACCATTTAAAACACCCACCAGCTCACACAGTCCTGCCTTCCCCCCTTTGCCCAGTTAGGCCAGTCAGGCCAGTCAGGGGTACCGTCCTTCAGAATTCCGGGTCTTGGTTAGGCAGGCCTCTTGTAGTTCTCAACACATCCTCTGTGTTGTCGTGATCTCCAATTCTTAATCCAAAACCATGAGGCACCTTCTCATGGCCCCCTAGCAAGAGTCCTTTCTCCCTTTTTCTTCCTGCGTGGTCTTCACATTGTTCCCCAGAGTCTGTGTCTCTTTGTCTTTCCTCCTTCCTCTCCCAGTTACATTCTGTATTGTCTTTCAAATCTTCCTGGTTAGCTTTGTTGAGATACAAAATAACCATCTTTGCATATGAGGAATGAAGCTATCCTGTTATTGACATGCAAAATGACTCTCAGTGGCCCTGCTCCAGGTCTCCCATCCCCCTTGGAGGCCTGTCTCGGGGTGGGGAGAATATATTTTTCTTGGACACCCCAATTTGTAACAAAAGGTTATTCATTACAAACAACCCTTGGGGGGCCCTGGCTTTGTCCTGTTACACTAATGTTTTATCCAAATCAAGGAATGTTGGAGATTTAGACATTTACTTAACTAGGGAGATTCTTTGGGCCAGAGATCTGTAAACGTCCAGCCAGAAAATATTTTCACCTTTGCAGGTCATGCAGTCTCTGTTGCAATTACTCAGCTTTGCCCTTATTCTGCAAAAGCAGCCACAGATAGTGCCAGCAAGTGAATGGGAGTGGCTGTGTTCCAGTAAAACCTTATTTACGACACTGAAATTTCAATTTCACCTAAGTTTTACAAGTAATATATATATGTTTTTTTGCATTGTCCCCCAACCATTTAAAAATGTAAAATAAATTCTCAGCTCACAAACAGGTTGTACAAACAGGATTTGGCCCATGGGCTGTGGTTGGCTAGCTCATCACCTCTCTTATCACATTTTAACATGAGATGCACTGTGTCTAGGTGAGGCCACTCTGCTTGGAGTTTCCCCTCATAGAGTCTGGAAATTTATCCATTTATTCATTCAAATACTTCTTGAGGGCCTATTTGGTGCCCACGGATGTTCTAGGTATTGAGGATTCAGAATTGAATGAGACCAAGTGCCTGTGTCTGTGTGGTTTGCATTTTCTTGGCTGTGGCAAGAAGATTTAGGGCCTGGAGGTAAGGATTTGGGTTTTGGTCTCAGCCCGCCCTTTCCTGGACTTGGCTGTCTTTTAGCCACTGACTTCGGGTGAGGCACATTTGCAGTGCTGAGCAGAGGGGCCCTGAGTGTAGGTCCTCCAGTGCTGAGCCACGGGAGAGCCTCGGGGCATGCTTGGATCTAGTGTCCTGGGATAGCTGTCGTGTTCTGAATTTCCAATGAAAAATTCCAGCCAAAAAAATTTAAAAATGAATAAAATAGCTTAAAACCCAAGACCTTTCGGGCCCAGTGTACTCTGGCAAAGCATTCCAGTGGGGTTCTGGGATGGTTTTCAAGAGCCGTGGCTTCTCTTGGACTTTCCCATGGCCTATTTCAAGACAACCACTGCTCTGCAGATGTTCCCCCAGGACTGGGTCACAGCAAAGGCCCTTTGCAAAAGCAGCGACCACTGCTGCCAGGGCTGCGAGGTCAGTGCTCACATGGGCCCTGGCAATGGCCCTCGTCCCCCAGCTCCTACCCATTCCTAGGCAGGTGATTGAGAAACTCTGTGAATTCCTCCTTGGAGACCAAAAAATCCCCTCCATGGTGCGGGGGAACACATGGCTGCACTGACAGAAGAGGAGCTCTACAGGGAGTGGGAAATTGCTCCCAGCCCATGGCCCTCATGATTTACAGGACATCTGCTCCACATCTACTCTCTTTGCCACAAGCTGTGAGGAGGGGCTGGGAGTGGAGCCTGGACGGTGAGGAGTGTGGTACGGTTCTTGTTTCTAAATTCCGTGTAATGTGGCTAGGTGAAACCTTCCCGGAAACGGGAAATCCCAGGCAGCAACCCCTGTGTTCCCTCCTGAAACCTAAAATGGCCTAATCACCTGTTAGCCACGTGTGGACAACGGGTGACTTCATTATACAATTGCTTGATTACCAAATGTTTTTTCCTGTTGTCGGAGTCTAAAGTTTGAAACATCCTGCCTCCTTTTTTCCCCCTGGGATCTCCCATCATTTCTTCATCCATACCATTTCTCTTCTATCCTTTTGCCTCTTCTACTCCTTTCTGGCTTAGCGATGTTTAGCATTTGCCTAAAGCTCACCTAGTTTTACCCAGGCAAGCTTCCAAGGAAACCAGGGTGGAAGATGTGGAAATGAGGATGGACAGGAGTGGCCCCTGGCCTGCTAGGTTCTCATTAGAAGCCTTCTGTGTATACTTCCTTGGCCCCAGCCAGATTTCTTTCTGTAGTTATGAATGTGGATAGGTAGTTATTGTCAAGACTTGATCATATATATTACATATTACACGTTTATTCATTCAACAATTACTTGTTATGTGCCTACTACACGCCACGTAGAATGCTTGGGATAGAATAGTGGATAAAGGAGACCAGAATATTTCTAGATGGCGCCTTCTACTCTATAAGGTCATCTTTCTAATTTCCTCATTTTGTGGTTGAGGATTTTGAGGCCCAAGGTGAGACAGTGACTTACCTAAAATGAGTCAAGGACAGAGTCAGGAGTACTGGAACACAGGAACTCTTAACCTAAGTGGCTCTAGGCTTCCTTACAACCAGAAAGCAGAAATTGTATTTCCATACATTTGTTTAACATTTGAAATGTACAGGTCATGTCTGACCTCTATCTCTCTCAGGAAATGGGGGGAGGAGACTTGACTTGGGGTAGCGAACAGAGAATACAATATACAGATAATGTATCATAGAACTGCACACCTGAAATTGATATAATTTTATTAACCAATATTACCCCAATAAATTCAATAACAATAATAATTATTAATATAATTATGAATAGACTCCACATGGTTATTCATTTTTCAGATAAATGAGGTTTAGGGAGTTAAGTATTTTAATAAAGGTCAGGTGCTAGAGGAGGCAGAAAAGCAAGAACTTGGGCCTTCTGATTACCTGTAACATGAATATTCCCCCCTGCACTGGCCATGCATCCTCCTCTTTCCTTGATGGCTCTCTGGGTTCCTCTGGTCAAAGAGGAGTGAGAAGAAACTCAAATACCTCAGTAGCAAACTGCAGTACTGTCAGGAGGAAGGAAAGTGGCAGAGGGAAATTTAGGAAAGACAGGGAACACAGAAAAGGGTGAGAGGTACTAACAAGATTGAAGAAGAAATAGGCATGTGATGGGTTGGATCAGGGAGAATTAACCTTGCCAACAATTTTGACACCCTCCAACATAAATTTGACATACCTTGTATAAATCAAAACAGTTATCCTGGTATAGGAGGTGATGGGACACACACTGAGGCTTGGACCATTGATAATCATGAGAGTTATAAACCCTGTCAGTGCTTTGATTATCTGGGGCCTGAAGATCCAGGGCGATGGACTACTTAACTTCCACCATGAATTTCTTCCTTCTGATCAAATTCCTCCTTGTCAACCCCTCTCCCAGTGGGAACCAGAAACAGTAGACATTTGATATTCTTCTCGAATTCTGCTTGTTTAGGTAAAGTTTTACATTGAGAAGAGTTGGCAAAAGTGGAGAAAACCTCTTTGGGGGGTCTTTGTGGCATCAGAAGTTCCAGAATTGACTCACTAGTAACCCATCCATTAAATCACCAGTTTTTAAATCTAATTTTTATCAACTAATCAGTGAGTATGTAATAAGCAGCTTCTTTGCAGCAATTTTTTGATCAGCTGATTTTGGGTCTATGAAAAGAACATTCTTCTAACACTTTTCAACTAGCTTATGATCCCCTAAAATCAAGACTAATGTCAAGACTACATATAATTATTTACTTATTTGCTTGGTAGACTACTGGGGCTCTGGAAGTGCATATTCCACCGATCATCACCCTGTCACTGGTTCTGTGTTGTGTAGAGAGATTATGACTTTTCCATCTGTTTGATAAATATTTATTGGGCAAATACTATCTTCTGGATATAGGAATGAAATAGTAGCCAAAGTATTTGTGGTCTCTAACTTCAGAGAGTCCATGTTCAGGGAAAGGAAAGAAGCAACAGCCAAGAATAATGACTCAATTATGAGAAATGCTGGGAAGTGAGCAAAAAGAGTGTGAATGTAATAACATTCAGGGTGGGATGGAACCCAGGATATTTAGGGAGAGTGGGAAAGGAAGACCTGAGTGGGAGCGGAGTCTGAAGTTTGACAGTGATCGACCTGAGGAACATGAGGGTTGGGATGGAAGAGAAAAAAGAGGACTAGAGAAAGACAATGGCTCCTTCAGCCATCTATTGCTACATAACAAACTACTCCAAAACTCAGTGGTTTAAAACAATGATGTATTATTATCTCTCGCAACTCTGTAAGTTGATTAGGCATTGCTGGATGTTCTCACTGTTGTGGGGGTTGGGGTCTTTCTTGCACTTGCAGTCAGATAACCATGGAAACTGAAGTTATCTGAAGGCTTGACTGGGCTGGATGTTCAAGCTGATTTCTTCACGTATATGTCTGGTGCATGGGCTGGGCTGGCTGGACTAACTGGAGGTTAACTATCAATGCTCTCTTTTCGTATGGCTTTTCCACATGGCTAGTTTGGGTTTCCTCAAAGCATGAAGGGACTCAAGATAGTTGGACTTCTTACATAGATGATGGATTTCTTTTAGAGTGAGCAGGAAGAAGAAAACTGCCCAACTTGTTAAAAACTATACCTGGATCTGGTTTATAGTGTCACTTCTGCAATATCCTGTTGACCAGGGCATTCACAGACCAGCCTAGATTCAAGGACAGGGAGGATTAGACTCTACCACTCAAAGGAAAATGGCTGATACATTCAAGTAGGGAAAGGATTGATGGTGTCCATCTTGGAGACAAGCTAAGGCTTTGAGATAGAAAAGGTTTGGTATTTTAGCAGACCAGAAGGACAGTCAGTATTGTTAAAGTATAGTTTGGGTGGCACAAGTTGAGGTGGGAGGGATCAGCAGAGCAGGGTCCTTATAACTAAGCTGTGGTAGGAAATTTAGATTGTTTTTAAAAGTATCATGAGAGCCTTAAGTGTCTTGCTTTCCAAGGATTGATAATCATAAGCTGTCTCTTTTCTTCCTCCTTCCAATTCTTTTTCACTTTCTGCCAGTTGGTTATCTTTTATCCTAAAGCCTATCACTTGTCATGTGCTCCTGTGTATCCCAAACTTTCAGTGAGTCCCCACAGCCTCTAATCTGGCCTTTCAGGGTCTTCTGTCAAGTTGCACATGTACGAATTTCTCTCTCCCATTTTTGCCCAGCCAGCCACACTGAACCCCTTGTTTCTTCTGAGAGGTGCCTTTCATCTTCCTGCCTCCATGCCAAGTGGCATTAGTCACTTTGCTCATAATATACTCCCATGACCCCATCTCCCTCTGTCAAAATCCTATCTTCCTTTAGGACTAACCTCCAATTGCCACCTCCTCAAACTGAGCGTGACCCCCTTACTCCTGGAAACGTCCTCATTCTTGCTGATTGGAAGGTACAGCTACATCCATATTTGCCTAACCATCACTCTCACAGGCTCCTCCCCATTGACTCTAGGTCTTCGGGGACAGAAAACACGACTCCCTGGTCTCTCCTGCCCCATAGCCCCGGGCCTTGAACACAACAATCATTCAGCTGATGACTGTCGAATTAAACAGTGATTTCTCTGGGACACCAGCCTCCAGTGCCTCTTCTTTTCCCATGGCAAATTTCAGCATTCAGCTCCCAGCAATTCCTGGTCCTTAGCCCTAAGGTTCCCGGTAGGCCTTTCCCGCAGGACCACGGAGTTGATGTTCCCAGAGAGCCAGGCCTGCACAGGCCAGAGCCGGCTCCCGAGATGGAGAGGTTCTGGTTCGGCAGACCTCCTGGCTCCTCTCTCCCAGCTTCCTTGCACTTATTTTCCTTGGCAGGAGGAAGCCCTCAGTCACCACTTCATCTTCCATTTATAGGCATATATGCATCTTTGTTATTCTTTTCAGAAAATGACAGTCTCAGCTTAGAAAAGAAGGAGAGAAAAAGAGTCAAGGGCCATGCAAAGCAAAGGAGGCATTTGATATAAAGCCTCCATGGCTTCCTGCAATATTTCTGTCTGTATTGCAGAATGGAAGATACTCTTTCAGCCTCTACTACTCTCTCATCTCTGCCTCAGCCTGTATCATTAGCTCCTCACACTTTATTGATGGGCCATTATGGGTGAAAAGAATGCCAGGGTATGGGCAATAAATCTGGCAAAGGCTCTTATTATCTAGACAAGAAAATGGGTATGGCTCCCTGGCTTGAGTCCATGTCTGCACAGCCCATGAGTTCTTCTTCTGACACCAAAGTACTCTGTGGTCAAAGTCAGACTGTGGGATCTATGTGCAAAAAGGAAGAACAATAACAACAAGTATTTATGTAGTGCTTTCTCTAGGCCAGCCACTGTTTGAAGCAGTTTTTAAATAGTAACTCATATAAACCTTTCAATAATCCTAAGAAGTAGTACTATTATTATCTCCATTTTACAGATGAGAGAATGGAGGCAGAGAGAGGTTCAGTCACTTAACCTAAGGTGACACTGTTGCTCAGCAATGCATTTGAGATCTGAGTGCCGGAAGGTTGGTCCCAGACTCAATGTTTTATGCCACTGGCAATGTTGCTTTAATTGTTCATCAAATTAACATGTTTAAATAACCTAACAGGGTCACTTAGTCCTTCTTACATACTCACGTACAGCAGAAACAACTGGGCCTGAAGGTTGTGGGCAAGAGCCAGAACAGGTCTGAACCAGTTCTCGGCACAGGTAATTAGATTTGGTTCAAATTCTGACTTTCCCACAGATTTATGATTCTCAGTCTAGTGTTGTATGACTAGTGTAGATTAGCAAAGGGATTTTCTGATGTATCCAAGAGCAACCTGCTTCTCTTGGCTCAAACTCCTGGCCTAACATTTACTAGATAACCAAATAATTGATTTCTTCTTTTCTTCATTTATTCACTGAACCATGATTCTATGTCCTGTGTGTGCAAGACACCATATATAGGCATAGGAAAGAGGAGTGGAAAAAAAGAAAAACTAAATGAAATAGAGGTAGTTTCTACCTTCAGGTTGTGGGTTTGAGTGTACACGTATATACTTACAAGTAAACCTAAGAGTACAGCTTTATCTGTTTACGTATGCTTTTGGGTCACCTAGTACTCTATGAAATGCTATATGTGATGCGTTTTACTGGTTCCCTGGAGTCTAGAATGCCCTGCACAAACAAGTTTTTAAAAGGAAGCTCACTGGAGCATATAGTTGATCTTACTGGCCCATGAATCTCCAAGATGTCCAAACTGGATAGAATAGTGATAGTAGATTCTTGGCCCACACTGTACTCACCACTCTATTCAGTTGTTAAGGAAACAAAAAAAAGGACAAAAATGTTAAGAGAATGAGAAGACATAGACTGGGAGAAAATATTTGCAAAAGACACATCTGATAAAGGACTATTTTCTAAAATACACAAAAAGCTCTTAAAGCTCAACAGTAGGAGAACAAATCACCTAATTCTTAAAAAATGGGCCCAAGACCTTAACACACACCTGACCAAAGATGATATATGATGGCAAGTAAGCATATGAAAAGATACACATCTTGTTATCAGGGAAATGCAAATTAAAATAACAATGAGATATCACGGTACACCTATTAGAATGGACCAAAATCTAGACTACTGACAACACCAAATATAATGGGAGATACATGTGGGGGCAGAGGTTATATGGGAAATCTCTGTACCTTCTTCTTAATATTGCTGTGAACCTAAAACTGTTATAAAAATATCTGAATGAGACACACACTCTGGGGCTTGAGCCTTATAAACACTGGTATCTTGTAAGTTGTTATCTTTCCAGCATCCATTTTCCTTGAAGATGTGGAGCAACAAGGCTCTCATTCCTTGCTGGTAGAAATGCAAGATGGTACAGGAATTTTGGAAGATATTATGGCAGTTTCTTACACAACTAAACATACTCTTACCATACAATTGAGCAATTATGCAGCTTAGTATTTACCCTCAAAAGTTGAAAACTTATGTTCACACAAAAACTTGCATATGCAAGTTTATAATAGCTTTGTTCATAAATGCCTAAATTTGAAAGCAACAAAGATGCCCTTCAGTAAGTAAATGGATAAATAAACTGTTGAACTTCCAAAGAGTAGGATATTATTAAGCTATCAAGCCATGAAAAGGATAACAAAATCTTTAATGCATACTACTAAGTAAAAGAACACAATTTAGAAGGCTACATACTGAATGATTCTAATCATGCCATTCTGGAAAAGGAAAAATTATAGAGACAGTAAAAAGGTCAGTGGTTGCCAGGGGTTGAGGAAGGGGCTGGAAGTGGTAGGAAAGAGATGACTAAACAGAGCCCAGAAGACTTTACGGACAGTGAAAAACACCCTGTATGATTCCATAATGATGGGTGATGGATAAATGTCATTATACATTTGTCCAACTCCATAGAATGTACAACACCAAGGGTGAGCCATATTATAACTCATGGACTTTGGGTGATTATGATATAGGTTCATCAATTGTAACAAATGTACCATATAGTTGGGAGATTTTGATAATGGGAGATACATGTAGGGGCAGAGGTTATATGGGAAATCTCTGTACCTTCTTCTTAATATTGCTGTGAACCTAAAACTGTTATAAAAATAGTCTTAAAAACCAGCCAACCAATAAATGAACGAACCAACCAACCAACCAACCAACCAACCAACCAACTCTGGGGCTCTGAGCCTTATAAACCACTTGGTATCTATAGCAGATACTAGTTGGTTATCTTTCCAGCATCCATTTTCCTTTCTTCTTTCTCAAAGGCCTCCAATTTTATTTGGAAATTCAAGTGTTTCAGGGAAACTACTTTTGCTGTTGGCTCAGTGAGAACTTAGTCAAATAGAATGTCCAGTTGCCTGCTAGTAATGGCTACTTTTGGTGTGACAGATGGCTTAAACTAGTGAAGTGCAAATGAATATCAGGGCTTTTTTTGTGAATGCTGGGACAAAGATGTTCCTGTGTTTCTTCTAGATGTGAACGAGCAAGTTCATGACTTCGGGGGCAGCTGGCAGCCATCTTAGGAACAGTGGGTATGCAGCGTTGAGATGAAGCTGGTATTAGGACAGAGAGAGAGAAAGAAAATAAGTTCTCAGTGAAACTACTGAAGCCAGTATATCTTCCAGCATTTTAATTAGGTAAGCCAATGAAGTGTTTTTAAGGTTTAAGTTATTTGAGTCAGATTTTCTTTTACACACAGCCAAAAGAGACAGCAGGTAGGTACCTTTTCTGGCACATGAATAAATCGCTCCGCCATTTTATTATTTTTATGGATGCAGGTGGAGTAAAAACATAAAATGCATTTTTAAAAAGTTAATTCTTTTGTGTGTCTCATTTTCCTCTTCTGGAAAGGATTTTCAGAGATCCCCTCTCCCACTCTCCTCATTTCCTAGGACAGGAAATTGATTGGTTCCCAGAAAGAGCAAGATTCTTGCCTAGGGGTTTGTTGTAAGTTGTGGGTAGAGCTGGGACTAGGATATGGGCCTCTTTCCTTCCAGACTGGATGTATTAGCTATCTATTGTTTTCCAAGGAATTGCCCCAGAACTTAGTGGCTTAAAACTATGACCACATGTTGTTTCACAGTTTCTGTGAATCAGGAAAATGGGTGTGCCTTCACGAGGTTGTCTGGCTCAAAGTCTCTCATGATGCTACAATCAAAGTGTGAGGAGGGGCTGTGTTTTCATCAGAAGCCTCAGTTGGGGAGGATCTGATGCCAAGCTCCCACAACCAGCTCACTTGTCAGAATTTTGTGTTCACAGGATGTTGGACCAAGAACTTCAGTTCCCCATTGGCTATGGGCAAAAATCTCCCTAATTTCCTTGTCATATATCATTTTCCATGTGGCAACTCACAACATGGCAGGTGTGTTTCATCAGTGTGAATAAGTAAGAGAGCGAGAGAGGGTGAAGGAGACAGCAGCCACATCTTTTTTCTCACCTAATCTTTGCAGTGATATGCCATCAGTTTTGCTGTACCTCAGTCACTGAAGCAAGACGCTATGTATAGCTCACACTCATGAACATCAGGAGATAGGAGACCTTAGGAGCCATCTTAGAAACTGCCTACCATACTAAATACTTTTCACTATTATTTGCTGCTTCCTTCAGCAACATAACTGGGAAGACAGGGACTTAGGAGGCGGGTGTCATGTTACATAGCTCTTCTGCACAGTTGGAGAAAAATGCCCTTCCCCTGAAGGAAGGAAAACAAAAATTAGAGGTAGAATGGACACTTTAAAGCCCCAGAAAGAAGCAATTATAGTAATAGTTACTAAACATTTAATTTTCTTCTACTATAAAATTTACTTTCTTCATATTTTTTGATGGATACAATAGAAAACAATCAATAAATTTGATCTAGAACCTGAAAACTCCTTTTCCAATTATGACCTGTAACCCTGGACAAGTCCCTTACCCTCATGATTCCCCATCTTCTCATCTAATTACTGAAATAACAGTGACAACTTCATTGGATTAATTGAATTAAATGTAATATCCTTCAAAGTTAACAGGATACTTTTATATAGGGTAACTTAACTAATAAAATTTGGCCTTATAGAAAGTTTAAAAGAACTTTAAAAGAATGTATATGGTAGTCAATGTGACAAAGTAGGAAACAGAAATAAGTAGTAGAAGTATTAGAGGAGATCCTTGTTATTTTCTGATTGTATGATAGCGAATTCGTTTGCTAAAGCTGACATAACAAAATACAACAGACTAGGTGGCTTAAATGACAGGAGTTAATTTCTCACAGTTTTGGAGGGTAGAAGTCCAAGATTAATGTTTGCAAAGTCTGGTTTCTTCTGAGGCTTCTCTACTTGGCTTGTAGATGGCCACCTTTCTGCTTCTTTTCACATGGTTGTCTCTCAGGGGACACACATCCTGCGTGTCAAAATTTCCTCTACTTATACTTACAAGGACACCAGTCAGATTGGACTAAGGCCTACCCTAGTGGTCCTATTTTAATTTTATCATCTGTGCCTCTGTTTTTATTTATTCATTTACTTATTTTTATTTGTCTTCACCTGAGGACATTTTTTTTCATTGCTTTTAGAGAGAGAAACATTGACGTGAGAGAGAAACATTGATTGGTTGCCTCCCTTATGCACCCCGACAGGAGACCAAACCTACAACCTAGGTGTGTGCCCTGACTTGGGATTGAATCGGGACCTTTTGTTGTCCGGGGTGATGCTCCAACCAACTTAGCCACATCAGCCCAGGTGTAAAGACCCTGTTTTTAAATACAGTCACATTCTGAAGCACTGGGAGTTAGGGCTTCAACATGTGAATTTTGCAGGGGACACATGCAGCCCGTAGAGATGTCATACAAAAAAAAAAAAAAAAAAAAAAAGAAGGAGAGAGAGAGAGAGAATGAACTGAATAGGACGAGAACTAATAAAAGGTCAGTAAAGTATCCAGATACAAAGTAAATATACAAAATCCAAACCTTTATTAGTTATCAATAATGACCCACTGAAAAGTACAGTGGAAAACATGCCATTCACAATCGCCACCCACCTTCAGTCCAGGAATGTTTGCACACAGGGAAGCAAAGAAGGGCTTCCTGCGAGTCAGGTCTTCGTTTGGTCACCTGTGTACAGAAAGAACACAGCTTGCAGCCAGAGACTCACAAAAGATCTTATGAAAATATTTCAAGCCTCTTGTCCTCAAACTTCTGCTCAAACCCAGAGTATGCTGCTGCGGGGAGGGACACAAATGCCCCACCGTCCCTCTGGGTCCCTCTTCCTTTTTCAGCTAGGGCGCATGTCCTCCCAGTCTAATCAGCTCTGCTCCAACACAAGGAATATTAGCCCTCCAAAGAACTTTCATCCTGGCAACCACATCTCTTGCACAGAAGCCAGGCTTTACTTTCCATTTATATCATTAAAACCCTCATTCGGGCAATTTCCTCAGAACAAAGAGACTCTCTATACTAAAGGCCTGTTGATGTTTCCATTTCGTGCCAGATAGAAATTGCTTGCAGCTTGAAGAAATTTTTAAAAAAGTTAATTGCAGAAGCAGTGTGTAATGAAATTCAAACAATATAGATACATCTTTGTTTATCACTTGATCTTGTTCTTCTCCCCAGAGTTGATCACTGTCAACAGTTTGGTGCAAATGTTTTTTGAAAATGTACAAAATGATGTGTATGTGTGTGTATTAGTGCGTGTTTATAGACATATATGTGTGTGTGTTCATGTGTACTTGTAAACATATATGTGTGTGTACATATATGAATCTATATGTGTGTTTTATACACACTCTCCTTATTTTTACATATAAAAAATTCTACCCTGTTAAATTTAAAAGGTGTCATGCTGTATGTATTATCTTGCTGTTTTCTTCCCCACCTAACAACATGACTCGGAGATCTCAGTTTGTATGAGTACACATGCATGTATGTGTGTATCTATGCACATACATGAATGTATCTACTTTCTAACTGCTATAGAATATGTAATGGCATAGATGTATTTTACTATTCTAGTCCCCTAGGGAAGGCGACAAGAAAGGACTCCTGCATTAGACTTTATAACAGGCCTAATTTTATTGTTATTGATACATCACATATTGTTTCTGTGTGAGAGTCTTGTTAACTTTAAATGTTTCTGTGAATATTCTTGAACGCTTCTTGTGTAGGGATGTAAAGATTTCTCTAAAATGTCTAGAGGTGAAATTTCTGAGTCCAAGAATTTGCCCACTTGCATTTGTAATAGATCAGTTTTTAAGCTTTTTTTTCCCCCTTTGCTGACAACTTCTATCCTTCAAGGTTTCAAAAATCTTAGGGCCTGAGTTTCTGCTTGAACAACCCAGATACAGCCCTGTGGTTCCCCTCGCAGTGTACACATGTCGGCATGGGGTGTTGGGTGCATTGTTCAGTTGTCCTATTTTTCTTCCTCAGACTAGACCTTAGAAATAGGACTTGGCTGCTCACTCATGTTCTAAATCTAAAGTCTTCCTTGATGATGGATTAACCTCATAATAGTGCTCTCAGTTTTCTGATTAAAGTTCAAAATCTCAGTACACAGTCTATATATTGGAGTATAATTTATAGGCACATACCTTGGTACAATTTAACATAGATCAGAATAAAAAATGTCAGGCTGATGTTTCACTCTCTGGCTGCCTCTGCCACCTCTTAGTCCTGAATCTGGGGGATGCTGGATTCTTCTTTCTAGTTGTGTTCTAGGTAGAAAGCTTCCTAAAAGTAGGTCCAAACTTTTCCAGCTGCCATTTGGCCACTGTGGGCTGGTTGCTTACTGGCTCAGTTCCACTAGGAAAATCTCTGCATTTCTGTCTTCCCCAGACCTGTGCTCTGGAGCACGTTCCTCAAGTTCACTCTCAGCTCAGATCAGTGTTAGTCTGTGGTTTGAATGGCACTCCTTCCCTCTGCCCCATTCTTTTGTAAGTTAGAATTTATTTTGTTCCAATAGCCATACATTTGCTGGGTCCCGCCAGCTCTCCGGATCAGAACCCAACCCTCCTCTGTTCTGATGTTCTGATCAGCTTTCTCAAACACAGATTGACAGTTTCATGGAGATACCCTAACCTCCATGAAACATTTAGCATGTAAGTGAGGAAGAATGTATTATCAATAAATTCATGTACTTAACAAATATTTATTATGTGATTCATGTGGAAGTAGGGGATACTATGATCAAGGAGAAACAAACAAACAAATCCAAATCATGACCACCAGCTTTATGAAGCTTGCAATCAGAGGATTAAGAAAGATAAAATCCAGAATGTGAAAGTTGTATTAAAGAACATGCAAATGTGTTGAGAATATAAAAGATGATATGACTTGGACAGGGTGGGATGGGAGAGGCAAAGACAGCTGCCCTAACAGCACGTCCTAGTCACAATTCTTTCTTTTCTGAGTTTTTGTCAGAACCAGAGTATTCAGGCCCCCCAGGCTCTGGTTCACTGCCTTTTTCCACTGTGTCATGTGACCTTGGCCCTAATTTTCTTACCTAAACCCCAGAGCCTGGTCTAGAAAAACTCTAGATCTCCTCCTAATTGCAATGTTCTTCTTTCTCTTCCTCCTCCTTATGGGAGACCTATGGATGGGGACCACCAAAAAACCCAGAATAATCTTCTGGAGGGCTGGTGCCTTGTAGTTCAGGCTTCCCTTGCTAGGTGAGTATTCTGGGAACCCATCTGTTATCAGTGTACCAGCTGGTGGTGTTGTGAGAGGCTGAGTTCAGCCTCAGTGAATTTTTTGGAAGGCTCTTTCTATGTGTTTGCACATTTCATGATGAGTGATTTACAAGTGCACCTGCCCACACTGAGCTGAGTGTTCAGCAGTTTTTGACCAAAAATGGCATGACCCCCATGCCTCACCCTCTCTACTCACTTGATCTCACCCCAAGTGACTTTTTGTTTTTGTTTCTCCAGATGAAAAAAGTCTTCAAAGGGGAAGCTTTTGCTGATGTGGGAGAGGTGAAACAAAAAATAGCAGAAGCACTAAAAGGCATCAAAATCAACGAGTTCAGAAACTGTTTTGAGCAGTGGAAAAAATGTCTCGAGAGAGGCATTGCATCAAAAGGAGGGTACTTTGAAGGTGACTGAAGTTTAAACATGTGAGAATAAATACATAATTTTTTATAAATAAATTCCAGGTTTCTTTGGGTCCCCCTCCCCCTCATATGTGGCCACTTGCCAGCAGCGTTCCTTCCATCCATCAATTCATCACGTTTGTTGAGCAACTATTATGTGCCAAGCACTGTACTAGGGGCTGGAAACACAGTGGAGTATGAAACATCATACTGCCTGCTTCTGCAGGAATGCCCGGCCTTGTGCACCACTTTGAATTAACAGAGCCCTCTCCTTCTCTCTTTGGCCATATCGACACATTAGAGTTAGGGTGTTGTGGACTGAGCAATATTGGGAACTCCTGGGATATACCCTGAAGGGCCCAGGAAGATAGTTTGCATCATTTAGGTACCGAACACACCCATACTGAACACCTGCCTCTTTAACGTCAACCCCTTGCTCACCTTAGGGGCATATGACCTAAGGGCACGAATGACACCAGGGACCATGCTTTCAGCATAAAGACCACTATAGCATAATGGCCTTTCACTTCATGATGTTTGTGGCGCTGGCTGCTGTACTGGATAGGTGTAGGAAAGAAAAAGGACGTTCTGGTACAGAATAAATATTCAGTAAACCCCATTGAGTTAGCAGGGAGAATATTCTCCCAACCTGACAGGTCCCACATGAGCAACCTGGATGAGACAGAGAGGATGACGGTCCTGTCTTAGGGAAATTATGCCCCTTTAGGACCATGAGACCCAGTAACTGTAATATTACTGTAACCCGTGCGGACTTCTAGAAGGGCAAACACGGTGATCTGGAAACTGAGAGGCGATAAAGCCCATTCTTTTCTGGCTGGGTCGATTAGGAAAAGACTCTTGGAACTGTGTTTTAAAATATGGGAGGAATGTGAGAGGTGATAGTGAGAAACAAAAGAAGTCTCTTTCCAGAGGGAAGCCTCCCTTTAGTCTCTGGCTTTACTGCCTTGCGGTTGACACCATGGAAAATAAGTAGGGGTAGACGAGAAAGCGCTCTCTCATCTCTGGAGTCTTGGGGTCGCATCCATTGGTTTTCCACCTGCTCTGTAGGGGAAAGGAGGTACAGTCTGCGCTGAGGACAGGAAAGTGGAGATGATGACCCTGGGAAGGTCCTCTGAGGGCCCTATGACATTTGGAGATTCTGTTTTTTAGATGAGAAACTGAAACATGGAACATGGAATCTCTTTTAGCCCAAATAACTTTAAAATAGACTTAAATTCATTAAACTACAAACTAAAAGAAATAAGAAAGAGACATCTCTCTTTTTCCAAGTGTTTGCTTTCTGTCTACACCTGTCCCCACCTCACCGGGCACCTCCTGAGGCCCTTGCAACACCCCAGGCTGGGCAGGAGGCCAGCCTTTCTTAGATGAAACCCAGGCTGCCAGATGGCCCCACCCACCACTGTTCCCCACAGCCGGGGGCTCACCCTCCCCTCTCCTGGGAGATACAAAGGGCTTCTGTGACTCGAGCGAGAGCTCACAATCCTCCTCTTTCTTTCTAGCAACACAGAGTGAGGCCGCGGGTGCATCTCGCCTGACTTGCTCTGTCACAAACAGCATGGAAGCTTCCACGCCTCAGCCTCTGGGGCCACCCCTCCAGACTTACACTCTTAATTTACTCTCGTTAGACTCTTTTTTCAGAAATTCCTCAGGTCCCTGTTTGGCCCCTGGCGTCGAGGGCAGGAGTGGTCTGGAGAGGAACTGGTATTTATGGAGAACTCACCAGGCCCTGGGTATGACATGAATTGTTTTACATGTGGATCCTTTGCAGATCCTCGTGGTGACCTTGAAGGAGGTGTTTTTAACACAGTTTTACACAGCAAATGACAGAGGCTCAGAGAAGTTGGGTGACTTGTTCAAGGTCATGTAACTGTTAAGTGGTTATGGTAAGATTTGACTCTAGAATTGGCTGATGCCAAAGCATTTGGGTTTTTTGTTACAATTTGTTGCTTAGGGTTTGACTCAATTTATCCTGCTTACCAGAGAGATGAGAAATGTTGTCTGTTCCTGTTCCTTTCTGTCCCCCAACCCAAGCACCCTATCTACTTCTATGAAAATACCTCTTCACTTTGGACACTAACATGGTGTGGTTTGGGGGTAGAGAGCCTGGGGCAATATGGGGCACATCAGAGAACAGAGTTCTAGTTCTGCTTCTGTCACTAACTGGGCTATCGTAAGCGTGTCTTTTTCAGTCTCTAAGCCTCAATTCCTTCATCTGTAAAACAAAGGCCACAGGCTTAGTTGTTCAGCACACAGATGTAGAACAGATAGCTGGGTTCAAATCCCAGCTCTGCCACTCCCCAGCCATTTGACCGTGGACAAATTTCTTGATCTTTCTGTTCCTCAGTTTCTTATCTCTAAAACAAAGGTCACAGTCTACTTCATGGGATTGTGGAACGTGTGAAAGAAGTTAGTATGTGTAAAGCTCTTAGGAGAGTATTTAGCACAAGTACATTGCTATTATTATTCCTAGGTGTGAAAATTTCTACAGTTCTATTAGTTTCAAGTAAATGAATGAAAAAGAAGATAGAAATTAGAGCTGATTGCCACCACCTTGAATTTTTTTTTCTCTACTTTTTGCCTTTGTGTGAGTGTGGGTGTGAGTTAACAGGTATACATGTGAGTAGATCATGGTGATAATTATTCCCCACTCCTGTGTGTGTGTGTGCAGGCGCATGTGTGTGTGCGACATGTAGAATTTCCTGATATGACAAAAAGAACAAGCATTTAAAAATTTTGTACATTGTCTGTTTATAAACCAGCCATCTTTAAACACATTCACCAAGAGTCCAAAGTTGTAGAAATTATACAGCAATACAGTGGTGGGCAATTTTGGCCTCTGACATCTGCGGTGGGGGAGACAATCATTTAGGCACATCACGGATATCAGAGATGGCCATGAGAATAGCAAGGACAGCACAACAGAACACAGCAACCACCTCCTAAAACTTCAGACCTAAAGGATTAAAATAATCAAGATGCAGGGAGTATACGTATGTGATGGAGGGTTGGGGAAGATGAAGGCAGAGGGTGGGGTTTCATTCATCTCTCTGCAGCGCTTACTTCGAACAGGCCCTCAGTAGGTTCTGCTCCAAACGAAGAAGGCAGAAAGTGTGGCAGGTGAAGGGCTACTGAGCTGCAAAAATCCAGGGGACCCTAGGCTGGCTCTGTCCAATAAAATATAACACGAGTTACATGTGTGATTCTCATTATTCTAGTAGCCAAATGTTGAAAGGAAAAAGGAAACATGTAAAATTCATTTAATCAAATATGTCTAAAACATTATTTAATCAAATATGTCTAAAGTATTATTTTAACATATAATCAGTGTAAAAGATTATTAATGAGAAAACTTATACTCTTTTGTTCATACTAAGTGTCTGAAAGCCAGTATGTTCAGGGCGAGCACAGTAGGTACACAGTTGCATTGTGACACTCTTTTGAGTTAATAAAGCTATGTTAATAATCATAACCTGCATGCCTTTTGCCATACGAACAACTGTAAAGATATCTTTACCCGCTCCTGTATGTTACAGTGACAGCACATCTAGCCCCCTGAGTTCTCAATAGCTACACATGGCCAGTGGCTTCCATACCAGACAGGGAAGACCCAAATCCCTGAGAGCTCCTATCTGCTAAATGAAGCAGAAGATGCCTTGCTTCCTGGGTGTCTGGAATGGAAGGAGGATAATGGGGAAATCACAGACACACACATACACACAATGACTCAGGCAGGAGTGACAGAATCCCCCTGCGGCCTGGGCCTTTTCCAATCACCGCAAATTTGCATCACTGAATGCCAACGGTCACAGAGATCACAGCCTCCCTCTCAGCCCTGCCCTAGGGTCTGTGGCTCCCAGGCATGTTTACTTTCGCTGAGGCAAGAATACCAAACGCTCCACCAGCGAGTGGGCCTGTCCTGCCACCAGCAGCAGCAAGCCTGCACGGGGCTCTATGACTCCTTGTTTTCCCATTTGCTGTTAACTTTTTCCATGTGATGATAACGTGCTCCATGGAGGGGAAAAAATGGAGTCGAGAATGAAGCCAACTTCTGGTTCTGGCAGTGAAAATAAATTGTATGTTATATGTCCTCAGCAAATTCTTTGTGCTCAGATGGCAGTTTTACAGGAAAAACGGCATGTTATGGGGTGTTCACAGATGGAGGGATGGAAGAATGTGGCTGCTGCGTGCTCAGGAGGCTAAGTTTCTGCCCTACGTAGCGAGCCGCATTGCAGGGAGGTAGTTTCTTGCCTTCCGCAGTGGTCATTGTGCCTGGCTGCCCGGCATACACCTTCCCTCCTGTGATAGCAGTCCCTCGATTTTCCCTTTGGGACCAAACACACCCCACTGCAACACGAGCTTGACCATTATTTTCTCTTTCCTGGGGCGGCGAATTTTTACGGGAGTGCTGTAAGAATGGAGAACAATTGGAGACATTTCAAAGTAGCGAGAGCGCCAGCCTGCTTCCTGCCTGGCTCCCATCACGTGACCCACGTGTCCAGCTTTTCCTTCTGGTCTCCAAGCAATTTCACACCTTCCAGGAGATCCCGTGTCTCCCTCTTTTATATCAGCTGGAAGGTGTGTCTGTTGCCCTCAACCAAATGCAAATAGGTGCTCACTTTGAGCAGTGTCAGGTAGGCTGTGAGCTGGCTCTTGCCACCAGAGGGGAGAAAATATAGAAAAGTAAAAGGGGGAAAGGATTAAGTGGTCCAGCCAGTGACTGCTTTTCTAGCCTACTCATGGCTGCAAGGCTGGGAGAGGCCTCAATGTTTGCAGAGCATTTTCTAATCTCTTCTCTCACTTCTTTCTTATGTTCTCCCTGGGAGGTCAGATCCGTCCCCTTATCTTGAAGTGACATGGCCATGTATGGTTTAGAGGTGGCAGAGAAAGCTCTTTACCCACACTCTGCAATGCTGCTGCTTTCTATTCCTAGGAGAGAAGTCAGAGAGATGGCTGTTGCCGGGCTACATTTATTTCTTTACTCTCATCTTTTAAGAGTTTATTTATTTATTTAAAGAATCGGAAGAGATGTTAGAGCCCCAGAGAGGGGCAATGAGTTGCCATGAAAGTTTGGGTGCTGCTCTCTGGGGTTCCACTACAGCATTCTGTGTTCCCTCACTGCTCACAGAGTGTTCCCTGGGCCAGCAGCATCGGTGCCACCTGGGAGCCTCTTACAAATGCAGGTTCTCAGGCCCACCCAGACCTACAGAATCAGAATCTGCATTTTATCAGGTAGATTCCAGGGGACTCTATGCATGTGAAAGTTTTGTGTTCCTGAAGGAAACAGGCAATAAATCAAGGTGCAGTTTCTCGTCCTGTAGAGAAGCTGTTTCTTCTTGAGAGCTTCCACCGAAGGCGCTTTTGAGGAGGATACCTGCAGATTGCGAAATTCAAGTTCTTTATGTCTTTTCATTAGAAATCATTTGTGTGTTAGAACTTCATAGCTAATTAATTACAGAGACACATGCCTGCTGCTAATGAGAAAAATAAACACGATCCTGTTCAGTGGGTTTATTAATCCATCCTTGATTCTTTTCACTGATATCTATGCTCAGACTTTCTTTTTTTTTTTGACAATGTATTAAATTTAGAGGTGGATCCGTTGATTTGTTTCCCAAGAAACAATGTCTATTTGTGTGTCCTGATGTTATCCCTCACTCATGGGTGACTTGGCTTCTGCTCCGAGGAGTTTGCAGTCTAGTTGGAGAGATAAGATCATCCTCAAATCCTACATTTTATGAAAGAGCAAAACAAACCCCAGAGAAGTGTAGCTACTTCCTGATCTCAGGCCCTGGCCTAGACAAAAGGGCCAGGATACATTAAGAAGCTCTGGATCACAATGGGAGCTTTCTGCAGAGCAGGGAGGCAGCAAGGAAGATGTCTGCCTGCAGCCTCAAGTGGTCAGGCATCCTGAGGTTAAGGCAGTATGCAAGGTCATGAGTCAGGGTCTCTGTCACAATATTGTAAAAGGTCAGTCCAGAGGGACAGAGGAAAAGGCAGCCAACTTAGGGCATGTAATTTCCAACATTTGGTATTCTTTCTTTTTAAATTTTTATTTATTGATTTTAGAGAAAAGAAGAGAGAAACATCCATTTGTTATTCCCCTTATTTACGAATTTGGTTGATTCTTATATGTGCCCTGACCAGGGACTGAATCTGCAACCTTGGTGTATTGGAGCGACATTCTACCCAAATGACCCACAGCCTTGGTATATCATGATGGTGCTCTAGCCAGCTGAGTTACCCAGCCAAGACCTGATATTCCTTTTTTAAATATTTTTTTATTTTTAATTACAGTTGATATACAATACTTTATTAATTTCAGGTGTATAACATAGTGATTAGACATCTATATAACTTATGAAGTGGTGGTCCCAATAAGCCTACTAGCCATTTGATATTTTTTATAAGACCCCTGTGAGGTACATATTATGACTGACTTTTTACAGATAAGGTGAGGCTCATGGAGGTGGGAAGATTCGCCAAAGATCACATGGCCAGTAGAACCAGTGCCAGAGGTGCCTCCCTCCCTTCGGCCTGAGTCGGTCTTGGTGACAGCGATGGTGGACTGGGGCCAGAGGAGGAGATGTCCAGTTGCCGGACAGGAGGTATGCAAAGGCTTGGAATAAGGCAGGACTGATGGTAGATCAAGGTCACAAGGCAAGAGGAGTTGGCTCTGATGGAATCCAGACCCTGCCACTGTGCTGTGTGGAGAGAACTGTCATCTGTACCACTTCTGGGACGCTGAGCTGAGATGGCAGGAGTGGCTGCGGGGCTCAGATCAGGGAGCGGTCTCACGTTTGGAATGATGAAAGGCTGAAGAGGGAGGGTGGTTTGGGGGCTTCAGAAGCGAGGAGAGCCTCTCTCAAAGTGAAACAAACTGCCTCCTGACTCATCAGTCTGGTAACTAAGACCCCAGTGCTCCTAGAGATCAGGAATTAAGACCCTGTCCCTTTTGGTTCTTTCCTCACAGTGGGCCTGGAGAGTGAGGGAGTGCTGATTGCAGTCTGCTTCTGTCTTCTGGTCTCAAAGGACAGAACCTTTGGGTGACTCCGAGAGCCAAGTCCTAGGCCATGTCTGACTTGTACCAACTACTCCCAGGGCACACAGAGTCCCCTCCCAGCTGCTGTTTCTGGCCCTTCACCTCCTGTGCACAGGCCTGAGCGTTTCTCCAGAACTTCCTGTTTGCCTGTGGCCGCACAGACGTGGCTGTTCCCACCCAGGGTCATCTGGTGAGGCCCAGGGCAAGAGGTGGGAGTCAGCTCTGTCCTCCCCATAGCTCCTCTGGGTTGTCTCCACCCACACATGGGTGCTATGTGACCACTCCCCTCGGACCCCAAGTCCAGTGAAGCAGAGGCTCTGTATCCAAGTCAGCTCATAAGAAGGTCAAGGTGACCCAGAAGGGCTGGAGGCCAAGATCCTTAAAATTTTTATTTTTTTGACTTTCCAAAAAGTCCGAGTAAGTGATGACTTTAGGACAGCGTTCCAGAGAAAACTGGAAGTCAGAGAGATGGCGGAAAAGCACACCAAAGGTGAGGCCCGTGAGCGCCACCATCAGGGAAGGACCCCTGTGCTATTTACCTGGGTACGCCTGCCTGGTGGGTGCACTGGCCTGCAGGAGCTGTCAACAGAGAGACAGAATGAATGTTCCTGGAGGGCAGGGACTAAGTCAACACCAGCGCTGGAAAATTTCCAGCATGTGGGTCTGGAAAATGTTCCTACTGCAAAACAGAGTTTTCTGGGTGGCTGCCATTCCTTCCCCAACCTGTCTATGAGGGCAAAGACTGAAGTCACCAGGCAAGGGTCTGGTTGTCCTGGCCAGCAGTGGGCTGTTCACCACATGCCCATCCTAGTTGTTAATTACATTGTTTCAGTGTTTAGAAAATTGTTCACTAT
The DNA here is from genome assembly GCF_021234165.1 of Pteronotus mesoamericanus. Taxonomy (NCBI): domain Eukaryota; kingdom Metazoa; phylum Chordata; class Mammalia; order Chiroptera; family Mormoopidae; genus Pteronotus; species Pteronotus mesoamericanus. The sequence goes on along the minus strand of NW_026555277.1, from coordinate 10,135,667 downwards.
AACATTGTATTAAAACATTTTGTCTGGGGATAATCCTGTCCTGCCAATGTCATGAAATCACACTTTTTTAGCTGAGAGCTCAGGGCCCTCTTTATTACTAGCTACAGCTGAAGAGACTTTGGTCTGTGACAACAAGCGAGAAGATGAACATGATGCTAAAGGAAAGAAGAAATTTTGCCTACAGAGTTGTGTTAGCTATCACCTTTGGTTTTTAAGTGCTATTCTCCGAAGTGCTGTATTCCCTGACGTCTGGGAGGCTGGCCCTTGTATTTGGTATCACCTGGGATCCCTTGTTTTCTGGCTTCCAATTCAGTGTGACCAGTGGAAGCACTAGGAGGCTTTACCAAGGGTCCATCTGCCAAACACACAGTCTTAGCTCTCATGGGGCTCTAGGTGTCTTGCCTCTGTGAATAGTCCCTTCAGCAAAGCCTCTTCATTTGAGTGTTCTGCAGGATCTGCTTTCCTGGGGGATCCTGGCCAACTTCTTGGGCAGAACAAGTTTCTTAAGGGAAGTCAATTTCACGCTCAGCATTATTGCTCTCCCAGTGTGTTCCTGACTCTTGCCTTGTCCCTATAGGAAAGGTGGTGTCTGTGCATAGTGGCAACACAAAAGATGGCAGAGGCGAAGCAGTGAGCACGGTGCAAAGGTAGAGCTGCTCAGGAAAGCGTTTGAAGGTTCTGGGCACATAGTAGTAGCAGGGAGTAAGCAGGGGCAAAGGTGGGAAGAGGAGGGGGGAAAGGAATGCAAGAAAACAAGTGTAAGACACACAGAGATGTGCTGCTGAGATTGTGGGGCATGCAGTCCAGAGATCAGTCTCCACCTGACACTAATGTCAGGGTCTGCCTCAGCACAGAGAAGCCTTGACTAAGGTCATCCCTTATCAAAGCAGCCCGGTTGGGCTATTTTGGCCCCATGCAGGAATGTTCAACTCCTTCCTCCACACAATCCTCCCTACCCCTTTTCCTTTATGAGTATTAGTCTCTCATAAACATCTTGCAGCAAAACTCCATCTTAGTCTATGCTTCCTGGGTAAGTTTAGAATTTATAGCCAGAGTAGCAAATGCTTGACATTAACTGATTTTGTGTGTTGCAAGTTCCAGACTACTTTCTTTAGTCTGGAAACAGAGGAACTCCCAGAGGGTACAAGAGAATGCGAGATGGCCATTTCTGATTAGAGAGTCCAGATCAGAACTGTTTATAAAGAGCTTTGTGCAGTCACGCTATGGACAAACATGTGGAGGACTGTGTATAATCTGAGTTCAGTGTCTGTGCATCTGATGCTAAGGGGAGATTTAAACATGAACCTGAAAAAGGGAACATTGTGTGCATTCTCAAGGGTTAGGGGAAAGGACAAAGCAACCTGAAAAAAGCAATGACCTGGACTTTTCTCATCCTTTTGCAATATCCGGTACCTACACCCTTCCCCAATGCTTTATTGAAAATATGACTTGGGCATTTGGTTCCATGTCAAAACCCCCACTATTGGAAATGGAAACTTCATGTCTAACCTCATCCTCCCCTCATTCCTTCCTGCTTATATCCTTTCCTGGTTGCAAGCAACCAAGTGGGTGGCTTGGTTTAAATGAGTCTCAATCCCAGCCTGTGCCACCCTGGTAGTGCCCTGAGGCAACAGGAAGCACTTATTAAGAAAAATATTACCCCTTGTGAGTGGGTGAATGCTGAGAGGTGTCAGGTCCCTGGCTGGACCATATCAGAATGCAAGGTCAAGGGAAAGAGGAATACAACTAAAGACAGTTTTTTCTTGATGATGAGGTCCACTCAGATTGAGGTAATTCCTACTTCCAGACACTCTTCCAGACACTCTTGACTAAGATTAATTTACAACAGTCACACCATCTGGCTTGAATTGAACCTTCCAGGCAACACCCCATCTCCATCCAGCCTTGTCCATCTCAACATAGCTACTCTTACCTCGCCAATAATAGTATCCTATCCCACTAATAGAATGTTCTTTACCTCTAAGACATACCTTTAGCTTTAATACATGGTTTGATGTTCCTCCTTCTGCTATAAGCCCCTTGACAAAACCACCTCATGTCTTTTGACTCAAATACATTTCTCCCTTTTATCACTCCTTCATGTTGGGGAGAGAGACAGTATATTGAGACCAAGACCCAAATTTGGTGATGGTGCAAAGCCAGAGTCAGGGAGGGGGGACTCAGGACAAATTACTTTGATATTTTCCAAGTCTTGTTTAATGGTTTCATACCAGCCAATTCTTCCAAGTCGGCCTAACTCAGAAAGCTTTTTCTGAACCAAAGATCAAAATAAACATACTTTTCAGTTTTCAGAATTTTATTGAGACGTCGGGGAGAAATAGTCCACATTATACATTCCTCATTTTGATCATGATTGGTATTTTACCCACAGGATAGGTTCTTCTCTGGCTTTGATCTAATTTCAGGTCTCTTTGACAGTCCCCTTCTGTCGTCCTCTTGTTACTGCCTGGTGTTGTTTGAAGTCCACCAGGACAGAGCCCACTAGTGGGGTCACACGTGGGAGCGGTAGTTGCGATTGGCTGTGGGGGAAGGACATGTTTGTGACAGGGACACCAGTTAGAACATACACATTCATACTCTTCCTGCCAAGACATGAATTTAAATGGAAATGAAACACTTAGGCTGAGATTTCAAGGTCCTAGGAGAGCTAATTTCAAGAGGGAGGGTCTTGGGGCAGCAAGTTCCCCCATGTTCGACTGTTCTACTCATCCCTCACTCACCATCATCGCCTCGTTTCCTAGTCTTCAGGTTGCCCTTCCGGTATTTTCTTTTGCTGCCACCTCTCTTGACTCCCTTGTGAGGAGATCTGTTTTTGCCCCTCCTCATGCCATGACTCTTTAATTTGCGGCTGGTCGACATTGTAATTTTGGCACAAATGAGGAGCTTTGCAGGCCCGGGAGGCCGCGAGTCTGGGTATTTAAGGCCTTAGCCATTGTGATTGCAAAGGGGTGTGGCTTAGCAGGAGGGTGGGGCTCCATTGTGCTGTCAGTAGCTTTTGTCACACTTTGGTCCTATATGGGAAATAAGGTGGCCCTTCTAATGCAGCTCTAAGATAACCCTCAATTTTGAGGTCCTTTTTATATTAAATGAAGTTTTCTAGACAGGTGTTATTGCACAACTAAATTCCAGCCCTGTGCTGGACTTCTGAGGTGTGCAGTGGCCATTAATACAGGTATCTCTTGCCTTTATGAAACTTAATGTTTGTCGAGTGCCTGTATATTCATGCCTATTGAAGTCTCTCTACAGCACTAGGAGATAATAAATGTGTTTCTATGTGGACTTGACTCTAGGAGATGCAATTTAATGTGATCAAAGCATAAACATTCCTTCTCTTTCATCTAAATCAGGATTTCTCAGCTTCAGCTCTGCTGACATTACTGGGCTGAGTAATTTTGTGGAAGTGTCCTGTACATTGCAGGATGTTTGGCAACAACCCTGGCCTTTACCCATTAGATGTCAGTAGAGTCCCCATAGCTGTGACAATCAAAAATGTTTCCAAATGTTACTTTGGGGGGAGGAGCAAAATCACCCCTGGCTGAGGATCCTTGGCTTAACAAATGGTGATAAGAAAATAGTAGTAGATAAAAACAGAAGTAGACTCTGTGTTCATAAAGCTTTCAACCCATTAATCTGACATCTACACAAATCGGTGAATAATTACTTCCCAATATGGTGCAGGATAAGGTTGGAAAGAGGCAGAAAACAGACCAGGCTTAAGTACAGTGGGAGGCCATGGAAAAATATTTAAGAGGATAACATGATGAGATTAGAGGCTGCTGGGTAGGGGATGAATTAATGGGGAAGTGAAGTGAATAAAGGAGAGGCTCAGGAGAGAAAAATACCACATTTTGCAGTGTATAATGTGCACCCATGTTTTTGTGCACATTATACATGAGATTATTATACCCATGGTACGTAATCATTATACCACTGTGTAATGTGCATCCTTATTTTTCCCTTAAAAATTTGGGCAAAAGTGTGCATTATACATGGCAAAATACGGTATTTGATAAAGGCTTAGGCCGGCCAGGGAGATAGAATGAAGAGATATGGATGGGAGATGAAGACTTGATGAGGGATTGGATTTGGTCGGTGTGAGCAGAGGGTGTCAAAGGCGTTGGCTTTTGTTTCTATTGCAGCCATCTGGATGCTGGTGTTACTCACTGAGATAAAGGCCCTTGCAGTCATGGGGGCAGTGGCTGTCATGTATTTTAATCTAAGACATTTCGAGTTTGAAGTGCCTTTGAGATTTCCAAATAAAGATAGAGAATGATTGTCAGGTCTATGGATCTGTAACTCAAGGTAGATTGAGCTGAAGACATCCTCCATTCCTAACTTCCCTGATAATGTATTCAGCATACAGTCTTTTCTTCTTCCTTTCTATGTCTTATATAGAGTCCTTTTGAAAAAAAGTTCACTGGACTTTAACTACTTCTTTCTGTCCCTCCTTCTCTTTCCCCTGCCATTATCCTTACCCAAGAACCAAGCACTTGACATGCAGGGAGTTCTTAGCAGAAGCTGGTTGAATAAGAGAGAGAATGTAGTTTAAGTCCCATTCCTTGTATTTTTTTTATGTCTGTAGATAAGATGACAAATCATGTTCTGAAACCCAGATTCTTTCAAGTGACACTTATTTTTATGTTTCCAAGCAGGTCTCTCTGAGGCTCTTCTGTTGGAGACTTTTTTTCACCCAAAGAGGCAAGAACCTAGTTGTTCCTCCTACAAGCAAGTTTCACGAAAGCAGGAATTTAAAAATTATGTTCACTGCTGTATACTTCTAGGCATTAAACAGTTCTGCCCCAGAGGAAGAGCCTAATAAGGATTTGTAGAATACTTTTTGAATAAATTAAAAACCCTGTGTTTCTGACTATCCCATTCCTCCCCATTTTGTCCTGTCTCTTCAAGGAAGACTTTCCTGACTTTTCAATTTTATACTGTCCTTTGAAATTTGTTCCAAGTTCATGGTCCTATAACATTGGCCTTAAAGACTGGACAACTAACATCAATGGTGTAAAACCCTGTTTTGTGCCCACATTGCCATGTCACATGAATGAACCTGATCTCAACAGGAGGAAGTGTGTCTTGGGTCTGGTCCTGTCATTGGCTCTCCTAATTTGGTAAATAAGTGGACTGGGTTAAGTAATCTCTGAGGTCATATGACTTCTGTGGTAGGCTTCTTGTAGTTAGGGACTGTGTTTTTTATGTCTATTGCATTTCTCACAGGCACTTCCTAGCCACTTTGGTATTATGAGGCAGACAGTACAACACAGAGTGACATTATATATCAAGTTGGAGCATTTCTAGACAGGGGAAGGAAAAAGACATTGTCTCAATAATGGACCCTCTAGTGTAGTGCTCCGGGTGGTCCTCACATGTCTGACTGTGCTGACTCTGTTGGTCTCTAGTTTGAGAGGCATTTTATGGATGGTCCTGGAAACTGGATAATACTACTCATCCTAGTTCTTTCTATCCCCCAAAAAACCACTCTGCCAAGGGGAAGCTGAGATCACAGGGAAGAAGGCAGCCAGACTTGAGAACTGAGGAAGAAACAAACAAAAAACCACCTTTGCATAAGGTTAAGGAGTAGTGCCAGTTTCAGGCACCATGCTGAGAAACTCAGGCAGCACAAAGCCAGTGCTGGGAGCAGCAATCTGAAAGCCAGATGGGGGTGAGACTGTGGGGTGTTTAGGTTGGCTTCTGCGTCAGACCTCCTGGAGTAAGGACGGAGCAGCGTTGAGCATTGGGCACCTCTGTCTGTCTCTGTTTCTGTTTCTGCCCCCGTGTTGTTTGAACCGATGACAATTTAAATAGAGGACAATGAGTTCATTCCTGACCCTCAGGTGAGCCCAGGGCTGGCTCAGTGGCGAGGGCATGGCCTTTCCATCAGGCCCTTCTGTTAATATTCATTACTTTTTTGATTCTCTTTTCTTTTTCTGTTCTAATTGGGTATTTTTTACTTCCTTGTATTCCAAATCACTGATTTGATTCTTGGCTGTATCCACTCTACTGTTGATTCTCTGTAAATTATTTTTCATTTCAAGTAGTGTATCCTTCATTTCTGACTGGTTCTTTTTAATGGTTTCCATGTCCTTTTTGAGGTTGTTGAAGTTCTCTGTAAGTTTATCTACTCTTCCCCTAAGTTCATTGAATGTCTTTATAACCAGTGTTTTGAACTCTACATCTAGTAGGTTGCTTGTCTCCATTTTGCTCCTTTCTTTTTTTGAAGTTTTGTTTTATTCTTTCATTTGGGACATGTCCCTTTCTCTTATCATTTTGGCAGCCTCCTTGTGTTTGTTTCTATGTATTACATCTCCAAAGCTTGTTAGAGTGGCCTAATATTGTAGGCATCCTGTAGGGTCTAATGGCACAGCTTCCCCAAAGACCCAAGCTGGACACTCCAGGTGTGCTTGCCCCAGCAAATGGGCTTGTACACCCTCCTGTTGTAGTTGAGCCTTGATTGCTGTTGGCAATGGGAGGGACTTACCCCCAGGCAGATCAGTTGCGAGGACTGGCTGTGACTATTGTGGAGGATCAGCTGTATAGGGGCCTACCCTACAGAGCAGGACTTACTTCAGTGAGGCTTTGATCCCCAGTGAGTCTGCTTTTTGAGTGTGTCACTCATGAAGGTGGTTAGACAGTGCTCCAGTATGGTCTGAAGCTGTCCACTGGGTATGCTGGCTCTGGGGCTTCCAGGGAAGTGCAGGCCAAGGTCAGCCACTGCTGCCTGTGTCCTGCTCAGGGCCATTCAGCATACGCTACAAAGCAATCTGCTAATGGCTTCTACTAGGGCTGGAATAGGAGGTGCCCAACCAAGGCCAAACTGTGAACCAAGGCAGGCTGCCACTGGTGCCAGGCCTGGATCACTTAATAAGAGGTATGGGGCATGTTGAGGCCAGATGCTGTTTGTTTGAGAGATTGTAGGAAAAACTGAAGCATGAACTAAGACAGACCGTTCTTATGAAAAAGCCACTGGAAACAGCTTGAGTGGGCCTGCAAGGTGGTGGGGTGGGGTCTCAGGGAATCACCAGGGGGGATAAATAGTGATAGCCAGGTTGATGGAGACTCAGATATGACACCTGCCTGCTGGCTCTGTAGGTGAGAGAAGGGAGGGCCCAGAAAAGGAACAATGGCCTCTGCCAGCAATTTTGTCTGGGAGAAAGCTGTCTGATGCCTGGTAATTCAGCTTCTCCCCATATGTCCCTGGTGCCATTCAAGCTGCTGCCCCAACACAAGCTCAGAATGAATGAATCTGAGTAAGTTTGTATGGGCCTTTTAAGACGAGTACCTAGGATTCCAGAAGTCTCCCTCTGCCTCTGCTACAATTCCCAGTGGTTTTTACAGCCAGAAGTTATGGGGACCTCTCTTCCTGGCATTGAAACCCTGGGTTGGGATGCCTAATGTCAGGCTAGGACCCCTCATTCCTCATTTCTTGGAACCACCGCAGCCAAGATATCTCTCCTAATTTTTACATGTCACATGGGAGTGTGGGACCAGCCCTTTCTGCATCTCTGCCATTCCTACCAGGATCAATGTGGCTTCTTCTTTATATCTTTAGCTGTGGGACTTTCTCTCAGCCAGATTTCAGGCACTTCTGAATGATGGTTGTTCCGTAGTTTAGCTGTAATTTTGATGTGGTTTTGGAGGATGCGAGTACCACACTTACCTATGCCACCATCTGGACTGGAAGCGCATTTTTTCTTCTTGGATGAAAAAATTGAGGCACAGAATGGCTACATGAGTTACTTCAAATAACCCAACACAAGAGTACCAGACACACGCAATAAACCTGTTTCCTCCATACTTTGGCTTTCTGGTGGGTCTTAGCTTTTGCTTCTCTTGATGAAAGGAAATAGATCTTTTTTTAGAGCTTTTGGGACACAGAGAGAGAACAGAACCTCTGACCTCTTTAGAAGATGAGCTATCAGCTTGTTGTTTTTTTTTTCTTGGGACTGAGTGTAGTCTTATCTGAAGACACGTGGATGGACAGAATGGTGTCTTTATCTCCTAGAAGGATGGCCACATGGCACTGTGGAAGGGCTTGGAGACCAGAGTTCCCATTGTCCCCTTTATTAGGTTAGGAAGGGGCAGACTTCAGGAGTCACTGCTTTGGATCTCTAGTTGGGTCCCATCTCCTATTCAGACCTGTTCCATTAGTTTTTCTGGGGAGTCTAATGGACATCTTCTTACCCGGGCTGGATCTGCCCAGCAGGCTGGGAATGGAGCTTGTTAAGAGTGAGCATGGAAAAGTTGCTGACAGTCTTTACACATGTTGATGACTCAGTCTGAATCCTTCTCTAAACCTAAATCTCTCCAGATGTTGACCTCAGCTGGGTAATGGGGACCTTTTATCTTGTTCACATGCATGCCCTGTCTTCTTTGCTCTCACTGCTGCTACTCAGGCAGGTGAAGGGGGTTCAGGGACAGGATGGAAGGGGAGAAAGCATCTGATAGAGGGGTCTCTCCAAGAGGCAGAGCTCTCTGAATTCAGGAATCATCTGATGTATCCAGCAGGAAATAAAGAGAAACCAGAATCCAAGGCCAGGGGGTGGTTTTCAGAGAAAAAAGAAGGCTGGACCTCAACTCAACTAACCTCTTCCCATAAAGTTCTGGGAATCAAGGGAGCATCTTGGTTTAGAAAATGGCCCAGATTCTATCTGAAGATTTTTTGAGTTCTTTCCCACTTTTTCCTCCAGGCTTCTTTCCCATCAGTTCTGACTGTATTTTCAAACTGTCTTTCCATAAGCAATTTCTATTTTCCAGGAATAGAAAGATCAGGTCATAAAAAAGTGGGAGACTCATCACAAGAACATTGATCGTGGGAAGTTCCTCAGGAACCATCTGGACCCCCTCCTCTGCAAGGCCTAGAGGCTTACCTAAGGGCTGTACTGTGTAGCTCAAATACATGGCCAGACCCAAGATTGTTGATCTCTAAGCCGAAGAGTGCCCACCACTCCATACTGCCTTCCCTACTTGACTTAAAAATAGATCTGGCCTCGATTCTCAGTTCTATTTGTTTTTGTTTTTTGTTTTTTCTGTCTTACATGTGCCACTAGGATTACAGTGAAGGAATCTAATCCTGAAGGGAGAGGGAGAATTGGGAATAACTATTGAGTTCTTAGAGGCAGTGTGTGAACTTGAAGGTCCTTTGGACAAATTTAAAATTCTCATTTGGTGAGAATTCAAACTTTCATTAGGGTTTTTTTTTAATTACTTTTGGATTTATGAAAAATGATTTACTATTTTCATTTCTTTTGTCACCCCTAACAATAAGGCCACATGGTACAATAGTACACAAAGAAAACCCACAATTTATGCTTTACAAGGTTCCAGTGATGTTTTCACACTAACTACTCCCATGCCCCCCACGGACCTTAATCCCCATCTATAACATAGTGAAGAAGAGGCTGCCCCTTCCCAAAATACACTGAGAATACGCTGTCCTTCAGCCATAAGACAAAAACAGGGCTGCATGCCAGGGTATTAGACAGGGGGTGTTATGGTATGAAAATATCACACATATTCAATCATTTGGCCTCATATGGTCTTTAGGAAAAATGTGTTTCAATTCATGTACCAACTGGAATAAGGCACTTTGAGTTGTGAGTGTTGCTAGAGAACAATTTCATAATAAATAAGTCTGGGGATGAAGGATAACTTAGCCAAAGACACAAATTATACTTAAAGTTGGATCTGAAGCACAGATCTCCTAATTCCCAGTACAAGCTTCTTGTCACTGTGCCACAAGGCACTACTGTTGAGATTTCTGGCTTTTTTTGTTTGTTTTTTTCCCCCCTCTGCTTCTCTCTTCTCCCCTCATGTTTTAAGAGCCACATTCCCTTGCCCCATTTAAATCATCCCTCCCTTGAATGGCAATCATGTTATTGAATCTGAGGACTCCTGGTCCTGTGAAAGTGGTCTGTGTTGCCACCAAAAGGGGAAAAGGACCAGAGAGACAGGTTGAAGTTGCCACATGAAGGTCATCTTCCTTCATAATTGATACTTTCAAAGCATTGTGAACAATGCAATGGTAGGATACATTGACCAGAGGAAATACTAAATATTTCTGGATAATTTTAACCATAAATGCCTATTATAATGCTACTGATCAAAATTGGGCCAAGAGAGAATGTCAAAATTTAGTCATATCTCTGACTTTTGATAAAACTTTACTTTCTACTCTTAGCAGTATCAGTGGAAGGTTGAAGAAGAAGAGGAGATAGGTTGGGAGCATAAGTTCACTTTGCCTCTTGAGGACCTTAAAAAATGGAACTGGCAAAGATTTGCCTGACAGTATCACTGCCTACTTTGTTTCCCCATTGTTTCCTTGGGTAGAATTCTCATATTTGAAAAAGAAGGTTTAGTTATATTTATACTAAAGAAAAGAAACTAAGAAACTTCTTCTCTGCTCGTTCTAGTCCTCACATTCTGTTGTCTAAAACACAAAGGTTTAGGGACACTTTGCCCTTCACAGACCCTATGCTGGGACAGCAGAGTTGTCTTGCTTAATGAGATCTTCAAAACAAAGCCTTCATTTTCAGTAAGGATCAAAGAAAGACCCAGATTCTTTGACTATAGCAGTTATCCCATTTTATTGGTCAAGAAATGCACAGTGCCAAGCAGCCTTATTGTTCTGGGAGGGAATGTGGAAGGTAATGCCACAAAAACATTTTGGAGTTCTGGCAAGTACCGTGTCACCATGTAGAAATATTTGTTTCATCAGTATACTGTCCTGCAGCAGTGATAGAAGCACTTGCCTCATGCTGCAAGAAACAAAGGCAAAATTGAGATTATAAAGGTTCCTGATTAGGGTGGAGGAGTTTTAGAGGGTTCTTCAAGTAAACACATGTGGCCGACTTGACATTTTCCTTTATGATTTTGATAACTTTTTAGCTATGGTTTGGCCTGGGTTACTTGGAACTTCCTGTGATGCCAGCTCTATATAACCTCCCAGAACTAACTACATTATTTCTGGGCTCAGGGCAAGATGAATAGGCTGGATTTTCATTTAAAAAAAAAAAAAAAAAGAAGCTTTTGAGATGGTGACAGCAGAGCAAAGACCAAGCCCAAAGTCTCCTGAACACAGGGCCATTTGTGACTGCACAGGTCCTGTGCCTGTGGAGCCCATACTGCCCCTCCTGACTTAAGGCACTGCTTATGGTAAACATCCAGATTACTACATTTGCATTATGGTAAACACCCTATCACATTCATCCTTATAGTCCAGGAGAGTTGGTCAATGTCTAATTCATAATGGGGGCTTAATGGTGCTTGTGAATGTCCTGCTTCCCACTGGAGCCATGCCATGTGCTTCTTCAGGAAGGCTCCATCACCAGCTTCTCTCTCTGCCACCCACCCACACATCCTTCATCTACTCTCTATACCCTTCCTATATAACCTTAGGGCGACACATTCAAGAGCCTTGACAATTGCTATCCTCTTCTCCCTTCTCCCCCATGCTCTCCTTGGTGGTGTTTTCTTCCATGTCCCCACTGGAAGACCATTGAGTCCTAGGTGATTGCACTTAGTCATGGTAGATGTTAGAAGCTGATGTCGGCTTTCCATTGATTTACCCAAAGATGGTATTCTGAGCCTTTAGGTGGGGGTGGAGAAAGAGAGAGACATCTCTAAGGAAACTAGTCACTGTGACCTAGACCTTTCCATTCTGGGATGTCACAAAGTCCATATGAGGTCAGCAAGCCATCTGGAGAGGGGTGGAAGAGTGGGGCCCATGATGATTTCTTTCAACACTTAGTTTCACCAATTTTCTGGATCCAAGCCTCTCAACCTACTAAACTTGGACAAATTATTTTATTTGTCCTGGTCTTAAAAATCTACTTTTAGTTAAAATCAGGAGGATAAGAACTTAGGGCAATTCTATTATTTTACTGATGAAGAAACTCAGTTGGAGACTATTTTCTACAGGCTTCAGGAAATTATTCAAGGACATAAAAATACTAAACAGTAAAGGTGGGATTTAAATCTGCATCTACTTCATTTTAGTGCTTGTGCACATTGTCTCCTGACATGAAAGGGAGGGAGGTGGAGATGGTAATCACCTAAGGGATGCCATCTTTTACCTAATGTTTACCATGAAAAGAAAAACAACAAAAGGCCAGAATGTTAAAGCCCTGAGGAGAGTGACCCAAGCCAGTGATGATGATGGGGAAGGAGTATGTTATAAAATATTGAAGTGACTGATAAGATGTGGGGGGACTATGAAAGCAAAGTTTGAAACCTAGCTCTCTGCCCTGAGATAATGACTGCTAGGTGGATACAAGGGCAGGATACATATTTGGACAGTAAGTACTGGTTTTAGTTTTGTGCAGGTCGAGAGGTCTCCTAGAGAGATCAAATGTTCACTTAGATGCTCAGTGAACAAATTGGATATAAGTAACTACCCCAGAAGAGCAATTAGGACTGGTGACATAGATTTGGGCATTGGCAAAGTCGAGTTTTGTGTAACTGAATCTAGGAGAGAAGATAAGATGGGCTAGGACCAGAGTTATGGGACTTATCAGCCTCTAGGTTTTTAACAGAGGAGAGAGCTGAAGAAGGGTCTACAGCAGAAGAAAACGCAGGAAGAGTGCAGTTGTGAAGCAACAGTAGGGAGCTCAAAGATGGAAGCTGCCAAACGTGGGGTAGTTTTAACATTTACTGAGTGGTCTGCTAAATGTCAGGGACTGCGCAGAACACTTGAGGAAACCTGTCACACTTTTCAGTCCTTATTTAACCTAGTAGAGTATTTTGCAATTAGGTTCATACAGAGACAGAGTAGGGGCTTTGGTCACAAATGCAGTGAATAGAAGAGACATAGACTGTGAGGGAGTAGATGGTAGAGGTGGTTTTGAGCACAGGACAGTAAGCCTCTCTCTAACGATCATCCTCTCCAAGCTTCTCAGAAGAGGAGACTTTTTTTAACCACTATTGCTCTACCATAAAAAGTGACAGGCCTTTTCCTTGTTTTTCTAGCTTCACTTTACCCATGTGTCTTTTACCCTTTCTTGACCTCAGCCTCTTTCAGCTATCAAATAAGCCCATAGTTTGGGATGGACATCCAGTCTTGTCTGGTCTTTGTTACATCATCTTTCTGCCTTCCCTTAGGTACCTTATACTCTGGGAGTATAGATCCAAGATAATAGCTTGTGCTTCGACCAGTGCCAGGAATATGGCAACGACTCTAGAGATATTACCTATTTATTTATTTGTTACATAAACCCTATGAGGTGGGTACTAATATTCCCCTATCCCAGGATCAGCATGATTAAGTAACTTGCCCGAGATTTTATAACTAGTAAACCAAGTATCTGGGGGTCTTCTTATATAAGAAACTAAAATAACATATAAGATTGTTTCTTGCCTATTTTATGTTCTCTATTTAAGTACATAGTACAACGATAAGCACACAAGAGGTTCTCAATAAATCCTTGACAACTGAGAGATGAATTCTTATTGTTTATGAGAACGAACTTCTTGAGTGAGAGTATGTTTGCAAAGTGAGGATTTATTTAAGTTATTGTAAGATGAGGGGAATTAATGTTGATATATACCTAGGCTGGTGAATTTTCAGGCATATTTTAGCTATGATTTGGGATCTCATGAAAACATCCCCATCACTTCCCCCTTGCCCATCCCTCACACTGACCCATACCCCCATGCACACATAGAAAAGGGTATAGAAACACAAAGGGCTTGAGATAAAATTAGGGATACAGCTGCATGTCCTCAATACAAATCTGGATGAATAGCTTTGTTGCTCCATTAAGCCATCTCTAAGACATGTTATGATCATAGACTCCAATCCTTCTGGCTTACAAGTCTCAGTGCTTTGGGTATGGAAACAACCTCATTATTAGTAATTATTAACATCAAAAAAAGAGGACAGAGAATAAATTAAACTCAGCTTTTTAAATGTGTATATAGTTAGTTAAAATACAACTCTACCATCCTCTCTATCTTCCTTTCTCTCTCTTCCCATAGTTGGCTGCCCTTCCCAGGATTAAAATCTTAGGTCTTATATTAAAAGCATGACAGGACATGTAGTAATAATGTAGCATTCCCTGCCTCTTAGAGCCTGCAAGAGGCAGGAGATTAGAGGAACTGTAGTAGCTTGGATTATCACTCTCTCTGTCTCTGTGTGAAGTTGGCCCTCTCTATGGTGGGGAACCATTACAGTCTTTGTTCAGGAAGTGTGCTTGAAACCAGGCTTGAAAGAAGAGAAGAGATGATTTGTCTTTTGGGAACTCCCTGTCAGCCTATCCCCTCTGGATGGCACTACCCAACAGCCATTCATGTGTGTTTTTCCTTCTTCTTTCTGGTGTTTATTGAATATTCTTTCCTGATGCCCACATTTTCCATAATCCAGGGTATCAGCCTTTGATTAATACTTGTAACCCTTGCATTACATTATTGTGAAGTCTGCAAACTCTTGCGCAATGGAACTTCCTAAAACAAGACTAATCATGTTATTCCTCTGTTCAAAAAATTTGGGAAACTCCTTATGGTCTGCAAGAAGTAGCTGACTTTTACCATAATGTTTTACTTTTTCTACTCAATCTCTCAACCAAAACCTTGCTTTCTATCCATATATTTTTTTATCTTCTTTGGGCAACCTCTGTTATTTTGGTCAAACTGGGTTATTTAAAAGTAGAAAAAGTACTAGTATTGATAGAAAATTCAGGGTCCTACTTGCACTGCTATTTTTTTCTTTTAGCATCTTTACCTATTAAACTCCTATATGTCCTTCAAAACTCAAAATAAAGGTTCCAAATTCTATGATTACTTCTTCAATGAACTCCCTTTATTCATCTCTTGGGCACATTTTATATCAGTTACCAGATTCTCTCCATAATTTTTTATTGGTATGCATGTTCTCTCCTTCTAAACATTGAGCTTCTTGAGGGTGAAGCTGTATCTTTGTAAGGTTCTGGTGGATGGGGCAAGGTAGTAGATTAAAAAGCTGGACTATAGCTTTGAATTCTACATTGTTGGGGATTAGAGTAGGGGCTGAGGAGGAGCGAGAAGGAGAGATTACAAAGGGTAACAGGGAAACTTTGGGAGCGAAGGGAATAGCTTATTATCTTGATCTGTGGTGATAGGTCCATGGATAAATACTTATTGTGTTGCATATTTAAAGTATGTGCAGTTTATAGTATGTCACCTAGACCTCAATAAATTTAATAAATTAAAAAATTCCATATTGTTCAAGTCCTTGCTAAAGAGTTCTTTCTAGAAATAAAACAATGGAAGCAGGAATGCATATCTAAATGTGTCAGCAGATAAAGGCTTTAAAGATGCTGGACCTATCTCTGAAAGGCCAGAAGAATTTTACTTTGTTTGGATCATTTAGGGTGGTTCTTGTGGGCTATACTGATAGGCAGCCAGTTGATTTTATCCAAATGTCTCAGTACTTTCCAACCACCCAGCCAACCTCTTACGTTGACTTTCAGCCATTGTGACAAAGCATCATCAGTCATCAGGTCTTTTTAACAAGAGGGTCCATGTCACGGCCTCTTGTCTCCATATATAAAGGGAGTGATGAATGGGCTGGTTTGGAAAAATGGACTTGGGGAGAGAGAGGGGGAGCAGACAGAAGCTGTTATTTCAACAAGAATCACTCTGATGGCCAAAGTTGGGGAACGTAGGAAGACAGTACAATTTCATAGATGTAAGTGTTCAACATGTCATCTGAAGGATTTACCGCACAGACAAAAAGCAAAGAAGTCATGCCTACAAAAGAACAGAAGGACAAGGTACTGATGACATTTTCTGAGGAATTGTCATTCTAGCTTAGCAGGTATTCCAAAGTGTCATGCCTTTGTCAAAGCATAGTTCTCTACTTGTCTTCCAAAGACTGTCTCCAACTCTTCCTTAGCACTCAGCCCTTCCACCATAAACCAACTCTTTCTCCCACTTCCCCATCACTCCTTCAAAGAACCAGACTCTGTGTTTGTTGCTTGTCCACTTTGTGCTATAGAGCTTCCCTCTAAGCTTGCCCAATCAGTAGAGAGGTTGACATAACCCTTGGACCTATGTTTTTGAAGGTGGGTTTCTCAAACTCTTTGGAACCTTATGTCTAATGGAATCTCTGGGCAGTTGAGCTGGGGAGGTCCCTATATGAAAAACACATGGTTTTCCTGAGTGTAAATCCTAAATTTTCTCATTCTTGTCTCCTTAGAGAAAGCATCTTCCTCTGGTGGAAGAAGCTTCTTGAATCCACATTTTTCAATGACATATTCTCTCCCACGACCAACGACGAGCCAAGCTTCTTTTGGCGCAGGCCCAAGACCACCATAATCATCATTGACTATTCATCTCTGCCCCAGGTCTCTAAATAAAATTTCTCTCCTTTCACTGATAAATATTATGTGTGTTTTTATTTAGCTGGAGATTGACTTATGACAACCTGGAGTGCTCCAGTCTATCCTCATGTAATGGGATAAGTGAGGGGTGATAGGTGGAGGAATAATCCAGTGAGGTATTAGAAATATGTAGTTTTCTCTTTTGTTCCTGTTGAGGAGATTTGCCAATGAAATGTGTGGTTGGGTTTTGGTTTGGGATAGGTTGAGATGCTTTCTGGATATGTAAAGAACTTAGTTGGTTTGATAGACCTTTTGCAGTACAATAGCCAGAAAATTGGTTACCAGAATATCATCACCTCATAGTTGGAGCTTCATTTGCTGGTAATTAGTAATGAAGATGCCTATTTCTCTAGCAACAAACCTAGGTCATGTCAACATGAAGCCAAGTAATTGTAAACATGTAGAAGGGTAAAAACATAACATAGGTTTAGAATGGCATATGTGTATATGGAACTTTTTGAAGGACAGCATCCTCAAGTTTCCCCCAATGTTGTACTCTAGATACAAAGTAGTGTTGGGCCTCTTTGGAATCATATAATTCTGATAGCTGTGTAGAATTCCTCATATAACTGAACCTGAACCTTGTATAATTCACATAAAAGTATCAGGTCATCTCCTATACCCAACCCACTACCATTAAGCTGCAGAAGTTCTTCTAAGCAGAGCTGACCTCCCCGCCCTGGGATCATAAATGCAATCTTTAAAAATCATGTGGCAGCAAGACCAAAGCTAATATATATGGCTGAGGCCTCATAACTCAATTATCATATCTTCTTTGGGATATAAAAGGTGCAGAAACTGGGAAAGAGACAGAGATGGCCTTTTTTTATTGTTCAGCCAATTTAGGTAGGCCCAATTTTTATCATAGGATTTTATCATATTTCCTGGATGTTGGAGAGCTTTTTGTTCCTGTTGGGATATGGGTCACTTTTTTTTCTTAATGTGGAGGTGGGGAGGGATGGTAATTTGAAGATGCAATGGCAGGTGTCCCTGTGCCCAGGAGCAGAGTATAGCATTAGTATGTTATAGTAACATATTACATTGTAGTAATATGGTATAGTTATATCATTAGGTGTAAATATATTTTATAGTGTGTTGTAGTATTATGTTATACTATATCTTGTGATAGTATGTTGTAATCATATATTGCACATACACTGGTGTAGCTTCTGGAGAAAGACAAAAGCAAAGGAGATCAGTAGCCTTCCCTGCCAGCCATCTATACTACACTCATCATTTTTGCCAAATTTTACATAGACCTTGGCCCTGTCCACATGTGTATGCCTCCAAGAGCTTAGAGTCTAGAGTCAAAGTAACAGTGCAGGAAGACCTGCTTACCAGGTGCTCAAAGCATGAAATTAAATGTGGAAAACTTTAAGTCATCCTATCTAAATCTTTAAATATTTATTGATAGAAGTCCTGTGTGAAGCAATAAATTACGACCCAAGTTACATCTTACAGCAACTTTTGTGAGTTATGTCAAGTGAGAGGGCCATTTGAAAGTAAAAAGGCTGCGTAGAACATATTTTAGTCTTTGCAGGAGAAAGCAGTCATGGTAAGTGAATGGTCATGGCCAAGTTCCAATAAAACTCTACAAAAATGTCAAGAGCCTGTGCTAACCATTATTTCATTTATCTCAATTGTAGCATTGAGGTAACAATTATCTCAATTTTACAATTGAAACAGTCTGAATGACTAACAAAAAAAAAAAGATAAAGGTAATAACATATTCTTTCTTTAGTGTTCTTTCTCTCAGGGAAGAGATTGTCCTGGCTCTGCTTGTTCTAGGATCCACCTTCTTTGGGTTTTGTTTAAGTGTCAAACCTTTAATACTCCCTTTTGTGAAGAAGTTCATTAATGCTTGTAGTAGCTTGTTCCTTCCATTCTTGGGTTTTTATCTCCTTCTGGATTTCTTTATTTAGTGGGTCATCTTTCTACTTGTCTTAGCGGTGGTATTTGACTTCTTGTGAAAGGGTTATTTTGGAGGAAGCTGGAGTAGGGGAGTGGGGCGGAGTGGGGCACAGAGCCTATCATGTCTCTCAGGGAGTTAAGCAGTGACAGGGAGAACACAGTTAACTGGCTATTGGTAGGGTCAGGATCTCCTGTGATGCAATGTGGTCATAATGCCACAGTCGTCATTATCCTTATACATTATAATAACAGGTGTTGAAACTGGTCCCAAACTGAAGTGCATAAGCTTATAAATTTGAGCATAATCCCTATTTCCCTTTTACAACTCACTCTCTAAAATTTTTCTCCTTTCTGCTTTTCAAAATTTTAAAATTGTTCATGATTATCAGCTTTCAGTACATTCTCCAATTACAGCAGATGATTTTATTTCAATAATGCATGTCCAGTTGATGTTTTAGGAGCCAACCGTAGCCCACAGATGTTTTTTCTTTGACACCCTGTGCAGGCCAACATGAGGTGGGCAATAAATATTTGAACTATTGCCACCACTGAAGTTGGCAGCATTCATGTAAAATATAGATTTTTGACTTGGTTGCTCTTAAAATTTTGTCTGGTGACACTAGACTCCAACTGACAAGAGTTCCAAAGTACCTATTAGATGGTGTTGGTACTCTCCAATTTGACATTGTCTCCACAATCTCTGTTTGTTTCACTTAGATAACCAGACTGGATCTTGAGGTCATTGACTTTGTAAATTTTGTCCTAAACATTTCAGCCCTGCCACTACTGACACTGTTGATTCCACTTCTCTATTGTTCAGGCTTATCAAACAGTCCAGAAGCCAGTTTGACATTCCAGGCATGGAAAACAAGGATAATAATCTGAGATTGTGTATAGGACATCTTTCTTTCTTTTGGATTCCAGTTTAGACCCCTGGGACTACACATTATCAAGCCGACTTCATTCCTAGCAGCAGAATCTATATATTTCCTCTAAAGCATCCAAGAGGGGGAAAAAAAATAAGAGAGCTAGCTGTTTCTGTAGATGTGACTTGTGTTCCATATTGGGAATGAGAGACTTGAAAGAAATCATAGCCCTTCCACCCCTGCCACTCAGCATATTTGGTGGGTATCATACTGAGGTCCCTGAAATGTGGTTCCTTTCTTCCAAACCTGGAAAGCAGATAGTTGTCTGAGGTAGAGAAACTGCCTTAAACAAGTACTAACCCCATGAGTCTTTTCCCAGTGTTGTAAATTCCAGCTTGCAGGAACCCTGTTTGACTTCTGCCTCTTTTGTGTTTGATAATAATAGCAGTGATGGCAGTAATGTTGTGTCAGGACAATTCACTGAATTTTTACCTTGTGTGTGTGTCTGGCTCTCCTCCCCCTTGTTTGAAGCAGACACCCACATTTCCATTGTGTCTCTTTGCTTTGGGTGAGAGACCAAATAAGTAGAAGCTCGCTGAAGATAAGTTTCTTCCTGAGTTTTGATATCCAAAAACCTGAACTCAAGAGGGTGTTACATTTTGGGGGTCACTTCATTTTACTCACCCTCCAACAGAGCCTGTGATGAGGACTGGGGCACAGGTTTCATAGTGGGAAGTAGATTCCAGGAAGCAGGAGTGAGGGGATAGGGTATATGGGACAGAGAAGGAAGTGAATAAAGAGTATATTACTGAGCTGATTACTGCTGTGGGCAACCAAGGCTCAGTCTTACTGGAAACTCTCTGAGGAACTACATGAAATGTACCCCAGAATTGTCCTCCCAGATCGTGGGGGGCTGGGACATTTATCCATTGATAGCCATTTCCTGCTACTTGAAGGTTTCCCTCAGAAATGTTAACTGTCCTCTTCCTGGGCTGTCTAGGTATGTAGAAATCTTTGCTCCCTGTTATTTATTCTCTGCTTTTTAGGGCCTTAGCCAAAAATGAGACAGAAAATGTATCATTTTAATATTTAACATTGTGTGTATGTAATCTACCTGCATTATAATATCTGCATAATATTCTATTATTTGGACTTATCTAATATTTAACCAATATCCTGTACATTCATTTCCAATTATTTGCTTTTATTAAAAAAATGTATACAAAGATATATATATTTATACAGTATTAGTAGTTTTATTAGGATATAACTATAAAGGTAAAATTATAGGGTCAAAGCAGAGGACATCTTTCAGACTCTTAATACTTTTTCTCCAAAATATTTTTAGAGAGGTTTTATTGACCTATCATCTCATCAGTGGTGTGAAAGAACACTCAGGGTGAACTTTGGCAATAACCTGGGAGTGGTTGACTAAGAGAGGTTGTAAAATCTTATTGCTTGGAGAACTTTTAGCATAGTAGAGACTTCTATTTATTTAGGATGGGTTAGGGGGTTATTCTATTTGAATAGAAGAGAAATGAATGGCATTCATCTGGGTTTCCTGTCTTCTCTATTCTGAAAATGTTTCTTTGTAGTATCAGCTGAAAAGAGCACATGCCCACCCATGAACATGTTTGCATACATGACACACATAGAACAGATTCTTAGAAAAGAGTCCCAAACTGGGGATATTTAATTAAGTTTTCAAAGGTTCTGAATATACCATCCTTTGCTCACTCTTATTTTCTGCTTATTCATCTAATAAATGAACAACCAGGTGTTCTATGTTCAAATTCCCATGACTATGTGGAAAGGATATGCCAGATCAATGTTAGGATTCTTGGAATTTCAATATACATTACCAACTGCTTTGAGAAAGTCCAACAAAGAAAAGTCTTAAGCTATTGATCAATAGGATTGAAAGGGACTTGATTTTCTTTTGTTTCTTCTGTTTCCCAAGAATTCAACAAGTAATCGCAAAAAGAGATCGAAAAAAATGAATACCAAGATTAAGAGGAAAAAACAAAGATTAAGATAATCCAAATTTCAGTTCAAGCCCTGGGTTAGTGAAAGGGTCATATTTCTTGATTAGAACTCAAGTAAAAGATGAGTTATGGCGGCATCTACATTTTCCACTGCCTCCTCTGTCTTCCTGTTTGACCTCCATGCCTCCCTTGTTTAACAGGCTCAGGGTACATTCATATCTGTCACTGACAAAAAATGGGCCCGGGTGTCATTGGAAACAAGGAAAACAAACTAAAAATTCTCAACCTCAAAATAAACTCTGACTTCTTTATTTCCTCTGAGGTTTTCCATTAAATCTTTTAAAAAAGTTCTCAGTAGTGAAATAGTTTGTCAGTTTCATGAGAGATCTGGGTAAACAACTAATATGCTACCCTTGCTGGCACCCCACCAATCTGTAAGACAGGCTATTCCTCCAGAACACCAGGGGGAAGTGTTGTGCTGCACAGTCCTAGCACCAAAATGGGTCCAAGCAGAGTGGATATAGACATACATATTACCAAACCATTAAGACTCAAGGTACTGAGGCTATACTAGTCACAAAGAGCAGAATGTTTGAATCTGGCATGGCCCTAGAGTTTCCAGAACTATGGTATCCAGTCCTCATCAGGGAAAATGAAGCTTCTTTCACACCTGTGTTCCCCCTTTAGTCCCAACCGCTCACTGTACACATTTTGATTCATGACAAGGTCTACAGATAAGTAAAAAACAAAGCCTACCTAAAGTAATAGAGAACCTCTTGGAGGGAAAAGGTGCAAGTAAAAATGTCTCCTCCACAGAATAGCTTACATTTCATGCCTCTCAATTCCTGAATGTCTATTCATTGATATTTTTCAAGGGCCTAGACCTAAAAGTGGAAGGGTTAGATGCTCAATAAATCCTTGCTGAATGAAAAAAAAAAAACGTCCCAGGACTAGTTCTGATACTCTCTGACTACTAGTCGCCCTCTGGATTTTGTTTCCTCAGCTGTCAATGGATGCTAGTGGGTAGGAGAAAAAAATGAGGTTGTACTAGCCAATCGCTGGACTACTCTCTATTTGAATTGTTCTATAGTTTCCATACTCAAGTGTCTTAAGTGGGGATTTTCTTTAGTGTCTCCCAGAACAAACGAACAGAAGTATTAAAGAAAACCAGTCTTATTGCTGAGCCTACATCCTAGTATGGGCATATTGAATCAAAACAAAATATCATTTTTAAGTGTTGCCCCTAGAATTCCTATGCATTGCAGGTAATGTGATTCTAATGTTTCTGTAGGTTAATAAATTTAATCCCTATTGGCAAGGCAGCCCCAGTTTGGCTCAGCCATGCTCATGCCTGTTTCTCTCTCTTCTTCTCTTTGCTCCCTGCTCTCATCACCGTCACTTAGCAATGCTTTTTTACCCTGGCAGTTCCTGCCGCTAGCAGCCAATGTTCCAGGTTGCAGTTTTTCCAGCCTTTGCAGAAAGATCATCACCAGCTGGCTGGCTCCCCCTTCCCAGGGGCCTGCATCCCAGCTCCTCCAGCAGAGTGGCCCCCTTTCAGAGCACTGAATTTCAGCTCTGTATGTGTCTTTCTTCGAGCGTTTAATAATTCTAATAGTTTTTGAGTTTTAATAATTCTAATATTCCCTTTTGTTTCCCCAGACTCAGTGTTACCTGCTTCTTATAATTGTTACCTCTTTGATACCTTAATATCCCCTTTGGCCTTTTTTGTTCTTGGCACTGAGTTAATTCTTTATATTAAATGTTCTATGTTAAAATAGGTGGCATGGTTTCTGTCTCCTGACACCAGGTCTTGACTGAGATACGTCCTAGAACAAGGAGCCAAGGTCACCCCATGAAGTCATACACTCCCCCAGGCATATCAGGCTCTCTGCTTGTGTGCAGGTGACATGGCTCCGTAGGTCCAAGGTAGGCCTCCAAAGGCGAGTCACGGGTCTGGGGCCCTTGGGGGGGGGGGCGGAAATGCACCAAAGTTGTATCTGGTAAAGGGATCCATCTGTACAGAGCCCTGGTGGCTTCTGCTATGTGGACACAGAAAGAGCCAACTTATAAAACACAGAGACGTAGGGGACCAGATGGGTGATTCAGGCAGTTAGTGCTCTGGGAAGCATCAGCCAAGTCAAGGAGAATCAGAAAGTTCTTGGAGAGGTTACAGACAGAGAGAGAGAGGTGGACAGGGCTTTCTAGGTTGGAAACTGGTAGCAGCAATGGTCAAGGCAAATCCAGGGCACAGACTCTGCTTTGGAGAGGCCTCCCCCATGAGGCCAAGGGACTTGCTCAGGGCTTTCCTTTGCTTCTGTGTGTGGGCACCATATCACAATGTCATCCTCAAAAGTATATATATGGTTCCAGGAACAGGTCAAGGTTGAAACAAAAAGATTTGTTTGCTCAGGAAAGGGACCTGCCTCTCTGGACTACCTGTAGGTGATCCAGGGATGCACCCTGTCTGCTGGCTCCTCCTGGAAGATATACGACTTAGTTCATTTATAGGTAAATCTGCAACTGATGCTAGGCTGTCAGACAGCAGGATTTTTAATGTATGATCTGCAGAAAGGGCTCCTTTCAATCCACATCATCTTAATTTCTTTAGCTAAACATCTAAGCAGTTGGATACCTTGTTTGAACTCTCACTGGAGATCTCTCCCAGACCCAGCCAGGAACAGCACACATCCTCTTCCCTACGTTGCCATTTTTTTCCAGGATGGTCCCAAGTGCAAATAAATTGGTTTGGGAAGTATACTCATAGTGTCAAAAGGCAAAGGTCCCACCTCTCAGGAAGCCTGTGTTTAGGGGGTGAACCTGCCTTGTCTTGTAACTCAGTGTTTTCACAGCGAATGCACGAAGGTACCATAGAGCTACAAACATATGAGCGGTCCTGATGTCTTTCCTTCGTCCTGGTGGGTAAAGAGGAAAGGGATGGACAAAGGGAAGTGAAGCGTGCATGGTGGTAGGGGGTCACTTGGAGAGAGAGGATGTTGTTCAGCTCGCTGTGAGTGTGTGGTGATTGGGTCTGGCAGGTGTGCTGTGCTTTCTCAGGGGGAAGGAGGCTTGGAGAAGCAGCCTTCATGCTGCCATCATCACCTTCTCGAGCTCCTCCGGGCTTCACGGCCAGTTGTGAAGCACCGGTGACGCTCAGTTCCTACTCGGCATGGACGGGGTTCCGGATCAGGATCCTTCCTTGTCCTTGACTGGGAGCGTCCTTGTAGCTTTGAAAAAGGAACCACAAAGGGAGTGGGGGGGGGGCAGGTTGGGGAAGAGAAGCTCCAAAGAGGGAATAGAAGGACATGAAGGAGTGAAGCAGAAGAAAAGGAAGGGAGGAGGAGTAAAGAAAGGGCAGGAGAGGCATGAGGCAAAGCGGTGGGAGGCCTGGAGGGAGGCAGGAGAAGGAGGGGCAGGAGAGGGCACCCCAGGACCTTTGTCCTCTGCCTCCTGCGAGTAGCCCAGGCACCTTCTGCTCCCTTTTCTTCTTGCTAGAACTGGGGGTGCTTATCCTAGCCCTGGGTGGGTAGGATAAAAGGCTTGGGGTGGGAGAGGCTGGGAGTGTTAGCCCGGGGGAGACGGGTTCCTTGCCCCTTCCTGCCTCTGGGAGCGCTACCTGCCAGCCTTGCTTGCCCTGTGAGCAGGCGGATTTGTCCTTCCCACCAGGCACACTCACACACTGGCACACTGGCCAGCCAGTTGTCTGCCTTTTTTTTCTTTCCCTCTTAGACCCCTGCCTCCCTCCCCCTTCTAATTCTCAGAACTCACTCCCATTGAATTCCAGGAAATGGCTGGTGCAACTTTGTAACCAAATCCCCTCCAATCCATTTGTATACCGTTTATACTCTTTTGCCCCTCCTGGTGTCCTTCACAGCTGGGTCCGGTTACAGAGAAAGAGGGACCAGGCCAGGCCAGGCCTGAGACTCTCCAGGGATCACCCCTCTCCCGGATCTCCCCGCCCACAGCTGGCAGCCAGCCTTCCGCAGGGAGTGGGACTGTGGGCTTTGGCCCCAAAGCTCCAGACCTCCCCCTCACGCTCACCTTGGAGTGAAGGGCTGCTCCACTGAGAGCCTGGACCCTCCGCTAGCCCCTCAGTCGGGCCCGCTCGCCTGTCTCTCTGTCCCTGTATTCAGGTGCTGCTCAGCTCCCCCAGGCTGACCCTGTTCTAGGGGTTGTGGGCTCTGAAATAGGGGTCTGAGGACGCATTTCCATCATCTTCAGAGCTGTCTTTGGTGTCTGATGGGGTTGAGGGCTGCAGTTCCCTTTCTGTGTCTTTGTTTCTGCTCCTTTTCTCTTCTCTGCAGGCATGCTTTTGACCATGTCTTGTTCTTTGAGAGAGCAAGGGTTGGCAAGGTTTTCCTGTAAAGGAAAAGATAGTAAATATCTTAGGCTTTGCAGGGCTGCATGTGGTTTCTGGGACATATTCCTTGCTATTCCTCCCTCTCTTCCTGCCCCTTCTTTAAAAATGTTAGGAAAAAGGTTTCCTAGTTCAAAAATTGTTCAAAGACAGGCCACGTCTGGATTAGGCCACAGTTGGTCAAGTGTTGACCCAGATGGTCTCTCAGGTCTTATCTGTTTAACATGACTTAAAAATCATTTCTGGGCCTGGATAGATAGAGCTGTACTGCTCTCTAATTCCAACGAGCAACAAGTGCCAGAATCCAATCAGTTTGGGAAACAGATCCCTTTCCTATAAATAAACCGGATGTCTCCCAAACCAGGAGTTTCCAGTGTGTTTGTCTGTAGAACTCTGTCTTTAAGGAGAAACACTGGTGTTCTGTGAAATACTCTTGGAGAAACACTGTTATATAGGAATCTTCTTCCCAGTCTGCTGTTGACTTTGAAGAATCTAATTTTTCACCTAGAATTTGTACCTTGTCCCCAGTAGCAAGTAACTGAAGCGTTAGGAAGACAGGCCTGTTTATTAAGCAAGCTCCTCTGGGTAGGGAGAATGGGAGGCAGGGTATCCTGCTAGAAGGCGTTTGGGACATTGTGAGGAGGAGACGGGAGGTGTCCAAGAGCCTGGGCAGGTCGTATAGCCCAGATCCCACAGGAGTTGAAGAAATACAGGTGTTTTCTATTCTCCAGCCAGGGGTCTTAGAGAACTCATTCATTATCCCCCATGAAATGTAAAGAGGTCCTTGCCAGCCCCAAGACCATCCATGATGGCACATGCAGTTGGATCAGAGTCAGGCAACCACCCCAAGAGCCAACTTGCTCTGGTGGAAAGCGTGTGTCAAGTTCAGGAGACCAGAGCTTTGTTTTTAGCTCCATTAAGTGTTAGTTGTGCAGGTTTGACAAATCTCTATTCTCATCCCAACTTTTCTCGCCTGTTGCACTAGGAGAATGTGCCTTGGGCTAGCTTCCTGCTGTGTTGGTGACAGTCAAGGGAGAGAAAGCTTGTGTGCTGGCAGGGTACCTGCAGAAGAGAAGGGATTATCACTGAGCAACCTCATGGGGAGAGCCCAAGGCCCATGGCATCCAGGCCAGCAGGGGTCTGTGGTCGTGACCCATCTCTCCCCTGTGGGAGCCGAAGCTCAGAATTATAACCCACATTCTCTGAGTTCCCTTCTGGATTTCATGGGGGAGATACAATGGGAACTGAGAGAGAGAGAGAGAGAGAGAGAGAGAGAGAGAGAGAGAGAGAGAGAAAGAATATGATTTGATGCTGGGCCATCACTGCTCGGGGACATTGTGGAGTTTTGCACGTTCTTGATATGACAGCCATAGGTCTCACTGGCAATTCAGAGAGCAGGCTTCCCCTCTGTGATTCAAGTTGACATGGGGACTGGGGCGGCAGGTGGCTTCCTGTGTAGCCTGGATGACTAAGAGCGGCCAGGGCAGAATCTGTCGGCTCCATGGAGTAGATGACCGTGGGCAAAGTTCTATCCTGAGAAATCACCAAACATGGAAGAAGGGAAGGTGGTGAGCTGAGATGTTAAAAAAAAAAAAAAAAAATGGATGCCATATTGACATCAGAATGAATATTCTGCTCAAATCTAAATCCAGGGAAGATGGCAAAGAAAAAGAACTAGAGAGGTAGAATGTAGGGGGAAAGCTAACAATAAGTAAAGGGATTTGCCAGGTGTTAAAAACAAAGTCCTCATCTATTTAATACAATGTCAAGGTTAATGGATAGAACAGGGAGAGGCGCAGACAAATGTGCAGGTTAAGCTGGGCATTCCATTCCTGTTCATGGATTTAGAAAACTCTTGTGCAGGAAGGGGGCTGCTTAAACATTCCTTAGTCCAACCTCCTCCCATTGCAAATGAGGATGGTGTGGCCCAGGGAGGCCCCACATCTCATTCCTAACACCGCAGTGCCTAGGCTGCATGACTGTGGGGAGAGAGGGCATCCCTTTTCCTCTGAGGGGCTTTCTTGGGTGTAGGGTCTCCCATGATCTTTGTTTCTTAAGAGCAGTGAGGGAGATGGAGCTGAGGATGTGGTAGGTTTCCTCCAGAGCCTATGGCAGTCATTCTCAAAGTATGGTCTTCATTTCAGCAACATCAACATCACCTGGAAACTTGTTCGACATGCCAGTTCTCAGGCCCTTCCCAGCCTACTGGATCAGGGACTCCGGGGGTGGGGCCCAGCCACCTGTGTTTTCACCTGCCCTTCAGGTGACTCTGATGTTCCCTAGAAATGGACAGCCTGGCTTAGGGTATCCTGGTCCCCAACCTTGACTAGAAAGCACTCGAAACCCTTTGCAGAGCCACAAATGTGACTTTTAGAGAACTCCCTTTGTTCTCTCTTGCCCTCTCTACCAGTTACAGTGTCCCTTAGGTCTCCTTTCCAACTAGGCACATCCCATAGTCACCCCTCTGGGCCTGTAGCCTTATCTGCTGGTCCCAGATAAAGAGTGAATTGGCCTAATCAGTCAGCCTAGCCTGGCTGGCTCCAGGGAGGTCTGCTCTTGGTGCCATTGCCAGAAATGGAGCAGCTCATGTGGTTGACCCCCCCACCCCGCCCCATCCCCAACCCCATGGGCCTCTTGCTGCCGCCATCTCTCCCCCAGAACACGCCAGCCTGGGATTGGCCTCTCCCTCCTTTCCAATCAGCCCCTAGCAACTTTATTCCTAAGAGAGATAAGCGGTGACTATCTAGAGCCTCTGTGAAAATCACAGTGGCAAAAGCCTCCCCGTCAAGGTCAGGCTGTCTTATGGGTGGCTGCTGGGGGTGGGGGATGTGGAGAAAGAGGAATAGACTGAAACTCCCCCAGCCTGCCCCCAAACAAAACAATATGTCTTTGTATCACCCAACAATATTGCAAGAAAACTGACACTTTGAATTATTGCTAATTCCTTGCCTTTTTTGAGGATCTGGGCCATTTTGGAAGCCACAGCTTTGCTTATTATTGCAATGCCTGGTTAGGTAAATCGATAGGGCAGAGCTTCCTCACAGTGCAGAGAGGTGGAAACGGCCTCAGAGACTCATGTTGACTTTCCACAGGTCCTGACTAAGTCCTTGGCTGGAGCAGGGATCCCAAGCCCCATTCCTGGTATTGTGGTGGGAACCAGGACTAATGCCCATGAAGGCTCCATCTGTGAGGGAGGTCGGCTAATGGACCAGATGTGCCTCCCAGATGTTCCTCCCAGGCTCAGCCTGTGTGGCATGGGGGCTCAACTAAAGGGATTTTTAATCCTGGGGAAAATGATTGTCATTCAGGCCTGGCTCAAAAATTGGCAAAGCCTTCTGTGAGTGAAACTAAGAAGGAGAGCCAAAAGCAAAGAGGGGTTTCCATGAGATCCTGGGCAGCAGCCTTGGGGTGAGGTGGGGCTGCACCCCAGGGAATGAGGGCAGGCAGGGGCTGTCAGAGCCTATAGAAACTAACAGCATGTTTGTCTGGGGTGTCCTTGCTCTGCAGCCCGCAGTGGTTCCTTCTCCTCCCCTGGTCTGAGCTTTTTCCAATGCCTACCTCCCTGCTCCGTAACTTGGGGGCTAGGTAGGCCTGAGTGCGTGAGGAGCATTCTGGCCAACTGTCAAATTCAGGGAGAAGTCGGAAGATGGTTCCCCAGGGAGATGAGTTTAGAAGGTGACTTCCTGGCTGTCCGGACGGAGCAGGGGCAACCCAGGAGCCCAGGGTATGCCTGTTTCTAGGAATCAGATGAGTTTTCTCGTGCAGAGCCTCCTGGGAGCAGAGGGACCTTCTGTGGCCGAGGCAGGGGCAGGCCTGGAGCCCAATCCCTTCAGCTTCTCCATCTCCTCTCTCAGTGATTTCTGAGGCACCTTGGAGGATTTCAAGGGTTCCACAGAACCCAGTTTAGAAACCCTTAGGGAAGCCTAATTAATTTGGAAATTATTAGGCAAACTGGGGTGCCCGTGCCTCAGTATGAGCTCTCATGTGGCTCCAATTGCTCCCTCAGGATTCTGGCCAAGAGCAAGTGGTTGAGGGGCCTGTTTATTTGCAGAGCCAGGCCTACTGCTCCACTGGCCAGGGCTTGGCCTGGACCGAGGTGAGCACTCCTACCAGGGCAGGTACCCTCAGGGGCTGGGGGAGTCATTTCCCTTAGAGGTCAGAGGGGGAGAGGGGTTGACAGTGCAAAGAAGCAGGAGCTAAGCCATCAGAACAGCTCCTTTTCTGGATCAGCCTGTGCCCTCCTCTGACTTTGCCTGCTTCGCTCTCAATAACCCAGAATTTGAAGCAGTGTTCCCACAGCTTCCTGACAGAACGTCACGCCCTTTGGACCTTCCTCTCGCACTCCTACCTGCTGCTTTTCCCTTGCATCCACAAAGCAAGTCTGGCAAACACCAGAGCCCGTCGCCCCTTGCTGGTGATGCGCACCACCGACGAGCACACCCAAGGTCCTGAGAAGTCCTGCCTGAAAGGAGTCTGTTTTTCTTTGCATAACCACGCCTAACTTTTCTTCTAAAAGAAGCACCTGTTTAAGGTCCCTAGAGATTAGGTTCTGCATCGAGTTCTTCCTTCTATTAAGTCAAGTGTGTTTACTTATAAACATTCTCCACCACTGGGGTCCTTTGCTGTTAATTGGGTCTCTCCCTTAATGGAGTTTAATCTCAGGAGCAAAAATTTGGTTTAACTGAAAACAGTAATTATAATTAGCACTCTGTGGACAATTGATATTTGTTGAATGGAAGTGTCGGTGAGGGGTCTGGGTGCTATAGAAGGCAGCAGTCTGTCCCATGCCTTTACCTGAGCTGTCCCTCCTACCAGGGACATCCTCCCGGTCTTATTCTCACCCCATTCCATGCCTGTTGCTTATCTCCAGTCTCTGACTCATCCTGTCTATGGAGTCTTCTTGGCTGCCCACCACCTGCCACCATTCACCCTTGGCCACACTCCCTTTGGACACCTGTTCCTACTTCATCAGACCTTGCTAACTTGGCTTTCTTCTTTGGGTAAATTAAGGAGAGCAGGTTCAATCCAGGGAGCAGCCTGAACTCTGGTAACGAACTGGGTCAACCTGGGATGGGTGCTGAAGAAAGAAATAACCACAGGCCCTTCTGCCCAGCAGGGGATCAGCTCCTACTGGGTCCCAAGAGCCAACTGCTAAATTTTCAGGGAGTTTTTCAAGCTCATTGTCAAACACAGCCCTTTGCTAAATCATGGTTGAACTGCAACCATATGCTTACTACAGATACAAGAGTTTGGCAGAAATCTACAAAGTATTCTATGAGAATTAGTTGGCTATACAGAATTCAAAATAAAGACTATTGTGTATTTTATTATTATTTGTAAATTGTTTGCTTTGTATGAGCAAACTTTACTTTTATGTATCTCCATGCCCCCCACCCAGGAGAACCAGTTGTTGAATGTTTGCCAGCACCCCACTGGCCAGCACCCTGCAGTGGGACTTTCCCATGTTCAGTGCTCTATTAGAGGAGAGCCAGGTGCTGTGTGATCAAGGGGAAGAGACATTTGCTTGGCTCCATGGGGTCGGAAAACTCTTCTGAGCTGAGTCTCTGAGCTAGAAATAAACTTAGAGGATGGGCACGGAGAGGTCTGTTGACTTGCTCACAATCACAGACTTTGCTGGGGGCAAAATAAGGTTTAGAACGCCATTCCCTAGTCATGCCATACTAGCATGCCGGCCTCCTCCATGGTCCCCTGGCCCCTGGGATACCCTGTTCTCCTTCCCGGTTTTCATGGGCTGTGCAGATGTTCTCAACTTGTGTCTCTTGGGCCTTTCCCAGGAGGGGGAAGGGAGGGCGGAAGGAAAGGGGTGGGCAACATCCACAGGAGCCTCACTTGGAGGGACATTCTGAGGCAACATCTGCCACAGCTGGGCTCCCAGCCGTCCAGACACCCATCAGTCACGCTCTGGCAGATGCATACAAATAAATCAGTTCACAGCAGGAAAGGACTTGGAGAGTTCCAAGTCTAGTGAAACCAGATCTGGTCTGGATGGACAGAGAGAAACCTGTCTGAGCCAGGAGGGGCAGGTCCCCAGCCAGATCTGGGTGCTGGTGCTCTGAGGGGAGCCCCAGGGGTTGCTCTCCAGGGAGGGTCGTCCTGCACCTTCCCCCAGGGTACCCGCTCATCCTCTTCTTCCTTACCTGGACTTTAGAGCAACTGATTTGGATGAGCTCCGTGTGCGAGGGCAGGCAGCTGTCCAGTGCTTACCCAGGTTTCTAGACCTGCAACTCTGAGTCATTGTGGCAGCCATTGGAGGGTTGCAGGGCAGGCTGAGTCACTGTCATGTGTTAATGGGGTTGACAGTCCTGGGCATGGCTCACCTGTTGACAGGCTGGAGGGATTTGAAGCCCACTATTTTTTCGTCACCAGAGTTGGGCATTATGAATACCCGCAGGGTTCCAAACAGACATTCAGACATGTGCTGGATTATGCTTATGGCACAAAGAATCCAAATATCCCCTTCTCAGGAGCTTTCCTTCTGGGCCACCATATTTCCTTTTACTTGGAGTCATGAAATACAAGGGCTCTTTGTAACATCTTTTAGTGAGGTGTCCCAATATCTCTAGTCTATGTCCCCACACCATAAGGGCAGCACATAGGTTATTTCTGTGATCTAATTCAAATCTCTTTAACTGTGGCTACAGAACATGTTGTCTTATGATAGACCAAAACAAACAAAACAAAACAAAAACCCTTGAGTTTAGGGTAGCTTGCTCCTGCTCATGCAAGGTTTATTTTTCAGATCCAGAGGAAAATCTAAGCCTTATTTTCCTTCAACCTGGGGACTGCCACTTGGGTTCTTGGGGAAGTAGCAACAGGGAAGAGGTGGGTCAGTCATTCAGGTTCATGGGCATGTAAGATGGGGAGGCTGAGCCTTGGATCTGGAAGGAAGGGCCTGGGGTCCATGATCCAAGAGTCCAAAGAGATGGCTAGAGCAATGCCAGAGAGCGGGTTGGGAGCACTTTTTCCAGGGAAGCCAGCTGACTGTCTGCCCTCGTATTGATGTATGGACTCCAGGCCACTGCTTTCTAGCCAGGAGCCACATGAAACAACCTGTCTCGTTACTCGCTTCCTAGGCAGCCTACTGGGAGCCGATTGCCGCCAGAGAGAGGCCAGATGTCAGTAGGTGAACAGGGCCCCCGACGGAGGCTTACCTCACCCGGCTGGCATCAGGACTGACTCAGAGAACAGGGTCTCATATCACTCTGCCTCCTGTGCTCCCCTTGGCAGTTACTTCTTGGATGATAGACCAGGCCAAGCTCTGCCGCACTTACATAAGGAGACTTGATTGTGCCTGGTGTGCCCGCGCTGGTGCAGTCCAAGAATAAAAGCTATTGACCAATAAAGATTAGAAATGCAAGTTGTAGGGGTAGAAAACAGGCAGGTCTTATAGCAGCAGGTATTGCTAATGACAGCGAGGGGCAAGAACTCTTCTAGGGCCATTTGAGGCCTTATCTCCCCTTGCCCAACATTCTCCATTACCTGATAAACTAATCCATGACAAGGCTTTATTATTATATACAGGCAGTGTGGGTAGTTAGAAAATATTTTTTGAGTGGGTTACATGGTGACTTTTAATGAAGAATTGCCAGATTCAGTTAATAAAAATATAGATGCTTGGTTCCATTTGAATTTCAGAAAATTTTTTTTTTTAGTCTAAGAATGTCCCAAATACTGTGCAAGGCACACCTTATACTAAAAATCTGAAATTTAAATTGAACTAGATATTCAGTATTTTATCTGGCAACCTAATTTTAATGGTTGCTGAATTATGAGAACATCATCTTTATTATTACTTAGATTGGCTCTATATTGGAATATCATAATTTGCTAGCCAGGAGAATATATTAGAAAAATCTTGAGAGGTGACATTCTGGGTGGATTTAAAGTTAATTATGTGGAACTAACTAAGGGATTGGTGGGGATGAGTTGAACTAAAAGCCACAGAACCCATCCAGTTTAT
The DNA here is from genome assembly GCF_021234165.1 of Pteronotus mesoamericanus. Lineage (NCBI taxonomy): Eukaryota > Metazoa > Chordata > Mammalia > Chiroptera > Mormoopidae > Pteronotus > Pteronotus mesoamericanus. The sequence continues at coordinate 10,102,191 of NW_026555277.1, read as the reverse complement.
GTAACTACCGCAATTCCAGCCATTGGCTATTATTGTTGGATGGCTTGTGGTAGCTCTGTTCTGTTATTGTTTCATTTTGTTGTATTTTTCACTCTTTCTGCCTTTGTGTTTCAGTTTATTTAATATCCATTGATCTGTCTTCAAGATCACTGATTCCTTCCTCGACTGTGTCAAGTCTATGGATAAGTCAGACACCGGCTTTCAACAGCAAGAACCAACTCTTTAGAAATGGATGAGACTGTAACTGTAAGGGACTGGTGTTAAGAAAGAAATTTCTATGGTGGAGGATCTAAAGTTCTGGGAGAGAAGATTGAGGGGATCTTATCTCCAGACACAGCTTCTGTGGAGTCCTGTGTGGGGGAAAGCCAGGTTCCAGGTGGGTCTTTTTCTAGTCCAAGCATTTCATCTACTGTGGTTTAGAAGTGAAGGGAAGTCTTCACTTCTGTTTCCCTAAGGTGCTGAGGAAAATCCCAAATGCGAACTAGGTAAGGCCTTAAGGCCAAAGAAAGGTAAGCAAGAAATAAAAAAACACAACAAACATTAAAGAGAAGGTCAAGGTGAAAAGATTCTCACTCTTAAGAAAGAGATGCAAGGGAAAGTTAGATGTGCTGGTGTGAGACCTCTAAGGACATGGCTCTGTTGTGATCACAGTGCAGGGTCAGGGAGCCTTGCAGAGCAAGAAGATACTAGGTATGTCTGGGAGATAGTTGTCCTTATTCTAAAGACCACAGATATTTTGTCTGGAATCACAGCAGATGTGCTTTGCCCATATTTATTGAGTGCTTGCATTTATTGAGATAATACCCTGTGGTAGTAACTCTGAGGACTTAGTGTTAAATAGAACTCAGCTCTTGCATGAGGGAACTTTTAGTCAAGAAATACCTGGAATACTTTCCCTAGATCTTTGCGTTAATAGTCTTTTTTTTTTTTTTTTTTTTTTTTAATTTTTACTTTGGTCGCTCAACTTTCAGCTTAAATATCAACTACTATGACAGGCCTTCCTAAAAATCTAAACTAATCTACTCCCTTTATCATTTCACATAGCTCTATTGCAGTCATCAAGACCTAGCATTTTATTATTTATTTATTGGCTTATTTGCTCATGGACTACATTTCCCTTCTAGAATGTAAGCTCCACAAAGATCTGTAGCAGGTTTCCTCCTCTCATTCCCTGCTGTATTTCTCTTGTCTGGCAAATAATAGGTATTCAACATGTTTATTTAGCCAATGAAGAAAAGGAAAATTCATTGGTCACAGTTTTGCTGCTATACAGTGAACTAATATTTGACCTAAAGAAGATTCCAAGACTCCTTTTAACATTCTGCTATGTTTTTGTCCAGTTTCTTGTATAATAATTTAACAAATGTTATGCAAAAACAGAAGGCAGAATAGTCTCAGGCTGTGAGCTTTTAGAGGACCGTGTCTGTGTAATTCTTTTTTTACAGTCAGGGCTTAACAAATGCTTTTCTGACTGATTGATTAATTAAGGTTTAAGCTCAAGGAGGCTCTGACACAGTGGGACATTCCTTTGTGACCTGCTATTCCTCTCTCTCCTCCAGTTGTTCTGAACACAAGTTCTGTGTGGTAGATGAGTGTTTAGTTCCTGGAAAACTTAAAGAAAGAAGAACATGAATTTACAAAGGAAAAATGTGCAAGAATATATTTATTGGATTGAAAAAGCTATAACTCCATGTAAATTAATCAATTTGTAGCAATGCTTTATGAAGTGTATCTCTTACAGGAAATAACTATGATTTTAGGCACCCAAACAAATAATAAAATCCAGTATTGGTTGTCAGTTCTGTTAAGTCTCTCTCTGAGTGCCTGGCTGAGCTGCCAGAGGAAGCAGGGTCCTTTGCAGCTTGCAGGTCAGAGGTCCTGTGTCTACAGGTGCTAGGGTCACAACAGAATTTGACCTCAGATCTTTCTAAGCTAAACAACCTGACTTTTTGTCCAAAAGTAATAGGACAAAGGAGTGTGGTGAGGGGAGAGAGAAAGAGAAAGCTAGAGGAAACTGATTAATTCATTCAGTTATTCATTCTACCACATTTATTAACCTCTTGCAAGGGCCAATACATTGCTAAGCCTTGTAGAGCCTGGCAAGATGAATCATAAAAGGTCTCTGACCCTGCATGGTGGTGCTTAATAGGGAAAGGACACAGGTGTTGGAGTTGGTTTAGGGGAACGTAATGCTTTCCCCTGGATGGAGATATATTGGTTTTGAGAGGCCAGCAGGACATTGAGTTGGAGGCCTCAAGCTGTCAATTTACCAGCTATAAACAAGACTTTTTCTCTGGGCTCTAGATTCACAAATCCAACTGCCTGCCTAATGTTTCTTCCTGGACATTTTAAATTCAATGTATCCAAAGCTGAATTTCACCTCTATCCATGCTTCCCTTCTTCTGCTCCCATTCAATGTGAATGGTGCTGCCAGTGGCCGAAGAGGGAAGCCAAGGAGCCCCCTTGACTTTTTCGCCTCCCAGTTCTCCATTTCCCACTCACCCAATCTGGAGACCTGTTGATTTCACTCCAAAATGTCTCTTGAATCTTCATCTTTCTTCTTTCTCTTTTAAGTCCTGGTCTAGACTTGCATCATTTCCCATCTAGTCTCCTTCAACTGTTCCGCCTCTCAGTGGTCTACGTGCCATCACTCTGGCCTCTGCCTCCATTCTCTCCAGGTTACACAGCATCCAGTGACTTTTAAAAATGCTGATCCAATCATGCCAAGGTCCCCACTGCTCCGTTAGCAAGCTTCAGTGGTTCCCCCTGGTTCTCAGGAAGATGGCCAGATTTCTAATGCAGTTTGCAAAGCATACGATGTCTGACCCTTCTGGCCTCCCCTCCTGTTTTAACCAGATGGACATTCTTCAGCCCCATCCTTGCCTTTCTTCTTTTTCAGGATTTTTGCAAATGCCATTTGTATTAAGCAGAATAATGACTCTTCAAAGATTTCTATATCCTAATCCTCCAGAACCTATGAATATGTTACCTGGCAAAGGGGAAGTAAGCTTGTAGATGGAATTAAGGTTGTTAATGAGTTGACCTTAACAGGAGAGATCATCCTAGATTACCTGGGTGGGCCCCATATAATCATAAAGATCCTTAAAGGTAGAAGAGAAAAATAGAAGAGAACGTTGGTGGGAACAGCTGGAAGGGCTCAGCTCAACACTGCAGGCTTTGAAGACAGAAGGGAGCCACAAGCCAGGGAACACAAGCAGCTTCTAGAAGCTAGAAGAAGCAAGGAGTCTTCAAAAAGGAATGCAGCTCTGCCAACTCCTTGATTTGAGCTCAGTGAGACTCATGTCATTGTTCTACAGAAGTGTTCTACAGAAGTGTGTGATAAATGTATGTTGTTTTAAGCCACTATGTTTGTGGAGGTTTGTTATAGTAGCCACAGGAAACTAATATATATTCTCTTCCTTTGCATGAGATTCACTTCTTTCCCTTTCTTGTCTAGTTAACTCTTCAGATTTTAGCCCAAGAGCAATTTTGTCAAGATCCCCCTGTCTAGGTTATAGGCTCTTTTTGTAATAGACACTCATAGCTTTGTTTTCCTTTCCTTTTACATAGTTTTTATAATTCCAGTTGTGTGTGTGTTTATATGAGATTCAGCGGAGTGTACCTGTTAAAAGCACAGATAGACCCAGGAGCCCAATGACCTGAGTTTGAATCCTGCCTCCACATCTATTATCTGTGTGACCATGTGTAAGTCACTCAACCTCTCTGTATATGGCTTAGTTACCTTCCTAATAAAACAAGAATAATAATAGTATCCACCTCATAAGGCTGTAGTAACAGAACTGTGAGAGTTCACAAAGTCCTAAGAGCAGGGTCTGAACTATAATAAGACATTTCAGTATACAGTGTAAATGTTGATTACACCCTGCAAGATTATACTCTCTTTGAGAACAGGGACTGAGGCAACTTCTGTTTGCCAGTTTATTTGGCACTTGAGCAGGGTTATAGTAGATGCTCAATATATACATAAAGAATGAAATCAATCAGTTAATGAAAGAATGGATTCAGAATTGGAACTTGGAAGAAGATGGGTATGAAAATACGTCTTAGAAATGACCCTTTTCCCAAACTGTTTATGCTAAAGGCAGAATTTCTCAACGTTGGCATGACTGACTTTTAGGGCTAGATAATTCTCTGGTGTGGGGGCTGCCCTGTGCATTGTAGGGTGTTTAACAGCATATCTAGTTTCAACCCACTAAATGCTAATAACACCACCTCTTACCACTGGAGATAACTAAAATGTATCCAGACATTTCCATATGTCCAGGGAGGGGGGCTGGGGGACTGGGTGGGACAAAATCACCCCCAGTTGGGATCCCCTGGGCACAGCCATTACACCAAATAGCAAATGTGAGTGTGGGCGAGCAATGAGCGCAATGCTGCCCTTCACCCTCTCGTCCTGGCAGGTCCCAGAGGTACCTGCAGCACAGACCCCAGCAACTCATCTGCAGCAGCTCAGCTGCTCAAGGTCCCTGACTGTGAGAGGGACTTGGCGAGAGAAGGGGGGTGGGACTGCCCTCCTTCATCCTTTCCTGAAAGCAGGAGGGGATATCTCAGAGCAGATGATTCTTGGACTTTTCAGAAGACAGATTTCCATGCTAATCTAAATGCCAGAAAGATCTTAATAAATGGTATACAATTTTGGATAAACAGCTGACCTTCACCTTTGGCTTCCTTCATATCAAATTGGAAACAAAAGGAGCCCATTTGCCTCCTCCCCACATTTCTCCCCCCTCTCCCGCCGTGAAGTGGTTCTCTTTAAATTCTGTTTATTCTCGAGAAGGGTTACTTGGGTAAATCCTGGCAGATATACCTAAGAATTTCCTGTATGAAGGCAAAAATGGGTGACTGAAAGGGCTGGTAAGAACCTCCTTTTTAGAAAGTTTTATAGATAGATTGGATTTTGTAGAGGTGGGGATTAGTCTGGGGAGTCTCTCCTTGTGTATAGCTAGATGGTTCAACAAGACAGGGCAATACGAGCCCTTAAGCACTAAAAACCCACATTCCTCTTCATATCACTCCCTACGCTGTGACCTGCAGGACCTTATTCAGTAAAAAAGAAACCTGAAAACAGAGAGTTTAAGTGGGAAGCAAGAGCATTCTGATCTCTCCTCTAAAAGGTGCTCTGATGGGGGAGTGAATCAAGAGCAAAGTCAAAGGTGCCCCAAAGAACACAGGAAAAACCAGTTTCTCCACTTTCTGAGGCAGCTGGAAGGATGGGGGGAGATAAACTAAAGTTCCCCAGGCAGCCTGGAAGAAAGGGAGCCCACACGTAGGGCTGAATCTATTTTTAAAGTGGAGGCGGAGCCAAGTTAACACTGCAGGACTTTATGCCCCCAAGAGAGGCCTGGTGACAGGTCACTGTTGCCAGGGATCGTTCTCATAGACTGCATTTATTACTGTCCTAAGGAATCCAGCGGAAGTCAGCAATGCAGGAACTAGTCTCACCCTCATTTTACAGATCTGTGTTTTAAATGTACTTTCATGGAACAAACCCCAGTTAGGATTTGTTGATGCAGTTTCTTTGTCCTTGCAAATGGGTTCATTGTGGGGGCCGGGGGTGGGGCCAGGAGATCTTATGTGCAAGCCCTTCGACTGGTGCCAGGAGGACGAAATGGAAGAGCTGGATCCAGAGATAAGGGGACTGTGGTAGGAGAGTGAACATGATCTCAAAGGTGGGACTGAGGAGACAAAGGTGACTATAAGGGTGATGGGAAGTTTTGGGCAGAGAAGCTGGAATGTGGCCAGGCTGGCAGACCATGGGATGTGGGAGAAACCCATGCAGACATGGCAGAGAATGTGCAAACTCACACAGACAGTGGACCCATCCAGGAATCAGTTTGTATTTTCTCATCAATGTTATAGTAAAATGACTGAACAAAATGATGTTATTTGAGGACCTGCTGTCCTTGCTCCTGGTCAGACCTCACTTGGAATATATAGTTTACCTCAGGGCACTACACTGTAAGAGAGACACATTTAGACATTTGTAAAGTGAGCTGAAAGAGGAGTAGAAGGAGGAGACTGAAATGTTATCAGGGATGTGGGAGGAGACCCAGAGTTTGTAGACCACTCCCTCCTCTTCAGAGCCGATTTATTTTTATTGCTTGATTGTTTTAGTGACACCAAAGTCAAATGTTGCCAAAAAGCCTGTGGGAAGTACTGAGACATGGGCTTTGGATCTGGAAATTCAGAGGTCACAGGTGAACTTAGAACTTCAGTGGAAAGGAGATGAAGGGATTTGAGAGAGCAGAACCAGGCTGGAGCATATTGACAATTATGTGAAGGTGTGGAAGCATTCAAACCTGTGATCTTGCCTAAACCTGTACCTTTATCCTCTGTTCTCACAATCATTTACTTCTTTAAACCCACATCTTGAGGGTCTTCAGCTTTTGCTTTTGTCAAGGGGATGCCACAGCATCTAGGCTTGAATTGCTTTCTTTTCTTCCTTACAGGTTGGTCTTGAACTCCTAACTGCTTGGTCTGGCTTCAGGTTACTAGACCAAGGAATTAAGGATGTTGGCTATGACTTGCCCTCTACCACATCTCCTTTGTATAGGTGCCATCACAAGATTTTCTTCAGTAGCCATAAAAGTTGAAAGTGTCAAATTAAAGACTGTTCTCTACACCCATATTTTTCCTCATAGGGTAACCATAAGCTCTTACTTGGTCTGAACAAGCCATCAAAGTGAAACATTGGTCTTTTATCTTTATGTGTTTCTCCAATTTCTGGATAACTTTGATTTATTATCCCTAAGACAGAAATGTTTTCTTGTACTCTGGCTCCTTCATCCTTCTTTCTCCATCCCTAATTCTAGTCTCCCTTCACCCCTCTTTCCTTTCCTTTCTTTTTTCCTTTTCTCCTTCACTTTCCCACTATTATTTAGATACATTATTACTTCCGTTAGCCCTTAGATAGCTTTAAAAATATATATATACATCAGTAATATGTAAAAACATTGTCATTGCAAAGGGAGAAAAACCATCAGTAATGTAGAATTTTGGTTCCTTTCCTAGACATAACCACAGTTATTGGGGTTTGGGGTAAGTCCTTGCTACTCAAAGTGAGATCTAAGGAACACCACTATCAATCAATACCTTTGGGGAGCTCTTTTGAAATGCAGAACCTCAGCCCCATCTTAGACTCACTAATTTCAGAATTTGCATTGTAATAAGTTCTCTAGATGATTGCTATTCACATTAAAGTTTCAGAAGTGTTCTGCTCTTTATCAGTAGCTCCCAAACATTTTAGATTGCTCATCCCATCTGTAAAAACGATTTTGAGTACATACCTTTAATATGTGTATATATGAATTATATACATTCTTTTATATCAACACTAAATATCAGTAAAACTTCTTATAGACAACATATAGTTGGATCTTGTTTTCTAATCCACTCTGATAGTCTCTGTCTATTAAGTGGTATAGTTGGTCCATTTATATTTAAAGTGATTATTGATATAATTGGACTATTATCTACCTTATTTATAACTATATTCCATTTATTATTCTTGTTTTGTTTCTTTTTTCTCTTCTTTTTTTTTTTTTTTTTGCCTTCTCTGTTTCTAACTGAGCATTTTATGATTCCATGTTCTCTTTTGTCTTAGCATATTAGTTATACCTTAAATCTGTTTTTTGGGGGGTTTTTTTTTAGTGGTTGCTCTGGAATCTGTGACATATATTTATAACGAATCAAAGTCCACTTTCAAATGACATTATACCAATGCATGGGTAGTGCAAGTACTTTATAATAATGGAATATTCCCAATTCTCTCTACCCTCCCTTGTAACATTGTTGTCATTCACTTCCCTTATCTATAAGCTATAATTACCAAACACATTATTGGTATTATTATTTTGAACTAATTGCTCTGTTAGATCAATGAAGAATAAGAAAAATTAAAAATATAATTTTTCTTCATTTATTTTTTCTCTAAAGCTCTTTTTTTCTTTATGTTGCTCTAAGTTGAACAGAGCACAACTTATAAATTACTGCTCCTGACCAAGCACTCTCAACTTCACTGCACACTATAGAATTCTGAAAGTTAAAAGCAAAGGAAAAAAAAACAAAAACAGATGCCCAGGACTCAGCCCAGACTAATTAAAACAGGATTTCTGAGAGGGCATCTTTATGTTTCAAAATCTCCCTTAGTTGTTCTATTATGCAGCCAGGGATCAGAACCTCTGCTGGGGAGGGGGCTTTCCACTATACAATATGAATCTCTTTTGCTTACAGTGGAAACTCATTCATTTATATTTGTTTTCTAGTATAAGTAGAAAGTTATCACTTTCTATATTAACTGATAGAGAGTTGGAGTCTTGCCATTAGAATAATAACTGCGAAGCAATGTATCACACACAAACCACTTTTCATTTGTCATTTCATTGAAGCCTCAGCACAGTGCTCGAGTAGGCATTATCTAGGTAACTCCACAAGTGAAGGAGTGAATGCTCAGAGAGTGTAAATGCCACTCCCACATTCTCAAAGCTAAGGAGGGGCAGAAAGGAAAATGGCTTTCAGGCCTGTGACTCCATGTGCTATGTTTTCCACTGCTGTACACTGTCTGGCTTTCCGATTTTATGAACTAATTTCCTTCCGTTTCTCTCTGAGATAACCAGCCCCTTTGGTTCCATGCCTCTGCGGGCATAGCAGCAGTATCACCCCCATGTCTTTTAAGCTGAAGAGCTAGTTAAAAACTATTACCAGCCCATTAAACTAGCCACCTGGTTACCATGTTGCCTGGATTACATCTCACTTCAGACTGCAGGCATATGAGAGCCATCAGCATGAAACTTTTGTCATTCCCTTAATTATCTGCGTTTGTTATTGATCAATCATACTCCTGATTTTTCTTCATTGTGGATACGTATGTTATATGTGTGTCTGAGTTACTGTGTGTGCATACGTGCTCTTATTTCCCTTAAAAGAAAGGCAAATTTTATGAAAAATAAGCACACAAAAGCAGAGTAAGAAAATGTACTCATTTACTCTTAAGGAACTCAAGAACTAGAATGAAAAATAGAGTGTGGGCATCTGAGGTCATAAGAAAATCCACAGAGGACTAAGTAAGGAATAAATATAATCACTGAGATAAAACATGGCACCCATTTTTCAGTGCTGTCTTTGTGAACGACATTTTACAAGTCTTCATGGCACAGTATATCCATTTAATTTCCATTTCTTTCCCTTGTTTGCGAGAACTTTTCAGGATTTCGCTCCCCTGCTGTTTTAGTGACAGGCTTGACAATCATTTTGCTTTGCTGCTGGTAATGAGCATGCTAAAAGGCACGTTTTCTGCATCTGCTCTCCACACAAATGGCCAATGTGATTTTGCAACTGGGGATGCTAACTGCAGCTCCTGGAAGCACAGTGGGCCCAGGAAGGCCTGGTAAGTTGGCATGTCGCGTGCTTCAGTTAACTTGTATGGAACTTGATGAGGAGAGCTAAGCGAGTCTTTCGCAAGTCTTCTTCTGGACACATGGGACTTCAAAGGCTTGGCTCTATTGAAGTCTTACCCTCCACCCTCCACCCATCAGCTTCCTTCCTCCCAGGGCTCACTACAGGAGAACTCTAGGAGGAGATTTCAAATTGTCCTCTATGGGCATAAATTTTCTGTTAAGAGAGATAAACTAGCACTAAAAATCTGCTCAACAACATTATAGCCATGGTTTTAATACTATATTGTACACTTAAAAATTTGTTAAGAGGGTAGATCTCAGTTTAAGTGCTCTTGCCAGATAAAATAAAATTTCAAGAACTATGTGTGTGTGTGTGTGTGTGTGTGTGTGTGTGTGTGTGTGTACACTTTGCCCTCAGCCTCTCTTCTCTCTTTTATGATTTCATTACATAACCCTAATTTTTCTCTTAACAATTTTACCTCCTTTATCAATTTCTCGCAAAAACTAACCACTTTTCCTGATTTTTCCTGAGAGACAAACTTACTATTCAAGATCTCATGAATGAGGAAAGCATAGATCACACAAAGATCCATATACTGCAAATTAAAATGCTTCATTAAGGGGAACTGGAGGTTTAGAAATAATTAGTTTTAGCCAGTTATAAAGAAAAATTCAGCACTTGGTAAAGTGTTAGAATTTCCTTATGATTTAAACTTTTTTGTAAACTTCTAACACCTCTGTAACTATTGTAAATAGAATTGTTGAATATAACACATCACAAAATTTAGTCCTGTTACTTGCAAAAAGGTGATATTTTGAGATTTGTAATGATTCAAAGCAAAAATACTTTGAATAGAGATTAAATGAATAAGTCCATGATTGACCTTGTTATGATGTTTATATACATTATTGGAAAGAAGTGGGAAAAAGAACACCACAGGGGATGGGTCTCTGGATCATTTCTGGCATCAGGTTACTTATTTGTAGAATGAGAGTTAAGTTGGGCACCATGAGCCCTTCAATCCATAAGACACTAAGGTCTGGAACTTTAGGGAAAAGTTGAACAAGGCTTAACAATGGTTTCCATGTCCACTGTCCCTTCCTGCTATTCTCTTACCACAGCTGAGAGAGGGCATCATTAAACCCCAGGATCTGGACTGGCTAAAGTGGAGCTCCATTCTACATTGAGCATCCCTTTCGCCTTCCCCTGATGCTTGACTGTTTTCATGCATTGGGTCCTGGGTCCCTTCCTCTGTCCCGCCTGAGTTGGGCCTGCTCTCCAGTGCACACCCCCTCCCGGCGTCACCATTTTGGCTGAGGGCCGCTGGAGCAGCTGCCGTCCAGGAGGGCTCTGCTCATGCCCTAAGCTGACACATGACAACTTCTATTAGGCTGAGGTCCTCCATGGTAAGCCAGTGGGCGCTACCGGCCATCTCCCTTCTGTTTCCCCATCTGCTGGCTCCCAGGGAGGTGGTGGCAGGGCTTAGGTTAAGAGTGCATCTGAAGTGAGGACATGGCCGAGAGCTGGAGTGCTTGCACTCTCCCTCTTTGTCACATGCTGGCTGGCGGGGGTGGAACCTGTCCCCTAGGAGAAGATGCAGTGACTCAGACTAGCCTCGCCCCTGCTGAGGGTGTCCAGTCTGCCTCTTAGCATCCCTGCCAGGAGTCTTGCACGGAAATCATATTTTCAGCTTGGGTTAAACACGACCAGGTGTTTTCACGGAAGGCAGTGCCAGAGGATTCTTGGCGTATCTTTTACACTTGTTTGAATGTTGTGGCTTTTTATATTAGCTTTGATTTGATGTGTGTGTGCATGTGGATGTGTACATGTGTGTTGTAGGTCTCTTCCCAAGACCTCTCCTGTATATCCCTATACATTGGACAGGAAGAGCAACCACACGTATTGGGTGGGACTGGGGCAGAGCAGGACTGGGGGCCCTGGGAGAGACCAGGCCATGTGTTCTGCTGGTTAGTGCATTGGGCTGGCAAGGTTGGAGGCTGCTGTGCTGGGACCCCTTTTCTCAGCCAGAGGTCCACAGACTCCTAGACACTACAGCTTGAAGGGAGGGGTCTGAGAGGTGACATGGTTCAACTTTTTCATTTTCTAAGCATGGAAATGAGGCCCAGAGAGAGAGGCAGCGGCCTGAGAAAGGCACATCTAGTTGGTAACAGGAGCTGAACCAGAAATATGTAGTCTCTGTGTGTGCAGTTCCTTACACGTTGGTTCACAGTGCTGGTGTCCAGGTGGTGTCTGTCGATTGAATAAACAAGCCAGCCCGGCCTTCTGCAGCCTGGGTGTTTGCTTACCCGATGCTTCATCTTCTACCAACAGACATGAAGATCTCTTATGGTTAGGGTGACCATATGTCTCTGTTTCTCCTGTTTGTCCTTATTCTTATCCCTCAAAAGTGTGCTATTTTAGACACTAAAGCATATGATTTCTTCCTAGAATTTTCTCTTCTTTCTAGAATGCCTCTTCTTCAAACACACATATTCCTGGAGCAAAGAGTTGATACTGGGACTGCTAGCTCAAAGTTTCATGAAGACTCTGATGAGTTTTTGGTTGCAGGTAGTGAGAAACCTACTGGACATGTGCATGGACTATGTTAACTGAGACTAGAGTCGGTTTAACTAAGGGTTCAAAAGCAATTCTCTATAAAATGAAGGAACTGTACTGGGTGCTCCCTAAGGCTCCTGATAGCTTGAAAATCTACATCTGTAAGTTAATTTCAGTAGGCATCCTCCTTCTCTCCCGATTTATCCCTCTTCACTAGCTTCTGCACTGACATGATTAGGTGTGCATATGATGGTACCTTAGAGCTTGTAACCAGATGTCCCTGTGAGAGACAGCAGTTTTACAACCAGGCGTGCAGATGCCTGCTCCTATCCTCCCATCTTCCTTCTGGTTTCCAATCACACTGGGTGTGAGGAGAGCCCAAGGACACACAGAGAGACTGGACTCCCATTTCCAAGTAGGGAACGCCTTGCCCTTTGTCCCTCTTGTCACCTAGCTTGCAAGAAAAATTTGGAACACCCTGGAAGGAAGGGCATGGGATGCAGTGGAGAACTGCTGACTTCCCAATAAAAGGCTGTTCTCTAAATGGTACTACGTCAGAAAGAGGGGTGCCAAAGGGGTGCCTGTCTTTTAGGCCCTTGGACTGATTTGATGCCTGCTTAAGAGAACGTGGTCTCCCGGAGGGAGTTTGTCCTTAAAGATATCTGAAGTGTAAAACATGGTTTTGCCTTTCCAAACAGGGAGAAGCTGCCTCAAGCTGTGCTTACTGAGACCTGTAGAATACATATGGGCCTCACTGAGTGGCAGTTAAGAGAGTCAGCCTGCCTGGGTCCCAATCCTAGCTGTGTCACTTTCAACAAGTTTCTTTCTTAATCTCCTTGAGTCTCAGTTTTCTCATTTGCAGAAGTTGGAGGGGATAAAAACAGCGATCCTCAAAGGACTGTTTTGAGGATTAAATAAGATAATCCCTACCACAAGCAGAATACAGGGCCTACAGTGATAGAAGCTGTGTAATCATAGTGAACACATTGGGCTTTTGGTACTTCAAGTTCTCTGATTCACTGAAAGGGGCCCATTGCTTAATAAATGAGGCATAAACAATCCTATGCACTTGAGCAGGGTGGGTTTGGGCATTAAATCAGTGTGGCAAGACGAGAAAGAATTCTGAAGTCAGCTTTAGAGATGCTGTTCTCATCAATGAGTCATCATTAGTGGGTTTCAGGAGGTCCTCAGGCAAACTTGGCCCTGGTGAGTTATTCTCAGGCTCTCCTCTCAATGTCAAAGGAAAGCGACTAGGGGAGGCTGTGAAAGACTATCAAGTTCTCATTATTCTGATGTATTTATGGCAGTGAGTAAACTTTGCTGGTCATTTACAAACTTCACTTCCATCCTCACACATTTAGCCTGGCTGTGCATGGTCCAGAAAGAATTTGGCACCAGCAGGGTCTCCTGTTCCTCGTGACTTAGGAGGCTCCAAGAAGAAGGTCAGGAGAGAAATGGCAGGTGAGGTTGATGATCTACTGTCTCAGCACTTGTGCCAATCTTGAGGGGCCTGCCTACATTCCTCATGGGAATGGAGGACTAAGGTCAAAACTGACCCACTCATCTCAATGATCAGCTACCTCGGGAGTCTAAACGTTCTCATGTCTGATCTTTCCCTGATTTATCCACAGCCTTAATGAAGTCTGACTCCATAAAAAGAACCACAGTCCACAGAAGATATTGGGAGGATAATTGTCCATAGGTTGGGGTATAAAGGAAGTCAATTCTGGTGGCCCTTGTCCATTCTATCTTTATAAGATTCTGACAATGCTTTTTTGTTGTTGTTGTTGGTTTAAGAAAGGATTTGCTTTACCTCAAAATAACCCAAGGTACTGTGAGGCAAGGCTTAAGAGTGGTTCAAGGCTTAATGTAAAACAGACCTGGGCTTGGTCTTGACTCTGACACATACCAGCTGTAGACAGTGAGCCTGAGTTCCGTCTGCTGCACACGGAGAATAATGACTTTCACAAAGGTCTGCTGGGAAAAGCCAATGAGATAATGTGTTAGGTGTTAAGCACAGTGTCAAATTCAATTTCAGATAACCCCCTCCTCTTCTCTTTTCTTAGTTCCTTGTAGTTTTCTGTTTCCATCAGGATCATAGTCCATCGTCAATAAAGGGCTATAGGGCAAGTCAAAAAGAGAACGAGCCATGTGGGAGGGGCAGCCAAGCATGAGCTTCTCACGTGTGAAGTAGACACTGGTGATCTACCTCATTGAATGGAAATCATCTCACCCAGGCACCTAACAGACCAGGTTCTCAACATATAAGTTACATAAACGTTATTAGGGAGATAAGCCTAGGAAAGCTGTTCTCTTGTATCAGTGAAACCAGGCACAGATAAAAAAAAGGACAAGGCTTCGGTGGAACAGATGTGTGTTAGAATCCAGGAAGCTTTCCTGACAGGAGAAGAAGAAGAAGTGTTGGCATGGATGTGATTAGAAGAAGTGGTATCCAGCCCTGGTTAGTGTGGCTCAGTGAATTGAGTGCTGGCCTGCGAACCAAAGAAGTGGTATCCTTCCCAGCAGGACTGTTACCATTGGAGTTTCATGCAGATGGGCTGTGAAGAGGGGTTTCCATAAGGAGGTGGGATGGGTGACTTTCCAAGTCCCTTAGCTACCTGAGGAGTCTCTCACACACTCTTCAGAAGCGCCAGGTCATGACTGTTATCAGCTGTGAAAGCATCTTACCTCTTTGACTTTGCAGATAGAATAGAGGTTCAAGAGACTTCTGCCCAGAAAGTGGCAGAGGTTGAATCTGCTAGAAGGCACATTCTGTGATTTCCAGTGTAATGGTATGTGGAATGCAGCATCCAAGATGGCTCCCAATGGTCCCTGCCTCCTGACATTCATACTTTTGTGTAAAACCCTTGCCTTGGACATAGGCTTATTGATTTATTTCCACTGACTAGAATACAGCAGAGGCAATGGGATGCTGCTTCTAAAATTAGGTTGTAAAAAAACTGAGGTTTCTGTTTTGGGCAACTTATCTCTCTCTCTTCTTTGCCTTCTCTTTAGGCACTTAATAAAGATGTGTTGGTTGACACAGAAATTGTTCCACCCATTAACTGGAACTTTGGTCTGGTAGGGTAAAACCATATAGGGCTAGACCCTAACTCTGCAGTGGAGGTGGCTAGACTTAGAAGCTCAGCAAGCAACAGCATTCTCTGGATCTGGGATTCTATGGACAACAGCATTCAGTTGCAACAACACACTGATGACTTCAGTTTCCCCACTCTAAGTAAAGTCATCCAGCATCTAAGCTGTTCTCCTCATAAAGGGTACCTCAACTGTTTTGCTCAGTAGCCAGAATAATCAGAGCAGCCCAGCATCTGCCATGACTGCATGAGGGAGAAAGGCTGCAGGGCTAGGTTCACCAGCTGGGAGAACCATGGTTAGTCTTTTGGCTTTGTGCTCAGCCTGAATGACAAAGCACCAGCAACTGTGGGCTGCCCCCAGGCATCTGACCTTTTCATCCCGGGGAGTCCATGGTCTCAAGAGAAGAATGACATAATGGCCCTCTGTTCTTAGTGGACTCTGCTGAGCTAAGCTGGCTGGGGGGGAGGGAATTGTAAAAGCCATAGGGTGAGCAAGGTCCTCTAAAGGTCAACCTGTCCATTTTCCTGTGCAGCTAATTACCAACTTAATAGGTCAGAGAGGCAATAAGAAGGTGAGTCTGACTTTCATTTATGATATACAGGAAGCAAGGTACCTCATGCCCTCAACAGTCCGTTCTTCCTGACTTTATTTTCATCCAATGGTTCCTTTGTTTCAGTCCATGTCTTCCTATTCTCTCTGAGGTTCAGTTAATTCTGGAGACTAAAGCTGTAATAGTCATTAAATTATTGCTTCTGGCCTCTGCTACACTCATATTCCTTCATATTTCTGCTTACCTTAAAGCCTTTCATTAAAAATAGAACTTACCTTACTTACGTCTTTGCAAGGTATAGTTGGTGGGGAGGTAATGACAGATAAAGAATCAGGAGTTTCAGGAACTTCAGTGCTCTGAGGTTCCTTTGGTTCTAAGCATCTTTCTCTATTGCATAAGTTTGGATGATCACATAAACTCCGAGAAAGTGAGCCTTCTAGAGACGTCGACCCAGGTCAGGGCAGATCAGAGCCCAATACCTGGACTTTTGTCTTTTTGTCTCATGGTTTTCCAATGATTCGAATTTCATAGGCTTGAATATAGGATATGACCATTTGCTTTTCCAGAGAAAAGAGGAAAAAAAAATCCCATCTCCGGGGGGGAAAAACTCTTTTTTTGGATTTATTAAACAGGCTGTTACAAGGCTTCTTGGACTTCAAATAGCTCTTACCAAATAACATTTTGATGAGTTATGGGTAAATGAATCAGAAACATATGGATTCAATTTTCTTGAAAATACACAAGGGTTTCAGAATCAAGGAGAGTCACCCTCACCCTCAGCCCGGTACCCCCTCCCCCTGCCTTTTAGCTCTGAGCCTGGATGTTGGGACCTCCCCTCCGCTCCCCTCCCTGGATTCACTGATTGGGATTGCTTACCCACTGGCCACCCAGGATGCTCCCAGATTCTCCCCTGGAATTCCTCCTCATCTCCTGTGGTTTAGTGGCCAAGTGGCTGGGATGGGCTGAGAGAGGTGAGGTCAACTGGTGAGAGAGATGAACGAGAAAAGAAGGGAGGTGTTTGTGGGGAACAGTCAACCCAAGTGCTTAGAAAACAGGCATGTGTTATTCACAGGAAAGGACAGGGTTCTTGGCTATAGGCTGTCTTCAAATTTAGGGCTTTTTGGAAAGCAGTTCAAGATGTTTCTTTTCTCTCTAAGCAACATGAAATTCTCTTGACCCATACTCACTGTTTTGTGATTTCCAGGTTGCCAGGGTTTTCTGGAGCTTACTCCTATGCCTTTGCAGGGTCTGGGACAGGCAATGCTGAGCTCACTGAGATGAGGCACTTAGGAATGGAAGTCATGCTTCAAGGCTGACTCAACTTCTCAGAGCAACTTTTCCTTGCCTTACACAAAATCACCGCCTTCCTGTGACAGGTAAAAGTGGCCCAGAGAAGATGAAACAATCTCTCTGTGTACCTGGGAGTTTTTTCAGCCCAACAGAGCTTCCTGATGAACAGTCCTAGAGCTGAGCAGTGTCTGCGCTGTGGTCCAGTTCCTCTCCTTTTAACAAACTCTCTCTATCTCTGATGGTTGGCTGTTGCCCTGGCATAGCTAATATGGGTATATAGTAACAGACTTCATTCAGAGGGTGTGGATAACCTTCATGTTTTATCCTTTAAGTCACATGCTATCTTAGTTGATGTTCTCCCAAAGCATACCTTGACACAAGGACTTGAGTGCAAGAGTTAATTTAAGTGGTGATTCTAGGAAGCATGGTAAGGAAGAGAAGAAGTGGGATGGGGAAGGGAAGAAAGTCAATAATGGGTGAGTGTCAATGAGCAGGTTGCTGCTGTAGCCAACTGGGCTCAGTCTTGTCAGGGAGCCTCTGAGAGGCACTCACCTCATGGGGAAGCCAGGGTATTTATCCACCAACTGGCAGTCCCCTGCGATTGCTCCTGGAGCAGTGACTCTCTAGTACTTTCATCCTGCTTCAGGTATGGAGCCAGAAGACAGAAAGCCAGAAAAATGTTGGTGGCTGAGGTGGGAGGCTGTTGAAGTACAGGTGGTCTCCTACAAATACTGCAGATGCAGGCAGGGAGAGGGGAGCAGAATAAAGCAGGTGTCCACAGCACATTTGTTTGTGGGTAGCAGAGTGCTGAAGGTGTACATGTGTGCTTGCATTGTCTACCAGGCTCTTGCTCAGTATCTCCCTAAGGAAGGACCTACTGTAAAACAAGCAGGGGCTGAGCTCTCCCCGCTGCCCTAGCTTTCAGCATGTCAGGTCTGGCATGACCATCCAAAACCTTGATTAGGGGTCTTTTTATTTTCCCTCTCCCATTCGTAGGAACACTGGTCAATCTTGGAACCAAGCATTGCTCTTAGAGTTCCAGAGGAAAGGAGGAGTCCATCAAACTATGACCCTCCTCCCTCTGATGGGGTAAGTAGTACTATGCCAAGGGCTGTAATAGACATCCTTCGTGTTTGGAGAAGACACATAAGGGAAGAGGTAGAACAGCCAGGGTGGAAGCTGGGAGACTAAAAGGTTATAATCTTTGAAGAGAACCTTGTCTATATTTGATGGTCTCTGAGGGGCCTTCTTGTCCTGCAAGGATAAAGTTTCTCAATCATGCAGCATCGAAGTCCTGCTTTAAGGCTGTCATGTTGATCCATTCTTTACTCCTTCATTATTGTATTGTGTTCTTTAGTCTTATTATAAACAAGAGCTTTCAAAGTCCAAAGGCAGCCTCACTCCTCTCCTTGAAGGTGACTGAGCTGGGTGGGCAGATTGGCAGTGGGTCTTAAAGAGGATTTCCATGAGGGTAAGGAGCAGCCTTTTGGCTCTGGGCCACTGGGATGGAGTCCAAAAAGGAGTGAGAAAGGAGACAACCAGGAGTGGGGTGGGAGAAGGAGCGATGTCTTGGCCACCTTCTCCATCCGTCCTAGATGATTCATGCCGTCATCACTTCCCATCTCTGATCTCTGGGCTCACAGCCATCCCAGAGCCTTTCCTGCCCAGCCTGACTGATAACAGATGCAGACTGACAGATGTCTCTTTCAGGAACTGTGACCTCTTCACACCCATCCCAGGGCTACCACTCCCTTCCTTCCAGGCTTCTGGGAAGGAGAGGACTTCCCAGAGCTTCCCTGAGCCTGCCAGGCCCGGGGCCCTCCAGCCACTGCAACACTGGGCTTCTTCCCTCTCAGCTCCTGCCTCTCACCTGACATCATCCACCCCTAGAAAGGCTGCCCTCCTTTGCCGGGGAAAGTTCCCCTGCCTCCTGCAGTTCTTTTAGTCTGTTCACTTTCAGCATCTTGGCTGTGACTGTGCGTCACCTCTCAGTGGAGGCTTCTTCACTTCTGTTTAGGGGGTCTCTCAACCTTCCCACTCCTCCTTCTTGCTGTGATCATTTGGTAAAAGGGTGATGCATGCTCTCTGGGGGCTTCCTCAGACGTCTGGTGCCCACACCCTCTGCCTGCTACTCCACGCCTGCCCTACCCAGGCCCCTCCCTCTGCGTGGCCTGCTCCTCTGATAGTAAGAGTCCCTTTCCACATCTTAGGGTGGTCGTGAGAGCCAAACGAGAAGTGCGCTGTCAACTGCAAAATCTCCAGAAATAAAAGGAACTGTAAAAATCCATGTTTACAGAGAAGAAAATATAGGTTTGTGAAGCTCACCTGTTCTGTGGTGATGGACTCAGGACTCCACTCTGCCTGGTCAGAGGAGCTGGGTAAAGTGCAGATTCCTGGGACCTCCTCATAAACTCCGATTGGTGGGTCTGAGAAATCTAGGTTTAAACACACATATCCCCAGAGGGTTCTGGTGCAGGGGCTCCTGCTAAAAGTAGAAAACACCCGCCGAGGATGCCTGACTCTTGGCCTGTTACCTGACCACTGTCCACCCATTCCTACATCATCCCTTTGCTGGATCCCACCAAGGGGCACTGAACTCTCTGCTTTTACATTCCTGATTCCATTTTCTATTTTCCAAAGGGCTTGGTTTGGGGCTCAGGCTTAGGGACTGATAGCAAAGAAGTAATTAGTAGGTGGCTACTCAAACAGCAGACCTCAGAGTGGTCTGGAGAAAGAAGTCAAAGTTCTCCTAGAGGATGGTGTTGAATGGAGAGCATGTCTACCTCCCATCATGGCTGAGGAATCCCCACTTTGGTCCCAGAAGACAATGAGAGTCACAAACACCCTCCTCCATGCCAGCTGGAGAGGGTCAAGGGACCCTCTCTACCTCTGATTCCCCCACTTCCTGCCTTCCCCATGTTCACCAGAGCTTCCACCTACCATGCCCATGGGCTCTTCCCGGCTGCTATGTGGTGCCATCTCTTGTTTAACGTCAAGGTCTTCCTGTGAAGACCCCTGGACTCCCCAGGGCAGTGAGGGGCCTGGAAAAACTCCTGCTATTGAGGGAGGTCGGTTGTGAAATGTGTGCAGGGAAGCAGCTGGATGAAGGTGTTGTGAGGTGATGCTGACGATGTGATGGAGAACAGCATGGCCAGTCCTCTGAAGGCCAGCAGGGCCCAGGGTGGAGGGACACAGGGCCCAGCCCTGAACCTGGGAGGAGCCAAGTAGCTGGGAGGACAGGCCATAGGAAGGGGGAGACATTGCTGTGGACAGTGATAAGGAAGATGGGGGAAAAAGGGGACCCAAGGCTGAGGTTCTTCTCCCAGGCCCGTAGAGCTGGAGATCCAGGGAGTGAAGAGTAATATCATGAACATGGGCTGTCTAGGGCAGCACATTTTTAAAGCAAGCTGATTGGCCCAAATCAAAGGTTCACAGACTGTTTCTGTGCAGGGGGTTTCTGTTGCTACAGCGTCCTCTCCAGAACTTAGAGGAAGGAGTGGGATTTCTCCTACTTTCAAGTGTCCCAGAAGTCTTTGGGGGAATCTCTGTCTCTCTCTCCCTCTCTCTCTCTCTCTCTCTCTCTCTCTCTCTCTCTCTTAATGAGCTAAGGAGGACCTTTGACTTGGTCCAGCAGCTGTCCCCTCTGGCTGCCATTGGTGACCTAAAGCCCTGAGCCATGAGGGGCTTCAGGGTAAGCTGGTCTCTCAAGTGTGCTTAAAATGTGGGTGTCTACTTAGTATATTTCCAGGAGCACAAGAAAATATTCACAACTCCCAAATGCATATGATGTGTGAGATGCTGAGTTTTTTACTGCCATGTGCAGTAATATGATTCATAATTTCTTAGTAGATGAGTTAATGAACATATTGGTTTATTTACTGGGTCCTGATGGCTTCCCGATTTTGAGTCCTCAAAGAAAAACCCTTGTGCTGTAAGTCCCATCTGACACCTTAGCTGGACTTAACTTTTCTCACCCTTCTAGATGGCTGGCGACAAGGTCCTGGGGAAGAATGGGCAGCAGACAGTGGGCCAGGGATTGGGAGCAGGAGAGTGGTAAGAGGAAGGAGCACACTCTTCCGTGAAGGCATTCCCTCCATATGGATGGTCTGGAGGTGGTCACCCAAATGTCCCTTCTGGGGAGGACTTGTTGCCCAGTGGCAGCGGTACAGCCATCAGATGATGTCCAGCTGTTGGTTCCTTCAGGGTCAGCCTCAGCGGTGGAGAACTTCATTCCGGGTCACGCCCTTGTCAGGCAGCCCACCTCGTGACAGCACAAGATGGGACACACAGGCGCCAAGAGTTCTGCCTGGCCTGGGACTGGGCTGAGCAGCAATGCTCACTCAGGGCTGCCCCCAGCTTGGCCAAGGCTTAGCTCCAGCCCCTAGGCAGCTTCATACCTCAGAAGCCAAGAAGGTGGGTGTGCAGGCCTCCCAAATACATCTTGACAAATCAAATCAGTAGCCACCAGCGTGTGCTGATTGGTGGGATGATACCAGAGATGGCTGCCTGTCTTTGAGCAACCAGCTGCCCAGAACAAACACATTAAGCCCATTCCTGCCTCAGAGCTTTTGCACTTCTTGTTCCCTCTGCTAGCAATTCTGGAGTTTGTGCCCAAATGTCACCTTCTCAGAGATCTTCGATACCCCCCTACCCCTGGAACTGAAAGAACCCTTTACCACCTTTAAGACTTTCTAGCATGTGCTGTGTGTATGCCATGTTACCATTGAAATCAGGAAATGTTATTTTTTGGATAACTGGGGATACTTATGTTTCAATGTCAGTCAATTCCCAATAGAACATAAACGCCATGGATCCAGGGACCTTTCTGTCTTGCTTGCCTGTGTGTCCCCCAGACCTTGCAGGGTATCTAAAGCAAGTGTTCCACAGATAATGAATGAACGAATGGAATGGACAAGTATTTATTGAATGAAAATAACAGAATCTAGCCGGAATTTGATAATACTTTGTTTCCAATATATTAATTTTTTGCTCTTCCATTTGAGTTAAGTGATACTAGTTTTCACCTAGAGCAGGGATAGACAAACTCTTTTTTTGCAAAAAGTGAGCTGGTATATATTATTTTTGCCTTGGCAGATCCTGAGGTCTGTATGTAAACATGTGGGTGTGGCTACATTACAATAAAACTTTATTTGAAAAAAACAGGTGGTTGTCCCTGACTTAGAGTAGTAATACAAAGTTTCCTGTAAAATAAATTTATTGAAGTAAAAAAGGAAGTCTATTGAAATAAAAATATCAACTAAATAGCTTTACAGAAACCATATGAAAATTCCTGAAAGTCAGAAGGAACTCAGTTCTAATTTTTCTTGCGTCATCTGTGGCCACAGCTGCGGGGGTGAGGGAGGTTGGAAGGGAGAAACCCTTTTAATTTAATGTGGCTAAACGTTGTGGGAGGCTCATGCTTCGATATCCCCAGGGCCAGAGCCCTGCTTTTCCTCCTGCTGTTACGTTTCCTCTCTCCTTTCGATCTCCACGTCTTGTCCCAGAACTCTGGGCTCTCATAAAATGCTCTTGCTTGGATCAGCTGTCTGTCCGTGGGGTTTAATATCCCCAGGGCCAGGGTTGGTCAGGGCCACACTTACCTAGGTCATAAAGATACCCTGAGCCTAAACATAAATATGGCAGAGCACTGAGGAGATGGGGGTGGCAGAAGGTGACAAGGTCAGTCTGATACTCTTAAATTGTTGGGAACAAGAAAGGCTCGGGTCTACTGTGCCCTTACCTGCTCTAAGCACTTCACATGTATTAACTGGCTTGATTTTCAGTTATCATACAATAATAATACTACCTCCATTTTACAGGTGAGTGGACTGAGGCACAAGAATCTAAGTCGGTCGCCCCAGATTATTCAGCGAGCAAGAGGCAAAGCCAGCATTCTAACTGGGGTGGGCAGTGCTAGGGTCCTTGTTGCTAATCTATACAGCTATGAGGTTACATTTTTCTCTGTAGGAGTATCCCAGAAGCACACAGACACATAGCTTTAAAAAAAAAAATCATTTCTTTCTCCATAGCTTAAAAAAAATCATTTATTATTATTTATTGAGGTGAAATTCCTATCACACACAATTAACTTTCATTTAATTTTATTTATTTATTTTTATTGTTGTTCAATTACAGTTGTCCCCATTTTTCCCTCAGTACTTTTCCCTGGCCTACCTTCCGCTTTCAGCCATTCCCCCTCCCCCGTTGTTCATGCCCATGGAGCCTATACAGGTTCCTCAACTTACCCCGTCCCCTTCTCTCCCTCATTATCCCCCCTCGCTTCTGGTCACTGTCAATTTATTTATTTTTTTACCCATTAATCTGTTGATGGGCTTTGGGTTGTTTCTACCTTTTGACTCTTATAAATAGTCTTGCTATGAACATTTATGAACAACTATTTATTTGAGCACCTGTTTTTAATTTTTAGGGGTACAAACCTAAGAGTAGAATTGCTGGGTCATATGGTAATTCTATGTTTAACTTTTTCAGGAACCCTCAAACTGGTTTCCATTTTATATTCTCATCCACATTCTCCGCAACATTTATTTTCTTCCATTTTTTTCATTATTGTCACCATCTTAGTTTGAAATGGTATCTCACTGTGACTTTGATTTGCTTTTCCTTAATGATTAATGATGTTGAACATCTTTTTATGTGCTAATTGGCTATTTGCATATCTTTAAAAAAGTGTCTATTCAAGGCTTTTGTCCATTTTAAAAAACTAGGCTGTTTTCTTCTTGTGGTTGACTTGTAAATATTCTTTATGTATTTTGGATATTCAACCCTCATCAGGTACATACTTTGCAAATATTTCTCTTCCATTCTGTAGGTTTTCTTTTTACTTTCTTAATAATATTCTTTAGTGCCAAATGTTTTTAATTTTTATGAAACCCATTTTACCTATTTTTTTCTTTAGTTGTTCATGCTTTTGCTGAACAACTTAAGTCTAAGAATCCCTGCCAAATCCAAGGTCATTAATATTTGCCCCTCTGGTTTCTTCTAATGGTTTTATTTCTGATGTTCAGATCGTTGATTCATCCCACAGTTTTAACAAATTTCCAGCATCCCAGCAGTTTCCCATGTTTATGAAGGGCCAGCTTC
The DNA here is from genome assembly GCF_021234165.1 of Pteronotus mesoamericanus. NCBI lineage: Eukaryota > Metazoa > Chordata > Mammalia > Chiroptera > Mormoopidae > Pteronotus > Pteronotus mesoamericanus. The sequence goes on along the minus strand of NW_026555277.1, from coordinate 10,078,178 downwards.
ATAAGTGCATGATCCCAGCAGCCGAACAGGGCCCTGCACACGAAAGGCTCCACTCTTGATATAATAATGCTCTGTTGTTGCTGTCTTGAAATTCTTAATTTTTGAGCACAGGCCTTGCATTTTCATTTTGCCCTGGTCCCAGGTAAATGTCACCCTCTTCTTCCATGGGTATAAGTTTTTCAAGGTTCAACTCAAGTTCCACCTCCTCCAAGAAGCTCTCCTTGACCCCTTCCCACTCTCCAGATAATCTTTTCTCAGTCTCCAAGAGGGTTATGGCCTGTAAACACCACTCAATACTAAGTCACATTAACTACACTCTGCCCTTGCTTGTCCCTCATTTCCCTGTGCATGGAATTCTGTCTTTCTCATCTGGTTATAAACGCACTGGAACTTGAAAAGATGCCCTTTCAGCTAGGCACTAAAATGGGGGACAGTGAGAATTATATTTTATCTCTTCTTCACAGCTGCAAGTTCCTCTGTTTACCTTGGTGTCCCACAGCACATCAAGCTGAGGGGCTCTGTCAGGCGACAGTTCAATGAACTATGGCTGGCCTTTTTCTGTTCTTCCTCCCCTATCTGTCTCTAACCAGATGGCTTTGCTCCACCTCAAGATTCTAAAATGTTAAGGTGAGAAGGCTCATCTCATCTGGCCAAATCCATCTTTGGATGGAGAGGTCCCACAGAGTTCTAATGTCTTACTAAAGGGCACGCAGTTTATGGGAGGCCCAGCAGAGAATGCACAACACTTCCCTGTGCATTTACCCCCGCCCCTTCATCCCTTCATTTTTGGACAGATGCGGGCCCTTCCTGTGATTGCAGGTGGGAAGTAGCCCTTTCCCTGCCTGGAGCAGCTGGCTGGATTTTCTCTGAGACCAGCAGTCCATCAACCCAATTGGAATGGCTCCCTGGAGTCCCCCTGAGAAGCTCCAGAACCCAGCTGCCTGTCAGCCACCTTGTTAAACTGGTTTCCAGATGTCTCCACTTCAAATTGAGGAAGCAGGAGAAGGGTGAGGGGTCGGGAGTTAGTTTAATGTGGTCTGCCAAGTCTGTGATAAATAACATTGTGCCCCAATGGAACAGGTTGTTTTCTGGAATTGGCGGTGATGCGGAGGATGTTGTGTGAAGATGACAGAGGCCAACAGACAGATGGACCAGAACATTTGCAGGCAAGACAAGAGGGAAGAGATAAATGGACAAACAGCTGGAAAGTGAGTGGGGGCAGGGGGAAACCAACTTTACCTCAACTTGATTACATCTGCAAAGACCCTATTTCCCAAAAAGGTCACATTCACAGTCACTAGGGGTTAGGACTCGAACACTTCTTTTAGAGTGACACAGTTCAGCTCACTACAGTGAGAATATATGGAATGTATAGGTGACAAAAAATATGAAAATAAAAGCAAGTTGTAAAGAACAAGTATGTGACACATATAGTGCTCAGGTATTTTCCTCAAAAAAAAAAAAGGAATTTTAACTTAGGGTTTGTACCTCTTGCTTAATCCTTGGTACCCCTCCTCACTCACCATGTGTTGCTACCTGCCCTCCTCCAAGTACCAGTCACCACTCCTATGCTTTTAGAATTCCACTGGGCTTTGGAGCTGGGATACTTCTGAAACTGTTTGAAGTTTCCAAAGGGACAACATATTTGGGGCAAATATTCTATTTCACCCAGAGAAGCAGAGCTGACTCTTGCCTTATAGCCCGGGTTTATTTCCTAGATCAGAGCTACCTGCCTAGCAGGTATGTAAGGAATATAGTGAGCTACCCTTAACATAAAATATGAAATCCCACTGAATTATCAGCAGGGCCATGTGTAAAGGGATGCTCTGGGTGTCTGATTCACCATGGACGCTGGGTTCAGAATGTCCTACCCTCCAAAGACCCTTCTTAAATCTGAGATAATCCTGCAATGTCATTTAGCACTCTTGGTGGCATGGAATATAAATATATCACCAATAACTTATTTTTCCCAGAGGGGACCTGCTGGCTCATGTTGTTGGGTATTCCAAGGAGTGGCCTAGCTTTAGGTATAGTCGGACTGTTGGACCCAGGAGTACACTGATGTTATCAAATCTTTCTCTCTCTCAGAAAAAAATGCCCCTATGGGTTCCAGAGAAAGAGAGTGTTTAGCACATTTCAGGGATTGATCCTGTTAGTTCAGCCTGAATTCTACACATATTACTGTCACAATCTCATGGCTGGAAGGAAGGGGCTGTCTGATTGATCAAGCTAGAGTCCTGAGCAGCAATGGAAAAGCAAGGAAGCTCTAGCTACTCTAACATCAAACCCTGGAAATCTCAGTGGCCTGACAAAATAAGAGTTTAGTCACATAAAGTTCAATCAGGAAACTACTGTCAAGCATACAGGGTGTGGGAGGTTCTGCCATTTTAGACATGTAACTCCCAAGGTTACTCAGAGCATCAACATTCAACTGACCAACAGGGGACGAGATACTGGACCAGCGTGCAAGAGGTTTCTTGAAGAACCAGGCCCGCATTTCATTTGCCAGAACTTGGCTGCATGCATAGACCTTAGTATTGTCTGGAAAATACAGGCTGGCTTTGAACTCAGCAGGAAAGGAAGTAGGTGTGTTGAATGGCTAGCCATTTCTGCCCGAAGTCATACTGCTAGGCAGCATTATCAGAAAATGAGGGAGAGACTGAATTCCTTTCCAAAAGCAGGAATTCAGAGCAGATTTTTAAAAAACGTCCTTTGAACTAAACTAACTCCTGGGAAGTTTCAGACATGTCTGACTTTGTTGCGCTCGGCTATATTGGTATCTGGTACAGACAGACACTATTGTGTATCACTGTGTGACAAACTATCTGGAAACTTAATGGCTTACAACTAGAATTTTGTTATAATTTTACTTATATTTCCTAATTTCATGGGTCATGAATATGGGCAGGGCTCAGCTGGGTGATCCTTTCTTTCCATATGCTGGCACTTAGAGTCACTCGATGGTATTCAGCTGTCAGATGGTCTGGTCTGGAGGGTCCAGGACAGCTCCACTGTCATGTCATGTGCCTTGGTGGGGATGGCTGGTAGGTTGGGCTCAGGGGGGCCCTCTTCCTCTCAGGCCTCGCCCCATGGTATCTGCCACAGGGTCATCATGTGTTTGCTGTGATTGTTCAAGGCTCTGCAAGAAAGTGTTCCAAGAAACCTAGGAACAAGTTACAAGACTTCTCAAGACCTAGCCTCTGAAGCTGTAGGGTGTCACTTCTGCCACATTTTATCATCAAGCAAGCCATCAGGCTAGACCAGATTCAATATGAGGGGGATGAAACCTTCCTTCTCAAATGTAGCCAGCATCCACCAGTCTCACATCCTGTCTAGCCACATGGCTTTTTCATGCGGGGTCTTTGACTTTGGGAGCCTTTCCTTCTCTATGAGAGGCCACAGGATGCGAATCTTTACTGCCATACCCACCGCCAGCTCTCCTGGCCATTTAGGGCCTGGAGTTGCAGTTCCTGTCTGGAGAGTAAAATAGGTGTTCCAACACAAGACAGAATAAGAGGATCCTGTGCGGGGGCACGGGGGTTGCGAGGTGGGTGGGAGGCAATAAGAAGGGATGTGGAGGTGGTATCTAGCTACAGTTGGCAGTCAATATAGCTGACATTAATATACTAGGCCTCATTCTGAAATGTTTACATATATTAACTTGCTAAACATTTTTAACAACCCTATGATGGAAGTGCTGTAATTCTGCCCATTTTATAAAACAGAAAACTGAGGCCCAAAGAGATTAAGTAACTTGCCTGGGCTCATAATTCTGGAAAATGAGAATCCAATACTCAGACTCAGGCAGCTGGGCTACATAGGTCATGAGAATGTATCAAGATGCTAAAAGTAGTAATTGTCTTTGTAACACCATAAACCTTGTGACTTACTGTCACCTAGAAGGGGTTCACAAGTCTACCAGCAGCATTACCAAGCTTATTTTCTTCTTCAGAAAACCAAAAGTATCTGAAGACACTTAAAATTGGGCTAACAATTCTTATCTTCAGCTACCTCTTAAATTAGGGTGATGCCAATTATCTTCCATGGTGCTCTAGGGATCATATGCAAATTAAACAAAAGAAGTCCGAGGCAGTGCTAAGCACCTTAATGTGTGGAAATCCAAGGTTTGTTTTCTTCTCTGAGTCAACAGGGACTAGAAACCCTGCAAAATCCAGGACTTTCCCAAAGAAAAGCTGCTTCGGGATTCCCATCAAGACCTCTCATCTCTCGTAATCCCACATCCTGACCCCTTGCTTCTTCAGGCGTCCACTTTGCAGCTGCCCTTCTAAACCGATTTTCTTCTGAGCAGAAACAGAAAACCCCCAGGGAAGAAATAGCTGGAATCTTCCAGGCATTTTCTAGGATGGGATGGTTGGGGCTGCTTGGCAGCGGTGAGCACCAAGGCCTTGGCTTCACGTAGGATCTGTTTATAGCCCTCCGGCCTGTCTCTTTCCTCCTATGGGGATGGCAGATGGCCTGTATTTTTAATAATTAAAAAAAAAAAAAGTCAGAGGGAAGTCAGACTCAGCAGGAGGAATTTGGAACCATCCAGGCAGCACAATTGAGCTGTGAATTTGTTTGTTTGGAAATTGTAAATGGTGTCTTCCCATTAGGCATGCCTGCAGCCTCAGCCCTTCCAGGAATCTGCGAGGGCCCCTCCTAATGGTTTTCATCCCCAGGTCTCTGCTGCGTGGTGGATGAATGGGAGTCACTGGCACCCCCAGACCACCTGTATTCACAGGACTGCACCTCTCCGGGCCCACAATTTGTGAAACTTTCACCCCACCACCCCTTCCCCCAAACCCAATCTCCTCTTAGCTTCGCAGTAGCCCTGGGCAGCAGAGATCCCAAATGCTTAGGCAAATCAGTTTGCAAGATCAGATTTGGGTCATTTGGTGAAAAAGAGGAATGTCCAGCACTAAGGAGAAATACAAAGGCCTCTAAGAAGCAACGATAGGGGTCCTATACTCTACTCTGTTGGATTATGCTGTGGAGAGTGGAACTGACTGTTCACCCATCTATTCTTCATGTGGTGGAGGTCAGGAGAAGCAGAGGCGGAAGGGCTGGGCTGAGGGTCCAGAACCCCCAGTTCCAATCTCAGCCTGGCACCTCCAGCCAAGCAACCTTCACCTGGTCATCTTCCATTTCTGGGTCTCAGTTTCTTTATTGTAAAAGAATAGAACTGTATTTTATAGCTGGAAGGGTTGGAGAAATACTAATTCCTGTATATGATCTGATTCTCTGTGGAGATACAGAAATATCTGAGAGGTACACATGGCTGTAGACTTTGGGGAGGTGACTGATGTAGATGGGACATCTTGCTTTGGAAAAACTGTTCACATATAAATAAACTTGGGCAATATGGAATTGGTTGAATAGGCTCAAATGTAGGGATCCAAGGCCATTCTTTAATCCTGAGCAGTCCACTAAAGACTTGGCGCTTTAGAGACCATTTACTGGGCTTCCCTATACCCCTCAGCATCTGTCTTCCCTTGCCTGATGCTGAGTCAGGGTCTCCTAGAGAGTGAGTGTAAGCAGCTCTTCTCCGTGAGGAGCTGCCTGAGCAGAAGGGTGGTCCACACAGCACCAGCTCTGCCCTACTAAAGACCACAGCATCTCAGAGTCTTTGGTTCTCATGGGAAGGGCTGGAAATGGGCATTCCAGGGACTGAGGGAGGGAAGAAAGCTACCCCCACCTCTACCCCTTCCCTCCATCTCTCCCACAGTGTTCTTGTCTGGTCAACGCTGGGTCCCACTGACCAGCTGCCACCAGGGCAAGTCAGCCCAGCAGATGGTGTGAGTACTAGAGGGGATCGTGTCAGCCAGCAGCACAGACTGAGCAGTGACTATGAATTTGGGACGTTCTGTTCCCAAAGTCTCCTGCTCTCTCCCTCTCCTCCCTCCTTGTCTTCATTATTCATTGAGCTTTAGTCACTTTCTGCTTTCTTTCCCCTTCCCAGCTGTACGCTCCCCATTTTTCTCCTTTTTTAAACCACTTCTCCTTTTTTTCCATTTTTCTCTCAGCTTTTGCAGGGACAAAAGTTAGAGGCAGGACCCTTCAGGTAACCACAGTGTTATCAGGAGGATGGCCAGGACATCTCATCTTTCTGGCCAGAGAGTCCTGGGTTGAAGGAGGTGCTCAGCTCCCGATGAAAACCACAGCTAAACACCTGCTGATGTGCTGAGAGCAATGCTATCAGGAACAGTGAGGTCAAGGCCAGCGAGCCCTCAGCTTATCTGCCTGAGAAGGCCAAGGAGAAAGCTCCAGAGCTCCAGGGTTTCATTCAATCCAGAGCTGCCCCTCACCCTGCACACCCCATCGCCCCTACCATTTGGAAGCAGATATGGCCATGCCTGTGTCCACCATTCCCCGATCCTCTCCTTTTTCTGGAAACTCTTTCTGTCAGGGCCCTAGCTGGGCTGAGCCTGAGGCCCAGGGTGTTTCTCTGTCTCCCCCTTAGGAGCCCTGGGTCTTTGGGAGACTAGCCAATAGAATGTCAGTGCTAAGGTTAGTCTCAGCTCCTTCCACCAATTGTGAAATCAGCGTCTTCTGGCTTTGCCTATCCTAGAACCTACACCCCACCGGAGCAGACTGCAATCTCTGTGACCTTGGGCAAGTCATTTTTCCTTCTTTGGCTTCAGTTGGCTCCTCTGTCAAAGGATAGAGTGGACGTGCATATCTTGGATGTCCTCCCCAGCTCTGAGAGTCCATGGTTCTACTTGGTTCAGGCCAGATTGGGCCTCAGGGCTATGTCTAAACATACTCTGAGAAGGACTTTTCATAGCTTGGAACACCATGACCTTTTGTGAAGACAGTGCAATGAAAATAGGGGTTGCTTTCAGCTGGGGGCATTGAGGAAGGTACCAGTGACAGGTGTCCTTTGGAAATGGGTCTTGAGGAATAGGTAGAATATGGGCAGTCAGAGGTGGGGGGGGGCAGTAGAGGACACAGGGCAAGATTTCGGACAAAAAGAGAAGGAGGGTCCATTTGAGGAAGGAGACATTTACACATGAGTCTTCTGAAACTTCTAAAAGCCTTGTAGCAATGTACCCCTAAGGGCAAAGGGATAGCAGAAAACCCCCAGATAACAAAAGGCTAGGATGGGAGTTGTCTACTATTTGTTTTGCTTTTGCCAAGTATTTACTGCTTTTTCTCTTCTGATCTGTCTTTAATATTTCTAGCTTTCCCCCTTCCACCAGGCAGGGGGCAGGGGATAAATCCCTAGGGGCTGATAGCACATTAGGCAATTTTTGCTTAGCCTCTGTGACTTTAAATGTGTCCTAGGGCATGGAGCATCTACCCTGCCCTGTTTCCAGGCGTGTCCAAGCTGTCATCTAAAACTGACCAGGCAGCATTCTTGGCCCCGGCACCCTTACCATGAGCTTTCCTTATTCCCTCTCTATTATTCCCTTGGAGCTGCCTCCACCCCCTTCTTACTGGCAGATGCTGACAAGGCCTGCCACTATAGAAGTCAGATTGTGACTTCAGCTTGATTCTGTGAATTGGAGCTTGTGCTCATGCAGAATGAGAGACCCTTGAGAGCTTTGTGTGAGCCAGGCACTGTGCCCAGTCCTGTGGAGACACACTCAGATGAATAAGTAAGGTCTTCCTTCCAGAAGTCTATGGCCCAAGACAGTGTAGCTAAGGTGCCCCGTCTCAAATGCCTAGACATACAGTAGGTGGCCCAAGTGGCCCAATGGAAGATAACAGGGAACAGCAGAGATCAGCTGTGTTAGTCTTGCCCTCATTCACTTAGCTCCAACCTGTTAGCACCATGCGAAAATGTGGGCTAAATGTGCTCAATGCTTTTTTTTTTTTTTTGCAAAGAGAAGCTGAAATCTGGATTTTAATGTGAAATTTCCCAATTTTTAAAAATGTCATGATGACCAAATATAATTTATCTGCAGGTGAAAACATTCCCATTTTCTTATGCACTGGCAAATTCCTGAAGACATGTCTATGAAGTGATTGAAGAAAGGAAGGAATGAGATGAGCTAGTCCCTGGACATTGCTGTTCCTTATTTGTGCACACACTGGTTATTACACTGTTTTCCATCTGCAGTATAGGCCCAGGCCTTGTTTGGACCCAAGCAATTAACTAAATAATTATCTCCTTGGAATATTCATCATGCAGACCAAGTCAACAGAGAAGTGATGGACTTGTGTGCATTGCTCCTCTGGGATTTTCAGTGGAGTGGATTCCTCTGCCCTCTCTCTCCTTTGTATCCAGGGGCAGAAAAGGACCACAAATACTTCCTTATATTATGAAGCCCGAAGGTTCTAAGCCAAGCCAAAGTTGGGAACAGGGTTTAGGACTTCTCAAAATCCTCTACTTCCCAAACACACCAGCATTTCCTTCACGTGAAATATATATCTTTGTATTATTGATTGTGCATTCAGTGCCCCTATGAGACTGTAGATACATACATGTATTGTATTGTATTACAATACAACAGTGTGTTGTATTTCTTGGCAGGTGTATTGGCGTTCTCCAAAGAAACAGAACTAATAGGATGTAGATATGTTTGTGTGTGTATATGTACATGCACACATACACACACACACACACACACACACAAATGTATATATGGAGAGGAGGAGAGAGAGAAGTTTTAAGGAATCTGGAAACTGGCTGATAGAATTGTTGGGGCTGGCCAGTCTGAAATCTTCAGGGAAAGCCAGCAGGCAAGAGACCAAGGGAATAGTTAATGTTGCAGTCTTGAATCTGTAGTCAGCCTGGGGACAGAATTCCTTCCCCTTTTAAGGATCTCAGTCTTTTAAGGTCTTCAACTGATTAGATGAGGCCTGTCCCCACGTAAAGAGTAATTTATTTTACTCAAAGTCTACTGATGTTAATTGCATTATATCTTCACAGCAACCTTTAGACTGGTATTTGACTAAACAACTTAACACCATAGTCTAGCCAAGTTGAGACATAAAATTAACCAGCACAGTAGAGTTACCATCTCAGATCAAAGGAAGCCCATCTACATCCTAATTCTAGACCTTCAAATTTTCCAATGTATTTTAATTGTATTAAGCCTCAAGAAAATTTTATAATCTACAACTGTGATATCCAATACGGCAGCCACTAGTCCCATGTAGCTACTGAGCATGTGAAATGTAGCTACTGTAACTGAGGAATGGAATTTAAAATATTATTTAAATAAAAAATTTAAATTTATATAGCCACAGATGACTAGTAGCTGTTGTAGTAGATAGCATAGATATAGATCATTTAAACCATTTTAGAAAGTTCTATTGAACAATTACCTAAACAAATGTCCGATTTATTTTTTTATTTCTTTGCCTTTTCTGTTCCTACCAGCTAAATTCGCAAAGGCTTGATGTAAAGAATACAGTTTTTCTGGGGAGAGAGGGTGTAAGGGGACTAAATGGTAATGGGAAAAAATATAATAAAGATTAAATAAAAAAAGAATACTTTTTGTAGCCTTAATTTCCAATTTCTTTTGAACATCTTATTTTAGTTTTTTAAGCTTCCTCTTTGCTTGTGTCCAAACCAGGGCTGTGCTTGAGGCAGGATCTGGAGAGATATATTGCAGGCAGCCTTTGCTGTGTGCAGCAGGGGCTGGAAAAGCGTGGCTGCTGGCGTTGGCCGGGAGGAAACCCTTGGGAAGACAGGCAAAGCCAAGGCATGTTGGCCTCTCACACTGAATTTTTGGAATTTTTGTATCTTCCTGGATTTAAAATGCAAAATCTTAACTCCTGCTCCATTTCTATACTTCTTAGTTTAAATTTCTTGATTCTTTTTTCTCTTTCCTTAAGTCAGCTCAAATGTTAATAGTCTTCTCTTATTGTTTGTTCACTATCCATCAGAGCTCAGCTTTGATATAGGGAAAGGGTTTCCGAGCCTTCTCCTCTGAAATCTTATTGCCCTCTCCTTACTTTTCTTTGTGAACTTGACTACCCGGAATACAGGTTTTTCATCTTCAGCTCTGTCACTCATACCTGGATGATGTAGAGAATGTTATTTAGCCTCCCTGTGACTCAGTTTCCTTATTTGTAAAATGTGGGTGTCACTAATAATAGGACCTACCTCATAGGGATTGTTGAAGGATTAAATTCACAGTGGATAGCAGCCTGCCTGGCACCAGCAGGTTCTAGGTGAACTTTAGATAGAATTGATACTGCAGGTGCCTTCTTGTTTCTCTCCTCCAATAGAGCATAAACTCCTTAAGGGCAGAGGTTCAGCATAAAGCCTGGTGGGCAGTAGGGTTTCCCTAAATATTTGCTTAATAAACAACTGAGTGAATGGCTAGGGTCAGATCATCACTTCTCACTTCTTTCAAGTGTCCCCACATGAACTTTCAGATCAACTCTACACTCCACACCTGGCTTCTGGCAATCACTGCCTCCTGTATCTTTTGCCTCTGTTTACTCTCCTTTTCTGAGTCCTTCTGCTGATGGGGTCCTTTAGAGGTCATTGAATCCAGTCCCCTATTTTTAGCAAGTTCTGACACCCATTCAACCTGTGCTCCAACTTGGAAGCTGGGCCTGGGGAAGACATCCAACACAAAGACTTTAAAAATTCCCCCAAACAGGAATTTTTCTCTCCCTTTAGGAAAGTCCCTGGGGCTGCAGACATGAAAGCATTGGTCTGACTTACACGACACATTTGCCAGGCACTGGGGCAAGGAAGTGGGTGTGTAAGAGGAGACAGTGTCACTGGCCCTCTCCTGGAGACATTTGGTGGGTACAGGGGCACTCCTTCCTGCCCTCTTAGCTGTGATTATGTGAACCTAAAAACAGCCTCACCTTCTAGGTTTATGGCCTGCTGTCCCTTCCTCCCATACCCTCTCCTGGCACTGGGGTGGTTTTGTCTGGTCTTTGGCCCTTTCTGAAATATCAAACCCCATTGCTTCATGGAATGCTAACCAACAACTTGTCCACGCCAGGAACTTAGAGACTGTGGCGGCTTCTTAAATTCTCCAGGGGTTCCTGTTCCAGAGGGAGACTCACAACTATGTAGCGCCAACGTGGCCTTTAAGATGCAGCGTGAACAAGGAATCCCATCAACCCACAGCCTTCTGGGCTCAATGTTCAAACCATCCCCTGGCCTGCCTTGTAGCATCACAGAGCACAACTAATGAATAGCAAGCTTCCTTCAGACCTCCCCCCGTAGGTTCCTCCCTAGCTGCCTCCCTTTTCCCAGCTGTCTACTGCCTCCATTTTCCTCTTGGAAGCCACAACTCAAACATCGAGCCATCTCTGGAGAGGGAACAGCCAGAGGGAAGTCATGCCTGTTTTGGGTAAGATGGTGAATCAGTGTGGGCTTGACTTGACTTGGTGCCCGGTACTGCTTTCTTGACCAGGGTAGGGTTGGCTGGCTCAGGTTGCCCATTCTAAGGGTTCCTTTAATTTCTAAGAAGTAAAGCAAGAAATATTTGATATTAGATATCAAATCTTTTGATTTGATATTTTTGTCTGTGACAAAATCCAGTTCTATCTTTTTTTCTCCTTCCCCCTTCTTTCCTTCTTCCCTCCCTCCTTTCCTCTCTCCCTCCCTCCTTCCCTAACCTCCTTCCCTCCCTCCCTCCCTCCTTTCACCATTATTGATTGCCTGGCTCTCGAGTACCAAATACTTGCCAAAGCAAAAAAAAATTTTAAATGGTCTCAATTCTTGTTTCCTAGACCTTTTTAGAGAGGAAGAAACATACTCATAAGCAGATAACAATAGATGACTATGAACAGTGCAATCACTGAAATAGCCACAGGGTACTGGGCAGTTGGAGTCCAGAGGGGGACTAAGGTAGGCTGTGCAGAAGTCCATTTGACTCGAATGAAAATTGGTTCCCAAACCCTCATCTGCAGATCACATGCTAAATTCTTCACAGGTAAAAGAGAGAAATGAGAAAAATGTGGACAATATAGTGTGAGTGTATGAATTCTGAGTTTGTGGAGAATATTGTTTTTATTCTAGGATTCTGCACCCTTTTTGGTAACATACAATGATGACATTACATGGTAATGACAGTAATGGTAATAGTTGTTATTTTTGTGTCTATATCTTTATTTGATAAAATAAAAGGGACAATCACATATTGGTTCTCCAAAATTTTTGGAAAATTTTTTTTTTGGTGGCTTAACACATGAAAGTTAATTTTTCATTCATGTAACAATCCAATATGACTTGCACAGCTCTTGTCTGGACTGCCTCCATAGTTCTAGCTATGCCATTGGCAGCTCATGACCTGTTGGATAGAGAGCAGCTTCACCTAGACCAGGAGTGCTCAAACTTTGACCTTAGCACCCCTTTACAATATAAAAAATGTTTGGAAATGTTATTGATCTATTGAACATCAGCATTTAGAAACTCCTGGCTTAAAGCATGAGCAGAAGGTAGAGTGGTGATGGATAAAGCATTTGTCACCGAGGACACCAGAACTGGATTACTTGTGTGGTGTTCCCCTGGCTTAATACACACACTATTTTACCTGCAGGAAGTGTGCAATGTGGCTCTTCTTATAGAAGATGGTATTGTTGGGTCAACACAGAGGACATGTTCTTTACTATTTGATTGTTTGAAGTGGTAGAATTTTTGCTAAAACATGTACATTTACACCTATTGTTCCTATCAACTGTAGGAATGCATTTGTGAAAGGGCTTACTGGGGTAGGAATACAGTTTGTGGTCATGCAATGGAAAAGGAAAGTGGTTTTAATTGAGGATCAAATCCATGACCTTGGTTTGTTAGCTACCTTCACCAATAAGTTGACCTAACCATTTACATACAAGCTGGTTGTCCTAGGAACATGGTAGAAGGTGAAAATGCATTGTCATGGATCAGTAGACAAAAGACCAACTTGGGAGTCACACAGTTGTGCTTGACTTCCGAGACTCACTGTTTCCTGGCTTTCTAGCCTTGACTGTGATGCTTCTATTTTCTGCCCTCAGTTTCCTCATCTACAAAATGAGTAGGCGGATAACTGATAACTTTAGACCAGGGGTTCTCCAACTTGAACATGTATTAAGACTACTTGGAGGGCTTGTTAAAACTCAGATTACTCAGTTCTATCCATGGTTTCCATTCAGTAAATCTGAGTAGGGACAAGACTCTGCTTTTCTAAACATTTCCACATGATGCTGATGCTGCTGGTCCAAATATTACACTTTGAGGACCACCGGATTAGATACTCTTTCACATCCTTCACACCTAAGGTGCTATTAGTCATTCTTGCCTTTAAAGAGTTTATAATATGATTAGCATTTTTCCCGTGAGAGGGAAGGAGATTGATGACTTCATTTTCTTCAGTTTCTAATCCAATATTTATTTGACACCACCTGTAGACATGTGACCACGAGACAGAGAGAAGGAGGCTACCACAGTCTTCCCTGCAATGCTTCCCTGAGAACCTCTGTATTGTGTCAAGGCTCTGCTTCCCATAAGGCACTGTATACAGCCAAATCTGCTATTTGTAGTCCCAGGGACAGTGAGAGTCTGGAAACTGATATCAACAGAGGGTGGTAAGTCCTTCCTCCAAGCACATTTTCAGGGCTGACTGGTGGAACATGATGCTACAGAGAGGAGCCTATTTCTATATACACATCAGAATGGGTGAAGCAGTGTCAAAAAGGATTGCCTGCAGGTTCGCGTGCCCCAGGCTGGGTCACTGTCACCTCCTCCACGTTCCCAGCACGAAGCTTTGTTGATTAATCTCTTCCCACAGAGTCAAGGTGGATGCCAGACCAGAGGACAAAGGCAGATGTAGCTGCTGTCACCTGCAGTGCAGCCACTGATGCAGACAGCATTAGAGATAGGTGGGCACAGAAAAACAACGCTTAGCTACACAAGATAGAAAAGGAAGGTATTTGGGATTTTTTTTGTTTATTTGTTTGTTTGTTGGATTTGAGGACTATAGAGTAAAGTGAGACTATGGTACTTATTTGGCGGGTAAACAAGAGGTGGCTTGGAATATACATGTGTATATATATCTTGCCATATATGCTGGTCATCTTTTATTCTCCAGCTTGCGTCCTCTGAGCCTACATTGCTTCAGCAAACAGCTGTGTATAGGTGTGGCCTGACATTGCTTCACACACGGCACTTATCTTCTGCCTTTTGCCCGGGGCTTTGCTGTTGTAGCGCAGGAAGCCAGGGTAAGCCCGCTCAGCTAGTCTGAAGTGCAAGGGAATTAGTGCTCTCCGGAGAAGCCTTGGCCAGCGGGGGACCTCAGAGGATAAGTATTTTTCTCTTGTGCTTTCAGAAAATTCTGAGGCATGTAGTTCTTCAGAGGAACTTCAGCAAATCTGAGTTGCAGTTGCCCACAGAACCATAAATATCTCAATAACGCACCCTTCATTTAGTTGTTTCATTCTTTCAGGTCCTTCTCTTTTGAACTCTGGAGGTCATGTTTCCCAAATAAACTACTTGCATGCCCTTCTCTCAGGCTTTCTTAGTTTGGGGGACCCACAGCTAAATGCTAAATACATTTCAGATTTATGGTAGCATTTTAAGAATAAACAGCTAATATTTTTTGAATACTGTTGGTGTGCCAGGATCTATATATTTTTACAAATAAAAATTAATTTTAATTTCTCTTAAAGTAACACATATATACAGTTTAAAAGTCAAATAGCACCACATAACATAATGAAACAACAATCCCTTATTACCTTCCTGGCCACTACCATTCCACTTCCAGAGGCAAGAAAGTTTGTTAGTTTCTTTCTATTGTTCTAAGTGCGATCAATTTGTCAATTTCAAGCATATTTATTAAATGCCTATTTTGCTGGATGATGTTTTAGTTTTTTATACTCCCCACACCACCCAATCCACTGCCTTTATTATATTAGTATTAAATGATGAGTAATATTTACATTATTATGACTATATAAATATTGCTCATAGATTTTAGCAGGCTCTTATATATCTTTTTGTTTCTTAGAGTATATAACACAATTTCTCATGTCCTTTGGTATTTCTTAGGTTTTTATATAGATACTGTTATTTCTTCCCTCGCTAAAACATCTCTCAATACTCTCTTCTAGGTGACCCAAAGCATCAGGTTACCATCAATTGCATTTTTATCCTAAATCCTAGGTCCTGCCCAAGGCTCGGCAGGGCCTGTTAGACAGCTGTTATGCTGACACATCCTTCCGCCATTTTCTTGGGGCTGTTTCTCTTCACTACTCTCCTGTGATATGCTCTCCATTTCCTAGATTAAGTCTCTTCTTCTTTCCTACTTTACCTCCTATTTTTTAAATCATATGTTCAATAACATCTTAAGAAAGGATGGATGAATGGAAGGTAAGATTATTAAGACATTGTTTATCTGAAAATGTCCAGCTATGCGTATAATTCCAGGTAGGAAATAATTTGTACTCAGAAATTTGAAGTATTGGTCCATTGTCTTCTTGCTCCAAGTGTTGTTGCTGAGAATGCTGAGGTCATTCTTTTTCTCTACCTTGATATGTGAGTTTTATATCCACAGAATGTTTAAGATCCTCTCCCTGATGTTCTGTAACTTCATACCAATGGGCTTGTTGATTATGCTGAGGACTTGATGGGCTTTTTCATTCTGAAAACTCATTTCCACCAACTTTGGAAAACTTTTGTTTGTTACTTCTTTGATGGGTTTTTTCCTCTCCCTTTCCTCTGTTCTTTATTTATAATGGCTCATCTCTATAGCTAATGATATCAATTTCTTAGATTTATTATCTCATGAACTTATCCCTTTTCTTTCTGTCATTTTCTTTTTTCCTTTCTCTTTATTTATTTATTTTTGGGGATATAGTTTCTAGAGAGTTTTCATGTCTTTCTTTAGCTTTCAATTTTATACTGAATTTTATGTTTAGTTATTTATTATGTCTTCAATCTCCAAGAAATTTTTTATTTTTGGATTTTTAATAATAGAATCTTGTTATTTCATGAATGTAAAGAAGAAAATCTTACACTTCTTTTCTTTCTGGAAATACTATTTTTATTTGTTTATTTTTTATATTCTGCGTTCTCTAAGTTTCATTTTGGATTGTTTGATTTAGTCTCTGTCTTTAATTTTGCAGACTTACTTTAACTGTCTGATGATTCCTGGCTCTCTATTTGCATGTAGGAGTGAGACTGATAGGGATTTCTTTTTCTGAAATTGGACTATACTACAACACCTTGAGTAGAAAAACTGACTGGTCAGCAGAAAACCCAAAGATCTTTCACACAAATTCTTAAAATTTATAAAAGAATTTAGTAAGGTTGCTGAATA
Organism: Pteronotus mesoamericanus; assembly: GCF_021234165.1. Taxonomy (NCBI): domain Eukaryota; kingdom Metazoa; phylum Chordata; class Mammalia; order Chiroptera; family Mormoopidae; genus Pteronotus; species Pteronotus mesoamericanus. The sequence goes on along the minus strand of NW_026555277.1, from coordinate 10,061,961 downwards.
TAATATCGACACACAATGTAAAATATATTTTATATAACAATAAATAATGAGAAAATGCAATTGTCTCGTATAATTTACAATAAAGAATATAGGGTATATAGGAATAAATCGAACACAAAAAAATGTGTAAATTCATTATGGAGAGAATAATTAAACTTTTTTGAAAACTGTTAAGACCAAAATAAATGTAATAACATCCTAAATTTATGGATAAAAAAATTCAATATTGGGACATCAATCTCCCCATATAGATCATTTTACTTAATATGACACTCCCCTCCCTGGCTGAAAAAATTTCAAAAGCATCTTCAGTAGAACTCAACAAGCTGTTTCTGAAACTTCTATGGAATAACAAAGGTCCAGTAAGGGCTAAGATAAAGAAGAACCATGTAATAAAAGTTGCTCTTCCATGGATTACCACAAATCTTGGTCATTGGTTTACTTATTAACTCTGTATCAGCAACATAATATCTTAAGTACATAAATAGATTAATGAAGCTCCCAAATAAACTCACACCTGTGTGAAAGCCCAGAGAAACAACAGAGTGTGCAGAGCAGTGCTGCCCCTGCAGAAATGTAATGCAAACCACATATATAATTTTACTTTATTATTTTTGCACATATGTAATTTTAAATATTCCAGTAGTCACATTAACAAAACTCAAAGGAAGATAAAACTAATTTTAATAATCTTTTATTTAACCCACTATAGCAAAAATATTATTTCAATATGCAATGCATGTAAAAATCATTCATGGGATATTTAGCATTATTTTTTTGAACCAAATTTTTGAAATCCAGCATATATTTTACACTTAGAACACATCTTATCTCAACTCCTCTGTCACACTAGTCATGTTTCAAGTGCACAGTGACAACATGGGGCCAGCGGCTGCCATATTGGATGGTGCAAACAAAGGGGTTAGACGTGTCAGCTCTGCAGCCAGCACGCTGCTTACTAGGTGTGCAGCCTTGAGCAAACTGCTTAACCTCACTGCGCCTCAGTTTTCTCATTTGTAAAGTGAGAGCAACAATAATACCTATCCCAAGTGTTATGATATAGATTAAATGAATTAATAAACATCTTTTATGGTGTGCTCCACATGTACTAACTAAACACTCTTCTAAATGCCAACATAAATTATGACTAGCCAATGTATTACAGAGACAGGTCATTGGAAAAGGGTAAACTTTTTAAAGAGTGTGCTTGAACATTATTTTTCATGTGACAGTTTTAAAAAATAGATGACAGCCTCACAGCATACCTTAAAATGAATTATAGTTGAATCTAAAACTGAATGTGAAATACAAAGCTTTAAAACTTTAACAAATTTACTCTATTTTGAGGTCACAAGGATATTCTCCTATGTCATTTTTTAAAAGACAAAAATGCCATCCCTAAAAAAGCAATAAAATTGACCATACAATTTGTATTTCTCAAAATACACCCAAAAGATAAGTCAATAAATGGGGATTTTTCAACTCACATAAACAACAGAAGATTAGTATTTAGACTACATAAAGCACTATAAGAAAATGAGTAAGAATCCACTTTTAAAAAAAAGGAAAATAAAATGAAAATATTTTACTAACCAGGACGTATGTATGGTCTATAAACATACAAAATAATGTGCAACCTCATAAGTATTCAGAGATAGTAAATTAAAACCAAAACAAAGTATTTCACATCCTCAATATTGTCAACAAAGAGACGATACCAGGTGTTGGTGAGAATAGGGAGGTTGGACGGCTGGTGGAGTGTAAATTGGTCAAATCCACCACTGGAATTATTTGACAGTATCTATTCAAGTTGAGAATGAGCAAAGATTATGCCCCAGCCAGTCTGCCTCTACATGTATACTCCACTTGTACAAAATTGGCCAGAGTATGGCTGTTCACATCAACAAAAAGCCTAGAAACAACCAGAAAGCCACCCAAAAAAGAAAGGATACATAAATTATAGGATTTTCTTATAATGTAATTCTATACATCAGTGAAAAGATATATTTTCATACACATTCCAATGTGGACGAACCTCAAAAGTATAATGTTGGGCAAACAAAGCTAGTCATAGAATACATTCAGCATGATACCGTTTATGTAAAGTTCAAAAGCAGACAAAACTAAACAATAGATTGTTTAGAGATATGTACATGTGTGGTAAAATTACAAAGAAAAGTGAATAAAATGACTAAAATGAAATGCAGCATAGTGGTTACTTTGAGATGGAGAAGGATACAATAAGGCAGGAACACATGTGGCGTTCAAAGTCACTGGTGAGGTTCTAATTCCTCAGGCGGATGAGACATACAGGTGTTTTTAATATGATTATTTTAACCATATATGGACATTATATATGCTCTTTTTATGTACATTACACTTTACAACGTAAGATAAACTGGTTGGAATTTGTGTGTTGCTCAGAGCTTTTTAATTGCTGGGCTTGACTTCACCGGTGCTGGAGTCTGGGGTGATGACGCTATGAGCCGGAGTTTTAATTGGGGGACCCCCAATGCCAACCCATGCAGGCCTCTTCTCTGGGTCCATTTTGTTTTCCAACGAATTCTCCAACTTCTTGCCTGGAAGTGAGTGCCTGGCTTCCAGCAATGCAGAGCTGTGTAGGGAAGGGGATTGGTGTTGGTGGGAGCTGGGGGTGGGGCCTACTCAGTGTCTACACCTCAGCCTCACCCTTTTTGGAGAGGTAGTGTCTTGCTGTTTGGGGCAGAAGGGGGAATCTGGGCTTTGTTTGTTTTTTAAGGAATTCCAAGCAACTGCTGAGTTTTCAGCTCTGTGCTCACCTTGCCATCCTTGGTACCTGGTACTCCCATATCAGAGCCATTCTGATTTCCTGGAGGCCACATGGATTTGCATCCCATCTTCCTTCCCCCACTACACGCCCCTTTTGCTGAGCCAGATTTTCATCCTCCATTTTTTTTCCATCTAGGAACATGCTCTTGATGTCTTTTGCCTTTTGTTGTTTCTTCTTCCACTCCTTTTCTCCTTTACTCTCATTCTAGTGAAGTTTTCAGGATAAACACATGCATTCAATCTGCTGTATTGAACCAGAATTGCTGCTACCAACAGTTCTTTTCATGTTTACCTCCATTTTACAATGAGAGAAATTGAGAACATAGAGGGAGCACACCACTTGCGGGAGCCAAAGTCCAATTGCCAGTGTGAACGACTCCAAGCTGTACGCCTGTCCTCCTGCTCTGTCTCTCTCCCAGCAAGAAGGCTCCAGGGTCCTGTAACTCATCTGGCCTGAGCTGTGTCCGCTTGTCCAACCCAGAACCCTCCTGCTGCAGATTCCCATGTCTGCTCTCCCCTGGGTGTAATGAACAGCCCATCGCAGGACACTCAGGACAGCAGCGGCTCAGCCTGCAAAGCTGTGCTCTCAGCCAGGCATGTGCAAAGCTCCAAAGCCTCCCTTGGGTGCAAGGAGAGTGACCTTGATTTTTGATGTTAATGGCTTCACACAGGCAGAGAGTTTCCTTTGGAAGCAGCAGATATTCATCGGGGCCATCAGCCTGGTTCATACTGAGAAGCACTTGGAATGAAATTTAATCCAGCAGTGGTGGGGGAGAGAGAAAGAGGAGACAGAGCAATGGGAAAGTTACTTTTTTTTCTTTGACAACCACAAATTTCCTGCACTCCCTTGAAACCAAATTTCTGTTTTGACTAAATGGAAAGTCTCCAAGGAACATGGGCTGATGAGGGAGATTTTTCTTAAAAGCACCCTCTGTTGCCTTCCATCAATCCACGCCCCCCTTCCTATCCTTGCCCTACTTGTACATCTTCCTTTCTGCTTTCTCCGACCCCATCTCCACTATCTCCATCAGCTGCCTCCTGAAGAGACGCTCTGCACCTTATTCTAAGCACCTCTTGCTGGGTCATTGGCAGGCCATCCTGCGGAGGGATTAGTGTGGTGAGCCCATGCAGTCAGGGGCTGACAATGTAAGACCTCAGTACTACATGTTTGCTGAATGAATGAATATTACTGGAATACTTTGCTGGGGTACACAAACCTGTAAGAATGAGGTCGCCCTCCATGACCAGATTTGCATCCATTAGCTTATATACTAACATATGAATTGCCGAGGCTTACTATGGAGGGTTGTGGGTAAAAACAAACATTAAACAAACAAACAAAAACTTGGACCACAGAGATAACCAGAGAGGATAACTGTGTAGGCAGATCTGGAGTTCCTTTCCAGTTACCCTTTAAGGCTCCATCTTTCTGCTCAGGGCACATAGCAGTCATGTGACTTTCTTGGGGGTGGCTGGCAGTAAGTGTGACTTTGTGTTGGACCATTAATCAAAGACAGTGATTGTGTGTAAGGGCACTGTGAGGAGAAGAGAACATTGAGTGGCAGTTGGAAGGAGGGTAGGAATGTGCTAGCTAAAAGGAAGATATGTTGATGGTGAAGAGAAGGTTGTCACTCTGTGGTAGAGACCAAAGTGGCGTCAGGAGTGTCCTGGTCTCATAGACGTAGGCCTGTAGTTCCATTGATTTTCAGGGTGAAGTGGGTACTTACTAGGGGTTTGAGAGAAGGGATGTGACCAAAAGGAATCTACGGAATCAAAATGGTCAGAGGAGTTGAGAATCATTTGCTTTGGACTAAAGGTAAAAGCAGAAGGAAGCATGAAATGGTGACAGATTTTTTGACTATCCATGCACCAACTCAGAAATTTTTAGAATGTAGTAGGGATTAGGGCAGGGTGATTTCTGAAGAGACTCGTCTCCTGTGCTAGAACATTCTGCGCAGCTGTGGCTGTGACATGGACATAATTTGCATCCCTGTAAATCTCTTTGTTTCACATGAAAAGTCATTCTGTTGTACTCATGATATCTGTGGGGACTTGAATGGGAGCCAGGAAGAGTAGGAGGTCATGGATATAGGGTGGAGCCCTCAGGAATGACTCCCCTCAAGTTATTAGGCAGCAAAAGTAGCCATAAAGGCTGACAAGGGGAGCCTTGTGGTTTATCCTACAACCTGTTCTAATGGTCTCTTGCTACCTCCCTGCACCTTCCTCCAGTCTAACATCACAGTCAATCATGTGATTTCCTTCCTCCTTTCTGTGCAGGAGGGGAGGGGGATGGCTTCTGTGGGGAATACGTTTCTTGTTGCTGACACAGATAGATCCCTGGGTATGTGAATTAACATGCCATATCTGAGCATCAGCTTCCCATCTGAGCCTATGCAAGCACCATCAAGTTGGGTGAGATCAAAGGTCTACTGTCTCTGCTATTCTGTATGAGCTAGGCACCTGTGGACTTGGGTAAATTCTATGAGACTATATTTCAACTTACACTTTCTGGGAGTAATTCATTGTCCTTGGCGTTTACTCAGCACATTGACACATATTTATCTTGTTATCTTATGCTAGTAAGATGTTTTAAAATAATATGAAGTGCTAATGCATGTTATTAGAACATTTCTTTCCATCTCTTGTAATTCTTATATTTTGATATCCTTTTTATAAAATTCAATAATATTACATTTTCCTATTTTCTGTTTTACAACTCTATTAATTTCTTTGAGTTGAAGTAATAAACTACCACAAATTTAATGGCTTAAAACAACACATATTTTTTCTCACACAGTTCTGGAGGTTAGAAGTCCTAAGGTCAAGATGTCGACGGCTGTATTCCTCCTGGAGGCTCTGAGGAAGAATCTGTTTCCTTGTGTTTTCTGGCTTCTAATGCCTTTGGCTTGTGACATCATCCTCCATTTTCAGAGCCAACAGCATAGCATCTCTCTCCTCCACTTCTGTAATCACATCACTTTCTGACTCTGATCATCCTATCCTTCTCTTATAAATATACTTGTGATTACACTGGTCTCACCCAGACAATCCAGGATAATCTCTCAATCTGAAATTCTTAATTTAATCATCCCTACAAGTCCCTTTTGCCATACAAGATAAAATATTCACAGGTTCCAGGGATTAGGAGTTGGATATAAACACCTGGGGGAAGGGTCTTGCTCAGCATTCTTAAATCACTAGAATTGTGAACTTAATTGTGTTGTGATTAGTGGTAAATAATTGTTCACTACAAATGGTTTTCTGCAGTATTTACCATTTGTGAAAAGGAACATGTACCAGCAGGCTTTAATTCACTTTTCACTGGAGTCTCCAATAGCTGATAAGAAGCAAGCAAAGAAATGTGGTACTCATGCACATTTTTCTGCTGCTCCAATATGATGCTGGACGACAGCAGAGAGGAAATGTTTATTATCTATTGAAATATTTATTGAAAATATATCAAAAATACCAGTTATGATTAATTGAAAATTTGACCTTTTTTTGTGGAATGAAGAATTAATATGACTTTGCTTCATAATGAATGGTCCTAGATGGAGTCATTCTTAACTCCAATGATAAGTAGAAAAAGAATCCCACCAAAAAATTATTGTTATTAAATGCCAAGGAACATCAGAGCTTAGTTCCTACATGCCCTGTGTTATGCTGATGCTTCACATTATCTCATTTAATCTTCACCACAGCCCTGTGAGCTTTGTACAGTCATTCCTGTTTTGTAGGGGAAGAGACTGAAGGTCAAAGAAGTTTTGTGATTGTCTCATTGGGGTTGTTAAGCTTGTGCTCTACTGAGTGCTGGTGCCTTGGACAGCTGGGTCTGTGGTTTCTCTCTCTACACTGTTAGCTTCACTGGGTATTTCTTGCTTCAACCTGGTGGTCCTGATGGTGCAGAAGGTGGGAGCCTCATACATCATTCACCCCAACTTTTCCATTAACCTTGGGGTAAGGAGTGAGAAAGAACCATCCACATCTTAACATGGGCAGCTCCTCCAGAAAGCAAGAATTGAGGAATTTTTCTTATTAACATTTTGGATTTTCCTCCTATGAGAAACCTCTATATCCAGGCTTTTAAAAGAGTCAGTGAATGAGTGGAATTTGCCAGGGGGTGGGAAGAGGGGTGGGCAGCAAGACATTCTTTTGCTGCTGGCTGCTGCCAGCTTTGATGATATTCCTTCTCCACAAATGGGCAGCTTCTTAACTCACACCTTGGTTAACAGGGGAAGAAATAGGGTGGAGAGGACCGAGGCTGGAGCCATCAGGATTTGATGAGCCAGAAAGGCAGAAAAGAAGGGTTGGGCTCCTGTGGGACTTTTGGTAGCTTAGATTATCATTAGTGATCCTAAGCGCGAGCTTCCTGGATGACTACCCTGACTCTATCATACAGCAGCAGTGTTCATAACCTAATTCTTGTTATTAGCAGCCTTATTTTTCTCATCATAGATAAAGATAAAAGCTCATCTCTTGCAGGGTTGTTGTGAGGAGAAGTGAATCAATACTTTTAAAGCTCATAAGACAGTAGTTAGTAACTGCTCAATAAATGTGAGCTCTTGTTAATAAGACCATTGTTAAAACCTTTGGAAAGGAAATGGGATTGAAGGAGCATGTCTTCCTCCATGGTACCTGCCAGAGAAGAGGGGTGTATAAAGTGGGAGGGGGCCACAGGATCACCAGATTTAGCAACTAAAAATATGGTACTCTGGCTTTAATCTAATTTCAGATGAAAAACAAATATATATATATGTTAGATCTACATAGATCTAATAATCTAATATAATCAGCCCTCAGTATGCTCAGAGGATGGATTCCAGGACCCCTTTCCCTGCAACAGATAACAAAATCTGGAAGCTCAAGTCCCTTATATAAGATGATTTAGAGCAATGCATTCAGTTGGCCCTTTGCATCCATGGAGGCAAAAGCCACAAACACAGGGCCAACTGTACTTATTGAAAAAAATTGGCATGTAAGTAGACCTACATTATTCAAACCCGTGTGTTCAAGGGTAAACTAAAGACACACACACACACACACACACACACACACACACACACACATCCCATGCATTATTATTTATTATTTATCTGCAATACAAATTTTAACTCTGAATGCTATATTTTATATTGCAACTCTCTGTTGGGTGGGGAAAAGAAGGGGAAGGAAAATGAAATCTCCAGTTATACCCAGAGAAAAAATTTTGATGCATTAACAGCAGCACTCCATCCAACCCTGCTTCTCGTGTTATGTTTCCAGAGGCCAGACAAGGAAACCTCTCTCTTCAGCCCCAACCTGGCTCCGATCACTGGGACCAGGCAGCCATTTCACTGCAGTAATCCACCCCATGAAACTAGAGCCTGTGTTTGCTGGTTATTAAGCTACTCTGTCCTCTATCCCACCCCCCTTCCCCAAACGCACAGGCACACAAATACACCAAAGCCCAGTTAGAGGTGCAGAGGTTAAGGAGGAGCAGGGGCGGGGAAAGGATTAGAATGTTATCAGAATAGCATCTGCAGAGATGCTTCCAAGACAGGCCTCACTCTGAGCATGTCTGTGGCCAGGGGCCAGGCCTGGGGCAGATGGGAAAACACCAGCTGGCCAGGGAAGGAGAGGTCCCTTGAGGGCAGAGGCTTGCCAGGTGTGGGTTGGGGGTGGGGGGACTCTCCTCCCCTTCACCGGGGCCCCTGCCCCACCCAGCTTTTTCCTGGCCTTTTTAATTTTTTCCTTTTTAGTCAAACAGTTAGTTTTCAAGCAAGCATTCCTTTAGCCAGCATATTAATATTGCTGGGATCCTTGCATTTTACATGGGCTCCACCCACTTTCTGAGAGAGGCTGAAGGCCCGTCTGGGGTGGCAAGCTTGCAGGTCTGGGGCCAGAGCCCCGCTGCCTTAAGGAGCTGCACCCCCTGGAAGCCATCTTCGGCTGTGCCATTCCGTCCCCCAGGCTTGCTCTAAATCAGTTCATATGGGACAGTAGGAAGAGATTACTTTATTCCTTAAGGTTGCAAGTTCTCCTGACTTTTCAGCTGACAGTGAGTTCTGTCTAAAGTTCACCCCCAACTTCTGGCTGCATGGAGAGCTCTTGCCCCCCAACCCTTTTTGTTCTGAAAGAGTCCTTCTATTGCCTTTCTGCTTCTCAAGTCTAGTTATCAGTAAAGAGAAAAAAAAAATCAGAGTGGTTCATTTAAGAATAGCCTAACTCAAGGGCTAGAAAGACTTTCTAAGCATGACTTTAAGGGAAGAAATCCACAAGGGACATAATAATAGATGTGATTCCTTAAACATTGACTTTTGTATGTCTCAAAACAGCATAAACACACACACACACACACACAAATATTTGTTACAGATAGCCTTTCTATAAAGAACTCTTACAACTCAGCGACAAAGAGAAACATATGTAACTAATGAAGAAAATGACACAACTGATAAAATATATATAGTAGAAGAAAGGTCAACCTGAGTGGTAACAAAAGAAATTTAAGTGGCAATAACCATGAGGTTTATGTTTTCTCTGTGGAATAGTGTTTCTGTGTCTAATAAAGTGACAAAAAATTTTTTAAAAAGATCATGCCAAGTGTTGGCAGGAATGTAGAGAAACTGGGACTTACAAGCACTGTAAATTGGGGTGTTAAAAGGTACTTTATTTTGGAAGGGTAATGAGGCAACACAAATCAAGAAACAGAAATGTTCCTACCCTTTAAGCTGCTTATTCTACTTTTAGTAATCTTTCTAAGAAAATAATTAATGTTTCATTTCACAATTTAGATGTGAGAGTGTTTGCAATACTGCTTGTAATAAGAAAAAAATTTTAAATTTATGCCCAACAATTGTTTTAATGGAATATGACGCATTAATCATTGGGCTAGCAGACATTTAAACTCAGGCTGTGAGAGAGTGGTTTTTAAGTAATTCTTAGGGGAGTCCTCTGGGGTGGGATTTTGGGTTCCAGGTCTCCCATCCTGATGGGCGTTTTTCTCTTTTACACATTAGGCTTCTATGTAAGACTTAATTTGAACCAAAGAGTCATTTAAAAAGAGTTTAAAAACTATTCTTGGGAAAAAAAAAAAAAACATTTAAGGAGTTGCCAGATTTCTTCTGTTCGCCCCTCCAGATCCAGTTTGCCCCTTCTTATCCTCTGCTTTCTGCCCTGAGCAGATGGTCTATTTTGACCATAGCAATGGATTCCTCATCTTCTGCTTCTGGTTGGGTTCAGCAAGTGGGAATCCCCAGCCAAATGCCAGAGAGGAGGGAAGGGGATTGAGTCTCCTGGCTCCTCTGCCCTGAAATCACCAGGAGCTGATGTCTCTCAAACTCACCATCCTTTCTAGAGACCAAGTCCACGTAATTCTTCCTCCAATTTTCTGTAGCCACCTCTTCTCTGCATTCTTTTGTGCTCCTCATTGTTTTGTGCAATACCTCAGGTTACTGCACTCTCACTTGTTTTCTCTATACTTATGGTCGCCATATAATTTATTGCCACCGTTAAGAGACAAAGAGGGTTACAAAAGTTTTTATAATATTGATGGACTTATAAAATAATTCTATTCAAAAACTGCCTTCTCAAGTTAAGTTTTAAAAAAACTAAAATAGAATATATACTCATTGAAACAAAATTGTAAAAGCTTATTTAAATTAATTGATTATTAAAGATTAAATAAGCAGAATAATTATTCTTGATACATAGTTATGTACTATATTTTTCTCTATTATTGTGTCTCTGGCATTTTTTAAAAGAATGTTTTCTTTTTACATAGTTTTTTTTTAGTATTTAAAATTAAATTTTACAACTTTCTTCAAAGTTGTGTTTTGTGATTAAAACATTTGAAGTTGATGATACCTTCAACTGATTCTTTTGTAGACATAATAGTTTTATCTGAGAAAATACTCTCCAAAGTATCTGGTTAAATTATGTTAATGTAGGACATTGCCAGTTGTAATCATTTTCCTAGTGGACTGTATACATATTGCAAACCAAATATTTTCCAAGTTAATATCTTTTAATCCTTAATCATATGTCTTGTTTTTAACAAATGTTTTGATAAGATAAAAAAATTGTCAAATAAGCAGTTTCTAATTGAATATTCATTTAAACTTAGATGGTGTAAAATTGTAGCCTTCTTTTCGGGGGGGGGAATTGGGGGTGGAGGGATTGAGCAAGACAGAAAAAAAGGAGAGAGCTTATGGACACGAACAAGGGTGTGGTGATGGGGAAGGAAGTGGGTGGGTGGGGATGGACGAAGGTATAGCAGGATAAATGATCATGGAATAAATAGAATAAAATGAAAAAATTAAAAAAAATTCTGGTCCTTCTCAATGCTATTCCAAACTTGTATAGAGTATATACTTATTAAATTAAAAATGGAAACTCCATATTTCCACAAGCGAAGATGTTACAAAACTCAATTACAGATTTTCAAAATTAAATCTTTACCCCGCTTTAATGTTTATCATCTAAGTTGCTCAGTTTTCCTTTATTTTACAGGGTCAAAGACTTCTTCTTCTCAAGCTTTGTTTTTTATAATTGCAACTTATTAAATGCTTCAAAAGTTAAAGTTTGGGCACTTTATTGCTGAATAATTTGGTTGAAGATTTCAACTGATTTTGAACAAAGTACACTTAATATTTAGAGGGCTTATTAATAAAAAAAGTTCACTATAATTTTAGGACATGTTAATTTGCATTGTAGTTTTTCATAGTTTCAAACATTTTAAAAATCTTATTGATGACAGCAAAAGAAGAGAAAGTGCTTACTGAGGTACTAAAGGGTTTTAAACAAAATTTTGTATTTAACATCAGCTATGACACAAAAAAATGTGTAGTTGTTACTGTGTACAGATAAAAATACTTGTGTATTTGACAATAGCCTCTTATGAATTGTAGAATTTTTGGAGAAATTAAGCGTTATATGTGTACTTCTACTAATTCTAAGTATGTTTTTGCTACATGGGTTTGTTTATTTGGTAAGAAAATATTTGCACAATAATGTTTATTTTTTAACTGAAATTTGTGTTTCTGTTACCACTAACAAAACAAATAATTTTATTTTCAATGGTAGACTTTTCAACACAATTTGAAGTATTTATAATCACGTCAGACTAAACTTCCAAAAACTTTAGTTTGATTCTATTAATGAATTAAAAAATTGAGCCAATTTTTTGGAATTCAGATACCCGAATTCCTATTTGAATTATCTAAAGACAGTGATATAAAACAGGCATCATTCAACTGTTTATAAGGTGTGTTGTTCATAGGCAAACAAACAAAAACCCCTGGAATTAAAAATGAGCAAAATTACTTTAGGAGAACACTTATTTGATCAAAATCCCAAGTCATGAAAAGCCATGGTTCACAGGTATGTAGATGTATCTTCTGTTGTTGTATGTGTAAAATTATGCTGTTGGGTCATGGCCTTTAAAAAAATGCTTCTTAATGAAATAGATGCTGATGCTTCTTCACCACATTTGAGTTTTTAGTATTTCATGTGATTAGTGATATGACTATCTCTCATGGTAGATAATTAATGTCAACAAACATCTTGCACAAAGTATATGCTCATCATCAACTTTCTTAAGAAGTGGAAATTCAAGACTTAATTTTTCATTAAACATGCAATTAATTATGGTTTATAGAGGGCAGGTTGGTGGAAGAGTTTATTGCAAAACAAAAAGTTTACCAAACAATAAAAATGAGTAGTTGGAGCTTATTTTACATCAAAAAGAAATGACAAAGCTACTGTGGCATGTTTTCTTGCCCAGGGTTTGTTGACTACACACCTACATATATACTTAGTCTATAATTTCCCAGCCTTCTCAATGATCTCACTGACTCTCTTGGTAGCTGTGAATATTTCTCAGCTTTGATGCAGTCCACTGAAAAATGGCTATGGATTCAAATGACTAGGGGGTATAGCAACACCAAATATTTCTAACACTACAACTGACTAGGAGATGCTGTCCCTAGCTGCTTGTGCCCAGGTACATTTAGAACACATATTATTAGTGTGTTCCGGGAATACTTCTTTTCTTTTTTGAAAGGAGACATTAGTTACATTGGATCTGGAAATGGGTGTGAAGAGAGGTATCATCATCACAGATAGTCTTCCAGATCCAATCGCACGTTCAGTGCACACACATCTCATAGATTACTAGATGACATCATGGCAGATGCTGAAATTATAGAAGAGATTTTTTCCTAACTCATCCCAAATGATTTTAGCGCAACAATTAATAAGATTTTATCAAAATGTGGAGAATCTGGGGAATGTCACAGGACATATGATATGGAGACAATAGATATATCTCAGGATTATCCCAGGCAAAACTGGATGCATGGTCACCTTATCTAGACCCCACCCACAGTTTTGTTAATAGTCCTTTAGGAATAAACCCTTCTGGACTCATGTTATTTCAAGTGTACCATCTGTTTCCTGTTGGGTTCCTGGTGGATACTGTGGGATAAAAAGCTGTTCACAATATATTGTTACATGACAAAATAAGATTACAAAGTAAAGTGACAGTATGCTCCAAATTAAGTATCCTAGGTAATAATGTATATATAATTGAACAGAAAAAAAAGCCTTGAGACATATACAGAACTGACTACTGCAGTATGAGGATTTGATAAGAGAGGAAGGAAAATGCAAGATTAAACATGCACACACGTATTTTGAGATACTTATAATATCTCAAAAAGTATGTGTGTGTGTGTCCATAAAGTACCAAGCCATGTCCTATGAAAAAATAGAGAAATTTATTGAAGAAGACACAAGAAACATTGTACACAGGACAGTGATACCTCAGTCCTCTTCAAAGTAGGCACCTTGGGACTCACACAGTTCTCCCAGTCGCCATCAGATGCCCCTTTGTATTTTCCTGAATCTCATCAATGGACTGAAATCTCTCCCCTTTCGAAGGTGGTTTTAGTTTTGGGAAAAGCCAGAAGTCAAAGGGCACCAAATCTGGGCTGTAGAGGGGCTGAGTCACCTGAGTGATTTGATGTTTTGGGAAAATACTCTGCATGAGATGTGATGCACATGCAGGCACATTGTCCTGAAGAAATTGCCAGTCACCAGTTGCCCACAGCTGCAGCTTTCTGAGTCATCTGTATAGTTTCTATGGAGGAATGTTCAAGCTTAAGGCAAAATTTGACACAGAGTCATTGCTCTGCTTGCTCAATCATTTTGAAAGCCATGACCACACAGTACACAAGCTCATTCAATGGTGTCTATCGCCCCCAGTGAATAGTATAGTGAAGTCATCATTGTTCATGCATGTACACTCCAGTCCACTCTCCTTGGCTGCCATATTATATCGATGTCTCCCTAACTGTTCTCATTATGTTAACAATGCTTGGACTTTTTTTGGACAGATCTGAAACATATATTTATATATCTATGTATATATATACAGTTGTGAAAGTGGACTAACCATTTTCAAAAGTGTAGGGAGAGACAATGGAAGTCATTTTTGGAAGGCAAAATGTTTTAGATTTCTATATGGGATGCTGAAAAGCAAAGATTTTCATGATTATTAGAGGTGAGACTTGAGGAAACTGAAGGCCCAGTATGGGCAGAATGAAGAACAGTCTTCTCAGAAAGAATATGGCAGGAGAAGAGAGACCATGTTCTACAGAGTGCTCACAATGGAAGATCTGGCATCCCAGGTTTGAAATAAAGAGCTCTGCCCCAAAGATAGAAACAGGTCAGTAGCCAGAAGGTGTTAGTACCTATGAGAAGCTGTGGTGCCAAGTAGTATAGATGAATGTTAACTGTAATAGTAGAAATTAGGTACATGCTTGTTCTATCTGTATATGAGCCAAGGAAGACGATAGCACTGGAAAATTGGGCAAAGAGCAGATGAGAAGGCTGTGGAAACAGGGTTCTGCCCAGTGAAAAGAGGAATTAATTACTTCTCTCTTCTTTCTAGTCACAGAGAGGATCCAGGGACCTCTTCTAGGCCTGTGAGATAGTAACAAAGCCCTTATTCACCAAAGCTCTCTTTCTATGACAGCAGAGGAGGAAGAAGAGGAGGGATCCATTAGGAAAAAAGAAACCAGTTGCAGACTCTAGCCCTACACCTGCCATTGGAGGATTTGAGAGATGCTGATTAGAGGCCAGAGGGATGCAAGGCAGGTTGAAGAAGCAAGCCGCCTGTCTAAGGGAGGGCAGTGGAAAGAATCCAGAAATAGAGCTGGAAGATCCAGTTCCACCAGGAGGAGCATGAAGGAGACAGATGAAGTGGGGAGTGAAAACCCCTTGGGGAGGTGGGTTGGACACAGGCCAGGCAGGGTGGTGGAAAATAGTTGTTGGTGCCAGGAGAAGAATGAATTGAGTGAGAGGCCATGGGAGGGTGGGAGGGAGAGGGCACAGGGCAGGCCCTGCAGGAATCAGAGACATCAAGTGAAAGATGATGATTATTCCAGCTGTCCAAAACCCGTTCTGTTGATTTTGTGTTGGCAGGATGAGGGTCTGGATGGGAGCTGAGAGTGGCAGTTGGGAGAGGAAGGGGGTGTTGGGGAGGGCCGAGGGTCAGAGTGTTGGCGTTAGGAACCAATGTGAATGATAGCACTGCCTCACGTGCTCCGCAGGAGTGGGACTCATTTTATTTTTGTAGTTTGTGGAGTGCTGATCCTAGCCCAGATTGTGTTCTGAGAAAGGCTCAGACTCCCTAAAAGAGCATGTCAGCTTGGGTCCTGCAGATGAGGAGTCCTTCTGTAGGGCCTCCGTGAGGGGTGCTCCATCCATGCCAGGGCCTTGGAAAGGGCTAGGCAGAGGCCTGGGGAAGGGCAGCATTTTGGCCAGAGTCTGTTAGTGACCAAAGGACTCTCTTGATTCCCAGAGACCTTACTGCCCTCTTAGCTTCCTCCTTCTCACCCATTTCTCATGGCAGCCTCCAAGATGGTTCTCTATAAAACAGGATAGATCTGGGGGTGCTGGAAGGGAAATCTGAGGAAAGCTGTGAGCTGTGTCCTCAAACCTCTTTCTCCTCCTTCTCCAGCAGCGCCATGAGATGAAAGAGAGGCAGGGTGAAGAGGAGAGAAGGAAAGTGGAGACAAAAATGAACTTATGGCCTCGCATCTCCAAGCCCTGTAACCCAGCTGTAAGATCTGCAAGGCTTCATCAATTAAACATCTTTTTAGGTCCCATTTCAGCAGTTTTTTAGACCAGTGATTTTCAACCTTTTCATCTCATGACACACATAAACTAATTACTAAAATTCTGTGGTACGCCAAAAAATATAATTTTTGCTGATATGATAAAAATTAATATAATTTTGATTAATTTACCAAAAATATTAATTACGTATCCTTTTTGCTCCAAAGTGACTTTAAAAAAAAAAAATCAGGTGTCTATACTTGTATATAAGGATTTCTGGTACCAAGAAATAACCTTGAAACCTTGGTTATAAATGAAACCTTGTTATGCAATATGAGCAAGTATTTATGGTTCAAGATGGGGTATTCACACCAGATGGCTATTGTATTTGCTATTGTCATTTTTTAATTTGACAATCTACAGGAAAAAAGGGCAGTGCCCTTGACCAAATAGTCAAGTATTGCATGTTTTAAAATTTATTTTTTTAATTTTATTTTAATTTATTTTTTCAAATACATTTGTCTCTGCCTACCCCCCACCACTTTCCCTTGCCCCCTCCCTCTTTCCCTCCCTCAGCTCTTCTCCTTTGGTTTTGTCCATGAGTCCTTGCTATATGTTCCTTGACTTTCCCCTTCCCTTCCTTCCCCCCCCCCCCTTCCCTCTTGTCTCTGTTGATTTCTTTTCCTTTCACTGTTGCTGGTCTTATTTTCCTTGCATCTTTGTATTGTTGGTTAGGTTTCGCTTATAGGTGAGATCATATGGTATTTGTCTTTCACCCCCTGGTTTATTTCGCTTAGCATAATGCTCTCCAGTTCCATCCATGCTGTCATGAAGTTTAAGAGTTCTTTTTTTCTTTCTGCTGCGTAGTATTCCATTGTTTATATGTACCATAATTTTTTGATCCAATCATCTACTGATGGGCATTTAGGTTGCTTTCAACACTTGACTATTGTAAATTGTGCTGCTATGAACATTAGGGTGCATAGGTTCTTTTGTATTGGTGTTTTGGTGTTCTTAGGGTATAGTCCCAGCAGGGGAATCACTGGATCAAAAGGCAGTTCCATTTTCAGCTTTTTGAGGAAATTCCACTCTGCTTTCCACAGTGGCTGCACCAGTCTGCATTCCCACCAACAGTGGACTAGGGTTCCCTTTTCTCCACAGCCTCACCAGCACCTGTTGTTTGTTGATCTGTTTATCATGGCCATTCTGACTGGTGTGAGGTGGTACCTCATGGTGGTTTTGATCTGCATTTTTCTGATGGCTAGTGTTTTAAAATTTTTTATATCATACTGGTTGAAAATTGTTGTTTTAAAGACTATAATTCACTTCAAAATGTCACATCTCAGGCCCTAAACACCCTATTTTGTCTTGTCTCTGTTTGTTGTTCACTTGACATTCACTTCAAAATGTCACATCTCAGGCCCTAAACACCCTATTTTGTCTTGTCTCTGTTTGTTGTTCACTTGACATTTCTTCTCTTGGTAGAAGACAAGCTTTCTCATGGAGAGGACCCAATTCTAAAATGGTCCGTGTGTTGGAGATAGTTAACCAGGTCCATGGCTGGTGGGACTCAGGGAATTAAAAATGACAGAAGGCCCCAAGAGAAAAAGACTAGTGTAAATCCTGAAAAGAGATGAAGCCTTTGAGATTTCTTTCTTTTTAAACAAACTTATTAATATAGAATACATATAGCATATAATTATTTTCCATTGTGAGTGTATAATTCAGTGACTTTTAATGTATTCACAGTTATGTATCACTACAATTTTAGGACATTTTCACTACCAGCCCAAATAACCCTGAACTCCTTAGCCATCACTCCACAGTCCTTCCAACCCCCCAACCCTAAGCAATAATTAATTTTCTTTAAGATTTCTTAAAGTAACAGCCACTTAATACAGGATGCTGTGAATTTATTGTAGGCTTTAGAGCTTGTGCAGTACTGTCCTGTAGTCACTCACATTTCGATCTTTTCATCAACTCATTCAAGTAAACAAGGCAGGTGGTTTATCTTGCATCTTTCAGATCAGAAACCGGGAGTGTCTCAGAATGACAACATTCCAGCTTCCATAGAGGAATGAAGTGATGCATCCCTTCATGTCTATGAAAGAAAAACAAAGAGACATTTTTGAGACAAATTTCTTGCAGTTGTCTTCAAAATTTAGGAAAATGTAGGCAAAAGACAAGATGAAGAAGCAACAGGAAAGGGCTGAAACTGCATTTGGAGGATGAGGTGAAACATCTGTTAGAATGCTCTAATTAAGATTTATGAGCTGCGGGAATGCATTGCCAAAGGTAGCTAGCTGCAAGATCTCCTTTTCTTAGGATTAAAAAAAACAAGAGAAAAAAAAACATACAAAGTTTTCAGACAGAATTTATTTTGGGATGCAGGGGGATGGATTGGGTGGCTGTCCACAATCTCTCCCATGAAGGCAGGTGGCAGATGCATGCCATCCATGCTGACAGGAAGTTATTCATAGCCCCTATAAAGAGAAGATCCAATTTATTTTGGGTCCTTCTGTCTGTAAAGTGAGACGTTCTATACTCCCTCAGCGGAGGGCAAAGCCCTCCACAAGACATTGTTGGAACTTCAGAGAAAAGGCCAATGAACAAACTATGCTTTTCAATTAAACTGTTATTTGCATAACAGTGCTTTCTGGTTATCCAGTGCTGTATAGTAAACTACCTCAAAACTTAGCAGCTTAAAACAATAATTTATCAAGACAGTTCACAGCTCTGAGTATAGACTGAGCTCACAGGTCGGCAGTTCTTCTTTGGGCTCTCTCATGAGGTTGCAGTTAGATACTGCCTGGGCCTGCACTTTCAACATGGCACCCTGATACAGCTACCTGTTGATTCTGGCTGTTTTCCTGGAGCTCAGCTGGGGTTGTCAAATGGACTGTATTCATGCGGCTCAAGTTATGCGGGCTTCTCACAGCATAGTGGTTATGTTGTCTAGAAGATCCAAGTTGGCTTCACTCATATTCTTAGCACCTTGATGAGGACGGTTACAAGGCTGGGCTCCTCTGAGCTTCTGCTCTTTCCATTATGGTAGTCAGAATGCTAGTTCAGGCATCCCAGAGACCAAGGCAGCCCTTTTAAAGGCCAGGTCTCAACTAGTATTATGTCACTTCTGCTATAGTCTGTGGGTCAGAACAGTCACTACTCATCCCAGATGCAAGTGGAGAGAAAATAGATTTCACCTCCTAATGGGAAGAGTGATAAAGAATTAGTTACTATCCTTAATCTGCCATGCAGTAAAAAGGAGGCAGTGATATACTAAGGAGTCATATGAGAAGAATGTGTGGAGCTTCAAAACAGAAAAATACAAAGGGTGCACTTGAATAAAGCTATGGACATAAGAACTAGCCTAGAGTAGTCTAGATTAAAATCAGAAAGGTCTGAAATAGTTAAAAGAACTGGAGTTAAGTGAGTTACATCTTGGAATAATTCATTAGTTAATCTATTTATATATCAGACATTTATTGAGCTCATAACTAATGTCAAGTACTCATACCTCAAAGATAAATAGGACATGGCCTCTGCCTTCTAGATACTCAAAGTCTGGTAGTCCATGCATTAGGTGACCTTCCAAATCCAAAAAGTAGTTTCTTGAATATATATCACTCTCAGCATAAAGTATTATAGTTGATATCCAAGCTCTACATAGAAAAAATATTAATGCTGCAAAGCTATATGATGTTGTTGGCACAGGTCTCCTGAATTAACATGGTATCATGCAAAAAAAAGAAAAGATATTTATTGTTATTAATAAAAATAGATGAAAGATATGGATAGGGCAAAGTGGCCAAGTTAAATAGATTTCTCTGGAGAGATTCCTACTGGTGGGTATATATGCCTTCATAACATTTGGAAGAAATGGGGTATATTCAAGATTGTTGGGTTCAGCTGAAGTTTCTCAGAGGCCTTGAGAAAACAGTGGCTATAATTCATATTTCTGGACCAGAATTTTTTGACAGATCCAAAAAAATTCCCTGTGGGGATATGAGACTGCCGGCTTAAGGAATGCCGCCTTATTATTGCTCAATGTGCATATTACAGCTTTGTTTTAAAGAGAAGGCACATTTCTGAGCAAAATAGAAGAAACAGGGAGGTAGATGGTGATAGAGCGAAGTAATCTAAGATGGAAATAGAGCTGGACAGTGGCACTGGAGGTAGAAAAAAATAAAGAACGGGGCCAGGTTGTTTGTCCAAGCTTGGATTAGTCAAGGTCAAGAACTTATTTGATTGGAAGGCAAGTCAGTTGAAAAAGGCAACATTTTGGGCTAATTTGGTTGTCTTAAAAGTTGAATTGACTGATTTTAGTAGCAA
The DNA here is from genome assembly GCF_021234165.1 of Pteronotus mesoamericanus. Taxonomy (NCBI): domain Eukaryota; kingdom Metazoa; phylum Chordata; class Mammalia; order Chiroptera; family Mormoopidae; genus Pteronotus; species Pteronotus mesoamericanus. The sequence goes on along the minus strand of NW_026555277.1, from coordinate 10,041,720 downwards.
GATCAACTACTGGATCACACTGAATCACACAGAAAACCTATAGAGAAAAGGAAGATGGCCCGTGGACTGGTGGTGGGGAAATAAGGACATCATCATAGGCACTGCTCTTCTTAGTTCACCTTGGATCTTAGGCTGGAGGCAGACTGAGGATCAGGGAGAAATGCATTTACCAGGAGCAGGGAAACTAGTCATTCCCAGCCTTATTTATTTCTCATAGAAGAAGTAATGTTTTGTGTGCTTGGGAGAATAAAATTACGGTGGCCATTGTAAGGGAAAAACATACTCCATTAAAAACTCAAAGCCATGTCTTTTTTCTCAGTAGGTCAGACCTACTCTACTGGCTCAGGAGTATGTTTGGGATCTCCCCTGCTCTCACCTGTAGAGTCTCCACTGTAGCGTCTTCAAGGGGGCATCATCCTTTGCTCCCTTCTCTAATCCAATTTTCACGTCTTTATAAAAACATTGCTTTTATTACAACTTTCTCTTGCTTAGTGACCTCTAGAAATTCATATTATCAGGGGTAAACATGCTCCTTAGTTTTGCATTTTAGCCTATCAAGCTGGCCTTACTGTTTAACTCTCAAATCTACTAGCACCCAGCACCAGCAGAGTGGTTTTCTAGTTTCATATCCATCTACCTCAGTACCTTTTCACCACCTGAAACACAATCTCTCCTTTTCTTCTAATTCTAGATATTTCTTCAAAGTCTTTCTGTACAATGCCATTTCCTAGGTCACTCAAAATGAACTCCCCTCTCTTCCCATTTATATGTTCATTTGTTTAAGAGTTCAGTTGTTCATTTATTTGCTTAATTAATACTCATTTGCTCAACGTTTTCATATGCATCTGTTATTTGCCAGGCATTAGGTATATCGATTTGAGACATGTTCCCTACTCTCAAGGAGTTTAAATGTGGGGACAAAAAAAGAAATTCTAATTCCTATAGTACTCATCCAGGAGCAGTATCATATTGGTCTTCATTGTTTTGCATCTTTCTGTCTTTTTTCTGTTTTCTTGTTTAATCTGTAAAATATTCTCTTTTTATCTCACAAAGAGCCTTGTCCATATCAAACTCCCTAGAAACATAAAGTAATTGATAGCACCCAAGAGCAGTGAACTGGCAGTGGCAAGTAAGTGAGTCTAGAGAATGGGAAGAGAGATTAACATATGAGATCTGATGCTCTTAAAAGGAAACAAATTACTTTGTGTGATCTACTGGGGCCTAAAATCAGAGAGAGAGGGAGAGAGAGAGAGAGAGAGAGGCAGAGATAGAGACAGAGACAGAGAGACTGGTGCTTTTCTTGTTTAAAATCAACATATCAATGAGGATGGCCTCCGAGAAGCTTCCAGAGTTCCAGAAACATGAGGATCTTAATCTGAGAAGTGATGGAGAGTCATTGGGACCCAGTTATCAAGTGAGATAGCCTTTTAGTTGAGAGCCCATTCGAGAGGATGTCCAGGCTACATCAATTCTTAGGGGGTGTCCTGGGAAGGCAGTGGAGTTAAGTCTGAAAAGCCAGGGTGGTCAAAACTTCTTTGTGGAACACTAGATCATTGCTGGAGGAAAGACCCACTTTGCCTGCCCTCCTCTCCTTCTGACTTGGCTTTGTTATGTAGGGTTACCCACCTGCATTCTCTGCAGGTCTGGAGTTTTCATGGCTCAGCTGAAGAATACAGTGCACTAAGAGCCAGGAAAAAAAGTTCTTGTCTTGGCCTTGGGTCTTAATGACTTGTGTGACCTGGGCCAATCACCTTTCCTCTGGGCCTCAGTTTTCTCATCTAAAAGATAAGAGAGCTAAAATAGTTCAGTCATTTTGCTTAACTTTTTTTTTTTTTAGTAGAAGTTTTCATCAAAGGAATGATAACACAGAAGTTCAGAATGCAGAGCATATAGAAGCAGAGCTTGATTTCCTAATGAGGCCCAGTGGGGATTAAGTAAGCTCCTCATTTGCTCAACATACCCTCTCCCTCCCCAACCCCCAAACACATATTTTGAAAATCTCTGGACTAGAATGGTGGAATCTATGTATTTTCCTGATCAGGTGCATAACCAAAATTAATTTTAAGAGACTTATACTTAGTATGTAGGTACTGATAAATTTTGTGCCTTCATTATTGTCAATCCTTGTGTTAACTATTAATTAAGTTCTTTTTTTTTATTTTTTAAGAACAAAATACATATAGTTAGAAGGTTTATTATTTCCTTAGTAGACCCTAATGATTTTCATTCTCAATTCTTTAAGTGCACATACTCAGTTTGGGGACCCCCAGGTTCTTTTTAGCTCTATAGTTCTAGGAGTTTGTGCCTGGAGTATGGAAGCAGTACTAGTCATTCCCAGCCTTATTTATTTCTCATAGAAGAAGTGATGTTTTGCGTGCTTGGGAGAATAAAAGTACGGTGGCCATTGTAGGGGGAAAACATACTCCATTAAAAACTCAAGGCCATGTCCTTTGTCTCAGTAGGTCAGACCTACTCTACTGGCTCAGGAATATGCTTGGGATCTCCCCTGCTCTCACCTGTAGAGTCTCCACAGCCTCCTGGTAAAATTTCCCCAAGTGTGTCTGGCATGTGCCTTTTCTCAAGCCATGAAGCAGTAGCCCTAAACCAGGCTTTGCCAGATTTTCTCAACAATGTTCTTATGAACAAAATTTAGCAGCTTGAAACTACTCCACCACTGTTTATGAAGAGTTTTGTGAGCAGAGAGCAGAAGGGGATGTGCGTGGTACCCTCCTCTTTCTCCCCATGCTCTGTGTGGCTGCTTTGTTCCTGGAAAAGAAAGGCAGGTTGGGGGAATTGCTGGGTCACTTTCCTGAGAGCCACAAGGCTCAGGGAGCAGCAGCTGAGGCCCAGTCCCCAGTCCCCATCCACTCATAACTCATTAGAGAGATATGCAAAGCTGGCAGAACAGCTAACGGACTCCTTGCCAAGGCCGGCTTCTCTCCAAGTGGGCTTCTATATTTATGTGAAACAGAAATAAAACAAAGCACTCAAAGGCAGCAGACACACAATCAGCCAACCCCCCGCTAGTGCATGTTTAGTGAAAGGCAGAACAGTAGGAAGAATTGGTCAGGGGGTCACTTGGAGTGGAATGATGGTTTGGTGGACTGCAAGGCCTTGACCTAGGAGCAGCTAGAAAGCTGTCCACAGACAAAGGCCAGGCAAGTCTTAATGCCTCTCTGTGGACTTTGCTTGGTATAGCTAACATTGTGACATTGATCATGTTTCAGTTTTCTAGGGCTGTAATAACAAAACACAAAGTAGGTGGCTTACGACACAGACATTTATTCTCTCACAGTTCTGGAGGGTACACGCCTGAAATCAAGGTGTTGACAGGGCCATACTCTCTCTGAAGGAGCTAGTACAGCTCCTTCTTTGTCTCTTTAGCTTCTGGGGGGTTACTGGCTACTTTGGTGTTTCTTGGTTTGTAGACATATCACTTAGATCTCTGCCTCTGTCTTCACATGACCTTTTCTCTTATGTGTCTGTGCTTTTTGTCCAAATTTCCCTCTTCTTATAAGGACACCAATTATATTAGATTTAGGTCCCAGACTAATTCAGTAAGACCTTATATTAATGATTGATTGCCTCTACAAAAATCCTGTTTCCAAATAAGGCCACATTCATAAGTTCTGGGTGGACATAAATTTGGGGGGGATACTATTCAATCCAGTACAGATACTAAATTTACCTTTTGTCAAAGAAGAATGGAAGCCAGAGAGAAAGAGTTCTCTTTGCTCTCTTAAGCTCAGAATATTACACTTATTCTTCAGTTTGGCAAAGTTCTTAGGCAAGATTGATGACGGTCTTGAAATCTTTCTTTAGGTTTCTCCTTGACAGGTCTCTGAGAAGTCCAAATGCTTAAGCCCCCTTACAATATAACCCAGGAAAATAGACATGTCATCACTGTTTAAAGATCTCCAGGAAAGTGTATACACAACTCACATCTTTGGTGGACAGGAGAAAGTTCAAATTTCAAATATAACTGCTAAAATGAAAACCCTGTCTGATTTGTGTCAACCCAGAAGGGGTTGATTAATATCTACTCTGAATTTTAGCTTTGAAGATATATTCTCAAGCTTAGATCAATGATACTTTTTCTTTTAAAGAGAATTTTGGCTTTCTTGGTCTATACATTCTTATATCCTTTTGCTTTCTCCCTTCCTCCTTCTTATCCTCTTTTTTCCCTGGTAATTTCTCTCTTTTTGTCTGCTGTTTTTCACAATTTTTAGTTTTTAAAAAAATTTTAAAATTGCTTAATTGCTTCTTTCTCATTCTTCTCTCAGCCAGTCTGCTGAACTGCCAGCTAAGAGCAACTCAGCTTTTCTCATGGGTGCTGACTCATGGCCTCATCCCTCTCACTCCTTTGTAGCTTAAGAGTTTCACTCAGTTGATGTAGATGGAGTTAGAGAGGAGAAAGAGGGAATTTGAAAAGGGTAGAGGGCATGGAGGGAAAAATGACACCTCAGAGGAAACAGTGGAAAATGCCAGGAAATTACAGAAATTCAAGCATTGAGCTCAGCCAACACCAACAGCAGAAAAAGTGGGAGTGAAAATGGAAAGAACCATGAAAACCCAAGCAGACAGCCTTGGGCTGCATGTATAAAAAGGCAAAGAAGATGATCCAGAAAAATGTAGAGGAGGTTGGAAAGAAAGATAATCAAGGCACAGAAAGAGGCCAGACAAGCAGGAGCCTTTGAATGATGTGGGGAGCTAGCTGAAGATGTGATAGCTAGTTAAGTCTGAAGCTTACAGTGTTAGATTCCTGGAAATGTCCTACTGTACAAGTTCTGAAATATTTTCATAATCTGTTCTACTAAGCTCTTGGCTTTCAGCTTCATGTTGCTGGGGTGAGGGTATTAATTCATCACAGCATTTCTTTTTTTTTAAAGATTTTATTTATTTCTTTTTAGAGAGAGGGGAAAAGTTATTTTAGAGGGAGAGAGGAAGAGAAACATTGAGCAATTGCCTCTCTCAAGCCCCCAAACTGGGGACCTGGTCCACAACCCAGGAATGTGCCCTGACTGGGAATTGAACTGGCAACCTTTTGATCTGCAAGCCAGTGCTCAACCCACTAAGCCACATCAGCCAGGGCTTAGCACAGCTTTTAAGTTTCCCAAAGAACAGAACTAAGGCCAGTGATCCTCCTGTTTTCCTCAAGCCCCTAGGAAATAACAGGTGTTCCCATGTTGTCCAGACTAGAACTGGTAGAGTTTCTCCAGAAAATGGTAGACTTCCCCAATGCCTAGACTAGAATTAATGGGATGCTCTAGAAAATGGTAGACTTCCCCATACCATCTAGATTAGAGCTGGTGAGGGTTCCATAGGAGGCATGGCTGATCTGAAGTCAGCAATGATAAGAGCAAAACTTTGAAGTCCATGTTTTTCTGCTGGAATGCCCTTTCCCTTTTTTAACACCTTATCTCCTGCTTTCTAGGGTTCCACAGATCCACTCTCCTTCATGACTCTAAAACTCTGGACCTCCCTCCCCTTTTTCACTCTGATCAAGTGTATTTCCATGAACACGCCACAGAAATCACCTGTTAGGTACTAATCCACTCTCCACAGGCTTGGTATCAACTGTCTCCACCTCACATGATCCATAGGTAATAATAATTCACTCACCTAGAACTCCTGGATACCCTGAGATTTAACCACATAAATAGATCTAAGCAAATTTAGCCAAGGGTCAACTGGTAAGGGAGAAGTATTTAGGCCAAGCCATGTAGGCTTGACAGTATGTCATCAAAATTATTCTTGAAAGTAACTTAGAAAGATAGCATTTTGCAGTGAAGTTCCTTCAAGTATTTCACCTGAAGAAACAATGGTCTGCTACAATATTTTTAAAAAGCTGATCTTCTGAGCTTGTTGAATATGTTATGTTTGTCTGAGTTTGGGTCCACATTGAACAAAAAATGGTGAAATTGTCTTGGCCAAATGCAGTTTGCAAGACAAGCAGTTCTGAGCTGGATTGAAGAAAGTACAGATTTTCACTTCAAACCTTCCAAGCTACAGCTTACTGAGTCCAATGATAAGCAGTTATTTCTTTTTTTTCTCTTTGCTGAGGACACACGCTAAAATTTATGTAAGTTAAAAGTGAGTTTGAAGGACCCCTGTCTATCAGCATGAGCTCCTTGGAAAGTGTGCCGTAGGGAGAAAGACTTACAATGACTCAAGCACCACTGGGAAAGACAGGGCTGGCTTAGAATTAGATGGATGAACATCTTGCCTAAGCTCTCCCTTTTCCCAAATAAGCACACACGATAGTGAAAGTAATCCTGAAGATTCAAAAAAAATCTCCTTTTGTGTTTTGACTTTTTAACCATCAAACTAAATTACACTCAAACTGGAGCTTCCAAAGTGAGTCAATGCTTTCTGATAGGAACCCAGTCCATAGCTTGGGCCCCCCAGGGAGAGAAATTGGGTGGGGCAGAGAATGATACAACAGAGGAGAAGGTGAGAGCTGCAGCTGGGCAAACAGAGCCTGCATTGTGTCCCCCTCTGCCGCCCCCCCACCCCTGCCCTCCGTGGCAGCATCAGGGCTGCCGTCTGGGAAGGGTGCCTCCCTTAGAAGGCAGCCAATAAGCACATGGTGCCTGCTGCTCTATTTACACAGGTGGCTTCCCTCCCCAGGGAAGCTGGGGCTTTGCAAACATGCATGACCACTTGCTTCCATAAGATGGATGCTCACATCTGCACACTGCCAAGGGGAGAAACTGAGGCCCAGAGTGGGGAAGGCAGGCTTTCAGCCTGAGCAAACCAATGCTGGAAGCAGGAAGGGCAAGCAGGTGTTCGGACTCCCCACTGGCCTCTCTGGTTACCAGGCTGCCTTTGTCTTGTCAGACCTGCTCTTGACAGGGATAAAGCCTTTGGGCTTTTCACTTCAGGAGATTGAAACAGCTTTCCCATTGACCATTCTAAGCTGAAGTCAGAGCTCTCAGACTGTCCGTGGTGGGGGCTGGGCCAGTGACCCCTAACCACACCTGTTAGTGAAGCTCTGCCAGCAGAGTTGCAAGGGAGGGGGCTCTGGAGCTTGGAAAACATTGTCACATGCTTAAAAGATGTCCCCTTGGCCTTACTCCACCCAAATAATACAGTTTTCCTCTCCCCTTCCCCAATATCGCCTGAAAAACAAACTCTGATGGAAACCAGAGAAACCCAGCCCATTCATTTATTTGTCTATCTTTTTTAATTGCCCAATTTCAAACCCTCAGCCTAAATGCTCCAGATTCTTCAACAGATATGTTGTAAGGAAATGAAAAAGGAGAAGGGGGAACAACAGATGAGAAATGACTGAAAAGACACATCGCATTTTGAAAAACGGTCAAGACTAAACTGTGGTATCTGGGGATGTTCACCTGGTACTAAATCTACAAAAAGATGCACAGAAGCAGTTACTAAAAATGCCAAGAGAGTGATCACTTTTGGGAGCAGGAGGAGTGTTAAGATTGAGACAGGAAAATTGAGGGGGTCTATTTCTCTACCCTGGTGTTGACTACAATATGAGGTGTCTTATAATGAACTACCAGGTTAGACATTTACTTTGTGTGGTTTTCTGTACATTTGTTTTATTTTTTCAATAAAAGGGTTAAAATAATTGGTCAGTTTTCCAGATGCTGGACAGCTGGATCCCTGTCATGTACTTCTTCCCACGTAACACATCCATGTTATTGCAGCAGCTCTTACAGGGCAGAAGTCTCTCGACCCTAACTTCAGGGGGAACAATTTGAGGAGAAGTCCAAGTGCATGGTAGAACAGAATGGGAAGCCAGGCCTGCCCCCATCCCTTTGAACTGGAGAGTGATCCCAGTGAGTGTTCTTCTGCTCTGTCTGAAGTGAATCAAAAGCCTTCAGACCATTCTCTCTCAGGTAGCTAACTGAGAGGTGGCTGACCCAAAGACTTATCTGCCTGAGAGATTTCATGATATTCTCCACCAGATCAATACTGGTGCCCACCTTCCTCTTATGAATCCTTTTGGGGTTGTCTCTACCTACCCACTGTTGAGCAGAGACATGCCCTTCCTCTGTGTCTTGAAAGGTTAAAAGGTTAAGATGGTTATGGGGACTGCTTGATATGCAGCGCTGACTAACACAAATTCTAAGAACTAGCTCTTCCAAGTAAATGATCTGTTGGTCCTAGCAAGGCCATCAGAAACCCTCAAATATTATCCCAGTTGTCTCCAAGTGCGTGCGCACGATTTTGTGCATGACTGTTTAGCATAAGACAGCGGGTTGCTAGGCAATGAATTCCAGAAAAGAGAGTGTGAAGAAAAGAAGTAATAAATAAACAGATGACAGGGATGAGATCCAAAGCCTGTTCGGACAAGAGCATTTGGGTCCAATTCATTCGGTTTGATGGGAGTGTCATGGGACATCAGGGTTCGCTCAACTCCGGCATGAGTTTCCAATCTTGCCTTCCAGCTCCTCACCCTCTGTCTTATGTGGTGGGGAAAGCTGAGATGAAATATGGCTCTCTAGAGGGCCATGCCTTTGTGAAAGGCTATTACAGCTGTAACAAAACTTTTGTAATCTGCACCATATCCCATTACATCTCCAGGCTCCTTGGGTCCATTCCCAGCCTCAAGGAAAATATACTACACCCTTTCTTTTTCTCTTTTTTCTTCTCTTCTCTTCTCTTCTCTTCTCTTCTCTTCTCTTCTCTTCTCTTCTCTTCTCTTCTCTTTTTTCTCCCTCCCTCCCTTTTCCTCCTTCCCCCCTTCCCTCTTTCTTTTTAAAATATTTATTTATTTAATATATTTTATTGATTATGCTATTACAGTTGTCCCAATTTTCTCCCCTTGGCCCACCTACACCTGGTACCCCACATTCCCCCCTTCTTAGTTCATGCCCATGGGTCATGCATAAAAGTTCTTTGTCTTCTCCATTTCCTGTACTATTTTTGACATCTCCCTGTCTATTTTGTACCTACCAATTATGCTTCTTAATCCCTGCACCCTTTCCCCATTCTTCTCCTTCCCCCTCTCAGCAAATAACATTCCAAACAATCTCCATATCTATGATTTTGTTCCTGTTCTGGTTGTTTCCTTAGTTTGTTTTTTTTAGATTCAGTTATTGATGGTTATGAATTTGTTGCCATTTTAATATTCATAGTTTTGATCTCATTTTTTCCTTAAATAAATCCCTTTGACATTTCATGTAATAATGGCTTGGTGATGATAAACTCTTTTAGATTTACCTTGTCTGGGAAACACTTTATCTGCCCTTTCATTCTAAATGATAACTTTGCTGGATACAGTAGTCTAGGTTGTAGGTCCTTGCTTTTCATGACTTTGAATACTTCTTGCCAGTCCCTTCTTGCCTGTAAAGATTCTTTTGAGAATCAGCTGATAGTCTTATCGGAACTCCTTTGTAGGTAGCTCTCTGCTTTTCTCCTGCTGCTTTTAAGATTCTCTCTTTATCTTTAACATTTGCCATTTTAATTATGATAGGTCTTGGCAGGATCCTCTTGGGGTCCAACTTGCTTGGAATTCTCTATGCTCCCTAGACTTGTATGTCTATTTCCTTTGTCAGATTAGGGAAGTTTCTATTTCATTATTTTTTCATATAAGTTTTCAATTTCTTGCTCTTTCTCTTTTTGTTTGGGCACCCCTATGATTCAGAAGTTGGTATCTTTAAAGTTGTCCCAGAGGTTCCTAAGCCTATCCTTGTGTTTTTGAATTCTTTTTTCTTCCTGCTGTTCTGATCAAATGTTTTTTCCTTCCTTGTGTTCCAAATAATTGATTTGATTCTTGGCTTCATCCTCTCCACTGTTGGTTCCCTGTAGATTTTTCTTTATTTCACTTGGTGTAACATTCATTTCTTCACTTATGTTTTGCCGTAGTCAGTGAGTTCTTTGAGCATCCTGATCACCAGTGTATTGAACTGTGCATCTGATAGGTTAGTTATCTCCTTTTTGTTTAATTATTTTGTGGGGTTTTGTTCTGTTATTTCATTTGGGCCATATTTCTTTGTTTCTTCAATTCAGCAGCCTTCCTGTGTTTGTTTCTGTGTAGTAGAGCTGTTTTGACTCCCTGTCTTAGAAAAGGCACTTGTAAATTGTGTGGTGTGGAGCTTTAGGTAATCAAGAGGGCAGGGCAACATTCTTCACCACTTTGTGGCTCTTTGTGGGAGGTGGTCTCAGAGAGGGGACAATGCCACTCTCTGGCTTCTGGAGATTTGCCTGGCACTCGCCCCATTTCCAATCACTTCACCCACTTCTTGTATGCAACTGGAACCGTTCTGACTCTTGCTCTGGTGGTGAATACCAGAGTGGGTGGGTGGGTGGGTTTGCGTATGTTTCAAGTCCATAGGGGCCCTTTAAATGGACTCCCCTGAAAATCTGACAGTTTCTTTCACTGCCCCAACCTCCATTGATTTTTACAGTCAGAAGTTATGGGGATTTATCTTCCCAGTGCTGCAACCCTGGGCTGTGAGACCTGGCCTGGGGCTGGGATTGCTTGCTCTCAGTTTTTTTTCCATGAGTGGGGGACTGCCAGATCTGTCACTACCACAGCTGCCTCTCTGCACCACACTGCATGTCTGTGCCTCTCTGCCCATCTCCGTGACCCTACCCCCTTACCCATCTGGATGAATGTGGCTTCTTTAAATCCTTGGTTGTCAGATTTCCATACAGCTTGATTTTCTGACAGTTCTGGTTGTTATTTGTTATGAGATATAGTTGTAATTCTCTCTGTGGTTGTGTGAGGAGGCAAAGCTTGTCTACCTACACCTCCATCTTGACCAGAAGTCTCTCTTTCTCTCTTTCTCCCTTCTTCCCTCCTTCCTTCCTTTTCTTTCTTTCTCTCTCTTTCTCTCTCTCTCTTTCTTTCTTTCTTTCCTCTTTTTCTCTTTCTCTCTTTCTTTCTTCTTTCCCCTCCTTAGTTTTCATTCTCCAAAAGGTCATCACAGCTGTTCTCACATAGGTTTTTCTTTAACCTTTGATGGAAATTGGCCTGAGATAGGTAGAAAGGATGGGTGCTGTCTACTTTTGACCTTGTCAAATCATTAAGGAAGATGCATAGGCCATGGGATAAGAGTAGAAGTCACTGTAGTTTGTCATAATGAATAATTCAAAAGGTCTTTTCTTTCATATTTGCAATGAAATCTCTTTTTGTGCAGCCCACAACTGTATTCATCCTATCTAATTACAGTTTAAATAAAAATTTATTTTCCTAGGGGTTGAGGAATCTTCAAGGCAGATAGCTTTTGTCGTGGCCATAATGTGGAAGTCTGGGAGATTCCTACCAAGATATTTCCTCATTTTTCTATTTTTAATAAGTTTTGTACAAATATGAGGTTGGTGTACTTCTTGCTATGATCTCTAGAGAAGACAGTGTTTGGTCTTTAAAACAAATTTTGACGCCCCTGAAAAATTATCAAGGCAAAGACTGTATAATCTGTAACAAAGCATAGATATCACACAGCCCAGCAGATGGTTCTCCATTTTATCTACAATCAGACCTAACCCTTCAGGCATAACCATGTGTAGCACAAGGAGAGACAATTTTTCCCTTGGCACTTTCTAGCCCCCCTGTAGCACTCCTGTCCTCCAGCTTACACACACAAATGTACACACACACACACACACACACGCACACACACTTCATGCCCAACTTATTAATTATTAAAATCAATTAAAATTGTTAATTAATTATTGAAGTTTGAAATTTGGGTGGATAGAAAATGTACAGTTGTAAAATAACATCCAAGCTCTTATTTTTTTTATGGACCCTCAGGTAAAAAAATGAAGATATTTACTGAGATTTAGAAGTATGAAACACTCCCCAAACTGCCTAACTTCCCTACATTTTCACCAATAGACAATCGTTTTTCCTTTGTCAGTTCTAAGTTGATCTGTCTTCTCTAATACCTTTCACCTTCACCAATTTTGTATTTTGGTTAAAGTTTTGTTTTTCCTGATTTGTCTCAGGATCCTTTCTGGCTTTTGATTGAGTTGGGACTATTTTGGGGAGCCATTTACTATGTACCTGGTGTACTTTGGGATTCAGTTCTAGGAAATCTTGGACCTATTCACTCTCTTTCCTTGTCCTCATCATCAGAGACATGCTAAGATGGGATGGCGCTGGGCTGGGTACACCCTCCACTTTTGCCTGCCTTTGGCTGTCCCGTCACATTTCTCCACAGCCATCACATTCTGTACCACATACTTTGAAAACTTAGAATCTAAGCTCTCCTATTCTTGAGCTTCCTATCTGTTTCTACTTCAAGGGCTTCTTAGTGTGTCACCACCATATTTCCTTTTCTCACATGATCTCCCAGACACTACACCTCTGTATACTCCAACACCTCTGACCAGCTGTAAATTTTCAGCTCCTGGATTTAAGTATCTAGATAGCCTCATATATTCTCACTGTAGTTCCTTCATGATTATGCCTTTTCAGATCAGTTTCCCCTTGGCCTTCATTACAAATAAAAGTTTTTAGTGCCTTATATTTTGTTTTAGATTCAGGCTTCTCCCTGGTGTCTCTCTTATGCCAGAAATTACATTTGGAGGAGTGCGCCGTTTTTATCACCATATGGTGATAAAACATCATCATCCTCATATGATCATAAGAACAACAATAACAACAACAACAGTGGTAATGATATTAATAATAATACCAGCTAATGCTTAGTATCAACTATGTGTCAAACACTGCTGAGAGCTTTCTCTTACTTTCTTATTTATCCCTCACAATAATTCTACGAGACAGGTACAATTACAGAGGTAAGAAATGGAGGCAAGTAGGCATTAAATAAGCTGCTTAGATTTGCCTAGCAAGTGGGAGAGCCTGGATATGAACCTAGGCAGTCATTTTCAGCCTGCATTCTTGACTATGATGTAGAGACTCTCAAAATGTAGCAGTCTTCTCACACCTGGACAGAGGGCAACCAGCCAGGGACTTGATGAAGGACAAGGGGCAGCAAATGTTAGAAATGTTCGTGGATTATTCATTAGTTCTTAAAAGAAAAGCTACGGAGAACTGAGACACAGATAGTGAGAAAGCAGAGGACACCAACCAGCAAGTGGCTTAGCTCTACAGGATCACTTTCTCTCCTAGATCAATTGGCTTTTACTTGACCCTGTGCTTGATGGGGCTTCTAGTGTCTCCACTGCAGTTCTGAAGCACAAAGTTGCCATTAGCAGTCCATCAGCCTGTGGTTAATTTGGTGGCCTCTTGAAGCAAGGGGCTGTGCAAGAAGTCAAGAATTCTTTCCATGGCAGCAGCTTGGGAGTAAATGATGAGAACCTTTCTTTGGAGCACGTTTGACATGCATGGGCAGAAAGGAAGCTTTTATTTAGCTGGATTGGTTTTCAGGCAAAGCTAAGAGGCCACTGTCAGAGATTCAGCCACTGTGTTTGGCCTTTTAGCTTTGTTGTGTTCTGCAGCCACAACCCATGCTCTAAATCCTAGCCAGACATCCTCTAACACACGTGACACATTGTTATGGTCTCCGTGGGGATGAAGGAATAGGTGTGGATGAATTAGTTCAGTCCCAAGTCCATGAGCAGAAGAGCAGCTCAGAGCACACATCCAGAGAGCAGTGGAATCATCAAACACAGCAGCACCATCCTCCTTTAGGATATTTCAATTAGGGGCACATTTCCCTGAAGAGTGGCATCAATTCCTCAGTATACACTAAACATGGTTGGCTCTCTTCAATACAAAGAAAGTAAAATTAAGGTCCATGTATATAGATGAAGTGACTAAACTGTGCAGTGAATATGAGACCTCTAAGTTTCTTGCATTTAGACAAAACTCCATCTATTCCACAGCAAACTCATAGACAGCTGAATTATCTTTAAATATTTACATTAACTATAGGCCACCCGGAGGCAAAGCTATTGGGGCTTCACTGATAAGATTATTTACATGAAGGGGAATTTTGATTCTTGAGAGCACATACTATGAGCCACATTTGTAAAATATAAGCCATATTTGTAAAATAGTTAGTTCCCACAAGAAACCCATGAGGTAAGCATCATCTGCTGTACCTTAGAAATGGGGAAACTAACATATGAAGAGGCTGAGCAATTAAACTGAGGTTATACAAGAAATTAAGTGATAAATTTAACATTTAAATCCAGGCTTGTCTCATTTCTCAAAGGTCTTCCACCTGTGTCCAGAATGCTCCAGGGGCTGCTGGTGCCTCAGGTCCATGTGACCATGTAAGTGGGAGGTGGGAGGAGTCAGGGAGGGAAGAGGGCTGGTTTTTGTGCTCTAGACTGTACTTCAACAAGTTTTCTTTTTACCTGTTTTATAGATTAAGGCTCTACTTAAAAAATAAAAACAAACACAAAAATCAGCCATGCTATTCAAGTGAGTTTGCAAAGGATTTCATGATGCCTTTCTAAATGAAGATTTCCCTCATTTTCTCACGGCTAAAGTTCCTGCAAAGTTTGGGGTCATGGTGACCTGTGAAAGCCCTCCAGGGTCCAGGGCAGTGCAGTGGGGCTGCTTTGCATTGGGATTCCAATCTGTGCTGTGTCCACCTGCAGGGCTTATTGTCTGGCTGGCTCATGGGGTCACTAGTGAGCCTGAAAGCTGCCGGACCCTCCGTCCAGTGTCCATTATGACAGCTGGATCTCAGCCCAGGTCAACTAACATTGCCGTGGGTAAAGCTGTTCTTCCCAGTGTCAACTGAAGCTCTAGATTATTCCAGCCCTCATACGTCCTGAGCTTTGGTGACCTCCTGCTTTTTACAAGCTGCTTCGCATAGGCCTCTTCCTTTCTCTGTTCTGTTCTTCATCAGCCTCACCCTTGGCAGCCATCCCAAGAAATTTTGCCTTCTTCATCTTCTCTCTCAGAAACTGGAAAGGTTTTTTTTTTCCCCCTGAATTCCTAATGCTCTCATCTTTGCCAAAACCCAAAAGCCCAGATCTGCCATGTGCCAACAAGTGCCGGGAGAGGTTGTTTGGATGAATTCAGAAATGACCTTGAACCTTTGCTCAACACTCAGATGACAGGTTCTCTCCTTCCCTGCCACACCCCAACACACATGCTTCTTGTGGATCAGGAAATGTTTTATTGCTTTTTTTCCTTTTCACTTTCTCTACCACCCTTCTTCATGGATACTTCCTACTTATCCTTTCCCTATTGCTTCTCTTCTGGAAAATTAATCAGAGAGCAAAATCTCAGGACAAAGAAAAGTGCCTTGGGAAGGCATTTAATTCAGACTCTTACTTCCAGGTAGCAACCACACTTTCCTGGGTAAAGGACTCTGTTTTGTCCTTCGACTTTCATCAGTCTCCATACCTTCTCATTTAAACTTCCCTGGGTTTTGCTCCTTGGGGTTTTATTTATTTAATTTCATTTAAAAAGTTTTATTTCCTCCATTCAGGATTGTTTCATAGAGACCTACAATGTATCTAATGTATAGATGCTGTCATGACTTGGCCAAAAATGTTGAGCTTTCTTCAAGCAAATGTATAGCTACAAACCCTTTTTCTGGGTCAGCCAGAATTTCTGGGGAGTCAGGCGTGATCATGGGCCTCTGTGGGCAAAGAGGGGACACTTTTAGTGGTGGCCCAGCTGTGTGATTGACTGACCTGCAGGAATCTTTGGCTTTAATCAGAGGCCAAGAACAAATGTAACATAAGAGGTGGCGCAAGTCTATGATAGTATCTACCAGATGCAAAAAAAAAAAAAAAAAAAAAGAAAGAAAGAAAAGAAAAGATTTAGATGCTTATAACCAATACCCTGTGATTCAGTTCTCAATCCAGCTATTACAGGACAAAATGATTTATACTGATTGTGTGACTGACTGATATTTGGCTTAAGGAGTCCAGATTGGCTCTGCACATTAGGCAATTGCCTGACTCCTTGCTGTCCTGAGGATAGAATTCCCAGAGCACAAACGTGTAAAATTCCACACTCTCCTTTTTCCAGGGACTTAAGTGGACAAAAAGGTCAATGCCTCTGTGTTCCTTGAGTATATTCTTGAAAATTTCTGTTCTTCTTTTCTTTCATGTACCTGTTTACACCCAGCATATTTACCTTTCCTTCTCACTGCAAATTCCTAGACTGGTCCTATGACTACTTTTAGTCTACTTTTGAGGAGGATTTCCTGTCCTAGGCCTTCTAAAGGACAGGGGACCTGTCCAAGACCCCAACACAGTTCTGCAAGAATGTGGCTTCCAACTTGTGTCCTGTCTCTTTTGTCATCTGCTGGAAGACTGGGACTGTCCTGCAAAGTAGACTCTCCTGCAGGAGTTAGCCTGAGTTTGAGATGGGGGAAGAAACAGCTGCCTCCTGGGTGTCCAGAGATTTGTTGTCCTTTCAGGAAGAGGGGCTGGGAAGTCTTTGGTATATGCAGAACTACCTTTACCACACATGGTGAAAGAAAGAGGGGGCACAAAATCCCCTTGCAGAGAGAAGTATTGGCTGCGCATATGAGAGGTAAGTGAGGAGCTGGGGGCATTTAAAGAGGTGGGAGAGGGCATTTGGAGAAGTTCAGTCTCTCATGATTTCAAGCAATGCTTTTATTTCAGATGTTACCCTCCAAGAAAAGAAGGTGTAATATGTAAGGAAGGGCTCAGTCAAAATGTTACAACATAAATATTTAGCAAATGCAATTGTTTCTCTGGTACTATCTCAACCTGCCCATGGAGAAATATCTCAAAAAGCTGAGAGTCAGCATCCCATGGCATGATGATCCAAAGAAGGCACTCCTTCTCTTCCTTTTAAGTCTCAAGGCTAAATATTCTGATAGGTGAGGCTTATGGGCCAATGAGAGATCTGAAAGAGGATAGCCCTGCCCCTGGAGGGATGGTCGCATTAGCGACCTCATCCTGATATTTGGGATGTGGAGGCCAGGAGTAAGGGGTGTGTTTCGTCCTTGGGCTATTATTTTCCCATGTGAAAGGTGTTTTGCTTTTTCTTGTTTGCACAGCTTTTTTCCCCTTAACATCTATTGTGTGCAGATAGGAAGCTTAGTAGAGACTAAACAGCTGGAGGTTCCACGGAGTTTTGCTTTCTGTTTCTCAAGCTGACCCAACACTCCACAGATTCCCAGGCCATTCCTAGTGCTTCGGAAGCTCTCACAGGCTCTTTGACCTGTTCTCTGTAGATGCTGTGTGTGGAGGAGAGGATCCCAGAGACCTTCTCTTCTAGAACCACAGCGCCTGTAACTCTGCACAGCCTGCCTTCACTTCTATGCCAAGAAGAATGAAAGTCTTTGCCATAGCACTGCCGCCTCCTCCCAACATCCAGGAGGTGATTACCCTGAAATATGGAAGAAAAGGGAACATCTAAAAGTCCTGTGTTATTTTCTTGGCTGACATCTCTGAAACTCTCAAGGACTAGTACACGCGCTGCTTTGCCATAGTAGAGACACAGGGGATATCTGTTTAATTGAATTCTTCCTATGTTGGAAAGTGGTTTTGTTCCTGCTGGAAGCTCATCCCACTTAGACCTATATGATATTGTAGGTGAAGGAAACATAAAACTACCCCCAGCACTTTTATTTTACATAGAGGAAACCAGTGGCTTAGAATGGTGAAGTGAATTGCTGGGATCCTATGAACTGAAATTATCATGGTGGGGGGTGGGGGTGGGATGTCTCCTCTAGCACCAAAATGCAAACCTTTATTCACTCCCTCATGGTGGAAAGGAAGTCCTGGGTCCTTGCAGCATGAGGTGGAGAGTCAGGATGTTGAGAAATGACTGCAGAAAAGTTTAGACTTCAATCAGGTGCTTCCTGATGCTGCTTTTTAGAGTGTCAACCACTAACTCCTGAGAATAATAAAAGTCTGGGGAAGAAAGAGAGACGTTCTCTCCTGGAGATGGAACCCTTTGGATTTGGAGTGTGCCTGCTTTCATGTCTTGGTTGAGTTTATATTTAGCACACACCCAGCCAATGGCTTTAAGATTCACAATGTCTTTTATCACCCTAGTTCCCTTTGCTATGCAGCAGATGCCACTAACACATGTGGCCCCCAGTGGGGAGTGGTCTAATCCATGCCAGGGATCTGGCTAAAGAGTCTCCTCCAAGCTTCAGTGTCCATCGGTGTTACAGGCTTTCCTGGGGTACCAACCTTGTTATGCACTGTCCTTTTTGTTTACTTGGTCCAGTTGTGGCCATCAAATTCAAGGCTCAACTAGTTTCTTGTTCTGCTTTTGCAGGAAAAGCAAGGTTTCAGGTGAAGATTGCTCTTGTCTCAGACACCAGACCAGTGGTTCTCACACTCAAGTCCACATCAAGGTTCCTGGGGAACTTACCTAAGTGAAAAATGCTAAACCCTTCTGCTCAATAGGTGTAATTCAGAGGGTCTAAGATACACCTAGGAATCTGCATTTTAAAGAAATTCTGGAGATGATTCTAGTGGAAGTGGCTCATGAATGCTTTGATAAACCTATACCTAGTCCCTTGCACTGTACCTACAGAAACACCCTATGCCAGCTCTCTGTGGCACTCAGTGCCTGGGAAAGAACGTGGGCCCTAAAGTCCCAGTGGGTGTGAATTCTGCCTCTGCCACTTACTAGCTGAGTGATCTGAGAAAAGTTTCTAAACCTCTGTTTGCTTCAGCTCCTTCATCTGTAAAATGGGGATAATAATATTACCTACTCCATAGAGCTGTCATGACAATTAGCTGACTTAATATTTGTAGAATGTCTAGAACAGTGTCTTTCAATTTTAAATTCTATATTAGGGCTTGATAATTAAAATAAATATGCCCCCAAATACATGATTCCAAAAAGGAGAAAATATGTGGAATAGCTATTATACATTATATTATAATCTACTGATGTTAAGAGATGAAATGACTTGCTGAAGTACACAGAACAGGTCAGTAACATTTTCAAGAATATATGCAAGTCAAGGAAAACAGAGCGGTTGACCCTTTTGTCCACTTAAGTCCCTGGAAAAAGGAGAGTGGAATTTTACACGTTTGTGCTCTGGGAATTCTATCCTCAGGACAACAAAGAGTCAGGCAATTGCCTAATGCGCAGAGCCAATCTGGACTCCTTAAGCCAAAATCAGTCAGTCAGGCAATCAGTATAAATCATTTTGTCCCATAAAAGCTGGATTGAGAACTGAATCACCAGGGTATTGGTTATGAGCCTCTAAATTTTTTGCATCTGGTAGACACCATCATAGACTTTTTCCGCCTCTTATGTTACATCTACTCTTGGCCTCTGGTTATAACCAAAGCTTCCTTGCAGGTCAGTCAATCACACAGCTGGACCACTACTAACAGGGTCCCCTCTTTACCCATAGAGGCCCATGATCACATCTGACTCCCCTGAAATTCTGGACGAGACGAAATGTGGCTCTTTTCACTCCTAGATAAATGGTCTTTCTTTTTCCAAACTGCCCACCTAACCCCTTTTTGCTTTTATTATAATGAGTACCATTTCTTGTTGTATAGCTGCCTACATTAACAGGCAACAGTGAAATATTCTCCTTATGGGAACTCTTCCTAGACTAAAAGACAATGATTAAGCTACTTTCATTCTTTCTCTACTTCCATTTCAATTATCAACCATTTTAAGGTTTTGCCACCCCAACCCTGGTCTGATCATTTTGCTCTTTTTCCAGTATCTGTGCAAGAAAGCCTGGCAAAGGCTTATTATGGGGTGGGTGGGACATGGCACGTCAGTGGGCTTGGAGCTGTGGGCCCTGAGCTCTTGGCACCTGCTGCATTTTATCCCCATCCCCACCTGCTGCACAATGAACTCACCACCGTGTATGAGTTTAGCAGAAAGTGTCCCCAATCTCCTATAAGAAACATATTTAGGTTTTTCATTGTATCCATGTATGGAAATCATTTAAGTAACTTCCTGAACCACTTACTTCTTTTAACTTATGCTTTGCTACATTTGTCAAAATGATATGGTGCTTTGGGTTAGGGAACTGAATATTCTCCTAAGGGAAGGTATTTTCTCTTCATCTCATTTCCTACCTGACCCTCTTTCTGGGCCACCACTCCTGGCCCTGATGGTGTTCTTGGGCCGACCTGGGACTGAAGACACTGACCTGAGGACAACTGAAGACATTCGGTAGATTAGGCAGCTTCTTTCCATTTCAGTTTCCCAAACACTGTCTTCTGGATTCATCTACCTTTCCTTTATTTTCCTTTTTTCAGCTTCTTTCATTTAACAAATGAGATTCTGCTATAACAAACCCTCTTTTTAGCACTTGCTCTCTCACTCTGCCACTCCATAAAGAAACCTTTCTTAAAGTACCATTGGCGTGGAGTAGAATGCCAGGCGTTTCAAATGAGCCAAAGTAATCTGGTCCTTGAACCTCTGAGGTTTAACTCAATAGACAGTATGGATGTGGATGAATGTAAAGAAAATGTGCAAATAATACACTTTTTAAATTGGAGTACAAAATTCTATAAGGTTGGAAAGTTTCAAAATTACACAATGCCAACATTTAGTTAGTAACTAAAATGATTTCTCTGGCAGGATATACACTTGCTAATGTTGAAATGGGCCTATGGCAGAAAATCAGGGTAATTGTCCAGAATCTGAGTCCCAAGGCAAGATGTTTCAAACTAATCACCCACATCTCCAAAGTCTTAAATCCAAGAACACCATGTGGGATCATCCTGTAAGCAAAGCCTTAGCTATGAAAACAACTTTCAAAATTAAGATTCAAAAGATAAGAGCAACTACAAATGGTCTTTGCTTTCTGCAATAGGTGGGGACTTCAAAAGAAGGGTGTCAATATTTTTTTTTTCCCATTAATCGAATCATGGCCTAAATATAACAGGGTGGCTGGATATTTAAAGAAACCATGTAGTTGATCTTATTGCAAAGTTCTTTCAGAGTTTTAAAAATCATTTATCTTAGTTTTCTTAGACTATAACTTCTTAGAAGTGGAGACATACCATGTAGATATATATTGCCTACAGAAAAAGGATGCTCACATCTATGGGTTTGACACAGGGGGCTAGAACTTCAGGAATTTTATATTTATCAAATATTTTATGTCCATTTTTTAATTTTGATGGGACAATAGCTTTCTTGGGAGCAGACAGATGGCTGATACTTCCCAGGCCATGCAACCCTTACCCTTTCTGTTTAGTAGCTTTCCCTTTCACCCTTGCTTACCATGAGGAAATTAGTCTTTCTTTGTTACTCGAGACCTTTTCCTAAGCATTGCTTCTTTATGCTAGAAAAATCTTGTGCTTTGGTGTGAAAATTGAACATTCTCCTAAGGATAAAGGTAGATGTTCACGTGACTCAGAGATCATTATAGAATTTTGTCTAAGGCTATCCAATATGCCATCAGTAGCTACATGTAGCTATTCAGCATATGAAATTTGGTGAGTAAAATGGAGAACTGAATTTTTTATTTAATTCAATTTAAATATTAAATTAAAAGTTAACATGGATTTCAGTTATTGGAGAATTTTTAAATTTATTAATTTATTAAATAAATGCAGAGACTCTGCATTTCCAGGGTTGTATATTTTTTTCATCATTAGTTTAGGAAAGTTTTCAGTCATTATTTCTTTTTTTAAAATTAATTAATTTATTCTTTCAAATACATTTGTCTCTGCCTCCCCCCTCAACTTTCCCTTGCCCCCTCCCTCCCTCCCTCAGCTCTTCCCCTTTGGTTTTGTCCATGAGTCCTTGCTATATGTTCCTTGACTTTCCCCTTATAGGTTCTTGATCCCTTGTTCTCTCTCTCCTCCTTCTCGTAACCCAGTGACGCAGATGTTGTTGTGCTTCATGTTGTCCCAAAGATCCCATAAACCACCCTCATTTTTTAAAATACTTTTTTCTTTCTGCTGCTCTGATTGGGTATTTATTGCTACCTTGTCTTCCAAATCACTGTTTGGATCCTCTGCTCCATCTAATCTACTGATTATTCCTTCTGGTGTATTATTCTTTTCTGATATTGTATTCTTCATTTCTGATGTTTCTATGGTTTCTATGCCCTTTTTATGCTTGCTGTCTCTTTGTTGAAGTTCTCACTAAGTTCCTTGAGTATCCTTGTACCATTTTTTTGAACTATCTATCTGATAAACTGCTTGGTTCCATTTCATCTATCTCTTTTTCTGGACATTTCTCCTGTTCTTTCATTTGAGATATCTTTCTTTGCCTCCTCATTTTGACTGTCTCTGTGTTTGTTTCTATGTATTAGGTAGATTTTCTATGACTTCCAGTCTTGGTAGAGTAGCTTTATGTAGTAGGTGTCCTGTGAAACCCAGTGATGCAGTGTTTTTGGTCACCTGATCTGAGTGCTCCAGGAATGTCTCTTATGTGAGTTATATGGGCCTGCCTGTTGTAAATGAGTCTTGATTTCTATTGGCCTGTTTGTGTGTGAGGTTGACCCTCAGGCTGGCTGACTGTGAGGGTTGATCTGTACTTTAGTATACGAGCTGCTCTGCAGGTACTGTCCAACAAAGCAAAATTCACCTCAGCAGAGGTTGGTACCTGCTCTGATCTCTGTTTGGATATGCCATTTGTGAAGATAATTGTATCCTGCTTTGATGTAGTCTGAAGTGGGCTACTGGGTGCGTTTGTTCTGGGGCCTCTTAGATGGGACTCTGGTGCAGACCAATATCAGATGCTGTGATTGGCTCTGGGCAACCTGTTTGCAGCTAAAAAGTGATCCACAGTTTTTGGTTGCCTCTGCTGGACTTGAGTGTGTTAAGGGAGGGTTCTGCCTTGCTCGAGTGTGTGAGTGAGAAATGGGCTTCATCCTACAGCCACACAATCCAGTCTGTCCAACATTCTGCCAGGAGCCTGATCTCAGCAGGGTGGGGCTGCTTCGAGTAAAGAAAATGGGACTGGTGGATCTCCAATGAGGGGTAGGTGCCAGTTAGGCTTGGGGAAAGATGAGGAGACTGGCCCTTGCCCCAGAGCCACACAACTCAGTCTGTCCCAGATTCTTCCCAGATCTTGGCAGGGCAGAGCCACCAGGAGTCAGAGGGCTAAGGCTACCAGAAGCCAGGAAAGTGGGACTAGTGGATCTCTAGTGATGGGGAGATGCCAGTCAGGTTCACAGGAAAGTTGGAGGAATGGCTCCTGCCTCAAAACCATCCAATTCAGCCACTGGCACCCTGAGTCTGCCCAGACCTCTACACTCCAGCAGAGGTAGCTGACTCCTCGGGAGGGTGCCAGCCTCTCAGGGTGGGGCTATAGGGAGTCCCGAGGGTGGAGTTATTGCTTTCCTCCAGGTTGACACTGTATGAAGGAGAGTGCTCCACCGAAGAAAGATGGTGTCTGCAGTGTGGGAGAGTGGTTCAGCACAGGTTTCCTGGCAGCTGTCTCTTCAGCTCTCTTCCCAGAGCCACAAACCCCAGTCTTTTCTCATGCGACTCTAGTCTGCTCTGTCCTTCCTCCCCTGGAGCCCAGGGTGAATGGCTGCTGATGAAATTTTGTGCATTGGCCTTTTAAGAGAGCGTCTGTCTCTCTAGCAGACTCCTGTCTACCTGATGGACAGAATCCCTGCTGTTCTTCACAGCCTGTTGTTATATGGATGCCTCTTCTCAGCTCTGGTGCTCTGGGCTGGGGAACCTGGCATTCTTCTCAGGGAGAATCTTTGCAGCTAAGATATTCTTTCAGAATCTCAGCCACCATCCATGGGAATGCGACCAGCCCTTTTCACATCTCCACCCTTCCTACCAGGCTCAGTGGGCCTTCTATAACTCCTTGGTTACAAGACTTCTCTTCAGCTAGTCTTCAGTTGGTTATTCAGGTTAATTGCTTTATATTTTAGTTGTAATTCCAGTTTGCTCCTGGGAGGAGGTAAGTGAAACATACACCTACTTCACTGCCATCTTGGATCTCTTCAAAGTGTATTTGAAAAAATTTGATCTTATTTCAACTGTAAGTTTTATGAATTCTAAATATAGATCAAGTATTTCTAAAATAGCTTAAAGATATAAATTAAGATGTGCTCTAAGTATAAAATACATACCAGCTTTTGAAGATCAGTAAAAAAAAATGTAAAATATGTTATTAATAATTTTTATATTGGCTACATGCTGAAATGATAATATTTTGGATATATTGGGTGAAATAAAATATGTTATTAAAATTAATTTTACCTGTTTCTTTTAACTTTTTTATGTGTCTATTAGAACATTAACAATTATAAATGTAGCTCATATTAGGTTTCTCTGGAACAAAAATGATCTGAAGTATACCATTGCCTTACTTTATGACCACTCCCTGGGTGTAGCCAAATACTATCAGCTGGCCCTACAACAAGGTTCAAAGATATTAATTCTTACCCCCTTCAGCTGAAGAAAATGCCTTTAACCTCCAGTTTTATTCTCTGAGTTAGCTTCCAAACCCATATTTGAATGATGATTGCTTTGAGATCTTTGAATTTTCTTGATGTCTTTCTACATAGCCCACTTACATAGTTTATGCTTTTTAAAAAAAGATTAACGAGACTTTTAGAAAATGCTTAAATTAGAAAGATAGATTTGGAAAGTGTGTTCCAAAATTGTTACTTTGAACTACTTATTTTGTGTAGGGAAAAAACCTGCCCAAGAACTTTTCTGCTCAGCAGTGGCACCTCCAGACCACTGCTGGTCAGGACCCTCCCTGTTAATTTCTCACCAGAAGTGACTGGAGCCAAAAAACATAGCCATAGACACTTTGACAGATAATTACAAAGCACCAGTATTTATTAATGAAAACCAGGTGATGGACCACTAACCACATTATTCAAAAGCTTGACTAGCTGGAATGGAAATATGGGGTTGAAGAGTGGCAAGAGCCTGGGTTAGGAGTTATGAGGGTGGGACAGGAATACAAACTCTGCTGTGAATTCACTGTAGGTCGTTGGGCACATTGTTGTTCACACACCCTTGCTCACCTATCAAGTGAGAGGGTCAACCCAGAGGGTCTTTTAATCCCAGCCACTTGCCATCTGCAGCTACAAGACCACAAAGGCATGGCCACCGGGGTTTGAGAATGCCAAAGCCCTAGGCCAACAATCTTGCCCTGCAGGGGGCAAAGTGCAGTGCCAGGACAGTCAGCAGGCTCTGTGACCCTGCTGTATGTCACCTCGCCCCTGGTCAGTGGCCTCTTTCCTCGTAGCACATGCTCCATCACACACAGTTTTGCTACATCAAGTGTATTCACATTTCAAAGCCATTTGAAGTATTTACCAAATTAACATTCAGAAAGCATACATCAGTACTAATTTTTACTCTCACCACCATGTATGAGAGGGCCTATTTAGGGCACTGTTATTTCAATTTGCTGCTTAGTGATTATAAATGACATTGAAGGTTTTTTCCATGTGTTAATTGAAAACTTTTATTTCCTTTCTTATGAATTGACTTTTTCATTCTTCGCCCTGTATTCTTGAAAGTTTTTTTTTGTAATGATTTGTTAGCTCTTTACCTTTATACAAGGTGGGGAAAAGGTAGGTTTATAGTTGTGATTATGCAAAACAAAGAGATTATTCTTGTATTATTATTTACTAGTTATATTATTTTTCATACAAACAAACTCTAAACCTATTTTTGCTCCATCCTATATATGTTAACCATTTCTTGTTACATATTTGCAACCTGTTCTTGCAAAAATTTTCCCATTTTGTGACTTACCTTTTAATTTTGTGCATGTCACTTTTAACTTATAGATATTAACATTTTCAGATGGTCATATTTATCTATCTTTTCTTAAAAAAACTATTTAATTTTATACTTTTAAAGCATCTTCTCCATTTCCAATAAAGTAATTTCACATACAATAATTATCTGTTTTTCTCTATAGTGATTTTAATCTATAGCGATTTGTTTTGGCATATAGTGTGAAATAAGAATCTAAATTCTTTTTCTCTGTATAATCAATTATCCCTCACACTGTTTGTTAAATAAACTATCCCATTCATTCTAGTTTCCACACCCATTTAATCTAGCCTGTTGTTGACATCATCTGAGAAAACTTTTTGTCTGAAAGTTTGAAGAGCATAATTATGCTGTATCAATCCAGTGTGAATTATGTATGGTTGTTAGGATGGGTGGACAGTATGATGAAATGGTAAAATGAATTATCACTGATATACCTAAAGCCAAAATTTGGGTATAAACTGAAACATTTTAATTATGGGATTTTAAAATATATTTAATTGAAGTTTGGTTGAGTCTAGCTGACTAGTTAACTGGGTTTCATTTATAAACATTGACCTCTAAATCTCTAAACTCAATAGCAGGGTCCATAATGGAGATAAGTAAAACATCACCTCTGGGATTAAGAGGATTTTCCTGTGTTGACCAGATGTTTATCGCTGCATAAATGAGCAGACAGCGGGGTGTGATTTGGGTTATTCCTAATGCAGTTACTTTTCTTCTTGGTGGGCAGTGTGGGGACCACGTCGTTTCAGCGGCACACAGCATCCTGCAACCCATTCTTTGGGCTCACTGGGTCAACCACTCTCTTTCCAAAGCAGGAGAGCAGCTTTTGACAAAAGTAAAAGTCTTTTTTAGGGCCACATGTTAACTATGAGGCACTACAGACCTTTCTGAATGCTTCCATCCCAAGAAAGTAAGGCTCAGAATCACATGCAGTCATGGAAAAAGAATCTCAATTCATCAGAGTTTATCGTGCCTGAGCCACTGAGGGTGCACCCTGTGTACTTTTGAAGTTAGGGATTGCTTTAATTAAGGAAGTAAAATAAAATTCATCACACGTTGCTCACCCTACACGCATTTTGAGGGGCTCCAGGAAAACTCTAACATTGTTAAAAGAGAGTCAGCAGACACTTCTCAGATGACTCAGTTAGGGTCAAATGGCCACCCTGCTCTCTTCTTCCTTGAGAACATCTTCCCCTTTTCAGAGACTGTTAACTTTATGCTCAGTGTACTTGAGTGTGTTGATATTGGTCTCGAGTTCATTTTGCATTTTGTTTCTTCCCTGTTGAGGGGAGTTGAAAACGAAATTATGAGAGTTGGGGCTGGTGGTGAAAAGATCCCTAAACCCCTTTAGTTGAGAAAATGCACATGACTTAGCTGGCTCTCTGCATACATCCCCCAATGGGCCTCCACCCTCCCATTTGTCACAGTGTCCCTCCCTTCCCTTAAGACATGGTTCAAAATGCTTCCCATGTTAACACCAAATCGGAGAATGTTCCTTTTGTCTTTCTCATGCTCACACCCTGCTAACCGAACATCATATGTGAAAATCTAGAGGAATTGTGCCCATTTTGCTTAATGTCTTAAACTTGTATTATTTTTCTCTGCATGAGCTCCTTGGCTACAGGGTTGGCACATTCAAACACACTTCATAGCGCCCAGCTCTGCTGATCTTAGAAGTATTCCTTTTGAAAGTGCCTTAATGAAAAAAATAGCAAAAAGTCTCATCTGTTTGAGTAAGTGTGTTACACAGTCATGCAAACTCAGCCATGTGGCCTGCCTGTGACACAGCCAGTCCTTAGAGCTGGGACCTGAACTCAACCCTGAATCCAGAGTCTGAACCACATGACACATAGTATAGAAAACTTTATCAAGCTCTAATATTGTTGGGATGATAGAGACTAAAGCATTCGATGGTGAGAATCAGGAAGGACTGAAGGGAGCTAAGGCTATTCTAGAGAGGCCTCCATTCACAAACACACTCCCTTCCCTCTCAAGGGTTAAAAGTGGAAAACTCAAATCCTCAGGATTCTTTGGATTGCAAGTGATAGATACTCAACTCAAACTCAAAACCAGTGTATTTAATGGCCCCTGAAACTGGGAAGTACAGGAGTGCAACTAAGTTTGGGCACAGATGATAGCAGCTTCTCAACATCCTTGTTCTTTGTTTTGTTTTCCTCCATGTTGGCTTCATTCCCGGGCAAACTTTTTTTCACATGAAAGCAAGGGTACCTTCTAGCAGCACCACCCTGTAGCTCAGAAAACCCTAAGTACAGAGAGAATGCCTCTTTCCAAGCAGTCCAACCAAAGTCCTAGGGTAGGGGAACGGATATCTCAGTGGCCCACCTCAGCTCAGGGGGCCTTCTCTGAAGTACTCAGTATGGCCAGTGGAATAGTGTATTTTTATTAGCCCAACTCATCAAGGCACCCAATCCTAGGAGTAGGAATGAGGAGCAGCCTCTCCCAAACTGCATGCTGGCTCACCTAAGGGAAATAAGGCTGCTGTTCCCAGGGGAGGGGATGCTGGGCTGGCAGAGCAATCACCATCCACTTCAACCGATGGTAGAGGAATGGTCTGGGGAGGTTTTTTATTGTGTCCTAGCTGAGTCTGTGGTCACTCTTTACCTTGTACAAATAAGTCTGAAACATACAAATGATGCCAATATCCAGAAAGATGTTGGGCTTTACAAGTAAATTGTCCCCATGGCTCTGTCCTCCTGTCTACATTAGGTTATACCAGGCACCCCTGTTTTACTTTGGCATCCTCATGTAGCACATTCTCAAGCCATTGGGTGCAAATGAAGCCTTTGGAGTTGACTTTTTGTTTATTGGCCGGTCTCCTTTCCCTGGGTAGAAGCCTGTATTATATTCCATGAGGTCGCCATGGTTTTTTAACACACTGCCTCTCTCTTGATCCGTGGATATTGACCTGTTGGGGGGACATGGTTGGCCCCTTTGGCTGGTCCCCTCTGCTTGATAGGGATACTCTGCATCATGTTCACCATGAGAATCAGCATGAGGCAGTGAAAGAGACCTGCACTGTGAATCTAAAACGTTGAAGTCTAATCCTGGCTCAAAAACTCACCAGCTGAGCAACTTAAAAAATGTCTCTGAGTCAATTTCCTCTTCTATATGTAATTACACCTTCTCCAAACTAACTGGTCTATAAAGTCCCTTCATTCTCTAGTGTTTCTTCAGTCTGAGAATCCACCATACCAACTTCAAGTTTTTCCTCTGAAGATTAGGGAGAATAATGCTTCTCTCTTAAAATAATTTCCAGAGAATAAATACAAGGAGATAAGAGAAAGGTTTGAAACCCAACTCCTTCACTGAGTAGGCATGTGAGAAGGGCAAGTCATTTGCCTCTCTGTGACTCACTTTCTCCATCTTTAAAATGAGACTACAGGATGTCATGAGGATTAAATGGTTTACTCCTTGAAAAGTGCCTAAGATATAGCATCAGCTACCACTCTTGCTGTTATATAATATAATGTATGTAATAAAGGAAATGTGTTACATAGGAGCTTATTTCTGTTAAGTACTTGGTGACAAGAACTCATGTCTCATGAGGCAAAATATCTTATTTTTGGTAGTTATAATTATTATCATTATTAACTATTATATAATTAACTGTTACCCTTGAAATATTTGAAGATACCATCAGGCCTCTTCCTAATCCTTCCTGCAGCCCTCAGTTTCTTTCTATTGCCATCATAACAAGACTGGCCAACATGGGCATACAGACATGTGCAGGTTTGTTAATTCCCTCTCTAAATGAGGAACCTTCAATTAAACTTAGATGGGAGCTAAGTGGTGCTAAACCTATCACTCCCCTCCAATGTGCAATTCCACTTTTATTAGTGCTGCCTGGGACTGGATTTCTTTTCTAGCAGCCAGGTCATGTTTTGACCTCAAACTTAGCTTGTAGCTAAAGAAAGACCTGAATTGTTTTCATATAAACCATTGGAAACTAATTTTAGAATTCAAGTTCCTCTGTCTTACCTAATCAATGTCACCTTCTGAGATAAATATTGAAAATCTTCCAAGCACAGGTTGAGGAAATCCTGACTCCAGGTATTTTATGTCAGTTAAATATACCACATTTTATTTGTTTATATTTTTAAAAGGAAGTGAGAGGAGCGGTGAGAAACTGAACATCCAGCTGATTGGGCTAGTGATGCTGTGATCTGCGGGCGTCATTAACCAGGGTCAGCCAGGCTGTGGTCTGTGAAGCAGGAGGAAGCACTTCAATGTAATAGTCTTGAAAACTTTGCTTAGGCCTGTTCATGGGATTTCTTGGTGCTTGTTTGTTTGCTGTGGTGGGGTTTATGGGAAACTAAAGGTATCTTTGAACAATATTGGAAATTGCTCCCAACCCTCAAAAATGCCTAGAATAAGTCACTGAGTTTTTCATTCGAAGATATTGCTTTTCCATAAATGAATCTTTGCTTCTTATTTGACACATAACACTGGTATGTACCAAATACTGTGTACCAAATACTGTGTTCTTGTGGCTAACTACATTAATTGTCAAAATTTAGTTTCTATTGCTCAATAAAAAGGATGATATCTCCAAGGTCAGATACTCCTCCATTCCTAAAGGAATAGAAGTAGAGAGTCAAATACTAACTCTTCTTTATGTACATATGAAAAGTATACTTAAGAATTTTATTATTCAGTTCATTTTTCTTTCCATTGTATTCAGTACAATATAATTATAACATACACATAATATACAAAGTTTCTACACATCTATACATATATAATATGTACATACACATATGTATATGTATCAAAGCACCTAGATTAAATTGTGATAAAATCTTATTACCCTATGTTGATGGTATTCTTGCAACCTGTCTGTTATTTATTAGAACACACGTACTGGTCTGACCTGGCTTTTCTCAGTGAGTGCATCTGGCTTGCAGTGATCATCAATTACTTTTAAAAAGGCTCATCCGTCACTTGTTTGACTTCTGGAAAACAAACTCAAAGTACACATTGTTAATGTCAAGCTTACACATTTTGATTTGGAATTCACTCTTATTTTAAAAATTAGGAAACTATTTCTTTGTTTTGATTCTTTGAGTATTTCTCTCATTCTCTTCAATTATTTAAAGATTCTTAACTATGCATCTTAAAGTGTTCCTTTTGACTCATGTCCCCTTTTCTTCAGGCCTCAGTCCTGGTGACCTCCCCTTGCACTGACTAGCTCTGTTTCTGTCCCTGTTCCCCGATCACTGAACACTTAGGTTGCTCGGTCTACAATGTACTTCGTGCATTTCACTGCCACCCCCGGTAGGAGCCCCTCTGTTCCTGGATCACTTCTTCATGGAGTTCTTGTAGACATTTTAGTGCACGTACTGCCTGTCTCAAACCTCTAACCCCAACATCTTCCTGGGTGAGCCTCAGTAGATTTCATCATCTGCTACTTCACTGTGACAATGGAGGTCCAGAGTCCTGGGCTTCCTTGCCTTTCCTCCTTGTGAGGCAATCTAATCATTGTGACAAGAGTGAGGAGACAAAGAGGATGTGCTGTGGGTCCCATTCCTTTGAACCTTGACCATGCAAATATCCACAATCCCCCTTGTGCCCAACATCACTATTCCTGCTACCACCTTCTCCTGAGTGCACGTGGACCAGGAATCAGGAACCGCTTACCTGCTATGGCCAAGGCACAGACCCTACACTTTGGCCTGGAGAAGAAATGTGTTTCTCTCTAGTCATCTGGCATTCATTCAATGAAACCTTACACTACTAATTATTTTTATATGTGAAATTAGAAATATTCAGATAGACATAAGTTATTTGGTGTTTGAATTTTTATGTACCCTAAAGTAACTAACTCATGTTCTTAAAAATGTTTAATTCCAGCCCTAAGATAATAGGATTGATTGAAACCATAAATGGAAAACAGAAGCAACAATTAAAACCATGATCCATTTGAATGAATTAATTAAAATAGCAGAGACTGGGTGTTCTTGAACTTCACTGTAAAGTTTTCAGTCATTGTGGATTCAAGGGGCTGGGTGATGACTTTTAGCATATGTTACTTACGCACCTAGTTTTGGGTGGTGATGATTTATTGGAAGGAATAATTCAGAACATTGATAAAAATGAGAAATAAAGAAAGAAAAAGAGAGAGGGTAAGGAAGAGAAAGAAAATGTCCAAAGTAAGATGAATAAGGAAGGGAGAAGAAAAAAAAGAAGTTATAATTTCACATTCCAAGGAACACACTAGTAAAGAGGAATCTAATGACAAGGCAGAGGGTTTATTTTCCATTTATTTAGGATCATGGCCTGATTTCTCTCTGGTATTCATTGTATATATGGGCCAAGGCAGGCTTTCCAGACCAGGCAAGCTTTTTCCTGACCTGCTGGAATGTCATTCTTGGATGTCAGAGAAAGAAGGTCTTGGCTCCTATATCCCTGACTGAATGGGTCAAAGTATTTATCAACCCACAGATATGCATTTGACTCTACTGGAGATAGAAGAAATATAAGGGTTTTTTTTTTTCCTTCATGGGGCTTATTAGCCAGATGAAGAGATAAAACCTATAGGAAAAAAGAAATACAACCTTTGGTCTGTACATAGTAAGTACTCAAGAAGGGACTGTAAAAATGAGAGTCCATCAACACAGATGAGCAGGAGTCATGGCAGGACTTTTTATGCAGGTGATGAAGAGGAAACAGAATAGCAGTTGGAGTTGGGATATGTGGGTTCAAATGGTGATCCTGCCACTTGCCTGTTAAGTGACCTTG
Organism: Pteronotus mesoamericanus; assembly: GCF_021234165.1. Classification (NCBI taxonomy): domain Eukaryota; kingdom Metazoa; phylum Chordata; class Mammalia; order Chiroptera; family Mormoopidae; genus Pteronotus; species Pteronotus mesoamericanus. The sequence goes on along the minus strand of NW_026555277.1, from coordinate 10,009,404 downwards.
GCCATGTTGTTTTACCCCACGATGGCTCAGTTTTCAGGTGTGTAAAATGGTATCTATAATATGTATTTTACAAAGCCCCTTTTGAACACATTATCTCAATTAATACTTTTGGCAGCCCTGTAAAGTGTGAAGCATTGTACAAAGTTACCTCTCCTTATCATTCTATTGGAAGCTTGCTGGAGAATGTGCTCAGAGGAGAATCCTCAGGGAGACAAGGCTTTCTTGCCTTGCATTCAGAGGAAGCGGTAGCTACTGAAGGAGGCAGACTTTTCTTTCAGCCAGGGAGAGGCAAGAAAAGGACACCAGAAGTCTTGATTCTTCTGGAGTTTCCTGGCATCTTATCCTACTTTAGTTCTTTTTTGAGCTTCCCAGATATACAGATGTGCAGATGTGCAGATGTGTAGACTGGAGACACAAGCCAAGATGAATTCAGAGCTGAGCAGGTCAGCTGGCTCAGCCTATGGGAAGCATTCTTATACCACAGTATAGGTCCCTGACAGAAATTTCCTCTCACTTACTCACCCTGGTATTCTGACATTAGGATGAGGAATGTAACTTTATGAGTTCAAGGGCTGGGTCCAACTTCTTTGGCATAGACTACTCATAAAGTAAGGGAGCTATTACAGGTACGTATGGAAGATCTTCACAAAAAATATGGTTTTGTGCCTAGAAATAAGAGGGTACATATCCCTCACCTACCTTTAAAAAATGTTTTTTCCTATAGCCTTCTTCTCTTTCCTGTTTATTTCTTCCTCCTCTGCTGCCCTTGCTGTGTCCTGGGAAATGCTTCTCAGACAAAACAAAGTCCCTTTCTGCATCTCTCCACCCTCTAATCCCAAATTTCCTTGGACACTTGAGCAGGTCAGACCATAATGACTTGGAGACTCAGGGAAGAATAAAATGAAGAAACTTCTAATGTTGACAGAATGGGTAAATAGGACTATGAAGCGTGGGTGGGATTTGCAGGAAGCTGATCTATCTTCACCCTTATGATCATCTACATCACTTAAATGATTTTGATGTTGATAATGATGATGACAGTGCAGTGATGACATGAACATCAGCTGAAGTCCACTCAGTGTTTGCTGGGTGCTGGCACTGTGCTAAGTATTGCACGTGACTTATATCATTTAATTCTCCCAGTGTTTGAGATAGGTTCAGTTATCATCAGCTCTTCACATATGAGGTTGCCAATGTTCAAAAGGAGCCAAAAAGTCAAAAGAGCCAAAGATCAAGCAGCAATAAGAGGCAGAACTTGAATTCAAACTCAAACAGTTAAGCACCAAAGTTCTAGATTTTAGTTCCTGCCTCTGGGTTCCCTGGAGGGACTGATGCCCCACACATTTTGTGCATCTGCCTCTTCCAGAATACATCCCATTCAGTTACACATCTGAAGACCCTGCATAGCGATCCTCTTTCTCACAAGTGTGAACATGATCTTGCCCTGAGTTCAGATTTTTGATGTGAAGGACAGAGAAGCCAGGAGGTTGATTCCCTCAGCCTTCAAGAGAGCTCAGTTCTCTAGAGATGACCAACAGAAGGGGGAGAGTAGGGTATGTGAAGATAGTAGGAGACGGGAGGGCTTCAGTTCCTAATGCTGCCTTCATGGGTCACTGCATCACCTTGCTTCCCCTACTCAGGCCTGAAGTTCTCACAAGCTTCAGCTTCTTCTCCCCAGCCCACTCTTTCTACACAAATGCTGGTAGCCTTGAATTACCCTGTACCTTCAGTGTTCCCATTCCCATGACAGCTATTTAAATACAGGGCACCTCCCAGTTACCGTAAGGTATACTGTAAGAATGTTCTGATTATGGATATTGCATCAGAATAGGTCTGGTAATGAAACACAGTAACAGAGTAGATTTTAAATAAAGGGACTGTTTACAAAGTGGGGGGTGGTTAAAGGATATTAACAAGGGATAGTGAAGCAACCCAGGGCTGGCAACTGCAGGTGCTACTAGCACACAAAGGTCTGAGGGGATTCTGGGGAAGCAGTGGCCTCTAGAAGCTAGACATGACAGGAGTAGCGAAAACAGAGGTGCCTGGCAGGAGCTGTGACTTTCAGCCCATGGTTCATAGGGGACTATCCAGGGAGTAAACACTGCAAACTCTTCTCCTTCCCTGTGATCTCCTACTGGTGCCTTCCACTGTAGAACCCAGTGGGGGCCAGAAGGCAAGGAAGTCCAATGAAACAGTGCCATAAAGCTCAGGCTCCCGGGGATATGCAGGGTAGAAAACAGTAAAGAGCAGACTTGGTTGTGAGGCAAAAAAATGAAAGAGCCAGTCTAGATGTTTGCATTTCTTTCTGGTGTAAAGACCTCACACTTACTTTTCTGTATGTCCCACTGCACTGTGCTAAAGGTCTATAGATTCTTTTTGTGGGTTTAGCAAAGACTGCTATCCTGCCAACAAGGACAAAGAGGACAGAGCTACCCTAATTGAGCTTCCTCACAGCCTGGTCACTGAAAAGACTTCTCTCTTCAAAAACTAAATTTCCTGGGCTTTCAGTGCTGAGTTCTCTGGTGACTTCATAGCCCTGTCATCTCTGAACCTTGTCTGTTGATGTTAGTTCTTCCTCAGAAAAGTGGAGAAACAGAGCCCCATAACCTCTCCTCCTGCTCCATGTTCCCCGGGGGTCTCGTCTGAGGGCAGGTCTTCCTTTCTCTGACAACAGTGCCAGCACTAGTGAAGAATGAGACCGGAGTGTCTGAGCTCTGCTCTTTGTTCACCCTCGACCCTCTCTCAGGAGCCAAAGTGAATCACACCATTCCTTGGCAACCCGCTCCATCTTCTGCTAACTTTTCTAGTTAGAAAATAAACCCCTTCACTATTCAAAATGTAGTTCATTGACCCACACAGTATCAGCATCATCTGAAAGCTTGTTAGAAAGGCAAAGTCTCAGGACCCAGACCATATTTCTGAGCCAAATTTGCCCTTTCATAAGACCCCCTGGTGGTTCATATGTAATTAGTTTGAGAAGGATTAATACAGCCTATACCCACTATTAAGAAGCTTGCAATGCCATTTCGACTATCTTCCTTCAGAATTTATAGCAGGTTCAAAAGCTTCTTCTCAGTAACAGAGGAAGTTTTGTGGTTTATGTGTGCTTTGAGATCTATATATTACTATCATATGTATTCAACAGTTTACATTTTTCAAAAAGCTTTCAGATTAATTATGGGAGTCTCATAACTCTATGAAATATATAAGGCAGATGTCATTAACTCCATTTTCCATATGAGGATCTGAGGCATGATTAATGATCTGGGTCATCTGCTAGTGGAATGGATCTGGAAGTAGATGTCAGGACTTGGATCTCATTTTTTAACACATTGAAAAGAGCCCTCTCCTCCCTTTTCCTACCCTTTTCCACATCACTGTTTCTCAACATGTGGTCCACATCCCATCTATATCCAAATTACCTGGTGAAGGGGGAGAGACTTGTTAAAAAAGTAAATTCCTAACCTCCATCAAGACATAATGGTTCTTTTTATGCTAAGACTTGAGAATCACTTTCTTGTGTGGTTAGAAATGTCAGATTTAAGAGAATTAGGAGGAAGGAATTTTAGGTTGACTTATGGCAATGAAAGATTTTGCAGCAGAATAGGAACATTTTCTCCCAGCCTGCCCAGCAGTTGAGAGGTCTGCCAGAGGGCTTGGGAGAGAACAGCAGCAAGCTGGTTGGGGCAGCAAAGAATGGACATCCCTTGGGTACGGCAGTAAAAAGAAAAGGAACCAGCCACGGAAAGAGAAACAGTGTGATGCTTCTTCTAGCTAAGAGTATAAGCAACACTTGGGAAATGGAGGGGTTACGTTAGCAGAAGAAGGAAAAGAAAAAAGGGAGGGAAACTGAAAGAAAGAGAGCTGGAAAGTTAAAGAAAGGGAGTCAGGTGGAAAGACATGAAAAAAGTGAGAAAAAAAGAAAAGGAGAGGAGAATTGGCAAAATGAAATCTGGAAGTGTTTGTGTTGGAGCTTCTGTGTTCCTTGATTCAGGGTCTCGGGACCTGGTGATACTTGCTGCTGCATTATAAGCCTGAGTTGACAAAGTTGGCATCTAAATGGATTTGTAAAGCTGGGACTCCTGGGCATCATCCCTGGAATGTCAGTGATGAGGGGACTCTAGATACAGACTTAAATGGCCTGGCTTCTTGTGAGTGTTTTAATGAGTCACAGACTACTGCTAACTCACACTTATCTTAAAAGCAATTAATTCTAATAAAATAATAAAAACACCCCCAGATTGGAAAAAGTAAAAATATCTTCATTTAAAGATAATATGATCATGTGTGTATGGATTCTAGGGAATCCATAAAAGAGTTCCTAGAACTAATAAGTAAATTTAACAATATTTCAGAAGACAAGGTCAATATTTAAAAACTGTATTTTTCATTGATGTCTTTCTATTACTAGCAGTGAACATTTGGACACTGAGACTTACAGAGTTCACTATAATAATATCTGATAAAATATCTAGGAACAAATTTTATAAAGACCTGCATAATGAAAATTTAAAAATAAAACATTATTGAGAGATATTACAAAATAAAATTAAGGAAAGACATTATATTTATGAATTGAAACACTAAATTTTTTGAAAGTTAAACATTTTTTATTGTTTGTGCTATTACAGTTGTCTCAACTTCCCTCCTTTGTTACCTCTCCTAAATATTTTTAAGATGTCAATTCTTGACAAATTCATCTATAGATTCTATTTTTTGTAGACACTGACAAGCTTATTCTAAAATTTATATGAAAAAGAAAAGTATCTAGAATAGCAAAACAATTTTGGGAAGTAGAATAAAATTGGAGAATTTATGTTAGCTTATTTTAAGACTTACTGTAAAGATACAGTATTCAAGAGAGTGTAATGCTGGCAGAAGAATAGACGTAGATCCATGGAACAGAACTGATGAGGCCAGAAATTAACACATACATATATGGTCAGTTGATTTTCAATAAAGACACTAAGGTAATTCAATGGAGAAAGGACAGTCTTTTCAACAAATGATGCCGACATTACTGGATATCTATACAGGAAAAAAAAATCAACCCTTCCTTCATACAATATAAAAAACTTTTAACTTGAAATGGATGGTAACCTAAATGTAAAAGCTAGAACTTGTAAACGTTTTATAAAGAAATAGGACAGAGATTTTTGCAGACTTGAGATAGGAAAACAAATTAGATAAGGTGCAAGAGACAAGGACAATAAAATAAAATTAATTAATTAAAAATTAAAATGGCCTTTTGAAAGAAATGATTAGAAAATGAAAAGGTAAGCCATAGATTGGGAGAAAATATTTACAATACCTATGTGTGTCAAAGGACGGGTATTCTGAAACACAGTAAGTTTTTACAAATCAATGATAATATTAAAACAACCAAATTTTTTAAAATGGAAAAAATTTGAATAAACATCTCACCAAATAAGATTACAAATAGTAAATAAAAATGTGAAGAAATGATCAACATTACCTATTATACTGAAATACAAACTTAAAAAGACACTGCTACATAACTATTAGAATGACTAAGACTTCCCCCCGGCCCCAAAACTGGTAATACCAATTGTTGGCAAGGATGAAGAGCAGCAGGAATTGTCATTCATTGATGTTAGGAATATGCAAAGTGCTACTATAACTTTGGAAAATAATTTGGCGTTTCTTGTAAGACTGAACATGGTCTTACCATACAACCAAACAATTGTACTGCTAGGAATTTACCCAACTGATTTGAAAACTTGCCTACACAAAAAACTCTATGAGAATGTTTATAGCAGCTTTTTCATAATTGCCAAAAGCAAAAACAGCCCAAATGTCCTTCAGTACGTAAATAAACAAACTGTGGTACATCCATACAATGGACTTAATATATTCAATGATAACAAAAAGGAACTATCAATCTGCAACAACACAGATACATTTTAAAATGGATATTGCTGAAAGAAGCCTGTCTTAAAAGGCTGCATGGTATGATACCATTTATATGCTATTCTGCAAAAGACAAAACTATAGGTGAAAAACGAATCCATGATTGCCAAAGGATTAGGGTGGGGGTTGAATGGATGAAGTACAGGGTGTTTCTGGGTTTTGGGGTTTTTTTTAGGTAATACTATTCAGTATGATAGTGTAAATGTGGATTCATGATACTATGCATTTACCAAACCACCTAGAACCTTAAAGCACAAAGAACCTTAATATAATCAAATTAAAGAAATTCAGTTAAGAGATCAGGAGATTCTAGGATGAAATAGGGACAATGACAGAAGAATCTACCTGTGTGACAAATGTATGATGTGACCTTACTGAGAAGGATGTACATTTAGACAGGTAGGCGTAAATTTAGAAATGAATGTGGACCATAATACTGAACATGTATATAAGTATTAGAGTCTAGTTGATAAAGCTGTTTCCTGTGAGTATAACGCAGAACAAGTTAGTAACTAGTATACATGTATTCTGAGATTAAATAAGTAAATGGATGGAGGATGGAGTGGCAGGTTACAGCTAAGCAAGAGGGAAGATTAAAATGATCCATGGGATACTGGATGAGAGTTGGTGCCATTAGTATGAACTCATGTTTAGCTTAATATAGATGCAAATACATACACACACACACACATATAATCATAGATGTGTGTGTACACATATCTATGGGTTCACAGGTCACTTATCCAAGGAAAAACACATGCATTTCCTAGCTCTGTCCACTGAGATGACCTAGGAACAATGACATCCAAATAGCTATGAGCACACCCAAAACCCAAATCTTGGTTTCTAATAAATAGAACTAGGGATCCTTGGAGAAATGGCTGATGCTACAGCTACAGCAGGCACTCCTACCACCAAAACTCTCCGGAAAGATAGCAGGAACTCATAGGCACTCCTCATAAATTGAATCTTTGGATCAGGCAATAAAAACAGGAGCCCAACACTCCCCCTGGATACAAAGAAGATGTGAAGACTGGGAGCCTCTGGAAGAGAGAGTAGAAAAATAAACTTGTTGAGTCTGAGTGTGTTTGTGTGTATTTCAAATATATATTTCAAATTAAGCTTTTTATTTCAGATAATGTAGATCCACACATAATTATAAGAAATAATATAGAGAGATCCCTTATACCCTTTACTTATTTCCCCTGAAAAGTACCACCTCGCAAAACTCTAATACAGTAACACGATCAGAATATTGACATCAATATTGTCAAGACACAAAACACTTCCATCCTCACCAGGATGCCCCCTGTTGCCCTTTATAGACACACTCACTTCTCTCCCACTGCTGTCCTTCAACTGGTGAATGATTCAATGAACTTGTTCACCTTTAAAGAGACATGACCTAGAGCTATATGGAGAGGATCCTGTGGGGTCTGAGGCATATGCAGGAAGTTAAAAGTCATTCTCCTCTGTTCCAGCTCCGTGCTCCACTGCAGTGGGGGCACTGGGTGGGCGGGGACTATGGTCAGGAAACAGAGCAGCAGTTGTGGTAGAATCATCAGGTTAGAGTTACTTGTGGTGGCTTGTTCTCCACAACCTGGCCCCCTTTATGGCCTTCTAAAAAGATATCTGGGTCTTCAGAGTAGCTTGGGAGGTAAATTAACATTTATTGAATACTTGAATGTTGCAGGCACTAACCAAGGATTTTACATGGGGACTCTCCTTTGGTTCCCTTAGCATTCTATGAGGTAGATAATAGTATCCCCTGGAGCTCAAAGGAGTTAGGTCTGTCAACCTATGGTCTTTGGTGTCAACTCAATGCCAACAAGAATCCCCAATTTGGGGATGCAGTGAAGATGGAAACTTTAATTTGGTGTGAAACAACTCAATTGTGATAGAGCATGTCTACAGAACAGCTCTGGGGCCAGGCCCCTCTCCAGCTAGATAGCTCTGCTCTGTGCTGGGCCAGGCTACTTTGTGCTGTGCTGGTCTTCTCCACAACATCTTTGGCTTCACCTCAGCCAGGGAGATACAGTCTATACCTTTTGGTGGAAAAAGAAAGTGCTCTCATCAAGTCCAAAAGGGAGCTGGCTTATATGGACAGAAGTCCCTTCCCCTGGTCCCTGATTGGTCCATCCTGATGCAAATGAGGACTTTGAATCCTTATAGTTTGATTAGTCTAAAGCCACTGTTCTGATTGGTCAGAACAGAGACACTCTGATTGGTTGGAGATAAGCAGCTCTTATTGGATGGGAAAAGCTTATTGGTGGAAATAGAATCCCAGAAAACCTTTATAAGGGCTTGCTCAGGGGGCAGAAACACAGTGCAGACCTGGAATTCAGTGCAGAGGCAAGTAGTTCAACACAGAGGCAGGCAGCTTAGCACAGAGACTTCACTAGAAGCCTGAAGTGCAGTTTGTGTATGAAGCCCTGTGCAGAAATTACTATTGGGTTTTGATTTTTAAAATTTTAGATTAGTTATCTACCAGAAGCCTTGTTTATTAGGTGTGTCCTTTTTTTCCCTCAGGGCTCACAGGTCATTTACCCAAGGAAACACAGATGTTAAATCAGGTTGGGTTTTGAACCCAGGGATGTTCAATTTGAGGCATGTGCTCTTTCCCCCATACCATGCAGTCTCAAATTATAGCATCCCCACAAAAGAAAAGCTACTCAAGTGCTATAACAAAGAGGAGAGAGAAAGGGGATGCTGCTTAGTGAGGGGCTTTTTGCTTTTGTGGTGCCATGATACAGAGCCAACTGACTGGGAAAGAGGGTCTATGAGCCACTGAGTTTCTAATGGTATAATCAAGAGTTAAAGCAGGGACATAAAATAGATTCCCTTTGGAGTTCATTATCTTCAGAAAGTTTTTCCACCCTTTAGCCACTCTCCCACTCCAGATTTCTTACTTCTTTCTTCTTCTCAGCTTATTTGCATTGGCTTCTTTTCCCACATCTCTCACTCTCAACCTAAAACAGAGATCCAATGCAGGAAGCAGACAAATTTGGGCTTCATCCCAATGCCACTTGCTGTGTAAGCTTTGGCAATTTGTTTTATTGCTTAATTTCTGGGGATTGTATTTTATGTTATATTATGTTATATTATATTGTGTTATATTACAGTCTTCTTTATGGTGTTATTATGAAGACTAATGAGATAATGCATGCCAGATGTCTAGCAAGTTTTCTGGCATATTGCAAATATCAATAGATTACATACATACATGCATACTGTCTTGAACCTAGAGGCTTTTGTCTCTTCTGCCTCCCACTATGCCGTAAGTCTTTTCTTCTGGAAATGTCATGTCTGGTCCACTTTTCCCAGGAATTTTTGCCAGAGGAAGATAGTCTATTAAACAAGTAGCCAATTTTTTTTTTTACCCAAATTTCCTTCCAACATATTCTTCTGATTGTATGATGCAGCTACATGTATGTTGACCTTTCTCCCCTATTTATAACCTCCAGTGGTGAAAA